>NC_047090.1:7827500-10227500 GCF_902459505.1 Geotrypetes seraphini | reverse complement strand
AGTGAGAGGAGAGAAGGGGAGGGGCAAAATGTGGAAACATTTCTTTTACACTGCTTCGGTGGGACAAGTGCTCCCCTCATGCAATCAGCTGCCCCCTCCAGATATGACGAACTTCTACCTCGCATGAAATGGGCAACCTAAGCATTGATGCACGCCACTCAGACCCGCCTTCAACACACACACACCTGAGCTGTGTTTTTAACACTACTGGCATTCCTAGACCAGCTGGTAATTTTAGAGCATTCAAAGTTGGCGCTTCATTTTGTGCATCAACAGGTGATGTCAGAGCATCGCTTGGAGTGCTACATTTACATAGCAGAGTCGGAGGCTGCTAGGAAGCATGAAAAAGACTGCGGTGAGCCATTATGTGCATTGGTCGGTAAAATACTTCTACGCTAAACCAATAAGATCTGGTTTAACATTGAACGTTAAAGTCATGGTGAGTGTAGAGCATGTGGGCCTCAGACAGAGAATATGAGTGGCTCGGGCTCTTCAGCTTGGAGAAGAGACGGCTCAGGGGTGATATGATAGAGGTCTGTAAAATATTGAGTGGAGTGGAAAGAGTTGGTATGAATCGCTTGTTCACTCTTTCCAAAAATACTAGGACTAGGGGACATGCGATGAAGCTACTAAGTAGTAGGAGAAAATATTTCTTTACACAACGTATAATTAAACTCTAGAATTCGTTGCTGGAGAATGTGGTGAAATCAGTTAGCTTAGCGGGGTTTAAAAAGGGTTTGGATAATTTCCTAAAAGAGAAGTCCATAGGCCATTATGGAGATGGCTTGGAGAAACCCACTGCTTATTCCTAGCATCAAATCTGTTTTACTACTTGGAATCTGGGTTGGCCACTGTTGGAAACAGGATACTGGGCTTGATGGACCTACGGTCTGTCCCAGTATGGGATTCTTATGCTCTTATGTACTCTTCCCATCCCTTTGATATTCAGCTGCCTTCCCCAGGCAATGTGAAGGGCAGGCCTACAGAAATTCCATCTGACTCCTCTCCTCCACTGCTAAAGAATGAGTCTGCACACGAGGAGATTTCATTTATTTATTTTGAAAATTTCTATCCCACCTATAGCCTATACACAACATAATAAAATCAAGACAAAACAAGGTCAAGAAAACAACACTTCCACACAAACATAATAATTTGCTGCTAACATCCTCCTGACTGAAGGGAATTGCTATGTTCTGATGTGTGTGGGTGCGTTCGAATGATGCCGACATAACTGAGTCACAGGGCTTGTGCCAAATGTTTGTATTTCACTCCAACTCATCTCTTTCGAGGATTCTGGTTTGGGATAGATGGTTACATCTTCTCCAGCCATCCTACTAGACAGCAGAGAGAAGTACGTTAAGCGCCATCCGCAGATGAATTCAAGACTAACTTCAAACAAGGCAACATTATTTGGGGAAATTGGACCCTTCCTCTTTTCAGGTCTCTCTTGGCTCCCAAACTTAGTTTTTGGCTGTTATGAATGGAGATAGTGTCGATGCGTCACATGCACATGGTGTAACTTGGAATTCCCTTCCAAATTCCGACTCGTCCGTGGTATTTCTTCAGTCTTCTGAGACACATTGAGAGATTCAAAATATGTGTCAGGATGATGAGATGCTGTAGAATAAGAACATAACACGCATGTAAGTAACATTCGTATCTGTAGAGTAGGAGAGAAAGAACTTTGCGTTGTTTCAAACCAACTTTTATATGGCCTATCAAGAAAACATCCACCCTGCTAGTCAAGAAATCCATGAAGACATTTCAGTCCTCTGAAGCAACCCGCTCTACTCTGTAACACCTCTAGACGGTTCATAGACATAATCGCGGGAGACAAAGGCGCGCGCCGACAACTGAGCGCAAGACGGAGGCGCGCGCCGAAGAAAATTACTGTTTTTATGGGCTCTGACGGGGGGTTTGTTGGGGAGCCCCCCCACTTTACTTAATACAGATCGCGGCGGCGTTGTGGGGGGTTTGGGGGGTTGTAATCCTCCACATTTTACAGTAAACTTAACTTTTTCCCTAAAAACAGGGAAAAAGTGAAGCTTTCAGTAAAATGTGAAAGCAATGGAAGCAAAACCCGGATGTCTCAATCCGTCCTCTTTTTTTCTGGAGCCATATGGTATCCCTAATTATGAGGGCACTTCTGTTATGGTTCACACATGCGTTTAGTTGTCAAATGCACATTTCCCCTTTGAAAATCGCCCAGTGGGAAGTTCACTTAGTCTGAGCATTCTGCAAATTTGCTTTTTTTATTTTATTAGTTGCCCACACCACACCGTCAGGATCACCTCAGGCAAAGCCGTAAATAAGGCTTGTACTCATAAGTTTAAGTTCGTACACCTCAGGCCATTTGAAATGAGGTCATTTCTGCACATAAAATCCTGATTTGTGCATATGAAAGCCTTTTAAAGTTAACAACTTGAGTACAAAACCCTCTCTGTTGGCCATCTTGTCTACAATTGACGCCTGGACCTGGAATGACCTTCATGAGGCTCACCATTCAACCCCACCCATCCCATTCTCCATCATTCCTTCTATATATTTTAAGCTTATATGTCTCGACCCCTAACAACACAGAGTCACCGGAATGTACACAGGTGAGGCTGATGTGCAAAAACTAGGCCGCAGCTTTGTTTATTAGCGTAAGCAATACACTTTGATACAACAAAGTAACCATGAATGACATGTACAGTTCCTGATTCTCATAGCCCCGCCCTGACTACTAGGGCTTGAGATTGGCATGGACCTCCACACCTTATATTTACTCAGATTTCTTTACTGTTCTCCCAAGGGAGCTCAGAACAAATCTATTCAGGTACACAAGCGTTTCCCCCTCACAATCTATCTAATGTACCTGGGACAATGGGGGGATTACGAGCTGGATTATCAAAACTTCAAGGTAAAAACCGATGGGCCGCTGTTGCAGCCGTTATTGTAGCGATTTCAAAAAGGCGAGTCATTCTCCAAAAACCACGCAGGCAAATGAGGTGGGCGGAGACTAGTGAAGGTTCACTACATTTTCGTGAGATGAGTCGGTGGTGATAGTGATCGGCACATGCGCAGAATACATCACGAAAGAGGCATAAATGCGCGCATGTGCCGGGAAAAGCAACGCCGTAACTGGTGGGTCAATCATAGGCGTGCCAGAGCTATTGGTATCCCCTCCCCCTCCCCCCGTCCCTGATAATATTGTGATTCTACCCTTTTCCCTCTCGTTTCTCTTGTTTGTCAGTCTTCAATCCTTGTAATTTGTTTAAAATATGTTTTTATCATTTCATATTGTACATCGCTTAGTAGAAAAGATAAGCGATTAATCAAATACATATTACACTTGGAAGGGAAGAAGGGAGGGGAGATGCAATGGCGGCTTTCAAGAGCATAAGACATGCCTTTGCTCTTCCAAAAAAGCTGCTATAATTCACGTAAATCTTGTTATTTGTTTTTAATGCCAAATTTTATCATGAACCACAGCCAGAAACGCATTAGATACGGCTATAATACGCACGCTTAAGAAGCGTGCTTTTGTCCACCCCACCCTCATAATTTATGCGAATTATGTAAATTTTTTTTTTTTTTTTCATGAGCCACAGTCAAAACGCACGCCAGAGATGCGCTTTTCACAGTCACTGATTTCTGGTCGCCAAAAGCCTCACTTGGCAATGATGAAGAATTGACTTGCCAGACCTGGAGACCCTTAGGAAGCTCAGAAAAAACCAAGACTAAGTTGGACAAGTTCCTGCTAAACCAGAACGTACGCAGGTGAGGCTGGACTCATTTAGAGCACTGGTCTTTGACCTGGGGGCCGCCGCGTGAGCGGACCGCTGGTCTGACCCAGCAGCGGCAATTCTTATGTTTGTCTGTCTTGACCACATTTCATAGAGAAAGGAGGTGGTCAGTTAAGGACAGGCAGCCCCTCAAACCCTGGAATGCTTTTTAAAGAGGAGCTGGGAGACATATGTTAAATGCTAAGAAGAGTTATTGACTGGAAATTCATGTGCTTCTATTTGCCCAGGGAAAGAAGCCTAGGAGACATTTCAAATGCTTCAGAAAATAAATTTACAGGGTTAAATGAAGCACAAGTGTTGCTTCTTTAAATGTGTATTTAATTCTCTGTTGTTACTCATGTTAATTTACACACTAGATCACAGAACTACGCACGAATGCGCCATACAGACACACTCACGTACACACAAAACAAATGCCTCTTCCCAACGCGATTTTGATGGGAAGCTCTCCAAAACCCGGACAAAGAGCCGGGTTTGGAAAAGCCATCCCGATGTCTGGAAACCCTAGGTTATAAAACTGAACACCTTTGTGTGACACATAAAGAGCCTAATTTTCAAAGCACACAGACTCACAAAGTTCCATATGTACGAGGACGGTTTGTAAAGTTTGATAAAAAAGTGAGTTAAACAACGCAGTCTCAATCGAGGTCTATACACTTAGTCCAGCGAGTTTCCAGGTTTTGTATCGTAGGAAATCAGTGCTGCAGGTCCCATAATGCACCAGGATGAGGTTGGCCAAAACCCAGGACTGGCCAAAAAGTCTCCCTTCTGGAATGGGTAACCTGGTCGCCCTGATTACCACGTGGTTACTTTCAGGAACATAAAATTATCAGTGTCAATTTAAAGCAACAGTGGGGTGTCTGAAAGCAGACACCCCACAAACTATCACTCTGCCGCTTCTCTTTTCAGTCATTTTTTATGTCTTTGGTCTTTCTGCTTGTGTGCCTGTAGAAAGCAGTTTCCAGAAATCACTGATGTATCCAGGTAAGCTGAGTGGTCAAAACCCGTCCAGGCAAGGCCTAGAAGGAGCGCAGAGGGAGTTTTACTGTAGGTGTGCCTCTTGCTGAGGAGTGGTTGGGTTATGCTTCTGCTAATCCAAACTCTTTGTAATTATTTTTATTTAAAAACATATAAAGCAAAATGTCAGAATAATCCAAATGATTTTAACAAACAAAGTGCGATTTAACAATCTTAAAAATATTCATATGCATTTCTCATTCTGAGTTGCAATGAACGTCAACCAGTTGGTTCTAGGTGGGTCTCTTAAACTAACCTATTAAATTTGTGAGTAACTTTCCAGCCTGCCCGAATATTTATTTTCTTTTATTTCTATACTGTCTATATCTAGATGTTTCCATATAAAACATACAGAGCATAAAATCGACATTTCTTGCCCTCTTCCACATTGAATGCAACGTCAGAGTTTGCTTTCACAGTTGTAAAGTTAAAGGATGGGGTGGGGGCAGTGGCGAAGCAAGGGTGAGAGGCACCGGGGGCGGTGCTGCTCCCCCTGCTCTTTCTCCCCTCCCCCGTACCTCCAGTTGTTCACTGCCGTGCTCCTCGCGACCCCGTCGGCTCTCCCTCTGACGTCACTTGCTGTGCACAGCACCTGGAAGTGATGTCATCGGGAGAGATGACGGGGTCGCGAGGAGCACGGCGGTGAACAACTAGAGCTGCGGGGGACGGGAAGGAGGAGGGGTGCTGGTGCCCCCTACCAACATGGACCGTCCCTCTGCCCCCCATTATTACCCCACTGGGTGGGGGACAAGTGTGATATCTACCGTAGTCTAGTCTTCGGTTTCTATAACGGGTCATCTGTCGTCAGGAGCTCGACTCGGTTTACAAAGAGTCATGGGGACTAGAATGTCACATAAATGATGTCATAAAATAGAACCTGCATTGTTAGTGAATTCTGCAGGTAAACTTTTTAAATACTGTGAAAAAAGCAAAGTGTTTAAGGTTTTCCAAAATA
Organism: Geotrypetes seraphini; assembly: GCF_902459505.1. Classification (NCBI taxonomy): domain Eukaryota; kingdom Metazoa; phylum Chordata; class Amphibia; order Gymnophiona; family Dermophiidae; genus Geotrypetes; species Geotrypetes seraphini. The sequence continues at coordinate 10,221,737 of NC_047090.1, read as the reverse complement.
ATTGTAGTTGGCCTTTCGTTCTAATAGGCCCTGGTAGTCCATTCCAGATCTCTACCAACTTGAATGTATAGGACCAACAAAATTTCCCAGTTGAGGAAACGATAGCTTGTACTTCTGTGTGTTCCTCGTATAGTAGCATCTGTATGCATTCCAACATAAAGGAATCCAACGGTCAAATAGTCCATAAAGAAGTTTTAAAATGATGCTTGTGCATTTAAATTTAATCCTCTAACAGACAGGTAGCCAATGAAGCTTTCTCAGCAAAGGAGAAACATGATCGAACTTTCGTTTTCCCAAAATGAGTTTTGCCGACGTATTCTATAACTTCCAAAGAGAACGGGAGCCAAGAAATGAGAGAAGGAAAGGGATTTATATGCTGCTTTTGGCATTTCAAAGTTGACGGCACTGGAGGATCAAGTGATTTGCCCAGAGTCACAAGGAGCTGCGCTGGGATTTGATCTCAACCTCTGGGTGCAGAGGCAGCAGTTCAACCAATGAGCCACATCTTTGGTCTGTCCCAGGATGGCAATTCTTATGTGAGCCAAGAATAGGCCAATCGAGCCATTGTGACATCACTGATGAGGTTGGCTCTTAGGCATTGGTGGAATGAAGCATTATGACATCGCAATCTCAGTTGTGGAATGTTACTACTTTTTGGGTTTCTGTCCAGTACTTGGGACCTGGGTTGGCTACTGTTGGAAACAGGATACTGGGCTTGATGGACCTTCAGTCTGTTCCAGTATGGCAATTCTTATGTGAGCCAGGTATAGGACCATGGAGCCATTGTGACATCACTGATGAGGTTGGCTCTTAGGCATTGGTGGAATGGGGCCTTATGACATCACAATCTCAGCTCTGGAATGTTGCTACTCTTTGGGTTTCTGTATGGTACTTGGGACCTGGGTTGGCCACTGTTGGAACCAGGATACTGGGCTTGATGGACCTTTGGTCTGTCCCAGTTTAGCAATTCTTATGTTCTTATGTGAGCCAAGTATAAGACAATGAAGCCATTGTGACATCACTGATGAGGTTGGCTCTTAGGCATTGGTGGAATGAGGCATTATGACATCACAATCTCAGCTCTGGAATGTTGCTATTCTTTGGGTTTCTGCCAGGTACTTGGGACCTGGGTTGGCCACTGTTGGAAGCAGGATACTGGGCTTGATGGACCTTCAGTTTGTCCCAGTATGGCAATTGTTATGTGAGCCAAGTATAGGACAATGAAGCCATTGTGACATCACTGATGAGGTTGGCTCTTAGGCATTGGTGGAATGGGGCCTTATGACATCACAATCTCAGCTCTGGAATGTTGCTACTCTTTGGGTTTCTGTATGGTACTTGGGACCTGGGTTGGCCACTGTTGGAAACAGGACACTGGGCTTGATGAAAGGGAATGGGGACTTGTAGCATTGGCATTTCAAATGGTGACCTTCAAAGCGGTGGGCACTGGAGGATTAAGTGACTTGCCCAGGGTAACAAGGAGCAGCACCAGGAACAAGACTTGTAAGTTTCAGGTGCTGTTGTGGAAGATTATTATGTCTGTCTGCTGTCTTTGACCCTGGATCCTGGGCAAAAGGAGAGGTAGGCGCTTGTGCTTGGGTGTGTCAACTGCCATGTTAATTGACTCAACTGGAGTTACAAGCACACCACTCCCACAGCTGACCACTCCTAGTGGGAGGACGCCGCCTCGGCTTGTTCTTTCTGACCATTGGGATGGGACAGGTTCCTTAAGTATTTTGCCTCACCCAGTCAGTCTTGTCTGACTCTCTGGAGAGCGTGAAGCAGGATATGAGTCATTCACAGGCCTCATCGGTGATCCTCATACACACTACAGAAAGGGAAGAGTCCAGATCTGGGATTAGCCTCAGGGCCTGCAGTCATTTGCATTCTCCCTTCCCAGCTCATTGCAAACAGCTTTACTGCAGCCACTACTGATTGCTGGAGAGCTTGTCTCATCATATATCTTCCATGCTTTTGTCTTTATCTGATTGCAATTTATATGTTTGCAGAACAAAATACTACATTGTGACTTATTTTCTTCCTAGAAGAGAGGTGCCAATGATCCTTTGGTGTGTGTCAACAGAAGATAATTTCTCTTTTTTCAGGGGCCTCTGGCCAGTTAATTAGTACACAAGCATTTTAGGGGAAAGGACTTCATGTACATTACAAGAGTTTTTATGGATCGCTAATATGCCCCAGAAGGAGCTCAATGCAATGTACAATTTAGATGAGCCTGGCCACATCCAGGAGTAGCATTATTTTATTAGGGTGCATTGCTTAGATTATGATTATGGTATATGGTTTGAGAGGAGATTGGCCTTATCTGCTGTTGTAACGGGTCACTTTCCCGGTTTGTGGGGTGATGGGTATGTAGAGAGCTCGATATATGGTACTTTGTCGGTCCCTAGTGAGCTTACAGTCTAAGGGGAGCTGGGTTTGATTCCTACCCCCGGGTTCTAGTAATTTCAATTATTTGAGAATGGATTTCTCTATTTCAAATGCCTTCTTCCCCTTCTGGGTTTCCACTTATATTGGGCAGAGAAAGAGCACCAGTGAACGACATCTAAAAGCAGTTTTGCTCACTGATGAAAACAGCTTCGGCTATAAATTGCTCCTTTTCTTCATTGTTAGCAGGACACTTGCATGAATCTGCTTCTGCACCCAAAGGGATTTGAATAGCTCACAAAGTTCAGCTTCTGGTGCCAGCCAGTCTCAAGCAACTGCAGCTTTTCCAAAGCACAGTGGCACGGTTACCACCACAGGCCAAATCCACTGGCCCTGTTAAGCCGAGGATGCAGGAACTTCGCCGACTCCGAGCTGAGAGTTGGGAAAAATTCCAAATGAATTTACAGCAGAAGCTTGCCGGATTCTAGTCCACTCTCGCCTTTTTTGTGGGACTTTTGCCTCTGGCCTTGGTGCTTCTGCTGCATTCCACAAGGTCTGGCATCGCATTAGCTCGCTCCCTATTACTCTGTCAGCCCAAATTGTCCAGCACATACTGTAAATCTGATTCAACATAAATCCAATATTTTGTCTAAAACTGCCTTAAAGTGTGAGATTAGCAGAATAAATAGACCAGAGGTAGGGCTGTATTCCAGTCGGGTTTTCAGGATTTCCCCAATGAATATGCATTGAAAGCAGTGCATGCAAATAGATCTCATGCATATTCATTGGGGAAATCCTGAAAACCCGACTGGAATACGGCTCTCGAGGACCGGAGTTCCCTACCCCTGAAATAGACTGTTGTTTAAATTTATTTGCTATGCACAGCAAACCTGGTCTGTTTCGTCATTCACAGTCTAAACCCCCCCCCTCCTTTTACGAACCTGTGTTAAATCACTGGCCATGGTGGTAGCTTCGACGCTCATATGAGCGTCGGAGCTAATACCGCCACAGCCAGCGATAAAATAGACCAGTGATTCCCAACCCTGTCCTGGAGGAACACCAGGCCAATCGGGTTTTCAGGCTAGCCCTAATGAATATGCATGAGAGAGATTTGCATATGATGGAAGTGATAGGCATGCAAATTTGCTTCATGCATATTCATTAGGGCTAGCCTGAAAACCCAATTGGCCTGGTGTTCCTCCAGGACAGGGTTGTGAATCACTGAAATAGACTAACACGGCATTGCCAGAGAGTGTGGTAAGAGCGGATAGCGTATCTAAGAACATAAGAACATAAGAACATAAGAACTGCCATCTCCGGATCAGACCCATGGTCCATCGAGTCCGGCGATCCGCACACGCGGAGGCCCAGTCAGGTATACACCTGATTTAGTTTTACCACCCATATCCCTCTATGCCTCTCATAAGGAGATGTGCATCTAATTTGCCTTTGAATCCTAGCACAGTGGATTCCTTAATAACCTCCTGTGGAAGAGCATTCCAGGCGTTCACCACTCGCTGCGTAAAGCAGAACCTCCTGACATTTGTCCTGGACTTGTCCCCCCTTAGCTTTAAACCATGTCCTCTTGTCCGTGTCACGTTGGACAGTGTAAATAATTTGTTTTTCTGCTCTATTTTATCGATGTCTTTCAGTATTTTGAACGTCTCTATCATGTCCCCTCGCAGCCTCCTCTTCTCAAGGGAGAACAGTCCTAGTTTCTTGAGTCGTTCCTCATATTCCAAGTTCTCCATACCTCTTATTAGCTTCGTTGCTCGTCTCTGCACCCTCTCCAGCAGTTTTATATCCCTCTTTAGTTTGGGAGACCAATGTTGGACACAGTATTCCAAGTGTGGTCTGACCATTGCTCTATGGTTTTAAGAAAGGTTTGGGCAATTTCCTGGAGGAAAAGTCAATAGTCTGTTATTGAGAAAGACATGGGGGAAAGCCACTGCTTGCCCTGGATCGGAAGCAAGGAATGTTGCTACTCTTTGGGATTCCGGAATCTTGTTACTCTCTGGGATTCTGGAATCTTACTATTCCTTGGGATTCCGCATGGAATGTTGCTACTGTTTGGGATTCTGGAATCTTGATATTCCTTGGGATTCTGCATGCAATGTGGCTATTCTTTGGGATTCTGGAATCTTGCTATTCCTTGGGATTCTGTATGGAATGTTGCTACTCTTTGGGATTCTAGAATCTTGTTACTCTTTGGGATTCCGGAATCTTGTTACTCTCTGGGATTCTGGAATCTTGCTATTCCTTGGGATTCTGCATGGAATGTTGCTACTGTTTGGGATTCTGGAATCTTGTTTCTCTTTGGGAATCTGCATGCAATGTTGCTACTCTTTGGGATTCTGGAATCTTGCTATTCCTTGGGATTCTGTATGGAATGTTGCTACTCTTTGGGATTCCGGAATCTTGTTACTCTTTGGGATTCCGGAATCTTGATATTCCTTGGGATTCCGTAAGGAATGTTGCTACTCTTTGAGTTCTTGCCAGGTACTAGGGACCCTGATTGGCCACCGTGAGAACAGGTTACTGGGCTTGATGGACCTTTGGTCTGACCCAGTAAGGCTATTCTTAAGTTCGTAAAAGGGGGGGGGGGGTGTTATATGAGTGTCAGAGCTAATACTGTAAAAGTTTCCAGGCAATTTCAGGTTTGTTTTTCCTTTTTATCCAATTTGTGAGAAATTGTAGGTTGAGAATCAGGGCTGATTGACTACATTGGATAAGGGCTTTGTTAGAAAATGGAGGAACCCCTTAAATGAGATCAGGTATGCAAAATATTTTTTATATATGATAAGGGAAGGTCTGATATACAAACTGCCAAGGCCACTTTAACCAATTTTTGTAAATTGAATCAACCAGATAGTTCATCAATTTATGTTCCAAAATATAGCCCATCACAAAATCCTTCATTGTAAGTCCAAGAAATCCCTACAGAATTCAAAATAAATGCCCTTGTTTTTTGAATAAGGAAGCTAATATCTTGTCAGTCTTGCCAAACAGTCATCGTGTGGGTCATCGATCTTTCTCCAGAGCACACAAGCTGCCAATATTCGACCAAGGAAAACACCCAGCATCCAGATGTTCTGGAACTTTGAGTGCCTACGATAGAGGAAATATTTATCTTTCAAAGAAACATAGACATGAAGAAAAAGCTTTACAAACACCTCCATCAAAGGCTGCAAAATATATCCCTGTAGCTCAACATGGAACTGTCATCCTCCATCAATTCAATGCATGTCGTATTTCTAATGACATCACTTAAAACACCCAAACCTTGAAGGGACATCGATCTCAAAGGAAAATTTAACAAAATACACTCAACAAATTCTTTCCCCCCCCCTCAAAGATATTAAAGCATCTTACTAATAAAAATGTGCCAAATCCCTTCTTTATTTAAACCTAAGGGTTCCATAGTCTCCAGCTTAAAAATCCAAAGGCCAATATTCTAAATGGTTTAGCTGGTCACTGACCAATTATATCTCTTGGTCAGGGTTAGCTGAACACAAAACCGGCTATCTTGAGGGTATTCCAAAAGCAGAGTCAGCACTTAAGCATCCAGGGTTAACACATATATGGGATCTCATAAATATCTGCCCTAGTTTTACGTTGCAATCCATGGCTGCTTAAGTGGTGAATATCGGCTTAAGTGACTATGTGTTAGCCAGCTTAAAAATACCTGGATATGTACACCCAGGGATCCTTTTTAGAAACTTTTGAAGACACAGTTATTTGTCAATGTATTTATGTGACACTTTTTTAAAAACTCATGAAGATTTAGTTATAGGACAACGCATTTATGTGAATGAAATGAGCAGGTTGGTAGCGGAGGATGTAGGAGAGCCCACGAGTCTAAGTTATATTGTTTGCACAGGTCCCGGCTTTGAATATCTGGAAATAATGCTGTCAGCAGTGAAGAAAACGTTCCCCGCTGACAGCTGAATATTGACCTCCCCAGTGTCTAACGTTAGCCAAATGCATTAATGCTGGGAACAGGGAAACAACAGAACTCCTCAGGTGCAGCGCTCGGTCTAAGCTGGAGAATGCAAATCCAGCCTTGGAGATACCTACCATGCTATAACGGAGCACTGGCGAGTGCCCCCAAATTATATAAATTAATGAGAGCCCAGTGGAATAATAATTCAGAGGCATATCTATATAAATAAAGTCACCCTTGAATCTCTAGAAATTGATTTCAAACCGTAATAAATCTCAGTAATGAATGCAAGTCTCCCAAGACCAATCTAACATTAAATACCTTTGGAGTATGAAAGGAAAGAGGTTAGTATTGGAAATATGAAATCTCTGTGTATGTCAATGATTTTTCTAATTAATTTCAGCAGCAATAGCAGAATTGGTTCTATTCAGATGAAAAGAGAGCCGAGTTATTCGAAGGGGCTGGGCCTGGAAACACATGATTTTTTGCCGCACATTGGTCCACTGGAGAATCTAGGCTTTCTTTTTCTTTCTCATGTGCACAGTTCTGCCTAGCCAGCACTCAGGGGCATTTTTGGGAGCAGGTAAGGTGGGCTCCTGTCTGGAGCGCCAAGCCAAACATAGAAACATGATGGCAGATAAAGGCCAAATGGCCCATCTAGAGCTATGAGCTAAAGTAAATTTCCTGTGCTAAAGTGAAAATCTACACCAAAATTCAGTTCAGGGTTTTAAAAATATATCAGGAACTATTCCTGATTCGGTGGGTTCGTTTGCGATTTGCATGTCATGGTTAGACTATGGATTGTCCTACGTATAAGGATCCTTTCAGGAATCTAAGTAGCCTACTATATTTCTGGCCTCAGGATCATACCATCTTAGGGTAGAGAGGAGGTATGTATCATTCTGCTACAAGCAAAAAGAACATAATGGACCTCCATGAAAGGGTTGTCAGCTGCTGTGTGAGAGAGAGAGAGAGAGAGACTCACCCATCACGCTGTCTCTTCTGACTGCTTTCAACTGTGAGATTACTTCAACAGAGAACCATAAGAGCATTTGTTCCTCATTTGAGACAATTTGCTACATTGACCCTTGACACAGTTATTTTACCGAAAGATGACCCTTGTTGGGTCCTTCAATAAAATTCCCTGAGAGTCTGGTAGACGTTACCAGAATATTAGGTGTTTTTGATGTATATTCTCTTTTTTTTTATTTCTTTATATAACTTCTCAAGGTATTGTATGTGAGTATCCTAACAGAATAAAGTGGGTTAGTAATTGTGATATCACTGTGATATGAGTGTTTTTATCTTTGGTCTTGCGTGTCAGGCTTAAATGTTTAGGGGCATGCCTAGACCTCTAACAATAACCATACTGGGCCAGACCAATGGTCCATCGAGCCGAGTATCCTGTTTCCAACGTGGCCAACCCAGGTCCCAAGTACCAGACCAAAACCCAAAGAGTAGCAACATTCCAGAGCTGAGATTGTGATGTCATAATGCCTCATTCCACCAATGCCTAAGAGCCAACCTCATCAGTGATGTCACAATGGCTTCATTGTCTTATACTTGGCTCACATAAGAACATAAGAATTGCTAAACTGGGACAGACTGAAGGTCCATCAAGCCCAGTATCCTGTTTCCAACGTGGCCAACCCAGGTCCCAAGTACCTGGCAGAAACCCAAAGAGTAGCAACATTCCAGAGCTGAGATTGTGATGTCATAATGCCTCATTCCACCAATGCCTAAGAGCCAACCTCATCAGTGATGTCACAATGGCTTCATTGTCTTATACTTGGCTCACATAAGAACATAAGAATTGCTAAACTGGGACAGACTGAAGGTCCATCAAGCCCAGTATCCTGTTTCCAACGTGGCCAACCCAGGTCCCAAGTACCTGGCAGAAACCCAAAGAGTAGCAACATTCCAGAGCTGAGATTGTGATGTCATAATGCCTCATTCCACCTATGCCTAAGAGCCAACCTCATCAGTGATGTCACAATGGCTTCATTGTCTTATACTTGGCTCACATAAGAACATAAGAATTGCTAAACTGGGACAGACTGAAGGTCCATCAAGCCCAGTATCCTGTTTCCAACAGTGGCCAATCCAGATCACAAGTACCTTGCACAAAACCAAATAGCAACATTTCATGCTACTGATGCCTGTCTCCCCATCCCCTCCTGCCTCCCCTCCCCCCACTATCTAGTACCTATTTCAGGTAGGACAGCCTCTTACTGAGGGGACTGGAAGGTAGCCAGGCTTGTGTGGCTCTAATTTACTGCTCAGTTGAGAGAATCAGCTATGACGCTTATGTTCTCAGAGTTTCTAGGACTCAGCTAATCTTTCTCTCTTCTTTGCAAATGTAATTAGGCTCATGTACTAGCTGGTACTGAAATACTGGATTCATTATGTGAATAAATATAATAATTCTGCTCACAAATCATTCTTCATCAAATCCATGCACTTGAGATAGATAATAGTTTTATATGATTTTCTGTCTTAGTTCAGCGAGTCATTTATTCTTTGCTGGATTGTTCCTTGAAGACCTCAGAAATGTATTTCATTCAACATGCCTGATCCTTGTCTCTCTTCTATCCATGATAACAGAAGGAGTGGTCCGGATACCCCTCAGACCACATTCCATTCCATTGGTGTCTTCTATCCCGCCAATACCTTTCAGTTCTAGGCGGTTTACAAGAGTTGGCCTGCGCATTTCCAGGGAGAATACATGGTTAATAGATGTAGTATATGTTGGGATCTGTGGAGGGTCGATCAGGTTTAGTTAGATCATTTGATAAATTTCTTGAATAGAAAGGTTTTAAGTTCTTTCCTGAATGTGTTGTAGTTGGACATCAAAGTCAGCAGATTGGAGAGGTGGCGGTCTAGTTTCACGAGAAACCTGAGGCAGCTACTGCAGGGCTTCCTTCTCCTAAGAACATAAGAAGAGCCAATTGTCCTTCTAGCCCAGTTTCCCGTCTCCATGGAGGCCAATCCTGATTTATTTCTGTTTATAATTTTAGGATCGAAAACACTGAGGTCAACATGGACCCAAGATCTGAATTGTAGTTCTTCTAGGATGTTGTTTAGCTAAAGGAGCTCACCAGGACAGACTGAAGGTCCATCAAGCTTCCAATAGCGGCCAATCTAGGTCACAGGTTTATGGTCATTAAAATTTGATATACCTCTGAAGTTCTCAGCGGTTTACAATAAAAACATAATAACAAAATGGAATGGGAACTCCATGCAAATATAAGACAGACCTAAGAACACACACACATACACAACCCCAAACCAAAAAACTGTTGTACTTGAAGGAGGATCACCCAAAATCTCCCACTGGGGGTCTGTTAGTAAATAGGAGCTTTTGAGGCGATGCCCACACCAAATGGAAATTGGAAAAAGTAGCTTTTCAAAAGAGTTTTAAAAGCTTCGAAATGAGGCTCCAAAATTATGTAACTTGGGAGTTGGTTCCAAAGACAGACTAGAAGCTAAATACGAGAACTTTTGATCGAGTAAACTTCCATTTAGTCCTATGAACTGATGGTCAGACCAATCTGTTGTCTTGTAACGATCTAAGAAATCACGTGGGCATATAACAGAATTCAGGGGGCCATTTACTAAGGCGTGCTAATCTTTAGCACACGTTAAATCGGTTAACACGCCTTAGTCAAAGGACCCCTCCAATAGCTAGGCTGCAGAGCCTGTCATGACTTGTGGGCAAGCGTTAGAATTTTAAATTCAATTCTGTATGGGACCGACAACCAATGACATTGCGGGAAAAGTGGCGTAACATGATCACATTTGCTTTTGCTTCCTAGCAATTTAACCCCTTCCCCACCCTTTTACAAAGTTGCATTAGGCTTTTCATTGCCAGCTGTGGTAACATAGAAACATAGAAAATGGTGGCAGAAAAGGGCCATAGCCCATCGAGTCTGCCCATTCCAAGTACCCCCCCCCCTGAATTTACTCCCTTAAAGATCCCATGTGAGCATCCCATTTTCTCTTAAAATGCATCACGATGCTTGCCTCAATCACCTGCAGTGGGAGTCTGTTCCAATGATCTACCACTCTTTCGGTGAAGAAGTACTTTCTGGAGTCGCTATGAAACTTCCCTCCCCTGATTTTCAGCGGGTGCCCTCTGGTGGTCGAGGGACCCACGAGACAGAAGATATCATCTTCCGACTCGATGCGACCCGTGATGTACTTGAACGTTTCAATCATGTCTCCCCTCTCTCTTCGTTCCTCAAGTGAGTACAGCCGCAATTCTTTTAGTCTTTCTTCGTATGTCAGATCCTTGAGTCCCAAGACCATCCTGGTGGCCATTCGCTGAACTGACTCGATCCTCAGCATGTCCTTACGGTAGTGTGGTCTCCAGAATTGGACACAGTACTCCAAGTGTGGCCGCACCATGGATCTGTATAACGGCATGATGACTTCAGGTCTCCTGCTGACAAAACCTCTACGGATACAACCCATCATTTGTCTTGCCTTGGAGGAAGCCTTCTCCACCTGATTGGCAGCTTTCAAGTCGTCACTAATGATCACGCTCTGCCGTGGTCGCAGCTAAGGTCTCACCATTTAGTGCATACGTTCTGCGCGGATTTCTCTTGCCCAGGTGCATTACCTTGCATTTTTTAGCATTGAAGCCCAGCTGCCAAGTCGTTGACCATCGTCAAATGCTTTGCTCAGATGCTCATAGGAGTTCCATGAGCGTTGGAGCTAATACCGCTGCGGCCGGCGATAAAAAAAGCCTTACGTGGCTTTGTAAAAGGAGCCCTAAGTGCTGTATTTTGTCAAGTCTAAAGGCATCCGAGATTAAATGAAATGAAATACCAGCATCAATATGTTCCAATAACTGATTTTGGATGTAAAGAAAGCATGTATCAATGTGTGTAAATTTTTATTATCAAAATAATGTCCTATTGCTCTAACCCCTGCTTTGACAAAACTGCAAAAGCATTTTTTAGCGCTGAATGCTCTGCGCAGCTCCTGACGTGCATAGAACCAGCTGGTGCTAACAACTGCTTTGGGGGTTTTGTCAAAGGGGGGCATAAGTGATCCAAGCATTTCAGAAGCGCGAATCTATAAATCACACAACGATATTTGAACTTACAGTATTAGCAATGAGTAAGCAGGAATAACTTTTACTAAGGTTCAAAATAAGCCTCTTTGAACTCAGCCAGGAATAAATTGCTGATAGACAGTCATTTAATTTATTTATTGGTTCAATTTTCTGTACCGTTCTCCCAGGGGAGCTCAGAACGGTTTACATGAATTTTTCCAGGTCCTCAAGCATTTCCCCCTGTCTGTCCCAGTGCGCTCACAATCTATCTAATGTACCTGGGGCAATGGGGGAATTAGGTGACTTGCTCAGGGTCACAAGGAGCAGCGTGGGATTTGCACCCACAACCTCAGGGTGCCGAGGCCGTAGCTCCAACCACTGTGCATCATTCTCAGACATAGCATGGTAAAACATAGTATTACAAAACAAAACAATAGATACCTGGGAGGATCCCAAAGTGTAATAGATCCAGTGGAGTGGTACAGTGTGGGAGGGGGGGGGACCACCTTGGGAGTCATCTTGGTTGTGACTTTGGCACCTCTCCTCCTCTCTGCCCCCTCTTCCTCTAACTCTTCGCCGCCATGATCAGCATCTCCAACCAGCTGCTCATGCCAGCCTTGGCTCTCCCTCTCAGGTCACTTCCGGGTCGCAGGACCAGGAAGTGACCTTAGAGGCAAAGCTGAGGCTTGCGCGGGCAGCAGGTTGGAGATACTGCTCGCTCCGGCGAAGAGTTAGAGATATGGGAGGAAGGGAAGGTGCGCACATGGTGAGGGTTGGAGAGGAGGGCAGGGGATGCCACTACCCCGGTGCCTCCTACCCTCTCTAGGCCACCGAATAGGTCCTCCACTGCTTAGCATAAGACTAAGCAGTGGATTTTCCACTTTAATATTAGTTTATGGACTTTTCTTCCAGGAATTTGTTCAAGTTTTATTGCCATGAAGGCAAGTTCCATCCCCTTTATCATTTTTGCTGCCCTTCTCTGTACCATCTCTAATGTTTTTGAAATGCTGGGACCAAAATTGTACACACCATTGAAGGATACAAAGGCATACATATAATATTGTCAGCGTTGTTCTCCATTCCTTTCCTAATAATTCCAACCATTATATTTGCTTCCTTAGCCGTTGCTGCTCACCGATGACCCCTTTCCCTGGGTGGTGACTCGTAATGTGGACCTCCTGGGTTCCTCTTCCCTACACGTATCACTTCACACTTGCTCATATTCAGTTTCATCTGCCATTTGGTGTCAGTGTCCCAGTTCCCTAAGGCCCTATCGCAATTTGTGATTAACGACCTTGAATGACGTTGTGTGTTAGCAAAATTTGATCACCTCGTCCATTACTAGATCACTTTGGAATATGTTAAAAAAAGCATCATTTCCAGCACAGACCTTTCTCCACTGTTTTTATTCTCAGCCTCCAATCTCATGACTCTCTTTCATTTTCATAGCAAGACTGTTCAGTTTAGGTAAACAAAAAGGCAACAGAGCCACACAGTAGCCCAGCCTTTTTTTGTAGGAGGCGGTATAAGTGACCTTGAGTGCTTCCGAGTTCACTTTCTGGGAAGCGTCCTTGGTGGCCCACTTCAGTGCCTCTATAGTTATTCAGCCTTGATGAGTAATCAATATGTTCTCCAGGCGTTCACTCATGTGTGGGAAAATCGAATGGCTGCCAGGCTTTGATCTCAACGCACTTCATTGACTTTGTAATTTATTGAACCAGGGCGAAGAAAACCTGCATGTTTTAGAGATACTGGATGCCAAAAATCTTAACTTTCATTAGAGCAATGGGATTCTTCTATCAGCCTCATGGAATCATGTTTGGACCTCTCTAGCTAGAATTCTTCAGTAAATCTTTCAAGCTCTGTAACTTACAGCTTCAACATGGCCATCCTGGCGGGCTGATCAGGGGGTGAAATATGATTAAGCGATCAATCAAAAACCTTATTAAACTTGAAACTTGATAAAAACTTTCCATTTTTGTTATTCTTTCGTTTTTTCTTCTCTGCATCATAGCATGTGCTAAATCCATTAAATGTGTAGAAATGAAATCAAACATAGTTTCGTTATTTCTACGTTATTTTGGAGAGGAAATATCACGACGGGCCAGATTCTCAAAACTTAGCATGCCTTTAATGCAGTCGCTAAACCGGTTCCAGCCGGTATAGCGTGCATGTATTTTAGCGGTGGATAATCAAAACAGCTTACTGTGGTCTTTCTCGAGCTTCAAAGCAGTCTCTGATTCTGCTATGCATATGGGCTTATCAATATTGAAACGAGAACTCCGGTGGATTCTTCAACATCGCCGAGCGATTCTCCAAGCATGCCGTCAACTTTTGGCGACCAAAAATCAGCGGCTGGTCTGGGGGTGCCGGTACAGTGAAAAGCACATCTCTGGCGTGTGTTTTGATTGTGGCTCATGATTTACATAAATTATAGTCTTTTTTGGGGAGGGGGAGGGGTTTAGACAAAAGCATGCTTCTTGAGCGCGTGTGTTATAGCTGTGTCTTATGTATTTCTGGCTGTGGTTCATGATAACATTTGACATTAAAAACAAATAACAAGATTTACATGAATTACAGCAGTTTTGGGGGGAGACAAGGCATGTCTTATGTGAACTTGTTGAAAGCCGACGTTGCATCTCCCTTCCTTTCATCCAATAGCTCTGGCACTCCTATGATTGCTTTTCCGGGCACATACGCACATTTACGTCTCTTTTGTGATGTATACAGCGCATGTGCCGATCACTATCACCAGCGGCTCATCTCATGTAAATTTAGTGAACCTTCGCTAATCTCCGCCAACCTCATTTGCATGCATGATTTTTTGAGAATGACTTTTTGAAATTGTTACAATAACGGCTTTGACAGCGGCCCATCGGTTTATACTGCGAAGTTTTGAGAATCTGGCCCTAAATGTCACAACTAATGTGACTGACTTTATAAAAGGTCGTTAAAACGATTGTTCGATTAGCGTATATGCCCGTCCTTCCTGGTCACACTCTGAGAGCCCCTGATAGCACTTCTCTGAGAAACATGAAAATACAGCTAAGAAAAAAAATAAAATCTCCTTCCCAAGTAGCATGAAGAACATTTTATGCTCTTCATATATTGACCAATCATTATAATGGAAGTGAACTGAAATGCTGAACAGCCCACAGAGCTCACAACGGAGACAGCCTTCAGCAACTCACATAACCTTTCAATGAGGTCTTTGAGGTCTTACTGGCGGTCAGCTTTGGGGGATTTGCTCCAGTTCATTTCCTAGTGATTGGCTTGAGGTCACCCTTTTCTTTTCATTTGGATCACCACAATCAAACTTTTTTCCCTTCAGAGGATGGCTGGACTTCGCTTGCTGGTGCCTCTTTTGAAGTTAACTGTCATGGAAGACCAATGAATTTGTTTGTTTCAAGTCATGGGCTTTATTGGCGAGAAAACCTTTCGGTCTTCAGAGGCGAGATGAGCAAAAGCTCCGTTTTCACCTCAAATCTCTGCTCTTCCTTCTTGGATTATTTTTCGGCCTGACAGTTCCCTCTGGAGGCACCATAGGCATCCCTAGGAAGGCCCAGTTTTAAAAAACTTATTTATGAATTTTAACAAATTAAGGAGTCCTTTTACCAAATATGTAAAACAGCTAACTTCACAAATGCATTAAATGAAAGCGTTTTGTGGGTATTTGTCCTGTTTTTGCATGTTAAATGGTGCTTTAGTGAAATGCGGGTCCAGGTCGGTGCTCCCTTGGTTGCATTACCCTCAATTTATTTCCCAAGTGTTCCAGAGGTTTTTTAGGTCAGTGATGTTTAAAAAGCTGGTCTGATTATCCAGATCTCTTTAAACCTGAGGCCTTTTCCTCCGTTTAAGGCACACCTGTTCTGCTCCGAGCAACGCCATTAATTTGATTATTTTTGGGGAGTTGTATTTGACCTAGAATTATTTTTCCTCCTTTCCTTTTATATGTTTTTGAATTTATGTGTTTATTTCGGTTCTCTGTGGACAGCCTGACCCAAGCTGATAATATGAGGATAACCGAAAAGAAAGAGCTGTTTAAGGGAAAGAAGGCTGCTTTATTAATTTACCTTATCAGAAGTAGAGAATGACACGGTGACAAAATTCATCACCGTTCCCGTCCCCGCGGATAACCGCGGGAAATAATCCCATGTCATTTTCTAGTGTCTATTTCAACCTCGGTCCTTCTACACCAGCATTCTTCAAAGCAAAGCTTGCGGGTCAGTGGTTGTGGCCATTCATACTCTGATTCTTATGGGAGCCAAGGATAATGAAGCCATTGTGACATCACTGATGTGATTGGCTCTTAGGCACTGGTGGAATGAGGCATTATGACATCACAATATCTGCTCTGGATACCAGAGACTGTCATTCTGTAGTGTCTGTTTCAACCTCAGTCCTTCTACACCAGCATTCTTCAAAGCAAAGCTTGCGGGTCAGTGGTTGAGCCCATTCATACTCTGATTCTTATGTGAGCCAAGGATAATGAAGCCATTGTGACATCACTGATGTGATTGGCTCTTAGGCACTGGTGGAATGAGGCATTATGACATCACAATATCTGCTCTGGATACCAGAGACTGTCATTCTGTAGTGTCTGTTTCAACCTCAGTCCTTCTACACCAGCATTCTTCAATGCAAAGCTTGCGGGTCAGTGGTTGTGGCCATTCATACTCTGATTCTTATGTAAGCCAAGGATAATGAAGCCATTGTGACATCACTGATGTGATTGGCTCTTAGACACTGCTGGAATGAGGCATTATGACATCACAATCTCAGCTCTGGAATGTTGCTACTCAACCTCAGTCCTTCTACACCAGCATTCTTCAAAGCAAAGCTTGCGGGTCAGTGGTTGTGGCCATTCATACTCTGATTCTTATGGGAGCCAAGGATAATGAAGCCATTGTGACATCACTGATGTGATTGGCTCTTAGGCACTGGTGGAATGAGGCATTATGACATCACAATATCTGCTCTGGATACCAGAGACTGTCATTCTGTAGAGTCTGTTTCAACCTCAGTCCTTCTACACCAGCATTCTTCAAAGCAAAGCTTGCGGGTCAGTGGTTGAGCCCATTCATACTCTGATTCTTATGTGAGCCAAGGATAATGAAGCCATTGTGACATCACTGATGTGATTGGCTCTTAGGCACTGGTGGAATGAGGCATTATGACATCACAAGATCTGCTCTGGATACCAGAGACTGTCATTCTGTAGTGTCTGTTTCAACCTCAGTCCTTCTACACCAGCATTCTTCAAAGCAAAGCTTGCGGGTCAGTGGTTGTGGCCATTCATACTCTGATTCTTATGTGAGCCAAGGATAATGAAGCCATTGTGACATCACTGATGTGATTGGTGCTTAGGCACTGGTGGAATGAGGCATTATGACATCACAATATCTGCTCTGGATACCAGAGACTGTCATTCTCTAGTGTCTGTTTCAACCTCAGTCCTTCTACACCAGGATTCTACAAAGCAAAGCTTGAGGGTCAGTGGTTGTGGCTATTCATACTCTGATTCTTATGTGAGCCAAGCATAATGAAGCCATTGTGACATCACTGATGTGATTGGTGCTTAGGCACTGGTGGAATGAGGCATTATGACATCACAATATCTGCCCTGGATACCAGAGACTGTCATTCTGTAGTGTCTGTTTCAACCTCAGTCCTTCTACACCAGCATTCTTCAAAGCAAAGCTTGCGGGTCAGTGGTTGTGGCCATTCATACTCTGATTCTTATGTAAGCCAAGGATAATGAAGCCATTGTGACATCACTGATGTGATTGACTCTTAGACACTGGTGGAATGAGGCATTATGACATCACAATCTCAGCTCTGGAATGTTGCTACTCAACCTCAGTCCTTCTACACCAGCATTCTTCAAAGCAAAGCTTGCGGGTCAGTGGTTGTGGCCATTCATACTCTGATTCTTATGTGAGCCAAGGATAATGAAGCCATTGTGACATCACTGATGTGATTGGCTCTTAGGCATTGGTGGAATGAGGCATTATGACATCACAAGATCTGCTCTGGATACCAGAGACTGTTATTCTGTAGTGTCTGTTTCAACCTCAGTCCTTCTACACCAAGCAAAGCTTGAGAGTCAGTAGTTGTGGCCATTCATACTCTGATTCTTCCCTCTCTCCTTAAAGAATGATATGAAGATGGTTTCCCGCGGTTATCCGCGGGGACGGGAACGGTGATGAATTTTGTCACTGTGTCATCCTCTAATCAGAAGCTTCACTGGGGCCTTTGCAAGATGGCAAATCCAGCCCAAGTCTCTGAGCACGTGAGCCCACAAGAGAAAGTGGTGCTGACGGGGAGAGCTGTTCAATGACTGCCCTGTGCCCCGGAGCTCTTTGAAGTAATCCAGGGAGTTGTAAACTGGATGAGAAAGACCACGCATGGCGAACTGTAACGGTTGCATTACAGGAAATTTTCCATCTGCAGGTTCCATGCAGGCGTTGTCCCAACACAAGTGCACTTCCAAACTGAGCACAAAGTGAGGAGTTTGAAAAAAAAAATGGCCATTAAACTACTACTATTAATTATTTCTATAGTGCTACCAGACACACAGAGTCACAAAGAAGATAGTCCCTGCTCCAAAGAGCTTACAATCTAAACAGACAAGACAATTAAGAGGAACGGTTAATCTGCTGGCTGAGTTGGAGGGCAGTGGGGAGTACAGGACAATCAAACCATTGTGACATCACTGATGAGGTTGGCTCTTATTGGTGGAATGAGGCATTATGACATCACAATCTCAGCTCTGCTTCCCAGAAACTCTTCACACTACTACTGGTGAGCAGTGGGGAGTGGGGTTAAGGATTGAAGGCTATATCAAAAAGGTGGGTTTTCAGTCTGCTTTTAAACAAGGGAAGGGGTTTGACGGACAAACTCGGGTAATTTTTTCCTCAATCCACAAATGAAAGGAACAAAGTCTGGAATTGGCAGTGGAGGATAAGGGTAAAGCTAAGAGCGACTTATCTATAAACTATAAGGTGCCCTGACTGCTAAAATGAATTCACTGTCCTCAAAGTTTTGGTGGTATGTATCTGGTGAGTAAAATGCTTGAAGTACCACTTTGAGTGTGGTTGTACAAATGACAAAAAAAAAAGCGGTATCCAAGTCCCAATGCCCATCCCTTGCCCTACTCTCAAAACTTCAATTACTCTCCTAGCCAAGTTGTAAACGATATATTTCCTTCTGAAATCACGGGGAGTAATACTAGTAAAAACTAGAAGAAGTCAGAAAATGCTTTAGTCAAAAATATGAACTGACTTCACTTTTCACTTTGTTTTTACGTTCAGCATTGTGAATCTCCTCCCCCATTTTTCTGTATTTAAACCGGGAAGGTGTCGCTGTGTTCTTCCTGGCAGTTTGAAAATAACTTTGTGAAGTGAGAGCATTTTCCAGCAGCGGTATGTACATTGTAAAGTTCCTCCCGTAGTTTTAGCCTTATAAGCTATTATGAGATCAGTCGTGGTGTGGGCTGTGGCATTTTCTCTCACACCCGACTTTATGTTATTTTTTGAAAGGGTGGTTGATCGCTGGAATAGTCTTCCACTTCAGGTTATTGAGGCCACCAGTGTGGCGGATTTTAAGGCCAGATGGGATAGACATGTGGGATCTATCCGCAAAGATAGATAGGGAGGATCACTGGAGTGGGCAGACTTGATGGGCCGTGGCCCTTATCTGCCGTCTATTTCTATGTTTCTATGTTACATCACCAACTCTAATATTATTTAAAGTTTTAAAGGACTTTTATCAAATTTATGATTGGGTCTCCTGAGGAAGAAAGCGAAACGGGGCTGCGTTGGGACCCCAAACCCTTCATAAAGCTAAGTTATCAGTTTATAACTTATCCAGTTTCAGTGATGTTAATTTAATACAGTTCATGAAGAAAAGAAAACCATGACACATTGAAGCATTTGAAAGATTGTGATACACTCTTTATTTATCACTTTCTGTATCCTAACTTGAAGTGTGATCTCTATTGAAACAGTTACAATGATTGGAAGGTGAACTCTGTTTCATCCTTGGGGGGGTATATCCCTTCCTTGTAGAGTTTCATGCCTCTGAGTAACCTGGAAAAATCTTGATCACACCATAGATAGGTTACTATTGCAAAGTGAAGTTGTAAACGATGGCAGATGCGTACACTTCCCCTCTTGGAACACGAGCTCGGAGGCCAAAAGCTCCGGTTGTAGTGTTCATAAAACCCAAATTCAGCTTTAGTCCTCTCATCTGAGGATGCAGCAGACAGACGAGGAAGGAGAATTCTCAGCACCAGTCAGGGCTACATTCAAATAACACAGGAAGATACAGGAAGTTATGGAGATAGGCTGATTTTTTTTCGACAATGATTCACTGTGTCTGAAACGTGCTGGGATTGCAAGCCCCCTCAGATAATTATATATCAGGTAGAATTGATCTACAGTGAGTCCGGTTTATTAAAGGCGCCCGGCTCTTTCAAACAGGGCTTTGTTACTGTAGATTTAATAAATATTTTTCTAGTACAGGAAATCCTCAAAGAGCTATTATTCCCACTAAGGAAATAAATCTCCCTATCACAAAAAGCCATTTTGTGGCAATTAATGATTAAATGTGTCTCTGTAGAGGAAGGAAAAGCCAGGCTCTAAGAAGAAAATGAAATTTTCCAAATTGTCATGCAAAATACATCCCCTTCTTGTTTTTGAGAAAACACGAGTCTCGGTTTTGTCATTCCTTTTACAGCTGAAGGGTTCATCTGGACCATGCTGCTGATTGTCTTGGGCTCTGGGGACAGCAGCAGTAAGTCTCCATTTCACAGGGGCAGTTCAAACCTGTGTCAGGCTCTGGAGGTCGATGCTTCGTGTAGGGCTATGTAAGTAAAGAGAAGACTGAGAAGGGACATGATCGAAAAACATTCAAGATACTGAAGGGAAAAGACTTAGTAGATAAGGACAGGTTGTTCACTCTCTCCAAGGTAGAGAGAACGAGAGGGCACTCTCTAAAGTTAAAAGGGGACAGAGTCAAACGTAAGGAAGTTCTTCTTCACCCAGAGAGTGGTGGAAAACTGGAACGCTCTTCCAGAGGCTGTTATAGGGGAAAACACCCTCCAGGGTTTCAAGACAAAGTTAGACAAGTTCCTGCTGAACCGGAACATACGCAGGTAAGACTAGACTCAAATAGGGAGCGATTGCCGTACAGTGAGAGATTAGAGAAACTGGGCCTCTTCTCCCTCGAACAGAGGAGATTGAGAGGGGACATGATCGAAACATTCAAGGTACTGAAGGGAATAGACTTAGTAGATAAAGACAGGTTGTTCACCCTCTCCAAGGTAGGGAGAACGAGAGAGCACTCTCTAAAGTTGAAAGAGGATAGATTCCGTACAAACGTAAGGAAGTTCTTCTTCACCCAGAGAGTGGTAGAAAACTGGAACGCTCTTCCGGAGGCTGTTATAGGGGAAAACACCCTCCAGGGATTCAAGACAAAGTTGGACAAGTTCCTGCTGAATCACAACGTACGCAGGTAAGGTTAGACTCGATTAGGGCACTGGTCTTTGACCTAGGGGCCGCTGCGGGAGCAGACTGCTGGGTACGATATACCATTGGTCTGACCCAGCAGCGGCAATTCTTATGTTTCAAGTTTTCAAGTTTATTAGTGTTTTTGACTAATCGCTTAATCACAATTCAAAGCGATGGACATAAATAATAAACAATAAAATTACAGTATTAAGGAGTAATACAATACTTAACATAAACTTAAGATCAAACAGGACTATTAACAAACTTAACAGACAAGAAAAAAAAAGGGAAAAAGGGAATTGAACTACAAAATATAAAAAAAAATAGAATAGTCAGGGAAAAAACACAAGGTAGGGGATGTAAAATTCCATAATCATAATCAACTCAATAAATAAATCCAAGAGGGATAACTATTAATCAAAAGCGTCTTTAAAAAGAAAAGTTTTTAAATTAGTCTTAAATTTATTGAGGTTGCGTTCTTCTCTCAAATAGATAGGAAGAGAGTTCCAGACTTGAGGGGCCGTAACGGAAAAAATAAGTTGTCGTCTTGTATTGATGATCTTGAGAGAAGGAATTGTCAATAAATGTTGTTCATTTGATCGTAATTTTCTGCATTTTCCATAGAGATAGGGCCTAGTCTTCAAATTAATCTGAACCTATTTGAACTGCAGAAATCAGATTCATAAGATACAATTAGGAAATTAGTGGTATCAATTGGCCAGAAATATCTCACCTCAAAGGACAGAGGCAAACGGAACGGAGCAGCCTTCTAGGTTCACTGGCGTCTTTCTATTTCTTTATTGAGAGCAATGAGAGTGTTTATGACTGAGTAAAACTTTAAGAGGGCAAAACGGGATCCAGTAAAAACAAAAATCTTGTCTTCCCAGTGCTTCTCAGTAATAAGTCTGAGGGTTGTGTGAGCTCCTTCAGCAACGATGACTACCAGGAAGGATTCTGTATAATGTAATAGCCAGAAGGTCTGCCTTGGATTTCCAAATGACTTAAGGATACCGAGGACCTCCAAATGCACTTCCAAATTAAGGACTGGTCCTTAGTCTCAGATCTCACTAGGACAAGAGCCCCTAATCTCTCATGGTGCTTAACAAGCAATTGCTTGATCTTTGACACCGAGCATGAGTTTGCAAGGTTATTCGTCACTTGATGGAATACCTAAAGAGTTTACAATAATTTATAATAAAATTAAAAATACACTTAAAAGAAACATAAAAGTGAAATCATACACAACAAATCATAATTAAAATAATTGGGTTGACAGTCAGACAGTACTGAGTGAAACAGTGGGAAAGGGGGGGGGGGGGGAGGGAAACAGAAGGCTGCTTTATTAATTTCTCTTGTCAGAAGCATCACTGGGGCCTTTGCAAGATGGCAAACCAGCTTACGTCTCTGAGCCCAAGAGCCCACAAGAGAAAGTGGTGCAGATACCGAGATGCAATGAGATCGACTTGGTCTTCCCATTTTAACATGCACAAATGGCTAGTCGAAAACTTGTTTGCAGCAGTGTTGTAACTATGCTGTGAGAATGAGTCAGAGGTTACACATTGTGGTGTTTGTTGAGTCGGTGGACTCTCTTTTTGCAAACATTCTTGAGTAGGCACTTCTCAAATGGGCCTCATCTTCTCTGGATCCCTGGGTGCCCCAGCCCCTCGTTCTCTCCCAGTATTAGCAAGCTCGTCAGGGTAGGAACCTGCCATCTTTGACTTTGCCTCTTTGTAAATATGATGCTTTCCACATACCATTGTTCCTCCTCAGATTCATTTATTACACAGTACCAGGACAGCGTAATTTATTCCAACAGGGTCTCTACTGGCAGGCCATGTTTTCAGGGTATCCACAATGAATATGCATGAGAGAGATTTGCATATCAAGAAGGCAGATTCCCAGACAGTGTTGATCCAGTCCATTGCATGCAGGGACGTGTAGCTTTGCTTTTCTGGGAATGCAATGGGGAAATCGGAGCTGCAAGTCCCTGCATGCAATGGGGTAAAAACCCAGGACTGGATCAACCTTGCCATGCAAATCTGGATCCAGTTGGCAACCTTATTATAGGGAGGTGGTACCCCCTAAATCAGGGGTGTCAAATGTTGGTCCTCAAGGGCTGCAATCCAGTCGGGTTTTCGGGTTTTTCCCCAATGAATATGCATGATATCCATTTGCATGCACTGCTTTCATTGTATGCTAATGGATCTCATGCATATTCATTGGGGAAATCCTGAAAGCCCGACTGGAGACTGACATTTGACACCCCTGCCCTAAATGGTCCTGATGTTTGTGCTTAATTGTCCCCCTCTCTTATCACCAATATGACCTCACTATTCCTTGTACCTCCAAGCTAAGCAGAAAAACTACACCTGTAAGTAACTGAGCTTGAGAAAGGCAAATTGATAAGCCATTTTCACATGCAAAATGGTGCTTTATTGCATGCAAACGGATACTTATAAAATTGTGCTTCTGAAAAAAAAGAAAAAAAAAGAAGGCAGTGCAGGCAAATCTCTCTCATGCATATTCATTGTGGATATCCTGAAAACATGGCCTGCCAGTAGATCTCGAGGACCGGATTTGGGCAGCCCTGATCTAAAGGGTCTAAAAACGGACCTCAGTGTTAGGCTCTGTGGGCAAAGCATTAAAATGTCTGCCTCCTGCTCATAGATAGTGAGTAATTACGGTAGATTAATTCTCATTTGCTAATTAGCCTCTGATCTCAGCATGTTCTCTTTGAGATTCACTAAGGCCAGGGCACGTCTGGGATACAGAGCAATTCAAGGGGAAGGATGAAGTGATAACAACGACACGTGAAAAGAATAAGGTGTCGATTAGAGAATGACACGGTGACAAAATTCATCACCGTCCCCGTCCCCGCGGATAACCGCGGGAAATAATCCCATGTCATTTTCTAGTGTCTATTTCAACCTCAGTCCTTCTACACTAGCATTCTTCAAAGCAAAGCTTGCGGGTCAATGGTTGTGGCCATTCATACTCTGATTCTTATGTGAGCCAAGGATAATGAAGCCATTGTGGCATCACTGATGTGATTGGCTCTTAGGCACTGGTGGAATGAGGCATTATGACATCACAATATCTGCTCTGGATACCAGAGACTGTCATTCTGTAGTGTCTGTTTCAACCTCAGTCCTTCTACACCAGCATTCTTCACAGCAAAGCTTGCGGGTCAGTGGTTGTGGCCATTCACACTCTGATTCTTCCCTCTCTCCTTAAAGAATGACATGAAGATGGTTTCCCACGGTTATCCGCGGAGACGGGAACGGTGATGAATTTTGTCACCGTGTCATTCTCTAGTGTCAATCTACAGTGCTGAATCTTTTTTTAAAACAACTTTTATTTATGCCTTTTAATTATTACAATTCACTTATAATCATGTGAATACAGAAAAATAGAAAAGAAGAAAAATCACTCTGCTTGGGAAAATATTATCCCAGGGTCTGAAAGAGAGCCAGAGCTCCATTGCACACAGAGAACGAGAGCGTCCCAAATCCAATCTTCTCGGAACCATGGGAGAGCTTAGTTTAGACCAGCCGGGGCACGCTAAAGGTAGTGGCCACGGCTTGAGGCGCCCAGAAGTGCGCGGAAGTCGCCGTGAAGACATCACGCATATGCGTGATATCATCACGTCAACGTCTGTGCAGAGGCCCTCCAGATGGGCCCTGAGACGCCAGTAGGGGGTGCCAGCAGGGAAGAGGGCCGGAGAGAAGGAGAGGTCATGGCGCCAGCTGATTGCCTACAGCAGTGTTTCTCAATGACTTCAAGCTAAGTACCCCCTAAGTCTAACAAATATCAACCAAGTACCCCAACCACAGACCTCCCTAGGCCCACCCAAGCTCTGCCCCAGATTCCATCCCCTTTACTAATTGTAATGCAATTTTTTCCATTCATTTTTCATATACACAGCAGATGTAAATTCTCAAAACTGACACATTTCAATCACTACACTGAAAAAAAAAAATCATTTTACCTACCGGCGATCCTCTGCAGGCTGCTGTAATTAGCTTTAAAGGTGAGACTGGGAGAAGCTGGAGGACACTAGGGAGAAGGGGGAAACATGCAGGCCTTCGGCGAATTGGGTAGCACTGGCGCCATACCGCGTAGGGAAGTCAGCTGGCAGGCGCCTCTCTTCCTCCTTGGTGTGCCCCGGCATACAGTTTGAGATACACTGGTTTAGAGTGTCCACACCTGACGCCATCTTGGCTCCTCTGTCTCCAGTGCTGAATCTGACCCCTAAAGGACCTTTCCATGCTCAACAATGTCTGATTCTCAGGGCAGATGCTCTTTCTGCATTTCTTTCAGAGTGGTGTTGGGTTTATACTTGCCTGTCAGCTCTGTGTGAGTCTGAGCGCTTGACAGTAACATACCAGGGCAGGGCCTGGGAGCAGTCAATAGGCTATTTTCTGGACATCTTCCTCCAGACCACTCAGCTTTGCTTCTTTTGCCCCTTAGGTCTGGGCCAAACATTGACCCCTTTGGCAGGAAATTTGCATGTTTGCATAAATGAGCAATGCTGGATACTCTAGAGCAGAGGTGCCCAACACGTCGATCGCGATCGACCAGTAGCTCAGGAAGGCAACGCGAGTCGATCGCGGAGCCCATCCCGGACTCCGTGATAGACTCGTGTTGCCGTCCTGATCTACCGGGCCGATCAGCCTTCCTTTCCAGTGTTCTCTCTAGGGCCTTTTAGCTGGGCGGTCCGCCCAGCTGTCATCTGCTGCTGCCGCCGCTGCTGAACATTAAAAAAAAAACAAAAAAAAAACGGCTTGGAGATTTCAGCCCGTAGCGAACTTATGCTCCGTGGCTCTAACATGTGCGTGCCGGCTTCCCTTCTCTTCCCTCCGAAACCGGAAGTTATGTCCGGGGGGAGGGGGAGGGAGAAGGGAAGCCGGCACGCACATGTTGAGAGCCCTGAAGCAAGCGTTCGCTATGGGCTAAGGCGGGAGACAGGTTAGTGAAGCATTTGCTCTTATTGCTGCCGGGTTCTGCCTACTTTCTGTTTCCGCGAAGGCAGGACCCGGCAGCATTTCCCCCAATAGGTCGATCGCGATCTTGGGCCAATCAGCCTTCCTCTCCCCGACGGCAGAATTGACGTCGGGGAGAGGAATGCTGGTCGGCCGAAGCAGAGAGAGCTTGGGGCGGGTCGGCTTTCGGGCCTGTTATTGGTGGCGGTTTGGGTCCTGGTCCCCGATGGCAATAGCAGTGGCAGTGGCTTGGGGGAGGGCAGGGAGAAAGAAAGAAAAAGGGCAGGCAGGGAGACAGAAGGAAAGAAGAGAAACAGAAAAAAAGAAAGGGAGGCAGAGAGAAAGAAAGGGCAGGGAGAGAGGAAGGAAAAGTTGGGGGAGGGAACGAGGTCTGGAGGAGAGGAAGCATACAGGCTAAAAGAAGGGAAGAAAGATTGGATGCACAGTCAGAAGAAGAAAGTGCAACCAGAGACTCATGAAATCACCAGACAAGGTAGGAAAAATGATTTTATTTTAAATTTAGTGATCAAAATGTGTCTGAATTTATATCTGCTGTCTATATTTTACACTAAGGTCCCCTTTTACTAAACTGCAATAGAGTTTTTTAGCGCAGGGAGCCTATGAGCGTCGAGAGCAGCGCTGGGCATTCAGCGCAGCTCCCTGCGCTCTAAAAACTGCTATCGTGGTTTAGTAAAAAGGGAGGGGGGTATATTTGTCTATTTTTGTATGGTTGTTACTGAGGTGATAGTGCAAAGAGTCATCTGCTTTGACCTCTTTGAAAAACCCTGGAATAGGAATGATAATTAACATTTTCTATGCGTACAGTGTGCGTTGTGTTTTTTTAAAATTTTATTGTTGGTAGATCATTTTGGCTTGGTCATTTTAAAAGTAGCTCGCAAGCCCAAAAAGTGTGGGCACCCCTGCTGTAGAGTTTGTGGTGTTGATCGGTCCAATTGAAATAGATTTGTACAGCGGTGTTAATCCCTATGGGCTAGTTTTGGACATCAGAAAATATTAGTACTCACAATATTCCTATATATATGAAAAAGTGCATATCACTTATATGTTAAAAAATGTGTGTATGTAGGAAGAGGCCTCAGTAACGGAGCCCACGCACAGTCGTATTCACAGACTGAGAGATTCGGCGTGGTTATGCTGCTCCCTGACTCCAATCATTGGCCTTCTTCCTATTTTTATTCGTGTATTCTATCGGTATTGTAGTAAATAATAAATGTACTAGAGATTCTCATTAATATTATGTAAATAAATATATTTTTTTATCACTTTTTTTAAAACTTGTTTTATCACTTTTCTCACATTACTACAATATCTCTTTTACCACTTTTATATCACTTTTTTACATTGCTACATTGCTACACTCTTCCATTCGGTTCCGACTAGGAAAAGTTTAAAAATCCTAGCAAAATCCAGATACGTTCGATTGAGACTATACTGACAAGGTTTCAAGCGAAGCTGATTTAGCTATCACTCAGCGCTTTAATGTTAGAAAAAGTACTTAGCTTTAGTATTAGAAAAAGTACTTAGCTTTAGTATTAGAAAAAGTACTTAGCTTTAGTGTTAGAAAAAGTACTTAGCTTTAGTATTAGAAAAAGTACTTAGCTTTAATGTTAGAAAAAGTACTTAGCTTTAATGTTAGAAAAAGTACTTAGCTTTAGTGTTAGAAAAAGTACTTAGTGAAAAGGATTCAGATCCCAATTCCTGCCCCATACTTTCTCTGTCTCTGTCATATGTAAGTCAGGTACCTGGGGACACATCTTAAAGACCAGAAACCATCTTTCAAATATGTCCGTCTTTTATTATGAGTTTCACATATTTATACGAATCAGGTTTGCCAGCATGTGATGGCATGTGACGTAAGGTCACATGAAACTTTAAACACATCAGCATTTTTCCTAGCTAGAGATTGAAGTCCACAGAGGGTCAGAAAAAGCCTTGACCAGCAGAGCTTCTTAACTAAAGCTGTCTGTAAATACGGCTTAACAAAACAATTGAATTCACTTCACACTATCTCTGTTTAAACATTACCTGTCTTCAAAGAAGGGAAAGATAAACAGGGCCTACCTTTGCATCTTTAAACAACATATGCCTAAGGACACTTACTAAAGTTCTGATACGTGTCCCTTCAAATCCCCTCTTACGACATGTAAATGACGTCACAAATACACAGCATGAGCTGGAAGGGAGTGATACCTTAGGTATGTCTCTCAAGGAGGGGTCTTTTAGGAGCTGTAATACGAATAACACAGTACATGAGCAGTCAAGATAAGAGTGCAAATAATAAGAGATTATGCATTCAACTAAAGTGCTGATCCCAAAAATTAGATAAATCAGAGTTACATTTGAACTCAGCAAAGAGGTCTGCTAATTTCTGAATGTCCATAGGAGGACCTATATTGTCAGAAAGAAAAGTACAACAGCATAAAGTACTGAGGAGAATTTTTCAGCTAGAATCCTAGCTAGGGCCATACGATTTTGAGAACCATCTGAGAAGTGGAGCCTAATTGATCAGTAATACTTTGCAAGGCGTCCCTAGAATAGTTCACAAAGCGTTGCTGATTATAATAATTTTAACTAATCCGATCAACATTCTTATTAATAGTAATAAAGGGAATAAGGAACTCAAACCCAGCCTTAACCTGAGCTCGGGCCTTAAATTCATCTGGGACCCCTCTTGGGACCCCTATAGCATCTATGTATACATGTGATCAGATTTATATCGAGACAAATAAAAGGAAAAACCATGTGAATAGGAAGGATGCCTTTCAGAAACAATATGCAGAAGCATAGTAACCTTAACTAAAGTGCACTGGCCTATCCACTGGCTGGGTAGCTTAACAGGGAGCCAAAAGTCTCCATAAAGCCAGTAAATATCAAATCTGATGCAGCAACAATGGGGCATACCTATGAGCCAAGACAGAACAATAACCTGGGGGTAAATTACCTACAAAACTACCCTGTGTCAGATTAGAAACATGACATGTGTAATTGCCCTTATAGATGGTAATGGCAATATCAAGCTTTTGCTGTCCTGGCAACAAAGGGTATTTAGAACACTACAGTGCACAAAGAGGATAGGTAAATAACCCAAAAAGGCATGGTTGGATACCAGGAGGGAGGTCCAGAGGTACGGTTCCTAGATGGGGTCTAGCTT
Organism: Geotrypetes seraphini; assembly: GCF_902459505.1. Classification (NCBI taxonomy): domain Eukaryota; kingdom Metazoa; phylum Chordata; class Amphibia; order Gymnophiona; family Dermophiidae; genus Geotrypetes; species Geotrypetes seraphini. The sequence continues at coordinate 10,192,684 of NC_047090.1, read as the reverse complement.
GAGCACATATGTAACAATTACTCTTATTATGTTGATCAGCAGTGAATTTCATCCATTCTAACCAAAGGTTACGTTCTGAAAACCCTACCTCAACAGCCACAATATCTTCAAAAGTGGGATTGGCAATAGCCATCATGTCAGTAAGTTTATTGAATGTAGGGGCTAGTGGGTTAGTATTTTTTGGGGCCCCCACAAAATGGCGGGAGAAGATGAGTGGAGGTAGATAGATCCCATAAGAAAACTGATGATAGCTAGACCCACCCTTAAACCTCATGTCCATAATGTACATACCTTCATCAGTAGGTCTAGGGTTGTCAATAGTAAGAGAAAGCTTAATAATTTGTGCAGGAACACTTTTCCTATAACAGTGTCCAACCTTATGAAGGGTCATACAAGTAAGCAGTGATTTACCATTTTGGTCCACTGTTTTTCAGAGTATTTTCTAGTTTATAAACCCAGTCAGTATTAATATTCCACCCTACCACTCCCCAGAATGCACACTTATCCCCCCAACGTAAGTCAGTAACATATACATATATGTCCTTAGTTTTAGGAATCTCTGAGGACCAATGGCACAGCCTTGGGATATCAATTGATAAACAGTCCACAATGTCACAATACTCAAAGGAGAAGGTGGCAACTTGTACACTGCTGGAATTATACCAAAGGGTAGCATCGGTCTTTTCTGGATTCCAATTGAAGGACAGCCTTTGCGAGGGAGTAGTCCAGCTTGACATCGTGTTCGCAAAGAGGTGTCGGGGGTGCTGTTTACAGCAGGAGTGTCATTTACAGATGGGTATGGGCAGAAAGTGTCATGGACCCAGAACACATCATCCCTGTAGACCCAGTTAGAAATGATCCATACAGGGAGAAAAACTAGCAGCAGCGGTGCCAGTAAGAGAATGATAAAGTTGGTAGAATGCTGCAATGAGATCATCATGTTGTTCCACTGGAGGAGGTGAAATCTGCGCAGGGAAGACTTGCTTCTGGGGTTTTAGGTTAACCCTCTTCAAGCGACTTGCGTGGATCCAAACAGGAAACTCCTCAGTGAGTGCAGCGGGCCTGGTCACAGCGATCACAGTAGTGGGAAGGCCAAAGGGGAAATCTGTCTGCTTCCGATCCTTGGAAAGCTGCTGGATAATCACCAGGCTGGAAAAAATGGGTAGGAATCTGTGGAGAGAAAGGAGAAGTGCAAGACACGTTTCTTTGAACAAGCCCTAATATTTCAATTAGCTTTTGGACGTATTCCTCCTGTATCAAGGGAAAATCTACCCATGGGGCGGGGAAAGGTCATCCCGTGAGAACCTCAAAGGGAGAGCAGCCAGATGTCTGTGCATACAGAAAGAGATACTTGAAAAGAAATGCTTGAAAAGCATTCCAAATATCATTCAGCAGCTGTACTCCAATGTGATCCAAATAAGAGATAGAAAACAAGAGAAACCATGTTGCCTGTACTGAATGTGGCAACATGCAACAATACCAATTCATTCACTTAGCATAGCTATTGCAAAAGAGAGACAATACTCAGTTACTTAAGGTTCTTAATTGAACAATCCAAAAGGATATGTTTTTTCGTGCTTCATATAACTATTATGCACCTCAGAGAAACCATACTGATGTACTGAATGTATTCAGAAATGTACATTGAATGGATCATATGTGGGGAACACCACGAAATAAACGCTGTATAAAGTAAAACTTTTTCTTATAACCCCTAACTAAACTATATTCAGAATATAAAAGCTAAAAGTAAAAGAACATTGCGCAGTTAGGCTAGTAAGAAGTGGAAAAAGAGCTCTAAAAATGGCCAATATTATGTATCCTGGGGTACCCACTAAACTAAGACAAGTAGACATGACACAGACAAAACATAAAGTTTTTAAACGTGGAGCTATTTCTCCATCTGTCAAGTGTGCAGGGCTGAATTTAACTCTGCAAATAAACACATTGATATAAAAAAAACCAAAACAACAAATAATGTATATCATAACCATCTCATATTTGAAAAAAGGCATAAAGCTAATGTCTCTTTGGAGCGTCTCTATCTCTGCAGTGATAAAGAGGACCCGTGGAAAACATTAGAAATATCTGTGCCAAAACTGATCTGGGATGGCTATGTATACATCCGGACAAAAACATTTTAAATTAGCAACATCCTAACTTCAGCTAAAACAATAGAAAGGAATTGTATTTTCCAATTTATTTTCAATTCACAACCGTGCCAGCTGTAATTATTGAGCTATATATCTCTGTATCAAGGAGCAAAAGGTCAAGAATGAAAATATCACTAGCAAGAAGTTAAAATGTCGAGCGAGCACTACGATAACCAATACCATGATATTGAGCAATGAATAAGGGAGAGCTAGCAGCTGGTATCCAGGGTTTCCCCTCTTTGCACCAAAGTCCGTCCAAAAGGGCGGCTTTGGGCACCTGCCAAATACCAGGCATCAAATTCAGAGGAAGCTGTGAAAAAAGAGAGGAAGAGAATCCTGTTCACCCGTGAGACCCAAAAGCCTATTTAAAAGAAGGGCTTGGACATCGTGAAAAGTATGAAGGGTAATGGGGTGACCTAGGATCAGAGAAGTAACCATCTCTACCACAATAGCACAAGCAGCCAGGGCTTTCTTGAACAGGAGTGACTATAAAAAAAGGCAACAGAGCGTAATTTACCGCCATGTTCTCCCTTCATGGTGTTACAATAGTCCCAAACAAAGAGATAAAACATGTGGGCATAAGCAGGGAAACCCAAACTTGAGCTAGAAACCAAAGCACATCTTAAATGTCCAACATTTCATAAGTCCATCTGATAAGAGCAGTCATTTCAGAAACCAGGGTCTGTCTCAAAATCTGGTCATAGAAGGAACAAGCAGAGATCCATTGGCGGCAGTGACCAATCATAGCAAGAAAAGTAAGCATGTCTTTCTTGTTAGCTGGGCGGGGCCGACCCAAAATAGCAGCAATGCAGAAAGTGCAGATTTTCCTTTGACCATGAGACAGGACAAAACCCAGGTATTTCACTTCAGATGTACACCAGTGCAGTTTATTTCATGACACCTTGTGACCACACACAGACAACCATTATATCAGCCTGACAGGTCTCCTGAATTATGGAACACAAAAGTTGTACAAAATAAGAATAGGACCATGAGGGGCAGTGCATGACTTGTAGAATAGCCCGAAGGACATTCCACATTAGGTATACTGTTGCTTAAAGGTGAAGGCAGCCTCACCAAAGGGATTAAAAATAAAACATTCTTTAGGAAAATGATAGAAAAAAAATCATTGGCTGCCGATGGAATGGTGGAAGAAACATAAGTGCAATGAGAATTACCAAAACATTAACAGCCCGAAATCTAGGACGAAACAGGGAATGCCATCAGCTTTGGCAACAAGAGCGATGGGCGTATTATAAGAAGAGATGGTGGTTTTGATAATGCCGGAGAAAAGTCAAGAGACGAGCAGTGGAATCTCACCTTACTGCTTGATAAAACCAAGAATGAGTAACTTCAAAGAAGCACTATAGGGGGTCAGTGGAAGCCCAAACAGAGAAGTCTGGGGGAAGGGACAAAAACATTCATGCACAGACCCTGATAATGAAAGCAAAGAACAGATTAGCTTTGCTCTGCACAAGAAAGAAAACCTTTAAAACGGAATTTTTTCTTTTTCTTGTTTCTTTTTTTAACTACAAGGGAAAGATCTTAGACTGGTTCAAACAGCGCATTCAATTCATTCCACATAACAGCCTGTCCTACCTCAGTATTAAACATTGGTGACACAGAAAGATGTGAGCTGAAGGAAAAATGTCATACACACACACAGCCGTACAAGTCTCATTTGTCTAGGAGTAACCTAAGTGCCTTATTACTCATTACAAAGCCAATATAACAATGCAAAAATATTCGCTTATCTTACCTTATAAGCGAGGTACAGTAATAAGAGACAATAAAATCTTATACTCTATAAAAGTTTTTAACCTTACAAATGACAGAGTGGGCAGGGGGGTTCTATAAATAATTTCATTCTTTCCGAAAGAATGGCAGCTGCGTATATATTCATGAGGGGCGCTTACCGAAAGTACCCCGAGATTTTTCCCAAAAAAACTCCATAATAGAACCCAAAGCTTGAACTTAAAATAAAGGGTTGGGTACAGGTCACCACTACCCAGTGAGTATTAAAGAACAGAAAAATTCAGAAATACTCACAAAATATTGGTGATATCATCTGCCCATCCCGGACGAGCCCCCAACTGAAAAGGATTCAGATCCCAATTCCTGCCCCATACTTTCTCTGTCTCTGTCATATGTAAGTCAGGTACCTGGGGACACATCTTAAAGACCAGAAACCATCTTTCAAATATGTCCGTCTTTTATTATGAGTTTCACATATTTATACGAATCAGGTTTGCCAGCATGTGATGGCATGTGACGTAAGGTCACATGAAACTTTAAACACATCAGCATTTTTCCTAGCTAGAGATTGAAGTCCACAGAGGGTCAGAAAAAGCCTTGACCAGCAGAGCTTCTTAACTAAAGCTGTCTGTAAATACGGCTTAACAAAACAATTGAATTCACTTCACACTATCTCTGTTTAAACATTACCTGTCTTCAAAGAAGGGAAAGATAAACAGGGCCTACCTTTGCATCTTTAAACAACATATGCCTAAGGACACTTACTAAAGTTCTGATACGTGTCCCTTCACTTAGCTTTAGTATTAGAAAAAGTACTTAGCTTAAACAGTGCTTGTGTATCAGAGAGATACATAACCACGCCGAATCTCTCAGTCTGTGAATACGACTGTGCGTGGGCTCCGTTACTGAGGCCTCTTCCTACATACACACATTTTTTAACATATAAGTGATATTCACTTTTTCATATATATGGGAATATTGTGAGTACTAATATTTTCTGATAACCTTTCCCAATAGGGGACTGTATTGTAGTCTAGTTTTGGACATGCCATTTAAAGAACCTTACTCCTAACTGCTAATGTTCACATGTCCTTGCATCAAATCAAAGACAACTAACGTTTGCAGTTCAGAGCATGTAATATGTACAACCAGCCAATCCAGATGTGCTTGGAGATTGCTTAAGATCCAGCCTGTGGCACCCGATACGATAGAGCTCTCTATGTAGAGAATAATATTCAAGTGGCTGAAGGTGCAAGGAGTTTGGGAACTAGAGGAGCCACTGTAGATATTCTTGGAAAGAGAAGATGACTCTTCCATCCTTATAGGTGTCGTCTACAGATCTCCAACTCAAACAGGAGAACTGGGCAAAAATCTGATCGATGATGTCATAAAAGTGGGAGTGAAGGGAGAAGTAATAACAGGGGTGACTTGAAACTGCCCTATCTTGACTGGAGTATTCCATTTGCACCTGGTGGTGGAACGTAATAGGAGAACATCAATAGTGAAAATATGACTCACGAATGGAGAAAGTGTCTAGTGCCCATCTGGACAGCAGTGATTATCACAGTGTGGTATGATATATAAGATAAGATGGAGTCAAGTCACTCCAAACTCAAAATCCTGGATTTCATGAAGTGCCTGAAGGACAGCTGGGGGTGGGGGTGGGGAGGGGGGGGATAAGGAAGTGTAAAAACTGTGGACTAAATCAAAAAGGCCTTTAAAAATGACAAAGGAGAGCAAATGAAAGCATAAGGAAATGGAAACTGATATCGCCAAGGAGTCTCCGCAAAAACAAAGGCAACACAGGTAGAGTTTCCAAAATACAGAAGATCACATGAACACCAGCCAAAGCTGGAAGAGACGATGAGAAAAGCATATACAGAGGGGAAAAGAGCAAAATGTGAAGTCAGGTAACGAAAGGAAGGCCAGAGGTGGATTCTGCGGAGAAAAAAAGCAGAAAAGAACCACAAATGATTGATAAAGACACACATGTAGAGACCATGACAATCATGGAAGAAAGTGGTTATGAGCAACTGTATTCATTTATTTTAGTGGTTTACATGCAGGTACTCAAGCAGTTTTCCTTGTCTGTCCTGGTGGGCTCACACTCTACCTGGGCCAATGGGGGGGATTAAGCGACTTGATGCAGCGTGGGATTTGAACCTACAACCTCAGGGTGCCGAGGCCGTACCTCTAACCACTGCATCACACACTGTTTCATTTGTAGCAGCCGTCATGACCTCTACGTTCCGAGAGTCAAATGCTGCTCAGCTCTCAGTACAGGGTACATAGAAACATAGAAACATAGAAAATGACGGCAGAAAAGGGCTATAGAAACATAGAAAATGACGGCAGTAAAGGGCTATAGAAACATAGAAAATGACGGCAGAAAAGGGCTATAGAAACATAGAAAATGACGGCAGAAAAGGGCTATAGAAACAGAAAATGACGGCAGAAAAGGGCTATAGAAACATAGAAAATGACGGCAGAAAAGGGCTATAGAAGCATAGAAAATGACGGCAGAAAAGGGCTATAGAAACATAGAAAATGACGGCAGAAAAGGGCTATAGAAACATAGAAAATGACGGCAGAAAAGGGCTATAGAAACATAGAAAATGACGGCAGAAAAGGGCTATAGAAACATAGAAAATGACGGCAGTAAAGGGCTATAGAAACATAGAAAATGACGGCAGAAAAGGGCTATAGAAGCATAGAAAATGACGGCAGAAAAGGGCTATAGAAACAGAAAATGACGGCAGAAAAGGGCTATAGAAACATAGAAAATGACGGCAGAAAAGGGCTATAGAAACAGAAAATGACGGCAGTAAAGGGCTATAGAAACATAGAAATGACGGCAGAAAAGGGCTTTAGAAACAGAAAATGACGGCAGAAAGGGCTATAGAAACATAGAAAATGACGGCAGAAAAGGGCTATAGAAGCATAGAAAATGACGGCAGAAAAGGGCTATAGAAACATAGAAAATGACGGCAGTAAAGGGCTATAGAAACATAGAAAATGACGGCAGAAAAGGGCTATAGAAGCATAGAAAATGACGGCAGAAAAGGGCTATAGAAACATAGAAAATGACGGCAGTAAAGGGCTATAGAAACATAGAAAATGACGGCAGAAAAGGGCTATAGAAACAGAAAATGACGGCAGAAAGGGCTATAGAAACATAGAAAATGACGGCAGAAAAGGGCTATAGAAGCATAGAAAATGACGGCAGAAAAGGGCTATAGAAACATAGAAAATGACGGCAGAAAAGGGCTATAGAAACATAGAAAATGACGGCAGAAAAGGGCTATAGAAACATAGAAAATGACAGCAGAAAAGGGCTATAGAAACATAGAAAACGTAGAATGCGTTACCTGTGGAGGCGAAAGGTGCCGCCAGGAAATGTGTGAAAACGATTTTATATAAGCCAGCCTTTCCACGTTGAGATGGGGGTTTCGTTCATTTTTACTGTATGTCTTGATTTAATTGTGTGGGTTTTTATTGTACTCCGCGCAGAATTGTAGGCTGCTACGGGTAGCACATTTTTAAATAAATAAAACTTCAAAAGCTAAAAATGGACAAAGCCAGTGCCCAGATGTGGCTTGCATTGGAAATCTGGGCATAACATGCTGCCAGCTGAATATTCATGAAAACTGAAAAAAAAAAAAAAAAAAAAATCACTCTCCTATAAGTCATCCAAACTACTCATAATACTAGGAATGTCTTCATATACAGTCAAAAATATGCTCAGAGACATGAGGGCAAAAGAAGGGGCCAATCCCAAGAATGTTGCCTCACCAGCCGATCTCTGTATATCAGTGGTCTCAAGCTCGCGGCCGAGGGCCACATGCAGCCCGCCAGGTCCTATTTTGAGGCCCTCGGTATGTTTATCCTAATCACAAAAGTAAAATAAAACAGTTTCTTGATCAGATGTCTCTTTAGCTATAAATTACTATTATTAAGACTTAGCCAAAAGGAAAGATTTATAAACTAGAAAGAGTTTCACCTCATGCAAAATTGTCATTTCTTTAATAAGACATAGGGGTCCTTTTATCAAGGCACAGTAGGGCTTTAATGTGCGGAATACCGCGCATTAAACCGCCTGCCGCGCTAGTCGCTAACGCCTCCATTGACGAGGCGTTAGTTTTTTTGCTTGCCGCGGGGGTTAGCGCGTGATTGGATGTCCTAGCGCGGCTTGATAAAAGGAGCCCATAGTTTCGTAGTTTATTTAAATTTTGATTAAATGCTTAACCAAAGGTACAAAGCATTGTACATAATAATTTTAAATAGCTGGGAGACAAACATTTTAAATAATTAGACATACACCAACCAATCATACATACTTATGGCCAGAGAAAAAAGGGAAGAACTACAATTTCTTAGAAAGAATACATAAAAGGAAAATACAATAAGAAAGGGGGAAAAGTTAAGTAGTGTGGAAGTATGTACTTGTGTTTAAAAAAAAAAAAATTCAGTTATAGGCGTCTTTAAAGAGAAAGCATTTTAGGCTGCTTTTAAATTTCTGCAACTATTTTTTCTGAGGCCCTCCAAGTATCTACAAATCCAAAATGTGGCCCTGCAAAGGGCTTGAGTTTGAGACCACTGCTGTATATGATTGAACAGATATAAAAAAGGTTCTTTCCTCGCTGCCTATGCAGTCAGACCTAATAATTAAATAGTTGTAACAAAAGAACTTATCTTAATTGAGGGTTCTGACGTGGCCCGTTTCGTTCCTGCGTCAGGGAACCGATATACAAGATTCAAACAAAAAGATTTTTAAGGTGGCGTCTGTCTCAAAACAGTTCAAAAGTGCAGGCTGAATCTTCCCCACATACATCACGCATCCCGTGGTTTTGAGCATGGGATGCTGTCTCTCTCCGTTTTCTCTATTTTCCCAACATCTTTGGCTTGCAAATTACTTCTTGCTTTACTTATGATACTGGGCCTAAATTCACATTCACAGTCCTGTACTCCTGCCTAAGAAATGACATATTGATTTTTGATTTTCACCGTTATAGTTCTTGATCAACACTGGTGTAACTGTGGAAAATCTGTGAGCACGTGAGAGACTTAGGAAAAACTAAATGTCGTCCCCTGCAGCATCTCTATGCTAAGTGGAATTCATCCCTGGATTTTGTGTGATATGTATTTTGCTGAGGAAAGTTAGATCCTATTTCCATCAAAATCACTTTACCGTCCTGGTCCAATCCATCATCCTTTCCAGATTGGACTATTGCAACTCCATATACCTAAGCCTAACTAAGAAAAACCTTCATAGACTCCAGCGGATTCAGAATGCCGCGGCCAAGCTGATTTTCGCAAAAAGTAAATTTGACCATGTTTCTCCGCTTCTATCCAAGCAACACTGGCTACCGATAATCGCCAGGGTCCATTTCAAATGCGCCTGCCTAGACTTCAAAATCCTACATGGGATCCTCCCTCCATGTATCCCTCTCTCTTGGCTCTCCTCAAACCCTTATACCACCAGATCCACCCAAAAATTAAAACTATCCTTCCCCTCATTAAGAGGCATCTCTCATAAAGGAAAACTAGGGACCTCCCTTCCCTTCAGAATCACCGAGCTCTGGAACAACCTTTCCTCCCCTCTACGAAACATGAGCTCTCTCCAACTTTTCCGCAAACATCTGAAGACCTGGCTATTCTCTAAAATCTGACACTCTTCCATCTCTGGCATCCAAGCCCTCAAAAAACTCTTCGTACTTGGTCCTCTAACGTCTAACCTTCATTTTAGTTCCTTTCTCTCCTCCTCCTGTAAACCTCTACCTTCCATTGTAGTTCCTTTCTATCCCATCTCCTGTAAACCGTGCCGAGCTCTACAAACGTGGAGATGATGCGGTATACAAACCTAAGGTTTAGTTTAGTTTAGTATTAGACTTGCAGGGAATTCTTGTAAATTGTAGCAATGCAGGTTGGTATTGAAATCTGACAAATAGTTGTCGATATATCATTTATCTTTCAACATGAACCAGTGAATTTTGCCTTCAGTCTGTAGACATGAAGAAGATATGAGACTGTATAATGGAGATGATTTGGGAGCATATCTTGTTGTGATAAGGAGTGTGACTCTCAACTTTTTTTTTTTTAACAATGCGTACATATGTGCGTCCTTCATAGATGATCCTCAGGGACCATTGGTTTGATAGAGTGAGGCACTTCTTATGCTCTGTATCCACAAGACCTCCCCCCCCCAACATATGCAGATCAGAACTAGCACATTTTCTCCATGGAAGCCACCATACAAAAATATTACCTATATGCCTTGTTTTTGGGAACAACAAAATCTAAAATGCTGGCGTTACAGGTAATGCAGAATGATCCCTGAGGCTTCTCGTTATCAACATATTTCCCTAGTGTTCAAACAGGTGACAGGTCAAAAGCACGCAAGACAATCGCGCGCAGACAAAAGCGCGCAGAAAACTCAGCGCAATGACAATGGCGCTCACAGACACATTGGCTACCTGTAATGTTTCAGATTGAATATAACATGGAAAGGCACCTTGGCACTTGATGCAACTTCTAAGCAAATACCTACCATCTTGTTCTTTGAGGTCAGAATCTGCTACGAGGTTGATCCTGGGGCATTCCAAGAAACCATGGATGGCAGCAATTTAAGGAGCAGGTCCTCGATTATGGAATGATTTAAATGGTTCATGAAGGCTATGCCAAGATCTGAGGAGTTTTAGAAAATCTCGGAAAGCTTATCTGTTTGTTAAGGAATGATCAACTGGACAGGTCTGGGGATCCGGCGTTTTGTCTGGGTTTTGAAAAGCTTCCTGTCAAAATCGCGTCAGGAAGGGGCATCCGTGCATGCATAGATGCAATGTGGTGATATCACGCACACATGCCTGTGACACTGCATCGCGTCCGCGCTTGCGTGGATGCTGTCTGGAGGTGGGGCTGGGAGCAGAATGGGGTGTGACACAGGCGAAATTGGGCGGGCCTGTGGTCGTGGCCATGGGTCCGGATATTCCTTTGGGAAAATCTGATAACCCTACCTATGCATGTAAATTGTAATCCATTTAGGATAAAATAACATAAATAAATAAGTATATTCCGATTATCAAACCATCTGAGCAATAACAATAAAAAAAATCTATCCACTACCGGGCATAAGAACATAAGAAATTGCCTCCGCTGAGGCAGACCAGAGGTCCATCTCACCTAGCGGTCCACTCCCGCGGCGGCCCATCAGGCCCATTGCCTGAGCAGTGGTCTCAGACTATCCCTAAACCTACCTCTACTCCTATCTGTACCCCTCAATTCCTTTATCCTCCAGGAACCTATCCAAACCTTCTTTGAAGCCTTGTAATGTGCTCCGGCCTATCACAGCCTCCGGAAGCGCATTCCATGTATTCACCACCCTCTGGGTGAAAAAGAACTTTCTGGCATTTGTTCTAAACCTGTCCCCTTTTAATTTCTCCGAGTGCCCCCTTGTACTTGTGGTTCCCCATAATCTGAAAAATCTGCCCCTGTCTACTTTTTCTATGTCCTTCAGGATCTTGAAGGTTTCTATCATGTCTCCTCTAAGTCTCCGCTTTTCCAGGGAGAACAGCCCCAGCTTTTTCAGTCTGTCAATATATGAGAGGTTTTCCATACCCTTTATCAGTTTAGTTGCTCTTCTCTGGACTCCCTCAAGTACTCCCTTCAATCAACCCACATGTAGTAGGCCTATGAAACACCAATGGCATCCACACAAACCCTTCCTACCAGTAGGCGGAACTAGAAATACTATAGATATTTTTGGTCTCTAGAAGCTAAAATGAGAAGCAGAACATCTGGTCACTCGGGATACTCCCAATGAATCAGAAATAAATTGGCAGATGGTACCAGTGTAAGATATTTGTTGACCTCCTGGAGTAATGAGCAGTCGCTGAAGGGCTAGAGATGGATATTCAACTGCTCCCCTTCCCACAGTCCTCCTGCTCAAAAGGGACAGCTACAATGGCAAGATGGCTATTATGAGGCCCTAACAGAGAGGGAAGATCACCTAAAACCACACGTATTTTAAGGCGATGTCTCTGACTGAAGGCATTCTCTTGAAGAAAGAGCCTTAAACCAGGCGCTTCATGAATTCCAACACTGAACTGACTGCTGGCAGCAATGCATAAGAGAAAAATACCATCTACTTTTTTGGGTTTTGGCCACTGTGAGAACGGGCTATTGGACTTGATGGACCACTGGTCTGATGTCCTTAAGTCAACCCTTCCACCATGCTGTATTTTAATGCCGTCTTTAGGAACCTCCCTTCAACAATGATCACACCACCTTTAATTCATAGGCTAGTTATGAGCAAGGTCACTGGATCTGAGCAGCCATTTCATCTCAGGAAAAACGCATCTATATTTACACATCTCATCTGCATTATTTAAACGGGCCTGATTTTAAACAGCTTTCCCCTTTCTCTGCACACTGTCCCAGCTGAGACCTTCATCAAGGAATTAAAAACCTAGTAATAACTGCAGCTGACAGCTCAGCATTTGCCCTGGATACAGAGCACATTTCTAAGCACTGCATTACTGGAAATGATTCGACTGGTGAGCCTAACGCAATTACTGGCAAAGGGAAGGCTTAACAAGCTTTATTGAATATATTTGTTTTGCAAAGTAAGCGAGAAGGAGCAAAAAGGTGCTTGTGAATGAGGAGAGATAAGGTGGCTAGTGGTTTGGGTAATGGGCTAAGAATCAGGGAATCCTGGGTTCAAATCCTGCCTCTGCCCTAGGCACTTCTTGTGACCTTGGACAGGTTATACTATCTCCCACTAGTCCCAGTACCCATTTAGACTATAAACTCTTTGGGTCGTGGATATACTTATCACTGCTGGATTAATTCAGTTTAGATCCAGGATGATTCAAAATTATCCATTCGGAAAATCTGTAAACGTTACAACCACAAAAGCACTGGCAACATGAAAAATTAAAAGGTTGTGATCACCGAACACATTTCTATTCAAACTGATAAAACGCTGAAAGCAAGACAGCACGGTGGTAAGGAAGAAAAACACAAGAACAGCATTGATCACAAAAACTGTCAGTTCCAGCCATTATACTGTAAATCGTTTGGCGCGAGGAAAAAGATCCCTAAGAGATGGAAGCAGAAATAGCTATAAATCAGGTCTGAGGCCCTCTGTGTGATAGGGAATGTTTCTGTATTTCTGTACATCTGGACAGATTGCCTACACACGTACCATCCTATGAACTCTCTGTGGCACCATGCAGAAGTGGGTGCAAGAAAGGATGGCATCCCATCTGAACCGGTGACCACATGGGCCATGAAGTGGGAAATGCTTTCCCAGTCAGAGAATCCACAGAAGAGTTTGTGAACAGTCTCTGGGACTTTGCAGTGAAACTACGAGAGTTTGCCACTGGTTTACAATGGACAGCCAGAAGAGGGGTTACATATGCTGGGCCCTAAAATTGGAAAAAAAAAAAAAAAGTTGTACAATCTTCCCCTAAAGTTAAAATCATAGAAACACGATGGCAGATAAAAGGCCAAACAGAAATAAGGTGATACCTTTTTTATTGGCCTAACTCAGGGGTCTCAAAGTCCCTCTTTGAGGGCCGCAATCCAGTCGCGTTTTCAGGATTTCCCCAATGAATATGCATTGAAAGCAGTGCATGCGCAGAGATCTCATGCATATTCATTGGGGAATGTTTAGTGCACATCAATGGAAAAAAGCCTGCAGAAGGATTGATTAATCCCGCTTCCTTAATTAAGGCAGAGCCATCTCCTGAAAGACAGAGCAGAGGATGCGAAGGCAAAGATAACTCGTAGAGAGGGGTCTGTGCGGCAGTTCTGTCCATAAAGGAGGGAAGAAAGGTCTGGAGAGTAGAAAGAAATAAACCAAAGGAAATAAGGCGACTAACTCAATGCATTTCATGATGAGCTTTCGAAGGTGACCCGTCAGAAATAAGCAAATGCTGACAAATATCAGTATATATAAGGAAAGCATGAAAACATTTGGGGGACAGCACGAGGGAGGGGTGGGCAGAGCAGCTTTAAATGTCTTTAAAGTGGGAAAGAAAGCCCAGATCTCGGTTAAGTCCTTCTGATCTGAATGTATTGAGTTAGGCCAGGGGTCTCAAAGTCCCTCCTTGAGGGCCGCAATCCAGTCGGGTTTTCAGGATTTCCCCAATGAATATGCATGAGATCTATGTGCATGCACTGCTTTCAATGCATATTCATTGGGAAAATCCTGAAAACCCGACTGGATTGCGGCCCTCAAGGAGGGACTTTGAGACCCCTAGATTAGAGTGTCTATGTCAGGGATGGGCAACTCCGGTCCTCGAGGGCCGGAATCCAGTCGGGTTTTCAGGATTTCCCCAATGAATATGCATGAGATCTATGTGCATGCACTGCTTTCAATGCATAGTCATTGGGGAAATCCTGAAAACCCGACTGGATTGCGGCCCTCAAGGAGGGACTTTGAGACCCCTGGCCTAACTCAATACATTCAGATCAGAAGGACTTAACCGAGATCTGGGCTTTCTTTCCCACTTTAAAGACATTTAAAGCTGCTCTGCCCACCCCTCCCTCGTGCTATCCCCCAAATGTTTTCATGCTTTCCTTATATATACTGATATTTGTCAGCATTTGCTTATTTCTGACGGGTCACCTTCGAAAGCTCATCATGAAATGCATTGAGTTAGTCGCCTTATTTCCTTTGGTTTATTTCTTTCTACTCTCCAGACCTTTCTTCCCTCCTTTATGGACTGAACTGCCGCACAGACCCCTCTCTACGAGTTATCTTTGCCTTCGCATCCTCTGCTCTGTCTTTCAGGAGATGGCTCTGCCTTAATTAAGGAAGCGGGATTAATCAATCCTTCTGCAGGCTTTTTTCCATTGATGTGCACTAAACACAGCACTTTGTTAACTCTTCCAACCCTGCCGATTTGCCAGCGAGGGCGACTGTCCACTCAGGACTGAATAAAGAAAACGAGTTACTTCAGATAAAATGATTCCAGTGTGAAAAGAACAATTTCATACTTTTCTGTGCACAGAAAGATGGAACTAGTTTTAAAAAGAGGGATTTTTTTTTTAGATGAACAATACAGAAGGATTGAAATGGCCAGAGAAGATATTAAGTCCTCCACAGGCCATTTCCCTCTACATCCTAGGTTATATTAACAGCCAACTGACCTTTTTGCTTATTATCAAATCCGACATTATGCTCAGTCTCTACCTGGGGAACACCTAACTGAAGCTACCCGGGAGGCCCTCTCGGAACTTTTCAGTCTTTCTGCACAACAGAGGGTTCCGCTTCGTTTTCACATTGTGGGAGTCCGGGACTGTCAATCGGGCACTAATTTGGCCATCTTGGCGACGACATGGGCAGAGGACTTGCAATGTACTTTAACAGACCAGCAGTTGCAGCGGGTTTTGAAAAATATTCAGAAGGTCTCTCCTAACATTACGCATTGGGAAATGCAATTGAAGATAGTATTGCGACTCTACATCCCGCCGGAACGAGCAGCTAGGATGGGGATTACTGCATCTCACTCCTGCCCGAAATGTGATCAGGATCACGCTTCTTTAGGCCATATGCTCTGGACGTGCCCTAAAATTTTACAGTTTTGGAGATATTTGGGACACTACATTACGACACTATGGGGGAGGCGATGGCTTCCACAACCAAGAGCACTATTCGGATTTTACAATATAGCCACGCCTAAACCCAAAGGCATGTCGGCTTTCCTCACCAGAGCGCTTTTGATGGGGAAAAAAGCAATACTTACTAACTGGCTGTCCCGCGATCCCCCATCTTATGCACAGTGGCGATCCCTGATGATAACCCATGCGACACTGGAACGCAGAATGGTGGGAGCCTTGGATCGTGGCCTTGGTCGTAGATTCAGTCTGACCTGGGAATGTTTCTGGCAGGATCTTACTCCGCATGCCCGCAGCAGATTATTGAACCTCTAAGTTTGACTCTTGCTCTCCATTTTTGTTGTAGTACTGGACTCCTGGGGTGGGAAGAGATATGGGGGGGGGGGGGGGGAGGAAGGGTGATAGTTGTTCTGTTTCATAACTAAAGCCTAAGCTGTTTGTACTGGTGTGCTTTACTAATTTTATAATAAAAATTATTTGACTATAACAGCACAGAAAAAAAGAAATGGAACAATAATTTGAAATGATCTGACATTGTGGATATTTTGTAATCAAAAAGTAATTTGGCATGGTTTCATATCCTGAGGATGAACTGGACAGTGTGTGGAGCTGACTCCCATTGCCCCTGAAATCTGGGGTGTCTGTTCCACACCACACAGCCCAAACTCAAATTGCACTAAATATTGCCGAGTCAAGAAAAAAGTGGCCTCTTGCTGAATTTCTGGGACAGGAAGAGGCTGGGCTGCACCCAATTAACAGGAGGAACTGGAAGGAGGCTGGCTGGGATTGGCTGCTGGAGAATGTGATTTTTATTCATTTTAAGAATTTCTTTCTCAGGGTCCCAGTTGGATCAACAGTTTTGGCTTAATGGGAGGGCCATGATGATCATTGACTGACTATTCCTTGAGTTAGGAACTCAAAAATGAAAGGACCATTATGTCCTAAAGAACCTCAAAGAGGTTTAGGCAAAGAAAAAGAGACAAATTTGCTGAACCCACACCTCAGTTGTGTTCCTGGACACAGAATGAAGAGGCTGAGGTTTTATTCATTCAATTTTCTTTAATCTAATCCAGTGATTCCCAACCCTGTCCTGGAGGAACACCAGGCCAATCGGGTTTTCAGGCTAGCCCTAATGAATATGCATGAGAGAGATTTGCATATGATGGAAGTGCTAGGCATGCAAATTTGCTTCATGCATATTCATTAGGGCTAGCCTGAAAACCCAATTGGCCTGGTGTTCCTCCAGGACAGGGTTGGGAATCACTGGTCTAATGGACCTGGGGCAATGGAGGGATTAAGTGACTTGCCCAAGGTCACAAGGAGCACCATGGATTTGAATCTACAACTTCAGGGTGCTGAGGCTGTAGCTTTAATCACTGCACCACACTGCCTTGTGCTGGAGCCTGACACATATCAGTAGAATAATAATAGTTCTGGGCGGTTCACAACAAGAGAAACTGAGACATTTCAGTGAAGAAATTCAATTCAATAAAGTACGAATACCTAATTAAAATACACCATCGTTATTATACTATTAAAAATTAACATTCTTGCTTATTGAATAGGTAAGTTTTCAATCATTTCCTAAATTTGAGGGCACATCCAGGAGTTCATCTTCGCCGCTTGATATGCTAACGTCCTGTCCAGAAAGGTTTTATAACGACAGGCCTTTAGAGCAGGGAAAATGAACATACTAGAATAGTCCAGAAGTGCCTCAGTAACAGTCAGCAGAGGCAAAGGAAAGCCTGAGACAGAATGTGTGAATGTGCCTGAAATCAGCCACAGCGCCCTCTCTGGTAGGTGGTGCAATGACCACAAGTTCCTATTCAGCCTATTGCCTTTTCTCTTTTTTTTTTTTTTTTTTGTTATTATTTTTATTTAGATACATCTAAAAACATAATTGTTTTTTTTTTTTTTTTTTATAATTCTTTATTCATTTTCATAATTACATTAAATGTATATATATATTTAATCACATTAACAATAAATATATCATTTAACATTCTATTATTTGTGCATTACATCCTTTTTCCTCTCCTCCTCCTTCCCATCCCTCTCTATCATATGTTCTATAATCATATAAATTCTTTATTCATATTCATAAATTACATTAAGTGTTATTTATATCTTTATTCCTCTTCCCTCCCTCCCATCCCTAAACTTCATTTTTGTAAGATATATGTTAAAATAAAATATCCCCCCCTTTCTTCATAAATTAATAAACATAAGGGAAATATTTCTACTTAATCTTGACAATATTGTGTTAATGGTTTCCATACATCCTGAAATTTTTTTAAATATCCCTTTTGTAACGCAGTAAACCTTTCCATTTTATATATATGGCATAAAGAATTCCACCAAAATGTATAATTTAGTCTTTTCCAATCTTTCCAGTTATATGTGATTTGTTGAATGGCAACCCCTGTCATTATTAATAATAATTTATTATTGTTCGCTGAAATCTGACTTTTTTTTCTCATATCCATACCAAATATCACAGTATCATAAGATAATGCCACTGGGTTTTCTAATAAATTGTTAATTTGGTCCCAAATATTGCCTTTTCTCTTGTTGAGCTTCTCTCAGCACAGGTCAGAAATGGAGGCAACTCTTGTATGGTAGATGAGCACGTCTACACACCAGCGTCTGGGCATTCATGAACAACGAGGCTCTTCCCTAGCTAATACTGTACTTTAGGCTATAAATGTGGATCCAAAAGGGTTTGGGATGCTGTTTAATAGGGCCGGAGTGTCTAGCCTTACTGTGTCTTCAGTACAAAGCATTATTTCAGAGTGGTGACCTGCTTCCCAAATGCTACAGATTTATTCCCTAAGGCTAATCTGCTAAGCCCCCCCCTCCCCCAACTTCTACTTATCCTAACCTTTGTAATAACTAGAACAGCAAATGGCCCCATCTAAAAGTTGAGCATATGTGTGTTTGAGGGCTCAGATGAGCATGACTGATTTACAATCTGTATTTATAATCGTTCAGGCCAATTTTCAAAGAGACATACGTTTAGGAGCAGTCACTGAGTGCTTTAGTTCCCTATCTATGAATTTTCAGCAGTACTATACCACCCCAAATACTCTCTAAGCATCCGGGGACAGAGCGATGTCGTTCTGTCTAAATCAGACGAAGTGTGATGCCAACACAGCAGACCAGACAAACAGACAATGCAGTGGACTTTTAATTCCACCAGAATAAGGTGCCTAAAAGACTAGACAGGTCTAACCACACAACCCACTTTTTTCTCGGATGTTTGACCTCCTGCAAAATTGTCATTTCTTTAATAAGACATGAACTATTTTTTCTGCAGCCCTCCAAGTACCTACAAATCCCAAATGTGGCCCTGCAAAGGGTTGGAGTTGGAGACCACTGCTCTAGAGCAATGTCTCACAAACTTTGCGAGCCGCGGCACACTAAACCGGGGGCTGCGGCTTGAGGGCACCTAGAAGTGCGTGGATGTTGACACGATGATGTCACGCACATGTGCAGAGGCCCTCCAGATGGGGTCCTGAGCCGCCAGTGAGGGGTGCTGCAAAAGAAGACACGCGGAAAGGAGGAGAGACACCAGGGGGGGGGGGGGAAGAGAGGCACTGGCGGCGGCTGACTGCATACAGGAGGTGCCTCTCGCTGCGAGATGTACATCCCGCAGGCGGTCAGCCAGTGCTGGCGCCTCTCCTTCTCCCTGGCGTCTCACGGCACACTTGAAATCTCAGGGGGCACACAGTTTGCGATACACAGCTCTAGAGAGAAGTCTCTGCCTCTGACGCAGCCTTCAGGTGAAACCTGGCTTCATCAGACAGGCATTCTCGTTGAATTAAAGCCCATTGCTGGTTTTAAGAAAGGTTTGGACAAGTTCCTGGAGGAAAAGTCCATAGTCTCTTATTGAGAAAGACATGGGAGAAGCCACTGCTTGCCCTGGATCAGTAGCATGGAATGTTGCTCCTCTTTGGGATTCTAGAATCTTGTTACTCTTTGGGATCCGGAATCTTGCTATTCCTTGGGATTCTGTGTGGAATGTTGCTACTCTTTGGGATTACGGAATCTTGTTACTCTTTGGGATCCAGAATCTTGCTATTCCTTGGGATTCTGTATGGAGTGTTGCTACTCCTTGGGTTTTGGCCAGGTACTAGAGACCTGGATTGGCCACCGTGAGAACGGGCTACTGGACTTGATGGACCCAGTAAGGCTATTCTTATGGTCTGCTGCTGGTTCTGCTCTCTCTATCTCAGCAGACTCTGCCTGTCAGGAAAGTGGTTATGAGTTTATATATCTTTCGAAGTGTTGTAGCCCGCTTTTAAAAAAAAACAGCCTCTGATCACCATATCGGAATCTCTATCCACCTTTACCACTCAAGCTCTGTCCAGCTGCAGATGATGCCACAAAGCCCACCCTGGACAAATGAAACACAGAAGCAACAACTACCAATGACTAGAACCTGGATGGCAGAGAGGAAGAAGCACCAGTAAGTGTTGAGATCAGGCCAGCGTGCTATAAGAGTTTAAATACACTTGTTTTACCAATTACCCTTGCTCCAAATATTTAATACAATTTCAGACTTCATCTTGTCATGCTATGAGGCTCCGCGATGACCTTTCGATGACCTCCAGAGCTTGGGACTCCCTCTGCTTTGGGGAGAGGATTAACCTAATTGGCCATCTTCGGAGCAACTGCAATTGAGATTCTGGAGAGCAGGCGATGGGAAGCCCCCTTCCAACCTGTGCAGCATTTCCAAATAATCAAAGCTAATACAGTGCGGAATGGCCCAGACACCGATGTCACAAGTAATTCAGAATTCAGCAGCCAGGAAGCGGAGCGGGGAAGTGCATATTATTTTTCCATTTTCAGCAGATTTCCAGTTGCTCATATTGCTTGACATTGCTAGCTCTGCATCTTATGATTCATTTCACAAAAAGGAGATGTAAAGCAGGTTCATATCTGAATTCTCAGAGTAGATACAGTCATCCCATCCACGCACATCTGCGTTATGCAAGAAGCCTGGCTTTTTCCATCACATAAGACGCCATTGATAAGTTCATGCCCTGGTTAGAGGGTTATTTTCGATTGATGGTCCTTAGCTTGGGACTGTAGCCCTGACACTGAGCCATCCGTGTGTGTTTCCCTCCTGTAACAGCTTTGACTTTATGAAACCACAACAAACTGCACTTCTGACGCAGGGACAGGGGAAACAGTGGGAGGAAAGAAACATAAGCATTCAAAGGTTATTCCCTATTTCAGATTAACTTTGGACTTTCCACACCTAGATTTTGGCAAATGCCAAAGCTGATTTTGGATGAAGGATTCTTTTTACACATAGAGCGGCATAATAATAATAATAAAAAAATGTCTAAGTCCGTTTTGGGCCTAGAGCGCTAATCGGCCAAAGTTGACAGCGTCTAGAGTCCATTCTCGAAAAATATGTCCAAAATATTTTTTTAATAAATATTGTCCAGCCGTTTGATTTTCCAGACCACCAAGTCATCTGTCTTTATACCGCATTCTCGTCCAAGTCCACAACGCCTAGAACAAGACCTTTTGGTCGTGGGAGGGGCCAGCCAAGTGATGGACTGGCCACCCAGACATGGCAACAAAGTAGTGGGCAGCTTACAGGGCACTGCTGTGAACTTCACAAAAAGGGTGTCACATAAACATCTCACCACGACTCCCTTGCAGGTCTTGGTGAGCCCCCTCAAAACACCCCTAAAACCTACTACACACACCTGTCTGCCACCCCAATAGCCCTTATGACTGCAGGTGGCACCTATATGGCAGTACAGTAGGGCTTGGGGGAAGTTTAGTGAGCTCATATTATCCACTATGAATGCAGTGGTTAGAGAGGCTTATGGGCCTGGGTCCTCCTCTCTATGGTTCATTAGCCCACTCCCCAGACTACTTAAGAGGCCTAAAATGTCCCTGGATACATCCAAAAAGTCATTTCAATTACCAGCACTTGGATGATCTGTCTTTTAGATCATCCAAATGCCAACTTAACGGTGGAAACAACGCCCACGACGGCCTTGGGCATGGGTAAATGCTGCCATAAGCACGAGTCAGATTTCACTGAGAATTTTTCTGCACGAAATCCAGAAACAGGTAAATTCAGTTCTCAGTTTCATTTTAGAGTAAATTAAAATATGAGAAACGACAGCAAGAAATTGCAAACCCAGAGACGTTTGGCAGTTTCGCAATCCCGTTCAACCTTTTACTTTTTTGCAATGTGTTTGTTTTGCGCTCCCTGTTGAACATTTTGACTTTAAAAACATTCCATGCTGAATTAGAGCATCACCACGGCTGAAAACAATTGAACTGTGGGTAATTTATTGGTGGTTAAAAGTTAATTATTGATGGACGAACAGCAGAACTGTATTTGCATGTCTAAGGTCCTGCTGTGAAGGGTGAGGCAGTGGAGGTTAGGTAGGACTGAATTCCACTATGGCAGAGCTCGTACTCACGAACCAGATGTGTTGCTTTGAACGTTGCAAGAAGGAAGCCATCTTGGTGGCTCTACAACTGAGTTCATAGTCATGTACGAAAGATGACTGCTTGTGAACACCCTCACCTCCCACCTGCTCCTTAACACAGGCAATTCCTTCTGACGAGCTTTTTATGAGGGGGGGGGTGATGAAAAGTTCTCAGCCCAACCAACCAAATTCCTAAATTCTGAGCGTTATTTTGCCACTATAGCTGAAAAAAGGGTTATCTTATTTCATTAAGTAGCAATTTGCAACAACGAAATTCTCACTAATTCTTATTATATTTTCCTTTCTTTAAAACTCTTGTAAAGCATGCCGAGTTCTATCCTTATAGAGAAGATATATAAGGTATATAAGCGTGAAGGTTCAGTTTAGTTTCAGATCATTGACTGATCCATATCCATGTCATTCTCCTCTTGGTTGGACCTCCTCGTAAATCCCCCAACTCTCTGTTGAATTAAAATGGTTCAGAGTTCACTTGGCTAGTATCACTGAGTTTATGGCCAATACAATGAGTTCCAATAAACTTCGCATAGCTTATTAGCTCCATTTGACCACAGAATTTTCTGCAATATGTAATGGGGTAACAGGAGGCAATTTAAGAATGAGCTCCTTAATTTGAAAAATATTTATATGCTCCGGTGGCAGGAGGGAGTAATGCCTTTTATTTTGGGGGGTAGGGGGGAAGGGGGAAAGGGTAGGGGATATTTGGGGAGGCACCTGGTTTGGGGGTGGGCTTTTGGTAGTAGGAGGAAGTGGGCATCCCTTCTGCCGTTTTGCTGAGGGGGGGAGGTTGGATGGTATGGCAAGAGGGAATGAACATCCCTTTTGCCAATTTTCGCTGATATACGGGGAGGGGGATTCTGTTGCCACATTTGTCAGGGGTTGTTGGGGAGGGCCATCATTGGTGGTGGTGGTGGGGGTGGGGTTTTTTTTAAATGGGGCAGATATTGTACACGTGTAACACACACACCATCTATGCTCATTTAAAAAAAAAAAGGTTTCCTGCCCCGAACAACTGACTGCAGAAGGCTGTTTTCGGGGCTTCTCCTGCCAGCTCTGCGCATGTGTGACAGAGTTGAGGATTAAGACGAACATCCACGTGAATCATTTACATACAAACATTTTAGTGCATGAATAGCTCTTTTTGAATCGGCCACAAATCGGATCGGATCAGACCCACACAGTCTTACCGACCCTTTTTAGCGCATCGAGTCCCAAATGTAGCTGGTCTGAAGGAAACACTCCCCAGATAAGAAGTGATGAAAGTGGTGTTCAGAGGCAATTCATTTATCCGGTTAACACTTATTAGGCTGATGACACTGTCCTAAAGTTGGCCATTACCCAGTTAACCTTAAGACAGCAATTTTTCCCAGCTAGGTTTAAGCAGTTATCTGTAATCCGATGCATTAAATTAAAATTGTGTTTCCAGTGCTCGTACTGCCCAGCCTTCCTGCTGCTCTAACAGTAACTATTATTACATAGACATTAATGCTAGTTTCTGTATACTAAAAATGTAATAAAAAAATAAAAGAGAAATACTGTGCCCCCAGCAAGCCGATAGGAGAACAACCTGAAAGGTTAAGATTTGTCTAGTGAACTCCTGAAGTTAATTAGACAAACTAAAATATCAGCTCCAATGTATCCTAACAGAATCCCCTCACACCTGCTGAGAAACGCAGTTTGTTTCAAATGAACTGAAAAGGCAGTTGGATATTCCATTGAACCAAACTTTGAATTATGTAAGTTTCAGGTTTCAAGTTCTATTAAGATTTGATAAAGCACCCACTGTGGGAACATCTGGATGGTTTTACAATAAAATCATGTTAAGGTATAATAGAGAAGAGGAAACATGAGAACAACAAAAAAAGGCGGTATATGAGGGGCGCTGAAAAGTTCTCAGCCAAGAAGAGAACGATGTGGAGCCAGGAAACTTATGTGTTATTCTACTCTTTGTTTCAATGAGGCAAATGCTTCTAGTAAATGAGCACAAGTGTAGGGAAGCCAAGCCATTGTGACACCACTGATGAGGTTGGCTCTTAGGCATTGGTGGAATGAGGCATTATGACATCATAATACGGGGACCACTGGAAAGTTCTCAGCCCAAGCAAGAAGAGAATGATGTGGAGCCAGGAAACTTACGAGTTATTCCACACTTTTCGATTCAATGATGCAAATGCATCTAGTAAATGAGCACAAATGTAGGGAAGCCAAGCCATTGTAACATCACCGATGAGGTTGGCTCTTAGGCATTGGTGGAATGAGACATTATGACATCACAATGCGAGGAGCCACACTCTTTCTTGACACTTTTAATTTCAATGATATGATATGAAATGAAAAGTGTCAAGAAAAGTGTGGAATAACTCGTAAGTTTCATGGCTCCACATCATTCTCTTCTTGAGTGGGCTGAGAACTTTTCAGTGGCTCCTTATATTGTGATGTCATAATGCCTCATTCCACCAATGCCTAAGAGCCAGCCTCATCGGTGATGTCACAATGGCTTGGTTTCCCTACACTTGTGCCCATTTACTAAATGCATTTGCCTCATTGAAACAAAGAGTGAAATAACTCGTAAGTTTCATGGCTCCACATCATTCTCTCGTTGGTCGAGCTGAAAACTTTTCTGTGGCCCCTCGTAAAAAAAGAGAACTACAATAAACAATAGTACAGTTGGGATGGGGAAGAGAAATGAAAATGAAAATAATAAAAATTGACCTCTGTCTTCTTGAATTGTCCAGAATTAATCACAGGCATCTTTGAACAGAAAAGTTGTAAATGCGGATTTAAACCTGTCTAATGTTGTCTCTTGTCGTATATACAGTGGTAAAGCATCCCTAAGTGATGTTCCAGTAAGTGAGCAAATCATATGTCTTCTAGTATCCTATGCAATTTGCCAGCTGTTAGGAATTAGGAAAAGATTCTGTTGGGAAGATCCAAATAAAGGGGAGCATGAGATTGACTAATTTCAAATCCTCCTCCTTAACAGTAGCAGACCAGTTATGTAGCCTTGGAGTAACATTGGATGGCCACCTGTCCCTTATCCACCCACATCTCCCAGGTGGTCTCCACTTCCTTCTACTAACTCCGCCAACTGAGAAGGATCAAACCCTATATCTCCAAAACGGACCTGACTCAACTCCTCTACACCTTATTTCTCTCCAGGATGGATTACTGCGACTCCATATTTAATGGAGTAGCCGAAAAGGAACTCAAGCACCTCCAGCAAGTCCAAAACGTAGCGATCCCTCTCCTATACAACCTCAACTATCGTGACCCCATCTCCCCAGCCCTCCGCACAGAACATTGGCTACCAATCAACAAACGTTGCACATTCAAGGCACTGGTAATAGCACATAAAAGGTTCCACGCCGCCACCACCCCAGCCTATATAAACTCCAAACTACATCTATATGCCCCTATCTGCCCTCTCCGCTCTAAAGCAGAGAGATGACTGTGCATCCCCCCAGGAAGATCTCTCCTATTGGAAACCGCCCGCAAACGCTCCTACAGCCACTTCATCCCACACCTTTGGAACCAACTCAATGATGACCTTCCAAAGAGCAGTGAAGGCCTTTCGCTTCAACTAAAGGTCCAACTGCAAAAAAATTCCCTCTGATCTCTTTCCACCAACAACCACCAGGTGGCGACCTCCTGGTTCAATCTTCTGTAATGCCTCTCCAGAAATTCCCTATGAATGTCCTCAAGTTACTGTACTGCCCAGCCTTGCCCTTTATGACTGTATTGTATCACCAAATGTACTGTCCAATGTAACTTTTGTGAATGTTGGCTTGTAACCCGTTGTGAGCTCCTGGGAGGACGGGATAGAAATTGAATCAAATAAATAAATAAAATAAATAACAGGGAGCCAGTGGACAGCTTCCATAAGTGGTGCAACATGATCATAGTTTTGTGGTCCAACAATTAATTAGATATGAAGATAAGAATAGCCTTACTGTGTCAGACCAATGGTCCATCTCCAGTAGCCCGTCCTCACAGGTGGTCAATCCAGGTCCCTAGTACCTGGCCAAAACCCAAAGAGTAGCAACATTCCATTATCTCAGAGTAAGCAAGATTCCGGAACCCCAAAGAGTGCAACATTCCATGTGGAATCCCCAAAGAGTAGCAACATTCTGTATAATTTGAAGACAGCGTATGTCTTTAATGAGTAGACCTGGCACAGTGTAGGCAGCCCTGATAGATTAACGGTACTTTTAATGCTTGTCCAACTTTATTGGCTGCCTGTTACAGCGCGAATTGAGTTTAAAGTGTTGTGTTTGATCTTTAAGTTGAGACAGACAAAACAGCCGGTACTGTTGAGTAATTTGCTCATTTCATATCATCCATGGCAGGCCATTGCGTTCAGATGAACTCCAATTAGAAGTTCCATCGTTGAAAAAAAATAATTAGCGTGTCATCATCGCTCAATGATAACAGTACAGGGGGGGCCTCGCTTTGGAACGCCCTGCCATTGGAAGTGAAAAGGCTGACCTCTTTGATAACTTTTAGGAAACTGCTCAGAAACGGTACTGTTTGAGCGGCATTATTCAGGCATTTAGCAGAGGTGAGCCGGGAGTAGATGTAGTGATGTTGGGAAGGATTGCTGTATTTTTTATATTTGGTGTTGATATTGCGTTGGTAGATATTGAGTTTGTTTTTATGTGCTGCTTATTGTTTTAAATTATGCATGTATAAAGAAGAAAACATGGAGGAACCCCGGGAGAGGTCATTGGACATTTCAGCAATATTGGAACAATCAGACAGAGAGTTGGCGGTTCCAGCTACTCTCTTGTTGTCTGTGGCTTTGGCTCCAGACAAGGATTGGATATTAAAACTTTTCTTTAAAAATAGGTCTAAAGACTTCCTGGGGCAACATATTCAGATTTTCCCTGATGTCTCCAGAGAGACTCAAAAAAGAAGGAAAGAATTTTTAATTTTAAAACCTGGAGTGACTCAAATAGGGGGTAGTTTTTTCTTGAGATATCCATGTAAATGTGTAGTTAGATATTTATCATTGAAATATATATTTACAGAGCCATCTCAATTGATTAGTTTTCTCTCAATGAAACGTCTTGAAAAAGGAATAACAACGTAATAACGCCTATGTGAAATTAGCTCCCTGCACTTCAGTTAGACAAGGATTTTTCTTGCTTAATTAATTTGAAGTATATAAGTTCTGCTCTTAATAATGGATTCAATAATATTGAGGACTAGTGTGAGAACAGCTAGATTGGTATTTCCTTGTAGCAATATTAAGTTTGGAATTATAGTTTAATATGTAGTTTGATCTCACTTTTCTGTACAAGATGTATATGCTTGGCAATATTGTAAAATGTTATAAATAAAATAATAAAAAAAAAAATTATGCATGTATGATGTAATTTGCATAGAATTAAAGGATATAGCGAGTAAGAAATGTTTTAAATGAAAGAAAAGAATACAAATAAAAATGAGCATATGATAATACAGAAACTATAATTATAATATATATACATAGATGGCATAAATAGGTAAAATACAGATATATTTCGCTCATGTATTGTAACACCTTTACTGAAGCGCATGCAAACCAGTCAGAATTGAGTCCCGTCGTTAGTATCGGTTTAGAAGCTTCCATTGAACAATAAACAATTCCAAGCTTATCAGGCTGTTAGTAGTAATGATGATTTATAAAGATCCTTCTAGAAAATCGCACATTAAATCAAATGTTGAGGATAGAAATAACACACCATACTACCCCTTGCCATTGCTGTCCACATCGGGAATCACATTTGACACTTGGACCACTGGATGTCTTGTAGACCAGTCATAACTTCATAAGGTTGCGGGTTCAAAACCACGCTGCTCTTTGTGATCCCGGGCATGTCACTTAATCCAGCCATTGCCCCAGGTATATTAGGTAGATTGTGAACTCGCCAGGACAGACAGGGAAAATGCTTGAGGCCCTGAATAAATCCATGTAAACTGTTTTGAGCTCCCCTGGGAGAACAGTATAGAAAATTGAATAAATAAATAAACACTTTTAGGGAAAGTTTAGTTCATGGGAAATTAATTGACCTGAAATCAGGGAAAAAGCTCTTGCCTTTCCTATGACATCATGGAAGTTCTCGGATGTCAACCTCTTGGTTGCTAGGCTGCTCCCTAGGAATGAGGTTCTATGAGGTCACAAAGAACGCTCACTGCATTGCCAGTGAACTCACACCCTGATACTCTAGTAGTGGACTCAGCTGTGGTATGGGAGGGTGACGCGCTGGGATCTGGGTACCATGACGGTTTGCTGACATACAATTTGGATGGTTGACTGCTAAGACTGAGGAGAAGCCATGGAGGCCAGATATCCTTTATCATACCTTGGGCTCGGAATTCCATGCTCTGGCTAGAAATCAGAAAATGGGTACTTAAGACCACTACTATTTGGTTTGACCACACTGTGCACATTATTTAACTCTTTCGCTACTGGTCCCAAGTTAACAGGGCACAGGTTTTGTGTTTGTTAAAGATGACTGAAGCCTATCCTAGATTTGTTTCCTATCATGTGAAGCTCCAGATACAATGGGACTCATTTTCAAAACACAGAGATGTCCACAAAAATGACATAAAATGTCATTTGGACGTACTAATCGTCAAAAGGACCGAATTGCCATTTTCAAAACCTATCTCCTAGACATTTTTCTATGCTATTCATCTGCAATGCATCAAAATCTCAAGGGGGCACGTTGGGGATGGGATTAGGATGTTTTGCAGCAATAATTATCGCTGACAAAATGTCCAGGGCTCCATTTAGACATCTGGGGCTAGACCTGTTTTAAGAACGAATAATGGCCAAAAGACACCTACACTGACCAGTTGATCACTAGAGAAATGAAGGCATAATCCTCCCACACTCCCTCAGTGGTCACTGACCCCCTCAAATCTGAATGAAATAGTACATATCTGTTTGTCTGACAGCAGTAGATGTAATGGCTAGTCCTAGTACATCAGTAAACAAGTGTCTGGACTAGCCTTGTGGTCAGAGACGAAGACCTAGGCCCAAATGCTATCCTAACTTGTACACTTGGGGTAGAAAGTGTGAGCTCACCAAAACCTACTGTACTGACGTATAGGTGACACCAGCAAGCATAAGGGCTATCGGGATCATAGTCAGTTGGGTACAGTTGGTTTTGGATGGTCTCCCCATTTTGGTGGGATGTGTAACTGGGACCCTTTATGTGATGTTCAGTGTAGTTACCCCTTGGGTGCCCCACTGCTCTGCTGGCATGTCTGAGTGGCCAGTCTACAAAAAGGATGGTTCCTTGTACATGCAAATGGCTTGTTTTGTACATTTTTCATGTGGACATTTTGTTTTTCGAAAACGGCCAAAAAAGATAAATGCTCAAAGGTTGAACATGTCTCGAAAAGGTCATTTTTGAAAACAGAGATAGACGTTTTGCTGTTTTGAAAATGGACATTTTTGGATGTCCTTCACAAGATGTCCAAAGTCAGACTTACCGTAGATGTCATATCAAAAATGGCTTTCCACGTTTCCGTTTAATGAGTGATTCTGAATATTTGAGTCGACCATGACCAGAGAGCATCACATAGGATTTTACCAGCATTTATTGCAGAAGTGGTGAAATACAGACACTGTGAAGATCGAGGAAAAAAGTTTTCTGTAAAAAAAAAGTCTGCTTTTCTCCAGTTTTGCAATAAATTAAAAAAAAAAAAATGCTTAACAGATCTCTGGTGAGGGCTGATTATTTTGGTGCTTATAGTGTTGTAATGGCCATATAAGTCCACTTTAAAGTCTAATTTATAGGAAAATAAAGTGAGACCATTTTATTTGATGAACTTCTTGGAAGGAGGTTTTGGCTTCTGATAACCAAGTCATAAACTGTATTATTTGTTACAATAAAGTATCCTCAGCTGATCTGATTCTTCACCTTCTATTGGGAACAGAGATGTCGGATGGACACACATTCTACATGTCCCCGATCAGAAGCGTTATCTTGCGCAACACCCTGAGGAAGGAATCAGGATACCTGGGTTGGAGCAGTCACAGTTCCCCAAGGGTTTTACGAAAGGCTCTGCTAAACACAAATACATATGCGGGAAGCGATTCTACAATGGTAGCACTTGGCATCATCCATGGATAATCCTCAGCTTATTGCACAAAGAACTGACAATTTTAAGACACCTCCATGTCCAGTTGCTAGCAATCATATATAGAAAAGGCTTCCAATGGAAAAATGACCACCACCACCACCACCATCAACTAGATACTAAAATCACTGAATAAAGCAAAAATTCCAGGTTGTCCACTTATGACCAGTCCTGGTTTGGACTTGCATTCCAAGTTCCTAGATTGTACTCGCTGAAAACATTACATTACATTAGGGACTTCTATTCCGCCTATACCTTGCAGTTCAAGGCGGATTACAAAAGAGCTAACTGGACATTTCCAGTGAAGTTTGCAAATTAGTGTGTCCAGTCCCATAATGCATCAGAAACCCAGGACTGATCTAAACTCTTCCTCCTGAAACTGCCAAACTGCCTAAGTTCTTTCAAGCCCTAGGTGAAATGAGTACTTTGTAGGCACTTATGTGCCTCGGAGGATGTACGAAAGCTGATAAGAGACATTTTTAAAACTGTACATGTATTTCCCTTGTAAAGTTTTGGCATGTCCAAGCTTTGGATGAATGTCTTTAAAAAAAGTGTTAAGGAAAAGGCCTGGGACTTGATATACCACTTTTCTGTGGTTACAATCAAAGCGGTTTACATATTATATACATCTTAGGATCCAATTTAAATGTGCATGTATTGTCTTCAAGATCTTCTTACCTCTGGTTCCATTATCTTGGAATACTTGTAGACTGAGCTTGTTGAGCAGTATTCAAAAACTTAAACTTTAATTTCCCTCTACTAGGGACATTACATCCATTGGTAAATTAGGTAACTCTTATATTTTCAAATTAACAGCGATATGGAATGGCATTCTACTAAGGATAAGAGAATCAGATTCTTTTCAATCATTTGGAAAAATCTTTAAAACTCTGCTGTTTTCAAAACAGTTAAAGAATTAATGTTGTCAAGTTGTTTTTATTTTTTGAGTTAATTTCAACAATCTTGACTTTTTTATTCTTTTATTGTAATTTCCAATTATTGACTGTTAACCAAGTCGAGCTCCAATTTATTGAGAATGACTCGGTCTACAAACTTATGACTTGTCCAGAGTCAAGAAGAGTTGCAGTGGGAATCAAACCCAGTTCCCCAAGTAAATGCCAAAAGGAGGCATTTTGAAATCTCTGCATCCTAGTGCATGTACACAAGTAAGTGGTGGCATTAGGATTTACACATGTATGTAATCTACATGTGTGAGTGATGCTATTTACATGTTTAAATTCTTCTAAAATGGCCCCCATAACCTGTAGCCCACGACTGATTGAATGATATCCAGAGCAGAAAAACAGATCCTATTTAAAGCAGTGATGATTTATTGATTTCAAGAAAGGTTGAGATGATATAAATGCCAATGCCCTCACCAGGTACCCCCCGGTCAGAAACTGAGAATCTGATGGTCCAAGTTCGCTTCTGGTGTAGTGCCATAAACTCCAGCGAAGTTGTGCCTTCAATCGTCCTCTCTGCTTATTCCAAAACTCTATGAATTCTGTTACTCCGTCACTTCAACATATCTACAACACAAGCTCCAATTGGATGAAGTGTGGCTTCCTGAACACCTGATTCATAACCAGCCATAAGAAGGACTGTGTCTCTAGAACAGGCTACAACGTTCAATGAGATTTGGAAGTTGTTAGGTCAGGGATGTTTCCTGAAGTTAGTGATTGGCAGGATTGTTCTCATTCTCTGATCTTCTCAAGGGCACAAAGTCTCTTAGGCTTCAGGAAGGAACTGAGCATGAGCTCAACTGTTCATCAATTTTGCAAAAGATTCTGCCTTTGCCTTCTAGTGTTATTCCAGACTCATGAATATTCTGGCAAATGCTGTGAACTCCAATTGTGATCAAAATTTTGTCCCATAAATGTCTTAGTCAGGTTTTGTTAATCAGGTTTTCTATTATGCCTTCGCCTATTCAGTTCAAGGTCGGATTACATTACAAGAGGTTGGGTCAGTTGCCCAGGAAGTTACACTGGACAGTTCCTTTTCTATCCTAGCTCCTGTAAACAGTGCCGAGCTCTACGATTGTGGAGAGGATGCGGTATACAAACCTAAGGTTTAGTTTAGTTTAGACACGGACATTCAATAGAGTTGTTAGTACAGATAGATCAATACAGTTACGTCATGATTACAAGTACACAGTTATGAGTTCAAGTAGGTCATCGTTGGCTCATCGTTATGTCCCAGGAGTTGCATTAGACAGTTTAAAAATGGGCTTTCAAAATTACCATTTCAGTTACTTCCAGGTCGGCTCCCTGTCTTGGTATAGAAATGCTTTTAGAAGTTTTCTGAAAATTAGCTAGTGGTCACAAGATTGTAGTGTAAGCAGTAGTTGGTTCCAGCATTTTGCTAATTGATATGGATGGATAAGGTGGGGCAGGGTTGTAGCAGAGCGGGGCGGGGTTGTGGGTGTGCCACAGAAAAACATTTGCTCCATTAGTGTTTGCAGGACACTGAATTAGGGGGTTGAATACTGATGGTGAAAGTGGGAGGGTGCCAGCCATCAGAAAGTTCACCATCCTTACATACACATTGGAACCAGGAGAGGACTGGGTTGCTAAATTCAAAATCACTGAAGGTCTCAGACATTTCATCAAAGTCTGCTGGGTCAAATGCGCTGCATAAGTCAAATTGGATTCTGATTGTGCTGTGGCCTTGCTTAGTAGTTCTTTTCCATATGTTGCTAGTGCTGCAACCACCGTCTCAATTTGGGATCAATAGGTCAAACTAATTTTGACCTAAGAGCTTCCAGATTGGGTCACTTGTCCATCCTAAAATTGCACTGGGGAAGAAAAGAAGATTTTCCGTGAAGGCTATTTACTATGTACTGGAGGCCATAATATTTCAGAACTCCTGCTGGTAGAAATATTATAGCTCTCCCATTCTTGGTTGTGGCCACTGGACAGTTTCAGATCTTCTCCTGGTAGAGACTGTCCAGTGGCCACAACCATGTATTGGAGAGCCATAATGTTTCAGATCTTCTGCTGTAGAGATGGTGCAGTGGTCACAACCAGGTACAGGAATAAATGCCATAAGGACTCAGATCTTCAGGTGGCAAAGATTGTCCAGTGGTTACAACCAGGTATTGGAGAGCCATAATGTTTCAGATCTTCTGCTGTAGAGATGGTGCAGTGGTCACAACCAGGTACAGGAATAAATGCCATAAGGACTCAGATCTTCAGGTGGCAAAGATTGTCCAGTGGTTACAACCAGGTATTGGAGAGCCATAATGTTTCAGATCTTCTGCTGTAGAGATGGTGCAGTGGTCACAACCAGGTACAGGAATAAATGCCATAAGGACTCAGATCTTCAGGTGGCAAAGATTGTCCAGTGGTTACAACCAGGTATTGGAGAGCCATAATGTTTCAGATCTTCTGCTGTAGAGATGGTGCAGTGGTCACAACCAGGTACAGGAATAAATGCCATAAGGACTCAGATCTTCAGGTGGCAAAGATTGTCCAGTGGTTACAACCAGGTATTGGAGAGCCATAATGTTTCAGATCTTCTGCTGTAGAGATGGTGCAGTGGTCACAACCAGGTACAGGAATAAATGCCATAAGGACTCAGATCTTCAGGTGGCAAAGATTGTCCAGTGGTTACAACCAGGTATTGGAGAGCCATAATGTTTCAGATCTTTTGCCGGTAGAGACTGCTCAGTGGTTTCAGCCAGCTTCTGGGGGATCAGGTTTTAAACCCGCTCTGAGGAACCTAGAAGTAGGTTTTATCTACACCCACCATTATGGACGGCTGGTAAGAAATTTGAAGTTAAAGTTCTGCAGTTCTGAGTTGGTGAAATAATAATGGGGATAGAGGTAGACAATATTCTCTAGAACATTGGATTAGATTGATTTATTTATAATCCGCCTTGCACAAGGCGAAATACATGAACACATTCATAAATATACCCAAATGACATTTCAATCATTTTACAAAAATTACATAACAGACTGGCGTAACAACATTAACATCACCAGACAACCCTCCCATCACAAAAGGATCAGCTCAATGAACATACCAGGAAATAGTCATAGCAGAGCATGGGTCCACGATTGGCTGAGTGGTAGACTTCAGAGGGTGGTTGTTAATGGTACCATCTCTAAAACGTCGGAGGTGACCAGTGGGGTGCCGCAGGGCTCGGTCTTGGGCCCGATCCTTTTCAACATATTTGTAAGAGACATGACTCAAGGGCTTCAAGGTAGAATAACATTATTCGCCGACGTTGCCAAACTATGTAATATTGTGAGTAACGGCAATCTGTCCGACAGCATGACGCAAGACCTGCTTCTATTGGAACATTGGTCCTCGACCTGGCAGCTTAGCTTCAACGCTAACAAATGCAAGGTCATGCACCTTGGCAACAATAATCCGTGCAGAATGTACACATTGAATGGAGAAACCTTAGCAAGGACTGCCGCAGAACGGGACTTGGGGGTGATCATCAGCGAAGACATGAAAACGGCCAAACAAGTGGAGAAGGCTTCATCCAGGGCTAGGCAAATGCTGGGTTGTATCCGGAGAAGCTTTGTTAGTCAGAAGCCCGACGTCCTAATGCCTTTGCACAGAACCATGGTGAGGCCTCATCTGGAGTACTGCGTACAATTCTGGAGGCCACATTACCGCAAAGATGTGCTGAGAATTGAGTCGGTACAGCGAATGGCCACCAGGATGGTCTTGGGGCTCAAAGATCTATCATACAAAGAAAGGCTGAACAAATTGCGGCTATACTCTCTCGAAGAACGTAGGGAGAGAGGGGACATGATTGAGACGTTTAAGTATGTCACTGGTCGCATCAAGGTAGAAGATGATATTTTCCTTCTTAGAGGACCCTCGGCCACAAGAGGACACCCGCTGAAAATAAAGGGCGGGAAGTTTCATGGTGACACCAGGAAGTATTTCTTCACTGAAAGAGTGGTGGACAGCTGGAATAAGCTCCCAGTACAGGTGGTCGAGGCCAGCAGCGTGCCAGATTTTAAGAACAGATGGGATGCTCATGTCAGATCTCTACGAGGGAAAAGGTCATCAGAGAGCGATTAACTAGGGGGGGTGGGTCAATGGAGTGGGCAGACTCGATGGGCCTTGGCCTTTTTCTGACGTCACTTTCTATGTTTCTATGATATATTTCATACAACAGAAGAGATGACGTTTTAACAACTTTTTAAAGGCCTGCAAACTTTTTTGTTGCTTAATGATCGAACATGGTCGAACTAAATGGCATGTCCCTTAGGATCTTGGATATATATAAGTTAGGAACAAAACTATGGCAGATATCCTGGGAAGGAAACAACTGTGCTTCTGTTAAATAGTGTAGTGTAGTCCTCTCGGGAATCAGTAATAAGACTCCCAAGGGTGAAGAGTCATACTAGAGAATAAAACATGAGCAGTGCGTAAGAGGAGAAAAACCAGGGGAGGCCTGAAATCCCTGGGTCTTCTGTTCCGTGAGCTGCCATCCATACGCAGGCCACCACAGCATGTCCTGGAGGAATCCTTGTAGTTTTTTCTCTGATTTCCTGCCAAATGATCACTGCAAAAACACCCACAGGAAACCGAGGCAAATGAGGGCGTAAATTTCAAGCAGGCTCTGTGTCCTCTCCCAAACAAAGGCAGGGCAAATTAACCACGTAGATGTTGGTTTGCAGCAAGCAGAACATGGAAACTTTCTTCACAATCATCTGAGGCGTCGGTAACAGGAGAGACTGAGTTAGGAAGAATGTCCCATCAATAATCACATGGACGGGGGACTGCTGCAATGTTTATCTCATGCTGTTTTAGAACAAGTCCCATTTAATGTTGAGACCTCGTTACTAACTTGGATTAACAGTAACTGTGAAGTAATCTTAATCGCAGCCCACATTGATAACTACTTCCCAGATTTTGGAGGGAAGTTATCAACCTGGGCTACCGTTGAGATGGGTTATACTACAGGTCCTATTTTATACATTGACACCTAGTTACTAACAACTGAGGTCAAGAGCAAAATAACCCATCTCAACGGTAGCCCAGGTTGATAACTAATGCTTCTACATGATGTCGATTGTGGAGATTCACAAAAAACGTTGCAGAAGTTGATTTTTTTTTCTTGGCAAAAATGTTTGTGAGCGTCACTTTTCATGATATTTCTTAACATAATTTCTTAAATGGTTGGCATTGTTCATTCAGGATTACTTTAAGAATGGAACAATTAGCTTCGATGAGACAAAACAGCTGCTCCATAAATTAAGCATCCCAATTGATTACACTCATGCGAAATACGTTTTCAAGGTGAGAAAATAGACTGAATATCCATATGCAAACAGTGACTTCATTTGGAGTAATGTGTAATTATGTCCATCTTGTTTCATTTTGCTGTGCACTAAAACAAAAACAACAAAAAAATGAAAACAAAGCCAGACAGACTTTTGATGGAGCCATTCCTGGTAATATGACGTAGAAAGAGGATTTGTACTGTGCATCACTCGTAAAGCTTGTAGGAACAGAAGAATTTCAAGGCAATAAGGCCCATATTCTGTAAACAGCAACATAAGTTGGGCATCGGTTTGCACCCTACCGGTGCCTAACTTAAGCAGCAAAGCCATTTAAAAGTGACCTTAAAATTGTTTAAAACCAAAAACTGGCACCTAGATCACGCTTACGGCAATGCCTAAGGACACATAAGGTCGAAGTAGACGTGGCTAATGCTGGAAATGCTGGAAATGAACATAGACTTAATTCACTTCAAACATAGGGACTGGAAACGTAGGCCTCAAAAGCTCTGGCCTACATTTCTGGTACCTATGTTTGAGTTAGCCGCATTTGTACAAATGGCGCTGTTGAGTGACTGACATGCGATCGGCAGCCATCTTTTAGGTGGCCATCAATACCAGCGCCATTTGTAGAATCTTGCCCTTAGTCTTTGTTCCCAGTCCTCAAGGACCACCAATGGGTTCAGACATGGGAAAATCTAACCCAGACAAGGGCAACTCCGGTCCTCGAGGGCCGGAATCCAATCGGGTTTTCAGGATTTTCCCCCAATGAATATGTATTGAAAGCAGCGCATGCAAATAGATCTCATGCATATTCATTGGGGAAATCCTGAAAACCCGATTGGATTCCGGCCCTCGAGGACCGGAGTTGCCCTTGTCTGGGTTAGATTTTCAGGATATTACTATTGAATATGTATGAAGGATATCTGCATACCTAATATATCCACCATAGGCA
Organism: Geotrypetes seraphini; assembly: GCF_902459505.1. Taxonomy (NCBI): domain Eukaryota; kingdom Metazoa; phylum Chordata; class Amphibia; order Gymnophiona; family Dermophiidae; genus Geotrypetes; species Geotrypetes seraphini. Next base: position 10,155,336 of record NC_047090.1, on the reverse strand, counting down.
AATATCTCTCATGCCTACTCATTAGGTACCGTGTTTCCCCAAAAATGAGAGTGTCTTATATTAATTTGGAGTCCAAAAAACGCCCTAGGGCTTATTTTTGGGGATGTCCTATTTTTTTATGTACCACAATCATCTTTCCCTTCCTCTCCTTCACCCCAATTCTTCCTCTTTCCTTTCTCTCCCCCCCCCACCAGTGACGTGGCAGAGGGAAGGCCCCTCGTGGGGAAGGCCGCGAAGTAGCCCATTCAGCACTGCATCTGCTGCTGTTTTTGGAGGCCTCGGAGTGGAGGCCACTGTCAGTCTTACAGTGGAAGGGTCAGTGGGGTTCTGCTGCACAGGGGGATTGGAGGGAGGGGAGGAAAGCTGCTGCACGTGGGTGGGGGTGGGGGTGTGTGGAGAAAGTGCTGCTGCTAGCTAATCGGGCAGCAGTAGTGTCAGGGATGGAATTGGGGATATTCAGGTGGGGCTTTGGGGGTCAATCTTAACTAGGGCTTATTTTTGGGGTAGGGCTTATATTAGGAGCACCTTTAAAAATCATGCTAGGTCTTATTTTGGGGGGAAACACAGTATATCCTGAAAACCAGACCCTCAAGGACTGGGAATAAAGACCAACAAACTAAGGCCTGGAGAAGAAACTTCCTTCAGTGCTGGAATTCACAGCTCCAGCTCTCAAGAACGTTCCTCTTGCAAGTTCTGGGTGCGCTACTTCTGTAATACACCCCCCCTAATAATTTCATGTAGCGCTGCTGCACTTGATTTGGTAACCCTGTTATCTTAGATGATATGATAAATATGTTATGTTATTTTGGGTCTTCTATTCTGCCACGACTTCTCAGTTCAGGGCGGATTACACAAAAAAGAAACCAGATTTACATAGAAAAGAAAAGAGCAATCAATGCTGACAAAGCATAGCTAAAACTATTAATTAGAGCAATAACACAATAAACTGAAGTTATGAAACAAAAAGATCTCAATGAAAAAGGCAAGATATTCCAAATTTCTTCCATCTGATATTGTACAGAGAGAGAGAAATGCTTCTCCAATTTAAAATTGTTTGCTCCTGGAACAATATTATCTCTTTCAAGAAAAAAAAAATGAAGATTACAAGTCCACCACCATTGAGGCTCAAGCTTGTCATGTGACAGGAAGAAGATTCTCTCTCTCTCTCTCCTAACATTGATCCCTCTACTTAGAAGGCTTCTGCTATTGATCTGATCGTCAAGACTTGGAGTACAGAGTACATTTTAACATTTTTTTTATTTTATAGAAGGGTTAAGCGGTTCTTAAACAGAAGTAAGTGGAGAATTCGACCCTTCTTCCTATGCAGTGATTCTTCATTTCCATTATTCTGAAAGCAATCTTTACTGACACAGACTGAGCATGATATTAGGAGCAGCTCGACATAGTATCCCAGACCTGTATAATTTTGAATTCACACAAAATAGTCAAAATGTCCCTGCAGATTAATAGGTCCCGTATATAATATTAGAGTCACTGACTCTCTGAACACACTACCAAAACCCTTATCCACACTCTCATCACCTCACGCTTAGACGACTGCAACGTACTTCTCTCAGGCCTCCCGCGCATCCGTCTCTCACCTCTTCAATCTGTTCAAAATGCTGCTGCATGACTCATATTCCATGAGAGCCATAATTCGCACATTGCCCTCTCCTCAAATCACTTCATTGGCTCCCCATCCGTTTCCGAATACAGTTCAAACTCCTCTTACTGACTTACAAGTGCATTCACTCTGTAGCCCCCCCCCCCCAATATCTGTCCTCACTCATCTCCCCTTATGTTCCCCCCGTGAGCTCTGTTCATTAGGTAAGTCCCTCTTACCTGTACCCTTCTCCTCCACTGCCAACTCTATACTCCGTCCCTTCTTTCTTGCCGTGCCATATGCCTGAAACAGGCTGCCAGAGTCAATACTTCGTGCTCCATCTCTAGCAGTCTTCAAATCCAAGCTAAAAGCCCACTTTTTAAAAAAAGCTGCTTTCAACGCTTAACCCCCAATCACTATCAGATACCTACACCTATTGTAACATTCCTTCTATCAGAATCTCTCCAACCCTGAGATGTCCTGACTGTCGGTCCAAATTAGATTGTAATCTCTTCTGACTATTGCATGCTAAATGTACAGCGCTGTGTACGCTTTTCAATAGTAGTAATTAAGGACAGTAAAGATACTGAACAGGGAAGTCTGTAACAGTCACCCTACAAATATGAATTCCACTAAACTGGCACCAGTTTGAATTAACACAAGACTAAGCCCAACAGTAGCACCTGCGATCTGAGCAAACCTGAACTGGACTTTCACTTCAAGATGGGCTGATAGAACGGGCAGCTAAAGCAAAAGGAAAGAGACTTGACCAGAAGACCCAAGGGCTGAAGATTATGACCAATTAGACTTCATTGACGAGCTCAGGGAAGCCTTTGAGCATTTTCCACATGTCAGATTGTTGCTCTCTGGTGCTGTGAAACAACAGGCAGGCCAAGAACTAGGAGGAAGTTGGTTAAAGTGAGGCAATTAAAGTATGAACGACAGCATACACGAAGAGTTGGGACAGAGGACATCTCTTGAAGCATTCAAAGAGAAAATGCAGGAGAGAGGCCATTTACACATGTTAAGGGAAACATCTTCCTCCGTACTTTACAGCAGAATCTTGTATAACGATGGCTAGGGAGCATTTTGCATCCTTTAATTTAACTTAATACACTGTTTTATAGCCCACCATTTTCAGCTTAAACTATACAGAGCAGGTCACAACCAAAAGGCATGAAATACTCATAAAGCAAAGGATATACCGGTACTGGTACAGTACCAAACCAGGCACCCTATGCAGTCCCGAGCAAGTGCAAAATTCAAGTTGAAGGGCCGCGTTATGAAAAATGTTCAAGGTTTCCACGACTCAAACATATTTTATCGTTATGAAGAGTAGACTGTAGCTTGTCTAAGAAGTAGTTTAGGATGAACTGCAAAACAGATTATTGACTAGTTTAACTGCATTGCAGAACATGATGTGGTTGGTATTGGACTTCTTGGGTACATGAAAAAGAGGTTAACAATGTACTGACTTAGTGAAAGGGAAAGAACTTCCCACCAAAAGGTCTTACTTGTAACCTGATTGTTGGCCTTTATTATTGTGTAGTGTAGAGCGGAAAATCAGAAACCTATGAAGTCCTAATACAATTTATCTCCGTGGCAGTCATATGAAAGGAAGAATCGCAATCCTTTGCTATTGGCATCACCTCAGTCAGATCTGCTTTAAAGGCTGTTTATACAATAATTTATGAAACCAAGTTAAATTAAATTGTGGGAATGAGGTTGGCTGGACTTCCAAATTCCATAAATGATCCTTTCAGAAGAATGTCTAAGAAGACTGTGTTATCAGAGATCATGTCAAATTGTTGTTGCATTTTAAACAAACTAGGATGGGAAGGCAAGGGAAAACCCCTAGAAGCCAAAGCCTCACTGGCTTAGCTGTTGGAACAACAATGGAGGTTGCAGGATGGCCCGTGAACCTGCAGGATAGGAGGAAACTCTCTCACTACAGGTAGTCATTGCGCAGAGTAACTTTTAAAGACTAATTTACTCTTTTGTGTTCCCATCTCACTTTTCTTATTAGTAGGCAGTTGATAAGCAGAAAACTGGGAATATCAACAGAGATGGCTTCAAGTCAATCTATTATACTTTCACGGACAGAAAAGAAATTCTGGACCTATTTGGTCGACACTCCACGAACCAGAAAGTTCTCAGTGCAGAGGACTTGCTTGACTTTTACCAAAAAGACCAGTTTGAACCTGGGATCACCTTAGAGACCATCTGTGAATTCATCACAAAGTATGAACCAATTGAAGAAGGTAAGTGATACCAAAGCAGGAGGGAGAGCAACTCCTGATGGAATCAAAGTACATAAAACACAGTTGAGCATCTTAAGCTGTCAAGGGGCAGGAAATAACCTCACATGTAGGAATCTTCACTATTAAACAAGGTTTATTCAAATAAAGGTTTTACTGTGTACAGTTTAGTCAAAAAGGCAGGTTACCTTGGAGATGTCTCTTCATGCTTGCAAAGTGGCGACAGCTAGCTGTACTTGTGGAAGGTCACAAATAAGGTAAGGAAAGTGTGCAATTTATGTTAATAGAGTCAGAAATATTCAGTGTAGAGAGTCTGAAGAGAAGACCTGTGATCCTTAGTGTAGCTGAATCAGGCTTGAGAACAACTTCCCTCAGTAGCCAACAAATAGTTTTCATCAGGATTATGTTCCAAACAGGATCTCAACAAATTTTTACTATTTTCAGAGGTGTGCCCTTCCATGAGCTACATAGTACCATAGTAGATGACGGCAGATAAAGACCGGAATAGTCTTATGCTTTTAGGCATTGTTAAACTGCCATATGGATAAATTACCTTTTTTAAAAAAATTAAATAACAATAACAACAATAATAGAATAAGTAAAGATTTATAATGTATTCCAGGTGAGGCCCCACCTGGAATACTGTGTGCAATTCTGGAGGCCGCATTATCGCAAGGATGTGCTGAGACTGGAGTCGGTGCAAAGAATGGCCACCCGGATGGTCTCGGGACTCAAGGATCTACCATACGAAAAACGGCTTGACAAATTACAGCTATACTCGCTCGAGGAGCGCAGAGAGAGGGGGGACATGATCGAGACGTTCAAGTATCTTACGGGCCGCATCGAGGCGGAGGAAGATATCTTCTTTTTCAAGGGTCCCACGACAACAAGAGGGCATCCGTTGAAAATCAGGGGCGGGAAACTACGAGGTGACACCAGGAAATTCTTTTTCACTGAAAGAGTGGTTGATCGTTGGAATAGTCTTCCACTACAGGTGATTGAGGCCAGCAGCGTGCCTGATTTTAAGGCCAAATGGGATCGGCACATGGGATCTATTCACAGGGCAAAGGTAGGGGAGGGACATTAAGGTGGGCAGACTAGATGGGCCGTGGGCCCTTATCTGCCGTCTATTTCTATGTTTCTATGTAACACCTTTCATGCAGAAATGAGACCATTTTATTCAAGTTTCAAGTTTATTCATGGCTTGATATACCGACCATCACATGTATCTGGGCGTTTTACAATATTAAAAATTAGAAAGGTCTAAGAAAATTTTTGGTTAAGGTGAGATGAAATAAAAAAAAAGGGTAAACCTAGAACTATGACCAATTAAGACTGATTAGAAACAAGAGGTTTTAGGGGATAGGGAAGTTTTAATTACAATGATAAATAAAAATAAAAGGAAGGGGAATGGGAGGGGGAGTAACCAGAGGGAAACAGGGATGTCGCTTCTTAAGATTCTCTATTGAAATCAAGTTTTCCAGTCATAACCAAAAAATCCTCCAAATTGCCTTGCAATACTGCACTCCAGTGACATCATCAGAGCAGAGACAGTTAGAGCGCCTTCAATGGCCTCTGCCCTCATCATGGCCTTCAAAAGAGGAGACAGCTGCAGTAACACCAAACTGAGAGTGGTAGTATGTTTGGGCACTGAGTAGGAGTCACAAATGTTTATTATTGGGGGACAGTGAACAACGTAGCAAACATGGGTCGGTAGCATGGAATGCTGTTACTATTTGGGGTTTTGCCAGGTATTTGTGACTTGGATTGGCCTCCATGAAGATGGGATACTGGGCTAGATGGACCATTGTTCTGACCCAGTAAGGATATTCTTATGCTCTTATATGAGCCAATTATAGGACAGTCAAGCCATTGTGACATCACTGATGAGGTTGACTCTTAGGCATTGGTGGAATGAGGCATTATGATGTCACAATCTCAGCTATAGAATGTTGTGTCCTGGATTGGCCTCCATGAAGATGGTCTACTAGGCTAGATGGACCTTTGGTCTGACCAAATAAGGCTATTCTTATGCTCTTATATGAGCCAATTATAGGACAGTCAAGCCATTGTGACATCACTGATGAGGTTGACTCTTAGGCATTGGTGGAATGAGGCATTATGACATCACAATCTCAGCTATAGAATGTTGCTACTATTTGGGGTTTTGCCACATACTTGTGTCCTGGATTGGCCTCCATGAAGATGGTCTACTAGGCTAGATGGACCTTTGGTCTGACCAAATAAGGCTATTCTTATGCTCTTATATGAGCCAATTATAGGACAGTCAAGCCATTGTGACATCACTGATGAGATTGACTCTTAGGCATTGGTACATTGGTGGAATGAGGCATTATGACGTCACAATCTCAGCTACAGAATGTTGCTACTATTTGGGTTTTTGCCAGGAATTTGTGACTTGGATTGGCCTACATGAAGATGGGCTAGACGGACCATTGGTCTGACCCAGTAAAGCTATTCTTATGTTCTTAAGTTGAAGGCAAAGCTTGGGGATTCAACCAGGGACCTTCCATTGAGTAGCACAACAGACTACGAAGCCACTGGGCTGGTGTTTTGTTCTTTAATTGTGGGTGGTTGGCCTGATGCCATATTTCTCTCTCCAACACGAAAGCTTCTAAATAGAATCAAGGGGCAAAGTTATCAATGTGGGCTGCCATTAATACGTCTGATTTTACCACCAACTCAGGCTGTTTTAGCACAGATTCCATTTTATGCAACGAGACCCAGATATTAATAACTGGAGTTAACAAACCACCTTAACAGTAGCCCACATTGTCCCCATGTTACTCGTAACTGGGGTTATCACTAAAAAAGAAAGCAACAAACTCTGCTACAAATCAAGAGAGACAAAATGGAGCAGAGAAAACAGACGAAAACATAACTGTATTCTTTTATACCACCACAATCAGATGATTTCTAGGCGGTTTACACCGAAGAGAGCTGGTCAATCAGCGAAGTACAAAATACAAATAGCAAAAGTACAATAGTCAGAGTAGAATTATTGTTATTAATATAACTTCTATTTAGGAAATGAATTTATCAAACAATGCAGTCTTAATTTCTTTCCGAAATGCGCCCTAAGGCAGCCTGGCTCCACTGATGTAATTACCCAATCAGGACCAAGACCAGACCTTCAAGCTGAAAAAAGTACTATATAGGTGAAATCTAAAACAAACTGGCCCACTCTATATGGTTGTCATTACAAGTCATCTTGTTCAGCTTGAAGGTCTGGTCTTCTCTGCTCCATTTTGTGTTATCAGTAAAATACATCTTAACAGTAGCCCACATTGATCACTTAATGAAAGGAAAAAGAAATGTCTTTAGAAATCAAAATCACTGCTTTATGTAATAAAAATGAGCCAAGTATAGGACAATCGAGCTATTGTGACATCACTGATGAGATTGGCTCTTATTGGTGGAATGAGGCTTTATGACATCACAATCTCAGCTCCGGTTCCCAGAGGCACAAACTCTTCGCACTAAGGGGGGAAGTGATCAACGTGAGATACCGATAAGATGGGTTATTATATCACTAACTGGTGCTTTTTTAGCACAAGTCCAATTTGATGCAATGAGACCTAGTTACCAATAACTGGGGTTAACAGTAAAATAACATGTCTTAACAGTAGCCCATGTTGATAAGTTCTCCCCCTCTCCCGCGCCACCCCCTCCCCTCTAGGAAATTTCAGATTGGCCAAAAGATAAAATGTCAGCCTAACTTAACAGTAATAATAATAGCTGTTGGAATTTTCCGGATTCGTAATATCAACCTCACATCAAAAGCGTTTGTTCTCACAACTCAGGTTATGGTTTATCTCTGTGGACCTAAATGAAGGAAATGATAAAACAGTTAATTATTGCTGGCATCAGCTGGATCACAAGGAGCACATCCAGATAAATAACTTACCCAGGGATTACAGAAATAAGCACAACCAAATGATTTTCACACCTATATATCTCCAAGCACCGGTGGGGGTCCAGACATTTCAAATCTCCAAACATGGATTCTGGGCTTTCTCAGCATGTCAGACACAGACCAACTGTTGAAAATGATCTGTTTCTTTTGGTTTTGATTATGTGGAGGACGAGGGAGTGAAAAGATCCTGCAAAGTGTACAGAAGAGATGAATGAATTATGGTGACTCTCTCATTCCAAATTGCATAAATCCGCTTCTTTTCTGATCCAGGCTAGCTCACATGAACCAAGGCTTGACAAAAAGGCAACATTATGTGTATTCTTAAGTGGGCCAAGTATAGGACAATGAAGCCATTGTGACATCACTGCTGAGGTTGGCTCTTAGGCATTGGTGGAATGAGGCATTATGACATCACAATCTCAGCTTTGGAATGTTGCTACTCTTTGGGTTTCTGCCAGGTACTTGGGACCTGGGCTGGCCACTGTTAGAAACAGGATACTGGGCTTGATGGAACTTCAGTCTGTCCTAGTATGGCAACTCTTATGTTCTTATGTGAGCCATTGTGACATCACTGATGAGGTTGGCTCTTAGGCATTGGTGGAATGAGGCATTATGACATCACAATCTCAGCACTGGAATGTTGCTACTCTTGGGGTTTCTGTCTGGTACTTGGGACCTGGGTTGGCCACTGTTGGAAACAGGACAATGAAGCCATTGTGACATCACTGCTGAGGTTGACTCTTAGGCATTGGTGGAATGAGGCATTATGACATCACAATCTCAGCTCTGGAATGTTGCTACTCTTTGGGTTTCTGCCAGGTACTTGGGACCTGGGCTGGTCACTGTTAGAAACAGGATACTGGGCTTGATGGAACTTCAGTCTGTCCTAGTATGGCAACTCTTATGTTCTTATGTGAGCCATTGTGACATCACTGATGAGGCTGGCTCTTAGGCATTGGTGGAATGAGGCATTATGACATCACAATCTCAGCTCTGGAATGTTGCTACTCTTGGGGTTTCTGTCTGGTACTTGGGACCTGGGTTGGCCACTGTTGGAAACAGGACAATGAAGCCATTGTGACATCACTGCTGAGGTTGGCTCTTAGGCATTGGTGGAATGAGGCATTATGACATCACAATCTCAGCTCTGGAATGTTGCTACTCTTTGGGTTTCTGTCTGGTACTTGGGACCTGGATTGGGCTAGATCAGGGGTCTCAAAGTCCCTCCTTGAGGGCCGCAATCTAGTTGGGTTTTCAGGATTTCCCAATGAATATGCATTGAAAGCAGTGCATGCATATAGATCTCATGCATATTCATTGGGGAAATCCTGAAAACCCAACTGGATTGCGGCCCTCAAGGAGGGGCTTTGAGATCCCTGGGCTAGATGGACCATTGATCTGACTCAATATAGTTATTCTTATGTTCTTATATTCTAACAAGTGCCAGAAATGATTTCTCTTAAACACCAAAACCTCAGGAGTCCCCGTTCCCTCTGGTTTCACCATGTTCTCGATGGATTCCCCCATGGAGCTGAGTGAAAGCTGCATCTTCACAACTCATTATACTATTCATTACTCTTTAAAACAAAGTCAAAAAATCAAACAGGTTTTGCTAAATGCAATGAATGTGATGAAATTAATGGTAATACAAAGGGTTTGTTTGTTTTCAGCTACTGTCGGGGCCATGGCAAAGGCAGTTGCCTAACAACTTTCTTGACCGGAGGCAGACAATAAGCTGATATTAATGGAGACCAAGTTGCTCAGTTCAATAGCTCGAAGTTTGGTGTGTGCTGTTATTGAATGATACCGCGATCGATGACTGAGCTTTTCATTCCTGGCAAAGCACTGATGAGGGAGCTTCTGTCACAAAACTTTCCTGCTCTGCAGAATGCTTCATATGTTAAAGGACCCCTTCGCTTCCTGACGGTGCCATTTCCGGACCAAGCAACTCCTAGTTAAGCCCCTTTCCTTTCCCGTACTTCAGGAAGCTTTCAAGCAAGTCCAGGTTTCTGATGCTCTAAGCCAGTGGTCTCAAACTCGTGGCCCAGGGGCCACATGCGGCCCGCCAGGTCCTATTTTGAGGCCCTGGGTATGTTTATCATAATCACAAAAGAAAAATAAAACAGTTTCTTGATCATATTTCTCTTTAGCTATAAAGGACAATATTATTATTAAGACTTAGCCAAAAGGAAAGATTTATAAACTAAAGAGTTTGACCTCATGCAAAATTGTCATTTCTTTAATGAGACATAAACTATTTTTTTCTGAGGCCCTCCAAGTACCTACAAATCCCAAATGTGGCCCTGCAAAGGATTGGAGTTGGAGACCACTTCCTTAACTGTATCCATGACATCCTGTTTGTCTTTGGGAAGCAGAGCCGAGATTGTGATGTCATAATGCCTCATTCCACCAATAAGAGCCAACCTCATCAGTGATGTCACAATGGCTTCATTGTCCTGTTCTCCCCTCTGCCCTCCAACCCAGTCAGCTGATTAACTGTTCCCCTTAACTCAGTGGTCTCAAACTGGCGGGCCGCCAGGTCCTATTTTGAGGTCCTCGGTATGTTTATCATAATCACAAAAGTGAAATAAAACAGTTTCTTGATCATATTTCTCTTTAGCTATAAATGACAATATTATTATTAAGACTTAGCCAAAAGGAAAGTTTGATCTCACGCAAAATTGTCATTTCTTTAATAAGACATGAACTATTTTTTCCTGAGGCCCTCCAAGTACCTACAAATCCAAAATGTGGCCCTGCAAAGGGTTGGAGTTAGAGACCACTGCTCTAAGTAGTACCATTTCTTGGATCCTATTGAAATGCCAACTCTCCGTTCCCTCAAAGGAAGACACAAACATCACTACCTGGATACTTGAGTCTTTCAAAAAGCAACTAAAAGCCTTTTGATTAGCTTAACACTACAAAAGCTATTTTAAATGTAAACTTTTACTAGCTGTATGCTATTTGGGTCCTTATGACATTGTTCTGTTGTGGTTGTCCATATTGAAATATGTGTTTTTCTTGTTATCCACTTAGTTATTAAGCAGAGAAGAAATTTATAAAATAAATAAAAAATAATTTAGAAGGCCCAGGATGCAATGATAATACACGGTAATAGTGACGTGAAGGGCGGAGGCGCTCTGGTGCACAGGGGGGCAGGAGGAATGTTACCCAGTGTCCACTTCCAAGAAATGGAAACTTAGAAAGTTTCCTCAAAGTAACCCAGGTCTGGAGACATTGATTTCACTGCACTAGAGCAACGACTGCACCCTTGATAAGGAAAGAACCAATCCCCTTCCAGGTTCCAATACTGAATGGCAATTGGCGCCTTCACAGAAAAGGGACCAATCGTTGCTCAAGTGCAGTGACCAAATTAAACGATGCAGAACCTGTTCCTACGTTTTCCTGTCTGCAATTTTGCAGACCATCAGTTTAGTACCTTGGGAGTAAAGTGTGTGTGGATTTTTTTAGCAAGTGTTAAGAAACTGTGCTGATTTTCAGCGCCACTAGGCCCAGTTTATTTCCCCAAAAGAAAAATGTTCAGCTTTTTGATATAGGTGTCCCTGCTATGCATCTATCCCCCCACCCCTCCACTTGCCCCTGTAATGGTAAAACAAGGCCTAGTTGTTAACCCTTTCAGGACCAAGGGACATATTTGTCCCATAACTTTAAAATCCTATAAATTTTGATTGGGATAGTCTACAGTTCTAAATTTGATATGTACGGATTCCATATGATACTGCCTTTATGTAAACAAACTGGTTCCGACATTCATTCATTAGCGTCGTTGCCAGATTGACGAGAAGATTCACTTGCCACACTGTCCATAAGCCAGAAGTGTGATTTTTTAAAATAAAAATAATGATATTTCACAAAAAAAATCAATTTTTTGGCATCTGCAAGCCCTTTTTACCATAAAAATGTCGTCAAAACCACAAAAATTGGCCTACGATCCTTATGGTCCTGAAAGGGTTAAGAGTTGCACAGGCTTTGTAGAGCTGAAAATAAAAGCCATTGTTAGATCACATCACAAAGACGTCAATATCTTTCTTTCTTTTTTTTAAATATTTCCAGCCAAGAATAATAACACAATGACGTATGAAGGTTTTATAAGAATGATGAATTCCCAAGAAAACTTCGTCTTTCGGAAGGATCAGAGGGGAATTTACCAAAACATGAACCATCCCCTTTGTGACTATTTCATTTCTTCTTCCCATAACACCTACTTGATAGATGATCAGCTGATAGGACAGAGTCACCTCTGGGGCTACGGAAGGTACCATATGCCTTTTCCTTATACTAAATAATTCTTTATTCAACCTGGTCACCTACTGCACTTCATCTTAATATTTGGGGAGTTGCTCTGGGCTGGGCTGCTAGGCAGAAAGGGATGAGTTGCCTCTGTCTGATCTTTGCTGCCTCTTTCATGGTTTCGGGGCCATGGCATTAAAGTACACTAGGCTTTACACACAGCTTAGCTTGGCTTTCCTGCAGAATTTTGTTCTGTGAGCGCTTATATTAAAGCAAGTTTTGCACATGAGCAAACTGTGCCAAAGACTTGGCTGACCTCAGGGCATAGTTCATTTGGTTCATAGACAAAACCACGGAAGACAAAGGCGCGCGCCGACAACTGAGCGGAAGACGGAGGCACGCGCCGAAGAAAATGACAGTTTTTAGGGGCTCCGATGGGGGGTTTTGTCGGGGAGCCACCCCGCTTTATTTAATACAGATCGCGGCGGCGTTGTGGGGGGTTTGGGGGGTTGTAACCCCCCTCATTATACTGTAAACGTAACTTTTTCCCTGTTTTTAGGGAAAAAGTGAAGTTTTCAGTAAAATGTGGGGGATTACAACCCCCCAAACCCCCACAACGCGGCGCGATCTGTATAAAGTAAAGTGGAGGGGTTCCCCCCACACCCCCCGTCGGAGCCCCTAAAAACAGTTATTTTCTTCGGCGCGCACCTCCGTGCTGCGCTCAGTTGTCGGCGCGCGCCTTTGTCTTCCGTGGTTTTGACCTGACACCGTTCATTTTCATAGGGATACCATAGGGCTCCAGAAAAAGGAGGACGGATTTAGACAGCCAGGGTTTACTTCCATTACTTTCAATGGAAGCTAAACCCAGATATTTCAATCCGTCCTCTTTACTTCCATTGCGTTGCCAGAGGTTGTGGCAAGAGCGGATAGTATAGCTGGTTTTAAGAAAGGTTTGGACAAGTTCCTGGAGGAAAAGTCCATAGTCTGTTATTGAGAAAGACATGGGGGAAGCCACTGCTTGCCCTGGATCGGTAGCATGGAATATTGCTACTCCTTGGGTTTTGGCCAGGTACTAGTGACCTAGATTGGCCACCGTGAGAACGGGCTATTAGGCTTGATGGACCATTGGTAAGGCTATTCTTATGTTCTTATGCTTTCGGTGGAAGTAAAACCCAGATGTCTCAATCCGTCCTCCTTTTTCTGGAGCCATATGGTAAGTGTACATTTACATTCCCTGATAATGAAGGCAGAGAAGCTTCGGGCAGTGCTATGGCTTTCTTATACTGGGGTTTTAATGGCAGGTCTGAGTAGGAGAAAAGGATTACCTCTTTCTTCTACACTCATTGTTAATGATGATTTTATGACTATTTCATCTCTCTATGGTCAGCATCTGGGACCAGCAACATGCTATCTTCTGTCTCCTCCTACTTCTCGTAGATTACTCTTTACAGCGAAGAGCCATATAAGAATCCTTCGTCAAGAACCCTCTGCTCCCAATCCCCAAATCCAACCATAGATCTCTCAATTGCGTGATGAATGCGTAATTGTTTATTGATTATGTGGTCAGAAACCACTTCACAGGTCGCGGACCTGATGGGCCACCGCGGGAGCGGACCGCTGGGCGAGATGGACCTCTGGTCTGACCCAGTGGAGGCAACTTCTTATGTTCTTATGTTCTTAATGGGACGCCTTCCTTAACATAGCTAAGAACCTAAGCAGAGAATCAAACTCGCCTGGAAGAGTAGAATAGCCCTAATGGTTAGAGGACGAGAAGATATCAAGAAGAAGTCGGTTTGATAGTGGTTAAAGCAGCAGGCAGTGAAGTCAGGGTTCAAATCCTACCTAACCCTCCATTGCGCTCTTCGGGGACATGAAAATACCTACAGTCAAGAATGTAACTCCTCCTGAGCTGCTTCTGAAAAGGCATCATCTAAATCCGACTCCTTTCCTCCAAACAGGAGGGGATAGTAAATTCATTTGCTGTAGCCCTTTTTCCAGTTTATTAGGCTTTTATAGACCGCCTACCAAGGTTATCTAAGTGGTTTTCTTTTCACTATGAAACCAATTTCTTCTCAGTAGTGGTGGGGCATTTTGTTGTTCTTATGAAAGCAATTTTCTTGCAGAATGTCGAACTGGCCTTTTCACTATGAAATCACATTCTTGAGCTTTTCACTATGAAATCGTTTCTCTTGGTATGTTGTACTGTTCTTTTCACTATGAAACCAAATTCTTCATGATACATGGCTGTGCTTTTTTCACTGTGAATCTAATTTCGTCGTGGTATGTTGTGTTGATCTTTTCACTATCAAACCAGTTTCTTCTTGATATGTTATAGTGCTTTTTTCACTAGTAAACCAGTAACATGGAAATATCTTTAAAACAAATAGGAGGAAATATTTTTTCACTCAAAGAATAATTAAGCTCTGGAACTTGTTGCTGGAGGATGTGGTAAGAGTGGTTAGTGTAGCTGGGTTTAAAGGTTTGGACAAGTTCCTGGAGGAAAAGTCATGGGGGAAGCCACTGCATGCCCTGGGATTGGTAGCATGGAATGTTACTATTTGGGATTCTACTAGGTTCTTGTGACCTAGACTGATACTGGACTTTAATGGACCAGTATCAGTAGGGTAACTCTTATTTTCTTATGTGAGCCAAGTATAGGACAGTTGAGCCTTTGTGACATCACTGATGTGGTTGGCTCTTAGGCATTGGTGGAATGATGCATTATGACATCACAATATCAGCTCTTTGGGTTTCCGCCAGGTACTTGTGACCTGGACTTGCCACTATGGGAACACGATACTGGGCTAGATGGACCATTGGTCTGACCCATGATGGCTGTTCTTAATTTCTTCTTGATATCCCGTTCTGCTCTTTCACCACTAAACCAAATTTCTCTTGGTATGGGGTTCTGCTCTTTTCACTATTAACTCAGTTATAGTGTCTTAATTTCATTATTAAACTGATTTTCTCTTGATATCTTGCAGCGCTCTTTTCAAAGGATGCCGTTGCTTGGAAATTGATTGTTGGGATGGACCAGGTGATGAGCCAATTGTCTACCACGGTTACACGTTAACGAGCAAACTTCAGTTTAGGACGGTTATTGAAGTGATTGAAAAATATGCATTTGTGGTACGTATAATACAGGAATTACAAATGTGAGTAAAGTATTGAGAACTTCCTTAAAACAGGGGCTCCCAAACCTTTCTTGGGGGGGAACCCCAGCCAGTCAGGTTTTCAGAATATCCGCAATGAATATTCATGCTCATGAAGATTTGCATGCATTGCCTTAAAATATAGGCTAGTACCGTATATACTCAAATATAAACTGAGATTTTGGGGCCAAAAAGTAGCACAAAAATTAGGGTCTCGGCTTATATTCAGATCATTGCCCACCCACCCTGCAGAATAGCTGACCTGAGTTCTTGCGGGACTCATGAGAACTTGCAGGACCTATTCAGCGAGCGGCTCAGCGTCGGGCAGGAGCAAGGAAAGGTTGCTTATGCCCGGTATACCGCTGGGCTGCAAGAACTTAAAATGGCCATTCAGGTACTCCTGCCTGGTACACTGCTGGACCACCAAGGATTAAAAAAGGTATGCAAGGGGGGAGGAAGGGCGGGAGGTGGGAAGGAGGTTAAAAAAATTGCAGAGTTGGCCGGGACAGGAATGGGAGGGATCCCTCCTGTTCTGGCCCACCATGTCATATGGCAGGCCAGTGGAGGCCTGCAGTACATCGGGAGAGGGGGGGGGGGACACGGTAAAGGGCAGGGAGGGGGGCTGGGTGCAGAGCTTGGCAGGGAGTGAGGGGGACAGGATGGAGAACCTGGCAGGGAGTGAGGGGGGCTGAGTGCAGGGAGGGAGTGGGGGGGGGGGTCAGGGCACAGATCCTGGAAGGACACATGAATATTACCCTCACCCCCGTCTTATATTCAAGTCAACCTTTTTTCCTCCTTTTATGGGGGGAAAAAGGGTACCTTGTCTTATACTTGGCTTGACTTATATTCGAGTACTATGGTAAGTCTATAATCTTGTTTCTAAAAAGCCCAACAGCGGTTGAATTTAGGTTAACCTAGTTTCTAATCAGAGGCAATAATTATGTCTCCTATCCACCTGTTCTTTCTCCATGGAATCTCCCATCCAGCTCATCAATTCCTATGGTGTCTCTCATTAATCTTGCTTTCTTGAGTGTTTCCCGTCCTAGGATGTCTTTCATTTTCTCTCTCTTTCTTTTTCTCTGTGTCTCTCATCGACATATTCTTCTCCATCATGTGATCTCACTTCTGTATCCCTGGTTCTCATCCCCCTTTTCTTTCCCACCATTGTTTGCCAATATTAACCTTTCTCATTAAGCTCTACTCTGGGAATGCTTGAACATGTCCCTTCTATGTCCACCAGGGCCGGTGCTAGACATGATGGGGCCTTGGGCAGACGCTAGGGAGGAGACCGCCAAAGCTTTCAACTTCAGGCAGGTTTGGGGGCCCTAGTGATGTGGGGGCCCAGTGCAATTGCCTTGTTTGCCATCCTTTCATGGAATAAGAGGATGCAGATCTCTAATGAATAACTAGTGCTACTTCCTCAAGAACAGGAATCGGTGGCTTGGTGTTACTGCGATGGATGAGCCCCATCTGTTCAGGCCAGAAACCGTATTATATTGACCTAAATCTAGGCAGTTTTCCATCCATTGGCTCTAGTCCCACTTTGTTGGTGAAATGTATGTTGCTGGGGTATAAGCAAACCCCCTTTTGTTTTCTGTTACGGACACCGTGCCTCAGTTTGACGAGATGTGTTGTGTCCAGGGCACGTTGCTATCTCACCAGTCTTCCACTGATTTCTTTTCACTTTGTTTTCTTCATGGGATGCACACATGCTTTCTGCCTGCTACTAATGCACTAGAAAAATCTCATGCAAAGCTGATGACATGGCTCCAGAATCCGGACACTAAAGAATCCATATAAGAAAATTCTGAAGCTCTTCTCACGAGTATTAGTTTTCACAGGGGGTATCGAATATTGAGTTTAACAAGCCAAACATTCTCCGTGCTTTTAATTATCCATTTTCTAAGAGTAATTCTCTTTCACTGCAGTTTGCTTAAAACTGATATTACCCAAATGACTCTTCTGACACCCCAAGTCTTTCTAACGACTTTCTTTTCTCTGTAATTGCATATCTAGGTCTCGGATTACCCTATTGTCCTGTCTTTGGAAAACCACTGCTCTCCTAAGCAACAAAAAGTAATGGCACGATACTTAACATCTATCTTGGGTGACAAATTGTTAAGCTCCACCCTCAATAACTCATTCTCTGGAGTTCTGCCTTCCCCAGAGGTAACAAGCTATATTTTGCTTCTTGGGAAATGTAAGTTGGTTTTTCTTTGGAGTCATTGTTGAAAACTCACTGGAGGCTGCTGCACTTTTAAGAACAATGATTTACCCAGTGCAGATGTGATCCCCCCAATCTACCTTTGAAAAAGCAGCACCCATTTCCACAAAGGACTCAATCACTAGACAGAACAAACCCCAGCCTAGGGTTGCAATCTACACAGTGGCGTAGTGAGGGGGGTGTGGTCCACCCTTGGCGCAGTCTTCTTAAGAGCACTGCACCCCTCCTCCTCTGCCTCCGCTCCTCTCCTTGTTGCGTGTGCACAGCCCTTGCCTTCCCCAACATGAGATTGCTGCCCATGATTGGCACTCTCTCTGATGTCACTTCCGGGACCCATGCCTAGGAAGTGATGTCAAAGGGCAAACTGACACCGACGTGGGCATGCTGCTCACGCCGGAGAAGTTAAAAAAGGTATGGGGAAAGGGAAGGAGGGTGCACGCGCGGTTGGGGGGGGGGGTTGCCCCAGGCATGGCTCATCCTTACTACAGCCCCTCCCTTTTTAAGCTCATGTGCACATAAGCCCATAGACTGACCCAAAAGGTTCTTCTTCTTACCAATCCATTGCAATGGCCCGCTCTGTTGCCCTACAGAAGTGCGGCAGCTGAGATTCAGAGGAGAAGCCCTGGTGGACAGCTGTTTTGGCACAGTGAGGCCTCCGTACAGTGGAGTCACATGCTGGGACTCTCCCCATTCACAGAAGGCTTTTCCTATCAGCACCAGGCATGTTATTATGAGAGTGACCTGGGGGAGCACCCTTGATTTAGGAGGAACTTGCAAGCTTTTCTCTGTGGTAGCCAGTCCTGAGCATTATGAGGAAGTACTTGAAGAGGTTCCATTCCCTTTCACATGATGCCCAGCTGGACTTTGGTCCCATGACTTTGACGGGGACTCCAGTAGATAGAAACTAAGCACACTGACGGGCAGAGCTCTGGGTTTCTGTCCCAGAAATATCTAAGAAAAAAGACCATTTAAATTAAATGATTAATTAATTTATAGAACGTGTATGGTTGGGTAGACTGGATGGACCATTTGGGTCTTGATCTGCTGTCATTTACTATGTTACTATGATGTAGGTATTATCTGCTCTTCTCGTAATGCACGGATTCTGCTAACATTCTCGTTCTGACAATAGGCATCTTGCTTTCCTCTTATAGAAACTCTGTTGGGCAGCCCTGTTTAATTACAGTGGTCGTTGCCAAACTGATTGTTTCTAAGAGCTGGAGTCTCTAGAATTCTCTTGTAGAGCAGAGGCTCAGCACCAGGATTTTCCTGAGCACAAATCGCACTCGATGCCACTTTAGAAGCTGTCCACTTCCAATACAAAACGAAGAAAGAACGGGCTTCATAGACATCCAACTCAAACACCCTAAGTGAGAAGATGTGGAGAAAAAGACCTCAATATAAGTATATACTCGCTCGGTAATACCATCCGAGCTCATATCAGCATTGGTCAGAAAAAAATTCCAAAATTGTTCCAAATAAATTCAAAAACTTCAAATAATATGAACCCACTGAACTCTCACTTGTGTTTGTGTAACATGTCTCAGAACGATCAAAACTCAGAACTTAGCTGCAGTCTGTGTCCTGTGTTATTCATGCCACCGGTTGTTCTCCAGCGATGACTCTCCAACCCTTATGAAGCTGCTTTACAACTGTCATGGGGTTAATTCTAAGTGTGTCTTTATGTAGAATGCTAGTGCAACTGTGTATAGACACACATGTGAGCTGGTGTGAGTGTGTCTGCCTAAATACTGGTGAAAATGCATTTAATGTATTCTATTTGTTGGGTGCATACATTTATTATATACCCCCCGCCCACTCTCTAACCAGAATCAGCCCACGTGGCTTACCCACCCATAAAAGAAATGTATTTGTCTCTAGCTCTCTCACACTCTCTGTCTGTCTCTCTATCTCTCTCAACCTCACTCTCTTATTCTCTTTATCTCCTGTCATTACCACAATTCCTCACTATACCCACAAGGGATCGGCATTCCAAGTGATGGGCAGGACGTCAGGGATGTCCTGTTACTAACGCGGTAACATTTTGACGTCATCGGGGATGTATTCTGAGCCAACTTATTTTGGATGTCCTGCAGGTTGTATAATCAGAACTCTACTTTAGACGTTTTAAAGGTCATATAATTGGAGCTTTTGGATGTCCAGTAGAACGGGTTTTGGATGGCGATTTTTCAGACATTCAGCTAGTTAATTTTCAAAATGTCCTGTTCTTCCTGGACATCTTTTCCATTATGGCTTCTATATTTTGGATGTCCAGCTCTGCTCTGTTGATATGTCTGTGTGGCCAGTCCATTAAAATGCTGCCCCCCCCATGTCTAAATGGTGTCGATTTGGACATTTTGAACTTGGACGTTTCTGTGGTTGAAAATAGCGAATAAAGTTAGATGTTCTGGCAGCCAAGATGTCCAAATATATGATTTTTGAAAAAAAAAATATATATATATATATTTGGGTGTCTAATGGTTTCACCAGTTTTGAAAATGGCCTATTATTTATTTACGAAAACAAAACAAAGAGGCAAGAGAAATGTCTAAACCAACCGATAGTTACCTTTATTCAAAACACCATATATGCAAAAGAAGGTATAAAAGTCTTAGGTCTTTAGAAAGACCATTCAAAGTCCCAAGTGAGTGGAGTCCTAGGAAAGTCCCAACCAGGATTCGTGTTTCGGTAAACAGGGTTACCTTCCTCAGGGGACAATGTGCGCGAAGTATTCACTGTCCTGCTTGAGAATGTGTTGGTGTTTTGAAACTGAAAGGCGCCAAGAGGCAGTTGGTTTAGACATCTCTCTTACCTCTTTGTTTTGTTTTCATGTTATTGTCGAGGCCAGCTCCCTTCTTTTTCCCTTGTTCCCTTTTATTTATTTAAAAATTTATATCCCGCTGCATCCACAGTTCTGCACAGGTTCCACTAAAACATAGACTTAGTTGTCCTATTGAAAATGCCCCTCTTTATCTCCCGCAGGCGCATCACAGATGTTGACTCCAAAGGCCTCCTTTTCTCTTTATGTGAATGGTAGAAAACTGGAACGCTCTTCCAGAGTCTGTTATAGGGGAAAACACCCTCCAGGGATTCAAGACAAAGTTGGACAAGTTCCCGCTAAACTGGAACGTACGCAGGTGAGGCTGGACTCATTTAGAGCACTGGTCTTTGACCTGGGGGCCGCCGCGTGAGCGGACTGCTGAGCACGATGGCCCACTGGTCTGACCCAGCAGCGACAATTCTTATGTTCTTATGTCTGAAAATGCCTCCAGCCGCAGCAGGTGGATACAAAAGACTGCCACTGGAAGGATTGGTGCTGGTGTTGGTTTACTGATGCACAAGGACGATGAAGCTTCACAATGAATGATTGTGGTAGCGTCTGTAACTGGATGAAGTCACCATCCTTTCTGACTGCATTTTCCCCTGATGTCCTCTAAAGAAAATCCTCTTCAAGGACAGATATAAATGTTAAAAATCAGGTTGCCGGCAAGTTTTTCCTAAATAGCATATGTGAAGAGCATGCAGCATGCCAGAGCCTGATTTGGTCTTAAGGTTCAGACTTATTGATCATTATCGCCTTTATAATTCGTGCAGACATCTTTCTGGACCATTTTAAAAGGTGCCCAAAGACTTCCTGCATGCCTTGCTGTTTTTACTGTGCCCCAAAGGACTTTCTTGCGCTTTATTGCATGGGCCTGTTAACCTTGACTCTTGTTAGACGGTGTAATTTATTTTAACAAGAAACTTTTATGTTCCATTTTCAAGCTTGTTTTTCCATGCTGGGTAGACAATAACTTGAAACGCAAGCTTGTTTATCTGGGAGAAGGTCGTCTGCTCCTGCTGGAACTGTTGTTTCTGTGTTGACAGCAGCAGGGTGGTCCACGAAGTCAGTATTTCTCTCACTTCCCATGGGGCCTGCTGACATCACTGTCGTTTGCAGGAGAAAAGACACTGCTGAAGTCTAATTGAGCTCATTGTCCACCCCCCACCCCAGAGACTTTTTCCATTCTATGGACTTTCGCAACAAAATTCAAATTTCTGACCAACCAACTTTCCCGCCAAAATTCAAATTGGTGGACTGCCCTGTTCCCAATCAGGTCAGTGAACCCACTATTTCCAAAGTCACACTGCAGACTTCAGAGCCTACCCTGAAGAAAGCCACAGCACGGTGGCTGAAATGTCGGTGAGACCTGGACACCTTGCAACAAGGACTGACACAACATTTTGTGTGTCTGCTTCACAGAACTGAATGTATGAGCCCAGCATATTATCTGGTGCCTGGATGTAGCATTTCATACGACATTTAGTACTGCAGATGTTGAAAATAAAATTAAAAGTAGTCAGGATACTGTGTGTTAACAATGACCACAATGGCGTTGATGTTGATGGAAGCTTTGGCTCCTCTGCATAGACTTCTCAAAATGCCAACATGCCTATTTGTTAGCTCTCTTTCGGTCTTATTGTCAGTCTCTTTTCTTGTTGTGCTTCCTATCCTTCCTCTCTTGTTTTCCCTCAGCGATCTCTGCCATCTCCCCTTCTCCTGCCAGTATGCCCAGGCCTGAGGAACCTATCCTCTGAGGCCTACCATCAGCTTTATCCATTGACAGACCTTTCCTTCATGTTTCCAGTGTTTACTTGTCCAAGAAATAGAATTCTGTGGATTTAAAAAAAAAATTCTCCTTCGCTAAGTACATTCTGCAGCACTTCCTTTGAATGTGAGGACTACACAGAGTTCATTAGATTCAGAGTGCCAAGATTTCCTTAAATTCAAGATGGCTGCACCAAGAAGTGGCCACTTCTCAATAAAAATTTGGAAACTGTATTGAGAAGAAGAGGCTTCTGCCTGCTTAAATTGCTTATCACTCCCTAACCCCTGATATTCAGTGACCCTAAAGCGGGCAGTGTAGCTGTATATCACCTCTGACTGGCCCCAGAATAAAGTGGGCAATTCGGGGGCGGAGTTAGGGAGGAGCTGGTGATGATGCAGGTGTCGACAATATTCAGTGCTGGCACCCACATAGCTAAGCGGGCCATGTATGCAGGTGCCTGCACTGACTATGCCAGTACCTATATTTTGTGACCCCTTGTGATAGCCTTGCATACTACACAAGCCCATGAACTACTGTGAGAGATTGTAGCAGCCATTTTCTCCAGCTTCTGCAAGGGGCAGGAGTGAGGGAGCTTCAGGCCTGCTCTCAATACTCCACTGGATCACAAGGAAACACATGTAGGCCTGGAGGGCCTACCTAGACTGCCAGGATGGGGGTGCAATGGTTTTGGGGGGGGGGGGGTTGGGCTTTTACATGATATGGACTGGAGAGAGGGGGGAGAAGGAAGGGGCCAGGAAGGGGAATGTAGCTCTTAAAAGAAAGTTATGCGGGTCCTGGCCAAATATTAGCTGGGGCTCATATAACTGCCTTATGTAGGCCCTAGCTAAATATTGACCAGCGCCTGCCTAAGCTCCGACAGCCAGGGCTCTTCCTAGTTGTCCCAGATATTCAGCACTGGTAGCCACATGTGTCCTGGCACTGAATATTGGGAGCTAATTTAGCCGGTGATGGTAAGTGTTTACAAAAACTCTGACTGCCGCTGGCAGAATATCATCTGGTACAATTTTATAGATCCAAGTAATAAGTGTGTGAGTGAAAACATTCTGAAACAGCTGAGAGTGTCTGAACAGAAAGAAAGCGGTGACCTAGATGCACCAGTGTCAAGTGACTATTATGTGAATTATATGGAGAGAGAGAAGATCCTCAAGTATCAAGAAATGCAGTCAGGGAGCAAGAAAATGTGGCAGGAAGATACAGAAACTTTTCTCATCGTATTGGGTCTCACAGGCTTGATTGAAAGCACGTTCCAACCACATCTGGATAGGCTGGTTCTACATACAGTATAGTCTCGATGATCTAACCTTTGCCTATCTGACCATTCATCAGATCTGACAAACCCGCTGGTGAGAGCATGGCTTCTCTTTCTGTTTTCCAGCATACCACAGAGGGAAGGTTTGGGCCTGGGACCCTGCTTTTACTGCCTTTGTTTATGCATTGTTTCCGTCTTTTCACATATCCAACTATGGGTCGGTTCTGTTTATGTCATTAAGACTTTGATGAGACCTTATTTAGAATGTTGTGTACAATTCTGGGGGCTGCACCTTCAAAAAGATATAAAAAGGATGAAGTCTGTTCAGAGGAAGGCTACTATAATGGTATGTGGTCTTCATCATAAGGCGTATGGAGACAAACTTAAAGATCTCAATCTGTATACTTTGAAAGAAAGGCAGGAGAGGGGAGATATAATAGAGATGTTTAAATACATATGTAATGTAAATGTACACGAGTTGAGTCTCTTTCATTTGAAAGGAAGCTCTGAAATGAGAAGGTATAGGATGAAGTTAAGAGGTGAAAGGAGTAAAAGGGTGGTAGATGTGTGGAACAGTCTCCCAGAAGAGGTGGTGGAGACAGAGACTGTGTCTGAACTCAAGAAAGCCTGGGATAGGCACATGGGTCTCTTAGAGAGAGGAAGTGATCCGGCAGAGTACAGTACAGGGATTCAAACAGGGATTGGACGGATTCCTGAGGGACAAGGGGATCGTGGGGTACTGAGGGAGGTGCTGGGGTGTTGCATAAGTATAGACAGCTCACCAGGTCGTGCAGGTGCAAGGCCGGAGGGTTAGGACTTTGATGGGAAGATAGGACTTCGATGAGAAACCTAGGGGGCAAGGGGGCCCCTTCTGGTGATTCAGGCAGGTCATGACCTGTTGGGCCGCCGCGGGGGCGGACTGCTGGGCGGGATGGACCTGTGGTCTGACCCGGCAGAGGCACTGCTTATGTTCTTATGTTCTTATGTTACTGCGGATGGGCAGATTGGATGGGCCATTTGGCCTTTATCTGCCATCAGGTTTCTATGTTACATGCTGTGAACTCCAGAATGAAGTTCCGTCTGGCCCGAAGCAAGTACTACACAGAGAGTCAGCAGTAAATTTGAGAACGTGAGATCATTTGGATGTGAGGGTGAGGTTCATTACTGTCGTGATATGCCCTTCTGGAGACATCGACCCCTAACAGAAACATTTCAGATTTAAGGGAATAAGGATCTGGTTGGGTCCAACTCCACCCAATCTGAAGTAGCATTTGGGATGGAAAACCTGCAACTCGCCACAGCAGCACCTGATATGGAACAAGATTTGACTTTGTAAATTGCATACATTCTGAGGATTTATGGCCTCAGCTGCTATTGTCCTAGCTGCAGAATGGAGAGAGCCATAGCCTTCTGCGTGATGCAGGTCCAGAGTTGCCACAGGGAATTTTCTTGCTGGAGAAGGAGGATCCCACTCTTAATCTCTTTGGGCATTTCTCCTACACTTTGAATTTTTGGTTGATCATTTCTGGTTTTGTAAAGAGTGGAGAGGCATGGCTCTTTTATGTTTGAAATTGCCGTATGTCCATTCTTATATAAATCATAGAACATATGCAGAAATGTTTCCTGTAACAATATCACGGCTGCATTGGACTCCGGTGTCTGTGTTTCATGTTTAATAAACGGCGCATTAGCTATTGAGCTTCACATTCTCCTGGACAGGCAAAGATTTATCGTTCCCCACTGAAACCTTGGCTGTATGGAGGAATTAAATTAGGCCTGTATTCATTCTCTCTGCTTCCTAATGGAGTATTTTGATCTCATTATGCTGTCAAACAGAAATACCTCCTAATAATGATAGTGTAGGCTGGAAGCATTAGCACGACTCTGATGGCATTCACAGAGAACCAGAGCTCAACTCTCATCTGCTTTGTAGAGCCACTTTTTCAAACCAAATGAAGTTGTCTTCCCTTCCCCACCTCCTTTGCTCACTCTGTCCCTCCCTCCCACATGTGCTGCGCTAATTATAGTGTATGCCTTTGGGAAATGTATAGTATTGTCTCACCAACAATGCTTGAATTAACCACCACCTACAATGTCCCTTGAAACACGCAGGGCCTGTGCCCACTGGTTCAGTCATTCTGGCAAGAAGTTTGGATCAAAATACCAAGTATATTGGAAGTCCGTATACCTTCAACAACTTTATTGACAGTAAACAAAACTAAAATGTTCCTGATACTGTCTGGAGTGGCACTGCAATCTATACTTAGAAACTGGAAAGACTTCACACTTTTAAAATTTCATTTTTGGTGGGAGACAGTATTGTCTCTTTTATAGATATGAAGCTAATGTAGATGAAAGGTCTGGGAATATGGCCTCATTTAAGGCTGTATGGAGCCCTTTAGAGGGTGTGATTGTATGAATGACCTGCCAGACAAATGGAAGGGAGGTGGGATGGGGGGGGATGGGTGGATAAGATATTGATGTGTTATTGTTAAGAATTTCTTATTGTAAGTATTCATATGATATGATTTATTTGTGAATTGTATTATTCTGTAAGATGTTAAAACTTAATAAAGATTGAACTTAAAAAAAGGATGTTAACCCTCATTCTTATGACGCTGTTCACGGATGACCTTCTCCAAAGCTGTTAGCCAAAGGGCATTTCCAAGCCAATTTCATTCTGCAAGGCCTAGGTATGCATTCTGTTCTTTCTTTTTCTTTTTTGCATCCTGCTAATCTGTGTGGATTTTAGTAGCTGAAGGATATACAATTCTATAACTGTGAAAATACGTGCCTGTAATCTAGGCTTGAGAACTTATACCAGTCATAGAACAGGCATAACGCATAGTAAATACCAAAATTGTCCATCCAGTCTACCTAGTTTGCTGGTTGCCCCTATGCAATTGCACTCCATCCCCCCCTCCCCCCGCTCTCTCTACTATCTTTTACCAAGTATAAAACAGTGTTGCTCAGCTAATTAATGGAGCCAAGAAACCCAAACATACTACTACTATTTTTTTTACTGTGTCTTATTTATCAAGCATCGCACATAGCTAGACCTGGGTTCTTATCTGAGGGCATTGCATTCATCTCCAAGAAGACTCCAAGTACCAGGCCTTACTACGACCTACTATTTATAATTTCTCTAGCTCTGAAAGGTATACGCAGTGCTGTACATTTAACAGTCCCTGCTCAGAAGAGCTAACAATCTAATTTAGACAGCTAGGACATCTCAGGGTTGGGGAGATTATGGTGCAGGACACTAGGTCATTAGGCTTTCTTCTACCAGGAAAAGAGCTTTCTCTTATGCTGGACCAGCTCTTTGGAATTTTCGGTTGGACAGCATTCAACAAGGACTTATTAGAATGACGTTATTTCACCAACATTAGGCTTAACTTGACAATATTAGGGAAAAGACAAGTACTTTGAGCTAACGCTAGAACATTAATTGTGGAAGATAATTTTGTGAAATTGTGATAGGAGCTTAAGTTTAATAATTGTACACTGCTTAACCCTAAGATACATAGCGGTATATCCAATGTTATACATCCAATCCAAATCTGTCCCATGCAGGCTCCAAATTCATCACACAAATAGCCCATACCACTGCTATTAGTAGGCCATTTCAAAGCTTGCCATATTGGATTCTGCTTCTTACGCCCAGGACCTCTTTTCTGTCTTGTTATTAAGTTTTGTAATAATTCCTGCAGCCCAGAAGATTATGTGAGCGAGAGGGTATTAGCTCAGAGTATTATTATCCCTAGCAGAAAAGAAATGAGACTTTTTCCTCTATGGTTTAAAATAAATGCATGCGACTCCGTAAGACTCTGAATTCTGATTTTGCATTTCTATCATGGTTAATCACGTCCCAAAATCTGCATGTGGGCTTCTTAGATAAATATATGTCCATTAGCATGGATGGTTATTACGTTTCTTTTGTGTTAAGTCGCATTATTCCGAGTAACTTGTGTTTGCTGTTGGGTGTATGAGATTGATCGATTTCATACACCCCCGTCCCCTTATCTGTCTTATTTTTACAGCAACTCAAGTTCAAAATCTTGATAAAAAATAAGAAAATCGGAGGTCTTGAGGGCACGGATGCAGAAAGCAGTAGTGCAAAGCAGGATGAGGTGGGCGAGACTGAAGAAGAGGATGAGGATGAGGACGAGGAGGAAGAGACTGAGGAGGACGAACCGCAAGCAAAATATTCCAAAAAGTCAAAAAAACCGTCACAGTTCCAGTTGTCCAAGTCCGGTAAATCTAAAGACAAACAAGTCAAGGTAAAACGAGAAAACTGCCTGCCACTAATGAACAATTTTCTAAGTAGCCTACAGATAAACTTAAGAAATAATTTTAAACAAACACACGCTCAGATGAAATAATTACGACAGATCCTGAAAAGCATCCTTAAAAAATGTAGCCATTACAAGTTTCCACAAATCGGGAACCATGGAATGCCACATACGTACACTGATCCCCCCATATCCAAGAAACCTTCACGAGCTGATTATAACTACCCTGCCTCTCTCCTTACATTGAGATGGCAAGTCTTGTCACAGTTGTACATGCTATAACATCAAAACTTGACTACTGTAATGCACGCTACACTGCTCTGATCACAAAGTGTTTGCACTATCTCCAATTGACTGACAACGGTAGAAGGTTGTAAAGCCACATGACCACATCACACTAATTTTGCATAACCTTCACTGACTACCAGAACCATATAGGGCTAAATTTAAAACTCTATATCTATTCCGTAAGGTCCTTAAAGAAAATGACCCAGAGTACTTGAAGATCAGGATCTCCCTCTATACAAGATCACTAAGCTCCGCCCAGAGAGTATCTCTAACCACACCCTCTCCAAAGGACATCACACGATATGATACTCACCATATGGAATACACTCCCTGAAAGGCTTTGCTTAACACAAGGCTATCTCTATCTCTTCTTCAGGAATCAGGTGAAAGCTTGGCTTTTCACCAGGCCTTTAATGGGAGAAGTAACCAACTTGCTAGTCACACACACACAGGGTTACCACCAGATGTCTGTGAAAGCCCAGACATGTCCTCTTTTTAGAGGACTGTCTGGGACTTTCCAAAACCCAGCAGTTTGTCCAGGTTTTGGAAAGCCCTGAAGAGCATGCCCGGATAACATCACACACATCCGCACATGCTCCAGGCCCTCTTGACATGGCCGGAGTTTGTTGGGGGAAAAGGCGAGGAGGTTGGGGGGGGGGGGGCGGGGCGGTATACAAGTCCCAATCCCTTTCCCTTTTACAAAAGTGCAGTAAAATTTCCAGTTACTGTGGTTTAATGTAGGAAAATTCTGCCCAGTAGCTGCAAATTTTACCCGTATCTAAGGGGGGTGGAAACCAGCATTTTCTAATTCTGGTTCAGCATCTAAGTACAATTAGCATGCAGTACCAAGATAAGACTTAACAAGGGAGAACTATTTTAGAGCAGCTTATGTTAACATAAGAACATAAGAAGTTGCCTCCGCTGAGGCAGACCAGAGGTCCATCTCGCCCAGCGGTCCGCTCCCGCGGCGGCCCATCAGGCCTATTGCCTGAGCAGTGGTCCCTGACTATTTCTATAACCTACGTCTACTCCTATCCCTATAACCTACCTCTACTCCTACCATTTAGATGACTATCACTGTCCAACCACGCCTCACCCCCGGCACCAAAAGCACTTAATAAACAGTTCACTCAGAGAATAGTTAAGCTCTGGAACGCATTGCCAGAGATTATGGTATGAGCGGATAGCGTAGCTGGTTTTAAGAAAGGTTTGGACAAGTTCCTGGAGGAAAAGTCCATAGTCTGTTATTGAGAGAGACATGGGGGAAGCCACTGTTTGCCCTGTATCGTAGCATAGAATGTTGCTACTCTTTGGGATTCCAGAATCTTGTTACTCTTTGGGATTCCGGAATCTTGCTACTCTTTGGGATTCCGGAATCTTGCTACTCTTTGGGATTCTGGAACCTTACTACTCTTTGGGGTTCCAGAATGTTGCTACTCCTCGGGTTTTGGCCAGGTACTAGAGACCTGGATTGGCCACCGTGAGAACGGGCTACTGGGGCTTGATGGACCATTGGTCTGACCCATTAAGGCTATTCTTATGTTCTTACATGATAGCAAAAGCCTTAACGTGGCTTTGCTTTTGCAAATACTGTGCAGTTTACCAGGCATTGAGGTCCTGATTCTATGAGCACGGGCACTATTTATAGAAATGTGCCCGGCGGCGCCTAAGCATTCTTAAGTGCCAATAAGCGTTAAAACCTTAGGTACACTGCCATGTAGGCCAGGGTTTTCTTGGCCTACATGAGTGTGTCTAAGTGACACCATGCCCAAAATCCACTTGAAATCCGCTCCTAACCATGCCTACCTGCCTGTAGTCTCCTCGAAGTGGTAGATGCCTGCCAGCTAATTCATTTTTTTGCATGTTGCTTAAATTGGTTTGTAATGGTGCTTTCAACTATTAGCACTGATTAAACCAATTAAAAAAAATTAACCCCCCCTTTTTTCAAAACCATAGCATGGCAGCCGGCCGTGGCAGAAGCAGCTCCGTCACTCATAGAATTCCGATGAGCATCGGTGCTGTTACCACTGCAGCCGGCGCTAAAAATCATGCTATGGCTTTGTTAGGGGGGATAAGTTAGTTACCTAGATTGGGTAGGCGCGCCTATCTAGG
The DNA here is from genome assembly GCF_902459505.1 of Geotrypetes seraphini. NCBI lineage: Eukaryota > Metazoa > Chordata > Amphibia > Gymnophiona > Dermophiidae > Geotrypetes > Geotrypetes seraphini. The sequence goes on along the minus strand of NC_047090.1, from coordinate 10,125,360 downwards.
TGCCTTAATTTCATTCGCCATTGATGGAACCTGGGCCTAAATGTTTAATGCAGATTAGTAAAAAGCTCCGTTGACAGTGTACGCATGCCTACTGCGTCTCTGAAAAATGGCACCACCTGGCAGCTTCGGTTACTCTAAAGCAGAGTCCCGCAAACTTTTCGACCTGGAAGTGCACGGACGTCGACCCATGCGTGACGTCATCACATCGACATCTGCACATGAGGCCTGTAAGGTTTGTTAGTGGCCCCCACAATATATGGTTGGTGGGGGTCACTTGAGAGGCGCCCTTACAAACGCCAGGTCCCAGGTTCAGTTCCCTCACTGAACATTCACTAGGAAGTAGAATCAAAAAGGCACAGCCAGAGGTGATTGCATAAAGAATATATTATAGAAATAGGCTTATAGAAAAGCAATATTTATGAGCATTACAATTAAGCATTACAATTAATGAGAGAGCAACGCAGTTTCCCTGCCTTACAGAGTTCAGAGGAAAAGAGAGACATAGAAGCCTGAAGTTCCAGGGAAAGGCAGAGGGAGAGAAAAGGGGGATGGGGTGATGGTCCAAGCTTCGTGTTCCATAGATAAAGAGAAGGATAGACAGAGAAAGAGAGAGCTCAAGAGATAGAAGAGAGGACCAGAGTGCCAAGAGCCAAGAGAGGGGGGTGATGCTGCGAGGGAGCTTTTATAGTTTGGAAACTTATTCTAAAAACTAGAATCTATTGAGCTTCAATAGAAGTTAAATCTCCCCCCTCCTCCGTAGACAAGAGAAAAATAGGCTGTAGTCATATATGTATTTCCAGTCTGTCTCTGACAATAGTTTCTGATTAACTTTAGTTATCTGTGCACCTGGACCCATTGTCCTAAGCACCCTCTTAAACAGACATTAACACATTAACACCTTTTAGCTAATTATGATTCAATCAGGGCTACTTAAAACAGTCTTTTGGGGTTATATGAAACAGTCTGCCTACACTCAGGGTCTATCTACATTCACATGCCAAAGTCAGATTGATATAATTTCCCATAGGCCTTTGCTGACATAAGTTATGCCAACTGAAAATGCTGATTGCTAGCGATAGCTATGCTGACAAGGCCCTCCGGCTGCGACCCTGAAGCTGTCACCGAAGGGTGGGGGATCCTGGAGGAGGGGAGGTGCGGGGAGAGGAGGAGAGACACCGGCAAGGTGGAGAGTCATCGGCACCGGTTGATTGCCTGCAGGGTATGTCTCTCACTGTGAGAGGCATGTCCCATATGCAGTCAGCCGGTGCCAGCACCTTTCCTCCTGGAATCTGCCGGGGCACATGGTTTGCGATACACTGCTCTAAAGGACGGTTCCGGTGTTCAGAACTTCTTTCTGTTTGCAGGCTAAAGTAAAGGTGGCCATGGAGCTCTCAAATCTTGTCATCTACACGAAAGCAGAGAAATTTAAGAGCTTTCAACGTTCAAGTCAGTATCAGAAGGCTTATGAGAATAACTCAATTGGAGAGACTCGTGGTCAAAAGTTTGCAAGACAGACAGGTATTTGGCCTTCTTTATTCTCAATGACTGTTGCTCACCAAAGCTCCTCGGAAGGTAGAAAATCAGTTTCTACGTTTTGGTTTTCTTTTACGATACTATTTCTTCAAAAAGTTGTATGAAGTACATTTTCTTCCACTTGTACTTGATGAATTGTAGAGGTTGTGTAGAGATGTCGTAGACCCTTTGGCAAGGTGCAAGCACAGGATGTTTCCTTTCTTTTAAAATATTACGTTTTCTCACTAGCTAGGGATAATTTTGAAATATTTCAGAGTACACAATTATACTCATCCACCTGTGGATTGGCCAAACTTGCGCTTTGCTACATGGACCATAGCCAACGGCAGTTACTATGGTTAAGGGAGATGGCAGAAAAATCCCAGGTGTTGCCAATGAATGTTAATAAATTGGAAACCTCCAGTGCTGTGATGTAGTTAATATGATCTGGTTCCTCTTTTCAGCTCAGGATTTTCTCGCCCACACTTTGAGGTTCGTTACAAGAATTTACCCTAAAGGAACCAGAACGACGTCTTCCAATTACAATCCTCAAGAGTTCTGGAATGTGGGGTGTCAGATGGGTAAGTGTGGTTTATTTAGTGCCTTCTTTTCAGAATAACGTTAGATGTGAGGTTGGGGGGTTTGTGTCCTTCTCCTGTCTTATCTTGTGAAACCTTTTTGGGGAGCTTTCAGTGGGGAGTAGGGATAACTAGACTTCCTGGATGGAACTTATACATTGTGAGTTAGACGATGTAAAAACAGGTATAAGTGCCCAAAAGGTATCCAAAGAGAGCAGATAACCACTGCAGAGACAAAGTAAAAAGCCACACACACTTCCCCCGTGTTCACTGACCCCATCACACCCTCACAAACGTCAGAATAAAAAAGTACATACCTGCCTCCAGAACATCAGCACCTGGCACAGGAAAATCTAGTAGAGCTGCATACAGGGGTCTTAAGTAGCCTGGGGGGTGGGCAAGTGAACCATAGAGAGGAGGACCCAGGCCCATAAGCCACTCTAACCACTACATTTATGGTGAAACACGTAGGTCCACCAAAATCCCCCCAAACCCTACTCTACTGCCATAAGGGCTATTGGGGTTGTAGACAGGTGAGTATAGTGTGTTGGGGGAAGGGGGCTCACCCTAACCTATACGGGAGTTCTGGTGAGATGTTTATGTGGCACCCTTTATGTGAAGTTCACAGCAGTCTTTAATAGTTTCCTAAAATTCTGATATGATGTAAAGAATAATTGATGAAAATCAGTATCCCAAGTAGCTGCTTGAAATGACAGTAGTCAATTATGATATCTTTGGGTGATGGAAAATCAAAAAGGGAAGCTATCCAAGAGGAACGTCTATGATGGGAAAAAATTAATAGGCTGGAGCCATCCCAGATCTTACTTTGCAACACAGGCAACCGAACTTACACTGCACTCGAGCTTCCATGGGGAGTCAACGCAGCTCCCTGTAATAAGGTATCATGTGGGCCAATTTTTTAAATCAGATGAATCGAAGTCGAGCCAGGTTTTCTTGGTTGATTGCCAGATGCATATTATTGGCTCCTGGCCTTTCTCACTTTGTTGAAGTGCTAGTCAGTTTTCAAAGGTGACCATTTAGACTCCTAAATTCTTTGAAAGTGAAGCTAAACCGAAAGCAATGGAAAAATGCCCTTCTGAGCCACACTGGATTCGGATCAGTCCGGCTCCTATTTGAGAGAAAATCCATCAAAGACAGAAACAGATCACCTAGAAATGTAGATGGCTATGAATGCAAAAGATACCAGGGCAGGGGGCAGAGGGCACCTTCAGAAAGTTGGCTCCTCTCCCTGAACTTATGATTTTTTTTCACTACTAAATAAGGCAGTTAGGTTGCTTTATTTCCACATTGTCTGTCTAAAACTGCAAGATTTGAAGAGATACTCGGGAATAGGGTTGCCAGATTTTACTAGAGTAAAATCCGGACCCCCGTCACCGCCCTGTTACACCCCACTAGCAGGACAATTATCCAAATAGACTGAAGACAGCCCAAAAGCTGTCCTAATGCTTACCTCAAAGTTATCGCCACTGTCCAAACAGCTCTGATGTAGCTCACGCTACCTAAATATTTAGGACTGTTCAAGATCCACATACAAGGGTGGTTTAAAAAAAAAAAAAAAAAAGCAAGTTAAACAACATGCAGCATCCCATGAAGGCAGATCTTTTCAGCGTTCGCACCACAAGACGACATGTAAGCGAGGAACAGATTTCAACAGGAAAGTAGAAGGCCACCATAGTCAGAGTCTCTTTCAAACAGACAAAGTTGGTCCAGTGAGTTTCCAGTTTTTTTCATAAGCTATTTTTCCTATGATACGAAAAAAAAAAAAACGGAAACTCGCTGGACTAACTCTGTAGCCCTCGATGGAGACTGCGCTGTCTAACCTGCTTTTTCACCCAGCTTTTCAAACCATCCTCGTAGTGGTGTTGCATTGAATTGTCATGGCGAGTGTTTGAAAGAGACTCTGACTACGGTGGCTGGCTACTTACCTGTTGAAATCTGTTCCTCGCTTACATGTCGTCTTGTGGTGCGAACGCTGAAACATCTGCTTTCATGGGACGCTGCATGAGCACATTCATGGCTTGCTTCCAGAAATAACATTTGGGCTGGCTTGTGCTGATGTAGCTGCTTCCTGCTCTCTGTCCTAGCTGGAAAGCAGCAGTGGCCAAGTCTGTTCCGAAAGTGCATGCCAACCCTAAACAGGAAGTTGTAGACAAGTGGTTAGGGCATGGAAGTGCTCCATTAAGGAGGGGATATTGCTACGCTACTGACATCTCTAGGGTTATTATTTCCTGTAGCAGCACAAGACCAGTGAGTAATAAATTCACACCCGATCGGTATATGCTAAAGAACTTGAGGAGGGGAAGTCTGAATTGACAAACGTTATCTTTTGAAGCAACACAATCTGATATAAAATTTTTCTGAAAGGATGAGAAGTTGCATCCTCACCTCAAGGCATCGGAATAGTTTTCTTCCTTTTTCTGAAAGGATGAGAAGTTGCATCCTCACCTCAAGGCATCGAAAGAGTTTTCTTCCTTTTTCTGAAAAGGATGAGAAGTTGCATCCTCACCTCAAGGCATCGAAAGAGTTTTCTTCCTTTTTCTGAAAAGGATGAGAAGTTGCATCCTCACCTCAAGGCATCGAAAGAGTTTTCTTCCTTTTTCTGAAAGGATGAGAAGTTGCATCCTCACCTCAAGGCATCGAAAGAGTTTTCTTCCTTTTTCTGAAAAGGATGAGAAGTTGCATCCTCACCTCAAGGCATCGAAAGAGTTTTCTTCCTTTTTCTGAAAAGGATGAGAAGTTGCATCCTCACCACAAGGCATCGGAAGAGTTTTCTTCCTTTTTCTGAAAAGGATGAGAAGTTGGATCCTCACCTCAAGGCATCAAAAGAGTTTTTTTCCTTTTTCTGAAAAGGATGAGAAGTTGCATCCTCACCTCAAGGCATCGGAAGAGTTTTCTTCCTTTTTCTGAAAGGATGAGAAGTTGCATCCTCACCTCAAGGCATCGGAAGAGTTTTCTTCCTTTTTCTGAAAGGATGAGAAGTTGCATCCTCACCTCAAGGCATCGAAAGAGTTTTCTTCCTTTTTCTGAAAAGGATGAGAAGTTGCATCCTCACCTCAAGGCATCGAAAGAGTTTTCTTCCTTTTTCTGAAAAGGATGAGAAGTTGCATCCTCACCTCAAGGCATCGGAAGAGTTTTCTTCCTTTTTCTGAAAGGATGAGATGTTGCATCCTCACCTCAAGGCATCGGAAGAGTTTTCTTCCTTTTTCTGAAAGGATGAGAAGTTGCATCCTCACCTCAAGGCATCGGAAGAGTTTTCTTCCTTTTTCTGAAAAGGATGAGAAGTTGCATCCTCACCTCAAGGCATCGAAAGAGTTTTCTTCCTTTTTCTGAAAAGGATGAGAAGTTGCATCCTCACCTCAAGGCATCGAAAGAGTTTTCTTCCTTTTTCTGAAAGGATGAGAAGTTGCATCCTCACCTCAAGGCATCGGAAGAAATCTGCAGAGTTTATTCCAGCATCAGGAGTAGCAGAGGGTGTCCCAGGGGAACTTGGGTTACAGCCACCTTCTTTTGTGAGGGGCAGTGTTCTGAACGGAGTGTAGCCTTAGCTGCAGGTTTTTTGAAGGGATGAGTTGGACTCTGATATTCACTGTTGGGCCTAAGGTACTGAATATGTAGGATTGCACAGTCACCAGAATTTTTATGATCTGAATGGTGAAATACCACAGAAACCCCCCAAACAAAAGCATAATGGTACTTCAAAGAAAAAAAGACAGGATTGGGGCTAAAACTTTCTATACTCACGAACACTGAATACCACAATAATTAAAAAGTAATATTAGAGAATATAGGGGCTTTCAGTGTGAGGTAATAAGCTCAGAAGACGGGGTACAAAGACCCACTCAATTGATTACAAAAGCCTTTGGCACAAAAATTCCACGTTTTTAGCTACACACCATCATCGGGTGAACCAACTGTGTGCTCATGCAGTGAATGAACCTAAGCCAAAATAGCGATGAATACAGTAATATCAAATCAATCAATCCATAAGCAAGAAAGTTTCTACACTCACAGCGGCCGCATGCATATTTTCATTAAAGTTCATCAACAGACTCTGCAAATCTGCTCGTTACAGAGACCCCTGAGCTGCATAGAAATCCAGTCTCTGCTTTAAGTGTTCGCTTTCTGGAGCTGAAGGGCCGATGATCACTAAATGTCCAACCAAGCTCTGTTTGAAGGCTGGGAGCTCCTTCGTCAGGGACCGCCAAAATTCAGCCCAGCAGAGGCTGAAAAAATGCTATGTGGATACCATCCTTTCAAACCGCCATTCGTTTGTTTACATTGCTTCGCTATAAGAGGAGATTTCAAAACAAAGGGCTAGATTCACTAAGCAAACCGATCGTGTACCGCTCGGTTTGCGCTCACTTTCCGACTCCGGCTCGATTCACTAACCTTCCTCCAGACCCCATCCGATCTGAACATGCAAATGAGTAAAAAGGCATGTCAATTTATTGACGCGTCGATTCACGAAACCATTTCGTCCAAACCGACTGGCCTTTCCGTTTCAAGAAGTTATGACTGCTGAGGTACCAGTCGTTTACGTCCTCACTGACTATTTCTGCCTAGCAACTGACGCGTGCATGTTAAGAACGCCATTAAAAATATATATCTTTCCCTTCAAAAATCCCAAATACAGTGGTGCCTCGCATAACGAACGCCTCGCACAACGAACGATGCACACAACGAACTTCATGTCTTGATTCACACAACGAACTTCGTTTCACACAACGAACTTCACACAACGAACTTCGTTTCACACAACGAACTTCGTTTCACACAACGAACTTCGTTTCACACAACGAAGTCGCCCGAGCTGCCGATGTATTGCATCCTTCCGCGCAGGCACTGCAGGCAGTCGTTAGTCACTGCGCTTAACTGCCCTCTCTCACTGTATACAGTCGTCCTTTTAAGATAAACTCAATATTTTTTATATATCATGGCTTCTAAAAAAAGCAGGAAGGTGATTTCCGTTGAAATGAAGCGGGAAATAATTAGAAGGAGTGAATGTGGGGTAAAACAGTGTGACCTCGTCAAAGAGTTTGGCCTCAGCAAGACCACCATTTTCACCATTTTGACAAATTTATCTTTTTTTATGTCATCTTAGCATATTTTATGCTGCAGAACGAATTATTTTTTTTAACATGTATTGTTATGGGAAAACGCGTTTCACATAACGAACTTTTCGCATAACAAACTTGCTCCTGGAACGAATTAAGTTCGTTGTGTGAGGCACCACTGTATATCTAAACTTTTAAATATATGTAAACTTTCATGTACATAAGCGTTAGAAATATATTTTTAATTTTTTTGGAATGAGTATAGCGAGCGCGGGAGTGAATCTCAGCTTTTTAATGCGCATGGCGAGAAAGTTGCAGATTAACCCCGTGCTCTCCTTGCGCTTTGTACATTTCAAATATCAATGCCAAATAGCAAAAAAAAAATCCAAAATCAAATAACACTTTTATGGGCCAGCTATCCCTCCCCCCTTCCTTCCAGCTGGATTGTCGCGTGCATGTGACGTCAGGGTGTCACTAGTGGTTGCTACGTGCTTCACGGCAGATAGAGCCGCACAGCCTCTTGGGATTCGTAGGCTGTATATAACAGCGCCTGATTCCAGCGCATTCAACAGCTGTTAACTGTTGTGCCTTCTGGCAACTTAGTACTTTTCCAGAGAGAAATGGATGGCGCTCGTCAGCTACACTATCTGCTTCTTTTGGAATATGAGTATGCCGAGGCAGATGAGGTTGGTAAGAATACTTCCTTATATTGCCTTTTTTACGACAACAATGCTTTGCGGTAGACACATTCAGAGCCCGCTAATGACGTCCGCGATTAAACCATGCCCCATTTCTAAGCAATGAAGTCCTAAAGAGCTAGCGCGTGCGTTATGAGCTTCAAAACCAACAAGGATACAGCGTGCAGGTGCGTCGATCGATGTTTCAGCGCCAAAAGCGGCATGTTTATGATTGGATCATTTGCATGGACAAGCTTTACTGAATCGATCGCCTACAATGACTCGGAAACGGATAGGACACGAAACGGATAGATTTCAGGACTTTAGTGAATCCTGTCCAAAGTGCTTCGCATTGAGGATAAGACCCCTGAGGCAGGCCATATGGCTGAAATATGTACATGTCAGGTCTTGAATAAATACAAAGATTGAGCACCAAGGTCGCCTCTTTTGCTTCTCTTTGTACTACCCTGAGGAAGTAGAATCTCCTCTTTGTGTGTATTGTTACTGTAATGAGAGCCAGCTTCTCTTGCAGCATGCAGTTCTACTTCTTCAGAAATGTGAACATATTTTCTTTCTCTTCCAGTGGCTCTGAATTTTCAGACACCAGGACTACCGATGGACCTGCAAAATGGAAAATTCCAGGACAACGGTGGCTGTGGTTATCTTCTGAAGCCAGAGTTCTTGAGAAATTCTCAGTCAAACTTCAATCCCAATAGCCAAAGGCATAGATTTGCCCCAGTCACATTGTCAATGCGGGTGAGCTACAGAATGCACAAACTGCTTTACGGGGGGTGGGGGGGGAGGGCATTGCTCTAGAATGTAGGTTCTTAACAAGTTTTGACACTCATTACTATACCAATTTCTATAAAGAGTTGTTGGATGTGAGCTTTTTAAATTAAAAATGTATCTTCTCGTTGGCAACTTAAGCCATTTTAGAAAACTTGAGTGTCAACTGAACATGCAAAAGGCTTCTGAGAGGCTACGTATTTTAGAAAGGTCATGTAAACACATAAGAACAAAATATAAGCCAAGTTAAGTTAGACTGAGATCCTCTCTTTGATAATCGCCAGTCTAGATCTTGAGGACCCATTTGATCCCAATAAGTAGATCTATTTCTCATGTTCACAATGGTGGATCTCCCACGTCTGCTTAGATAATAATACTATGTAACAAAATTTTATTTTATTTTTATTCCTGGGTAATATGTTCTTTCTTAATTGCTTATGTCACAAAAGTATAGAAAATGGCTATTATTCCCCTCAAACTTTGCTTTTGTGATCAGGGCATTGATATTTTGAAATTTAAGATTTTTCCAGAACATTCCAGATTGATTCCAAGCTGAGTAAACTTAGGGGTCCTTTTACTAAGGTGCAAACATCTGGAAGATGCATTTTGCTATGTATGTGGCCAATTTATCAAGGCAAGAGGGAAAAAGCACTCCGTAGAAGCTTCTGCTAAGATGTGCAATACCTACAAGGTATATTTTGGCATGCTTGTTGGGGTTCAAGACAAACCGTGGGCACCTCAATTCACATGCGGGCACTGCCCAAAAAACTCTGGAAGGTAAGACAATTTTGTTTCTCACTAGGATGGTGGAATTTTCTGCTATAATATTTAAATTTAAAAATTTTCAATGTTATTTGAAAATATATATGAAATATGTTGCGAGAATCTCATACACATTAGTCATAGATGAAATAAATTTATTTTCATTACCACAATTTAATTTTGTTCTTCTACAAGATGGCACAGAGGGGAAAAGAGAGCCATGGAGTTTGCTATCCCAAGAATTTGGCGGGACCCCACTTATCACTCAAGCAACTGCTACATCTGCATGGTGGACCCTTCCAAACATTAAACTAGCAAGTATGCATCTGCAATCACATATCTGGACATTCCTTCATCCGTTACCCAGTGCCACATTGCCCTGAGCTCCCAATACCCACTCCCCCAGAGAGAGAGCAGCTGTCTTCAGAAGAGAGCAGCAAGTCAGAGAGTGAAGGAGATGTTGTAGGTCCAATTTACAATATTAGTGCTACAGTTGATGAGAGAAATCCATATTATCAAAACCAAAAAGACTTCAATGACTTGATCAAAGATCTTGGTTTACCAAGTCAAATGCAGAGCTTTTGATGTCTAGGTTCAAGCAGTGGAACTTGTTGGATGAAAGTGTGCAAGTCACAGATCAAAGGGAGTGTCACCAAGCTTTTTCTACCTTCTTTACCCATCAATATGGGCTCTGCTTCTGCCACAAAGTGACCAGTCTGTTTGAGTCAACTGGTATCTCTTCATTGACAGCTCATCCAGGAGCATCAAAGCCCTATTTCTCCATAATGAGAACAAGTACCCATCTTTTCCACTGGCGAAGTCAATGCATCTCAAAGAGGATTACAACAGCATCAAAACCTTACTAGGTGCCTTGAAGTGTGATGAGTATGGCTGGGAGGTCATCGGAGACTTCAAAATGATGATATTCCTAATGGGTCTTCAAGGTGGTTTTACCAAGTTTCTCTGCTTTCTCTGCCCTTGGAACAACAGGGACACAAAGGCACACTACCAAAGGCAGACCTGGCCACAGCAGACCAAATTCTCTGTAAGGAGAAACAATGTCAGATAGGAACCACTGGTTGACCCTCAGAACATGCTGATGCCACCACTGCACAACAACTTGGGTCTTAATAATACAATTTGTCAGAGCTCTAGATAAGGAGTTGGCAGCTTTTAAGTACCTTCAAGACATCTTCCCTAATCTGTCTGAGGCAAAGGTGTCTTCACTGGACCACAGATAAAGAAGATCCTGGAGTGCAAGTAGTTTCCCAAGTCACTAACTAGGAAGGAGAAAGTGACTTGGAACAGCTTTGTTGCAGTGGTTCAGGGCTTTCTGGGCAATCAGAAGGATGAAAACTATGTAGAGTTGAGAATCTGGTGAAGAATTACATTGAAATGGGATATAGGATGTCTCTCAAAGTCCATGATGCTCATCATGAGACATTCAAGGAGAACATGGGAGCAAAGTGAATGCTTCCACCAGGATATGCTGGACTTCAAACGTCGCTACCAAGGACAATATAATGAGAACATGATGGGAGACTACATCTGGGGGCTGATTCATGAAAGTGACTTACAATATAATCGCAAATCTCGAAAAACTTCTAAATCTTCTGTGACCATCTTTGTATAACTTCAATATAAATACATGTTAATTGTGATTCATATGTTGCTTTTTATGACTTTATAAGAATGAAAAGATGAAAATTTCACGTTTTCATGTTTTAAATAGGTAAACTGGAAAATCTGACTGTCCTGGTCACAAAAGCAAAGTTTTTTTTGAAATAACAGACATTTTTTATACTTTTTATGCATGAGCAATTTGGAAATTACAGTTACCGGCCCAGGGACAAAAGCGGTGTTGGGTAGTGTAAATTTTATGAACTTTTCCTCCAGGAACTTGTCCAAACCTCTATTGAACTCTAATATATTAGTTGCTTTGACCATGTCCTCCAGCAACAAGTTTAATAGTTTAATTATGTGTCATATGAAAAAAATACTTTAATCTGCTGACTGTTAGTTTCCTGGAATGAACTTTTGATTTACATACACAGTTTTCAAAGCGCATGTTCTGGGCAGGCCTGAAAACGAAGGTGGAAAATGTATAAATTGATGCTCACATCTGGGTACTCAGATTCTGTAAGTCTATGAGCGCGCACCGAACTTCACTGGTTGCCGATTATATGGCGAATACAATTCAAGCTTATAACTTTGGTATTCACATCTGTACGTGACCTATTGCTTCTCTTCCGAAGATATATATACCCTCTCATTCTTTGAGATCACAAGACAGAGATTTCTTGGTTGTTCCCACAATTCGTGCTGTCACTAAAGTCGTAAGTTGGTCATGAGCAGCAAAAATAGACCACGACCTCTCAAATCTGCTGACCACGACGCCCAACTACAAAACATTCAGGAAAGAACTGAAAACCATACTATTCAAGAAATTTGTCAAATGATCTAACCAAACCTTATCGACCCTTCCCAGATCCCGACGCATACTATAACTATCAACCTTGTAACCTCCCTGGGAATGCCCAGGCTAATTTCTTGTTGTAAACCGCCTAGAACTTAAAGGTATTGGCGGGATAGAAGACATCAATGGAATGGAATGTAGCTGGACCTTTATTATGGAACTATGTTCTAGATTCCATCCAAGAAGGACATGGCGATACTTGAAAGGGTCCAGAGAAGAGCGACGAAAATGATAAAAGGTATGGAAAACCTTTCATACGCAGACAGGTTGGGAAGGCTGGGGCTCTTCTCCCTTGAAAAGAGGAGACTCAGAGGAGACATGATAGAGACTTTCAAGATCATAAAGGGCATAGAGAGGGTGGAAAGGGACAGATTCTTCAGATTATTGGGAACCACAAGCACAAGGGGGCACTCAGAGAAGCTGAAAGGGGACAATTTTAGAACCAATGCTAGGAAGTTCTTTTTTACGCAGAGGGTGGTGGACACCTGGAATGTGCTTCCAGAGGTTGTGATAGGACAAAGTACACTAAGGGGGTTCAAGGAAGGATTGGATAAATTCCTGAACGATAGGGGGATTGAAGGATACAGAAAGAGGTAGAGATAGATTTTTAGACAGAGTATGGATAGAAGGATAAAAAGGGATTAGAGAAGGATCACATTACAGGTCATGGGCCTGATGGGCCTCCGCGGGTGCGGACTGCTGGGCACGATGGACCTCTGTTTGACCCAGCGGAGTCAACTTCTTATGTTCTTATGATTTCCTGGCACCTTTTTTTTTTTACTTGCCTTTTCAAATTTGACCATTTTGTAATCTGGTAATTGCTCGGCTTTAGTTAGTTATTTTAAGATAAAGGTTTGAGGCTGTTTGCTGGATGTTGTTATTTTATAATGATCTGCCATGTTTTGTTTTAATTATATACGTATTGTTGTTATCCGGATAGATATCTGATATGCGGGCTATAAGTGTTTTAAATAAATAAATAAAATGTGTATGTGACCATTACAGCAAGTCAATGGTGGGAAAACAGGGGAAGCTATGCGTGCCTCTTATAGGATTCTCAAAACAAAAATCAAACTCTGCCTACAATTGCTTGAAAACAGCTCATATTTTGTATTTGAAAAGTGCTCAGCAGTGTTGACAGAGAGACCGCTGCCCGGGCGTTCACCCAAATGGCTTGTCTCAACTACCTCCAGCCATTCCACTAGTAATAATGCCCAAATCCACAGGGTTCTTATAGCAACGAAAAACAGAACGGCACCCTTATCTTGTATCTTTTTGGGTTCTGACGTGTTAGAAACATAGAAACATAGAAATTGACGGCAGAAAAGGGCTATAGCCCATCGAGTCTGCCCATACCAATGACCCACTCCCTGACTTTTACTCCCCTATAGATCCCACGTGAATATCCCATTTTCTCTTAAAATCTGACACGCTGTTGGCCTCAATCACCTGCTGAGGCAGCTCGTTCCAATGATCGACCACCCTTTCGGTGAAGAAGTACTTTCTAGCATCACCCTGAAATTTCCCTCCCCTGATTTTCAGCGAGTGTCCTCTGGTTATCGAGGGCCCTGTAAGACTGAAGATATCATCTTTCATCTCTATACGCCCCGTGATATACTTAAAGGTCTGCTTCGGAAAACCCGTACGCGCTCTTGATATGAGACCGAATGCACGCTGAAGTCTTTCGGCAGTACGGGTTTTTCTGATGCAGCCTCGGCGAAACGCGTCAGAACCCAAAAAGATACCAGACATCCAGCCAGAGCTATAGCAGTTAAAGAAAACCCATCGGGAAAGTGGCTATCAGCATTAGAGGCCCAGATAATGCGGGCCTAATAGTCTAATAACTTATCCATGCTGGAGTGAGTAGCTCATGAGAGAAACTCCTGTACGTCTCCAACAATTGCTTTTATGACTAAGATCATTATGCGCTGGAAATCACTCAGTCCATTGAGTGCAATGTACTTGCTGTTAGAAGGGACTGTGAATGCATTTTACATGAAAAACTGTTTGAAAAATCTCTGAGGATTTGGCTTTGTAGCGATTTCCTGTCAACACAGCACTAATCCTGGTTATTTCTACATCAAAAAAGGATGCAACAGGTCATTAAATAAAAGGCACCCTAGAACAAGGCAGATATCATGTCAACAGAGTAAAATCTGACAGTGTAAACATACACATTTGTCCAAGGAATCTAATTAAGCCTTTCGAGACCTTTATACACTTACTTACCATGTGACACACTTTAATTTGAGTTATGCACATAGGATCACTTTTTCTAAAGCATGTTAAGCACTTAAGATGTGAAAGCAGGCTTCCAGTGTTATGCAGAATTTTCCCTGTTTCTCTGTGTAAACTGCGCGTTTCTTTGGGGCATAAGTTGAGAACGGGTGTGAAAGTGTTACCATGTGCAAACTGGCTAATGCAGAGTTAACATGGGAGTACTGCGTGTTAAGGGGCTCATAATCGAAACAGAAATACGTCTAAAAACCCACCCTAGTGATCCATCCATCCATCAACGCTTCTGAACCTGCAGTTGGTCTACTGTAGTCTTCTTTGAAGGGTCAGATAGAAACCTAGAAACATGACGACAGATAAAGGCCAAATGGCCCATCTAGTCTGCCCATCAGTTCCAAGCTTCTATCACTCTTTCTGTAAAAAAGTATTTCCTTAGATTGCCCCTGAGCCTATCACCTCTTAACGTCATCCTATGCCCTCTCATTCCACAGCAAGAGGAAGAACTTTGTACGTTTTGTGATGGCAGATGAGGAAGACGTGTCTGGGAGAGGACACCAGAAGTCTGTGATTAAATTTTGTGTTAAACATGGAAAGAGTGGTAATGAAAGCCTTGAAATGTTCCCAACCCTGAAAAAACAACTGTGTGGAAAGATGGTGAAGTGAAAAACGCCACAGCCACAGCACTACAGGCCATGTCACAAGAAAGTCTACTGTACGTCTTTGAAACGCTGCAAAAAAATGTATTGAATGCGAAGGATGCTACTTGGACAAAGAAAAATGTGTAGATCCTGTGGAGTCATCTGATTCGGAATAAAATGCCCAGCCTCATTACTTTTCAATCGTGCTAATGTATACTATGACGCTTCACACCTTAACAACCCGAGTGCTGTGTTCAGTCACCAAACGTTTCATTAGAACAGTGATTCCCAACCCTGTCCTGGAGGAACACCAGGCCAATCGGGTTTTCAGGCTAGCCCTAATGAATATGCATGAGAGAGATTTGCATATGATGGAAGTGATAGGCATGCAAATTTGCTTCATGCATATTCATTAGGGCTAGCCTGAAAACCCAATTGGCCTGGTGTTCCTCCAGGACAGGGTTGGGAACCACTGCATTAGAAACATAGAAACATGATGGCAGATAAAGGTCAAATGGCCCATCCAGTCTGCCCATCCGCATTAGCCATTATCTGTTCCTTTCTCTCAGAGATTCCACACTTTCTTGAATTTAGACACAGTCTCTGTCTCCACCACCTCTTCCGGGAGACTGTTCCATGCATCTACCACCCTTTCTGTAAAAAAGTATTTCCTCAGATTTCTCCTAACTTCATCCTATGCCTTCTCATTCCAGACCTTCCTTTCAAATGAAAGACGCGACATACGCATTTACATCACATAGGTATTTAAACATCTCTCTCAAATCTCCCCTCTCCCGCCTTTCCTCCAAAGTATGTTTATTAAAAACTTTATATACTGTGTAATAGCCAAAAAAGATCCAAGCGATTTACAAATTTTGAAAAGAACTCCATTCAAAAATAGAAAAGGGAAGAGAAACTGTTTTAAAAAAAACAACAACCCATAAATACATAAAAATTCTATAACAATCAAATTATCAATAATAAAAATGAACTAATTAATACAAACTGTCCCTATACGCCTTATGACGAAGCCTTCCTCTGGACTGACTCCATCCTATTTATATTGAAGAGGAACGAGCTATCCTGGAGAATGTGAAATGAGATTTCATTTGTTCAAAGTCTGCACTATATCTTTAACACCCCAGAACAATTAGTTTTCCTTACTAAAGCTTGAAGCTTGACCCACTGTTTTTCTTCTTCAGAAAGAACTTTCCACTTCGTAGGCTCCGTTTTAAGGGTCATCCTCTTGAGCTGCAGGACCATGAACTTTGGACGACCTCCTGTTTTGCATAGGATTTTATATGAAGCCACCTGGTGATCACTGACGTTCAGGTGACCACTTGTCTGGGCTTCCAAAGAAATCCCATTTGATAGTCCCAATGTCCAGCATCATCCCCTCCCCTTTGAGCTCCATTACCTTTCAGAGTCCCTTGAAGAGAAGCCGAGAGCTCCCCTTCTCCTCCTCAATCAGAAGAGTTTACTGTCCAGATATTGGAAGTGCCAGCTGTCAAGATAACCTGTATTGCTTCCTTTCTCCCCATAGTACTTCCCGCATTTCTGTGGCATTTCTGGGCAAAGATAATAACTTGAATCCACATTTGTATGAAAGCTCCACTATTAACATCTGCCATGCAAAATGGAGTGGGGGTGTGGTTACAGCTGCTGCCTCAGCACCCTGAGGTTGTGAGTTTGATCCTAGCCTTCTCTTGGTGACTCTGGTCAAGTTTCTTCACACTCAATTACCCCAGGTACCACAGTCAGATTGTGGTCCTGCCAGGGCTTACCAGATATCCGGGAAAACCGGGACATGCTCTCTTTTTAGAGGATTGCCCAGGGGCTCAGAGGGATTTCCAAAACCTGACAGTTTGTCCAGGGTTTGGCAGTCCTGAGCTCAGGCATACGTGGTCACCACCGTGATGATATCATACGCATGCGTGCGTGTGTGTGATATCATTGTGTCAATCTCCGCTTATGCACGAATGCTTCTAAATGTGGCCTTCGAGCTCGGGGAGGTTTGTGTGGGGGTGGAGCCAGAGGCAGATTGGGGCGGGGCCAGGCGTTCTCTTTATTCAAAGAGGAAATCTAGCAACTCTAGGTAGGGAAAATACTGAAGGGTACCTGATTATTATTCAGTAAACCACTTTGGGTGAATCTCTTCATGGAAAGGCAGTTAATAAATCTAAAATAATAAATTACGGCTTCCTGGACCACAAGCCTTCTAGGTATTTATCTGCCCCCTGTCCTCCCTCTGAATATCGTCAGACCAACTCTCCCCTCCCCCCGCTACTTTCCCTGTGCCTTAGAACTATCTTCAGGGAATGCTCATCTTAATTTCTTGATACTTGAAAAAGTCACTACAGTACCATCAGAACAAAAATGTATTCAAAGGTAAACTTATTAGCAATTTTTCTTTTTTGAACTCTGCTCAGAGACACGAAGGCTGATTACTCCGCCTCACCCACCAATCATTGCAGTGTTCAAGAAAAACTGACTCTGTGAACATTCAATAACTTAAGTGCTAGCCCAAAAAATTGCTATGCTGACACTGTAAAATGTATAAATATCTTCAAATATGAACTTAACTTTGGAAAAAATGTGACTGGTTCCGACGTGCCACGTTTCCTTGCTGCGTCAGGGAACCGACAAAACAGCTGTCTTAAAGCTGGAGGTGAAGTCACATAAATTTGAAAAACTCAGGTTCGTTAAGCATGTACTTCTTCTTAAAGTCACGGTCCTTAATTTCTTAGCACAAGTTGGAAGTGAGACATTTTTAGATGACTGTGAAAAGCTTTTGAGACTTCTCCTCTCTTCAGTACCACTAACTTTACTCGTTTGGACTGGTCTTTCCCATTTTTCTAGACATGTCTCCACCCCCCACATTTCCCACAGGAATGTCCCTCTCTATGGGGCTGAACTTGGACTTAATCAGCATCGGGAGTGTCAGTATTTATCTCAGTGAAGCTGAAAACTATGGGTTAGACACTAATATCTGTCGTTTTTGATCATTTTTCCATGTCACCCCTTTCCCACCCCCACAGCATTTTCCCCCAAATAGTAAGTCATATGTCTATCAAGTTTGGTTGAAATCTGTCCATGCGTTTCAGAGTTATGCTGGACCATCCATCCATCCATCCAATTTGATATATATAGATTTATGAACTGCGGTTTACTTTGAATAGTAATCAGGTAATCTAAGGCCATATTTTCCCAATTTAACTTTGGCACCTAGGTGAGGAGTTAATTGTAAAGCAGTATGAAATAAGCAGGACTGAGCACTTGCTGACCAGAGAGATCTAGTATTGGTACCAAAGAGCCTTTTTTTACTGTTGAATCAGAGCTTCATGAGTTGGGGTTGGGTTTTTCTTGCAGATTATTAGTGGCTTTCAATTACAACCCAGTTCCCTTTCATCAAGCAATACAGCCGACCCCCTGGTTGTGGTGGAAGTTCACGGTGTGCCAACAGATCAAGCAAAACAGCAAATACAAGCTAGAAAGAGCAACGGTGAGTGTGAGTCAGCTCTAGTAATTAGGGGACACAGGCTCACTTACCCTGGCTCCATCATCTTGCAAACTGCCTTATGGCATGGAAGGAAGTGAGTCTTTCTTCCTGAGATCCCGTCACCTGCAAACCGGCAAATTTTTCCTTCTAACCCTTCAGCAATGTCTCTCACAAATATATTGAATTGAAATGGCCCCTGAATTGATGGTTTGATCAATCAGGGCTTTAGGCTCCTCCCTCAATATCCTGGCCTGATTGACTCAGATGCCTATGGCCCCACCCCTTGATGCACCAGGGAGGGGAAGGCCCATCATTTAGACAAGAGTGCCCTAAGCAGGAGCCCATTTGGGGGGGGACAGTGGCTAGGGGGTGCTTGGTGCGAGGGGGGACTTAATTTTTTGTAGTGGGACAGATTGTGCATGTGTCAATCTCTCACGGAGGGATTGATGGTCACGTTTGTGTGCAAATCATTCGCGTTCAAACTTGATAGCACATTGATCGCTGTTGGAGAATCAACCAGAGAATTGGCCAACAGCGATCGAGTCATTATCTGTAGTGCATCTAACCCTAAGTTTTTTAAATTGTACTTTTGGAGTAGAAAGCATTTTCTCTACCTGTGTCTTATAAGAATCTAATCTAAACTAAACCTTAAGCTTATATATAATCTTCTCTATAAAGATAGAGCTCAGTACGGTTTACAAAAATTTTAAAGAAAGGAAAATATAATAAGAATATTACTTTTCTTCAATGTCCAGCTTTTAATCCCCAGTGGAATGAAACGGTAACTTTTCGAATCCAGGTCCCGGAGCTGGCGCTCATACGCTTTGTTGTGGAACATCAGACATCAGTTATCGCCAATGAGTTCCTCGGTCAATACACCCTCCCTCTGTTGTGCATGAGTAAAGGTAAGTCTGTCGAGAAATTGCCAATTACTTTCAACTAGAAAGCAAATAAGTCAGCATGAGGCGATCATTTTGGTATAATGGGTCATGGTATAATGCAGGGGTCCTCAAAGTCCCTCCTTGAGGGTCGAATCCAGTCAGGTTTTCAGGATTTCCCCAATGAATATGCATGGAAAGTAGTGCATGCACATAGACCTCATGCATATTCATTGGGGAAATCCTGAAAACCCGACTGGATTCCGGCCCTCGAGGACCGGAGTTGCCCATCCCTGACATAGACATTCTAATCTAGGGGTCTCAAAGTCCCTCCTTGAGGGCCCCAATCCAGTCGGGTTTTCAGGATTTCCCCAATGAATATGCATTGAAAGCAGTGCATGCACATAGACCTCATGCATATTCATTGGGGAAATCCTGAAAACCCAACTGGATTCCGGCCCTCGAGGACCAGAGTTGCCCATCCCTGACATAGACACTCTAATCTAGGGGTCTCAAAGTCCCTCCTTGAGGGCCCCAATCCAGTTGGGTTTTCAGGATTTCCCCAATGAATATACATTGAAAGTAGTGCATGCACATAGATCTCATGCATATTCATTGGGGAAATCCTGAAAACCCGACTGGATTCCGGCACTCGAGGACCGGAGTTGCCCATCCCTGACATAGACACTCTAATCTAGGGGTCTCAAAGTCCCTCCATGAGGGCCGCAATCCAGTCGGGTTTTCAGGATTTCCCCAATGAATATGCATTGAAAGCAGTGCATGCACATAGATCTCATGCACATTCATTGGGAAAATCCTGAAAACCCGACTGGATTCGGCCCTCAAGGAGGGACTTTGGGGACCCCTGGTATAATGGATCATGGTATAATGGGTCATGTTTCATAGGTTTTCTGGACCTTACTAAGGGGGAAGTTATCAGTGTGGGCTACCGTTAAGATATGTTATTTTAACACAGGTCTCATTTTATGCAATGAGTCCAGGTTAATAATAATTGGGATGAACAGTAAAACAGTATGTCTTAACAGTAGCCCATGTTGATAAATTCTTCTAAACTAAACCTTAAGCTTATATACCGCGTCTTCTCTATAAGGATAAAGCTCGGCACGGTTTACAAGAGTTTTGAAGAGAGGAAAATATAATAAGAATTAGTGATTGTGTAGAGAGCAGCGGAATTTACATTTTTTGAAAATAGCCACATTTTCAGATGTTTTTGAAATAATTGGAAAGAGCCCAAGTTACGCAGCTGGACAGGAAAGTTATACCAATGCTCAGTAATTTTAAAGTAAAGAGATTTCCCTAATTTTCCAATATAGATAACGCCTTTTAACGAGGGGAAAGATAATTTAAGCTTTTGGATTGATCTGGGAATATCAAATCTCACAGAGTTCCAGGATAGAGGAATTAAAGGGGAAAGAGTGCCATGCAAGATCTTAACGGTCAGGCAGGCACATTTAACGTAAACCCTCGAGATTACTGGGAAGAAAGAAATAGAACTCACTGCTCTATGTAATAAAAGTATAGGACAATCAAGCCATTGTGACATCACAGATAAGATTGGCTCTTATTGGCAGAATGAGGCATTATGACATCACAACATCAGCTCTGATTAGCGGAGACACAAAGGCCTGGATTCTCTAAACAGTGCTATGGTCAGCGGTCGCCGATCACTCGTCAATCACATGATGATGCCGTTTAGAGAATCGCGCCTCCAGCAAAGCTAGGCGCAGGAAATGAAGGCCAGGATTCCTTTGACGTGAATTGCGCCTCTGGAGGCACCTACTTCCGTTTTTTAGGCACTGGTAGGTGCCTTGCAAGTCATTTAATACGTCATTTAAACAGGACCATGTAAACTAAATAATTTATGGATCATGTATGGTTGGGCAGACTGGATGGGCCACTCGGGTTAAGAACATAAGAATAGCCTTACTGGGTCAGACCAAAGGTCCATCAAGCCCAGTAGCCCGTTCTCATGGTGGCCGACCCCGGCCACTAGTACCTGGTCCAAACTCAAGAAGTAGCAATATTCCATGCTACCGATCCCATGTCTTTCTCATTAACAGACTATGGACTTTTCCTCCAGGAACTTGTCCAAACCTTTCTTAAAAGGTTACTATATTATGTTACTGTGTTATGTTACTATCAGTGCTTGTAGTCCACTGGGACGGCTGTGATTTTCCAGCTTCGCTTGTACACCTCCTGAATCACTTTCGTTACCCTGTCCATAATGTTGGATTATCTGCTTCCTCTGATCATCTTTCAGTTTACCATCAGGGTCATGAGCTTTCTCTGAACTTCCTTCCAGGTTACCGTCATGTGCCTCTGCTTTCCAGAGATGGGCAGAGCCTGGACCCGGCTGCTATCTTTCTGCATATTTGGTATTTCTAGCACTGCAGAAACGAGGAGTCACGTGCCCACCCCACCACAGTCTAAGCTGCTACGTAGTCTGTGTAGTGACGGTATTTCTCAATAAAGCAAACAGAAAAAAAAAAATGTTCAGGTTGCTAATTACTAAGGTGGGTTTCCACACATGCAACACTTCTGATCCAGAGGAGATTCTGGACATTAAAGCCTCATAGTCAATCTGTAGCTGTTTGTCTACTGTGCCCATGACCTGAGTTTGAATCCCATCATGGGATTCATGTTTACTTATTTAGATGTAGATCCCATTTTCCCCTAAGAGCTCAGCCAGCTTCTATCTGTCTATCCATTTCTGGTGGGTAAATGAGTAACTGGGAGGCAAAATGACTGGGAAATGCCAGCGTCCAATCTCATGCTCTTAACGAATGAAACAAGAAGGAAAACATTTTTGTTTGCTGATAACAGCGTGTAATCTTCACAAAGAGGGGATACAGTCTTCGTATAGAGGGGATGCTATTTGCATGAGCATGCACTCTTTCCCTGATGCTGTCTGCGTGCAAACACATGCAAAATGGCCCACACCATCAGGGAAAGCATGCGCCCTCTTATGCACACCAAGTGCCTTTGATGACATTTATCCCTGAAATAACCCCCCCCCCCAAAAAAAAAAAAAAAAAAAAATGGACAAAGGGAACATTCTCAACAACACAACACAAAGGTTTTCAGACTGTCCATCCCTTGTACGTGTGGAATCTTTCAGGTGGCCAGAAGAGAGTTTGGTTTCATCTTGTGCCTTTTCACTAGTAGCTCAAAGTGAGTCACATTGGGGTCCAGCAGGTATTTTCCTGTCCCTGGGGGTTAAGTGATGTCTCCACAATTACAAGGACCGTCAGTGAGAATGAACTAGAGAATGACCCGGGGGACAAATTTTTCCCTGCGGGAACTCATTTTCCCATCCCGTCCCAGCGAGTTCTTTTCCTGCAAGCTCCGTCCTCATCTGCACAAGCCTCAATCACTTTAAAATCATAAGTGTTTGAAGCTTGTGCCATTAAGGCAGAGCGTGCAGGAACGGGGCATGGACAGGAAAAGAACTCGCCGGGAAAATGAGTTCCCGCGGGGACGGGAAAAAATGTGTCCCCCGGGTCATTCTCTAGCTTGAACCCTGGCTTCCCTGGTTATCAGCCCACTGCTCTAACCATCAGGGTCTGCCTCTTTCCTTAATTAAAAGCAGAGCAGTGGCGTAGTAAGGGTAGGGGGTGGCGCCCCCCGTTCCTCACTCGCGCCCTCCCTTCCCACCCCGTACCTCTTTAAATCTAAGCCAGCGCAAGCAGCTTCTCCAGCCTGCTGCTTGTGCTGGCGGCAGATTTCTTTTGGATGATGTCACTTCTTTCTGACGACCTGGAAGTGATCTCAGAGGGAGCCAGGCCGGTGCGAGCAACAGGCCACAGTAGTTGCTCACATTGGTAAAGAATTTAAAGAGGTGCCGGGGGGGGGGGGGGGGGCAGGGAAGGGGGGAAACGAGCATGGCGTGGGGGAGGAGAGGTGCCAGCGCCCCCACCAAGATGCCAACCTGGGTAGTCTGCCCCTCCCCTCCTTACTACGCCACCGGGTCAGAGCAAAGGTCCATAAAGGCCATTTTCATGCTGTATTAATTGCTGGAATTAATTCACCGGTTTCGAACATACGTCATTCTTTGAGTTGCCTTTTGTACTCATCTACAAATATGGGAACTGCTTAAAAGGATCCACATTTCGCCCTAATATTGCACTGACAAACGTCAATTTATAATTAAGGGATGCTTCTGACGTTAACGAGGTTTCTCTGTCAGTTGATCAGACCAAAGAAACCAAAGACACCTGCACGGAGCCAGGGCTGGACTCTTAGTCACAAGCAATTAGCGTTACCTTGGGCTGTGTGTTTAACATGCCCTATTTGAAAGATTCAACAAGGCATGGGAAATTGGTCAACGTAGCCATTATGGACTGAACTTTATTACGCCTAGACATAGCGATATAGATACCGAAATCTGTACAAGGCCTTGTAGTGTAGCTAAGGATGGGCATGCAATTAGCACTGATTAGATTACCAAGGAACACAAATTCATAGTATAGAAATCATTCCCTGGACCCAGAGGGGTGGGAAGCGGGTGCAGGTAAGTTGGTCATGGCAACCTGAAATATATCATTGTTGTTACGAGAGCCGCTCTGTGTGATGAGCTGCTCTGGAGCTCGACTAGGCCCGAGAAAGCTCCTGCAGCTTGATGGTTCTCTGTGTAATGCCAAAACCAGATTCTCTGCCAGGATAATTACAGATCACGGCTTGAGTGCATACGGCAGAAACACAACCGAAACTGGCACTAATAAATCTGTTCCCTCTAAGCTGAGCAGGTGTCCTCCAGCTGCATTGCTACCACCAGGGGGTGGAATATTTTCAGTCGCTAAGGACAGGTATGTTCCCTGGAGTCCTGCAGAACTTGCCTGTCCCTCACAATTGAAAAATGTGACAGTAAAACAGCACCCTCTATTGGTGAGACTGTGGGTGGAGGACTCCTGCTCAGCTTAGAGGGAACATTTATAATTTATAACCCTCTTTTAGAAAGGCAACATCGATGCAAACGCAGCACCTCCAGGTGGTGGGATCAATCCACAGATCAAACCCTGGGCTGGGGATATACCAGACGTCCAGATTTCCCCGGACGGCTTTTCGAAACCCGGCACTTTGTCTGGGTTCTGAAAAACCTCCTCAAATCGCGTCGGACAGGGAGGAAGTCCGCGCATGCACGGATGCCATCACGCGCACAAGCGCATGCACGTGACATCGCGTGGCATTCTCGCATGCGCACACTTCCTCCCTGTCCGACAGGAACAGGCAGTGGGGGCGGGGCTAGGGTATGACTGGGGGCGGGATTAGGGCGGGTCTAGAGGTCCAGATTTTCCAATTGGAGAATCGGGCAAACATTGTCCCAGGAACTTATGTATCTGTAAAATGTAAAGCACTTTGAACCTGTAAGCACAAAAAAGGCATCATACAAGTCCCTTAAAATCAGGGCCGGATTTTCCTATAGGCTAACTAGGCTTCAGCCTAGGGCCTCAAGATCAAGAGGGGGCCTACATTCAAATTGTTAGCAAAATTAAAATTACACTATTCTAAAAACAGTGAACACTAAAACACTGAGCCGAAAATAAGGAGAAATTCTACGCTTCGGGATCAGAACCGGCTCCGGCCGCAATGGGGCGCCGACTCGGCTTCTCCCTTTCTTTTTCTCGCCCTGGGAGGAGGATCGGGGAGGGAAAGACGTTAGTCCAGAAACAACTGGGCAAAGCCGAGGCCCGTGGTGAGAGAGGCAAAATGTGGATCCGTCAGGACAGGGCGGCCCAGACTGGCATTGGGGGGTGAGGGTGGGGGGGGGGGTTTCAGTGGAAGGGGGATGGGAGGCAGGCAGGCTGGCATCGGAGGGGGGGTGGGGGGGTTTAATGGAAGGCAGGATGGCATGGGGTGGTGGTCAATGGAAGGGGGATGGGAGGCAGGCGGGTATCGGAGGGGGGGGGTGAGGTGATGAAGGACGCACTGGGGGCACTATGGACATAGGAAGGGGCAATGTTGTGTGTTATGTTTGATTAGTTATTGTTACAAGTACTATATATGGTGCTGAGAATAAATGTCCAAATAAGTGTTCTCGACTTTTTTTTATTTATTATCCGTGTCACATTTTTTATAAAGGTTGGTACCAATAACAACATGTTTCATTTAACATATTGACATATATCACAGTAATGATGTATTTTATTATCTCTCATGTAATTTACAAACTTAAAAATGGGAGGTGAAAGGGCCTCATAAGTGGAATAGCCTAGGGCCTCTTTTCATCTACATCCGGCCCTGCTTAAAGCAGATTTAAATGTGTGCATGCACTCTTCAGGGGAAATTCTCATTACACACAAGTAAGGTGGGATCATAACACAGCAGACAAAGACTAGCCGTCTGCACAGAAAGGTGGCCAAAGTTGTCCCGCCAATGCTTTAAGTGAAAATATTCTGCACTTTTAATTCATCTTTGTTTCATGTGGGGCTCCTCTAGGTTTCTCCCAGCTCTTTCGGTGGAAATAGGGTTACCAGATGCCCCTTTTTGAGGACTCTCCAAGTGCCTGGATGGATTTCCAAAACCGAGCAGTTTGTCCAGGTTTTGGAAAGCCCTAAGCTCGGGGCCACGCAAATGCATGTAATGTCATCCGCATCGCAGACGCGGCCTGGATGAAGCAAAGCAAAGAACAGTTACTGTAATCCCGAATCCATCCTGTTGCTCTCCCAAGCCTTCCTCTACTCCCACTTCCTTTTAATCTGCAAATTAAGCCCTGAGAACAAGGAATGTGTTTGCAATTTCAGTCTTCAGCATCCCTGATGGAGGAGAGTATATCAGAGGCCAGGCCAGCTAATCTACCTTCAACTCTAATCACATCTCCCAAATAAACAATCCTAGAATAAAATATTTAGAAAGTGAAGTGCTCAGACCACCAACCACCAAAACAAGCAAAGGTTGCCAAAGGGACAGCTAATGATTTGAGGGTCCCCCATGTAGCCGAACGTTTCTTTTCAGTGAAACTCAAGTAGGGGGGGGGGGTCGGTTGGATAAGATATTAGAAATAAAAGCAGCAAGAACCTCCGAGATAGAAAACAGCAAAGATCAGTAATGTTTATTTAAACGTAAGAATGTAATAAAGGGATTGGTGAGTTTTAGGGACTGTGAAAGTGCAGGGATGGCCCCTTTGGCAAACCTTTGCTCGCTTTGGTGGTTGGTGGTCTGAGCACTTCACTTTCTAAAAATTTTATTCTAGGATTGTTTATGTGGAATCTGTGATTAGAGTTGAAGATACATTTTTTGGGGCACAAGCAAATATTGACATTGAATAGTTGTATTACTATAATCTACACATGGTCTTTTGTATCTAGCGTTCTAGAATCAATTTCTCTCTCTCTTGATAGATAGAGGCAGCCCCCGGGTTAAGAACAAGTTACATTTTTAAAGCTGTCCTTAAGTCGGGTTTGTATGTAACTCAGAACCTGTAGATTTTACGATTCTGCTCCCAAAAGGGCCAACTGTCCGTACCCAGTGTTCCCTCTAAGGTACGTCATTCACAACCACACCCTGTTCTTAATGTGGCCATGTGCCATTCACTGAATCTGTAGGAGTCTATGCCATGGGAAATACTGCTCAGTGAAATCAACCGCGTTCCTAAGTATGAGTCATACTTAAGTCAGACGTCTGTAACTCGGGGACTGCCTAGAACAAGTTATGTTTTTAAAGCTGTTCTTAAGTCGGATTTGTATGTAACTCAGAACTTATAGATTTTACAATTCTGCTCCCAGCTGACAAAAGGGCCAACTGTCCCTAGTCCCAGTGTTCCCTCTAAGGTACAGCAGGCACAACCACACCCTGTTCTTAATGTGGCCATGCGTCATTCCAGAACCTGCTGCAGGAAAAGTGTGGAAATACTGCTCAGTGAAATCAACCGCGTTCTTAAGTATGAGTCGTACTTAAGTCTGGTGTCTGTAACTCGGGGACTGCCTGTATAAAAACTGATCTATTTGAAAAATTTGTAAATTGATGTCCAAGATTATTTACTGGTAAATCATATACTGATCTTATAGCTAGTACATTTTTGCCGAATTTTATTGCATTCTAGCATATTGTATTTTATTCACCTATTGTATAATTTTAGTTCAACTTTTTAGAATATTGTATTTTATTCATTGATTGTATAATTTTTAATGTATGTGAACCGCCTAGAACTATATGGTAGGGCGGTATATAAAAATAAAATTATTATTATTATTACACACACATATACCGTATTTTCTCGCATATAACGCGCGCGTTATACGTGGTTTTTACAAACCGCGCATACCCTTGCGTGTTATACGCGTGAGCGCTCGCACTCCCACCCCGAAGGACCGCTCGCACCCCTACCCGAAGGACCGCTCGCACCCCCACAGCCTCCCCCCCCTCCCCCATGGAGAAGCTGTCTACCTTGTTTCCGGATGCCAGCCCAGCTGCTTCCTCTGCCGGCGGTCCTGCCCCTTCTCAGAGCCCTGTGCTGCGCTGCTTCCTCTTCAGGCGGTCCCGCCCTTTCTCTGATGTCAGAGAAAGGGCGGGACCGCCGGAAGAAAAAGCAGCACAGCAGGGCTCAGAGAAGGGGTGGGACCGTCGGCAGAGGAAACAGCTGGGCTCGCTGGCATCCGGAAACAAGGTAGACAGCTTCTCCATGGGGGAGGGGGGGAGGCTGTGGGGGTGCGAGCGGCTCTTCGGGTGGGGGTGCGAGCGGTCCTTCGGGGTGGGAGTGCGAGCGCTCCTTCGGGTGGGGGTGCGAGCGGTCCTTCAGGGTGGGGGTGCGGGTGCGTGCGAGCGGTCCTTCGGGGTGGGGGTGCGAGCGGTCCTGCGGGGGGGTGAATCGGACGTCGGGGGGGGGGGCATCAGGCTTTCAGGGTAGGGACAAGACTTCAAGGAGGAAAGGAGAGTCGGGGCGGGTGAAAGGAGAGTCGGGCAGCATGCGCGGTATACGGGTGTGCGCGGTATATAAAAATTTATGTACATAAATATGTGTTTTTTGCGCGCTATACCCGTGTGCGCGTTTTACACGGGTGCGCGTTATCTATGTGAAAATACGGTAATATATCCATTAGCAAATCGTGTTCTCTCTCAGGCCTTATCTTGTATATACTTGCTTAATCTTGGAAGGAAAAACCTCAGAAGTTTAATAAGACTTTATTATTCTTAGACGCCTTTGATACATAACTGCCCTCGCAAGGGCAAAATTCTCTCGGTCATTTACAGTCGCTCTCCATTTCCCCTCGTTCTGCCCTTTTTCTGTCTGAATAATGAAGCCTGTTTGTTTTCTTTTTACCTTTCATTCCCCAGTAATGCCTTGTATTTTGTTTTAATATTTCATGTTTTCAATTATTGTATGCTATATATGGGTTTTTTTTTTTTTTTTAATTGTACACCGTTTTGTATTTGTTTAAGCGGTATAAGAAATTATGTATAAACCTTGATACTGTACAGTCCGTGTGCATCAATCTCTCAGTCGTTGGCATAGAAACCTTCCAATCAAAACCCCCCGTCACGTCTATTTAACACGGAAAAATTTTTTTTTTTTTTTTTTTTAAAGCAATGGCATCTTAAACCATTTTAAATACCCATAACTTTGCTGTGCAGCTTCTACACTCCATAAATGTCTGCGCAAGCCCGTATTGACGTCCCGACGATAGCCAGCATTTCGCAGCGTCGTCAGCGTTCCGGGCCTGAAGTGCTATTCAAGGTGCCATCTGCAGCAGACTTTGATTTATTTTCATCTCCATTACACACCATTGCGTTTAGATACCGTGTTAATGTTTTTACGCAGAACATATAATACACGCCAGCATTATTTATCTGCATTCCTGGTGCTGAAATCTCGGTGCCTAGTTATAGAATTAGGTTATTATATGCACAACCCACAGACCTGAGCGAGCAGCCAGGTCACTATGAGCGTTTTCCAAGCGATTTATTTGAATGCAATGACTAGACATTTTCATAAAGCTGCCTTTGTTTTTGTACATGAAAGAGAATGATTCATATACTGAGAAAGAGCTTCAGGCACAGCTCTGCAGGAGGCATCTAGATGAGATACATAGAAAACAGGAGAACATTTGTATGTGTGTGACCTGGAAGCGAATGAGTGTAACATAGAAACATGATAGCAGATAAAGGCCAAATGGCCCATCCAGTCTGCCCATCCGCAGTAACCATTATTTCTTCCTCTCTCCGAGAGATCCCAGGCCCTTTTGAATTCAGACACAGTCTCTGTCTCCACCACCTCTTCCGGGAGACTCTTCCACGCATGTACCACCCTTTCCGTAAAAAAGTATTTCCTCAGATTACTCCGGAGCCTCTCACCTCTTAACTTCATCCTATGCCCTCTCATTGCAGAGTTTCCTTTCAAATGAAAGAGACTCAACTCATGTACATTTATATCACGTAGGTATTTAAACGTCTCCATCATATCTCCCTTCTCCAAAGTATACAGATTGAGATCTTTAAGTCTGTCCCCATACGACTTATCACGAAGACCACATACCATTTTAGTAGCCTTCCTCTGGACCGACTCCATCCTTTTTATATCTTTTTGAAGGTTGGGCCTCCAGAATTGTACACAATATTCTAAACGAGGTCTCATCAAAGTCTTATACAGGGGCATCAATACCTCCTTTTTCCTACTAGCCATACCTCTCCCTATGCACCCAAGCATCCTTCTAGCTTTCGCTGTCACTTTTTCAACCTGTTTGGCCACCTTAAGATCATCACATACAATCACACCCAAGTCCCACTCTTCTGTCATGCACGTAAGCTCTTCACTTCCTAATCTGTACCGTTCCCTCGGGTTTTTGCAGCCCAAATGCATGACCTTGCATTTCTTAGCATTAAATTGTAGCTGCCAAATTTCAGACCATTCTTCAAGCTTCGCTAGGTCTTTCTTCATGTTATTCACACCATCCGGCGTGTCTACTCTATTGCAGATTTTGGTATCATCTGCAAAATGGTAAATCTTACCCGACAACCCTTCAGCAATATCATTTATAAAAATGTTAAAAAGATCAGGCCCAAGAACAGAACCTTGAGGCACACCACTGGTAACATCCCTTTCCTCAGAGTGATCTCCATTGACCACTACCCTTTGTCACCTTCCACTCAACCAGTTCTTGATCCAGCCCTTCACAATGGGACCCATCCCAAGGGCACTCAGTTTATTTATTAGACGTCTGTGTGGAACACTGTCAAAGACTTTGCTAAAATCTAAATACACCACATCTAGTGCACATCCTCTATCCAATTCTCTGGTCACCCAGTCAAAGAAATTGATCAGATTTGTCTGGCAAGACCTACCTCTAATGACCTACCTCATGTTGCCTCCGG
The DNA here is from genome assembly GCF_902459505.1 of Geotrypetes seraphini. NCBI lineage: Eukaryota > Metazoa > Chordata > Amphibia > Gymnophiona > Dermophiidae > Geotrypetes > Geotrypetes seraphini. The sequence continues at coordinate 10,094,919 of NC_047090.1, read as the reverse complement.
TCCTGTAATCCACAGGATTCCAGAAACTTCACCATTCTCTGTTTTAAAAGTGTTTCCATTAATTTGCTTACCAAAGAAGTCAGACTTACTGGCCTGTAATTCCCTATTTCTTCCTTACTTTCACTTTTGTGGAGAGGGACCACATCTGCCCTTCTCCAGTCCTCCAATACCACTCCCGACTCTAGAGATTTGTTGAAAAGGTCAGTCAGCGGAGCTACCAGAACATCCCCAAGTTCCTTCAGCACCCTCGGATGTACACCATCCAACCCCATCACTTTGTCTACCTTTATTTTAGCTAGCTCCTCACAAACACAACCCTCTGAAAATCAATCAGGGTCTATTACTCCTCCATCCCTATTCACGTTTGTCTTCTGCGGTCCTGCTCCCGGCTCTTCAGCCGTGAACACAGAACAGAAATATCTGTTAAACAATTCGGCCTTTTTTTTAATCAGCTTCTACATATTCCTCCCCTTCACCTTTGAGTCTCACAATGCCACTTTTGCACTTCTTCCTCCTATCACTAATATATCTACAAAATGTCTTCTCTCCCCGTTGTACCGTGTCAGCTATTTTCTTCCATTTGTATCTTTGCTTTCCTGACTACTCGACCAACCTCTCTTAACTTTTCCAGACATTTTTGCCTGTCTTCCTCTTTCTGCAATCTTTTGTAGTTTATTCCTTACCTTCTCAGCTACTACTTTTGAGAACCAAAGTGGCCTTCTTTTCCTCTTACTTGTACTTACTTCTCTCACAAAAAGGTTTGTCGCCCTTACAATCACTCCTTTCAGTTTTGCCCACCGCATTTCCACTCCTTCCAGACAATAATTCCTTGATGTAAACCCCCATCCAAACAAAGTTAGTTTTTTAAAAGTCTAGAACCTTTGCTTTTGAATGAACCCTCTCTATACCCATCTTAATATTAAACTGTACCATGCTTAGAACATCATTTCTCTCTACTGAAAAACTTAAAAGAAAAGACTAAAGGTAGGGGAAGGAAGCGGTGTATGCAGCTCTGGTCGCCATATCTCAAAAAAGATATGGCGGAATTAGAAAAGGGTTTCAAAAATGATATAAGGGATGGGACGACGTTCCTATGAGGAAAGGCTAAAGCGGCTAAAGCTCTTTAGCTTGGAGAAGAGACGGCTCAGGGGTGATATGATAGAGCTCTTTAAAATAATGAGTGGAGTGGAAAGGGTAGATGTGAATCGCTCATTCACTGTTTCTAAAAATACTAGGACTGGTGGGCATGCGATGAAACTACTAAGTAGTAGATTTAAAACAAACCAGAGAAAATATTTCTTCACACAATGTGTAATTAAACTCTGGAATTCATTGCCAGAGAATGTGGTGAAATCAGTTAGCTTAGCGGGGTTTAAGAAAGGCTATTAGCTAGGTTAGTATTTCCTTGTAGTAATATTAATTTTGCAATTTTAGTTTAATATGTTGTTTGATCTCACTTTACTGTACAAGATGTATACGCTTGAAAATATTGTAAAATTTTATAAATAAATAAAAATAAAAAAATAAAAAAAAAAAAAAAAAAAAAAAAAATGAAAGGCTTGGATAATTTTGTTAAAGAGAAGTTCATAGCCATTATTGAGATGGCTTGGGGAAATCCACTGCTTATTCCTAGGATAAGGAGCATAAAATCTGTTTTTCTGCTTGGGATCTGGGCTTGATAGACCTTTGGTCTGTCCCAGTAGGACAATTTCAGCAACATTTCCTAAAAACATATTCCTTCTCTTCATTTTTAGTGGGTTGTTGTCAGGTCACTTGAAGGAGAGCATTTTTTTAAAGTGCTAATCAGCCTCGTAGCATTCTGGGCTGATTCTCTCACAGATTTCTCTAAAGCAATGGTCTCAAACTCCAACCCTTTGCAGGACCTCAGAAAAAATAGTTAATGTCTTATTAAAGAAATGACAATTTTACATGAGGTGAAAGTCTTTATAGTTTATAAATCTTTCCTTTTGGCTAAGTCTTAATAATAATATTGTCATTTATAGCTAAAGAGACATCTGATCAAGAAACTGTTTTATTTCACTTTTGTGATTATGATAAACATACCGAGAGCCTCAAAATTGTACCTGGCGGGCCACGAGTTTGAGATCACTGCTCTAAAGCAAATTCTCCTACTACTACTGCAGTGTTTTATAAGGTCCTCATATGAGACTTCCTGTAATTTATAAACAAACCATCAGTGGAGAACTGAGAACCGGATCAGGACTCAACAGCCTACATTTCTCCACCCACTGGAATGAACAGTCTCTGATGGTCTTTCCCTTGCTTAAAGGCTAAGGGGGTGATGGTGGGGTTGAGGGTACTTTTTAGCCTGAAGAATGTGTAGGGCAGTGGGAATGAAGGTTTCTTGACCTAGGCCCCACTGCAATACTGTGGTTGGATCATCCCCGTGCTCTCCTGGACATACTCCTAATCGGCACATGTCCCGTAGGAGCCCAGCCCTTGTCAACACTCTACTCCATCTGGGATAGTGGTTTGCATTGTGTGGTTGAGGACCGCAGTTCCAAATTCATTCCTTTTCCTGTTGTAAACTCAGTTCTAAAAGTGCCAAAACTTGAAGACCTGAATATGTATACCCTAGAGGAAAGCAGGGATGGGGTGGGGGGGTGGGGTGGCATATAATATAGATGTTTGAAAAATGATTAATTTGTATATTATTACCTTATAAGTATTTAGAGTTGGAGAAGCAGTAGATGTAGAACTCATGAGTTGAGGTTGCAGGGTGGTGGACTTACAAGAAACATCAGGATATACTTTTTCACAGAAAGGGTGGCGGAAGCCTGGGAATGCCCTCCCGGAGGAAGTAGTGAAGATAAAACCAGTGATGGGATTCAAGAATGCATGGGATAAACATAGAGGCAGAGAATATAGAAAACGGATGGAATCGAGTTAAAAGAAAACCCGAATGACCTCATAACCGCAGCTCCGGAAGCTGGTAGATAAGACCGATGCCAGGATGACTTCCATGATCTAGGTCCATAAATGGCAAAGTTAGATCAAGATCAAGGCTTGAGTGAGCTTCAACAGCAAGTAGAACCAGTGCCGGGGCAGACGTCTACAATCTGTACCCCAAAATTAGGGGGGTGAGAGAGACATTAAGGTTTTTTTTTTTGTTAAGGCACGCCAGCTGATTTAGCGTGTCCATAAAATATAATGGGCGTGTTAGCATTTAGTGCGCCTTGTAAACGACGAGGAGCTCCCTGTGATTCAAAATCCTCCATTGCCCCAGGACAGATAGGGAAAAGACTTATTGTACACTGCTTTGGGTGAATTTCTTTGTGCAAAGGTGGTTAATAAATAGCATTTAAAGCTGTGTATCTGGAATCATAAAGTTGATATTAGTGAATAAATGATTCGAGCTAGTGGTGGGGGAGGGGAAGATATTCTTAGGATTGAAAGAAGTGACACCTGAACAGATGTGCCAGATGTGGCTCTGGACGCCTTATTGGACCAATATTTACTCTTGTTTTCTCCACTAAATGACTCGGGCTCCCTTCTGCTTCTCTGGGAACATTTGGCAGCATCCTTCTTTGTGTAGGGGAGGGACCAATTGGGAGGGGGGGGGGCAGTGACCAAAAGCATATCCACTAGGAAGACTTGCTCTATAATACAGTGTAGAGCTCTGGCTCAAATTGCTCTTTTTTTGTAATTAGAGGAAATTAGTTTATGGTGGACCATCTCTGTGCTGGTCTTTCCGAAACTGAAGCTGCCAGATGTGTATTGCTGTATTATCGGTACATCCTGAGCAGACTCTTCTAATGCAGACATGTCTGGAGGCACTGAGCCGACGATGGCACCCACGGGCTTCTCATTTAAATGTGAGAAAGAAAGAGAACTCTTCAAAGAAAAATACAGCGTTTCAGGCAGTTCCCCTAGGGTTTCCTTTGTAAATGAAATTTTAGTGTAAAGCAGGAATTCATTTCGCACCAAGAGGAAACATACTCACAGTCACAGCTGTATAATCTGTTTTATTAATTTGTAATAAAAAAAACAAATGGATAATGGTCTCTAGCGTGACCCGTGGATTCTCAGAGTTCCTCACACGGGTACACAGTGGGTACAGAAGCAATTTTGCAGGAAGGGCATTTCTATATATAGTGCTTCTTCTCTAAATGAAGCTAAGCCCTGTCTTTCGGCACACAAGGAAGTTACAGCAGCCATTGAGCTACTCTAAATGTCACAGATATGCCATATACTTAGAACAGTGGTCTCAAACTCCAACCCTTTGCAGGGCCACATTTTGCATTTGTAGGTCCTTGGAGGGCCTCAGAAAAAATAGTTCATGTCTTATTAAAGAAATTTTGCATGAGGTAAAAACTCTTTATAGTTTATAAATCTTTCCTTTTGGCTAAGTCTTAATATTAATATTGTAATTTATAGCTAAATAGACATATGATCAAGAAACTTTTATTTTACTTTTGTGATTAGGATAAACGTACCGAGGGCCTCAAAATAGGACATGGCGGGCCACGAGTTTGAGACCACTGATTTAGAACGTTCTAGAAATTATATGTGGAAATGGGAGTCCTGTCTATGCTCTGCACAGACTCCGCCTTTGCATACATATTAATACACTAGCGCTTAGGCGAATCTTTGGCGTTTATCCACACCTAGGCCCCTATTATGTTGGCATTCTAATGACGTTACAGGAAATGAAAAATTACTGACTTCAAACCAGGATAAATAACGATATGCAAGATTGTTTGCGGGTTCTCTGAGGAAGCCAGTAAGGCAAAACGCGTCAGGACCCAGCTATACTAACGCTAGCAGCAATCTTCAGCTAAGTTACTTAACCTTTGAACTATTCATACTCTACAAGCTATTTGAAAGTTTGCAAGCTACACAGTACCACTCACTTTACTTAGTGATTCAAATCATCTTTTCACAACAGTTATGGTGCAATGATAGATACCATAAGAGTTCTGGTAGGGGCTAATCCCCCACTTTGAGTTCTTCAATTCCATCTCGGATTCTGAGCACCGTCAAAAGTGGAAAGTATTTTTTGAACTGGTTCCTCTATCTGTTTATTAGTGGCATTCTAATGATTTACACATATAATCAGTGCAGAAACGTTATTGCCTATTACTTCCTTATACTCGTCAGAAAAGCCCCTCCTGTCAGTACCCTTCTCCTCTGCTGCCAGCTCCTGCTGCATGCCTGGAATAACCTGCCTGGCTCGTTACGTCAGACTCTGTCTCTGGCGGAATTCAAATCCCATGTTTGAAGCTGTGTTTAAATCCTGACCCTACCAACATACAAGTCTGTCATCCCCTCAGTAGACCCCTACCCTCTCTGCAGCCCCTCTAATTCCCCTCATGAACACTATGCTCTGACTCCCCTTTTGCCAGGTGTGCCTGTCATAATTAGATTGTAAGCTCTTCTGAGCAGGGACTATCTCTTGCGTGTACAATGTGCAGCACTGCATGCGTCTGGTAGCACTATAGGGCAGGAGGTGAAGAGTGAACCAGTTGCATAGGTTTCAGGCGAGTGAGAGGCAGCCGGGCTCTGCATTTAATGCTCTGAGTATCACGTGATCTGATTAAGCCGCAAAGCAGAGGACTTTGCCCTATATGCACCGCCCCCAGTTCTGGATCTCCCTTGTTTTAAGGTGTGTCTCTTACATATGCAGATGCAAAACCCTGCCCTTCAGAGGCTGGAGAGGACTGGTGGCTCTTCCTGAATAGAGAATGACATGGGGACAGATTTTTTCCCATCCCCACAGGAATTCAATTTCCCCGTCCCGTCCCTGCGAGTTTTGTTGCTGTCCCTACCCCATTCCTGTAAGCTCTGCCTTAACTGCACAAGCCTCAAACACATGACTTTAAAGTGTTTGAGGCTTGTGCAGATGAGGACGGAGCTTAGGCATTGGTGGAATGAGGCATTATGACATCACAATCTGAGCTCTAGAATGTTGCTGCTTAGGATTTTAAAGGGGTTGAGGCTTGTGCGGATGAGGACGGAGCTTAGGCATTGGTGGAATGAGGCATTATGACATCACAATCTGAGCTCTAGAATGTTGCTACTTAGGATTTTAAAGCGTTTGAGGACGGAGTTTAGGCATTGGTGGAATGAGGCATTATGACATCACAATCTGAGCTCTATAATGTTGCTACTTAGGATTTTAAAGCGTTTGAAGACGGAGCTTAGGCATTGGTGGAATGAGGCATTATAACATCACAATCTGAGCTCTAGAATGTTGCTACTTAGGATTTTAAAGGGGTTGAGGCTTGTGCAGAAGAGGACGGAGCTTAGACATTGGTGGAATGAGGCATTATGACATCACAATCTGAGCTCTAGAATGTTGCTACTTAGGATTTTAAAGGGGTTGAGGCTTGTGCAGAAGAGGACGGAGCTTAGACATTGGTGGAATGAGGCATTATGACATCACAATCTGAGCTCTAGAATGGTGCTACTTAGGATTTTAAAGTGTTTGAGGCTTGTGCAGATGAGGACGGAGCTTAGGCATTGGTGGAATGAAGCATTATGACATCACAATCTGAGCTCTAGAATGTTGCTACTTAGGATTTTAAAGGGTTCGAGGCTTGTGCAGATGAGGACGGGGCTTGCAGGAACGGGGCAGGGACAGGAAAAGAACTCGCTGGGACGGGACAGGGAAACATTTGTCCCCATGTCATTCTCTACTCCTGAACATTGGCTGGGATAAAGAAACAAATGATGCTCATTTAAGATGACCAGTGACTTGCTAGTGATCCCTTCATGGGCAACAGTAACATATAGAACAAACAATGAATGCACATAAAGAAATGGATAGTCACGAATGAGCACGAAACACGGGTGCAAAACCAGGGCCCTGTCTTTTCCACGACGTATCTACACTCATCTGCTACACGATTGTACAGCCGTCTCAACATTTCCAAATAACTGGGGTGCCAAGCACAATACAAAGTACTCCTCCCCAGACACAACGAAGAGCTGACCTCTATTCGGTATACAAACAGGAACCTCAGAGAGGTAGCAAAGCTGGCACCTCTCATTCAAGTTCAGATCCAGCTAGTTTCAAGGCATCCCTTAATCCAGTTCTCACATGGTCTGCGGAACGTGTTGGCCGTCTCGGGTTGGGATAGACCCACTTCACCCCCTTTTCACGCCCCCCCCATCCCTAAACTCTTCTTTTCAGGCTTGCCAAAATTGCGTTCGAAGCTTCCTCTTATCTTGATTTTAGAAAACAGATAAAACCCCAATTATTCAACAGATTGGCATTCTAATGTATCTTATTACTTAATTATTTTGATCTCATTTTAAATTGTTTGTATCTTCCCACTGTAAGCTTTTAACTTTGCCGAAATTTTAGAAGATTTCAATTTTATATATCTATTTGTACTGTATGTATTATGATTGATTGATGTGAACCGCCTAGAACTCCCGGGTATGGCGGTATATAAAAATAAACTATGATTATCATATTACCACACAGACGCTTTTTGGTGGAAACTTAGCCGCAGCCCTGTTTATTGGTATTAATAGTTGAAACACAATGAGCATAACAGTTGTCCCAAGCCCCCGACCCTGCCATGTCAGCAAGGATCTGACGGTTGGCATGTCTCCCACATGTCCCACTCTCTAGGGTCCCCAAAACCCCGGGCACGGCTCCCCCCCCACCCCCCCCGATGAGCCCAGCAGCCAGTAGCTCGGGATACCACTCCCATGTCCTACTGTAACCGGCCCATCAGGCCAACCTAAAGGGAGGGCAGGCAGGTAAAGCCACCTTGGAGGACCAGGTAAGCCCTCCTGGTGCCCCCTGTGGCTGTAGTCACTCAATTGCCGCACTCCTCTTCAGCGGGAAAAGTCCCGCCACCCAACTGTGCGCCACTGCTACCCCAGGTGCAGTCACGAGCCTGCCGACAGACGTGCACGGAGGCCTCCCCTCCCCGCGTTGCCTTTTCCCTTCCAGATGGGTCCCCAGGCTCCCATTTCTTGCACGGTGCGCCAAGGACAGGACAGATGAAGATGTGGAATGAAGTCTGCTGTGCCAGAAAATGGAAATCCTTCTCTGTTCCGCAGCCTGGCTAAATGGTGTTGGCAAACTATCTTCATTTCAGTGTGCAGGAATAACCGTGCGTGATTTGTATCCATTAGTGAAAGACCTGCTCCGATGCAGATTTCTCTAGGCTGAGGACAGCAGTTGCCTGGTTACCCACTGATAGCTCATGGTACATTGCAGGAACTGCCCGTGTATGTCTGAAGCATATTCCAGCGATAGCTTTTCTGTAAGTGTAAATGAGTTATTTGTACAAGTAAATGATGTCTAAGGCTTCTAATGTTTAGGTTACTTGCACGCTACATAACACAATGAACAGATGCTGAGTTTTGGTTACTTTTACTGATCAAAAATGGCTCCCGGCTGGCTAACTGGTTATTTTCAGCAGCCACTTAACTGGTTACTGGCAGTCAAGCCAGATGGACTGCGTCAAAAGGACCACAGCACAGTCAGTCCAGTTTTTAAGTGACCACCAGAGCTGGTTACGCGCTGAATATTGAACTTAACGGACAGAGCCTGGACAGGAATAAGAACACAGCACTTCCTTCCTTCTGAAAAACACACACTTGCACCTACTGTGGTTGAAATCCTGTCTGCTCCCTATTCTCACCTCATCCCTGTCCCTTCCTGCATGTCACTCCCTCTGTCTCTCGAGAATGCCCCTGTCCATTTTACCCCCACCACGACTCTAAAAAGACATCTCTGGCTGCTTCATGAACCTAAACTCAGAACTCAATCTCCAGGAAAGGCTCCACTAGGGGCCTCTTTTATTAAACTACGCTAGCGGTTTCTAGTGTGGGGAGCCGCGCTAAAAACAGCGCAGTTTAATACAAGAGGGGGTAGATAAGAACATAAGCAGTATCTCTGCTGGGTCAGACCAGAGGTCCATCATGCCCAGCAGTCCGCTCACGCGGCGGCCCATCAGGTCCAGGACCTGTATAGCAATCCTCTATCTATACCCTTCTATCCCCCTTTCCTTCAGGAAATCATCTAATCCCTTCTTGAACCCCAATACCGTACTCTGTCCTATCACACCCTCTGGAAGCGCATTCCAGGCGTCCACCACCCTTTTGGTGAAGAAGAACTTCCTAGCATTGGTTCTGAATCTGTCCCCTCTCAATTTTTCCAAATGCCCTCTCGTTCTTGTAGTTTTCGAGAGTTTGAAGAATCTGTCCCTCTCCACTTTCTCTGTGCCCTTCATGATCTTGTAAGTCTCTATCATGTCCCCTCTAAATCTCCGCTTCTCCAAGGAAAAAAGCCCCAGTTTCTCTAATCTTTCAGAGATGAAAGGTTTTCCATACCTTTTATCAATCGTGTTGCTCTTTTCTGGACCCTCTTGAGTATCGCCATATTGTTCTTAAGGTACGGCGACCAATATTGGACACAGTACTCCAGATGCGGGCGCACCATCACCCGATACAACGGCAGGATTACTTCTTTCGTTCTGGTTGTAATACCTTTCTTGATAATCCCCAGCATCCTATTCGCCTTCTTAGAGGCCACTGCTCACTGTGCCGATGGCTTCATTGTCTTACCCCCAAGTCCTTTTCTAGGGTACTTTCACCCATTACCAGCCCTCCCATCGTATAGCTGTACTTCGGGTTTCTGTTTCCTACATGCAAGACTTTACATTAAACTTCATCTGCCATCTCTTCGCCCACTCTTCTAGTTTGTTCAGGTCCCTTTGTAAATCCTCTTTAGTCCCAACTCCACTAAATAGTTTGGTGTCGTCTGTGAATTTTATTACTTCGCACTTCGTCCCTGTTTCTAGATCATTTATAAATACATTGAACAGCAGCGGTCCAAGTACCGACCCCTGCGGAACACCACTCGTAACCCTCCTCCAGTCCGAGTAGTAGCTTTCACTCCTACCCTGTGCTTCCTACCTGCCAACCAATTCTTGATCCATCTGTGTATGTCTCCTTTCATCCCATGGTACTTCAGTTTCCAAAGTAGGCATTCATGGGGTACCTTGTTAAAGGCTTTTTGAAAATCTAAGTATACGATGTCTATGGGGTCCCTTTTTTCCATTCGTTTGTTAATTCCTTCGAAGATGTGCAATAAGTTTGTTAGGCACGATCTTCCCTTGCAGAAGCCATGTTGGCTTGTTTTCATCAGTTTATTCCTTTCTAGATGCTCATCGATGCTGTCTTTTATCAGCGCTTCCGCCATCTACCCCGGAACTGAAGTCAAACTTACCGGTCTGTAGTTCCCCTGGTTACTTCTCGATCTTTTTTTAAAGATAGGCATAACATTTGCTATCTTCCAATCCTCCGGGATCATGCCTGTTTTCAAGGATAGATTGCAAACCTGATCAGATGATGAGCTCTCGTATAAGGAAAGACTAAAAAGGTTAGGGCTCTTCAGTTTGGAAAAGAAACGGCTGGTAAGAGTAAATTCGATCACGTAACCTCATTGCTCAAGGAATTATATTGGCTTCCAGTGTATCTTAGAACTCAATTTAAGTGCGTTTGTATGGCATTTAAAATTCTTTTTGGCAACTCTATTACTTTGGCTCCTTTAGATTGGAATGTACACAGATCTCATCTCGCTAGGAGGTCAAATAAATTCAAACTTACAATTCCTTTCCTCAGGGCAGGGGTATCAAAGTCCCTCCTTGAGGGCCGCAATGCAGTCGGGTTTGCAGGACTTCCACAATGAACAAAGCAGTGCATGCAAATAGATCTCATGTATATTCATTGGGGAAATCCTGAAAACCTGACTGGATTGCGGCCCTCGAGGAGAGACTTTGACACCTCTGCCTTAGGGGTAAGAATAGAACTTTCAAGAGATTCAGCACTCTTTTATTTTCAAACTAACTGAGCTCTGGAATGAGTTCACTTAGAAGTCTAGGCCCCTTCGTTTTATTTCCGAAAGCTCTGAAAACTTTTTTGTTAACTAAATACTTTGGAAACTAAACCATTCTAGATTTCATTCTTCTTTTATATTTATGTAGTATACTTACATTATTGTAAACCAAGTCGAGCACCTTTTGGTTGAAGACCAAGTCTATAAAATTAAGTTATAGTTTTTGATATGATTGAAGTCTACAAAATCCTGAGTGGAGTAGAACGGGTACAAGTGGATCGATTTTCACTCCATAAAAAATTACAAAGACTAGGGGACACCCGATGAAGTTACAGGAAAATACTTTGAAAACCAATAGGAGGAAATATTTTTTCACTCAGAGAATAGTTAAGCTCTGGAACGCGTTGCCTGAGGATGTGGTAAGAGCGGATAGCGTAGATGGTTTTAAGAAAGGTTTGGACAAGTTCCTGGAGTAAAAGTCCATAGTCTGTTATTGAGAAAAACCTGGGGGAAGCCACTGCTTGCCCTGTATCGGTTACTCCTTGGGTTTTGGCCAGGTACTAGGGACCTGGATTGGCCATCGTGAGAACGGGCTACTGGACTTGATGGACTATTAGTCTGACCCAGTAAGGCTATTCTTATGTTCTTATGATGTCACTAGTCCTTTGTGCTCCAACAAAGGTTAATCATTGACCAGCTGAACCTCAGCAGAGGTTGGTGGGTTACAGACTCTCAGAATAAAATGGTGAGAATGAATCTCCTGTCTTCACTTTCTTTTGAAATCAATATTTGTCCCTCTTGCTGCGTCTTTCAGAATTACGCACTTTGTAACAAAATGTAAGTTTCTGAACGCTCAAATTGATGCTGTGTGCAGATTATTTTAAATATTGGCATATTGCTACCTAACTATTTAGAATTAACTTTCTAGAAGGAGACTGATAAATATAATTTCATCTAGGCAGCTCATACTGGGGCCAATAGGGGTTACTAAAAGGAAGAATCCCATTGCAGGATGGAGTCACTTGATTCCTACAATCCCTGTATCCAATGCTACAACCAAATATTCCTGCAACCTTCAAGTCTGCAGAGGGGGAATATGATGGATCTGTCGTGAAAAATACAGTGCTTGTAAATTCTCCAGACTTATTCCAAAGTTTTTCCTTCATAAATTGCTCAGGATACTGCAATACCCTTTCAAAGGAGGGCTCTTGTTTGCAATGACATGTCCCATATTCTTGCTTGTCATTAACCACCCCCCCCCAGTAGAAAAAACACTTTTTTAATAGTGCATCCCCTTTTCATGATAACGCACCCTTTCAGACCACTGCGCACAAACCACCGAGAGCATGCGTGCAATTCTTTCATATACAACATCCAAAAATCCCCTTTTCCAGGCCCCAGCTTTCTTTCAGGCTGCCCAATAAATAAGCAGACACACGGATAAGAAACCAGTTTGCGTTTTATTCATTAAACCAGCTCAGAGAGGAAAACACTGAAAAGTGGCCTACGTTTATCAGATAAAAGGTCAGTCATTTGGGCACGTAAGCACTGAAAAACGCAGCAAGAAGAAAACTGGAGTAAGCTCTTTGGGTAAGGGAATGGTAGTGCAGGAATTAATCCTTTCACACTCCCAGCCTTTTCCACCTTGAAGTATGGACCTTCTCTCTGGTTACCTCTTTCCACAGAGGCAAGGGGAAGGGCATTACCCACTCACCTAACTATATCAGCTTTCTGCCCCTCTGCGTAGGGTTACCATATGGCTCCAGAAAAAGGAGGACGGATTGAGACCTCCGGGTTTTACTTCCATTGCTTTCAGTAGACGTAAAACCCGGTTGTCTCAATCCGTCCTCCTTTTTCCGGAGCCCTGTGGTCTCTTCACTCACAGTCTTCAGCCAATGCGACCAGACGAATGACCAAGATAAAGTTAATTTGATGACTCCTGTGCCCTCCTTTTGTTATATCCCTTCAGGTGCACACGGAAATCTCAAAGCTCTCTCTTTGATCGACCAGCAGAGAGTAGTGCGACTGGCTCTCCGCAGGTCACAGTGACTTTGGGTTGCCGGTTGTGAAGTCTTTTTCCTGTCTGGCCAGCAAGATTAGATTAGACAGGAAGCATTCCATAGTGAACGAGTGCGTTCATTCATCCCCCAATGCGACACACTTCTGATTACATAAACAGCATGTGGGTCGGGAAAAGATATCACTTTTTGTGGCCCAAACTTAAGACCTTTCTCGGTTATAAAGCTCGTGTTCATGTTTACATAATTCTTTATGCTTTCTTCAAATGACCCGGATTTTCCCCAGCACTGAACAATATTAGACTGGCATGATATAAAAAGGCCAAACTGGTTCAAAACCCATCATCCTTCCATCATCATCCAGACAAAGGAAACATCACGAACCAGGTTTTAGGCCCCTGCTGAAGTGAACTCTGGACCCTGAAAGCTCATGTCTCAAAAACTGGTTAGTCTAATAAGGTGGCAATAGTTCGTTTGTCACGATTATTCAAATTATGCAGTTTCCTAGAGGGTACCATGTGTCTTCATTTAGCTGGATTTGACCTAAATGGATATTAATTGCTCCCACGAAGGTGCTTCTGCTTTTCACGATGAGTTTTAAAACGTGTCCCCGGAGGCTGGTAACATCATCGTATTCTACCTGTATTTGGATGCAAAAACAAAAAAAATATTTCCATAATTTCAGATCAGTAAATAAAACTTTGGTGACAACAGAAGACAACTAGAGACAGATATACAGAATAGTTTTTTACTCTGTACAATGAATACGTGTTCCAAATCTAATAGTCAATGGCCCATCCTCTGAATTCGGAAAACAGAAACAGAGAAAAATGAAGGCCGACAAAGGCCTAACCATCCCCTCCTCTCCCTTAGAGATCCAACGTACTTGTCCCAAGCTTTCTTGTATTCAGATACACTCTTGGTCTCCACTATTCCACCCAATGGTGTAGTGAGGGTAGTAGGAGTTGCCCCCCTGATTCTTCCTCTCTCTCCCACCCATGCTCCTTCCACTCAAACCCTCCTTTCCCATCCCCGTTTCTCTTAAGATCTTCACCAGCACAAGCAGTTTCTTCAGCCTGTTGCTTGTGCTGGCTTTCTCTCTGATGTCACTTCCTGGCCCTGCAACCTGGAAGTGATTTCAGAGGAAGCCAAACCGGTGCGAGCAGGCTAGAGTCACTGCTCGGGCTGGCAAAGGTTTTAAAGAGGTGCGGAAGGCACAAGCATGGCATGGGGGCGGAGAGGTGCCAGCACCCCCACCAAAATGGCGCCTGGGGCGGTCTTCCCCCATCCCTCCACCAGGGGCCGTTTCAAGCATTCACACCCTTTTGTGATTCTCCTCTTCCACCTTCATCCCCTGCCTCCTTTCAATTGAAAGAGACTCACCTCATGTGCATTTATGGCACATAGTTAAGACGCCTGTCACAGTGATAGGTGGATTGCAAGCCTCTTCTAGCCACAGGCTGAGCTGACTTGGATATTCAATGCTGGGACTGACCTGGAAGTTAACCAGGCCCTGGCCAGTATTCAAACTGCTGTTTTGCTGTTCTGCCTATATGGTTAGCAGACTGAATATCGTCACTAACTGGCTAAGTTGATACTCCACACATACTCTGCCCCTAACTTAACTGGTTAGGAGATGGTCAGTTAACTGGTTAGTGCTTTTGAATATCCCTGCTACGAGACTCCCCCTTTTGAATTCTAACCTCATACTGCCTTGTCATCTTCATGTTCCCCATCCTCATCTCCCTGTTTTTCCCTCTTCCCCCGAGACTGTCACTGGAATGCCTTCACATTTCTCTCGAAATATTCTGACATTGTCAACTTTTGTTCATATCTGAGCTGAATAAGATGGCTATACTTTCGAAAGCTTGTCAAAAACTGTTATTCATCCATTACAAAGGACTTACTTTATTTGCCTTGATTTGAGGGAATTATGAATGTCTGGACCTGGGAATCCCAATTCCTACCCTTGTCAAACGGGGCTTCACATCACATGGAGAAGTGCAGGTTTTGGACCACCTAAATTTCCTGTGAAACGCCTTTTAGAAGCCAAATGGCTGGGTGGAGAAGATATTAATTCTACAGAAGCGTACAGCTGGGTATCTGGAAAAAGGGAACGTTGTAAAGCAGACATAACCTAGGTCAGTGGTTCCCAACCCTGTCCTGGAGGAACACCAGGCCAATCGGGTTTTCAGGCTAGCCCTAATGAATATGCATGAAGCAAATTTGCATGCCTATCACTTCCATCATATGCAAATCTCTCTCATGCATATTCATTAGGGCTAGCCTGAAAACCCGATTGGCCTGGTGTTCCTCCAGGACAGGGTTGGGAATCACTGACCTAGGTAACTGTCTTACTGAGTCACTGCTTTCTTTCCACGAACATTGGTGTCCGTCCTCTGAGTCATAGAAACATAGAAATAGACGGCAGATAAGGGCCACGGCCCATCTAGTCTGCCCACCCCAATGACCCTCCCCTACCTTTCTCTGTGAATAGATCCCACGTGTCTATCCCCTTTGGCCTTAAAATCAGGCACGCTGCTGGCCTCAATCACCTGCAGTGGAAGACTATTCCAGCGATCAACCACTCTTTCAGTGAAAAAGAATTTCCTGGTGTCCCCGTGCAGTTTCATAGTGCCTTCATAGTGCCGCTGAACGACCAAAGCTAAACGGGGTGTTTTGGGAGGCATGTCGAGGGCGGGAGTTGGGCGAGACGTGGGCCAGCATGTATAACCGAAAGTTTTACAACAGAGCCATAGGCGAAACTTGGACGTTGTGACTTAGACCAGTGTTCTTCAACCACCGGTCCATAGACCAGTGCCGGCCCACAGAAATTTCCTGCCGGTCCACAGGGCCAGCATGTGCATCAGGCCCAAAACAGTGTTCTTCAACCGCCGGTCCACGGTGCGATTGATGCGGTGTTATCTTCGAGCCAGCTCCCTCTTTCTAACTGATTCATTACACAAAGCCACGGGCAGTGGCTCCAACAGGCATCCTGCGCCTGAACCGGAAGCCTTCTCTCTGACGTTGCAATGTCTCGTGAACCAGAGCAGCTCAAGGACCAGATTTTCCAAGAGAAACCTCAATCACGTGCTGAAAAATGCCCCTTCCCCCACGGTGCTAGCAGCAAGAGAGCAAATGGGGGAGGGGAATGGACAAGGGCAAAGGTGGTGAAGATCCTGCCCTGAGGGGTGCCTGTGTCGCACGGAGCACTGATCTCCAGCTGGAAGAATGGCATCAGTGTGTGCGGATTGGGGGCAGGGGAAGAGGGTGGGTGAGATTAATCCCATCATCCCAATGCAACCTGGAAGGCAGATTTCAGCACTCGGAAAAACCAATGGGAATAAGAAACATATTTTAATGGGTGGATAAACAGTCAGTTATGCCCAGCTATGTCTTGGCACTGGATATCTGGGTTTTGTGTGTCTGACTCTGTCTTATCTGATTAAGCACAATATTCAGCATCTCATCTCAGAAGTGACATGCTTAAAAACATACCTACTTAAGGATGCCTTCGATCTATAGACCTCAATTTCCACTTCTTCTTACAGATGAGACACCCCTACCACATATACACATAAGAATAGCCTTACTGGGTCAGACCAAAGGTCCATCAAACCCAGTAGCCCGTTCTCACAGTGGCCAATCCAGATCCCTAGTACCTGGCCAAAACCCAAAGAGTAGCAACATTCCATACAGCATCCCAAGGAATAGCAAGATTTTGGAATCCCAGAGAGTAACAAGATTCTAGAATCCCAAAGAGTAGCAACATTCCATACAGAATCCCAAGGAATAGCAAGATTTTGGAATCCCAGAGAGTAACAAGATTCTAGAACCCCAAAGAGTAGCAACATTCCATACAGAATCCCAAGGAATAGCAAGATTTCGAAATCCTAGAGAGTAACAAGATTCTAGAATCCCAAAGAGTAGCAACATTCCATACAGCATCCCAAGGAATAGCAAGATTTTGGAATCCCAGAGAGTAACAAGATTCTAGAACCCCAAAGAGTAGCAACATTCCATACAGAATCCCAAGGAATAGCAAGATTTCGAAATCCTAGAGAGTAACAAGATTCTAGAATCCCAAAGAGTAGCAACATTCCATACAGCATCCCAAGGAATAGCAAGATTTCGGAATCCCAAAAAGTAGCAACATTCCATGCTACCGATCCAGGGCAAGCAGTGGCTTCCCCATGTCTTTCTCAATAACAGACTGTGGACTTTTCCTCCAAGAATTTGCCCAAACCTTTCTTGAAACCAGCTACGCTATCCTTTCACTTAATGTAGTTCTCCCCTTTTTCCCATTATTTGTTTCAGTTCGTCCGTCCGTATCATGTTCTTATCTTCAACCTAGTTTTTAAGCTATTTATTCCGCTTAGAAACCTGATAAGCAGATTAACAAAATGTAAATAAACTTGAAACTTATGATCTCTGATTTGACTGCAATGATGTGGCAGCCGTGTTAGTCCACTCTTAAAGATAATACGTAGAAATAAAAAGAACCAAAAGAAGCCAAGTGAGACCTTTTTTTATTGGACTAGCTAGAACATGGTTAGATGAGCTTTCGAAGGTAATCCTTCTTCAGATCAAAGACTCGACTGCTAAACTTGTGTGCCCAAGTTCTTGCTGCCCTTGGTCCACCCACAAAACAGCCAGCTTTGAGTTTAGTGATCTGTGTGGATTTCTGGCAGCACTAGGGGTTAACTGCTGCTGACCGTCAGCAGATAGGGGTCAGTGTTCGAAGCGATTTAGCCAGCCAAAAACAGTACCTGGCCAGGTAAATCACTTGTTCGAGGCTAAGAGTATAAGGGGGTGCAAAAACTATGGTAGTGAAAAGCTGCTTATGGATCCGGTAACAGCAGAGAAAAGAGACGAGAAAAATATCTGAGCCTTTCTGGCCACTCTGCAGTCCACTGTGTAATCGCATAACCGCCGAAGCCGCGAAGACAAAGCAAGGGATGCCATTTTAAATCTTCCATCTAGCTGAACAAATCTCCAAAGAAAATTTGAATGCTGTAATAGAATAATAGAGAAATGAAATGCCAGAGCAATCTAATTAAAACATGACGGTAATTTGATGATTAGGCTTCTCAGGAATTAGCCAGGACATCCCATTAACCAGTTTCATTTAGCGTGACAAAAACCAGAGCTGCTAATAATTCATGGTTCACTCTCACCTTTCCTTTCTGAATTTCATATACCCTTTTTTTGGGGGAAGACCTGGTTGCAACACTCTGGCGCTAATTCCCTACACTTCTCCATCTCTCTACTAGACATAAGAACATAAGAGTTGCCCTACTGGGACAGATCAAAGGTCCATCAAGCCCAGTTTCCTGTTTCTAACATTGACCAACCCAAGTCCCTAGCTGGATCCCAAGTAGTAAAACAGATTTTATGCTGCTTATCATAGGAATAAGCAGTGGATTTCCCCAAGCCATCACAATAATGGCCTATGGACTTCTCTTTTAGGAAATGATCCAAACCTTTTCTAAACTCTGCTAAGCTAACGGATTTTACCACATTCTCCAGCAATGAATTCCAGAGTTTAATCACACGTTGTGTGAAGAAATATTTCCTCCAGTTTGTTTTAAATCTACTACTTAGTAGCTTCATCGCTTGCCCCCTAGTCCTAGTATTTTTGGGAAAGAGTGAACAAGCGATCCACATCTACCCTTTCCACTCATCATTTTATAGACCTCTATCTTATCCCCCTTGAGCCGTCTCTTCTCCAAGCTGAAGTGCCCTAGTTGCTTTAGCCTCTCCTCATAGGGAAGTCGACCCTTGCACACCTCATCTGGAATATGTGTGCAATTCTGGAGGCCGCACTACCGTAAAGATGTGCTCAGAGTCGAGTCAGTTCAGCGGATGGCCACCAGGAAGATCCTCGGGCTCAAGGGTCTTTCGTACGAAGAGAGTCTGGACAAATTGCAGCTCTACACTCTCAAGGAACGTAGGGAGAGGGGAGACATGATCGAGACATTCAAATACATCACAGGACGTATTGAGGTGGAAGATGATATTTTCTTTCTAAAGGACCCTCGGCCACAAGAGGGCATCCGCTCAAACTCAGGGGCGGGAAATTTCATGGAGACACCAGGAAGTATTTCTTCACGGAAGGAGTGATTGATCATTGGAACAGGCTTCTGGTGCAGGTGATCGAGGCCAGCAGCGTGCCAGACTTTAAGAATAAATGGGATACCTATGTGGGATCCCTGCGAGGGCCGAGTTAAGGGTTTGGGCCACTAGGGCACAGACTTAAGGGGATGGGACAGTAGAGTGGGCAGACTTGATGGGCTATAGCCCTTTTCTGCCGTCATCTTTCTATGTTTCTATGACCCATCCCTTTTATCATTTTTGTCGCCCTTCTCTGTACCTTTTCTAATTCCGCTATATCTTTTTTGAGATACGGCGACCAGAACTGAATATAGTATTTGAGGTTTGGCCGTACCATAGAGCGATACAAGGGCATTGTAATATTTCCTGATAATTCCTAACATTCAATTTGCTTTCTTAGCCAGCGCTGCACATTGAGCTGAGGGTTTCAACGCATCCTCAACCATGACACCTAGATCCTTCTCCTAACACAGAACCCAGCATCTGCTTTCCTGTCAACAATGGAGTTCATTTCTCCAACTTTTCCCAATCCCTCTATTGCTTTTTATTTTTCTGCATTTCCCTTTTTCCTATTATCTAATGGACTAGTCACTTAGTTAATGTTATTGTTAAGTGCTTTGATGGCTTTTCGTCTGTAGCAAATTTATAATACTCGTAAAACTTGGAACTTGGGAAGACTAAAAACCTGCTTGTTTCACCTGACTGTGCCAGGGTTCATGTCAGCCCAATCATTTTGCCATCTCTGGCTACCCCTGAATGGAGACTATTATTAGAAGGTGCTTTGGGTGATGACATCATATAACTTCACAAAGAAATACAGTGGAGACCCGATGCAAGAGCAGAGCCAGCTGAAGAGGATTCTGGGATTATTTTTAATGCAGAAAGCAACCTTTTAATCCAGAAACCTAGAAATGGAAGTCAAGAGTAGGAGTATGGAAAACGCACAATGTACTCTATAGACAGTTTTTAAAGTGCGGCACAAAATCAATATTTTTTCATTAAAAATTATAAAGTGCAGCCAAGATATGGAGGGATGTGTGTACAATGTGCAGTACAAATATAATTACACTTTATAACCAGGGCCTGGATAACACATGGTCAGCAGTAGCAGCTGGTGCTCAGAACACACACTGACACTACACAAAGCAACTGATTTAGAGGACATGAAGGTTTTTGAACTATAGATCTGCATCTTTGTTTAAAATGCAAAATTCTTCTCCGTATTGACAGGGCAGAAGAGGTCAGAGAGGGATAAAGATACGCAGGGCAGAGCAGAGAGAGAGAGAGAGACAGAAACAGAGAAAAAGAGAAAGAGAACGGGAGGAAGATGGTGCCTGCATCTCCATCCATGATATTCCTCAATGCTCCAATGAGGAAGTCATTAGGTTGGGAATAGGGTTAGTGGGGGAGGGAGGGAAGGAACTTTATAGTGACTCTTTGCTTAAGTTGTTGTTATCGTGCTCGAGTCCTAGCAACTTGATGAATTGCGGATCTAAAAAGAAATCAGTTTTGTGCTAGTTTGGAAAGGTCCTCCAGTGTCATCCCCGTGGTTAGTTTCAACATGTCCAGCCATCTTTGCCTGATTCCTTCGATCTTCCCAAACATGATGTCCTTCTCCAGTGATCTCTCTCTTCTGATGGTGTGACCAAAATAAGACAGTTGTAACTTCATAATTTGGGTTTCGAGTGACATAGCCGGTTTGATCTCTTCCAGAATCGATTTGTTAGTTCTTATGGCAGTCCATGGTATGCCCAAAATCCTTCTCCAGCACCAAAGCTCAAATGAGTCAAACTTCTTTCTGTCTTGTTTCCGTAGTGTCCAGATTTTGCATCTGTAATTGATCACTGAGATAATGAGTGTGTGGACAAATCTGATCTTCGTTTGGAGTGAACCTCCTTGTCTTTGAATACTTTGTCGAGAGCCTTCATTGACAAGCAACCAAGTGCTATTCTGTGGAGTATTTCCTTTCTGCTAGCTGCTTCTTTGTTTACAAAAGAGCCCAGGAGATAGAAGTTATAAAGAATTTCAATCGCCTTCAAGCTCAAAATCTTCATCATTTTCTGTGTTCATGATCTTCGTCTTATGTTGAGTTCTAATCCCATGTTATGACTTTCAGCTTTGACTTTTCTCAGTAGATACAGCCTGTCTTCTTTGCTGCTGGTGATGAGCGTTGTATCATCTGCATAGCGCAGGTTGTTCATGTTTCGGCCACCAACTTTGAAACCGACACTCTCTTCTTCTTCCAAATTTGCATTTCTGAAGATGGTTTTTCGCCATACAGGTTGAACAGGTAAGGTGACAAAATGCATCCTTGCTTGACGCCACATTTTATTGAAAACCAATCAGTGTTGCTGTATTCAGTTCTCACTGCAGCTTCTTGATTTTCATATAGGCTCTCTATCAGCTGAGTTATGTGTTTGGGGATTCCCATTTGCACTAGAGGCCTCCATAGTTTATTGTGATCTACAGAGTCTAAAGCTTTGCTGTAGTCGATGAAGCAAAGGTTTAGGGGATTTTAGTATTCTTTGCTCTTCTCCAATATCCATCTAACATTGGCTATAACGTCTTGTTCCCCGACCTTTTCTAAAACCAGCCTGAACTTTGAGTAGTTCTTGCTCAATGTATGTTGATGTTGAAACACTCGGTTCTTTTGTGATACTTTTCTCTGTCACCAGATAGCTTTGCTTGTCTTCTTTCTTCTGCTGCTTTTCTGGGTTCTTCTGAGATCCAAGGTGATTTCTTAGCTTTCGTTTTCTTCTGGGGTCTTGTTGTTTGTTTTTTTTTTTAGCTTCATCACTAATTGGCTTAAGAAGGAGAACTTTAAAAAGACAAATCTACAATCTAGAAAAATCCCATATCCCAAGCCTGCAGGTTTGTCCACTGTGATTGTCCACTGGATTGTCCACCATGAGAACGGGCTATTGGTCTGACCCAGTAAGGCTATTCTTATGTTCTTAAAATCACATTCTACAAAACTAGGGTTACCTGACATGTCCTCCTTTTCGAGGGCATGTCCAGGGGTCCAGATGGCTTTTTAAAATCCGGCACTTAGTCTGAGTTTTGAAAAGCTTCCAGCTAGCAGCAATGTTGGGACAGCATCTGTGGAAAATCTGGTAACCCTATACAAAACAGTTTAAGGGTGGTAAGGCTAGCACCTGGAACATGCAGGCGGCTACCACCCATTTGTTTTAATAAGAAATTTTTAACATGTTAGAACTTTTTAATGGTTGCAGATTCACTTAACATATGCTAATTTGTGTGTTAATAAATATTAAATTGATTTTGCATGCACTAATAAGGTCATTTCCTCCCAGCAGAGGTCAAAGGCAATTGCCATAAATATATTTCATATTCATCCCAGTCAATATTCAGCCTTAAACTTCAATTAGTTCTGGATCTTCAATGCTTCATCTTCAATGGACCGTATCAGGACATCGGCATGACGTTTCTCTGCCTCACTGGACTTATGGACATAAGTATAGTCTACAATTCCTCCCTCCTATCCTGACCCCCCTCTAGCAAAGGCCGACACTCCCTTCCTCCCACTCCTTTTCCCCAATTCGTTTGTAATTGTGAACCCTCCAGGAACAGAAAAATTCTTAGGGTACTTGAATGTATAGCTTCTGGGCTTGCAGGCGGTTCTTGGAGGGTTCACAAGCTTTGAACCTGGCTCCCTTGCTTTACAGTCTAAGCAGGCTTGCTTCCTCTTTGGTTAAGAATGCCTAAAATACCTGAAGCTGCCAGAAAGCCTGGTATCCTCTTTAATTTTGCTTTCAGGGGTCATCAACCATTGGGGATTAAGGAGGTGCCAGCATCTTTCTGAAACGGGTCTAATTAAGGACATCCCTGTTTTTAGACTTGGACATTTCTACCCTGTTTCCTCCCAAAACGTACCCCCCCCCCCCCTGCTATTGATCATAAGGCAGTAGTAGACGTCTAAATCCTGCTTTTGAAAAATTGGGATTTGGACATTCAAGCACATGGGCGTCTGTTTCAGCATTTTGAGACGTCCATTTGCTTCAAGAATAAGCACCATTAGATGGAGATATAGAGGCGTCTTTATAAAAAAGACAAAATCTGTGTCTTGACAGCCTAAATGAGTTTACTTCTGTAATATTCATTGTAATGTTTGCTGAGCTTCCTGTCATCTTTTAAGTGATAATTAGACCACCGTTGTTAAGCTGTGATCAGACTGGATGTTTTTAGTCTTACGATTAGCATTTTCTCTGCCCTTATGTTTTATTGAATTATGCTATTTAATTTCTTTATGCTGATTTGATGGGGTTTAGGCTGCAAACTGCTCTGAGCAACCATTGAGATAACAAGCTATAAATGGAATTCAATAAGCAAACAAAGAAATATGATCGTTCTCAATATTAATTTTGTTTTCAAGGAACGCATTTACATGTACATATTTTAACTGCTGGCCATTATTTTTCAACTGTTTGAAAGTGCTTTTTTCTTTCTTGGGTCTAACCTTCCCTCTGTGTTTTCTATCATAAGGCTTGATAGAAGTTTCTGAATGGCGCAGTGGTTAAAGCTAGAACCTTAGAACCCTGAGGTGACCCTGGGCAAATCACTTAACCCCCCCATCGCCCCAGGTACATTAGATAGATTGTGACAGGGAAAAATGCTTGAGAATGAGAACCTGAATAAATTCATGTAAACCACTCTGAGCTCCCCTAGGAGAACAGAATAGAAAATTAAATAATACCAGAGCTGGTATTGTGACATCATAATGCCTCATTCCACCAATAAGAGCCAATCTCATCAGTGATGTCACAATGGTTATGATTGTGGTGCAGTGGTTAAAGCTACAGCCTCAGCACCTCATTGTCTGGGGTCTGTGTGGCTGACTTTATAACCTTTCTGACAAACATTTTTCTTTTTATGGCTTTTTGTACTCACTTTCCCGTGTGGCGTGTTTGAAAAATGAACTTGAGACCCTGGCAAAGTTTTTGAAATGAAGCATGAGTGGAGGGGTGGCCTAGAGCAGTGATTCCCAACCCTGTCCTGGAGGAACACCAGGCCAATCGGGTTTTCAGGCTAGCCCTAATGAATATGCATGAGAGAGATTTGCATATGATGGAAGTGATAGGCATGCAAATTTGCTTCATGCATATTCATTAGGGCTAGCCTGAAAACCCGATTGGCCTGGTGTTCCTCCAGGACAGGGTTGGGACCCACTGGCCTAGAGGTTAGAGGTGCTGCCTCAGCACTCTGAGGTTGTGAGTTTGATCCTAGCCTGGGCAAGTCACTGAACCCTATCTGCAGAAAACCTTTATTTACAGTGTTCACATCGATTTTCCAGGAAAATCTGCCTTGCTGCATGCGGGCAAATAAGCTATCTGCGTAAAGTAGCAAGCATATTGCTGAAAGGCACAAGAATATACTCTCTACCTTCCCCCTCACCCACCTATTCAGCAATTTTCAAAAGCTCCTTCCCTGATCAAAAAATTCTCTTTCACGCATGCAGGATTCTCCAGTTAATAAGCAAAACTATTCAGACTAATCCTGAATTCTTATTACTACTGACAAAGAAGAAAAGATCTCAGTGTGACATAAATCAGACATTCCAACCCTCTTTCATATGCTTTTCACTAATTATTTTTAAAGACTATGATCACCTGATAATTGGTCGTTATCTCAGGTACGCAGCATAAGCAGTTTCAATCCTGCAATTAATGGTATGTTAGTCAGCTAAAGCAAGAGAAAGACCTTCTCTACGGAAGATAATGAAGTGCAGGAAGAAGCCTCAAGACGTATTCAGAACGCTTGCGAAAGCTTTTCTCTGCCTCAAATGTCTATCTTGCCTGATGATGATTTTTTTTTTTCCAATAGTACGCTCTGTCTTCACTGGAACATAAGAATAGCCTTACTGGGTCAGACCAATGGTCCATCTAACCCAGTATCTCGTCCTCACAGTGGCCAATTCAGGTCACAAGTGCCTAGAAAACCCAAGGAGTAGCAACATTCCATACAGAATCCCAAGGAATAGCAAGATTTCGGAATCCCAAAGAGTAACAAGATTCTAGAACCCCCCAGAGTAGCAACATTCCATACAGAATCCCAGAGAGTAACAAGATTCTAGAACCCCCAGAGAGTAGCAACATTCCATACAGAATCCCAAGGAATAGCAAGATTTCGGAATCCCAAAGAGTAACAAGATTCTAGAATCCCAAAGAGTAGCAACATTCCATACATAATCCCACAGAATAGCAAGATTCCAGAATCCCAAAGAGTAACAAGATTCTAGAATCCCAAAGAGTAGCAACATTTCATACATAATCCCACAGAATAGCAAGATTCCGGAATCCCAAAGAGTAACAAGATTCTAGAATCCCAAAGAGTAGCAACATTTCATACATAATCCCACAGAATAGCAAGATTCCGGAATCCCAAAGACTAATAAGATTCTAGAATCTCAAAGAGTAGCAACATTCCATGCTTCTGATCCATGGCAAGCAGTGGCTTCCCCCATGTCTCTCTCAATAACAGACTATGGACTTTTCCTCCAGGAACTTGTCCAAACCTTTCTTAAAACCAGCTACGCTATCCGCTCTTACCACATCCTCTGGCAATGTATTCCAGAGCTTAGCTATTCTCTGAGTGAAAAAATATTTTCTCCTATTGGTTTTAAAAGTATTTCCCTGTAACTTCATCAAGTGTCCCCTAGTCTTTGTAATTTTTGATGGAGTGACAAATCGATCCACTTGTACCTGTTCTACTCCACTCAGGATTTTGTAGACTTCCCTAACCGTTTTAGTCTTTCCTCATACGAGAGGAGTTCCATCCCCTTTACCATCTTGGTCGCTCTTCTTTGAACCTTTTCTAGCACCACTATATCTATATCTCCATGAAGCATCAGTTTGGCAAGGACATTTTAAATAAAACATTGGACAATGTGGAACTGATTATCCAGGTTTTTGGGGCAACAAGGGCATTTGCCTGGGTTGTCTGTTGAAATAGGTGTTTGTTATAAGTTAGTGGGTGGTATATTCAATATATTTATAATATTTATGAATAAAGTAAGGCTGATTGAATAAATTATTAATGGTGTATGTATACATGTATTAGTTTTTCTCTTCTTCTAAATGTATGTGATGTGACTATATCTTTCTTGAGATAAGGAGACCGGAATTGAATGCAATATTCCAGGTGAGGTCGCACCATGGAGTGATACAGGGGCATTATAATAGTCTTAGTGTCGTTAACCATCCCTTTTAAAATAATTCCTAGCCTCTTGTTTACTTTTTTGGCTGCTGTCACACATTGGGTGGAAGATTTCATCATATTGTCTACAATGACACTCGGAGGAGGATTATAATGCTGGCGCAGAGCTCCGCGGTGCAAAAGTGTTCACGAGTGAACATACAAAACAACCCAACACCTTCCCTCAAATCCAGGAAACTAGGATAAAAGAACATCAAAAAGAAATCAAATGAAAAGGTGATATGAAAGAGTGAAATAGATTAGCAAGTTATTGACGTTTAAGAGCTGAGAAGCAAGAATGTTCTTGAAGCTCTTGGAATATATGGGAAGGTCAGACCTCCTACTCGGTGCGCTGGTGCTAAGCTTAAAAAAAACAAAACCATGGGGGCGCTTACTGTTGTACATTTGATTCAAGATAAAGTTAGACAAGTTCCTGCTGAACCTGAATGTACGCAGGTACAGCTAGTCTGAGTTAGGACACTGGTCTTTGACCTAAGGGCTGCCACGTGAGCGGACTGCTGGACATGATGGACCACTGGTCTGACCCAGCAGTGGCAATTCTTACGTTCTTAGAACATAAATGGCAAAATGTAATGAATAAGTCCATTTTCAATTTGTTCCCTCTGAGCAACCAGATGGGCATGGGTGCCAGCTGAATCAAAAACCCATTTAATTCTGGCGTCAGTGTAGTCTGTGGAACCAGGAAAGTAACATATGCTTTTATTTGGCCATGACTTTTTGGAGGAGAAACTAGACACCAGCAGAACCACCTTTGGAACTGCCTACTTAATAGTAGAATAATTATCCTCTGGGCAGAAGAATCACCAGGTCCTTTGAGGAGGTCTCTAATCAGGGCCACATCTCATACTGATCCAATGGGCTCCTCTGGGGTGGTGTTTTCCTTCTGCTGTGCATAGAAGAAGTCTTCGTTGGCTTCGGTCTTGACTCTGCAACTCCTGTGCTTTAGGCCGCAGGTCTCCCGAGGGCCAATCAAGGCTGTGCTGGTGAAGCTTTGCTTCCCTCCTGGTGCTTTGGAGTCTTCGGCCACATTTTCTGCTGCTTTGGCTTTTTTGATGCTGGCTTTTGCCATGGGCTCTTCGTGCCAGTTTTAATGTTGCCTCTGTGGCAGATGCTTGTTAGCAAGATTTAAAGAAAGTTTCAGTGAAAACGAATGAAAACCCCCAGTGCTAGACTGTAAAATCGTTTGCCTCATTACCTCTAATGGAAATGAAGGAAAGAAATGGTTTGGAATTGGGGATTGATATGAAAACAAACCGAACTGAAAATTTCTCCTGCACAAATCCCCTATTAATCACTTTTATTGTAATGCTTACCGGATGGGGGATAATATGGGAGAGAGTGTCTCGGAAAGCCGTGCCTGAAAGCTTGTGCACTTAACTCAGTGACCCCCAGAGCTGGGAAACAAGAAATGAACAGTTGGAAGCTGATGGGCCATAAAATTAAACAAATGAAAATCCATCCGAATGATCCATGTGTCCAGTGGGATTACTCAGACTTCCATGGAGCTTCCCACAGATTCCTTCCAGCTCATCTGTTATTTCTAACTTTCTCATCCAAAGAGGCCTGTCAGACCTGGAGCTTTTTGCCCTGGGTTTCTAATTTACAGACATGGCACCTCCATCCTGAGGATCAGCAAAGGATCAACTGCACTTATCTGGTGGCAGAAACAGGACATCCAAGGGCAGATTCGAAGAGATACAGGTTTTCAGAGACATCCTGCAGACCATAGTTGGTTACCATGGCGTTACTCGAGAGAGTTCAGAGAAGAGCGACACGTCTGATAAAAGGGATGGAAAACCTTTCATACGCTGAGAGACTGGAGAAACTGGGTCTCTTTTCCCTGGAGAAGAGAAGACTTAGAGGGGAAATGATAGAGACTTACAAGATCATGAGGGGCATAGAGAGAGTAGAGAGGGACAGATTCTTCAAACTTTCGAAAAATAAAAGAACAAGCGGGCATTCGGAAAAGTTGAAAGGGGACAGATTCAATACAAATGCTAGGAAGTTCTTCTTTACCCAACGTGTGGTGGACACTTGGAATGCGCTTCCAGAGAGCGTAATAGGGCAGAGTCCGGTACTGGGGTTCAAGAAAGGATTGGACAATTTCCTGCTGGAAAAAGGGATAGAGGGGTATAGATAGAGGCCTACTGCACAGGTCCTGGACCTGTTGGGCCGCCGCGTGAGCGGACTGCTGGGCACGATGGACCTCAGGTCTGACCCAGCAGAGGCATTTCTTATGCTCTTATGTTCTTACCTCTTTTACAGAGCAACGTAACTTTATCTTGGGAAAAGTTTTAACAGCTAAGTATGAACATATACTATACAATTCTCTGATAACTAGGGAAAACTGTTACTGACCTAATTTAACCCATCAGGAATCATGTCCCAAACGGAAGAGCAAAAGAACCACCAGAATGAGTAAATTAGGCAACAAAATTCAGCCTTTTCAGAATATATAAAGTCTCTGGTCAATATTCAGCCGGCAGTGGTCATCGCTACTTTAAACACTAGCTGCCACTGGCTGAATTAAACCTGGTTATTTAGTGGTGGTGAGGAAGACATGGGCACAAGCCCTTTGACTGACCCAGGTTTCCTGGGTAGAGAACCGGGTACCATTAATAAATGTTAGCAGCTTCCAGAAAACTCTTGGCTCCTGGACCACCAGGGCATTAATCCGATATTTCGGTGGCAGTCAGAGCAAATACTCAGTGGCACCAACCAGTTAACGGAAGTTGAATATATGGTGTAGGGTTGGCCAGTGCAATTTAACTGAGTGAAATCTCTCCTGCCAGCTGGAATTGCTTTAATATTGCCCTCCCCCCCCCCCCCCCACCTCTATGGAGCATACATTTCCCTTCCTTTCAAACCTCCCCAAAGCTGGGTACTTGGGACCTGGCTTGTCCACTTTTGGAAACAGGATACTGGGCTTGATGGACCTTCAGTCTGTCCCAGTTTAGCAATTCTTATGTTCTTATGTGAGCCAAGTATAAGACAATGAAGCCATTGTGACATCACTGATGAGGTTGGCTCTTAGGAATTGGTGGAATGAGGCATTATGACATCACAATCTCAGCTCTGGAATGTTGCTACTCTTTGGGTTTCTGTCTGGTACTTGGGACCTGGGTTGGCCACTGTTGGAAGCAGGATACTGGGCTTGATGGACCTTCAGTCTGTCCCAGTATGGCAATTGTTATGTGAGCCAAGTATAGGACAATGAAGCCATTGTGACATCACTGATGAGGTTGGCTCTTAGGCATTGGTGGAATGAGGCATTATGACATCACAATCTCAGCTCTGGAATGTTGCAACTCTTTGGGTTTCTGTCTAATACTTGGCCTTGGGTTGGCCACTATTGGGAACAGGATACTGGGCTTGATGGACCTTCAGTCTGTCCCAGTATGGCTACTCTTATGTTCTTATGGACCATAATACCTTGGACCGGGTTCCAAGATTCTTGTACTGGAAATAAAATATCCTTTTCAATCTTTGTAGATTTTCTGACTCAAGTTCTCTCTCTTTTTTTCTCATTCCCCCCCCCCATACCTCTTCCTATTGTTTTGTGTTCCACTCCCCTGTCTTCCTTTCTCTACCTATTTTATTTTCCCTGATTCCTCTTCCTCCTCCATCATTTATCTCCTTCCTCCTCCAATATCTCCCTGGATTTCTTCCTTCCTCACCTCCACAGTCCAGAATCCAATCTCCTTCCCACTGCCACTCCCATTAGACCTGCCTGCTGGCCAGAGCCACACCTGAGCTCTGCTTAAATCCAATCTCTGTGTGCCAGATTTCTTTTTATTTTCAGCCTCTGCTTTTTATGTAAATAAATGTTCCCAGCTTCCTTCTCTGGACTAATACTGGACTCTGCAGATAAAATAAGTTCCTAACGTACATTGAACTGGGACATTGTTTACTGGAATACGGTTCTGTCTTCGTTTGTGCCTTTTAACTTCAGTGGGATTTGATGTTCTGTGGGCTGGCTCGCACTTGACAACAGTTTTAATCATGAAGTAACACGCATCTGAAGGAGGAAAGCGTTCAGTTCATTGCACCCCGCTGTCAGATACGCTGCTGACATGTCCATACGATCACAGTAATCAATCTGTTCTAGTCACTGTTTAATAGTACAATGTTGCTGATAAACTGGTACTTAGGACCGAGCTAAAGGCGGGTTTTGGACAATTATCCTGATTGCATTTGCTCAGCGCTGTAAGATAAAAACCAGTGAAAATCGGCCTCGTCTACACACTTGAGCTAAAATGTATCCACTGTGTCTCTATTAGTAATCATCCACTAATATATGAAAAAGATTTTTCACCCAAACAGGAATTCAAAGCATCTTGCAACTCATACAATCTAAAAAGCATTCTCAGCCACCAGAATGGCAATGATGGTGAGCATGGATGTGTGTGTGTGCCCATGACCTTTTCTGTGCCCTTCTCTTCCTCTGCCAACACCAGGCTCCAGCCCTTCTGCCTTGCTGCACTGTATGCTTGGAACAAGCTGCCCAAATCCCTGCAGCGGGCTCCGTCTCTGGCAGTGTTCAAGGCACAGTTAAAATCTCACCTCTTTGAGAGTGTTTTCGCACCTAACTCCTCTCACCTTGGGTTCTGGTCCCCAACCCTATATGTCATGTCTGTCTGTCCTAATTAGATTGTAAGCTCTTCCGAGCAGGGACCGTCTATAAATGTCAGCCCACCTCTTTGAGAGTGCTTTCGACTCCTCTCACCTTCGGTTCTGCATCCCCAGCCCTATTTGTCATGTCTGTCTGTCGGAGTTATATTGTAAGCTCTTCCGAGCAGGGACCGTCTATAAATGTCAGCCCACCTCTTTGAGAGTGCTTTCGACTCCTAACTCCTCTCACCTTGGGTTCTGCGTCCCCAACCCTATATGTCATGTCTGTCTGTCCGAGTTAGATTGTAAGCTCTTCCGAGCAGGGACCGTCTATAAATGTCAGCCCACCTCTTTGAGAGTGCTTTCAACTCCTAACTTCTCTCACCTTGGGTTCTGCGTCCCCAACCCTATATGTCATGTCTGTCTGTCCGAGTTAGATTGTAAGCTCTTCCGAGCAGGGACTGTCTATAAATGTCAGCCCAACTCTTTGAGAGTGCTTTCGACTCTTAACTTCTCTCACCTTGGGTTCTGCGTCTCCAACCCTATATGTCATGTCTGTCTGTCCGAGTTAGATTGTAAGCTCTTCTGAGCAGGGACTGTCTATAAATGTCAGCCCAACTCTTTGAGAGTGCTTTCGACTCCTAACTTCTCTCACCTTGGGTTCTGCGTCCCCAACCCTATATGTCATGTCTGTCTGTCCGAGTTAGATTGTAAGCTCTTCCGAGCAGGGACCGTCTATAAATGTCAGCCCAGCTCTTCGAGAGTGCTTTCGACTCCTAACTCCTCTCACCTTGGGTTCTGCATCCCCTGCCCTATCCAAGTTAGATTGTAAGCTCTTCCGAGCAGGGACCATGTATAAATGTCAACCCACCTCTCCGAGAGTGCTTCGACTCCTAACTCCTCTCACCTTGGGTTCTGCATCCTCAACCCTATATGTCATGTCTGTCTGTCTAAGTTAGATTGTAAGCTCTTCTGAGCAGGGACCGTCTATAAATGTCAGCCCACCTCTTTGAAAGTGCTTTCAACTCCTAACTCCTCTCACCTTTGGTTCTGTATCCCCAACCCCATAAGTCATGTCTGTCCAAGTTAGATTGTAAGCTCTTCTGAGCAGGGACCATCTATAAATGTCAGCCCACCTCTTTGAGAGTGCTTTCGACTCCTAACTCCTCTCATCTTGGGTTCTGCATCCCCAGCCCTATCCAAGTTAGATTGTAAGCTCTTCCGAGAAGGGACCGTGTATAAATGTCAACCCACCTCTTTGAGAGTGCTTTCGACTCCTAACTCCTCTCACCTTGGATTCTGCATCCCCAACCCTATATGGCATGTCTATCTGTCCGAGTTAGATTGTAAACTCTTCCGAGCAGGGACCGTCTATAAAAGTCAGCCCAGCTCTTTGAGAGTGCTTTCGACTCCTAACTCCTCTCATCTTGGGTTCTGCATCCCCAGCCCTATCCAAGTTAGATTGTAAGCTCTTCCGAGCAGGGACCGTGTATAAATGTCAACCCACCTCTTTGAGAGTGCTTTCGACTCCTAACTCCTCTCACCTTGGATTCTGCATCCCCAACCCTATATGTCATGTCTGTCTGTCCGAGTTAGATTGCAAGCTCTTCTGAGCAGGGACCGTCTATAAATGTCAAATGCACAGCGCTGCCTATGTCTTTCAGCACTATATAAGTGATATATAATAGTAGTAGTAATTATAAGCAGATTGTCATGGATACAGGCTGGGGTTGGAATTGGAGGCGATGCCTATGATGAGCAACTAGACCTCTTCTCCTACCTTATGTGTTTTCCTCCCCCTTTCTTTTCTATCCCAAATTGCAGTTCTTCCCCGTCCCCTTTTCTATTGCAAGTCATTTTATTTTTACTAGTTTTGTTAAATGCTATTAATTTTATTGTATCTGAATTCTAATTTATTTGTAAGCCACATAGTTACTCTGTGATTTGCGTGATATCAAGAAATAACAAAAACTTGGATTGAGAAGAAGAGACAGACATGGCGTTGTGAAAGAAGGAGATTGGACAGAGACTAGATTCTTACGAGTTGATATTTCTGTGATTAACCTTGAAAGAAATCCTCTGAGAAGGAAACCAGACCAGTAGCATTCATTTATGCCTCGGAGCTGGGCCTTGGGGGTCCCTCCTGTACTCGCGACAGAGGATTCAAAAGACAGTGAAAAGGTGGCAGAAGGTGCCCCAAATACTTACAAGCTCATTAAACGTCGGGTCGGTTCTTTTTGGAACCATTTTTGTCTTTTTCTGACTGGTTTCATTGGGATCTGGTAAAAGATATATTTCAATATGTGCACTTGGGGTAGATCCATCGGGTAAACGCTGTGGATACAGAAGTGAATAATTATTGCAGGAGTAATCGATGCTATTGAAAAGAAACCTACAAGCTGAGACTGAGGGTCAGCTCCAAAGCTAGGGTTACCACATTTTGCATGGAACAATCCCAGGCGCATGGCCACACCCACTTCTGCCCCAGCCCCGCCCCCAGAAAGCTCCTCCTTTTCATTCCTGACCTGCGAGCTGGATCCAAGGGCTTCCGCGCATGCTCAGAGGCCCTCCAGACGCGGCCAGAGCTTTCCAAAACCTGGACAAACTGCTGGGTTTTGGAAAGTCTGTCCGGGCAACCAGACAGTCCTCTAAAAACCCTGAGCTTGGCACCGGTGCAAATTTTGAGGCACCCCTGTACTTAAAATGCAGCGCTGCAAGGAGCCCACTAGTGTCCCTGTATGGAGACCCCCAGATGCAGTGTCCATGGAAAATAAGAGATTTAGTGTTCCGTTTACAAAACTGCCGAAGAACTTCTTACCGTGGGCCCGTGAGGCAAATTCTCTGACGCTCATTCAGTTCCGGACCCATGGCCACGCCCCCAGGGCTGCCCAGTCCCACCCTCAGAAGGCATCCACGCATGACAAAGTGCCAGGTTTTGAAAAGCCGTCCAGGGAAATCCGGACGTCTGGTAAACCTACCTTCAAGTATCTGTGGACTTTATTCCAAAGTGAACTACACTTCTCCCTCCCTATTTGCGGGGATTAGGGGCAGAGCCGGCCCGCAAATAGGGAAAATTCACAAATAACTTTTGGGCCAGCTCTGACCCACCCTCGGATCTTACTTGGTGGTCTAGCAGTGACATGGGCAGGAGCAATCTTCCTACACTCCTGCCCCATGCTGTGAGTTCCCGTGGTCTCACAAGACTACAACAGGAACTCCCATTGTAGTGTAGGAAGATCCGCGTCAATGCTAGACCACCAAGTCAGAGCAACATCCCCCCCTCCCCTACACACACATATCATGTCTACCCAAGCCAAGATCATATTCGTGAACCTTTCTGACTTTGATGAGTAACTTCTTTGAAATTAGACCCCTATTTCCTGTTCCTCTAACTTATCTTTGGATTCCTTCTTTGCTTACAACCTGGGCTGTCGATTCAATTGTTTCATTGCGTATTGTGTCGACATACAGTGGTGCCTCACACAACGAACTTAATTCGTTCCAGGAGCAAGTTTGTTATGCGAAAAGTTCGTTATATGAAACGCGTTTTCCCATAACAATACATGTTAAAAAAAATAATTCGTTCTGCAGCATAAAATATGCTAAGATGACATAAAAAAAGATAAATTTGTCAAAATGGTGAAAATGGTGGTCTTGCTGAGGCCAAACTCTTTGACGAGGTCACACTGTTTTACCCCACATTCACTCCTTCTAATTATTTCCCGTTTCATTTCAACAGAAATCACCTTCCTGCTTTTTTTAGAAGCCATGATATATAAAAAATATTGAGTTTATCTTAAAAGGACGACTGTATACAGTGAGAGAGGGCAGAGTCTCAGTGGCAAAAACTGGGACTTAACTTTTCTTTTTTTTTTTTTTTTCTAGCATCGGGGAAGCGGCGAGAGTAGCTCCGCCCCCCCCAACGCATCAGCAGTAGGCGCCGGGCCCCTCCATAAAAGGAGGCGAGCCGACGGTCCGCCACTGCACAGGGAGCCAGGCGAAGGGCTGTGAGAGAGGGCAGTTAAGCGCAGTGACTAACGACTGCCTGCAGTGCCTGCGCGGAAGGATGCAATACATCGGCAGCTCGGGCGACTTCGTTGTGTGAAACGAAGTTCGTTGTGTGAAACGAAGTTCGTTGTGTGAAACGAAGTTCATTGTGTGAAGTTCGTTGTGTGAAACGAAGTTCGTTGTGTGAATCAAGACATGAAGTTCGTTGTGTGCAGCGTTCGTTGTGCGAGGCACCACTGTACTTTGCTTTGTTATCTGAATATTTTTACTGCTGTCATTAGCTATTGCTTGCGTTTGACATATTCTTGTTGTACATCACCTAGAGTACATTTCATCAAAAAGAGGATAACTAACTAACTAAACCATTTACGGACATGCAATTAGCAAAAACTCCTCTTTGACTCACAATATTCTTCAAGTGTTTCAGCAATATTTTCAACCTTGGCTTCTCATAGGAAATGTGTAACTGGACTCCAGGCTCCTTGCCAGTGAATTTATGACCTAAAAGAGTAACAACAGACTTTTATTTAGTTGAAATACTGCCTGCGTAATATTATAGAATAGGAATAGACATTTGCATATGCTAACAGGACATCATGAAGGTGTAACAATGTGCAGAATGAGTCAGTTATTGAGAGACATGGCGGAAGCCACTGTTTGCCCTGGATCGATAGCATGGAATGTTGCTACTCTTTGGAATTCCGGAATCTTGTTACTCTTTGGGATTCCAGAATCTTGTTACTCTTTGGGATTCTAGAACCTTGTTACTCTTTGGGATTCCGGAATCTTGCTACTCTTTGGGATTCCGAAATCTTGCTACTCTTTGGGATTCTAGAACCTTGTTACTCTTTGGGATTCTGGAATCTTGCTACTCTTTGGGATTCTGGAATCTTGCTACTCTTTGGCATTCTGCATGGAATGTTGCTACTATTTGGGATTCCAGAACCTTGTTACTCTTTGGGATTCTGTATGGAATATTGCTACTATTTGGGTTTTTGCCAGGTACCCTTGACCTGGATTGGCCACTGTGAAGATGGGATACTGGGCTTGATGGACCATTGGTCTGATCCAGGTGTTCTTATGAGGTGATGAACCACCAGGTCGACATTTGTTTCATAGATATTCACTGCCTCTGTCTGGATAGTATGTGGCACGGAGTATCCACACAGAGTGGGGAGTGTCATCAACATTCAGGTAGCGATGCTAGTCAAACCCACTATCCAGATCGCTCTCTGGACAAAGTTAGAACAATGATTTTTCTCTCTGAACTTTTTCTGGTCATCCTCTAGATAATGGTGTGAACATCTTAATAGCAGTGGTGCCCCCACATGGGCTCCTCCTTATTATTCAATGTCCAGACATCTACTGGTACAAGATGAGGGACATTCTAGCTATGAAATGTGGACAGCTGGGCGATCCTGTAGCTCAGTTGCAGTGCCCAGTTTGACCTCCAAATTGCCTCTTTCTGGATCAATAACATCTGGTGGCTGTATTTGGAGCCCTCGATACATGGTCCCGGAAAGAGACCGTGTGCCTGGCTCCCAATCTCTCATTAAGAGCAACAGGATTTAGAGCTCTTGACGTGAGGTCCTTGAAGGAGGCCAGGTGTATGGCTTCTGGCCTCAGGACCTCTGCTGCAATCTACAATCTAGGAAACGTGGAAGGGAAATAGGGGGAAAATCTTCAGAGAGTTCCAGAAAAGGCTGATAATGCCTGATTCTGGAAGAAAAAAGAGAAGGAAAAAAATACCAGGCCAAAAAGAAAAGGGCCTGGATCAGGGATAGAAATGCACTGCTGTTATTTGCCATGATTTTAGAACATTTGATTATTTACTTCTACGTTGTAAAACCATCTACTCAGTGACACTTTCAAATCATGTTCAGACTGGTTATACAATATTTCATTATCAGTCCAACACAGGTATGTCAGAGCCCAGGAGATAACGCACGTGATGCGGCTCCAGCATCTGCTCGATTCCGATTCTGCTTGGGCTGCCTGTGCGAATTTAAGATTCAGAAGGGGCAG
The DNA here is from genome assembly GCF_902459505.1 of Geotrypetes seraphini. Lineage (NCBI taxonomy): Eukaryota > Metazoa > Chordata > Amphibia > Gymnophiona > Dermophiidae > Geotrypetes > Geotrypetes seraphini. The sequence continues at coordinate 10,058,085 of NC_047090.1, read as the reverse complement.
AATAACAGCATGCATGCCGTACCCCACTGAAAATCTTCATCTCTCCGCCCAGTGGAAGTACCAGCAGAGTAGAGAGTGGATCCAGTGGTGCAGGCAAAGGCTTTCATGATTTCAACCATGATTAATGTGAAGTTCTCAAACACATTGTTTATGGAGGAACTTTTATGCTTTTATTTCCCGAGTTACAAGTTGTTCAAAATTCTATTATTTGAACTTTCTTTGGGATTGGGAAGTATGAACACGTTACTTCATATTTCATCTCATGGAGTACAAGTCATTATGGTTGGTTTATCACCAAAATACCTACAGGATTCTGTGACGCCCTATGTGCCCTCTTGACCGTTGCACTCTGCTACACATTGTAATTTGGTTATTCCAACTCATATGAAATCACATGTACAGACTATGAGATCTAGTACTTTCCTATGGGCGGGACCTGCTGAGTGGAACAGGCGGCCAGAATGCTTCAAGCCGGAAAAAGATTTGTATAAATTTAAAAAATCGTTAAAGCATCATCTGTTTTGTAAGATGGGTATTATTAAGAAGGGTATTACGACCAGAACGAGAGAAGTCATACTGCCGTTGTATCGGGCAATGGTGCGCCCGCACCTGGAGTACTGTGTTCAGTATTGGTCACCATACCTTAAGAAGGATATGGCAATACTTGAGTGGGTCCAGAGGAGAGCGACACGAATGATTAAGGGCATGGAAAACCTTTCATACACTGAAAGATTGGAGAGACTGGGGGCTCTTCTCCCTGGAAAAGCGGAGACTCAGAGGAGACATGATAGAGACCTACAAGATCATGAAGGGCATAGAGAAAGTAGAGAGAGATAGATTCTTCAAATTTTCAAAACAAAAGAACAAGAGGGCATTCGGAAAAGTTGGAATGAGACAGATTCAGAACGAATGCTAGGAAGTTTTTCTTTACCCAGCATGTGGTGGACACCTGGAATGTGCTTCCAGAGGACGTAATAGGACAGAGTACGGTACTGGAGTTCAAGAAAGGATTGGACAATTTCCTGCTGGAAAAAGGGATAGAGGGGTATAGATAGGGAGCTACTGCTGGGCACGATGGACCTCGGGTCTGATCCAGTGGAGGCATTGCTTATGTTCTTATGAAATATGATGGTTGATGCCTTTTTATATGAATTGGCAATTCTGATGGTTTCCGATATGTTTATTTCGCTTTATTTTTAACTTGTATTTGTTTGTTGTAATCCGCCTTGTTTAGAGGCAGAATATAAGTAAGAAACTCTAAATCATTATGAGAGTGGGTTTCCTACTGTTAGGATTTTGGATACTGGACAGCTCCAGCTCTCTTTCCGGAGCACAGCAAGGGATCAGCTGGGAGTTTCAGCCCTAACCGGGCACTGGAGAGCGTTGTAGGTATTGTAGGCAATAAATACACTCGAATCACCTCAGCAACACCAACACCAACTCTTCACTATCAGACAATTTGGAGATAAACTCAACAAAAAGGTGCATTTCAAACCAATATAGCAAACTCCAAATTCCTGTTATACCAGAACCCCCTACAGGCAAGATAACGAAATATCCCTACACTAACCACATTTACTCAAACACCTCCGTTAGAATCCAGACAAACCCTCACTTACTGCTCCAGATTTATTTATTTCTTTGGTATTAGATCCTGTCCTTCTAGGGTTACAACTTTACATACATATCAAAGTGTTTTTATACAAGATGTTGGCAAACATGGCATGGCAGGACAGGGATGGCAAGACACAACATATTCCAAGCGTGGTTAACAGAGCTTGGCAAACCGAGTATTACAAAATCTACACTGGCTGCCTGTGGAAGCAAGGGTCATCTTTAAGTTTGCTTCAAAACCGAATTATCCAGGCACAACCTGCACTCGTAGTGCCTACTTGGTCGCCTTTCCATCCTTGAAGGGCTGCATCTACAAGAGATTCCTTGATCGAACGCCATCATTCCAACCAACTTTCTTATCAAACTTTCAGGAAGTCGATCAAAACTTATCTCTTTGACAAATTTCTCTGCCTCGATGCATTCCTAAAACAAACTCGATTAACCTTAACATGCTAATGTAATTTTGAAAGTTTCTTGTATTATCGCTGTCTGTATACAGTCTCTTCCTCTGTAAACCACGCTGAACTATTTGTGGTATTGCAGTATATGAAAATAAAGCTATTATTACTATTATTATTATAGATGCATGCAACCCTGTCTCCCAGGCTCTAGCATCAGCTCATTGGCTACCCATAGCCATATGTTCAGTCTTCAAGGTCTTGGGCAACATGATGGCTAAGCTTCCTCTGTATGTGCCGAACAGGTCCCTCCCCGCCAGTGGTATAGTGAGGGTGAGTGTGGTGTCCCTCCCCCGCCCTCACCACACATGCACGTGCCCCGTTCCCCTACCTTTTTAATGTCAGTGTGAGCAGCTACCAACTCACTGCCCATGTTGACTTCGGCACGCTCTCTGATGTCATTTCCTAGGCGCGGGTCCCGGAAGTGGCCAGAGAGAGCGCCGAAGCCGGTGCGGGCAGCAAGTTGGTGGCTACTCGTGCCGAAGTTAAAATGGTATGGGGGAAGGAAAGGGACGTGTGTATGGCAGGGGGAGGAGTGGGAAGGGGGGGACATCCCCCCTCGACTCCCACTGCCCTCCGCTCCCAGGATGAAATACGCCTCAAAATGCCCCCTGGTCGTGTCCTTCGACTGCAAACCGCCAAATGGCGGTTCCTACTCCCAGACTCTGGAATCGACTGTCCTCGCTGATCAGATCCCTTGAAGGACTCCTCAACATTAGGCAAGCAATATAAATATCTCTCTTCACCTAAACCCCCGCCCTTGTCTGATGGATCCTGGTATGTGTCACGTAAGGAAATCTTGCAGTGTAACTATGGTAAACTGTATATTCATATTAGACCCCTAGTATGTGTCAAGTTAGGATAATACTTGTGTCATAAACTTGTACCGAAATTATGGCAAATCCAGAGCAAATTTTAACCTGTTAACTGTATACTACGTAGGTTCTGAGCTCTTCGGGGACAACGGAATAGAAAACGAATGAAATAAATAAATATATAAAGGCATGGCATGGCATACCTACTGTAGATTGAGCCCACTCCTGGTAGTTCTCATTCCTTAATCTTGCCAGGATGTCCACAATAGAGAGTTGTGCGGGGACAGAAATCCCACCCCTCTCTGTCCCCACCCGTCCCCGCCAGGATCCTCTCCGTCCCCACCCGTCCCCGCCAGGATCCTCTCCGTCCCCACCCGTCCCCGCCAGGATCCTCTCCGTCCCCACCCATCCCCGTCAGGATCCTCTCCGTCCCCACCCGTCCCCGCCAGGATCCTCTCCGTCCCCACCCGTCCCCGCCAGGATCCTCACCGTCCCCACCCATCCCCGCCAGGATCCTCTCCGTCCCCACCCGTCCCCGTCAGGATCCTCTCCGTCCCCACCCGTCCCCGTCAGGATCCTCTCCGTCCCCACCCGTCCCCGCCAGGATCCTCTCCGTCCCCACCCATCCCTGTCAGGATCCTCTCCGTCCCCACCCGTCCCCGCCAGGATCCTCTCCGTCCCCACCCGTCCCCGCCAGGATCCTCACCGTCCCCACCCGTCCCCGTCAGGATCCTCTCCGTCCCCACCCGTCCCCGCCAGGATCCTCTCCGTCCCCACCCGTCCCCGCCAGGATCCTCACCGTCCCCACCCGTCCCCGTCAGGATCCTCTCCGTCCCCACCCATCCCCGCCAGGATCCTCTCCGTCCCCACCCGTCCCCGCCAGGATCCTCACCGTCCCCACCCGTCCCCGCCAGGATCCTCTCCGTCCCCACCCGTCCCCGCCAGGATCCTCTCCGTCCCCACCCGTCCCCACCCGTATCCTCTCCGTCCCCACCCATCCCCGCAAGGAATTACCTCCATCCCCGCCTGTCCCCATAAAAAGCAGCAATTAATTCTGACAGGATCATCAATTCCACAGTTTCTTTTGTGTTTGCGCTGCTATTTTCCTTGTGGAATCTCTTTGGTGGAACCCTTTTTTTGTTTTCTGTTCAGGTAATTAACTTATAAACCCCCTCTTTTACTAAGGCTGACGTGTCCATTATATGGACGAACCCTGCTTCCAAAGCCTTCCATCCCCGTGGGAGTCCCGTTGGCAAGAGGGGGGGGGGACCCCATGGGAGTCCCGTGGGCCAGAGTGGGGTTTCCATGGGAGTCCTGTGTGATCCCCGTTCCCGTGCAGACCTCTAGTCCACAATGCACATGGATGAGAGCTATTTGCATGCAATGGGGGCAGTGCATACAATTTTTGGGGGGGACTAGAGGTTGTACTAGTGCAAGTGAAGCAATGACCAAGCAATGAGGCAGCCAAATATCTGGGGGAAGGGGGTTTAGTGGCAAAGCACACCTTTGCTCCAAAGTTGTCTCCCTTGAATGAACATCTTTTAAACCACAGGAAATGTTAGAAGCTGGGGGAGGAAGTCTTTAGAAGGAGAACCATGAAACGATCATTTCTACAACATCTGACATTTCACAAAAAAGGTCAGGAAGACAGATCAATCTTCCCTCCATTTAGAAGACTTATCCCTCAACGAAGTTGGGGCAGTCTCCATCGACGACTATGTGCTTAGTCCAGCGATTTTCCACTTTTTTCTTCCATATTTTTCCAACAGAACGAAAAAAAAGTGGAAAATCACTGGACTTAAGCGTATAACCCTCAATGGAGTCTGCTCCAACTTTGTTGGCTGGGCTGAGAACTTTTCAGAGGCCCCTCATGAAGAAATCATCACTCCCTACACCACTTCCAGTTTCCTCTAAGTCTTCGTTGTACAGATGCCACTTTGGTGTCTAAGTCTGAAAAAGTCTCAATTGTACTAAAAGCTTCTGGAAAAGGAAGAAAAGTCCATGGGGCAGAACCCAGTATTTCTTGAAGCCTTATTGTTGCAAGTTTCAAGTTTATTAGGTTTTTATATACCGCCTATCAAGGTTATCTAAGCGGTTTTTACAATCAGGTACTCAAGCATTTTCCCTCTCTGTCCCTCTTAACCACTGTTGGAAACAGGATACTGGGCTTGATGGATCAAGCCATTGTGACATCACTGCTGAGGTTGGCTCTTAGGCATTGGTGGAATGAGGCATTATGACATCACAATCTCAGCTCTGGAATGTTGCTACTCTTTGGGATCTTGCCAGGTCCTTGTGACCTGGGTTAACAAGTTTCAAGTTTATTAGGTTTTTATATTCCGCCTATCAAGGTTATCTAAGCGGTTTTTACAATCAGGTACTCAAGCATTTTTCCCATGAAGATCTTTGGATATTGGGCTATTTCTGTGGCTCAATACATTCCCAAAATAGGAAGTTATATAATAACATGAACCAACGTGTGACCCAGTTGCATTCCGACTTTTAATAATAATAATAATAATAACTTTATTTTTCTATACCGCCATAGTCAGGCGACTTCTAGGCGATTCACATTGTAAGAAGGCTGGACAGTCAGCGAATGATAAGGAGCCTAAAATAGAAAAGTTACATATACAAGTTACATACTAATTTAAGTTCCATGGGTAAAGAATACATGAAAATTGGAGCTTCCTGGGAGATTGAATAGCGTTTACGGGGGGGTTTGTTTTAGTTTAAGGGAGGTCTGTTTTAGTCAATGAATTTGTCGAATAGGGCGGTTTTTATTGCTTTTCGGAATGCATTGTAAGTCAGTTTGGGTTCATTTATGCAGTTTGGATGATACCTGTTGAGTTGACGTTGCCACTACTGCCTTACACACAACTCTGAGACGTGTACATACCTGGGCCCATGCCGAACAGATCTCCAGGATTCCCGTGTTCGGGCTCATCAAGTAAAAAGCTGAGGACTTGCTCATTCTGAGAAACAAATTAAAGAAGTTATTTTTTAAAATTAAAATACTAGCCAGCTGCATTTAGAAAACACAACACGACACAGGTAGGAGAAATTCAGCTCCAAATCTCATTACCGGCAGGGCCAGACATCACCAACCTTATTTCTTCTGATCGTGCTGCCCAATTACCCCACAAGGCGCAAACAAATCAGCTCATGTGCAACCCGATCAATCTGCCAAGCAGAAAGATCATCTACAAGGCAAGTCAAGAGAAACTCTGGGCCTAGGAGCTATATCTCCAGAGACACTGCTGAGAATTCAATAACCAGACACCAGAGTGCACATCTGTCAGCAATAAACATGTTCAAATTTAGGCTCATCTTGCTGGTTATCTCTAATGCACACAAATGCTCAAACTCATTAAATATAGGACGCCTCCTTAGAGTCACTGGAACATTTGGGGGAGGGAGATTTTCATTTGGCTTTTCTGCTTTGCAGTTTTTTGTTTTCGTGAATTCAATGAGTCAATCCATTCCTCCTGTCTGATAAAGACTGATATGAGGTATATTCCCTGTTTAATAAACATTGTACACCAGTCAAAGAACATAAGACCATAAGAATAGCCTTACTGGGTCAGACCAAAAGTCCATCAAGCCCAGTAGCCCGTTCTTATGGTGGACAAACCCAAAGCGTAGCAACTTTCCATGTTTGTTAAAGATTCATATATTGGGCTGAATTCCTTGTTTGATAAAGATTAAAGTAGTTATATCCTAGACTTCATTAGCTATTTCATAAAGATTTATACCGTAGGCGACATCCCCTGGTAAATATTCAGAAATAAAACTGACACATGGGGAGGGGGAATAGCTCTCTGATGAGGAAAGATTAAAGAGAAAATTTCATTATTCTTATTTAAATTGTACCCCGCCAAAAACTAAGGGCTCCTTTTATCAAGGTGCGCTACGGGGGGGGGGTTAGCGCGTCGGACGTTTCATCATGCGCTAACCCCCCCGGCAAGCCTAAAAACTAACGCCTCGTCAATGGAGGCGTTAGCGACTAGCGCGGCGGGCGGTTGAACGTGCGGTATTCCGCGCGTTAACCGCCTTTCGCAGCTTGATAAAAGGAGCCCTAAGTGGCTTACAAAAAAATGTAGATAAAAGAACCATTCACAGACAATTAGCTTATAAGCAGAAGACCAAAAGATAAGACGCCAGAGCTGTGCATGGAGAGACGTGCTAATAATAGCCTCTAGAATCATCCATCTCAGGAAAGCTAATTAATACAACCATTCTTATCATGTGGGGAATTACCTCCTGTCCTATTATACACAGTGCTATCATCAAAAGCATTAAAAAAAGAAAGCCTGCATAAACAAATTAGCTTTTAAAATCTTTTTAAACTACAACAGCGTTGGACAAAACCACATATGTCCTGTTTCTTAGAGAAGACACATGCGGACGTCTCTGCAGAGCAGATTGCAGTTGGTACTGGTAAAGAAACCTGCCTCTCAAAATCAGATATCGAGCAAATCAGGGGAAATACAGGATTTATTACTGGAGAATGCACTAAATAAGTTAGCATAGCCGGGCCTAAGAAAGCTTTGCACAAATTCCTGGAAGAAAAGTCCATACTGCGCTATTAACGTAGACCTGGGGAAAGCCGCTGCTTAGAGCTATCCACACCAGTGAACACAGAGAGAGTTCTCTTGTGAATGGGAGATTATGGTATCTAAGCACTGATTTTTGAAACATGGTTAGGGGTTAGGGGTTGGGGTTAGTGTTTTTGTGTTAGATCTTGTTTGCCCTGTTGCAGTTCTAAGCGAAACACTGGTTGGCCATCATCGGTGGGACTCAGTTGCAATAAAATACTATTTGTTTGAATGAGAAGCACAGCGGACTTTGAGGAATTATTGAGAGATTTTGCAAGATTTTCATCTTTGGAAAAATTGAGAGGTTTAAATATGATGAACTTCAAAGAACTGTTTTTTAGCCGATGAGGCGAATTGTCCTTCTCTAGTCTGTGACAATAGGCTGATGCAACAGACGGGGGGGATCTGAGGCTTTTCCTCTTTAAGTTCCTTGTAATTCCGCATTAGATTCTGTTATTCTTCAAGAGAGAGGTTTTTGGAGAAGTCTTGGTTGTGTTCTTGAAAGCCACTGCTTCTTGGGTTCCTGCAGTTACCAGTGGGCCTGGGTTGGCCACTGTTGGAAGCAGATACTGGGCTTGATGGAAAACCTTTAAGGTGGGTCTTTGGGTCTCCAAATACTGCTGGCATTGCAAGGCAGATACAGAGGGTCCTTTTACTAAGGTGCGATAACCAATTTAGCTCGTGCTAGTCTTTAGGGTGTGCTAAATCGATTATTGTGCCTTAGTAAGACCCCATAGTATTTTACCCTCCTAATCGGAGAAAGTTTGTGCTATTATTCCAGATATTTTGAGATTTTGAATTGCCTTATCAGTCTATCAGACGTTCTTTACTTTATTATCGTCAATAACGGCTAAGTTGTCTGAGGAGACTGGGAAGATGATAACCAATGGATGCTTATCCTACCTCGTATTAAATATAAGGTCTCCTATATATTTAATTTGTCATTTTGTTTCAGGCGAGTTCCTGACTTGCTTCTTCATCTACCTCAGCCCAGCAGCAGGTTGTGTATCTTTTTGGGTTCAGGAATAAATATTTCTGATTGTACAGTGTGGCTGGATCAAGTGGAAGGTATGAGGAGCTCTCACTTTCCATGTTATGTGTTGTGGGCCCACCTTCTATTCGATGTACTTGTGATCACTGCACCAGGGCTGCTTTAAAAAAAAGGTTTGGCCAAGTTCCTGGAGGAAAAGTCCATAGTCTGCAATTGAGACAGACATGAGGGAAGCCACTACTTGCCCTGGATCGGTAGCATGGGACTTTGCTATTATTTGGATTTCTGTCAGGTACTTGTGACCTGGATTGGCCACTGTGGAAACAAGATAGGCCATTGGTCTGACCCAGTATGGCTAGTCTTATGTTCTTATGATTTTGTTCCAGACCCACTGAAATCATCAGTTACATATCATTTTGCCCAATCAGTCAGAGTAACAGTGCTGGTATTTTCACTACAGTCTTGGAGCAGGAGCACTGGCCCTGCCTGGGTCCTAGGCCTGAGGATACATAGAGACAGCGCTAGCTGGAGCAGAGCCCAAAATCTCATTGCTTGGTAATACAGCTGAAATGTGGACTCAGTGACTGAATGTGATTTGGGTTTTAAGGAGCAGATACATTAATCTGACAAGACACAGTGTCACGTCAAATGCATTTTCTGTATCATACATTTGTAATGGATGCAACACTGCTCTCCTATCATAAACGAAAGGCCTGGATCGTTCTTTCCTTTATACAGTCATGAGTCACAGTGTTGTCAAGTTCATGTTCTAATCCTCCAATCTATAATTCCTCGTATTCTTTGGCTGCTTTTAAAACAGAACAATAACACTCAGATCTGCCATATGACAAATGTCGAGCAGTGGTGCATGACATTAATGAAACCTTCTATCACCTTCCAGGATGGTCTGCTGGTTCTTCTCATGCTCCGGTACACAGAGGTTTCTTCCTGGGGTCTGAAGTGAAACCAGCATTTCTCTAAGTATAATTTCATAAGCATTGCTAATGGGCTTGAATTGCATGCCCTTTCGAGAAGAAGGAAAGAGATCAACTAAGAAATGTAGAATAAGAGTCCGTGAATTTTCAGACTCCCACATTCTGGAATGTTCTTCTTTCCTACGTAAGATCTGGACCACCATTTTCACAATTCAAATGTTATTTGAAGACCTTTTGCCTCTCATCTGCTTCTTCTTTTTGCCTGAATTACCCTTATAAATCTCATACTTCCCTTCCCTTACTTGTACTCAGTTTTTGGTTGTTGTGGGTCTTTTTTTTTTTTTTTTTTTTAAGTAGACAAGTTTCATTCTTTCTTATGTTAAGTTCCTTTATTTCTGTTTCTGGTTTTAGCTATGTTATATTGTAAACTGTGTTGACTTGACCGCAGAGAATGCGGTAGAGCAAATCTGTGAATAAACAGTAAACGATAGACCAGAATATACTGTGTGAAAGAGTCTAGAAAACTGATCAAGTAAAACTTCTGAATCTAAGTTGAACAGAATTGCTCTTCAGCATTAAAATGTGTCTTAACTAATATGTGTGGTGTCGCTTAGACTGGAAACTCCTCCTTCTTATACCGATATCCCATCTTCTAGCACCTTATTTCATGAACAGATACCATAATAAACATAAAGGGGTCATTTGGGGCCTGATTCTGTAAATGGTGCCGTAAATTAGGGGGCAGTAGGTACCCAATCACTGCTTAACTTAATTGCTTTATTTGGCGCAGTAATTGACCAGGCCATTAAAATACAATTAAAAACTCATTAATAAAGAAGTAGGCAGCTACTAGGGTAGGCGTTGGAATCATGTCTACAGCAAGGCGCCTAGTGGCATCTAAGGTCACAGTAGGCGTGGTTAGGGGCAGAGATGACCTGAGGTGCCACTAGGTGCAGTTCTCAAAAGATCTTAGGTGTCAATAATGTAGGCCAGTATAAGAATAGCCTTACTAGGTCAGATCAATGGTCCATCAAGCTCAGTAGCCCATTCTCACGGTGGCCAATCCAGGTCTCCAGTACCTGGCCAAAACCCAAAGAGTAGCAACATTCCATTCAGAATCCCAAGGAATAGCAAAATTCCAAAATCCCAAAAAGTAACAAGATTCTAGAATTCCAAAGAGTAGCAACATTCCATACAGAATCCCAAGGAATAGCAAGATTCCAGAATCCCATAGAGTAACAAGATTCTGGAATCCCAAAGAGTAGCAACATTCCATACAGAATCCCAAGGAATAGCAAGATTCCAGAATCCCATAGAGTAACAAGATTCTGAAATCCCAAAGAGTAGCAACATTCCATACAAAATCCCAAGGAATAGCAAGATTCCGGAATCCCAAAGAGTAACAAGATTCTAGAATCCCAAAGGGTAGCAACATTCCATACAGAATCCCAAGGAATAGCAAGATTCTGGAATCCCAAAGAGTAACAAGATTCTAGAATCCCAAAGGGTAGCAACATTCCATACAGAATCCCAAGGAATAGCAAGATTCCGGAATCCCAAAGAGTAACAAGATTCTAGAATCCCAAAGAGTAGCAACATTCCATACAGAATCCCAAGGAATAGCAAGATTCCGGAATCCCAAAGAGTAACAAGATTCTGGAATCCCAAAGAGTAGCAACATTCCATGCTACCGATCCAGGGCAAGCAGTGGCTTTCCCCCATGTCTTTCTCAATAACAGAAAATGGGCTTTTCCTCCAGGAAATTGTCAAACCTTTCTTAAAACCTGCTACGCCATTCATTATAATATAGTAAAACCCTGGCCTAAGTTTGGTGATAGGTGCCTTTAGCCGTAAGTCTTTAAATGGCGCTAAAGCGTGAGTAACACACAGCCGGGGCCTTTTTTGTAGGCGGCTGCCAATTTAGGTGCTGTTTACAGAATCTGACCCTTGGTTATAGATAACATACAAGTCCGCTGTCCATGCATTTTCTACTGTTATTCAGATAGCAACGGGCTGAAAATATGTCCAGTCGTTCCACCACTATCAATCCAGTGGAGACACAGAGGGAGGGTGGATGAAGAGTAGAGATTCTCAACAGTTAACCAGTACAGCAGGTAGAAACTAATTGAACAGTGGTGAGTCTGTATTTTCAGGACTGATGACTATTCACAATAACATTGTCTAAATTAATTCATATATTCAGCACAAACACTTCCGTTATAAGTAGCACCGTCACCACCACCGCCGAAAATTTCCTGTCAACATGTCTTAAATAGTGAAAATAAAGTAAAAATAGACGTTATCACATACGTGGGCTAATTCATAGGATCCATTGAATATCTTCTCCAGATAGAAATTCAGGTCTTGCATCCTTCTGTGATCCCGGTGGATGTGAGAGAAAAGGTTGTGACTGGAACAGATAAAGCAGAGAAAATGATTCTTCCTGATCTGGTCATCCCGTGGCTTTGAAATGATAATTGCATTGTACACCTTAGAGCGAGCTTCTCACACGAGTCCAAACTCAAGGAGAAAAGCAGTGATTTGCTTTGCGAATGCCAGGATTGGTGTGAGAACAGAAGGAGCAGCTAAAGTGTGAATGAATTAGCTAATCTGTTCCTAGATTAATGTCTCACAGTCCCAAATTTTTGACACCAATGGTCAAAACTGTGAAGTTAGCAGCATGATTCCCTTTATTTGGCCTTGTGCTCAGAAGCAACATGTATTTCCTATGGCTCTTGTGACAGATCTGCATCTCCAAATGCCTGTTGGCACTGTTGCTCTCGTTCAATATCAAGTTACTTAAAGCAGCCATTTCACCATCTGTCAATTAAAGGGTTAAAATATGAAAGCACTATGATGGGGGGGGGAAGAGGGGGGCTAATGAACAACGAGAAAATGTCTGGTGTGAATAGGAAGGAGGGTTGCGTATAGCTATCACCCAGGTCCCATGTCCGCACTTCCAGTGAATGAGGCAGAAATGTTTCATGTGTGCGAAATAATTACACACAATGGCCTGAGGCTCGTTAAAATATCTCATGAGGAATGCAAGTGAAATAAGCTCTTCCTTTCAGTTCTGTGAGCTCCATGAATGCCACCCAACTCCATGTCATCTGGACAGAGAACTGACAGCAGCTATTCAGGGAACGGTGCAGGGCCAGGCTGGAGCACGGAAAGCTCGCTCTTGCCGATACACCACTGGACCACCAGGATTTATAAAGGTGAAAAAAAGGTACCGGGGAGGGGTAAAAAATTGTTTGCCTGTTGGGACGGATCCCTCCTGTCCTGGTCTACCACTAGACCACCAGAGAGGGGACAGGGTGCAGAGCCTGCCATGGAGTGTGGGGTTAGGTGCAGAGCCTGCAGGGAGTGAGGGGGGCTGGGTTAATGACAGTGATGATAGTTCTTAATACTGCTATTGACTTTACATGGTTGAAATATTATTCTGCTATATTTTATTAAATATATTAGTACACTTGAAAATTTTATATTGATTTAGCATTTATAATTTTGTTATTTCTTTTTCTGACAGGTTTTATTCTTGTTAAAAATTTAGATTTGAATACTCTGATTTACTGTAACAAGAGGATTTCTTGTGTATTATTTGGAAAATTAATAAATAAATAAATTAAAAAAAATATATTAGTATACCATTTGGTTCAGAATATTTTTTTTTCTTGTTTTCCTCCTCTAAACCTAGGTGCGTCTTATGGTCAGGTGCGTCTTATAGTGCATAAAATATGGTAGATCCCTAGTATGTGTTGAATTAGGATAAAAACTTGTATAAAAAAAGCTTGATCTGTAACTATGGCAAAATGTAAGCTGTTAACTGTATATTATGTATGTTTAACCTGAAACCCATTCTGAGCTCTTTGGGGAGAATGGGATAGACGATCGATCAATGTCATCTCATGGATATCCAGAAACCAGACCTCTCTGGGAACCAAGTAAAATAATTCAGAACTTAATCTTACTCTGGTAGGGGTGGCACATGAAACTGCTTTTGGAGTTGGCTGTGGAGTTTTAAGAACTGTCTGTATGTCTTTTCAGTCAGGATGACCATCCCATCGCTCTTCACCACCTCGATCAGGTATACCTGAAGCCAAAGAGAGCATGAAAAGACACAAAGTACAATTTCTAAGAATACAGAACGTCCAGCCAAATGTTTCAGCTTCTATAGTGAACTCTGAAGTTAATTGCATAAATCCTCTTGAATATTCTTCTCAAATATTGCCTTCTAGTGCACTATACTGTAGCATAATTACATTGTCTACAAAGAGCTGAGGGTCTCTTGGGTGGGAGATGCTAATTCGAGCCTGACACATATTTCTTCAAACACCAACTCGTCATTTGTTAAAAACAAAGCTTGGAGCAGCAGAGAGGCTGGAAGAAAGGCAGCCCTAGAAAAGAAAACTATTCAATAACAATCAAATTACGATGAAAGGTCCAGTGCTTACACTTTCCTGCTTCCTGCTGAATCCGAGGACTGTTGCTCTTACAATTGACCTGTCGGTACTGGGAGTCTCAGCCCGGGATTCAGGCTTGGAAGCAAACTTAGTGGCGCTTGAGGCTATCATTTGCCCAAGGATATGGATCATATTATTCAGTTTGACAGGAACGCATTCCAAACTTTCCTGTATTTTCCTGGTGAGAAACAAAACACAGTCCAAGTGAGGTGGACCAGCTTGGCTGGTCAGTGGAATTTCTGGAGAATGCATCATCCTTCCCTTAAATTATGAACTAGCCTCAGAAGCACTTTTCTAATGTATTATGCGTATGTAAAACATGTTTTTACATCTATCAAGGGCTCTGTTAGAGTCATACTGGAATGGGTGTTCAAGTCCTAGCGACTTGATGAAAATCATCAAGTTTTCACGGCAGAATACAGAAGGAGATTGCCTGGCTTTTCTTTTGCACAGTATAAATTCAATGTGGTCGCATCAAGCGTGATCTTCCGCATCCAACACTGCCCGCCTGCTGCTGCCCAGATGGCTGGTACATCGCTAGTCTGACATCTCTGCTGAAACCTGGCCACCTTGGGAGGCCCTGCTGGTAATGAAACTACCTACGGCTTGGCTTTCAGCTTTGCCTTGACAAGACCATGCACCATGACTAGCGTGGGAACACATTATCAAGTTTCAAGTTTTAGTTTCAAGTTTAATAAGGATTTGATTGATTGCTTAATCAGAATTCTAAGCGATGTACATATCAATAAAATTACAAATTTAATTGCTTATAAAAAAAAAAATGAACCCAGTGAATTGTGTAAAACGATGAAATGAAAATGAGGGAAAAGACCTCAAATGCCCTAGTGTCAATATACTTAACACTTTAGAAAAAAGATGTAGAATTAGAAAAGGTACAAAGAAGGGCGACAAAAATGATAAAAGGGATGGGACGACTTCCCTATGAGAGGCTAAAGTGGCTAGGGCTCTTCAGCTTGGAGAAGAGACAGCTCAGGGGTGATAAAATACTGAGTGGAGTGGTGAGGGTAGATGTGAATCCCTTATTCACTTTTCCAAAAATACTAGGACTAGGGGACATGCGATGTAGATTTAAAACAAACTGGAGAAAATATTTCTTCATGTGTAAACTCTGGAATTTGTTGCTGGAGAATATGGTGAAATCAGTTAGCTTAGCGGGGTTTAAAACAGGTTTGGCTAATTTCCTAAAAGAGAACTCCTTAGGCCATTATTGAGATGGCTTGAGGAAATCCACTGCTTATTCCTAGGATAAGCAGCATAAAATCTGTTTTTCTCCTTGGGATCTAGCTAGGGACTTGGGAGCTGGGTTAGCCACTGACCCAGTATGGCTATTCTTATGTGAGCCAAGAATAGGACAATTGAGCCATTGTGACATCACTGATGAGGTTGGCTCTTAGGCAATTGTGGAATGAGGCATTATGACATCACAATCTCAGCTCTGGAATGTTGCTATTCTTTGGGTTTCTGCCAGGTCCTTGGGACCTGGGTTGGCCACTGTTGGAAACAGGGCTTGATGGACCTTCGGTGCAACCCAGTATGGCAATTCTCATTGGTCAAAAAACCTCATTTCTATGCTCAACAATTTTAATTAAATTTTCCTCTATTCAACATTGTTCAATAACAAACTTTGCAGCCAAATTAAATCCACCCCCAAGCACTTAACTTGTGGGCAAACCATTCCACTCAGGGCTCTGCTTCCAAAGTCAATAGTGCAGTATAGACAGACTTTCTGGACCCCTTCTAAGGTTTCTAAAGATTGTTCTAGCTTGTGTTGGACTTGTATCTTCTATCATATGTTGAGCTAATGTGAAGACATTCTGGGCAGTGGCATAGCGAGGGTGAGAAGCATCCCTCTCCTGCCCTCTTCTCTGGCCCCCAGGCTCCTTCCCCACCTCTTCCCTACCCCATGCCTCTTTTACCAACTTTCGGCCACATCAGCTTCAGCTCTCTCTCTGATGTGACTTCCTAGACGTGGGACCTGGAAGTGATGTCAGAAGCAGAGCCGATGCTGGCACAAGCAACAAGTTGGAGTTCCTGCTCATGCCAGCAAAAGGATAGAGATATGGCGGGGGGTTAGTGAAGGCATGCGTGTGGCAGGGAAGGGGGGCATAAGAACATAAGATTTGCTGTTGTTGGGTCCGTCCAATGGTCCATCGTGCCCAGCAGTCCGCTCACGCAGCGGCCTTTAGGTCAAAGACCAGTGCCCTATCTGAATCTAGCCTTACCTGCGTCTGTTCTGTTCCAGCAGGAACTTATCCAACCAAGACAGCATCTCCTCCTTACTACGCCACTGATTCTGGGATTTGGTCTGGCACAGAGTTCAGGATGCTTTTCCATTTCATATTGAGCTGACATATAAAGTTGTTAGTTGACGCTCACCTGCTTTACCTCATTTGATGCAAAAGAATTTGTTTGATATTCTTATGGGTTTGGCAGGATATCTTGTCAGAATGCAATGATAGTACAGCCCTGTCTTTTCATGATTGGTGGGTTGGAGTCTGCCTTAAGCATAGCTATGAAGAGGTGACTGCTTTTAAGTTTGACGGACTTAGCACTTTAAGAGGATTTGGGTTCCTTTGGATGACTTTTGTCTTTGGACTCCTAACTTGTAATTTTTGAGGGGATTGTGGGGAAATACAGGGTGGCTTCTGTATTGCTTTAAACCTAAGAAAGATATTTCAAATAAAATAAATTTCATGTATTATTTTTAAAGCACTCTATGGTCAAACATCTGAATATGTGACTGGTTTAGAGAATGACATGGGGACAGATTGTTCCCTGTCCCATCGAGTTCTTCTCCTGTCCCTGCCCCATTCCTGCTCCGTCCTCATCTGCACAAGCCTCAAACACTTTAAAATCACAAGTGTTTGGGCTTATAGGAATGGGACAAGGAGAGCAACAACACTCATTGGAACGGGATGGAGAAATTGAGTTCCTGTGGGGACAGGGACAAATTTGTCCCCATGTCATTCTCTAGGCTGCTTTATTGAACACATCAAATTCACCCTCCTACTTTTCGTTCCCAAGATCAGAACTCACTTTGGGTCTCTTTTACAAAGCCACGATAACAATTCTTCTGTGGCAAACGCACCAAAGCCCACACGGATTGGATGGCGATTGGTACATTTGCCTTGGCTTTGTAAAAGGAGCCCTTAATTTTCCATCTGTTAAGAGGTCCTTTATAAAAAGTAGCTAAATAATTCTTTCTTTTTTCCGAATAGCTTTCCTTTGGTAATTAAGCAAGAACTTATATCACAAATTGTTAAAAACCCGGTTCAACAACAAAGCTCCGATAGGTTGTTCTCCTTCTGGCCAATTGGGCTGATTCTTTGGTTTAAAAACTTTTCTCTCCTTATATTTGATATTCTTTTATATATCTTTTCAATTGTATTAATTTCATGCTGAATTTCCTTTCTGTACAAGTTTTATGCTTGATTATATTGAAAAATTCAATAAATATTAAATAATAAAAAACTTTTCTCTTTCATAAATTTTCGATATTGTAACATGCTTATTACACTTTATATTTAGTTGTGACATCCCAAAATTGTACGTCACTTAGGACCATTTGAGAGTAAGCAGTTTATAGACATCTAAATTGGACTAAAACAGAATAGAGGCACAGAGTCACTCCCTCTTCTTAGTAGACATTTTTCATGGGGAACACTGCCCATACGCCGAGAGGTTGGATAGGCTGGGGCTCTTCTCTCTGGAGAAAAGGAGGCTCAGGGGAGATATGATAGAGACCTTCAAGATCATGAGGGGCATAGAGAGGGTGGATAGGGACAGATTCTTCAGACTGAGGGGGACAACAAGTACGAGGGGGCATTCGGAGAAACTGAAGGGAGATAGGTTCAAAACAAATGCAAGGAAGTTTTTTTTCACCCAAAGGGTCGTGGACACTTGGAATGCGCTACCGGAGGAAGTGATCAGGCAGAGTACGGTACAAGGATTCAAACAGGGATTGGACGGATTCCTGAGGGATAAAGGGATCGTGGGATACTGAGGGAGGAGCTGGGATGTAACACAAGTATAGAAAGTTAACCAGGTAATGAGTATAAACCAACCAGGTCGTGCATGTGCAAGACCGGAGGGCTAGGACTTCGATAGGAAGGCAGGACTTAAATGGGAAACCAAGGTGGCAAGGGAGCCCCTTCTGATGATTCAGACAGGTCTTGACCTGTTTGGGCCGCCGCGGGAGCGGACTGCTGGGCAGGATGGACCTGTGGTCTGACCCGGCAGAGGCACTGCTTATGTTCTTATGTTCTTAATTGTGTATTTCTGGGGCTGCACTGGGAGTCTCTTTTGGCAAGACACAGAGACTCCTATAGAAGGCATACATAGGCAGTTTTTCAGCCTTTTCATATGGAAATGCTTCTATAAAATGACCCCTTCCTCCATGTACCTGGTAAAGTAGCTGGTGGCCTCAAGGTCCGAGTCCTGTGGTCGCAGGTTTCTGTGCATATATTTCAAGTCTTGGACACCTCTTAACTCTGGCAGTCCTGCCTGCATCATCTTTCCACCCAGAATAATAACAAAAATTAGTCAGGAAACAGGACTATCTGTGTTCAAAATACACAAACGTAAATCCAAAAAGGATGGAATTAGGCCATGATCCAATTAATTCCTCAAGAAACTTCAAAATCAAACTAGTACACTAAATTTACTTGTTTCGCTGGTCGTGGTGCTACGGTGACTACCTGTATCTGTGGAATTGAAATTCAAAATTCTTACACTTGCTTTTAAAGGCCTGAGACCTCAACTGCCAATGGATCTAGACAATCTGCTTATCCCTTATGTGCCTACATGCAACTAGCCGTCTTACATTACATTACATTCGTGATTTCTATTCCGCCATTACCTTGCGCTTCAAGGCGGATTACATAAGAATTGTCGAGAAATTAAGGTAATACATGTTGGGTAATTTGAACATTTTAGATTTGATAGGAGTAGACAGTGTGGTAGGTGGAGCTTGGGAAGGAACTGGTCGTGTTAAATAGGTTTTATGTATTTTTTTGAAGAGTAGAGTTTTTTTTTGGTTTTTTTTAAAGGTTTTGTAGTCTGTGTCAAAGACAGCAGAAAGGTGATTTGCCTGTCTAGTTTTGTTGCTTTGGTCTAATCTAATCTAAACCTTAAGTTTATATACCGCATCGTCTCCATGAGTATGGAGCTCGACACGGTTTACAAGAACTTAAAATAGTAGGTAGAGAGGAAGAAAAAAAAGGATTACATGAATTTATATGAAGAAGGGGAGGGGAAAGGGGGGGAAGGATAGAGCTACAATTTGCTGAAAAGCCAGGTTTTCAAGTTTTTTTGCGGAATAACTGAAGGGAGCTCAGGTTCCGCAGCGGGGTGGCGAGGTCATTCCAAAGACCTGTGATTTTGAAGAGAAGGGATTTTCCCAGTTGCTACTCTTTGGGATTCCGGAATCTTGCTATTCCTTGGGATTCTGTATGGAATGTTGCTACTCTTTGGGATTCCAGAATCTTGCTATTCCTTGGGATTTTGTTTGGAATGTTGCTACTCTAATCTAATCTAATCTAAACCTTAAGTTTATATACCGCATCATCTCCATGAGAATGGAGCTCGACACGGTTTACAAGAACTTAAAATAGTGGGTAGAGAAGAAGAAAAAGGAATTACATGAACTTATGTGTAGAAGGGGGGAGAGAAAGGGGGGAAGGATAGAGCTACAATTTGCTGAAAAGCCAGGTTTTCAAGTTTTTTTGCGGAATAACTGAAGGGAGCTCAGGTTCCGCAGCGGGGTGGCGAGGTCGTTCCAAAGACCTGTGATTTTGAAGAGAAGGGATTTTCCCAGTTTGCCTGCATAGTGGATGCCGCGTAGGGAGGGGAAGGCTAGTTTAAGCCTTTGGGCAGTTCTGGAGGTGTCGGGACTGGAGGAGTTGAAAGACAGTGGGATAAGAGGAGGGAGGATGCCGTGAATGATCTTAAAAGCCAGGCAGGAACATTTGAAATGGATTCTGGGGATTATTGGGAGCCAATGAAGTTTGGCAAGGAGTGGGGAGGCATGGTCAGATTTGCGTTTTGAGAAGATCAGTTTGGCTGCAGTATTCTGGTGGCCATTAGGTTGTCCTATAGTTTTCTTCGTTTGACATTTTTGGTTGGCGGGTGTGTGACTAGTGAGTGGGTTCCCATGCCTCATTACTTGCTCTTCTTCGCCTCTTCTGTCTTCAGGAGTGTCTCTATGGAAGGCCCTACCTATGGATTAGAGAATGACACGGGGACAAATTTTTCCCCATCCCCGCAGGAACTCAATTTCCCCGCCCCCATCCTTGCGAGTTTTGTCCCTGTCCCTGCCCCATTCCTGTAAGCTGTGTCTTAATCGCACAAGCCTTGGACACTTATGATCTTAAAGTGTTTGAGGGTTGTGCAGATGAGGACAGAGCGTGCAGGAATGGGTCAGGAAAGGAACTTGTGGGGATGGGACAGGAAAATAAGTTCCAGTGGGGACGGGGAAAAAATTTGTCCCTGTGCCATTCTCTAATGCCTGGCAACTAAAATTCAATGCAAAGAAATGCAGAGTAATGCATTTGGGGATTAATAATAGGAAGGAACCGTATATGCTGGGAGGAGAGAAGCTGATATGCACGGATGGGGAGAGGGACCTTGGGGTGATAGTGTCCGAAGATCTAAAGGCGAAAAAACAGTGTGACAAGGCAGTGGCTGCAGCCAGAAGGATTCTGGGCTGTATAAAGAGAGGCGTAGTCAGTAGAAGGAAGAAGGTGTTGATGCCCCTGTACAGGTCATTGGTGAGGCCCCACTTGGAGTATTGTGTTCAGTTTTGGAGACCGTATCTGGCGAAAGACGTAAGAAGACTTGAGGCGGTCCAGAGGAGGGCGACGAAAATGATAGGAGGCTTGCGCCAGAAGACGTATGAGGAGAGACTGGAAGCCCTGAATATGTATACCCTAGAGGAAAGGAGAGACAGGGGAGATATGATTCAGACGTTCAAATACTTAAAGGGTATTAACGTAGAACAAAATCTTTTCCAGAGAAAGGAAAATGGTAAAACCAGAGGACATAATTTGAGGTTGAGGGGTGGTAGATTCAGGGGCAATGTTAGGAAATTCTACTTTACGGAGAGGGTGGTGGATGCCTGGAATGCGCTCCCGAGAGAGGTGGTGGAGAGTAAAACTGTGACTGAGTTCAAAGAAGCGTGGGATGAACACAGAAGATTTAGAATCAGAAAATAATATTAAATATTGAACTAGGCCAGTACTGGGCAGACTTGCACGGTCTGTGTCTGTGTATGGCCGTTTGGTGGAGGATGGGCTGGGGAGGGCTTCAATGGCTGGGAGGGTGTAGATGGGCTGGAGTAAGTCTTAACAGAGATTTCGGCAGTTGGAACCCAAGCACAGTACCGGGTAAAGCTTTGGATTCTTGCCCAGAAATAGCTAAGAAGAAAAAATAAAAAATTTAAATTGAATCAGATTGGGCAGACTGGATGGACCATTCGGGTCTTTATCTGCCGTCATCTACTATGTTACTATGTTACTGTGGATCTCTGTAATATATGTGGAGGGGCATTTTCAATAGGATGTCTAAGTCCAACTTTGGATGTTTCCTGCAAGACTTTCAAAGTCAAAGGCGGAGAGCAGCCATTTTCAAAACCAGCAAAACCACTTGACGTCCAATTTTGTTTTGAAAATAGCCTTCTTAAACGTCTTGGCCACCGGGATGTCCAACTTTGTTTGCCATTTTAAACCAGATAAACATCCAAGTTCAAAACGTTCAAATCCAGACCATTCGGATGTGGGAGGGGCCAGCATTGTAATGAACTGACCACACAGACATCCAAACAGAGCAATGGGGCATCTTAAGAGGGCACTGCTGTGAACTTCACATAAAGGGTACAGCGGTACATCTCACCAGAACCCCCTTATAATGGTTGATGAGCCATCTAAGCCTTCCCCCCTAACCCACTATACCCACCTGCCTACCACCCCAATAGCCCTTATGACTGAAGGTGGCCTTACTCCTCTTTATGGTTCACTAGCCCACTCACCAGGCTACTTAAGACCCCTTTGTGCAGCTCTACTAGGCTTTCCCATACCAGGTGCAACTGTTCTAGAGACAGGTATGTTCAAATCTTTGTGGGCTGGGAGGGGGTTAGTGGCCACTGGGAGACTGTATGTGTGTGTGTGTGTGTGTGTGTGTTTGTGAGGGGGGAGGGGAGGGTCATAACTTAATCCCTCCAGTGGTCCTCTGGTCAGTTTGGGTACATTTTGGCACTTAGACATTTTTTAAACAGTTCTAGCTCTGGACATCTGAGTTCTGTCCAGGATGTCTTGGGAAACGTTCGATTATTGCTGCAAGATACTCAAGTCTAAGCTTGCCCACCTCCCACATACCCCCTTTGGTTTTGTCCATACAGTGAATAAGACATCTCGTAAGATGTCCAGAAAGACAGTCTCGAAAATCGGCACTTGGATGTAGTGGCAATTAGGACGTCCAAATACTGATTTAGGCCATTTTATGGACATCTTACCCCCCTCTTCTACAAAGCCACGCAGTAACGGCCCCAAAGCCCATAGAGATTTAAAGGGTTTTGGGGCTGCCGCTAGCGTGGCCTTGACAAAATCATGCTTTTTCAGCCTCCACATGCTAAGGAAAGCTAGACCCTTCTTCCGCCAAAAACATTTCGCCATCCTTGTCCAATCCATCATCCTCTCCAAACTTGACTATTGTAATGCCATTTACCTTTGCTTAACAAAAAAAAGCCTCCATAGACTCCAGCTTATTCAGAACACGGCAGCCAAGCTGATTTTTGCAAAACGTAAATCTGACCACGTCTCCCCACTCCTGGCCAATCTTCACTGGCTCCCAGTGATCTCCAGAGTCCAATTCAAATGCTCTTGCCTGGCTTTTAAGATTATTCACGGCATCCTTCCTTCCCTAATCCCACTTTCTTTTAACTCCTCGTGCCCTCTCTCTCCACCAGGACCGCCCATAAATTAAAACTATCCTTCCCCTCCCTTCATGGTATTCTCCATGCAGGTAAACTAGGAAAATCACTTCTTTTCAAAATCACAGGTCTCTGGAATAACCTTACTATCCCGCTGCGGAACCTGAGCTCCATCCATTTATTCCGCAAGCAACTAAAAACCTGGCTCTTCTCTAACATGTAATTTCTTTTCCCTTCTTCTCCACTCGATTCACAAACTTATGTAAACCTTTTCCTACCCTTTCTCATTTTAAGTTCTTGTAAACCGTGCCGAGCCCTACTTCCGTGGGGATGATGCGGTATATAAACTTAAGGTTTAGTTTAGTTTAGTTTAATTAGTGTTTTGAAAATGTCCCTAATAGTAACATAGGAGATGATGCTAGATAAAGACCTGTATGGTGTATGGACCATTCTGTCTGCCCAAAAAGATAAACTCTCTGTCACTGGACTGGATTAAATTCGCTCTGTAATCAGCCTCCTTGTAACCCTGAGAACTCTTTGCAAGTTGTCTTTTTCAGTCTCTTTGGTGAGAGAGACCCTGTCTGCAGGCTGAGACAGTTCATTTCTTCATGTGATCCGCTTGGCCCTGGGGCCTCCCACAGATGTTTATATGTTTTTTCAACTGATGGGAACTTCATGGATTATTCTTTTCCTTGCCCCCAGGAGAAAAGCCAGAACAGCTGATATGGAAAAACATACTGTTTGACACCATGAACTAAGGCATTAACTCCATGTTGGGAAAAAGAAAAGCATACACAATAATTGCACGTTGCTGGAAACTGTTGACAATAATTATTCTTTCTGAAGAGAGAACACTCCAGGACTCACTGTTACAAAGAGAAATCTTTTTAGTGTTCTTCATTTCGACATATCATCCGTTCAGCATTGCACAATCATTGATAGAAAGGAGAAATGACTATATGATCCATGCGGCACAAACATATCGTAGAAGCTGGAATCGGATCTCCTAGGTAAAGGCGAAGAGCTGGGAACTGAGCTGAAGCACTAATTGCTGTAGCTCGTTGATTCTCCTCATCCATTTTTCCTGTAAACCGCCTCAAACCGAAAGGCTTTCATGGCAAAGTCCTGGGCATCATCATAGACTCCTCTCTCTCCTTCAATGACCACCTCAACTCCTTGATAAAAAAAATGCTTCTTTAACCTTCATATGCTGACGAAAGTGAGATCCTGCTTTCATCATTCTCACTTCGCCGTCCTTGTTCAATCCACCATCCTCTCTAGACTGGATTATTGAAACTCCATCTTTATAAGAAAAACCTCTATAGACTTCAGCTAATTCAGAATGCCGCGGCTAAGCTCATTTTCGCAAGAGGCAAGTTCAACCACGTCTCTCCACTTCTGTCCAAGCTTCACTGGCTTCCAGTACATTCCAGAATCCTCTTTAAATGTGCCTGCTTAGCGTTCAAGATCCTACATGGCATCCTTCCTCTCATTATTCCACTCCTTTGGAACTCCTCAAACCCTAACTCCTCCAGATCCTCCCAAAAACTGAAACTATCATTCCCTTCTACAAAAGGTATATCCCGCGCAGGAAAACTAGGAACATCTCTCCCCTTTAGAATCACAGAACTCTGGAACAATCTCACCTCCCCGCTCAGAAATTCAAACTCCCTCCAACTCTTCCGCAAACACCTGAAAACTTGGTTCATTTCAAAAATCTAACACCTCCCGCTCTCTGGTACCTTGACCCCTCTCTACCCTCTTAGTTCCTTTCCTATTACCCTTCTTCTTCTGGAGTTACTTTCTATCCTAATTCTGTAAACCGTGCCGAGCTCTACGCTTGCAGAGATGGCGCGGTATACAAACCTAAAGTTTAGTTTAGTTTAGTTTAGTTAGTATATAGATAAAGATTTATGTTAAGTTATGTTATGCTGAGGGAAGCCATGATACAAGAAACTGAACTACGAGACTCCCTGTTTCCTGTCTGTCAGTTTCTTCAGAATATTACGACTCCTTTTCTATTTTTTTGTGTGTTCTCTCTTTAGGTATTTCCAGTGTAAACCTCACAAAAAACCAGGAGATACTACCTTCACATATGTGAAAGCAGAAAGCACACAACGAAGGTGACTCATTGATGTTCGATTTCTGTTATTCAATAAAATGACTCGACACGATCGTGTTTCGGCCCCTAAGGGCCTGCCTCAGGAGTCTGAATACTGATTGACAAAATGAATAGAAGAAATTGAACATCAATTAGTCACCTTCGCTGTGTGTTTTCTCCAGTGCACGGAGGGTCAACATACACCAAGGACAGGTGTTAAAATATTTCCTTATACTGTATATTTAAAAAAACTCGCTGAGACAAAACTCTGTGGGCTCCTTTTACACAGCCGCGCTAGCGGGGTTAACGCGTGCGACTTTTCATCACGCGCTGGCCAAAAACTACCGCTTGCTCAAGAGGAGGCGGTAGCAGCTAGCGCGTCTGGCGGTTTAACGCATGCTATTACACGCGTTAAACTGCTAGCGTGCCTTTGTAAAAGGAGCCCTACGTATTGACTGCACGAATGAATTCCGATGCCAATTTGGAACTGTCAAACTTCGATGGTTTCAAATTCTAAATGTATTTAATGGTGACATCAGTTTAGAAAGTACTAGACTAGGGGATGCAAAGGGACTTAACGAGACTGGAAGAATGGGCAAAAAAGTGGCAAATGAGTTTTAACATAGAGAAATGCAAGGTCAGGCATGTAGGGAAAAAGAACCCGATGTTCAGCTACAAAATGGGGGGATCATTGCTAGGGGTGAGCAACCTTGAAAGAGACCTGGGGGTGATGGTGGACTCAACATTGAAAGCGTCGGCACAGTGTGCGACAGCCTCCAAGAAAGCGAACAAAATGTTGGGTATCATTAAAATGGGTATCACAACAAGGACGAAGGAAGTCATCTTGCCGCTGTATCGGGCAATGGTGCGCCCACATCTGGAGTACTGTGTCCAGTACTGGTCGCCGTACCTCAAAAAGGACATGGCAGTACTTGAGGGAGTCCAGAGAAGAGCGACAAAACCGATAAAAGGTATGGAAAACTTCTCATACGCTGACAGGTTGGAAATGCTGGGGCTATTCTCCCTGGAAAAGCGGAGACTTAGAGGAGACATGATAGAAACCTTCAAAATCCTGAAGGGCATAGAGAAGGTAGACAGGGACAAATTCTTCAGACTGTGGGGAGCCACAAGTACAAGGGGGCACTCGGAGAAATTGAAAAAGGACAGGTTTAGAACAAATGCTAGGAAGTTCTTTTTTACTCAGAGGGTGGTGGACACATGGAACGCGCTCCAAATAAGAAACTGTTCGAGGGTTGTAACCTTGGGAGCTGAATTTGTTCTACCGTTTTCCTTGTGCTTGCTTTGTAAGTTTTAAGAGTAATTCTTTTCAATTTTGGGGGGAATCCTAAACAATTGGATGATTTTCTTAAGAACCTGCCGCTGCTGGGTCAGACCAGTGGTCCATCGTGCTCAGCAGTCCGCTCTCGTGGTGGCCCCCAGGTCAAAGACAAGTGCCCTGAGACCAGCCCTACCTGCATATGCTCCGGTTCAACAGGAACTTATCTAGAGACTAGAGAGGAAGTCAATGTAACTGTGTAAGAACCTTAGCGTCGCTGTAAGGGATGGCTTGGGGGGAATGCCTCTAAGTTTCAAAATATTCCTTTTATTAATCTGATAAATCTTGGATCCATTATTTCACTTGTGGACGATTTAATAATATATTTTCTGAGATTTTTATTTTTTCCATGTTTCTGTATATCTCCATGGATTGGTGATATGTTAAACTCAAAATGCAATTTAAAAAAACAACAAGAAATAAGGAATTTCAAGTTATACTTCCAAGTGACTTGCACAGATGTTTTATTTAGAGGGTTTGCAGGTAAAAATTGCTTCTCAGATCTCGAAAATATTCCTTCAAATGGTACTACCCTTCGAATGTCCTAAACACTGCCTTCTTTTTAGATGGATAATTTGGCAATGTAATGATTTATAGGCCCAAAATTGTTATTCAAGTGGACTGAATTTAAAGATTTGAATATTGGGCCAACCGTGTCCAGCATACCATCTGTCTAAGCTGTCTCGTAACAACTGGTGGACAGTCAATCAGATAAAGCAACACAATGCAATACAGCTCTCATGAAAAGCTGCATCAGTCTAAGCTCCCAATATCAGCCAATGTTTTGGCAGAAGCTTGCATTAGGGAGAAGGTAATCAACATGAATTAAGCTGTACACTCATTAAGTAATATTCCTAAATTAGCCAGCACAGTCATTAGTCTCTGCACGTAGGAGAAACTGGAGCAATCTCCATGTGATAGCTGCCAATATTTAAAGAGAATCCATGGTCACATGGCTTGTTTACATGATGGCAAGCTGGCATGTTGTGAACTCAGCCTTTACCTCATCCCTGCATCGAACACAGGGCTCGAGAGAAATGCAAATGAAAACTTGACAAAGACTCTACTAACTGTGTTGAACACGGTCTAGTATGGCTTTGATGATTTGCAGTGCTTGATAAAGGTAACGTGGGTTCCTGCACTTTCGTGAATCAACCTCTAAACTTTGGGACTCTGCAGAATACCAAGGAAATAATACGTTTACATCAGTGTCTCTCAAACTTTTTCTTAGGTCCGGCACACTCGCTATCAACCTTCGGCAAGATGTTTTTAAAGAGAACTCATTGCAATAATTGAGCATATGGATCAAGACTCCTGAGGCAGGCCTCCTTGGCAAGACTCCTGAGGCAGACCATGTCGAGTCTGTTAAAAAAAAGGATCGTGAACCATATGGTCTCCTTCATCGGATCAAGAGGAGTACCGGGTCCCTGGGAAGATGGTTGAGGCGCTGATCAAGGATAGCATAACCCGGCACTTAGATGCACATGACCAGTTGAGAGCCAGCCAACATGGATTCAGGAAAGGGAAGTCATGTTTGACGAACCTACTTCAATTTTTTGAGACAGTGAACAGACAAATTGATAGTGGAGAACCGGTGGATATTATATACTTGGATTTTCAGAAGGCGTTCGACAAAGTTCCACATGTATGACTCCTCAGGAAACTGCAGAGCCATGGAATAGAAGGAGATATACTAAGATGGATAGGCAAATGGCTGGAGAACAGAAGGCAGAGAGTGGGCATAAATGGGAAGTTCTCAGACTGGGAAAATGTGACTAGCGGTGTGTCCCTGGGCTCGGTACTTGGGCCCATCTTATTTAATACCTTCATCAACGACCTAGAGGATGGAACATCCAGTGAGATCATCAAGTTTGCAGATGACACAAAGTTATACCGAGCCATCAAATCGCAGAAGGACAGTGAGGAACTCCAGAGTGACTTGAGCCGATTGGAGAATTGGGCAGATAAATGGCAGATGAAGTTTAATATGGAAAAATGCAAAGTGATGCACTTAGGCAGAA
Source organism: Geotrypetes seraphini (assembly GCF_902459505.1). Classification (NCBI taxonomy): domain Eukaryota; kingdom Metazoa; phylum Chordata; class Amphibia; order Gymnophiona; family Dermophiidae; genus Geotrypetes; species Geotrypetes seraphini. The sequence goes on along the minus strand of NC_047090.1, from coordinate 10,029,809 downwards.
AAAATAAGGAACACAAGTATAGTATGTCAGGTGAAACTCTGGGAAAAACCAAACAGGAAAAGGACCTGGGAGTATTAATCGATAGGGCTCTGAAGCTGTCAGCGCAATGTGCGGTGGCAGCAAAGAACACAAATAGAATGCGAGGCATGATAAAGAAGGGAATCATGAGTAGATCGGAGAAAGTTATAATGCCGCTTTATAGAGCAATGGTCCGACTACACTTGGAATACTGCATCCAGCATTGGTCTCCATACCTAAAGAAGGATATAAAACTGCTGGAGAGGGTACAGAGACGAGCAACAAAGCTGGTGAAAGGTATGGAGAACCTGGATTACGAGGAACGACTTAAGAGACTGGGATTGTTCTCCCTTGAGAAAAGGAGTCTGCGAGGGGATATGATCAAGACTTTAAAAATACTGAAAGGAATCGATAAAATAGAGCAGGAAAAAACATTATTTACAATGTCCAATGTGACACAGACAAGAGGACATGGACTGAAGCTAAGGGGAGACATGTTCAGGACAAATATCAGGAAGTTCTGCTTCATGCAAAGAGTGGTGGACACCTGGAATGCTTTCTCAGAAGAGGTAATTGCAGAATCAACCGTTCTAGGATTTAAGGGTAAGTTAGATGTACATCTCCTTATGAGTGGCATAGAGTGACATGAGTAAAGGTAAGCTAGATGCACTTCTCTTTACGAGAAGCTTAGAGTGATATGGGGACTGAAACTATGCCGGGGTACACCTGGCGGGGCCTCTGCGTGTGCGGATCGCCGGACTTGATGGACCTAGGGTCTGTTCCGGAGATGGCGCTTCTTAGGTTCTTATGTTATGTTGTTTTTGTACATTATAACTGAAATCATAAAATTGCAAAACCAACAAAAAATTTAATTTGAGAGTTATTTATTTAAAGATCTTTAAGCTCTGTATGGGTAATTGGAACAACGGTGAAATTAGAATAGATAGGATTGCTAATCAATGCGATGGATACGCTTGCAAACATGCATTTCATCATCCACCATCTGCAGTCATTCTCGTTTTTTCGATGTAATTATGGGCAGAGCTGAAAATCCAAGTTCGCAAAGATAAGAAGATCCAAACGGTAAGAAAGCTTTGATTGCTTTGTTGCTCGTTAGGATAACTACTGCTTAAAAACTAAAAGTGAAATGACGTGCTATTAGGTTTCAAGGCCCAGTCGCGTCAAAGAATGATCTGGGCGATGGTATCCTTACGCACACAGACGCTCATAACATGTAAGTGTCATACATGTCATCTCTTCTAGCGTATACTTCTGAAGGGAATTTTTTTTAAATAAAGTAAAATTCTGGAATCTCTTCGGGGCACATAGTTTGAGAGACCCTGGTTTGTAGCAATATCGAGGCTGCTTACTTGCAGCGCATCTTACCAGCTCCACGAGGTTCAGCAGCAAGTAGCTGTGCTTCCGGATAATGTTGTAAGCCCGGCAACACAACTCCACAAACTCCTGGAAGCGGCCTGGGTTCTTCCCACCTTCAGTGATGAAGTACTCCATCTCAGATGTGAAGATGAAGGGAGCTCGATCTCTTCAAACAAGCCAGAAATACAAATGAAAGCAGTATGAGTGTTACCGTTTCTCCCTCCGGGAGATTTCTGTGTGTCATGGCAGCGTGAGGCGTAGAAACACTAGCAAAGCAAGCATCACACGCTGGTTAGTGACAGGAGTTTGAATGGCTTTGAATGAGCTGTAGGACATTTTAAGAAGCACAGTTTTATTATCTTCGATTTCAAAAATTGAGTACGTCTATCCAGTGCCTCTGTTCTAATTGTGTAATTGTGCCGACATCCAGCTGCTCACAGAATGAGTTTAACTTTGCTCGGTAGAAGAAAAAATAAAATGTTTGGGTCAATACAGTTGCATCATAGCTCAGAGATGGCATTTCTACCCATTTATATTCTGCACCAATGAAATGTCCTTTCCCACCCTCTGCCGGTGTGTTGTAGCCATGTGTCTCCAGACAGAGTTTCAAAGGGAAGCCTTGAAGAAAATGTATTTGGGGGAGACGGGGGTGCACTTTCCTTTCCCCAACTTTCTCTGCCTTGATTCTGTTCCCGTTTGGACATGAATAGAAATGTCACCATAATGAACAGCCTGATTATATTGACCCCAATGGTTCCCTGCGCCCCCCCTCCTTCCATTCCCCCATTCTACATTTGCGCTCTTCCTTCCCCCCGTACCTCTTAATCTTCGCCAGCACGAGTGGCTTCAGCAGTGTGCTCCTCGCACCAGTGTTGGATTTCCCTCTGATGTCACTTCCTGGCCCCGTGAGACCCGGAAGTTATTCAGAGGGGAAACAGGCTGGTGCGAGCTCACGTTAGCAAAGATAATACAGAGGTACAGGGTGGGGGGAGGGATGGTGTGAGTGTGGCGGAGAGGTGCCAGCGCCCCCACCAACTTAGCAACAGGGGCGGTCCGCAACCCGCACACCCCCTTACTATGCCACTGCTTGACTCGTTTGTGGGGAAAATACCACATAGGAATCCCTCAAGAGCGTCGAACATGGTGAGGGCTTGGAGAGGGGAACACTTTCTGCCTTATACCACCCCCTTGGTCTGCCCCGTGCAAGACATCTTTGTCATGGTTTGTGAGACACAACTGCCCACCTCCAGGTACAAGTATGTCTTGACGTTTCTGTGAGCTTTGGGACCTTATTCTTGAGCTGTAATTCCAGGCCTCTGTTTCCTCTCCTAGCAGATAGGGAGAATCTGCCCCCAGAGCAGCTCTTCACACGAGTGGCTGGCAGGGAGATTTCAATGGTTTTTAGAATGTAATTCCTAATAATCTATCTTAAAATTAACACATCCTTGGAAACATAATTTTATTGTAAACTACCCTACATTTCTAGGGCTGAGATTTCGATTCGATTCGAAGGGGACCTGACCCGTCTGCCCTTTGTTGATCAAATAAATTAGCCAGTAAAGTTTGCTCCATTAAAAGCTTTCTTGTATTGTAGCTGTACAAACTCACCCCTCACGAGTCTCTTACAGTACCAGGATGCAGAAATAGAACGGTTTGGATGCTGAGGGATAGAGGGGCTAATATATTTGGTGTGGATCCCATTTATTTATTAATCTGGTGCTCTCAGGCAGTCAGAGACCTGAAAGGAAGCAGCTACCCGGGAAAGGGCAACGAGGCTGATTACATGGCTAGTGCCACATTGTTCACCCCACTCTCACTCTAATTACTACAGCCTGTGAAAGGAGCCGCACATTTATGTCACTCTATTGGAACGCAGACAAGCCTGGGAGAGAGACAGCTACTTATAGAATAATGAGTTGTTAAATAATAAGGCAGGAAGAAGAAAAATATGCTTTTCTAAGCACCGTCTCTGGCCCAGTGCTTTTTCCAACCTTTCCCTCTTTTCCTGCCGAAGTTAATTAACTAGATTTGAGTCTATCTCCTCTCTCATTTTACACTGCAATTCAGGTACAGAGAACAACCACATTTTAGCATGCCACAAGCTAATCTAAAGTGATTGCTGTGCCCGAGCCCAGTGAGTGATGGGGTGGGGGGCTGCCGAGGCAGTGCTCAAAGCCCATAATGGCAGACATTTATTGGCTATAATTGCTCTTAATTATCACCACTCGGAACTTATCTTTGCCATTAGTTGGGATTGTCTAAAACTGTGCACACAAAATCCGTAGGGGCTGATATTGAGACCATGGAAAGGAGGCCACCTAATGTCCATGGTCATTATTAATGCCGGGCCATTTTTCAGAGACCGGCACTGAATAATGGAGCATACTTCACTGGTCTATTTTTGGCTGACTCAAACTTAGCCACTTAAGTCGATTTTAAGTGCTGGCCAATTAAGTTATAGCGGCCAAAGAGAAACCAGCTATTTGGGCAGCCTGATTTATCCTCTAAACTTGGTGGCCATCTTCGTTTTACTTGGCTATCTGTCATTGAATATTAGAGTTTAGGGGGCTAAACACCATTTAACCAGCCAAGTGCCATAGCTGGCCAATTAAATAACACGGAACATCGGGCGGATAGCGGGTAACCGTAAGGGCAGTGTGGAGAAGGGAAGGGCAAGGATAGGTCAGGAGCGTGCCTAGTACTTCTGCGCACAGCTAATTACCTACAGTTCGTCCCAGCCACTGAAAGTTAGGTGGACTCACCCTAGCATTCTCTAATGGCAATTGCGCATGTGCTCATTATTCTGGTGAGAATTACCGCCTGGGGCCTGGACTTGGTGACCACATCAGCCAGGCTCTGGAAGGAACAACAGTTGACTGAGATTGGGCAGAACGGGGAAAGGAAATCAGATTCAAGGAGATTTCCCTTGTAGGAGCAGAGGAGAGCTCTTGGCTGGAAGTCAAAGAGCAGAAGGAAACTCTTAGACCTACTCCCAAAACTCCCCAAAGCAAAATGGCTTCAAGTCACAAACTCGGTCTACAGTTTTCAGGCTAATGGCAACTTTTTTTTTTCCAAAGCTGATTCTTGTCAGACCTCTTTCTCTCTTTGTTTCACTAACGTTCCGTAGAACATGTGTTTACAGTTCCAGACTTCAAGCAGGCCATGTGGGACAGACGCTTCAGGGTTCAGGACTGTAAGGGTTAAGGGGAAACGATGCGGATCCTGACATGGTAAAGGGCTTCTTTTTATGTTCTTGTACAGATGAGCAAAGTTAGTCAGATGTGAGCTTCACTTCCGTCAGACTTCCCAGATTTTCCTGGGAATAGTTGTAAGATTCCCCTGGGATAAGGAGAGGGTGGGTGATCACATCTGCTTGTTTCCTGGAAGCTTATTTCAATCTGGAATGGAAGAACATTGTGAAGTTTCCAATGGCACGGGAATACAGTCACCCCTCACCAGATTTTGTGTCCATTGTCCCCGCACTTTACCTACGATCTACATGTGAGCACAAGGCAGCTGTCTGTTCAGGAGATCCCGGGGTGGAGTCTTGGCTTTTCTCATGAAGGAACTCAGAACTTCATCTCTAAAAGTGTCTCATCAGATAAAGCCAGGATGGGTCCAGCCTGTTCCCCTGAGCAGAGGTTTCTTAACTTCAAGTTGTGGGAAGCTCTTGTATAAAGGGGGGGGGGAGAGGGGTCGCTATTCAGCCAGTGGCGGTCATTATTTTGCTAACCTCTGCCAGCACTATGGAAATTCAATGCTACTCCATGTCTGGGCTTCAACAGTGAATTTTTTTAGGTCACTTTACTTTAATGTTTCTATAACCTGCTTTATCCCCCAGATAGGTTTCAAACCAGAGTAACATAAAGGGGAGAGTGTGGTGCAGTGGTTTGAGCTCCAGCCTCAGCACCCTGAGGTTCTGGGTTTAAATCCACGCTGCTTCTTGTGACCCTGTGCAAGTCACTTAATCCCCCCATTGCCCCAGGTACATTAGATAGATTGAGAGCCCACTGGGACAGTCTGGGAAAAATGCTTGAGGACCTGAATAAATTCATTTAAATTGTTCTGAGCCTCCCCGGGAGAACAGCATAGAAAATTGAATAATTAAATAGTGTGAAAAGTTTCAGCCTCCAGAGCTGGTATTGTGACCTCATAATGTCTCATTCCACCAATAAGAGCCAACCTCATCAGTGATGTCACAATGGCTTGATTGTCCTAGACTTGGCTCACTTTTGCTACAGCCTCAGCACCCTGAGGTTATGGGTTCAAATCCTGGGCAAGTCACTTAATCCTCCCCCTCTAATTGCCCCAGGTCCATTAGATAGATTGTGAGCCCACCAGGACAGACAGGGAAAAATGCTTGAGGACCTGAATAAATTCATTTAAATTGTTCTGAGCCTCCCCGGGAGAACAGCATAGAAAATTGAATAATTAAATAGTGTGAAAAGTTTCAGCCTCCAGAGCTGGTATTGTGACCTCATAAAGTCTCATTCCACCAATAAGAGCCAACCTCATCAGTGATGTCACAATGGCTTGATTGTCCTAGACTTGGCTCACTTTTGCTACAGCCTCAGCACCCTGAGGTTGTGGGTTCAAATCCTGGGCAAGTCACTTAATCCTCCCCCCTCTAATTGCCCCAGGTCCATTAGATAGATTGTGAGCCCACCAGGACAGACAGGGAAAAATGCTTGAGGACCTAAATAAATTCAGGTAAAACCTTTCTGAGCTCCCCTAGGAGAACGGTAACATAGTAACATAGAAACATAGTAGATGACGGCAGATAAAGACCCGAATGGTCCATCCAGTCTGCCCAACCTGGAAACTGAATGAATAAAGAAACCAATCAATAATTTAAGGCCGGGGAAATCCATCACATAGAAAAACCGTATCACGTAATTAGAGCCCAGGTACTTCTCCCGGCTGGGGAAATAGCATTTTAGCTCTTCACCACAGATATTCTGTGGGAGATAACTAGCTAGGTCCCACTAAATATTCCCAGTTAGTGACTATTCTCTAACCAGCTATATTGCGTGATGTATCCAGTTAGGAACGAATATCCAGCACCAAACTGTCTGTTAAAGTAGATTCCGTAAAGCAAGCCTCTCTTTAACCGCAGTGCATTTAACTGGTTAGTGCTAGTATTGGCTTAACCAATTAAGTTTGCCGCGGCCAAAATTAAAACTACATATTCAATGTCGGTCATTGTAAAAAGCCCAGAGCTGAATATCTGTGTTGAATACCATCAGCGGGCCGTCAAAACATTGCCCACCGCCAGATAAATATCAGGCCCATTATTTTCACCCTCTGCTGATTCTAATTTGACGGTAATCTTGTGTCTCATCAAAATAACTATCTAAAGAACCAACCTTTTTATGGGTCCAAATTTTTGAGCATGACCTAAGAACTTTCCAAAGTCGATATGAAACATGTGTCCAGTCTTGGTCAGCATGATGTTATCATTATGCCTGTCGCAGACTCCCAGGATAAACGTGACAACGCACCAGCCAGCGCAGGAGTAAAAGAAGTTATTCATTGCCTGATCGATCAAAAAAGATAAAATCTCTATCAGCAAGAGGTAGATGTTTCCAGTGCTTAGCGAGTCTGGCCCATCCCCACCTCCGAAGAGAGAAAGCGCAGTTTTAACAAAAGGGAAGCTCCAGCTTAACAGACCTGCTTTTTAATTTACCATTTGCTTGATGCCTGCTCAACCAGTCAAACTGCACCAAAACAAAAAGTGAACAAAGAAAAGAAAAAAAAAGCAGGGGTTGGGGATTCTATGAACCCCCTGAAGGCCCTGACAGTACTGCTCTGAATTTGATTGGCTGAGAAGCATCTGCCTGTTGTCTGCTCGATCAGTCAAATTCAGAACAGTGCCGTCAGGGATTCTAGGGGGTGGGGCGAATCCCCTGAAGGCTCTGACCACATGCCACTGATAGCAGCCAAAGATAGGCCTGCTTTTTGCGCAGCCAGACTTGGCCACTCAACTTAGCCTGCCAGTGTTTAAATATTTGTGGCTAGCTGGCTAAGTTACCTGATATAGTAGCCTTGAGGTTAACTATGAATATTCAGCAGAGATAGCTGGCTAGTACTGAATGTGTGTGTGTGTGTGTGTGTGTGGTGGGGGAGGGGGGAGGTGAGTGAGGGGGGTTGTGCCAAGACTGAAGGTACAGATGCTCCAGTTGCTCAAGAACTGGTGTAAATGTTAGAATAATACACGTGTACATTGTGACTCTGCCCCTGACGCACTGGGAGACTTAGGCACATGACCTAATTTTATAAGAAGCCCTCGACATGTGCAAAAAACAAAATGGTTTATAATCTAGTTTCATTCATAAAACCCTGGTTTACACGTGTCCAACGGCATCTTTAAAATTCACCTGGGTGCAGCACGTCAAAATGTAAACTGGAACAACACGGTGTAGGCGTGTCACAAAGCTCCTTGGCTTGAAGCTAGCCGCAGTTTCTGCCATTTTACCCCTCGTATTGTAGAAAGACACGTGAAGGGGCCGATTTGGGCGTATGGCGCTAGATGACTACATGCGGCCCTAACCGCTCCTCCAGATCTGGGTGCCCAGCGGACTTCGGAGCCATAAAAAGTCCCGCGATCCATCCAGAAAGTTGGTTTGATTATTGGCACTTGGACGATCTGTTTTTTAGGTTATCCCGGTGCCGACTTGGGTGGGTTTTCAGACGTGTTTACGTTTTGATTATGAGCCCCATAAGTGCTGCATGTCTTTATAAAAAGTGTGTATAGGCAGTAGCCTGGGCAACCTTCCATGAGGGCCTTCAATAGTGGGTGACCAACTTACCTTTTCATAACCAGCTTGCGAGGGATTGTGATGTCTGAACCATTTTACAATTGAGTTTTCTTTCAAGGGACCTATGATTCCAGACTGTCGGTGGATTTTTGCCAGTGTAATTGCGTCTGGGACCATATGCACTAATCCTAAAAAGACAGAGAGAAGTTTCGAGAAATGTAAGCCAGATAAAGCAAGCCACTGACTATGCTGCAGGTCTTCAACATGTTCCTCTGTCTTTACGGTGAGGAAATTTCTGGACCCTGTTCCTAGTCTGCCATGAATAATAAAGTCAGGTAATTTAAGATGAGCCCTTGTATCTGACATTGTCAGTGGGAGCTTCTGTTCTGTGTTTTGGAGGGAGGTAAACATAAGAACATAAGAATATAAGAAGTTGCCTCCGCTGGTTCAGACCAGAGGTCCATCGCACCCAGCAGTCAACTCCCGCGGCGGCCCATCAGGTCCATGACCTGTAAGGTGATCTTTGTCTAAATCCTTTGTCCTTCTATCTATATCCTTTCATAACCTATCTCTATCTCTACCTCTATCTATATCCCTCGATCCTCGTATCCTTTAGGAATTTATCCAATCCTTCTTTGAAACCCGGTAGTGTACTCTATCCTATCACAACCTCCGGAAGCGCATTCCAGGTGTCCACCACCCTCTGAGTGAAAAAGAATTTTCTAGCATTGGTTCTAAACCTGTCCCCTTTCAATTTCTCTGAGTGCCCCCTTGTTCTTGTGGTTCCCAATAGGCTGTAAATCTCCTCATACCCAGGTAAAGTTTTGCTTTACCTGGGTATGAGGAGATTTGGCCCCTAAGGGGCACTGGGCTGCATCTCTTCACGACTAACTAGGCCTTAAAGCATAGACGGAGTTTCCCGAAAAGGACATTTTTGGATGTCCAGATGGTTCGAACCAGCTGTCTAGCAGCAAAACTCTGGAAAAAAAATAGCTAAGGTCTGCTTGGAAATGCCCAAGCTGAAGGTATAATCTCATCAAACACATTTGAACCACTTTGCAACACTATGTGTGACAATGGTATTTGTAACACAATCTCTACGAACCTTGATCTTTTCCTGTACAGACAGAGTTGTAGATGGTCATATGCAGGTCCAGACCTTCCTGCAGCCACATCTTATCTATGACCCTAATAATCTGCAGGACCAACATATCTTGACGTAGGTCATCTCCTGCCTGCAGAAGACAAAGGTGAAGCCTAGATGTAGCTCCCATAATATTTAACTTTTCCTGATGCTGATTTGTGTGGCTCCTACAGATTGGACAGCTGTATTTCACCCCTGAAACCCCCACACAGCCACACAGGTTGTGGCCGTCTCTAAGCATGGAATCCATCGTAAATCTCCTTACCAGGCTAATTTAGGGACCCCCCCCCCTCTGCTCCGACTACTTCCTAATTTACAAAAGTCCAGAACTTACTCTGAGTAATTTCCAGGACAGTGGCCCATTTTTAGAGGGTGTTAATCCCTTAATGCAGCATCTGTGGTATTTTGCCTGTTTTCTTGTGCAAAACACACATTAGCAATTTAAAAACATTTTTCCGTGGTTATTGTGCAAGCAGCACGTCATGGTTGGGGAAACAGGTGCTCCTGCATTTGCCAACCAAATAACGCAGACAACGCAGGAGCGCTCAGGAGGCGGCAACAGTCCCGAAATGAATGATTTGCAGGTCTCGCAAATTAAAAGAATCTTGAAAACACCTGAAAAGGTGCCACATTAAATCTGGACCATCCCATGTTAAAAAACACACTAAGCTCTGATTTCAGCGCCCTTTAGCGCAAACGCCAGCCATCCACATACTACACTCAGGGCTCCTTTTTACAAAGGTGCGCTAGCGTTTTTAGTGCACGCTACCTGAAAAACTACTGCCTGCTCAAGAGGAGGCGGTAGCGGCTAGCGCGTGCTATCCCACGCGTTAAGGCCCTAACGCACCTTTGTAAAAGGAGTCCTCAGTGTCCCTTCCGCAATGCTTCTTGAGGTTATGGCTCTGACAGGAATTAGCTCAAACTGGCCGCTACTGGGCCTCATAGTAATCAGCTGAGAACTGCCAGCGCTGGCCTCACTTCCTGGAGAAATGCACAGTCTGAAACCTCAAGAACGATACAAACTCCTACACGGCTGAGAAAAGACAGTCTATTTCTTTTTAGAAACACTTTGTAATGATGTTATCAGTGCAGAAAATAATGTTTGTTCTTTGAAAAACCGATACGTGACGTCGTTTGATGATCGTTTAAATTAGGACTATCAAGCTGTCACGTAGGGCGCAAATATCAAACGACAAATCATGAGGGCTCTTCAGGGAAATCTCCTTGTTAAGAGATAAAGTCTCTCATGAAATGAAAGAGCCCTAGAACTCACACAGAATCCCTTAGAGAATCAGGGGTGGTGTTACAGAGAGGAACGTCCCCATTTTTCCACAGTCATCTGATTTACTGTACATGAATGCAACTGTCTCTTCTTACGCTACTGACAAAAGCGAAACAGGGAACTGTCCTGAACTTTCACGCACGTGGGATCTGACTTAAGCACAGAACCCACTCTCCATTTTAAGATGGTATCAGTGTGTAGCGGGCAGGAGGCTCAGACAATGCCTTTCCTGGACTTTTTAATTGGCCTTCAGCATGCTGAATCAACACCTCTCTAACTGAAAGAGCTGTGGTTTGTAGTCTGCTTACCTTAAAAATGACATTGACAGGTTTGCCCAGAAGATCCGCGTTGAGGAAAGATACTTTCACCGGGGAAGCATTAGAAGTGAAATATGTGCACGCCTTAAGGGAAAAAAAGAGAGCGTGATGCAGAGCTCAGTGGCACATTTTCTCAGATTAATGCTGCAATGGGAGCAGTTTATCAGAAAATATCGCCAGAATGAAATGCTTGGGCCGAGACACTCCTCAGTGGCAATTTTCCTATGGAGTACAGGGTTTGTGGGCTGATTGCGACCCACTGCATTTAATTCCACATCATAGAAGTCTTCTATTAAAAATCCAAAATGAAAAGAAATAAAACAAAGCATTTTGGTCCAGATTCGATAAAAGACACCTAAAGTTAGGGGCCTAGATCAGAGCACCTAGCACTTTAGAATTGGATTAAATTAAAATTAATTGGGTGGTAGGCACCTATCCCAAGGAACCTACCAGAAAGCAGTTGTGGCTAAGAAAACCCCGGCGTACTTAAGGGGCGCCTAAGGTTTTGATGACTACTGGCGCCTAAGTCCAACTAAGTTAAGACTGACATGCGCTCTGTGTCATGTTCCTCGGCGCTAACGTCCCAAGGTCATTTGTAAGAAAGTTTAAGCCAGAGCTTGCCAAACTATGCAGGGTCAGTAGGGTTCTCAATGAATATCTATGACATCAATTTGCATGTGCTGAAGGCTGGATTCTGTAAACCACCTACAAAAAAGGTGCCGGTCGCATGTCAATCACGCTTAGAGGGGCATTTTCAAAACATAAGTCTAAGTCCGATTTGGACGTATGGCACTAGACATCCAAAGTCGGCAGTAAGAAAATGCCTATTTTCAAAAGGTAAACCACCATACGTCTAGAAAGAATTTTTCCGTTTTGAAAATCCTCTATCTGGATGCCCAGGCCATTGGGACTTCTATCTTTATACTACATTTTCAAACAAAAATTTGTTCAACTCCCATTTGGACATGGGAGGGGCCAATCTTGTAATAGACTGGCCACCCAGACATGGCAACAGAGCAATGGGGCACCTTAGAAGACACTACTTTGAACTTCACATAAAGGGTGCCAGGTAAACATCTCACCAGAACTCCCTTATAGGTTATGGTGAGCCCCCCCAACCCACCTGTCTACAACCCCAATAGCCCTTATGGCTGCAGGTGGTACCTCTATGGCAGTAGAGTTGGGTTTGGGGGGGATTTGGTGGGCTCACATTTTCTACCATGAATGTAGTGGTCAGAGTGTCTTATGGGACTTGCTCCTCCTCTCTATGGTTCACTAGGCTACTTAAGACACCTGTGTGGAGCTCTACTAGGCTTTCCTATACCAGGTGCTGATGTTCTGATCTTTGTGGGTGTGAGAGGGAGTGTGGGGGTGTCTTAAATTGATGCATGCAGTGGTCATATGGTCAGTTTGGGCACCTTCTAAAACAGGTCTAGTTCCAAGCATTTAAGTTCTGCCAGGCTGTCTTGTAAAATGTTTGATTATCGCTGCAAGATGTCCATGTCTAACCTGCCCTTGAGACTGCCCAAAGCCCGCCCATAACACGCCTCCACCAACGCCCATCTTGTGCTCTGAACGTACAGAGGCTGGAATACCTCGTTAGACAAACAGAAAGATGGTTCTAATCTAATCTAATCTAAATCTTGGGTTTATATACCGCATCATCTCCGCAGATGGAGCTCGACACGGTTTACATGGTTAGGGAAGGAACGGAACTCCAGTGGAATTATATAAGTATGAGAGAAGAGAGGTTGGTGTGAGAGTGCCAGGAGCGGGACGGGGTTACGTTCTGGAGAAGAGCCAAGTCTTCAGATGCTTACGGAATGGTAGAAGGGGGCTCAAATTGCGGAGAGGGGAAGGGAGACTGTTCCAGAGCTGAGTGATTCTGAAAGGGAGGGAAGAGCCAAGTTTACCAACAAGGGAGATGCCTTTTAAGGAGGGGTAGGATAGTTTTAATTTTTGAGTGGATCTAGTGGAGGTTGGATTTGAGGAATTCCAGGATAGAGGGATAAAAGGAGGAAGGATACCGTGGAGGATCTTGAAGGTTAGGCAGGCACATTTAAAGTAGACCCTGGAAATAACGGGAAGCCAGTGGAGTTTGGATAGGAGCGGTGTGACATGGTCAAATTTACTTTTTGAGAAGATAAGTTTGGCCGCGGTGTTCTGGATTAGTTGGAGTCTGTGGAGGCTTTTCTTTGTTAAGCTTAGGTAAATGGAATTGCAATAATCCAATCTGGAGAGGATAATGGATTGTACGAGGACGGCAAAGTGTTTTTGGTGGAAGCAGGATCTCACTTTCCTCAGCATGTGAAGGCTGCAAAAGCATTTTTTTATCAGGGAGTTGAGGTGGTTGTTGAAGGATAATGATGAATCTATGGTGATGCCCAGAACTTTGCTAGAGAATTCCAGCTGTAGAGAGGAGCCTGTGGGCAGTGGGATGGAAGTGGGTAATTGATCAAGTTTAGGGCCGAGCCAAAGTAGTTTAGTTTTGGACTCGTTCAATTTCATTTGTACAGTGTGAGCCCAGGATTGAAGTTTGGTTATGCAAGAAGAAATGTTAGCTGCGAGATTGGTGAGGTTCGCGTCGGTCTCGATGAGGACCAGGATATCGTCGGCGTAAGTGTAGAGTGTTTCTAGGGGGGATAGGTGGAGAAGATTCAGGGAGGACATATAAATGTTGAAGAGGATGGGAGAAAGGGGGGAGCCTTGTGGGACTCCACAAGTCGGTTTCCATGGGGAGGAAGAGGAACCATGTTTGGTGACGGTGTAAGAGCGAGAACGTAAGAAGTTCGAGAACCAGTCAAGGACTGTAGAACTAATGCCTATCTCGGAGAGTAGGAAGATTAGAATGTCATGGTGGACAACGTCAAAGGCAGCAGAGAGGTCGAATTGAAGGAGAACGGCAAATTTTTTGTGAGAGTGAAATTGTTGAATCTTCGAGATTAGGGAGGCCAGGAGGGTTTCGGTACTGAAGTTGGGTCTGAAGCCGTATTGATAGGGTAGGAGGACAGAGAATCTTTCCAGGTAGGCTGAGAGTTGGGAGGAGACGATGGACTCTAGCAATTTGGTTAGGAGTGGAATGTTTGCTATTGGGCGATAATTGGATGGGGAGGAGGGGTCTAGGTCAGCTTTCTTCAGTAGAGGGGTCAGTGCAATGCGTCCCATTTCAGGGGAGAAGAGGCCCGATGATAGGGCAGAATTTATGAGTATGGTGAGAGAAGAGATGGCCTGTGTGGGTATTTTCTCAAATAGATAGGATGGGAATGGATCCAAGGTGCAGTTACAGGATTTCAGTTTCAGGCAGAGTTTGAGGACCTGCGAATCGGATACTTGCTCAAAGGTAGTCCAGGATCTGTTGACTGGGACGGGGGTGGGGACCTTTGTAGTAGGATCGGGGGAGGCGGGCACCAGAGGATTGTAGGAGACTACGGGAGGGAAGGAGCTTCTCAAGGCGGTGACCTTTTCATTGAAAAAGTTTGCTAGTAGGTCCACTGATGGGGAGGAGGGAGGTATAGAAGGGTTGGTGTTGGGAGTTAAGGAGCGCCAGATATTGAACAGCATACTGTTCTGGTTTTTTGAACTGGAGATCTTGTCACCATAGAAATTTTTCCTAGCTCTTTTGAGTGTATTGTTGTAGAGTTTAATGTTGACTCTCCAGATTTGTTTATCTGCGGGGGATTTAGATTTTTTCCAGATGCGTTCCAGGGATCGACATTTTTGTTTTAGCATCCTGTGTTGTGGGAGGTACCAGGGGGCCTTACGGGAGTAGGAGATGGTTTTGGTGGACAGCGGGGCGAGAGATTGGTAGGTGGATTCTGAGAGAGTGGTCCAGTTGTGCCAGTTGGTTGCAGAATCTGATGGCTTAGGATTGGATGAGAGAGTGTCAAGAAATTTGGACCAGAACTGATCACTTGAAATTTTCTTGCGGAAAGTAATGGACTTAGAGGGCTGAGGAGAGGTTCCAAGGTGAGACATGAAGATGGGGAGACAGAAGGTTCCTAGGTAGTGGTCGGACCAGGGAACGTGGTCCCAACGGATGTCATCGGTTGAAGTTTTGTAATCCGTGAGATCGAGGAAGCTGATGAGGTCTAGTGTGTGGCCTTTTTCATGGGTTGGAGAGGGGGCAGGGAGGGAGAGGCCGAGAGAGATGAGGAAATTATTGAAATCGGATGCATCTTTGCTGGAGGTGTCATCAAGGTGGAGATTGATATCTCCGATGATCAGTAGTCTTTGGAACTTAAGGAATGCGTTAGATATGGTCTCGTAAACAAGTTCGGAGGAATTGCTCCAGGGGGTGGGTGGGCGATAGAGTAATAAGATACCTAGTGGGTGTAGATGGAGCTCATCATTGATTGAGGCTAGCATATATTCTAGTGAGTGGTGGCAGCCTTTTTCGAGAAGTTCAACATTGATTATCGGCACTTGGACGTCCTGGCGATTTAGGATGCTTTTTGAATGTCTATGTCTTTTGATTATGGGTCGCTTGGGTGCCATTTAAAAAATTATGGTGAATGGTGCCTGTCAGAAAACTTAGGCTTTTACTGGCCTACATTGCAGACGCCTAAGTTCTTTTGAGAATCATGACCAACGGTGCCTAAAGTCATCTCTACCCCTAACCACTCCTACTTTGACCTCAGGCGCTCTTAGGTGGCTTGCTGTAGATGCAATTATGATGCCTACTCTGGTACGTGCCTCCCTGTACCTACTTTTTCATTTAACAAGTTTTTAATGGTTTTCAAGGGTCGAGTCAATTACTGTGCCAATTAAAGTCAATTATAACAAGTGAGACGATGGTAGGGGGGTCTATTGATACCTACCTTACAGCATCGTTCACAGAATCAGGCCCTGAGTCTCTAGACCATACAGGTCTTTTCCATATATATTCAACGTAGTTATCCTGAAAACCTGGTTGACCCTTGGGAGAGGAAGGGCTGTGGCTCACTGGTGGAGCTGCTGCCTCTACACCCAGAGGTTGTGAGATCAAATCTGCTCCTTGTGACCCTGGACAAGTCACTTAATCCTCCAGCGCCCACCACTTTGAATGTCAGCTCTGAAATACCAAAGTGACAAAAAGGTAGCATACCAGTTCCCTGCCGCTGCTGGGTCAGACCAGTGGTCCATGGTGCCCAGCAGTCTGCTCATGCAGCGGCCCTTGGTCAAAGACCAACGCCCTAATCTAATCTAATCTAAACCTTAGGTTTGTATACCGCATCATCTCTACATTCGTAAAGCCCTAACTGAGACTAGCCCTACCTGCGTATGTTCTGGTTCAGCAGGAACTTGTCTAACTTTGTTTTGAATCCCTGGAGGGTGTTTTCCCCTATGACAGACTTCGGAAGAGCGTCCCTTCATGCACAACTAGTCATGGGTAACCATGGAGCCAGTATCTTTCTCTGGGTGCTACAGGGCCCAGGACATTCCATGAAAAATGTCTCGTCTGATTTATCCATTCCTGTGATTTTAGCCTTTCCCGAATCCAGTCTATAATGTGCTATTTCATTTCAATTTGTTTTATACAAGTTTTCCTTGGTGCGCCTCTTTGAACTTTCCATCTGGGCAGGCGTGTGTCTGTATGAATATTATAATGAATGCATTTCAGTTGCTGTTTGTGAATTTCAGTAGCTCCGGTTGCCTGATTGCAGCATTGCTGGCAGATGGTTTCGTTCCTTACTTGGGCTCTCCGAGTAATGCCAACGATCTGCCGGAGGCAATGTGTAAAGGTGTCCAGTTTTTGGATGGAAAACATCTGTGATTCGGCTCCATACAAGCAGTTCTGGTCCTCTCAGTGACCTACATATTAACGTATCCTTGTTTTCATGTGTACCGCGATGCTTGACTTCAGCCATCAACAGCAGTGGGTGACCAAATGTTCCTATGGCCAGCATCAATTCAGTTCATCCCTTCAGCTGTTCTATAGAGCTGAGATGTTGCACTTGCTCTAATTCCACTCTTTACCGTTTATAAAAATTTGTTAAAACTGCCTTTTTCACAAAGGCAAATCAAGGATACAGGAAAAGCTATTCAATCAGAAAAGGAATGCAGTAATCACATAGGACAATTAACAAGTGTACAAGATTTCCACCACCAAACTACCAATCGTATTCTGCAATCGTTGGCTGTGAGAATATCCCAAGAACAAACACTCATAAGGACTAGGAAACCTTAGAAGACCAAATTAAAAAAGCGAGTTTTAAAGCTCAACCCTAAACCTGCTGTTAGGAAGGAAATAGGCAATTCATTCCATAAAAATAATAATAATTAATTTCTTTATATAACGCAATACCTCACGATTCAATGTGGTTTATAATAAGAGGCAAGAACTGTAAAAACACAGCAAATTTATACCACAAAACACAATACATTATATATAAAATATAACATTAAGAAATTATTAACTTATCTAGATTATACATGTTTATCAAACAGATAAGTTTTTAACAATCTTCTTTTTAAAAAACAGCGCAACATTCGCCACCCTCCAATTTTCAGGTACTACTGACGATTTTAGTGACAGGTTACAGATCACTAACAGCAGGTCAGCAATTTTATGTTTGAGTTCTTTTAGTACCCTGGGATGTATACCATCCGGTCCAGGTGATTTATCACTTTTTAACTTGTCGATTTAGCTTAGTACATCTTCCAGATTCACCGAGATTTACCCTCCTCTTTGACCACAGTCAGTATTCCTTGCCTATCTATGAAGACTCTTCACACGAAGGCATCAGCTACTATGTTGAAGAGCAATGGGGATAAAACACATCCCTTTCATAGCTCTGGGCTAACTGGTAAGCTTCCCGATAGTTCTCCTTGATGTACCGTAATTTCACGCATATAACGCGCGCGTTATACGTGTTTTTACCTACCGTGCATACCCCTCGCGCGTTATACGCGTGAGCACGGTATACAAATTTTTTTTTACATAGTTCCCACCCCGCCCGACGCCCGATTCACCCCCCCCAGCAGGACCGCTCGCACCTCCACTCCGAACGACCGCTCGCACGCGCTCCCACCCGCACCCGCATCCACGATCGGAGCAAGAGGGAGCCCAAGCCCTCTTGCCCGGCCGACTCCCCAACTCCCCGACAATATCGGGCCAAGAGGGAGCCCAAACCCTCCTGGCCACGGCAACCCCCTACCCCCACCCCGCACTACATTACGGGCAGGAGGGATCTCAGGCCCTCCTGCCCTCGACGCAAACCCCCCTCCCTCCAATGACCGCCCCCCCCCAAGAACCTCCGACCGCCCCCCCAGCCGACCCGCGACCCCCCTGGCCGACCCCCACGACACCCCCACCCCCCTTCCCCGTACCTTTGGTAGTTGGCCGGACAGACGGGAGACAAACCCGCCTGTCCGGCAGGCAGCCAACGACGGAATGAGGCCGGATTGGCCCATCCGTCCCAAAGCTCCGCCTACTGGTGGGGCCTAAGGCGCGTGGGCCAATCAGAATAGGCCCTGGAGCCTTAGGTCCCACCTGGGGGCGCGGCCTGAGGCAGTGCACGGAAAGTCAGGGCAGGTGAACGGAGAGTCGGGACAGCGCATGGAGAGTCGGGGCAGTGCACGGAAAGTCAGGGCGGGTGAACGGAGAGTCGGGACAGCGCACGGAGAGGCGGGGCAGTGCACGGAAAGTCAGGGAGGGTGAACGGAGAGTCGGGACAGCGCACGGAGAGGCGGGGCAGTGCACGGAAAGTCAGGGAGGGTGAACGGAGAGTCGGGACAGCGCACGGAGAGTCGGGGAGGGCGAAAGGAGAGTCGGGGTGGCCAGAGGAGAGTCGGGGCGGGCGAAAGGACAGTCGGGCTGCATGCGCAGTATACCCGTGAGCGCGGTATACAAAAGTTTTTGTACATAAAATCGTGGTTTCTGCGCGCTATACCCGTGTGCGCGTTTTACACGGGTGCACTTTATCTGCGTGAAAATACGGTATATTCTGCAGCTTAAGCCATCATAGGTTTGTTTGTACTAGACATTCCTTCAGTAGCACGTACTTTCAATAGAGTAGGTCAATGGGCACTGTCAAATGCAGCTGCAAAATCAATGAATACTATAGTGAGTTTTTGTCAAATTGGACTTGTCGCAGGGTGTATTCTGGTCGCCCCATCACTGCTGTAGCTCTTGGGTCACTTGTTCTGTTCAGTTTGGTCCTCAGAAGGGAAAATAAGACCTTTATTGGATGGAGGGGCCCCACCCCAAGCTCTCTAGTTGCTGATGTCTTCTTGGGCAGAATACTGGTAGGTCCATGCCCCAGTGGCATACTCTGTCCATTGCCTATTCTTATAATATGTTTGAGAAGCTCTGGCTTAAACCAGCAGAAAGCTGGGGACCCATGCTTTAGCCCTGTGAGACACATACAAAAAAAGCTGCTATAATTTTAACATTGTATTAGAAAGGTGCTGAAAATATGACTAAATCATTCCCCAAGCTGCTTCTGTACACATCAGTAAGAGCCAGTCACCAAGAGACGTTACCTCTTTGTTAATTCCTCGTACCACTACAGCAGGGTCCAGGGGGAGTCGACACCTGTTTACCTCCTGAAAGAATCTTTCCAGTTGATTGAGCTCAGTCTTTAGAACCTCCTATGGGACAACAGGTGGGTGAGAAAAAAAAAAATCCTACAATGAGTCGAGACAGGCTGATGCAAGCAAAGGAGATCAAGTTTCAAGTTTCAAGTTTATTTGTTATTTGATTGATCGCCTATCACAATTCCTAAGCGATTTACATATACAAAAAATACATGATAAAACAATAACAATAATATAGTAAAAATATAAAAATCATTTAAAAAACTAGACAAATTACAACAGGAAACACTGGGATAGAGGGGAAAGAAATACAATTTATAATAGGAAAGGAGGGACCGTTAAGGGTAAAATACAAAAGGAAAGGGAAAACAAAATAATTTTTGGAAATAGTATACATAGCTGACTAAAATGAAAGGGAGTTATAAAGAGCAATTGGCATTTCAATTAAATATTGAAAGCGTCTTTAGAAAGAAAGCTCTTAAGTTGGCTTTTGAATTTATCAAGATTTTTCTCCTCCCTTAAATAAAGTGGGAGAGAATTCCATGTTTGTGGTGCTGTAACAGTGAAGATATATTGTCTTCGGGAATTTATGAATTTAAGAGTGGGAATGACCAATAAAAGTTGTTCATTGGATCGTAAAGTTTTTTGAGAGGAGTATGGAATTAAGACGTTATAAATAAATGATGGAGTTTTGTATAGCAACGATTTAAAGGTGAGTAAAGATAATTTATATAATATTCGGTGTGCAACTGGGAGCCAATGTGCCTTTTGTAGTAAAGGGGTGACATGATCAAACTTTTTGGCCCCCATAATTAATTTGATAGATGTGTTTTGGATAATCTGTAATCTTCTGATTTCTTTTTGGGCCATTCCTTTGAATAAAGCATTACAGTAGTCAATTTTTGAAATGATCAATGAATGAATTAGTGTGTTTAAAGATTTGGGACAAAGGAATTTTGAGATAGAGCGGATTTGACGTAACCTGTAGAAAGTAGTTTTGACCACATAGCTAATGTGGTCGTGATCAGTTAAATTTTCATCTAGGATGACACCTAAAATCCGGATTTTGTTTATTTGTTTGAGCGTAATTCCCTGTATATTAATAGGAACCGCTATTTTATGGTTTTCTTTCCAAGGGAAGAGTAACGTGTTGGTTTTATTAATGTTTAAGGACAGTCTATTATTGTCCAACCATAGATGAATCTGTTTAAGTTTGTCATTAATAGCAGCGATTTCAGACGGATTATTGGGGTCAAGGGGATGTAAAAGTTGTACATCGTAATGTAATGTAATGTAATTTATTTCTTATATACCGCTCCATCCGTTAGGTTCTAAGCGGTTTACAGAAAATATACATTAAGATTAGAAATAAGAAAGGTACTTGAAAAATTCCCTTACTGTCCCGAAGGCTCACAATCTAACTAAAGTACCTGGAGGGTAATAGAGAAGTGAAAAGTAGAGTTAGAGGAAAAATAAAAATAAAATAAACATTTTAACAAGACAGCATTGATCTAAATACTTTGGAAGGTAGAAGAGAGGAGAGAAAGGAATAGAAGCAGAAGGGGGAGCCATTGAACAGTAGAATTCTGCAGCATCCACTATCTCCTCCTCTCCCTATTGGCTAAGGCTCTTAACATTTGCATATCTTCTTCCCATTGGCTAAGGCTCTTTGCCTGCATTGTGATGTCATAGAGCTTTATGGTTATAGAAACCTAGAAACATGATGGCAGATGAAGGCCAAATGGTCCATGTAATGTAATGTAATGTAATTTATTTCTTATATACCGCTACATCCGATAGGTTCTAAGCGGTTTACAGAAAATATACATTAAGATTAGAAATAAGAAAGGTACTTGAAAAATTCCCTTACTGTCCCGAAGGCTCACAATCTAACTAAAGTACCTGGAGGGTAATAGAGAAGTGAAAAGTAGAGTTAGAGGAAAAATAAAAATAAAATAACAAGACAGCATTGATCTAAATACTTTGGAAGGTAGAAGAGAGGAGAGAAAGGAATAGAAGCAGAAGGGGGAGCCGTTGAACAGTAGAATTCTGCAGCATCCACTATCTCCTCCTCTCCCTATTGGCTAAAGCTCTTAACATTTGCATATCTTCTTCCCATTGGCTAAGGCTCTTTGCCTGCATTGTGATGTCATAGAGCTTTATGGTTATAGAAACCTAGAAACATGATGGCAGATGAAGGCCAAATGGTCCATGTAATGTAATGTAATTTATTTCTTATATACCGCTACATCCGTTAGGTTCTAAGCGGTTTACAGAAAATATACATTAAGATTAGAAATAAGAAAGGTACTTGAAAAATTCCCTTACTGTCCCGAAGGCTCACAATCTAACTAAAGTACCTGGAGGGTAATAGAGAAGTGAAAAGTAGAGTTAGAGGAAAAATAAAAATAAAATAACAAGACAGCATTGATCTAAATACTTTGGAAGGTAGAAGAGAGGAGAGAAAGGAATAGAAGCAGAAGGGGGAGCCGTTGAACAGTAGAATTCTGCAGCATCCACTATCTCCTCCTCTCCCTATTGGCTAAAGCTCTTAACATTTGCATATCTTCTTCCCATTGGCTAAGGCTCTTTGCCTGCATTGTGATGTCATAGAGCTTTATGGTTATAGAAACCTAGAAACATGATGGCAGATGAAGGCCAAATGGTCCATGTAATGTAATGTAATTTATTTCTTATATACCGCTACATCCGTTAGGTTCTAAGCGGTTTACAGAAAATATACATTAAGATTAGAAATAAGAAAGGTACTTGAAAAATTCCCTTACTGTCCCGAAGGCTCACAATCTAACTAAAGTACCTGGAGGGTAATAGAGAAGTGAAAAGTAGAGTTAGAGGAAAAATAAAAATAAGCGAATACTGAGAAACCGATAGATTGACAAAGAGTCATAAGAGATCCACAGTAATAGGGAAGAGAAGAGCAGGAGATTAATTTAGAGTTTGTAAGATCTGTGATAGTACATGGCAGACTGAATCGATATTCTAGTCTTTTCTAGAGGTCACCCTCTTTCCCAGCTTCTAGTGCTCCTGAAAGAAACTATAAAACTTAAATTTTGCTCTCATCTGCAGCTTCATTCTCACTGCACTTATATGTCCCAGATGTGGTCAGAGATGGGAAAAATCAAACACGTTAAAAATATCAGTGCTTGTTAGCATCAAACTGAATTGCTCTCCCGAGTAATAAATCCCATAACGCCAAATGCAGCAGAGCTTAACTTCTAGCAATCAAAGGGTAGAAACAGCTGTGGTTTCCAGGTATGGTAATGAGCTTTGCTCTTAGGGCATACATAGATAAGTGCATCTGATGAATATTCATTATGGATGTCCCTGCTGTTTGTAGCCCTCGCTAAGAACTTCTGGTCTAGAGCTTCTGACCTGATCCTATTCATCTTAAGGTGGCCAAACAGGTTGAAAAGGTGATGGCAAAAGCTAGAAGGATGCTAGGGTGCTTAGGAAGAGGTATGGCCTGTAGGAAAAAGGAGGTATTGATGCCCCTGTATAAGACTTTGGTGAGACCTCATTTGTGTACAATTCTGGAGGCCGCACCTCCAAAAAGATATAAAAAGATGGAGTCAGTCCAGAGGAAGGCTACTAAAATGGTGCATGGTCTTTGTCATAAGGCCTCTGGGGACAGACTTAAAGATCTCAATCTATATACTTTGAAGGAAAGGCGGGAGAGGGGAGATATGATTGAGATGTTTAAATACCTATGTGATATAAATGCGCTTGAGTCGAGTCTCTTTCATTTGTAAAGGAAGCGCTGGAATGAGAGGTCATAGGATGAAGTTAAGAAGTGATAGGCTCAGGTATAACCTAAGGAAATACTTTTTTATGGAAAGGGTGGTAGATGCGTAGAACGGTCTCCCAGAGGAAGTGGTGGAGACAGAGACTGTGTCTGAATTCAAGAGGGCCTGGGATAGACAGT
This sequence comes from Geotrypetes seraphini, assembly GCF_902459505.1. Classification (NCBI taxonomy): domain Eukaryota; kingdom Metazoa; phylum Chordata; class Amphibia; order Gymnophiona; family Dermophiidae; genus Geotrypetes; species Geotrypetes seraphini. Next base: position 10,006,453 of record NC_047090.1, on the reverse strand, counting down.
GGAATCTCTTAGAGAGAGGAAGAGATAATGGTTACTGTGGATGGGCAGACTAGATGGGCCATTTGACCTTTATCTGCCATCATCTTTCTATGTTTCCATTTCGTTTTTGCTCATTTTCTTACATTAAAGTCACCAAATCAATCAATATGAGGGAAATTTTATAACAGATTACCTGCTCATTCTCCTAAACGTGCTTTCACTAAAGCTGGGTACAACTACAGACATTCTGGGTGCGTCTAGTTACGGGCACCAGGTACCGGTAAGTGCACAGAAAGTTCCGCTTCTGTGTGTATGTGCCTGACATGCCATTTGATATGGCCAGAGCATGGAAAGGGCGTAGGCATGTCTTCGATTTGTACACACAACTTGTTCAACATAGTAAATGACGACCTGAACAGTCCATTAGTTATTCTCATTAAAAATACATGATTGAATTTTGATATTTCTGGCCCATAGCCTAAATCCACCTGGTTCTGGCCTTTGCCTGCTGCACTTTGGTGCTGGCCATCGACTGGCATGAGGGCATGGGCCAATTTAGATGGGTCAATTCAGGTTTATCCCAAAGAACAAATAGGTGACCGATCTGTAAAATCTGTAAGATCCAGTTTGAGCAAAAATGCAGAGATCTAAACAATATTGATTAAAACCCTCCCGTTAGCCCGACATGGCCGTGTTTCACCCCTCTTGGGGCTGCACCAGGGCTTGAATCACACCATAAAATGCTAATCCAAGATCTCATATATCCGGCAGTTACAAGTTGTTGCCAGTCCGGCCTACAGCACAGGATGCTCTGTAGGAGATCTCCATGTCGGGCTAATGGGAGGGTTTTAATCAATATTGTTTAGATCTGCTAAACTAAACTAAACTAAACCTTAAGTTTATATACCGCATCATCTCCACGGAAGTGGAGCTTGACACGGTTTACAGGAATTAATAAAGAAAGGAACTCCAATGGAAAGAAGAAGGGCTTGGTAAAAAGGATGGAAAGAGGGGACTTAGTATAATGGAGAGGGAGGGAGTAGTTACATTTTGGAGAAAAGCCAAGTTTTCAAATGTTTTCTGAAGCGTTGGAGGGAGGTCGAACTCCGAAGAGGGGCAGTAAAGCTATGTTTTTGTTCAACTCTGTTTATGCCAGCATTCCATGGTGGCATTTTGGCACCCGGATGCTGTTTGAGAATTTGGCAACCAGCACGTGAAACTGTCACACCTAACTGGAGGCTTCAAGTTATAGGACTGCCCCGTGTGTGAAATTAGGCATTCATACAAAGAAATAAAAACCATCGCTGTAAAGAGTGTTCTCTACTAATTTAACGGCTTAAGAGAAAGTAGGTTCAAAAAGAGAAGTCTTTAAAAGTACGCGGCATCGAATACCGTATATGCAGGTTCCAGTTGGATGTTATAGGGCTATTATGTTGGGGTTTTCTTTTTATGTATTCGCATAAAATTTAAACCCCCCTCCCCGTCTTTTATGAAACTACCGCTGAGGCCGGCGATGAAAAGAAGCCTAATGCAGTTTCAAAGCTCCCCAAAAGTGGAATAATTTGCCAATTTACTTACGCGGCGAACCATCGTGCCTTAAAAGGCTTTCTTTATAAAGATGCATTCGATATGTAGATAGAACATTCAAGTAAACACAATATCTTGACCCCAATGAATTAAACGAATAGGTCATCAAACTGAAACTGTAAGCGCTTTTTAAAACCTTTTTTTCCTTTAAAAAAGGCTGTTAATATATAGACTGTTCAATTCATCTAAACAATATCCTCATATCCTGACTGAATTCATTACAAATGATGAAAGCATCTTCAATCAATTCGTTCTATACTTCTTCTTAAATAATTCCATCCTTTGTGTTCAAACCTTTTTTTTTTTTTTTTTTTATAAATTGTAGTTCTTCCCATTACCCATTTGTACCAGTTTGTACTAATTTGTAATAGAACAAAATGATTTGTATGTAATGTCTTATCTTATTTTATTTTGTCCACCCTGCTCTCTTTTTATGTATTGGAAACATGTAATACGCATTGAAATATATGATACTAGTCTTTAAGCCCGTTACATTAACGGGTGCTAGAATATATGTATGTCTGTCTTTCTTTCTTTCTGTCTCACTCCCTCCTATTATTTGTCTTTCTTTCTATTTGTCTCTCTTCCTGCCCCCTATGCAGCATTTATCTCCCCTTGTCCACTTTCCTGTACAGTAGCCATATCAGCATTCCCTCCCCCTCCATTTCCTTGTGCATCAGCATTTCCCCCCTCCCTACTTCCCTGTGCAGCATTTTCCTCCCTCCCCACTTCCTTGTACAGCAGCTGCAGCAGCATTTCTTCCCCTGTCAATTTTCGGCCTAGCATAACTTTGTTTCTTTAGGCAGGCCCGGTTGTTTCCTTTGATTCAATGTTAATTAGGGTTCGCCGGTCGCCGCAGCGTGAGAGCCGGGTGAGAGCTGCTACCCTCAGCTGTTTTTTGTTGTTGTTGTTTTTGTAGTTGAAAGCCGCCGCCGCTGCAATTAGGGTTCGCCGGCCACCAGCACTCAGCCGCACCGTGAGAGCCGGGTGAGAGCGGCGACCTCCATTTGTGTATTTTTTTTTGGTAGTTGAAAGCCGCCGCTACAGCTCCTCTCTCGATCCTGGTGCAATTCGAGAGAGGAGTCGGTACCACATGCAAAGTGAGAGCCGGGGGTGAGGAAGGCCGCCGCAGCTGTGTAATTATTTTTTTTTTTATTTGAAAGCCGCCGCCGCAGCCGGGGCCGCATATGCGCACTCGTGTTTCCGCGACGGATCAGGGAACACGACTTTTGAGTGCGCATGCGCGGCCTAGCATTTTATTATATTAGATTGCGTAAAAATCAAAATCTATTAAACTTGAACTTGAAACTTGAAACGCGGCTTTGTAAAAGGAGCCCTAATTTAAAAATAAAAAAAAAGAAAGGACTGACCTGCCGCTTGGAGTGGTGAGCCGCCCTGACCTTTACAGTCACATTTTCCAAAATTCGAACAAGTTTCGTCTCCTTGGAAAGCTCGTTGCTCAGGGCTTTCCCTGCACAGGCCTGGAGTCCGGCCAGAAACTTCTGATACCAGCTTTTAAAATGAGGCTCACTGAGCGCTGCCTTTAACAGCCTGGAGGGGAAAAACAGATCCTGCCATGGAAAACTGCTTTTTTATAAAACCTCTCATGCAGAAACAATAAATACAGGCCAGTTTAATTTGTATGCGGAGGCTTTACTAGCTTTGAGCAAGAAGTTTCCTGACAATCACTATGGCTCCGTGCCCAGTAATAGATTTCTCACATTAGAAAATAAAGAATACCTTTTTCTCTTCCTTCAGCAGACTTTTGTTGAACTGTTACACTCAGTGAACTGTGGGCTGGAACAGCCCACATGCCACGAATGCCATAGACGTGGCTCTGCCAACACTTGGATAAACCCAACTGCTATGCCATTTTAAATTTACAATGACCTCAGTCTACCTCCTTGGAAACATCCCTGACTCTGCTCTACTCTATCAGTTTAACATTTTCACACTTCAGTAGTAAGAGATCAAAGTGTGATTTATCAGCATCTTGAAGTTTCAACTTCCTTTTGGTTTTATGTGATCAAAATGAGCATCAGGGATAGATCTTGAATCCAAAGTCACACTGCAAAGGTTGTAGTTCTCTTTTGGATTAAATCAAACTTCCTTGAGATTATCCTAGTTCACTACTGACACTTCCAATTGTCTTTTTGACTTATTAAAGTTTTCATGAAGCTGAAGTCTTCTCTAGGAAAATGAGGGTTTTGCTTAGGTATGAAAATTTGCATTCAACTCAATGACTTGACCAGAGTTGTCTTGTACTCTACCCATAAGAGGTTACCACTTACGTATTAGCCTTTGGCCATTTATTTTTTAGCTATGTGGCCCCATATGGTCTCAATATTACTGTACATTTGGACTGTCTTTGAGGAGCATGGGATTCAGGTGACTAGATTAGTGTGCAAAAATGTTTCCCGTAGACCACGTTTATCAGTTACTAGGAGGAGAAACAACTGCAGAAGAGAGGAACTGTATTGGATGAACAGCACTTTAAGATTTGGGGCAGTTTCTTTAAAATCTTCTAGCATGTTCCATGATTTGAATAAAGATAAAGCACAGGCAACATTGATAGGATAGGGTAGCTAACATTTCAAACATCCAGGCTCAATATTCATTATGAGATGACCATCTTAGCAATCAACCAAGACAATTTAACCAGTTAGTCACTTAAAATCATCAGAACACTGATACTGGTAGCTGTGGCGCTTTGCAAGGCATCGCGCAGTGGAAGGTGGTATTGAACTGGTGAGCTTCCATCAGAGGGTGATCTATAGATATTTAAAGACCTTAAAGGTATTAATATGCAAACTAATCTTTTCAGAGATGGGAAAGTGTAGAACTAGAGGTCATGAGTTGAAGCGTGGGAGACTTAGGAGCAATGTCAGGAAATACTTTTTCACGGAAAGGGTGGCGGTTGCTTGAAATGCCCTTCTGTGGGAGGCTGTGAAGACAAAATTGGTGATGGAATTCAGGAATCCATGGAATAAACCCACAGGAACACTATATAGAAAAAGGATGGAATTCAATTCAATCAATAACTTCATTGCTGGAGTAAGCTCTGACGGCAGCTTCAGAGGTAAGAGAAATGCTGAGCAGACTTCTATGGTCTGACTTCCATAAATGGCAAAAACAGATCAGGATCAAGGTTGGAGTGGGCTGTGATGGCAACTCCAATGGTTGGGAAGTAGGACTGGGCAGACTTCTACAGTTTATGCCCCAAAACTGGCAGGGAGAGACAGAGATTAAGTATACCAGTGAAGAAGTGGAACATGTGAGACTGTGAGATTCAACTCCTGCCTCCTGGATGGGCCTTGCAAGTCTTATCTGCTGAAATCTACTATGTTACTGTTAAATGTTTCCGTAGGGGTAGTTTGGACTTGACATGAGGGCACAGTGCCCCACCGAATGTTGTAGGTATTAGCGCTGAATTTATCTCTCTCCCCATTGCAAAAATGGCTTCCTTACACTTAATAACATAAGAAAATAAGAATAGCCTTACTGGGTCAGACCAATGGTCCATCAATCCCACTAGCCCATTCTCACAGTGGCCAATCCAGGTCAGTAGTACCTGGCCAAAGCCCAAAGAGTAGCAACATTTCATGCTACCGATACAGGGCAAGCAGTGACTTCTACAGTGTCTTTCTCAATAACAGACTATGGACTTTTCCTCCAGGAACTTGTGCAAACCTTTCTTAAAACCAGCTACGATATCCACTCTTACCACATCTTCTGCCAATGCGCACCAGAGCTTAACTATTCTCTGAGTGAAAAATATTTTCTCCTATTGGTTTTAAAAGTATTTCCCTGTAACTTCATCGAGTGTCCCCTAGTCTGCTCCACTCAGGATTTTGTAGACTTCAATCCTATCTCCCCTCAGCCGTCTCTTTTCCAATGGATGCTTTTCATATCAGTCGGCCTATTTACTTGCTTTTTTCTCTCCTTAACTATCATTATCACTTTGATTTGCTTTGTTTCTATAGATGCCTCAGCTAATTGTTTTTCATGATCTATTTTCCATTGTTTTGGTGCAATTGATTTTGAAATTGCTCAATGTCCCAGAGCTGCCCAGCAACAGCTCCGAAGCCCTTTAAATCTCTATGGGCTTCAGGGCCATTAGCGCAGCACGGCTGCTAGCGTGTCTTTGTAAAAGAGGCCGAAAGTGTCAGATGGATTCAATTTCTGAGTTATAAAGGTGTTAGATGGCTTGGTATGGGGTTTGTACAATGTTAGAGTTCCTGTATATTAGGGATAAGGGGTCAGGATGTACTGGTAGAGGGTTTGTAGAAACCAGAATTCATGCTGGTTCCAAGTGAATCATGTCCTATGGGTCTGGTGTTTACAAGATTTCAGTCTATGCTGAATCAGTTCACCCGACATTCATTTGATGTTTTTATTGTAATTTAGAAGATTTTCTAGAATTTTAAATAACCCTTGTATTCATTTGGTCTATAAAGGTTTTCTGCCAAAGTGAGTCAACACAAAACACAACATGGGATGAACTGTGGGTCCCTGTCACAATTTGCCAATGGTGATTCCTACAGAAAAAAAAATGGTCCAGTCTAATTCCAAATGTATCTGCAGGAACCAAGCAAAGAGAGTGAGACATTGAGGGACGCAGGCCACAGAAAAGGTGATGTATGGTGGCCTTATCGGGGAGAACAGGTGCCCAGCGTTGACAGGTTGTATTACACAAAATTATTCATATCCTGTTGTGTCTTAACATTTGATGTGAAAAATTCCAGTATTAATGATAGAAAGATGTGTTGTTTTTTTTTACCTGATAGCTTTGAACATTTGAAGGCGCAAAGATTTATTTGGATAAGGACAGATTTGGCTCAGACTATGAGCTTCACCCATTGCTCTGTTTGTAGATTAATGAGCATTTCACTTGTACTGCTAGAAAGGAATGATGGCAGAAATGTGGTCAGGGGGAATAATTAGCAATTAGGATAAAGGAATACAGAAGTCCTACTAGGTTAGTTCCAGAAGCAGCGTTTCATTTGGCTCTTGACCACCTAGCAGTCAGCATAAGCGCATGTAGACACTGCTTTTAGAATCTGGCCCTAGCTACAAGGGTTCATAGACAACAACGCGGAAGACAAAGGCGCGCGCCGACAACTGAGCGCAAGACGGAGGCGCGCGCCAAAGAAAATTACTGTTTTTAGGGGCTCCGACGGGGGTTTTTGTTGGGGAGCACCCCCAGTTTACTTAATACAAATCACACCGGCATTGTGGGGGTTTGGGGGGTTGTATCCCTCCATATTTTACTGTAAACTTAACTTTTTCCCTAAAAACAGGGAAAAAGTGAAGTTTTCAGTAAAATGTGGGGGGTTACAACCCCCCAAACCCCCCACAACGCCCCCACAACGCGGCACGATCTGTATTAAGTAAAGTGGGGGGGTTCCCCCCCACGGCCCCCCCCGTCAGAGCCCTAAAAACAGTAATTTTCTTCAGCGCGCCTCTGCGCTGCGCTCAATTGTCTGCTTGCGCCTTTGTCCCGGCGCGCTTTTGACCTGACACCGGCTCTTAGTGCAAGAAACAGGAAAATGCTGCAAAATGCTTTCATGCTATATTTTATCTGAATTGCATAATCTTTTTGGTTGCTTCCTAATTCCAGGAATGTTTATCTACATTGAAATATATCCTTCTTGTAATGTAATATAATGTAATGCATTCTGGCGTAGTCTAGTTTCCTGCTCTGCTGCATTAAGGGCCCCTCTGAGGCCAGGAAAATACTTCCAGCACATGAATGTAACTTGCCTTGCATTAGTGGAAAAGGCATGAAATAAGTCCAAACCGTGCCCCTCCCTTCCCCACTGTATGCAGGTGATCAGAGCTGGGAGTTGTGTATTTCACGGTGTCCCTATCAAGGTCCCAGTCAACGCTGCTTGGTGGAATCAGTCAATTCCAGTGTATAAAAGGCAAAGCCATTTCTGTAGGCAGCACAGTGATGCACTGGGTTTAAAATGCAATATCAGAATCAGAGCAAGAGGATCGGCTGCGACGTGAGTTAACAATGTTACCAGCAATGGCTTTCAGCCCTGAACTGAACACGCATTGAATAAGTTATCCCTGAAGATTTCCTGCTTTCTTGGCTTAAATTTTGTATTGATTGGACTGAAAGCATGAGTGGGTCATGTTTGTAAAGAATTTTCTATGTCTAAAGAATGGTTTACAGGCAGAAAATGGTTCTTACGAAACTCTGTGGCCAAAAACAAGCATGCAAGTACATGCACAATTTAAACCACTGTACCCGGCATTGAAAACAAATGCTGACTGAGTGCATTCTTGCTATATTAATTCTATCTTAATTCAATAGATCAGTCTTTCTCAACTCGGTCCTTGCCAGTCAGGTTTCCGGGATATCCACATTGAATTTGCATACACTGCCTCCTTTATATGCAAATTTCTTTCATGCATCTTCATTGTGGATATCTTGAAAACCTGACTGGCAAAGGCGGACTCCAGGACTGAGTTGAGAAACACTGCAATAGATGACATGGTCTCAAGATACAAGAGGGTACATTTAATTCAGACAATGGGCAGTTTCTGCATAATCTTACCAGTACAGTCGATGCATTATTCGGATGTTTTGCTGAGAACGTGTCAATAAGAGTTTTACCAGCAAACCATCCAGGTGCCATTCAAACTTCAGTGCCTTAATATATAAAAAAAAACAACTTTAAATTTGGGCCAACGTTTCATTGTAGATAGTTTTAATTATCTTTTGCCAGCTGAGATATGATGAACCATCAAATGGACTCTAAAGATTGCCAGACTGTATTATGCACCGAAGAACAGATTTAGATTGTAATAATTCTTCTGATTCTTTCCTTCTATTCTGAGTTCTGCCGTGCTAAAGCTACCGAAAAGCTCTGTGGAAATGAATTGTTTCTAGTGAAGTGTGAACCTTGTTTGAATGGGTTCATTGAACAATTTTATCAACCTGGAAGTGGGTTTTTCAAACCAGCATTTAAATAATAATAATAATTTAAAATCTTTTAGCAAGTCAAACAAGGGGAGACTGAGAATTTTGCTGACTGTGTGCCAGATGAAAATCTGACGCTTTCACAGAATTGCTTGCTTCAGGGGCTATTTGGCGATTTTAAAATCTCATGATTGAACAGAAATCAAATTGGTGCTTCTGAGAGTTGAAAATGTCTACTCCATCACCTACTATGAACTTCCATTATCATGACAACTCAAAGAAATGTACAAACTGCTCCCTAAATACTTCTTTTGGTTGTTTTTTTTTTTTAAGTTCAAATTTTTTTATTGTGAGTTTAGGAAAAATACAAAGATACAAAAAATAAAGAAAAAACATACAATCAACACAACAGTAGTAAACCTGAAACAGTTGGCTTTGCTCCCTAAATACTTCTAATCTCTGGACAATCCATTTGGAACCGCAAGCTAATGGCGGAATAGAAATCGCTAATGGAATGTACTATGCGTTCTCGCATAATAACTTTACCGATGCACGTGAAGAAATGGAAAACATTCACTGACAAATTAAATAAGTCTGCCCAAAGTATGGCGTCTAATCAACGTACCCAGCCAATGGTCAAGAGGCTTAATTGATGCCAATAGTTGGCACTTACCACCTCATAATTGCTGTAAATTGGACGTAATTGAAAATTAGGCGCCTAACTTGAAAACGCAAAGCCCCTACCTAAAAGTGAGTGTGGGATGGATCATGGGTGTCTTTTCAAGTATTTTTTATGTTCAAACAATTTTTATTGATGACAAAATACAGCCCAACAATGTCATCAAGTTTTACAATAAGTATATCAAAAAGTACCCAAAACAGACCCCCTCCCCAGCCCACCCAAGAACAACTCCTCCCCACTGTATCCTGCCCACCCCCCTCTCTACATATTCCCCATAGAACAAGGATCCTCCCAGAATTTAAAGCTCATTAAGTAAAGCACTTCTGCCTTTGGGGTGCAATTGTGCTAAGTACGGTCCCCAAATTTTCAAATACAATCTCTTCCCCTTCCATTTCCCATGGGCATCTCTAGCCTCCCAACTGGCCAATTGATGCAGCCAGTGCCAATAGGTGGGCACATTAGGAGATGTCCTTTCTCGCCACCAAACTCATCTTTCGACATAACTGAGTTTGAGCGGCAGACAAAGGCCCAAATGCTCTCGGAGCATCCAATACCAGCTGGGACACTGTGCGCTCAATAAAGTGATGGAGTGTTTCCAATAAATGCGAATACAAGGACAGTGCCAAAAAGCTGGTATTAGGATGCTAGTGATGTGCTAAGCATGTTTCTGTATAAAACGCCTAACGTTTGGGCTGGACTTTTAAGTTTCCTTACTTGAACTAGCTGTGGGAGAAATTCCAACAATTCGTCATTTGATAGTTTTTCAATTTGTCGGACGGCGGTCTCCCGAACATCTCGATCTGAAAAACTGATGCAAACGGACAACCATAAAGGTTCTGTTGGACAGAAGCCTTGAACCATAATGCTAAAGAAAAGAAACATCTCAGAGAAAAAGAACAAAGATGGGCAGTTGTTAAGATGAAAATAGGCAGGGTTTCTAACTTTCTATTGCTAAGAGCAGGGTTGGCAAACACCCCCTTATGGTTCCCCTAGCAGGAGCCTCCCAACTTTCCATAGGCCTCTGGGGCCTACTTCAGTCCTTGGAGGCCCAGTAGGGGATCGTTGGGGCATAAATGATACCCTTGTAGTGTATCGTGAGCTCTTCAAAACCCACCCAAATCCCACTGGAACCAACTGTACACCACACCAATGGCTCTTATGGCTGCAGGTCTCACAGCGGGATTTGGGTGGGTTTTGGAAGGTTCACATATTCCACCACAACTGCAGTAGTTAGAGTGGGATAAGGGCCTGGGTCTCCATTTGTATTGTCCACTGTACTGACCACTAGTCTACTCCAGGAACCTGCTTGCTGCTCTACTAGGATTGACCATAACATCTGAAGCTAACATACAGGCAGGTATGTACTATTTCATTCATATCTTTGGGGGGTGACTACTGAGGGAGTGTGTTTTTGTGTGTGTGTGTGTGGGGGGGGGGGGGGTTCCATGCTTTCATACCTCCACTGGTCATTGGTCAGTTTGTGCACCTTTTTGGTACCTATTCATTGTTAAAATTTGCCCCTTCCTCTATTAGCACACCGCCCGGACCCTTGTCCATGCTCTGGGAACATCATGCTTAGACTACTACAATCTACTTCTAACTGGTCTCCCGCAGTGCCACCTCTCCCCCCTGCAATCTGTGCAAAACTCTGCTGCGTCACTCATCTTCTACCAACCTCAAAACGCTCATGTCACCCCTCTCCTTAAGTCACTTTACTGGCTCGCTATCTGCCATCGCATACAGTTCAAGATCTTATTGCTGACCTACAAGTGGGTTCATTCTGCTGCCCTTCAATATTTCTCATCGCTTCACTCTCCTTATATACCTCCCAGAGAACTCTGTTCCTCAGATAAAGTCAGTCTTAATGTTACCCTTCTCCTCCACTGCCTATTGCAGACTTCGTTCCTTTCATCTAGCTGCCCCCTATGCCATCAAGTCCCTTAACTTGTTAAAAGCATGAAAACCCACCTTTTTTATATAGCCTTCAATCTTTAACCCTACTCCCCACTCTCCACCAGCCCAGCCAGCAGATTAACCCTTAACTGTATCCATGAAATCCTGCTTGTCTGTTTAGATTGTAAGCTCTTTGGAGCAGGGACTGTCTTCTTCTTCTTTGTGTCATTGCTGGAGACAACAAAAAATGAAAATGTTTTGGCCCCCTTCTTGTGGCTCCTCTCCTCCCGCCACCCACTCCCACCGATCCAAGGTCCTCACCTTCTGGGTTTACCTTACTGTGGCTGTCTTTCCAACTCTCCTCTTCATGAGAGATCACCCTCTATCTGGCAGCCCCACCAGGCTTATGTCAATCCCTGATGGTCCAACGGGGGATCATTGGGACAGGAGCGATGCTCATCTACTTCTTTCTATGGCTGTAGCCACATCCAATATGGTGGCCACAACCTTTCGCCCTAGTCTTCTGACACACTAGTAGAGCAATGTTACCAACAGATAAAATGTATTGCAGATGAAGGTAAAATCCATCCTTCTTAATCACCAACGTTCTCATCCAGAAAACAGGGTCAAGGCAGAAGTTTTCTGGCCATTATGAGCCACCTTGACAGCTGAAGATCACTGAAAATAAGGTCTAGATACTTTTTCTTCATTTTATTATTTTAACCAACTCTATCATTACCTTGAAGTCAAAAGCCCAAGAGCCTCCAGAGGGCTAGAGAAAACCCAATCTTTCATGACCTCGTGCATCTCTGATACAGTATTTGGGCTCCAGCTTGGTGCACTCCCCAGTACCAGAGGAAGAAAACAATTTTTATGGCTGCAGTGTGAGCGATAGACCCACAAGAACCTTTTCTCTGCTTCTGGCAGCCTGCACAAAAGAGAAGATGCTTATGAACAATACAATCCTGTCGTTTTGTTTTTGGATAACATCACCATTTAGCTGTTTGACAGTGACTCTGTGCTGCCGATCATTGGTTGTTTGTTTTTTTTGCAGTGATATGCCTTCTTTAGTCACCCTTGGGCCTGAGCCACCCACTCGCTTCAGATGCAAGCACTAGGGTTTCTAGGAAACAATTTTAACAGGGTAAATGATGTAACTTGAAATTTAGTGTTTGGTGACATTAACTTAAGCTTTCTCTGGATTTATTAACCTCCTTGCCTCCCAAAATAGTACCAGAATGTCCATGTGAGCCTCGTAAATGTCTCTATGCCCAGATCGAAAGGCCAGATCTGAGCATAGGGAGATTGGAACTGATCACCTACCCTGCCACTCCCGCAGACTCTTATAACCCTCCAATTCCAACCAAATCATCACATGATCTGTGATCTCTATGGGGTGAATGGTTGCCTCACCCAGCAGTTAACCGGGCAAGGGAAGCTTCTGCCTGATTAAATCACATTAGCCCAAGAGCAGATATCAAATGACACACAACCAGACCAAGCCACTAAATATTTGCTCTGACTGCTTTGGTATTCTCTGGTGGGTGCTGGGAGTTATCCAGGCACTGCAGAAATTCAATGCTGGGGGGCCCACACAGCTAGCTTGACATGCCAGAACAGGTATGGTTAAGGTCACCATACGTCCCGTTTTCAATGGGACAGTCCCGTTTTCGGACTGACCGTCCCATTGTCCCGACCCACCACTTCGGGACACTGAAATGTCCCGTTTTCACGGACAGCGTCCCGAAGCTGTGCACGGGGACACCAGGACGGGCGATCGCTTTCCCTCCCTGCCGCGCCGATTCTAACCCTGTGCCGCTGCTGCTGCTTCTTCCCGACGTCAATTTTGATGTTGGAGAGGATGTTCCGGGCCAGGAAAGAAGCAGCGGCGGCGGCCCAGGGTTTGAATCGGCGCGGCAGGGAGGCAGACTGGCTGGCAGCAGCGATACACGGGCAGACAGACGGGCGGTTTGAATCCGGGGAGGGTTTGAATCCCCGGGGGGGGTGTTTAATCGCAGCGGGGGCGGGGGGGTTGAATCAGGCACTGGAGGGAGGGAAGGAGGTAGTCAGGCAGGCTGGCTTCAGGGGAGGAACAAAGGCAAGGGAAGACATAGGAAGGAGGCACTAGGGACACAGGACAGAGGCACTGGGGGCACTAAGGACACAGGCACTGGGGGCACTATGGACATGGGAAAGAGGTACTGGGGGCACTAAGGACACAGGACAGAGACACTGGGGGCACTAAGGATACAGGACAGAGGCACTGGGGGGCACTATGGACATAGGAAGGAAGGAGGGAGGGAATAGAAAGGGACAATTGTTGGGTCTGAGTGCAGAAAGAAAGAAATGAAAGAAAGGATACACAGTCAGAAGGAAACGCAACCAGAGACTCATGAAATCACCAGACAGCAAAGGTAGGAAAAATGATTTTATTTTTAATTTAGTGATCAAAACGTGTCAGTTTTGAGAATTTATATCTGCTGTCTATATTTTGCACTATATTTATCTATTTTTCTATAGTTACTGAGGTGACATTGCATATTTTAAAGTCATTTACCTTGACATCTTTGAAACCCCCCAAATATAAATGATAATTAACATTTTCTCTGCGTATAGTGTGCTTTGTAGTTTTTTTTAATTTTAAGGTTACCATTATGAATTAATATGAAGATATGTACATGAAAAATGAATGGAAGAAATTGGGGGTGGGATTGGGGGCGGGGCTAGGGCAGGGTTGGGGCGGGGGCTAGGGTGGGATTGAGGCGAGGCTAGGGCGGGATTGGGGGCGGGACTGAGAATTAATAGATGTCCTCTTTTGATGAAAAAAATTAATGGTCACGTTATGGCTAGCAATGGCGGTATGGCCCTGAATACTGGCTGCATGTGGACAGCTTCCTAGTTCTCCTAAATGCTGGAATATTCTGAGCTGGTGCAACTGAATACCTGGGTCTGATTTAGCCAGTGGTGGTCAGTGTTTAATTAATTAATTAGGATTTATTAACCGGCTTTTCATGTGAGGTTCACCCCAAATGCTTTACAATATCTTGTACAGTAATCAGGTGCTCTTTGAGTGTTTTCCCTATTTGTCCTGGTGGACTCATGGTCTAGCTGTAGAACCTGGGGACTGGGGGTTTGGGTGGCTCGTCTGGGGTCACAGGGAGCAGGCTGAGTGCTGAGGCAGCAGTTTTAACCTTTAGGCTACTCCCCACCTCCCACCCCCACCTATAGAAATGATGATTTTAAACTCTTGTAGGCTCAAAGCATCTATTTTACCTTGTTGATATTGATTTCAAAGTTTTCCAAACGCTTATAAAAAATGTCAAAGCGATTTACATTGATAAAATTAAACGTAATGAAACATAATAGATGGACCTAGACCATGACAAACTAGAAATTCGGGTAAGGAGGGTAAAACTACAATTTTGTTAAATAGAGGAACAAACAGGGGGAAAACATTGACGGAAGGGTTTGCCCAAAAGGCTAATTTATCATTTGTGATGGTGGAAAAGGTCACTAGAGCTCTCAGGAACTACCCGATCTACCAGAAACACCAGAGCCAGTGAAACACCAGTGAAACACCAGAGCCTCCCACTGACCTCTGGCTGTGCCTTCGCAACTAACAATCCTTTGAGGCTGCTTTGTGAACAAGTTGTTAAGTCAACCTCAAGAGTTACCCAGAGAAATCTTAAATCTTGAAGTTTCCCACCTGCAGACCAGTTCAATTTTGTTTGGACGATTTGCTCCTGACTAAAATTGAAGCAGTTACGTGTGAGTGGAACTAGAGGTGAAGTGAGATGAACTGGTTAGCATCAATATGGATTCTTAGCTATTCGAGGTTTGAATAAGAGGGTACGATATCAACTTTCTAAACTGGGTTAACTTAGAATCCTAATTGGCTTGGACCATATTTACGAAGCATTTTCCCCATGGTTTGTAGATGCAGATCTGAAACTTACTGCAAGATGCAGAGTGGGTCCCAAAAGAAACGATTTTAAGCTAGTATTTCTATATTACAGGCACAAGAACCTTTATCTGAAATTCCGAAAACCGAAAAGCTTCAAAAGCCGAGATTTGGAAAAAGGACAAAGCGAGCTGCAGATTCCACTCAGGGTGGCAGTGAGAAGCAGTTTGGAACATGTTTGTGTTTGAAGTTATTGAAGTGTATAATGTTTGGTGGCAATTTTATGGTCTTTTAGTCTGTCTTTTTCTGCGAAAACCGAAAAGTTCCAAAAACCAAAATGTGCCTGGTCCCATGGATTTCGGATAAAAAGGATCTTGCACCCGAATATTGTGTACACTTCTGTACCTGCTGAAGCCCAAAAACCTTGTAAAAATGTACACCTGCTTCCAATCAAATGGCTTCATATGAGCCACTCCAAACAAACAAAGCCTAACTCAAAAAGGATCTAAGAAAATTCCACATAGAGAAACCTGCCCTGTGTCTATTGATTTTTTTAAATATTTATTCTTTTTATATATTTCTTTGCATATTCAAAGCTTGGATGGTAATCAGTGTTCAGGGGACTCAGCTGGCATAAAGTCTACCAAGGCGATTTCCTACGAGAAATACACCAAATAATGGTACACGGCAGGTATGCTCCTTACATTATAGCAGTGGCTTGAGCGCGGTCTTCCTAAGGGGGCAGCACCCCCCCTCCCCGCTCCTCTCCTTACCATGCACGCCCCTTGCCTTCCCCTGTAACTTTTTGACTTCCCTGGCGCAAGGTTGCCCGACGCATCGGTGCTCTCTGTGAAATCACTTCTAAGACCCACGCCTTGGAAGTGGCGTCAAAGGGCGAGCCGACACGGATGTAGGCATGCTGCTGACGCCGGAGAAGTTAAAAAGGGAAGGGGGTGCACGCGTGGCGGGGGAGGGGCACCGTTCACCCTTACTACGCCACTGCATCAGACACCTCTCCATGATATGCGTATGACTATATATAAAAGTCCCAATAAAGTGAAGAGAATGAAAAGAAAACCAAAATGATCAGTGAAAGCAAAAGTAACTACAGAATTCACATGAAATACAGATGTACTAATTAGAGAATGACACGGTGACAAAATTCATCACCGTTCCCGTCCCCGCGGATAACCGCGGGAAATAATCCCATGTCATTTTCTAGTGTCTATTTCAACCTCGGTCTATTTCAACCAGCATTCTTCAAAGCAAAGCTTGCGGGTCAGTGGTTGTGGCCATTCATACTCTGATTCTTATGTGAGCCAAGGATAATGAAGCCATTGTGACATCACTGATGTGATTGGCTCTTAGGCACTGGTGGAATGAGGCATTATGACATCACAATATCTGCTCTGGATACCAGAGACTGTAATTCTGTAGTGTCTGTTTCAACCTCAGTCCTTCTACACCAGCATTCTTCAAAGCAAAGCTTGAGGGTCAGTGGTTGTGGCCATTCATAGTCTGATTCTTATGTGAGCCAAGGATAATGAAGCCATTGTGACATCACTGATGTGATTGGCTCTTAGGCACTGGTGGAATGAGGCATTATGACATCACAAGATCTGCTCTGGATACCAGAGACTGTCATTCTGTAGTGTCTGTTTTAACCTTGGTCCTTCTACACCAGCATTCTTCAAAGCAAAGCTTGTGGGTCAGTGGTTGTGGCCATTCATACTCTGATTCTTATGAGAGCCAAGGATAATGAAGCCATTGTGACATCACTGATGTGATTGGCTCTTAGGCACTGGTGGAATGAGGCATTATGACATCACAAGATCTGCTCTGGATACCAGAGACTGTCATTCTGTAGTGTCTGTTTCAACCTCAGTCCTTCTACACCAGCATTCTTCAAAGTAAAGCTTGTGGGTCAGTGGTTGTGGCCGTTCATACTCTGATTCTTCCCTCTCTCCAAAGAATGACATGAAGATTGTTTACCGCAGTTATCCGCGGGGACGGGAACGGTGATGAATTTTGTCACCGTGTCATTCTCTAATGTGCTTATCTTAAGAGTGTGAGGACTGCTTATCTGAGCCTTATCCGAACCAATTTACAAAGTGACATAGGTACTGCTATGACTTCTGATCCCGTACGAAACCTCTTGTACACTACAACCATCTTAGCAACAGCTTCTTACGGTTCCCTTTGTCCGTCAACAACTCGCAAAACCATTTATTCTGTAGTCACCCCCACTCTATGGCATGCCCTCCCCTTTGCGCTAAGATGGGAAACTAACCTTAAAACCTCTCTCTTTAAGGATGCTTTTGAGATTGAGTTAAATGGACCACCTGAGTCTTTCTCTAATTTTTTATTTTACAAATTGTAACCCTCCCCTTTTTCCTCCTATGCCACGTCTTGACAATTCAAATTTTCATATGTCTGTCCTTACCCTTGGTTTTATTTATCCTTGTTTGTTTTTTAAAAATGGTTTTCATAATGTAAACCGCTTTGGTACTAAAGTGGTATATCAAACCATAATAAACGTGAAACTTGTTTGAAATAGATGCCTAAGTGACCTTAAAAAAATGACCCTCCCAAAGCCATACAGCCTCAGTCACAGCAATGCGTCGTGCAGAAGAACTTACAAAGAAAGCGAGTGCTTTTGGGACAGGTTGGCAATGTATTTCACGCTCTCTACTGTCGGTGCTTCTGTGTGATTCCTATTCTGTGCAAGCTCTGGCTTTACGAACGCCTGCTCGGCTCTTGGACAGTCAATCTACAAAACAAAAGGAGCCCAAAGAAAATGATCTCGTAGGCTTCAACTAGCATTTCACATGGTTCACAAGGCAGTTTGGAAATTGGCCGCTGTAGTACACCGATGCTTCCCATGTCGGAATAAAGAATAACAGCTATTCTAAAGCTATCACCTGGGAAATTGGTTTTCCTTGCTTGATTTCACATTATTTAGAAACAGAAGATCACACTAGTTACACACAAATGGGCTTTCCAAGTCAAACGCACGCATGTTAGATTTGATACATTCCCCCCATCAGAAATCCATACTGAGGGAGTGTAATATGCCAGGGATTTCTGCAAAAAGTCAGATAATCACACAATCATAATGGATGTGGACCGCGTTTATTTTTCTGTAAAAGTAAATAGGCAGAAGGTTATAACTTGCCCTTGAGCGTTTCAGCTTCCACCAGAAGTTCTCTGCTTATGTCTACATTCACTCTTTACAATAAATGAAGTAGGACGTCAAAGCTGAATTGGGTTATTCCTGCTTAATTGGCACAGGCTTGCTGTGGCTTTCCTTTTGGTTTCATAACTTAAATTACTGGTGTGGAAGGGTAGGCAGATGATTCTTGACTGCTACTAAATACATTAATGCAATAGGTTTGCTCAGACCCTGCCATTAAACTAATCATTGGGTTTGAAAAGACCTGGAAGGGCCTGAGAAGGTATCTTAATAAGGAAGAAGGCTTTTGAAGCAAGACTTTTAACATCTCTTTGTACAAGAAAGGTGGTTTCAGTCATTTTGCAGTTTATTAAAAAAAAAACTGTAACTTGTATCGTCTACATTGAAGAATAACAAAATATAGAAACCTGACGGCAGATAAAGGCCAAATGGCCCATCCAGAGCATCCACTATCTCCTCCTCTCCCTAAGACAGGGGTGTCCAATGTCGGTCCTCGAGGGCCGCAGTCCAGTCGGGTTTTCAGGATTTCCCCAATGAATATGCATGAGATCTATTTGCATGCACTGCTTTCAATGCATATTCATTGGGGAAATCCTGAAAACCCGACTGGACTGCGGCCCTCGAGGACCGACATTGGACACCCCTGCCCTAAGAGATCTCACGTGCTTGTTCCACACTTTCTTGAACTTAGACACAATCTTTCTCCACCACCTCTTTGGGGAGACGATTCCACGCATCCACCACCCTTTCATCTCTTCATCTCATTCTACGCTCTCTCACAATTTAAAAAACATAAAACCAAAAGAGTGAAAAAAAAAAATACATTCAGAAACGTATAGAAATGAAGAGGTTATAACATAAAGATAAATGAAAGTTTAGAAAGAGTGAGGTCAAGCCCCAGACTTGCACATCCTGACATGAAGAAGCTTTAAAATGATTTCTGAAATGAAGCAAACTAGTTTTATGTCTTATGATAACTGGCAGAGAGATAGAGAAAGCCCCACCTGGGTTCTCTGGGAAGACTATCTTCCATTTCATGTCAGTAGCTTTGACTCAATGAACACAACACTAGCCAGAATTTTGAACGTGGCTGCCTTGTGACTTGCCGAGTCAGGGAAGATCCTGCCAATTCCTGAAGGATCGGAGAGGGAGGGGGCTGCTGACCCAAGAACACTAGGCAGCAGGAACCAGAAGCCTGGCCATACCTCTTTTCAAAGGGCCCCAAAACCTGGCAGGAAATGTGACTTTACAGCTTAACACAGAACTCAATGCAGAAAGGAAGAAATGGAGACGCAACATCAAAAGAAGAACAAGAAACTCTAGTCATAAAACCTATGGACTCGGGATTCACTTATTATAAGGAACATTTTCTGATGTTGTTTTGTGAGCTTGGAATGGAAAATATTTCACAGAAAAATTCTGATGTGAATGCGTGCAAGGAAGTTTTGATCAAAAGAGCTGAATTTGAGGAATGGTCACAAACCCAACAGATTTAGCACATTCAGATTTTCTGTAAAATCCCCCTAGTCTTCCTAAAGCCATAGAGAAAAGGGACCCATAACTATACAAGCAAGTTAGGCAGTGGATTTTTGTGGGTGTCAGTCCTTCTGCTGCCGTCCATCGTGTCCTATAGAAAGCAACACTGGAAGGAAGGATTCAGTGCAGGGTTTGCAAGCTCTGACACACTATCAGACCATGGCTCCTTGCATGAGTTTTCACAGTAACTGGAAGAGGGGTGAGACACTTCCTGACGCTTCTGAGGCCTCAGGCTGGATTTATTACTGATGTGAGAGCAAAAAAATCTAGGAAGGGGTAGTCTTGGGGTGGAGAGAGAACATCCCCTTCCCCACCCCCTCACCACTGTGGTAATTAAATATAAAATTCCTCTCTAGAAATTCCATAGCTGCTTGTCATGTAAAGGTCTTTAGAATGATTTGTTCCTTACCTGCAGGGTTACACTGGTTGGAAGGCTTGGATCAAATACTCCTGGGGTGATGATCGCTGGGGGCTCAGAGTTCGTGGCTGTTCCAAGGAGCAGAGGACCATGAACAAGGATTCTAAAGGACAGACAGAGGTGTTGGTATCTGAGACAGGACTAAGCACTGGAAAACAGACCTATAAAAAGTACATCAGGATTCATAGTCTTTCTAAAAGGTCTTGCTGCGAAATTCACAAAAACATCAGTCGTATCCATGTGCACAAATACCCAGCAGAAGATAGAAACATAGAAACATAGAAAGATGACGGCAGAAAAGGGCCATAGCCCATCAAGTCTGCCCACTCCACTGACCCACCCCAATAGTCTAGATGCTAGTGACTCGACCTACGTAGGGATCCCACGTAAGTGTCCCATTTTCTCTTAAAGTCGAGCACGCCGGTGGCCTCGACCACCTGCACCGGAAGCTCATTCCAGTGGTCCACCACCCTTTCCGTGAAAAAATACTTCCTGGTGTCACTACTAAATTTCCCCCCTCTAAGTTTAAGCGGATGCCCTCTTGTGGTCGAGGGTCCTTTGGGGAAGAGAATGTCATCTTCCACCTCGACACGTCCCGTGATGAACTTAAATGTCTCAATCATGTCCCCCCTCTCCCTGGGCTTATCACTGAAGTTCTACAAAGTGGTAGACCCACTTTCTAAGGTGCGCTAACAGATTTAACGCATGCTAACAATTGATGCGTACTAAGAAGCCATTAGGTATAAAATGGACTTCTGCAATTTGTGCGTCACGCACTACCTGCATAGGCTCAAGGCGACTTACAGAGAATAAAAGGGAGTACATTAGGGCAGGGTCATGGAGGTTGGTTGGAGAACTAGCAGGAAAGATATAGGAAAAGATCAGGATGAAGATACTGAATGATTCGTATAGAGTTTGTTAATTGTAGGTAAATGCATGCAAAAGTGATTTGTGCATGCTTTATTTCGAGGTGCCCATAGGAGCTGAATGCCCCAACCCCTCACTGAAGAGTCTTTGTTTTATCAGAGCGCTAATTCCGGAAGGATTTGTGTCCATTGCCTTCGTCTACTAGAAGTGAAGCCGTTCACAGCTGGGATGGATTCGTGTTGAGTATTTTTTTTATATACCGTAATGATCATTATAAGTACAATAGGAATTGAAGAAATTAATTATCCTATTTCTGTTTTCAAACCTCTAATCATTTTGAAGTGACTTCTGGCATTCTGCTAATAGTCTTACAATCCTTTATTTTTGAAAAACTACAGCGACTGCTTCCCTTTCATAAATATTTAACTTCTCCTACGTAGGATTATAGGATTACATTTTCTTCTGCAAGCTAATAAAAAGAGCAAAGCTCGCTTTTAAATAATAACACTGCTCCATAATTGATGGCTGTAGGCCCGTCCTCAGCACTTTTCAACAGTGTGTGTCGTAACGCTTTGCCTTTGGGGACTGGTGTGCAAACATTGCATTATTCTCTTTCTGCCTCCCCTGGTTGAAGCAGCTCATTCAGCTCTGATCCAATCATGTCGCCTCTTACATCTCAATTTGCTTCATATGTAGAAATGTTTACACGTTGTTGGAATCGGGTTAGACCTGGCAGAATGCCATTCATATTGGTCAATGTGCAGACGACTCCTGCTAACACCCAGTGGGTTTAAAACATAGTTTTTAGTCCGGTCTTTTTATTAAGGGTTTTTTTTTTTTTTTTGTTAAAGATTGAATATTTAGTGAACCATAGAGAGGAGTAGCAATTCGTGGTAGAAAATGTGAGCCCACCAAAACCCTACTCTACTGCCATAAAGGCTATTGGGGTTGTTTTGGGGGCTCACCATAGCCTGTAAGGAAGTTCTAGTGAGATGTATATCTGGCACCCTTTATGTGAAGTTCACAGCAGTGTCCTCTAAGGTACCCCAGTGCTTTGGGGTCATGTCTGGATGGCCAGTCCATTACAGAACTGGCCCCTCCAAATGGTCTTGTTCTAGGCTTTTGGGACTTGGACAAAATTTTGGCCAAAAATTTGGTATAAAGACGGACGTCCCAGTGGTCTGGGTGTCCAGATAGAGGATTAAAAATAAAAATTCTACACGTATGGTGGTTTGCCTTGAAAAATAGGCATTTTCTTACTGCCGACTTTGGACGTCTAGCGCCATAAGTCTAAATCAGACTTAGATGTATGTTTTGAAAATGCCCCTCCATGTAGAGTAAATCTAACAGAAATTTAACTAATTATAGAAACATAAGATATGTCTTTATATACAAAATTAAGACTAATAGACCACAAAATATATTTATTTTGAACAAGAAAACCCCCAACCAACGTCAAATGAAAATATGCAATACACTAAAGCTGGAATCAGCCTTGCATCTAATTTATGCTGCTAGGGGAGGGGATTTGGCCAGTCATAAGGAGCTCTCAAGTGTGAAAACTCGAGTCCTGCCGGTATTCACACAAAACCTCACTTGCCCTCCTTTGGAGGCTTTCAAGCTCTCTCTCTCCTGGCTGGGTTTTCACGGAACAACAATTTTTATTCTACACGTACCTTAGTGCAAAGCGTCAATTGCAATGGAATGTGAAAAATTAAAGCCCGGTTTAAAGCAGATTACAGGAAGTAATCCTAGGATTTACAAAGTTCAGACACGCCCTTACGCTATCATAATATTCTGTCTGGTGAACTTACCGTTTTGAATAGAGAGGTAGGCAAGTCCAGGCCAGAGTCTGTGTGCTGTTGGAAGTCCTGTCTGTGCCCCAAAACGTTATTAGCAACATGGTTTCATAAGGAAGACTTTTGGATGGCACCGGAAAGCTGATCCTGAAAGAGAATAAAACATCCACAATGCCACGAAACATTTAATTAACCAATTAATTTGACCTTGGGACATCTGTGGCTGGTACTGTGTGTTTAAACTGGCACCTATGGCCACAGGACCATTTTCCTGGGCCTTTTCGGAGTTACAGAGAAGAGGTTTGTGTGCATTTCCAGCTCGTCAGGTCTCTCGTTCTCAGGCTTCAGCTGTTCCCATGAGGGTTAAAACTGTTTAGTTCCTCCTTATCCTAATGCTAGATTCATGGCTAGAGAGCTTTTTTCTACAAACATTGCACAACAAAATCGGCAAGACAACTAAAGACAGATTGACAATCTTATTTTCATTTTCTGAATTCAGCTGGGTCAATATTGCATACGGTATTACAAACGGGATCTTTTACAGATCCCATGATCTCCACTATTAGTATCCAGCCCAGATCCTCTTCTCCTGTGCTCTCATGGCTTAATAGAAGACTATGGCACCTTTATTGCCTCTTGCTCTGACTTCCATGATATGGCGTGTTGGCGTGAGAAGATTATCTCCTCTATCCTGTGCCACCTCTACAGTGTGAAGGTCTGTTTACCTGAAAGACGACTTATTCCTTCCTTACAGCTGCCAGGGGGTACTCAGTGCATCTCCTCTATATGTCAATGGACTTTTATATAATAACAACTTTTGTTTTATATACCACAAACAGTTTGTTTAATTACGTTTAATACTTTTTTGTGGACTTGCTTTTTGCCTATTTCTAGGAATCCTATCCACATAAATAACACGAAAACATCATTAAAATCCTTAACACATGCCCGACCAGAACTCAGTTTAAAAATGTACAACTTCTCCAAAATATCCCGGGAAGATGTTCAGCTCACCTTTCTTTAATATCTCCCCAAATATCCTAAACGAATAATATAGCTTTATCTTAGGAGTTATGTCCAACAAAGAGTTTATTCCACTGGAAGGGAACTAAACAACTGAAAGCCTTTTTTGGTTCAGCACCTTAATTTCCGTTTTACTTATACTCATGTCTGTAACTTCCATGTCATAGTCACTTTACATGACAAAAATAAGGCTTGGAGCCAAATCCTAGATTGAATTCTCAAGCAGTGAATGTCGCCGAGACCCAGCAAAAGCTGAACTCCCCAGTCATTAGGAGCAGTAGAGAAGCTTCCAGTAAACAATTCTGAACCTTTTGTAACGCTCCCATTGACCTTTTTGAAATATGAATAAATTCCCAGCCTAAATGCAAAAGCAAAGCAAGTGTGTTTGTGTTTCTGTATCTGACGATGTCAAGGCATGAGGTGCTGTGCTCTGGAGAAGCCATTTGGAGACACATCTGGGCTTTTCATTCCTCTCTAGAGGGTTCTTGAGTTTTACATATTCTCTCGCTTTACCTTGACCTGCTTTGAGTTGCTGCAGTTCTGAGTTCTTATAGGGTTGTTTTGGGGTCTTTGCTATTGTCCTGCATGAATGATGTCGATTTATCATTCTGACCTTGGTTTTCTGAATACTATTTCATAACTATCCTGGCTATTAATATTCCATAACATGGATATTGAACACATGGGTGCCATGACAACTGATCCACAAACATTTTCCAAACAGCCCCAAGTACGAGCTTTGCTGAAGATTAGAAGTCCAGAGATGATGGTAAGTGGACAGAGCACAGAGCCAACTCAATTCTCTTCATGCCCAGTGAGTGAGCATGAGAATTCTAGAAGTTTCTCAGATCCTAAGAACATAAGAATAGCCTTACTGGGTCAGACCAATGGTCCATCAAGCCCAGTAGCCCGTTCTCATGACGGCCAATCCAGGTCACTAGTACCTGGCCAAACCCAAGAAGTAGCAACATTCCATACAGAATCCCAAGGAATAGCAAGATTCCATAACCCCAAATACTAGCAACATTCCATGCTACTGATCCAGGGCAAGCAGTGGCTTCCCCATGTCTTTCTTAATAACAGACTATGGACTTTTCCTTCAGGAACTTGTCCAAACCTTTCTTAAAACCAGCTACGCTATCCTTTCTAACCACAACCTCGGGCAATGCGTTCCAGAACTTAACTATTCTCTGAGTGAAAAAAAATTTCCTCCTCTTGGTTTTAAAAGTATTTCCCTGTAACTTCATCAAGTGTCCCCTAGTCTTTGTCATTTATGATGGAATTTTGCAGACTTCAATCATATCTCCCCTCAGCCTTCTCTTTCCTCATACGAGAGGAGTTCTATCCCCTTTATCATCTTGGTCAAATACTAGATCTTTGTTAGAGCCCAGTAAAATATAATGTCATCTGGAGAGGAAGATATTCTCAGTGACCTTACCTTCAAAGTTCATAGGGGATAATACATTGCTAGCACATTCCATTGCGCTACATTTTCTAGTGTAACAGCTAAAGCACCAAAATGGCATGTTGCGCACCTTATGCTCACAGGGATAAGGATCTTGGGACATATCTTGCACAACGCTGTAGGTTCTAACAGGAAGATACATGTTACTATACAAAGAGTCATTGAAAAGTTCCCAGCCCAACCAACAAAGTTGAGGCAGTCTCCATTGAGGGCTATACACTTAGTCCAGCGATTTTCCACTTTTTTCATTCCGTATTTTTCCAATGGAACAAAACAAAACAAAAAAGTGGAAAATCACTGAACTAAGTGTATACTGGTTGGGCTGAGAAATTTTCAGCGACCCCTTGTACGTCAAACATGGAAGCATGCAGCCAATGAAGACCAAGCTTACTTCTCATTCCAGTGTATGAAATAAAAGAGGGATTTGCTGATTGGTTCAGTCTTCTTGTTCTCAGATTGACATATTTTCTTTCCAGCGTAGATCAATGAACAGGAAACAGAAATGATGTTGAAGCTACAAGGAAATAAGGAAGAAGATCAATATTTAGTAAATGAAATGGACGTAGATGTGTCATTCCCACAACACCCTGAGGTATTACGAATGAGCAGCTCGGACAGATTTGTTTCTCAGATTCCTTCCCTTAGTGATCAGCCAGGATAATTAAGACCAACATAGTACTCTAATTTGGTGTTTTCCCAATTTCCAGAGGGACACAAGCACTCATAAGAACATAAGCAATGCCTCTGCCGGGTCAGACCTGAGGTCCATCGTGCCCAGCAGTCCGCTCACACGGCAGCCCAACAGGTCCAGGACCTGTGCAGTAATCCTCTATCTATACCCCTCTATCCCCTTTTCCAGCAGGAAATTGTCCAATCCTTTCTTGAACCCCAGTACCGTACTTTGCCTTATTACGCTCTCTGGAAGCGAATTCCATGTGTTCACCACACGTTAGGTAAAGAAAAACTTCCTAGCATTCGTTTTGAATCTGTCCCCTTTCAACTTTTCCGAATGCCCTCTTGTTCTTTTATTATTTGAAAGTTTGAAGAATCTGTCCCTCTCTACTCTCTCTATGCCCCTCATGATCTTATAAGTCTCTATCATATCCCCTCTAAGTCTCCTCTTCTCCAGGGAAAAGAGACCCAGTTCCTCCAATCTTTTTCTCTCTTTCTCTCTCTCTCTCTTTCTTTCTCTCTCTCTCTATTTCTCTCTGTCTCCCTTTCTCTCTCTCTTTCTATCCCTATCTACTCTCTCTATGCCCCTCATGATCTTATAAGTCTCTATCATATCCCCTCTAAGTCTCCTCTTCTCCAGGGAAAAGAGTCCCAGTTTCTCCAATCTTTCTCTCTCTCTCTCTCTCTCTTTATTTCTCTCTCTCTCTATTTCTCTCTGTCTCCCTTTCTCTCTCTCTTTCTTTCTCTCTCTCTCTCTCTATTTCTCTCTGTCTCCCTTTCTCTCTCTCTTTCTTTCTCTCTCTCTCTATTTCTCTCTGTCTCCCTTTCTCTCTCTCTTTCTGTCCCTCTCTATGCACTCTTTAGAAATCAGCTAATTCCTTCACATTAGGGTCAGAGTAGCTGGAACCAGAATTGGACCTAACCATGTGAACCAGACCAGACATCTTTAATAAGAGCAAATCACTTACAACTCTGCAGAATAAGTGGCTTTGGGAGAGTGTGAACAAATGGGGGAACTGCCTTGAAACAGCCCCACGTGTTGGCTAGAATTCTCCCCCAATGCGATAACGATAAGTGTTGAGCTTTTTGCCTAATTTCTAACTGCTTGAGAAAACAACTTGAATATTAACAATAAGCTCTACTGGACATTTGCATCTGGTTTTGAACGGAAGGGGAAGAAAATTAAAGCAATGTTTCCCATGAGGACTAATGAAGAGGTCACGATGAAATAGCTGGAAATACCGCTGTTCATTTGAGCTTGAGACTGATGGTCCGAGGAGACAATTATAAGAAGCTGTGGGATATATGAATGTTGTATGCACTTACAACTATTACCATGTTGATGCCTGTCGCAAATGATTCCGAGAACACTGTTGTTGCTTTACCAATAGAATGCTGGGTACTATCAAGAAAGGTATTACAACCAGAACAAAAGAAGTTATCCTGCCATTGTATCGGGCGATGGTGCGCCGGCATCTGGAGTACTGCTGGGTATGGCGATACTCGAGAGGGTTCAGAAAAGAGCGACATGATTGATAAAAGGTATGGAAAACCTTTCATATGCTGAAAGATTTGAGAAACTGGGGCTCTTTTCCCTAGAAAAACGGAGGCTTAGAGGGGACATGATAGAGACTTACAAGATCATGAAGGGCATGGAGAAAGTGGAGAGGGACAGATTCTTCAAACGTTCAAAAACTACAAGAACGAGAGGGCATTCGTAAAAATTGAGAGGGGACAGATTCAGAACCAATGCTAGGAAGTTCTTCTTCACCCAAAGGGTGGTGGACACTTGGAATGAGCTTCCAGAGGGCGTTATAGGACAAAGTACGGTTTGGGGGTTCAAGAAGGGATTAGATAATTTTCTGAAGGAAAGGGGGATAGATAGAGGATTACTATACAGGTCTTGGACCTGATGGGCCCCCGCGTGAGTGGACTGCTGGGCATGATGGACCTCTGGTCTGACCCAGCAGAGGCACTGCTTATGTTCTTATGTTGAAAACCTTTGATTTAGGCAATTGCCTAAAGCACCATATCTTGGAAGGTCCTGACTCGGAGCTTAAAGCATGATTGCAGCAAATCTAGGTGGCACCATACCCAGCATCAAAAGGAAAATCAGTGCAGAAGCTGGGAGCCAGCCATGTTCGCGGGTGATAGACAGTGAGGACCTGAGCAGAGCCAGCCTAGAAACTCCATATCATGCTCCTTCACCTTATAGCTCATCTCTGGGAGATGGAAGGAAAGGCTCTTTGGGATTTCCTAGTGACTTGTATTGACCACCGTCAGGGACAGGGCGCTGACTTTTATAGACCTCGAACTGTGAGTCTCTCATTTATGCTCTAGTCACTTCGAAATTAAACCATTGCAACATTGTTTCGATTAAGAAACTGCAAACTCTCCGAAATTGCTATCCGAGTCCTTGTTAACGCTCGAAGATATGATCACATTTCTCCTTTTTTAAAGGAATATCACTGGCTACCCGTTAAATTTCGCCTTATGCGTATAAAGCATTACAATCAGGTCAACCGGACTATTTAGGGAAATTATTAGTTCCCTATAAGCCAGGGGTAGGGAACTCCGGTCCTCGAGAGCCATATTCCAGTCGGGTTTTCAGGATTTCCCCAATGAATATGTATGAGATCTATTTGCATGCACTGCTTTCAATGCATATTCATTGGGGAAATCCTGAAAACCCGACTGGAATATGGCTCTCGAGGATCGGAGTTCCCTACCCCTGCTATAAGCCTTCTCTTAGCCTACGTTCATTGACTGCTCTCCAACTTGCTTTACCTGCTGTCCATTTGTTACGTCTAGCATCTACGCAGAAGTCTGCCTTTTTCGCAGCAATTCCTCGCCTGCGGAATTCCCTCCCAGTCATAATTTGTTCTGAGTTATTACATTACATTAGTGATTTCTATTCCGACATTACCTTGCGGTTCAAGGCGGATTACATAAAGAGTTATTTGGACATTTAGGAATACATAAGGCGTTATCTGGACATTTCCCGCGGTTTTACAGAGTGGAGCGGGTTTGTCTTTAAGGATTTCTTGAATAGCAGGGTTTTTATTTCTTTTCTGAAGGTTTTGTAGTCTTGGGGCATGATCAGTAAATTGGAGAGTTGGTAGTCTAGTTTTGCTGCTTGAGTGGCCAGGAGGCCATCGTACATTTTTTTTTTCGTTTGATGTTTCTGATTGGAGGGTGCGTGAATGGAGTGTGGGTTCTCCTATGTCTGGTTGTGGTTGGTTGGATTAGTCGGTCGATCAAGTAGGCTGGGCCGTCTCCGTTTATGGTCTTAAATAGTAGACAGTAGAATCTGAAGAGTATTTGTGCTTGTATTGGAAGCCAGTAAAATCCAGATCAATGGTTAAGACACATCTTTTTGGTTTAACATTTTTATGAGAGGATCGGTGACTTAGGATCCGGTTTCTTTTTGACAACTATTTAAACCAGATGTAAACAAAAATTGTTTTGTTCTTAGTTTTTTAGATTTATAGATTATTTGGACTTAATTACTTTTTGGGGGGAGGGGGGGTCTTTGCTTTGCTTTCCTATTTTAAATGGCATCCTTTTCATTTCGTGTTGTTATATATTTTGTACACTATGCTGTTGATAAATCGAAGCGCGGTTACAACTTTAAAAAAAGATAAACATCGATCTTGTGGCTCCACGAGAGCTTGTGTCATTGCTGCGTCCAGACAGTATGGCACAGTAAACACTGAGGTAACGAGAATTCAAACAGGGCTTCGTCTCCTTTAGAGAAACCAAGGCAGGGATTTTATCTTGCCTTAGCCTGCCGCCAGCGCATCTTGCGCTGATCTCAATGTCAAGTCAATAATCTGTATTTACATGCAATTTCATGGTTTTATAATAGTGGAACATGAAGACATGACTGGGTTTTTAAATCGTGAATACTCCTTCTCTCAGAACAGACATAGAAAAGCAGAGAAGCCTGAGCTCATCTGGGCAAATGACGCTGTGCTTTCCTCATTTCTTTGTGAGCTTACTGTTAATTGCACCTGCACTGTGCATTTGTGGCAGCAACTCAAGTGCTAAAAATAGTACTTTCAAAGGCTTCTCGAGATGCAGAGGAAAGAGAGAGCGAGGATGCGAAGAAGATTCAAATGAAGCTTCTGAAAGTGCCACTTGCACGGCATGATGACTGCTCAGGCGACAGCGTCCTGGTCATAGGTTTGTACAGGAATTGAGGAGGGAAGGCGGACAGCGGTTTGGAGTTACTTTGAGTTAGACTGCTGTTCGAACCTGTTCATAGCTGACTACACACTAGGCCTTCCCTAATGCAGACTCGGCATCCCAAGGTCACCTAAGCGCACAACAGGGACACGAGAAGAGCTCGGTGATGCATTTCGGCCTACGATTTATGATTATTATTATTGTGCATTTATAGGTCAACTGTTCTCTATGTACACAAACAAGCAGAATTATACAGTGCGACAAGGCGGTGGCTGCTGCCAGAAGGATGCTGGGCTGTATAAAGAGAGGTGTAACCAGTGGAAGAATGAAGGTGCTGATGCCCCTGTACAGGTCGTTGATGAGGCCCCACTCGGAGTAATGTGTTCAGTTTTGGAGACCGTATCTGGCGAAGGACGTAAGAAGACTTGAAGCGGTCCAGAGGAGGGCGACAAAAATGATAGGAGGTTTGCGCCAAAAGACGTATAAGCAGAGACTGGAAGCCCTGAATATGTATACCCTAGAGCAGCGGTGTCAAAGTCCCTCCTCGAGGGCCACAATCCAGTCGGGTTTTCAGGTTTTCCCCCATGAATATGCATGAGATCTATTTGCATGCACTGCTTTCATTGTATGCTAATAGATCTCAGACATTCAAATACTTCAAAGGTATTAATGTAGAACAAAATCTTTTCCAGAGAAAGGAAAATCGTAAAATCAGAAGACATGATTTGAGGTGGAGGGGTGGTAGATTCAAGAGCAATGTTAGGAAATTCTACTTTACGGAGAGGGTGGTTGATGTGTGGAATGCGCTTCCGAGGGAGGTGGTGGAGAGGAAAACGGTGACAGAGTTCAAACAAACATGGGACGAACACAGAGGATCTAGAATCAGAAACTAATAGTAAATAGTGAAGAACTAAGGCAGTCATTCAGTGAGCGGTGCGGGACCAGACAGGCATGCCGCTCTGCCGCTGCCGGAAAACATCAGGCGAGACAGCCGCCGGAATTAAAAAAAGGTACTGGGAGGGAAGGGGGGAGGTCCTGTCCTGTTTTGTTGAAAAAATAAATGGTCATGTTAGTGATTATTCATGTTTTAATGTTGGGGTGTTTTGATGGGAGTCCCTCAGTTTGAGTAATAGTGACATTCCTGACCTTTTCATCCAGTCAGACGGAGTATTATGGACTGCGCAGAGTGTGAAACTGAAGTTGGATTCCAGGCTGGTCTCAATGTATGAAAGGTTTGGGAGGTGTTTAACGGGTCGCATGTCCTCGTGGAAGCTGGTGCAGTAGATATGATAAGATGGGAGATGGCCCTGGAGAGATCCATCGATGCTGTCTCAGCTGAAACTTGAAAAAGACAAAAAGCCAGAGTTAAGAAGGAAACAGGGTCGTCTGGAAACTGGTGCCCAACATCTACCCAACTTATGGCCATGAAAGAGTCAAAGTTGAAACCAGTTCTCTTAATTCCAGAGACTCTGGGCTAGATGCACTAAAGGCAGCGATCGTCACTAAACCTGTTTTCACAGCTTTAGTGGTGATCGCTTTTATCGACCTGACGCACAAAACAGACCACTGCGCGTTTTTCCCCTTTGATCAGCGATTTTCTGATTCGGCCGCGCAAATGAGCTAAAACCCCATGCAAAGAAGTCATGCAATTGATGCACTAACATCGCTTGGCTATTCCCACCAAAAATGGGGTTTTAGCGATCAGAAAACCCGATTGGTCTAGACCTGTGTAACTGTGCAACCGACAGGTCTGCCTGTTTTTTGTTTTTTTTTCAATGGTATGCAAAATATCTGTCCCATAAAAAAAAAGTCCCTTCCTCCCCGATGACTTCCACGCAGAACACCCCTATGCCATAGCCTCCCCTGTGCCAGGCACCCCAAGCTACTGTCTCCCGCCCCTGAACCCCCAGAAAATGACAGGAGAGATACCCACTTCCTCCTGGCACCGGACGCCCCCCCCCCCCCCAAACCTCCCCGTACCTTTTTGAAACGTTGCAAGCAGGAAGCCCACTCTGAGGATCCTGCTTCGGGCCCACCAATCCTAAATGATGGGCCTTCCCCCTCCCTGGTGCATCATGTGATGAATGGGGAGGGATTGGTTCAGTCACCTAAGGCCCTTGGGAGCCTTTGGCTCCTCCCTCTGTAACCAGGATCTCTCCTCACTGCTTCTTTTCAAGCCATTCTTGGAAATTCATTATTGGCCCTTTAAAACACCTGTTTAACCACATTCACTAGAATTCATCTAAAGATTAGCATGCGCTAAAGGCTAAGATGAACTTTAACGTAGGGAAATGCAAGGTCATGCATGTAGGGAAAAAGAACCCGATGTTCAGCTACAGAATGGGAGGATCACTGCTAGGGGTAAGTAACCTTGAAAGAGACCTGGGAGTGATGGTAGACACAACTCTGAAGGCGTCGGCACAGTGCGCCACAGCCTCAAGAAAAGCAAACAAAATGTTGGGTATCATTAAGAAGGGTATCACGACCAGGTCATCCTGCCACTGTATCGTGCAATGGTGCGACCGCATCTGGAGTACTGTGTCCAGTACTGGTCGCCGTACCTCAAGAAGGACATGGCGGTACTTGAGGGAGTCCAGAGAAGAGCGACTAAGCTGATAAGGGGTATGGAAAACCTCTCATATACTGACAGACTGAAAAATCTGGGGCTGTTCTCCCTGGAAAAGCGGAGACTTAGAGGAGACATGATAGAAACCTTCAAGATCCTGAAGGGTATAGAAAAGGTAGACAGGGACAGATTTTTTAGATTATGGGGAACCACAAGTACAAGGGGGCACTCGGAGAAATTAAAAGGGGAGAGGTTTAAAACAAATGCCAGAAAGTTCTTTTTCACCCAGAGGGTGGTGGACACATGGAACGCGCTTCCGGAGGCTGTGATAGGCCGGAGCACGTTACAAGGCTTCAAAGAAGGTTTGGATAGGTTCCTAGAGGATAAAGGAATTGAGGGGTACAGATAGGAGTAGCGGTTATAGGGATAGTCTGGGACCATTGCTCAGGCAATGGGCCTGATGGGCCGCCGCAGGAGCGGACCGCTGGGCGAGATGGACCTCTGGTCTGCCTCAGCGGAGGCAACTTCTTATGTTCTTATGTCTTAGCATTTAGCATGCAATAAATTAGCGCACCTTTCTGCATGTGTAAGTCTGCACATAGTCACGGAAATGATGGTTAAATATAGGCAGTTTCTTATAGGAGGAGGGGTTAAGGCCCACATGGAAGTCAGAATGACAGGTGCCCAGTTACAGGGGACATTATGAACTGCGAGTATTTCTCAGTTACTTCAGGCTTCTTTTTCTGGTCCTGCATCCTTTCAAAGGTACAGTAGCTGTTGTTTCTTCATGACTACAATAACCAGAGCACTTCTCCCACGGGGTTTTCCTGTCCTTCCTATCCATAACTACTACTATTTATTATTTCTATAGCGCTGAAAGGCGTTATACTCTACATTTTAACATACAATAGACAGTCCCTGCTCAGAAGAGCTTACAATCTAATTTAGACATAAGTGGATATACTGTTTTTGAATCTTCACCCTCGCACTAGATCTTCAATCAAAAAAGTATCCTCAGAGATCACGAAAGGGCAAATCCATATAAGTATTCTGAATGTTTTATCATTCCCTCTGGGAGAAATTCCTTAACTCCTAGTTGTCTATTTTGATTCGATTGTCAACTCTGTCGATCAGGGATTTCACTGCATACATCTGGCAGTGCTATCGAGATGATAAGAAGTGGTAGTAATATTCAGTTGCTTAGCGAGGGTGAGAGGTGCCCTTCCGCCGCCATCATCTCTGCTCCGCTCCTTCCCTGATCCCCCTGCTGCACACACCCCCTCCCTTTCTCTTTAGTTGTTCACCGCTGCGAGCAACAAGAAGTTCAACGTGCTCCTCTCGCCCTGTCGGTTCTCCCTCTGATATCACTTCCTATGCGCCTGGAATTGATGTCAGCAGGAGAGACGACAGAGTCGTGAGGAGCACGTTGAAGTTATTGCTCGCAGCGGTGAACAACCGGAGGTACGGGGAAGGGAAGGATAGGTGCGCGTGTGGTGAGGGGAGGAGTGGGAAGAGGCGGGGTGCCAGCACCCTCACCAACATGGCACCCAGGGCAGACCGTCCCTCCCACCCCCACTCCCCCTTAAACTCTGTGTTTTCAGTCAAGTCTTTGACGCTGGGAGTTTTGTGCAGGAATGCGGTGTTTCAGCTGCAGAATTACCAGGAAAACTGCCTGAGATTTTCATTTGTAGTCTTCCAAATTTGCTTATAAAAGATTTTGTTATGAAGAGAAGCTGTAATATTTACATAAAAGCCTGTTTTCGAATGCATTTGGAGTCGTGCTGGGAGGTAGCCACATTTATCGCTCCCGAACGCTGCTTAGCGAGAAGCAGATAAATTACAGCCCACTGAACAATGGCAGTTCTGTTGCGTATTGTTAGTAACGCAGAAGACAGAATGCCCTTGAGCTAAATGCTAACTGCTCCCATTCATACCAAACAATACTTCTAAAGGTCACATGGCAAGTAGGAATATCTACTGCATCTGAAATCAAACCTGGTTTCTAATAGCTTTTCTGGGTTATTTGCATAATACTAAAGGATGTACACGGCAAAAAATGTCCTTTTAGGTCAACTTTGGGTCAGGAGCCCATTTGATTCATCATTTGGGTCCATTAAAGGCCACGAGCAAGCACTTTTGCACATTGTGGGGTTTCCCATCCACTTTTAATCAAACTTGCTTAAATCACAGAGATAGGAAGATCTCACAGAAGGGAACGAGAGGTGAAGGATAGTAACAGGGTGACAAAGACTCCACGCCAAGGTCAAAGCTGCAGCACCGGGACGCCCAGATTCACCAGACATGTCCTCCTTTTGAGTGGTTTGGATGGCTTTCCAAAACCCAGCACTTTGTCCGGGTTTTGAAAAGCTTCCTCCCTGTCCGACAAGAGAAGGCAGCGCGGGGGCGGGGCTAGGGTGGGACTGAGGGCAGGATTAGGGCGTTACAGGGCAGGGATGGGCAGAACTGGGCGGGGCTGGGAGGCAGGTCTAGGGGGGTCTGGATTTTCTGATTGGAAAATCTGGCAGCCCTAGGGACAGGGGTGATGCAGAAGATCCCAAACACAAGGGAAAACTAAATTAACAATAACATTGGCTGCAAGGCAGGCTGTCTGAACCCACAATAACGAACAAGCCTGCCTCTGTTTCATTTTACCCTGTCATCTGTTGGTTGGTTGTTTTTTTTCTCCCACCCTCTGCTTAGTGCGTTGCCTGAAAGTGTTTTACAAAAAGAGGTGCTTTACAATAGCAAAAGCAAAGACAGTGGAGAGGACAAGAGGCAAGACCTGCAGATACAAATCTTTATTACACTTCAGTAGGGCCATGTTTTGGCTATCAAGCTTGGATCGGGAGTCTTGATGTGCTGGAAAAAACAGGAAAAGACCATTCGAAGGGGTGCTGCAAAGTACTCAGCCCAATCAAGAAGAGAATGACGTGGATATGGTTCAATCAATGATCTGAAACAAGGTCAAAACAGAGAATTTTGTTTCTGCAAATTGGCACTTAATTTGCACTCTTTTCAGCTACAGTGGGAAAATAACGGTCAGAATTTAGGAAGTTGGGCTGAGAACTTTTCAGCACCCCCTGGTATGTAATAAAAGTGAGCCAAGTATAGGACAATCAAGCCCTTGTGACATCACTGATGAGGTTGGCTGTTATTGGTAGAATGAGGCACTATGACATCACAGGCTCAGCTCTGGTTACCAGTGACTGAAAATCTTCACACCATCAGGGGGTGATGCAAAGTTCTCAGCCCAACCAGGAAGAGAATGACGTGGAAGTGGTTTAATCAATGACCTGAAACAATGTCAAAACAGAGAATTTTGCTTCTGCAAATGATAACCCTCTTTTCAGCTCCAGTGGCAAAATAACGCTCAGAATTGAGGAAATTGGTTGGTTGGGTTGAGAATTTTTCAGCACCCCCTCGTACAAAGTCCGAAATTCTATGCACTGCAGCTTCAAAGTATAGGACATTTCATCAAACCTATACAAGTCATCACTCGTATTCAGAAGTCACAGAAAGCTTTCACCCAAGCAAGGAAAATGCAACAGGGCCAGTTCAATTTTATAAGCGCTGATCAAGCCGTATGGAAGACCCATCTCTGGGATCTGAACTGCACACAGCACACAATTCAAGTCATATCACAAAAACACATAAATAGAAATAAAGTAGGAGAATCAAACCTTTTGTAGGACTTCCGCTGTACTGATACATCGCCTAAAATGAAACAAGGAGAGACTATTATTGCAGAGTTAATGCTTCTCCAATTGGACAGCCTGATGTTTGTTGAGGTTTAACATACAGTCATGATGTAGAAACTTATACCATAATCATAACTAACCCTTCCCCCCTCCCCCGTTTACAAAATCACCATAGCGGATTTTAGCGCAGGCTGGTGCGCTGCTCCCGATGCTCATAGGAATTCTATGAGTGTCAGGAGCAGCGCAGAGCATTCCATATGGCGGCCTGCGCTAAAAACTGCTCTAACTCCAGATCTTCAAAGTGACATAACATAACTAAGCACAACTTTCTATGTTATAAAGAGGGAAAAGAGAGAATTTTCCAGCTGCCTGCACAGACAGAAACTTCCAGATCCACGCTACCTGTTCGATGTGCAGCTATTTAAAAATAATACATGTTCTCGTCAAAATTTCATGCTCCTGCATTCTTAAGTTTTCCTTCACGTCTAAACCAACCCTAGGAATATTAAACATACCTGTCACTGGAGTCCACAAGTGCTTTTAGATCAGTGGTCTCAAACTCGTGGCCCAGGGGCCACATGCGGCCCGCCAAGTACTATTTTGAGGCCCTCAGTATGTTTATCATAATCACAAAAGTAAAATAAAAGTTTCATGATCATAAGTCTCTAGCTATAAATGACAATATGATTATTAAGACTTAGCCAAAAGGAAAGATTTATAAACTCTAAAGAGTTTTACCTCATGCAAAATTGTCATTTTATTTATTTATTTTTTTTATAAATCTTTATTAATTTCCAGAACTGATACAAAGTGCAAACAAATATACATTCAAACAAAACATAAAACAGCACTCATAATCGAACCTAATTTTAACAAAGTAACCTTTTCCTTCCCCCCTCCTCCCTCCCTCTCTGGATTTGTGTAAATCTTTATTCATTTTCAGAACTAATACAAAGTGCAAACAAATGCACGTTCAAATAAAACATTACTTATAGAGTTAAACAAATATTAAACATAGTACCCTTCTCCCACCCCCTCCCTCCCTAAAAATTGTCATTTCATTAATAAGACATTAACTATTTTTTTCTGCTGCCCTCCAGGTACCTACAAATCCAAAATGTGGTCCTGCAAAGGGTTGGAGTTGGAGACCACTGTTTTAGATGGTGCAGGATACAGTTTTCGGAGAGGTCACTTTGGCAAATTGCCATAAATCCAGGTAAACATTTAATTTTATTATTTCTACTCTGTCTATAACTAAGTGGGTTCTAAATGCGAGAATTCTACCATTAACTAGATACTGGCTTGTCAATCTCAAAGTGGAGATGCAAGTGATGCCTTCGACTGTCTTCTGAACTGCAAGAAATATGTAAGGGAAAGGGGATGAGGCTTAAGAGACCACCTTTCTGTGGTTACAATCAAAGTGGGTTTACTTAAAACATAAGAGTTGCCATACTGGGGCAACCAAGGTCCATCAAACACATTATCCTGTTTCCAACAGTGGCCAACCCAGGTCCCATGTACCAGGCAGAAACCTCAACAGTAGCAACATTCCAGAGCTGAGATTGTGACATCATAATGCCTCATTCCACCAATGCCTAAGAGCCAACCTCATCAGTGATGTCACAATGGCTTCATTGTCCTATACTTGGCTCACATAACAATTGCCATACTGGGACAGACTGAAGGTCCACCAAGCCCAGTATCCTGGTTCCAACAGTGGCCAACCCAGGTCCCAAATACTGGACAGAAACCCCAAAAGTAGTAACATTCCAGAGCTGAGATTGTGACATCATAATGCCTCATTCCACCAATGCCTAAGAGCCAACCTTATCAGTGATGTCACAATGGCTTGACTGTCCTATACTTGGCTCACATTTGAACATAAGAGCTGCCATACTGGGACAGACCAGTAGCCTGTTTACAACAGTAGCAGGTCACAAGTAGCTGGAAAGATTGCAAGGAGCAAAACAGATTTTATGTTGCTTATCCTTGGCATTGGATTTCCCTAAGCCATCTTAATAATGGCTTATGGACTTCTCTTTTAAGAAATTATCCAAACCTTTCTTAAACCCTGCTAAGCTAACCGCTTTCACTACATTCGCTGGCAATGAATTCCAGTGTTTTAATTACCAGTTGATTTAAGAAATATTATATACAGGTATTTATTTTGTACCTGGGGCAATGGAGTCTCAAAGAGTCCCAGTTCCCCTGGTTCTCAGACCGCTATAGTAGCCATTAGTCTACTCATGTACCCTGAAACCTGTTCCTGTGATAGAAAATGCTGCCCCTTGATTCTCAGCATAACACAACCTATGCATAGAAGGTAAAGAGAGTCACTGCGCCCTTCTGACCTCAATGCCCAAGATGGAGGGTAAATGTCAAGTGCCTTGGTCAACATAATGGAGCTGAACCAGACAATGCTTTAGGAACAAGCAGGGCCGGATTTTCCTATAGGCTAACTAGGCTTCCGCCTAGGGCCTCAAGATCAAGAGGGGCCTACATTCAAATTGTTAGCAAAATTAAAATTACACTATTCTAAAAACAGTGAACACTAAAACACTGAACCGAAAATAAGGAGAAATTCTACGCATATGACTAATAAACCAACATACAAATGTATTGGTTAAGATCAACGCGTTTGGCCCACTGGGTCTGTTCGTTTGTATATACAGTGGTGCCTCGCATAACGAACGCCTCGCACAGCGAACGCTGCGCACAACGAACTTCATGTCTCGCTTCCTACAACGAACTTCGTTTCACACAACGAAGTCGCCCGAGCTGCATCCTTCCGCGCAGGCACCGCGCTTAACTGCCCTCTCTCCGCCTGGCTCCCTGTGCAGTGGCGGACCGTCGGCTCGCAGGGGCCCGGCGCCTACTGCTGATGCGTTGGGGGGGGGCGGAGCTACTCTCGCCGCTTCCCCGATGCTAGAAAAAAAAAAAAATGAACAGTTAAGTCCCAGTTTTTGCCGCTGAGACTCTGCCCTCTCTCACTGTAAAATTAGACTCTACTTAGTCTGTCTTTAAATTTAAAAAATGTGTGTTGTTTTAAAAAACAATTATGTTTTTAGATGTATCTAAATAAACATAATAACAAAAAATTTATCTTTTTTTATGTCATCTTAGCATATTTTATGCTACAGAACGAATTATTTTTTTTAACATGTATTGT
The DNA here is from genome assembly GCF_902459505.1 of Geotrypetes seraphini. Lineage (NCBI taxonomy): Eukaryota > Metazoa > Chordata > Amphibia > Gymnophiona > Dermophiidae > Geotrypetes > Geotrypetes seraphini. The sequence continues at coordinate 9,966,886 of NC_047090.1, read as the reverse complement.
TATGGGAAAACGCGTTTCACATAACGAACTTTTCGCATAACAAACTTGCTCCTGGAACGAATTAAGTTCGTTGTGTGAGGCACCACTGTACTAGATTGCACCAAAGTATAGTTCATATGTTCACTGATTGCTATGGCAAATATTGACGTGCCTTATGCTACTAAGCTCTGGTTTGTTCTTGCATCAATAAAGTGCAGATTGGTGGAGATTGGAACAGACAAACGAACAGACCTATTGATATCCCGACATTCGGTTATATTCGTGTTACTTCGATAATATGAAACACGTGTTAATGTTATTAGAAAAGATTCTTATTTTAGGATTGCGTACTCGATCATTTGATTCTCGCCTTTTGAGTTCAGTAGGTTCAATACTTTAGTGAAGTGGCGTGAGGTGTGCTTCTGTGTCACTCCTCACAGCGCCTGCGCCAGCGACTCATCAAAATTCAGCCAGGGTGGGGAATCCGAATTGCACACGTGCTCCAGCTCCGGATCGGATCCCGCCGCTTCTCTCTCCCCCCCCCCCCACCTCTTTCCTGGCTCCGGAGGGAAATCGGTCTCAGCCCCGGGTGGGGGGCGTGCGCCGGTCCCCGGTCCGATCCTGCCTCCGGTTCAGGTTTTAGCCGCTTCCCGGTTACCTCAGTTCCGCTTCGGGATCGGAACCGGCTCCGGCCGCAACGGGGCGCCGACTCGGCTTCTCCCTTTCTTTTTCTCGCCCTGGGAGGAGGATCGGGGAGGGAAAGACGTCAGTCCGGAAACAGCTGGGCAAAGCCCAGCCCCGCGGGGAGAGAGGCAAAACGTGGATCCGTCAGGACAGGGCGGCCCAGACTGGCATCAGGGGTGGGGGGTTTCAGTGGAAGGGGGATGGGAGGCAGGCAGGCTGGCATCGGAGGGGGGTGGGGGGGGGAGTTCAATGGGAGGTGAAAGGGCCTCATAAGTGGAATAGCCTAGGGCCTCTTTTCATCTAAATCCGGCCCTGGGAACAAGTCAACAAATAACCTGCAAAATTGCCCCTTTTTCTATAATTGCATCATGATCAGGACTTTGAGGGACTTCTACACTTCTTACGAGCAGTTCACTGACAAGAGTAGGGGAAGCAAACTTTCATTCTCCAAGCTTGGGGAAGGTCTTTCTGGAAGACTTGAATCTTCCTGGGTCCAGCCGGACAAAACCACCAGCACATCATTAGTACATGAGTACTGACAGTACACACGGTTATTACAGCTCCGAAAGAGCTGTGACTGTATAAAACAACGGGGGTGAAACGTTTTAAAATCATCTGAGCCTCTTTCAGTCTGTAGGCTCAGTTCCTCATGGGGATCATCAAAAGAATGCACAAATCTTGGTCAGAGGAAGGACAGAGCAAAAAGAGGAGAGACAGATGGATTTGTGTGCACAGAACGCTGCTTTACAGATTAGGCCAAGTCTGTAAATCCTGAGCTGAACCTCGAAGCATTATGGCTGAACTCCAGATCTTCAAAGTGACATAACACTTACTGCTTAAACTGCAATAGCTAAGGAATCAGATTTATTGGCGATCCATTACACCCCAGAGACACTTTATTACATTCATTTTGACAGAGTACTTAAGGAGACACACTTTCAGGAATGGTTACACGATTGGGTAGAGTTCCTGCCCTTCTTGAATTGCATGTTAGTCCATGTAAAAATGCAGAAAATGAGTCAAAATAAAGGCAGCGGCAAAGAAGGCAAATAGAATGTTGGGCATGATAAAGAAAGGAATCTCGAGTAGATCGGAGAAAGTTATAATGCCGCTTTATAGGGCAATGGTCAGACCCCACTTGGAATACTGCGTCCAACATTGGTCTCCCTACCTAAAGAAGGATATAAAACTGCTGGAGAGGGTGCAGAGACGAGCAACCAAACTAGTGAAGGGTATGGAGAAACTGGTATATGAGGATCGACTTAAAACACTGGGATTGTTCTCCCTTGAGAAAAGGAGACTGCGTGGGGATATGATCGAGACCTTCAAAATACTGAAAGGAATCGACAAAATAGAGCAGAGAAGATTATTTACATTGTCCAATTTGACACGGACAAGAGGACATGAAATGAAGCTAAGGGGGGACAAGTTCAGGACTAATGTCAGAAAGTTCTGCTTCACACAGAGAGTGGTTGGCATCTGGAATACTCTCCCAGGGGAGATTATTGCAGAATCGACAGTCCTAGGCTTCAAAAGCAAACTAGATGCATATCTCCTTGAGAGAGGCATATAAAGTATGGTTGGCTATAAAATAAACCAGGTGTATACCTGGCAGGGCCTCCGCGTGTGCGGATCACCGGACTTGATGGACCGAAGGTCTGATCCGGAGATGGCGCTTCTTATGTTCTTATGTTCTTATGATTGAAGTCCAGCGGGAGGAAGAGGGTCAGCATACTCCACTCGTGCCCCTACGTTCAAGACAGGAGTCTCTAGTACAAATCTTCTCCTTCAGACATCAAATACAGAAGCACCAGGGCAAGAATGTTCTCTGTAATCGCCCCAATGTGGTGGAAAGCCCTACTGAAGGAATTACAGCTAGAAAAGGACACCGGAAAATTGAAGAAAGGGATAAAGACTAGCCTTGTCTCAGACTACTTCAACTGAAACTGTGAGCCCACAGAGGGAGGAAAATAGCAGGCTCCCCCCTCACCAAGAACACAATAGAAGGACAGGACATGACATGTATGCACCATCATAGACATGGTGAATATAATAAACGGAACTAAATAGGGAGAGGAGGAGATAGTGGATGCTGCGGATGGGCAGACAGGATGGGCCATTTGGCCTTTATCTGCCATCGTGTTTCTATGTTTTTATAACTATAAAGCTCTATGACCTCACAATGCAGGTGTTAAGAGCCTTAGCCAATAGGGAGAGGAGATGCAAATGTTAAGCGCCTTAGCCAATAGGGAGAGGAGGAGATAGTGGATGCTGTAGATGGGCCATGTGGCCTTTATCTGCCGTCATGTTTCTATAACTATAAAACTCTATGACCTCACAATGCAGGTGTTAAGAGCCTTAGCCAATAGGGAGAGGAGATGCAAATGTTAAGAGCCTTAGCCAATATGGAGAGGAGGAGATAGTGGATGCTCTGGATGGGCCATTTGGCCTTTATCTGCCATCATGTTTCTATGTTTTTATAACTATAAAGCTCTATGACCTCACAATGCAGGTGTTAAGAGCCTTAGCCAATAGGGAGAGGAGATGCAAATGTTAAGAGCCTTAGCCAATAGGGAGAGGAGGAGATAGTGGATGCTGTAGATGGGCCATGTGGCCTTTATCTGCCATCATGTTTCTATAACTATAAAACTCTATGACCTCACAATGCAGGTGTTAAGAGCCTTAGCCAATAGGGAGAGGAGATGCAAATGTTAAGAGCCTTAGCCAATATGGAGAGGAGGAGATAGTGGATGCTCTGGATGGGCCATTTGGCCTTTATCTGCCATCATGTTTCTATGTTTTTATAACTATAAAGCTCTATGACCTCACAATGCAGGTGTTAAGAGCCTTAGCCAATAGGGAGAGGAGGAGATAGTAAATGCTGCGGATGGGTCATTTGGCCTTTATCTGCCATCAGGTTTCTATGATCCCTTGATCTGGCCCTGGCTACAAGAATTGTAGGCTGAGATGCCTCAATATGACAGCGTGAAAAATTTCCCTAATACAGTGATTATGGAACTGCAAAATGCTGGCTGCGTTGGTGCTGTTCGATGGACTTCATGAGGGAGATACTTGCTGGAACCATTAATGGAGCTGATACCAGTACATGAAAACATGTCATCTTTTAAGTTTTTCGGATGACTTTTCTGGGTCTCTCTCGCATCTTTGCAAAACAAGCTGCATGTTGATTATTTTTAAAAACCAGAGGAGGTTTTTTTTTTTTTAGCCAATGATTGAGAAAAGGAGAACTTTGAGGAGTTGTAACTGCTCCATTTTCTGAGGCTTTTGCGACCCTCAAAGATATAATAGTAGAATTAAATAATCTAAATTTACTGTTCAACAGTTTGGTCTAAAAACACCGTGAGAAGTTGGGGAGACCTGAGTAAAATCGATTTTACAGGGGGGGGGGTATTTGCTTTTGTGGTATTCGTCCAAATCTCCACCTGCCACTGGTTTCAAGGAAGCATCTGATCATCCTGTGGAAGAAATTTCAATAGATCCGAAGGAATTTTCCACTATAGGCAAGAAATAACCTACCTGCTCATCCATAATCAACGCCAAACGAAGCTTCCCCAGAGCCTCTGTAATCGCCTTTGTTTCAACAGAGCAAAGCAGGCAGCAGATTTCCCTGACGCTTTCTAGAAGATCATTCATTCCATGCTGTTAATGTCAAGATAGAACAGGGTGTGACGAATGCTACGCATACATTACTGAAACCTTTAATTACAAGCAAAAACAGTGGATTCTAAGCCAAGTGGGTCAGATCCAGAGCAGTGGCATAGGGAGGGTGAGAGGCGCCCCTCCCCTGCCCTCATCTCCGCCCCCACGCTCCTTCCCCGATCCCCCCTGCCACACATGTGCCCCCTTTCCCTTCCCCCTAATTGTTCACCGCCACGAGCAACGAGCACGTCAACGTCCTCCTCGTGACCCCGTCATCTCTCCCACTGATGTCATTTCCTATGTGGGGCACCTGGATGTGACATCAGCAGGAGAAATGACACAGTCACAAGGAGCAGTAAACAACTAGAGGAATGGGGGAACGGAAGAGGGCACATGTGGCGAAGGGCAGAGCGGAGGAGGGGTGCCAGCACCCTCATCATGATGATGCCTGGGACGGGCCGCTCCCCCCTCCCCTTCCTTACTATGCCATTGATCCAGAGTATAAAGAGGATTAGAAGCAGGTCCTCTCAGATCCAATGAAAACAAACAGGCGGTAGAAACGGTGAGGCTGGCCAGGGACCGATACCAGGTAGAACTTCACGGTCTCCAACCTTTTTCATCTAGAAAGCTCTGAGGGCTTCAAGCTTAAACATATGACTGATTTTGCAAACCGCTTGTTCAGACTGTTATTAAATATTAAAAATGAATATTTATATTGATTCTACATATTTAAAAAACTCATTTGCGCTGTGATTGTCGATTGAGAATCATTATAAAAGGACACACTACAGCAATTTCAGTTGCAGGTCCGCGATTGTGGAACCAGTTGCCAGGGCATTTGAGATTATGTAAGGAGTTAAAATATTTTAGCAAGGAATTGAAAACTTCCTTATTTGTACCAGCTTTTTTCTAGAGCGAAATGTTGTGAAATATTTCTTTTTGACTGAAATGTCTTTTTGAGAATTTTAGATGAGGGAATGATGAAGTAGGGTTACTCGCACTTTGCTTTGTTGCGAAGATTATGTGAAATATTCTGTGTTTGTAGGTGGAAAAGGAAATTTTTAAATAAATAAAAATTGAATCGTCGTCGGTAGCAAACTCCATAAATGAGACGCCTGTGTAATGTGCTTAAGAGATTGTTTGTTTGCAGTTACTATATCAAGCGGGCAAGATTGAAATTAACGCACTCGCGGGATTTGAAGAGCATTTCGGCCAATTGTTGGAGGGCCTCAATGGAGGACTTCGGGGGCACATGTAGCCATGGGGTCGCTCGTTGGAGACCACTGATGTACATTACGCATGTGGTTCTCTGAGCATAGACTGTAGATATGAACATTCAAAGTCAGCTCATGGTGCCTGTCCTCTTTGGTGTAATTCTCCAAAAGATAAGTGCTTCTCACATAGTTCCTAACCTCAAAGTAGGCGGGTTTAGGGGTGGAGTAAGATTTAGTCACAGCTAGGCGTAAGTCTTAGGCACCTATAATGTAGGCCTTTAAAACCCTGGCCTAGATTACAGGTGCAATTCTGTATGACTGACATGAACTAGATGTCTATCTTTTTCGGGCACCAAATACAGAATCTGGCTCCTAGTGACCAGAAAAACACCAAATTTGCCCATTGGGATTCTCCAATTTCAGATATTATCCTACACTATCAGTGTAACCATTGAGGTTACTTTGAGGTTAGGCGCCTATTCCCAATTTATTTGTTTCAACTATGAGCTTCTTAAAGCTCATTATTAAAGCCAATTTACTGATTAACACCCCTCCTTTTACAAAACCATGATGGTGGTTTTTAGCGCAGGCAGGCACGCTGAATGCTCTGCGCTGCTCCCAACACTCATAGAGCTATTGCGGTTTTGTAAGGGGGTAAGTTAGGTGCCTATTTATTTCCCCCTTGTGGGCTACAGCATAATTGTGCTTCACTTCATCAAGCCAAATCACTGTTACCTGGGTCTTTACTGTGCTACAACCTCATAGCTTATGTATTTTGGGCCCATATTGAAAGGATTTATGGTCTGAACTCTTACACTCCTGAAAATCTACTAGGCCTGAGAGCCTAACTTTATAGTCAAAATTTCACTAAACTCCTAGAGTAAATTTAGGACCATATAATGTGGATCTGTATTGCAAGGACGAGGTTTGGGGCTTAGCACTGATTTTCATCACTAGGTTCGTAAATAAACCAGGTATCATCACAAACCCTTTAAAAGCAACCGCAAGACTTTAGGAAGGCTTCGTGATTCCGAAGGAAGCCAGTTCAACTGACATTATACTGCCGTAATGGAATCAAACCTTTTGCCTCCGAGATTATTTGGAAGTGCTCAAGATTCACTCCTGAGGTTTCGTTTCCACGAGGAGCAGATAGTCTTTGCTCCTCCTCCATTCCAGCAGGTGAGAGCCGACGGAGGAGGGCTGCAGTCCGGCCATCGGTCCAACGGTCGGCTCGGGGGCCCGTTCCAGCAGGGCACCCGACTCTGTCTTTGCTCCTCCCCCATGCCAGTAGGGGAGAGCCGACGGAGGAGGGCTGCAGTCCGGCCATCGGACCAACGGTTGGCTCGGGGGCCCGTTCAAGCTGGACTTCAGTTTTGACTGTTTTGATTTTATTTTCAATTCTTTTTAGTTTATGATATATTTTTTAATCTCACTTATTGTTTTACCACTTATTTTGTTTTATTTTATCATTCAAATTTCATTTAAATTTCCCCAGAATTCTATTGCTTCAACGGTTCTCCCTCTGCATCTATTCTTATCTCCCCTCTTTTTTCAACCTTTCAAAGTCCTATAGATCATTGTAATCTTATTAGAATGTTTATTTTCTTATTTTTCTCATCTATTCTCTATTTTATTTCTTCATTACTCTACTAATTGCCATTTTTCCAGGTACTTTAGTTAGATTGTGAGCCTTCGGGACAGTAAGGGAATTTCTAAGTACCTATTTTACTTATAATTTTAATGCACCCTATTGTCTATTTTTCTGTAAACCGCTTAGAATCCTAACGGAGTTTAGCGGTATATAAGAAATGAATTACATTACATTACATTACATCAATTTTCTTGCATATGAATTCTGTCGAAGGACTTGTTAAAAAAATGAATCCAAATGAAATCTTACCATACTTTGCAATAAATACCCTGCTTGACGATTGTATTTTGAAATGGCGGCCGACAGCCTTTCTCTAAAATAAGGAAAAAAAAAGATCCCGTTAATTAAACTAAACTTAAATCCACTGCCAGAAGTATTACCATAGAATGAATGTGCTGTCAATATTCAGACTTGAGAGATGGGATTTGAGATTCCAGAGGAAGCTCATAAGCTATTACAGAAACTGGCCTCCTGAGAGTCATTTTATAAGCAGCCCCATCATGTGTGAGGTACGTACAAATGTTATACCTGTTTTAAAAAAGGATAGCATGCAGCGGAAAATGCATACGCATATTAGGATTTGATATACCGCTTATCTAAGCGTTTTTTACAATCAGGTACTCAAGCATATTCCCTATCTGTCCCGGTGGGCTCACAATCTATGTAACGTACCTGGGGCTATGGAGGACTGAGTGACTTGCCCAGGGTCACAAGGAGCAGGGCGGGGTTTGAACCCACAACCCCAGGGTGCTGAGGCTGTAGATCCAACCACTGCGCCACACACTCCTCCTACGCATACGCACACAAATTCTCTGGGCTATTTTAAGTTTTCAGGTTTCAAGTTTATTAAAAATTTGATTGAACGCAATTTCTTAGCATTTTACAATTTATAATAATAAAGGGAGACAAACTTAACAAATAATCGCTTAACCAAGACAAGACTGACAAACACAGTTAGGAAAGTTGGGAGAAAAAAAGGGAAAACCACAGTAGGAAGGGGAGGCCTCTTGGAAAAAGTAAGTCTTTAATAATCCCTTAACCCTTTCCGGACCAAGGGACATATTTGTCCCATAACTTTAAAATCCTATCAATTTTGATTGGGATAGTCTACAGTTCTAAATTTGATATGTACGGATTCCATAGGATACTGCCTTTATGTAAACAAACTGGTTCCGACATTCATTCATTAGCGTCGTTGCCAGATTGACGAGAAGATTCACTTGCCACACTGTCCATAAGCCAGAAGTGTGATTTTTTAAATAAAAATAATGATATTTCACAAAAAAAAATCAATTTTTTGGCATCTGCAAGCCCTTTTGACCATAAAAATGTCGTCAAAACCACAAAAATTGGCCTACAATCCTTATGGTCCTGAAAGGGTTAAATTTCAATAAGTTTTTTTTTCCGTCCTGATATACAAAGGTACAGAGTTCCATATCGTGGGGGCTATAACTGCGAAAGAAGTGAGCCAATAATTTTCAATGAAGGTATATGGAGAAGGTTTTGCGAGGAAGATCTTAGGATTCGTGCCGGATCATCCGAGATAAGAAGTTTATGAATAAATGCCGGTTCTTTAGTAACTAGAGAAGTGCTATTTTATAGATAATGCAGTATGAAATTGGTAACCAGTGAGTGGATTTGAGCAGAGGGGTAACATGATCAAATTTTTTCTTATTTGTAATCATTTTTATGGCGGTGTTTTGTATCAATTGTAACCGACGGATATCTTTTTGACAAATACCTTTATAAAGTGCATTACAGTAGTCGAGTTTTGAAATGATAAGAGAATGAATAAGAATTTTAAGTGATGAAGGGTCCATGATATTCACAAGTGATCGGATCATTCTTAATCTAATAAAACAATGTTTTATTACCGCGCTAATCTGAGAGCGATAATTCAGTTTAGTATCTATTATTATACCCAAGATTTTTGTAGAAGATACTAATGTGTCAAAGCAGCTCCTGATTGGTGAGGCCCGACTTTAGTACAGGAAGAGGCAGTCGGAGCATACCGCGAGTGATTTCCTTCACTCGACGGCGCTCCAGCTGCTCTCTCCTGTCTCCCCTGCTAAAAAACCCTGCTGTATTTGCGGTTTTTCAACATTCGCAGGGGTTTCTGGAACGGAACCCCCGCGAATATCAGGGGAGTACTGTATATGTCCTTTAACTATAAATGTCAGTACTGCTTTTAAGGCATATTCTCTGCCATTTTGATTATGGGCCCCTTACTGTGTAAACAATTGCATTCCATATTACAACATAGTATAAAAAAAATCATGTCAGTATCAAACAATTATATATTGGAATGCTCTGCCATCTCAACTTCGCCACGAAAAATTAATCGATAAATTCAAGACAAATTAAAAAAAAAACCATTCTTATTTCAAGATGCATTCTACTGCTCCTGATCCTTCTCATCTTCAAATCAGCCAACCGCTTTTAAGAAGCGATCCCATTCTCAATGTTTTATCCCTTTCCCTTCCATTTCCTTTCCACTTTTTTTTTTTTTTTTTAAGTTCTTAAACCTCTAATAATGTAACTTTACCCCCCTCCTTTTCTTTTCTTTATCATCACTCTCCAGTTCGTCTTGTCAACGTCTTCAATGTACACTTCCCTTCCCCTCTTTAAACTTTATTCCTACTAGTATTATTTTTTATTCTTCTTTTAACATTTTATTGTAAACCGGCTAGATTCCCGTAGATGGTCGGTATATTAAAACTTAATAAACTTGAAACTTGAACTATATTAAACGGCATAATACACTTGGAAATTGACCTATGCAAACCAATGCAATAACTTGCAGTCCTGTAATCCCTTGTGGAAGGGCCATGAGCTCAAAATTGCAGTAAGGAAACTGAACTTCTCACCTGGATACTTTCCAGACGTGTGTGAGTTGCATAAGCTCATTCTGGCAGAACAGCTTTTGATCGTCTTCCTGCTGTACGAACCATAAGAGAATGTTTAGATTTTCAAAGACTAGGGATGAATGGATTTCTAACTGGGATAGTCAAGCGTACATCCATTCTTTCCTCCCACCATCCCGCCATCCTCTTAGGGCAGAGGAACAGGGTGGTCCACCAAGGCCATGGCCAACTTTAACGACAATGCGTGGGCACTTAGGGGTAAATTCTACATATGTCACCTACAAAAATGAGCATTGAAAAAGTCAACGCTTAGCGTCATTCTATAAACCTCCAGAGTTAAGGGTCTATAGAACTAACATTTAAGCATTTATGCCCCTGAAAACCAAGCCCAAATACCTTCGGCATATTCTGCAACAGTGCGCCTAACTTTTCGGAATACCCATGACTCCCTCATGCTCCCTTTTGAGAATTCACATGCACCACTTTATAGAATACGCTTAGAAAGTTGTATGCATAAATTCTAATTCATGCCATTAATTGCTGGGCTGTGCAACGGTTAAAACTTGCATGTCCCTAAAACCAGCCCCAGCACTGGTGGGACTGGGAGCCCTGCTGTCAGTACAAGGCACAATAATGATAAGCGCTGCAGAGTTTTACACCATCTTAGACTTGGAAGGAGAGATGTTTTAGACCCGAAGGTCTACTTCTGGCCTTCCCATGAACTTTCTCTTTACAAGCTCAGCATGCAGACACAGAGCAATTTGATGCAGCACAAACTCCAATTAAGCTCCCAGGGGTTAATTGCACAGAAAGCCCCAGTCAGAACTTGTTTCGAGAGCTCACGTGATGCTTCTAATCAATACAAACAGCTTTTGAGGGAAAGCGATGGGATTTTCTTAGCCGGATTTACTATTTAGAGGGGGCGGTACAAAATCATAATCAATATTATTGTTCCATTATTATCATGTTGAAATTATCTTTGTTCCTTTTGGATTTATGAGTTTTGTGGGCAAGCTCAGCCCAGTGCATTGATCGCAATTTAGAGCAGACATAAAAACAACTGCTCCTTCGTGCCCCAGAAATATCCAACTGTAGGCGCTCAGGTGTCTACCGTAATCTCTGCAGTGGTTGAGCCAGACTCCTCTGTCCGACTCTTTAAAAACTCACTCCAATACCACACAGGCTTGCAAATTAAAGCAACCCCTTTGGGCCACATTTTGATTTAGGAAATTCTAAAATAATGACAACGTGGTCTTTATTATTTATCGATTTTCTGCAGAATAGCAAAACTGCACTAGGAGGGAGACATAGTAACATAGTAGATGACGGCAGATAAAGACCCGAATGGTCCATCCAGTCTGCTCCATAAATTAATCATTTCATTTAAGTGCTTCTTTTTCTTAGATATTTCCAGATAATTTGGGGGCTGCCCTTGCACCAACCAACCACTGCTTTCTGTATTTGGATACCATCAGCCCTGTTTTGTTTTATTCTGGGTTGATATTATTCATGGAAGAACTGAAAATGTGCTTTGCTTTCTTAATCAGTTAAATGACAAACAATTTGGTACAAAAACCTTCCACGTTCATAGAAATTATTTGATCCATGCCAAAACGTTCAGTCTCAACCATTAGGTCCGTAGATAGACATGAGGATTGCTTGACAACTTAGCTACCTGGCGAGAAGGTGGCAAAATTAGATAACATTTGAGAAAGTGCTGATATTAAAGTAGACCTGGAAAATGCCTCTGCTGATCCCTGGGGTAGGAAGAATGAAACCTTGCTACTCACTGGGATTCTGCCAGGAACTTGTGACCTGGATTGGCCGGTTCATAGACAAAACCGTGGAAGACAAAGGCGCGCGCCGACAACTGAGCGCAAGACGGAAGCGTGCGCCGAAGAAAAAGAGTGTTTTTAGGGGCTCCGACGGGGGTTTTTGTTGAGGAACCCCCCCAGTTTACTTAATACAGATCGCGGCGGCGTTGTGGGGGGTTTGGGGGGTTGTAACCCCCCTCATTATACTGGAAACTTAACTTTTTCCCTGTTTTTAGGGAAAAAGTGAAGTTTTCAGTAAAACGTGGGGGGTTAGAACCCCCCAAACCCCCCCCAACGCCCCCACAACGCGGCGCGATCTGTATAAAGTAAAGTGTGGGGGGGTCCCCCCCCCACACCCCCGTCGGAGCCCCTAAAAACAGTGATTTTCTTCGGCGTGCGCCTCCGCGCTGCGCGCCTTTGTCCCGGCGCGCTTTTGACCTGACACCGGATTGGCCACTGTTGTCTGACTCGGTATAGGAATTCGTAGGAGGGGGGTGCTGAAAAGTTCTCAGAGAAAAACATGGATGCGGTTCAATCAGTGATCTGAAACGATGTCAAAACTCAGAACTTATGTTTCTGCAAAGTGGCACTTAACGAAATAAGATTACAATCTTTTCAGCTCCAGTGGCAAAATAAGGCTCAGAACTGAGAAACGTATGTTCTTGCTTTTTATGATTAAAATAAGAACATAAGAACAGTCCCATGGATGTGACTCATCTTTCACCCTTCAGATTTCTTCCTTCATATAAAGCACATGCCAACAGGAAAAATGATACTGGACAAGTCAATGCAAATCTCATGTGCACACACACACACACACACAGAGTAAATGACGGCAGATAAAGACCTGAACGGTCCGTCCAGTCTGCCCATTACTCTCACCATTTAAATACAAGAAACCTTTCACTGTCTGCCTGTGGTCAGCTTCACTGCTCCAAGCCAGAAGAAGCAGACTACGCCGGATGGACTTCTACGGTCTGTATCCGCGTGCGGCAAGACGGATCAGAAGCAAGCATGTGTATCTTATACCATATTCATATTGTCTGGGTACAGGTTTTGCCTATCTCGGGAAGAGGGGAACTTAGCAAGTAAAACGAATAATTTCTTGGAACTGTTGGGCAGACTGAATGGACCATACGGGTCTTTATCTGCCGTCATTTACTATGCTACTACAGGGTTCTGGAGCCGAAAGGGAAAGACTGGCCACGCAATCAGGGGCGAAGTATAAGGGTGAGTGGTGCCCCTCCCCCGCCACACACATGCCCCCTTCCCTTTCCCCGTGTCAGTGTCAGCTCGCCCTTTGACATCACTTCCTAGGCATTGGTCCTGGAAGTGACATCAGAGAGAGCGCCTATGCCAACGTGGGTGGCAACCTTGTACCGTGGAAGGCAAGAGGCATGCGCGCACGGCAAGGACAGGAGCAGAGGGGCCACGCCCTTAGAAAGATGGCATCCGGGGCGGACCGCCTCCCCTTGCAGGCAGATTCGGCAACTATCTCAGGAAAAGCTGGTACCTTTGGACTCTTCAAGTCGGGCTTACCGTGCGAGCCAGGCAGGTCCGCAGTGTACTTTTCTTATGCAGCTGAAGAAAGACGTCAGATGGGGTCTTCTGAAGGGACTCATGGCTGCCCAGCAGGTGATCACTAAAATTTTTAGCAAAACCAATTCATATTTAGAAAGAAAAAATTCTGGATCTGTACTGCAGCACAAAACCTTTTGTTAATGGAAGAGAAAGTTTGACTTGGGCTGTTTGGTGACGCTCACTGGATTTTCTTCATTTTGAGAAGCAAAAGTAAGTGTCCAGCAAAGGGCAGGCATAATTAAGATGAAAACAAGATAAAGATTTCAATTAGGAGTCAGGGACGTGGGCAATTTTTCTTAAGGAAATCAGAACTTTGGGCTTTGATGAACTTGTTCTGCGAATACCGAGCGAGCCTGCCTATCTCTGTTTCCACTGGAAATAATAGCTAACAGAGCAGCCTCTCATTGAATTTAAAATCCGCTGGATACGATTTCTGAAGCACAAGTGAAGTGCCCTTCAGTTCACCCAAGGGGTAAGTGAGGCCAGAAGGAGTATCTGGAAAGGTTTAAAAATAGAAGCCCTGATTAGAAAGCATGCTTTCCTTTCCAGACGCCTTGTTTTCAATTGCCTCAGAAACATTACATTTACAGTAGAATACAAAAGTCTCTTTATCTTGGGGCAGATATATGAGAACCCCTTCAAGCCCAGCATTTTCTAGGTTTTTCGAAAGTGCATCGCGAAGTGGGAGTGTGGTTTACACTCCCACATAATCACCAACACCAGGCAGAATAAAATCTAGAGGGTCTGGCTTGGGATTAAGAGAGGGTAAGATTTGGCAGACTGGATGGACCTTTCGGCTCATTATCTGCCGTCATAGAAACATAGAAAGATGACGGCAGAAAAGGGCTACAGCCCATCAAGTCTGCCCACTCTATTGACCCACCCCATTAAGTCTGAATGCTAATGACCTAGTTTCTTAACTCGACCCTCGTAGGGATCCCACTGGATGTCCCATTTATTCTTAAAGTCGAGCACGCTGGTGGCCTTGATCACCTGCACCGGAAGTTTGTTCCAGTGATCTACCACCCTTTCTGTGAAGAAATACTTCCTGGTGTCACCACTAATTTTCCCTCCTCTGAGTTTGAGCGGGTGCCCCCTTGTGACCGAGGGTCCCTTGGGAAAGAATATATCGTTTTCCACCTCGACACGACCCGTGACGTACTTAAATGTCTCAATCATGTCACCCCTTTCCCTGCGCTCCTCTAGGGTATAGAGCTGCAGTTTGCCCAGTCTTTCTTCGTATGAGAGACCCTTGAGCCCCGCGACCATCCTAGTGGCCATCCGCTGGACCGACTCAGCTCGAAGCACATCTTTCCGGTAATGTGGCCTCCAGAATTGCACATTACCGGAAAGATGTGCTTCGAGCTGAGTCGGTCCAGCGGATGGCCACTAGGATGGTCACGGGACTCAAGGGTCTCTCATACTACTATGAGCTGTTGGTCTGCCTGACCGGTCCAAGTCTCACGTTTTCTTTCTACAAAGAGATTCCAAAATACACTTCACTGCCACCGTTCCAGAGTCTTGATTTATGAGAAATGGTTTTGTCCAGGTTTTGAAAAGAAATCAGGAGAGGGCATCAGAACACGCATGCATGCATGTGATGTCATCGTGTTGCATTCGCACATGTGCAAATGCCTTCATGCCCTATGAACAGGCAGTGTGTATGTGGGGGGGGGGCAGGGTTAGGGCAGAACTGGGGCGTAATGGAGCAGGGACGGGTGGAACTGAGCGGGCCTGGGGGGGGGGGCAGGTCTAGGGTCTGGATTTTACTGATGTAAAATCCGGTAACCCTAGGGAGGATCCTCTACGTGGAGGCTTTTAAATGGAGGTCATCAAAAATCACTTTGCAGTGGTAAATCTCGGCTCTTTGCAATGGTCCACCCTTAGCATCTCTGCCTCAGGTGAAAGGTCACACCCTTGATCTTGGCAGAACTGAAGCAGGTGGAGATGCTGCACCCTGAGAAGGAGAGAGCTACAGCCTATCTGGGACCAGCTGAACCAGTTCTGGCTCGGCCTCACCATTTCTTACAAGCCTCTACATGTGGAAAGCTGAAACCAGGACTAGTTTGGCTGGTCCTTCATGAAATGCAGTGATGATATCTTGTCTTCGAAGAAGCGACACAAGGGATGGTCTTTTTTTTTCTCAACTTTTCATTCCCTACATTCTTCTGCCACTTTTTCCCTCAACTCAACAGCTCCCCCTACTGTGCCTTTCTCTGAATGTTGCAAAGTATGAACCATACAGTGGGATATTTGAGATGAAAACCACTGAAGTAATTGCTCCATAATAATGGGCCACAGTCGAGACAGAGCGTTCAGCGCTGGAGAAGATAATTCCTTAAAGCTCTGAATGAATTCTGCTAAAGAAGCAAGGGCAGATAATCAACCGGATTCCTTGTTTTTACGATTGCTCGTGACCTATTATTGAAGTGGTGGCAGGTCAACGGGGAACCGATTTGTCTTTCTTTGCAGTTTGTGCTGCTTGCATTGTAGAAATCACAAGTAGTTGCTCTAATTTAGAGAGAAGGTCTTCCTTACCTCTGACTGCCACAAAGATCTGATGTATTCCTTCTTTTATTTGGCATGTGGTGACGGACACTGGCTGATGTTATAATGCACGTACTATAATTTCATAGATCATATCCACGAGGGTGGCGGAGGTGCCTGCTCTTTCTTAAAAGGCAGAGCTACCATTGCATTTTAGGCCTTTAAGTTCTCTAGAAGATTCTTTATGTTACTTATAATAAATTTATAACATTGAATGCACTCAGTTTGGCAAACAGATAAAAAATAGAAAACCACCATCCCAAAAGGAAAAAAAAGATATATATATATCATCTCACATAGCACCCAAAATGCATAATGGGCCCAATAATCAGAGCAACTCAAGTGGGCTGGAAAGACTCTGACGGTGAGCCGTCCAACCACTGATATTCAGCCGCAATAAACCGAGCAGGTCAGGGGCAGTACAAGAAGCTGTGTTGCGGAGAGATCAGAAGTTATGTAGATACCAGTAATATTCAGAACCAGAACCCATGTAGCTGAGCAGTTCAAAAGCTGTCCTAAATTCACCCACTTAGCTATGTGGATCCCAGCACTAAATTTGGATGGGACCGGAGGAGGAGTTGCTTTACAGTGAAAGATTAGAGAAACTGGGCCTTTTCTCCCTCGAACAGAGGAGACTGAGAGGGGACATGATCGAAATATTCAAGATAGACTTAGTAGACAAAGACAGGTTGTTCACCCTCTCCAAGGTAGGGAGAACAAGAGGGCACTCTCTAAAGTTGAAAGGGGATAGATTCCGTACAAACGTAAGGAAGTTCTTCTTCACCCAGAGAGTGGTAGAAAACTGGAACGCTCTTCCAGAGTCTGTCGTAGGGGAAAACACCCTCCAGGGATTCAAGACAAAGTTAGACAAGTTCCTGCTGAACCAGAATGTACGCAGGTAGGACTAGTCTCAGTTAGGGTGCTGGTCTTTGACCAAGGGCCACCGCGTGAGCGGACTGCTGAGCACGATGGACCACTGGTATGACCCAACAGCGGTAATTCTTATGTTCTTAATTCTTAAATCCCCCTCAACTCCCCAAAAGCCCCCTTCCTTCTTACTTCCTCTCCCCATTCCATGAGACTCAATATCCTCCTACCCCTCTGAAATTATATGCTATGGAGAAGCAGAGGGAGGAGTGTAGCAAAAAGATACAGGGGAATTGGGAAGAGCTAATTGGAGGATGCTGCTAGCACAGTTGGAAGGAGGAAAATAAAATCAACTGCATGCAAGTCGAAACAGTCTAGGAGATTTCACATCGAATATCCAAAGGTAACATAGTAAATGACGGCAGAAAAAGACCCGAATGGTCCATCCAGTCTGCCCAACCTTACCCTCTCTTTAAATTACTGAATTAATTTAACTTTTCCTTTTTCTTAGCTATTTTTGCCTGGTACTATGCTTAGGTTCCATCTACTGAAGTCTCCGTCAAAGCTCGCTCCAGCCCATCTAATCCATCCCAGCCATCAAGTCCTCCCCAGCCCATCCTCAACCGAATGGCCATATACGGGACACAGACTGTGCAAGTCTGCCCAGTGCTGGCCTTAGTTCTTCAATATATACCATTATTTTCTGTTTAGAGGTGATCACTGTCTACATCCAGTCTGCTGTAACATACTGCAAATTCTGACCCTTAATCAGGGTCTTCTAGAGAGAAGTAATGAGGGTGACAAAGGAGCAGGGAATGGGGTGAGGGAGGACAATTGTAAGCTAGGCATGGAAGGAGAAGAGACAAAGTCTACATATTATGCCCACCACCATATCACAGCCTCCCACACCTTTAGGGATTCCTGGTGCCAGCAGGGGCAAGAGTGACTGGGGATTTTTCTTGCCCTGAAACCCCTAGACATCAGTGATTTAAATAAGGGATAGAGGTCTATGGGAAAGTGGTGGAGGTGTTTGGAAGGAAAGAGGGGCAGAGGTCACAATGAGAGGCAACTTAGCAGGGGAGATATGTGTGGAGGGGATTTGATTTTGAGAAAGCTGTGTAGGAAGTGGGAGAAGAGTCTTTTATTGTCTGGCTCCTGGGCTGGCGTTATTTTTCTATGAATAATTGGAACTGAAATTTGTTGATGCACTTTTATGTATCATTCAACGTTCATTTATTCTTGGTTGCATATGTTTTGTAGTTTACACATGTGTTTTTGTGATTATCATGCATGGTTTGTAGGTACTCAGTCTTTTCTATTTCCATGCAAATGCCCCTAATGCGGACATTCTAATCTTAATGTATATTTTCTGTAAACCGCTTAGAACCTAACGGATGTAGCGGTATATAAGAAATAAATTACATTACATTACATTCATATGTTGGGTCATTGCTCGTAATATATTTTTGACTTTAGTTCAATAAATAGTTATTACATACTGTATTTAGTCATTTTTGCCTGCTGGCGTTTGGTGTTTTATATCCCTGTTTTTTTTTTATTCTTCTTGTTCTGCTGTGAGGGTTCCTCAAACAATGTGGATCTTGTACTCATTGACTTTGATAAGGAGACATAATACCAGAGAAGCTGTAAGAAAGACCTACGTACCCCTTACATTTGTGACAAGCTCTGAAGGCGCTGTAGATCTTTGTGAATGCAAGAGCTAATGAACCAACAGACTCTCTTCCCTGGCCCGTTTTCCATCCCTTCACCCCAATCCTGTCACTGCAGCCCATCCCATGCCTACTGGGCTCTTCGGGCATCCTTCTTCCTAGCTCATTGTGCACTGATGTCATGGAGAGAGTATAACGCTTAAAAGTATTACACAAATATATTTAGCATAATAGCAAACTGTCCTCAAGAACCCTTTCAAAGAAGCTTTCTCTTCCATACATTTCCATCCAATTACACCAGAAGATTATGGTAATGTTACTCAGGCACAGTGCTATAAAAATGAGACACTTTGGACAACATGTGAGTGAATGATATGAAAATCCCTACTTTTGTAAAAACGCATCGCTACCACAGATGCTGAGGAAGTGCTCCTCCTGGGGCGGATACTCATTGGTACGACGTAGGACATCTGTTATAAAATCCTGAACAAGACAGGTAGCTGTAATGAGAAGACAAGAAAGGTTAATGCTGAAGCACACCTAGAGATGCTACAGCATTAAAAAATATACTTTTACAGCGGAATAACATCACTGGCCGTCAGGGAAAAACATCTTCCATAGTGACCAGTAGGATGAGGGGACGAGACATATTTCGGAAGGAACTTTCCTGGAGTATAAAACCCTGTGCAGCGTTCACCTTCTCTTCTTTGGTTCCTGCTTCCTCAACCATGTGAGGGGAGGGCCATCTAGAAATACAAATTATCCCACTTTAGAGTGTCAAATATGGTTCATAGACAACGGCGTGAAAGACAAAAGCGCGCGCCGACAATTGAGCGCAGTGCGCGCCACCGCTCCACTCTAAATTACAGTTTTTAGGGGCTCCGACGGGGGGTTTTGTTGGGGAACCCCCCCAGTTTACTTAATAGACATCGCGCCGGCGTTATGGGGGGTTTGGGGGGTTGTAACCCTCTACATTTTATTGTAAACTGAACTTTTTCCCTAAAAACAGGGAAAAAGTGAAGTTTTCAGTAAAATGTGGGGGGTTACAACCCCCCACACCCCCACAACGCGGCGCGATGTCTATTAAGTAAAGTGAAGGGGTTCCCCCCCACACACCCCCGTCGGAGCACTAAAAACTGTAATTTAGAGCGGTGCGGCGGCGCGCGCTGCGCTCGATTGTCTGGGCGCGCTTTTGACCTGACACCGTCAAATAAAGGAAAGGAGGGTAAAGGATCTCAGAAACCTGCATGATTAAACACATAAATGTGTGATATCCAAACTAAATGGGTTAGAGACTCCATCTCCTCCCAAGCATGAGACCCGTTTTGCCATACAATGGCTTTGTCAAGGATGCTATTCTGAAGCATTTTGAGGAAGGATGCTTCAGAATAGCAAACACTGGGGAGGAGGTGAAGATAAGGGTCAATGAGTAAGACTCTAATCAAGTAGGTTTCTGAGACCCTTTACCCTCCTCTCCTAAGTTTGACACTCTAAAGTGGGATAATTTGTATTTGTGGATGATTCCAGTTAATCCTACTTTACCATCTTCCTTATCCTAGCCATCTAGCTCAAAGCGAGTAAGGAGCTGGACAGGACAGTCTGTAGAAAGAAGTCTAGGAGCTGCTTAAGCTCTGTACTAATCTAATCTAATCCTTAGGTTTGTATACCGCATCATCTCCACGTTCGTAGAGCTCGACGCGGTTTACAGTAGGAGAAATAGAAAGTAACTACAACAGAGGGTTAGAGGTACAAGGGTGAAGAAAATTTAGAGGACTTGGGATGCCAAGATATAAGAGTTTCCTTGATTCCTAAGTTGGAGGGAGACTTACTGTGACTGGGACAGTGGGAAGTCTTCTTAAGACAAGAGCACAAGCTTCATTTAGTTCCGTATTTCCAGCAGGGCACCCAGAAACTCCCAACATCCACTGGATACCAGCTCTAGAGGCACCAAGCTTGCTGGAGGCCATCACACCTCCTACCAAGACCAAGTCAGAGTCAGGAAAGTACTGCACCGGAGTCTTCTTTGAAACATGCTACCAGCGGTCTACCCTGGGCGTGGTCTTCCTCGGGGCCCTGGTACCCCTCTTGCTCTCTGCCCCCTTCCCACTCCTCCCCCCTGCCACACGTGTGCCCCTTCCCTTCCCCCATACCTTTTAAACTTCGGTGCAAGCAGCCACGAACATGCTGCTTGCGTTGGCTTTGGCGCTCTGTCTGACGTCTCTTCCGGGACCTGCACCTAGGAAGTGACATCAGATAGAGTGCCGAAGCAGACGGGAGCAGCTAGTTTGTGGCTGCTTGCACCAAAGATAAAAAAGTACAGGGAATGGGCGTGCTTGTGGCAGGAGGGGGCGGGAAAGGGGGCACTGCTCGGTGATCACCTCGCTAAGCCACTGCTACAAATGACATCATTTAGAGTTACAGAGTGAATATTCAGGACTACAAGGATACAAAGGAGATTTTGTAAATATTATTGGTTTAGAACACCAGCACCAGATTGGCTGCATATGGCCTCCAAGTCTTTACTGGTCTCATAATGGTCAGTCCCTCCATACAGTCTCTGGGACCCACCTTACACAAGCTATTAGCAAGAGCCTTGGCTAACCAGGAGAGACACTGCACTCCAAGTTCACAAAAGAACTGAATTCCCTTACCAGCTGTTGTGAAACTGATTGGATGTGATGTTCCATGGGTCAGAACATGCCCCGTGAAGACTGAATTGCTAAGGAGCTGCTTCGGGAATGCGGTAGCGACGTTCCAGATCATGCCAGAATTTGACTTGGTGTCCGAGGCCGGATATCTTCCCCTCCACCTAGGGAGAGCACAGAGAAGGAAATGAAATACTTGCCAGCATCAGCATAAGGAAGCCAGACATATAGGAGAAAAGTCCAATATTCAGAGCTATTCAACTGGCCGGGAATGGCTCCTGACCAGTTAAATACGAGAACTAAGCCAGCTAAATAGTAATATTCAGCACGATATGGTGGCTACCTGTGAAATTTAAAGCACTGGCCACCTACGTTGGGCCACTATAAACTTAGCCAGTCAGAGCTTAATATTAACCGGCTAAGTTTATAGTGGCCAAAAATGAACCGGATTTTTAACGCCAGCCACTAGAAGCATGGAATCCGGGCTCAGTGCTGACCATGGATGTCAGCCCAGCTAATATCGGCCCATCATGTTTATCCTGAAGGACAAAAAAACACAATGGAGTGATCAGTAAAGGGCAAATTAGAAAAGTTGTTTTGTTAACGGCATACAACCGTTTTGGCCATCAATCTCAATGGCAGCCTAAGAAGCGGCTGCCGGTCGTGTGTCAATCACACATCAGCGTCCTTTACAGAATTGTGTCTTTTTTATTTTCTAACAGACGCGTTTTATTGGCTTATATTTAAGGAGTCTGTCTTGCGCTTATGGATGCCCAAGGCCACTTCTGATGGACAGCATGACCACGCCAGCCTTGGACATCCGTAAGCATTCCTATGTGTCTCCATAGGTGTTCCGATTAGCTGGTGAGAATCAGAACGCTGTTCTGTACTTTTTCTTGTAGCCTTTACGAAGCACTTTCTTGGCTTCTGAACATTGATGTCATGATAAAATTACTCCCCACTCATCTGAAAAAACATAGAGTGGGATTAGGAAAGGTAACTAAAATGGCAAGGAGGATGGAACGACTCCCCTAAGAGGAAATGCAAAAGAGCTTAGGACTCTTTAGCTGGAGGAAAGATATGGTTGAGTGGAATGGGTAAAGATGAACTGATGGTTAATCTCAAAACGCACAAAGATTAGGGGATGTGGCATGAAGCAACCAATGGGAGAATATCTTTTTCCACTAAATACTGAATTAAGTTCTGGTTACTGTGAGCATCATTGCTTCCTCTAAGCTGAGCAGTAGAGGGGGGTGCTGTTTCATCATTGGTGTAGTTAGGGGGCAGGGTTGGACCGCCCAAGGCACCTCTTGGTGGGGACGTCAGACCTCTCCACCCTCCTATGCCTTGCTCACAGCCTCCCTTCCCCCATCACCATACCTCTTTAAGTCTCCACCAGTACGAGCAACCTGGCTCCCGTCTGAAATCACTTCATGGTCGCGGGACCAGGAAGTGATGTCATAAGGAAATCCAACGCCAGTGCGTGCTGCAGGCCAGAGAAGCTGCTCGCGCTGGGAAAGATTTAAACAATACAAACAATAAACACAAAATAAAATGGCAGAAACTGCCACATAACTAGCACCCAAAAACGCTCAGCCATTTTTGATAGTGAAAGACAGGAAACCTGCCTATCCCTAGTGATTGAAAACATGATATTGAAATACCAATAAGTTGGAGGAGGACGATCCCTCACCGAGCGCCCCCCCCTCCCTCCCCCCGATGGAACTGTAATTGCTTCCTGACTGGAACCCCAGGTACAGCAGAGGAGAGGGCACCAGTTTCACAAGAGATGGGGGTCTCTCACCGCCACCGAATCTGTGGCCCACTAAGAATCCTAGCTAGAGCAGTTCTAAATCTTTTCACTAAAGTCAGATAAACAGATGGACATTTCTAAGCCCTTGACACCATTTCGTTAAACAGGTGACAAACTGAACTAATGCTATGCCCAGCATTTGAGGGCTATCACTTAATGATTTATTTGTTAAATTTTCTGGCCCTTTGCTCTTCCACTTACCTGGGAATGACAAAACCATGAGAGAGGGAGGAAGAGGACAGCCGGGGACTCCTCTACCCCCTCCTCTACCAAGCTCCATTAAGTGGAATTAATATTTAAACTTTGGCCGGAGGGAATGTTCCCAGAATATTTACATTACCTCTCTGGCTTTATGATTTCAGCTTCCCTGTACAAACATCATGCTTTTTCACATGATAAAGCCATCCGGTCCATACCTTCTGCTCCTCACACTGCAATTTTCCTGCGTGCATGTTAATAAAACACACATCTTATTATTTTTATTTTATTAGGTATTACAAATGGAGGACAGTACATACTTATTCACGCAGTCACAAAAGGAAGTCGGCTCTTCATTACTGTCTGGTTTCGTTTCTATCACACCGAGACACCAATCTGGAATCTGAAAAACAAATCAAAACAACACAGAGAACTGCTGGAGATGATCCGAGGCAGCTTGAGGGAGCCTCGAAAAGTTGCAATCCGGCCTAGGTAAATTCCCAATATTAAATGAATTTTCTAAGATGTAACGTACAGTAAAAGCATGCTTGTAATCCAAAGCACTCGTATATCAAAGCGAATTTCCCCCATAAGAACATAAGCAACGCCTCCACTGGGTCAGACCCGAGGTCCATCGTGCCCAGCAGTCCGCTCACGCGGCGGCCCAACAGGTCCAGGACCTGTGCAGTAGCCCTCTATCTATACCCTTCTATCCCTTTTTCCAGTAGGAAATTGTCCAATCCTTTCTTGAACTCCAGTACCGTACTCTGTCCTATTACGTCCTCTGGAAGCGCATTCCAGGTGTCCACCACACACTGGGTAAAGAAAAACTTCCTAGCATTTGTTTTGAATCTATCCCCTTCCAATTTTTCCGAATGCCCTCTTGTTCTTTTGTTTTGAAAATTTGAAGAATCTATCTCTCTCTACTTTCTCTATGCCCTTCATGATCTTGTAGGTCTCTATCATGTCTCCTCTGAGTCTCCGCTTTTCCAGGGAGAAGAGCCCCCAGTCTCTCCAATCTTTCAGTGTATGAAAGATTTTCCATGCCCTTAATCATTTGTGTCGCTCTCCTCTGGACCCTCTCAAGTATTGCCATATCCTTCTTAAGGTACAGTGACCAATACTGAACACAGTACTCCAGGTGCAGGCGCACCATTGCCCGATACAATGGCAGGATGACTTCTTTTGTTCTGGTCGTAATACCCTTCTTAATAATACCCAACATTCTGTTTGCCTTCTTCGTGGTTGCTGCACATTGCAAGAAATAATGGAAACTCAGACGATTCGTTCCGCAACCCCAAAACTTTAATACAAAATACTGTACCTGCTCATATTGCAAGACTTCGCTCATTTATCAAGTTAAATGTGTTGCTCATTAAAAGTTACTCCCAATCCAAGGTTTTACTATATTATCAACTGGCTCAGCATTCTCTGGTCAGTATGAGATGGACATGAGCAGTAGAGCCAGACATTGAATAATAAGAACATGAGAATAGCCTTACTGGGTCAGACCAATGGCCCATCAAGCCCAACCTGATTGTAGACTAATCTCCTGCAACTATCTTCTGATAATGGTGGAGAATATGTAGAGATAATTGAGAGTGAAATATTATCCCTTTCATCCGTTCATAAAGCAAAAGAGATCTCTCTGTACGGACAAGTCCCCCCCATTTCAGGAAATGCAGAAGCAAAGCTTAGATGAAGTATCAAGTATCCTAAGTTGACTGGATAGGTACCTGGATATTACTAATGAATATCGCTGGCGCCCAGGTAACTCCCAGCACCAACCTTGAGTCTGGATATTTAATGCTGATGACCCAGATAGGTGCCAGCAGTGAAGATCTGGGCATAATTCAACTGGTGGAAGATAACATTTAACAAAACACTGATCACCCAAATATTAATCCCTTGCTTTGGTTTTTATCTTTTTTTTTTTTTTTTTAATTATACATTAAATATACAAAGCAAACAACAAATCATTGTTTGTGCACAGTTCAAATGCAAACTTCAGTAGACGTACATTTACCCTAGTTGTTAGAAGGTGATCTGTATTTTGGCCTGCTCAGTCTATTATTTTTTATCGTTGACATCTATGCTTTTGATCTACGATTGTCTTAAGTTTTTGAATAATTATATATTGATAACAATGTAATATGACCTTGGTAGGCATTTCATTAACTCTGCTCTTTGGCTATGGTTCCAGTATGGTCCTATGGTTCCAGTAAAGTCTCTTCACTACCATCAGAAATGAATATGTACACATACCTCACATCTTGTATCGGTCATTGCAGGTGAAACTGGCCAGGAAAGTCCATCTGTGACACTTGTGGGGATGTTTAAATATGATTCTCTAGAATTTCCATGGAAAGCTAAGTCCCCCCTTTGCTTTCCATTGTACCAAGTCTCCATGTTGGCTGGGTTATAGAGGCATGCAGTGCCCTCGAACCCTATGTCAAAAGTCCTATTTTCTGATTCATTTCTCCAGCTTCTGCTTGCAGTGTTCGTAAAAGAGTTTGGAGAACTGTATTCCTCCTTGTCACCACTATAGGCGCAAATTGCTCCAGCGGACATTGAAAGGGGTCGTGCATCATTGTTATTCCTGAAGTCTGGTAGTGCAAATGACTCAAAACCAATTGATGGTCCCTCAGTATTTTGCTGCAGGGACCATGCAGGGTCTTGAAAGTCTTCCCGCAGACCAAAGGGCATTTGAGGTTGTCTTAATTCATGTTCTTTCATGTTGCAGTTAAAATTAAGTAACTCATGATATGAGTCTTCTTCAGGTTGATAAGGACATGACGGGCTATAAAAAGGGATCCATCTGTCCTCTTCCTGTGCCAGCTGATCAAAACCCAACGGAACATATCCAGCAGATGTAAAACTACTGGAGTTAAATGAAACGTCCCCAGGTGCTCCAGGGGTCTGACAAAGAACTGTGGAAAAACTGGAGGGTGCCAGGTTAGACTGTCTTGTACCATCATCCGGCAAAGGTACATTCCAGAAAGAATCCATGACTTCAGTATTTCAAACACTATGAGGATTCTCCAAGCTCTTATTCATGGTCATCCGTATCGCTACTTGATAGGTGGCTTCACTGAAATAAGAAATAAATGACAGGTTAAAGCATGGAAGTTACAGCGCTTGCTGTGAATGTGATATTTCAGGTAGAATACAGTGAAAACATCTGATTGTAAAAGTGACTTTTTAGTTAGAAGAAAAAAAGAATTGCCCCTACTGGGTCACACCAAACATCCGTCAAATCCAATATTCTGTTTGCAACAGTGGCCAGGACAGGTCACAAGATTCTTTGCCGCTTATCCCCATGGCTAGTTACAAAATGATCTAAAGTTATTTATGAAATATTATATACCACAATACATACAACATATAATGAAAACATATTACATTGCCATATAAGTATTAAATGTTGACGTGAGCCTTACATTCATAGATGACGAACCAGACAAGGCCCACCTAGTTTGTCTAACCTACTTCCTGGAGGAGTACCAGACACTCTAGCTCAGGGGTTCTTAAATCTGTCCGGTGGGGGGGGGGGGACGACTCCCCAGTCCGTCAGTTTTTCAAGATATCCCTAAAGAATATGCATGAGGCAGATTTGCATGCCTATCGCCTCTATTATATGCAAATCTGCCTCATGTATATTCATTAGGGATTTCTTGAAAACCCGACTGGTTGGGAGAACCCCCCAGACAGGTTTAAGAAGTAGCTGATCACTGGCATTCATTCAATTCTTCACCACTAGGGGACACTGGTGCTTATCCCAGGCTTACTGAATTCTTATACCGTGAAGGAAAATTCTAGAAACAGTACCTAAGTTAAGCAGCAAACGCCATTTATAACAAACTCCGGACCTCCCCCCCTTGACATTCCTTTGGGCCCCCAACAGCAGTAGCAGCACCAAACAGGCTGTTTGTGGCCTGCTCCACCAGGGCTTCTCTCTGCTGCATCATCAGTGACACATTAGAGAGAAGGCCCTGGCAGGCCAGGCCACAAGAAACCTGTTCACCGCTACCAGTACTGCTGCTTTGGAAGGCAGGCTTAGAAGTATGTGAGTTTTCTCTTTGTTGGCAGCCTTAATTCGCTGCTCTGCCGGCATCGGGCCTTCCTCTCTGCTGGTCCCGTCTATTTCCTGCTTCTGCGAAGTCAGGACCTGCAAAGAGAAAAGTTCCTGGACTATGATGCTGACCTAGGGAGGGGCAGGGGGCAGTCCACCCCAGGCGCTGTCATGGTGAGGGTGCAGACACCCATCCTCCTTTCCACCCCTGCTTCCCCAAAGCAACCTCATCTACTCTTCATCTCCTCTTGAAGTTACCAGATATCTTCTTCATGTAATACCTTTTTTGTAATTCTTTTGTAATCCACCTTGAACTTCAAGGCAATGGCTGAATAGAAATCTCTAATGTAATGTCCCTAGTACCTAGTAGATTTTATGCTGCTTATTGTAGGATTTCTCCAGACTATCGCAATAATGGCCCACAGTCTAGGCATGCTCTTTAACATGCTAGTATTCTGGAATGAAACGTAGGCGCTCAACTTAGATGCCTTCTTGGAGCTGAAAAGTAGGCGCCTAATACTGAGTTTCCCTCCAAGTGTCATTATATTTGCTGTACGCTAAGTGTATGGGGAACAGTTAACACACAGACTTTGTGCATTCAGCACAGTAATTCGAGCTCATATACCATGTTAAGTGGAAAACGTTACCACGCCTCAGTGAAAGGTCCCCTTGGTGTGAAATTTTGAAAGGAAGTATTTTAAAATAGTCAGGTCATACTTCACAGCAAAGATGATTGTCAGGGTCTGAAAGTAAAAGTAACAGAACAGCAAGAGGCAAAGTCAGCACAGAGAGGGTAAAGGGTAGACGGGATGGGACTATGTGTGTGTGAGTGTGTGAATGTACCTATGCCGGCCTCCGTATGTGTGTGTGCCTGTGCCTGTTTGTGTGCGTGTGTATGCCTCTGTATGTCTACATGTGTGTGTTTGCATGTGTGTGCATGTGTCTGTGTATGCCTCTGTATGTGTGTGTACGTGTGTGTGTGTGTGTGTGGATGTACTTGTGTATGTGTGTGTGTGTGTTTACATGTGTGTGTGTGAATGTGCCTGTGTATGCTTCTGTTTTTTGTGTTTGCATGTGTGTGTGTCTGCTTATGCCGCTGTATGTGTGCATGCGTGTGTGTGTGCATGTGTCTATGTATGCCTCTGTATGTGTGTTTGCATGTGTGTGTGCCTGCTTTTGCCTCTGTATGTGTGCATGCGTGTGTGTGTGCATGTGCCTGTGTATGCTTCTGTTTGTGTGTTTACATGTGTGTGTGTCTGCTTATGCCTCTGTATGTGTGCATGCGTGTGTGTGTGCGTGTGCCTATGTATGCCTCTGTATGTGTGTTTGCATGTGTGTGTGCCTACTTTTGCCTCTCTATGTGTGCATGCGTGTGTGCGTACCCCCTATGTCTAGTAGTTTTACTGGTCATTTCTTTAGCTGCATGGTGGGCAGAGAACCTTTCAAGTGTAACTTTACTCCCTTTGCATACTTCAGCAGATTCATGAAGTGCAGCATTTCCATGTGGTTCTTTAGCTACAGAAACGCCTCTGGGGAGGGGGATCAGGAAACTCCAGGTCTCAGTAGGGACACGAAAACCCCTGAGTCTTACCGGCTGCTGTAATTCCACCACAGCCTCCATTTTAATGTAAGATACAGTTCAGGTCCAGGGGAACGCCTTGCTTCTGGCATGAGACTCGGAGCAACTTTTCCCTTGCTTGGAACTGCATTCTGCGCTCCCCCTCTGCCCCTTTCACTTTTTGTGTTCTTACCTTGCTTTTCATCTTCGTTCTCCCCTTCCAAGTAATCCATTTTGAATGACATTCGTGGGGTTTGTAAAGCAAATCCAACAGCTGTTTGCCTGAGTGTCTCGCAGCCTTGCACACCCCGAGCTGCTGGAAAATCTTTATCAGATGTAAATAGAAAGTGACGCACCATGGAAAGCACCGACCAGGGCAGGGAAAAGTAGTTCTCAGGGGTGGCAATTAGACTTTTTTCTAGACAGTCTGCATTTGATGTGTATTTACATTCGTTAAATGCACAATTTTCTTTTGCACTGCTGATTTCTCTGTTAAACCCCAAATATATTTGCCTCGGCTGTTCCTGTCCTGCATTTTCCTGGCTCCAGTTCAGGAAGGGCCTCAAGGCTGATTCACTTCCACCAGAGCTACCTGTCCAGGTCAGAATGAGGTTGTTATGATCCAGTCCTGGTTTTCTAACTCATAGCCTGGTGCCCACAAAAACACTCCTTGATTTTAAATGGCTACAAAATCAAAACTTATTGGAATACAGTATGTTTATAAATAAGATGAC
Source organism: Geotrypetes seraphini (assembly GCF_902459505.1). Lineage (NCBI taxonomy): Eukaryota > Metazoa > Chordata > Amphibia > Gymnophiona > Dermophiidae > Geotrypetes > Geotrypetes seraphini. The sequence goes on along the minus strand of NC_047090.1, from coordinate 9,937,335 downwards.
AGCAAATGCAAGATCTTACCCAATTGCTCGCACTTTCACCCTTATAAGCTGCAATTGGTGCAGAAGTTACAACCTTCGTAAGAACTGCTGCTGCTGGGTCAGACCGGTGGTCCATCGTGCCCAGCAGTCCGCTCCCGCGGCGGCCCGTAGGTCAAAGACCAGCGCCCTAACTGAGACCAACCCTACCTGCATATGCTCCGGTTTAGCAGGAACTTGTCTAACTTTGTCTTGAATCCCTGGAGGGTGTTTTCCCCTATGACAAACTCCAGAAGAGCGTTCCAGTTTTCCACCACTCTCTGGGTGAAGAAGAACTTCCTTACGTTTGAACAGAATCTATCCCCTTTCAACTTTAGAGAGTGCTCTCTCGTTCTCCCTACCTTGGAGAGGGTGAACAATCTGTCTTTATCTGCTAAGTCTATTCCCTTCAGTACCTTGAATGTTTCGATCATGTCCCCTCTCAATCTCCTCTGTTCGAGGGAGAAGAGGCCCAGTTTCTCTAATCTCTCACTGTACGGCAATCGCTCCCTATTTGAGTCTAGTCTTACCTGCGTACGTTCCGGTTCAGCAGGAACTTGTTTAACTTTGTCTTGAAATCCTGGAGGGTGTTTTCCCTTATAACAGCCTCTGGAAGTTCGTTCCAGCTTTCTCCTATTCTCTGGGTGAAGAAGAACTTCCTTACGTTTGACTCTGTCCCCTTTTAACTTTAGAGAGTGCCCTCTTGTTCTCCTTATCTTGGAGAGGATGAACAACCTGTCTTTATCTACTAAGTCTAGTCCCTTCAGTATCTTGAATGTTTCGATCATGTCCCCTCTCAGTCTCCTCTTTTCAAGGGAGAAGAGGCCCAGTTTCTCTAATCTCTCACTGTACGGCAACTCCTCCAGCTTCTTAACCATTTTAGTTGCTCTTTTCTGGACCCTTTCGAGTAGTACCGTGCCCTTCTTCAAGTACGGCAACCAGTGCTGGACGCAGTATTTCAGGTGGGGTCTTGCCACGGTCCGGTATAGACAATGCAATGAGACAAAATGACCAGGTGCTCCTCAAGTGGCCCCCGAGATCACCAGACATTACCGTTTGTGGCTTTTTCCTTTGGGGGGTTCGTACCTCCACTACCCGCAACTATTCTCCTATAAGAAAAGAAAAATCATGAGCATTTTAGAGTTCAGGGGGATCTTCTGTTCACGGCAAAGGAGCTCCGTGAGTTGCAAATTAAGAGGAAGATTTCAAACTAGAGGACATGAAATGAATTTATAGGGAGGTAAACTTACAAGCGACATCAAGAAATTTTCTTCATGGAAAGGGTGGCAGATGCTTGGCATATCCTTCTCCTGGAAGTGGTGGAGACAAAATATTGATGGCATTCCAAAGGAATAGGATAACCACAGAGGACTGGCGGGACATGTACAGTTGACCCCCAAAATTCATGAGGGTTATGTTCCTAGGTCACCTGTGAATTGTGAAAAACCGTGAATATTGAATGTGGTCAAAAAAAGGCCTATTTTTATAGTTTAAACCCTAATATACCCCCCAAATACTTTAAAATACAGTAAAATGTACTCACCAATAATGAATGATATTGATTGACTGATGATGAATTAGCTGTGAAGTAATAAAGATAGTTACACATGGTAAACTGTTATGATGTGAGAATGCATCTCGGATTGGCTACTTTCAAACCTCCCGCAAAATTGCGAGGCTTTCCACAAAAAATTATTAGTTAAGGTTCTAAGGAAAAATCCGCGAACGACTGAGGCTGGGACCTCTGAATCGCGACTTTGCGGGGGTATACTGTATACCTGTGGCAGGCTGCCATTCCTGAAGAGAGACATGGCACCGTCCAGGGGCCTTGCAAGACCTTCAAGGATGCAAGGTCTCGATGATGTGTGTGAAGGGGCATGCCTTGACCCCTTGAAGCCCCTTGGAGCACCTAGAAGATGGTTTGGGACGGAAGTGAAGAGAGATGGGGAAAGAGAAAACTCGCGTATCTGGTCCTATGGACAAGCATTTAGCTCCCACATTAACATCTGGCACTTGGGAGCACAGGGGCTTTTGCGTTGAGCTCTGTGGAGAACACTCCTCCTTCTCTGCCATTATTTCATCTGTTTGCTGGTGACTGGCACGTAGCCACCTTTTCACCCTTAGGTTATTAGGTTATTCAACTGTTCCTAAAGTTTTATTATGTTTAGAGGGAACCCAATTACCAGTGTCTGGAGGGGGGGGGGTGTGAGGGAACAGAATATCACCTTGAAAAATTTATGGTGGTTGTTGCTGGAATGGGGGATAAATAGACTTAAAACTGATTTCTCAAATGCCCAAGAACCTGTGGATAAATATGGATGGAAAATATATCTTTAGTGAATCAATATTTGTCTCAAAGGCTGCATCAGTGCTCTAGTAAAAGAATCTCTTCATATTCACTTTAAGTTGAGGTGAGATTTCTGACTTTCCCTTCTATTTACTTAGGGGCCTTTTTACTTGAAATATAAGAACATAAGAATAGCCTTACTGGGTCAGACCAATGGTCCACCAAGCCCAGAAACCCGTTCTCAGGGTGGCCAATCCAGGTCACTAGTACCTGACCAAAACCCAAGGAGTAGCAACATTCCATGCTACCGATCCAGGGCAAGTAGTGGCTTCCCCCATGTCTGTCTCAATAACAGACTATGGATTTTTCCTCCAGGAACTTGCCCAAAACTTACTAAAAACCAGCTATGCTATCCGCTCTTAACACAACCTCTGGCAACGCGTTCCACAACTTAACTATTCTCTGAGTGAAAAATTTTTTCCTCCTATTGGTTTTAAAAGTATTTCCCTGTAACTTCATCGAGTGTCCCCTAGTCTTATGTAATTTTTGATAGAGTGATAAAATTGATCCATTTGTACCCGTTCTAGTCCACTCAGGATTTTGTAGACTTCAATCCTATCTCCCCTCAGCCGTCTGTTTTCCAAGCTGAAGAGCCCTAACCGTTTTAGTCTTTCCTCGTATGAGAGGAGTGCCATCTCTTTTACCATCTTGGTCCCTCTTCTTTGAACTTTTTCTAGTGCTGCTTTATCTTTCTTGAACTAAGGAGACCAGAATTGCCTATTTCTGACTGTTACTATGTCCAAATAAAAAAAGGATGCTTTTCAGAAGGCCACCAGGAAAAGGATCTTTACACGTTTTAGTGAAAGGGCACTTCTATCTGTTCATTTAAGTGAACGAATCAAATCTAGAGCATTTACACCCAATGCAAACGTTAAATGACTTTCTGCACTTCTTAGAAAGCACGGGAGTGGCAGCAACCTACACAGAGTGGAAGTTCCTCTAAACCAAGGCACAGAGGGTAGCAATCTGCATAGAGGCCTAGAGGGCAGCTATCCTTGCTGTAGTCATGCATTGCATTTAACGGTATGATACCTGCGTGAGGCTCTGATCGAGATCTGCTCTTCAGCTGCCATGATGTATTCAGTGTTGATGCCCGCATGGAGCCACAATAGAGATCCGCTCTGCCTCTCTCCCTGTTGCATTTATGCTTCATATGTGTATCAGCATAATGCCTGTAAGGGCCTCTAATTAAATATTGCACTGATTTTCTTACATTCCTCACAGCGGGAAGAGGCGAAGCAGTAGAATCTTTCTAAGCTATTGTCTATTAATAGCAGCCTGGGAATTAAATTTATAGAAGAATGCAAGGGAGAAGTTTAATGGTCTGTAAATCCAGAATGGAGTGAAACAGGTAAATGTGAATTGATTGTTTACTCTTTAAAAAAAATACAAAGACTAGGGGGCACTCCATGCTTTTAAAATGAATAGGAGGTGGTAAAAAAAAAAAAAGCAGTTAATTCCACAAACTGCTATTAAGGCAGACATGGAAATGGCACTGTTTGTCCCTTTGGTTAAATAACATGGAACCTTGCTACTCTTTGGGATTCTGGGTTTTTGCTACTCTTTGGGATTCTGGATTCGTGTTACTCTTTGGGATTCTGGGTTTTTGCTACTCTTTGGGATTCTGGACTCGTGTTACTCTTTGGGATTCTGGGTTTTTGCTACTCTTTGGGATTCTGGATTTTTGCTACTCTTTGGGATTCTGGATTCTTGTTACTCTTTGGGATTCTGGGTTTATGCTACTCTTTGGGATTCTGGATTCTTGTTACTCTTTGGGATTTTTGGGTTTTTGCTACTCTTTGGGATTCTGGATTCGTGTTACTCTTTGGGATTCTGGATTCGTGTTACTCTTTAGGATTCTGGGTTTTTGCTACTCTTTGGGATTCTGGATTCTTGTTACTCTTTGGGATTCTGGGTTTATGCTACTCTTTGGGATTCTGGATTTTTGCTACTCTTTGGGATTCTGGATTCTTGTTACTTTTTGGGATTCTGGGTTTAAGCTACTCTTTGGGATTCTGGATTTTTGCTACTCTTTGGGATTCTGGATTCTTGTTACTTTTTGGGATTCTGTGTTTTTGCTACTCTTTGGGATTCTGGATTCTTGTTACTCTTTGGGATTTTTGGGTATTTGCTACTCTTTGGGATTCTGGATTCTTGTTACTCTTTGGAATTCTGGATTCGTGTTACTCTTTGGGATTCTGGATTCTTGTTACTTTTTTGGATTCTGGGTTTTTGCTATTCTTTGGGATTCTGGATTCTTGTTACTCTTTGGGATTTTTGGGTTTTTGCTACTCTTTGGGATTTTGGATTTTTGCTACTCTTTGAGATTCTGGATTCGTGTTACTCTTTGGGATTCTGGGTTTTTGCTACTCTTTGGGATTCTGGGTTTTTGTTATTCTTTGGGATTCTGGATTCTTGTTACTTTTTGGATTCTGGGTTTTTGCTATTCTTTGGGATTCTGGATTCTTGTTACTCTTTGGGATTTTTGGGTATTTGTTACTCTTTGGGATTCTGGATTCTTGTTACTCTTTGGAATTCTGGATTCGTGTTTCTCTTTGGGATTCTGGGTTTTTGCTATTCTTTGGGATTCTGGATTCTTGTTACTTTTTTGGATTCTGGGTTTTTGCTATTCTTTGGGATTCTGGATTCTTGTTACTCATTGGGATTTTTGGGTTTTTGCTACTCTTTGGGATTCTGGGTTTTTGCTACTCTTTGGGATTCTGGATTCTTGTTACTCTTTGGGATTCTGGGTTTATGCTACTCTTTGGGATTCTGGATTCTTGTTACTCTTTGGAATTCTGGATTCGTGTTACTCTTTGGGATTCTGGATTCGTGTTACTCTTTGGGATTCTGGGTTTTTGCTACTCTTTGGGATTCTGGGTTTATGCTACTCTTTGGAATTCTGGATTCGTGTTACTCTTTGGGATTCTGGGTTTTTGCTATTCTTTGGGATTCTGGATTCTTGTTACTTTTTGGGATTCTGGATTCTTGTTACTCTTTGGAATTCTGGATTTTTGCTACTCTTTGGGATTCTGGATTCGTGTTACTCTTTGGGATTCTGGGTTTTTGCTACTCTGGGATTCTGGGTTTTTGCTAATCTTTGGGATTCTGGATTCTTGTTACTCTTTGGGATTCAACCAGGACCTCGACTGTTAGAAACAGTCTTGATGGACCATTGGTTTGACAGTACAGCAACTCTTATGTGCCAATCTTGTTAGGTTGTTTTTTTTCCTATGGGTTTGCTCTGCAATTGTCCATCTCCGCATATGATTAAAACTTCTCTTACTGACATTCAAGTGTATTCCCTCTGCAGCTCCTCAGTATCTTTCCTCTCTTGTCACCCCTCTGGAAACTCTGCTTGTCAGACAAGTCCCTCTTCTCTGTACCCTTCTCCTCTACTGCCGTTTCCTGTCTCTGTCCCTTCTTCCTTGCTTTGCCTGCCTGGCTCACTATGTCAGGCTCTGTGTTCTGGCGATATTGAAAGCGAGACTAAAAGCCCACTTATTTGAAGCTGTGTTGAAACACTGATCCAACCAACATATCTGTCTGTCATTCCCTTAATAGTCCCCTACTACCTTTAGCCCCCTGTGTGTCTGTCATAGTCAGATTGTAAGCTCTTCTGAGCAGGGACTGTTCAGCGGCTGCGTTCGTCTGGTAGTGCTATAGAAATAATACATTGTTTTTGTTGTCATTGTGTCTGGTACCATGTAACCGGCATCTGCCTTTATTTCTCAGTCCAATGCAAGCTAATATTTGGTAAGAGAAAATGTGATCATGTATCTTCTCTTTTGAGAAATCTTCACTGTCTCCCTGTCTATCTTAGAGTACAGTTTAAAAGTGCATCTATGGGCTATTTATGTCTTTGATTCCTCTATCTTTGAATAATCAGAGATCTTCTGATTCAAGAAACTCTCAGAAATTTAAACTGTCCTTTCCATCTTTAAGAGGAATAATTGAATCTATTGGTAATATTACTTGATCTTTTGTCCTATAGTTTTACAATGATTTGGAATGGGATTCCCTCTTGTGTTAGAACCCTTCTCTCCTTCCATATTTTCCGTAAATCTATGAAAACACTGTTATTTCAACAGGTCTTAGAAAATTGCTCTAAGGAAAATTCGTTCTCCTCTCTCTAGGATGTTGGATGAGGGTCTTCATTAACAAGTTATTTTCTCTCTAATCTAAGTACTTTCACTTCGATTATCGATTTTTATGTGAACTGAGTTGAGCTCCTTTTGGGGAGATTAGATAAATACGAAGGATCCTTGAATAAAAAGAGGATGGAAACGATGCAGGACTCTACAGAACCAGAGTTATAACTAGAGGTGCTTAAAAGGGCAGCCCCAGCAGTGAAACCGATGCCGGATGGACTTCTACGGCCTGGGTCCTGTAAGCAGCAAGATGGATCGGGAAAGGCTGGAGTTCGCATGGACGGCGACTCCAGCACTGGGGCCGATGCTGGGCAGACCTCTATGGCCTCTGTTCTGTGTACGGCAACATGGATTAGGAGCAAAAAGCACATTTTTACCACGTTCATATAGTCGGAGTACACGTCTTGCCTATCTCAGGGGAGAGGGGAAAAACATCTTATAGTGGAAAGTAGCAAGTCAAATGAATAATTACTGGATTGTTAGTTTAAGTTTGCCTCAGAAATGAGACAGACTGGATGGACCACACGCTAAGTAGGCTAATGCTGCTGAAAATCTGGCTTTGGATCTGGGGAACAGCACTTTTTCGGACAGGACTGCTTTTACTCAGAGTATTGCTGCTGCTAAAAATTGGGCCTTACAGTTTTTAAAGGTGCATTAGGGAGCCAAATGCACATCTCTACGTTGTAATCCTCAGTATGTTTTCGTGGTTTCTTCTTCCAGTTTCTTGCTCTGGTGATTTTGGCTTGTCTACCTAATGCACAATTATTTGCATTTTAGCTTCCAGGCATTACTTGAAACAATGCCCCCGAGTGTCTGATAAGTCAAGGGCACTCAGAGCAACACAGACAGACTTTCGAACACCCTCCAGTTGTCGTGGCACTAATTAGTCTCTGCAGAGGATGCTCACGCTTCACACTGGGAGAGAGGCGCTCTTTGTAGAGACTCATTAAGAGCGTGGATTACTGCCTTTATTTGTAGAACGTGCGGCCGCAGACGGTGAGGTTCAAGTGCTGTGCGCTTGCAGTTTCTGCCTTCGCTGGGAGCTTTGGAATCTCTACAGATCGGGAATTGATCATAATTCTTGTGTAGCTCTAAAATTGCAACTGAATGTGGGCTTTGCTGCAGGCCTAGATCTAATCTAATCTAATCTAATCCTTAGGTTTGTATACCGCATCATCTCCACGTTCGTAGAGCTCGACGCGGTTTACAGTAGGAGAAATAGGAAGGAACTACAACAGAGGGTTAGAGGTAGAAGTGGGAAGAAAATTTAGAGGACTTGGGATGCCAAGATATAAGAGTTTCCTAGATTTGTACAAAGGAACATGCACTTGCTTCCAATGCCATGTTTGGATGGGGCCATACCCCGGCACCCCCGGGTCTGCTGGCATCGCCCTGCAGAACACCAATAATTTGCTCTGCTCTCAGGCCCAGATTCTCAAAACTTTAGCGAGGTTTCTAGCAGTCTCCGATAATGACATGCAAATGGGCTCTTCAACATTGAAATGAGCACTCCGGTGGATTCTTAAAAATCATTGGGGAATTTTCTATGAGCAGCGTCGGCTTTTGGCGACAAAAAACAGCGACTGGACCGGGGCTGCCGATACAGTGCCAGCACTGTGAAACGTGCATTTTTGTGGCGTGTGTTTTGACTGTGGCTAATGAAAAAAAGTATATATTTTTTAGGGGAGTGGGATACCTGTGTCTTATGTGTTCCTGGCTCTGGGTCATGCTAAAATTTTACTTAACTCTTCCATGCCTATGATTGACACACCGCCCCTGAAAAGTGTTTGTAACTCATGTGCTTTCTACACTGGATGATGCTTTACTGCTTATATGGCGCCACTGATGAAACGGCAAAACCTGCTTTTATACTCACTGATTGAAAACGTTTGACTAACGATGATCAGTGATATTTCCACGCTGGGCTTGCAATACGAACTGCTCGCGCTGGGATTCTATTGGGTTTTGCGATGCCACAGCTTTTGGCGACCAACTGCTACAGCCACGTGTGTCGCGCGCATATGACGGAAGCATATTTTATGCTCAAACAAGGCACGTGCTGATTGTGGTATGTTGTTTTTCCGGGACTTGCGCACATTCACGTCTCTTTCCTTGTATATTCTGCGCATGTGCCGATCACTATCACTAATGACTCGACGCATGTAAATTTAGCGAATCTTCGCTGCTGGCTGCCAACCTCATTTACATGCATGATTTTTTTTGAGAATGACTCGCCATCAAAACGGCTGCGTTAGCAGACCGTAGGTTTTTTAACACATTAAAAAAAAAAAAAAATCCTGGCCTCAGTGCCAATGGCCCAGTGCAAGTGCAGAACAAGCTGGGCACTCAAAGTGTGTGGAGGAGTCAACTAGTGTTTAGTAAAGGGGGGCAGAGATCCTAGGGAACTGGGTTCAAGTTCCACTGTGGCTCCTTGTCATCCTGGATAAGTCGCTTAACCTTCTATTGCTCCAGGAAGACGTAGTCAAGGAATAACAGGGAGGAAAAATGTACCAGAATTTCAGGTATGTTCATCTTCCCTACCCCTAGGGCCTGTCGTTATAAGACTTTTTTTGACAGGACATTGGGAATATCAGGTGGGGAAGATGAACTCATGGATGAGCCCGTTGATCGCTCAAGCCTTTAGGAAACTAATGAAAACTCATTTATTTGATAAATAATAATGCTGATTCTTATTCGCATTTCAAAATGGGGTTTTTATCAGGCTATGTATTTTTATTGATTCTTATTTGTTGCTGTTTTTTAACTGATGTTATGTTTAATGCTTTGTGTGTTTTGGAAATTGTATTTTTTAACTGAAATGTTCCAGTTTTCTGTTGTGAACCGCCCAGAACTGTTGGTAGGGCGGTATATAAGAAAATAAATTATTATTACCAGTGAGGAAGTGAAAAATATGATATATCAACTACAAGAACAGCTCCCTTGAACGTACCACACACTCCTGAAATAAAACTTTACATATGGTAGGATTAGCTCAGAGAAATGGAGGGGTAATAATAGGGGAAAAACCCCAACCACTTCACCACCCAATCATTGTTTAGTCCTCCACACTTTTTCATTGCTTTTTTTATATTTATGTATTACACTTCCCCCTCCGTATTCGTGGGGATTAGGGGCAGAGTCGGCCCGCGAATATTAAAAAACTGCGAATAATATTCGGGCCGGTTCTGCCCCTAACCCCTGCTTCCCCCGGCTATTTTCAGCCCTGAAAGCCCCCCATTAAGCCTTATCTGGCGGTCAAGCGGGTTTTCAGGCAGGAGCGATCTTCCCATGCTCCTGCCCGTGCAGATTGCTCACAAGAAATGGCTCGAGAGACTATGGGAGCTCAATGTAGCCATTTCCTGTGAGCGATCTGCACGGGGGAAGATTGCTCCTGCCTGAAAACCCGCTAGACCACCAGGTAAGGCTTAGAGCAGGGATCTCAAAGTCCCTCCTTGAGGGCCGCAATCCAGTTGGGTTTTCAGGATTTCCCAATGAATATGCATTGAAAGCAGTGCATGCACATAGATCTCATGCATATTCATTGGGGAAATCCTGAAAACCCGACTGGATTGCGGCCCTCAAGGAGGGACTTTGAGACCTCTGGCTTAGAGGGCTTAAAATAGCCTGAAAAATGAAAATGCTTTTTTTTTGTTTTAAAACCCCGAATAAGCAAATCCATAGATACAGAATTCGTGAATACGGAGGGGGAAGTGTAATATTTAGTTGAAATTTGATATAACTTATAATAAATCATCTTTTGGTTCCGACGTGAGCACGTTTCGCTTTCTGCATCAGGAAACCAAACAAGTAAATTTGAACCAGGCTTAGTAGAAAGCAGCAGGAAAAGGTGCAGAATAATGAAGAAATCAACCTGAAAACTTCTAATTCACACTAAAAATCCAAATTGCATGAAGAAAGAAATGGGTCCCTGAAAAAAGCAACTTCTTAAAGACGCTGCTTAACCCTTTCAGGACCATAAGGATCGTAGGCCAATTTTTGTGGTTTTGATGACATTTTTATGGTAAAAAGGGCTTGCAGATGCCAAAAAATTGATTTTTTTTGGTAAAATATCATTATTTTTATTTAAAAAAATCACACTTCTGGCTTATGGACAGTGTGGCAAGTGAATCTTCTCGTCAATCTGGCAACGACGCTAATGAATGAATGTCGGAACCAGTTTGTTTACATAAAGGCAGTATCCTATGGAATCCGTACATATCAAATTTAGAACTGTAGACTATCCCAATCAAAATTTATAGGATTTTAAAGTTATGGGACAAATATGTCCCTTGGTCCTGAAAGGGTTAATGGCCAACATTTAAAGGGACGCCGCGTCATAACGTCATGACGTCACTAATCTTCCCCCCCCCAATAGGAGAGGGGCCGGGAAAAATCGAAACCAAAACCACCAGAGGAAATGGTTATGAAAAGGCTGCTCTTAATTCCATAACATCTGCCACGTGACAAGTGTCCCAAGTCAGACCAATGCTGAACCAAAGGGCCTGATTTTACTGAGGTGTTCACAGATCCGGAATCAGATGCTTCTAGTGCTATGCCCTACATAAAGTTTCTGACAGGGGCAGAAAAGGACTTATTATGTAATGCATGCAATATTTGCACTGTCCTGGCTTAGGCTCCAGGAAGACAAACAGAGATTGTGAGCCCACGAGGGACCGAGAAAAGACCTGCATGTATCGCAGAAAGTGCTTCTGTTTCGATTTTCTGCTCCAGAGAATGGATAAATGTTGCCTTTGGAAGTCTCCATATAGCCACAATTTATTTGCAGAAAAGTGGAGTGAGAATCATTTCTATGCAGGAGTAACTTCCTATCATTTTGTGCAACTTATCTGGTAACGTCCTGTCTCGTGGTTGTGCATTTTATTGTCCCACAATCAATCTTTCAATTTAATCCAGAGCATTTCTAATTTTATTGTGATTGTGTGCCAAAATTGCAAATGCAGCCCTCCTTCCCAGAACATGTGGAGTTGTTGCTGTTCCCAGGCCTCTGGGATGGCCTTGCCACAGAAAAACATCTCTCGGTGACATCTGATCTGATCGTCCGTTTTTCATTTGATTTTTGCAAAATGTTATCATTCCATGAACACCTTGGCTTTTAATGGCAATTGCTTTATTTCTTCTTTGACTTCTCTTCTGAAGGTCAGTTTTGACCGGGGATGTTTTCTTAGCTCCCAGTCTCCTCTGGAGGGCGCTCTCACCATTGACTAATGCAAACATTGTTGTAGTTGGCTGCATTGCAAGCAGTGATAGGGACTGGGGGGCTGGGGGCTCTATGACTAGAAAAGGGGGATGGGTGGGGAAAGAAGCCTGTGCAAGTGAGTTCTCAGAAAAACAAACAATCCCTAGGGATTGAGCCAGAGCACTTGGGACAACTAAGATATTTTCAGTTTCTTGACACGGCCGTTCTCTGTTTTTCTGTTTGTATTTCAAGTCAGCAAGGGAATGATATGGTTTTAACTACTTACTTTAAGTTCCTTGTCTCTCTCCTCCCCTCCACTAGTTCATTTTCAGTCCCTCTTATCTGTACCCTTCTCCTCCACTGCCAACTCCAGATTCCGTCCCTTCTTTCTTGCTGTGCCATATGCCTGGATCAGGCTTTCAACTCTTAACCCCCACTCACTGTCAGATACCTTTTCCCATTGTATCATTTTCTCTACCAGAATCTCCCCAACCGTGAGATGTCCTGTCTGTCTGTCCAAATTAGATTGTAAGCTCTTCTGAGTAGGGACCATCTATTGAATGTTAAATGTACACATTTCAGGGCTATAGAAATGATAAATAGTAGCTAATGCTGGACAGATCCCTCTTCTCACTCAGGCCCTTAGCGCCTTATCCTTTTCTCCATTGGATTTGAGGTACTTTGCACATTATGCTCTGCTCCCTCCAAACTCACACCACGGACCTTAACTGGGCTAGTTGTTATAACACAGTGTCTCGCTCAAAATATCACAAATAAGCCACTGTGAGGTTTTCAGATCCCAATACATCAGCAAAAAAGAAACTAGCAATGGAAAACTCTGGACTCACGATCCTGCCCTTCCTTCCACAAAAATTAGGAAACAAAACTGTGCAAACTCCCTTAGGGTCTTGCAGCTCCTTTCCAAGTGGATCGATTTTTCACTCCGTCAAAAATTATAAAGACTAGGAGACACTTGAAGTTACAAGGAAATACTTTTAAAACCAATAGGAGGAAATATTTTTTCACTCAGAGGATAGTTAAGCTCTGTAATGCATTGCCAGAGGTTGTGGTAAGAGCAGATAGCGTAGCTGGTTTTAAGAAAGGTTTGGAGAAGTTCCTGGAGGAAATGTCCATAGTCTGTTATTGAGAAAGACATGGGGGAAGCCACTGCTTGCCCTGGAATGTTGCTACTCTTTGGGATTCCGGAATCTTGCTATTCCTTGGGATTCTGTATGGAATGTTGCTACTCTTTGGGATTCTGGAATCTTGCTATTCCTTGGGATTCCGGAATCTTGCTATTCCTTGGGATTCTGTATGGAATGTAGCTACTCTTTGGGATTCCGGAATCTTGCTATTCCTTGGGATTCTGTATGGAATGTTGCTACTCTTTGGGATTCTGGAATCTTGCTATTCCTTGGGATTCTGTATGGAATGTAGCTACTCTTTGGGATTCCGGAATCTTGCTATTCCTTGGGATTCTGTATGGAATGTAGCTACTCTTTGGGATTCCGGAATCTTGCTATTCCTTGGGATTCTGTATGGAATGTTGCTATTCTTTGGGATTCCCTAATCTTGCTATTCCTTGGGATTCTGTATGGAATGTTGCTACTCTTTGGGATTCCGGAATCTTGCTATTCCTTGGGATTCTGTATGGAGTGTTGCTACTCCTTGGGTTTTGGCCAGGTACTAGAGACCTGGATTGGCCATTGTGAGAACAGGCTACTGGGCTTGATGGATCATTGGTCTGACCCAGTAAGGCGATTCTTATGTTCTTATGAGAAGTGTGTGTGATGAGATATGGGAGTTGAATGCCATAGGTGCAAGGTTTTGTAAAACATCAACACAAAAGTGATAACTTAATTGATATTCCACCAGGATGATAGGCCAGAAAGAAATCCTTTTTTTTCCCATTTGCCAGATATCATCAGTAAAGCAAGCATCATTGTTGGTTCAGTTGGCAAACTGGAATTTGGACTTTACGGAAAAATATGAAGCCTATGTTTGAAGAACCCAGTCTTAAAATGATGTTTTATAAATGTTTGTGAATGAATACACGTTGAGCGTGATGCCTGAAGACGCCAACGCACTGTAAGACATAAGCTGAAATGAAGTGGCTGACGTCTCCCAGGCTCACATGCCTTCATTTACTGTCTGCAGAAATGTTTATCCTACCTCTTAATGATTGATGTGTTGATTTCAAACTTGCAATCTAAGTAAACACTTACATGAACCGTTGTTTTTACAATAGTTTATATTGCCATATGTCGGTATTTTTCAGAGCAACTAAAACAGTGAAAAAATGGGTTTTGAGAGCTAGTCATGCCTCTCCTTGCCCAGTATCACTGGTTTCCAAGCCTGGCATTCAAAGTCCCTCCCTTTCCTCCCTATGTCACTTCCCATGCCCTTCCTTCATTCTCTGCCCACATCTATCCTTGACCGACTCCAGAATTGTACACAATATTCTAAATGAGGTCTCACCAGAGTCTTATAAAGGGGCATCGATACCTCCTTTTTCCTTCTGGCCATACCTCTCCCTATTCACCCTAGCATCCTTCTAGCTTTCGCCGTCACCTTTTTAAACTATTTGGTCATCTTATGATCATCACATACTATCACACCCGAGTGCCATGCCTCTTTCATGCACAACCCTTCTTCACCCCTCGGGTTTTTGCAGCCCAAATATGTTCAGTTAGGATAAAAACTTGTACCAGAAAAAAAAAAAATACTTGTACTGTACCTATGGCAAATTGTATCCTGTTAACTGTATATTATGTATGTTAACCTGTAGCCCGTCCTGAGAACTTTGGGAAGGACAGGATAGAAAATGAATTCATTAAATCCCTACATGAGCTTGCATTTCTTAGCATTAAATCTTAGATGCCAAATTTCAGACCATTCTTCAAGCTTCCTCATATCATCCACACTATCAGGGGGGTCTGTTCTATTGCAGATTTTGGTATCATCTGCAAAAAGGCAAATCTTAGCCATATCGCTTAAAAAGAACAGGCCCAAGGGAACAGACTAAGATGGCAACAGAGCAGGACGTAGGGGTTTTGTTAGCAGAAAACCTGAAGTAATAATGCCACTGTACAGATCCATGGTGAGACCTCATCTCGAGTATTGTGTTCAATTCTGGAGACCACACTACCGAAAAGATGTGTTGAGAATTGAGTCGGTTCAGCGAATGGCTACCAGGATGGTTTTGGGGCTCAGGGATCTCACGTATGAAGAAAGGTTAAAAAAACTGCGGATGTACTCATTGGAGGAGCGAAGACAGAGAGGAGACATGATTGAAACCTTCAAGTATATTACTGGGCGTATAGTGGTGAAAGATGATATCTTCAGTCTTACGGGGCCCTCGGTAACCAGAGGACACTCGCTGAAAATCAGAGGAGGGAAATTTCAGGGTGATGCTAGGAAGTACTTCTTCACCGAAAGGGTGGTCGATCATTGGAACGAGCTGCCTCAGCGGGTGATTGAGGCCAGCAGCGTGTTAGATTTCAAGAGGAAATGGGATATTCATGTGGGATCTCTAGGAGAGTAAGAATCAGGGAGTGGGTCACTGGTATGGGCAGACTCAATGGGCTATGGCCCTTTTCTGCCGTCAATTTCTATGTTTCTATGTTTCTATGACGTGTGCTTGTGAGCTCCTGTTCCGGTGAGTTCTATAATTTCCCATTTAGCCACGATTACCTTACCTTTTTGATGCCGAAAAGAAGGGGAAGGCAGAGGATCACCCCTCTACCTCTGTCTGCTACATCTACACCGTGCCAGACTGTAATAACTTCTTTTACAGTCCCCTCGGCATCGGGCATATCTGCTGCAGAGCCACAGGAAAGGCTTAACTTAGAAAGCGAATTTTTGCTGAGCCCTGCTGGACCTGACTCTCCCCTTGCTCCTGGAAACGTGGCTGCGACGAACCTATGATTAGAGGGTCCCCTGGGAATGGAGGGGAGGGAGAATCCGTTGCAGCTTGCAGGTTTGGAGGCGGAAGCCTCAACTTTTTCGATCTTGTTGAAGCCGAGTGAGGGAGGAGCACCGATGGAGAACGGTGGTGAGTCGGGAGGAGACAAGAGCCGCGATAGAGTTCTGTGGCCGGAACAAGATCTGTCTCAGTCAACCCAACTCAAGCCACTTCTCAAACCGTCGTTGGTAACCCTGGACTCTCTTTGGTCAGCAATAGAAAACCTATATTTGGTATGTACCAGCGTTATTTCACTAACCCATTAAAAATTAATCAACTTGAAACTCAGGTTCAACAACAAAACCAGAAAATAGGGGTGATTGAACAAACTTTTTCGGAGGTCAAAACCTTTAATACACAAGTTAAAACTTTTTATCTATGGAAAATTGAAAATCAAACTAGGAGCCTGAATTTAAGGTTATTGAATTTTCCTATACCTAGATTTATGACCTCGAGAGAGATCTTAAAAATTTTTTTGATCTCCACCTTGAAAATTTCAGAGTCAAAATATTCCCCCAATTCAAAAACTATTTCCTAAAACGAACCATTTTGGAAAAGAAAGAAGAGGAAGAACAAGCACAGTTAGGAATCTCGGAGGTACTGGAATCTTCTGAAATTGAAACTCTGGGTTGAGCTACTTTGATAGAATCCTTCGTCTTCCTTCAAGATAAGGACACAATTTTGAAATTATATTTCAATTTAAAGCAGATTTTCTATTTGGGTGAAAGAGTGTATATTTTTCCGGATGTTTCAAGATGGACCCAAATCCGAAGGAAGGAACTTCTACAATATAGATCTAAAGTTCTTTCTTTGGGAGCTTCCTTTCAGTTGAGGTTTCCCTGTAAATGTCTTATTAACTACCAACAAAGTAAGTATATTTTTTTCGACCCAGAACAGTTGCGCTTTTTCTTTGAAGGAAAAGGGATTTTTGATGCCACTTAGGAAACTCATGTCTATTAATAATTAGCCGATGTTAACTGCTCTATTCTTTATAATTATTATTTGTATCTACCCTTTTTCCTGGAAGGGATTCCTATTTTCTTACTTTGTTCTCCTAATTGTGAACTATATACTAAGTCAGAATTTTTCTTTGTTTCATTTCAATGGAAAATTGGTTGTATTTGTTTCTAATTTTCTTTTCAAAGTTAATTCTATGTGTGTAATTAATTGATAATAATAAAAAAATTTAAGAAAAAAAGAACAGGCCCAAGAACTGAGGCACACCACTGGTAACATCTCTTTTCTTGGTGCAATCACCATTGACTGCCTTCCACACAACCAGTTCCTGACCCAGTCCTCACTTTGGGGTCCATACCAGGGCCACTCAGTTTCCTCATTTTATATTGTAAACTGAATTGATGTTATGTGAAAGGTGATACATCAAAGGTTCCTTAAGCTAAACTAAACTATTTTGCCAAAGTTGTAAGAGTGCAAAAGAAAAGCTGATCCAAGTGATTCAGACCTATTTGTCTTTTCCCACTCCTTAGGGAGCAGCTCTCCATTTCCCCTCTTCTCCACATACCAGTCCATGTCTGGATACCAGAATTAAATACCCGGGTATGTGCAGATAGCCAGTACTTAACCAGTTAAATGCTGATAGTCAGCTTTAACTGGTTAAGTGAAACCAGCCAAAGATACAATATTGGCTGGCTAGCTTAACCAGTTAAGTGCCAACTCTGCCCACAAACTACTCACTGAATAGCTGCTTTCAGCTTAGGCAGTCAGTCAGCCCTACACTGGCTATTTAACTGGTTAAATTGTTTTGCATTTTGACCCTTATGTTTCCGGAAGCTGTCACAAAGCCCATTATCGCTTTTCAGTTTCACTTTTGGGGTTACGTCAACCACAAGGGGATTAAGGAGGTAGCCTTTCCTAGTCCCTCCAGACCTGCTTAATTGGAGCACATTTCTGACACCTGGGCATCCGGAGTATTAGGTCTAAATTCTGATGGCCATCTTTTGATCATAACAGGATCTATGTCTTGGGCCAGCCCTAGACCACCCACCACATGCCCAGACGACTATCCCCTTGTGATATGAATGTTCTTCAGTTTTAGAGGTCTACATTCAGCTTTATAAGAGAGGAATGTTAATGTTCACATCTAATACATATCAAGTTTTAAGTTTATTTAAAAATTTGATTTGATCGCAAAATCATAATCCGATGCGATTTACAAATAACAATAAAATCAGGGTAAGAGAAAAAAAAACCCACATTGATTGAACCAGACAGTTGATACAACTTTGACAAAACAAGACACAATAGGAACAAGGATTAAATACAATTCATAAACAAATAAAAAGGCATAGGTAATGAAACAATAGGATAGGAAAAGGTTACCCGCTTAATTTTCACATTAAAAACATTATTAGTCTGTTGTATAGAATACAGACAACTCAGTTAAAAGCGTCCTTAAAAAGACTTTTGAACTTATTAAGCAATTTTTCTTCCCGACTTGAGGGGCCGTGACAGAAAAGATTGTGTTCCTCCTTGAGTAAATGAATCTTTATGAAGGGACTAAGAGGGAAGATTTTTCCTCAGATCTTAAAGATTTTGTAGGAATATAAGGGATTAGGAGCTTTGTTCATTAACGTTTTGTGTGTAAGTAATGCTATTTTATATGTAATTCTATAATTTACAAGTAACCAATGCTTTTCCTTTAAGAGGGAAGTCACATGATCAAATTGTTTTCTTTTGATAATTATTTTTATTGTAGTGTTTTGAAGGAGTTGCAATCTACGTATTCCCTTATAGAAGGCATTACAGTAGTCAATTTTTGATATGACTAACGAGTGTATTAAAATATTCAGTGATGATTCATCAAGACATGAGGATAATGATCTAATCAACCTTAACCTATAAAAACAGCTTCTAACAACTGAACTTATTTGACCATGATAGTTCAATTTCTGGTCCAAAATGACCCCGAGTATCTTTACCTTAGTGACTTCCTTAAGTATTATTTTGTTTGTGTTTATGGAAGCTCCTAATTCTGTCCCTCCCTACATGGAAATAGCATAACCTCTGTTTTAGATGTGTTAAGAGCCAGATTATTATCAGGTAACCATTTGGATATTTTCGACAATTTCTCATTGACTGCTGAGATCTCTTCGACTGAGCTTGAATCTAACGGATAGAAGTTGAACGTCATCTGCATATGTATATACATGAATTACTTCCTACACTAAGCACCATTACTTCCAAGGATAGCGGATAGCGTAGCTGGTTTTAAGAAAGGTTTGGACAAGTTCCTGGAGTAAAAGTCCATAGTCTATTATTGAGAAAGACATGGAGGAAGCCACTGCTTGCCCTGGATCAGAAGCATGGAATGTTGCTACTCTTTGGGATTCTAGAATTTTGTTACTCTCTGGAATTCCAGAATCTTGCTATTCCTTGGGATTCTGTATGGAATGTTGCTACTCTGTGGGTTTTGGCCAGGTGCTAGGGATCTGGATTGGCCACCATGAGAATGGGCTACTGGGCTTGATGGAGCTTTGGGCTGACCCAGTAAAGCTGTTCTTATGTTCTTATGACAGCTTGTCTTTGTCGGGATTTCCAGGATCCTGACGGGATATCCCAACTTGGTTAGTAAAAAATCATTTGGGTTGCTAAGAAAACTACAGGTTTGTTGTTTGAAAATATTTAGATAAATCAGTGTTTGCAACTTTGGTTCAATCACTTACTTTATCCCAGATGGTCTACTGGAATGCACTAAAGGGTTATTGAAGAGGTTACAAACAGCGCAAAACTGCGGTTAGGGTAATTTTTTCTATTTCCAAATATGATAGAATTACACCATATATTCAAGTTTCAAGTTTATTAAAAATTTGTTTAACATAGAAACATAGAAATAGACGGCAGATAAGGGCCACGGCCCATCCAGTCTGCCCACCGCAATGACCCTTCCCTACCTAACTCAGTGAATAGATCCCACGTATCTATCCCATTTGGCCTTAAAATCAGGCACGCTGCTGGCCTCAGTGACCTGAAGTGGAAGATTATTCCAGCGGTCAACCACTCTCTCAGTGAAAAAGAATTTCCTGGTGTCACTCTGCAGTTTCCCTCCCCTGATTTTCCACGGGTGCTCCCTGGTTGCCGTGGGACCCATGAGAAGGAAGATATCTTCTTCCACTTCGATGCGACCCGTGAGATACTTGAACGTCTCGATCATGTCTCCCCTCTCTCTGCGTTCCTCGAGTGAGTAGAGCTGTAACTTATCCAGCCTTTCCTCGTAAGGGAGATCCTTGAGACCCGCGATCATCCGGGTTGCCATTCTCTGCACCGACTCTAGTCTCAGCACATCTTTTCGGTAATGCGGCCTCCAGAATTGCACATAGTACTCCAGGTGCGGTCTCACCATGGATCTATACAATGGCATAATGACTTCAGGCTTACGGCTGACGAAACTCCTGCGTATGCAACCTATGATTTGCCTTGCTTTGGAGGAAGCTTGCTCCACTTGATTGGCAGCCTTCATGTCCTCACTGACGATCACCCCTAGGTCACGCTCTGCTTCAGTTCTTGTTAGGATCTCGCCATTTAGGGTGTAAGTCTTGCATGGATTATGGCTGCCCAGGTGCATGACTTTGCATTTTTTGGCATTGAAGCTGAGTTGCCAGGACCTAGACCAGCGCTCCAGTAGTAGTAGGTCGTGCATCATGTTGTCGGGCATCATGTTTGACCGCTTAATCCAATTTCTAAGCGGTTAACATAATAAAATTACACAAAAACAGGTTAAAGATATTAAAACAGGGAAGACAAGTGACTTACACAAACATACAGCAACAAAAGGACATAAAGGCTAAAACAATAGGTTAGGTAAAAAGATTGTCAAAAAAAAAGGCATTTAACAAAAAGCGTCTCGGAATAGAAATGTTTTTAATTCTATTTTAAATTGTTTTATATCTGATTCGTTACGGAGATATATAGGCAGTAAATTCCAAAGAGAAGGGGCAGAGACAGCAAAGTTGTTGGTGCGAAAAGTATTTATTGATTTTAATGATGGTATAACTAAAAGATTTTGAGAAGTGGAACGGAGGGATTTTGACCTTACATACGGGATTAAAAGACTGTTAATAAAATCAGGTTGGTTATTCATTCTGCTTGTAAATGTTAAAAGTAAAATTTTATAATTAATTCTGTGTTCGACTGGCAGCCAATGAGCGTCGACTAAAAGAGGGGTGACGTGATCATTATTATCAAATTACATTGGCTACCAGTAAATGCAAGGATTTGTTTTAAGCTTTGTGTCATGATTTTTAAGATCGCGCAGGGTCAGACTCCTCAGTATCTAGTGGAATTAATTGCATTATTACTGGGTAGGTCTAGTAATGCTTTATGGAACTAATTCTATTTTCACTCAATGGAATGCTTATTTTTTTTAATGAGTTCCATCTAATTTGGAGTGATCTTCCTATTTTAGGCCCCCTTTGATCAAGCTGCGTAAGAGTTTTTTTTATCGCCAGCCACTGTGGTCAAAGCTCTGACGCTCATAGAATTCCTATGAGCATTGGAGGTTTTACTGCCACATCTGGCGATAAAAACCCCCCAAACGCAGTTTGATAAAGGGGGACGGGGTTAATTAGATCAGAAAACTTCTCAAAATATTTTTGTTTAAGAAATTGTTATGAATATTGATGTTATGCATTATTTGGCGCGTCTGTCATTGTGTTCTAACTGAGGTGCGCTAACAGATTTAGCATATGCTAAATCCTTTGGGCATCTTAGCATTTAGCGCGCTAAATCAGTTTGTTTCTAGAATTTGATACTTATTGTTATCACACCCAGGCGGGCTTTGGCGGAATACAAATTGTAATGTAATGAGCTACTTTGCTAACAAGGCTGGAGTTAAACATTACAGAGCCCAAGGCAGAAATGGAGGTAGAGGCCCCCAGGGCAGGTGCCCCCCCCCCCCCCCCAACACTGGCTCTGTTTGCTGGTCTCTTCACAGTCTGAGATGCAGAATAAATCCATCCTAAAGTAACATTTTCTGAGAAAGTGTTCTTTTTTTTTGTAGCCAGAAAATCAATACGTTCCCAGATGTGGCTAGACCAACTCGGTTGCATAGAAAAGCCTTGTGTTGTAGCTCTGGGTGCTTCTTTCTAGTTCTCAGTCTGGTCATGTTCGAAAGGAATCATTGGGGATTTTTGCACCCTCCTCTTTTGAAGAGTTTTCTTTCTGAAAAGTTATTTATGATTAACTTGTGCAATTTTATCAGGGAACAGACGGTACCAGGAAAAATCCATTAAACTTCACTGGGTGAATATTTCAGGATGAGAGGATGAGGTAGGGGGCAGAATAAAACAGGCACTCTCCACAAAAGAAGGGCGTTCTTGCCCTGTACTCACCAATGTACGGTACGTACAGCAAATAAAAACCATACAGATGCACGTTTGCAGATCTGTCAAAGAACAAACGTCCCTGGCTCTGATCTTTTAAGATAAAATCATTGTTCCAGGTTAAAAGTAATTCATTGTTTTTATCTGATCTGAACTTAACAGAAAAAATATCATTTAGTTTGGCTTAAGTTACATTACTGGCTTGAAAAGAAAGAAAGAAAGAAAAAGCTGGGATTGGAGCCAATCTGACAAAAAACATGGGTTTTATTAGCTTGAAAAGGGGAAAAGTGATGAAAACCTTAATCCAAAACCAATAAAGTGTTTGGCCAGATCTGACGCTATCTCTGTCTCATCATATTAAAATGTTGCCTAGGCTTACAAGGGCAGCCCTGCAAACTCTCTGTTCAGATGCTTCTTCAAGCCACAGGATTTAGAATGTGGGAAAATTGTACCACGCAACCCGGATATCAGCCCAAATCATCAAAATGGGCTTTGTAAGACAAGGTGATGCTTGCTCTTATCATTACCTATTTCATTGGTCCTCTTTGGCAGTTTTGGTATCATCCGTTGTATCTGGCAACCTCACTAGACTCACCTCACCCCCTCCTCAGATCACTTCACTGGCTCCTTATCCACCTTCGCATCCAGTTCAAACTCCCATGACTAACCTACAAGTGTGTTCGCTCTGCAGCCCCTCAGTATAAAAAACTCCATTCCTCAGATAAGTTGCTTTTATCTGTACCCTTCTCCTCCTCTGTCAATTCCAGATTTCATTCCTTTCCTCTTACCCGAGTCTGTGCATTTGAGTTGAATCCAATCAAATTATTTCCCTGAGAACTTTCATGACTACAACCAAAGTCATCTCTTCCAGCTGCTGTTTGGTAACCCAATGCCGATGTCCTGGGAAGAGAGTATGGCTTGAAGGGGGCAGTTTGATGTCGGTGCCTGGATGCCATGATTGCCTTCTAGTAGAAGAACATTGGCGTCAACACTTCTACATCAAGGTGTGACCAATAGCTAGTGTCAGTGGCTGTATCTAAATGCAACAATGCAGCATGCATCTTACACTATTCTGTGCTTAAATGTTGGTCCCGCCCTGCTCCTCCCCTGCAAACGAACCCTTATATTTAATGCGCTAAGCAAATGGTGCACATTATCTGTAGACAAGCATTGAGCGCTCAGCTAGCTCTTACCCATAGACACACTAGTGTTCTCTGCCAACCAGCAGGTGAACTTAGATGCTGCGTTACAGAATACAGATGTAAATGGATCTTAGGTCACATCTAAATTAAAGCGCAGTGCAAGCTGGAATGTATTTCATGGAATGGGTGGGCCAAGGGCAGTCGCAATTTATGCACGCATTGTCTACATGTGCATTAAACCTGCTCTTAAGTGGACACAATATCCATGCATTCACTCTAGGCATGACTGGTGCAGAATTTGTGCCAGTTTGTTACCCATATAAGCGTCTACGTATGGTCATAAACTAGCCCAAAAGTAGACACCTTCTTCCCTATTAAATCTAGGCATCTATTACAAAATTATCCTCTATGGATAGGGGGGTCCCCATACTATGATAAAACCAATTCATTGGCCATGTCAGTGATCCCCAGGATGAACTGTTTCCAGCCAATGCCACCATTGCAGTTGCTGCTTTCTCCCTGGTTTCCCCCTCTAGTCCAGAATCTCTCCCTTCCAGCTTTCCTCCTCTCCTCAAATCTCACCCCCCTTGAGGATCCACCATCTCTCTCTCCTGAGATCCTTCAAACCTAGCCTTTATCTCCAGTTGTGGTGATTAACATACCCCTCTCTCCCACCAGCCCCAGGTGCCCACTTGGTCCTTGATCCTGGTAGTGATATGACATTTTGCTTGTAGCCGTTGCAGTTTGTGTGCTGAGATTATGGAAGACCAAAATTAGGAGTATCCAGTGCATCATCAAATGTCTTTTTTCTCGTACTTCAGAATGTATGATATCTGTTTTGGACTTTATGTTTTGATTTGACAATGCAAAGAACAATAAAGCTATGGTTTGCTGAACATCAAACCTATTAAATAAATGTCTATTCCGATTGCCGAGCATTAATTGTGAATTAACATTCTTATGTAGATTTGAAATGGAGAGTGATAGATCAAATTAGAGAAAATTGGAGAGGGGAGATTGATTGAAATTTTATTCATCTTGGGAGCAGTATGTTCACATTATAAATAAAGAACTCTGTCTATTAATTTGGCTCATTTAGGGGGTAAGTTTATTAAACATGTTAAACTTTTGCACCTTAAAAGCAAAGGGATTGGGTACCCTCCTGCCAACTATCGATATTGTCGGGGGGGGGGGGAGATCGGTAATGTCGGGGGGGGGCGGTCGATAGTGTCGGGGGGCGGTCGATAGTGGGGGGGTGCATCTTCGGGCAGAGGGTTTGGGCACCCTCCTGGTCAGGGGGCCGCGGCCTGCTATACTTATAGCGGCAGAGAGATCCCTTGCCGCGATAAGTGTAGCGGGCCGTGTCTAATCTAACCCGTTTCTCTAACCCGCGTCTGTAACATGGACGCCGGTTACAGAATCGGGGTTTAGTTTAGGCTGATTCTGAATAGGACGCCTCTCCCGGGCGTCCTATACAGAATCAGGGCCTAGGTGTCTTGCGGGCCTCGCCTTCAATATAGGCGGCCTGCCTGGGGAGCATTTTTTTAAAAAAACGTGCATCCCGATTGGCTGATTAGACAGCTGTAGGACGCCTACAGCTGCCTAAAATCGGGACGCACTTTTAGAGAATCAGGCCCTAATTGTTCAATGTGTCCAGCATGTTCTCTGCAGTTACCATACGGAAATTTATTTGTTAACTGCTTTTTTAAATTTGCATTTATAATATACTGTATATTACAAGCAAAATACTTGAACCGCAAAACATAGATGATTCAGTTTACATTGAAATATTACGAAGAAGTCACTTGTAGACCTCAAAATAAGAGGGAGAACCCCATAAACTCCCAAAGTGCAGGGAAATAAAATTAAACAAAGTACGATAAGGAGCTCCTAGAAAAGAAACCCAATCACCAAACTACCTCCATTCATAGTTGCCAGAAAATAAACCAATCACTGTCCCGATTCTTTAGCTTCAATAAAGAACTGAAGTTGTTTTAGGTAAAAAAACAAACAAACCACAATACATCCACAAGGATAATGTCATTGGAAAGTGCTTCGCAAAGCTTGAATCCATGATATAAATATCAAAAATGTCTTCCTTCTCTCTTGAGTGGTTTCAGTCAAATCTGGAAAAAAAACCCTATTTTTTTGTTCCATATTTTCTGTGTCTTTGTGATTAAAACCAATCTCAACACATGCTCTCGATCCTGAGGAAACACAGAGAGTTGCACAGCACAGAGAAGAGCGACGAAAATGATAACAGGTATGGAAAACTTATCATACGCAGACAGGTTGGAAAGGCTGGGGCTCTTCTCCCTGGAAAAGCGGAGACTCAGAGGAGACATGATAGAGACTTTCAAGATCATGAAGGGCATAGAGAAGGTAGAGAGGGACAGATTCTTCAAGAACAAGGGGGCACTCGGAGAAACTGAAAGGGGACAGGTTTAGAACCAATGCTAGGAAGTTCTTTTTCACCTAGAGGGTGGTGGACACCTGGAATGTGCTTCCGGAGGTTGTGATAGGACAGAGTACAATACGGGGGTTCAAAGAAGGATTGGATAGATTTCTGAAGGATAGGGGGATTGAGGGATAAAGATAGGGGCAGAGATATGTTATAGAAAGAGTATAGATAGAAAAATAAGAGGGATTAAAGGGCTTAGACAAGGATCACCTTACAGGTCATGGGCCTGATGGGCCGCCGCAAGCGCGGACTGCTGGGTGCGATGGACCTCTGGTCTGACCCAGTGGAGGCAACTTCTTATGTTCACTTCTTCAGGTTCAGATGATTGAAGCGATCTTGGGACAAATCTTTCATTTTCTGCAGGTGCTCTGTCTGTGGAAAAGTTGTATATCTTAGAAAAATGGGTATATGCAAAATTTCTTCCACATATTTCTTTAATAAGTGTGTAGATTAGAGAATTGGGTATTTTCAAAAATTTATAACACCCAAATTAAGATACCTTTGAGTTTTCCAAACCTCTCCTTTTCTTGCTGTTAGCATTATATCCTTCATCAATGCCAATTGTACTTTCCAAGAGGCAACATCATGCTCGTTATTTTATCCACTTTGAACTCCAGTTTTCCCACAGCTACAGAAGTCCAATAATTTCTTGATTAGAGACCACAGCAGCAGTCAGGTTAGAAAAGGAATGGAAGTAGTGTATCTAGTTTCCAGGAAGCTTTTGACAAAGTACATGAAAGGCTCCTGAGAAAATTAAAGTGTCATGGGATAGGTGGCAAAGTTCAGTTGTGGATTAGGAATTGGTTATCGGATAGAAAACAGAGGGTAGGGTTAAATGGTCATTTTTCTCAATGGAGGAGAGTAAACAGTGGAGTGCCGCAGGGGTCTGTACTGGGACCGGTGCTATTTAACTTATTTATAAATGATCTAGAAATTGGAACGACGAGAGAGGTGATTAAATTTGCAGACGACACTAAACTGTTCAAAGTTGTTAAAACACATGCAGGATTGTGAAAAATTGCAGGCAGACCTTATGAAATTGGAAAACTGGGCGTCCAAGAGGCAGATGAAATTTAATGTGGACAAATGCAAAGTGATGCACATTGGGAAGAATAACATGAATCACAATTATCGGATGCTAGGGTCCACCTTGGGGATTAGCACCCAAGAAAAGGATCTGGCTGTCATTGTAGACAATACGATGAAACCTTCCGCCCAATGTGCGACGGTGGCCAAAAAAGCAAACAGGATGCTAGGAATTATTTTAAAAAAGGGATGGTTAACAAGACTGTTAAAATGCCCCTGTACCACTCCTTGGTGCAACCTCATCTGGAGTATTGCAGCCAATTCTAGCCTCCTTATCTCAAGAAAGAATAGCAGTACTAGAAAAGGTTCAAAGAAGAGTGATCAAGATGATAAAGGGGATGGAACACCTCTCGTATGAGGAAAGACTAAAACAGTTAGGGATCTTCAGCTTGGAAAAGAGACGGCTGAGGGGAGATAGGATTGAAGTCTACAAAATCCTGAGTGGAGTAGAATTGTACAAGTGGATCGATTTTTTTATTTTTTTTTTACTGCATCAAGATTTACAAAGACTAGGGGACACTCGATGAAGCTGCAGGGTATTACTTTTAAAACCCAATAGAAGAAAATATTTTTTTCATTCAGAGAATAGTTAAGCTCTGGAATACATTGCCAGAGGATGTGGTAAGAGCGGTTAATGTAGCTGGTTTAAGAAAAAAGATTTAAGACTAGCCTCACTGTGTCAAACCAATGGTCCATCTAGCCCAGTATCTCATCTCCACAGAGGCCAACCCAAGTCACAAGTACCTGGCAAAAACCCAAATAGTAGCAGCATTCCATGTTACTAATCCTGGAGGAAAAGTCCAGTCTGTTGTCGAGACAGACATGGGGTAAGCCACTGCTTGCCCTGGATCGGTGGCATGGAATTTGCTACTGGTTGGGTTTTTGGCAGATTCTTGTGACTTGGATTGGCCTCTGTGAAGACAGAAAACTGGGCTTGATGGGCCATTGGTCTGACCCAGTAAGGCTATTCTTACGTTCTTAAGTAAAGAAATTGCATCATATAAGGAATTCAGAGTCACATTAGCCACCTTCAAAGCTCGGCCCAAGACTGATTTCATTTTCTGCATCTAGGCCTCACTTCTTGCCCCCAGAACTCCACCGTTCGTGGCGCAGGAGCAGTGGCGGAATCCTGCACCCCAGCAACCACCCAAGTTCCCAGCATCTCTCCACCCAGAATCAGGAGCTCCTCCACATGCTGTCGGTAGTCCCAGTTGTGCACCCGAGACTAACGACGCCATCACTGGAGGTAAGGGAGCAACCTGCAGTTCAGGACTCGGGGTGGTATCGAGCAAAACTGGGGTGGTCTGCTAGAAGTTGTAAGCCGCTCTGGAATACTTGTTTGAAGAGGGAAAGCTCCCGTGACTCTGAGGGAAAGTGCCGCACTCTCCCCCAACACTTCTCCCCCATAACGAGGAACTCACAGAGCACTGCTCACCGTGTCTCCCCCTCTATTCCTGAAGAGATTCACCCAAAGCGGTTTAAAATACATTGACTAGTAATCAAGTACTCTTAAGTATTTTCCCTATCTGGCTCACAATCTAACTGGAATTATTAGTAACATGCGTTAACTGTACAGCTGACAGGGTGCCATAATTACAGTCATCAGTCCACGACCCTTCTAGCTCCTGCCCCTAACAAAACATGCAATTAATGTAATGTAATGTAATTTATTTCTTATATACCGCTACATCCGTTAGGTTCTAAGCGGTTTACAGAAAATATACATTAAGATTAGAAATAAGAAAGGTACTTGAAAAATTCCCTTACTGTCCCGAAGGCTCACAATCTAAATAAAGTACCTGGAGGGTAATAGAGAAGTGAAAAGTAGAGTTAGAGGAAAAATAAAAATAAAATAAACATTTTAACAAGACAGCATTGATCTAAATACTTTGGAAGGTAGAAGAGAGGAGAGAAAGGAATAGAAGCAGAAGGGGGAGCCGTTGAACAGTAGAATTCTGGAGAAATTTAAATGATAGAAATAGAACAAAACAAAGACAAAAGGCAAAACAATAGATA
The DNA here is from genome assembly GCF_902459505.1 of Geotrypetes seraphini. Classification (NCBI taxonomy): domain Eukaryota; kingdom Metazoa; phylum Chordata; class Amphibia; order Gymnophiona; family Dermophiidae; genus Geotrypetes; species Geotrypetes seraphini. Next base: position 9,908,618 of record NC_047090.1, on the reverse strand, counting down.
AGATTAAAGATAATTCATAAGCTGGAAAGAAAAATAAAATAAAACTTTGTCTTCAATCCACGGTTTCAGCGTCAGTGATGAAGTGGAGCAAGTAAGTTTAGGAGGAGTGATTGACGTTTCCAGAAAGGGCTTCTTCAGGGAAGCGACTTGGCAGACAGTTAACACACACATTAGCATCTTACGAGCCACAAAATTCAGCAAAGTTTTTTTTATTAGTGTGCATGAACTCACTTCTCATGCTAACACACAGAAGTGAAGGGACCGGAAACAGAAATGGTCTACATCCTCGCTCAGAAGTACGATAAGCGCTATAATAAGTTTGAACTAAACTACAAACAATAATCTCGCGAACAAAATCCAGGTGGATATAGAGGGACTTTGACTTGGTTTTTCTAAATTTAGCACTTTCAGGCTCGAAGGAATAGTTTCTGTGCAGAATTTTAAATTCACGAGGCCGCAAATGTACAGTTTCGGAATCACGGAAGGAAACTGACATGAAATTTTTGCAGTTTTGATTTTAACCCTATCCAAATAGAGAAGATATCAGAGTAATGCACTCTAAACATAATGCCATGTTTACGAACTCCCAGATCATAAAAACTGCGCCTTCACACCCTCAGTAACCAGTTGGCCACTGTTTTGGCCAGTCTTCAGGTTTCAGAGGCCATTTTCCGGACACCAGAGCTACAGACTTTTTATTGATAATTATCTTTCCAAGAGCTTATCCAAAAGGCTCCTAATGAGCTCAAGGAACACTATCATCTTCTATTCACTCTTTCAACCTTCCAGTCCTTTGGTCTTAGTTGACTACGGACTCTGAATATGACTCTCTGGGCCAATCAGAGGTGGTGCATGGAGCCAATTACAGGAAGCTCAGAAGAGCTGCGAAAGGTGGCCCACTGAGCTCCCTGTCAGATTTGCATCCTTTGCTATTCATGTTCCTATTGAATTCTTGTGTGTCACTCCGTTGATATTTATATCAAGCGCCAGAGCTTATTGGAAGGGGAGGAGAAACCCCAGCACTCCCTAAAGATTCCATTATGAGGCTGCAAAAAAAAAAAATAAAAAAAATTAGAAAACTCACACAGACAACCTGTGCCGTGAAAGAAATCATCGTGCACCATCATAGAGCACTCTTCGGTCTCACTTACTTTATTTACAAACTTACATTATCCTTTAGCTGAAAGAAAGTAAAAGAATCGCTACATAATATCTCATAAATTTGAATAGCTAATGGGTTTACCTCACTCATCCAGCAGATGAGTTCCTAAGAGATTCCACAAGGCCTGCAAATATCTCTCCTGCCTTCCATAACTCATAATTAAGTTTAAAAGAAAAGTACAACAAACAAGCACGCGGAGTGTATGTCTAAACAGACAGCACCTCTGGGGAAGCTACATTAATATTTGATGAAACTAGTCTTTTATAAAAACCACTCACTTGGTGCCTGTCCAAGAAACACTGACACCTTATGGCTAATTCTTCTACTGCATAATATGTACTGACACCTTGTGTCCATTACTAATACTGCAGTTCTTGTGTTCTCTACTAGACAAAATATTATAAGCCCCTTAACAATGGCTGGAGAAAAGGCTGAATTGGTGGAGTTGTGATTGATGGTGGCAGTTGTTTTATATATAGCAGTGTTTCTCAACTGGGTCCTAGAGTATCTTCTTGCCTGTCAGGTTTTCAGGATATCAACAATGAATAGAAACATAGAACAGACGGCAGATAAGGGCCACGGCCCATCTAGTCTGCCCACCTCAATGACCCACCCTCTACCTTTCTCTGTGAATAGATCCCACGTGTCTATCCCATTTGGCCTTAAAATCAGGCACGCTGCTGGCCTCAATAACCTCTAGTGGAAGACTATTCCAGCGATCAACCACCCTTTCAGTGAAAAAGAACTTCCTGGTGTCCCCGTGCAGTTTCCCGCCCCTGATTTTCCTCAGATGCCCCCTTGTTGCCGCGGGACCCTTGAAAAAGAAGATATCTTCTTCCACCTCGATGCGGCCCGTGAGATACTTGAATGTCTCAATCATGTCACCCCTCTCTCTGCGTTCCTTGAGTGAGTACAGCTGCAATTTATCCAGCCGTTACTCGTACGGGAGTTCCTTGAGTCCCAAGACCATCCGGGTGGCCATTCTCTGGACCGACTCAAATCTCAGCACATCCTTACGGTAATGCGGCCTCCAGAATTGCACACAGTACTCCAGGTGGGGTCTCACCATGGATCTATACAATGGCATAATGACTTCAGGCTTACGGCTGACGAAACTCCTGCGTATGCAACCTATGATTGGCCTTGCCTTGGATGAAGCTTGCTCCACTTGATTGGCAGTCTTCATGTTCTCACTGACCATCACCCCTAAGTCTCGTTCTGCTTCAGTTCTTGTCAGGATCTCACCATTAAGGGTGTAAGTCTTGCATGGATTTTGGCTGATAGGTGCATGATTTTTTGGCATTGAAGCTGAGTTGCCAGGACCTAGACCAGTGTTCCAGTAGGAGTAGGTCGTGCGTCATGTTGTCGGGCATTGAATTTATGTCTGTTGTGCTTTTGCCCACTACGTTGCTTAGTTTGGCGTCATCGGCGAATAATGCTATTTTGCTTCGCAGCCCTTCAGTCAAGTCTCTTATAAAGATGTTGAATAGGATCGTGCCCAGGACCGAGCCCTGCGGCACTCCACTGATCACCTCCGTCGTTTCGAAGGGGGTGCCGTTCACCACCACCCTCTGAAGCCTACCTCCAAGCCAGTTCCCAACCCATTTCGTCAATGTGTCGCCTAATTCTATAGAACTCATCTTGCTCAGCAACCTGCGGTGCGGTACGCTATCGAATGCTTTACTGAAGTCCAGGTATACGATGTCCAGGGAATATGCAGGGAAAAATGTTTGTAAACCGTTCTCAGCTCCCTTGGGAGAACAGTACAGAAAATTGACTGAATAAAATAAATAAACTTGATTTGCATACACTGTCTCCATTATATGCAAATTTCTTCTATGCATATTCATTGTGTGGATATCCTGAAAACCTGACTGGCAAGGGGGGGTGGGGGGGGGGGTCCAGGACTGAGTTGAGAAACACTGATGTATAGGGCAAGACTTATCAAATTACTCCAGTAGTTATACATGTTAAACTTCACTTGGTAAGAAAACAGCATGTTCTGGAGCAGATTTTGGGTCGAGCACTGTTTATCTGTTCTTCATAAAATAAGCATGATTATTTATACTCACTCCTGAGCTGCTGCAAATATCCAACACTTCAATCTAGATGTTACCCTGAGTATTTTATAGAGACACATATACAGTAGCAGATGCCTTCTTACTCTCGTACCCCAAGGCAACCAATTATATAAGTTCCCTCCTCCTAAATAAACTGAATGCTATTGAGATGTGCCCTAAAGAACAAACTAAGGCCCAGATCCTCTACAATCGCTGTTAAAATCCAGTGGGCCACAGTGGGACTGGTAAAAGTATGATTTAGAAAACAGTGATTGATGTTTAATTTTGCATGCAAATGAGTTTCATGGAGGTCCACCGTAATCCCATACGATCAGTCATTGGAGAAAGTGACTGACATGTGTGCAAAACTGGCAGGGGAAGCCGCAAACAGATGAGCAGCAGAGGAAGCCCTGACGCAGCTCTTTGGAACAGGAAGAGTACATTTTTTTGTCTTTTTTAATGGGTACCGGGAAAGGGTCTAAGGCCCTGATTGACCCAGGTGCCTATGGCCACTCCTATGGAAGGAGTCTTAGGTGCCTGGGCCAATCAGACTCTTAGGCCTTTCCCAGTGCATCTCGGGATGCACTGGGAAGGCGAAGGCCTGCCATTTTGAGGCAGGAGGGAGTAGGTATCCCTCCTGCTGGATTTTTGTCTAAAAGGTATGGGGTTGTGGGGGATGTCGGGGGTTCAGAGTGGGGTGTTGGGGGTTCACATGGGGCCCTGGCAGCAGGAGGGAATAGGCATCCCTCCTGCCAAATTTTTATCTAAAAGATATGGGGTTGTGAAGGAGGGTGTTGAGGGTTCGGGGTGGGGTGTCAGGGGTTTGTGGGGGTGGTCCTGGCGACAGGAAGGAGAAGGCAACTCTCCTGCTGATCTTCCATTTAAAAGTGGGGGAACCAGGGGTGTGGGGAGTCATGGTGGCTGAGGCAAAAGGGAGTGGGCTACCCTCCTGAGACAACTTTTTTTTAAAAATGGGGACAGATATTGTGCATGTATAACACATGCACGCCATCTATGTCCGTTTTTTTTTTTTTTTTAAACTGCTGTTCGACGCTTTTTTAATGCTACTGGCACTTCCAGTCCTGTCGAAGATTATGGAGTGTTAAAAAAACGGCGCTTCATTTTGTGTATCATGTGGGCATCGATCGGAGTGCTCTTTTTAATACTGATGAGCTTGTAATCTATTTATATATGATTATTGGAGGCTGCTACAAACCATAGAAAAGACCGCGATTTGCCCTTTTGGGCATCAATAGATGCAATACTTCATCGCTAAACCTTTTAAAACTTTAGTGACAATCATTAAATGCACGGTGAGTTTTGCTGCATATGGACCTAACTTGGTTAGGAACCAAATGAATAGGAGGCAACAAAGTAGAATTTAGTCTATGGAGAGCAGAGTCACCTGTGGTGTGCCACAGGAATCACTCCTCGATCCAGTTCTTTCAGAGCTCAAATGGTCCAATGGTTAAGCAGGCTCTGCTACAATTTTCCCAGCGTCTGGACGCATTGATGTAGTGGTGGGAAAACCACATTGCAGTGTGATATTCATGGAAGCAGCTCTGGGACAGACAGCAGGACAAGATCTTCATAAATGTATGCATTGCGTAGGAAATGAGGAAGTGGAGTACATAAGGAACAAAATATAAATTCACTTCCAGTATGAGAGCCACTGTTAATGCCATGTTATTTGCAACTTGCACTGGAGGTGAATTTATATTCTGATTTGCTGAATTGTATAGAATACAGTGGTAGCAGGCGCAGATTCTCACTGCCATGTGCATGTACAAAATTGCTCCCACCTCCAAGCACATGCAAACTTTGTGTGGCAGCTTTCAGTGAATTGATTTTACAAAGGCATATAGGACCCCATTCTAAAATTTCTCTCCAGTGCTACTGTAATATCCCTACCTTGGCCATATTTAGGGGATTTTAGTCACCTGAAATTCCATGTGCACTTTTGGCTGGACGGTACTGTTTTAGAGGTGGGGAGGCAGCATTTGGAAACTGCACGCATGCACTTAATCTTTTGATATGCACATATGTAGCAGCCATGGAGGTAACTCACAAAACATTTTTTTTCCAGGTACTTTAGCTAGATTGTGAGCCTTTGGGACAGTTAGAGAACTTCCAAGTACCTATCTTTATTTATTTTTATTTTATTTGTATCTTTAATGCATTTTTACTGTAAACCGCTTTGAACCTCATGGTATAGCGGTATACATGAAATAAAATAAAATAAAATTTAAATTAAACATGCCTTCATTTATTGATGAAAAACCAAAAAAAAAAATACTGCAGAGACGATGTACAGAATGCCAAGTGTTTATTAATAAACATACTTTTTCTCAATGTGGTCCACCTTTGTGGCAAGGGAGCGAGGACTCAGTAAATACACCTTCCTCAGGGGTCCAGATGGTTCTTTTATGGACCACAAAGACATGCAAAAGATCCGAAACTTGTGGGCAAGTTAGGATGCCTTGGAAAGAAGCCACCGACTGATACACTTTCAGCCAGCAACTGATACACTTCTTTCCAAGGCATCCCAACTTGCCCACGAGTTTCGGATCTTTTGCATGTCTTTGTGGCCCATAAAAGAACCATCTAGACTCCTGAGGAAGGTGTGTTTACTGAGTCCTCGTTCCCTTGCCACAAAGGTGGACCACACTGAGAAAAAGTACGTTTATTAATAAAGACTTGGCATTCTGTACATCGTCTCTTTTGGTTGTTTGATGTTTACTGCGGCTCCGTTGGATTCTTCTCTTTGTTCATTTGTAGATGGACATGCATACTTCAGCTACATAACAAACCAATACTGAAATATGAGGTACTCAGGGGTCAGGTCTGAAAACCTGATTGTTTGGATGCACTGTGACTCGTTTCATGTCCTTTTCACTGAAATGAGCCCTCTGCTGCCGCCTTCTTCCAACATAGCGAGAGAAAGAAAAGGGTCGAGGTCATCTTTTAACAGAATTTGCTGTCTTCTGCTGACGTAGTTATACAAAAAGAAAGCAGAAGGCAAACTTAGCTCGTGGCTTCAGAAAGTTTATGGTTGAAGATGTCTGGAAACAGATGGTTGTTAAATAAACTGTTGCTGCCCACATGTCTAGTTGGGAGAGATTTAATAGCTAAGTTTTATAGTAACAGAGAGCTGGTTTCTAACTCATTGGCCTGTGTTACTGCCTCACATTTTCGAGTTCTTCCCATAAAACAATCTCGGTGGCAGCTTTTGCTCATGGAATTCAACTCAGTAACTATGGGGTGCCGTGGAACCAACAAACTGCACGGCAGTGTCTTCAAAAGCAAATCTACTTAAACCCTGAACCACATTCTCCCACCATCTCATTAGCTTCCTTTTTTTTTTTTTTTTTTTTTTTTAAGGTTCAGTTCAATAATTTTATTGAATATTATAAGAATTATAAATAGAAAGCAGTTCAAACACATCGAATCATAATAAAAATCATGTATCAAATATTCGTATCTACAATCGTTTGAATAGAACTAGATTAATGAAAAGGATCCAGAGTATCTGGAACTGCTTAGAAAAGGAACAGAAAAAGACAGAGAAGCAGGAGGGATAAGAGAAAGAAAGAGAAAGATAAAAGAAGAGAGAGAGAAAGAGAAATAGAGAGAGATAAAGAGAGAGAGAGAGAGAGAGGCAGAAGTGTCTATAGAGCAGAACGAACATATGAGTCTAAGAATGACCAAGGTGATTTGTTTCGTGTCAAGTTTGTGGAGGATCGAGAAAACAATTTCTTCTCATATGCATAAGATTCAAATTTGTGGTACATACTTAAAGAGTTCCACCAGAAGGTGTAGTCTAGTAATGAGGATGATTTCCAGTTTTTCAGAATATGCATTAGAGCTATCACAAACATGGGGTCAATGAGTTTAGGCGGGCAATTTGATTGTGCAAAACATGGGTGTTGAGAACGAAGAATTATAATGTCCATGGAGATCACTTCTGAACAATTAGTAATAGATTTTATGGTATCCCAAATACGAAGCCAAAAGGAATGAACCATATTGCAGTGGAAAAGCATGTGATCATTAGCTTCCTACAGCTGCAACCTCGGCCTCTTTAACTCTGCTTAATCTGTGGGGTGACCAGGCACTGATCCAGGCCAATTCCTCTTCCTGTTACTTTGCTTCAGGTTGGATCAGCATCGTAGTATACTTTTCATAGACCGCATAAATACTTGAGATTGTCTTGCATTGTGAAAGCAGAAGGTCTTTTCCAAAATTATAATCGTGGCCTTAGCCGTGGTAACCTCAGCTTTAGCTGCTGGGTTAAATCTCGACACAGGGCTTGGAGTGTTTGGGAATGAAGCTTAGGTGTAAAAAGATCAATACATGGTAAATGCAAAGTCTGTGCAGAAAATATTGGGGACGCAGTTAGCATCTGATCTGCATTTACTGTGCCACGAGGGGCAGCCACATTCCACACAAAGCACGTGGGCAGAGACTGCATTTTCCGTGGCCCCCCATGTGTTAAATTACCCCAGTCGCTCCCTCGGCATTACCACACCCCCTACCCTCTGCTCAGGATCTTGGCTCATTGACAGCCCCTCCCCCCCTCCGGCATCTTTAGAGTGGACAAGGTAAATAAGATTTCTGGTTTACGTTTAAATTTATTGTAAGCCCACAGAGCAGGTACTCTCTGTCATGTGAATGTGTACAGCGCTATGTATGTCTAATGGAGTTACACAAATGATAGGCAATAATGTTATTAGCATATTTCTTTGCAAATGTTTAATGTACTGCAAAGGGACCAAATCTGGCATTTATGTGCTTAAGAACTAAGGAGGAGGAGGGGGGAGATTGCAAGTAGTAGATCCTAAATTTTGTTCAATGTTCTGTCGGCATAGCTAGAAGAGGATAAGAGGGGGAGGGAGGGAATCTGTGTGCTAGTCCAGGGGTAGGCGATTCCGGTCCTTGAGAGCCACAGGCAGGTCAGGTTTTCTGGATATCCACAAGGAATATGGATGAGATAGATTTTCATCTCAAGGAGGCAGTGCATTGTGGATATCCTGAAAACCTGACCTGCCTATGGCTCTCGAGGACCAGAATTGCCTAGTAAATTGCCATATTCTTAATGGAAGAGTTGGGACAGGACAATCATTATAATGACCGGACTAGGTGAGTTGGGGGAGGGAGGGAACAAATAGAGAAAAAGATAAATCCCCTAGCACACAATGAACATTGTAAAAGTGAGGTTGACCTATGTGATGAAGGAACAAGGACCCGACACACACATCTTCCTCAGGGGTCCAATAAGTTCCTGAGAGGGCCACCCATTGATATACAGCTCTTCAAGGCACTTCCACTTCACTGCAAGTTCTGGTTTCTTTGCACATTTTTTGTGTGGCCCTCTCAGGAACTTATTGGGCCCCTGAGGAAGATGCGTTAGTCGAAACATGGGCCCTGTCGGGTCCTTGTTTCTTCATCACATTGGTGAACCTTGTTTTTATAATGTTTATTGATTGAAATAAAGACGTCATCAAGTGGACACCTGGAACGCTCTCCCGGTGGAGATTGCTGCGGAACCCGCCGTTCTAGGATTTAAAGGCAAGTTAGATGCACATCTCCTCGGAAGGCGCATAGAGGGCTACGGGTGACTAAGTTTTTCGCCAGGTTACACCTGGCTGGGCCTCCGCGTGAGCGGATCACCGGACTTGATGGACCCAGGGTCTGATCCGGTGATGGCAGTTCTTATGTTCTTATGCATCGTCTCTTCAGTATTTCTCTTTGGTGGGCTGCGATTCTGTTGGATTCACAGCTACAACAGAATAAAAATTGCTTGATGAGAAGTAATCTTTCAACCGTCTCAAAGTTCTTAAGTGAAAAAAAAAAATCTTTAAGTACTACTGCTTTTTTCTGGGGCTTAAAGGACAACATGGCGTCAAGAATACCTACATTGATCTAGTATATGTATTTTAAGTCATCACCTCAGATGGAAACTCATCATGGTTTACACTGAGCCATCCAAGCTCCAAGCTGAAGAGCCCCATCCACTTTAGCCTTTCCTCATGGGGAAGTTGTCCCATCCCTTTTATCATTTGCGTCTCTGTACCTTTTCTAATTCTGCTATATCTTTTTTGACATACGAACTGCACACGGTATTCGAGGTGCGGCATTTTCATCTTTGTTTTCCATGCCTTTCCTGATAATTCCTACCATTCTATTTGCTTTCTTAGCCACAGTTCACTGAGCAGAGGGCTTCAATGTATCCTCAATGATGGTACCCAGATCTTTTTCCTGGGCGATGACCCCTAAACTGGAACCCTGCATCACATACCATAGCTAAAAGTTAGGTTCCTCTTTCCCACATGCATCACTTCTCATCAGGATCTCAAGAACTGAAGCAACCTGACAATGAATTAGGGGGAAAGATTGTTTACAGGGTAAGATGGATCTCTTTTCAGGCACATGCTACAAGAAAAAGTTATGTAATCAGGAGAGCTGAAACATCTCTGACTTCATGTTAGGCAGATGAGACTCAGCACAGCTATGAACAGATCCACCGTTCTGCAAGCCTGCCCAGTGTCAATCTCATCGATCTCAATTGAGAGAGAAAAGAAAGAAAACCTTCCAGAATATGTACATGGGTCTGAAATATACTATGTAAATAAGCCGCAGACACAAGTAGGAGCTGCAAATTTATCTGAGGAACAAATAAATCTGCATGTGCAACTGACTGGTGCGAGATTCCATTCCCTGCATTCACGTGGGATGGATTTGAACAGAGCGGCCTGTGCTCCAGGCACATGTAGAAGAGAGAACAGAACCCACTGCTATCAGCTGGATTTCGTACACTGCTGCACAATTAAAGGGCGTCACAGTGAGTCAGGCTGAACAGATAATTAGACAGATACTCACTTTGATTGCTGTAATTAGCAGCTTTACAATACAAGATAGGAATAATGATAAAATATTGAGAACATTAAGGATCCCACACACCAAATGTTCATAGTGACATCCTCAGTGCATTTCCCCCAGACCATGGGCACCTGGGCTTGGACTAAGACTGGAAACATGGAGGCTTATGGTGAACAGTGGAGGAGTCAGGGTTCAAATCTCACTGATGCTCTTTATGGGCCTTGGGCAAGTTACTTAGAACATAAGAACATAAGAATAGACTTACTGGGTCAGACCAATGGTCCATCAAGCCCATTAGCCCGTTCTCACAGGTGGCCAATCCAGGTCCCTGGCCAAAACCCAAAGAGTAACAATATTCCATACAGAATCCCAAGGAATAGCAAGATTCCGGAATCCCAAAGAGTAACAAGATTATAGAATCCCAAAGAGTAGCAACATTCCATACAGAATCCCAAGGAATATCAAGATTCCGGAATCCCAAAGAGTAGCAACATTCCATACAGAATCTCAAAGAATAGCAAGATTCCGGAATCTCAAAGAGTAACAAGATTCCGGAATCCCAAAGAGTAGCAACATTCCATGCTTCTGATCCAGGGCAAGCAGTGGCTTCTTCCATGTTTTTCTCAATAATAGACTATGGACTTTTCCTCCAGGAACTTGTCCAAATCTTTCTTAAAACCAGCTACTCTATCCACTCTTACCACAACCTCTGGCAATGTGTTCCAGAGCTTAAATATTCTCTGAGTGAAAAAATATTTCCTTCTATTAGTTTTAAAAGTATTTCCCTGTAACTCTATCGAGTGTCCCCTAGTCTTTGTCATTTATGACGGAGTGAAAAATTGATCCACTTGTACCCATTCTATTCCACTCAGAATTTTTGTAGACTTCAATCATATCTCCCCTCAGCCGTCTCTTTTCCAGACTAAACAGCTAACCTTTTTAGTCTTTCTTCATTTGAGAGAAGTTCCATCCCCTTTATCATCTTGGCTGCTATTTCTTTCTTGAGATAAGGAGACCAGAATTGAACACATTACTCCAAGTGAGGTTGCACCATGTAGCGATACAGGGGCATTATAACATTCTTAGTCTTGTTAACCAACCCTTTTTTAATAATTCCTAGCATTTTGCTTGCTCTTTTGGCTGCCGCTGTGCATTGGGCAGAAGGTTTCATCGTATTGTTTACAATGACACCCAGATCCTTTTCTTAGGCGCTAATCCAGTAACTGTGATTCATGTTATTCTTCCCAATGTGCATCACTTTGCATTTGTCCACATTAAATTTCATCTGCCTCTTGGATGCCCAGTCTTCCAATTTCATAAGTTTCGCCTGCAATTTTTCACAATCCGCATGCATTTTAACAACTTTGAACAGTTTAGTGTCATCTGCAAATTTAATCACCTCACTCGTCGTTCCAATTTCCAGATCATTTATAAATAAGTTAAATAGCACGGGTCCCAGTTCAAACCCCTGTGGCACTCCACTGTTTACTCTGCTCCATTGAGAAAAATGACCATTTAACCCTACCCTCTGTTTTCTATCCAATAACCAATGCCTAATCTACAACTGAACTTTGCCACCTATCCCATGACACTTTAATTTTCTCAGGAGCCTCTTTCTGAAAATCTAGATAACCCCCTGTTTCCTAAAACACAAACACTGAGCAAAAAGCAAGTGCCAGAACCCAGAGAGCGGCTGCCACTGAATGTCCAGACACTGCAGCAAGTGGCAGACCCTGACTTAGGGGCCAAGTCCAAACAATGGCACCTAATTTAAGGCTTCGCAATGGGGTACTTAGCTCTGAGGCACATCTAACCCATGCAAAGTGGCTTTAGCATGCCAAAACTTAGGTGTGACCTCTTAAGTCAAGGGAATGGCTGGTGTAGCAGTTTTAGCATCCACTATTATGTGTTGTGTGCATTGTATCATGACATGTCCACTTTCAGTTGCACACTATTCAAGTTGTGTATCATTTTATAGAGCATCTCCAAGCACTAAGGCTCATATCAGCCAATTAATAGTACCGATCCTGCACATACGTGGCACTATTCTATAAACTTTGGAGCTCAATAGGTGCCTGACTTTAGCTGCAACTTCCAGCAACTCTCAGGCAGTATCACGGTAAAGATATAGTGGAGTTAGAAAAGGTACAGAGAAGGACGACAAAAATGATAAAATGGATGGGATGATTTCCCTATGAGGAGGGGCTAAATCAGCTAGGGCTCTACCGGAGAAAATATTTCTTCACACAACGTGTAATTAAACTCTGGAATTCGTTGCCGGAGAATGTGGTGAAATCAACTAGCTTAGCAGGGTTTTAAAAAAGTTTGCATCATTTCCTAAACGAGAAGTCCAAAGACCATTATTGAGATGGCCTGAGGAAATCCTCTGCTTATTCCTAGGATAAGCAGCATAAAATCTGTTTTACTACTTGGGATCTAGCTAGGTACTTGGGACCTGGGTTGGCCACTGTGAACCGAGTCAAGATCCGTTGGGAGATGACCCAGTATATAAATTGAAGACTAGATTAGATTAGATTAGACTAGATACTGGGCTTAATGGACCTTTGGTCTGACCTAGTATGGCAATTCTTATGTTCGTATGTGAGCCAAGTAAAGGACAATGAAGCCATTGTGACATCACTGTTGGGGTTGGCTCTTAGGCATTGGTGGAATGAGGCATTATGACATCACAATCTCAGCTCTGGAATGTTGCCACTCTTTGGGTTTCTGCCAGGTACTTGGGACCTGGGTTGGCCACTGTTGGAAACAGGAAACTGGGCTTGATGGATCTTCGGTCTGTCTTATGTTCGTATGTGAGCCAAGTAAAGGACAATGAAGCCATTGCGACATCACTGATGAGTTTGGCTCTTAGGCATTGGTGGAATGAGGCATTATGACATCACAATCTCAGCTCTGGAATGTTGCCACTCTTTGGGTTTCTGCCAGGTACTTGGGACCTGGGTTGGCCACTGTTGGAACCAGGACACTGGGCTTGATGGACAGCCCCAGTATGGCAACCTTTTGTCTGCTGATCATTTTAGAACTACGATTCTGATGATATTAACTCCAGTTCTTGACTACTGCATTGGGTTGTATTTGGGTTTACCTAAGCATGTTGTTAAGGCTTTCCAACTTGCTCCAAATGCTGCTGCCCGCGTGATTGCTCATGTTTCAAGATATGAGCATATTACCCCAGTCCTGAGGAAATTACATTGGCTACCAATCGATGCGTGCATTGAATTTAAGGTTTTGTGTATAATTTTTAAACTTTTGAATGATGATTGTCTGAAGACACTGCAATCACTCTTACATTTATATCAGCCGAGGTGGGATCTGCGATCTATGGGCAAGTTGTGTTTGGATGTGTCTCCTTTGAGAACAGTAAGGTTGGCAGGGTTTCGTAAAACCGTGTTTTCAGTACAGGGGCCAACTTGTTGGTATATGTTTCTGCTGGATTGAGGAAGGCTACAAGTGTGATGCAGTGTAAGAAGGGCTTAAAAACTGTGCTGTTTGCACGCACCATTGAGGTCTGAATTAGCTCTTCTAGCTGTTGCTTTTTGACTCTTTGTTGCAGATCTTTCTTTTTTCCCCCTTCTTATCTCTCCTTTTTAGTGATGTAGGTGAATTATTTGGGAGAGAGCTTGTGCTTTTGTGGGTTGACAAAGTGTTGTCTTATGTTTTGGTGTATTGATGTGTTTATTGCTTTTTTTGCGATTTTATTATGTATGTTATTTTGTAAATTTTTTAAATAAAGAAACTCTTATGTTCTGGAGCCTTATGGTAATCCTACCCAGACTCCAATAATCCTATTTCTGTGCCTTGCACTTTAAAGTATTGTCTGTGGGACTCCTATCCACCACTGGCCTGTGGTTATTGTAGTTTGAGATTAAAGGGGTGACCTTGAAGAGACTGTTTAAGGAAGGCATAAAGAAATGCAGTGTAAAAGAAATTTTTGATTAGAAAGATGCTTTTTTCATTGGTTATGCATTGATGGTAGCACTGGGAAGCCTGTGCACTTTGGGGTGTTATGTTAATGCCTTCATTAATACATGATATTAGTATCTGCTAATTGCATGTGCATTGTTGCTACTGCCAGCTCCATTGTGGTAATTCTAATGCAGAAGCTAATGGGCTCGGTAATAATTAATACTGGATACAAGATACACTGTTAATATCTAAAACAACTATTGAAAGCCATTTAGGGCATTGAAATGAATTATAGTTCCAGAGGTAGAGTTAACTTTCTTACTAGCAGCCCAAGTTAATATAAGCCACCGGAGTCAAATATAGGCCTCAAGGCTTAGCTTCTCCACCATAAAGGGGAAATCTAGTGCTCTGATTACAAGCCTTCTTCCGAGCAAACCTGTGTAGGGTGTATTACCTTGAAAAAGCACGTTATGGGGCTCACCAATGACCAACTAGGGCAGAGGCAACTTCCACAGCACCTAGAAAGATCCATCTGTTATTTCTTCCTCTCCCTTAGAGTTTGTCCCACTTTCTTGAATTTGAACACTCCAGGTCTCCACTGGAGGCCATTCCATGCGGTATCTAGCATCCTTTCCATAAAGAAATATTTCCTTAGACTAGGTGGTGGATGCCTGGAATGCGCTCCCAAGGGAGGTATTGGAGAGGATCTCTAATCAGAAAATAATGGTATACATTGAAGAACTAAGGCCAATACTGGGCAGCCCTGGCATGGTCTGTGTCCTGTATATGGCCATTCAGTTGAGGATGGGCTGGAGGAAGCTTTGATGGAGAACCTAGGCACAGTACAGGGCAGAGCTCTGAATTTTTGGCCCAGAAATATCTAAGAAAAAGAAAAATTTAAATTAAATCATTAAATTATAGAGAGTGTACATTTGAGCATACTGGATGGACCATTCGGGTCTTTATTTGCCTTCATTTACTATGTTATGTTACTATGTGTTATGTCACCAGCGGGGTCAGGGCAATGGGTCCCGAGCCGCTGGGACACGGATTTTGGCTCTTGTGCGCTGCGGCTGGCGACACAAGGATGGATAAGTCAGGTTTAGCAAAAAGAAAACACACTGGAAACAGGTAAGTAAGAAAAAAAACCAAAACCTGGACTGGATTTAATTTGTAACATCCAAAACAAAACGGTTGCTTCACACCAGTCCCCAAAACAAAGAAAGCAGAAAATAAACTTTGTCAGGAAAATGTTCAGATGAGGCAAACTTATTAGTCTTGTTCTAGTGCATAGTCTCTCCAACTAGAGAATCTCAAAAACAAAACAGCCAAAACAGAAAAGCAGAAAAAACAAAACTCTAAATCTAAACCTTTAACTCTCCACCTCAAAAGGGGATTCTTTTCTGTAAGACAGAGTTCCACACAATAAAGTTTCTTTAGTACGGCTAAGATATAGGTACAGCACAAGTCCTTATTTTCTTCCAACCAGAGTTGAGGCTGAACCAGCGCTACGGCACTAATTCCTCCAGCCTCAGCAGTGCTGGACAAGGTGGTGTGCTCCACGTGATGGAACTTTGCCAAACAATGGCCCGCTATCCCTCCACATGTAACATGGGGCTAACCCCACCACCATGCAAACAAACACAGTCTGACCTGCTCAAAATTAGTACCTCCAGGCAGCCTGGATAATTGTAATCCACTATTCGCAGTAATGGACACTTGCCTTTACTTAGCAGACTTCCATAGGCTGCATGCTGGCAGGCAACTCAGGGAGAGACTCCGGCTCCAAATCCAGCTCCATGTCCTGGAACTCTTCAAAAGGACCTTCAGGGGACTCTGCTCCAGCCTCTACCAGTTCCATCTGCTCAGGAACTGAACAGCTTTGCAGAGCTCCCAGCCCTGAGCTTTGCGACTGCCTGGCTTCACTCCCCTTTTCGTTCTCCTCCTCCAGCAGGGCAGACCTCAGATTTAGGAGCTGAGAACCACGCCCCAAATGCTCAGGTGGGGGAAGGGAAACCTGCAGTTTGGCACTAGCACTCCCTCTGCTAGACCCAGGAGTAATGGCAGGCAAAAGGTTACCTTGGGGATTAAGCAGAGCAGCTTGGGCACTCTCTGCTCTAGAAATAGGCTTTACATTAGGAACAGCCCTAGCAGGCATACCTTGCATATCTCAATATATATTGAGATCTTTAGGTCTGCCCCCACACATTTTATGACGAAGACCAACAACCATTTTAGTAGCCACCCTCTGCACTGACTCCGTCCTGTATATATCTTTAATTCAAGATGTGGTCTCTATAATCCAAAAGGAAGGCAAACCTCCCACAAACAAACTAGGTAAAAGAAGGAGTGGGAAAGGGACTGAACACATCAACCTTAAGGAACAAATACAATTTTATTATAAGCAATAACATAAAATCATATCATAAATGTAAAACCAAGCCTTATAAAAAGTTCAAGTCTTGTGAATTTTGTGGAACCAACACGGTCCGCGTTTCGGCTTCTGTGAAGAAGTCTTCCTCAGGGGTCGGCCCAGTAGATGGCACTCAATGAAAGACTCTTCAAATGACAAGGCTTAAAGGCTGGTAAATCTGGACTGAAGTTTCCATGGCATCTTTGGTGGTTTACATGCCCTCATCAATCCATCTTTACCAGCCTTTAAGCCTTGTCATTTGAAGAGTCTGTCATTAAGCGCCATCTACTGGGCTGATGCACTATAAGCTCTTTCTCCCTGTTGGCCATTTCTCTCATTATGCACTCAAACATCATTTGACTTTTGCTATCATCTTTTCTACTTGTTTGGCCATTCTAAGTTCATCAGATGTGATCACCCTTAAGTCCAGCTTGTCTTTTGTGGGCAGATGTACTTTGCCCTCTATATAGTACCGTTTCATTGGGTTTTGCATGACCTGCATTTTTTAGCATCGAATCTTAGCTGCCAAATTCTGTCCCATTCTTTAAGGCAGGGGTGTCCAATGTCGGTCCTCGAGGGCCGCAATCCAGTTGGGTTTTCAGGATTTCCCCAATGAATATGCATTGAAAGCAGTGCATGCAAATAGATCTCATGCATATTCATTGGGGAAATCCTGAAAACCCGACTGGACTGCGGCCCTTGAGGACCGACATTGGACACCCCTGCTTTAAGGGCTCCACACCATCTGGAGTATCTGCCCTATTGTAGATTTTGATAGGACCGTTTTTATCAAGACGTCTTCTCCCTCTTTTCCTTTCAGAGCATAGCATGAATTAATGATGTTTCAAGAAGAACATACTAACAGAACCAGCAAACGGGGAACACTTACAAAAACAGGGAAGTGCTGGGACAGGGTATATGACTTCCTTTGTTTGTACAGTGTAATTGAACAGCAAAGTAAGAAATCACTTCCTTGTAACAACTGTGATTTTTGAACTCTAGAATCCCAGACATTGGCTTGCCTTCATCATGTCTTCGTATCCAAATCTATCAAGATTGCCCCCTGTCTTCTTGAAGGTGGTCAATTCCAGGAATAGCTTCACCCTGATGTAACCAGGATCCTGAGAATTTTAATATTTTAATCTGGTTCCAAATGCTAAAATGGATACAGTTTGGGGAAAGCAGTTTGATTATTGGCTCGGTAACCTAGACAGATGTTTTCATTTCTAAATACCTTCAGTATTTATACTTTCCTTCCATTCATGGACATAAGTGAGTAACTTGTATCTGAATGTTGGCATGCATTTAATTTGCATTTTTTTCATTGCAATAAATCTACATATTACTACATAAGTGAGCCATGGGCACTTGAATACACAGTAATGTATCCCTAAAATAACAGACACTGGCTCAGATTTAAAAACTTGGCCATTATCAGTTCATGTCTACAATTATGAATAATGTATATCTAGGGTCAAAGTTATGTGTCCTTTGTGGATGCACAGGGAACCAGCAGAGCTAGTCCAAAGGTAACTGACACCCTTTCAGCCATGTTCTCCTCCCCACCAAGGAGTTGATCAAGACATCTCCCCTTTCCTACCTCCCCTTCCCCCATCTCCCTTCCCCACAATGCAGGGTTGGATTAAAGGGTAGGCCCAGTAGTCACGTGCCTCAGGCCCAAAAATACCAGGGGGGGCCCATCGGCATTAGGGGAAGGCAAACAGGCTGTCTGGACATCTCTTCCCCTTCTTCTTCCAGGGCCGGCGTTAGGGGGCAGCAAACAGGGCAGGGGGCCCCTGACTGCGTGGTGAGGTGATGTAAGCTTCCCTCCCTTCGACTCCCTCGCAGCCCTCTCTCCCGCCACTGCCGCAGCCTGTAAGCAAATTGAACCCGTGCCGCGACAGTCTCACCAATAGAGGGTGCTGTTTTACTGTCACATTTTTCAATTGTGAGGGACATGCAAGTTCTGCAGGACTCCAGGGAACATACCTGTCCTTAGCGACTGAAAATATTCCACCCCCTAGTGGTAGCAATGCAGCTGGAGGACACCTGCTCAGCTTAGAGGGAACACAGGACTAGGTCGAAATAAAACTCCACTAGTTAGGGTAGTATTCTAGTCCTCACTTAAAGCAGGTTGCAGAGTAGTTCAATCAACGGGACATAGAGGAAACAATCTTACAAAAACAGCAAAGAGCAAAAAATGGCCACTTATCTCGAGCTGTTCCATGTCCATATTTTGCTCTTTGCTGTTTCTATAAGATCGTTTCCTCCATGACCCGTTGATTGGACTACTCTGCAACCTGCTTTAAGTGAGGACTAGAGTACTACCCTAACTAGTGGAGTTTTTTTCGACCTATGACTGGTATATATTTGCTGTACTAGCCAATATTATGTGAGTTTGGCGACCACAGCATGGTGTTAGCTCCTTTGGAGCATTAATGAGGTCTTTTTCTCCACTTGAGAATTTGCAGGGGGGTATAAGTGATTCTGTCCCCTCTCTTCAGCAGTAGAAAAGCAGTTTTTGTGACTTGGTGTGCTTTGTTCGGTGCCATCGACTCGTGTTTAAGTCCTAGTGACTTGATTATGATATCAAGATTTCGTGGCAGAATACAGAAGTGGATTGCCGGGCCTTTCTTCTGCACAATATAAATGAGATGTTGTCATTGTTGTCACATCAAACACAATTCTCCGCCTTCAACACTGTCCATCTGCTGCTGCCCAGACGAGTGGTACATCGTTAGTCTGGCATCTTCGCTGAAATCTGTCCACCTTGGGAGACCCTGCTGCTAACGGAACTATTCAGCTTCTCAGACGTGTGCAAGCCCTAGTGGCACGACAAGCCCATGTCTCATGACTGGAGGTGCTAAGCGGTATTAAACAGCAGTTAGTGACCTTTTGCTAAAATTTGGGAAGCATAACAGTGGTGAAACTACATGTGGTTCTGGGTGGACACAGGCCCACCCTGAACGGCCCAACAACAACAACAAAAATTCAGTGGCAGCCACCTTGTTCTCTTCTCTCCTGCCCTAGATCCGGCGTTCCTGCGGCCTAGCAGATGTACTTGTCATTATTTCTCCTAGAACATTCCTTTAACATATCGAGTAGATCATCACCAGGCATTGCAGTAATTGCTTTGAATGTTCAAATATTTCTTTATTGTATGGGACCCATTCATTGATTAGATGTTCATGTTGAGTACTGTATTTCAAATTGGAGTGAAGTTTAATAGGAGCCGTGAGGTGTTATCCAGCTCCTGTTCCTTTGCTCATGCTTTCGGGACTTTATCCGCTGTGAATGTGCTTAAAATGTACCAGAGCTCCCACCACAGCCATTAACTTTCAAAGGCTTCCCTGCAGTGACGTGCACATCTCTGGACTCTGGACAAGTTTTAATCAAGACCATTTTATTGTCTCAAGTTGTGTTTGGTATTTCTAAATCCATCTATTAAGAGGTCACATTGGTCACAGACTGAGGAATGTGTTACATCAGTAATGTAACAGTATAATACACAGCAGAATAGATCAGAATTTGACCCCTTCTGATGGCCACAATTTAGAAAAAGAAATATTCCCAACCCCTTCTGATTGGGATGAATGCACCTCTCTATAGTATGGATGTGCTCCCTTCTGAGACAGTGCCTTTTCAGCCTGTTGTGCTCTGGTCGAAACAGAGCAGGAGGTGAGACGACCGTTTGGTGCTCTGGGGGGGGGGGGGGGGGAACCTCCCTTTTTAGTTTGGCCAATTTTTCCTTGCATTCTGCCCTTGACAAAGGGTCTTGGTGTTTGCGTGCATAAATGATCAGAAAGGTCTGGTTCCTGGAAACTAGATCCATAAATCACAAGCACAGATCAGAAAATGGCCTCTTGCTGTCGAAAAATGGTCAGGTAAGAACTTTTTGAAATAAAAAATCGGGAGCAGAGATAAGATGAGGATTTTTCTGCATGACACACTGTTTTTATAGCATGTGACAGAAATGGAGCATTTGTAATGAACGTGTCACAGTCTTTCTAAAATATACTGTAAAGAAGACAAATGATTTTCTCTGGACACTAATCGGTGAATTTTTCTTAGCATAACATTGGTGTTTCTTTTCCCAGCCTTGACGGTCTCATCCCTACCACAGGACAAAGAGATCGCCACTTCACTAGCTGCAGGCTGCTGAAAGACAGAGCAAAGACAAGACAGTGGACTGCAGAGGAGGCCAGATCCTCATGGTCACTTGTAACAAACCATTCCAACTTGAAGCTCTGTCTGGTACATGATGCTAAGCTCATTTTGGGCACAGTTGAACTCAATATGATGAGATCTCCATCCCCCCCCAACCAACCTGGGCCCTGTCTCCAGCTCCTAAACACTGTAGCCTCAGCAGAGACACATTTCCTGATGTTTCTAGTCATTTAGCTTTATTAACCACTTTTTCATGAAGAGATTCACTGAAAATGATTTACAATACATTGCATAGTAATCAGCTACTCTTGAGGATTTTCCCTATCTGTCCCGGCAGGCTCACAATCTAGCTGACTTGCCAGTAGCCAACCCAGGTCCCAAGTACCAGACAGAAACCCAAAGATTAGCAACATTCCAGAGCTGAGATTGTGATGTCATAATGCCTCATTCCACCAATGCTTAAGAGCAAACCTCATCAGTGATGTCACAATGGCTTGATTATCCTATTATTAGCTCACTTAAGACCATAAGAATTGAAGGTCCAAGAAGTCCAGGATCCTGTTTCCAATAGTGGCCAACCCAGGTCCAAAGTACCTGGCAAGATCTCAAAGAGTAGCAACATTCCATGCTATGAAAATGATCCAGTTATTCTTGCATCTGATGTTAGGTTTTCTGTTTGTTTTTTTTTTAAATTTTATCACTAGCCCTGCAAATCCAGGTCTAAATCTGAAGCTTCCTGGTCCAGCGATTTTCCACTTCACAAGCTCAGGGTTCTGAGGCAGGGGCTCTAACCACTTCCCCAGTTAACTGTGCAATCTTTTCTTAAAATTCGTAATGTTAAAAGTGGACTAAAACTTTGGGGTTCAGTATTCAATACAATGAGGAATTAACTGGGTAGGAGAAGTTAGGTTAACCAGGTCCCCACAGGTTATTCAATGGCAAATAACTGGATAGTGCAAGTGAATATCCTGTTTGATCACTATAGCACTATCCAGTTAGTGCAGGGGTGAGCCAGCAGCTCTATGACTGGTTGAAGCGTCCATGTTAAGTGTGAAGATACACAATTGTTCCATAAAGGAAAGTAGGTACTACACTTCTTTATAGAAAAGGCACCTCATTTAGGCACTGGCCTGTATATGCCCCAGGCGGATTCCCGCATACGCCTATGTTGCAGGGATACACATGTAACATCCATATGTAGCAAGCGCTTAGGCAGATATCCAGCAAGTGGATGTATGTGTGCCTGTATGCTCTAATTCGAAACATTTCCTTGTGCAACTGAGACACATTCTACAACATTGTCGAATTTACCTCTTTCATCAGAGCCCGGAGAAGGGGCACATTCAGAGCTGGCACTTCAGAAATACAGTATCAATTTTGGAAAATAGGTGACTTTTTTTTTTCAAATTCTAAACTGTGCAAAGTCAGCTTGGAAATTAAATCATGCCTAAGGGAGTGAGTCCAAAAGCCATCTGTTCAGAGATCTTTCACAAGTCTCCATCTTGATTCTGAGACCAGAGGCTGGTTCTCAGGTGAGTTAACCCGTTTCTTCTGGGTTAAGAAAGGTGGGCTTGTTTTCTTGATATTTTATGCACATTGTACCTGTATATTTTTTTCTTTGCATTATATGGGATGTGTTTCTCGCCCCCCCCCACCTCCATTTTTGGTAAGGATTGAAGTTGTGTTGATTCATTTGAACTTTCAATAAATATTAAATTAGAAAAAAAGATTGAGATAAATGTGACAAAAATAATAAAGGGGATTGAACCCCTCTCTTATCAAGAAAGGTTAAAGGCTCTTCGGAGGGGAGATGATACCATGACTTAAACCCCCTTTTACAAAACAATGCAAGCGGTTTTTAGCACTGCTCTGCCCTGCTTCGACACATAGAGTTCGTATGAGCGTCGGAGGGCAGAGCATTCGTCACACTGGCCGGTGCTAAAAACCACTTTAGAGGTTTTGTAAATGGGGGTGGGGGGTTAATTTGTTGAGATAAAATGGGAATGAAGCTGAAGGAAGGCAGGAACAACAGGAGAAGAGGGGCAGGATGTCTGTTTGGAAGGAGAACGCCTCTTCTGCTCTGGAATCTGACATGAAGTGAGGCTTTCCCTCCAGATATTAAGTCCTGGCTGGCAAAGATTGAATAAATCAAGAGGACCCTCCACGAAACTTATGAGGAGCAGCTTGAAAACAAATCCTCCCTCATGCAGAGCCATATTCTATATATGGTGCCCGAAAAATCAGCGCCAACTGGAATGGTGCTAAGTGCGATTCTACAAGGTGTGCATAGCATTTACAGAATCGCGCTTAGCACCTGAGTTTCATAACTTAGACGCACCTGTTCAGACCAGACCTCAATACCTGCCCCTAAGCTGTGGGTGCATAACTTTTAGGACTGCACCCGATCCGCCCCAGCCATGCCCTCTTTTCAAATTCACGCACTGCAAGCATACGCTTTCTGCGCTGTGCGTGGAACTTTTAATAGGCCCAATTAGCATCAACTATGAGGTGTAATTGACGATTAGTGGACCCTATACAGAATTTGAGGGAAGAGTGTGTAATTAAGCTGCGGATTCTGTTGCTGGAGAACTAACACAGCAGGACTCAAAAGAAATTTCTGGAGGAAAACCCCATAAAAATGATTAGTTAGGTAGACTCAGGAGAGTTATTTCTCGCTAGATCTTGGTGTGACCTGTTCTTATGTTCCTGTTGTCACATGTCAGCGTACTATCCATTAACATCTTATTTGAGACAATTATTCCGGTCATTAATTTTGTCGAATTGTATTATATGAATGATAACAGTTTTATCATTTTCTATGGCTAGATTACAATTATTATTCAATGAGCTCTATTATGTAGAGGCAGTTATATGGGTAGTTGAATGACTTTGCCTTTTTGCAAACTCTAATCACTGAATTTCTTTGTTTAAGAGAATGAGAAACCATAATTCAGGCATTGAAATAAGGAACATTGAACTCTTTCATAAATGTGAGCGAGAAATTATTACACAGAAAATTAAAAAAAAAAACAAGAGGGCATTTGGAAAAGTTGAAAGGGGACCGATTCAAAACGAATGCTAGGAAGTTCTTCTTTACCCAATGTGTGGTGGACACCTGGAATGCGCTTCCAGAGGACATTATAGGGCAGTGTACGGTACTGGGGTTTAAGAAAGGATTGGACAATTTCCTGCTGGAAAAGGGGATAGAGGGGTATAGATAGAGGATTACTGCACAGGTCCTGGACCTGTTGGGCCACCGCGTGAGCGGACTGCTGGGGCAATGGACCTCAGGTCTGACCCAGCGGAGGCATTGCTTATGTTCTTAATTCAGCCAACTGTGATGAGCTCAAAGTGTATTCAATGATAGAGGGTTCTTTAGAACCAGAGGCCCTCAGTCCTGACAGTGATCTTTTCTAAGATACCTTGCGTGGCATCTTCCTCTAATCAGTGGCAGTAATGGGCATACGAGTAATGCCTAAGACGCTATTAGGGGCATTTTCAAAACACAAAAATGTTCAAAAATTGGCACTTGGACATGTTTCTCTGCAAAATGTCCACGTGCTGATAATCAAAACAAAGACTTTTGCGGGATGTTCGCCCTCCAAAACGTCAAACTCAGAAAGGGGCATGTTAGATGCGTGTTTTGGGTAGGGTTTAGGTGGGCTGTGGGCTAAGTCAGACTTGGATATTTTGCGGAGATTATCAAACCTTTCGCAGGACGTCCGAAGGCAGAACTTAGATGTTCCATTCTAGACCTGTTTTAGAAGCGTCTAAATATTTCTTATGTAACCCTCACTTCTGGCATCCTGTAACTCGCTGGATTGTCCAGCCTTCTTTGAATGTGTACCGCCTAGAAGTCTATCGACTATGGCGGTATAGAAGAATAAAGTTATTATTATCAATGCCAAAAACCTGACCAGACGATCAGGTTTTCTTTCAATTATTCCTGGCCATTACTGCTTTCACAGCTTTTACCATTGTCTAAGACCATTAGGAGACCCAGCTGTTTGTTTGTGGCAGCCATGTTTGTTATATCAGCCATCACATCTCTGTGCCGTGCGTGGGAACAGATGGAATCAGATTCTATCTAAAATACCAAGAAATGCAATTTATGAGCTAATTTTTGAGTTCCTTGCATAAACTACTTCTTCTCTAGACAAAATTATTTTCCACGTTAAGGCCCCCTTTTACTTAGCCATGGGAGCGAGTGCCACGCAGCAATGCTATTGGGCTTAGTAAAAGAGGAGGTAAGCTAGAAACCCTTATTTCTATCTTACCTCTGTTACTCTGCCTTATCCTTAGACCTCATGATGACTTTGAAGATGTTTTAATGTGGATTGTATTGACATTGTAAGTAACACACTGTGCCATAAATCTATATTGTTATTTGAATATTTCTACTGTTGTACTGTAATTGTCTATTTGCTGTGTCTGTCTTATTCTTGCTGTACGCCATCCGGGGTGAATTTCTTCAAAAAGTTAGAAAATAAATCCTAATATATACATTATTTTTTTTTTAAATGCAATTAGGAGCAAAAATTCAGGCCCAGCCAGAGGTTCAAGTTAACTGGAAAACGTACTTGTCCCAAATAAACGTAACCATGAGAGTCTGGGGGAAATGAAGGCTGTTCTTGGAGTGCAGCTTAAATTAAACAGATAATTATGGATAACTGTTCTAAATTATGCCAAGAACTTATCTGGTTAGTTTAAGACCACACAATGAGTGGTCCAACTTTAAATAACCTGCTTAGAGTTCATTGTATATATTATCTTCATATAGGAGGAAATGGTCTCTTTGAGTTGACGCTTCTTTTATTCCTGAGCCATAATTGCATGCTAATTAACATATCATAGTAGCCTCTGTTATTGCAATATTGAAATATGTGAAAGCTCAGTGGAAATCATGACTTCTGCATTCAAAATCAACGTCAAATGTGCAGCTATTGTGCATTGAGTTAGGTGAAAGACATGAGATTATGACTCTTGCAGATGAAGCTAGGGATCTTCATTTAATATCACACATTTGGTTCATTGGCACCTCTTAAAACTGATAGTGCTTGGCAAACTCAGCTAAACTTGTTAACTTACAAATTACAAAGGGGTGCTGAAAAGTTCTCCGTTCTGAGCGTTACTTTGCCACTGTAGCTGAAAAGAGTGTTATCTTATTTCATTAAGCGCCAATTTGCAGAAATGAAATTCTACGTTTTGATATTATTGTAGATCATCTTAGTTGGGCTGAGAGCTTTACAGCTCTCCCTCATGTTGATTTCTCTACGTTTGCTCAGCTAGAAAGGTCGACCTGCGATGCAATGCATTTGTTCTACTTGTCCCAAAGAGGCTACTGTCCCGATATGAACAACTTGCAAAGTTGAACTTCACCAACTATTGTCACCGTGGAATACGATTTTAAATCATTTCAGTAACAAACTGTATACAATAGACATAGAAAATATAATGTTAAAATATACACGTGAAAGACAGCACCTTGCTCACAGGTCTCAAGAGGCTTTTCTAGTAATGACCCATTGCAAAACCTTGTCAGGTACCAATGTCACAATGGATTCTCTAATGTCTCCCTATCTAGAGGGATGGTAAGAACTAAACCCGTTTCTACATGAGACTCTATAATGGTAATCTGTTAGAATTAGAGTCCTGATCCATTGGTGGATTCTCGCCCAATGCATTACTGCTCTCATAGCCCAAAGCACTTGTTCTGCAGAGTACCCAGTAGAGTTAGAAAGTCACAGCCATCCTTATATCGTGATATGATGGAATTAGGTCCAACTTCTTTGTGCGTTGCATTTAACAGACTGTCCCAATTCACTCTGTGCCATCGGCATGGTTCTATGTTCAGACTACACCGACTTTCGTCTCTTTCCAAACATATTATTGATCAGTTTGGCCATTGACTTTGACCCGCTGGGCCTTCTCTTTTCCTTGAGTTTGGCATTTGCTGTGATGATGCTTCTGATAACGGCTGTGAACATGGCCACCACTTCCTGGTAGTGCTCTGCGGCAGACAGTTCATAAAATTGGCAGTTGTGATCTGATGCCATCTGTTGTCCTTCTTCCCGGCCCACTTCTCTCATGTGGCACAAATCTTGTTTGTTGCCAACCAAAGCCACCACTGACTCTGTATCTCTGAGGCAGAACAAAAAGGTAAGCTTCCGTTAGGATAAAGATAATCTTTTTCCCGTGTGTTATACTGTGGAAAATGATAACCTGAACATGTTACATGCAAAGCCTCTTAACAGGCTTCCTGGATATAAAACTCAAAAATGTATGGCTAGTAATCAGGGTTAAATTTCACACGGCATAGAGAGAGAGAGATGGCATATATTGCTATTCTTGTTAGGTAACAAGTTGGTTAGGCTGAAGAATGAGGAGCTAAATGAATTGACCTAGGGTTATTCAGAGGTAGTTATTGAGCTACGGTATATTGCTTAAGATCCAGGCTAATGCTTACAACCCCCTTTATAAGTACCTGTAAACCGTGCTCTATCTTTATGGAGAGGATGCGGTATATAAACCTAAGGTTTAGTTTAGTTTAGTCTAATGCACTATATAAATAAAGATTTATTTTATGTTATGTTTTCTGAACAGAAGCTTAGATGAGAGCAAGAGAATGCTTGTGACTGGTGAGGGTTAATCTTGGCTGCCACAGTCTCTCAGCATAACAGAAAATGATCAAAATATTACACAGTAGATACAATATATACTATACTAGTCTTTTAGCCCGTTACATTAACGGGTGCTAGAATATATGTCTGTCTCTCTCCCTCCCACTGTCTGTCTTTCTTTCTGTCTGTCTCTCTCCATGGCCTTCTTTGTCTGTCTGTCTTTCTGTCTCTCTCCCTGCCCCTGTGGCTTTCTTTCTTCCTTTCTTTCTGTCTCCCTCCCGCTCTCTGTGCAGCAGCATTCCCCCCCCCACCCCACTTCTCTGTGCATCAGCAGCATTTCCCTCCCTCCCTTCCCTGTGCAGCAGCCGCAGCATGTCCTCCCCCTCCATTTCCCTGTGCAGCAGCATTTCCCTCCCCCCACCCCAGTTCCCTGTGCAACAGCAACAGCATTTCCCTCCCCCCCACTTTCCTGTGCAGCAGCCGCAGCAGCATTCCCTCCCCTTCATTTCCCTGTGCAGCAGAATTTCCCTCCCCTACTCCACTTTTCTGTGCAACAGCAGCAGCAGTATTTCACTCCCCCTCCACTTCTCTGTACAGCAGCAGCATATCCCTCCCCCCCCACTCCCCTGTGCAGCAGTATTTCCCTCCCCACCCCACTTCCCTGTGCAGCAGCAGCAGCAGCAGTATTTTCCTCCCCCTCCACTTTTTTGTGCAGCAGCAGCAGCGGTATTTCCCTCCCCCTCCACGTCCCTGTGCATCAGCAGCAGCATTTTCCCCTACCCTCCTTCCCTTCCCACGGTCTGGCCTGCTCCCTTAGTCCCTTGCCACTGCCCCCTTCCCTTCCCGCGGTCTGGCCGGCTCCCTTAGTCCCTTGCCGGAGTTTATTTTTAAATTTAAAGGTGCTGCGGCGGCTCCTCTCATGATCGCCACCTGCGTCAGAAGCCTTCTCCGATGCAGATGTGGCTCGTGAGAGGAGCTGCCGCCGTAGCTTTTAAACTTAAAAATAAACTTCAGCCAGGCGTGAAGTGTAAGGGAGCCAGCAAGAGAGAGAGGGCCGTTGTATGCACGCATGCGCACTCCTGCCGGTCACGGACCTACAGATCATGGATCACGCAGGTAAGAGTGCGCATGCGTACTTAGCATTTTATTATAGTAGATAATTGGTTAGCTAAGATGGAACCAATGAAATATATCAGTGGTTCTTAACCCTGTCCTGGTCAGGTTTTCAGGATATCCCTAAAGAAAATGCATTTGACTACCAAAACGATATGTTTGGAGCTTATCATAAACTTTAAATAGCTGATCTTCTATGAATACCTATACCAAAAAAGCTAGATACATTAAACCATACACTATAATATAAATGGTATCATAGAAATTAATTCTTTTATTATGATTAACATTTCATATAAATCTTCCATACTCTAACATCTCATTTACCCAGAGCCTTTCCAGTTCATTCATTTAAAACAGTCCATTATTAAAATTACATTTTTATTTGCAGAGATCGCGGTTTGGACTTCCCAACCGTTTGAGCTGCAGTATATGAATAAGTATGAGAAAGCTACAAGTATGAGAATTGGAAGCGGAGCTGTGACCAGTACAAGCTCCTGAAGACGCCTGATGGCGAAACACAGACACGTGTAGAGCTGGACAGAATTTCAATTTGGATGTGAAGGGTATGTTCTTTACCCTTATGAGATCAATTGCACATATGCATTTGGAATAACTTTGATCATTTTTGATTGAGAACTTTAAGCCCAAGCATATTTAATGCTGGTTTCTACTATCGAATGGTGAAAATAAAAATGTAATTTTAATAATGAACTGTTTTAAATGAATGATCTGGAAAGGCTCTGGGTATATGAGATGTTGCTACCTGGTACTTGGGACCTGGGTTGGCCACTGTTGGAAACAGGATCCTGGGCTTGATGGACCTTCAGTCTGTCCCAGTATGGCAATTCTTATGTTCTTATTCATTAGGGATATCCTGAAAACCTGATTGGCTGGGGGTCCCCCCAGGACAGGGTTGAGAACCAATGAAATATATCATAATACAGTGTTCCTCCGTTTGCAAATCGTGGACTTGCTGATTCGCGGTCTGCTCCGACTGCCTCTTCCTGTAGTAAAGTCGGGCTACACCAATCAGGAGCTATGTGTCAAAGCAGCTCCTGATTGGTTTAGCCCGACTTTACTATAGGAAGAGGCGGTCGGAGCAGATTGTGAGTGATTTGTCTTCACCCGCTGGTGCTCCAGCTGCCCTCTCCTGCCTTTTGACAGGCGAAAAACTGCATTTGTGGTTTTTCAAAATTCGCAGGGGTTCCTGGAACGGAACCCGTGAATTTCGGGGGAGTACTGTACTTGAATAAAACTATGGAGTCCTTTTACTATTGCGTAGCATGCGCTATCTTAATTAGTGCATGCCATATTA
Organism: Geotrypetes seraphini; assembly: GCF_902459505.1. NCBI lineage: Eukaryota > Metazoa > Chordata > Amphibia > Gymnophiona > Dermophiidae > Geotrypetes > Geotrypetes seraphini. The sequence continues at coordinate 9,878,959 of NC_047090.1, read as the reverse complement.
TAAGTGCATAGTTATATAATGGGCTTCTTAGCATTTAGCACGTGCTAATTCTGTTAGCACACTCTAAGCTTTAGTAAAAGGGCCCCTATGTTAATAGTAAGTCTCTGTCAGGTGTCTCATAGTTTAGACTGAAAGAGATTTCAAGAATATATTTACAGTTTCTTCATAAATTTTATTTATTGGGTTTAGTTTGATATATTAGCATTCAAACCCGTCAGCACAATAAAGCAGCTTACGAGAGGAAGCCACAGAAGGGAGGACTTCAGGAGGAATGGGGGGGGGGGGGATGTTGTTACCATCACCTCTGGTGTACAGGTAGGCCTTTAACTTGCTTTAGAAATGACCCCCTAGGTCCAGGGAAGGGAATTCCAATCATAGGGTCCAAGATAAGACACAAGCCAATGATGAGCGGAAAGAGAGAGAAGAGCAAGTTGATTCATATAGGGAGAATATACCAAATGTGAAAAGGTCCAAGTAGGATGCAACACCTGGATGCAGCACTTTATTTACTAAGGGGGTCCTTTTAGTAAGGTCCGTTAACCGATTTAGCGCATGCTAAATGCTAAGGCGCCCATAGAATATAATGCATGCCTTAATAAAAGGACCCCTTGGTCACTTGCCTGGCTGGTGCGAAGGTGGCGGACCTTATGCGTCACCTAGATAAAATTATAGACAGAAGAATTTTAGATTGAATCCAGGGGGAAATATGGTCCAATCTCTTAATATCTTTCTGAATGAGCTGTAATTACTGAAGAGAGTGCTTATCCTTAGATGAAAACTAGGGAGAAAATTAGGTTTCAGTGTTATGTTATTAATGATTTTATATCAACTTTGTTTTTCCTGACTCTAATCTTTGATTTTATACGGCTTTTATTGTGTAATATGGGTCTATATTTCATCGTCTACGAATGTTTCATTTCTAAACTGCTGTGAACAAACAGAAGTATTGATGGTGTTGGTATATATATTTTAAATAAAAAGCACGATAAAGATATACCATTTCCAATCTAGTGAGATAAGAAATGAAAAACTACATTACAGCTGGTGAAGAAGAATCGCATGTGGCCTGAGGCGAACGGTGACTATCACTAGCATGTTTAAAGAACCGTTTTAACACTATGAGGGGGTGCTGAAAAGTTCTCAGCCCAACCAACCAACCTCATAAATTCTGAGCGTCATTTTGCCACTGGAGCTGAAAAGAGTTTTATCTTATTTCGTTAAGGTCCAATTTTCAGAAACAAAATTCTCTGTTTTGACATTGTTTCAGATCATTGATTGAACCGTATCCGCGTCATTCTCTTCTTGGTTGGGTTGAGAAGTTGTAGAACTGAGATTGTGATGTCATAATGCCTCATTCCACCAATAAGAGCCAACCTCATCAGTGATGTCACAAGGGCTTGATTGTCCTATACTTGGCTCACTTTTATTGCATACGAGGGAGTGCTGAAAAGTTCTCAGCCCAACCAAGCAACTTCCTAAATTTTGAGCGTCATTTTGCCTTCAGCTCAAAAGAGTGTTATCTTATTTTGTTAAGGTTCAATTTGCAGAAATAAAATTCTCTGCTTTGACATTGTTTCAGATCATTGATTGAATCATATTCACGTCATTCTCTTATTGGTTGGGCTGAGAACCTTTCAGCACCTCCTCATAGGTTCTATGGAAGAAATTTGCCCTCATTAAGCTGTGATTTTGCATTTTACAGAAAGGAAAGTTAGTGGCTGGTACTGAGCAAACACAGTCCCTCCTGGGTCTTGTTCAGGGGCTCGGCTGGGCACTTTGTAGCATAGCTGCCTTTTTAGTCATATAATTATATTTTACTTTTCATCTCAATTCAGATAGGCTGTCATCGCTATGGTAACAATAAAATCACAAGTACTAAATGAATGAAAACTCAGATGTGAATTGGAAAGCACTGTCGTAACTATGGTAATTACCTTAATACAGTGGAATGACCTAAATCACCACAGCAAGTGTATTAATGCTCTTCTTTTACGGTTCTATCTATGGAGAAGTGATGCTCACAGGTGGCTCTGCTTCAATGAGGAAAGCTTTCGGCTTTGCTTTTCCTAGAGCCATGCCTCATCAGCTGCATGCAAATTTATTCAATTCTCTATATAAGTCTCCCCAGGGAGCATTCAGGGACACAAGCATTTTCCCCTGTCTGTCCTGGTGGGCTCCCAATCTATCTAATGTACCTGGAGCAATAGGGGGATTAAGTGACTTGCTCAGGGTCACAAGGAGCAGCGTGGGTTGAACCCGCAACCTCAGGGTGCTGAGGCTGGAGCTTTAACCACTGCACCACTCTAGAAATCATAATGTAGAGAAAGTGAGCCAAGTATGGGACAATCAAGACATTGTGACATCACTGATGAGGTTGGCTCTTATTGGTGGAATGAGGCATTATGATGTCACAATACCAGCTCTATTTATCAGAGGCTGAAACTTTTCATACTATTTATTTATTTAAGGAGCTGGAGGAGTTGCCGTACAGTGAGAGATTAGAGAAACTGGGCCTCTTCTCCCTTGAAAAGAGGAGGCTAAGAGGGGACTTGATTGAAATATTCAAGATACTGAAGGGAATAGACTTAGTAGATAAAGACAGGTTGTTCACCCTTTCCAAGGTAGGGAGAACGAGAGGGCACTCTCTAAAGATAAAAGGGGATAGATTCTGTTCAAACGTAAGGAAGTTCTTCTTCACCCAGAGAGTGGTGGAAAACTGGAACGCTCTTCTGGAGTTTGTCATAGGGGAAAACACCCTCCAGGGATTCAAGACAAAGTTGGACAAGTTCCTGCTCAACTGGAACGTACGCAGGTGAGGCTGGGCTCATTTAGAGCACTGGTCTTTGACCTGGGGGCCACTGCGTAAGCAGACTGGTCTGACCCAGCAGCGGCAATTCTTATGTTCTTATGTTTATATAAATGTATTCAGGTACTCAAGCATTTTTCCTTGTCTGGCCTGGTGGGTTCACAATGTATCTAAAGTATTTGGGTCCATGGAGGGATTAAGTGACTTTCCCAGGGTGATGAGGCTGTAGCTTTAACCACTGCACTACACATTGAAACATTCAATGTCTTCTTGAGACGGTCAGGAGAATAAAGCCTGTGAAGCTGATAAACTCCTTGCAACAAGGCACTTCTTCCCTGGGGGCACGGGGTTAAAAATTATTCTTGGGAATGTATGTATATTAGGGAAGAAATGTATACTTAACCGTTCTCTGACATTTTGGTACTGGAGGAATACACTTCACACATTAAAGCTGTGGGAATCTTATGAGGTACGTGGCTCCCACAGGAAGCCAAAAGGATTTCTTAGCAATCTAGAAGTCTTCCATCCCAAATTCTGGCCCTCCATGCACAAAGTCGCTGGCCTCAAATTTGAAAACCCTCTGTGCAATTATGTCAAGGGCACGAAGATGCTCGAAAACCAGGTTTGCAGACCCAGTAACTGCTCTCTTTTCCCCCACTCAAACTTCAATCACGGGATAAGAGAACAAGGAACCTAGTACTACTTAGTGACAGCGCCCCCCCCATCAGCAAACCTCCAGCAGAATTAAGGAGCATTTTATCTTCTGAGCAGAACTCCGTTCTCGGCCAAGAGTTGGCTGACTTAGAGACCGAGAAATACTGAGCGTTCTAACGAACCTGGTAATGGGATTTTAGGCGCTTCAGGAAGCTAATGAATGCTGCTTTTTTGGCATTGTATGAATTTTCCCATAAGTCCCTGAAAGATTCTGGATGCATTGAATATATTGGTTTTAACGTGGGGGTTTTTGTGTGTCTTTGTTATATGTCCAGCACTGACCCTAGTGGGGCTTGAATCTGTCTTAAAGGTGAAGTATTTGGTTATTAATAAGGAAAGAGAAAGGGATTCTGTACTCAAAGTGGTTTACATACAGGTACTTCAAGCGTTTTCCCTATATTTCACTAGAAGCTTCCATCTGGAAAAGTTAAGAGAGGCTGGTCATGTAGCCAGAAAAGCAAAGATGCAAATGGAAGAAAAAAATAGCTGACACAATGAAACAGGGAGACAATATATATTTCTTTTTAGATATATCAGTGATAGGAAGAAGTGCAAAAGTGGCATTGTGAAGCTCAAAAGCGAAGGGGATACAGAAAAGACTGAATTGCTTAACAAACATTTCTGTTCTGTGTTCAAGGCTGAAGCGTCAGGAGCGGGACCGCAGAAGACAAACGTGAATAGGGATGGAGGAGTGGTAGACCCTGATTGACATCATAATGCCTCATCAGTGATGTCACAATGGCTTGACTGTCCTACACTTGGCTCACTTTTGCTACATTTTGATTTCTAGAGTGGTGCAGTGGTTAAAGCTCCAGCCTCAGCACCCTGAGGTTCTGGGTTTAAATCCACGCTGCTCCTTAAATCCCCCCATTGCCCCAGGTACATTAGATAGATTGGGAGCCCACTGGGACAGACAGGGGAAAATGCTTGAAGTCCCTGTATGTAAAACCGATTTGAGTGTGGTTGTAAAGCCAATCCCTTTCAAGACCACTGAGAAAACTGGTTTGAGAAGCAAGAAATCTTGATGTGACAGACAGCCTCTGCCACAGTGTTTCCTAGGTTTAATTCTATCTAACGCTCCCTATTGTATATGTACCCTGCTGTTAAAATGTGCCTTTGTACTGCTAATATTCTCTTGTCACCACCCCAATTATTGGATGGTGTAGGGACATGTGGCATTTACCTTTTGCAAGTTCCTAAGTGTGGGTCCCGTATCCTGTACATAAGCGCCTTTGCATAGGTGAAAGATGACCGGTCACTGATGTCGTAGACTACCACCAACCCGTCAGCCCACTGCAGTTCGTCCCCGAACGGTGGTTTTCCTTTAAGGGGCTGGAAGGGAAAGCAAGAATGTAAGAGCCAGTCCAATACATCGATGATGCGAGTACACAAAAGCAGTTCTGTACATCAGGCCCCTAGAACACATCAGGCACAAATGAATTGACAAGTGAAAAGTTAATTGGTAAACAATCGGGCACTAATTTGTATGCGCATAAAAAGGGAGTGTGACCGTGGGAGGGGCGTGGGCTTCCTTAAATTTGGAAAAAGGATTGGGACTTGCAGCTTTATAACCACACTCAAATCGGTTTTACATACAGGGACTTCAGGCATTTTCCCCTGTCTGTCCCGGTGGGCTCACAATCGATTTAATGTACCTGGGGCAACGGGGGATGAAGTGACTTGCTCAGGGTCACATGGAGCAGTGTTGGATTTGAACTCACAACCCTTTTAGCTCAGTGTGCTGAGGCTGGAGCTTTAACCATTCCACTACTCTAGAAATCAAAATGTAGTGAAAATGAGCCAAGTCAAGCCATTGTGACCTCACTGATGAGGTTGGCTCTTATTGGTGCAATGTGGCATTATGAGGTCACAATACCAGCTCTGGAGGCTGAAACTTTTCACACTATTTATTTAGTCCGTTTCTACGTTTCTATACTGTTCTTCCCATGAGTTTAATTCAGGTACTCCAGCATTTTTCCCTGTCTATCTAATGTACCTGGGGCAATGGGGGGATTAAGTGACTTGCCCAGGGTCACAAGGAGCAGTCTGGATTGAACCCAAAACCTCAGGGTGCTGAGGCTGTAGCTCTAACCACTGCGCCACTGATTACATGAAGTTTAGGAGAGCACTGAAGATGTTTTAATTGATATGATATCGGAACTTTACTAGGGATGGTCTAGACCTGTGTTTCTCAATTCATTCCTGGAGTCCCCCCTTGCCAGTCAGGTTTTCAGGATAGCCACAATGAATATGCATGAAAGAAATTTGCATAGAATGGAGGCAGTGTATGCAAATCAAGTTTATGCATATTCATTGTGGATATCCTGGAACCTCCAGGACTGAGTTGAGAATAATGGGTCTAGTGCAAGGGCTGGCAACCTTTTTAAAGCAAAGAGCCAATTTATCCTAAAAATTTGACCGAAGATTTACAAAGAGCCGCAAGGCGTAGAGAAGGGAGTCTCTCACTCTCTCTTCCCTGCAACACTTCGCAGGTCTCTTCACCTTTCTTCCTTCCCTTCTCTACCCCATAGCCAAGGTTCTCTCCCCTCTCCAGGCCCCAACCCTTTAATCTCCTTCCCCACCCCCCAGAACTACCAAGATACCTGGTGGTCCAGTGGGGTCTTTGTGGCAGGAGCACAGCTCTCTAAAATGGCTTCCATGACCTTTTGTGGCTGCTTGCGGCATTTCCTGCGAGTGCTGCGAGAGGTTGCAGCAGTGAAGAGGCAGGAGCGAGAGGGCCGTGCTTCTGCCATGAAGATCCCGCTGGACAACCAGGTACCTTGGTAGGCCCCGGGTGAGGAATCTTTGGGTTGAGGGAGATTAAAGGGTCGGGGCTTGGAGAACCACAGCCACATGTGGCTCGCGAGCCGCAGGTTGCCGACCCCTGGTCTAGTGCCAGATTGTGATCTCCTGGTAACTGCGCAATGTAAGTGTTTTAATGTGATGCTTCAGTTGGTGTAAATCCTCGCAGAGTGTGGTGCAGTGGTTACAGCTACAGCCTCAACACACTGAGGTTGTGGGTTCAAACCCACGCTGCTCCCTGTGACCCTAGGCAAGTCACTTAATCCCCTTTGCCTCAGGTACATTAGATAGACAGGGAAAAATGCTGGAGTACCTGCTCCGCTGGGAAAACAGTATAGAAGAATGAAAAGTTTCAGCCTCTGATAAGCAGAGCTGGTATTGTGACATCATAATGCCTTATTCCACCAATAAGAGCCAACCTCATCAGTGATGTCACAATGGCTGGATTGCCCTTTACTTGGCTCACTTTTACTACATTTTGTTTTGTAGAGTGGTGCAGTGGTTAAAGCTACAGCCTCAGCACCCTGAGGTTGTGGGTTCAAATCCCATGCTGCTCCTTGTGACCCTGGGCAATCACTTAATCCCCCATTGGCCCAGATAGAGAGGGAAAATGCTTGAGTACCTGAATAAATCCATCTAAACCAGGGGTGTCAAAGTCCCTCCTTGAGGGCCACAATCCAGTCGGGTTTTCAGGATTAGCAGTGCATGCAAATAGATCTCATGCATATTCATTGGGGAAATCCTGAAAACCCGACTGGATTGCGGCCCTCGAGGAGGGACTTTGACACCCCTGATCTAAAGAATTCTGAGCTCCCCAGGGAGAACGGTATAGAAAACAGAATAAGTAAAATAAGCAACTCTAGGAAGGAAAACCCACAATACACATTCTGGCAGAAATACAGATTAACACTTTCACTACGGAATCCTACAACAGCCCTGGAGAGCAAGGGGGGTGGAGGGTGCATTCGGGCTCCAGACCGCCCCCTCCCCTCCTTGTTTTGCCCTGTTACCTGTGAGCAGGGATCGTACATTTCCAAATGCATTTGCCTCCCATCCAGACACAGCCTTTTCGAGTAGATGCTTTCTGGAAGGAAGCAAATGAGCCCTGTTAGCACCGAAGCGGCAGGATTCAAAGCCCGTTAATGAGGACAGAAACACTGGGGTACGCACTGACCATTCTGTTCTACAGTAGCACTAGACATTCTGCTGCATGAGCAAACCTACCCGCATCCGAGGCGTATTCTCCGATGAAGCGCTGGGTGAGGTAACGCACCGTCAGAGCTAGGAGCAGAAAGAGGGATTGGAGTGAGAAGAGGCTCGTTCCCAGGCTAAATGCATGCTTTGCAGCCACTCACCAGACTTCCCAGTCCCTTTGCTGCCCAGCACGGCCAGCTTGAGCTCGTTCATTGTACTGCAGGGTCCTCCTTTAAGGGATCCTTCGAAAGTCCAGAGGAATGGCACACTGGCCGTTCCTCTTCCCACACTCCACTCTATATAGTGCCTGTGCTACTGATGTCAAAAGCTGCTGCTTCCCGGTGGGAAGGGCATTCCCCCCCCCCCCCCCAGGGAAGCACGGTTCAAATCTTTTGCTTGTGACCTTGGGCAAATCACTTAACCCAGTGGTCTCCTCAAACACCTGGCTGAAATAGTCTTCAAATCCTCCAGGTGCGTTCATTTCAATCTTGCCCACTTACAGTGGCGCAGCGAGCGTGCGAGACGCATGGGGTGGTGGTGGTGCCTTTCCCCCGCCCTCTTCTTCGTCTACACATGCTCCTTCCCCAGTACTTCTGTAACGTTCCTGGAACGAGCAACAAACCCCAACCCGCTGTCGCGCAAGCTCTTTCTCTGACGTCCCTTCCTAGGTGCGGGTCCAGGAAGTGATGTCAGAGAGCCGATGCCGGCACGAGGGTTGCTGCTTGCGCCAGGAACGTTACAGAGGTACAGGACAAGGGGGGGGGGGGGGGTGAAGAGGAGAACAGATGTTTGCTTCCTCTTCAAGATGGCGCCCGGGGCCACTGCCCACTTGATATAGTAACTGCAAACAAACAATCTCTGAAACGTGTTACTGGTAACAATCCAAAATAAAAATATCCTTGAAGTGATGGAGAATCAATATTAGCATTCATTTTTAATGTTTAATATCCAGCCTGAACAAGCAGGTCAAGCGTTTACAAAACCAGTAACATGGTCCTCAGAGCTTTCTCGTGTTCACGCTGCAGCTCTTTAGATGAAAAGGGTTCGAGACCACTGACTTCACCTCCATCGCCTCAGCCCTCCGGGGACAGGGATATCCCAAGTGCCTTGATCTGCTACTGAGAAAAGCGTTAGCGAGATCCAAATCAGTCATATTAGAGACCCAGAGGTTCTCCCGCCTGTTGAAACATAGCTTTGATTCATTCCAGGTCTGTTGTTCTTTCCTGCTACAGCTCACAATACTGTACAAACATACCGTAACATAGTAGATGTCAGTCCACCTCTTTGAGAGTGCTTTCGACTTCTAACTCCTGTCACCTTAGGTTCTGCATCCCCAACCCTATATGTCATGTCTGTCTGTCCGAGTTAGATTGTAAGCTCTTCCGATCAGGGACCATCTATAAATGTCAGCCCACCTCTTTGAGTGCTTTCGACTCCTAACTCCTCTCACCTTGGGTTCTGCATCCCCAATCCCATATGTCATGTCTGTCCAAGTTAGATTGTAAGCTCTTCTGAGCAGGGACCGTGTATAAATGTCAGCCCACCTCTTTGACAGTGATTTCGACTCCTAACTCCTCTCACTTTCAGTTCTGCATCCCCAACCCCATATGTCCTGTGTGTCCAAGTTAGATTGTAAGCTCTTCTGAGCAGGGACCATGTATAAATGTCAGCCCACCTCTTTAAGAGTGCTTTCGACTCCTAACTCCTCTCATCTTCGGTTCTGCATCCCGAACCCCATATGTCCTGTCTGTCCAAGTTAGATTGTAAGCTCTTCAGAGCAGGGACCGTCTATAAATGTCAGCCCACCTCTTTGACAGTGCTTTCGACTCCTAACTCCTCTCACCTTCGGTTCTGCATCCCCAACCCCATATGTCCTGTCTGTCCAAGTTAGATTGTAAGCTCTTTTGAGCAGGGACCGTCTATAAATGTCAGCCCACCTCTTTGAGAGTGCTTTCGACTCCTAACTGCTCTCACCTTGGGTTCTGCATCCCCAACCCTATATGTCATGTCTGTCTGGCCGAGTTAGATTGTAAGCTCTTCTGAGCAGGGACCGTCTATAAATGTCTGCCCACCTCTTTGAGAGTGCTTTTGACTCCTAACTCCTCTCACCTTGGGTTCTGCATCCCCAATCCCATATGTCATGTCTGTCCAAGTTAGATTGTTAGCTCTTCTGAGCAGGGACCGTCTATAAATGTCAGCCCATCTCTTTGAGAGTGCTTTCGATTCCTAACTCCTCTCACCTTCCTTGGGTTCTGCATCTCCAACCCAATATGTCATGTCTGTCCAAGTTAGATTGTAAGCTCTTCAGAGCAGGGACCATCTATTACATGTCAAAATATGCAGCGCTGTGTATGCCTTCAGTGATAAGCAGTAGTAGTCTGGGGGCCAGAGAGAATGTGCAATCACTCGAGCTTCTCTTTCTCCTCTATGCTGCTTAATGTAATTTTTCAAGTGCAATATTTTTATTTTGCCTTCTCAGCGGGTTCTTCTATCCCTGGATCATACTGTTGCTTGTGCTGCATTTCAGATGAATGGGTGCCTGCATTTATTTTTTAAGTCATTCTTAACGTTATCAGATTATAAGAATTATTTGGGCATTTCAGTTCAGTAATGAAGCATTAAAAGTGTTATAAAGCATGTAAAAAGACATTAAAGGGGGAATTCTATAAACAGTGCCTAAATGTAGGTGCCCCCTACTGGCACCTGAGTTAATTAAGAAATGCCATTTAAAATGGCAAAAAAACATTGTTAAAATGCCTACTGCCACCTAAAATTTGGCTAATATCAAACATACAGTGGCACCTGACACTCAATGAAGTTACAGGGAAATACTTTTAAAACCAATAGGAGGAAATATTTTTCCACTCAGAGAATAGTTAAGCTCTGGAAAACATTGCCAGAGGTTGTGGTAAGAGCGGATAGCGTAACTGGTTTTAAGAAAGGTTTGGACAAGTTCCTGGAGGAAAAGTCATGGGGGAAGCCACTGCTTGCCCTGGAATGTTGCTACTCCTTTGGTTTTGGCCAGGTACTAGTGACCTGGATTGGCCACCATGAAAAAGGACTACTGGGTTTGGGATGGGCCATTGGGCTGACCCAGTAAGGCTATTCTTATGTTCCTATAATATGTATTGTGAAAACTTTTAAGCAGTGTCATAATCCAACCCCATCTAATCATGGGTCAAAAACCTCTATATATGTTTGCTTGCCTTTGTCAAAGAAGAGTACAGTGTAACATAATAAAATTAACATAACAATTTCACGTTACATAATTCAAAACATAACTATCCAATCACCAGCTCACCATGTGTTTTACTTGACTGTTTTCTTCACAGACGGAATCAAATGAAATGAATAATGACACTTATCTTGAAAACATCCCAGCACAGCGCCTGTTTCACCAGTGGCTTCTTCAGGGGAAATCAAGCTGATGTTGGCAACTTTCTGTGAAAACCAAATTACTCGTAAGAAACATCAATAGAAAATTCATGTTAGGTCGCAATAGAAGTCCAGTCAATGGAACTTACAATCATGTTCAAACACTCCCCAAGCCTTGTATGCCATCAAAACCCATTCAGTGTCTGCTAGGCTGTAGCCCATTACCAAAACATGTGAATTGAATATGGTCATCACATGCATTGAGCCATCCGGTAAATGCTGCTAGCCCAGATTCACTGTTTGTCCAAATCATAAAGATATCATCTATAGATCTAAGCCAGAGGGCCACATTATGGGAAAATGGGGATTGATGAACCCATCTTTCTTCAAATTTAGTCTGAAATCTGCAGATAAAAGGTTTCCTGAAAACAGAAGAAATTCTAAGTGAGGGCTATCGTTAACAAAAATCAAAAACAAACTCTAGAGCACCAGTGTGTCGAAATCTTAAGGGTGCATGTTTTGGGCAGGCTTAAGATTGGGCATTCTGCAGGAATAATTAAACTGGGAGGGGGGGAGCAGATAGATGCCTGGCCTGATCAGCATGGGGGAGGGAGTGCAAGTGAGAACAGAGAGAAATGCTGGACCCACATGCGGAGGGGAGGGAAGAGAAATGTATGAACCCCCCCCCCCCAGTCCTCCTCTGGCAATTCACTCTGAGAAGGGCAATTTTCAGACCAGCAATACCTGAAAATCCTCCTCAGAGTGGCTAAAAATACACAGTTGGCCCCCGTCCCCTTCTGGAAAGTCTTTTACTTTCTTCTGAGAAAGAGCTATATGTTATGTCTCCTATATCTGAATGTATCAATAGTGTTTTGGGCTTGCAGGCGGTATATAGAAAATGAAATTAAGCTGCTTCCTGTGAGACAGTGTGTAGAAAGTCAAGCAACACTTGCGTTTGCCTGCAGGATTCATTGCGAAGGCTCATTTAGAAAATAGCTATTTTCTGCCACCTGCTGGTGATACCCATTATAGACTCCTTTAAAAGCGGAAGTCCCAGCTGGATTACAAAAAATCACATTCACATCTTTGTTCCATGGTCTTCTTACTTGCTACCCTAATATGCTCAGATGCATAGCCATAGAAACATGAGTGGAGTCTCTTTCATTTGAAAGGAAGCTCTGGAATGAGAGGGCATAGGATGTTTATTTGATAAACTGCACAGGGCCTAAAACGAGGTATCTCCTCACATTGTCCCTATATCTCAGCCTTTTCCTCAGGACTCAACACCTCTGCTTAGCTCCACTCATCTCAGGAATTCACTCCTTTCTTGTAATTTTCCGCATTTGTCCAGAATTCACCCCCCTCCCAGCTCTGATCCTAACATTCATAACTTCTTTGGCTACCCCACCTCCTAGTATTTACCCCTCCTTATCTCCTGACATCCTGTTCTCGGTGTTTGCAGCCCCTAAGCATTTACTCTGGCCATCCCACTCCCCCTTCATTTGCTGGCCCTGGGGGGTTGCAGGTCTTGATCCCATCCCAGCTGCCATGGTCCTAACACAGCTGGGGGAGCAGCAGAGGGAGATTCAAAACTGCCTTTTATATTGGTTTTGAATTTATGCCAGAAGCAATCAGTTGGCATCACTCACATATGCAGAATTACAATGCAGAATGAGCAACTTAGAAATAGAAGTATAGTCCATTAGGGTAGAATCAAGCTGGAATAAGACCAAATTTAATTAAAAAGGAAACAAACAAGCTGATTATTTGATTTGCGCAGTCCAAGTACTGCAGCTGTTTTAATATGTTGGTTTTCTGGCTCTGTACAAGAGAACTGTATTGCCTTTTTTCATTAACAAGATTTATCAAACACAAACACTCACTCTGTAAAGACCCTAATCTTCCAAATACCAAGACCTGAAGAACTGGTGAGATTTCATAGCCCAGAGGGCTGGTGCTGGGAGAAGGCGGCTATGCTGGCAGAGGGGAGGAAGTGGTTAGAGCTGCCGCCACAGCCCCCTGCGGTCATGAGTTCAATCCCAGCCTGCTCCTTGTGACCTTGGGCAGTCACTTAACCATGTTAGAACATAAGAATTTGCCGCTGCTGGGTGAGACCAGTGGTCCATCGTGCCCAGCAGTCCCCTCACACGATGGCCCTTAGGTCAAAGACCGGTGTCCTAACTGAGACCAGCCCTACCTACATAAGTTCAGCAGGAACTTGTCCAACTTTGTCTTGAATCCCTGGAGGGTGTTTTCCCCTATAACAGCCTCCGGAAGAGCATTCCAGTTCTCTGCCACTCTCTGGGTGAAGAAGAACTTCCTTATGTTTGTACGGAATCTATCCCCTTTTAACCCTCTCGTTCTCCCTACCTTGGAGAGGGTGAACAACCTGTCCTTATCTACTATGTCTATTCCCTTCAGTATCTTGAATGTAAACTATTTGGGGTAAATAACTTCATGAAAACGTGTTTAATAACTCTATAATAAATAACTAGATAGGGGCTGGGAGAAAAGTCTGGGTCATGGGTCACTAGACTGACTCTATCTATAAAGCCATAATTTGTTTGTGGGGGTGGGGGGGGTTACCACACAAATACACTGAGCCTGAAAAACACTGAATTGCTTGAAAACTAAATCATAAACCCCTCATCAGTCAAGGAGGGTAATTAGGACATTGTACAGTGACCCTGCCTGAAAGCCCCATCGCTATTCCTCTAACGTACTAACCTACATCAGATAAAAGTCAAAATGGCCCATCTGCTTTGCCGACATTGATAACTTTCCCCCTAAATTTTCAGCTGAAAATAAATTTGAACTTAGGAGCATCAAAGTTCTGATTATACATTTAGGCCTGCTATTAATTTGCTTAAATTTAGGAGGTATTTAGCTAAGTTGGGAGCCTAGATGAAAATCAGTGCCAAGTTCCTAAATTTAGGACTTGTGAGAAGTTTTCCAGACGATATTTCACGCACAGTGGTCAGTGCCATGGGCAGAATTAGCCTAATTCTAATTGCAGAGGTCACTGGAGTTTATGCGGGTCCTGGACTCACATAAAGGATGCAGGTTAGTGCCTGCTGCCCCCTCCCTTCCCTGTGATCCCGTTCCCTCCCACCCCCGACATGTGGAGGGGCAAGAACCTTTTTACTGTTGCTGGCTGCATGGAGTGGATTAAACTAGCAGTGGCGACGCAGCATCAGAGAAACCTGACTCCTATCAAGCATTTTCTGATGCTTTACCTGTTACTTTTGGCCTGTCTTGATATACTTGCAGTAGCCCGTTCTCACGGTGGCCAATCCAGGTCTCTAGTACCTGGCCAAAACCCAAAGAGTAGCAACATTCCATGCTACCGATCTAGGGCAAGCAGTGGCTTCCCCCATGTCTGTCTCAATAACAGACTATGGGCTTTTCCTCCAGGAACGTGTCCAAACCTTTCTTGTTTTCTATTTTGTTTGTATTTATGGGTTTTTGTTTTCCAAAAACACTTTATTAATAATTGAAATACTTTTAAAAACATCAATCTTGTATAGTCAAGCTTTTAACAATACATTAGTTCATTTTATATCTTATTTCTTAATACATACTAAGAATATCAATGTATCTAGATATCTTCTATAACCCCCCTCCCTTCCTCCCCCCCCCCTTCCCACCCCGGTGAGAGGATGTGTGCAGGAGATTCATAAACTATAAAGGTTTCATATGTACTCCAAATGGTATTATATCTATGTATCTGGTTTCTCCGGAGAGCAGTTAATTTTGACATTTGTTGTATAAATTGGACTTTAGACAACAGCACTCGAAACACTGGAAGATCTGGTTGTTTCCAAGTCGATGCCAAAACCAGTCACCTCTGTTGCTTAATTGGCAAGGCAGCTGGTCCTATATTCACAAACAGCACTCCATAGTTTGGGGTATCGAAATTCCTATCACTGCATCCATAAAGGATATCTCTCTATTCCAATATGCTTGTGCCTTTATACAATGCCACCATACGTGTTCAAAATTCCTCCTTTCTCACATCCTCTCCAACATTTATCCGATCCTTTCCCATACATAGCTCGCAGCCGCACTGGAGTATAATACCAGCAAAACATCTTATAACCATTTTCTATCATATTGCTAGCTATAGTGCCATAGAGAAGGGAATGCGTTATTTTAGACCGTTCCTCTAACCCTAATTCCACTAGATCCTCCCAAAAATTGAAACTATCATTCCCCTCTGCAAAAGGTATATTCCGCGTAGGAAAACTAGGAACATCCCTCCCCTTTAGAACCACAGAACTCTGGAATAACCTCACATCCCTGCTCAGAGTTTCAAGTTCCCTCCAATCCTTCCGCAAACACCTGAAAACTTGGCTCTTTTCAAAAATCTAACACCTCCCGCTCTTTGGTTCTTTATCTTCCTAGCTCCTTTCCTATAACCCTTCATTGTAGCTCCTTTTCAATCTAACCCTGTAAACCGTGCCGAGCTCTACGCTTGTGGAGATGGCTCGGTATACAAACCTAAGGTTTAGTTTAGTTTTAGTTTCTTTATCAGTATAGCATTTGCCATCGACGCCTGTACTTCAAAGGCGAGTGAAGATGCTCCAATTGTGCATTATATAATCTAGTAATACTACCTCTCCCACTTTCTTTTATCATTGCCCTTCCTAAATTTGACTTCTTTAAAGACCACTTTTCTAATAAAGCTTTCAATTTGTTTAAAATAAAATAGATCTCTCGGTAAGAGACCGTATTCTTCCACCAATACTTCCAAAAGGAGTAATTTTCCCATCCTCCAATAATTGATCCAATGTTTTAAGACCTTTCCTACCCCATATGTGGAAGGCCACATCAACCTCACCTGGAGCAAAATTAGGCATACATATAAAAGCTGCCCCCATAAAATAAATCTTATTTCCAAAACATCGCCTATGCACTTGGGTCCACAAATCAAGAGTATGTCGTATTATAGCAGAAAGTTGTAAGTATTGGAACAAGGGTATTGCCCAAAGTGGGGACGTGCCCAATAACTCTTGCTCCAAACACACCATGATTTGCCCTTATCCCATTTCCAGTTAATTAAGTAGCGTAATTGGGCTGCTTGATAGTAATATCGAAAATGTGGAACTGCCATTGATGCATCATGACACAAATTACTCTTGGTGTCTTATGTTGCCAAATATAAGCAAATATCTTTCGCTCCAAGTGAAGAAAAAATTTACTAGGTAGAGGGATCGGTAGAGCTGAAAAAAGATACAACAGTCTCGGGAGCACCACCTTCTTAATTGTTTGTACCCTGCCTAGTCAGGAGATATTAAGATGTTTCCACCTCTCCATGTCCTACCAGATCACTTTCAAAAGGGGAGGATAATTAGCAGTATACAGCATGTCAATTTGCTTAGTTACATTAATCCCCAAATATCGTAATGATTGTTGAGCCCATTTAAAGGAATAATTACTAGAAATCCATCTATGATCTAGATCTGATAGGGTAAGATCCAAAATTTCTGACTTAGACATGTTTATCCGAAATCCTGACACTTGTCCATAAGCTGTCAAAGTTTCTACTACAGCTTTCAGTGAAGTGGGAGGATCTTGGATTGTAAAAAGGATGTCATATTTTTGTCTCTAAGCCACCACAGCTTATACCTGTAATGTTTAAAGCTTGTTGCACCGATTGAGCAAAAGGCTCCATAGCTAATGCAAAGAGTACAGGTGACAGAGCACATCCTTGACAGATCCCCCTTCCCAAAGTAAAACAATCAGTATAGCTTCCATTAATATTAATCGGGGCCAAAGGAGCTATTAATCAAAGCCAGTGGAGAAAAGTTCCTGACATCCCCATCTTTTCTAATACTTGAAATAGATAGGACCAATATACCCTATCAAATGCCTTCTCAGCGTCAACGTCCAGAATAAGCATCGAATCATGTCCACCAGCAGCTTGCCACAATATATGGCAAACTCTACGAATATTATCAAACATCTGGTGGCCCTGTACAAACCCAGATTGATTATTAACTACTAAATGGGGCATATATGTCTGTAAGCGTTTGGCTAAAATCTTAGTAAACAATTTATAGTCCACATTTAACAGTGAGATAGGCCTATAGGAGGAACAGGATGTCCGATCTTTACCTGGTTTTAATATCAAAGTTATACCAGCTAAGAGTAAGGCAATTCCTATCTATCTACCAAAGTGTTATAAAAGCCATCTAATCCGGGCGATTTTCCCACCGGCATATCTTTAATAGCCCATGTTAGTTCTTCAGGGATAGTTCAGTAGCTTCTCCAGGCGTAAGACTAGGTAGATGTATAGAATCTAGATAGGAACAGATGTCCGCTTTTTTCGGTATATGCTCAGGTTGATATAATTGCTGGTAATAATTAATAAATAACTTGTTGAATATGGTCAGGGGTGGTACAATCCCTGCCAGATCCTTGCACAGGTGCAACCACATTGCGAAGTTGTCTTTTTTTTCAACTTATGGGCCAATATTCTACCCGCCCTATTTGTTTCAAAATATTCCTGGCGTAACTATCAAGCATTTTCTGAAACTTCACCTGTTACTTTTGGCCTGTCTTGATATACTTGCAGTAGCCCGTTCTCACGGTGGCCAATCCAGGTCCCTAGTACCTGGCCAAAACCCAAAGAGTAGCAACATTCCATGCTACTGATCCAGGGCAAGCAGTGGCTTCCTCCATATAAGAAAAGCCTTACTGGGTCAGACCAATGGTCCATCAAGCCCAGTAGTCCATTCTCACGGTGGCCAATCCAGGGCACTAGTACCTGGCCAAAACCCAAGGAGTAGTAATATTCAATGCTACCGATCCAGGGCAAGCAGTTGCTTCCCCCATGTCTTTCTCAATAACAGACTATGGACTTTTCCTCCAGGAACGTGTCCAAACCTTTCTTGTTTTCTATTTTAATGTTTGTATTGTTTGGATTTATGATTATTTGTTTTGCTTGTTCCCTGCCCTGGATAAAGGCAGATTACAAATAATAAATCCACTCTGTGGGCCCCCATTTTAAATGCCTGGCCACTCCTGCCTCTCATGATTGCAAGTGCAGAATGGCTGCCACACCCTCTAGTGAAGCTTCATGGTACAATTTCAGTGTTTTTATTTATTGAATTAACTCTGTTTTATTGAATCAATCAAGAACCCCCCCCCCTCTTCCTTATTGCTGAAGCCTATGAGTGGTTGCCAAGAGCCTGTTGAAATGAATTCCGTTCTTTGTTTTACAGTTCTCAAGAATTTTTAATATAGTCTGTTTATTTTCCTAAACTTCAAGAATGTAACTCTTCATGTCCTTGTGGTTTGGAAAATGAATATAAATAGACCAGATAAATAATGGCTTAAAAGCTTGCATATTTCTTGTTTTCTAAAGGCATTAATCATTCGGAACATTTTTATATAACCTTGACAGAAAACCTCTGTTTTCTTGTCTGTCACCGCTCACTCCAGTCAGCTTGAATTATCAGGATGCCCCTAATAAATATACATGAAATAGATTTGAATACAAAAGAATGAATAAGCGCGCAAATTGGTTTTATGTACCTTGGATTGCAAGTAACTTGGTGTGTGATTGTTTCGAGCAAAACATTTTATTAAATTTTAACTTGATAAAAGAGCACGGTCTTGCAATATGAGTAAGTATACACGCGTCACGTCATCACAACTGAGCCAATGGTTCTTCTCTCGCTGATGCTGCGAGGTCTTGCAATTCAAGAACGCACTGAATACGCGCGTCAAGTCATCACAACGGAGCCGTGGTTTCTGCTCTCTCTCTGATGCTGCAGGAGTGTAGTGACTGTTCTGTGGTATTTTGTATTAAAGTTTTTGGGTTGTTGAATGAATCGTCCGAGGTTTGACTGTATATTCATCATGGATATTTCAAAATCGAGTGGGCTAATGTGTATGGAGCTGGAAGATGCCTCTTTCATCTGTGTGGAATTAGTCTGCCTCCGACATTTCCTGGAACCCTGGGCAAAATCCTTCATAAGAACATAAGAACTGCCATCTCCGGATCAGACCCATGGTCCATCGAGTCCGGCGATCCGCACACGCGGAGGCCCAGTCAGGTATACACCTGATGTAGTTTTGGTCACCCATATCCCTCTATGCCTCTCGTAAGGAGATGTGCATCTAATTTGCCTTTGAATCCTAGCACAGTGGATTCCTTAATAACCTCCTTTGGGAGAGCATTCCAGGCGTCTACCACTCGCTGCGTAAAACAGAACTTCCTGACATTTGTCCTGGACTTGTCCCCCCTTAGCTTCAAACCATGTCCTCTTGTCCGTGTTGCGTTGGACAATGTAAATAATTTATTTTCCTGCTCTATTTTATCGATGCCTTTCAGCATTTTGAACGTCTCGATCATGTCCCCTCGCAGCCTCCTCTTCTCAAGGGAGAACAGTCCCAGTTTCTTGAGTCGTTCCTCATATTCCAAGCTCTCCATACCTCTTATTAGCTTCCTTGCGTTATATCCCCAAGACACTGGTTAACTTGGCTTGAAAACTAGGGAGGGACCTAGGAAAGGCTAATGACATACCCCATGTAGTTTTGAGCCATTACCGAATAAATATGCGCAGAAGAAAACACGATGTTTCGTGTTGTTTCATTCGCTGATAATAATGTCCTTTAGCTGGAAATAATGTACTCTATGGGCCATTTTGGGTCTTCTAAATAAAAGTCATTTTTCCCTATTCTTGAGTACATATGTGCAAACTCAGGAGAGTTTTCCACCTAGTCCACACCTGTTACCGCATAAAAAAAATTCCCATAAATTTTCTGGCTGCCAATCCCTCTTGATGATAATCAACCTAAAATACACTTGTCCTCCGTATGCACAGGTGAGACGTTCCAAGACCTTTTGCGGATACCCAAAACTGTGGATAGCATTTCCTCGTAAATATGATTTTACATTTATTGTGATAACATGGTAATGAAAGCGGAGGCTAACCGAGTGTGAGTAAAGCACCCCAATGCACTCAGTACTTCATATGCCAATGAATGCAGACAGCGAGAACGCTAGAGACTAACCTGATGGGTTCAGAGGATGAAGAGAGATGAGTCAGACACTGAGCACGATGGGTCAGGAAGGTTTTGCCATGGAACTCGGAATGGGTGCAATTTCTCAAAATTTCTATTCAATGTTTCTGGGCCACAGTATAACACGAATAACTGAAACCATAGAAACCGATTCTGCAGATATGGGGGGGCGAGCAACTACTGTACCACAGTCTTTTTGTAACATCTCTAATGATCATTATATTCCTTTCTGCGCTGTTTCATTCAACTGCAGAACATTCCGGAAAAGAAATCACATCAATGGAAATCCCCTATGCAAATGTTTCTGCAAATTTACAACACAAATCTCTAGTAATTCAATAACAGAGGAAGAACTATTGCCATGAAAAGATAAACCTAAAAATAAGGTCGGCAACCAAGTTCATTGGTCTAATATGGGGGTGGGCAACCATCATCCTCAAGGGATACAATCAAGATTTCTATGACAACTATACATGAGAATGATTTGCATGTATGGCTTCCATTGTATTCAAATAAATGAATGCATATTCAAATAAATCATGCATACTTAAAATGGAAATCTTGAAAACTCAACTGGGTTGTGGCTTTTGAGGACTGTGGTTGCCCAACCTCGGTTTAACATTTGTAACTAGTTTACAGGGATGCTGAATCCTTCTTTTGACCACAATGAGCGGTTTTGAACATACATTATCCATTCATAGGTCATCCTTTAGGGATCTGAGGAAGGACTCACAGTTGTTTGAAGCTAGTTCAACAAAGGGGTCTCACCAATAGTTTGCTTGTTACATAATTAAGAACATAAGAATAGCCTTACTGGGTTAGACCAATGGTCCATCAAGCCCAGTAGCCTGTTCTAATGGTTGCCAATCCAGGTCCCTAGTACCTGGCCAAAACCCAAAGAGTGGCAACATTCCATACGGAATTCCAAGGAATAGCAACATTCCGGAATCCCAAAGAGTAACAAGATTCTAGAATCCCAAAGAGTAGCAACATTCCATGCTACCAAACCAGGGCAAGCAATGGCTTCCCCTATGTATTTCTCAATAACAGACTATGGATTTTTCCTCCAGGAACTTGCCCAAACCTTTCTTAAAACCAGCTACTCTATCCGCTCTTACTACAACTTCTGGCAATGCTTTCCAGAGCTTAACTATTCTCTGAGTGAAAAAAATATTTCCTCCTATTGGTTTTAAAAGTAGTTCACTGTAGTTTTATCGAGTGTCCCCTAGTCTTTGTAATTTTTGAGGGAGTAAAAAATTGATCCACTTGTACCCGTTCTACTCCACTCAGGATTTTGTAGACTTCAATCATATCTCCCCTCAGCCGTCTCTTTTCCAAGCTGAAGAGCCCTAACCCTTTTACATTACATCAGTGTTTTCTATTCCGCCATTGCCTTGCGGTTCAAGGCGGATTACAGAAGAGGATTTCTGGACATGTCCAGAGGTGTTACAGAGTAGAGCGGGTTGCTTCAGAGGATTGAAATGTTTCATACGGTGTTAGTTAGTCTTCATGGATTTCTTGAATAGCAGGGTTTTTATTTCTTTTCTGAAAGTTTTGTAGTCTGGGGTCACGATTAGTAGATTGGAGAGTTGGTGGTCTAGTTTTGCTGCCTGTGTGGTTAGAAGGCCATCGTACGTTTTTTTTCCATTTGATGTCTCTGATTAGAGGGTATGTGAATGGTGTCTGGGTTCTCCTGTGTCTGGTTGTGGTAGTTTGGATTAGGCGGTTGTTCAAGTAGGCTGGGTTGTCACCATTTATGGATTTAAATAATAGACAGTAGAATTTAAATATTATTCTTGCTTGAATTGGGAGATGTGGTTGTGTTTTCTTAGTGAATAGATTAGTCTCAGGGCTGTGTTTTGTACTGCTTGTAATTGTTTTATAATTGTTGCGGGGCAGGGGAGATATAGGATGTTGCAGTAGTCAAGGAGACCTAGGACTACTGGACCATGAGCTGGAATTGTTTTCTGTCGAAGAATTTTTGAACTTGCCTTAGATTTCTCATGACCGCAAATGCTTTCTGTATTGTATTGATGATTTGTGGTTACATGGTGCAGCATCTGTCTATCGTCATTCCCAGAAGTTTGGGAATGACGATAGACAGATGCTGCACCATGCAACCATGCAAGAGGAATTCCATCCCCTTTATCATCTTGGTCGCTCTTCTTTGAGCCTTTTCTAGCGTCGCTGATCCTTTTTCCTAGGTACTCATGTAGACTTAACAAATATGGCCAAACTGACGGTGACACTTTCTGTTTCATTCCCAAAACTTGTCTTCTGTATGCCAAAATAGTTTTTACTGTTTTTATTAGGGGCCTGTGACCTTCAGATCTGGCACTAAGAAGGTTTCAACTGTCCCATTTTAGAGACATCAAATTTTCCCACACTCAGATTCTGTTTCAAATAACTTGTTTTTCATTTGAAAATAAAGAAGTGTTTTATCCTAACGTGAGAAAGGTACGTTGTCTGTTTTGCTCAGTATAACAGGGTTGTCTTGGTCTTTCCATGGGAAAATGCAATGGAGTCCATTAAAAGTTGGCTACGAGAGATTCTAGTCATTGGCAGGCGTGGGAAGATGAAGCTGAGTCCACTATTTGGACTGGCTTATGTTGGCGATAGGATTTTACTGAATAGTCACATTAGGGATGCATTAATTACAATTAATTGCACAATTAAACATATGCTATTCATTATTTTTCCTCTCAGCAGCTCCTTGTGATTCTGGGCAAGTCACTTAACCCTCCTTTGCCCAGAATCACAGGGAGCTGCAGTGGTAAAAAAAATAAAAAAATAAATAACCTTTAATTGCGTAATTATCGATTTTTATCAACATGCAGCCCTAATAAAATTACCCCCTCTTTTATGAACGCTTAGCGTGGGTTGGAGCGCCAGCAGCGGCATTAACTGCTCCAACGCTCATAGGAATTCCGTGAGCGTCGGAGCAGTTACCGAAAAGATAAGGAATGCAAAATATAAATTGAAAAAGTAGAAATAAAAAAATCTGAAACAGCCTCACAGTCTGCAGAAAAGAAGCCTAATCCAGACATTTTATTTGAATTCGCAAGAAGTTATTTTTACATATTATGAACAAAACAGTAACATTGCTGGGTGCAGTGTACATGAGCTTCAGCAAGCAGTCGGATACCCCAAGGCGCGCTAATTGATTTAGGAATATAATGGATGTCTTAGCATTTAGCGCGCCTCTTAATGAGTTAGACATTAATTACATGCAATGCATGTATAAAATTATAGCATTTATGTGCCTGATTGGCACTATTAATTGATAATTACATGTGTAAGTACTAGATGCTATAAAATGCGCTAACAGATTTAGTGTATGCTAAATGCCACGTGGCCCATCCAGTCTGCCCATCCACAGCATCCACTACCACCTCCTCCTCTCCCTAAGAGATCCCAGGCTTTCTTGAATTCAGACACCACCTATTCCGGGCGACTGTTCCACGCCTCTACCACCCTTTCTGTAAAAAAGTATTTCCTCAGATTACTCCTGAGCCCGTCACCTCTGAACTTCATCCTACGCCCTTTCATTGCAGAGCTTCCTTTCAAATGAAAGAGACTCGACTCTTGCGCGTTTACGCCAAGTAGGTATTTAAATACAAATTGTAAATAGTAACAAAAAAATCCAAAAATTACACCAGCGGTGGGATAGGTGGAGTTTTTTATGCCCACTTGTAATCCATGCGGATTGCTGCCGATAAATTAACATATTTGAGGCTTTTTCTCCACTTTTGGATATGTCAATCTCCAGAGGCTATCCCACCAAAGTCAAATTGGCTTACACAGTAGGGGTAAAGTACAGCACCACCTAGAAATAGAGAATTCTTAAGGCGCGAAGGCATCCTTAAACAGAAAAGTCTTTTGTTTGGTCCTATATATGGGTCTGGAGGAGTCATTCCTGAAATGGCTTGGAAGTGGGGGACTACAGAAAAGACTGATTTGCGTGCGGTGTCATAAAATACATGTCAAAGTGAAGGAACCGAAAGGAGATTTTGTTGACAATGTGAAAGGGATTAGTATAAACTATGCCTTCTCACTTTTAAATCTCTGGCATCTAAAACCCCAGCCTTTATTTATAGGGTTTTAATCCCGTACACATCACCTAGACTTCTGAGGTCAAGTGACCAAAATTGGTTGGTCATTCCCTCTCTTAAAGTAATTAAAACAAGGTGGCAGACAATTTTTTCTGTCACGGCTCCTCAATCTTGGAATTCTCTTCCAATTCACCTAAGAGATGAAAAGAATCTTGGAATATTTAAGAGTAAATTAAAGAGTCTTCTTTTTCAAGATGCATTCAATGTTTAATTGAACTGCTTTTGGCTCTGAAACTTTTTTTTTCTTTTACTACTTCTATCATTTTTTATTCCCCATCCTATTGTTTTTACCTTAATTGTTCTACTTTTATATCTAAATTGTATTTCATCCCGAGTTTTCCTCTTGTTTCTTTTTTTATCAATGTATGTCTATCTTAATTTATTATGTATTAGTAGCTACGAAACTTGTTGTTTATATTTGTAATTTTAATCATTATTATGTATCAGTAGCTATGATACATTTCTTTTAAATTTGTCTCCCCTTATTTTGTATTTTTGTAATTTTATTACTTTGTACATCGCTTAGAATTCGGAATAAGCGATTAATCAAATGTTATAATAAACTTGAAACTTGAAAGCTGGTGTGTTTACTTGTGCAATGGGGTGTGGGCAGCCAGGAGCATGAGCTCTTTAAGTCTGTCCCCATACGCCTTATCACGAAGACCACCAAGCATTTTAGTAGCCTTCTTCTGGAATTGTACATGCATCAATGCCTCCTTTTTCCTACTGGCCATACCTCTCCTTATACACCTTATTTTCAACCCAATTTAAAAATGTCGTTATTTTCCAACTGCAGGAAAATGGTGAACTATATAGGGGATATTTCTGTGCCTCCTAAAAGATACCTGCTTCTTTCAGGCCTGGATTCCTCTGAATGTTTCCAGTTAACTCTCTCTCTCTCTCTGTTTCTACAATCTTTCCTTCCAGCAGCAAAACCTTGGCCCTACATCTGCAAAGCTGTCTAGGAAATACTTTTTTTTTACAGAAAGGGTCTCCCAGAAAAGGTAATAGAGACGGAGATTGTGTCTGAATTCAAAAGGACTTGGGATAGGCACGTGGGATCTCTCGGAGAGAGAAAGAGAGAATGGTTCACCATTGTGCTACAATGCCTCCATGTCATCTTCTGCTAATCCAGCAATAGCTCCCAATTGGGGCTCGATGTGTTCTTTGTTAATTACATTTTGTGATTGGGAAGGGGCCCAATACAGCTTGCAAGTGTTAGCAGGTTAATATGCGCAGGAAAGGGAGAGCGATTAGCATTCGCCATTGGAAATTAACAGGAGGCAATTATTAAACAGCTGTTAAGTAGAGATAAGTGGAGATAATGATCATACAGAAGGAGCCCCAGGCCCCAGCCTGGCCAGCTATGATTTTATTTAAGCTGGAGTTGAAACTAGAAGATTCTTTGGGAGAGAAGGCCAACAGGCATGTTTAATAAACCCACTGCCATATATAAAGTCTGGCATGACCGCTATTATGCCCCCAACTGTATATTAGATTTTGATCTCGGATTGAATGTTATTTTTATTTTGAAATGAACAATGAGTTGCGCAGTGCACACACAGATATACCTGTCCACACGCTCAAAGTCAAGTTAGTCTTGCAAAACATTGCACTGGACAATTATTTGTTGATTTAGAGTTCGAGGCCAGATGCATGCAAATGTTTCCTGTTCCAGCTCTCACGTACGCCACATTTTATCGGAAGGGACTGTCCTTCAGTTTTATTAAAGGAGAGAGACACAAAGAGAGAATGAGATGGACAGAGAAAGAGCGCAAAATTTTATTTACCACAAAATACAGATGTTAAATTCCCTCCCCCCCTCCCCTTTTACAAAACTGTAGTGCAGTTTTTAGCGCTGGCCGCGGCAGTAACAGCTCTGATGCCCATAGGAATTTTATGAGCGTCAGAGCTGTTACCGGTGCATCCGGCGCTAAAAACCACGCTATGGTTTTGTAAAAGGGGGGATGGTATTAATGAGGAACAACCTACTCATTACAGAGACGTGTTATCAATATTGAGCTCCATCAAATTTTTAGTCAGAGGCCAACTATTTTAGCCTTCTGTCACCAAACTTCTGCCTCATAAGTCCCAATCTCACCCTTGCTGTACCACTTCTATGCCCCAAGAATGCATAAAAGAAGGCAGATAAAGACCATGTGGCCTGTTCATTCTACCATCCCTTCTTCTCCCTTAGATATCCTATGTACTTGTCCTAGGCTTTCTTGAATTCTGTTCATCTCCACCACCTCCACCAGGAGGCCATTCCATGAAGAAGTATTTCCTCAGGTTAATTTTAAGCATGTCTCACCTTTATCCTATATCCCTTCATTCCAGAGCTTCAATCGAAAGAGACTTGCCTCATGTGCATCTATGTCACAGGCTTACATATATTTAAATGCCTCTATCATAATTCCCCTCCGCTGTTTTCTTTCAAAGTATACAGATTGAGATCTTTAAGTCTGTCCCCAGACACCTTATGACGAAGACCACACACCATTTTATTAGCCTTACTCTGGATCGACGACATCCTTTTTATATCTTCTTGAAGGTTGGGCTTCCAGAATTGTACACAATATTTTAAATGAGGTCTCGCCAAAGTCTTATAAAGGGGCATCAATACCTCCTTTTTCCTACTGGCCATACCTCTCCCTATGCAACCTAGCATCCTTCTAGCTTTCACCGTCACCTTTTCAACCTGTTTGGCCACCGTAAGATCATCACATACAATCACACCCAAGTCCCGCTCTTCCGTCGTGCACATAAGCTCTTCACTCCCTAAACTGGAGAAGAGGCATAATTTGCATATATGTGTTTATTGTTTATTAAACTTGATATACTGCCTTAGTTGCAGCACATTTCAAGGTAGTTTACACTAAAAAAATACTATTTAAAAAACAGAAATAGAACGCCATTAATAAAATAGGAAAGAAACTAATATTCATTCCAGAAACATAAACATTCAAAACCTAATCAATTTTAGTATATAGGTCCCTATCTGGTGCTGGATCTATAAGACCATCCATTATTCCTGAACTAGACTTGATCAGAAACCTCAATGATGGTATGGAAGTGGTTCCAAATGGGTTAAATTCAACTATTTAAATAATTGGGGTTGTTTTAAATAGACAACCGAGTGATAGGTCATTATTGAGATGGCTTGGGGAAGTCCACTGCGTATTCCAAGGATAAACTGCATAAAATCTACTTTACTCTTGGGATCTTGCCAGGTAATTGGGACCTGGGTTGGCCACTGTTGGAAGCAGGATACTGGGCTTGATGGACCTTTGGTCTGTCCCAGTACGTCAATTCTTATGTTCTTATTTGAGCCAAGTATAGGACAATGAAGCCATTGTGACATCACTGCTGAGGTTGGCTCTTAGGCATTGGTGGAATGAGGCATTATGACATCACAATCTCAGCTCTGGAATATTGCTACTCTTCGGGTTTTTGCCTGGTACTTGGATCCTGGGTTGGCCACTTTTGGAAACAGGATATTGGGGTTGAAGGACCTTCGGTCTCTCCCAATATGGCAATTGTTATGTGAGTCACCTATAGGACAATGAAGCCATTGTGACATCAACAATGAGGTTGGCTCTTAAGCAATTGTGGAATGAGGCATTATGATATCACAATCTCAGCTCTGGAATGTTGCTATTCTTTGGGTTTCTGTCTGGTACTTGGGACCTGGGTTGGCCACTGTTGGAAACAGGATACTGGGCTTGATGGACCTTCAGTCTGTCCCAGTATGGCTATTTTTATGTTCTCTAAATAGAATTCTGCAATGTTTGAGCAGAATAGCTCAATATTCCACTAGCTGCTTTCAGCACATTTGCCTAGAGACTGCCTTCATTTTCTGCAGCTTTAGCAAATTAGGCTCCCTAATAAGCAGTCTGTAATTAGCAATTGTGGTTGATATTCGTATTAATGACTGTGAAAACATTTGATTACAGGAGAAGTAGGCAACAGCAAACCCCATTGAATGCTGAGGCCAATATAATTTGAATAAGATTAGCTTCTCTCCAAGAGAGATAAGGAGTAATGAAAAACAAGTCAAAGCCACCGTGCTATTACTTTGTCAATACTAGCTGATAAATCTCACTTTGCAGAGTTCTCGGGACGGGTACACTGCAACCACACTGCGGGGATCTCTAGAATGAGGTTGTGGTATAACTTATATGGGTAAATCTAGAGGTGATGCTACCACAAAAACACATTAAAAATTGGTTGAGCAGGAACGGGCCAAATGATTCCATTTAAACCCAGTCTCACTACCCCCTGCACCATTCACTTTTGACTCATGGTCTACAAACCAAGATGTGAAACACTGGTTGGGACTGAAAGAATCAAGTGGGCCAGGGATGATTAGAGAGGGAGGATCCCACGACTGTAAAATTCGGGTAATTCTCTGTCTTTTAAGCTCCCTGTACCTGTTCTGATGCTTCTGTTAGCACCAATGAGTGATCAGAATGCAGACGGGATCACAAGATTAACGTCAAAACAACTGGACTAAGATGGAACATTCCAGTATCTATTGGAAAAGCCAAGAGTTCCCTAAAATAGTTCCTCGGTGGTTCTTGCTCAGTAAACAGTGCTTTAAGAACACAACAAAACCCCTCTTTTCCCTATAATTTGCGAATCACAGATAATAAAGACAAAGGCGGATCAAAACGTTCATTTACTCAGCCTGACTTTAAAATAGCAAAGACCTTTGACTTCAACACCATTTTTGCCCATCTAAGTCTTCTCTTATCCGAGGCCTTCTGGGGTGCTTTTCTATGTAATTATTTTTGTCATGCTGATGGAAATGTTTTTGAGAAAGAATGATATTTTTTAATTAGGACTAGTATTTTCTCTGATGTAGAGTGTCCATGACAGATACAAAATGCCTTGTAGACAGTAAAGTAATTACAGAAATGCCTTTGAAATATAATTCTGGAATCCTCATGCACAATTAGCTGGGTACCTTCCCACCAGGCCTTAGAGACATAACTAACTGCTTCTTAGAACTATGGCCTCACTAATTTTTAAGCAACTGACTAATTAGCTTTTACAAAGCTTGGTGTTAAGACATGAGTGTTGGATTAAGTATGTGGCTTACACGGTCAAGGTCATTTTTCTTGCAAAACATTCCAAACGCAGCAGGGTGTCTACAAAGCTACCTAGAGTGGCAGAGAACCAAAGAGGAAGAGAAGAAGCTGAGCTGGAGAAGAAGCGATTATCCTACAATCTTCCGTGTCTGGTGGCTGAGATACATCTTAAGTACTTAGCTGGGTGGTGCCGCTGGCTAGTAACTTTGATCACCTTGGCACTATTTGATAGTGCCAGGGCAGAGCTGGGAGTTATGTGGGCAGCAGCAGTATTCAGTGCAAGTAGGAGTGTGTGGCACAGTGGTTAAAGCTACAGCCTCAGCACTCTGAGGTTGTGGGTTCAAACCCACCTGCTCCTTGTGACCCTGGGCAAGTCACTTAATCCCCCCATTGCTCCAGGTACATTAGATAGATTGTGAGTCCACTGCAACAGAGGGAAAAATGCTTTGAGTACCTGGATAAATTCATTTAAACTGTTCTGAGTTCTCCTGGGAGAACAGTATAGAAAACTGAATAAATAATAGAGTGAAAAGTTTCAGCCTCTGATAAGCAGAGCTGGTATTGTGACATCATAATGCCTCATTCCACCAATTAGAGCCAACCTCATCAGTGATGTCACAATGGTTTGATTGCCCTTCACTTGGCTCACTTTTGCTACATTTTGATTTCTAGAGTGGTGAAGTGGTTAAAGCTCCAGCCTCAGCACCCTGAGGTTGTGGGTTCAAATCCCATGCTGCTCCTTGTGACCCTGGGCAGTCCACTTAATTCCCCATTGCCCTAGGTACATTAGACAGATTGTGAGCCCACTGGAACAGACAGGGAAAAATGCTTGAGGACCGTAAACTGCTCTGAGCTCTCCAGGAAGAACGGTAAAGAAAAGTGAATGAATAAATAGTACCTACTTACCTATCGATTAGCTATGCAGATACAGACCTGAATACTGGCCACACCCACCTAACTTCTAGAGGCCACTATAGAGCAGTTGTTCAATGCCAATGCCCCGGAGCTGACCTGCATTGAATAGCCAGGTCTACCTTAATCAGCAACAGTCTGCGTTCAAAAAAACGTTCACAGCTGCCGGCTGTATATTGAGCTCACTCAATAGGTCCTGGATTTATGAAGTGTCAATATTTTGTTTTAGTTCAAAAAGACTTTGCTCACAATTTAGTTGGAGTCGGATGACAGCGGCAGCCTTGGGAGACCCTTGATAAAGCACTTTCTGGTGCAAAACATGTCGGGTCTGACTCCCGGGTTCAGCTGAGATAAGTATTCAACACCTTTTCATATTTATTATAAAGGAAACACAAATGTAAATCTATTTATTATAAAGGCAACATATTTATTAGCAGCACAAAATGAAAAACTAAATAAAAACAAAATCAAATCAAATAGACAGCCAATGATGAAGTGCCACAACGTACTTCCCACAGTATAAAACTATTACAGTGGTGGAGAGGTGGGGCTGAGGCGTCTTTTTGAACTAAAACAAAATATTGACACTTCATAAATCCAGGACCTATTGAGTGAGTTTATAAAACATCTGGATTTGAAGACTACTGCCATTTAATATTAGGCTGTATTCCCAAACATACCCAGGGATAAGCACTGAAGTGTGGTAATTCCTGAATACATTAATGCAAGTTTAGTAACATCATCGGTTAACAGACTGGGGCTTGTATACCACCTTTTTGCACATTGTAACCTCCCGTAAAATCAGTGCAGCCTGAGATAATGTCACAGCCGGTTACTGTGTCTTCGCTACTAGCCCTGAGAAGTCGGAACGCTGTTCAGTTATTAGAGTCAGATCAAACACGTCCCAGAATGCCCAGGATCTATTTGATAGGGTTCTAGAGATTTCTGTGTCCTGGTCATGCCCCATTGTACCTATAGTACCAACATAAAGGAGGCACGTGGGATTTCTTAGAGAGAGAAAGAGATAATGGTTGCTGTGGATGGGCAGACAGGATGGGCCATTTGGCGTTTAGCTGCCATCATGTTACAATGTTTTTATAACAATAAAGCTGTATGACATCACAATACAGTTGTAAAGAGCCTTAGCCTATAGCAGGGGTCTCAAAGTCCCTGCTTGAGGGCCGCAATCCAGTCGGGTTTTCAGGATTTCCCCAATGAATATGCATGAGATCTATGTGTATGCACTGCATTCAATACATATTCATTGGGGAAATCCTAAAAACCTGACTGGATTGCGGCCCTTAAGGAGGGACTTTGAGATCCCTGGCCTATAGGGAGGAGATGTAAATGTTAAGAGCCTTAGCCAATATGGAGAGGAGAAGACAGTGGATGCTGCAGATGGGCAGACTGGATGGGCCATTTGTCCTTTAGCTGCCGTCATGTTTCTATGTTTCACAGATCTTAACAGCACTGTCAATCTTGATCATTATCCACGATCTTCCTTTCAGAGTTTGCAGATGCCATGGCCAGTTTTCACTGTAAGAGAGTTGTATAACTGTTCTCCGGCCTGAATTTGATCTATCTTTGGGTTCAGGCCTTTGAGGTAGGAGCTGCATTACCCAGGCATTTTCCACAGAGCACTCTTTGTCAGTCTGGAATGCACAGTGACCGGATATAAAGCTCTGACCCTGCCAGACATTTGCAGAGTTTGAGCACTCTTCAAACGAGCTCAGTTTCTCAGATTCTCGTCAAATGAGGTTCACGTTCTCCTTCACTCTTTCCATCATGACCAGTGGAGGGTATGCACAAGTTGAACTAGGTCATCTGCTCCTCAGTTTGGGAATTTATGTGCTGAACTTAGTGATAGCAAAAAGAGGGGGACTATTTATGGAAATTTTATAGATCTCTCAACTTCATTCTAGTTGAAAAGAGTTCATTGGGAATTTCTAGTGTTGTAGCTAATAAAATATGCTAGTAAAATTATTTGGCAGTGGCCATCTTTTTCCAATGGCAAGGCCATGAAGGAAGCAAGTCTTCATTTATACCAAAAAACATAGATGGTGTTGTGGCCCCTTAAGTTGGCCATTGCAGCTGTGATCATTGGGTAGGAAGGTAGGGCAGGTCTAGAACAGCTAGCCAGGATAAATGGAAGGGCCAAAATTCAGCTGTCAGTGCTGAGAGGTTCTAGCTGCCATCAGCATTATTCCAGGCTATTCAATGTTCAAGCCATGTCTGTTTGATTCCTTGAGATATTGCCAGGTACTTGGGACCTGGGCTGGCCACTGTTAGAAACAGGATACTGGGCTCTATGGACCTTCTTTGGTCTGTCTCTTATGTAATATCCCGGTTTATGCAGCTGGCATTTCATATGCAGATAAGTGTGATATTCAGCACTGCATATCTTATAAGCGACATCACTTAAAGCCAAAACTGACTTTCATGCAGTCCAATTTGACCCCTCAACTGAGGTGATTAAGTGCTGAACTTTGCCACTTAACCGCAAAAGTATCAACTCTGTTCCCAGCCCAGCCTCAAAATAGCCATTGTTTGGTGGTATTCAGCTGCAGTAACTCAAAAGCCCAGCACAGGTGATTTAACCATCCAAGAGCTGTTTCTGGATGGTTCCATTGTTTTAAATATCGACCCTATAGGTGTCAAGATATATTGGTATCGTTTTTTATGTACGTTATTTTGTAATCTGCTTAGTCAGAAGTGGACTAGAAGTGTTTTAAATAAGTAAATAAAAAAGATACTTGATATCAGATCCCTTTACTTCCCAGTGCTGCGACCTCAGATGTATCTGGCCATCAGGTTCTTCTCTTTCTTCGCAGATGGAGGCCTCAGCCTTGGTACCGCTGGATCCAGTGCTGGGCCAAGCCTAACCAGTTTTACCCTGTCCAAATTTGTACCTGATGCAACAGTAGGTTAAGTGTTTTGCCAAAGCAGTGGGATTTGAACCTGGCTTCTCGGCTCACTGCTCTAACCAAAGAGATAAGCTCAGTCCAGGGAAACCCAATGGAGAACAGCCTACATCCAGATTTTTATACCAGATCCATTTTGAGTCCATTGGACCTAATCCAGGAGAGCTAATACTGGGATATTGTTTATTTATTCATTTTAAAATTCAGAATCCACATCTTTCCCAATATTCAAACGACGCATGCTAGAAAATCAGCCACATATTAACACGTAAAGATGATAGATTTCTGCATCGATCACAAACCAGTACAGGAAAAATAATAGAAATTTAAGACACATAATTTACCTGATCATATTTGGCTTAGAATAAAATCTTCTACGGTAAAATAGTTATACAGAAGCTGGGTTTTGCATAACTTTTAGCAGGATCAGTGTCTCGGTTTCTTGAAAGGCAACTGACTTGGTATCCAAATTTAGCCACCAGAGCTCTGAGTGGTTTTCTCATTTTTGACGCTCACCTGAGTCCATTCTGCATCTCAGGCAGATCAGAATAACTTGTTTTTATACTTCTGAACCAAGCCTGAATAAGGGGTCCCTCAGCTAGAATCAGGTTTGTACAGGAAAGCAATACAGATTAGATCTTTTAAGATCTTTTAAGAAATTTCAGGATGTATGGAAACCATTAACAAAATATTGTCAGGATTAAGTAAAATTATTTCCCTTATGTTTATTAGTTTATGAGGTAGGGAGGGGGGGGGTATTTTATTATTACATATATCATACAATAATGGAGTATATGGTTGGGGGGGATGGGCGAGGGATAGGGATAAGAATATATGTAATATACAAATGATTGTTTATAAGTGATGTATTTATTGTTACTGTGAATGAAAATATTAACACTTAATGTAATTTGTGAAAATGAATAAAGAATTATAAAAAAAAAAAAAGATCTTTCTTTTTGTAATTCATTTCATCGGATGCTTATGACGTCGGGATACTCACTTGCTCTCTTAATTAGATTGGTTTTGTTAGAGTAGCTTATCCTTCTTAATTTGCCCTTTAGGAATTGATTGTGTAGAAAGCAGGTGGCAGGGACACTGTGGCTACAAAGACCTGAAGACATAAGTCACTTGGCAAGAGGTCGAATCAGGAGCAGGAATTACATGGAGAATCAACCAGCTCCAACTAGCCCCAAAGCCATCAGTGCAAATTGAACTGTTAAATCCCGTCACTGTTAATGGGTAATTAATCTAACATGGGACTCTTAAGGAAAATTTAAATTATCTCTCAAAGCGTAGAATCAAATCAAATACAATTAACCCTCTGAACAGGCCCAAATTTGGGCACAGACTATGAAAGAAGTTGCCTTTCAAGCCAAAGCTATTCTATACCGCCATATGTTCATGCAGCTGGCTTTGATTTTCCGCTGGCACAGCAGAAGCACCAGCATATGACCTCTGTTCCAGCGTGTGCTTAAAAAGACACGAGTGGGAGGTGTGGGCGGTAAGCGAGTCTCCTGTATTATTCCCTTTAAGCTGAGCATGAGTGCTTCGCCTATAGTCATAGAAGCCAAACCTGATGGCAGATAAAAGCCAAATGGCCCATCCAGTCTGCCCATCCGCAGTAACCATTATCTCTTTCTCTCTCCGAGAGATCCCACGTGCCCATCCCAGGTTTTCTTGAATTCAGACACAGTC
Organism: Geotrypetes seraphini; assembly: GCF_902459505.1. NCBI lineage: Eukaryota > Metazoa > Chordata > Amphibia > Gymnophiona > Dermophiidae > Geotrypetes > Geotrypetes seraphini. The sequence continues at coordinate 9,844,302 of NC_047090.1, read as the reverse complement.
TCTGTCTCCACCACTTCTTCTGGGAGACTGTTCCACGTATCTACCACCCTTTCTATAAAAAAGTATTTCCTTAGATTACTCCAGTCCGGAGCCTATCGCCTCTTAACTTCATCCTATGCCTTCTCATTGCAGAGTTTCCTTTCGAATGAAAGAGACTCGACTCGTGCGCATTTACATCATGTAGGTATTTAAACGTCTCTATCATATCTCCCCTCTCCTGCTTTTCCTGTCCCCATACGCCATATGATGAAAACCACATACCATTTTAGTAGCATTCCTCTGGACCGATTCCATCCTTTTTATATCTTTTTGAAGGTGCGGCCTCCAGAATTGCTGTTTCACCATCTATTTTCAATAGTGAAGGACAAGCAAAGTCTGCAGGACTCCAGCGAATTTACAATATCGAAGCATCAACCCCCCTTCTCCCCCAGCAGCAATGTAGTTGGAGAACTCCCGCTCTGCTTAGAGGAAACAGAGGTCACCAGTCAAGTTCTCTCTCCATTACTAGCACTGCAGGTCCTGGGAGGGAGGGGGGGGGAAGGGGGAAGGAGATCCAAGTGGTGGTGCAAAGAGCAGTTGCACTTCAGAAGGACAACTCACCTGCGCTCTTTGATTTCTCTGGGCCCTCTGGAAGGACCCCACAAGGGAGTTTAAGAACAGGTGCAACGGTTCTTGTCTACATGGAAGGCCTAATGTCAGCTGTGTGTGCTGAGGAGCCTCTACTTGCCTTCCTAAGCCCTCAAAAAGTCCACTATTTTCACTAAAGAGGAGATATTCTGAAATTTGGACTAAGTTCCTCATCCAGAAGTGGACTCTGATAAAAACATAAGAACATAAGAGCTGCCATACTGGGACAGACCAAAGGTCCATCAAGCTCAGGACCCTGTTTCCAGCAGTGGCCAACCCAGGTCCCAAGTACCAGACAGAAACCCAAAGAGTAGCAATCTTCCAGAGCTGAGATTGTGATGTCATAATGCCTCATTCCACCAATGGCTAAGAGCCAACCTCATCAGTGATGTCACAATGGCTTCATTGTCCTATACTTGGCTCACATAACAATTGCCATACTGGGACAGACTGAAGGTCCATCAAGCTCAGGACCCTGTTTCCAACAGTGGTCAACCCAGGTCCCAAGTACCAGACAGAAACCCAAAGAATAGCAATCTTCCAGAGCTGAGATTGTGATGTCATAATGCCTCATTCCACCAATGGCTAAGAGCCAATCTCATCAGTGATGTCACAATGGCTTGACTGTCTTATACTTGGTTCACATGAGAATAGACCTACTGGGTCAGACCGAAGGTATATATATATATATATATAAGTTCATGTAAACCTTTTTTTTTTCCCTTCTCTTCCTATATTTTAAGTTCTTGTAAACCGTGCCGAGCTCCACATCCGTGGAGATGATGCGGTATATAAACTTAAGGTTTAGTTTAGTTTAGTCCATCAAGCCCAGTAGTCTGTTTCCAACAGTGGTCAACCCAGATTGCAAGTACCTAGCTGGATCCCAAGTAGCAAAACAGATTCTATGCTGCTTATCCTAAGAATAAGCAGTGGATTTCCCCAAGCAATTTCAAGAATGGCCTATGGACTTCTCTTTTAGTAAATTATCCAAGCCCTTTTTAAACCCCGCTAAGCTAACTGATTTCACCACATTCTTTGGCAATGAATTCCAGAGTTTAATTACATGTTATGTGAAGAAATATTTCCTCTGGGTTATTTTAAATCTACCACTTAGTAGGTTCATTGCATGTCCCCTAGTCCTAGCATTTTTGGAAAGAGTGAACAAGCGATTCACATCTACCCTTTCCACTCCACTCAGTATTTTGTAGACTTCTATCATATCACCCCTGAGCCGTCTCTTCTTCAAGCTGAAGGGCCCTATCCAGTTTAGCCTTTCCTGATAGGGAAGTCATCCCATCTTTTTTATCGCTCTTCTATATACCTTTTCTAATTCTGCTGTATCCTTTTTGAGATATGGCGACCAGAATTGCACAGTACTTGAGGTGCGGCCTTACCATAGAGCAATTTTCATCTTTGTTTTCCATTCTTTTCCAGGTAATTCCTAACATTCTCTTTGCTTTCTTAGCAGCCGCTGCACATTGAGCTGAGGGTTTTCACGTATCCTCAACAATGACACTTAAGATCTTTTTCCTAGGCAGTGAATCCTAAGACAGAATCCAGCATCACAGCTATGGTTTGGATTCCTCTTTTCCACATGGATCACTTCACACTTGCTCACATTAAAAAGGCAATGAAAGTCCTAATACAACTAGATGATACATGGGCAGAGCTGCTACCTGCACTTGGAGAGACCTGCTTTCACTCTACCCAAGTCATACCTGCGGGCGTGCCTGGGTACAGATGCCCCGAAAGGTGTCCTGTTTTTACCTGGGCATATCCCTGCTCATGTTTTATATGTGGAAAAGTCTTAGGACAACAGATTACCCACATGGTCTCCAAATGAGATTAGTTTTGCTACAAGGTAAAATCTGGCCTTAGATCTCTAAACCTATTAAACCTTCAGCAGATACTGAAGGGAAACATAGAATATGGACCAGATTTAATTTAATTTAATTTATTCCTTATATACCGCTAATTCCGTTAAGTTCTAAGCGGTTTACAGAAAATATACATTAGGGTGCATTAAAATTATAAGTAAGATAGGTACTTAGAAATTCCCTTACTGTCCAGAAGGCTCACAATCTAACTAAAGTACCTGGAAAAATGACAATTAGTAGAGTAATAAAAAAATAAAAAATAGAGATAGAGGAGAAAAATAAGAAAAAAAAAACATTCTAATAAGACTACAATGATAAAGGACTTTGAAAGGTTAAAAAGAGGGGAGATAGGAATAGATGCAGAAGGGAGAACCGTTGAAACAATGGAATTCTTGGGAAATTTAAATGCATTTTAAATAATAAAATAAAAACAAAACAATGAATGAGACTAAAAAATATATATCATAAACTAAAAAGAAAGTGAAAAATAATAATAACTTTATTCTTGTATACCGCATAACCATGGAAGTTCTATGCGGTTAACAAAAGAAGAGACTGTACAATTACAGCGAAGATACAATTTCGTTAATGTTACATTAACATTTTGGACAATGCATTTTTCAATCAAGTTAAATTTACATTTTAGACGGTATATTTACGGAGAAGTTAATTTTTGCAGGTAGGTAATATATTCGGAGTAGTTACGTTTGCTATAAGTTACTACAGCAGAGTTACAAATGGAATAAAAACAAAACAGTCAAGACTGAAGTCCAGCTTGAAATGACTTCACTGCTTTGGCTGCCAAACTTCTCCAGGTGTCATCCGATCCTAGTCAGCAAACCGGAAGCCCCAGATCTAGTGTCTCCGGTCCTCAACTCGTCTGAAACATTCACACACTCCTCCTGCAAGCCAAATTCGCTGAATCTGTCTCCTTTCTGGACAGGCACCGCCTGCGCCTCTCTGATCGTGCGCGGCGCCTCGATGACCGTGCTGTCTGGGCCAACCATGGCCTCCCCTTCGCGGTGGCGGAGGTGGTCGTGGGGATCGCTCCTCTTCATGGCCGAAGCTGGCGGCTGCAGCGCCTTCTCTGAGTCGACGCTGCTCAGCAGAGCCTGGCTGGCGTCCGGGCCGGGCGTCGCTAGCAGCGGGCGAGCACCGGGTCGGCTGCCGGCTTCTCCTCGGTGACGGGGGTGACGGCGATGATGGGGTGGAGGGGCTGGGTGAGCGACTGCGCCTGGGGCATCTCCTTGCCCGCATCCTTCAGCTCCAACTCGGCCATGCTCACCGACGCAACTTGCCCCAACAATGCCCGTTAAAAACATCACAAATGCCGTGCCGTCCGTTGCAACACTCAAAGGGCAATGACGGTTGGGCGCCGCCTTCCCCCTGGTGGAGTCCACGCCGCTGGGATCACCAGCAACTGACATGTCCTCTCCTCTCTCTACTGCCAAACCCGGCCTGCCAAGCCATGCATCCCGGGTCTCCCCGACTGTCCTCGCTGGATCCACTGGGAGCACCCCAATGCCGATCTCCGATCCCAACCACTGTAGAAGGCCCCCAAGACCGCTGCATGCGGGCCAAACCGCCAAGAAAAGATAGTAGACTCCAATTTTAAAACAAGATCAATAAAAAATGAAAAAACTTAGAAAAAAAAAAATATTACAGTAGTGTAAATGTAGATAATAAAACCAAATTAAATTAAATAATAATTTTTTTTAAATTTTATTTCTCCTCTACTGGAAGTGGATGTTAGTGGGGGGAGGAATCGGGGGGTTAGGAGGGGTTATTTTAGGCTCTAGGAGTCTATGGGGGGGGGAGCCATGCAGTTCATGTGGCCCGGGGATTATCAGAGTCCAAATTCCCGGCACTTTTCTAGTTGTTGGTTGTGATTGTCCTGCGGGCCCTTCTTCTTTCTTTTTGTTCTTTGTGGATTGTTGTTGAAGGGGGGGGCTGTTGGGGAAGGGGGTTGGGAGGATTGTTTTGGTTTCAGCTTTATCATTGTGTATGGCGCTTTTTCAATGCAAATAAAAATTGTTTTGACACTAAATTAAATAATAAAAGAAATAATAAAAGAAACAAAAAACATAAACATAAACAAAGAAAACGGCGGGAGGTACTATAACAGCAACCTAACCCGGCGCCATCTTGAAAAAAAAAAAAAAATGATTTTCATTCTATGTTTACATTTTTTGAATTGAGGCTGTTTGATGGAGCAGGAATTTGGGACATAAGTTATTTTTATTTTTGATCTTGTTCCAGTTGGTTACTCACTCCTCAATAAGTTCAAAGTGAGGTAGAAATATTATTAAATAATGACAACAGTAAAAAAAACATAATAGCCCAAAACATAAACCCCAAATGTTAGTGGTATATGTCAGGATAGGCCTGGAAACAATTTGGAAGAATAAACTCAGAAGCAGATTTAAGACAGACTCTAGAGGAGAAGTTAGTCATCAGGTCATTTAACTTACACACATAGAGAAGATGATGTTGCTGGTTCTTGTTTAAGAAAGGGCTTTTGAGGAAGAATAAACTCCCTGTATTTATTTATTCTGTTTTCTAAACAGGGCCGGATTAAAGGTTAGGCCCAGGAGGCACGTACCTAGGTCCTGGAATTGTAGGGGGGGGGGGGGGGGCCCAGGGCCGGCATTTGGAGGTTGCAAACCCACAGATCCAGGGGGCCCTGCAGTCCAAACTTCTTTGTTAAAACTCCTAAATTGGGGCCCTGAAGCTTTCCCTCTGCCGCGATCTGCCCTGTCAGAAAAGGAAAGTGGCAGCAGAGGGAGGACACTTTGGGCTGCGGGGGAGAAGCGATCTCTTGCCTTGTCTCCTCCCTCCCCTGCTGGCCGGAACTTAGGCAGGGCCGGCATTAGAGAGGGAGCAAGGAGAGCAGCTGCCCTAGCCTTCTCTTTTGGGCTTTCTCCCTGCTTCCCCGACGCAGCGGCGGCCCATAAACCTTCCTCCCCCTCCCGTGATGTCAATTCTGACATCAGAGAGGAAGTTCCGGGCCAACCAGGCAGCGATTGGCTGGCCCAGAACTTCCTCTCTAATGTCAGCGGGAAGGCTTGTGGGCCCCTCGCATCGAGGAAGCAGGGAGAAATCACGGTGGTGGATTGGCGAAATCAGCAGCGACGGCGGGGGTAGGGAGACAGGAAGAAGAAGTTGGACTCATAGAGGACAGAGAGAGATGTTGGTTGGGGAATGGAATGAGGTCTGGAGGAGAGGAAGCATGCAGGAGGCAGAAAGAAGACAAGAAATATTGAATGCACAGTCAGAAGGAAGTGCAACCAGAGACTCATGAAATCACCAGACAACAAAGGTAGGAAAAATGATTTTATTTTCAATAGTGATCAAAATGTGTCAGTTTCTTCAAATTCACATCTGCTATATTTATATTTTTCAGAGTATTAGGGGGTTATGTGTCATTATTTCTGTGGTGTTTCACTGTATGCAGTTTGGCTTCTTGGCGGTTCAATTTAACCTTTATCTACATATTTCTATTTTTAGTTTGTGATTACTTATTCCATACTGGGTGAGGGTGTATCTGTGTGTATGAAACACATGGTTTTCTGTTAGCGTTTATTAGCCTTGTTTGACGAAATGCATCAGGCATGGTTCTTGGGAGCACTTTGAATTAACCTAGAAACATAGAAACATAGAAAGATGATGGCAGAAAAGGGCTACAGCCCATCAAGTCTGCCCACTCTACTGACCCACCCCATTAAGTCTGAGTGCTGATGACCTAGTTCCTTAGCTCGACCCTCGTAGGGATTCCACGTGGATGTCCCATTTATTCTTAAAGTCGAGCACGCTGGTGGCCTTGATCACCTGCACCGGAAGTTTGTTCCAGTGATCTACCACTCTTTCTGTGAAGAAGTACTTCCTGGTGTCACCACTAAATTTCCCTCCTCTGAGTTTGAGCAGGTGCCCCCTTGTGACCTTGGGAACGAATATGTCGTTTTCTACCTCGACACGACCTGTGACGTACTTAAATGTCTCAATCATGTCACCCCTTTCCCTGTGCTCCTCTAGAGTATAGAGTTGCAATTTGCCCAGTCTTTCTTCGTATGAGAGACCCTTGAGTCCGGAGACCATTCTAGTGGCCATCCGCTGGACCGACTCGGCTCGAAGCACATCTTTACGGTAATGTGGCCTCCAGAATTGCACACAGTATTCCAGATGAGGTCTCACCATGGTTCTGTAAAGTGGCATTATGACTTCAGGTTTGCGGCTGACGAAGCTTCTCTTGATACATCCCATCATTTGCCTTGCCTTGCCTTGGATGAGGCCTTCTCTACTTGTTTGGCAGCCTTCATGTCTGCACTGATGATTACTCCCAAGTCCCGTTCTTCTGAAGTCCTAGCTAGTTCTTCTCCATTCAAGGTGTATGTATGTTCTGCATGGATTTCTGCTGCCAAGATGCATGACCTTACACTTCTTAGCATTGAAGCCCAGCTGCCATGTCGAGGACCAGTTTTCCAACGTGATCAGATCCTGCGTCATACTATCCTTGAGATTGCCTTCACTTACTATATTACACAGTTTGGCGTCGTCGGCGAACAGTGCTACTTTACTTTGAAGCCCCCGGGTCAAGTCCCTTATGAATATGTTGAAAAGGGATGGTCCCAGGACTGAGCCCTGCGGCACTCCGCTAGTCACCTCCGATGTCTCAGAGAGGGTGCCGTTGACCATCACCCTCTGAAGTCTTCCACTCAGCCAATCATTGACCCATGCAGTTAGTTTCTCACCTAACCCCATCGATTTCATCTTGTTTAATAGTCTACGGTGCGGGACACTGTCAAAAGCTTTACTGAAATCCAAGTACACTATGTCTAGAGATTCTCCCGAGTCTAGCTTTCCTGTCACCCAGTCAAAGAAGCTGATAAGATTGGATTGGCATGACCTGCCCCTAGTGAATTCATGTTGACAGGGATCCCTCAGATTTCCCTCATCCAATATCGTGTCTAATTTACCTTTAAGTAGAGTTTCCATGAGTTTACACACTATCGATGTGAGACTCACTGGCCTGTAATTCGCAGCCTCTGCTCTGCAACCCTTTTTGTGCAGAGGAACAACGTTGGCTGTTTTCCAGTCCAGGGGGACTCTCCCCGTACCTAGGGAGAGATTGAAGAGCATGGCTAATGGTTTCGCCAGAACATCGCATAGCTCTCTGAGCACTCTTGGGTGCAAATTGTCCGGTCCCATGGCTTTGTTCACCTTGAGTCTTGACAGTTCTCTTTAAACATCAGCTGGTGTGAACTCAAAATTCTGAAATGGGTCTTCCATGCTTTGCTTTGCTTCCAGCCGTGGCCCGTGCCCTGGCGCCTCGCAGGTAAAGACTGAACAGAAGTAATCATTCAGTAGTTTGGCCTTATCGGAATCTGTTTCCACATAATTCCCTTCTGGCGTTCTAAGGCGTACTATCCCGTTTGCGTTCTTTTTCCTGTCGCTAATGTACCTGAAGAAGGATTTGTCCCCTTTCTTAATGTTCTTCGCTAGAGTTTCTTCCATTCGAAGTTTGGCCTCCCTGACTGCTGTTTTGACCGCTGCAGACTTTGTCCTGTATTCAATGTTTGCTTCTTTTTCCCCCATGCATTTGTATGAGAGAAATGCTCTTTCCTTCTCTTTGACGAGGTACGAGACCTCATCAGTGAACCATTGGGGTTTCTTTTTTCTTTGCTTTTTGGTTACCGATTTTATGTAGCGGTTAGTTGCCTCATGAAGGGTCGATTTCAAGGTTGACCACATAGCTTCCACATTATCAGTTACTTCTTGAACCTGCAGCGTCTGATGGACGAAATCTCCCATGCGTGCGAAGTCAGTGCCCCGGAAATTGAGTACCCTTGTTTTTGTTTGTGACCTAGAGAAGCCTTTCTTAAGGTTAAACCATACCATGTTATGGTCACTGGTGGCTAGCGTTTCTCCCTCCAAGACGCTTTCCCCGTTCGTAAGTACCAGGTCCAGGATGGCCTGGGCCCTAGTGGGCTCTAGTACCATTTATTTGAGCCGTACTCCCTTCATGGACGTTAATATCCTCCTGCTATCACAAGTTGTCGCTGAGAGTGTGTTCCAGTCTACATCAGGCATGTTGAAGTCTCCTAACAGAACAACGTCCCCCCGTAAGGTGATACTCTCAATGTCTTCAATTAATTCTGCATCCTTGTCCTCCGATTGTCTTGGAGGTCTGTATACCACACCAAGGTACAGGCATTTTTCTCCGCCTCTGGCCAGGTTTACCCAGATGGATTCCCCAGTATACTTGACATCCGTGATCCTGGTTGTCTTGATGTTCTCTTTGATGTAAAGTGCTACCCCTCCTCCTAACTTACCCTCTCTGTCTTGTCGAAGCAGGTTGTATCCTGGTATAGTTATATCCCACCCATGAGAGTCTGTGAACTATGTTTTGGATATTGCTACTATGTCTAGGTCTGCATTAACTATTTCTGTTTCTAGTTCTAGAAATTTATTCCCTAGGCTGTGTGCGTTAACATACATAGCTCTCCACTCTTTCTGTTTACTAAACTCCTGTAGTGAGCCACTCATTTGAGTTAAAGTGTCACCCAGCGATTCTTTTGCAATAAGGGTACTTACCTCAGACTTAGAAGCGGAGTTTTGGCTCGCTCCATCAGGATTGTTACTTACTGCTCCGGTGTAAAAGTGGGTACCCACCCCCGACTTACCTAGTTTAAAGCCCTTCGAAGTAGGTGGGCTAGTCTGTGTCCGAAGACATTCTTACCTCTGTTGGTCAGGTGGAGTCCGTCTGGTCCCTGTAGTCCCTGTAGTGCCTCTCCGTGATTCAGGAACCTGATTTGAATCTCCTTATTTTCTGCCAGTCTTCTTTTGTTTCACGTTGGATTCTTTGATGGACTGCTTGCCTTGTTGTTTCGTTACAAGTGAACATACATGGAGTGGAACGTACTAGAGGAGTTACAGATTTGGTTGTTTATACATGCATATGGGTTACAGTTGGTTGATGTAGAGTGAGGCAGTTGAGAGGTGTTGTAAACTTGGTTATTAATATAGATGTATATTTCAGAAAGTATTACTGCTTTACAATATATTTGAACATTTTTATAAACGTATGGAAAGGGTTCAGAGTTAAAGTCCTGGGTAAGTAGGTGGGAAGGAAAGGAAGGGGGATTTGTTCAGAGATGTTAGAAGAAAAACTGTGCACTGGTATGCTAATCTTTTTTAATTTTGAATTTAAAAAAAGAAAAGAAATACAAGTGGAAATAAAGAAGTAAATAAGAAAACAGATAAACAGGGATGGGGCAAGGCCAGGGGAGCCCAATGTACTTGTGTGCCTAGGGACCCTTGAAGAATTAATCCTGCCCTGTTTTTAAACCATTCTCCCAGGAGAGCTCAGAATGATTTACATGAATTTATTCCGGCATTCTTCCCTGTCTGTCCCAATGGGCTCACAATGTACCTGGGGCAATGAGGGGATTAAGTGACTCGCCCAGGGTCAAAAGGAACAGCGTGGATTTGAACCCAGAACCTCAAGGTGCTGAGGCTGTAGCTTTAACCACTGCACCACACTCTCCCCTTAGGATAATGACTTCATGCAAGAAATTTGTAAACAGGGCAGCAAGTAGTTTAACAGCCTCATTGCAGAAGGATCAGGAAATACTGGAAAACTGACCACACAGGAGTGCTTTTGATGTCTGCAAATTTGAATGTTCCATCTTTTTACCACTATTCCGATTATCACTGACAAATGAAGCTTTAATGCAGGGGTTCCAAACTTTTAGGATCAAACACCACATTGGACCTTTCATATCACTGAAAGTGCTGAGGATTTTGCTGAGTGTGTATGTGAGGTGGGTGGGGGGAGGTTTTCTTCCACCCCCCCCAAAATCTTATGTCCTCCTACCTCTTGTCTTCCAGCCTCAAGTACTGGATATTGCTTAGGATGGGGCAATAGACTGGGGACCCAACAGTTTCACATCTCTCTCTTTTTTTCCCTTTCTCCCACATCCTCTATCTTCCCTCAGGTTTTCTGTCCTCTCTTGCCCTCTTCACTCCATCCCTGCCCCCAGTGAGTCCAGCATCAGCCAGCAGGAAACACAGAAAACAGAGTTCTGAATGTATTGAGAAGAAGCAAATGACCCAAAAGAGCATGCAGGAAGTTTGATATCATATAAAACACCTGCTTCTCACGTGCTCTTAGGTGTACTGGTATAGCCACATTTTTAGCTTGTTTATTGATGCCTTATATATCACAGCTTGTCCTCTCCGTTCCTCCCACCAAAATTTCCTGCATGCTCCTTCGTTTCATTTGGTTCCTCTCAATATGAACGCGCTTCCGGAGGCTGTGATAGGCAGGAGCACGTTACAGGGCTTCAAAGAAGGTTTGGATAGGTTCCTAGAGGACAAAGGGATTGAGGGGTACAGATAGAAGTAGAGTTAGGTTATAGGGATAGGAGTAAGAGGTAGGTTAAAGAAATAGTCAAGGGACCACTGCTCAGGCAATAGGCCTGATGGGCCGCCGTGGGAGCGGACCGCTGGGCGAGATGGACCTCTGGTCTGACTCAGCGGAGGCAACTTCTTATGTTCTTATGTAACTCTGTTTTCTGTGTTTGGACCTCTGTTTCTCCACCTGGAGCCTTCCATTAAGAAATTTAGGGAGCACTTGAAGACTCACCCATTCCACGAGGCCTTGTCTGAACAGTGCTTCCATTCTAAGCTTTGGCAATGGACATTCCAGAGTCTGGGAATTTTGGCATTGTTCATCCCCCAGCAGGAGAAATCAACAGCTCCACACTCCTAGAAAAAGCAGCAATGGGGCGATAGATCTGTGGCTTAATTGGAGCAACAATTAAGAACATAAGAGTTGCTATACTGGGACAGAGTGAAGGTCCATCAAGTCCAGCATCCTGCTTCCAACAGTGGCCAACCCAGGTCCCCAGTACCTAGCTAGATCCCAATTAGTAAAAGATTTATGCTACTTCTCCTAAGAATAAGCAGTGGATTTCCCCCAAATCCATCTCAATAATGGCCTATGGACTTCTCTTTTTGGAAATTTTCACTTGGCATTCAATGCATTTTTGCTGCTGTAAATGGCTAGGAATAAAGGAAGCATTTGATTACTCTGGTATCGAATGCTACCTAGTTTTTGCCGAATGTGTCTAGAAAGTGAAGAGGTCTGTCCCTGGAAAAAAATGACTCACCTTTAATATGAACACACATGATCCTTTTTTTTTCCCTTTCATCGACCTACTCAGTGGTTTTAACCTTTTGAGCATTTGTCATTATCCATCATTTTAAAACATGATCAATCATTTCAATCTCTCTCATCCATAAAGAAAAGACTGCTAGAGGCAGAGAAAGGTTCCATCTTCTGTTTGTACTCCAGAGATTTAGGTTACAGTGTTTAGGAAAGACCATTAATTGTGTTTACTCAGAGGAGCTGTTTTTGCGTTTTCAACTCAATCAAAACCAGGCTTCTTTCCCTGTTCATATCCATCCCTCTTCTAAAGTATCCCAGTCATCACAGCAGTTAAGCAGGAGGTCCACTACAACGACTGGCTCCTGCTACATCCTTTGGTCCTGCTTTCTTCTCTGCAGCCAGAGACACTGACCACTCCCAGATTCTGCTCCTAACTCTGAGCACTGACCTCTAGAGGATCTCCAGAATGTTCCTTGCGGTCACAGTTTTCTGATTCATGCTATTCAACCCAGGGGCTGTGCAAGCTTTTTAAATCCCCTTTTATTTATTCAGTAACCCCCCCTTTTACAAAACCGCTATAGCGGTTATTAGCGCAGTCCGGCGTGCAGAATAATCCGCACTTCTCCTGATGCTCATAGGAACTCTATGAGCGTCGGGAGCAGAGTAGAGCATTCAGTGTGCTGGCCTGCGCTAAAAACAGCTGTCGCAGTTTTGAACACCCTTGGCTCACAGGCCCTAACTTCTGAGGACACTGATTGGATACCAAATTATTTATTATTAAACGGTGCTTTAGAAGCTGATTTACATGAAACTAGTTTAGCATCTCAGAGTCCAGTATGTTTTCCCAAAGATATGCAAATGGCCCTAAGTCTGAGCATCTGCTTGCTCTAGGGAAATGAAAACAAAGTTTCCATTACACTTTGCGGTCTAATATGTGTGATAATCAAGACATGAACAGTATCCCATACCCCTGAGTTGGTTGCAAAATTCAGTGCAATAATCAGCACCCCAGAATTTTAAGGGCAGATTCACATTTGTATCTAGGAATTATTAGGAAAGGGATGGTTAATAAGGACAAGAATATTATAGTGCTCCATGGTGCGACCTCGCCTTGAGAATTGCGTTCAGTTCTGGTCACCGTGCCTAGAAAAAGATACAGAGGAATTAGAAAAGGTTCAAAGAAGAGCGACCAAGGTTAGGGCTCTTTAGCTTGGAGAAGAGAGGGCTAAGGGGAGATATGATTGAGATCTATAAAATCCTAAGTGGTGTAGAATGGGTACAAGTGGATTGAATTGACACTCAATGAAGTTACATGAAAATACTTTTAAAACCAATAGGAAGAAATATTTTTTCAGTCAGAGAATAGTTAAGCTCTGGAACGCATTGCCAGAGGTTGTGGTAAGAGCGGATAGCGAAGCTGGTTTTAAGAAAGGTTTGGAGAAGTTCCTGGAGGAAAAGTCCATGGTCTGTTATTGAGAAAGACATGGGGAAGCCACTGCTTGCCCTGGAATGTTGCTACTCTTTGGGATTTCGGAATCTTGCTCTCCCTTGGGATTCTGTATGGAATGTTGCTACTCTTTGGGTTTTGGCCAGGTATTAGTGATCTGGATTGGCCACCGTGAGAACGGGCTACCAGGCTTGATGGACCATTGATCTGACCCAGTAAGGCTCTTCTTATGTTCTTGCGAATGAATCAAATTGTGGAATTCATTGCTGGACATAGAACATCTGGATTCTACCTGAAGTTCTGGAGGCACTGAAGGAACGTTTGCTTGCTCAGGCCTTAATATTGCCTCATGTTTGAGTAGGATCCTTATTTGTTTTGTGCTTCTTGCATAAATTGTACATTTTAGTATTTCTGTACTTCTTTTAGGCTAAGTGGTTTACATTCAGGCACTCGAATATTTCTCCTTATCTGTCCCAGTGGACTAGTGCAATGGAGTGTCACAAGGCTTGAACTTGCAACCTCAGGGTGCTGAGGCTTTAGCCCTGACCCTTAGGCCACGCTGCCACTCCCTTTAGTGCCTTTCTTGAACAGGTCCCCTGCTAGGTGGCCTCTACATTTTTAATATTAGATATCTAGATAAATAAAAGTTGATTGAACTGAACATGGCAGAGATTAGATGGTTTTAAATAGCTCAAATGTACTCACAAGCCACTGAATCTCTTTAGCACTTCTGAGAAGCTGTGATTTCTGCTAAATGTGCCATTTTCTCTCTGCCAATACATTTGTCAACACATACAATTAAGTAAAGCGTTGGATCCTAGCAAAGAAAAATCAAACAATTTAGACAAATGTAATTCTTCGGGACAGTCCCAGATGATTGTAGCGGGAAGTAAGGATCAGTCATTTTCAATGAGACAAACTCCTGATACAACCAATATCCTCACTTCATCACCAGACTCTAAATGTTCCAACCAATAGTTTCCCTGTAATCTTCTGGAAATGACCAGAATGTCTTCCTTTCGTAATCCGCCTAGAACTGCAAGATATTGGTGGAATCAAAGAAACAAATGTAATGTTTTACTTTGTTGGATTAAAGCAGATTTTTACATAGCAGAGCCTAAATTTCCTCTCTTTTTGGGGGGGGGGGTCACTGCTCTAAAATAGCAGGGGGAAGTTGTCTAACCAAGGTCCTCTTTTATCAAGCCGCAGTAGCGAGTGCCGCACAGCAAATGCGCCGAAGCCCTTGCAATCCCTATGGGCTTCAGCCCGCACTATTCAGCTTTATAAAAGAGGGCCCAAAGCATGGGGGGGGGGGGGGTGTATGCAGGCAAAGAGAAGGGTTCTGTGAGGCCCAACCACAAAGACTTGAAGTAGAGCAACATGTGGATGTCTGAGCATAATAACATGCAAGGCAGAAAGGTAAATGTACAGAAAACTTGTGACTAATGGGGTGGGGGGGGGGGGGGGTGGAGAAGGATAATCACAGCTCTTGTGCACTTGCCCAGATAAAAACTGAAATCTCAGCACACATTGGCATGTGAACTGCTTGCACGTGGAAATTTTGTAGACCCAGAAGAGCAGGGCACATACTTTTGTCACTTCCCAGTTGCCTTTAAACTTGCGGGAGCTTCACTTAAAGGTGAAAAATTGGCAAGAAATCCTAGCTTCTAAACTTTGTATGCTGCTCTGGATTTGGTAGAAAATTTCTCTTTTTGCATGTGTGTCAAAAAGTCTCATCGTTGAGTGCAATACTCTCTGCCTTGAATGAGTCCATTACCATGCATTTTAATAGAGTGAGGGGGGGGAGGGCATGGCTTCTGCGTGTATTGACTCATGCACTCAAGCCTTTCTGCACTGTGCACCCCCAGCAGTAACCACCATAGCTCGCTGTTGGTGTTTGGCTTTGCAGTGAGCTGTAAAGGGCCACGCATTAGAGCCAGAAGTGGGGCATGATGTTTGCTGTTCAGGAGGAGAGTCTTATAATTTCCTGAAAGAGAAGTCCATAGGCCATTATTGAGATGGCTCGGGGAAATCCACTGCTCATTCCTAGGATAAGCAGCATAAAATCTCTTTTACAATTTGGGATCTAGCTAGGGATTTGGGACCTGGGCTGGCCACTATTGGAGATAGGATCCTGGGCTTGATGGACCTTTGGTTTGTCCCAGTATGGCAATGTTTATGTTCTCATACACAAGAAGGAGATATCCCAGGCTCCCTAGGATTGTTGAGACAGAAGTGCAGACCCCAGGGATGTCCAGTAGGAATGATAAACACAAATCTATTATCTAGTATTGGGAAGGTAGAAGCAGTGATTTTTGAGGTGAAAAAGTGGATGGATAGAAACAGACTTTTGTTGAATGCCTTAATGCCAAAAGTGATGTTCTTGTCAAATATTCCTGACTTTGCATGTCTTTGGAACAACTATCCACTTCTCAGATGGAGTAATATTGGATTCCCATTTGTCCTTTCAGTCTCACATTCATGCAGTGGTGAAAAAGATTTATTTTAAGTTGAGATTGTTGAGCAATCTCCAGTCTTACTTGTCTGGGGCCTATTTTAAGTATGTCCTTCAATCAGTCGTATTGTCCAGTTTGGATTACTGTAACTTGGTATTGTTAGGCATTCCTAACAATGCGATTCACAGCACCTTACAGGTTACTCAAAACTCAATAATTCGAGCTCTGTTTGGTGCTGGGAAAATTGATCTTGTAACCGGGTTCTATATAAGGTTATACTGGTTGAAGATTGAATTCAGGATACAGTATAAACTGTTGTTGTTAACCTATCTTTGTCTCCATGAAATGGCGCCGAAATATTTGATTGAATGTATATCTGTACACATACCATCTTGAAGTTTACTCTCAGCTTAATTAAGGGAGTTGAGAGTTTTTAAGAAGCTTTTGAAGAGACATCTCTTTTGCGAAATGAAATATGGGTACTGAAGGACGCACACTGGCTTCCGATTTCACTCAGGATTACATATAAAATAATTATGCTGACATTGACAGACTCCTAACACCTTACATTCCCCCACATTCGCTTAGATCCAACGAGCAACATCTAATATCTATTCCTTCATTGAAAGCAATCAACACGAGACGTCAAAACATTTTCTCTCTACCGAATTATCTAAGGGGGGGGGAATCTTTAAATCGATTCAGAGGCAATTTGAAAAGTTTCCGATTGAAAGATGCTTTTGATTCATAGCATCCTTTACACCGATTTTATTGATTATCCAACTGACTGGAATTTCACTCCACTTTAATTTGTTCTTCTTCTGAACCTCCCACCTCTTGTTTTTACCATTTATGTTATGCCCTCCTACCACTATTGCATTTCTTTCCCGTTTTCCCTCAAGGTTTCAGTATGTCCATTTGTTTATTGGTTCGTGATATTAACATATCACGCTTATAAGTCCCAAATTTCTGTTCCCATTTTAATTTTGTATATCGCTTACAAATTTGATAAGCAATTTAATCAAATCCGTGGATGAAATGTATATGTTGTTTTTGCAATACTTACTGTGAATGTATTACCATATAAACTACTCTTTGAAAAAGTACAAAGACTAGGGGACACTCCATGAAACATGCAAATACTTTTAAAATAGGAGGAAATGCAGTATTTTCTCACTCAAAGAATATTTTTATTTTAAAAATTTCTATACTGTCTAAAACCTAAATGGTTTATATGATAATACAGGGGTGTCGAAGTCGGTCCTCGAGGGCCGCAATCCAGTCGGGTTTTCAAGATTTCCCCAATGAATATGCATGAGATCTATGTGCATGCACTGCTTTCAATGCATATTCATTGGGGAAATTCTGAAAACCCGACTGGATTGCGGCCCTCGAGGACCGACTTCGACACCTGTGCGATAATACATACATAAATTTATAAACAAAAAGTAAGAAAACTCATAAACATACATAGACAGATCCTCGGAGAATCAACGTCAAAGGAGGCCTAGGCAGCTCAAAGATCAACTGTCATAAAGAATCAATATCTAGAAAAAGGTATTTAGAAACAATTGTGTTTTTAGTGATTTCCTAAATGTGCCCTTTTCACCACATTTCCATATTTGACTCACAAGAGAATTCCACAATTTGACCCCTGCACAACAGAAGGTCATTGAGCTGGTCTCAACATATTTTGGAGTAACATTTGACTTTAATAAGGCTGAATTCTTAGAGCGTAGTGTAGTCATAGTTTCACTACTCTGGTTCCTCTGGACTGGAATGTGTACAGATCTCATCTTGCTAGACGTTCTCAAAAATTAAAACTCTTATTTCCTTCCCTTAGGGGTAAAAATAGATCTATCAGGAGATTTAGTCACTCTTTCGCCTTCAGGTTGACAGAACTCTGGAATAGTTTATCGCTTTCACTAAGAAGTTTAGGCCCCTTCTTACTATTCCGAAAAGCCTTGAAGACATTCTTGTTTGCTAAACATTTTGGAAATTAATCATTTTTATTTTAGATTATTTTTTCAGTTCCTCTGTATTTTGTTATCATTTAGTGTTAATTGAGTCGAGCTCCATTTTGGTTGATGACCCGGTCTATAAAACTAAGTTTTAGATTAGGTATAGTCCCGTAAAGGAATTGGTGACAAATCATGGCTGCTTTGTACTGAATTTTGAAGGCAACTGGCAACCAATGTAATTGTTGGAGATAAGGTGTTATGTGATCAAATCTCGACATTCCCGTTATCTAGCCCATTGCTAGAGGATGTTGTAACAATGGTTAACTTATCTGGTTTGGAGAAGTTGCTGGAACTGAAGTCCATAAACCATTATTAAGGTAGTCAGGTACCAATTCCTCTTGCATTTATATACCCAATCATTTCTTAAGCTTTAAGAAATTCCTTAGCATTCTGTCTGCTCTCTCAGAAAGGGCTCTCTGTTGCACATCTTAATATCATCTGCAAAAAAACAACAACAACTTTCTGAAAATCCCTCTGAATTGTCATATTGTTTCTGAAAATGTATCAGTAGCCCTCCCTTCCTAGCAAAGAGACGCTGGATATTAAATAACATGTCATATTATCTGTTGGCAGAAAGGCACACGCAAAGCCGAAATCATTTTACAGAGGAATACAAATATCATTTTTGCTGTCATAGGGAAAATGGAACCAATCGACGCGGACTTTGACAAAGGAAAGTGAGCACTGGAGGCAAAATTTAATTTTCAAGTTTTTGCATCACTTTCTCCCATTCTGGTGGATTGGTTTCTCTATCATTAAATAAGCTCATTTTTGCAACATATGTTTGCAATATTAAACTGATCACATGTGACAACCTTAGTCTGCTCTGTTACAGTGAACATGGAAATTGTAGGACAAGCATCTCTTTGAAGCCTCCTGCTACAGCGCCCTCCTTTGGGCACTTGTTACAGCAGCAGTCCTCAGGTGTGTAAAGTCATTGCTAGTTACCCTCTAATACAGTCGATGTTGGCACACAAGGGCCAATTGATGTAATTAATCTCAGTACCCAGCTGACCCATTTTCATAGTCCAGTTCTTGATATCAGTCATCATCCTTCTTCTTTCCATCACTATCTGCCAAACTGACAGTCATTTACAGAAACACAGTAAATGACGGCAGATAAAGACCTGAACGGTCCATCCAGTCTGCCCATTAGTTATACCCATTAAATATACATGATTACATTAACTTGTCTCTTGTAAAGTCTGGTATTGTCCTAGGTTCAAAATGCTGAAATTGCCGTCCAAGCTCACTCCAGCCTATCCAACCAATCTCTTTGCAGGATATCTACCACAAAGTCTGGTCAGTAATGTCATGTTCCAAGTTAGTGGAGTTCCCATTGATGCCCACCCCAACCCATCCTACACCAAACCACCATATATGGAACACAGACTATGCAGGTCTGTCCAATACCGGCCTTAGTTCTTTAATTCACATCCTTCATTTTCTAATTTTTCTAACCATAATCACTGTAAAATCATGTTTTAGAAATAAAATACAGTACATTAAGAGAGGATCATAGATCGGGGAGGAGCCAAGTATTTTCACACACATGGAAGGATCTGGAATTATAATTAGATCAACCTGAACTCATCTCCTGGTACCATTTCTAGAAATGCTCTCCATTCCACACCCAGAACCCCAGGAACAGGCCGAGCTCTGGAGTCTCGATATACGCATGAGATAATGGCAAGAAAAACAGTGAAGGCAACCTTAGGGGCTCAATTTCTTTATTTTACCTATTTAGACTCTACTCTCGCTTGTTTTGGAACTACGGCTTACTTCAGGAGTCTGAAAGATATTAATATGAAGGAAATTGGAGATTGTCAACTGATTATTATCTTCTCAAACAATGTCCTTGATAATGGAAAACTTAACAGAAAAGAGCGCTTGTGCGCGTCACCCAAGTTTGACAGCTGCTGAACGCGCTAAACCTTGAGAAGGTCGTTTCTCTTGTTTCTTTGTGCATGAGACATGAGTTTAAGAGCAAACAATGTTTTCGGGATTGGGTGATCCTGTTCCCATGGGCTCCTCCGTAAGCTGGCGCTGACAATTAAATAGGAGATTCACTTAAACAAGAACCTTTGCTCAAGAGCCCACGGATTGTAGGATATTGAAAGAGCAAGTGCGATACTTGTCATGAAATGTTTCAGTGCTAACAAGGATAATTCTATAAAGTGGGAGTTAACGGTCACCTGTCAATTCCACATGGAAATGATTGGACTATTGGCATACTCGTATTCCGCAGTCCTCTGTTGGCTTGTACCTGTGTTCACTCCCTTGCAAATACTGTGCTTTTTATGGAAGTGAAATGAGCACAATATCGGTATTTATGCTCTTAGGGGTCGATAGTCAAGTGGTTAAACCAGTTGGAAACAGCTTCTTTGCACAGAAATTGCTTGTTTGGGGCTAACCGGTCATTTTCAGTGGAAGTTAACCAGTTAGTGTTGCTGAAAATGACCGGCCATTTTGGGGGTGTTCCAGGGATGGAGTCACTACTCATCCAGTTAAGTTGTGGTGTAATGAGGGTAACTGGCACACGGGGTGGTGGCACCCCTCCCCTACCCTCTTCTCCTCCACCCACTCCTTCCCGCCCCTTCCCTTCCCCCATACCTTTTTAATTTTCCAGGCGAGAGCAACAGCATGAACTTGCTGCCCGTGTCATGTTGGCTATCCCTCTGACGTCACTTCCTAGGGTCAGGGCCCGGAAGTGACATCAGAGAAAGGTGACACTGTTGTGGGCCGCAAGTTCATAATGCTGCTTGCGCAGGAAAAATTAAAGAGATACGAGGGAAGGGGCACACATAGCTGGCAGGAGGGAGAGAAGAGGAGGGCGGGTGCCTGTGGTCTTTACAAAGACCATGTCCAGGGCGAGCCGCACCCCTCATACTATGCCAGTGCACTTAAGTACAGATATTCAACACTTAACTAAGCAAGGTAACCGCGTAAATGTTGGTTCTACTTTTATGGGATGTCCAAAAGCCGCTTAAGTGTAGCTGCCTCCGGAAACCCAGAACTTCAGTGTAAAACATTCCTACATAAGAGTCAAGCAGAAGAAGCCTTCATCAAGGACTGCTGCACAATTATTTAATTATAAAACTTCTAGGCAAACAATTTGCCTTTTAAGATGATGACGAACACAATGTAAAACACATAAAATCTGGCAAGCAGATAAGTTTTCAGTACCTTCTTAAAGGCCAAGTATGATGGTATTTTCCTAATTCTGCAACAGCCTGTTGTCGGCATATCTTCATCGGCAGATAAAAAGGAAGTGCAGCTGGGAAAGGCTTGGGCGTCCCCCACATTTTGCCCCAGGGTACTTTGTGTGGAATTCTGTCACCTGTGGTTTGAGGGGTAGCCCACCCCTGCTATCTCCCACCCAGCCTTCCCTGTCACCTACTATCTCCTATTGGCAGGACCTCCCTTATTCACCCTAACTTTACAAAGGGGTTTAGGGGACTACCCTCACACCCAGGTTATTTCCTGATATTGTCTTTCTCTGAGGATTCTCTCCCGGGAACATTCGGCTGCCCGTGATTTGACGTACACCCCATCACATAGTCTCAGCATTAGAAAGGGGGGATCTTGGAGAGCTGTAGTGGGCTAAACTCTGAAAAATATCTACACATTTATCCATCCTTCTAGCTAGATTGTGAGCCTTCGGGACAGCTAGGGAAATCCAAAGTACCATTTTTATTTATTTTATTTTAATGTATCTTTAATCTATCTTCATTGTAAACCGCTTTGAACCTCACGGTATAGCGGTATATAAGAAATAAAATCAAATCAAAATCAAATCCTTCTGGCTTTGAGACAGGTATTATACAATTTTTTAGAATCCTAAAAAAATCCAGACGGTTGCAATCCTAGCCTCCTGAATTGTGAGCACATCAGACAGGGCCCCCCAAATTTTGAGACATTCTGAAAACATCTGGAATATAATGAATGGCTTGGGCAAGGTACCAGGGGTGAAATGTGGAGGAGCGAAACATCCTGGGGATGAAAGGTATGGGGCAAAACTTCCGGATCCCAGAGCAGGAGCAACTGGAGAAGAGGGGATGGATTAGGAATTATGGGTAACTCTTCTCTGCTTTGTTCAGGGCTCCTCTTCCTTGAAGGCTGCTTGGAATGAAGGGACTAGACTGGAGTCCAAAAAAAATATCTTCCAGACCATTCCCCCACAAATGAATCTTTGGTCTTTATTCCTCACTAGCTGATCCCCCGGCATTGCCCGGATATAAATTCCTTTGAGGATTAACATCCCATTTTCTGTTTAGGCTTCACCACACCACAGCTGCACTTCCTTTTATATGGTTAAATGACTGTATGACATGATTCCCCAAGCTGATACCTCTATTCCTCTCTGCCCCCCCCCACCTCTTCCCATTCCTCTCCTTCACGTGTGCCCCCCTTCCCTTCCCCCATATCTTTAGTTGAACTTGTTTGCAACAGACTAAATATGTTAGTGAGGGGACAAAGGAGGACACAAAGGACTACATTCACTAACCTGCCCAATCATGACCGATCCGTGTCCAATCCAGGCAGGTCCAATGGATTCTTCAACCTCTAATATTCAAATGGGGGCGATCGGAGGAACACCCCCATCTGCTGGCACGGATCGTTAGTGTACGATCCCAACGCATGCACAGAACATCTGTAGATGATCTGCGCATGTGTCTAAGATCCGTCTGAGTCGCAACTTTTTTTTTTTTTAACTTTACTTTTTAGCCCAGCGAGCCTGTGGTTTTAACCCACTTTAAACCCGCAGGTTAAAACCATGGGCTCACTGTTTGGGGAAGGGCAGGAGAGATTCGGGGGGGGGGGGGGGGGCAGCAGGCAGGAGAGATCCAGGGATGAGCAGGGTGGCGATTCGGGGCAGAGCAGGCAGGAGAAATCCAGGAAAGAGCATCGTAGTGGCAGGCAGCAGAGAGCAGGGTGTGCAGAGAGCAGGGCTTCAATGGAGCTGGAGAGTCGGAAAGATGTTTGCGACTGGTCCCCAGCAGTCACTTCTTGGGTTGATCGGCCAGCCCAGTTGGATCGCGAAATTTGTTTTATGAATCGGGTCCCTGCTTACTTTGCATGCGCAGATTGGAAGCGCGGATTGCAGGAGAGGTTAGTGAATCGGGCCGGAGGGAAATCGGGTTGCAAAAGGGTCGCAAATCGATCAGTACATGATTGGTTTGCTTAGTGAATCTAGCCCAAAGTGTCAGTATTAAGGAAACGACCTAAGTGATTTTTTTGTCTAGGATACAGGAACGATGCTGTCCACGCTCTCTAACAGTGGTTGTATTTCTCCTTTGTTTACCTGGCAGCGTAAGTATTGGAGAAAACAAAGTTACTTACCTGTAGCAGCTGTTCTCCGAAGACAACAGGACTTAAATCCTCACAGCCCTCCCATCTTTCCAAGGACCTGTATGTATTGCTCAAAGACTTAGAAGGTCCTGCATGTCAGTGCCAGATACTTGGGGATCCTACACAAAGGCTCCAACACCCATTAAATCCCTATGGGCGTCAGAGCGATTACCACAGCAGAAGCCGCTACCAAGCTTTATAAAAGGAGCTTTATGTTCTTTTTGTATTTCTTTGGGGAAGATCAGTATTTGTACACAAATCCTATTTCTGGTGATTCTATTATGGGAAAAAAAATTTGAAATTTTAATAACAGCACTAAGAAACAAAACCTGTTATATCATACGTGCAATCTTGCTGCACAAATACACCCCCTGTGATAGAATTACCTTTTGTATGACTTTGGGTAAGGTCAAGGAATCTCTGTAAAATAATAAATCTATTGAATAATATTTCCTGAAATCATATGCCTTCGGAGTGGCTGACGTGTAGTCATGTGTCAGGTTTCTAGCACGATGGCTATAGACTTCCTCTGTAGACAGTACCGAGGTTTTCCACTTTGGTCCCACTGGTCCCACCTCTCCCACTCCTTTCGGTTTTCCTTATGCTCATCAACAAGCAGATAATGGAAAACAAGCTCCGTTTTCCGAATGATGAATGAAGCAGAAGAGACAGGTTGATTTTCATCCATTAAACTGAGCTTGGAGTGCCAAGAGAAGCACAAAAGTGATTAGTGAGCTGAGCAGACATGACAGTCCACAGATGAAGAATTTAGACCCGACGCCAAGATATCATTTTTGCAACCCGCATTATTCATCGAAAGCATTCTCCTTTAGCTGGAAAATAAGCTGAAGTCAGAAGCGCCAGCTCCATGAAATAAGAGCACCCCAACAATGAACAAACTCCTAGGAAGGGATCATTTGTGTTGAATTTAGCAGCCAAATCACTTTCTATTTATTTATATCCTTCTCCATCCAAAGTTCGGGGCGGGTTACATAAAACATAGACAATAATTAAACAATACAAAATAACAAAATTTATCTTTCACTTTTCAAAAAACATATACACAAATATTAACTCAAATAATAAGGGCTATTTCAGCCATCAAATCATGTGCCCATAGTGAACTCATGGAGGGTTACCAGATGGCTCCAGAAAAAGGAGTGATGATGTTCCTGAAATGGACTTTATTGCAAATCTCAAAGTTCCTAGGTTTTTATGTGGAAATTGTACCTTTGGAACTTTGAAATTCTCAATAAAGTCCATTTCTGGAACATCGTCATTCCACAGTGTTTTTTGGTTTCTCTTGGACTTTCTTCTCTGTGGATTTCCTAGGGTCAATTTTTTTTGTTTTTGCCCAGACAAAGGAGGACAGATTGAGACACTTGGGTTATACTTCCATTGATTTCAATGGAAGTATAATCCGTAAATCTCAGTCCAACCTCCTTTTTTTGGACCCATATGCTAACTCTAAACTCATGCATAAGATGGCCATTAACGTACACTAGTATACAACTCTTCAAGCAGCGCTGTCTCAGAGAAAGATGTAATCTTGCGACAAAATGTTGGTAGCTTATTCCAGAGCTAAACAGAGATCTCTTATGCACTTCCAGTCTAATCAAATGAAACGAAGGAACCCCAATCAAATAATCTTGAACTTTACACTTTATTCAATCGGTAATAGGTATAATAAGGGGTACTTCAACCACAACTCCAGTTGTCGCATTTTGGGCCGATTGCAATGCCCTAAGGCAATTCTTGGACATTAATCAAAGCATGTTTTGAAGTATGATTCCTTCTTAAGCTATAATATAAATCATTTTTTAGGTTTACACAAGAATCTTTATACGCCTATTTATTTTTTGTGATTCTAGGCAAGTCACTTAATTCCCCCCCCCCCTCCCATTGCCTCAGGTATATTAGATAGATTGTGAATGCACCAGGACAGACAGGGAGAAATGCTTGAGTACCTGAATAAATTCATATAATCCATTATGAGCTCCCCTGGGAGAATAGTATAGAAAATTGAATGAATTAAAAAAAAATTTATGTGTAACCATGATGACCTCATTTATGATTTTCTAGAGATTTGTATTATGGCACAACCTCTTGTTTTTTATTGTTTAATTTAGAATAGGCACCAAACAATTACAAAAAAGAAGTTATGGCTTATTCAGAGGGCACCGTACATTGAAAGCTTTGC
This sequence comes from Geotrypetes seraphini, assembly GCF_902459505.1. Taxonomy (NCBI): domain Eukaryota; kingdom Metazoa; phylum Chordata; class Amphibia; order Gymnophiona; family Dermophiidae; genus Geotrypetes; species Geotrypetes seraphini. Next base: position 9,819,153 of record NC_047090.1, on the reverse strand, counting down.
CTCTGCCTGAGAAATACCGGATTCAAGATTGCCCCAGTGTCTTACACCGAGTTGTGGAGTGATGCTGACATCCAGTGGTAGATCAGGCTAATTAATAACTGAAGATCAGCTCCTGAACGACTAAAGGTAAGAAATAACTACAAGTAAAATCAAACATAGAAAAGAAAAGAAGATGATACTTTTTATTGGACTAACAATATATATTTTGATGAATAAGGTGATATTTTTGAAGGAAAGCTCATCAAAAAATATATTATTAGTCCAATAAAAAGTATCACCTTTTTTTAATTTTCTTTGTTTGGTTTTATTTCTGTTTATTACCTTAAAAAGTGGGCTGGCAAGGCTAACATGAAAGATCATTGGAGAAGGACATCATGTGTGGGAAGATCAAAGGAACCAGGCGAAGACGGCAACCTGCAATCACATGGCCGGACAGATTGAAAACAGCCATGGGGATGACGCTGGAGGACCTAACCGGACTTTATAGATCTAGAACATAAGAACATAAGCAGTGCCTCTGCTGGGTCAAACCAGGGGTCCATCATGCCCAGCGGTCTGCTCATGCGGGGGCCCACCAGGTCCAGGACATGTATAGTAACCCTCTATCTATACCCTCCTATCCTCTTTTTCTTCAGGAAATTATCTAATCCCTTCTTGAACCCCAAAACCGTACTCTGTCCTATTGCACCCTCTGGAAGCACATTCCAGGTGTCCACCACCCTTTGGGTGAAGAAGAACTTCCTAGCATTGGTTCTGAATTTGTCCCCTCTCAATTTTTCCAAATGCCCTCTTGTTGTTGTAGTCTTCAAAAGTTTGAAGAATCTGTCCCTATCCACTTTCTCTATGCCCTTCGTATCTTGTACGTCTCTATCATGTCCCCTCTAAGTCTCTGCTTTTCCAGGGGAAAGAGCCCCAGTTTCTCTAATCTTTCAGCATATGAAAGGTTTTCCATTCCTTTTATCAATCATGTCGCTCTTTTCTGAACCCTCTCGAGTATCGCCATATCCTTCTTAAGGTACAGCGACCAATATTGGACGCAGTACTCCAGATGCGGGCGCACCATCGCCTGATACAACAGCAGGATAACTTCTTTCGTTCTGGTTGTAATACCTTTCTTGATAATACCTAGCATTCTGTTTGCCTTCTAAGAGGCCGCTGCGCACTGTGCCGACGGCTTCATTGCCTTGTCCACTATTACCCCAAGTCCTTTTCTTGGGTACTTTCACCCATTACCAGCCCTCCCATCGTATAGCTGTACTTCGGGTTTCTGTTTCCTACATGCAAGACTTTGCATTTCTCTACATTAAACTTCATCTGCCATCTCTTCGGCCACTCTTCTAGTTTGTTCAGGTCCCTTTGTAAATCCATCAATTCATCAAGTCGCTAGGACTCGAGCACAGGCCGATGGCACCTGACTTAACATGGCAACCACACCACTTTACCCAAGATGAATAAGTAAAGAATCATTTCCGTTGGATACAGGAGCCAAAATTCCCTTATTGGGTGTTTATCATTGAAGCCTGCCCTGTAACTTGGGATTTCGAGATTTATGACTATTATTTTATATAAAATATGCAGAAGTTTGAACTTGAGAATTTTTTTTAACTATTATGCAGTTACATTTACGGAAAATACAGAAGACAAATAGATTCTGCTAGGTGTCAGAGTCACCAGGAGAAAACCGCATTTACCGTACTCGTGGTTACAGAGAAAGTTAGTGACCCTCTAGAAGCTGTTTGTCAGGACCAGTAACTTTGTCCAGTTCCTCCTGAGTAGTTGCTGGGAATTCAGCATGGCTCATTACCGTATTTTTCGCTCCATAAGACGTACTTTTTCCACCCAAAAAAATGAGTGGAAAAAGGGTGCATCCTATGAAGCGAATACCCAAATCCCACTCCCAAAGACTGGAAGGCAGTGAGGGGAACATAGGAGGGAGGGAGGAAGGGACAATTGTTGGGCCTGAGGAAGGAAAAGAAATCACCAGACAATAAAGGTAAGAAAAATCATTTTATTTTTAATTTAGTGATCAAAATATGTCAGTTTTAAGAATTTATATTTTGCACTATATTTGTCTATTTTCTATAGTTGCATATTTTAAAAAGTCATCTGCCTTGACATCTGTGCCCTGTCCTTGCCCGTCCTGTCCTGGCCTACCACTAGACCAGTGTTCTTCAATTTTTTTACACCTATAGACCGGCGTAAATAAAAGAATTATTTTGTGGACTGACAAACTACTAAGACTGAAATAAAAAACCCTGTCTCCAACCCGTCCCCGCGAGCTCGGTCCCGTAAACCATCTGATCCTATCCGTACAAGCCTCAAATAGTTATGATTTTTTATTGAACGGATTTTATTAAAGTATAAAAATAAACCATATTCTGTACAATTATCATTTTCTAAATACAAATAATACAGAGCAAGGATCAACAAAACCCCTGTCTCCCCTCCCCTTCACATATATCCACTCTACTATCAAGAAAACTGAATATGCCAAATTATGACAGAATGGTACACAGAAATATCATGCTAACAGAATACTGCAGTCACACATGACAGGAATAGTGTTAGGAGAGTGCAACTAGGGCAACTGCCCCCTGGTCAGAGAGAGCCCCCCCAGTTGGAACATAAGAATATAAGAACTGCCATCTGTGGATCAGACCTTCGGTCCATCAAGTCCAGCGATCCGCACACGCAGAGGCCCAGCCAGGTGTACACCTGGCACAATTTTAGTCACCTGGCATAATTTTACTTATGTCAAACACCAGCTCTAGCAGGATACATATTTCAAATCTGATATATTCTAATCACAAGATAGAAATAAAATTATTTTTTCTACCTTTTGTCGTCTCTGGTTTCTGCTTTCATCGTCTTTTCACTCTCTTCCATCCAGCATGGAGTGTGGAGTTGGGTGCAAAGCCTGGCAGGGAGAATTTGGTTCAGAATGTTTTTTTTCTTGTTTTCCTCCCCTAAATCTATGGTGTGTCTTATGGTCAGGTGTGTCTTATGGAGCAAAAAATACGGTATATAGTTAATGCAGGACTCCCCCTCCCCCCTTTTATTCCCTCAACTTTAATTCTCCAGCTATAAGGTAATGAAATGTATTATTGATAACTCACCCTTATAAATGTGAACACAGGGAAATGGAGTTCTTTTCTATTTTGTTATATTTGTACATCATTTTGATATGTCTGGTCAGTAAAGTTAATATATCAAATTTGAAATAAACATAAGAATAGCTATACTGGGTCAGACCAATGGTCCATCTAGCCCAGTATCCCGTCTTCACGGTGCCCAATCCAGGTCAAAAGTACCTGGCAAAATCCCAAATTGCAGTAATATTCCATGCTGCTAATTCCAGGGCAAGCAGTGACTTCCCCTTGTCTGTCTCAATAGGAGGAAATATTTTTTTTCACTCAGAGAATAGTTAAGCTCTGGAATTTGTTGCCAGAGGATGTGGTAAGAGCGGATAGCGTAGCTGGTTTTAAGAAAGGTTTGGATAGGTTCCTAGAGAGGAATGGCCCATAGTCTTGTGTTTGCCCCCTAGTGGTTACAGAATATAGTACTTCTGGAAATGAGTGTTCTGCGCTTTGGCAACTGGCAATTTTCTGTGCACTTTTGAACAACGACTTAAGTTTAAGTTTAAGGATAACTTAAAGACATCTTTTTTTCTGATGTTTATTCTCAGGTAGAATGGGTAGCGCTGTGAGGATCTTGAAAGACAAAAGAATATTATTGATGTTAATTTTTGTATATTTTTTATTTACGTTTTCTATTATGTTCTGATTATTTTTTTGTATATTGTGTATTTTAAATGTTTTAGATTGTAAGCTGTCATGAAGGTTTTCCCTAGGGTGGGATAGAAAATTTTAAATAAACTTGGAATTTTTGAAAGTAAATAATGGTGATTGCACGGATGTCACACGGGGCAGAAACCCCAGATAAGACAATGAAAGACCTCTGCAATATTGCAGAAGAATTGTGACTCCCTACAAGTGCTATACTGATACAATATCAACTCACCTCTAGCAAAGCTCAGAGTAGGGCTTAAGTTATCCCCTAGCAGCATGGTTTTATGCTTTCATAAGCTGGTCTTAATGCCTTGTGCTAGATTTGATTTTAATATGCTCTACAGCTTGTATATTTTGCAATTGCTATTACCATCTCGGGGCATAGTTAACCTAGTGTGTAAACAAGTTTACACAGTGAAATGATCTGAGAGCAAGTGTTTCAGTGTGGCTGTCATGGAACAATCCTACTGTTGCACCACTTCATGTGAAGAATTACAACAGATATGAAGACAGAGGGGGGGGGAGTAATGAACCTCAAGTCATCAGTTATGATAAACACCATCAGGTCTTGTATAACATGTGAGTTTGCTGCAGGACTCCAGGTTCTTTAATCAGAAAACCCAAACAGCAAAGCGAACCACAAGTTGGAAGGTCCCTGGACACTCTACTATTCCCATGGCAACCTCTGTGAGCAGATATGGTTACCTAAAAGCCACTATCATCCAGACCCTTAAATGCATGCCATAAACACCATTTGAGAAGTGATAAAGAACTGAAAATGTGACATTGTTGGAGGTTCTACAGTTGGACTGCTGAATCCTGTTGGCATCTAACTCTACTAGCATATAACTCAAAAGGGAGCATGTTGGGGCATTCTGAAGAGTTGCGTGCCCCAGCGTGCCTTTCTTGGATGTCAGCATCTACACCAGGTTTCAGCAGGCGTAAGTCTGGCATTTGAACTTAGGTACAGGAATCGGCACTCACCCTTTACGGAATCACACATAACATCGGGACCCGGAAGTGAAGTCAGAGAGTCGACACCAATGCGGACAGCAAGTTCATGATGCTGCTTGCGCCAGGTACAAGGGAAGGGAAAGGGCGCGCGTGCGCGGTAGGAGAGTTCAGGAAGGAGCGGGGAAGTGGAATGGAGGACAGATGCCAGCGCTCCTGGATTGGACCATTCCCCCCCACTTAACAAATGCAGATATGGCACATACTTACTCTGTAAGTTATATAAAGTTACCCTCAATGAGAATTAAAAGTTCAAAAAGAAAGAAGAATATAAATTTAGAATTACCAATGGATTCAGAAACCATCTTGAACACTGAAAAGTCCTTTATGTTCATAAAATGAAAGAGCTTCTTTTCTCTTCTGAAGCGGGAATGTAGGCTGGCTTTTCTAGCACTCGGATTCCCTGACAAACATGCCTTCATTTTCAAAAAGCAACACAAGGACTTGAGGGTGAGAGGTTTTCTCCCATGTTGTCCCTCATTCTGTAGGTAGTGAAAAGCACAAGAAATGCTCACAAATAAACCTCCACCTGTACTCAGCAATCCCGTATATAGGGTTTTTTGTTGTTGTTGATGAACTTTCAGTGAAGAAATCCTTGAGGCTTATAAGCCCGTGACACAGCTGAGATATCACCAAACCTCTGCTCTGAATGAAGTCTCTCTTTCATTTCTTTTTCCTTCACTCTCCAAGTCAGTCAGTCTCTCTAGATATTTCCCCCCTGCATTTCAGAGGTCTTTCTGTCAGCTGATATGTCTTGGTGAACAGATATGTGACTATGGGGCTCAATTTCAAAAGAGAAAAACGTCTGAAAAATGGCATAAAGAGGCATTTGGACGTTTTATTTGCTAAAACATCCAAATTGCCATTTTTGAAACACAGTTTTCAGACAGTTTTTATATGCTGTTTGCCTGAAGTGCATTTAAATCTCAAGGGGGCATGTTGGGAGCATGTTTGAGTGGGATAAGGGCAGACTTATGATTTGGTAAATTCTCAAAAGGTTGCAGAAAATGTCCAGGGCAAAACTTGGATGTTTGAGGCTAGACCTGTTTCAATATTCATAAGTGCCCCAAAAATGGACAAACTGACCATTGGAGGCATGATTGCATGTCAAGTTTCAAGTTTATTTAAAATTTGATTTAATTGCAATATCGTATTTCAAAGCGATTTACAAGAATAAAAATGGGGTATCAATAAAAATGACATATTTGGGACCTCCCACCTCCCAAAGATGTGAATGAATCAATACATACCAGCCCTTTATGACAGCTTTAGCAGTTGGTTTAAAGAAAGACATGGGGGAATGCACTGCTTGTCCTGAATCGGTAGCTACTCTTTGGGTTTTGGCCAAGGTACTAGTGACCTGGATTGGCCACCGTGAGAATGGGCTACTGGGTTTGATGGACCATTGGTCTGACCCAGTAAGGCAATTCTTATGTTCTTAAGGTCTCTAGAGGTGCCCCTAGTGGTTGGTGCAGTGGACTACAGAGACAAAGACCCAGGTCCATATCTAGCTTAACTAGTACACTTTTGGCAGAAAGTGTGATCCTTCCAGAACCTCATGTACTAACAGAGAGGCGACACCTGCAGACAGACATAAAGGCTATTGGGTTGGTATACAGTAGGTTTTAGGTGCGTTTTGGAGGGTTCACTATATAATGTAAGGGGATTATGGTACCTGCTGGAACCTTTTATGTGAAGTTCACTGCAGTGTCCACTAGGGTGCCCCACTGCTCTTCTGGGCTGTCTGTGCAGACAGTCTACTAAGAATTCTGGCCCCTGCTATATTTTATGTTTATTAAAACTTGTTATACTGCTAATTCATATGACTAGTCCAAGCAGTTTACAAATATACAATCAATATAAATTAACCTAAAAGAACTCCATCTTAAATAGGACAGACCTAGCTTTTGAAGTGGTCTAACATGGCAAACACACAGCTTTCTCCTGTTAAGGTTCTAAGTGGGGGAGGGATTTACTCACTCCATTTTACAAAACCACGAAAGCAGTTTTTAACGCAGGCCAGTGCACTGAATGCTCTGCTATCGCAGTTTTGTAAAAGAAGGGGCAGGGTGTTAAAGCATTGGCTCCCAATTTGTCCTGGGGGGAACCCTAGCCAGTTGGGTTTTCAGGATATCCACAATGAATATTCATGAATGAAGGCAGTGCACGCATATCATGCTCATGAATATTCATTGACAACCTGACCCACTGAGGTTCCCCAGAGCAGGTTTGGGAACCACTGATTTGAAGGGATGCCATTTATACAAATGTGAAATATAAACACCGAAAGAGGCCCTGTGTGTGCCAAGTTGTAGCCAGGTAAGCCTGACTAGGATTCACTTTCGGTCTTGTAGAGCCCACCATCTTTCCTAAGGTCCCTTCCAGATGTGCAGTAACTTTGTCGCTCTGCTTCCATTGGACAGTCCTGATGTCGGAATCACTTTCAGCAGGAAGAACCCAAATAATGGCCGCCTTCAATCTGCCAAGTTAACTTGGTCAGTGTAAAGCTGATTCAACTTTTAACAACATCCCCTGTGTGATAAAGGGCAAAATGACAACTTTGTCCATCGTCAAGGTGTCTGTATAATAAACTAATTAGCAAAGCACACAGTCTGTGAAGCTTTTTAATGAGTGCTATCGGCTGGCCTCTGTAATAATAACCTAGGCTGCCCCCTTTTGGGATTCAATTAAGGCTCAGACTGTCATATGCTTGGTCTGACTGATCAATGAATCCATTGCGACCTTTGTTGGAGCTGCTTGCAAGGACAGCCAGCTTGGCAAAGGCGCAGGAATGGGCAGCGATCCTTGCTATTAAATGTCCGGCTGGTCCTATGACATCACCAGAAGTTTCTCTTACTCAGAGGTTAGCTGAAAGAGAAGGGAGTCAGGTTCTAACAGATGGCCGTTGTGGCATGTTAACAAAAGCTGTTCTCACAGAGAGATGGAATCTGCCTTTTCCTTTCACGCTGGAAGATGGACATCTCATCCCAGATGCAGTGAATTGTTATCTTGTCCTAATGGTCAGTTTGGAAACAGGAGCCAAAAATAATGAATGGGAAAGAAAATCTCATTAAAGAAATTACAGGAGGCAGAAAACTCATGAGCATTATTATTTAAATACACTGCTCATAAGTATTTTAAGAATGCAACATTAGAAGTTTAACATTTGGGGAATCCTTACTGCCACACACTGTATATGCAGAAAGCTCTGTATACTGAACTCGCAGCCCTGCACTTTGTCCGATTGTTTCACGGAAATCTGGGTTAGGCTGATACAGAACCCTGTGGTGCCGTCTCTGCTAAAGCTCCAGCTCTCCACAGTATAAATCTGGTGATCTGCTGTCCCAGAATGGGTTTCTTTGCACTATTCACGGCTTTGAGTTATTTGAATGTGTCTTATCGCACCCCCTCCCCCGCTCCTCTTTCCACATTTACCATTAAGCCAAGTCTCCAGTATATCCTCTTCTTATTCTCCCCCAAAGTGTTCAACATCACCCCTTCGCTACTCCATGTATCCAGCATATTTTCTTCTCTACCCAACCGTGACCTTGGGCAAGTCACTTAACCCTCTATTTTCTCAAGCACAATACTTCGATTGTGAGCCAGCTAGGGACAGAAATAGTACCACTTAGACTGTACCACTGAAAGGCAATATTTCAAATCCACGACCCCTTTGATACTTTACCCCCAGCATTGAACTTTCCCTTCCCAACCTCCAAGTATCCAGCATCTCCCCTTTCCACGACTACTACTTCTTGTCATTTCTATAGAGATACCAGACGCATGCAGGACTGTACGTTAAACCTTCCTACCATCTCAGGTATCCAGCCTTTCTCCATTCCTACCTTAAAGTGGCCAGCATCACTCCTTTCCTTCCCTCCCATTCAAGTGCCCTTCTGCTTTGCTGCCACTGTGCATCCTCCTTCCGCTAGGCAAATACTATATCACAAGATCTACTGTTGCGGGATTGCGATCAGATGTGTGTTCTTACTTTGATTTTGTGCTGCTGTTGTGTGTGGCATTAAGGCTGATATTGCCCCTAAACTGCCCCGTGGGTGGCTTTGTTTCTATGAAGGCAATGCTTCTACATAGTAACCTAGTAAATGAGGGCAGATAAAGACCCGAATGGTCCATATCCAGTCTGCCCAACCTTACCCACTCTTTAAATTACTGATTTAATTTACGTTTTCCTTCTTCGTAGCTATTTCTGGGCCAGAACCCAAAGCTCTGCCCTGTACTGTGCTTAGGTTCCATCTACTGAGGTCTCCATCGAAGCCTTCCCCAGCCCATCCTCAACCATACGGTGATATACAGACTGTGCAAGTCTGCCCAGTACTAGCCTTAGTTCTTCAATATTTATTATTCTTTTCTATGAAGACTTTGCGCAGTAACAGTAAATTTCCTCTGGGCGTCTTGATCACTCCTCCTGCCTACTTTATTGGGGGCCATTTCCTTTTCTGATACAAATATATTTTTAGACCAAGGCCGCCTCCGTTGCACAGCTAAGTCCTCCACCATTCTAATATAGGATTCTGCGTTGTGTAACTATTAAACGTGACATGGAGGTCCTCTGCCTTGGATGAAATATTGAATCACAGCCTCCAAAAGATACAAAATCAGTGTTCTCATTATCATTCAGAACCAACACTTTTGCCTGAAGGAGAAAAGGCAAGGAATGAAGACAAAAGCAGAGCAAAAGAAAAAGAAAAATACATTCTGATTTTTACTTTGGACTTTCTGGCTCCCTGATGGCATAGCTTCTCCCCTCCCCACCCCATCCAATGCTGATTCAAGCACCTGACACACCAGAGGTTTGCAAAAACACGATGCATTGCAGTAGACTTCTGATAGAATAAGGGCGAGAGTAAATTTCCTACAAGGAATTCAGAAGTTGCTATCAGAGTTCTCCCCCCAAATGAAAGAACATTGTAGGTTTAGTTTAGTATACAACCGAGCAGTTTACAAAATAGAAGGAAACGGAATCAATCACCAAACAAATATTGTAAAAATAATAAGTGAATGTAACAAAATAAAATATAGCACACAGACCCAAAACAGCGCAAATGAATTTAAAAACCAAAGCAAATCTGAAACAGCTGCACATTGAGCTTCTCCCTAAATACCGAGTGCATGGCATTAGGTTTGATATGCTGAAGAAGTCCGTTTCATAGATGTGGTGATGTGGTGTCTGATATCATCTGAATGAATTCTAAATAGATTATCTTACTGGATGACATAATCAGCCAACTCCTTTCGAGGGCCTGAAGCGTTTGAGAAACAGTGGTTAGAGCTACAACTTAGCACCCAGAGGTTGAGCAGTCAAATCCATGCTGCTCCCTGCTGAGGGGAGATAGGATTGGAGTGGATCGATTTTCACGCCATCAAAAATTACAGACACTCAATGAAGTTACAGGGAAATACTTTTAAAACCAACAGGAGGAAATTTTTTTTCACTCAGAGAATAGTTAAGCTCTGGAGCGCGTTGCCAGAGGATGTGGTAAGAGCGGATACCGTAGCTGGTTTTAGGAAAGGTTTGGACAAGGTCCTGGAGGAAAAGTCCATAGTCTGTTATTAAGAAAGACATGGGGGAAGCCAATGCTTGTCCTGGATCAGTAGCATGGAATGTTGCTACTCTTTGGGATTCCGGAATCTTTTGTTACTCTTTGGGATTCCAGAATCTTGCTATTCCTTGGGATTCTGTATGGAATGTTGCTACTCTTTTGGGATTTTGACGAGGCCAGGTACTAGTGACCTGGATTGGCTACCATGAGAACGGGCTACTGGGCTTGATGGACCATTGGTTTGACCCAGTAAGGCTATTCTTATGTTCCGCAGCTTGGAAAAGTTTGCGAGACACTGGTGTATGGGATTCTGTAAGTTATGTGCATAAATGTGAGACCAGTCCATGCCCTGCACATCAAAACACAGAGAGGCTCTTCAGATCTACAACAGCAATGATTCAAAAGAAACAGATCCCAGATGGACTGCTCCAAACAACCATCCAATGTGGTCCACGCTTTCGCCTACGCTTGGGCTGTTTGCTGCTGTGAGCATTGAATGTTGCTTTGAGCATATTAGCTGGGATCGCAAATCCTTTAGCCCTCCCACTTTTAGTACCAAGCCCCTGAAGCAGCTCGAGAGTGGGCGAAATAAAGAGATTAACAGAGCTGTCTGATTCTTTGCACCTGTCTCAAAACCAAGCGGGCCTCAGGAACGGCTGTAGAAAGCAATCTTTATTGAAAGACCCAACATGGGCCGTGTTTCAGCAAATGCCTGCTTCAGGGGTAGTTTTATAACGGAATCCTTCAGTCCTTTAAGGAATCGGCTGAGCTCTGATTTTTTCCCCACTTTACTATTTATAAAACTCCACTTACTCCAAGCTTAGGGGCTGATGGAAGTTTGAGCACTTAAGTGTGACAGATCCTGACATCACTTATCGCACCCTGGAAGCTGTGTACGCAAGATAGAGTCTCGCCTATGTCCCAGGCCTTTGGACACCCCTTGCAAAATACACATTGTACACATTAGCGGCTAGACCGGGGGGCATGGGGAGCTAACTGCGCCCAGTTGAATACATACCAGTATTCTGAACAGTACCATGTGAAATGGGCAATCTGGCTTGCAGACCTGCTTCTCAGAAACTGTTATGTGTCAGTAGCATAAAGACAGTCAAGTACAGGCAGTCCCCGAGTTACAGATGCCTAAATTAAGTACGACTCATACTTAAGAACGCGGTTGATTTCACTGAGCAGTATTTCCACACTTTTCCTGCAGCAGGTTCTGGAATGACGCATGGCCACATTAAGGACAGGGTGTGGTTGTGCCTGCTGTACCTTAGAGGGAACACTGGTAGGGACAGTCGGCCCTTTTGTCAGCTGGGAACAGAATCCTAAAATCTACAAGTTCCGAGTTACATACAAATCCAACTTAAGAACAGCTTTAAAAACATAACTTGTTCTAGGCAGTCCCCGAGTTACAGACGTCTGGCTTAAGTACGACTCATACTTAAGAACGTGGTCGAGGTTTCATTTGATTTCACTGAGCAGTATTTCCCATGGCATAGACTCTTACACATTCAGTGAATGTCACATGGCCACATTAAGAACAGGGTGTGGTTGTGAATGACTTACCTTAGAGGGAACACTGGGGACAGTTGGCCCTTTTGTCAGCTGGGAACAGAATCCTAAAATCTACAAGTTCCGAGTTACATACAAATCCAACTTAAGAACAGCTTTAAAAACGTAACTCGTACTCAGATCCTCCTTCAAACCTTCCACTGTCCTCGGCATGTGGAAATTCCACCACAGTGTCACTGTGGGAAATTGCAGGCTACCTCTGTTTCACACTAGCAAAACACATCAGGATATCGCAAAAGTCCCTGTAACAAGATCTCATTTCCCAATAGTTAAGCTCGTATCATGTGACTGATTACATAAAATTAATTAGAAGGCAGTTCTTTGAAAACCAGGGATCTGTTCTTTGGTTCCGGTCTGCATAGCTTCCTTCTGAAGATGCCAGCACTGCTTCAAGATGGTATCATCTTACTGGCCAAGCTTTGATGGTGAAATAAAAAGACATTAATCCAAGAATTAAAAAGATATACTATATATTAGAAATTAGGTGTCACATCTTTTGGGCGAGTTACATCAAGGCAAAATATTATACACACTTTCACGCAACTACTCATCAAGGATTACTGAGGTTCATTAATGCTCAGAAGCTTTAATTTTAAAATGTCTCATGTCGGCCAGTCAAATGTGAAAAGAAGAAGTACCGATTCTAATAATTAGAAAAAGACGCTATTAGCCAGGCTTGTAATTAGTGACCACGGCACATCAAATGACATTTAGCATTTACCTTAAGCCTGGGATTTCGGGAAAACCAGCAAGGTTATGAATGCCATATCAGTAATCTTTGATCTCCGTTAATGCTGCAGACAGAATTTTAATGATTTTTAAATAAGCAGAGCTCTGGCATGTCCCTATTAAAATAATAATAAAACCTCATAAAAAAAGGAAATCATTTAAGACATCGAGTGCACCACAATTCTTGGGTTCAGTGTGCAGGGCCAGGTAAAAGGGTTGGTCACAGGGGGACTTTCCAAGATTTATGCAGACTTCATGCTTCTGTTGCTACCGCAGTAATTAAGAATTTGTCAGGGAAATCTGACCCTCCAGAGTAGAAATTACTTTGTAAAATAAGACTGGCAGAGCCCCAGTTCTCCTCACTGCTCTTAATTTACCTGCATTATTTCTATATCAGAGGGTCTGGAGTCTAATATGCACAAGAGGCACCCAGTGGAGTCTTCTCCCCTAAATCTCAGGGGGAAATGGGGGAGATTTTCATAACACATTCATTTGCATATAAAATTGCCATCAGATTGTGCCTGTGAATTTACTGCTGTCAAATGTAATTTTCTTTAATTCTTCAGGCCCAGATGTGAAAGGCTTGCAGCCCAGGCAGACATTTTCAGCACTTACAGGTTGCATCCAGATCGATAATGTGTCTTTATGAGAAATTACCATTAATATTATTGAGTATGCATTTTGCTCTATAGAATAATAAGGCAATGAGATGTCAATTCAGTCATTAGAAGAAAGCTTACGGCTTAACTGTTTAAATGAGGTGGCTGACAGGTCTGGAAAAAGATGTTGCTATGGGCTGGAAGTCAAGAATTGCATTTCAGTCTCACAGGTAATGCTAAAGTTCGAGCAAAAACACTTTGCATATTTAAATTCTGTTTGTCAACTCAAGAAAGTAAACTTGAGTCTGATCTATGGTTCCAAATTGTTCTTAAAAAGAAAAAGGATGGCTGACTTCATCCCTTCATAGCCTTTGTTCTCTCCCGCTTAGATTACTGCAACACGCTATGCAATAGTCTCGTGGCGAAGAACATAAAACAGCTCCAGCGTGTACAGAATGCGGCAATCAGACTTCTAATAAACCTCCGTGCCCGTGACCCTGTCTTCCAGGTTCTATCACTGGCTCACTGGCTGCCCGCAGCCCAACGTAGTGTCTTCAAGGGCCTGATGCTAGCGTTCAAATCCTTCCATGACATTGGTGCCAGGCTGCGTGATGGCCAAGCTTCCTCCATAAGTTCCCAGGACAAAATACACCTCCAAATACCCCCTGGCCGTGCCCTTCAACCACCAAATGACATTCCTACTCCCACTTCATACCAAACCACTGGAACCAATTGCCCCCACAGATCAGATCCCTTGAAGGACTCCTCAACTTTAGGAAAGGCAATAAAAAACATCTTTCCCACCATGGCCGATGGATCAAAAGAAATGTAATATTGGAATGTATCATGTTAGGAGAAAAACTTGTAACTATGGCAAATTGTAACCTGTATATATGTATGTTTAACTTGAAACCCATTGTGAGCTCTTTGGGAAGAACAGGATAGAAAAGGGAGTTAAATAAATAACTCCGAGGAAAAAGCATTTGGTGTTCTCTGCTGAAAGAGATTTTATTTTAGAAATGCCACACACAAAAAGAAAAAGGATCATGAGGTCAGTTCCATCTACCCCTGTGAACCAGAGAATGGATGCCAGTGTTTGAGCCCTGTGTTGAAGGCGGATTGTGGAGTATCATCTACGGGGTATGAAACATCTCTTTCACCCCCAAGTTCCCAGTGATACAACTGCATAAGAGCATAAGAATTACTTTTTTGGGATAGTCTGAAGGCCCGGTATCCTGTTTCCAAAAGTGACCAATTCAGGTCACAAGTACTTGGCAAGATCCCAAGAAGAAAAACAGATTTTATTCTTCCTATCCTAGGAATAAGCAGCGGATTTCCCCAAGCCCTCTCAATAATGGCTTATTGACTTTTAGGAAATTACCCAAATCTTTTTTAAATTCTGCTAAGCTAACCACTTTCACCACATCTCTGGCAATGCATTTCAGAGTTTAATTTCCTGTTGAGTGAAGAAATGTTTTTCCCGGTATGTTTTAAATCTACTACTTAGTAGCTTCATCCCATGCCCCCTAGTCCTAGTATTTGTGGAAAGAATGAACAAGCGATTCATATCTACCCTTTCCATGCCACTCAGTATTTTATCGACCTGTTATCATATCACCTCTGGGCCCTCTCTTCTCCAAGCTGAAGAGCCCTAGCCATTTTAGCCTTTCCTCATATGGAAGTTGCCCCATCTCTTTCATCATTTTCATCGCCCTTCTCTGTACCTTTTCTAATTCTGCTATTTTTTTTGACCATGGCCAAGTGACTGTGGCCAACTGAATGCCGAGAAATTTTAAAAAAAAGTTAAAATAATGCAACAGGAAGACATAAAAAACATTTTATTAACAGCTAGTCCTGTGTTAGTCTATTTTTTTTGCTGCATTAGGTGCACATCAGTACCTAACACAGATTAGTATAAAGGCCCCTATATACTGAACGACAGTATCTTACCCTCTACAGGTCTAGTAGATGTTTGGTGACATACAGTCCCATAAGTTATAGTTTACTGTTTTCCACAGCCACAATATTGCAACTGGTGTGCAGTAGGAATCTTCGTGGTTGGTTCAGTGAAGCCCTCTTACTAATCCTGTGAGTTGGTACACAGTGGGATTGCATTCATCGATCCATCAAGTTCGAGGCGTGCAGCGCTGTTTTTCAGGATACTCACTTTTTGCTGTGCATTACAGTTGCCTGCCTTCATTCATCTAACAAAACAATTTTTTCGTGTCAGTCACCAGCCTTATTCCTGCTTCCTGATGGTGGGAAACGAGGCGTGTGATGGTGGAGGTATGCAGTGCTACGAGTGGAAAGAGGTCAGCAGAGGTCGCACAGCTTAAGGTGGTTCCACCGCTTCAGGTTACAAGGACCCTGTCCTAATCCTTGTCTCACGTGTATCATTTCAAAAGTGAAGTGAAGCACGGAGGATAGAATGTGGTAATAAGTGGCTGAGTGGCCTGTAAAGTATGCAGTAATTGATTCGCGAGATGAAGGCTGGATTCTTTCGGGTCAGGTCTCTCGGAAGAGAGCAAGCAGTGAGAAGACAGATTAATAACTTCCGTTGCCTCTGACACTAGCTCGCTTGTTTTGAGAATGGAGTGTGTTTAAAACTGTATGTTTATGTTGATTGTACAATTAAGATATTTCTTAAGCTGCAACAGGTCACAACGGTTTAGGACCTCCTCGAATGGCTCGGGATGCATTTCCACTTTAGCGTTCGGATGAGGTAAGTGATTTGTACACTGTGACAGAGAAATGGCTATACTGGGACATATAGGAACTCATGTGTGTAAGAAAGTGCCAGCATAATGGATCAAAAATGTGTATATTTAGGTGTGATCACTTATAACAGTCAAGGGGCTGCTGAAAGGTTCTCAGCCCAACCAACAACCCCCATCCCCCCCCCACACTTTACAAAACCGCGGAAGTGGTTTTTAGCACAGGCCAGAGTGCTGAATGCTCTGCGCTGCTTCCCCGATGCTCATAGAGCAGAGCATTCAGTGCCGTCTGCGCTAAAAAACGCTTTCGCGGTTTTGTAAAAGGGGGAGGAAGTTAGGACAGTCTCCATTGAGAGCTAAACACTTAGAGGGGCATTTTCAAAACATACGTCTAAGTCTGATTTGGATGTATGGCACTGGATGCCCAAAATTGGCAGTAAGAAAATGCCCATTTTTGAAAGGCAAACCACTATACGTCTAGAAATATTTTTTGGGGAAAATCCTTATCTGGACATCCAAGCCATTGGGATGCCCAAAACCATCAGGATGTCTATCTTTATATCACATTTTCAAACAAAAATTTTGTCCAAGTCCCAAACAGCCAGAACAAAGACCATTTGGACCTGGGAGGGGCCAGTCCTGTAATGGACTGGCCACCCAGACATGGCAACAGAGCAGTGGAGCACCTTAGAAGGCAATGCTGTGAACTTCACCAGAACTCCCCTGTCTACCAACCCCAATAGCCCTTATGGCTGCAGGTGGCACCTATATGGCAGCAGAGTAGGGTTGGGGGTGGGGGAGCTCATATTTTCCACCATAATGGGCCTGGTGTTCCTCCTCTCTATGTTCACTAGCCCAGCCACTAGGCTTCTTAAGACACCTATGTACAACTTTACTAGGATGTTGTTATAGAGACAGGTATATACCTTTTTGTTCTCATTTTTGTTTGGTGGAATGGGGGGGGGGGGGCAGTGAGCACTGGGGGAGTGTATGAGTGTCTTACCTTGATACATGCAGTGGCACCTTTGTGGCACTTAGAACCTTCTAAAACAGGTCTAGTTCCAAATGTATAAGTTCCATTCAGGACGTCTTACAAAATGTTTGATTATTACTTCAAGACGTCTATGTCCAACCCACCCTTGACACTGCCCAAAGCCCGCCCATAACATGCTCTGAACATACAAAAAAAACATTTCAATTATCAGAACTTGGATGTCCTGGCAATTAGGATGTCCAAGAGCTGATTTAGGATGCTTTTTGGATATTTATGATTTTTGATTATGGGCCCCATAGTCCATTGATTTTCCACATTTTGTCATCAGCAAATTTAATTACCTCACTAGTTATTCCCATCTCTAGATCATTGATAAATATGTTAAAAAGGAAGCAGTCCCACCAGAGACCCCTGGGGAACCCCACTATTTACCCTTCTCCATTGAGAATATTGACCATTTAACCTTATTCTGTTTTCTGTCTTTCAACCAGTTCTCAATCCATAATAGGACGTTATCTCCTATCCCATGACTTTCTGATTTCCTCGGAAGTCTTTCATAAGGAACTTTGTCAAATGCCTTTTGAAAATTCAAATACACAATATCAACCGGTCCACTTGAAAGAAATGCAGTAGATTGGTGAGGCAAGATTTCCCTTGACTAAAACCATGTTGGCTTTCTCTCATTAATCCAAACTTATGTATACGTATGTTCTGTAAAGTTGTTCTTTATAACTGTTTCTACCTTTTTGTCCGGCACCGACATCAAACTCACCAGTCTATAATTTCCCAGATCACCTCTGGAACCCTTTTTAAAAATCAGCATCACATTGGCCACCCAAGTTTTCTGGAAACTATGCTGGATTTTAGAAAAATAATTACAAATTACTAACAATAGCTCTTCAAGTTCTTTTTTCATTCTATCAGCACTCTGGGATGTATACCATCTGTTCCAGGCAATTTGCTACTGTTCAATTTGTCAAATTGACCCATTACATCTTCCAGTGTTACAGAGATTTGTTTGGATTTCTCTGATTCATCAGAATTGAATACCATTTCTGGCACCAGTAACTCCCTCACATCTTCCTCCATGAAGACAGAAGAAAATAATTCATTTAATCTCTCCGCTATGGCCTTGATAGCCCCCTTTATTCCTCGGTCATCTGTGTGTTTTTGCTTCTAGCGCAATCTTCTTTTCAAGGTCTCTCTTTGCCTTCCTTATTAGTGCCTTGCATGTGGCTTGCCATTCCTTGTACTGCACGCAGTTATTTTCAGTCGTATCCTTCTTCCACTTTCTGAAGGATTCTCTTTGGTTCCTTCACCTCACTCATTAACCACACCAATTGCCATTTGGTTTTCCTTCCTCCTTTTTTAATACATGGAATATATCTAGTCTGGGCTTCCAGAATGGTATTTTTAAATAACATCCACACCTGATGTAAATTTTTGACTTTTGCAACTGCTCCTCTAAATTTCATGTTATAACATTCTTCTCATGTTATCATAGTCTCCTTTTTTAAAAGTTAAATGCTGTTGTATTGGATTTCCTGTTGTAATTGGTAGGTTACCCTCCCAGGATTTCTCAGACTATTTCCTAAGAGCTAATTACTAGCAAATAGAGATTCACTAATTACTTTTTTAGCCTTTTAATTAATTCAAGGGCCTATAAATCAGAGATCAGGCCAGGGTTGGGTGGGAGCTGGGGAGGGTGAGTGGGAATTAGACACTAAACAAAACTGTCATCATTGAGTCACATTGAAACCCTCAGCTCAATGTGTGGTGGCAACTAAGAAAGCAAATATAATGTTAGGAATTATCAACAAAGGAATGGAAAACAAAGATAAAAATGTTATAATGTCTTTGTATTGCTCTATGGTACAGCCACAATTCTGGTTGCCGTGTCTCAAAGAAGATGTAGCAGAATTAGAAAAGGTATAGAGAAGGTTGACGAAAATGATAAAAGGGATAGGACAACTTCCCTATAAGGAAAGGCTAAAGTGGCTAGGGCTCTTCAGCTTGGAGAAGAGACTGCTTAGGAGTGATATGATAGAGGTCTATAAAATAATGAGTGGAGTGGAAAGGTTAGATGTGAATCACTTGTTTTAATAATTACTAGGACTAAGGTGCATGTCATGAAACTACTAAATAGTAGATTTAAAACAGACCAGAGAAAATATTTCTTCACATAACATGTAATTAAACTCTGGAATTTGTTGCCAGATAATATGGCAAAATCAGTTAGCTTAGCAGGGTTTAAAAAAAGATTTGGATAATTTCCTAAAAAAGAAGTCCATAGGTCATTATTGAGATGGCTTGGGAAAATCCATTGCTTATTCCTAGGATAAGCAGCATGAAATCTGTTTTATTACTTCGGATCTAGCTAGGGACTCTGGACCTGGGTTGTCCACTATGATAACCAGAGCTGAGATTGTGATGTCATAATGCCTCATTCCACCAATAAGAGCCAACCTCATCAATGATTTCACAATAACTTGATTGTAAAGGGTAAAGGATTCGCTATACTGGTTTTTCTGTGTGGTTACAATCAAAGCGGTTCACATATTCTAGACAGGTTTTTATTTTGTACCTGAGGCAATGAAGTGTTAAGTGACTTGCCCAGGGTCACAGGGTGCTTCAGTGGGAATTGAACTCATAACCTCAGGGTGCTGAGGCAGCTACTCTAACCACTAGGCCACACATCCACATAACAAGCAAGCATTCTACAGAGTACAGCTGCCACCTAGTGTCAGAAGTACCCGTGGCTTCTAGTGACTTGCTCTCGCCTCTGCACAAAATCTTATCGGCATTGGAATGACCTACAGGAAGACGACGGATACTTGAACTGAGTTTAGCTATTACCCACCAGCGTTTATAACCACCCTTTCCTCTGATTTTCCAACAGCCAGCTGCATAACTATAACATAAAAAGCCTGCAAACCATTAATTTTGCCGCAAGAGGCATTTCAAGCTGAAGTTTCCTTTATTAATTGCCGTTAAGGCTATATCACTACTTATAGGCACTGTTGAAATATTGCCCTGTTCCTTGCACTTGGTTTTTAGTTATTCCTACAGGAAACATTGAGATGACTAAATAATCCACAAGAAATACTGTGTCTATGTAAGGAAATGCATTGCCGAATAGATCAGTTAATGACCTTTAAAGTTCCTATTACAGCCTGGGATTTGCACTCTGCACCGTAGGTCAACTCTTGGGAACTTAAACATTCATTTTAATTACCTGCAACACTATTGGTCCTGATTTTCTGTTTGAGACCAGCACTATAGGGACCAAATTGCACCTTTGAGGCCCAGCATGAGGCACCAAGAGGGGCTGGGCCTGCATTAATGCGACTTACAGACTCAAATGTGTACAGTACAGTACCTGGTAGACATAAGTGAATGCCTCAAGGGTGTAAAGAGTAGGAAGAAGACCTTCCTCAGAGAAAAGGAGACGCTGCTATGGAATGAGGCAGGAATAATATCAGGAAATCTTTCTGCCTGGAGAGAGCATGAAGTGGCCTCTGCAAGTGCTGGATTCTAGTTGTGAAGAAATGAGGGGTGAAGCTGACAGAGTTGCCAAGAGACCCAACCCAGTTCTGAATTTCGGACGCAAAGGGTAAAATTCAGACTGGTCCAAAGTCTCCCTCCTGGACCAGAATCACAGCACCAGCGGTAGATGTGACTAGATACTCTGAGGGCACCTCAACGTGTTATCGATTACTAAACTCTATGAGACAGCACCGTGATGGACTCATGCCAGGTCAGATTTCAGGAGTGAAGTTGTTATCTTGTGGTACATTTGGTAGATCTGTCTGGAATGTACTGGGTTAAGGCTACAATAGAAACAGGATGGCAGATAAAGGCCAAAGATCCCATCCACTCTCTCTTCCTCTCCCTATAGGCTAAGGCTCTTAATATTTGCATCTCCTCTTCCTATTGGCTTAGGCTCTTAACACTTGCATTGTGAGGTCATAGAACTTTATGGTTATAGAAACATAGTTAACGATATTCGTAACTTAAATAGTGCTCAGACCCACAACCTTAGTGTTCAAGTGTAGAAACACACAACACCGGCTGCCGTCAGACCATCATGGCACTATTGATGTCTGTACCACCATACAACAATCTAACCTCCATTTACTATAAAGTTAACTTATCTTTTGTGGTGGTTGATACTTCTCCGATGGTCACATGAAGGGCAGCTGGTGTCATAAAGTGCAACTAATAACAATTTCTGGAAGCCAAAAAAATACATCTATCTTCCCTTCTACTCGAGTTTCGCCTTGTGCTTCCTCAGGAAGGGATTATCTATCAATCAAAAAAACATATGACTTAAAACATCTCACTTCTAAAACATTAACACTAATGCTGTTTATAAAGTATATCAATGCATTAGACAAATTGCCATAGAATACCTAGACGTCAGCCGGTGTTGTGTGTTTCTACACTTGAACACTAAGGTTGTGGGTCTGAGCACTATTTAAATTAATAAATTATTTACTTTTTAAATTGTGATACGAATATAGTTATTTAAGTTATTATCACAATTGGAAAATATATTAATCCCTATATTTATTATTTATATAGAAACATGGCGGCAGATAAAGGCCAAATGGCCCATCCAGTCTGCCCATCCACACCATTCATTATCTCCTCCTCTCCCTAAGAAATTCCAAGTGTCTCTCCTGAGATAGGAAGTGACACAATGCGTGTGTGTGTGTGTGTGGGGGGGGGGTGGATCTGTGCCAAATATACATGTGTGTTTATAAGATTGGAATGTTTTTGTTCTATGTAGCTGTTTATTTCTCTGTCCTTTTCCTCTCTTTTCTCCCCTGCCTACTCAGTCCAACTCCTAGACTCTGACCCCCATTAGAGTGAAATAGTCAGATAAGGGCACCACTGCACCTCCCCTCTGGCACACAGATGGAAAATTCAGGTCCTGGCGAGGTGGGAGAGAGAGCATTTTTCAGGGCCTGGCTGGAACACAGGGGTTGAGCAGAAAACTGCAAAAGGGTTAGCTGTGCTAGTCTAGTATAGCAAAGTTGACAGAAGAAGGTGACACCTTATAGACTGACTAATTCATTGAGGCATAAGCTTTCAAGGACTACATTCTACTTCATCAGATGTACCGAAGGTTTTGGAGAAACACATTACAAAATACACAGGAGTCCTTGATAATTTGGGGTAAAAAAACTAAACTTCTGTGGTTAGGCCCAAAACTGGACTGTCTTCCTCCTACTGTAGCTCTGGAATCTGGGGCCTGTTTGCAGATTGAGTTCTCTTCTAAGATATTGGGAGTTCTTTTTGATTCCTCTCTTACCTTCAAGGATCAAATAAACTCCTTGGTCAAGAAATGCTTTTTTAGTTTACGAATGTTGAAGAAGGTTAGACATATTTTTCATCATCTACACTTCTATGTTCTGGTCCAATCAATCATATTATCCCGACTAGATTATTCCAATTCTATTTACTTTGGCATAACAAAGATCTGTCTCCAAAGATTACAATTAATCCAGAAATACTGCTGCGAAGTTGATTTTTGGAAAAAGTAAATTTGACCATGTGACCCTTTGCTCCTGAGTCTTCATTGGCTCCCGGTTTATCTTAAAATTACAATTCAAATGGTGCTTGCATCTCTTTCAAAATTTTATATGGTATTTTTATTCCCCTCGTTCTGAACGTTTACAGATTCTCCTATGCAAGAGGCATCCAACAATTCAAACTCTCCCTTCCTTCCAGAAAAGGAATTAAAGGAGTTAAGATCTTTAGTCAATCTTTGGTTTATAAACTTTCGCAACTATGAGATGAATTCCCCCTAACTTTGAAGAACCCCAGTCCTTTCCAATCTTTTCGTAATTTCTAAAAACTTTTTTAATTTGCTAAACATTTGAAAATTAATTCTCTTTTGAAACCTCTATTTTTATTTCTTTCAGTTTATTATTCAATTGTTGTAAACCGAGTCGAGCTTCCTTAGGTGATGACCGGTATTTAAAGTTAAGCTTTAGTTTAGTTTAAAAAATATCCTTTATTGGGTTTCCCTCTAAGTAAACAAAAGATAGAATCGCAGAATAAGCAAACAGACATTTGAAATGAGTAGAGTAACATAAGAACATAAAAAGTCCTGCCTTCTCACAATGCTCAGGTTCCTCCAGGTCTCTCTCTCCCTTTCTTGTACCTCCTCTGTCAGTTCCTCTTGACTCTCTGGGTCATTCATGCTGTGACTCTCCCACCCCAACCAGGCTCCACCTTGATGATCTTCTCTCTCTTAACCCAATCCCTGCTCTTCCTCCTGAGAACAAAACTTTGGATCTCTTTCCTCCATACAAGGGGATCTGTGATTACCTCCTGAGACATCCTTCCTCTTGACTTCACTTTCCATACAGGATCTTACAAAATTCACCCTTCCTGACCTCCACACCTCTCTTCCTCTGTATATGAACATGGTTGGCTTGGGGTAAGAAGTTGATACCAGTTAAAAGTCAAAATATCCTCCCTACCTCTGGGTCATCTCACTCTGTGCTTTCTATTCTCTTTGGACTCCTCCATGTGGAAAGCATTTAAGGGTCGAGGCCCTCACTTCCAAAACCTCAGGTTTTTATATATTCTGGGCTACACAACTCCCGATCAGATTGACACATGAGCAACACCCCCTATTACACGATCTAATGGAAATACTCTTCTGGACCAGAGACTCATGACGTTCTTTATTTTATGAACAAGCCAACAGTGGAGATGTTCAAACATACGGGAGTGCAGAATTATTTCCGAACTTTGAACAATTGTGCACAAACCACACAAACTACATGAAAGAGATTCTCCTCATAAGTGTGCCTTTCGAGGTTGTTTATCTATGATACAAGCTACTCCGCAAGTCATAGCTTATTGGTAATAAGGCTCCTGAAGCAGGCCGTATAGGCCGAAACACCTGCGTGTAAAGCCGTCGCACAATTGTTCAAAGTTTGGAAATAAATCTGCACACCTGTATGTTTGAACGTCTCCACTGCTGGCTTGTTCATTCTTGATTGGGTTGTGGAGATTCTTCTCCTGTGGTTCTTCTTTTGTTCTTTATTTTATGCCAAGGGATGACAGATTTTGGTGTCCTAATGTGGAAAGAATGCACATAGTTTTCATTCTGCATCTCATTTAGTCTCAAACTAAATGTTTGCTGTGACCTCTGCCCAGGTTTGCAATTGCCATCTTGTTCTTCCCGGGTGATCACCTATCCAGGCCCAGATTCTCAGATCTAACAGGTGCAAGCCCTCCCAAGCCAGTGGTTCTGGGAAATGCTGCCCCAGAACTCCTCCCCCCACTTCAGAGCTCTCGGACCTGCTCATTTCCTGGAGGATGGAGGGGAGAGAACTGATTCATGAACATAATATCTGATTCAAGTAGTCAGGCTTCATTTATTCATAACGTATCGAGATTTCTTTCCATAATGAAATCATGGCTAAAACTGTTCTTGTTCCTTATTGATCTGCCATTGATACAAGATTAATAAAAATCTGTCTGTCTCCAATGGTCTCCCAACTGCTGCTACTGATGCCACGACTGTCTATCATTTCTGTACTGCTGACAGGCGTACACAGTGCTGTATATGAAAAGAGTAATGGATTTAACGTTGCCATTACCCCAAATGATGGCATCCACAAAGAAGCACAACCAAAGTTAAAACATTTTAAAAACTAAAACCAGTATATTGAACTTCAATGTAGTTGGTTTAGAAGTTTTAACCAACTGTCCAGGACAGATGACCTCCTCCTTAGCAGATTAGGCCTATCTTACATAGGGCTTTTTTTCTAAGGTGTGCTAATGGATTTAGCATATGATAGATGCTAAGGTGCCCATAGGAATAAAATGGGTTTCTTAACATTTAGTGCACTTTAGTAAAAGGAGCCCTAAGACATGGGAACAAATGACCTGGCCAACAACTCCACACTTACAGCACAGAAAGCTTTTCGGGAGCTTGGTGAGGGCGTGAAACCTTTTGTAAACACTTTAGCTTTTTCTGAAATACTGCCTGCATATGGAAAGGGAGAGCAAAGAGTGAAAAACACAGAGGACTTTAATAGATGGCTCAGAGCCTGGTGTCATCAAGAAGGCTTCAGGTACATAGGAGGATGGGGAAATACATGGAAGGACAAGAAGCTATATTGCACTGATGGGCTACATATTACTACAGCAGGAAAAAGAAACCTTGCAGAGAAATTTAGACAATATTTTTCTAGGCATTTAAACTAGAAGGTGGGGGTGGTGTATGTACGAAGGACAATTATAGAGACCACCCCAGCAAAAGAAAAGATGTGATAGTAGTAAAGGCTGCAACATAAGCAATATCAGCAACTCATTTCTTAGTATTGCAACGGAAAGTGAAACGACACAAAAATCCATACGAAAAAGGAGATTATCGCTGAAAAATAGCTGGAAAGCGATGACCACAAATGCTTGCAGTCTAAGCAACAAAGTTCATGATCTGCAAGCCCTGATGTTAGAGGCAGATCTAGATATTGTCGCTATCACAGAGACATGGTTCAGTGAATCACATGGATGGGATGCAAACATACCGGGATATAATCTTTTTAGGAAGGACAGAGATGGTTAAAAAGGTGGAGGAGTAGCTCTCTATGTAAAGATCAATATCCAAGCGACCGAAATGCAAGGGACCTGGGGAGAGAAAGAAGCGATATGGATTGCTCTGAAAAGAGAAGATGGAACTTCTATCTACGTGGGTGTAGTCTACAGACCTCCGACTCAAGCGCAGCAAATTGATAAGGATCTGATTGTGGATATCCAAAAGTTTGGAAGGAAAGAGGAGGTTCTGCTGTTGGGAGATTTCAACCTGCTGGATGCGGACTGGCATGTTCCGTCTGCGGAATCGGAAAGAAGTAGGGAGATTGTGGATGCCTTTCAAGAGGCTCTGCTCAGACAAATGGTGACGGAACCCACAAGGGAAAAAGCAATATTGGATCTGGTCCTCACAAATGGAAAGAGTATCTCTAATGTTCGAGTGGGTGCTCACCTGGGAAGTAGCGATCATCAAACGGTTTGGTTTGATATAACGGCTAAAGTGGAGAGCGGCCGTACGATTCTTAAAGTCCTAGATTTCAAACGTACAGACTTTAATGCTATGGGAGAGTACCTGAAGAAAGAGCTGTTAGGATGGGAGGACATAAGAGAAGTGGAAAGACAGTGGTCTAAGCTGAAAGGAGCGATAAAAATGGCTACGGACCTTTATGTGAAGAAAATCAATAAAAACAAGAGTAAAAGGAAGCCGATATGGTTCTCCAACCTAGTGGCTGAGAAAATAAAGGCGAAAGAGTTGGCGTTCGTGAAATATTAAAAAAACCAAGAAGAGGAGAGCAGAAAGGACTACAGGTGAAACTGAAAGAAGCCAAGAGAGAGATACGTCTGGCGAAAGCACAGGCGGAAGAACAAATGGCTAAAAATGTAAAAAAGGGAGACAAAAATTTTTTCAGATATATTAGTGAAAGGAGGAAGATGAAAATGGAATTGCTAGGCTAAAAGATGCTGGGAACCAATATGTGGAAAGTGATGAGGAGAAAGCGAATGTGCTAAACAAATACTTCTGTTCTGTGTTCACAGAAGAAAATCCTGGAGATAGGACCGAGATTATCTAGCAAAGTTACACGAGAAAATGGAGTAGATTCTGCGCCGTTACGGAGGAGGGTGTTTATGAGCAACTTGAAAAACTGAAGGTGGACAAAGCGATGGGACCAGACGGGATCCATCCCAGAATACTAAGGGAGCTCAGAGAGGTTCTGGCGAGTCCTATTAAAGACTTGTTCAACAAATCTCTGGAGACGGGAGTGATTCCTGGGATTGGAGGAGAGCGGATGTGGTCCCTATTCATAAAAGTGGTCACAGGGATGAAGCAGGAAACTACAGGCCGGTGAGCCTCACTTCAGTTGAAAAATAATGGAAGTTTTGCTGAAAGAAAGGATAGTTGTACTTCCTTGAATCTAATGGGTTACAGGATCCGAGGCAACATGGCTTTACAAAAGGTAAATCGTGCCAAACGAACCTGATTGAATTTTTTGATTGGGTGACCAGAGAGCTGGATCGAGGGACATATGCAAGATGTAATTTACTTGGATTTCAGCAAAGCCTTTGATACAGTTCCTCATAGGAGGCTGTTGAACAAACTTGAAGGGCTGAAGTTAGGACCCAAAGTGGATGAACTGGGTCAGAAACTGGCTGTCGGACAGATGCCAGAGGATGGTGGTTAATGGAAGTCGCTCGAAGGAAGGAAAGGTGAGTAGTGGAGTCCCTCAGGGATCAGTGCTGGGGCCAATCCTGTTCAATAGTTTGTGAGTGACATTGCTGAAGGGATAGAAGGAAAAGTATGCCTTTTTGCAGATGATACCAAGATTTGTAACAGGAGTAGACACCGAAGAGGGAGTGGAAAGATGAAAAGGATCTGCAAAAGTTAGAGGAATGGTCTAATGCCTGGCAACTAAAATTCAATGCAAGAAATGCAGAGTAATGCATTTGGGGATTAATAATAGGAAGGAACCGTATATGCTGGGAGGAGAGAAGCTGATATGCACAGACGGGGAGAGGGACCTTGGGTGATAGTGTCCGAAGATCTAAAGGTGAAAAAACAGTGTGACAAGGCAGTGGCTGCTGCCAGAAGGATGCTGGGCTGTATAAAGAGAGGCGTAGTCAGTAGAAGGAAGAAGTGCTGATGCCCCTGTAACAGGTCATTGGTAAGGCCACACTTGGAGCATTGGGTCAATTTTGGAGACCGTATCTGGCGAAGGACATAAGAAGACTTGAGGCGGCTCAGAGGAGGGCCGACGAAAATGATAGGAGGCTTGTCCAGAAGACGTATGAGGAGAGACTGGAAGCCCTGAATATGTATACCCTAGAGGAAAGGAGAGACATGGGAGATATGATTCAGACGTTCAAATACTTGAAGGGTATTAACGTAGAAAAATCTTTTTCAGGGAAGGAAAATGGTAAAACCAGAGGACATAATTTGAGGTTGAGGGGTGGTAGATTCAAAGGCAATGTTAGGAAATTCTACTTTACGGAGAGGGTGGTGGATGCCTGGAATGCGCTCCCGAGAGAGGTGGTGGAGAGTAAAACTATGACTTAGTTCAAAGAAACATGGGATGAACACAAAGGATCTAGAGTCTTATTTCCTTTTCCTGAACTAATGTCTTCTCAACTTCTATTTTATTTCTGATGATTCAATCATTATGACTCTTATTCACTGTGGATGCACTTCACATTTGTTAATGACATTGTTTATAATGTGCTCCTTGTTGGAGCACGCATATTGTTGGCTTTGTATTTCATCTTTCATAAAATCAATGAAACTTTTTGAACTAAAAAAAAAAAAGAAAATAAGATTAAATATTGAACTAGGCCAGTACTGGGCAGACTTGCACGGTCTGTGTCTGTATATGGCCGTTTGGTGGAGGATGGTCTGGGGAGGGCTTCAATGGCTGGGAGGGTGTAGATGGGCTAGAGTAAGTCTTAACAGAAATTTCGGCAGTTGGAACCCAAGCACCAGTACAGGGTAAAGCTTTGGATTCTTGCCCAGAAATAGCTAAGAAGAAAAAAATAAAAAATTTAGATTGAATCAGGTTGGGCAGACTGGATGGACCATTCGGGTCTTTATCTGCTGTCATCTACTAAGACCTCTTATTCAATGTTAACAGCAACCTCTGTTGAAACAAGAAAGTTTTTGGTAAAGAAAATGTCTCAAAACCTCTTCTAGTAGTTACAAGGCCCCTTGCTTTAGGTTCCAGTAACACAAAATAGTCAACATAAGAATTGCCACTGCTGGGTCACACCAGTGGTCCATTGTGCCAAGCAGTCTGCTCACGCGGCGGCCCCCAGGTCAAAGACCAGTGCTCTAAATGAGTCCAGCCTCACCTGTGTATGTTCCAGTTTATCAGGAACTTGTCTAACTTTGTCTTGAATCATGAAGGGTGTTTTCCCTTATAACAGCTTCCAGAAGAGCATTCCAGTTTTCTACCACTCTCTGAGTGAATAAGAACTTCCTTACGTTTGTATGGGATCTATCCCCTTTCAACTTTAGAGAGTGCCCTCTCGTTCTCCTTACCTTGGAGAGGGTGAACAATCTGTCTTTATCCTCCAAGTAGGGACTTTCTAATGCTTCAAACATCAACAAACAGAATTTAACTCATACAAAGAGCCAACCTTGTCTTGGGCAGGGCCCACCAGATCAGAGCTTCCACTGGGAACAAGCACATAGGATCTCTAAGGGAGAGGGAGGGCTAGTGGGTGATATGGATGGGCCATATGGCTTTTTTCTGTTTCTGTGAATTCTCCTAGTATGTTGTCAAATCAGAAGTCCACACTAATGAGCTTCTCAGCCACATTCCTTTGTCGATTTGATATTGTCGACATGCCTATCCTCCAGCACATGGTACCTCCAGTGCTGATCCCCATCACCTGTGTAAACCAGTGATGTCACATGGGGTGAGGCTAATGTTGTTTTGGCAAAAAAAGGTAGTGAATGGCAGGGCTTCAAATAGGTGGGGGCTGAAGGTCTCACTGTGGACGTCGATCTTTTGCACTTTTAGCCACACATAGAAACATAGAAAAATGACGGCAGAAAAGGGCCCAAAGCCCATCAGTCTGCCCACTCTAGTGACCCTTCTCCTTGATTTTGCTCACCACCCCCTGCCTTTACATCATTAGAGATCCCACATGAATATCCCATTTATTTTTGAAATCTGCCACGCTGTTGGCCTCAATCACCTGCCGTGGGAGTTCATTCCAATGATCGACCACCCTCTCGGTGAAGAAAATTTCCCTCCCCTGATTTTCAGCGGATGCCCTCTGGTGGACGAAGGTCCCATAAGACGGAAGATATCCTCTTCCACCTCGATACGACTTGTGATATATTTAAATGTCTCAATCATGTCCCCTCTCTCTCTTCGTTCTTCAAGTGAGTACAGCCGCAATTTATTCAGCCTTACTTCATACCAATAATGTCACCAGGGGTGGGGATAAAGTTGTTCCTGTCCAGCCGGGCTCATTGTGACTGGCGAAAAAGGCAGTGGTGAATAGTCCTGAAGCCAATGGCTACTTCTCCACTTTTATGGGAACTCTCTCTCTCTCTCTGCAGCAGGCAGTCTTCACAGGGGTGGCCACTGGCCATACATGTCTAAATTAAACATTTTTAATTCTTTTCATTTAGAATTTTGTAGTGACTGATAATTTGTTCCAAATACATTGTAAAGCTGTAACATAGTAACAAAGTAAATGGCAGCAGATAAAGACCTGAATGGTCCATCCAGTCTGCCCCAAAATAATATACTCTCTATAATTCAATGATTGGATTTGTTTTCTTTTGCTAACTAAATTTGGTGGCAAAAGTGTGTGTGTTTGGGGCGGGCATTTAAAACTCTGAAGCAACTCTCCTTCCTCAGGGACGCAGCCCCCGGCCGGCCTGCTATTGTCTTGGCTCTGCTTTCTGTGGGACTTTGAAAAGAAGAGGTTCAAAGAGCAAGACTTTCAAGCTCCCTTTCCATGTCAAACACTTTCAACTCTCGATTTCAAAGTAGTGCTCGGTGGCTGTTCAAAAGCCCGTGGACTTGTAGGGGGTAAGGCTAGAGTGAAAGGTTGAACTACAAAGCATACATTCATAGTAATATCCAGCGTGGAGATCCTCAAGGTAATAGAAACTCAAGACATGTATCAATCAACCGCCACTGTATTAAAAACGTCACAGCAAATATTCTAAACGGCCTGTTAAAAACTGCAGTTAGGCTACTATATTTTTGTGGATAAAAGTTTGGTTTTTTTTTTTTTTAATGGCCACATAAAGAATGAGAAAACAGAAGTCATAAAAAGGTGACTCCCCCCCCCCCCCACGCCAAAGTGGTTAGATAAGAATACCTAAAGACATTCCTACCGACATCTGAAAAGACTGACTTGCTCTGGCTCAGGATTCATCTTTCTCTCTTTTTCTCTGGATTCTTTTTATCTGCCTGCCCACAAGATTTGCAGCACCATTAATTGGTCCTTTGGGAGGCTGACAGGCCTCTGCTTTCATGACTCGATTCTTTGTGCTGTACACATGTGAGCATCTCTCAAGAGGTAACCAAAGGCAAAAAAGTGTGAAAAGGGCCAGAATTTGTATAGGTTTGAAATAGCAGAAGAGACCACCTCCTCGATTCAACGCTCTGCTTTAAACTATATGAATAATTCCTCTGGTCTAAGTTACTCCACTTTCTCTGATTGCTAGAGGCCCGTCTTCTGAAGAATTCGAGCTTCTGTTGCTAATCATACACGCCAGCTTCATCCTTGCTCCCACCACTCCCAGCCAAAAGACAGAGGTGGTCCTGTGGGGAGATGAAAAGAATAATTGATCACAAGAACTAACCTGAAGTCTGTACCTTGGTCTCTCGTCCCTTCAGCTATTCCTGAGCCCTCAGCACCTGCAGGTACATCTCGCTGCTTCCAGCCTAGGTCTTCAATGTACACCGAGATCTGCTTCTACTGCCTAAAATGCTTAGCTTTAGCAGAGAGAAAGTGACTTTTCATTATTTAATGGAAAAATCTCTCTTGAAAGACAAATAGGCCTTTGCGCTGAATTAAACACGGCTGACGGTGGAGAATAAGGATTCATTGTAATTTATATCTCTGTTATAATTCTTCATATTTTAGGGGCGGACTCATTGAGATTAAGTCCTAAAGAAAGAGGGATACGGATAGAAGTAGTGATAGGTTTTTTTAGGAGGAGGCAGGGAACACTTGACAGGTCATGGAACTGATGGGCCGCTGCGGTGTGCGGACCGCTGGGCGCGATGGACCTCTGGTCCTGATCCCGGTGGAGGCAACTTCTATGTTCTTAAGAGAGGGCCAGGTTGTGTGGACAGCACCTGCGTCAGGCTCGCTAATTGTGGATGCCTCACTCCAATCCACGCACAACCCAAATTGTATCAATTGTTGTTTATTGAGAGATTCTACACTGCTACCAATGACTGTGTAGTCAATTCAGGGTGGTAATCTGCCATGCCGCTGAAGTTCATTGGAAAAAAAATTAAGCAATTAAAAGTTGAGCGTGGAATTCCGCGAAGTGCCTAGTGATGCATAAGTCAAAGTGCCCTCCCTGAAAAGTAGGCGTGGCTAGGGACAGAAAATAAGTGTGGTACACTTAAGCCTAACGTACTGGCGTACACCTTTGCAACGCCTAGTCTACTGCACCTAGCGATGTCTAAGTTTGCTTAGGCACTTCCTGATTGATTAACAACCTCACAGACCGGCACCATTTATAGAACCTGGCCCAGAGAGTGCAATATAAGCTCATTTTCATATGTCTGTAGACACACACATACATAAACATCCATGCCTGTGACCCTGTCTCCCAGGCTGTATCATCAGCTCACTGGCTACCCAAAGCCAAATGTGTCTTTAAGGGCACCAGGCTATATGACGACTATGTGCCAAACAGGTCCCTCCGCTCCCAGGATGAAATACGCCTCAAAACGTCCCCTTGTCGTGCCTTTCAACAGCAAACCGCCAAACGACGTTCCCTACTCCACTTCATACCGACCCACTGGAATCAACATGTCCCCTGACCTTCAGGAAAGCAATAAAACGTACCTCTTCGCCTAACTCCCTGCCCATGACCGATGGATGAAAAGGAAATGTAGACCATCAGCATGTGTCACGTTAGGATAAATCTTTTGCTTCTTTTAAAACAGAGCAGCTTGGCTCAGTTGCCCCTTTTGCATGGTTTTATAAGACCCTTCAACGTTTATACTCTACAAATCCAGCAGCTTTTGAGGAGTACAAATTATACCTTCTTGAGAGCAAGTTCAAAGGTCAGTGTGAACCTTCTGCACATGCCAATCAAGACCCCCTTCCACGCTAGCTCCTCCCTGAGCTGATAAAGGGCACTGCAGATACTTCTAGGAGTCCATTTAGGCACTTAAAATGGTTTGCAAAATGAGCCTCTTAGTCCCCCTTGATACAGGAATACAGTCAAACCTTGGATAGCGAGAAACTTGGTGTGCGAGTGTTTTGCAAGACGAGCAAAATATTTTATTCAATTTTAACTCGATAAACGAACGTTGTCATGCAGTATGAGCACGTATACGAGCGTCACGTCATCAGAACCCACAGTTCAAGCGCACACATCTTATCCTGAGCGCGGCTGAATGTAATAAAAGCTGAACACAATGAACAAATCATAGTTCAAGCACGCACGCCATAGGCGCATCTTACGTAATAGAAGTGTCATGCCCAATTTACCCGTAGCTCAAGTGCTCACAGCATACAGTATTGACTGACATATAATGCCTTTAGAAAAGCCATAAAAACTGCCTTATTCAACAAAATCACCACCTAAAAAAGTATCACTACATATATCCACTCCAGTTTTGAAGTCTGAAATGCCTAACATTAATTTTGCTGCCTTTTTAAGATTCTATAAGCTGTATCTCGGACCTTTTGTTAGATTCTATGTGCTTTTTTGTAAGTTTTCTACATACTGTATCCCGGATTTCTACATATTGTAACTCGCTGACTGTCCAGCTCTCTTCAGTGTGAACCGCCTAGAAGTCTCAGGACTATGGCGGCATAGAAGAATAAAGTTATTATTATTATTATTAAAGTTTTTGGGTTGTGGAACGAATTATCTGAGTTTCCACTATTTCCTATGGGGAATTTCGCTTTGATATACGAGTGCTTTGGATTACGAGCATGCTTCCGGAACGAATTATGTTCGCAAACCAAAGTTTGACTGTACTTTGAAACAAATCAAAAACACCTTGTTCCATTAGATTTTATACCCCTCTCTGTAATGCTTTGGCTGAGCAGGACTCGGGCACTGAAGCCTTGTAGTGGAATAAGTTGCACCCTGGCAAATGGATACTGTCCTGGGAATGCTGTAATGAAATAACATAGATTGAGACTAATGTAGAGAAATAATTCTTTATAAGCTACTCAGAGACACTGATTATTTGATTTTCTTATTTCTCTATGCCATAGTCTTGCAATGAAGGCCAGAGCGGCCTTACCCAGAACCTGTCTGGAATTTTCTGTCAGCTCTTGAAGTAGGGACCTGCACACAAAAACCCCAGGTGTACAAGAAGGATAAGGCAGAGAAAGTGACAGTTGCTTCTGACAAGCCACATTAATTGTCATCAGAAGCTCGCTCGTAACTCTCAAAGAGGAGCAGAATAAGTCTGTAATGACAGACGGTAGCTAATGACTCCCTCCAGCACAGCTGACTCCAGGAGATTTAATTTTTCTTCTGTTAGGTGAAAAATCACAGCCATTTTCTGGAATACCTGGAATGGCAACATTTTCGTTCAGTGACTTTACCCAGTGAAAATCGAATCATATTTTTCAAATGGACAGAAAACCAGCTTATTTGATAAGTTACTCTAGGACAGGGATCTCAAAGTCCCTCCTTGAGGGCCGCAATCCAGTCGGGTTTTTAGGATTTCCCCAATGAATATGTATTGAAAGCAGTGCATGTACATAGATCTCATGCATATTCATTGGGGAAATCCTGAAAATCCGACTGGATTGCGGCCCTCAAGGAGGGACTTTGAGACCCCTGCTCTAGGACACACACTTTGCCACCTGTCCAGAAACACTAATATCACATTGAAAAGAAAACCCGGCTAGAAGTGTAAAAGTAACAACCCCATGCGGAGGCACATTTCTTTTGCATCTGTCCCCCCCAGGCGGGTCTGCACAATCGACTTTTCTTTGCCCTGGGAAACCACGCATAGCTTAGGTGCTACAAAGGTAGCTCTCGCTTCCCATTTCATTCACATCACAGCAGAATATTTGATCAGCTGACTTTCAATCTCTGCAGCAAAGCCAAACTGCCCCGGATGTACCGTAACCCTTATCGGATCCCACTGCTGACAGTACTGAGGCCTCTGTTCTTCCACTTGGCAGCACATGACCCAGACTATTGGGCAAGTAGTCGCTGGTACCTGGAAGGCCTGTGGAAATACTGCAAGTCGTAACATCTGCCCTTTGGCACTTTCCAGCTTCATGAATGCAGGAGAATGTCCAGAGCCTGAAGAATCGGTTAGTATGCCAAACAAAAGTCAAACAAGCAGGGCTGGTCAATGGATTGCGGTGCCCTCAACTTCCTTGGATGCTTCTCTTCCACCTTCATTGGCTCCCTGTAGTTTGATAACTCTCTCCTTTTCCTTCTGACTCCCCCCCCCCCTCAGGTTGGCACTGAAAACTTTATGTGAATTACTGTAAAAAGCCTGCCACATCTTGCCTCCTCTGGGTCTGTCAGAAGGAAGTCTGTCTTCATGCTTTTGCTGCAAGTAATCCACATAAAGTATATAGGGGAGGGGTTGAGAAGAGTGAGAGCAATGCTGGACTCGTGGGGGAAATTGCAGAGGGGGACAGAGAGAGTA
This sequence comes from Geotrypetes seraphini, assembly GCF_902459505.1. Taxonomy (NCBI): domain Eukaryota; kingdom Metazoa; phylum Chordata; class Amphibia; order Gymnophiona; family Dermophiidae; genus Geotrypetes; species Geotrypetes seraphini. The sequence goes on along the minus strand of NC_047090.1, from coordinate 9,783,787 downwards.
GACTGGGGTGGGGAGAGATGCTGGAAGCTTAACCATTGGACCAGAGAAGGCACTGGCAGTGACATCATAGGCTGGGAATTTTGTCTCCCTTCATTGCAGGTGCCCTGAGCCAGGAAGAACATAAGATAGCCTTACTGGGTCAATCCAATGGTTCATATATCCAGTATTCCGTCTTTATGGTGGACAATCCAGATCACTAGTACCCAAATAGTAGCAACATTCCATGCTACCGATCCAGGGAAAGCAGTGGCTTCCCCTATGTCTTTCTCAATAACAAACTATAGACTTTTCCTCTAGTAACTTGTCCAAACCTTTTTTAAAACCAGCTACATTAACCGTTCTCACCACATCCTCTGGCAATGCATTACAGAGCTTAACTATTCTCTGAGTGAAAAAATATTTCCTCCTATTGGTTTTAAAAGTATTTCCCTGTAACTTCATCGAGTGTCCCCCTAGTCTTTGTAATTTTTGATGGAGTGATAAAATCGATCCATTTGTACCCGTTCTACTGCACTCAGGATTTTGTAGACTTCAATCCTATCTCCCTCAGCCGTCTCTTTTCCAAACTGAAGAGCCCTAACCGTTTTAGTCTTTCCTCATACGAGAGGAGTTCCATCCCCTTTACTATCTTGGTCGCTCTTCTTTGAACCTTTTCTAGCTCTATTATAATTTTCTTGAGATAAGGAGACCAGAATTGAACGCAATACTCCAGGTGAGTACATGTCCGGGGAAATCCGGACGATGGTAACCCTATCTTGGTTTAATGTTCTCAAAGAGTCTTCCATTATAGTTGGTTCCTGGGTAATAAGAGTTCTTTCATAATTGCTTATGTCACAAAAGTCTAAAAAATGGCTCTCATTCCCTTGAACTTTGCTTTTGTGACCAGGACATTGATATTTTGAAATTTACCTTTTTGCATTGTTTTAGATGGCACATCCGGCAGATGCATTTTGCTCTGTAGGCAGCCGATTTATCAAGACAAGAGGGAAAAAGTACTCCATAGAAGCATCTACAAGGCATAATTTGGCCTGTTGGGGACAAACCGTGGGCTCCTCACTTCACATACAAACACTGCAAAAAAAAAAAAAAAACCTCTCACTAGGATGGCAGAATTTTCTACTACAAAATCTCATAGAATGTTTAATTAACAAAAAAAACACTTAAATTTCTCAATGTTATTTGAAAATATATAATATATGAAATGAAATACCACATATACTTGAATTTAAACTGAGATTTTTGGGCCCCCCCCCCAAAAAAAGCCCCCAAAATGGGTGTCTTGGTTTATATTCTGGTTCACCTTAAAATCCTGGTGGTCCAATGCTGTGGTGAGCCAAGCCAGGATGGGAACGATCCCTCCTTCTCCAGAGGTGAGGTGTCGGGTCCTGTTCCAGTTGTCAGCCACCTGAATAACCGCACGCTTCTTCCTTCCCTCCCTTGGAGAAGCAGCATAAGACTCACCCCGGGCCTACCTTAATCGCTGGTCCAGCGGGGTGAGTTGGGACAGGAGCAATCCTCTTATGCTGCTGCCCATGCAATCTCACTGAAAAAATGGCTGCCGTGGGTTCCCATGGCAATTCATGAGACTGATTCAAGTAGGTAAATTGCAAAATTTGACTATCCTGATCACAAAAGCAAAGTTTTGATGGAAATAACAGCCATTTTCTATACTTTTTAGGCATGAACAATTTGGAAATTATACATGGAGGGGCATAATCAAAAGAAACGTCTAAGTCTGATTTGGACGTATGGCGCTAGATGCCCAAAGTTGGCAGTGGTAAAATGTCCATTCTCAAAAAATACGTCTAGAATTTTTTTTTTTTTTAATCATCTATCTGGATGTCCAGGCCACTGATTGTCCAGATCGCCAGTAGGTCTATCTTTATACCATATTTTCAACCCAAAATTTTCCAAGTCCCAAACGCCCAGAACAAGGCCATTTGGACGGGGAGGAGCCAGCATTGTGGTCTGGCCACCAAGACATGGCAACGGAGCAGTGGGGCACCTTGCAGGGCACTGCTGTGAACTTCACCAAAAGGGTGCCATATAAACATCTCACCAGAACTCCCATATAGGATATGGTAAGACCCTCAAAACACACTATATCCACCTGTCTACAACCTATATGGCACTACAGTAGGGTTTTGGGGTTTTTTGGTGGGCTCACATTTTCCATGAATGTAGTGGGTAGAGTGGCTTTCCGGCCTGGGTCCTCCTCTCTTTAGTTCACTAGCCCATCCTCCAGGCTACCTAAGACACCTGTGTGCAGTTCTACTAGGCTTTCCTATAGCAGGTGCTGAGGTTCCGGAGACAGGTATGCACTTTTTTATTCTGAACTTTGTAGGAGTGTGACGGGGACAGTGAACACAGGGGGAGTGTGTGGGGGCCTTTACGTTGTTTCTGCATTGTTTATCTGGTCACTTTGGATACCTTTTTGGCACTTATACCTGCTTTTACATCGTCTAACTCACAACGTTTAAGTTTCGTCCAGGATGTCTAGTGAAACATTTGATTATCCCTACAGGATGACTAAGTCTAGTCAGCCCCCATCCTGTCCACATACTGCCCTAATCACTTCTCCAGATACGCCCCTTTTAGCTCTGGGCGCACAACGGCATTCAGAGGCCTAACAAGTCCCTGGATACGTCCAAAAAGACGGTTTGCTTATCGGCACTTGGACGACCTGTCTTTTAGGTCATTCAAGTGCCAGTTTGGGTGGGCTTATAGACGTTTTTAAGTTTTGATTCTAAGCCCCTTACTGCCCAGGAACAAAAATCATGTTACATAGTGTTATACTGTAGATGCTCAGATTATGGCTATCCCAGGTTTAGGAATCATTTCCTAGGAAGTTCACATCCATAATCTGTCCTCAGTTTCCCATGGTTTACAAACTCTTGTAGAACACCAGAGGGCACCAGAAGACAAAAATGTTTATAGCATAATTTCTAAAGAGAAAATGTGCAATAATTTACCAAGATCCATAGGCTGAGCTTTGCAAGGGCATTTAGGATCCCAAAGCCTGCCAGTGAAATGTGGTGGTGCAAACGGAATCGACTTCAGTTCTTTCAACCCTATACGTTTAGCTCTGCCTTTCAAACATCTCTTGTTCTGTCAGTCTCGTTCATGTGGACAGGGGGGAATGTTACATCGAGTTTAGCACAACTGCATCCTGCACTCATGCAATAAAATATAAAAGCTGGAACCAGCAGACAATCCAGATCTGATGGGGAAAAAACATTCAATTACATTTTAATTACAATTTCCCTTTTCAAAACTGGCTTGGATTTAAAGGGTAGATATGTGGCCGTTGAGGGCTCTGATTGTGAATTCAAGTTTCAATTTAAGTTTATTAAGACTTGATATGCAAGAACATGTATATAAAACTATTGCAATATGTTTATTTTCCCTAAATTTAACAAGTTTCAAGTTTATCTAAAATTTGATTTGATCGCAATATCATGCTTCAATGTGATTTACAAATATAAAAACAGGGTTTTAGTAAAAAAAAACATACTTTAAGATTCTGACAATACACAAAACAAGAGGGAAACTGGTTGAACTACAAAATTTAGGAGAAAAAGAGAACATATAGGGTTAGAACCTTAGGATAAGGAATTGTTACCCATTAATTTTCTTTTATAGCTCTCTGAGGAGTATTTGAGTTCTAAAGAATCCAAAAAACTCATTTGAAAGCATTCTTGAAGAGCCAGCTTTTCAAAAGTCCTTTAAACTTGATAAGCAACTTTTCTTCCCTGATATATATTGGCAGTGAATTCCGTGTTTGTGGTGCCGTAACGGAGAATTCGTGTCCCTCTGAGTGTAAATGAATCTTAGGGAAGGGACTGAAAGGAAGGATTTCTTGTCAGATCTTAAGTATCTGGTTGGAGCGTATGGAATCAGGTGTCTTTCTAAGAATGCAGAGTTTTATTCATTAATGTTTTATGCGTCACTAGTGCTAATTTATAAGTAATACTATGGTTTATGGATAACCAATGAACTTTCTGTAAAAGGGGAGTAACATGGTCAAAATGTTTCTTTTTAGTGATTATTCTTATTGCAGTGTTTTGTATTATTTGCAACCTGCGTAGTTCCTTTAATGTTATTCCCTTGTATAATGCATTACAGTAATCTATTTTTGATCTGAACAGTGAATGCATTAAAATGTTCAAAGTGTTTCTTCGAGGAATGGGGTTAATGATCGAATCATCCATAGCCTGTAAAAACAGCTTCTAACCAATGTACTTAGTTTGTGATAATTAAGTTTCTGATCTAGGATAAACCCTAATATTTTAACCTTTGAGATTTCTTGTAGTGTTATGTTATTAATATTTTTAATGTGATCCTTTCTTCCATGTGCCCTTCCTTCCATGAGAATTGCATGACTTTAGTTTTAGCTGTGTTTAGAGCTAGTTTGTTGTCATGTAGCCATTTGGAAATTTCCGAAAACTTCTTATTGACTGAAGAAATTTCTTCCGTTCTTACACATTTAAAAAATCATTTGACTGGTTACAGTTTCAAAATGTTCAAAATATTATCACCATCAAACATCATGGAGGTTAAATAGAAAATCAATGATAAACCAAAGAATAACTCCTGTTCTATAGTAAAACTTGGATAACCAACCATTTACTATTTAAATCAATTGTGTAGAGATAGAAATAAATATCCTTAATGTCTACATCAAAAGCCTCCAAACCCCACTACCACCTAGACAAGTTTGGGTGGTAGGATGAAGAAACCTCATCAGCATAAAAAAAACCTCTCCCCTCAAAATAGTGTTATGATTATACAATACAATACAATTTTTATTTCTATACCGCCAATACCTCTTCGAAATTCACAGCGGTTCACAAACTAATATAAACTGCTTGGAAAAACAACCCTAACTGTCCAATAAGGCTCAAAATCTAACTAAAAACCTGAATATTATTTAATGGCTCTGAGCAATGCAAAAGTATGATTAAAGACAGATAGATGATAGATGATCCATTTCACCGATAATGGCCAGCGTTTCGCAATTTTCTTCTGCCTCAGGGTGTGTAGCCACTTATCGGACCTTCGTTCTGCTGCATCAAAACTTGATGTCTCTCGGTTACTCACCTCCATTTCATTATGATAATAGGCGTTTGATAGGTGTTCTGAAACGTTTGTTCAAATCCAGTGCTGCTGTGCGTTTGATCGTGTGCTGATTGAGAAATGAGTGCATCACTTTGACTTTGCATTCCATTGGTCACCAATTTACTATGTTATAAAATGTTGTTGCTTGTGTTTAAAGATTTAATAGGCAAGATTTCTCTAGTAGTGTCGTCTACGCTACATTTGTTTTGGCTATCACATGCTCTGTGATCAGTCTATCAGATGCACCATCATTGTTGAGGGCAAGCCTTGATGAAAACATATTTTTTTTTGAATATATATATTATGAGACATAAAATGTGGAATGATATACCAACAGAGATCTGATCTCTAAAAAATCTTTTCTGCCTACAACCTAGGCAGATTACAATAAAACAAACACAGAATATTTCCCATAATCTTCACAACAAAACTTCACTTAGATAATCAGCACATATTTTTCCTCCATCGGCAGGGCTGGCTTATCATTTCAATTCAAAAATTGTTAATTTAAGAACTTCTTGCTTTTATTCAGAGGCAACTCAGATCAAGCAACATTCGCCTGCTTTTGAGGTAGTTCATGTTCACTTATTCTGGAAAGAATTTGAAAATCCAGACTGGAATCTTTTTCTCAGACGCTATAATAAATATGGACAATCATTTAGCCATCTTGACCATTGCTCCTCGGAAATCATGAAATCTGCTCCAAGGGATTTTAAATTAGACTTATTCAGCTGGCTATCCTGTTTGATGAACAATGGAACTTTTCCATCTAATGATGGACATATCTTGATTACACTGATAGTTAAAAATCAAAAAGATTCAATATTGCTAGTCAATAATTATAGACCAATAGCTTCGATCCCATTTTTCATCAAATTCTAGAGGACTTGGTTCATTCTCAATTATTGAATTACCTAGAATCTCACTCAGTTTTGCATGACACCCAATCGGGCTTTTGACCTTTATTTAGCACCGAAACAGTGATAGCTGCAATCTTGGATCATGTTCATGACCTGCTTAGTAAGGGTTCTAATGCGCTGATCAAGGCACAATTTTGTAAAAGGGGGAGAGGTTAATTATTCAGTTTTGGCTAATTAGCACCATTAATTGGAAAGTGCCATTAAAAAGCAATTAAGAAACAATTAAAAAATTAATTAGCTGGTAGAGCTGCCTAACTCAGTAAACGCCTACAACTTCGAGGTAGGCATCTACTCCAAGGTGCCTACCAGAAAGTAGGCGTGGGTGGATTCTGGGCAGAGTTTTGGGGTGCTCTGACTTAGGTGCACTCATTGAGACTAAGAAATTCCTGGCATAAAGGTTTCAATGGCTACTGGCACTTATGAGTGCTTGGGCGCCACTAGGCAGTAGTGTAATAAGGGGGGTACGGACCACTCCGGGCGCCAAGTTGCTGGGGGTTCTGGCACCTCTCCGCCCTGCCACACCATGTCACCCTCGCGCCATCCCTCCCCCTCACCCTGTACCTCGAGCAACTTCTGCCTGTTGCTTGTGCCAGCCTGGTTCCCCTCTGAATCACTTCCAGGTCACGGGGCCAGGAAGTGATGTCAGAGGGAAATCCAACGCTGGCACGAGGAGAATGCTTGCAGAAGCCACTCACACTGGTGAAGATTAAAGGCTATGAGGGGCATGGAAGGAGTGGGGGTATGGAGAGGAGGGTGTGGGGGGGGGGCGCGTCACCGCCCCGGGCAACTCCAACCCTTACCATGCCACTGCCACTAGGAATGATTCTATAAACGGCATCTAGTGGATGATTAACAAGTGCGCTCCTAGGCACCCAGACATTTATAATCAGGTCCTGCTCTAACCATTTAGCAAATCCTAATGTAGATGCACTTAGTGACATAGTAAGGGGTGGGGTGGGGGGGCGCTGGCAGCCCTCCTCTTTTCTTCCCCTGCCTCTTCCCACCGCAGGCACGCCCCCCTTCCCCATCCTCTAGTTGTTTACCGCCATGAATAAGAACTTCACCGTGCTCCTCGCGACTGCGTTGGCTCCCGCTGATGTCACTTCTGGGTGCTGTGCATAGGAAGTGATGTCAGAGGGAGAGGACGTGTTCGCAAAGACCATGTTGAAGTTGATGGTCGAGGCGGTGGACAACTAGAATTACGGAGGAATGGGGGTCAGGGAAGGAGCGGGGGTGGGGTGGAGACGTAGGCAGGGGGGGGCGCCTCTCAACCTCGCTACACCACTGCAGGAACGCTCACACTCTGCTCCCCCCTCAAAATCTATTTACCATATTTTTGCGGGTGGTTAGTATGCGCACATTACACCATTTCAAGCTTTATTATACAATACAATTCTGTGGAAGCTTCAGACGATAAAAAAATTATTTGATAAGGCATCATTTAGATTATTGGTACAATCATCCATTTTGTCCATTCTGGATTATTGTAATATAATTTATATGGGATCCCCAAAAAAGCTTCAAAAAAGACTGAGACTTATACAAAATACGGCGGTTCATTTAATTTTGGGGTTGAAAAAACATGACCATGTTACTCCATCCTACAAACAGTCGCATTGGCTGCCTTTTGAGGCTAGAGTGCTGTTTAAGTTGGTTGCACCAGTTTTAAAGTACTGTTTGGTATGGCTCTATGTTTTGAAAGATATAAACCCAAAAGAATAACTTGAGGGCAATACTTATTTGTTTTCCCGATTATTAAGCCTTGTTGTTACAAGAGATTCTTTGATAAATTGCTGGGTTTTCAGGCAGGTAAAATGGATTCATGGTTAAGCTCTATTACATGTCTTTTAGGAAACTATTGAAATCTGATTTATTTGAAAAATTTGTAAATTGATGTTTCAGAATATTGATGGGAAATTTGCACATTGATTTTAGAGTCAAACTTTTTTAAAGAAATATCTATCTATTTTTGCAAATGCATTTTATTTAATCATTGTATAATCATAGTCGTTCTTAGATTTTGAATTTTTATTCACTGTTTGTATACTTTTAGTACTGTATGTGAACCGCCTAGAACTATGTGGTAGGGCGGTATATAAAAATACAATTATTATTATTATTAGGTACACGTTAGTACCTAATGAAACTTACTAACCCCCCCCCCCTTTTACAAAACTGTGAATGCGGTTTTTAGAGCAGGCCAGCGCGCTGAATTCTCTGCGCTGCTCCCAACACTCATAGAGTTTCTATGAGCCTGCGCTAAAAACCCCACCACTTATTTTCCTCCATGGAAAACCCCTGATCCCGAATGCTGGCATCTCATTCAAAAACAGCCTATCAAACGCAGGGTTTGTATTTGCAACTGAAAAGCTCATAGCGTCCAACTACACTCATATCAACAAGGAAAAACATTTTTTATGCTCTGTGATATATACATGACTCTGAAATAATTCATCTCTCAAGAATACAGAATATCAAAGAAAAGTCAGGTGCTTTGGTAAATGTCTCCCGACTTAATCCAATTTCCACGAGATGTCTGCAGAGCAAAATTCTCTTTTCTTACATATCTTTACAGAAGCAAGTCATGATTCCGCCTTTTAATAGAGAGAAATGCATTCCTTTAAAGTAAATTTGATACCTGTGCCTATGATAAACACATGTTTATGAAGCGCTGAGATGCTGCTAGTTATCCTACACTTCACACACATTTTCGGCCTTTAATTTGCTAACTTTATGCAAGAGATGACACTGGTATTAAATTCAAATTCCTTTCAAAGCCTGTGCGATAATACGTAGCAAGATAAGGTGGTTCACTGCTCAGATATAGAAATTCTCTTCTTTATAAAAGCTAGATTGAATCACCTGATATGCAAATGAAACTGAATGTTTGCAGGTACAGCTTCACCCTGTCCTTTGCTGATACAGGCGCATTAACCACTGAACGTTCTAATTAGGAGACGATGTCTCCTGTCAGGGACTGGCACGAGCCACTGATCACTACGCAGATTGCCCGGTAATTATGCTCATTTAAATAACAGGAAAAAATGGAAGCCAGGCACTGCTTCTCGCACGCAAAGGCAGGGTGCACAGAACATGCTTCCTCTGGTGTACTGAGATTGCAAAGCTAATTGCAACATGGTTCGGCTAATTCTGAAGCAACGAAGGCCCAGGCGCGCCTACTGATAACATTCAGCACGGAGAAGCAGAATAAGCAGCAAATTCAATAAGGCTCACTAAAATGCGCCAAAACACCCGAGCACTAAGTGGCAAATTCTTTATAGCCTGCCTAAAGCTTGACGCCTACACCAACGCGCCTAGTTGATGTAGGCATCTAACTGAATCAAGTAAAGGACTTAATTGAAAGTTAGGTGCCTAAGTCGAACAACATGATTCCCCAAAAAGTAGGCGCCTGGTCCATAGTCCCTACCTAAAAGAGGGCTGGATCATGGATCATGGGTGTCTTTTCGAGTGGCGCCTAACTTGGAACAGGTATTTAGATGAAAAAGCCTAAAGTTAGGATACCTAAGTACGATTCCATAGGGCACACTTAACTTTTATAGCGCCGCAGGAGTCAGCGCTGATTTTTAGGTGCACTTTATAACGGGCCCAATGCTATTATTCTGTAACAGCGGAGAGGTGTGGCAAGGTGAGAGCCCCTCCTCTACCTCCCACTCCCATCCACTCCTGCTGTGTGCGCATGCCCCTCCCCTTCCCCCATTCCTGTTTAACATTCGTGGCGCGAGCAGCAACCCCAACCTACTTCTTGTGCCAGTGTCGGCTCTTCCTCTGATGTCACTTCCTAGTCAGTCCAGGAAGTGATGTCAGAGGAAGAGCCAACACTGGTGCGCCACGAATGTTAATGAGGAATGGGGGTCTGATCCAGGCTGTGATTGTCTACAGCTTTCAAACCACTGGCCACCATGGGCTGAATATCACCTGGGATGTATTAAAGTGCCTGGAAACGTCAGGGGATAAGATACACCATCCTGAGTCAGAGCGAGGTCCAAAAGATTCCTTTCCTATAGCTTAGAGAATGACACGGGGAAAAAATCTGTCCCCGTCACCGCCCCGTCACCGGCCCACCATCCTCTGCACCGCCCCGTCACCGCCGATCCCTTCACCGCCCCGTCACCGTCACCGCCATCCCTTTCACCGCCCCGTCACCGCCACTGCCATCCCATTCACCGCCCCGTCACCGTCCCCGCTGCATCCATATAAGCCTTTTTCCTTTCACTCCCTCCTTCCAATTTGAGCCGGGAACACTAGCGATCGCACGGTCCCCGCGGCCACTACCTGCCTGCCCGGTCCATCCTGGTGTTTGGCCGGCTCTCTCCCTTCTCCTCACCTTGGTTTGTGGGTTTTCTTTTTCGGCAACCTGCGCGCTTTCCCAGGGAGCCGCACACGCGCGGCTGCTCAGTGTTCGATCTTCTGCTCTGCTGCAACTTCCTGTTTCCGGTTGCGTCAGAGCAGAAGATCGAGGCTGAGCAGCGGCGGGTGTGCGCGGCTCTCTGGTAGCGTGCGGGTCGCCGAGGAGGAGGATCTGCGGACTGGGGTGAGGAGAGGGGAGAGAGCTGGCTGGACACTGGAATCGATTGGGCGGGCGGGTGTGAGCTGCGGGGACCGCGTGATCCTTCATGCCTCACTGCGGGGGACAAGACCATTCACCGCCCCGCGGGCGGTGAATGGCCTTGTCCCCGTCGCCGCAGCGACTGCTAGTTTTCTTCCCCGTTTTCGGCGGGTGACCCGCGGCTAAAATGCGGTGGCCGCGGGTAAACCGCCACCGTGTCATTCTCTACTATAGCTCATTTCATGGATAAGCCCTGGCTAACAGTTTCTTATGGACTTTTCCTCCAGAAACTTGAGGAACTTTTTCTGAACCAGCCATGTTAGTTGCATTGATCACATCTTTGTCCACCATAATATTTATTTTATTTATTTTTCAATTTTCTATACTGTTCTCCCAGGGGAGCTCAGAACTCAAGCATTTCCCCCTATGTTTATAGAATAGCGCTGAACATGGATTTTTCCCAGCGCTTACTTTCAGTGCAATTTACTGAAGCCAGCCTTATGTGGGCAGAGTTCACAGTCGCAACGACATACGTTGTTTGTCCTTCTTTATTTTTTAAATTGCACATCGCTTAGAAATTTCAATAATGCAATACAATCAAATTTTAATTAAACTTGAAACTTGATCTTCCAGCAACAGCTTCCACAGTTTAATAAGCACCACGTGCAAAAATACTTTTGCTGTTCTGGTTTTCAAACTGCTCATTAGTTTCATGAAGTGTCCTTTTGCTTCTGTCTTGTTTAAAAAGGTTAAATAAGTGTTTACATATGCATATGTGACCTTTATAAAGCAGTGTGAAATCTGTACCCATGTGGCTTCCCTGCCCAGGCCCCTGTTATAAAATGACCCTTTATATGGCCAACATTTGGATACGGACTGCCATTTGAAACAAAAGTTGTCTGCCGAAAAGAGTGTGAGCTATTCGCACATAAAGCCCGTTCTTTCCCATAAGATTGCATCTATCGGGAAAAAGCAGCCACTATGTGCAAATAACATACGCATTTCCCCAGATACTAGAAACGGCGCCTGATCCTGAGTTCTGCTTGTAAACAAATTAAAAAATAATAGCCGCATTGATGTTAATTGACTCTAATTTGGGTTTGTAAGCGGAACCACAGAAGGGTCAGGAGCAGTCTAAGGAATTATGCGCACCAGGATTCGCCTCAGGGGTCAGTTAATGCACGTAAGTCCTGGCACCCAATTGGGTGTTGGAATTTTTTTTCACTCAGAGAATAGTTAAGCTCTGGAACGCGTTGCCAGAGGCTGGTAAGAGCGGATAGCATAGTTGGTTTTAAGATTCACTTGCAATCTAGTGTTAGGGTAAGGTTTACATCATGCTTATGGGAACCCTTTAGATAAGTGGATATGTGGAAGGCCCTGATTTGCTCAGACTCCTCAGGCCCCGTCCCTTGGGAGGGGCTTGAGGTGCCTCAGGGGACGGGGCCTGAGGAGTCTGAGCAAATCAGGGCCTTCCACATGTCCACTTATGGCAAATTCAGTCACAGGGTGCAATCGACGGGTCGCAATTGTCGTGCACGGACTTGTGCCTGCGCAAAATTGTCAGAGCGCTATTGCTGTGCGCAGATTTGTCAGTGCACTGCCTTAATTGCAGCCGCCTAGCAACGCCTAAGTTTGGGATCAATCTCTAACTTTACATTTATTGGCTTATTCGGTGTGGTAATTGACAAGTTTCCAAGTTTATTTAAAATGGGTTAATCTGCATAGACTTTAAAATTGGGCTGTACATAATAAAATAATACTGACAGAGGTACTTTAACATATATTGGGAGAGGAGAGGAGAAATACATCGCTAAATAGGCCAGAGAGACATAAAGGGGTAACAGAGGAGGGAGGAGTGTGTGGCGCAGTGGTTGGATCTACAGCCTCAGCACCCTGGGGTTGTGGGTTCAAACCCCGTGCTGCTCCTTGTGACCCTGGGCAAGTCACTCAGTCCTCCATAGCCCCAGGTACGTTAGATAGATTGTGAGCCCACCGGGACAGAGAGGGAAAATGCTTGAGTACCTGATTGTAAAAACCGCTTAGATAACCTTGATAGGCGGTATATAAAAACCTAATAAACTTGAAACTTGTTAACCCAGGTCAGAAGGACCTGGCAAGATCCCAAAGAGTAGCAACATTCCAGAGCTGAGATTGTGATGTCATAATGCCTCATTCCACCAATGCCTAAGAGCCAACCTCAGCAGTGATGTCACAATGGCTTGTTTCCAACAGTGACCAACACAGGCCACAAGTACCTGTTAGAAACCCAAAGAGTAGCCACATTCCAGAGCTGCAATTGTGATGTCATAATGCCTCATTCCACCAATGCCTAAGAGCCAACCTCAGCAGTGATGTCACAATGGCTTGATCCATCAAGCCCAGTATCCTGTATCCAACAGTGGTTAAGAGGGACAGAGAGGGAAAATGCTTGAGTACCTGATTGTTAAACCGCTTACATAACCTTGATAGGCGGTATATCAAATCCTAATAAACTTGAAACTTGTAATGGTCTGAAGAGAAAGAATTTATAGATCTGGTTTTCAGCCAATCAAAAAAACAATGAATGAAGGAATTTAAGAGTTTGGCGCTGATCTCTTAGGATGCCTAGCGATGCCTAAGTGAAGGTGCCCGCCCACATCTAATGATACCTAATGAAGCCTATGTTAGGTGATATTAGGCCAAATTAGGCGAGTGGAGAGGTGCCTATGTCTAGGATGCCTAGGGATGACTAAGACCGCTTAAGCACCGGCGCCATTTATAGAAATTGGCCCTAAGTGGTACCTATGTTGGGCATCACTAGACGTCCTGATTGCAGATGCCTACCTAAAATCTGTGCCCAATCCAAATTATGTTATGAGAGGGTGTTGAAAAGTTCTCAGCCCAACCAAGACGAGAATGTGGTTCAGTCAATGATCTGAAACAAGGTCAAAACAGAGAATTTTGATTCTGCAAATTGACAGCTACAGTGGCAAAATAACGCTCAAAATTGAGTAAGTTGGCCCACTCTAATCAGCTTAAATGGCATGGTAATTGACTGCACTGCTGAAGTTAATTGACATAAATTTTAGAAAAATTAACTAATTAAGAATTCTGCATGGAACTAAGTTAAGGCTCCCTCCAACGCTTAACGATGCCTACCTGAGGTGAGGAATAGGCGTGGTAAATTTAAGCATCTGTAGGCGTGCGAGATTGATGCTGGTAAATCTGCCCAATAAAACCTGACCTAATGTACCAGAACCTTCCTCAGCAGTGCCTAGCGATGTCTAAGTCCACTTAGGTACTCTACCACAAGAAAGAAAGCACAACCCCATAGAAACACAAAGCAAAAAGAGTGGGGAAGAGACCACACATCAGTCACAGGAGCCATCAAACAAATGGCTAAAAATGAGAACATGAGGCAAGCTTCATAGAGAGTCCTTAATTCCTTTTTGTATTGGACCCTTCTACAAGTGGCAATTAACTGAGGATTGACAATCAGGTGGAGTGGTGCCATTTTTAGAATCTGGCCCTAAGTGCTCAGCCCAGGGCGCTCTTTCTTGAGTTCAGTGGGATCTCTTAGAGAGAGGAAGAGATAATGGTTACTGCGGATGGGCAACTTGGCCTTTATCTGCCATCATCTTTCTATGTGTACAGAATAGCGCTGAACATGAATTTTCCCAGCGCTTACTTTCAGGGTCATTTACTGAAGCCCACCTTATGTGTGCAGAGTACAGAGTCATTTATTTCCACTTAACAAAAACCACAAAAATAGCATCAGTTATGGGCAAATAGTCCACGATCATAAGCGCCTACTGTCCAAGTGCTCTCCCAGCTCCACAGACTTCACTTCTTATCCTATTGGAGGCAGCTATTGGGTCAGTTGGTATCACCCTCTATTTCTTTTTAAAATTGGTACTTGTCCTTACAAACTCCGAAGTGGCACACTGGAGTCACAGATGAGCCCATCACAGAAACACTCTGACACCTTTGCAGAAGCTCATGTATGAACATAAGAATAACCTTGGTCCATCAAGCCCAGTAGCCCGTTCTCATGATGGCCAATTCAGGTCCCTAGTACCTGGCCAAAACCCAAGGTTTAGCAATATTCCATGCTACCAATCCAGGGCAAGCAGTTGCTTCCCCCATGTCTTTCTCAATAACAGACTATGGACTTTTCCTCTAGGAACTTGTCCAAACCTTTTTAAAAACCAGCTACACCATCCGCTCTTACCACATCCTCTGGCAACGAGTTCCAGAGCTTAACTATTTTCTGAGTGAAAAAAATTTCATCCTATTGGTTTTAAAAGTATTTCCCTGTAACTCCATCGAGTGTCCTCTAGTCTTTGTAATTTTTGACGGAGTGAAAAATCGATCCACTTGTACCATTCTACTCCACTCAGGATTTTGTAGACTTCAATCCTATCTCTCCTCAGCTGTCTCTTTTCCAAGCTGAAGAGACCCTAACCTCTCTAGTCTTTCCTCATACTGTAACACCTTGGTAGAAGCTCATGTAACCCTCTCGGAATTGACTCACCCACTCATTAGTATAGAAGCTTTCAATAAACAAACATTTCACAGCTCAAATAAAGTACAAAAAGATCTGCTTGTCATTTCAAGACTGATTTTGGTAGGGAAAATATCATTAGTGTTGACTATTTTATTCGTTGCTATCAAATAATTATCAAAATATTTATTCAACATGATTTTTCAGAGCTCAATTGTTTGAAAAACTCTTGATTATAGAAAAGTTAGTGTCAAGCTTAATACCAGTTTAAAATACGTCCTTGTAGAAGTTTCCTTAAATGGCGACATTTTCAGGAGAACAAATTTATGGTGACCCTTCATTTTTATGACACTATAAAAAGTTCAGTAATGATCACATCCATAGCTGCATTTTTGCAGATAGAAAAGAAATTGTGTGCAGGGCTTGTAGCTCAACGTTTTGGAGGATGGAGATTGTGACTTTCAGTGTCATACTTTTGAAACTTAAAAGGGAAGTGAAAGAGACATTTGGGAAGCCAGTGCTTGCCCTGGATCGGTAGCATGGAATGTTGCTACTCTTTGGGATTCCGGAATCTTGCTATTCCTTGGGATCCTGTATGGAATGTTGGGTTTTGGTCAGGTACTAGGGACCTGGATTGGCCACCGTGAGAACGGGATACTAGGTTTAATGGACTATTGGTCTGACCCAGTAAGGCTAGTCTTAGAATGTTTTTCATTCATGCCCGTGCACTTCTGGAGGTAACATTTAAATGTGACTATGTGATGTCATGATGAGACCTAAGAACATAAGAATTGCCGCTGCTGAGTCAGACCCCAGTGGTCCATCATGCCCAGCAGTCCGCTCACGCGGCGGCTCCTAGGTCAAAGACCAGTGTCCTAACTGAGACCAGCCCTACCTACATAAGTTCAGCAGGAACTTGTCTAACTTTGTCTTGAATCCTTGGAGGATGTTTTCCCCTACAACAGCCTCCGGAAGAGCGTTCCAGTTTTCCACCACTCTCTGGGTGAAGAAGAACTTCATTACGTTTGGAATCTATCCCCTTTCAACTTTAGAGAGTGCCCTCTTGTTCTCCCTACCTTGGAGAAGGTGAACAACCTGTCTTTATCTACTAAGTCTATTCCCTTCATTATCTTGAATGTTTCGATCATGTCCCCTCTCAATCTCCTCTTTTCAAGGGAGAAGAGGCCCAGTTTCTCTAATCTCTCACTGTACGGCAACTCCTCCAGCCCCTTAACCATTTTTGTTGCTTTTCTCTGGACCCTTTCGAGTAATACTATGTCCTTCTTCATGTACAGCGACCAGTGCTGGACGTAATATTCCAGGTGGGGGTGTACCATTGCCCGGTAGAGCGGCATGATAACCTTCTCCGATCTGTTTGTGATCCCCTTCTTAATCATTCCTAGCATTCTGTTGCTCTTTTCACCGCCGCTGTGCATTGTGCGGACGGCTTCATTGACTTGTCTACCAATACTCCCAAGTCTCTTTCCTGGAGGGTCTCTCCGAGTACTGCACTGGACATCCTAAGGGCCGTCATGGGAGCAGACTGCTGGGCACGATGGACCACTCATCTGACCAAGCAGCGGCAATTCTCATGTTCTTATCTGTTTTCCCTCCTTCCCTTCCTCCTTCCCTAAACTGGCATCTCTCTCTCCTCCTTCCCTGGTCTGGCATCTCTTCTCTTCCCTTCCCTCCGGCCCACCCCAGATCTACCCTTAAACTCCTGGTGGTCTAGTGGCCTCTTCAGGGGCAGGATAGATCCTCAGTCTTTCCTGTCCTCTTCCGAAGCTTGACTCACTACTAAAGAGATTTTAAAAATGGTTGCAGCATGAAGTCTTGACAGCCATTTAGAAAATCTCTAGTGGTGTCAAGGTTTGGCAGAGGGCAGAAAAAACGGGGGATTTTTCCTGCCCCCCAAAGAGGCAACTAGACCACCAGGATTGTACCCTTTTCCACAGGATTACTGCAGTATTGGTTCCAGTTCTTGTGGCAATAGCTTGGAACAGTCTACCGATACTGCTCTTTGACACTGCCCCCATTACTATGTCACTCTCTACTCAGAAATGAGATCCTTACTACTCTAGCGGTTTCTCCTCTGAGACGGCTCTTCCATGTTGTCTTGTGAATAAGTTGCTGAGTTTCTAGATACAATACTTTTTCAGCTGCAGACCTACAATCTCTGGATCTGGGTGACTCTCAAATGGCTTCATTCCCTCTTTCCAGGGACTCAGACGTTTGCAGTTCATGGCTCTTTCTCTTCACCAGAAGACTCCGACACCATCCAGTAGATGTTTTTAACTATCACCAAGCACGTTCTCTTTGACCTTGCTCTCAGCAGTCCTTGTGTACAGAAACATCCTGCATTAATAAGAAACCTGTGAGTAACCCTCACAAGCTTTACGAAAACAATAGCCCTACCAGTCTTACCCCATTTTCCATTGCCTCCCAATCCAATCCATTCCTTAAGATTTAGAAGGCTGTAATCACTGCGTAGCTTGGAAGAATGTGGACAGAAATAATTACATGGTGAGGTTTTCTACGCTCTGCTAACTCCAATATTAAGATATTTCATGGGTGCACGGCAAAAACAATGTCACATTATTTCTCCATTTCATTAATAAGCATGCTTCTCACATTATTCTTCATGCTATATTAACTTGTGACAGGGGTCAGGGCGACATTAAATTATTGCACAGTTTTGTACTTAACAGAAATATTTGACAGCAGTGTTGTAAGCACTGTTTTTACTGCAAGCAAAGACTGGTAAAACATTCACAGACAAAATATTATATTTATAAGAATACAAGATGTGCCATCCCAGGTCAAGCAAAGGTCCATCAACAGCGCTTATCCAGGTCACAAATACCCAGTAGGGTCCCAGAGAGTTCACACATTCCTTATTGTTCACAGAGATAAGCAGTCTACCTGGTAATAATGCTTGAACTTTCCTAAACCTTGTTTTTTTTAAACCTAGCTATGCTAACTCCTTTCACTACATTTTCCAGCAGCAAATTCCACAGCTTGTCTATTGAGGGAACAAAATACTTTCTCCGGTTCTTTTTAAATGATAGGTATCTTTGTGGAGCGTTCCCTAGTCTTAGTACTATTTAACAGGGTAAACAACCATTCTGTATTTACATGTTGCATATCACTCATGATTTACAGGAATTATAAGAATACAAGATGTGCCATCCCAGGTCAAGCAAAGGTCCATCAACAGCGCTTATCCAGGTCACAAATACCCAGTAGGGTCCCAGAGAGTTCACACATTCCTTATTGTTCACAGAGATAAGCAGTCTACCTGGTAATAATGCTTGAACTTTCCTAAACCTTGTTTTTTTTAAACCTAGCTATGCTAACTCCTTTCACTACATTTTCCAGCAGCAAATTCCACAGCTTGTCTATTGAGGGAACAAAATAATTTCTCCGGTTCTTTTTAAATGATAGGTATCTTTGTGGAGCGTTCCCTAGTCTTAGTACTATTTAACAGGGTAAACAACCATTCTGTATTTACATGTTGCATATCACTCATGATTTACAGGCCTTTGTCATATTTTCTATCAGCTGTCTCTTCCCCATGCTAGCCATGAGGCTGCCATGAGAGCTCATGAAACTATTTTCTAGAGGCAATCCCCATTGCTCCACTGAATCATCAGGGCTTTAGGAAGGCCTGAGTGTGTGTGTGTGTGTGTGTGTGGGGGGGGGGGGGGGGCTGGAAAGGGGGTCTTGCCTCCATTGGGGGAAAGAAGGGAAAAAGATTGAAAGAAGGCTGTGTGCTTTTAGGGGGTGGAAGGGAAGTAGGGAGGGAGATGGCAACACATTTGGTTAGGACCAGGAAGTTAACCAGGCACCAGCCAATACTCAGTTAATTCTCTGCATAAGGGTAGAACAGCCTTTTTCTGTCCTATCTTGATGCTGCTGCTTACTGGTTAGCACCAGCTAAGCTTCTGCCCTGCCTTCATTTCACCTCCAAACCACCTATAAACTAACTGGCTATAGAGGGGATGTTAAATACCACTGAATATCCTCGGATTTCCCCACACAAGTGATTTCCTGATCGTTTGAATATCCACTCCGCAGTGCACAAATGGTAGATTCACGCACTACAGTTCTAGAATTAAGGGGTTATGTCAGAAACTTATCACTCACATGTGTAAGTAGCAGCACCTACACCTTCAAACCCCTGAATGATGCCTCTTTTTTTCCAATATATTCTTTGTGATAAGGCTGATTCTGCTGTGCATACTGCAAGTTACACTGCATTTCTCTGAGTCCCGATATGTATTTTACAAAAGGCTCTACTTTCAGTAAGCTTTTTGTAAAATACTTACCAGACAAAATTCAGCCCAAGAGAGTCAACAGTTTTAAAGCTGCTGAAAGCCAGGGGCTGAATTAGTCTTGAGCACTAGGTGAGCGGGAATCCTCCAACTGCATTGCTGCCACTGGGGGGCAGTAGTTCAGTATTGTGTTTTTAATTGCTAGGGACAAGCATGTTCACTGGAATCCTGCAGAACTTACCTGTACTTCACTATTGAAAATATAATAGTGCAACAGCGCCCTCCACTGGCAGGACTGTTTAAGGGAAACAGTGAACCCAACTATTCAATGCTTGGCTATGTTCAGCCATCAGCATTAAATATCTGGGTTATTGGGTGTCACCTGATATGCAGTGCTGGTACCAGTATACCTGACCAGACTAAGATAGAGCTGGTTGGGGGATTTTTTCGTTAGCAGTCCTATTTGCTGGTGATATTCAGTGCCACAGCATGTATATCTCACTGCTCAGATTATACCAAGGAAATATCACCAAATAATTCTCCAGTAGAATGGAGACAGTCAAAATCAAAAAGGGAACTGTGGAAGCGGAGATCTCAATAACCTAGATTTCCCTGGACATGTCCTTCTTTTGAGGATGTATCCGGGGGTCCAGAAGGCTTTTCAAAACCTGGCACTTTGTCTGTCTTTTGAAAAGCTTCCAAGAAATCGCCGTTGGGCAGGGCATCCGTGAGAGCTGGCAGCGGGGGTGGGGATGGGTGGAACTGGGCTGGCCTGGGGGGGGTCTGGATTTTCTGTTTGGAAAATCTGGTAACCCTACAATAACCAGGTTTATTGTCCACAATTTAAAGTCTTCACAAATAAAAATGACGCATATACTTGACATATCCAGTCAGTACAGTCAAAAGTCTTTGGCCTGGACCCAACGGTCCGTGTTTCAGCATTTGACAACCAGCTTTTTAGCAACTTTATTTGTGGTGGCTCTAACCGGAAGAAGGCCAATAGAGCTGGTTATTGAGATCTCCGTTTCCGTTTTGATTTTGACTGCCCAGATTATGTCAGGATGATCAGGATGCTACAGGAAACATTTGTTATTTTTACCAAAGTAATAATGTCATCTTATTTCACTTCACATCCCCACCCCCACACCTCACACCCCACACACCCTTCACTTAACATCCCCACCCCCACACACCTCTTTTATGAAGCCGCATTAGGCTTTTTTTTTAATCACAGATCAATCAATCTGAGTGTTCTTTATAAGTGATATTTCAAGTTTTTTTGCTCAATCTATGTGACAAATACTGACTGTTAAATGCACAAGGGGAGCATGATAGAATCGAGGCCTTTACTTCTGAAGCTTCTTAATTCTTACAAATGAGTCCTTTCGTCTAAACATTGCCGTTTACCTCAGATGAGCAAAAGAAAGAAAGGTAAAGATTAAGAGAAGAATGTCTTTAATGTTGTTAGATTTAATTGAGCTATAATGATCACTGTTGTATCTATATATGGCACTTACTAACATTTAGGAGTTTTGCTAATTGTGCGAGGACGAGGAACCATCATGCATTAGCTACAAACGAATGTTAGTGAAGGTTGAAAAGGACAAACCAACTATCCCCGTACATCACCATAATTATGCGGCCCTGTGTTTCAACAATTACATCTATGTAGGCCCCCACTGTTAAAATCAATGTTACTTGTACAGCTAGTCCTTAATCAATGAAATCAGTCAATTTAGCATGGTCACATCCTTCTTCTTAATTAAGACAGCGATATCTCTGGAGCTCAGGGTCTCAAAGAGATAAATAAGTGTAGAGGTTGGCAAATGTCAAAGAGGTGACCCCCCAGTTTTACTCCCAGCGAACTTGGAAGAAGGCAGACAGCTTCTCGTAATGAAGAAGGTGCAGGAAAGCAGCAAATGTTCCAAAGAGCTAGCTTTGCATTCATTAGGGAAAGAGCAGGTAGCAGTACTTGACAGCAGTTGTACTAATGAGCAAAGGCTGCTTCCACCATTCCTATCCCTCATAGTCACCGTCTGAATTCTGAAGGTTGTGCCTCCGAAGACAATTTTAATTAGAGTGAGTACGGACCTCTTTGGACAGTTAGCCTTTCTTTTCAAAATCCATTTCAATATGGTGTCATTTTGTTGTCATAATCAAAATGGCAAAGTGATGGAATAACCTACTTAAAACATCCTCTAAGGACATCCACAGTACGGGTAGTACCTGGAGGATGTTGAGAGCGTGCTCCGCGTTGTCAACATTTCAGGAATAAGGAGAGAGGGAAGGACAGAGGGTCTTCAAAGCTTGGCCTAAACTTTCTGCTCTATGAGTAAGCTTTGAATATGTAGAAAAACGAAAAAAAAAAAAGATCACTGAAACAGGCAAAGCAGGTTTGCTATGCTGAAAATACAGTCATCCTGTTCATGGCACGCAAATGAGAGGGTTACAATGTAATCGGTGGAAAGAGTTTGCTGCCACCATTTTTCATCCCACAAAACAGGGGCCGTTTAATTGCTTGCTCTCCTGAGTGTAACATCACTTAGCACTAGAGCAATACAAAACGCATTACCATTTATCATACGTGATATTTGGGGACGCTTTACATAAATCGAGTTGCATTTCAATTGATGGAAAACGTGGGCACCTTCTATGCAAAGAAGAAATGTCAGAATTAAGCAAAAAGCCTCCACTACCTTGGCATGCTAATTCTTTCTTGTTCTTTTCTTTAAAAACGTATTATTTGCTCCGTCCTATAGCTCTGCGTGAGTTACACAAACTACATTCACATTTAAAATACAAAATCAAAACCGTTAGCATTCGCAAACTGATCAAACCGGCTTCCCTGCCACATTTTCATATAAAACAGAAATCATTCTGGGAAATATCGTACGAGCCATTCAGTTTTCAGCAATGTCCTAAAACTTAATAAAGTGGACGCTTTCTTCACTTCAAGTGGCAAAGTATTCCACGCCAATGCTCCCTGATCTCACCTGCCTCAATGAGGGCACTTCCAAGCAATGCTGTTCCTCAGACCGCAGCTTCCTAGTTGGCCAATACGTATTGAAAAGACGACTAACTACCATCAGTAGTTGTGTATGGATCAACTTGTAGATCAAGCGAAGCACTTTCAATTCAATTTGAGCTGAAACGGGCAGCCAATGCAACTGAAACAAAATTGGCATTATGTGTGCAATTTGCCTTTTCGGAGAACACTGGAAAATTAAACTTTGGCTGGAGACTAAAGGCAGGACGACCCATTTTACATTGAACATAGAGATTAGAATTCAGACATCCTTGTGGGGATGTCATCTTTTTAAAATGGCCCTGCTGACATAGAGCCTTTTCTTCAATACCTGCGGGAGTGCATTGTATTATCGGCACTTTTATTCGTAGATCTAGGTGGATTACAAAAGAGGTAAACTGGACCTTTCCAGGAGAATTACAGGATCGGGTGTTACTTACAGGACATGGCATTAGTTAGTCTTGACAAAATTTCTGAAGAGCAGGGCCTTTATTTCTCTCGGAGGGGTGAGTAAAAGGAGTTTGAATTCTCCTTGGCCTGGTTGTGTTGTTCTGGATAAGGCGATCGTTCAGCCATTCAGGGCTTTGAATAGTAGACCGTAGAATCTGACTACGATTCGTGCTTGCATTGGGAGTCAGTGTGTGTGTAGGTGTGCTGTAGTGATGTGATCATATTTGCTCAGGGAATAGATCAGTCTGAGGGCCATGGTAGGTAGAGCACAAACCTGGTGGGCCATGTGGTATGGTGTTGTTTCCTGTGTAGCTTCCCATTTTACAAAGTGTAAAAGGCAACAATTTAGTAATGAGGCTGCAATTTCACTTTACTTTCATTTTGAAGGAGACAACAAAGAAAGTAGGAGTAACGAGAATGACTCCTTAATCCCTCAGGGAGAAATGGGCACTTTTAAAAAATCTGGTATAAAATCCAATAGGGATATTTTTCCCCAGAGACGTATATTCTCATTGGGCTAGATTCTGCGAACAGCGCCACTATCGTGCGGTCGCTGATTGCACGTCAATTTACACAACGGCACCATTGGCAGAATCGCAACTTGTGTGAAAGGTAGGTGCCAGAAATGTAGGCCAGGGTTTTGAAGACCTACATTTCTGGCGATTATTGTGCCGCTTCAGGAGGCACAGGTAGGTGACTAAATTTTTGTTTTAAATGGACTTTTAAGTAGGTTTTAAGGAGGCGGGCAGTGTGCTCCTCTCCCACCCTCTTCTCCGCCCCCTACCTCCACACACTCCTTCCCCACCCCCTCTTGCCGCGTGCATGCTGCTTCCTTTCTCCAACACCTTTGTAACATTTCTGGTATGAGCAGCAACCCCCAAGCTGTCGCACTGTCGGTTCTTCCTCTGATGTCACTTCCTACACGCAGGCCCGGGAAGTGACATCAGAGGAAGAGCCGACGCTGGTACAACAGCAGCTTGGTGGTTGCTGCTTGCACAAGGGGGAAGGGAAGTAGTGTATACACATGACATTGGGGAAGCAGAGAAGGAGTGGGGGGGGGGGAAGAGGAGAATGGGTGACTGCACCCTCCCCAAGACGGCGCACGGGATGGACTGCTCCCCCCAACCACCCTTACTATACCACTGAATGCGGGTCACATAAGTTTGGTGGTGGGCAAACACCTACTGCCGCCTAACTTAAAGCACCGTTTCTAGAACCAGCCCCATTGCGTCTTCCTTTCTCCACTCAAGCCCTGTTGAAACTATGCCCTTAACAACCTCATGAAATCTCTATTTAAATGTGGACACTATGGGCCTGATTGTATATTTGACGCCTAGAACATCAAAGAGCAAAAAGTAACCCAAAGAATCCGCAGTGAATCCAGCAACGCAAACAACAATAGAAGACTGCGGAGGGGATATTCAAGATGCCAGTCAATCAGATGATGCAAAATCTCATAATAATATCGCAATCCGTATGTACTTTAAAAGTTGGGGACCCAACATGGTCTGAGTTTCAACAAAAAAGTCTTCCTCAGGGGTCCAGAATTCTGAGTCCAAAGCAGAGAAATCTTGGACGTGTGAAGATGAAATTTGCTGATAAAAGTCCGCCATGGTGAGAGAGCTCCAAGCGACACAACCACTGCGGCACTAAGCAGTATTCTAGACAGTTTTATGCTGAACTTATAGAATCATACTTAGGGCAGCCCAAGTGACACTGAATATCAAACCTTTTAGGTGCACTCATGTAGGCCAGAGTTTACTTCATTGGCCTTAACTAGCAATCATTGGAACTAACATGAAGTTACAAGTATAAATTATGATACTATTTTCTAAAATGCGCATATAAATTGTCAAGCTGTAATTGCGAAAGGGCAAAGGGCATTTGCTTGGGAGGCGCATGGGCAGGCCATGGGCATTTTGACTATTCCAGTGCACTTCAGCTACACACAAAGGCCCCGATTCCATATATGGAACCTAAAACATAGGCGCCAAGGAACGTGGCACATAGTAGATGTCAGTCTTAAATTAGGCCTAAATACTGCTACCTAAATTGGGTAGTCTACAGAATGACATGGTGACAAAATTCATCACCGTTCCCGCCCCGCAGACAACTGCAAGAAACCATCCCTTGTCATTCTTTAGTGTCTATCTCAACCTCAGTCCTTCTACATTGGTATTCTTCAATGCAAGGCTGGTCCCATTCATATGCTGATGCCAATGCCAAGTATAGGATAATCGAGCCATTGTGACATCAGTGGTGAGGTTGGCTCTTAGGCATTGGTGGAATGAGGCATTATGACATCACAATCTCAGCTCTGGAATGTTGCTACTCTTTGGGTTTCTGCCAGGTACTTGGGACCTGGGTTGGCCACTGTTGGAAACAGGATACTGGGTTTGATGGACCTTTGCCCTATTCCAGTATGACAACACTTATGATCTTATGTTTTAACCATCTGGTGTCATTCTTTAGTATCTATCTCAGCCTCAGTCCTTCTACCCCAGCATTCTTCAATGCAAACCTTGAGGGTCAGTGGCATGGCCCATTCATATTCTGATTATTCCCTCTCTCTTTAAAGAAGGACATGAAGATGGTTTCCCGCAGTTATCCATGGGGACGAGGACAGTGATGAATTTTGTCACCATGCAACGCTTAAGTCCAAAACAGGCTTATGACCTACCCCTAACCACGCCTATTTTCTGATAGGTGCCTTGGACTCCCAAGCTAGGCACCTACCACCAAATTAATTTTAATTTAAACCAATTATGAGGTGATAATTGTTATTGGTGCTGATTAAGCTTTTTAAATAATTAAGTTAGGCCCCTAGATCTGTTGGTGGCTAACTTTAGGCTAGAGTGATCCGGAGACAACTTTTTCCCTATCCCAGCAGGAACTCACTTTCCTGTCCCATCCCCGCGAGTTTTGTCACTATCTCTGTCCCTGCCCCATTCCTGTAAGCTCTGCCTTAACCGCACAAGCTTTGAACACTTATGATTTTAAAGTGTTTGAGGCTTGTGCAGATGAGGATGGAGCTTGCAGGAATGGGGCAGGGGCAGGAAATGAACTTGCGGGGACGGGACAGGAAAGTGAGTTCCTGCGGGGACAGGGAAAAAATTGTCCTCGTGTCATTCTCTACTTTAGGCAAACGTTCTTGAACTGACCCTATGTGACTATAGAGGACGGGAGTGATCAGGGTTATTACAGTGTCAACAGTAAGCCCAATGTAATCAGGGCTAAAGAAAATACTCGGGCCCAGACTCACAAAACCTGCTGTAGCTGGGCCCTGAGAGAAGTATTCCACTTTAGCTGCGTTCTTCCCATCCTCATCCATGGTCTTGATTTCAATATTTACTGTTGCCTTTAGGAAGAGATTTTGGCAAGGTTAATCAGAAATTTTGGGAAGGTTGAATGCATATCGGCTGGTTCATTTCTATTCAGTGGGCTTCTCTGGCAGATAGTGAGCAATCTGCAGATATATCCTCCACTGATGGAGTAAAATAACAAGCATTGTATCTCTTGATTGCAGAGATACTAACTGGCAGAGGAAAGAAAATAAATTTAATTAATTTTATTACTCCATTTGCTCTTGCTGAGCAAGATTTTATTTAAGAGATGCATTTCTTTCCTTAGTTTTGCAAAAACTAATTACATTTGAAGGCTTTTTTTTCAGAATATAATAAAATATTAATTACTTCAGAATGATTAAAGGAGTGAAAACTAAAATGAAAGCAAAGTTAGAAAAAGACACAGGGGAACAGAGGTGCAAATGAAGCCGAAGGAGACCAGGGCAGGACTTCCCTAAGTTCTACTGATTTGATCCATTCCAAACTGTTCTGGCAAGAACTTTTTCACTGGTGGTGACATATATACAGGCAGTCCCTGAGTTGCAGATGCCTGACTTAAATACGACTCACATTTAAGAACGCGGTTGCGGCTTCATTTGATTTCACTGAGCAGTATTTCCAGTGGCAGAGACTCCTACACAGATTCAGGAATGACGCATGGCCACATTAAGAACAGTGTGTGGTTGTGCTTGCTGTACCTTAGAGGGAACACTGGCCCTAGGGACAGTTGGCCCTTTTGTCAGCTGGGAACAGAATCCTAAAATCTACAAGTTCTGAGTTACATACAAACCTAACTTAAGAATAACTTTAAAAACATAACTCGTTCTTAACCCGGGGACTGCCTGTATAGGACAATCAAGCCCTTGTGACATCACTGATGAGGTTGGCTCTTATTGGTGGAATTAGGCATTATGACATCATCTCTGGTTACTAGAGACTGGAACTCTTCACACCAGGGGTCCCCAAAGTCCCTCCTTGAGGGCGAATCCAGTTGGGTTTTCAGGATTTCCCCAATGAATATGCATGAGATCCATGTGCATGCACTGCTTTCAATGCATATTCATTGGGGAAATCCTGAAAACCCGACTGGATTCGGCCCTCAAGGAGGGACTTTGGAGACCCCTGCTTCACACTACAAAGGGATGCTGAAAAGTTCTCAGTCCAACCGAAAAGAGAATGACGTGGATAAGGTTCAATCAATGATCTGAAACAATGCCAAAACAGAGAAATTTGTTTCAGCAAATTGGCACGTAACAAAATAAGAACCCTCTTTTCAGCTCCAGTGGCAAAATGACGCTCCGAATTTAGGAAGTTGGTTGGTTGGGCTGAGAACTTTTCAGCACCCCTTCGTACGTAATAAGTGAGCCAAGTACAGGCAGTCCCCGAGTTACAGACGCCCAACTTATGTATGACTCGTACTTGCATTTGCTGCTTCACTTGATTCCAAAGTTTAATTACACGTTGTGTGAAGAAATATTTCCTCTGGTTTGTTTTAAATCTGTTACTTAGTAACTTCATCACATTCTCCCTAATCCTAGTATTCTTTGAAAAAGTAAACAAGTGATTCACATCTACCCTTTCCACTCACTTAGGATTTTATAGACCTCTCTCATATCACCCTTGAGCCATTTCTTCTTAACATTTTCATCACCCTACTCTGTACCTTTTCCAATTCTACAACAGGATTTAGAAACTGGGAAAACTGTACCATGCCAACTCAGATATCAGCCAAAATAATCAAAGTGGCTTTTGAAAAGAAGAGGTGATGCTTGCTCTTTTTTGATTTAGGGTGACCACAATAATCGAGGTGCGGCCGTACCAAAGAGCGATACAAGGGTATTATAACATTTTCATCTTTGCTTTCCGTTCCTTTCCTGATAATTCCTAACATTCTTGCTTTCTTAGCAGCCGTCGCACATTGAGCTGCGGGTTTCAACGTATCCTCAACCATGACACCTAGATCCTATTCCTGGGCAGTGACCCCTAACGTAGAACCCTGCATCACATAGTTCGGGTCCCTCTTTCCCACATGCATCACTTTGCACTTGCTCACATTAAACGTCATCTGCCATTTTGACACCCGTCCCAGTCCTCCAGTCTCACAAGGTCCTCTTGCAATTTTTCACAATCCTCTTGTGATTTAACAACTTTGTGTCATCAGCAAATTTAATTATCTGACTAGTTATTTCCCTCTCTAGATCATTGAAAAATATTGCCCATTTAACCCTCCTCCTCTTTTTAACCTCTTTTAATCCATAATAGGACATTACCTCCCATTCCATGGCTTTCTAATTTCCTCAGGAATCTTTCATCAAGTCCTTTGTCAAATGCCTTTTGAAAATCCAGATACACAATATTAATCATCTCACCTTTATCCTCAAGTTTATTGACCCCTTTGAAGAAATGTAGTAGATTGTTGAGGCAAGATTTTCCTTGACTAAATCCATGTTAGCTTTCTCTCATCAATCCATGCTTATGTATATTGCTCTGTAATTTTGTTCTTTATAATAGTCTCTACCATTTTGCCTGGTACTGACATCCGACTCACTGATCTATAATTTCCCGGATCACCTCTGGTATTACATTGGCCACCCTCCAGTACCATGCTGGATTTTTAAGATAAATTACAAACCACTAAGAATTGCTTTGCAAGTTCAATTTTCAATTCTGTCAGTACTCTGGGATGTCCACCATCCAGTCCAGGCGATTTGCTACTCTTCAATTTGTCAAATTGCCCCATTATATCTTCTAGTGTTAACAGAGATTTGCTTCAGCATGGGATACTATTTCTGGCATAAGTATCTCCGCCACATCTTCCTCGGTGATGACCGAAGCAAAGAATTCATTTAATCTCTCTGCCTTGTCTTCCCCGAGTGTCCCTTTTACCCCTTGGTCATCTAGATGTCCAACTTATTTTTTTCACAGCTTCTTGCTTCTAATATACCTAAAAATGTTTTTACTATGTGTTTTTGCCTGCAATGCACTCTTCTTTTCAAGGTCTCACTTTGCTTTCCTTATCAGCACCTTGCATTTGACTTCCCATTCATTATGCTTTTTGCTTCTATTTTCAGTTAGATCCTCCTTCCACTTTCTGAAGGATTCTACTTTAGCTCTAATAGCTTCCTTCACCTCACTTGTTAACCATGCTGTCTATTGTTTGGCATTCCTTCCTTCCTCCTTTTATAATACAAGGAATATTTCTGCTCTGGTCTTCCAGGATGGTATTTTTTGAATAACATTTATACCTGATGTAAATTTTTGACCTTTGCAGCTGCTCCTCTAAGTTTCTTTTTTTATCATTCTTCTCATGTGATCAAAGTCTCCTTTTTAAAAATTAAGTGCTGCTGCATTAGATTTCCTGTGTAAACTTATTGCAGGGATTATATCAAATCTGATCACTGTTATCAAGCAGCCCCAGCACCAATTCATGTGCTCCATCACCAACTAAATCTAGAACTGCTTCACCTCCTGGCCTGAACCTCATCAAGGAGTTTTGTCTCCCTAGCATGCCCTGATGTTACATTCACCCAGTCAATACTGGGGTAGTTGAAATCACTCATGTTCTCAAAATGTTCTTACTTCTTTTACCAACCAAAACTATTAATTATTTTTTGAACTCGTAGCAATTACTGGCAGCTTACCTTTCACAGGATCCTAAATTACTTAAATATTGGAGCCTTGTTCTATTCATTTCCTCTAACTATAGCTAGGACCTGTATTTCAGGCGTGTAGATATTATTTGATCATTTTCAAATCACATTCATTCTTATTAAGAAAGCCCCAAGACATTCTCTTTCAGAATATTTTTCAAATATTTCCTGAGATTTTGCTTGTTATTTGAAATGTGACAGTACTTTGAAGTCCTTTATTATCCCTCTCTTCTGCAGCAGGAGACAATTACTTCTTCCTAGTTCTCATGACTACTTTTAAACTCAATATTTAAGCAATTAGTACCTGTGTCTGGAAATTAATACATCTTTATTTCAAAGATAGGCTTAGTCATAGAAAATTAATTCAACTTTTCACATGGAGGTCAGTGATAAAGAGATGTTTATTTGAAATTGAAGTGCAGTGGCACTGTTATAATGTTTTTGGCAATCTTTCTCATGTGTCTCTAATTTTCATTTCTCAGTGAAGGACACTTAAAGAACATTATCTTCATTTCAAAAAAGGAACTGTCACTTTTGGGAAAATTGGCCTTGATTTCATGTATTTAAATCTGGTAATTGCTGACAAAGTTGTCTGAAGGATGATATGAGAACATTAAAGATTTTTGAGCATTCTCTATACCACTGTAATGTATATTTTAAATTTTAAAAACTTCAATTTCATTTAGTTGTTTGATATAATGCTCCCCGCATAGCAATAAGCTGGACTATGAAATATAAATACAAATATATTCACAAACAGCAAATAATTTTACAAAGTAAAAAATTCAGAGCAAAAATAAAAACATACCTAATACACGGACCATCTTATCAAGATGTGCGAGAGGTTTTTAATGTGGGCCGGCGTGGTAAGTGCTCCGATGCTCATAGTATTCCTATAAATGTCGGAGCAGTATTGGAGCATTTAGCACTTCAGGTCATGGTACAAACCTCTACCGTGGCTTAGTAAAAGAAAGCATTAATGTACAGAGCAACAAGCTAAGAAACTGGGACGCTAGGGTTCAATCCCACTCATGCTTTTTGTGGTCTAGAGCAGTGTTCTTCAACCTTTTGACACTTATGGACTAGCTGAAATAAATTAATAATTTTGTGGACCGGCAGTTGAAGAACACTGTCTTGGGTCCGATGGATGTGCCAGCCCTGTGGACTGGCAGAAAATTTCTGTGGGCCGGCACCAGTCCACAGCGGTTGAAGAACATTGGTCTAGATTAAATCATAAGAACATAAGAATTGCCAGATTGGGACAGACCGAAGGTCCATCAAGCCCAGGATCCTGTTTCCAACAGTGGCCAACCCAGGTCCCAAGTACCTGGCAGAAACCCAATGAGTAGCAACATTCCAGAGCTGAGATTATGATGTCATAATGCCTCATTCCACCAATGCCTAAGAGCCAACCTCAGCAGTGATGTCACAATGGCTTGATTGTCCTAGGCTTGGCTCACATAAGAATTGACATATTGGGACAGATTAAAGGTCCATCAAGCCCAGTATCCTGACTCCAACAGTGGCAAACCAGGTCCCAAGTATCTGGCAGAAACCCAAATAGTACAACATTCTAGAGCTGAGATTGTGATGTCATAATGCCTAAGAGCCAACCTCATCATGGTTTGATTGTCCTATACTTGGCTCACATAAGAACATAAGAATTAACATGCTGGGACAGATCGAAGGTCCATCAAGCCCAGTATCCTGTTTTCAACAGTGGCCAACCCAGGTCCCAAATACCTAGCTAGATCTCAAGTAGTAAAACAGATTTTATGCTGCTTATCCTAGTAATAAGCAGTGGATTTCCCCAAACCACCTCAAAAATTCCCTATGGACTTCTCTTTTAGGAAATTATCTAAACCTTTCTTAAAACCCTGCTAAGCTAACTGATTTCACCACATTCTCCAGCAAGAAATTCCACAGTTTATCATTTTGCCTCAGGTACAAAGGACAAGAAAATACCTACGGTACCTGAGTATAATATTCCTTAATTCCACACAGACAGACCATTGTAGAAAAATAAAATATGATGTGTTGAGATCAGCCTAATTTGTGAAACAGAAGGCAAGCAGTGGAAGCCTTTCTGAGATGAACATACTGTAGGGGACAGCTTGGAATGCAGTCTCACAACCAGCAAGCTAGATACTGCAGTCCACCACTATACAGAGAAGAAAATATCATACATAAAATCTGAAATTTAGACCTAACCTCAGCAGGCAACCAATATGTCAATGCTCTGCTTGGCATAAAAGTTTTGTGGTTGGGTGCTTGCTAC
This sequence comes from Geotrypetes seraphini, assembly GCF_902459505.1. NCBI lineage: Eukaryota > Metazoa > Chordata > Amphibia > Gymnophiona > Dermophiidae > Geotrypetes > Geotrypetes seraphini. Next base: position 9,751,678 of record NC_047090.1, on the reverse strand, counting down.
ATGAGGAACAAATTTGAGGTGCTACATGAGTTGCGAGAGGGTGCTGAAAAGTTCTCAACCCCTCCAAGAAGAGAACTAAACTAAACTAAACCTTAAGTTTGTATACCGCATCATCTCCACAGAAGTAGAGTTTACAAGAATTGATATAGAAAGGAACTACAATGAAAAGTAGAAGGACTTAGTAAAGAGAAGTTTAGAGGGACTTAGTATATCGAAGAGGGAGGGGTCATTACATTTTAGAGAATGACGTAGATATGGTTCATTCAATGATCCGAAACAATGTCAAAACAGAGAATATGGTTTCTGCAAATTGGACCTAAACGAAATAAGATAACACACTTTTCAGCTACAGTGGCAAAATAACGCTCAGAATTTATGAGGTTGGTTGGTTGGGTAAGAACATTTCAGCATCCCCTTGTATTAGCTGATAAGGAAGGAGATATTTTCCCTGTGACTGAATTTAAACAGGACACAGGGACATTCTCTTTGGCATAGTGCAAGTTCTATGGCAAGCAATAGCAGTAAATTTGAGAGACTGAGATCTGCTCATAAGACATATGGTCCATCTTGCCCAGTGACACAGTCCCAAGTACCTGACAGAAACCCAAAGAGTAGCAACATTCTATGCTACTGATCCCAGAGCAAACAGTGGCTTCCCCTAAACAACCATCCACCAACACGTGCCCTATGCTGAGCCAAGAATAGCTACTGGTAATGCCCTCGTTCAAATACAAAAGTGTCAGGAAAAGAATGTTGTCAGTGATGGCCCCAATGTGGTGGAACACCCTTCTGAAGGACCCCAAAAAGTTCAAGAAAGGAATAAAGACAAAATTCTTCACAGAACACTAGCAAATAAAGAAACATTTAGGGGGAATAGAAACATGGAGGAAACACAAAAGGGTAAACTCAAAAATAATACAAAGAAAGATGAGCACAGTACAAGACAAGCAAAACATTTGATTAAATTTGACAAAAGAAAAAAGAGAATATCGAATTACCAATTAGGCGGTTAGCTGAGAATGATACGAGAGTAATCTGTATCCTTCAAGGCGTTTCCTGGAGAGAAATCCCGTCAAAGAAACTATACTTACAGGACTTATACTTTACAATACATTTGCAAGGATATCGTAATAAGAAGAATGTCCCCATTGCAAAAATTCTTTCCTTCGTTTCTGAGATTCTTTTGTCACATCAGGAAATATTTGAACTTTGAGTCCAAGAAATTCTTTATGTCTGTTCTTGAAGTACAACTTTAATATCCAATTCTTATCCGGTGATAAAACCACCGTAGCTATCTCTTTCATTGAAGATTCCAACATTGTTAAGTCCATCTGTCCACCCTGTCCTTGTTGTTCTGATGGATATTGTTCTTCCAAACTTTTTGTTGGTAAATAATATATTTTTGAAAAAGGAGGGAAGGTATCATGTGGAACATTAAGAACTTCAAGAAAATATTTGGGACTTAAGATTAAGTGAATAGTCTTGTACTTAATTATTATTTTCTTTGGTTGATATTAATGATGTCTTAATCATATTCTGTACAAGAAGTTTATTCTTGATAATTTGTTTAAATAAAAATAAAAAAATTTTTTAAAAATTTTTTAACTTGATATACAAGCAATGTCTTGCAATACAAGTACATCACAACTGAGCCGATGGTTCTTCTCTCTTTGACGCTGCGGGAGTATACTGACTGTTCTATACGAGCGAGGTCTTGCGATACGAGTACATACAGTATACACGCGTCACATCATCACAACTGAGCCGATGGTTCTTCTCGCTCTGACGCTGCGGGAGTATACTGACTGTTCTATACGAGCGAGGTCTTGCGATACGAGTACATACAGTCACATCATCACAACTGAGCTGACGGTTCTTCTCGCTCTGACGTTGCGGGAGTGTAGTGACTGTTCTAAACGAGCAAAGTCTTGCAATACGAGAACATACAGTATACAGACGTCACATCACAACTGAGCCGATGGTTCTTCTCTCTTTGACGCTGCGGGAGTGTAGTGACTGTTCTAAACGAGCAAAGTCTTGAAATACGAGAACATACAGTATACACGCGTCACATCATCACAACTGAGCTGATGGTTCTTCTCGCTCTGACGCTGCGGGAGTATACTGACTGTTCTATACGAGCGAGGTCTTGCGATACGAGTACATACAGTCACATCATCACAACTGAGCTGACGGTTCTTCTCGCTCTGACGTTGCGGGAGTGTAGTGACTGTTCTAAACGAGCAAAGTCTTGCAATACGAGTACATACAGTAAACGCGCGTCGCATCATCACAACTGAGCCGATGGTTCTTCTCTCTTTGACGCTGCGGGAGTGTAGTGACTGTTCTATAAGAGCGAGGTCTTGCGATACGAGTACATACAGTATACACACGTCACATCACAACTGAGACAATGGTTCTTCTCTGACACTGCAGGAGTGTAGTGACTGTTCTATACGAGTGCGGTATAGTACGTATAGTATTTTGTATTAAAGTTTTGGGGTTGTGGAATGAATCGTCTGAATTTCCATTATTTCCTATGGAGAAATTTGCTTTGCTATTCAAGTGCTTTGGATTACAAACATGCTTCTGGAACAAATTATGCTCGCAAACCAAGGTTTTACTATATATGACAATACAGAAACAATAATTATAGTATATGTATATAGATGGTATAAATAGGTAAAATTCACATATACTTAGCTCATGCATTGTAACACCATTACTGAAGCTCATGCAAACTGCTCAGGATTGACTTCCCAGTCACTAGAAGCTTCCAATAAACAAGAAATAAGCAATACATATGTCTGTTTATGACCTTTTCCTCACCCTTTTTTAAACCTAGATATGCTAACCATTGCAACAACTTCCAGAGCTTAACTATTTGTTGAGTGAAAAAAAAAATCCTTAAAATGTGACTTCATTGAGCGTCCCCTGGTCTTTACACTTTTCGAAAGAGTCAAAAATTGATTCACTTTTACCCGTTCTACACTCCTCAGAATATTGTAGGCCTCAATCATATCCCCCCTCAGCTGAAGAGCCCCATCCTCTTTAGTCTTTCCTGATGTGACAGGAGTTCCATCCCCTCTGAACCTTTGCTAATCCCACTCTATCTTTCTTGAGATACAGCGACCAAAACACTGCACAATACTCAAGTGAGGACACCCCATGGAGCGATTTAGAGGCATTATAATATTCTTGATCTTATTTACCATCCCTTTCCTAATAATTCCCAGCATCCTGTTTGCTTTTTTGGCTATTGCCACACACTGGGTGGAAGATGTCATATTGTCTAGTGAAATGCTGTGGTATTTTCTTGGGTGCCGACTGCTAAGCTGGAGTCTAGCATCAGGTAACTGATTTCTACAAGTGGTGTGCATCACATCCCTTTCATTTGTCCACATTAAGGGATTACTGTAAGCTTTATTGGCTGAAAATTGAGTTTAGAATCAAGTACCAATTATTGCAAAGGTGTGCCCCACAATATTTGATGGACTGCATATCACCCTATGTTGGGATGCAAAAGCTTCGCTCAGCAACACAGCCAAACTTGGCTATACCATCTAGAAAGGAGCTAAGTCTGCAGATGGTGAGATTAAAGGCTTTTCCATGTAGTGGTCCAGAAGAGTGGAATAAGCTTCCATCTTTCATTAAGCAACAGAGTTTGCAGGCCTTTCAGAAGCTGTTAAAACGTCATCTGTTCTGTTGTATGAAATATATCGGCTCTGCTATGACTATTTCATGGTATGTTCATTGAGCTGATCCTTTTGTGATGGGAGGGTTGTAGTCTGTTATGTAATTTTTGTAAAATGATTGAAATGTCATTGGGGTATATTTATGAATGTGTTGATGTATTTTGCCTTGTACAAGGTGGATTATAAATAAAACAATCCAATCTAATCCACATAAGAGCTTCTTACTGCAGTCCTGCGAGGTAAATGCTCCGACACTCAATCAATTCCTATGAGTGTCGGAGCATTTATCTCGCCAGCTCGTGGTAAGAAGCTCTTCTGCAGTTTAGTAAAACCCAGTGTAAATTTCATCCGCCATTTGGATGTCCGATCTTTCAATTTCCTATGATCTTCCTGCAAAATTTCACAGCGCACATGTGTTTTAACAACTCTGAATAGTTTTGTATCATCTGCATATTTAGGGTTTCTTTTACAAAGCCGTGCGGCAAACGCTCCGACGTCTATTAATTCCCTATGGACATCGAAGCGATTAGCACAGCACGAGCTGCCAGTGTGGCTTTATAAAAAGGGGGGGAGGGGGTTAATTACATCACATTACATTAGGGATTTCTATTCCGCCATTACCTTGCAGTTCAAGGCGGATTACAAAAGAATTATCCAAGATGTATTACAAGAACTTACAAAAAAATAAAAATAAAAATAAATTAATTACTTCACTTGTCATTGTGATTCCAAACTAATTACAAATGTTTTGTGTTTTATTAAAACTTGTTATACCGCTTATGCATATGACAGATTTAAGTGGTTTACAACAACAACAAAAAAATTCTATATAAAATAATTCCAATAATAATAGGAAAGATCTCAAAGAAAAATACCCCCCCTATCATTTTTGTTTTAAAAAAGACACCACCTTCCTTAAAATAAAAACAACTAAATCTAATATTAAATTAAATCTGAATGTACCCTAACCATTCTAATCTCTGCAGTCATATTGCTGAGTCAGAAACTCTCAATAAATACGAATAATTTCAGATATGGACACATCATTCCCAAACGCTTCACAGAAATAAAAGGTTTTTAACCTTGTCTTAAATGCCTGCATGGTTACCTCCAATCTGATCTCATGTGGTAGATGATTCCACAATTGGTGACCAATGAAATTGATTCCCATTTTGCCCTATTGGCTGAGGGAAGGAACAACCTACTATCCTGCATTGATCTCAATGTTCTCATTGGTGTTTAAGGGATTATAAAAGAATGCAAATACTCAGGTTGATGATGATGGTAAAAAAAACCCTGATGAACCAAAGCCTATAACAAATAGGCAACCAGTGATATTTCAAATACAAAAGAGTAACCCTATCGAATTTCTTTTTAAAACCCAATAATTATGTTAAATAGTACTACTGGCATTTCTAGTACAAATCTCTCACCTTTCTCCATTGAGAAAAATGGCCATTTAACCCTGTCCAATAACCAATTGCTAATCCACAACAGAACGCTGCCTCCTATCCCATGACTCTTTAATTTTCTCAGGTGTCTCTCATGAGGAACTTTCTGAAAATCTAGATATGCATCAGTTATTGTTATATAAAAGACTTTTTTTATATATTTATTGGACTTGGATCTGCTCCTTTCTGCATCCTTCCCCGTCTCTACACCTATAAAAATGTAGTTTGCAATTTGACAGTCTGATATTATTGAGCAATATGTGAATTTGTTTAAAAGTAACCAGATTCAAAGCGTGCATCAATCAGTACAAGAGCACACACGGGTCACCGAAACTGTCAATTTCAATCAACTCTGTAATTAAATACATCAGCAATATAGATTTTGTGGAAGGATGTCACTTGTTCTTCAGATGTCTACTGTGAGGGCAAATTGCTCTTCGCTGTCTTTGAACATGTCTTCTGAACAGTTTTTTGTTGGTTTTTTTAAAAGAAGGTTTTTTTTAAATGCTGGCATCCATCTCACTTGGATCTTTTAAAGAGAATTCATTTCTTAATACTTAGTCTGGGAGCAATCCTTTGGTTTTGTTTGTGCAGCTTTCCACTTACTTAAACATGGCGACTGTCCCGGTGCTACCGTTTCCACGTTTCTCAGAAAACATGTTCCAGCACATTCCAGGATGCACTTAGCAGCAGCATGACAGAGGGAACTCTTATGAAGTTTTCTAAAGGACATTGATACTGTTGTTATCTTTTAGCTTTGGCTTTGTAACCGATCAATAAGGTGTACATTTATACCAGAAGAAGAAGAAAAACAACGAAGGTGACTGATTGGTGTTCAATCTTGCTTATTGAATAAAAGACTCAACATGATAGTGTTTCAGCCCCAAACAGTCCTTCCTCAGGAGTCTGATTGTATGACGAGACAATGCATTTATATGGATACTCAATTTCCAATCCCTAATTCCTATATACATTCACTCGGTGAATCTGGAAGATGTACTACTACTACTGCTACTATTACTACTAATAATTTTATTCTTATATACCGCCAAAGCCATGAAAGTTCGAGCTGGTTTACAACAAGATGTGCTGGACAATCAGCGAAGAGTTTACACTATATTGTTTTCAAATATAAGCCATGATGATTCAAGGCAGTTTACAACGAAAGGAGCTGGAAACAGCGAAGTGGTCACAATACAAAGTCATCGATGTGCTGGACTAAGCCAAATTGACAAGTTAAAAAAGTGATAAATCACCAGGACCGGATGGTATACATCCAAGGGTACTAAAAGAACTCAAACATGAAATTGCTGACCTGCTGTTAGTAATCTGTAACCTATCGTTAAAATCATCTGTAGTACGCGAAGATTGGAGGGTGGCCAATGTTACGACGATTTTTAAAAAGGGCTCCAGGGGAGATCGGGAAATTACAGACCGGTTAGCCTTACTTCAGTGCCGGGCAAAATGGTGGATACAATTATAAAAAATAAAATTGTGGAATACATAGACAAACATGATTTAATGAGATGGAGTCAGTATGGGTTCAACCTAGGGAGATCTTGCCTCACAAATTTGCTTGACTTCTTTGAAAGTGTGAATAAACATGTGGCTAAAGGTGAACTGGTTGATATAAGAACATAAGAATATAAGAAGTTGCCTCCGCTGGGTCAGACCAGAGGTCCATCGTGCCCAGCAGCCCGCTCCCGTGGCGGCCCATCAGGTTCATGACCTGTAAGGTGATTTTTGTCTGAAACTGTTCATTCCCTGTTCCCTTCTATCTGTTAACCTTCTTAGTGTATCTAGATTTTGAGAAAGCTTTTGATAAAGCTCCTCACGAGAGGCTCCTGAGAAAATTAAAGTGTCATGGGATAAGTGGCAAAATTCAGTTGTGGATTAGGAATTGGTTATTGGATAGAAAACAGAGGGTAGGGTTAAATGGTCATTTTTCTCAATGGAGCAGATTAAACAGTGGAGTGCCACAGGGGTCTGTACTAGAACCGGTACTATTTAACTTATTTATAAATTAGAATGATGAGTGAGGTGATTACATTTGCAGATGATACTAAACTGTTCAAAGTTGTTATAACGCATGCGGATTGTGAAAAATTGCAGGTGGACCATAGAAATTGGAAGACTGGGCGTCCAAGAGGCAGATGAAATTTAATGCAGTCAAATGCAAAGTGATGCACATTGGGAAGAATAACCTGAATCACAGGGTCCACCTTGGGGATTAGCGCCCAAAAAAAGGATTGGGGTATCATCGTAGATAATACGATGAAACCTTCTCCCCAATATGACATAAATAATTTCCCAAGGCTGCTTTCCTCCCTACAACACCTTGGAAAGGCCTAGAAACCTTGCCGAAGCATGGCAAAATGTGGCAAACAAAGTCCTAAATGGCAATATTTTTCTTAAGCAGCAGAATTATTACAGACTGCATTTTAGAAATTCTTCCTGTTGAAAATTAAACCAAAGTATCAGAAAACTATGATTCACACATCTGGAACCAAAGAAGCCTTAGCAATCTAACTCCTTACTTCTAGGAGAATAACATAAACAACTTTGTACAGCAGAGAAGATGCAGGATTTAGATCCAGGAATGGGCCTGGAGTTTTTCTTCTTATAGGCTCCTGGCGACCTGATCCTCAATCAATGAGCCGGGTGTGCGAACAAAAAGTAGAGGCCCACAAGAGCAAACAGAGGAGCAGATAAGACACTCCAATGTCCAGCAAATGATATAAGTCTTCTGGGTGTTGCCTTGGCAATTGATTCTGTCCATAGGGGTTTAGACACCTATGGAAGCAAAGCTGGAAGAAAGCACAGCCCATTATCTCCGATTACAGTTATTAGTTTCACTCTAAGGCCTCCTTTTACGAAACTGCGATAGCAGTTTCTAGCGCTGGGAGCTGTGCTGAATGGCCTGTGCTGCTCGCGAGGCTCATTGAGTTCCTATGAGCGTCGGGAGCAGTGCGGGCCATTCAGCACGGCTCCCCGCAGTTTGATAGAGGAGGGCCTATGTTTTCAAGTTTCAAGTTTCAAGTTTATTATTTATTTGTTTAATCGCCTTTTCAATATTCAAGGCGATTTACACATTAATAAAGTTACAAAATAAAAATAATTTTAAAATAATTAAAAACTCACAAGACATAGACGATAACTGAACAAACAGGAAACAAAAGGAAGGTAGGGGAAGAAGTTACAATGTAATTGAGCAAAGTGGGGAGCCAAATAAGGAAAACACAAAAAGGATGGGATAAAAATAGTTGAATATGTGAAGAAAAGAGAAGTAGAAACAAAATTTAGTTGAATAATGTTAAAAGAAACCAATAAAATCAGATAACAAATGCATCGTTAAATAAAAAAGTTTTCAGTTTGTTTTTAAATTTGTCTAGATTAAGTTCTTCACGTAAATAGATGGGAAGAGAATTCCAAGTTTGGGGAGCCGTCACCGAGAAAATATACTGACGGCGCGTATTTATTATTTTTAATGAGGGAATCGTTAATAAGTGCTGTTGGTCTGATCTTAGGGTTCTATTGGAGGAATAAGGAATTAATAGTTTATGAATGAAGGCCGGAGTTTTAAACAGAAGAGATTTAAATGTGAGCAGAATTGTGCATAAATCTCTGAGAACTGAAATCAGCCTCTCTGATTGGTGGAGCTGGAGCTCACCAATGTTGGCAGAGCCAATCAGATATTTGTTATCTCGTGGCAGTTAGATGATCCACTGCTTTGCCCTGGATTGGTGGCATGGAATGCTGCTACTATTTGGGTTTTTGCCAGGTACTTGTGACTTGGTCTCAGTGAAGACGGGATACTGGGCAAGATGGACCATTGGTCTGACCCAGTATGACTATTCTTATGCTCTTATCCTTACCCTCAGTAATGAGAGCTGGAAGGCAGATGCAGAATGCCAGAGCTGGCAGAAAACGATGGCAAGGTATACCAACATTTAATCCTGAAGAAGTGAAACCTGTGCAGAGCGTCAGATTCAAGTGAGGTCTCCTTGTTGGGAAGACTGGATTGACGTTACAAGCCTTTACTATGTTACTATATCCTAAAAACCTAGCCGATTTGCAGCCCCTTGAGTGTGGTACAGTGGTTAAAGCTACAGCCTCAGCACCCTGAGGTTGTGGGTTCAAATCCCACACTGCTCCTTGTGATTCTGGGCAAGTCACTTTATCTAATGTATCTGGGGCAATGGGGGGATTGAGTGTGAGCTCATCAGGACAGAGGGAAAATGCTTGAGTATCTGAATAAATTCATGTAAATTGTTCTGAGCACCCCTTAAAATAAACATTCTCTAAAAGATAACATCATTTATGTATCTAATTGTGTTTCATGTTCTAAAGCCTGTAAAGAAGGAAGGGAGAATTAGATTTTATTTTTTTTAATTTGGGGCATCAATTTACACCCATGATATATGAAAATACTATATTCCTACTTTCTAATAGAAGTATTTCCATTTGTTCATGGATTTCTCAAGTGTCTCATTAATTCTTACCCTCAGGTAAGTAAAACATTAAACATGTGTATAGAAATGGGAAAAAAGACCAACATCTGGAAAGCAGTGTATACTAATGCCCATAGGATAGAAATAAGGTCCCAAATCTCGGAGTTGCAATGGAAGAAGCTGACTTTGATTCACTGGTTCATGGATATCACGACTGGAATATAATAATTATAAAAAAAAAACTGCTGAATAATTATTTTCTTATTTATTATATATTCATTTCTATATGATCGTGAAAGGAATTATCATAAAAAGATGTTTGCTAACTAATAAAGAGTATTTATGCAATGTGCTCAGTACTCCTCCACCCAGGTCATAAAATCCCAAAATAGGACCACAAATTGAGGGAAACCATTATCACACTTGTGTTCCTGCCTACGAGTCAAGACAAGTTGTAATGTAATGCTTCCAAACTTAACGTATCTCTTTAAATAACATAGTTATCATAAATATATTCAAAATATAATGATATATTCACTTATCTGAAACACTTGGCTCCCCAAACTGATGCAATGGAAGATCCAATTTGGGTTCAAAGCAATGTCCACAAAACCCCAAGCGTGAAATAATAATTGTAAAATCCAGTGTAAGTCATTCAAATCTCTTAGTCTCCAGCTCAAACTGAGTTTCACTGTGCTTCGTCAGAGAGAACAAAATTGTGTCTGGAAGAGTTAACGTTTAATCGTCCGCAAATTTTATAACTTCGCACTTCGTCCCTACAATATATTCATTAATGACCTGGAAGTAGGGACGAAGTGCGAAGTTATATAATTCGCGGACGACTCAAAACTCTCCAGTAGGGTTAGAATTGTTGAGGAATGTAAAGAACTACAAAGGGACCTGAACAAACTGAGTGAATGGGCAAATAAATGGCAAATGAGCTTCAATGTAGAGAAATGCATAGTCTTGCACATAGGGAAAGGAAACCCGATGTACAACTACACGATGGGAGGGATGGTATTGGGGGTAAGCAACCTAGAAAAGGACTTGGGGGTTTTGGTGGGCAAAACAATGAAGCCAGAGGCACAATGCGCAGCGGACTCAAAGAAGATGAACAGAATGTTGTGCATTATCAAAAAGGGAATCACTACCAGAACCAAAGAAGTTATCCTGCCGCTGTATCGGGCGATGGTGCGCCCACATCTGGAGTACTGCATTCAGTACTGGCCGCTGTATCTTAGGAAGGATATGGCGATACTTGAGAGGGTCCAGAGAAGAGCAACAAGAATGATAAAGGGTATGGAAAACCTTTCATATGTTGAAAGGCTAGAGAAGCTGGGGCTCTTTTCCCTGGAAAAGCGGAGACTTAGAGGAGACATGATAGAAACTTACAAGATCATGCAGGGGATAGTGAAGGTAGAGAGGGACAGATTCTTCAGACTGGCGGGGGCAACAAAGACAAGAGGGCACTCAAAAAAATTGAAGGGAGACAGATTCAGAACAAATGCTAGGAAGTTCTTCTTCATTCAAAGGGTGGTGGATACCTGGAATGCGCTTCCAGAGGAGGTGGTGGAGCAGAGTACAATTTTGGGTTTCAAAAAGGGATTGGACGAGTTCCTGAAGGAAAAGAGGATTGAAGGGTATAATTAGAGGGGTACTATACAGGATAAGATGTCCTAGTAAAGGATCACTTACAGGTCATTGACCTGGGGGCCGCTGCAGGAGCGGACTGCTGGGCTCGATGCTTATGTTCTTATGTTCTTATCATAAGGACCTCAGTAGCTGTGTGCCACATTCAGGCCCATCATAAGAACATAAGAATAGTCTCACTGGGTGAAACCAATGGTCCATCAAGCCCAATAGCCAATCCAGGTCACCAGTACCTGGCCAAAACCCAAGGTGTAGCAATGTTCCATGCTACCAATACAGGGCAAGTGGAATATAGTAATACCAGGCTATAATCTATTTAAGAAGGATAGAGCAGGAAAAAAGGAGAGAGCTGTGGCACTCCCTATAACACAAAATTGCAGGACTTACAAAGCAAGAAGGAGGCCCATTGGTTTATCTGGAAAGAAAAAAAATGGCACATTCATTTATGTCGGTGCGATATACAGATCTCCTTCTCAGACAGAAGAAATAGAGGTTTTAATTGAAGACGTTTTCAAAATTGCTAAGAAAGAGTTTTCTGACGTCACAGTGGATGTTTAGGACCCAATGTTGAGCCAATCAGGGCTTTAGGCCCTTCCCACTGCATCCCAAGATGCATTAGGAGGAGGAAGGCCCATCATTTGCAGCATGCAGCCCTGTAGACAGGAGGGAGTGGGCTTCCTTCCTGCTGATTTTGTAGTGCAAGGTACGGGGGGTGACGAGTAATGTGTTTGTATGTGTATGTGTGTGTGTGGGGGGGGGGGGGTATTGCCAGTGCTGTCAGGAGTGTTGGGTGATGTGTGGGAGGATGTTGCCAGGGATGTCGAGTGATATGGAGGGGTGTTGCCAATGCTGTTGGGGGTGTCGGGTGATGTTTGTTTGGGGGGGGAGGGAGGGGGTGTGTGTTGCCAGTGCTTTGGTGACTAAAGAGAAGAGCAAGGTGAAAGATTTCACCAAGACATAAAAACAATGGAAGCCAGATACCAAGGAAGATGGGATGCACACATGATGGCAGACTATTGTTAGAATCTGGTTTGATCCCAATCTCGGAAGTCTTACAGAAGGAGCTTTTTGTGTGTTGAGTGACTGGAAAGTTTGTATCATAAACTTGTGCTTTTGGTATGAAATAAGTAGATTTTAATGTTGTACACTTTTAATTTTTAATATGTTTCCTTCATGCTTAAAAGATACTAAACACTACATGAAAATATCCAGATTTTTTAATGGGCGAACAGAGTGAACAGTGGTCTATGGGCTTGGCAGTAGTTCCCAATCCTGTCTACCACCAGGCCACCAGGCCAGTCAGGTTTTCAAAATATCCTTAATGAATATGCATTGGGCAGATTGCATGCCTGAAACCTCCATTAGATGGAACTCTTATGCATATCCATTAGGGCCATCCTGAAAAACTGACTGGCCTGGTCTAACATTTGCGGCACCAAAATGAGTGTTGGGCCAGGGTTATCGGCACTTGGACATTCTGGTGATTAGGAAGTCCAAGTGCCAATTTAGGATGCTTTTTGGACATCTATGTCTATTGATTATGAGCCCAATAGCCTCTTATGTGCTGAATATTGCATTACTAAGTCAACAATATTCAGGGAAAAAGGTATAAAAAATACCTCAATTATGAAAAAAAAATAAAAAAATAGGGAGTGAAAAATTTTTTGTGTAATCAAAGGAACCTGTGGGAGCGTCTTTTTGAACATTCAAACTGCATTGAAGATTTCAAGTACCCATTGCCACCCAGTATATTCTGATAAGTGCGGCTGAATTTTAAGCTGTTTGGTTTCCTGTGCACGTTGAAACCAAGAAGCCAGGCTTTATGTTAAACTAAACTAAACCTTAGGTTTGTATACCGCACCATCTCCGCAAGCGCGGAGCTCGGCACGGTTTAAAGAGGTTGAGAGGAAAGGAACTACAAAGGGATATAGGAGAGGGACTGAGAAGATAGAAAGGGAACAGGGTACTAGAGAACGGGAGGAGATTAGATTTTTGAAAAGAGCCAAGTTTTCAAGGGTTTGCGGAAGGATTGGAGGGAGCTAGCAATTTTGATTTTTTTTTTTTCCCACTTGTTCACACTGATTTGATATTAATTTGGCACGAATTGGCACTATTTATGCTTCAAAGTATGGAAAATACAGCAATGATTGGGTGGTGAGGTGGTATATGGGGGTCTTGCCTTCTGTAAAAGCCCCTCCACGTCTCTGAGCTGATCTTTACATATATAGAGCATGGTTAAAGCATTACTATTGAATATTGCATTACGGCTCCGCAAACCCAGATATTAAACGCTAGTGTCCAGACAAGGTCTGGCATTGGTTTGCTGCGGTCAGCAAACTTCTGATCAGCACCTGTTGAATATTGATCCCTTTGTGTCTTGACATCCCACAAAGCCTTGAACGTAGTCATCCTCTCTGACCTGAAATTCTGGCAAGGGTTTTTGGGAGAAAAGGAACATTTTGCATTTCTTTCTCCTTTTTACACTGCATCTATTTTTATTTTATTAAGAAAATATGTAAGCCAAAAATTTAAAATGCTAAGCAACTTTGCAGGGATAAGGGAACTCACTCCACAGGATGGTTATAAATATCCTTCCGACAAAATGATGAGAAAGTGAAATCACTCTTCAGGCCGGCCAGAGAAATTTAAGTTAAGTTGCAGAGGATATTAACCTCCAGTTGCCGACTTCAGCAGTTTTTTTTCTGGCATTAGCAAGTCCAAGTGAATTATTCCACATCTTGGAAATATCACATCAGAGGCCCTGAAAGTCTCAGCTCTGGCGCCAGAACCCCTGTGACTTCTGGAGTCTGTTGCTTCTAATATGAAGTGCGAATTACGTGACATACAACAGCTCTGGTTTTATTGATCTGCTTCAATACTCAAGGCCAGACGTAACACCAACCAGCTTTCTTGACCTGTTTAGAAACATTTTGGAGACACAGCAGTAACCAAAAGTTAGACTGACGGAAAATGTGAAAGCCTGTCAGTGAGAAACACAGTTGTGCCAGCACTCAGTAGGTAACCCCTTGCCCTTCACCAGGTGTCTGTTACAGTTAATGTATAAAATCTAGATATTATATGTAGGCAAAAGTGTTGAGTGGGCACAATGCCATTACCCATATAATTGAGTCAATATTAAGCTAATGACCCAATAACAGCACCTGACCTGATGCCCTTCCAAATAACTAGCACACATTGATCACATGTCTGACTTCCTTGGCATTATTTGGGCAATGCAGGGTAGTTCCAGAGTTGGAGCTAAGCAGAGCTGTAAATTAGTCCTAATTGTTATCTGGATATAGGTACTGAATATTGATGGCATCCCGAAAGCCTCCGGTGAACACTGAACACCTGAATATTTGACTCTGGCTTATGGCACTGAATATCTATGCACACAAAAACCCCGTGGCGGTCAGTGTCTAAGGAAACCCTGGCCACTGAGAGTTAAATGCTACCCTCGCTGCTTTTCTCTGCAGTGCCCCAAACTGATTGTTTTTTTGAAAACCGCTGGAAGGCTGTGGTGATATGACTGCACAAGGTTACAGCAGAGCCGGGACACTCTTTGCAAGAGAACAAAAAGGTTTCTTTACACACACACTCTGGAGCTCGATTCTGCTCAGGTTCAGGTAACAATAATTCACTCAAAAAATCAAAATCCAAACGTAAAGTTCTCAGCCTACTAGTTTATAATCTCCAGCCAGAACCCCATTTCCTACCTTCCTCTGGGCTAGGGTTACCAGGTCCAGATTTACCCAGACATGCCCTTTTTTTAGAGGGCTGTCCGGGCTTTTCAAAACCCGGCAAGTTGCGCATGAGTCGAGTCACTTTCATTTGAAAGGAAGTTCTGGAATGAGAGGGCAAAGGATGAAGTTAAGAAGTTGACAGGTTCAGGAGTAATCTAAGGAAATATTTTTATACAGGAAGGGTGGTAGACGCGTGGAACAGTCTCCCGGAAGAGGTGGTGGAGACAGAGACTGTGTCTGAATTTAAGAAAGCCTGGATAGGCACACGAGATCTCTTAGAGAGAGGAAGAGATAATGATTACTGTGGATGGGCAGACTGAATGGGCCATTTGGCCTTTAGCTGCCATCATGTTTCTACTGGATACATCTCAAAAAACAAACAATCTTTTAACAATGTTCTGTATCATTCGCTATCCATTTCTACCCTAACCAGCAGGCAATTCATTTTATAATTTAGAAGCCATGTGGAAAAAGCCAGATCCCTGGTTCCCACTAGTCTGCCTGCTCTAAAAGAGCACTTTGAGCAAATTAGACAAGCTGGAGGGTAGACTCTGAGACAGCATTTCCCAAGAAAGTAAGGCTAAGTGCTGAGGGATACCCATGTCTTCCTTATAACTCTGAGGGCCAACCAGCAAACTTACATCTCCAGTTGATTGGTAGCCTACAGGGAAGCCCTACTGAAGGGTTGATATGCTCGTTGATCCTATATCCTGTCAACTGTCTTGCTATGGCATTTTGAATCATTGGAACAGTCATCTAGAAGGGAGACCCAGCAATGTTGCATTGCAGTAATCAATGTTTGTTGGTATTATGAGTAATGCCAGATGGAATGAGTTTAGTTACCTATTTATGGGAGTGTGTAGGATGGATGTCAGGGTGTTGGGTGATATGCATGTAAGAATGAGTATGTTGGAATGTGTAAGTGTGTGCATTCTCTCCCATCATGGGGGGGTGTACATGATGGCAGTATATGTGAGCTTTTGTGTGTTTGGGTACAATATGTGACTGTTGGCATGTAGGTTCTATTTCCCTTCCATTTTCCTTTGGCTCCCCCGCCTCTCACCCTAAGAACATAAGAATAGCCTTACTGGGCCAGACCAATGGTCCATCAAGCCCAGTAGCCCATTCTCATGGTGGCCAATCCAGGTCACTAGTACCTGGCTAAAATCCAAGGGTAGCAATATTCCATGCTACTGATACAGGGCAAGCAGTGGCTTCCCCCATGTCTGTCTCAATAACAGACTATGAACTTTTCCTCCAGGAACTTGTCAAAACCTTTCTTAAAATCAGCTACACTATCTGCTCTTACCCCAACCTCTGGCAATGAGTTCCAAAGCTTAACTATTCTCTAAGTAAAAATAAATTTCCTCCTCTTGGTTTTAAAAGTTCTTATGTTCATTTCCCTGTAACTTCATTGAGCGTCCCCTAGTCTTTGTAATTTTTGACAGAGTGAAAAATCGATCCACTTGTACCCGTTCTACTCCACTCAGGATTTTGTACACTTCAATCATATCTTCCCTCAGCCGTTTCTTTTCCAATCTGAAGAGCCCTAACCTTTTTAGTTTTTTTTCATATGAGAGGAGTTCCATCCCCATTACCATCTTGGTCGCTCTTCTTTGAACCTTTTCTAGCGCCACTATATCTTTCTTGAGATAAGGAGACCAGAATTGAACGCAATACTCCAGATGAGGTCGCACCATGGAGGCA
The DNA here is from genome assembly GCF_902459505.1 of Geotrypetes seraphini. Taxonomy (NCBI): domain Eukaryota; kingdom Metazoa; phylum Chordata; class Amphibia; order Gymnophiona; family Dermophiidae; genus Geotrypetes; species Geotrypetes seraphini. The sequence goes on along the minus strand of NC_047090.1, from coordinate 9,734,981 downwards.
TTATAACATTCTTGGTCTTGTTAACCATCTCTCTTGTATTGTTCTTTCTCCTCACCCTTCACCAATCCCCTTCCTTCCCTGCCACCTAGCCGTGCATACTCCCTCTTCCCCTGCTATCCAACCTTACACTCAGTGTTCTTTCCCTCCCATCTCTCCCTTCTTTCTGATACAGAGAGTGGAAAAATACTAAGGCCAGTACTAGGCAGACTTGCACAGTCTATGTCCCGTACATGGCCATTCAATTGAGCACAGGCTTGGGAGGGCTTTGATGGCTGGGATGGTTTAGATAGGCTGGAGTGAGCTTTGAAGGAGATAGAACCTAAGCACGGTATCGAGCAGAGCTCTGGGTTTCTGGCCCAGAAATATCTAAGAAAAAGGACCATTTAAACGAAATTATTAATTTATAGAGTGTGTACATTTTTGTAGAATGAATGGACGATTTGGGTCTTTATCTGCCATCATTTACTATGTTACTATGAATGTTGCTTGATTTGAGAAAGATTTTTAGCTTGTAAGGGGGAGTGTGTACTTATCCCCATCTAGCATCTACTCCTGACGCAGCCTGAAGGTGAAATGTGGCCATGTTGGGTCCTGATATATTTGGTATGCTTCATAGCTCTCCTCCGTTGTATCCTCACCCCTTTCCTTATGCTCCTCCCCTTTTCCTCTTCATTATTTCCTTCTTTCCTCTTATTCTTCAGGCTCTCAAGCCTTTCTCTTCCTTTACACTCTACCCCTCTTCTCAAGACAGTGATTGTGAATAACATGTTTGAATGGTTGGAATACAAAAGGGAAGAGGGAGATTAGATGATGGTTAACAGGGCAGGCGGGTGTTTAGAGTGGTGTGATCACAGCATGTATGAGGTACAAGGTAAAAAGTAAGTGATAGATTGGAAATGTTGGAAGGAATGACTGTAGGGAAGATAGACTGGAAGAGTGAGTTGGGAACAGTATCAAAAGATCAAGTAATGAGTTGAGAGGAGAATATTATTGGTTTAAACGAAGCCAGTACACAAATGAAATACTGTATAACTTAATCTAATATAACATAAGATGAGCGGTTTCCTCTTTTGCGATTTCAAAAAAAGAAGGAATGAAATGTCCTGACAGGGGAGGGACGGGGGACTTTCATTGGATTCTTTCCTTTCATTGCTGTTAATTAAAAACTACTTACTCGTCCACTCATTGAATACCTTTCTTTTGGCTTAAGAAGGGTTTGGACAATTTCCTGGAGGAAAAGTCCAAAGTTTGTTATTGAGAAAGACATGGGGGAAGCCACTGTTTGCCCTGGATCGGTAGCATGGAATGTTGCTACTCTTTGGGATTCCGGAATCTTGTTACTCTTTGGGATTCTGTATGGAATCTTGTTACTCTTTGGGATTCCAGAATTTTGTTACTCTTTGGGATTCTGGAATCTTGCTATTCTTTGGGATTCTGTATGGAATGTTGCTACTCTTTGGGATTCTAGAATCTTGTTACTCTTTGGGATTCTGGAATCTTGCTATTCCTTGGGATTCTGAATGGAATGTTGTTATTCTTTGGGTTTTGGCCAGGTACTAGGGACCTGGATTGGCCACCGTGAGAATGGACTACTGGGCTTGATGGACCATTGGTCTGGCCCAGTAAGGCTAGTTATATGTTCTTAAGTCTAGTTTTCACTGTATTTTCTGCCACTCCACAGAAAATATCCCAACAAACTCACCAGTCATCGTGTAAATCAGGTTACCAGGGGGTAATGAACGGAGCCATAATTTGATTCTCTTTCCTATCTCTGTTTTATATTAGACTTGAAATCTGGTGCAAATCTTGTGATGCCTATATTTTTAATATTGTCTTCTATTTGTTACTGGGCAAAACATTAAGGCTTGTTTTGTTTGTAATTTGAAGACTGTCCGTGGTGTAGATAATTAAATTAATAGCAGTGCAACCTTGAGAGTACCTCGGTTTACTGAAAAAGCAACACTCCCTCACCTGTTTTCATTCAGTAATGCATCATTTAACTTGGTCCAACACGTGCTCGGTGGTAATAATTACATTACGGCTTCCCGTTACATCAGCCCTCCTCCAAGTTTCTGTCACAGCCCTCTTCCCTTATTACTGTCATCTTTAATGCAGCAGGGAGTGTGAACTAGTCCTGGGTACTGGGAGTTTAACAGCAATTAACCCCTGCTCTGTCCCCCAGGGAGAAATACATCAGCAGCTGCCAGACCACCACAAACAAGCTGGCCAGGATCAATGGGGGACCTCGGCGCTGGCCTCGCAGGATCTAGCGTATTAATTTAGGATTGATGTAACAGAAAAGGAAAACGCTTCACATAAGGCTGACCCAGGAAGATTCCCTTGTTACATGCAGCGATCTTTTAAGGTCAAAAAAGAATTCATTGGAAATCCTCCTGCTGCTAGCTTGCAAGTATGATTGTAAACTAAATTACTTTGGAAGAAGGAAATAAATAGACAAGGAAAATATGGTGATACCTTTTTATTGGACTAACAATACATTTTCTGACATATGAACATAGGAATTGCCATACTGGGACAGACCGAAGGTCCATCAAGCCCGTATCCTGTTTCCAACAGTGGTCAACCCAGCTCCCAAGTCCCTAGCTAGATCCCAAGTAGTAAAACAGATTTTACTCTGCTTATCCTAGGAATAAGCAGTGGATTTCCCCAAGCCATCTCAATAATGGTCTATGGACTTCTCTTCTAAGAAATTATCCAAGACTTTTTTAAAGCCCGCTAAGCTAACTGATTTAACCACATCCTCCGGCAGTAAATTCTAGAGTTTAATTACACGGAAAGAAATATTTTCTCCGGTTTGTTTTAAATTCTACTACTTAGTAGCTTCATCGCATGTCCCCTAGTATTTTTGGAAAGAGTAAACAAGCAATTCATATTTACCCTTTCCACTACACTCAGTATTTTGTAGACCTCTATCATATCACCCCTGAGCCATCTCTTCTCCAAACTGATGAGCCCCAGCCACTTTAGCCTTTCCTTATTGGGAAGTCATCTCATCCCATTTATCATTTTAGTCGCCCTTCTCTGTACCTTTTCTAATTCCGCTATATCTTTTTTGAGATACGGCGACCAGAACTGCACACAGGGCCTGATTCTCCAAAGTGCCTCCCGATTTTAGGCAGCTGTAGGCGTCCTACAGCTGTCTAATCAGCCAATTGGGATGCACGTTTTTTTTAAAAAAATGCTCCCCAGGCAGGCCTGAAGGCGCCTCCGGGAGCCTAGGGCGAACCTAGGTGGCCCTAGGCGTCTCCCTAGTAGAGGAGAAACGCTAAAATGTAGGCCAGCAAAATGCTGGTCTACATTGTAAGTAGACGCGGCCGCTATACTTATTGCGGCAAGGGATCTCTCTGCTGCTATAAGTATAGCGAGCCGCGGCCTGTCCGATCGCTGGCAGGAGGGTGCCCAATCCCTCCTGCCTGAAGACGCACCCCCCCCCCCCCCGGAGCTAACAACCCCCAAACCTCCACCCCATCAAACTAACCTTTTCTTAAGGCCAGACGGTTCTTGCCCGTCCAGCCGGCAGGCCTGCCTCGTCGAAATGAGGCGGTCCCGCCCCTTCCCGGCCCATCCCGCCGAAGCCTAAGGCCTGATTGGCCCAGGCTCTAGAAGCCTGGACCAATCAGGCCTTAGGCATAGCGGGTCCGCCCATCCCCACTAAGTCTAAGGTCTGTCTCTGTATATATATATGAAACATCATCTGCCATTGTGATGCCCGTCTCCCAAGGTCCTCTTACAACTCCGAAGCCCTTTAAATCTCTATGGGCTTCGGGGCCGTTACCGCGCTGCAGCCGCTAACATGGCTTTGCAAAACAGGCCCTTTGTGTCATCAGCAAATTTAATTCTCTCACTAGTTATTCCCATCTCTAGATCATTGATAAATATGTTAAAAAGCAGTGGTCCCAACACAGACCCCGGGGAACCCCACTATATATTTTATTTTTTATTTATTTATTCAATTTTCTATACCGTTCTCCCAGGGGAGCTTAGAACGGGTTACATGCATTTATTTGGGTACTCCAGCATTTCCCCCTCACAATCTATCTAATGTACCTGGGGCAATTGGGGGATTAAATGACTTGCCCAGGGTCACAAGGAGCAGCGTGGGATTGAACCCACAACCTCAGGGTGCTGAGGCTGTAGCTTTAACCACTGCGCCACACTCTCCCCCTGAGAATATTAGCCATTATTCTCTGTTGTCTGTCTTTCAACCAGTTTTTAATCCATAATTGGACAGGTTTTAAAGGCAGAGCCTGAGCTAAATGTGACCATTTCAAGTTTAGTAAAACTTCTTATACCGCCTAATCCGGCTTCTAGGCAGTGTACAAATACTAATATTACATAGAAAAGATACATTAAAACCAAAATTATAAAATGAATAGAGCTGGACACCAAATTACTCGACTTACGGACCTTCACCAGACATAAGGAGATGGGCAAGAACTGCAATAGTTGCAAAACAAAAAGAACGATAGGGAGGGAAAAGACCAGAAGGCAGTTAATATCCCAAAGCATCCTGGAACAGAAAAGTTTTTAGACTGGATTTGAATTGATCTTTTTTACGATTTGACTTGCACCTTTCCCTCACCATTCTGTTATATCTTTTCTAGTTTAATAGTCGTTTACTCAGGTACTTTAGCTCGATTGCGAGCCTTCAGGCAGAGAGGGACGTTCTAAGGATCTGCATTTTATTGTAAACCGCTTAGATCTGTAATATGCCTAAGCGGTATATGTTAATAAAACATAAAACATATAATACATTGCCCGTAGATAGTTAGGCATGGAATTCTGTGACGGCGAAATTGTTAAGCTTTGAAAGTTAATCATAAACTTCATTAAGTTAGTCCAATGAATAAAAAGTATTATGTTTTTGCTTTATTTCGACTAACACGGCCACCACACTATTTCACTAAAGTGTAAAGTGAAACATAAAAAGCATTCATTGATTCATACCTGACCTGAGGAAGAAGGTTCTGCCTCTGAGAGTTAGAGCAATAAAGAAGGTATCATTTTATTTTCCTTTCTTTGTGTTATTTCATTCTCTACACTTCTCCCTTCGTATTCGCGGTTTCGATTATTCATGGTTTTTAACTTCCTGGCTCCTCCCGCCAAATGACATCAGCTTGCATAGAGAAAACCGCTGATTCCCGGTCCTTTCTTCACTGTGTTTTTCCAGGTCTCCCGCCATGTTATTCGCGGTTTCACCGTATTCACGATGGGTTTCAATAGAAAAAAAAGTTATTTGCGGTTTTTCTGTATTTGCGGGTCTGTTAATCCCCGATCCCAGCGAGTACGGAGGGAGACGTGTATTTGTTACCTTTAAAGTGGACTAATACAGCAACCGAACTCTTTACGCCAGAAGGACATTCTGTGATTTCACTGCCGGTGTTGCAAGGCTCAGTGCTGGAGAACTCATTTTAAGCAAGTCAGAAGGGTTCACGTCGGTTCACCATTTACTGTCACTTCTTTCTTCTTGGCAGTAGGCTGAACATATTATTGAGTGAGGGAATAAATGCGCCCTGGATTCCAGGGGATGCTGTGAGAAGTTCATTGCTGCCATGTGCCCTGGCATGAGCCAACCCATTAATACATTTATTAGAAGCTACTGGTATTGGTCTAGACCAGGGGTAGGCAATTCTGGTCCTCGAGAGCCACACGCAGGTCAGGGTTTCAGGATAGCCACAATAAATATGCAGGAGATAGATTTGCATCTCAAGGAGGCAGTGCATGCAAATCCATCTCATACATATTCATTGTGGATATCTTGAAAATCTGACCTGCCTGTGGCTCTCAAGGACTAGAATTGCCGACCCCTGGTCTAGGCTTATGCAGGCAGTCAGGTTTCAGCGCTGTACACTGAGATATTCGAGGACTAGTAGCACAGTTCATATTCTGCGGTTGAAGGCATTTCGGTCACAGCCCAGCAATTACCTCTGTTTTAATCTGAGCATCCCATGTCATTGGAATATGCTCATGCACTCTGCAGCATTAAGCAAAGTGGCTGGATGTGCGCCCTGGAGCAGCCCTTCAGACTCCCACAGCTTAGTAACTGCTCGATTCTCAGCCGTACATGCCTGACCCAGTAATCGGATTCCACCTTCCATTAACAGTGTCCCAAGACATACATTTAGAACTTCTGACAATCAGGAATGACAAGGTGAAATCAGAAGGCCTTTTAGAGTTTGAATCATGAGAGCACTCCACGCTTAAGAACGTTCTCTTGTACAGTTGATAAAAACAAGCGAGGGACCTCGATGCGCCACTTAAAAAGGAGAAGCACAAAGCAAAAAGTCCTACACATCCAAGTGCAGAGCAAAGTGGAGTAGATATACTGGATGTAAACAGGTTTATTGCAAACAAATTAAAATTGATAACATCATAAAAACTTCTAATGAACTGCAACAAGTCACTAAAGGTATCTAATAGGCAAAGCCACAGAGAAAACTAGAGAAGCAGTGGGCCAATGGCTGGCATAATCTAGAGATGGTGTAGAATCAAAAAGTAGGAGGGACCCAGAATTCCCTCTACACCAGGGGTGCCTGCACTTTTGAGGCTTGTGAGCTACTTTTAAAATGACCAAGTCAAAATTATCTACCAACAATAAAATTTTAAAAACACAAAGCGCACTGTATGCAGAGAAAATATTAATTATCATTTATATGTCACCTCAGTAACAACTATACAAAAATAGACAAATATATCCCTCCCTTTTTACTAAACCATGATAGCGATTTTTAGTGCAGGGAGCTGCGCTGAATGCCCCGCGCTACTTTCAATGCCCATAGGCTCCCTGCGCTAAAAACGGCTATTGCGGTTTAGTAAAAGGGGGCCATAGTGCAAAACATAGACAGCAGATATAAATTCTCAAAACAGACACATTTTGATCACTAAATTGAAAATAAAATCATTTTTCCTTCCTTTGTTGTCTGGTAATTTCATAAGTCTCTGGTTGCACTTTCTTCTTCTGACTGTGCATCCAATATTTCTTCCCTTCTTTCAGCCTCCTGTATGCTTCCTCTCTTCCAGACCTCATTCCCTCTCCCAACTTTTTCTTCCTCTCTCCATGCCCCCTCCCCTTTCTTTCTTTCTCCCTGCCCCCTTTTTCTTTCTGTCTGTCTTTCTTTCTGTCTTCCTGCACCCTTTCTTTCTATCTGTCTTTCTTTCTCCCTGCCCCCTTTCTTTCTTTCTGTCTTCCTGTCCCCCTTCTTTCTGTCTCCCTGTCTTTCCTTTCTTTCTTTCTGTTTCCCTTCTTTCTGTTTCCCTACCCTCCCCCAAGCCACCGCCACCGGGGAACAGGCCCCCAAGCTGCCCGCTGCCAAGTTGTGAGCTGTCCCTGCTTCCTGACAGGGTAAACAGAATTACCAGGCATACCAACCTTCTACCCGACATCAATTCTGACGTCGTAGAGGAAGTTTTGGGCCAGCCAGGCAGTGATTGGCTGGCCTGGAACTTCCTCTCCGATGTCAGAATTGATGTCGGGGGAGGGGGGGGAAGCTGGTCGTCCCAGCGCTTCTGTTTACCACGTTGGAAAAGCAAATGTTGTCCATGGAGAAGCAGGTAGAATGCGAAGGCAACGTGAGTCTATCACGGAATCCAGGATGGGCTCCGCAATCGACTCGTGTTGCCTTCGCGGATCGCGATTGACCTTTTGGGCACCCCTACTCTACACCATAGGTTCTAAATCTTTTTTGAATCATAGCCCACTTTTCAGTGAATGATTTGTTAGCGCCCCCCTTGAGTAAACTATATTGTACAAACTTCCCTTCAGCGTCTGCTTCCCTCTCTCTCCCCTCCTCACTTCCCTTCAGTGTCTGTTACCCTTCCCCCCTCTCCCTCCACTTCCCTTCAGCACCACTCAGCCTCTTCCCCTCATCAGGCCACCTTCCTCCCTTCCCCTCACCTTTGCGGGCGCTCTTCATAGTTTTCTCTTTGTGAGGTATCCGGACGCAGCAACATTCTCACCAAGTCCTGCGCGACTGCCCTAAAGCTTCTCCTCTTGACGCACTTCCTGTTTCCGCCTGGGCAGCTTGCGTCAGAGGAGAAGCTTTGGGGTAGTGCTGCCATCAGTCGCTGCGGATCTCATTTTTGCAAAGTGTCGTCTATTTCCAGGGGGTCACTTCACAGCAATTGCTTAACAGTTAACATATAAAAATATCTACTCCCTCGACAATGCTGCCAAGGTCAGTGTCTGCTTCCTGCAACTATCTGCATCTGATATTATCTCTGGTTAGAGGGGATGGAAATTTCAGCTTGTACAACATCAGTACATAAGTCCCGTCACCCAGGGTAAAGGAACCAGGTAGGGACGCTAAAGAGACAATATACCACAATAATTAAAACCTTCACAGATAGATTAATTAGCAGTTGATATCCAGTTATCATAATTGAAACAGAGAGGTGAGGGGTCTCTTTCCAGGAGAATAAAACAGGTGGTAGGGAGTCATAATGGGTCAGACCAATGGGTCCATCCAGCTCAGTATCCTGTTTCTACAGTGATCAGTCCAGGACACAAGTACTTAGCAGAATCCCAAATAGTAACACTCCATTCTACCGAGCCAGGGCAAGTAGTGGCTTCCCCGTTGTCTTTTATGGACTTTTCCTCCAGGAACTTGTCCAAACCTTTTTTTAAACCCAGCTACACTAACCACTGTTACCACATCTTCCAGCAACAAGTTCCAGAGCTTAACTATTCTTTGAGCCAAAAAATATTTCCTCCTATTTGTTTTAAAGCTATCATCATGTGAGTGTACCCTAGTGTTCGTAATTTTGGAAAGAGTAAAAAAACGATTCTACATCACTCAAGATTTGTAGACCTCAAAACATAACCCCCCCAGCTGTCTCTTTTCCAAGCTGAAGAGCCTTAGATCTTTAGCCTTTCCTCATACAAGAGCAGTTCCATCCCCTTTACCATCTTGGTCGCTCTTCTTTGAGCTTTTTCTATTTCTGATATATCTTTTGTAAGATATGGCAACCAGAACTGAATGCAATATTCAAAGTGAGGATCATACCATTCTTGGGCTTATTTACCATCCTTTTCCTAATAATTCCTAGCATCTTGTTTGCTTTTTTGGCCACCACTGCACATGTTCAATGTTTTTCATTGAAATTAACAGAAAAAGAGGTACTGGAAATGTCAAATCCAACCTGTAGTGACAAATGCTTTATTGGCGGTTTCTCCCAAGGTTAGTCCATTTAAATGATAAAGCATGCAAAGTCCCGACTAGGATCCAAATTTCGGCAAATCGTGTACTAAAAAATATAACATATAAATATATGGACAAATAAACATTTCAACAAATAATCATTAAAAAAAATAAATATTTCAAAACATGTACATTTGCATACATAAAATTAAAACATTAGAAGAATAAAACACTGGAATGATAAGAATAATAACAGAATAATGAAAGGAGGAACCAGATGACAGAAAATTGGAAAAGAACTAAAGAAACTTCAAAACATGAAGATTGGTCACATGTTAAAAGCTCTTTTTTGCAGCCGCATTGAAAAGACCCATGTAAAGGTACATAGCACACCTCTATGAGAGCAGAATGGATAGACATCACCTATGGTTTGATGATTGACCTCCATCAACCATATAACATCACATCGTACATCTTAACCATGTAACCGTAAGTTCTGCGCGATTTACAAAAAATGATAAATGAAAATAACAGAAGAAACACAATAGAACTAATTGGTCAGGTATTTTGAGAAGAGATAAGTTTTTAACTGGGTTCTAAAATATTTATAAGAACAAGCTGTAAGCAACAACGATCAAAATTCTTTATCGTAGGAAGCTGCCTGAAATGCTAGTGTATGATCGAGAAATTTCTTGCTTTTACAACCCTGAACGCATGAGATCTGTCAGTCATATAGAACGGAGCAGTACCATACAAGACCTTATAAGAAAGACAACCCAATTTAAACAAAACACAAGCTTTTATCGGGAGCCAGTGCAACTCGCGGTAAAACAGCGTCATATGAGGATGACTTATTAGAGCATGGCCATAGATCTTCATTTAATATGAATTCATATGTGCTTGAGACACTTCTGAAAAGGTCAAGGAACCTCCCAGATAATTGTAATATTAAGCCAGCAGTAAACACAAACTTATTTCCCGGCATCTTGCTCACTCTTCCAGTTTACAGGCAATGGCAAATATCTATAAAGACTGGAAAAGTCTGGGCTATTGCTTGCCTTGCTCTTAGTCCAATTAAGCTGTTTAATCTTAGTGAAATATGTGACCTTAATTCAGTTCAATAAATCCCATGATGAACGACATTAAAAGCACATTTTAGAAACTGTATGATAGAAATCCCATATTTTATATGCAAATTATAAGCCTTTTTCCAAATGAAGGGAAACTCTGGAATGAGAGGGCATAGGATGAAATTAACAGGTGATAGGCTCCGGAGTAATCCGAGGAAATACTCTTTTACAGAAAGGGTGGTGGATGCATTGAATAGCCTCCCAGTAGAGGTGGTGGAGACAGAGTCTGGGTCTGAATTCAAGAAAGTGTGGAACAAGCATGTGGGATCTTTTGGGGTGAGGAGATAGTGGACGCTGCGGCTGGGCAGACTGGATCTGCCATCATGACCTCTATGATCTCACAATGTAAGTGTTAAGAGTTTTAGCCTATAGGGAGATAGTGGATGCTGCGGACGCTGTCATGTTTCTTTGTGCCAAGTAGGTGGCTCTTAATGTAACAACCCCCCATAAATCGTGGCTGGAAAGAAGCCATGGACATTGTTCAAATGTAAGGTAAGGTGATATGTTCATATCTTATAAAGAACTCTGCCACAAAGAAGCCTCCACCCAAGTCATGCAAAACTAGGGATCATTTTAAAAGAGACCTTTCCATTCCAAATACCCTCCTTAATTGTTTAGGGGTATGTGTAGGATTTGGTTTTGCATTTTGCATTTTGTTTGTTTTTATATTTATTTACAATAAAAATTAAAATAAACAAAATGAAAACCATACAACCCCCCCTAAGAAATGATTGGCTGGGATCTACAGCTAGGTGATATTTATTTAATCTGTGATCTATCCCGTTCTTCCCAACGAGCTCAGAACGGATTACAGGTTAACATACATAATATATAGTCAGAATGGGTTTGAATTGGCCGTGCTTATGATGCGGTGTTTGTCCTCATATGACATATACAGAGGGTCTACTTCCAATTGCAGTCAAAGATCAGTTCTAACGTATCATGGGATTTGCGTTGTGATGGCATGCAATTTACCAACCATTATAATGATATTATTAATAAATGAGTCACTGTTTCAACTCAGCCTTTGCTTCTAGTTACTTCAGCCCAGATGAAATCTAATTTTTTCATCCTGTCTGGCTTGGCTCCCTAGTAGAGATGGCACAGTGCCAGCGATACAGCTCTGCCAAGCCCATGGTCTTTGGTGGCTCTACGACGGAGGATAGGCTCAGAGGACTGGCAGCTCTTGGCATCGTTGGTAACTGCTGGTTTTATTTGCCTGCTTGAGGTGAGAAAGGACATGGAGTTTGCTGGTACTGCTTGAACCTTGGATAAGCAGAGACTTTTACGAAGGTGCGCTAACCGATTTAGCATGCCAAATGCTAAGGCACCCACAGAATATAAATCAGTTAACGCGCCTTAGTAAAAGGACCCCTTAGTTAGAGACAGATGGGCTGTAGCCCTTTTCTGCCGTCATCTTCATCATCTTCTATCTTCTATGGTAAAAGAGACTTTTTCTCTCTCTCTTAACTTGTTGCCTGGGCATCTCTCCATCTGTCCACAACAGAAGTCGAGGTCGATAGCATAGCATTAAATCCAAAGGAGTGTTAGCAGGTGGCGGAAGTGAGCATACGATAGGTGAGATGGAATCGAAAGCTCCAGCAGATGAGTAGGATTTGGCACCTTGGCAAATTTTTATTTCTTGTTCTATGTAAAAGGGACTTTAGCTTACCCTCTGAAAAAAAAACAAGTCTATTTCTGTTTAAGTACTGGACACCAAGAAAAGAGGGAGGGGGGGGGGGAAATAAAACACCCACCCAAAAAAGTTGGATGAAAGTACTGGGTAAATTTGAACGTGTATCTCCGCTACTGGCCTCCAATATTCTCCAGCATACTCTTCAAAGATCGGGTCAAAACTCAAACTCTATTTTCCTTCTCTTAAAGGAATTGCTTTTCCTGGTAAATTAAGGAAATCCTATCCTTTCAAACTAATAGAAGTATGGAATGATATTCCTTTAAGGTTAAGAGAATTAGGTTCATTTCAACTTTTCTCATAAAAACTTACAAACATGGTTAGTCTTTAAATTGTAAACTTATGTTCTTTTCTCTATATTTTTTAAATTAATAATAAGAAGAACTTTATTTTTATATACCACCACACCACAAACAGTTCTAAGCGGTTTACAAGGGAAGAGACTGTATCCAGACCAGCGACATTACAGCGAACTTTCGAATTTACATTGGCTTGTTAAGTTTAGTCAGGTTTGTCTGGAAGTGTATTGGGAGTCGAGCTTTATTATATGAAGATGACCCGGTCTTTAAATCTAAGTTTTAGTTTAGTGATCGCAACCACGGTTATCTACAAGGCTCTTTCTGCGTTTGAAACTCAACATGTATTGAGGCGCTAAATTCTCAGACACTCTGACCCTCATAGGAATTTTATCGGTGTCAGAGCATTTAGCGCTCAGGCCGCGGTAGAAATCTCCAGCGCGGCTTAGTAAAAAGGGAAAAGGGGGGAGGGAATGTCAGTTTACATCATTTTTCAACCAAGGCCTCACCTTTTATTTCTGCTACCAGACAAAACCATGAATCTGTAAGGATCTGAATATTCTTTTTGTTTTATTTTTTTTTTTAATAAATGATGACCTGGGATACCTGTTTTCGCTGGTGCATTAACTTCAAAGACACCCTTCAACAGCTGCTATTGACATCACATTACAATTCATCACATTAGCAAATTAAAATGCAAGGTCTAATTGAATGCTGGCACCAGCCAATGAAGTTCAACTTCAAAAGCAACACCTGGGAATTGAAGTCTTAAATGTTTAATTTGTGCACTGGGATTATGTTCAAAGGTGAGTTCTATACATCACCGTAGAAATGGCTTGAAGTAAAGAAAAGAGAAACAGCAGCAAAATCTCAACGTCTGCCCATATTGTGAGTGGTGGCAAAATCCTGCTACACCTGGCAGCGAACACAAAGAACTCGTGGTGGGAAACCAAAAGCAATAACACAGCAAACGAGTTTAGTATCTCACTGCCAGCTCAGTCCAACTGTAGTGATTCCTCAAAGAAATTCGTCACATTCAGAATAATTTCACAGGCATTTGAAACTACTGTATAATATTACAGAAGAGAAGTTCATTTGCATATTTAAATTTATCTAAGGTATGAGGGCTTTCAAAAAGTATCAGACCTTACTTTTGCTTGCCTAAACAAATAAAGCTAGGGAGGTGTAGTTTGGTGCACATATGTAGACGACCCTAATGCGCATGCTTGAATTTTTTCCCGCCTACAGAAACTGTCGATCGCCGGCAGACCGCCAATGAGTGAGGAAGTGTAAGTGAGCACCGTCCGATTTTCATTTTTGACAAAATGACAGAAAAAGTTGAACAACACTACTGCATTAAATTTGGTGTAAAGCTTGGCGATTCCCAAGTGGAAACGATCCGCAAGATTCAACAGGCCTTCGGGGACAAAGCAATGGGCACCACACAGATAAAAGAGTGGTACAACCACTTCAGTGGAGAGTGAAGCATGTTCTGGTAGACCCGCAATATCCAGAAATGGGATCGTCATTGATCAAGTGAGGACCCTGATGATGCAGAATTGTTGAATCACCAAGAGGTACTACCAAAAGGTTCTGTGTCGCCTTCGTAACACTGTGAGATACAAATGGCCGGACCTGTGGGCAGCGGGCAATCGGCAGCTCCATCAGGATAACGCACCTGCCCATTCTTCACATGTGATATGGAGTTTCCTGGCCAAACACAACACACCTGTGATTCCTCAGGCTCCCCTACTCTCCGCAACATGGCTCTGAAAATGCCCCTGAAAGGGACCAGATTTCAGTCAAGAGAAGACGTCATGCAGAATGCAACGGACCAGTTGCGAGCAATCTCAAAAGAGGCATTCCAGCGCTGCTTTCGACAGTGGTGACCAGCGGAGTGCCACAGGGCTCGGCCCTGGGTCCACTCATTTTTCACATATTCATAAGGGACTTGACCCGAGGGCTTCAGGGTAAAGTACTATTCGCTGATGACGCCAAAATATGTAATATAGTAAGTGAAAGCAATCTGCAGGATAGTATGACGCAGGATCTGCTTACGTTGGAAAACTGGTCCTCGACATGGCAGCTGGGCTTCAACGCTAAGAAATGTAAGGTTATGCATCTCGGTAGCAGAAATCCATGCAAACCTTACACCTTAAATGGAGAAACACTAGCTAGGACTTCAGAAGAAAGAGACTTGGGAGTAATCATCAGTGCAGACATGAAGGCCGCCAAACAAGTAGAGAAGGCCTCATCCAAAGCAAGGCAACTTATGGGATGTATCAATAGAAGCTTCGTTAGCCGCAAACCTGAAGTCTTAATGCCACTGTACAGAACCATGGTGAGACCTCATCTGGAATACTGTGTGCAATTCTGGAGGCCACATTACCGTAAAGACGTGCTTAGAGTTGAGTCGGTTCAGCGGATGGCCACTAGGATGATCTCAGGGCTCAAGGGTCTCTCGTACGAAGAAAGACTAAACAAATTGCAGCTCTACACTCTAGAGGAACGCAGGGAAAGGGGGGACATGATTGAGACATTTAAATACATCACGGGACGTGTCGTGGTGGAAGAAGACATCTTCTTTCTCATAGGACCCTCGGTCACAAGGGGGCATCCGCTCAAACTCAGAGGAGGGAAATTTGATAGTGACGTAAGGAAGTATTTCTTCACAGAAAGGGTTGTAGATCACTGGAACAAGCTTCCAGAGCAGGTGATCAAGGCCACCAGCGTGCTCGACTTTAAGAATAAATGGGACATCCACGTGGGATCCCTATGAAGGTCGAGCTAAGGAACTAAGTCATATGCACTCAGACTTAATGGGGTGGGTCAGTAGAGTGGGCAGACTTGATGGGCTGTAGCCCTTTTCTGCCGTCATCTTTCTATGTTTCTAACTGTTGGAAGAAGTATGTGGCAGTCCAAGGGGACTTCTTTGAAGGAAATTAGTATAAGATTGTTGTATCTGAATATGAGTATTTTTTTTTTTTTAAACATATATTTATTAGCAGTGAGAGGTACACCACCCAACAGGGCGCAACATCAAACTACAGCGAGACGATAAGTGTCCATATCAGGCAAGGGAACAATAACAGGTGCAGAACCTCCCAAACATATCCCCCTGTACAAAAACAAAGTGCAGCAACTACAAATGGCGTCCGGGTCATTGGAGACATAAGTGTTAAAGGACAACAGAAGAAAGCAATGTCGCCCCGTGGGGGTGGCGATCCCACACCCATTTCTCTTTTTTCCAATCACACACTGCACCATCCATACCTCTCACGCAAAACACTCAGACCCTCGCTTCCCTCCCCCCCACCCGCCCACCCCTCCCTGAGATAACAAGCAGAAAAAGTGAGTAGAAGCAGTGGGGCGAAAGTATGGGCATTACAGGAAGAGCGTGAAGTGACAAAACTAGATAGGCACCCGCCCCCCTCCATGGTCATGCGATGGCACCAGGTCCCTCAGCCTCTCCCACAGACCGACATAATGTTGTTTGAGCACATTTGGAGACCGAGCATGTAGTCGAATTTCGAATTGTATTACTTCCCGAAGTCTGCTCCTCCAATGTGGGAGCGGAGGTGGCTCCTCCGACATCCAATAGGTCAAAATCAGTTTTTTCACTACAAGTATTACATTGTAAAAAAATCTACATTGGGGGATGGTGAAACCCTGATCCTGGAGAGAGGTCTGCAGACCCAGGAGGAGGAACCCATAGTCCCAGTCAATACTGCTTTGCACAGCGCGCTCTAGCAAGGCGAGTGCCTCCCGCCATATATCCAATTTGGGGCATTCCAGAAGAGAGTGAAGATATGTGCCTATGCTGAATATGAGTATTTTTAATGAATAAAGGTTTGATACTTTTTTTGGGGGGGGTGTCATTTTTATTTCAAATTCTGCTAATACAGCAAGGAAATGGAAATCCCAAACACAAAAAGGAAACTAGCTTAATTACATAATGTAATTACATCATTACCCCTCTAGTCCACATTAATGAAGGACCATTCATTTTTTTTAGTACAATAACAAATAATTCTGAGAGTATTACATTACTAATAAAGAAAATTATCTTCCAATAGGATTTAATAGTGATCCTAAAATTAAACTTTTACTCTCTAAAACATAGCAGGTGATAAACCAATTTGTTGACTACTCATCAAAGACCAAGAAGTCAATTCATACCAATGTTGTTCTCGTCGTGGTCTTGGAGCACTTACAGGGAAAGGTCGGATACTTTTTAAACAGCCCTCGTACATGTGAAAATGGAATTTGTTTTCATTTTTACCTCATTTCTTTCATTTTTCTTTTTCCTACATTTTTGTGCCCCACCCCCTTTTACAAAACCACACAAGAGTTTTTTAGCATTGGCCAATGCGCTGCTATGACGCTCATGCAAACTATGACCGTCGGAGCAGCAAAGAGCATTCAGCGTGCCAGCCAGTGCTAAAAACCTCTTGCGCGCTTTTGTGAAATGTTTTTCAGTGTACTACTTGCCAATAGCATACTTATTTCTGGACTTTTCCTAACCTCCCTCGGGTCACCAATTCAGTTTGAAATCTGTTACCAATGTACCTGATTATACTTTCTGTAACATCGCTGTATATGTACAGTCTCTTTCTCTGTAAACCGCTCTGATCTGCTTGTGGTATTGCGGTCTACAAAAATAAAGTTATTATTATTATTACACAAAACCAAGACATTTTTGTTTGTTTATTTTTTCAAACAAAATGGCAACAATGACAAAAATAATTCCTTAATAATATAGCTCAAACACTTCCCACTTTTATGAAAAAGTGCATACTATAATCACTTCAAAATGGTATTCATATAGGAGGAGGCCTCAGTAATGGAGCCTACGCGTAGTCGTATTCACTGACTAGGGTTATCAGCGTAGTTGCTCAGCTCCTTTGCTCCAATCATCGGCCAGTATCTCCTTATTCTAAACACCTAGTTTCAGCCCATTTATTTACTAAAAAATCTAAAAAGTTCTACAATCTCTTTTATCTATTTCAGCTTTTCTAAAAATTCTCCTATCTCAACTTGTTTTCAATCAAATATCAGTTTCTAATACTCTTTTATCTTTTACTTATATTTATTCATTAATTTGCACTGATTCATGTTCATGAGACATTACTGAAAAAATTCTTTCCATTTATAGTGATTTCATTTCCATTCAGCGAATTGCACTTATATGCTAATCAAAAATTACTTAGCTTAGTCAGCGCTTGTGTTTCAAGAGAAACCAACGTGGCCAGCGTTTCGTGGAATTCAATTCATAACCACTGCATCAGGGCCAAATTGTAAATGAACCAAGCCATATTCTGTGCAAATCTAACAGCAGTCTCCATAAATAATTCCTTGAAATGACATGGGAAATATTACTTTTCACAATTCAAATCTCTTGGTTTCTAGCAGTAACTACTCAATTTCCGGAGAATATGTTCCAAAGTTTAAAAGCCCCCTCTCCCCTTTTACTAAGCCACAATTGAAACTGGAGCACTAAAAGCTCTGACACTGCTCCAACACTCATAGAATTCCTATGTGTTGGAGCATTTAGCGCTCTGGGCCACAGGAGAAGCCTCTACCCCGGCCTGGTTATTTGACCCCTCTCTGCCCATTTCTAAGCACAAAGTTTGTGGTCCTTGAAGTGTCCTTGGAGTATCTCTATCTTGTCTTCCCTATTTTCTCGCCTCTTCTTCCTAGTATCCCTTCAACTCTAGCCACTAGCTTGTTGCACATGACATGATCTCTACTTGGAAATCGAGAGAGCTAATTTTATGAGGGTGGCAAAAGCTGACGGACCTAAAAGGACTCACTGGGATCTCTAACCAGAAGAACGTCAAGAGCTAACCTCTGCTTCGAAGGAAGTGGTGAGGTGAGCAGTCGCGCTACATTAAAGCACTCTGTGTTTTTATTACAAGGAAACTTTAACGAGCGCTCTCTAGAACAGATCTGGAACCTGGATGTGATATGGAAAATGGAGCCACCTGTAAGAGCTATTTGTTCCATACCTGTTCAAATTTCTCCATGTTTACTATGTGTCCACGGAAAAATAAGATGTTATGAGAATCTGAGAGCAGATGATGTACTGTTGCCCACATGAGCTGCTAATGTGCAAACATAAAAGGAACATTTCACCTCAAGTCAAATATTGGGTCCAGGTCTCTAGATATTCATCGCTATCATTAAACCTACTGAACGTTGGACTATAACAAGTCTGAAATGACTTTATAGCAAGACAAACGCAAGATGTAAACTGTCCCTAGGGATTAAGCATGGAAGTTATTACAGTCAGAAGGCCTCTGTTTTCTGGAAGGCAATTTATTTTGACCTGTGATGATGGTTTTCGGAGTGATACCTGCTCTCTCACCTTGACCAGTGAAAACGAAAAAGGGAATTACCACAAATGAGAGCTCTTACTGGCACCAGTCGTAATGTGCCTTGAGGAGAAAGAAGTTTAGCCCCTGAGCCACTGTTCTTGCAAGACACCATGAATAAATGGCAGTAGGGATGTGCAAGATGACAGTATCACAGAGGAGACCATTGTGAGACCTTCCAAATGAGACATCAGTCACCCAATTCACCTCTCGAAATCATTTGAATACTGTCAGATCAAGAATGTCCACACTGTATATATCTGCATAATAAAATGCCATAGACAGTCATAAAATCGAGATCATAGATGCTACTTAGGCTTCGCAGAATAACTGTACAAGCAGATGAAATCAGTATTCCATTTTGGATTAATCAGGAACGTAGAGACCAGTATTCAAAGTCCATGTGTAATTTTTATTTCCCAGCTGTGAACAAATTTTCAAAGAAAAAAAAATGAAAGCTGCCATGTGTACAGAACTAGCTCCCATTAGCACATATTAACATTCACTAATTACATTAGCTCCCACGTTATGCAAAAGGACCTATGTACTAACAATGGGCTAGATTCACAAAGCAAACTGATTGTGTACTGATCGGTTTGCAAGCAGATTTCCCTCCTGTACTATTCACTAATCTCTCCTGCAATCTGCTTCGAATCCATGCATGCAAATGAGGAGAAATGCATGCAAAGTAGACAGGGACAAGATTCACCAACCAAATTTTTTAAAACCGACTGGGCTGGCCGATCAACCCAAGAAGCGACTGCTGGGGACCAGTCAAAAACGTCTTTCCGACTCTCCAGCTCCACAGAAGCCCTGCTCTCTACTGCCCTGAATCTCTCTTGCTTGCCACCCCGATGCTCTTCCCTAGATCTCTCCTGCCTGCTCTGCCCCGAATCACCGCATCGCCGCCCTGCTCTGCCCCGATCTCTCCTGCCTGCTTGCCCCGAATAACCGCCCTGCTCGTCCCCAGTTTGCTCCTGCCTGCCCTCCCCCCCAAATCTCTCCTGCCCTTCCCCGCACTGCAAGCTCGTGGTTTTAACCCGTGGGTTTAAGCGGGTCAAAACCACGGGCTCACTGGGCTAAAAAGTTTTTTTTTAAGTCACAGCTCGGATGGGTCTAGACGCATGCTCAGACCATCTACAGATGGTCTACACATGCATCGGGATCGCACACCAGCGATCTGTGCCGGCAGATGGGGGGCGTTCCTCCGATTGCCCCTATCTGCATATTAGGCTTTGAGGAATCCATTGGACCTGCCCGGATCGGGCATGGGTCGGTCCCAATTGGGCAGGTTCGTGAATCTAGCCCAATGCATGTTAACTGCATTAGCTCACACCAACACATATGAACACATGCTAGTTACATCAGCTCCCATGTTATGCACCCCAGATGTGTTTCCCAAGTTTGTCCTGGAGTGGTTTTCAGGATATCCACAATGAATATCCAGGAAAGAGATCTGCATATCATGGAGGCAATATATGTAAATCAACTTCCCAGGACTGACTTGGAAAACACTGCTCCACAGCCAGTGGCGTAGCAAGGGAGAGAGGCGGTGACGCCCCTTCCCCACCCTCACCTCTACCCCCGCTCCTTCCACGATTCTGCCTGCCGCCTGCGCCCACCTCCCCTTCCCCTGTACCTCTAGTTGAAGTTGTTCACGATGGTCAACAACGTGCTCCTCAGAACCCCGTCAGCTCTCCCTCTGATGTCACTTCCTATGCATGGCACCTGGAAGTGACATCAGTGGGAGAGCCGATGGGAGTCTCAAAGAGAACATTGTTGTCCACCGCGAACAACAACTTCAACTATGAGGGAAGGGGGATGCATGCGCAGAGGAGAGGATTGAGAAGAAGCGGGGCAGAGAGGAGGAGGGGTGCCAATGCTCTCACCAACGTGGTGCCCAGGGCGGACTGCCCCCTCGTGCTCCCCCTTACTACCCCACTGTCCACAGCACAACACAAACTTTGTCAGTGCTTCTACTTTCTATATGTGAGGCTTCTGTCTGTTCTTTGGCTTTGCCCCTCCCCCAACACTTTTCATCGAAGCTTACACCTCCCTAACATGAGCTTTTTTCCCTCCGAAGACCAGGACAGGAATGCCAGTGGTCTCCAGATTCAAGATGATGCCATCAGTCATGGGATTTGCAAGTAAGACTAAGAGATTTGTTTTGTTGCTTGTCCAAAACGTTCAACACAGTAGATCAAATGACATCTGTTTCTTCTTTGCCCATTTCCCAGATTTCTGTACCCCAGACCTGCCATGGATTGAGGCAGCGATTTTGGGAGCAGAGGCTGGAGATGCAGAAGTGAAGTTATAAGCAGAGAGCACGGAGAAGGAAAGTTTCAAGCCCCCCATAGAATCCCCATAGGTGAGTTTCAAGCCCCCCATTGGATTATCATGGGTGTTAGAGAATGACACGGGGAAAAAATCTGTCCCCGTCACCGCCCCGTCACCGGCCCACCATCCTCTGCACCGCCCCGTCACCGCCGTTCCCTTCACCGCCCCGTCACCGTCACCGCCATCCCTTTCACCGCCCCGTCACCGCCACTGCCATCCCATTCACCGCCCCGTCACCGTCCCCGCTGCATCCATATAAGCCTTAGTACTGTAATATTTAGCTTATTCCTTTCTTATAAACCGCCACCGTGTCATTCTCTAATGGGTGTGTCTTCATTAGGGACCAAATACTGGTTCAATGGGCTCCTCCAGCTGCATCTTAGTTTCTTTTCTCCCTGGTTCATAGGTGCCAGCACTGTGGGTACTTGAGCATCCCAATATTGAACAAGCTTCTTCACCTTGTCCAAAGGAGCAATTTGTTTTGAATTTTGACCCCCAATCTTTTTGAAAAGCTGGCTCCTATGTCTTGACTTCATCTGTATGTCCAAGATCCATGGGTTTGATCCCCAGTAAGCCTCCTGTTGACCAAGAGAAAAAGCAAGTGCTTGTTTCCTGGTTTCATAGACTATAATTGGTTCATTTGGGACCCATATCCATTTAGTTTGTTTAGGTGGCTATGAAGTGGAAATGGCTTCATCTGTCCAAAAGTGAATGCATAGATGGGCATGATCAAAAGAAACATCTAAGTCTGATTTGGATTTAGAGCGCTAGTCGCCCAAAGTCAGCAGTGGCAAAATGTCTATTCTCAAAAAGTACATCCAAAATAATTTTTTTCGAAAATTGTCTATCTATACATCCAGGCGTTTGATCATCCAGACCGTCCTAACCACTTCTCCAAAAACACCCCTTTCAGCTCTTGGTACACAGCAGCATTCAGAGGCCTAAAAAGTCCCTGGATAAGTCTAAAAAGCCATCTCAATTATCGGCACTTGGACGACCTGTCTTTTCGATCATCCAAGTGCCAACTTGGGTGGGTTTCTAGATGTATTTCAGTTTCAATTATGAGTCCCATAGCTTTTACACGATATGGGTTCTATCTCCTATCTGTTTAATTAATGGCATTACATTTCTCTTTCTCCTGACACCTGTTAATGGCTGATGCACATGCACTGAGGGAGGAGCTGGGATGTAACACGGGTGTGGGAAGTAAATCAGGAAATGAGTAAACCAACCTGGTCGTGCATGTGTAGACCGGAGGGCTAGGACTTCGTTAGGAAGGCAGGACTTAAATGGGAAACCAAGGTGGCAGGGGAGCCCCTTCTGATGATTCAGACAGGTCTTGACCTGTTTTTGGGCCGCCGCGGGAGCGGACTGCTGGGCAGGATGGACCTGTGGTCTGACCCGACAGAGGCACTGCTTATGTTCTTATGTACAGGCCAACAGAAGGAAATAGGGAAGGAGTGAAAAGCTGTACACTTATTCTACACGAAAAGAGGGTGAATGTTGCATCTAGAACATTCTGTAGTGCTGTGAAGAGATACCAAACCTCTTTGACACAGTTTCTAGATGAGTCCATTCCAATTTATGTACCTATAATTGGATTAGGCAATTTTCAGTGCCATTTACCTAGCTAAATAGGTATCTATCCAGGTGAATAGTCCATTACGCCGGTTTAGCTGTGTTAAGAGAAGATGCCTAAGGGTGTGGAAAACTATTTGTTTATGCATAATTTTCTAAAGTGCATGTTGCACCCTGGTCCTCTACAAAAATAACAGGGGTGAAGCCTGAGGTCACTCTTAGAATGCATATTTTATGCTAATTTTCAGAGGAAACCTGCCTAGGGAATTTCCTTTGAATATTATTTCCCAAATTATCAGCATTAAATGCGCCTGCACTACTTTGCAACTTCTGAAGCCATGGGAGAGCTGCCTCCAAAACGCAGCTAATTTTTCTGACCTAGAAGCTGAAATTTTACTGAGCTACGCGAGCAGTCAAATATCTAGAAATAACTGACTCAGGGAATTTTAGGACTTGGGATTTTCATTTCTACCTCCCTGGAACCAACTTAAAGGTTTGATCTGTCATTACCAGTACCTTTAGGTTCTGCGTTATCTGCTCCTTCCTAACTTATGCAGAAAGTTGACCACAGAGAGCCTCGCTCAGTGCTGACTTCCCAGTGTCTGACAAGTGTGGCCATAACTCTTTCCCCTCTTAAAGGTCAGCAGTGAGCTTTGCAGTATCAAACAGAGAAGATCAGTAGAACTGAATAATCCACTCTTGCCATGGTCTCTCATACATTTTCAATGGATGCCCTCTGAGTAGCGTACACTTTCTCAAAAGAATTTGTTCTATTATTGGCAAATGATAAAACCCACATATCATCAAAAAATACATACTAGAAAATGACACAGGGACAAATTTGTCCTTGCCCCCGCGGGAACTCAATTTCCCCATGGGGCAGGGGCAGGAAATGAACTTGCGTGGACGGGACAGGAAAGTGAGTTCCTGCGGAGACAGGGGAAAATTTGTCCCCGTGTCATTCTCTAATACATACTCTCATCTGCTGCAGACTGAATCCTTAAATTACAGCAAACAGTTGAGAAAAAAGACCTCAGCAACCGTATTGCAATACACTGTTATGAGACAAGCCCTTTCCAAACAGCACGCCCAAGTTCATTTACTGGTCTCAAAAAAAATCTCCACTTACAATAATATATAGAAATCAGTTAATCAGATTCAATAACAAACATCAGGAAAATACATTACACAAGCAACTCCTACAAAGAGTAGCGTTTGGGCTGTAAATCAAACCAGAACGAGTCCTGCTTACTGGTCAAAAAACAAAAGCCCTAGTGAGAAAAAAATCACCAACATTGCTTCCATAAAGTTGATAAAGAAAGAACCACTTAATGCTGGAACATTTACATCCCCACAAACTTTGCTTGAAGATCACTTCAAGCCTGACTCGACCAAAGCAACTTCGATTATGCAGCCCCAAACTCCTACTCTTAGCTCCCAACAGGGGAACCCTGTTTCACAAAGCGTCATCAGGGGAAACAAAACGGAGTTAAACCAAGATTCCATTTTCAGGTACATGGGGGGTGGGGGGGTAGGCGATGCCGGGTGCCACTGCCTCAGGTGCTAGCCTCCCTCGCTATGCCACTGCTCTTATCACCTGTCTCCTAGATTACTGCATAGGTCTTCCACTAAACCATTTCTCTCCCCTTCAAAATGTCACTCCTCAAGTCACCTCATTGCTCCCTATCCATTTCTGTATACAGTTCAAGCTCCCCCCCCCCCCCCCAGGATCTCTGTACATCGGGTAAGTCTCTCTTATCTGTACCCTTCTCCTCTACTGTCAACTGCAGACTCCGTCCCTTCTATCTTGCTGCACCGTATGCCTGCAACAGACTACCTGAGTCAGTACGTCAAGCTCTGTCTCTGGCATTATTGAAATCTAGGTTAAAGCCCAGTTTTGGGGGGCTGCTTTTAACTCCTCCCGCTCACTTGTAAAGTACCCATGATGTTTTATCATTCCCACTGTGACAAACTCCCTAATCCCTATTTCTCCTGTTTTAATTCGATTGTAATCTCTATTGAGCAGGGATTGCCTCTTATGTTTTTAATGTCTAACAGTGCTATGTAAATGGTAAGTGGTAGTAGTAAGAACATAAGACTAGCCTTCCTGGGTCAGACCAATGGTCCATCCAGCCCAGTAGCCCAATCAAAGTCATAAGTACCCAAATAGTAGCTACATTTGGAAAAATGGCTCCACCAGACCCCTTAGTAACACGAACACACTTCTACCACTAAAAGGAACAGAGCATTTGGGGATCACTCCTGCCCCCAGGAATCCTTGAGCATCAGTAGAGGTAAGTGACTGGAGGGGAAGTGTTGAGCATTTCTTTAGGGTGGAGTGGAGCTTGGAGAACATGGTTTTCTAGGGTTTTGGGGAGAGGGATGTCCCTCATACTAGACCACTGGGGGGGGGTAGGAGGGCATTTTATTTTATTTTTTTCTTTTCTTGCATGTTCTCCATTTTAGCTTCCTCTTCAGCTCATATATTAGCCATCCAAAACTCACAGAGGAACGATAAGTACATCTTTTGAGGTGCAGGTAAGTTTCCAGGAATGATATAGCTCGCAAACTTGACTGCAGGGGAACATTATTTCCCTTCAAATTCCTCTTCCATCTGGCCAGATTTACTCCTGGGCATAATTTCACACACACCTCTGGGCTTCAAAGAAAATAGATCTTTCTTACTGCAGTATAACCATCTTAAAGAAAAATCTTATTTCAAATAAATATATATTTCCTTAGAAACTAGGACCACAAAGTAATGAACTCCGGCATAAAATGTGGAGCAGATAACGGAAGGCTCTCAGGTTTGCAATTAGTGGCAGGACTGAAGTAATGTAGTAGATGTTTCTCTTTAAGCATCTAATAGGTTTAAAATATAAACTATTATCTTCAAAATTATTTAATGGACACAATTCATTCTTGAATTTTAAAGAGCCAAAAAGATTTAGAACGCACCCTGGAAGATCAGATTAGCTCCTAATTGAGGGAAATTATGGGTAATAGTGCCCATTTCAGATACCAGCAGCCGAGAAGGTAGCGGTAGTAGAAGGGAATGGGCAGGAATGGAACCAGGGGGCCAAAACAGCCGTGAAGTCAGCAGAGGTGTCGTTACTCAGAGGACGGAGAGAATACAAAGTTCCATGGTAACAGCAGAGTAGAGGTCATTCTGAAATCCCTCCATTCAGGATAATCAAAACAAAGCACTGACAAATCAGTTCACTCAGATGGAAACAGCCCAGTCAGGATAGCGCTTTATAAACACTGTTTACTATAGTAGATGACAGCAGATAAAGATCTGAATGGTCCATCCAGTTTGCTCAAGAGTCGCACTCATGATCAATTTATGATATAAAATACTTGACCGTAGTCTTTCGTTGACATTTCTGATGGACAGTGCAAGTCCACCCAACACTGTTCTTGTGCTCCAACTACTGGAACTGCCATTGAAGCCCACTCCAGTGTATCCAAATTTGTCTTGGCAATTGCAGGACACAAGATTTTACAAATCTGCCTGGCACCAGCCTTAGTTCTTCCTAAGCGCCTCTCAACACATCAACCCATAAGTAGCTATTTACGTCATTTGTAATCCATGCTGATTTCACCTGTGGTACTGAACTGTGATCTGGATTTGAATTCTAGGAAAAGACAAAGGGGAGTATTAAGTCTTTCTTCTTCTTCTCATGTCCATCTACTCCATTGATTCACATATTTCAGTGCTAGTGTGATAACCACACTAAGATCCATCATTAGGAAAGGTCTGTCCTCAAGCCATTTTGCTGTGTCAGCTCTTATCTGTTTACTTGAATAAAAAGGTGATTTAGGGTCTTTCCAGTTACCCAGGACTCTTCAGCCCATGCAGAAAGCTGTTCGCTTTATCTGATACACACTAATCCCAGCAGCATGGTTTCCAAGTTATAAATCACACATTTCCTGAAGGGCAGTCACTGGTGTGATGTTAATTAATACTTTTGTCATAAGGAAATTTTTGAGCAGCTTCAAGCATTCTATTTGCTATACTTGACAGTGCTAGTCCAGTGATGATATATATCAGTTGTTAAGATTAGTTGACCACAAAATGGTCCTTGGTCTTTGTCATAAAGCATAGGGAGAAAGACTTAAAGACGCTGTGGAAGAAAGGCAGGATAGGGGAGATATGAGAGACATTTAACTATCTACATGGCATAAATGCGAGTAGGCAAGTCTCTTTCAATTGAAAGGGAGCAAAGCATGAAAGTGAAGGGATAAACTCAGAAGTAAACTGACAAAATTCTTCATGGAAAGGGTGGTAAATTTGTGGAATGACCCTCTAGTGGAGGTGACAGAGATGAAAATTGTACACGAATTCAAGAAAGCTTGGGATAGTCACGTGGGATCTCTGAGAGAGAGGAAGAGATCATGGTTACTGTGGATGGGCAGACTGGATGGGCCTTTTGGCCTTTATCTGCTATCATGTTTCTCTGTTTCTAATTTGGTATCAGTTATTCAGTTAGCGAGACTATAATATCAAAATCCAGGGAGTTCCACTCTATACCACTGAGATGTACCTAATATAGCATATATGAAATCACAGTGTATTTATGAAAATTCATTCAATTAAAATTATTATGTGAAGTGCTCAGACCCACAACCATATAGATTAGAATAAAACTAAACTGTGGTTGCCGTGGGACCATCAGAGCATATCACTGTCCCGGCTGCCGGTAAGGAATCTATATGTCTAACATAATAAGACAGAACTAAGAAAACAAAAACTTATCTGTGATTATCCTGGCGGTTGGCTGGTCTCATGCGGCAACAACAGTAGTGAATTTAAAATCTGAGAAAGTGCTATGAACCCCAAGGGAGGAGCCTGAGGTGCCGAGCCAATCAGAGCCTTAGGCCCCTCCCCATATATCACATGATACACTGGGGAGGGGCCTAAGGCCAAAGCAAGAGGATTTTTTCAGTACCTCCTGCTCCCACATCACAGGTACAGGAGTAGGGGCCGAGGAAGGGGGTGTGGGCAGGGGGGCCTCTGGTGGCAGGAGGGAGTGGGCATACTTCCTGCTGTTTTTTTGGGGGGGAGCAGGGGCACCTTCGAGGGCAGGAAGGAGTGGGCATTCCTCCTGCCATCATTTTGGGGTACAGATGGGAGTGCTAGAGGGGAGGTTTTTTTCAAATGGGACAGATGGCGCGCAGAACATCTGTCCCATATTAAAAAAAAAGCAGAAGCCCTGTCAGCAGTGACAGGAGGCTGCTTCTCCTGTCACAACTGTTAGGGCTCTGCGCATGTCTCAATCGCTCACTGAGTGATTGAGTCGGTGGGTTTGCATGTAAATGATTTGCACCTCTTAATAGTGCAAACTTAACAGTGAATCAATCACTGTTGGAAAATCGGCCATAGGCTTCTCAAATTAAAGCCTGGGATTCTGATTGTTGGCCTTGTAGACCTTTTCAAAGCCACAGCACAGCAGTGATTCATGTTCAGTGCCCTGGTCTTGGCCCTCTCATGGCAAAAGCCTATTTTCTACAAAGTGGTTCATTGCTGTATATCAGATGAGCACTGCTTTCCCCTCAGGTTCTGTCTGAAATGTGAAGAAAAAACACTAGCGATGCCTCTGGACCTGAATATAATAATAATAACTTTATTTTTCTATACCGCCACAATCTTGCGACTTCTAGGCGGTTCACAAAGAAGAAGAGCTGTACAATCAGCGAATTACAGTAGATGAAA
Organism: Geotrypetes seraphini; assembly: GCF_902459505.1. Taxonomy (NCBI): domain Eukaryota; kingdom Metazoa; phylum Chordata; class Amphibia; order Gymnophiona; family Dermophiidae; genus Geotrypetes; species Geotrypetes seraphini. The sequence continues at coordinate 9,706,699 of NC_047090.1, read as the reverse complement.
CAAGGTGGTTGAAAGGAAAAATTATACATAGGTTGAACTATAAGAAATTAACTATTTTATATCTTACAATTGAAAATAGTCGGACACCAGTGAATATCAGGATACAATTATGAAGAGGGAATTTTAGCAGACAGGGAATGTGGATACCTAGTGTGAGGAAGAAATTCAGGATAAGGTGTGGAAATTATGTTCGCGGGAAAGTGTCTGGCTAAGACAAGAATTTCTTAAACAAAGTGGTCTTTAGTTCTTTCCGGAAGATGCTGTAGGTCAACCTAGCGGTATCGATGAGATAGCCTAGCCATGATTACTGTCTACCAGCTTGAAACTTGAAAGTTCTGTCCAGGAAGGTTCGATATCTGCAGCCAGCGATTTTCGGGTATGCAAACAGGTTGTGGTTTCTGGTAGATCTAATGGGGGAATAGAATTCAAAGTGAATGTAGGGAGAGGGGAGACATGATTGAGACATTTAAATACATCACGGGACGTATCGAGGTGGAAGATGATATCTTCTTTCTCAGGGGACCCTCTGCCACTAGAGGGCATCCGCTCAAACTCAGAGGCGGGAAATTTCATAGCGACATCAGGAAGTATTTCTTCACAGAAAGAGTGGTTGACCTTTGGAATGAGCTTCCAGCGCAGGTGATCGAGGCCAGCAGCGTGCTGGACTTTAAGAATAAATGGGATACCTATGTGAGATCCCTACGAGGGTCGAACTGGAATATCGGTCGCTAGGTATAGAGGATGGGTCAGTAGGGTGGGCAGACTTGATGGGCTATAGCCCTTTTCTGCCGACATCTTCTATGTTTCTATGTTAAGTGAGGTAGAAGGTAATTGGGGGTCATTCCCCAGATTAATTTATAGCAAAAGCAGGAGAACTTGAATAGAATTCTTTCTTCGATTGGTAACCAGTGCAGCCGTTTGTAGAAGGGACTAACGTGATCACTTTTCTTTAGTCCGAATATTAAGCAGACGGCCGTGTTTTGAACTATTCGCAGTTTTCTTATGGTTTTTTTAGGTATCCCCAAGTAGATGATGTTACAATAGTCCAGGGTGGATAAAATCAGCGACTGTACCAATAATCTGAAGGATAGAGGGTCGAAATATTTTTTTATGGTTTTCAGTTTCCAAAGAGTGGAGAAGCATATTTTTGTCACCGAGTTTATGTGATCGGTCAAAGTTAATTTGGTATCTAGAGTGACTCCTAATATTCTTATAGTTTTTAATATTGGGTGGTCTTGGCCGTTTATTTGTATTGCTGTTCTGGTGATTTTTTCCTTTGGGCTAGCCAGGAAAATTTTTGTTTTTTCTGAGTTTAGTTTCAATTTAAAATTTGTGGTCCATTGTTCAATTTCCATCATAATGGAGGAGATGTGTTTGGATGTGGTATTCGTCACATTTGTTATTGGAATTAATATAGAGATGTCATCTGCGTAAATGTAATATATTAGATTTAACTTTTGCAGTAGGTGACCTAGGGAGGAGATATATGTTGAACAAGGTGGGAGATAGTGGGGAGCCTTGAGGGACTCCCGAGGGGCTTTCCCAGGATTCCGAGTAATTCCCATCGTTGACCACTTGATATGATCGTTTAGTTAAGAAGCCTTGAAACCAAGTCCATACACTTCCCGATATTCCCATTGCATCTAGACACGTGAGCATTATTTCATGGTCCACTAGGTCAAAAACGCTACTAAAGTCTAATTGTAAGATCAGGGCGCTGGTGCCATGACTGAAGAGATTGTATAGGTGATTAAGGAGAGAGCCAAGGACTGTCTCAGTACTGAATCCTTTTCTAAAACTTGATTGATGGTCATTTAAGAGATTGAATTTTTCTAAGTGATTTACAAGTTCCAGTTTGACCAACCCTTCCAACATTTTGGTGAAGAAGGGGGTGCTCGCAATGGGTCTGTAGTTGGACGTCAAAGTGAGTGAGGTCTTCTGGTCTTTGGGGATGGGTGTGATTAGAATGTGATTCATATTTTCCTGGTAAATTCCAGTTGTAAGAATGGATGTTGCCCAGTTAAATAGATCCCTTTTGAATTCGGGAACTGCATCTTGCATGATCTGGGATGGGCATTCGTCTAGAAGACAGTTTGATTTGGTGTATTTATTGAATAATGTGAGGAAGTTAGACCAATCAGGGTGCTCGAATTCATTCCAGTACATATCGACATTGGGCTCTCTTTCCTGTGGAGTGAACTGGAAAACGAAGTTGGGTGAATGTAAAGGTATTGAGGCTCTTAAATCAATGATTTTTTTGCTAAAGTGGTCAGCAAGGATGTTGACCGTTGGTATCCGTTCATTTTGGGTTTTTAGGATCTGTGTAATGTCTGTTAATTTGTTCATTATTTTGAACAGTTCTTTACTGTTGATATTGACTGCTCCTATATTTTGTGCATAGCAGTTGCGACGCTTTTCTTTTATCAGGTTTTTGTAGATTTTCATTTTATGTTTCCAATTGGTTTTGTCATCCTCATTGGCAGTTTTTAGCCATAATCTTTCGAGTTGTCTGAGCTCTTTTTTGAGGGCTAGTTTTTCGGCATCCTACCATTCTTTAGACTCCCTTGTATTTTTTTGTATGTTTGGACAAGAGTTATTTGGTTTAGTATCTTTGGTTAATTTTTCCCATCTGGAAGGCAAATCGTGTTCTTCCTCTGGTTTGGGATGTAATTCATAATGGGTCCAGAATTCTGTTGGATTAGTGATTCTTCTGCGGGTGACAATTTTGTTCTGTTTGGCTTTGTTTGTGTGTTTTGCAATAGAGTTTTTCTTTTGCCAACGTAGTTCAAAATTGTGAATGTAGTGATCTGACCATATGCATTTTTCCCAGTTTCCTATGTGGTATTGAATCTTTGGATTAGTGAGGTCTTTGTGGGAAAAGGTGACGATGTCCAGTTGGTGTCCCTTTTCGTGTGTTACCTCTATGTTTGGTATTCCGTAGCCCAGGGTAGTAAGAAATGTGTCAATTTCAATCACTTCCGGTTTTTCCACTTGTTCTAGGTGGACATTTATATCTCCCAATAGAATGTTGTATGCTCCTTTTATGGTGTTGGTCGAGAGAATTCTAATAATTCTTCTTTTGCAGTGGTCCATTTTTTTTTGGAGCATTTTACACTCATATATGAAAGAGCTGGGGAAAGACAGGTTTATTCTCATTTGTTAATCCAGTTTCAGTTCTGATTCACATCTTCAAATAGTGCAAACTTACCCCCCCCCCCCCCAATCAGATTGGGCTTGTGCAGAATTATATTTCATTAAATAAAGCAACAACTTGTCAAATTCTTAGAGTCTTTTACACAGAAGTCAAATCTGATCATCAGAATTCAACTTGTATTCCATACGAGGGGGTGCTGAAAAGTTCTCAGCCCAACCAACCACTGGAGCTGGAAACAGAATTCCGTTTCTGCAAAATTGGCACTTAACAAAATAAAATAACCCTCTTTTCAGTTCCAGTGTCAAAATAATGCTCAGAATTTAGGAATTTGGATGGTTGGGCTGAGAACTTTTCAGCAACCCCTCGTAACTTGAGTGTCAGAATCTAACACTGCTCCCCCCAGCCGAAAGAAAGGAATGATTACCTAATGGAATCGTATTTGGAACTTTATTTTAATGGGAGCTAAACCAAAGTATTTTAGTCCTATCTATACATCAAGAGCAATTTTTCATTCACTGAATACAGCCCATTGCATTGATTTTATTGCTGATTTTCCCATGCTAAACTCCCTCACTGTGCTAAAAATATTACAGCTGACTGCATCACATAGTGAATCACACCTTCAGGCTTTTCACCAAGTATTGTTCAGGGTAGATGTTGTACAATTGCTTTTTAGATGGTTCATCATGCTGGTTTTAAAATAAAATATAATTCAAACACTGACCCACTGGAGGGATCCAAGGTGTTATGTTAATCAGGTTCTCTATTCCGCCTTTATTCAGTTCAAGGTTGGATTACATTACAAGAGGTTGGGTCAATTACCCAAGAAGTTACAATGGACAGTTTAACACGGACATTCAATAGAGTTGTTAGTACAGGTAGATCAGTCCAGTTAGGTCATGGTTACAATCAAGTAGGTCATCGTTGGCTCATCGTTATGTCCCAGGAGTTGCATTAGACAGTCTAGAAATGTGCTTTTACAATTACCATTTCAGTTACTTCTTGGTACAGAAATGCTTTAAAAAGTTTTCTGAACCTGGGATAGTGGTCACAAGATCGTAGTATAAGTGGTAGTTGGTTCCAGCATTTTACTAATTGATATTGGATGGATAAGATAGACTTTATATTGTTGAATGCCAGGAATTTTTAAGTGGAAAAGTTGAATATCTCTGACTTAGACCACAGAGCCAGAGAGCTGGTGTAAATGCTCATACCTAAATGCCAAATACTCTATATGTACAGAATTTATGCCATGTGAGTTTTATCCATGCTAAAACCCATGTGTATTCCCACCTATGTAATATCCGTTATGCTGGTAGTCTAATCATGCCGCATCCCCCCTCCCCCCTTCTCAAGAGCCTTCAAACTGGCTAGTCAATTCAGATCGATGGTTCTCAACTCAGTCCTCAGGACGGACATAGTGAACGTACACTATGGATACCCTAAAAAAAAAACAAAAATTCCAGACTGGTTGGGTTTATCCCAAGGATGAGTTAACAGCTCTTCATGGGGCTGCATGTTTGTCTAATGCAATGGTCCCTAATCCTGTCCTGGAGGACCACCAGCCAGTTGGGTTTTTGGGATAACCCTAATGAATATGAGAGAGATTTGCATATAATGGAGGTATCAGGCATGCAAATCTGCCCCATGCATATTCATTAGGGCTATCGTGTAAACCTGACCAGATGGAGGTCCACCAGGACAGGGTTGGGGACCACTGGTCTAATTAATTTACTGACCCCCTCCTTTACAAAGCCACGCTAACATTTTTAGCGCTGGCCACAGCAGTAATAGCTCCAATGCTCACAGAATTCCTTTGAGCGTCCGAGCTGTTACTAAAAACGCTAGCACGGCTTTGTAAAGCAAAATAACGTTTTAGTGCACATTTTTCCAGGTTTTGTTTTGTTTATTTGTCAGTATGCAGTCACTGGATCTCTGGGTCTCAGTTTTAGAGAAAACCACAAAGGGGATTCCTCCTTCTCAAACACATGCGGCCTGGGATGTTGTGACGCCCTCACAAATATCAATCCAGATGGTCTGAAAATAGAATTGAAACTCTGGAGACTGCAATCAGCAAAAAGCAGCAAGACAAGGTTTGTAGATGTTACATATGGGGTTAATGGAAGTCTCTTTTTGCATTTTGTCAAGTTGAGCTCTACTTGTGTTGATTGACTTTATATCAGAGCGAGGCTCCCAAGGTGTTAACGTTATATTTTGAGGGAGGGGGTTTCAATTAATTTTTTTTTTTAAGTTGACAGTTGTCTTCCTAAGAAAAGCATGCAATGTCAGGATGTTACTTCACAATCAGTATCTCTCTTTCATTTATTCATTTCCAAAGGACTTGATGCCTAACTAAGAATTCCATGGCTGGCTCTGAACACCTCAGTTTAGATGGCTTAAATCACAAGGCACGAGAGAGAGCAAGAGAATAAAGTTAGGAGATCAATGCTGGTTTCCAGCTCTGGACTAATTTGGAAACTTCAGGTTCAGCATCTCTGGACCTGGTTTAATTTTAGGAGCATAAAGATAAAGCAAGACACCCATATTCAGGTAAAAAAACCAACAACCCCAACCCTTCAGACACCTCTCATCTCTGAATTTAGGTGCCTAATTTTAATAATTAAGGGCTCATTTTACAAAGCTGTGGTCGAGGTTTCTACCATGGCTCAACAAGCTAAATGCTCTGATGCTCATAGGAATTCAATGAGTGTTGGAACATTTACCTCACCGGCGTGTAAAAGCCAACACAATTTAGGGGCCTATATTGAGGCACTGGGCTTTCAACATTTGAAGATAATTTCTATTTTCACCTACTACTCAAATTTGTAAACTTTTGTAAGGCTCTGTCGTATTCCTCACCAAAACAACGCGTCCTTTTAAATCAAGGATGTGTTGTGGAATACTGTCTGACACTAGTGTTCTGCTTTTGACCATATAAGACAAGTGCTACATGGTTCAAGGCAGAACACATAGGCCCAGGTCACAAATGAGGAGAGCACGGTCCAAGGCACTGTACATGGAGCTAAACATGGCCTAAGGCACTATATATGGTGCTACATGGTTCAAAGCAGAACACATAGGCCCAGGTCACAAATGAGGAGAGCACGGTCCAAGGCACTGCACTTCTGCTCTCCTCATCCTTCTCTAGGAAGTACAGTCAATGGAATGGAGGGAGGTTCAGAAGAGCCATTGATGTTTCCAGCACTGTGAGGCAACAGAAGGGGAGGACATGGCCAATGGTGTGCATTTGCTGCTGTCTTCCTCTTATGAAGTCAGGATCAATGAGACATAGGGTGGAGGAACACAGAGCCAGACTACTGCTGATAAGTCAGCCACAGCCATGGCTCTTGGTCTTCCAAACTGAGTGGATAATTGTGCAGAAAGATCTGCATTAGAGAATGACATGGGGGACAGATTTTTCCCCATCGCCGTGGGAACTCATTTTCCCATCCTGCCCCCATAAGTTCTTTTCTGCTCCCTGCCTCATTCCTACAAGCTCCATCCTCATCTACACAAGCCTCAACCACTTTAAAATCATAAGTGTTCGAGGCTTGTGCAGTTAAAGCAGAGCTTAAAAGGAATGGGGCAGGGACAGGGACAGCCACAAAACTCACAGGGGATATTGAGTTCCTACAGGAACAGGGACAAATTTGTCCCTGTGTCATTCTCTAATATGCATTTTGTGGTCACAGAATCGCAAGAGACCTTGGGTGCCTGACAATAGGATGTTGGCATAATGGGTAATTCCTGCTGTGATTGGAGAGATCCCTTAGATTGCTTTGGAAGAGAATTCATGAGAAGTTGCGAGGTGTTGAAGTCAAGCATTAGAAGGAGAAGGAAGAGTTGCAGGAGACACCCTAATGGTGTTGGATCCATAGTGTGGCTGAAAACACTCAGAAAAAAGGGTCTGCAAAGAGTCTCTTCTGACCTCTGGAAGCAGTTGCTGAAGAAAAGAATTTCCGGAAACTCCCTGTTCTTGGCTGTATGTCGTGGCTGCTGTGCAACCCTGCATTTCTGGTGTAACTGGGGACACCTAAGGGCTCCATGTCAAGTACATACTCTATAAGTTATACATGTGAAGGGGAAACAAGCTTATGCCCCATCCATGTATGTGCTTAGAATAGTGGCAAATATACTTAGGCACATTACTGCCAATTGTCTTGGCACTTACACGCCCACGGTGCATGTAATTACAAGTGTGCAGTTATCAAATTGCCCTTTTAACTGTTCAGGGCATGAGTTCACCCTGGCATCACCCACACAAGAAGAGGCATCGGTTCAAATGCATTCCTAAACTCCAACAGCAGCCAAAATCAGGCTACCAAACTATGCGTATTTGATGATCAGAAAGATGTTCTCGTACGCCATAATCCGAAACCTGAGCAGGGGACAACACACTGCCCATCACCTGCTGTCCATGAATAAGGACCTTCAGGGTCATCAGCTTCCTTAGGATCAGAGGGGTGGCCTAGTCCCCCAAACAGACTTCCAACTAAAATAACACCTATGCAGTTTGAAAGACTCACTTGTCCTCGCACTACTGCTTGGGATTATCCCTTACAATCCTCTTCAGCTGCTGTTATTAGTACTCTGCTCCATGGGATGACGCTGAAGTTCTGGCTTCAACCTTTTTTATTTGTCCCTTCTCCTGTCATAAGGAATCAGGCTTCACTTTCTGCTCTTTGGCCTATAGCAAAGAAGACCAAGGCCCTCCGCGGTCCCACCATTAACCAGTCACCCTTTGTGGGAAAGAAGAGCTTCCTCTCAACCCACCGGAGCTGCTCCAGATTAGCCATTGAGTCCTACTGTTCAAGCAGGGGACCCAGACTGTACCTCCTGTTACTTCAAAGAAGGTGCATTTGGTGTCCTGCTATCACCAATTAAACGAAAATGAAGTCCAGAGTCCAGAATTTGTACTCCTTTGTCTCCCTCGTATCCATCCATCCCAATGTTCCTCACAACACAATGGGCTGTTTTCTTTCATTGCATTTATTTTCTCCTCTCCCATCTGCTTCTCAACATTCAGCACAGGGATGGCTGCCGAGTTCAGAAATACTTTATAAAAATCTATTATGCATTCCACTGCATTATGCCCTATTGTGGTGCGTCAGAACAAGTTATAAGTTCTGAAGAAAAGCTCTTTGATTGAAATGCTGGTTACTGCATCTGATTTATTTTTTTAAGAAGGCCACAACAGCTGCGCCAACAACTTTGAAAAAAAAAAAAAGCCTTTTCTTATTCTTAAATAGGCCATCAGGAGTTAAGCACAGTATACAAAACATATATGGACAGATTTAGATGTCGTTATATAGTTCCACCGAGTCCATCCGTCTGACTGTCCTTGAATTGAAGTGGTGAAGAAGTCTGTTCCAGCCCAAGTAATGATGATCGACTCAGAAGAGCTGGACTCACACTTTCCCTTAACAGTATCATTGAACACATGCAAAATTAAAGTATTCTGGAATTCTCTACCTTATTATCTTTGCTCAGAAAGCTCATTTCTTACATTTAAGGCTTAGCTAAAGGCATATTATTTTTCTCAGGCATTTTGTTCACAGTTTAATAGAATGGGCTTATAATTCAAGAATACATTTTTATCCTAGACCAGGGGTGCCCACACTTTTATGGCTTGCGAGCTACTTTTAAAATGACCAAGTCAAAATGATTTACCAACAATAAAAATGCTAAAAGTATGGTATGGTATGCTACAATGAAATAATAGGTAGAAGCTGAACTTGCTAGAAAACTTCCTAATATAATAGGACTTAAAAGAGGGAGAATGTCAGCGCAACCACTGAATTAGTGGTACTAGAATGATGGAAATAAAAGCTGTACAGGTGTACGGGTACTAGGGATATATGTTTGGCTGAGTTGTAAACAAGGAAGTTCCAGGGAATACATGTGTGGGGAAGAGAATACAGCTTTTACATTATTATATTATAAAACTAGTCTTTAAGCCCGTTATATTAACGGGTGCTAGAATAGATGTGTGTGTCTGTCTTTCTTTCTCTCTCCCTCCTTGGCCGCTTTCTGTCTGTCTTTCCTTCTGTCTGTCTCTCTCTTTCCTCGGCTGTCCACCACCCCTTCCCTGTTCCCCCTGTCCAGCAGTAGGCCTTCTACCTTCCTTTTACCTCCCCCCCTGTCCAGTAGCACCTCCCCTGCTCCCCTTGTCTGGTTGAGGCGCTGGAAGCATGGAAGAGGGGCCACCGCTATTCCTCCTCGCCTGCTTTTGCGTCCCCTTGTTGCTGGGCGGTGGCAGCGCCCTGGACCGGCACTTTTCGGGCCTCGAGGCCGAAGTGGCGCTCAACCTCTCTTGGGGGCGGACTGGACTTAATGAAATTTGCGATGCCGGAAGGGCTCTGGACACGTGCTGGGAGGGGGACCGGCGGCTGCTGAGGCTGCGATCGCCAGGAGACTGCGCATGGCTGCCCAGGAACCCCGTTTCACTCTCGGTGCACCTGAGTGGTGGCGGAACCGGTACCGCGCTGCACCTGCGCCTCCGGGTCCATGTGCATGGCCCGCACTGCACACTCCAAGGAGGGGAGCAGAAGGAACGACCCGATCTCCTCATCTGGCACAATCTGCACCTGTGAACCCCACTCTGCCTCCCCGCAGGGGACATGCTGCGGGCACCACCGACCTGGTCACTGCCCTCTTGCTTTCGGGGGGGCTACCACAAATAGAATACGGCCATGGAAGGACACAGCACGCTGCAGGGATCACAAAACCCTAAGGCCTAAATTCTCTATTAGTACGTTTAACTTAGGCGTGCTTTGGACGTCCGGTAAACGTAAATACCAATTAACTATATTTAGGCGTGAGATAGACGTCCCGCGAAATAGACGTGCGCAAAATAGACGTCCCTCGTCGCGCACAATAGACGTCCCTCAAAATAGACGTGCGCAAAATAGACGCAGGTTTCTGAACCGTCTCTAATGGACCCGTGATAGACCTGAGTACGGGTTTATTTTTTGTTATTTGTTTTTTTTAAAAATTATACTTTATATATACTCTTTATTATCACACATTCAGCATTGATAAGTATAGGATGATGAAAAACATAACTAAAACACTGTATCAGAATTGTACAATTTACCATTAATACAAGGAAAAGAAATATGTTATGTTTCAAAGGAAAACTAGAAAATGAAACGTACCGAGTGGGTGTTGAACTTACATTATCAGTAATGGAAGGTGGGAACCAGTAGATGTGTGCTACACAGAAAGCTATACAGGAATGTCATACTCACCTCATATTAGAAGTGGAAAGGATAGGACTTTGAACACCATATAGACTTTTTATAAACTTCGTTTAACTTCCACAAAGACTGGCAGGAAAGGCACCCTAAGTCATCCAATAAGCTTTCTCTCGATTTGCCAGAGACATTATTTCAGAGAGGATAGTTTAGAAGTGATATCTTGCTCCAAAGAACACTCTCCTGGTCTTAAAACATTCCTACTATCAGCTCATTCTTCACAACAAGAAACAGAATCAAAACACAGATTAAACCTGAATGTGGCTTCCAGTTCACAGGAAGAGGAAATAGCAAGCAGCACAATGCTGATCTCATTGTGACATCATCAAGGTGCACCTGGAAGGTAGATATACCACAAGTAAAAGACAAGCCGGGACTTGAACTCACAACCTACAGATGATCAATATAGTGCTTTTACTCACTAACCTACACTTGTGTCTCTGGTTCCCCTGTCAAAGCATACCTTAGTGATGCAATGATTACCCCTTGTCAAATCTTGTACCTAAAGCCATTTCTGGAGACTCCCATTCCCAAGTCCCCACCATAGCTCAGTGCTTAAAAGCACTGCCTGTATCTTCCAAAGGTCAGGAGTTCAAGTCCTGACTAAGGTTACCAAAGACATAATATTTTTTTTTTCCACCCACCCAAACATGCATGTGAACCTCACTTCCCAATCTTCACTTATTTAATTTGTCATTGTGTTTGGTGGAGGTGGTTCATTCTGCTGTACTTTTTTGTATAACAGCGATATCGGCGTGGTTTAGGATGTAATTAACAGTGTTGATGTAGTGCGGAATTGCCACCGTAAGCACGCCCAAGCGGCACAAACACGTCATCGCGTTTTTTTGCGTTGTGACATCATAGAATCGGCTGTTCTTCATACGCAGTTATTTCCTCTAAAATGGCAGCTAGGAGACAGCCAAATTTCTCCACAGAGGACTCCAGGCTGCTGGCCAGGCTCTTTTTAGGGCATGAGCACCACTATTTTAGAGTGGCAGGCCATCGCAGGTCATACCTGCAGTTCAGGGACTCCTGGACCCGCCTGACCCGGCGGTTCAATCGTAGAGCCTCCTGTCCCAGGGAAGTAAGTATTCCAAGTCAGGCCCTCACAAATAATCATGTAAAATGTAATGATGGAAACCTGTCTCAATCAAATTGTTCATGTTTTTGTGGGCAAATTTTGATTCCTTTTAAAAACTACAATTGTGCATAATAAATCTTTTACATTGAATACTGAAATTAAAGCACATCCCAAAGGAGCAGTAGTAGGATTTCAAATGTCAAATTCAGCTCCTAGAAGGCATCTATTCCATTCACAACATGCACACAACTAATTTTTTGGGTCACAAGCTTCGCATTTGTAATAGAAACATCTTGAAATCAACTTTGCCAAATTGCTGCTATGTCATTTCAAATACCTTCACCTTTCCTGGATCAATCTGCTGGTCTAGGGAGATAGTGGCATGACGTTTAAAGTGACAGCGTCAGTACCCTGACGTCAGGGGTTTCAAGCCACGCTGCTCCTTCTGACCAAACTATGTTATTGCCCCTGCTGTATGATTGTAAGCTCACCAGGACATGCTGTAATGTGGGGCAGTGCTGATAGGCTACAGCCTCAGCACCCTGGGGTTGTGAGTTCAATCCCACACTCCTCCTTGTGATGCTGGCCATGTCACCTCAAACCCCCCCCCCCCCCCACTGTCCCAGGTACAGTAGAGAGATAGCGATGCCTCCAGCACAGAAAGGGGAAAGAGCTGGAGTACGTGAATACATTCATGTAAAACATGTGGCAGAAGGGGGTAGAGGCAGGCAGCAAAGCGGATAGCGGCTCTTGGAGGGCAGCGTGCTCCATTTTTATGTGCTTATAGAGGTCAATACTTAAGTAAACATGTTATGCCACAGTGCTAGATGGCACTCATCATATCCCTCCCTCTCTGTTCTTTCTCTCTCTCTCTATTATCTAGGTTGAGGATCTCAGGAAAAGGGGGCGGCTGCTGAGGCGCCAGGAGCGGGCCTTCCTTGAGGGGGTGAGGGAGGAATTGCGCGCTGAAGCCGGTGAGTAATGAGTCCAGCATGTGTTTCTTTGTGATCAGCCTACCAGAATAAATAGATGAAAATGCTTGAGTAGCTGTCAACCATTCTTAATCATAAAATCTGCAGTAAAGCTGCTATTGTGATATCATGTCACAATGGCTTTATGGTGTTCTACTTGCCTCACTTACTTACGCTACATTTTGATGTTTACAGTGGAGTAGGTGCTTTGCATCCTGTTATTAGCATTTGAAGAAAATAACGTAGTAAATAATGTCATGTTCAAAAGTGTTGTGGACATATCTGACTATATCCTATTTCTCTCTTGTCAAGCAGCACCGCAGGCACCCCCTCAGGAGGCCCCGCAGGTGATGGAGGGAGCCCCACCCTGGTCCTCAGCAGAGGAAGAGGAGATGGAGGAGGAGGAAGAGGAGGAGGAGGCCTGGCAGCCCTCAGGACCGCCCACACCACCACTGCCCCCTGGACCTCCACCACTGCCCCCACCACTGCCCCCTGGACTGCCTGCCCCACCACTGCCCCCTGGACCCCCACCGCCTGCCCCACCACTACCTCCTGGACCACCACCACCATCCCCTGTTGGACCTTCCCCTTCCCCCACCCACAGCCCTTCCCCTCACTCTCCTGCCCTTCCTGTTCCCATCCCACCCCCTTTCCTTGCTGTTCCCCCCCAGGAGCAGCCCGACCAGCCTCAGGAGGGGGCAGCCAGGGAGATGGCGGCCTACTCTGCCATCTTGGAGGAGGTGCAGGTAATGAGAGGGTGTGTGGAGAGGATGGAACATGCCCTCTTGCGGCTGGTAGCCGAAAGAGGGCATGGTGCCAGCAGCCATACACCCTCTCATTGACTGCACCTCTTCCGCCCCCCTCGCCTGAGGTAGCTCAAGCTGCTCTTGGGGGGCACCTACCCTCTTTCCCTGTGTTATGTGTATGTAAATAGTTATTTAAAAAAAGTTTTAAGTTTTTAAAAGTTTTAAAAAGTTTATATTTTAATAAAAAAGTTGGTTATAGTTTAAACTTTCCTGTGTGGTTTTAACCATGTAGCATCAGCAGTTTAGTGGACAGAGTCCAAGGTAGATAGGGGTTCAGGAGGGACTGCTGAATGGGCCCTTTTCAATATACAAGAAGGTGACATATAGAAAGTTTGACAATCTTTATTGGGGTCTGTCATTCATTCTATTACCTGCTAGCCACTCTGATGTCAAATCATTGCAGAATCTAGGAAAAAAGTAAGTGAATGCAAGGGTATATGCAACTATAGGTAGATAACGACATCTCAGCTATGATGTGCAAAATAAGGCAGTCCCTGTTCCAAAGTAAATGGCTACATAAGGAAGAAAATATAAGTCACTGTGGTAGATTTGTTGTTAAGGAATAGGGTTACTGCTACTAAGAGTTGGCTCCACACCAGGAGAATCCAAATGAGACATGTGGGTTTTTCTTCCTTTCACGGAAGGTGATGGAAGTAAAGGCCACATACCTCAATCTATCCTCCTGGTTCTTGAGCTGCACTATTTTGGTTAAGCAGGTGTGGAAACCACAAAGATGCTCACAGCTGCACTGCTCTCAGTAATACAAAACTCCATCTGACAATACTGCAGTTGCCTGTTTAAGACACCTGAAAACAGAAAAGAGGAGAAGCTGGTTTACACAAGGTTCACAAACAGGGGGTTCAACCCCCAAGGTCCATATCTATCCTCCCTTCCCTGAAGCAATGTGTTAACCTCATTTATGTTGAGCTGCTGTTTGTGTGCATATAACAGCAGGAATGCGTGCCATGGTGTTCTATGAGGCCAACATTATCAATTTACTATTGTTCCTGAAAGTCATCAAGGATACCTGTGTGAAGAGAACAATAGAAGTGTGAAACATTTATTTCACTCATCAGAAGAGTGACTCAAGTGAAGAATAGTAGAGTATCATTCTCACCTACAACTGTTTGGCTAGGTGCAAGCTGGTGTGCTGAGCTGATGAGCAGAGTTAACCTGAAATGAAGAATAGAGAAACTGTTAACAAAGATCTATGTCTCCAAAATGAAACACTGAAGTTGTGGCAGAACACACACCTAGAAGTAACAGAAGTGCTAACATACCTTTAGACTCCTTATTAAAAATGGCAGCCATTAGCCACTCATTAGGAGTTTTCCACCTGAACCATGTACACTGATTGGATGTCCACTGAATGGCAGTGTTCCCCCCCCCCAACACACCCAACCTGTTCTTATCAATGAGTTAGTACACAGAACCATTCCTCACCTGATTTTAACTTGCCTGTAATTTGATTCTACAAAGAATTAACTTTAGCTCTATGAGTAAACCCTCTCAGATGTATGAACACATCCATTTTACTTATATATCCATATTTCTACCAGCAAAATTTCTACCAGCATGGTCTTTATCAGTCTTCTCAGTCATTTTTGTCAGCCCTGTGGAATGAAGAGTAAGAGATATCAGAAATAAAATAACTATTATAAACAATAGCACACAATGAAAGCCCATAAAGAGAAGTCAGTTTTTGCTGGTTGGTTTCTTTAGTTCTATCATAAGGACACCTAAGTAGCTTACAAAATATCATTCTCACCTGGACTTACTATCTGAGCTACTTCTAGAAAAGATAAAACAACATATTAGAATGACATGTAGCTTGTTAATGGCTCTGTGGAATAGAGAGAAATGGGAGGCAGAGATAGGAAAAAAAAAAAGTAAAAGACTAAGACAGAGTAAAGTCTCAAACATCTGCATAAGGAATAGAACAGAATAGAAAAGAAACACTGCTCACCTGGACCTTCTTATACCCATGCACGCCTAATTAACGTCTGACGTCAGTAGGACGGGAAAGGTTTCTCAATGCCTATTGGGCACCGTTCGGGTGCGGTTCCTTGGCCCGCTTCCTAACCACGCCTATCACACCTCATTGGCTATTCTATGGGGGTGTGTTTGAACGTGTTCTACAAGTAGCCTGAAAAGATATCTTCACCTTACAACATGGCTCCAAAACGGAAATCGAATTTCTTGCATGGAGAGTTGCAGATATGGAAAATGGAAGTGGGGCAGACCATGACATTTTGAAAGCAGGGAGAGTGGTGGGTGTAGGCATCTGTGTGTAACCTGGCCTGGCCCCTTCTTTTCCCTAACAATTGATTCCCCTCCACACTTAACACAAAATTTAAGTCCTCAACAATCCCTCACACCAACACCCAGAAAAATCCATAAACGAAAGAAATACAGATAATGGGGGTGGGGAGGAGTGTCAAAGGCAGAAGGGAGTATAAAGGAGAACAGGCAAGTTTCATAGCACAAAGTTTCATCATTGAGGAAACGGAACACCACAAACACCAACTCACATGAGGGGGTCTTACATAGGGAAAATGGCTGTGCCAAAGCTTTCTATATACTAAGCACGCCTAATTAGCGGCGGACGTCATAGAAACCGTTAGGATTCAAATCTAATTGGATGTGCATTGGATGTGGTTTTGCAATATACAGCTGTAGTGACGTTGTAGTCATTTCCTTCACATCTCTAAGCTCTATGTTCTAAACAAAGTTACCTCTATAGCTCTATGCCTTAAGGCATTGCTTTTTTCATCGTCCATACATCAGGGGGTTCAAGTCTTGAGTAAGGTTAGCAAATAGGTTATATTCATTTCTCAGCCAGGACACCTGGTAACTCTTTAGCCTTGCCTTTACATATCAATATTTTGCTTCAGCTTTTATTATGTGCAGCCCATTGTCTAATAGTTAATGCAACCTGTTCTCTCTCATGCTGAACACCCTCCCCCCACCAAAAACATCCCCCCCTAACTGGATCATTCTTCAACACCTGTCCAAGCCCTCTGAAGTTTGATTTAACTCATAGAAAACAAATATGAAATATGTATTAAAGAATTGCAGCACAAATAACGCCTAAACGGAACCGATTATTTACAGTCCTATATGCATTAGTACAGTGCTTAGAATGAAGATTAGCGTGTGAGAAAAACGGAGCTCCACCTCACATGCATTCAAGCACACTTGGGAATATGGGTTTGGGGCTCAGTGAAAGCAGCCTACTATGACATTATAGCTAAACTCCTTTTCCCTTAGCACTTCACTAAGATATGATATGACAAGGGAACCAGAGGAATTGGAGCTGTGGGTCAGTGAGGAAAGGCACTCTCTACCAATTGTCCGGCCTTTGAGGGTTCAAATCCCAGCCTGTATTTTACTTGTGGCGTATCTGCCTTCCAGGTGCACTTTGATGATGCTTTCCACTTCTTATAGGAGTTGAATATAACATTTCTCCATTTAAACATGGCATACGTTGTTAGTTTTTATCGTGGTAAAGTATACATTTCTGAAATGGTGAAGAAATGGCAGAAAGCGGTATAAGCAAATCCAAACTGCTATAAGCACAAGAAAGCATTTGTAGCTCAACACGCTAATGCTCCTTTTCTGAGCTTTGCCATCTAAAACTCCCCAGTTCGACTCCCACCTTTGCTAATTTTAATAAGGTCCTAGTTTTTTGCTATTAGCTCTTATAACATTTCCCTTTGCAGGCAAACCTATTTTCAACTTACCATGGCTCGGACATCCTAAGCAGTGATGAGAGACACCTTTCCTCTGACAGCAAGATGACATTTGTGGATCGCCTGGTTAATGTGCTCTCATCACTGCTTAGGATGTCCGAGCCATGGTAAGTTGAAAATAGGTTTGCCTGCAAAGGGAAATGTTATAAGAGCTAATAGCAAAAAACTAGGACCTTATTAAAATTAGCAAAGGTGGGAGTCGAACTGGGGAGTTTTAGATGGCAAAGCTCAGAAAAGGAGCATTAGCGTGTTGAGCTACAAATGCTTTCTTGTGCTTATAGCAGTTTGGATTTGCTTATACCGCTTTCTGCCATTTCTTCACCATTTCAGAAATGTATACTTTACCACGATAAAAACTAACAACGTATGCCATGTTTAAATGGAGAAATGTTATATTCAACTCCTATAAGAAGTGGAAAGCATCATCAAAGTGCACCTGGAAGGCAGATACGCCACAAGTAAAATACAGGCTGGGATTTGAACCCTCAAAGGCCGGACAATTGGTAGAGAGTGCCTTTCCTCACTGACCCACAGCTCCAATTCCTCTGGTTCCCTTGTCATATCATATCTTAGTGAAGTGCTAAGGGAAAAGGAGTTTAGCTATAATGTCATAGTAGGCTGCTTTCACTGAGCCCCAAACCCATATTCCCAAGTGTGCTTGAATGCATGTGAGGTGGAGCTCCGTTTTTCTCACACGCTAATCTTCATTCTAAGCACTGTACTAATGCATATAGGACTGTAAATAATCGGTTCCGTTTAGGCGTTCTTTGTGCTGCAATTCTTTAATACATATTTCATATTTGTTTTCTACTTGAAAACGTTCCAAATCTTTAGCCATTCCTTTGCTTAAACTTATTTGAGTTCATCCTGATATGATACCTAATGAAGCACGGACAGTTAAGTCAAGCAGCTGTAGCTCTATCGGTTAGGAGCCCAGCCTGTGCTGCTAACATCCAGAAGTTGTGGGTTCAACACCCACCACGTCTTTTAATTGTGGCATATTACTGGAAGATGCAGATTGATGAGGTCACAATGAGGTCAGTTTTGTGCAACTGAACACCTCCATTTTGCAATGAGGGAAGCTGGATTGTTAAGGTGTGTATCTGTTTATTCTCTTTTTAAGTGCTGATAATGTGTGCTGGTTTTTCTTTGCTTTCAAAAGAGAGCCGATTGCAGTGCTGTTTGTTGAGACAAAAAAGGGGGTTGTAAAAGCCATGTGAAAATTATATTATGGTTTGGGATGAAATGTGGTTTGTTATCCATGCAATATAATGTGTTCCATTGTTATGGTGTCATTATATTTATTCGGACAGAGAAAAGATGAAATATACCTATTGAAATTCACTATTGGAATTATTGATGAAAAACACAGCGGACGTCTGCCTCGCGTCTAACAAAGAGCCGCAATTACGATAGTTGAAACGGCATTGAAATCCAAGCTAGACCAGG
The DNA here is from genome assembly GCF_902459505.1 of Geotrypetes seraphini. Taxonomy (NCBI): domain Eukaryota; kingdom Metazoa; phylum Chordata; class Amphibia; order Gymnophiona; family Dermophiidae; genus Geotrypetes; species Geotrypetes seraphini. The sequence goes on along the minus strand of NC_047090.1, from coordinate 9,688,230 downwards.
GTTTCTTACGTCTACATAATTCACGAGATTTAGACGCACGCGTTCGCCCAAGTAGCGCCTATCTAGCGTCCCCACTTGGCACGCCCAACGGAACGCCCACGGAACGCCCACGTCCAGAGCTACAGACGGGACTATGCGTTCAATAGACGTTAGTTCGTTATGTACTACCTAGGGACGTCTATGTGTCGTTAATTACCCAATTAACATCAATTAAGACCCTTAACTCCGTAATTATTCACTTGCAGCGGACGTCCAAAGCACGCCTAAGTTAAACGCAGTAATAGAGAATTTAGGCCTGAGTGCGCATGCGCGCTTAGGGATTTTATTATAGAGGATGCATTATTATTGAAAGCTGTGTCTAGTGAAAAGTGTGTACGTCCCCAACATTTTAGATCCTCGATTGACAAATTTTGGGACAAGAAGGATGATGTTCGATAGCAAACCAAAAAGTACCAACTTTCCGTTGAAGTTGCACATGCACTTTGCGACTGCTTTTACCCTCCCTGCTTGAAAACGAGAGGAATAGCGTCACCCAGCCCTCGCAAAATTTGATGGTGATCCATTCAATCTCTTTGCTGTTCTCGAGAGATTTCGTAGTTGCTCGCCACCTGTTCAGAGTTCTCACGACTTTTGCAGGCAACATTTACCTTAGCAGTTCTCGCCAGAGTTCATGGTGGAGACGGCTGGTGCCCTTGTGGTAGAGATGGGTTACTGGGACATGGAGGATGGCAGTGACTGTTTCCTTAAAACGTGGATCGCTACTAAAGTTGGACCTGCGCTTGGCTCGTCATTGGGAGGGGGGTTTGAAAGGCGAACTGAACATACAGCTTCAAGCGCGGTCTCCTGTGCGCAGTAGAGTTTATTTTGAAAGGCAGGGCTCTGCGATCGACTCCCCTGTCCTATACCTTATCTATTTTTTCCCCTTTCCCACACCGTAGATTTTATTGTAATCAATCCATATCTCTTTTCCTTATGTTTCAGAGAGGGTTGTAGTGTCCGTAATAGTTTACTGTCTTTGTTTTCTTCCCCTCCCCCCTTTTTTTATATTTTTATCATATTGTAGACCGCTTAGATTTTAACCTTAGTTTTATGTTGGTGGTATATAAGAACATAAGAATGGCCTTACTGGATCAAAACAATGGCCCATCTAGCCTAGCAGCCCATCTTCACGGAAGCCAATCCAAGTCACAAGTACCTGGCAAAAACCCAAATAATAGCAGCATTCCATGCTACTGATCCAAGGCAAGCAATGGCTTCTCCCATGTCTGTCTCAACAGTAGACTATGGACTTTTCCAAACCTTTCTTAAAACTAACTACATTAATCGCTCTTACCACATCCTTTGGCAATGCGATCCAGAGCTTAACTATTCTCTGAGTGAAAAAGCATTTCCTCCTATTGGGGTTTTAAAAGTATTTCCCTGTAACTTCATCAAGTGTCCCCTAGTCTTTGTAATTTTTGGCGGAGTGAAAAATCAGTCCACTTGTACCCGTTCTACTCCACTCAGGATTTTGTAGACTTCAATCCTATCTCCCCTCAGCCGTCTCTTTTCCAAGTTGAAGAGCCCTAACCTTTTTAGTCTTTCTTCATACAGAGGAGTTCCATCCCCTTTATCATCTTCGTCACTCTTCTTTGAACTTTTCTATTGCTGCTATATCTTTTTTTTTTTTTTTTTTGAGATAAGGAGACCAGAACTAACGCAATACTCAAGGTGAGGTCACATCATATCAAATAAATTGAACTTGAATGTACCATATTCTCTTTAATAATAGCTGAAACAGAGGATGGGCCATTTCAAAAGCCTGTAAATTTCATCACCAAATTTAAATTTCTCAAATAATAACCCACACCCCAGAATTCTCCAGATTCCTCTTGTTACCTTTTCTGGGTTGGTGCAGGGATTCGAACATGGTCAAGCACCATATCTATGAGGAGAAGTAAGAAGAGAGATCCAGCAGTGATTGGGAGGGGAGGAGAACAATGCTGGTTACAGGGGGGGGACAGAAAATGGCAATATAAGCTGTGCTGTCTACTCTCTTGGCCATTATATGTATCCAGTGGCATAGCAAGGGCACCAGCACCTCTCCCCTCCCCCAGCCATGTTCATGCCCCCCTACCCTGCCCCCTGTACCTCTTTATATCTTCAACAATCCAAGCAGCTACTCTAGCTGGCCTGGCTCCCTCTGACATCATTTTGTATTCATCTGTTTTAGTTGTTGGAAAATTTTAAGAATGTAACATTTTTAGAAACCATTTTGCCTTAAAACAGTATAGAAAATGTTAAAATAAATAACTAAATAAAATTGTAGAGATATCACAAAACACAGACCCTATTATCATAACAAAATGTTATGAGTTATGAATCAGTCCAGAGGTTCCAAAACCTGGTCCTAGAGGCAGGTTTTCAGGATATCCCCAATGAATATTCATGAGAGAGATTTGCATGCACTGCTTCCATAGTTTGCAAATCTATATAGACAAAAAAGATTAAATCCAACTAAAGCAAAGCTTAAATGACCTTATAACTGGAGTGAGCTTTATCAGCAGCTTCAGAGATCGAGAAGTAAGACCAATACAGGCTCCCATAAAAGGTAAAAACAGATCAGGATCAAGGCTGGAATGGACTTGAACCGCAACTGCAGTAGTCGGGAAGATTCTACAGTCTGTGCCCCAAAATGACATAGCAAAGATTAAGTATCCCAGTGTTTAATCATGAAGACATGAAAATGCCAAATTCAATTCTGGCCACCATGATGGATCATTTACTAGGTTCCTGGCTTCTGAGATCTTCTAGTACCTGAAGAAACAGGATGCTTGGTCTGACTCAGTGTGGCTTTTCTTAAATTAATATACAGAGCGTGGTAATAATCCATGTGGGCTCAAAATACTGCATGAGTAAGAGAAGACTGCTTCTTGAGATCCAGGAGATGGCTCACTTGACCCATTTGTATAAGAGCAAGGAAAGCTCCGTGCATCACCATGGAAATCAAAGATTCCACTTTCTGCTTAATTTAGCACCATAGGGTAATGTTTCTGTGTAGGAATATATTCACAGTGCTACAGGATAAAGTGAGATCTGATCCCATACTGTATATATAGTAATAAACTTCAGTGTATACTGAACTTAGCAGACAGTGACGAAAGCAAACACATTTGACAAATCTGCTTTCCGGTACTACGACCACTGGACCTCCTTCAAAAATATAACACTAGGGTGAAATATTCAGAACAATGCAGTTGAGCAGGAGAGACTCCTGCGTCATTAGGTTGTGGTGAGTGAGCCATCACGAGACTTCCTGGACAGAACTTATACATTGTGAGTTAGATGATGTAAAAACAGATATAAGTGCCAAAAAGGTTTCCAAAGTGACTAGACAACGTAAAGACCCACACACACTCCCCCAGTGAACACCGACCCACTCATCCCCTCCAAAGATCAGAATAAAAAAGTACATACCTGTCTCCAGAATATCAGCACCTGCTATAGGACATGTGTCTTAAATAGCCTGGGAGGTGGGCTATTGAACCATAGAGAGGAGGACCCAGGCCCATAAGCCACTCTAACCACTACATTTATGATGAAAATGTACGCCCACCAAAATCCCCCTAAACCCTACTCTACTGCCATATAGGTGCCACCTGCAGCCGTAAGGGCTATTGGGGTTGTAGACAGGTGGGTATAGTGTGTTTTGGGGGACTTACCATATCCTATAAGGGCGTTCTGGTGAGATGTTTATGTGGCACCCTTTTTGTGAAGTTCACAGCAGTGCCCTGTAAGGTGCCCCACTGCTCTGCTGCCATGTCTGGGTGGCCAGTCCATCACAATGCTGGCTCCTCCCACGTCCAAATGGTCTTGTTCTGGGCGTTTGGAACTTAGAAAATTTCTGGTTGAAAATGTGGTATAAAGATAGACCTACTGGCGGTCTGGCCAATCAATGGCCTGGATGTCCAGATAGACGATTTAAAAAAAAAAAAAAAAATTTTTTTTTGAGAATAGACATTTTACCACTGCCGACTTTGGGCGCACTTATGACGTTTCTTTTGATTATGCCCTTCCAAGCAGTTATGTTATAAGTGTTTTTACGTCAGGCTTTTCCTACCGAACATGATGGCTTGGAATTCCCTTCCTCCTCAAATTAGAATGCTAAAAGACTATTTGGTATTTCAAAAGGCCCTGAAATTCTTCTCCTATAAAAAAAATATTTAGAGACGGGGTGTTGAATTTATTTGTACATCTTAATATTTTAGCTTTTTCAGGGGTTATCTTGGTGTTTGCAGAATATAGGAGCACTTGCGCAGTAATGTCAGCAGTGGTGTCTATTGAACCTTTGTTTTTCTTAAGGCTCAGTGAGATGAAAGTTGCTTGAAATAGCTCTGTGATAGTCACTCCTTTTCGCTTTAAGGGGACCCGCCTCTGCTGTTGCCCACATCTCAGCCGGGGTCTCTTCACATCATTATAACTTATTAGTCAGCTGCTGAAACACAGCTGTGTGGTAGGAAGGAAATTAATGCTGCACCTGTCCGTGGATGTGTGCTAATGTCCTGGAGGCTGGTGAGGCAGAAGAGAGCCGAGGGTAGACCGACAGCAGATAAATGATGTGACCCATGGAATAGGAGAGGATTTCAGATATTGCAAAGCAGTCACTGGAACACTAGTGGGGACCATTTTAAGGCTGGTGCACGCAGCACTTGTCTAAAAGACATCCTGTGTTTTCTGTGTACAGCTGAGCAAACAGTTCGCCATCAGTGTCAGACAGCACCACGTAGGGCTGTTAGATGAGGAAACCATATGTTTGGTAGATCATTAGACCATGAGGCTGTTGGTGTCTGGTGCATTATTAAAGTAGAGTTATTGGAGGTTTTTATTGGAGTTTTGTGGCCCAATAAAACAAAGATGATTGGTGTTTACTGCATTTTTTTCTCTGGTCCTTTAGCACTACGCACCTGCCATGTCAATCTGATTCACAGCGCAAACTGGTGTGTCAGCCCTCGAATAATATCAGCCCTGGGACTCAGGCGCTATCAAAGTCATGCTTTATCTGCCCAATAAAACAAGTCTTTGTCCATCAGCTGGCCACATGGTCTTCCGCCTTGTGCCGCCGCATGCTCTAATGCTGAAACATTAGCTGGTTTTAATCAGCCAGCTCTGATCCACTACAATTATTGAATAAACTTATGCCCTAGTGACTTTGAGCCTGTAGTTAAAACGTAGAGCGCTCGGGTTCCAATCCCACCTCAAATTCTACAGGGTCATAGTATAGAGGATTTTTTGCCTATAAACCCTATTGTACTTGTGCAAAAGGTAATGTACTTGGATGCAACCCATGTTTGGATGGTATTACCTGGGTAGAGGAGGGGCAGTGTGACAAAGTATGTCCTTCCATTATACAATATGGGGCTCATAAAACAGAAATAAGTCTAAAAACCTACCCAAATTGGCACTTGGACGACCTAAAAGACAGGTTTTTAGACGTATCCAGAAACTTCTTAGGCCTCTGAATCCCGCTGTGCACCCAGAGCTGAAAGGGGCGTTTTTGAAGGAGTGGTTAGGGCGGGATGTGGGCTGACGTAGACTTACCCTCTCTTCTACTAAACCGCGCTAGCGCTTTTAGCGCAGGGAGCCACACTGAATGGCCCGCGCTGCTCTCGACGCTCGTTGAGTTCCTATGAGCGTCGGGAGCAACGCAGGACATCCAACGCGGCTCTCTGCGCTAAAAGCGCTAGCGTGGTTTAGTAAAAGAGGATCTTAGTCGTATTGCAGAGAAAACTGAAAATTTGACGAGGTGCCTGGACAGAACTGATACGTTGTGACTTAGGCAATTTAAACACAGGTCTAAGTGCCCAGAAGGTATTCAAAGTGACCAGATAACCCCCCACACTCCCCCCGTGATCACTGACTCCCCTCCCCCCGCCATAAAACAGTGAAAATAAAAGCAAATGACCTAGAAATTAGAAAAATTTGTGAAATAAATAGGTTTTCAATCATTTCCTGAACTGCTGGTAAGTGTGCCTTTTAGCAATGGCCGCAGCAGTAATAGTTCGGAAGCTATCAACAGCGGAGCTTTTGCCACCACAGCCGTTGCTAAAAACCACACTATGGTTTTGTAAAGAGGGGGGGGGGGGACAGATTTACAAACTCTTTATCACAAGAAGCTGCCTGAAAAGATGAGCATTGTTGAAAATAGCTCTTGTATAAATCACCCTTTACTGATGGAAACGCAAACAAATGACAATTATGTCTTGGGCGTTGTGAATTAATGAATAAAAAATGAGATCAAGCATTAAATTACTGCGTCTCAATGGCCACGAATTTGGACTTGGAGGATGAGATGCACAGTGTCGGCATCTATGAGACAAACTTGGTTTTTTCTGTTACATAGAGCTTTATGGACCCCTGTTCAGTTGCAAAAATTGGATAGCTCTAAGTCTAATAGATGTTGGCACTGTCATCTCGAAGCGGGGACTTTAGATCATTTGTTATTCTATTGTCCATTTATTATGAATTTTTGGAAATCAATTTGGGACCAAATTAATTGTTTATTAGACAACCCAGTGGCATTATCATATGATACTGTGCTATTTGGTATGGCCATGAGAGCAAAAAGTCAGATTTCTACAAACAATAATAAATTATTACTCATAATGACTGGTGTTGCCATTCAACAAATTACGTATAATTGGAAAGATTGGAATAGATTAAATTATAATTTTTGTGTGGAATTTCTTATGTCATGTTTATAAAATGGAGAGATTTATTGCAATACAGCGGGGATGTTTCAGGAAATTTCAAGATGTGTGGGAGCCATTAACATAGTATTGTACTGATTAGATGACATTGTTTCCCTTAAATTTACAAGTTCAATTGTGAGAGGGAGAGGGGGTAATTTTATTGTTACTTATTGTATAAGGTATTGATTATATAATAGGGAAGGGTGGGAAGGGTGGGAGATAAGAGCATATCAGTTACACCATTGATGATTATTAAGTGATATATTTATTGTTAATTTGTTTGGACAGATTGTCACACTTATTGTAAGTTTGGAAATGAATAAAGATTATTAAAAAAAAGAAAATAGCTCTTGTATAAATGGCCCTTTACTGATAGAAACGCATCAAATGACAATTACGTCTTGGGCGTTGTGAATTAATGAATAAAAAATGATCCATAAGATAATCAAGTATTAAACCATGTAAGACTTTATAGCATATACAACCAAACGGAAATCTGACTCTGGTAACCAATGTCCTCTTTGGTAATAAGGTGTGACATGAGCTGATTTTTTCAGATTGAAAATGAATCAGACTGCCGTGTTTTGTATGATGCGGAGTCTATGAAGATTTTTCAGACTGGGGCGTGGTGGGGTGGGGACGGGTGGATCTAAGGGGTCCAGATTTTCCGAATGGAAAATCTAGTAACCCTATTCATCGCCGTCATGTGATTGACACGCGGTTGGCGGCCAGTTTTAAAGTGGCCACCGACAACGGCACCAATTACAGAATCTGGCCCTCAATTTCTATGGTGAACCACATAAAGATAGGACTGACTTTTATGTGTTCCTATTTATGTGGTGACCTTGGCAATTTAAATGCTGACTATTTTGGCTCTTAATGGGCCAAGTGTTAGTTGATTTTGCCCCTGGAATGTCCTTAAAATAGCTGATTTCAAGTAGGGTGCAAACTGGACAATTTCAGCGGCACCAACCTATGAAATGCTTGTGAGGGAGTCTAGAGGACGCTGCCAATTCCCTTGATAACACTTCCTTATAGTGCCAAAATCACCAGCCATTGGGTGTGGCATTACGTCATTAATTAAGATGAGTAAAATCAATATAATATTTAAGTATTCTTATATATATTGTGAAGTTTGGTGGAGTCAGTGACGAAGAAAATAAGCAGCTTCTGAGGCTCGATGGTAGTTAAAAGAAGATCATCCTGATATGTAGAACCAGTAACATGAATTGATGGGCTGTGACTTTTTGATATATTAGTTTTTTTTAATGTTACCCCCGTAAAAGGGGTTTTTTTTAGCTTGAGTCTGCGAGGTAAATGATCCAACACTCATAGGAATTTTACTCCATCAAAAATGACAAAGATTAGGGGGACACTCGAAGAAGTTACAGGGAAATATTTTTGAAACCAATAGAAGGGAATCTTTTTTCACTCAGAGAAAAGTTAAGTTCTAGAATGCGTTGCCAGAGGTTGTGGTAAGAGCAGTTAACGTAGCTGGTTTAAAAAAAGGTTTGGCCAAGTTCCTGGGGAAAAGTCCATAAACTGCTGTTGAGACAGACATGGGGGAAGCCACTGCTTGCTCTGGATCGGTGGCACGGAATGCTGCTGCTATTTGGGTTTTGGCCAGGTACTTGTGACTTGGATTGGCCTCCGAGAAGATGAGATACTTGGCTGGATGGACCATTGGCTATTCTTATGTTTTATTACTCACAAAGGATTTTTCTACTTCTGAGAAATATGTAGGACCTCTGGTTGAAACTGGTTGAAACTGGGGAAACTCTTCAGCACCCCTGGCCTTTTAAACTTAGAAAAAACTGGGCAAGACCCAGGAAGAAGGCAGCAAATAAGGATGTCATGGACCATTATAAAGCTCTTGGAGACCTGTATTACAAAAGCAGATTTGTTCATGCAACAAAGAGAAAGTGATCTACATCACAATACAGACCTCCTTGGCCACTGGCCACAGTGTAATACCATTTAACCCATCAGGGGGAAAATAACAGGAAATGTTAATAGGAAAAGAATAATTTTTGTTTTCAAGGATCCTACAGAAAGAGAGAGAGAGAGATCATTATTGGATTGTTATTACAGATAATAGTTACCAACCTTTTTTTTCAAACTGAACACGTCAATTATTGTCTTTGGCAATGGGTTTTACTGCAGAATGATCAAGATATGGGAAAGCTCTTAAAAGTGGATTTCCACCTACCTCCCTGATAATGACCCTTAATGGAACATCAAAGCCAGAGAAGACATTAAGTACGGTTCTTTGTTAATGTCTGCCTATGAGAAACGCCTTTGATAGCTCTTTCTCAGTATGGATGCAGGTATTAGACAGCGACACTCATAAGAGCTTTTCCTCATTACGGCAGAAGAGAAAGGGATTCTGAAAGGACTCGTTTGAATAGTAAAGTCCCTCTGCTGTCCTTGCAGTCCTTCTTATGACACCTGCCCATGGAGAAGAGAAAAAAAAAAAGTTTCCATTGAGCCATTCAAAGGTTATTGTTGGAAGAAAAAAAATAAAACCCCTTTTCACTGTGAAAATATTTCTGATCTGAGATATCTTGCCAGATACAATATGTTAAAGTCTGTCCTCCGTTCAATCTCCTCTTCTCTTCTTTGAGAGTATTATTTTACCGGTGAAGATGGTCACTCTTAAAGGAAAAGTCTCTTGATGATATTTCGAAGGCCCTCTTCTTCACTTAACTCCTGTTTCTAACTCATTCCATTTTCTCTTTGGAATACCTTTATATTCTTTAGCTTACGGAATAACAATTAATCTCCTAAAAAGGGGACCCTTCATTCCCACTCCAAATAATGAAAATACTCCCACCAAAATGGAAGACATCATAACAAGCAGGACAAATACCTAAACACGCTTTGACTGATTTTTTTTTTTTTTACCATACCAAATCCTGTTGTTTTTTACACCCTGCAATTGTCTACTCAGAAGGATTCATAACAGTAAAACAAAGTTCAAGTCCTGGATTATAGTGGGAATAAATGTGTTTTTCAGTCATTTCCTGAATTGAAGGTAGGAAGGGATCTCTCGTACGTAGGCTGGAAGACAATTCCAGATCTTGGGGTCCTGGAACTCGAAGGTGGACTCGAAGAGTGATTTTCTCTGGATTTGACGTGGAGAGGGCAGAGGCAGTTTGTAGCGCTGGGTCATATTTCTGTAATTGTTCTGTTTATTCTTAAGATTTCTTGCCTGTACTAAGGGGGCTCTTTTAGAAAGAATTTTTCACATGTAAACAGTAATGTTGGTGTTGGGCTACGCGGCTGAAGCTATATTGAAAACCAAAATTACTGAACATATAGATAGTCACAGCTTAATAGCGAGGAGTCATCTGGGGCTTTTCAAGGCCAGGTCTTGCCTTATCAATTTATTAGAATTTTTTATGATGCAAAACAAACAAGTGAAAGTTGATATTCAGACAGCAAGAGACGGCCGACTATCTCCCGCATTCGAATGCAAAACAGAAATTCAATGCCAGTACCGGAGGAATTAACAAGGTCAGCGAAGAGATACATCTTAAGAAGGATGCGTTTTTAGAAGCTTTCTTGAGTGAAATGGTGTCGCTTCCTTTCCCACCACAAACACATTGAAAACTGCTTTGTTACTTCTCTGTCTTCTGCTCACCCACCCATCCCTCCCTCTTCCTGTGAAACTATCCCTGAAATTCTTTCATGTTTTCCTTATGTATATTGGTCAACATTTGCTTTTTTCTGATCTGAAGAAGGGTTACCTTTGAAAGCTCATCATTAAATGCCTTGAGTTAGTCCAATAAAAAACAAATCACCTTATTTCCTTTGGTTTTTGGTTTACTTCTATATATTACTTTAAAAGCTTTCTAAAATGCAAGTATGAGGATGTTCACCCCTATAGCAATACATTACACTCTTAGGGGGAAATTCTATATATGGTGTCTAAATATTTGGCTTAGAAAAAAGTCCTAAATCGCGCCTAAAGTTAGGCATGGTTTACAGCAGTGCTTTACGCCAGGACCGTCAACTACATTTAGGCATGACCATCTACACCAACTAAAACCTGTTGTAAATTCCCGCAGCTATCTTGGGCGTGGATTGCAACAATGCACGTAAAGTTTTGGAATGCCCACAACCCACCTAAGCCCTTGTTTTGATTCTGCCCTCTAGAATTTACATGCACCTCTTTATAGAACACGCCTAAAAAGATGCATAAATTCTAATTAGTTATGTTATCTAGTTCTTGTAGCCACCAACTCCCACCAATAGTGGTTCAAAGCAGATAAGAAAAGAATAAAGAATACAAAAGAATATTCAGCAAATATGTCAGTTAAGGCATCAAATAATTAGAAGAATCTATTAAATAAGTAAGTTTAGAAATCTTTAAGGAAGGAAAGATAAGCCAATAATTGCTTGTTAGTGGCCAATTATAGATGTTGATTGGTTCATTAATCACTGGTAGAGCTGCTGCCTCTGCACCCAGAGGTTGTGAGATCAAATCCTGGTGCTGCTCCTTGTGACTTAATCCTCGAGCGCCCACCACTTTGAATGTCAGTTTTGAAATGTCAAAGCAACAAAAAGATGGTCTACAAGGCCCCATTCCCTTTCCCTTTCTTCAAGACCAGAATCCTTTTTCCAACACTGGCCAACGCAGGTCCCAAGTATCTGGCAGAAACCCAAAGAGTAGCAACATTCCAGAGCTGAGATTGTGATGTCATAATGCCTCATTCCACCAATGCCTAAGAGCCAAACTCATCAGTGATGTCACAATGGCTTCATTGTCCTTTACTTGGCTCACATAAGAACATAAGAATTGCCATATTGAGTCAGATTGAAGGTCCGCCAAGCCCAGTATCCTGTCTCCAACAGTGGACAACCCAGGTCCCAAATACCTGGCACAAACCCAAAGAGTAGCAACATTCCAGAGCTGAGATTGTGATGTCATAATGCCTCATTCCACCAATGTCTAAGAGCCAACCCCAACAGTGATGTCACAGTGACTTGATTGTCCTTTACTTAAGAACATAAGAGTTGCCATACTGGGACAGACCAAAGGTGTGGCTCACTGCTAGATCTGCTGCCTCTGCTGAGATCCCAGTGCTGCTCCTTGTAACTTAATCCTCCAGTGCCACCTCTTTGAATGTCAACTTTGAAATGCCAAAACCACAGAAAGGCATTCCCTTTCCCTAAATTGGGTGCATGCCCAAATTTGCACATGCATCTCAAAGCGACATACAGTATAGAGCCTGGGGGCTACAGGATAATTTTACAAAGGATCTTCAAAAAGTTTCCACCACTTTTAAATTTTTAACACTATTTATTAAATATTGAAATTGGAACTTTAGATCATCTTTTATTTTATTGTCCATATATTCAGGCATTTTGGTTATCAATCTGGGATCAAGTTAATCTTTTAATGGAAAATCATGAGGCATTGTCATATGATACGGTTCTATTTAGAATGTGTATGAGAACTAAAAGCCAAATATCTGCAGCAAATAATAAGCTTCTGATGATCCCTATAGGTGTGGGGATACAACAAATAACGTTTAATTGGAAGAATTGTTCTAGACTAAATTACAGCTTCTGGTGGAACTCAGTGTGTCATCTGTACAAAATGAAAAGGTTAATTGCAGTACAAAATGGTCATTTTACTAGATTTCAGGATGTGTGGGGGCCAATAATAAATTATTATAATGATTAATGTTAATTTATTATTCTTTTTCCTTATACGATAATTGAAGAAAGGTGGGGGTGGGTGAGTTATGGAGATTTGCATATATATATTTGCATATTTTAAATGATTAATATACATAAGAATTTTATTATTTGTGTATGGTTATGGGAAGGGGGTGGGATATAAATCTTTTAGATACATATTGTGATGGAATTTTCAAGTGATAATGTATTATGATAATTTATATTTAATGTACACTTGATGTATTTGTTAAAATGAATAAAGATTTGGAATAAATATCTCAAAAGCAAATTACCTTACTTTTCTACAGAATCATTTTTTCCCAGCATCCTATTAACATACCCTCTTACCACTTCTCCCGTGCCAACCATTTCCCGCAAAAATATGAAAGTGCGGAAACGTGTTGAAGAACCTTCGGATAACAGGCTGCTTAGGAGTAGAGTAGGGGGAGAGTGTGGTGCAGTGGTTAAAGCTACAGCCTCACCCACGCTGCACCTTGTGACCCTGTGCAAGTCACAATCCCCCCCATTGCCCCAGGTACATTAGATTGATTGGGAGCCCACTGGGACAGACAGGGGAAAATGCTCAAGTACCTGAATAAATTCATGTAAACTGTTCTGAGCTCCCCTGCGAGAACAGTAGAGAAAACTGAATAAATAAATAGTGTGAACAGCTTCAGCCTCTGATAGCCAGAGTTGGTATTGTGACATCATAATGCCTCATTCCACCAATAAGAGCCAACCTCATCAGTGATGTCACAATGGCTTGATTGTCCTATACGTGACTCACTTTTACTACATTTTCATTTCTAGAGTGGTGCAGTGGTTAAAGCTACAGCCTCAGCACCCTGAGGTTGTGGGTTCAATCCCACGCTGCTCCTTGTGATCATGGGCAAGTCACTTAATCCCCCATTGCCCCAGGTACATTAGATAGACAGGGGAAAATGCTCAAGTACCTGAATAAATTCATGTAAACTGTTCTGAGCTCCCCTGGTAGAATGGTATAGAAAATTGACTAAACAAATAAATAGAGAGCCAAAAGGTGCCTTTTTCTGCAAAAGGTACCCAGGCGCCTAAGCGTCTCTACGAAATAGTAGCACAAGCCCTGCAGAAAGTGTTTCATGAACCTAGGTGTAAGTGTTCACTCTGAAAAGTACTCACGGAAGGATGAGCAAAGCGCATATAAGGGACTCCACCCATACTTGTGTAAAAATCTGCCCCAGTCACCTAACAAAGTTCATGAGGTCTTGTTCACGTGCTTACTTTCACGCAGGCAAGAGTTTTATAAGAAGCATTTGACCGGCACATATGTGCAAAAAAAGCTGTATAAAATTATCATATAACATGTGAAACCTACAAGATTTTTTTAATCAGACGAGGTCTGTAGTCACAACTGTTATTCCAGAAACCTCTACAGCTGTACACCAGGAAATGAACAGAAAGCTCCAATATGCCATTAAAACTCACTGCTCTCCACATTGTCCACATTTTTGCTTCATTTTGTAAAAACATTAATTTGAGGAGTACAAAGGATTTCAGAGAACAGAGTTTCACAGAATCGTCTCACTTGGAATATTGTATATGGCTGAGGGAGTTAAGGGGCTTAGAACATATAAAGGACTCTTCAGTGAGGGAATTATAAAAGGCTTCTCTCATAATCAGAAAAAATATATATCTATATCTAAATTTTACTGAATGTGATGACTTTCAACAAATGAAAACAGTGCAAGGAAAGCACAGAATGGAATGAAAATAGTTCCGTGGCGGCTGGTCCCCTTCCCTCAGCCCTTGCGCTCTCTCGATGCATCAGCTGGAGGTTATTCAACATTCTATTATGCCTCAAATAATCAGCAATTCCTCCATCATCTTGAATTTCTCTAATCTGAGATATTTTTGATAATACAAAGAGCCTATTAGGCCATCTCTAACTTGGTGCTCCTATGTAACAATTGTTTACAGCCTAAAAAGTGGATTCTTACTGGCGCTCTTTCACTTAAATTTACTTTTTATTCAAGCTGTTCAGGTGTGGTATCAAAGCCTGTGTTACTTCTTTTGGAAAATAATCAAAGATTGGTTTTTATAGTAAATAGCATAGTAACATAGTAGATGACGGCAGATAAAGACCCGAATGGTCCATCCAGTCTGCCCAACCTGATTCTTTTTAAATTTTTTTCTTCTTAGCTATTTCTGGGCAAGAATCCAAAGCTCTACCCAATACTGGGCTTGGGTTCCAACTGCCAAAATCTCCGTCAAAACCTACTCCAGCCCATCTACACCCTCCCAGCCATTGAAGCCTGCACTTCCCCTCACCCTAACACATCTACAGGACTCCATAGGTTAAACAAAGGCAATTCCCCAAAAAGGCATCAAACAGTAAAATACGTACAGGCAAAATTCCACTATTCAGATAGCGGGAAATCAGCTATTCCAACGGTTGGGTTTTTTCTGTGGAACGAAGCACAGAACATTGTACAGATTCTGTTATGTAGTATGATTGGGGGCTTTTGGAACCTGCCAAGTTAATAGGCAGGCTATAAACAGGAAAAATCAATCAATCAATAACACATTTTAGACCCAACTATGTATGAGAAAGCCCGAGAGCTAGTCTCGACGGGCGCAGTTAATACAGGGCTACAAGGCCTGCGATGCTTGTCCGTCTGAATTAGTTCAAGATGGGGGTGAGTAGTTAGGACCGGGGGGGGGGTAAGGGGTAAGGAGTGCACCTGATAAGTGTGAGCCAGATTCCTGCCACAGCCAATTTGAGAGAGGGTGGGTCTAAAAACCAGGACCACCGAAGAACTTGGCTTTCCTGTTGTCGGAGGTGGTTTTCCCTCCCTCCCTCCCTCCTTTGGGTTAGGAGCAGGCTCCTGGTTATGGTAGGAGCTCGGGGATGTCGCAGCGGCTGCGGTCTTGAGGTACCGAACCTTGAGGCTCATCTGGAGATGAGCAGCTGCAGGGCAGCAAGTTTGGAAGCGAGTGCCACTGGGGCTGGTGACCCATTCAAAGGGGTATGGAGGCACATGGTAGCTTGTTATGTTAACTGTAGTGTCATTGTGTTTTGATCCAATAAACAGAGCTGCGACCTAATTTTGCCATCAAAGAATGGCCTTTGTGTTTATTATGTTTGCTTATGAAGAAGAAAGGTAATTGGTTGGGTTGAGTTAGTTAAAAAGAGAGGGGTAAGACAAGGTGGGGGGGGTGGGGGGGGTTTGAGCAACCGGGCCTTTCCAGGTCCAGATGTAATATACCAGTTGTAGATCTATGCTCATGCCTAGATCGTTAAAGAGCATGTATAAATAACAGGATTCTATCATTTATGCTCCGATTAGACTTTACCCATATGAATGCTCACCTTCAAAATGTACCTCATCATATTTCAAAGTACACTGTAGATGTTCATACAACAGCATTTAAGGAGAAAGATATCAAGAACATAAAAATTTGACATATTGGGACAGACTGAAGGTCCATCAAGCCCAGTATCCTGTTTCCAACAGTGGCCAACCCAGGTCCCAAGTACCTGGCAGAAACCCAAAGAGTAGCAACATTCCAGAGCTGAGATTGTGATGTCATAGTGCCTCATTCCACCAATGCATAAGAGTCAACCTCTTATATAAGATATATTTATATATATAAAGATTGCATTATAAAGCACTTTCAAGATATTTAGTTCGATGACGAGTCTGGTGTGTAAAGACTGCATGTGTTAAAACTTGATTTTCACGCAGCAACACCGCCGAGGTCTTTGAAATGTTCTAAGCTATTTTAAGGTATTTTCCTAAGGTGTCTCTGAAGAAAAACAGGTGTATATATATATTTACCTTAAAAAATCTCTTTTGAAGCCTATTTATTATGTAAGAGCCAACCTCCAGGGCAGGATTAACCAATAGGCCAAGTAGGCATGTGCCTAGGGCCCGAAATGGTCAGGGGGCCCAATGAAGGAGGGCATCAACATTGTTTTTTCCAAGCGGCGATGGGCCCCTCCAGCATCGATTGGCAACGCAGGCCACCCCGATCGGCAACGTGCCCCCCCCCCCATCGACGGAAAGTAAGACAAGCAAGCAACGTGGGTAAGAAAGGCAGCAGGAACTGTAATCATGCAAGCAGTGCTGCTTGCCCAAAGAGCAGCTTCCTGTTTCCGCCTGGGCGCATGGTGGGGTGAGGCGGGGCAGGGGGACCAGTGTATTTGTGTGCCTAGGGCCCTCGACAAATTAATCCTGCCCTGCCAACCTCAGCAATGATGACACAATGACTTCATTGTCTTATACAGTACTTGGCTCACATAAGAATTGATGTACTGGAGCAGACCGAAGATCTATCAAGCCCTGTATCCTGTTTCCAACTAGAGAGTTGCGCGGGGACAGAAATCCCACCC
This sequence comes from Geotrypetes seraphini, assembly GCF_902459505.1. Lineage (NCBI taxonomy): Eukaryota > Metazoa > Chordata > Amphibia > Gymnophiona > Dermophiidae > Geotrypetes > Geotrypetes seraphini. The sequence continues at coordinate 9,671,442 of NC_047090.1, read as the reverse complement.
GTCCCCGCGAGGAATCCCTCTGTCCTCACCCGTCCCCACGAGGAATCCCCTCCTTCCCCACCCGTCCCCGCGAGGAATCCCTTCCATCCCCACCCGTCCCTATAAACTACAGAAATAGTTATTTCATTTAATTATGCTACTAAATTAAAGGCTCTGGTAGAAACCCATTTACAAATAAGCAAAAAGACTTTATTAATTTGGAAATATTAATTGGGAAGAATTCATACTTTGTAAACGGGTTTCTACCAGAGCCTCTAATGTTTATAAATTTTTATCAACACAACTAATATACTACTTTATCCTAAAGCAAAAAAAAAAAAAAAAAAAAAAAGAAATAGAATTTTTTTTCCTACCTTTGTTGCCTGGTTTCTGCTTTCCTCATGTTCTCATTCAATTCCTTCCATCCACTGTCTCTCTTCTCTCTGCGTCTTCCATTTGCTCTGTTACTGTGCCTCCCTTTCTCCCCCCTTCCAAATTGGTCTGGCACCCATCTTCTTCCCTCCGCTCCTCCCATAGTCTGGCATCTCTGTCTTCTTCCCTGCCAGCGTCTTCTCCCCACTCTCTCTTCCCCATTTCCTTTCAGCGTCCTTCTCCCCCCCAATCTTCCCCATGTCCTGTCAACGTCCTTCTCCCCCCCGCTGTCTTCCCCATGTGCTTTCAGTGTCCTTCTCCCCCCTCTGTCTTCCCCATGTCCTTTCAGCGTCCTTCTCCCCCCCGTCTTCCCCATGTGCTTTCAGCATCCTTCTCCACCCCTTTGTCTTCCCCATGTGCTTTCAGCGTCCTTCTCCACCCCTTTGTCTTCCCCAGTGCTTTCAGCGTCCTTCTCCCCCCTCAGTTTTACCTTAAGCGCCTTTTCCTCTCCACTCCACCTTTCCTCCCTTTCTCCCTCCCTGCCCCTTACCTTTGTGGCGCTTACCCACCCGACTGACAACAGAACAGGCCCGGTCCAACAAACCTCTCTGTCTTGTAGCTGCGAATCTAAATTACCTTCTTACAGCAGCTGGAGTATTGAAGCTGCTGTAAGAAAGTAATTTAAATTCGGTCGGGGGACCTGGCTGGCTGTGCTGCACCCGGGGCGGACCGCCCCCGCCTTGTACCACTGCCTTTTCCCTGCCTGCCCTGCCGCAGCACACAGCCGAACGGAAGTCTTCACGATGTCAGCGCTGACATCAGAGGAAGGGAGGGCTTTGCTTAAGCCCTCCCTCCGACGTCAGCGCTGACATCAGGAAGACTTCCGTTCGGCTGTGAGCGGCTTGGCAGATAGGGAGACGAGCCTCGCGGCTGAATACATCCAGCCCCGCAGGAACCCCGCGACCCTCGGAGGCGTCCCCATGGGATCCCCGCGACCCTAGGGAGCATCCCCACGGGATCCCTGCGACCTTAGGGGGCATCCCCAAGGGATCCCCGTGACCCGAAGGGGGTCCCGTGGGATTCCCGTCGTCCCCGTTCCCGTGCAGCTCTCTATTTCCAACAGTGGCCAACCCAGGTCCCAACAGATTTTATGCTGCTTATCCTAGAAATAAATAGTGGATTTCCAGAAGTCCATCTTAAAAATGGCTTATGGACTTTTAGGAAATTATTCAAACCTTTTTTAAACCCTGCTAAGCTACTGTAACTGTTTTCATCACATTCTCCAGCAATGAATTCCAGAGTTTAATTATAGATTGGACTGTTCATGATTACCAGTTTACTCAAACTATAAACAGTCCTAACTGAGTGGTATAAATATTTAATGTATCAAAAAGTCAAATCTACACTCCTATGAAGAAGTCTATACTCAAACACTCGCACTCCGCTTTTATAGTTTATCTATACTTGGAGCTTGATATTCATTCAGGAAAAGGCCTCAGAAATAAGGACTACTACGCTTATAATTTCAGTGGTATTCATTACCAGCATAGGTGTATTCCAAAAACGTTCTCCGTACTGCAATCACTGGCCAAAATCCTGTTCTTTTATTTCATTATCCATATTATGTTTCTGCTAATTTAAACTATTTTTTAAACTTTTTTGTTATAACTTATATCTCTTATTTTACACACTAACTGACTGAGTGCAGACCGCTTCAGAATTTGAAAAACCTCACAGAAAATTACTTATCTTTAGTGTTTTCATTATTGTTTCCATTTCTGAGCTTCTTCAATTCTGTGCTATTTCGTACTCGGGACCAGAACCGGAGCTTTCCAAGCTCTCGGAAGTAGGGACAGAGCCAGAGGACAGATATTGCACTCCATGCAGTGGGGGAGGGGTTTGCAATTAGATGCCTAATTGTGAAAATTCATCCCTATGCTTAGCTCTCTGTTTAATCTTCCCTTAATGCTCTACCCTCCTGGTTCATGTCTTTGAGCCTCCCCAGTTCCTGTACACTCTGCTCTTTTAATATTGCACACCGCGTTGAAGTGTACCAATGAATGGTGGTAAATCAAGAACTACTTAAGAAATAAATCGCTGCCTGTGAACATCCCAAAGGACTGAAGTGAACACATGCACAGCATTTCCCTGGAGCAATACATGTGCATTTCACTTTGAAAATTTGTTGAGACACGTACAGGGAAAAGTACATGTGTTACATGTCACGCACGCTTCATTTTTATGATTACTCTCTAGGAAAACTTTCCAGCTAGAAGGATATTAGTTTGCCAAGGAGGGATGGGGGACATGAGAAACAGAATGCCGATCACTGCAAACTGAACACACTGAAAGATTAAAATATATTTCCAAACGGGTCTTGTTATGTGTCTGTGCAGGACATAGAAATAAGTTTTACTTATCCACTGCTACAGCCACCAGTCGATCACTGGAACTCACCGGAGCTTCTTTTCGCTTACACCATGAGAAAAGTTCTCCAGCCACCATATAGACAGGTGTAAGGTTTAAACAAAAATCTGGTTGCTCAAAATTATACCTGGATTTTTAATGCCAGAGCTTTCATGCATAGTGCCCACGAAAATGCAGCGAACGTTAATTAATTATAGGATTAAAGGAAGATGGTGGCTGTGCTGCTGAACAGTGGAGATGAGCAGCGAGAAGACTTTCCTGTTGGGTCCACCTGCTTTTGGAGAGTTTTGAGGGATAATTCACTTCAGCTTTGGCCCAGACGTTTTGGCCCTTTCTCCACTCCCAATCCACTGAACCTTTTACAGTACTTTGTGGTGCTGGGATATTTCCGGTGGATTTTCCTCTTCCTGTGTCCCTTTCATGTAGTGCCTCTGGGGATACCTCATCCTTGCTGTGTGTTTCATCATCGATTGCTTATTAACTCTAAGTTGCTCTTTAACTTAAGAACATAAGAATAACCTTACTGGGTCAGATCAATGGTCCCATCTTCACGGAGGCCAATCCAAGTCACAAGTACCTGACAAAAATCCAAATAGTAAAAGCATTCCATGCTACAGATCCAGGGTGAGCAGTGGCCTCTCCCATGTCTGTCTCAACAGCAGACTATGGACTTTTCCTCTAGGAACTTGTCCAAACCTTTTTGAAAACCAGCTACAGTAACCACTCTTACCACATCCTCTGGCAACGCATTCTCTGAGTGAAAAAACATTTCCTTCTATTGGTTTTAAAAGTATTTCCCTGTAACTTCGTCGAGTGTCCCCTAGTCTTTGTCATTTTTGACGGAGTGAAAAATCGATCCACTTGTACCCGTTCTACTCCACTCAGGATTTTGTAGACTTCAGTCCTATCTCCCCTCAGCCATCTCTTTTCCAAGCTGAAGAGCCCTAATTCTTTTAGTCTTTCCTCATGCAAGCGGAGTTCCATCCGTTGTTCTTCTTTGAACCTTTTCTAGTGCCACTATATCTTTCTTGAGATAAGGAACAGAATCGAACACAATACTCTAGGTGAGGTTGAGCAATATAGCTTATTTTGTTAACCATCCTAGCATCTTGCTTTCTTTTTTGGCCGCCATCGCACTTTGGGTGGAAGGTTCCAGCATACTGTCTGCAATGACACCCAGATCCTTTTCTTGGGTGCTAATCTCCCTAGCATCTGGTAACTATGATTTGGGTTACTCTTCCCAATGTGCATCTCTTTGCATTTGTGTACATTAACTTTCATCTGCCACTTGGACGTCCAGTCTTCCAATTTCCTAAGGTCTGCCTGGAGTTTATCACAGTCCCTTTTAGGCCCTAAGGCCCTGATTCTAAACAGTACGCATAAAGTTAAGTGCCAATATTGTCACTCAACACCTCACAAATGACTTGAATTGACCTGATGCCTAACCCAAAGTGCCTACACGAAAAGTGAGTGTAGTCAGGAGCCAGATCGTGGGCATGTTTTCGATTTAGGCACCTCTTGTAAATAAGGTGCCATCAGGCTCTGATATTGGCACCTAACGTTAGGCAAAGAAAACCCTGGTATAAATATGATGTGTCTTCATTTTAGCTAAAACCAAGCTTTGGTTTTGTTAAAAAGTGTGTGTGTGTGGGGGGGGGGGGTTCTTTATTTATTCAAGGATTTACTGGCAGCCAATAGTTTATGATCTAATCTAATCCGGGATTTGTGTGTCACGCTATGCCTACAAAGTTTCAAGGAGACTTAGAGTATAATTTACAGATAACAGTTTAGTCCAGTGCAAAGAAGCTTAAACATACATTACAGTTCCTTGGATGCACTAGAGACACATTAAGGCCTTTGGGATTCTTTGAGGTAGAGATGATTGTGGTGTCCTGCAAACTGAGATATATTGTCACTTATTAGTTTGTAATGTTTTTTGTTTTTTTTAGATTTAACATAAGAACATAAGAAGTTGCCTCCACTGGGTCAGACCAGAGGTCCATCGCGCCCAGCGGTCCGCTCCCGCGGCGGCCCATCAGGTCTATGACCTGTGAAGTGGTCCCTGACTATTCCTATAACCTATCTCTACTTCTATATGTACCCTTCAATCCCCTTATCTTTAGGAACCTATCTAAACCTTCCTTGAACCCCTGTAGCGTGCTCTGGCGTATGTATGTATGTTAGAATTCACATAGGATGTTTTTTGTCGGCACCATTTACAGAATTGAGTCCTTTACACATTAACATAGATACCCTGGTATAGAAGGAATTCTTTCTATATAGAGTCAGCAGCACTGGATCTGCATTTACTTTAGGCCTGGTAGCTCTCCGTAGCACCCCGCTTTCCAGGCAGTACCAAGTTGCTGCCTTGGCTGCACCCTTTTTCCACCCTCGCACTGTGCAGATAGTGGCAAAAGGGTTCAACCATCTGTGCAAGGACTGAAAATGGACAACTAGCCCATGGCAGTGAGCGGTTTACGAGCTGTTTCCAGCCACAGGAGCATGTGTGGCACTCGGCATTAAATTTCCGGCTCACAAAATCCAATCCAAAGTTACTTAGCCAGTTCGTGGGCTGAAAATAGCCACTGACTAGCTAAGTTTACATTCTGCCTTAACTCCACCCCTGGACCGCCCACAAACTAGCCAATTTTAGCAGAGGCGGTTACAAGGCATTGTCTGGTTAAGTGCCATATACTTGGATAGCCCCAAACCTCTCCAGGCTCTTTACATTGCTTTCAGTATTGACCCTTTGTATTTTTACAAGCTAACAGTAAATGTGCAGAAAGCACCTTTTATGCTTTAGCGAATTCTAACTAGATGGGTTCATATGCACTAGACATTTGCACCTGAGCAGTTAGACCAGTCTTACAGCTGTTGTTAGAGCCAAAGTGCTTCACATACCTGCTTACCATATACATAAGAATATAAGAGTTGTCATACTGGGACAGACTGAAGGTCCATCAAGCCCAGTATCCCATTTCCAGCAGTGGCCAACCCAGGTCACAAGTAGCTGGCAAGATCCCAAGGAGAAAACCACATTTTATGCTGCTTATCCTAGGAATAAGCAGTGGATTTCCCCAACCCATCTCAATTATCCAAACCTTTTTTAAACCCTGCTAAGCTAATTGCTTTCACCATTCTCTAGCAATGAATTCTAGACTTTCATTACACGTTGAGTCAAGAAATATTTTCTCCCATTTGTTTTAAATCTATTACTTAATAAGTTTGAAACACCCCCTTCCCTTTGCAAATATGTAGTATGTAGGTTAAATGGGTATTTACAAAACAGCGTTCAAGTGAAATGTAGGCAGTTCTGTATGTATTTGTGCACATACGCACGCACACACATGTACATGCCATTATTCCAAACATTTAGGTGGGTAACTGATGCTCTGGGTTTTAGAATTATCCCCGACGTCCTTTTTAAAATGATTCAAATGTATACTTCAATGAGATTGTGCAACAAAATACCCCTTATACCATTCTCCAAATTCTGTAAGGTGCGTCCCCGTTGTGTGCTCATTTTCAAACCTCACTTTGTATTCCTTCCTTATGGATTCCCATTGCCTCCATCCCCTGCTTTGTTTTCAGAACGGCGAGTCTCTCCTCCATTAAAACCCAGTCAAGCCCAATTAGCCTACCCTTGGATAATGATGGAAGTTTTGTAATTGCCAGTCGCCTCGTAGCCATGGTTACGTCAAAGAGTTCTATGGTGAGGCGTTCCAATCGGCGTCCCAGGGCTATGATTAGCAGGGGCTGGACCGCAGGCTTTTTGTGCCTGTGCAGGTGTGCAGGTGGAGATGTTTGCCAGAAGAACCAAGGGGGGAAAAAAAAAAGAATGAATATTCAGTGACATTTAAAGCAGTTATATGTGGATGTCAACCTTTAATTTGACAGCTTTTAGTGCTTGTTAATTTCACTCATGCAGGCGAGGTGTAGGAAATTTTTACCACCTTTAAATTATCACGTTTTCCATTCTGCCTGAGGCCTGTGCGGAGTACCTGAACTGTGCAGTTTGACTTTTTTCTTCAGATCAGTTGAGATAAAACTTTCATTCCCTTCCCCGACAATTAATCTTTAGCTAATTGTGGCAGGATGCAGTAGGATGGGTTTCACCAGGGCCTGCTAAATCTCATTTAGCAAAGTGGATTCAAGGCACATGCTCAAGACCTAATGATGTGACAGGTGGGCAGCGCCACAAGGCAGCGGCTCAGAAAAGTGGATTCTCATTAAGGCTGCAGAGTCCTGCAGTCAAGTTCTGATGGCAGACAGACACTAATCGCATCATCTTAAGACTGGGTGGGCAGAGGCTGTGGGGGGGATGGAGGGAGAGGAGAGACTATGGCGGGGAAGGGGTGGGGGGGGCGGAATGAGGATAAGAATTCTCATCTCTCTTTTATGAGTTATGATTCAGCCTTCTCCCACCTCCCTCTCAGACCCCTACAGGGTGCACCCTTTTGTAATTAACTGAAAAAGCATCGAAAAAGCAATGGAGGATCTGTGTTGGGTGAACCAATTATTTTGAAGGGTATTAAGTCATCAGATTTACTTTTATCTTGATTGCATTGTGGAAATCGTGCATAATTAATGGTGGGAGCTTATTAGGAAAATGATTAGGCAAATTACACAGGTGTCGGATGCATTTTTTATGATAAATTTGCTAGAACAATCCTGCAATTCCATCTGTTCAGCTCATATCAGAATGTCAATTAATGGTGCAGAGTCATTCAAAAGTTAATGGGTGCCTTGGATACAGATTTATGTGGCAAAAAAAAAAAATAAAAACCCAGCTTAGAAAATAGATGAAGCTTCCAGGTTATTTTTAAAATGGAAAAAAGCACAAAGCAAAGCTGCCTTCAGTCTCATCGATGGCCATGTTGCCACCACTATGAGGGTCTGGGGTCCCCAAAGTGTGCTTTCCACTTCTGTCTAAGCAAAACCAGCAGATTAACAGAATGAGAAACCATTACAGCACATGGAACCATGCTCCAAAGGATGGTTTGCTTTCAAATGAAATTACCATTTGTTGACATCAAACAATGAAATCTAAGTAAGAATGTATAATTTGGGTTCCTAAGCTGTTACTACCAGAGATTCTATTCTATTCGGTTACATTATATACCATCCTATACATAGGAACTTAGTAGATGACGGAAGATAAAGACCCGTGTGGTCCAATCTGCCCAAAAGTCTATTTTTCTTTGATATTTCTGCCGTAGAAGTCTGCTTGGCACTGTCATTAGGTTTCAACTAATAGAGTTGCCGTCCAAGTTCACTACAGCCTTTCTAAACCATCCCAAATTATTGTAGTTCCCGTCGAAGCCCTCCCCAGCCCATCCCAAACCGTATAGTTATATAAGGTACACTGACCGTGCAAGTCTGCTCAGTTCCAGCCCTAGTTCTTCATTTTATGCCCTTCACTTTCTGATTAGAGATCATTCATGTTTGTATCTTGCTTTTTTGAATTCCATCACTGTTTTGCTCTCCACCACCTCCCTTGGGAAGGCATTCCAGGCATCCACCACCCTCTTCCTAACATTACTCTTAAGTCTATCGCCCCATAGCCTCTAGTTCAGTGTTTCTCAACATGCGGTACGCACACCCTTGAGGTTAAGTGGGCCACTTGTTGGTGATATGCAGCATGGCCGCCATGGAGAATATTCCCTGTTCCTCCCTCTCTCCTGAAGCGGACCAACAGGGCTTCCCTCTGATGTTAGAGCTGACATCAGAGGAAAGCCTTCCAGGTCAGTGGAGGGGAGGGGTTGGGGGATGTTCCCAGTTACCTTCTTGCCGCACTCACTCCTTCCACCTTCAGTGGCTTGTTGGGGGGATGCACGGCCTGCAGCGGTTCACACACTGCATGTAGCTGACCCGGAAACCTTCTCTCCGACATCAGACCTGATGTCAGAGGGAAGGCTTGTGGGTCAGCCTTGTGCCGCGTGTGAATCGCTGTCTATGCGGCCCCCCAACAAACTGCTGAAGGCAGGTGGAGTGAGTGTGGCTTGAAGAAGTAAGGGGACATGATCTTTCTGGGACAAAGGGAAAAAGGAATGGGGGAGGAGCACGTTGGGGGCACTATCTTGGGACATAGGAAGGAGGGAATAGAAAGGGACCCCACAGGATGAGAAAGGGGACAGACTCGGGAGTAATCTAAGGAAATATTGAGCTCTCTCCAAGTTTTCCGCAAACATCTGAAAACCTGGCTTTTCTCAAAAAATGTAAGTCTCCCTCCAACTTAGGAATCAAGGAAACTCTTATATCTTGGCATCCCAAGTCCTCTAAATTTTCTTCACACTTCTACCTCTAACCCTCTGTTGTAGTTCCTTCCTATTTCTCCTACTGTAAACTGCGTCGAGCTCTACGAAAGTGGAGATGATGCGGTATACAAACCTAAGGATTAGATTAGATGCATTGAGATGGTGCAAATGAGAACATCAGGATTGAGGAATGCATGGGAAAAGACCAGAAGATCTCAGAAAGGGATTGTAAAATGTACTCATTTGAATGGAATGGTTTTATGATTCTTGGGCAATTTTTCAAAACCCCTCTTCAACCCCTGCCTCTGGGAATTGTGCATCTAACTTTACATGTAGCAGATATAAAGCGCCTCATAGATGATCATTTTTCTACTCTTGAAGCTTAGTCATTTGGGGATTTCAGTAAAGGTTTTCAAATGGTTTCAAGCTAGCAATCTGTCAGGTGATGAAGTATTGGGTTCCACGAGAACCCGTAGGGCCAGAAAAGAGGACCTGCATAACCTTTAACCCCCTTTTGTCCCCTTTCTTTTTGCTATCAAGGCTCATCTTCAGGAAAGGCCCTTCTCTACTTTTCTTATGCAAATGATTTTCAATTTGTGGTCCCCCCCCAAGGAGTTGCTCCAGCAGGTACATAGCCCTGTAACCATGCTAGATGTATGCAAATCATTTGAAAACTGTGATTTTGTAACTCTATACTACGAATGTTTAACCTGTAACCTTTGGGAACAACGGGATAGAAAACGAATTCAATAAAGAAATAACAGTAGAGAGAGATCTGATAAGCATTAAATGCTTCAAAGGTAGATGTGGAGGGCCATTTTTGATATGAGATCCTAATCCGAGATTGAACGTTTTGCGGATCACGCAAACAGAAAATACATCTTTTTTTGGTTTTGAAAATGGCCATTTCTCAGATGTGCGTGTCCTCAGTGTATCTTTTTGAACCAAATGCCCCCCCTCCCCTCATATTTGAACACTATGGGGTCAACATTCAAAGCAGTTTAACCAGCCAGAAATGCCTCCTAACTGGTCATTTACAGTGGCATTGAACTGGCTATTTTGGGGGTGAGTCAGCCAGTCTTCAGTGCTTAACCAGCTCAGGACCCCCTAAAAGTCATTCTTCTGTTCATGTGGTAACCTATAGCTGGTTAAGTGCTTTACCTGGAAATTCCATGCTGAACTTCGATGACAGGCTGAATATCGGGCCCTATAGCACTTATATGTAGCGTTTAACCTCAGGGGCCTAGGTACAGAACTGCCTTTATGTCTCCAGTTCTGACTTTTAGATCTAATGTTGCATCTTCCCTTGCAGGTTCCCAAGGAGAAACTCCTTGAAAAGCATCTGCAGCCAACGTATTTGAAATGAAAGGCTAGAAATGGAACAGAAAGATGCTGAGAACCGCTGTGTGGAGAGCGATGAGGGAAATAAAAGCAGAAATGCTAAACAAATACTTTGCTTTGTGTTCACAGTCGGTTACATATGGGAATTGAGTCCAGAAAGTTGTTCATGGAAGAATATGTTTTATCAACAACTTGAAAAGCTGAAAGCGGATAAAGCAGTAGGGCTGGATGAGGGAGTTCAGGTAAGTCCTTCTTGAAATGTGTTTCATAAATCTTTGGAGATGGGAGGATTTTTGCAGAGCAGGTCCATGGTCTCTTCACAACAATGGGAAATTCTGATCAATAAGTCTCATGGAGACACCGTTGAAGAAGAAGAATCCAACAGGATGCAAAATCTACAGCAACATGGACTTACAAAGAAAAATTATGCCAACCAAATCAGATCAGTTACACTTTGTAAAACCATACAAGATGAAAATAAATTCAATTTTGTTTGTTTCAAATAGAATGAATGAGTTTGAAGGTAAAGTTGAGGGAGCTACTCATTGCTATAGTTTAATTCATAAATGCTGTATAAGTTTGAAAAAAGAAACGGATCCATTTGCTTGATATTAGTTGGCAGAAAAGGATTCTAAGTTTTCTTTAATCAACAAAACTGAAGATGAAAAGTGGACCAGTCGCAGAGTTAAGTAGATGGTGTGGACATTTCGGGAACATCCACTGTGGGTCATTTTTGTCTACTCATCCTGTTTGTGAATCCCCCTCACAACTGAGTTTCTATCAGCCACCTACACACATCGACTGGCCCAAAAAAAAAGTTTACTATTTGCTTCAGATTAAATATCGTGTGTGAGAGAAGCAAGCATGTTTATTTATTATTTCTTCACTTCATTTGCATGCATCTATTTCTTAAGGCTTGAATTGGAGAAAAGTAACTAGCTCTCAACCTTTCTTTTTCTTTACATTGTCTATAAAAACAATGAACTAATAAATCTTGGTGTCACTTACTGCAATTTGTGAGGCTGAGCAAGATGGATGTGCAAACAGTGACATTAAACGTACTTTAATATACTTAGCTAAGTACACAGTTGCACTATATTAAGCTACAGACCCTGCCCTGAGTTACTGTACTTCCGTTTATATGCCCCGAGGCCTCCTTTAATATACCCGTCTCTGAGGGCCACCAAAATGGAAAAGCACCAGCAGTATGGAGAGATCTGATATCAAAAATGCTTCAAAGGTAGATATGGAGAACCATTTTTGATATGACATCCAAATCCGAGTTTGAACATTCAAAAATCCAGTCGTGAACATGGCTATTTCGAAACAGAAAAACATATTTTTGTTTTGAAAATGGCCATTGAAAGAAAAACGCACAAGCCATTGGGATATAGGAGGGGCCACAGCCATCCCAGCAGAGCAGTGGGACCTCTAGGGGACACTGCAGTGAACTTCACATAAAAAGGCCCAGGTTTACATCTCACCATAACCCCTTTATAGAGTATGGCGAGCCCTCCAAAACCAACCTAAAACCTACTGGACCCAACTGTATACAACACCAATAGCCCTTATGCCTGCAGGTCTCCCGGCAGAGGTGGTGGAGACAGAGACTGTGTCTGATTTCAAGAAAGCCTGGAATAGTCACGTGGGATCTGTTAGAGAGAGGAAGAGATAATGGTTACTGCGGATGAGCCATTTGGCCTTTACTGCCATCATGTTTCTATAACCATAAAGCTCTATGACCTCACAATGCAGGTGTAAAGAGCTTCAGCCTATAGGAAGAGGAGATGCAAATGTTAAGAGCCTTAGCCAATAGGGAGAGAAGGAGATAGTGGATGCTCTGGATGGGCCATTTGGCCTTTATCTGCCATCATGTGGAATCTGGGTGGTTTTGGTGGGCTCACACTCTCCAGTATAAGTGTACTAGTTAGAGTGGGATATGGGCCTGAGTCTCTATCTCTATGGCTGACTACACCACCCACTAGGCTACTGCAGGAACCTCCTTGCTGCTCTACTTGAACATCTAAAGTTATCATATAGGTAGACATGTACTGTTTCATTCACATCTTTGGGGGTGGGAGGGGGTCAGTGACTACCGGGGGAGTGTGGAGAGGGTCATGCCATCATCCCTCTGGTGGTCATCTGGTTGGTTTGGGCATCTTTTTAGTACTTATTCATTTTTAAAACAGGTCTAACCCCAAACATCCAAGTTGTGCCCTGGACATTTTCTAAAATGTTCGATTATTGCAGAAACATATCCAACTTAGCTCCGCCCAAGCCCCATCTCCAACACGCCCCCCCCCCCTTCAGATTTAGATGCACTGCAGATAACCATCATTAGAAATCCATCTACAGAACGCATTTTGAAAATAGCAAATTGGAAGGTTTGGCGAGATAAATGTCCATCTGCTACTTTACGGCTTAGCCCCTAAATATATAACAGACCTTTTCTCTTTCACAACCAACAGACATAGGAGAAGTTCACATCCGAACTTTGTTTCTCCACCGGTTAGAGGTTGTAAATTCAAAAGTCATCACCAACATCTTTTCTCACATCAAGCAGCTTTATGGGGTAAAGACCTTGAACAACTGCTCGTGCCCACAACTTATAGGGAATTCAGGAAACGCCTAAAAACACATCTGTTCCTGAAGTACTCAATCTTAGTCCTCAACAAATGATCTTTAGAACTGTTATTCACTAACTCTGAACTCTGTTTATTCCACTTGACCTGTAACCTCTTTAATCATTGTGAACCGCATAGAACTTCACGGTCCTGCGGTATATAAACTGTTATTATTATTATCATTATCATCTGCCCCTTTTTTGACATTTTTCTTTTTTGAAAATAAGATAACTGGAGTTTAGAGAGAAAATAAAGGGACTCATTTAAAAATAAACTTTCCATCTGAGAACTGGTATGGAAAAAAAATCCATAGAGATCTGTACCTGCTTTTTCTGGGGACAATTTTTCCCTTCTAGATATTTGAAATAGTTTTGAAAATGCAAAGTTGAATTGCATAGCATTCTTGACCCTAACCCTGCTCCTAGAAAGACCTCTGTGGAATAAAGAGCAAGCCTTGTGTGTGGTGGAAGGAAGCTGGGCAACCTTTAGACAACTGATTTATGGGGAGTGAACAGCCATTTACTGAGTAAATGGCTTTTCAAAATTTCCCTGTTAGAAAAATCAGAAGAAGCTTTTTTACTGAAACCAGAATATCTGCTGAGCTATGTTCATGTGGCAAAGAAGCGAGCTCTCTTTTGTAAGTGGGACATGCTTCTGGACCCCCAGGGGGATAACAGATGAAGGATATTGACTTCTGAGTTACGTGGCATTGTTCAGAAGCACTGGACTATATTAGGGCCCATTCTGTTTTCCAGTCATTGTGTTTTCTTTCTCCTCTGGCGAGAGTTTAAAGATCCCTCTTGATTCATTGAGTCACTCTCCTCTAGACAGGCACCTTTCTATGGTCATGTGACATGCAAGTCTTGTTCTGTATGTCCAGACCTTTGATACAAGAGAAAGTGTCAAAATACCAGGCTCTGATTTGGACTGTGTTCTTTCACGGTGTGTCTCCCCGTAGCTCTGACTTCATGGTAAAACTCACCTTTTGCCCTTGCCAACATATGTATGAGGCATGACCAAATGCGTTACGCAACCTCCCTGCAATGGATTGAGATACCCCAGACACTCATTGTCTACAGGGTTGCCATGCCTTTGAAGATCTCCAGTTGTTTGCAATTGAAGGAAGGAAGATTAACTGGAGAAAGGTTTATAGAGAGTCTTTATTGACTCAGAGGGACTTTTCAGTAAAACATAATATTACCCCTGGGGCTTAATGCTGAAATCAAATGGAACACCTGTTTTTTTTCTTCCTTTTTCTAAATTAAGTCAAGAAGAACTCTTGACTAGAAAAAAAATACCATACATACAGTGAAAAAAAAGATAACAGGAAAAAAATCAATACAGAAATTTATGAACACACTAGAATATTTGGCTATTTGGATGTATAGCAAGTATAACCTGGACATAGACAATAAACAAGTACAATTGTAAAATATTCAAACAACAGAACCCATTACAGCATAATATACTACTTATAATGTCAACAAAAGACATTGTAATGGACAGCAAAGTGGACAAGTGGAGATGCAAAATATAGACAGATAAGACAGAGTATCAAGAGTATTGATGATAAGCATAGAAAAGTAAAAGAACAGCAAGTCCTAAGAACATGGGAACCGAAGAGTTGCTATAACGGGACAGACTAAAGGTCCATCAAGAACATAAGAACATAAGAAATTGCCTCCGCTGGGTCAGACCAGGGGTCCATCGCGCCCAGCAGTCCGCTCACGTGGCGGCCCATCAGGTGCATGACCTGTAAGTGATCCTTTGTCTAAAACCTTTCAATACCCTTTCATCATCCTACCTCTGTCTCTATCTATATCCCTCAATCCGCGTATCCTTCAGGAACTTGTCCAATCCCTCTTTGAATCCTCTTAATGTATTCTGTCCTATTACATCCTCCGGAAGCGCATTCCAGGTGTCCACCACCCTCTGAGTGAAGAAAAATTTCCTAGCATTGGTTCTAAACCTGTCCCCTTTCAATTTTTCTGAGTGCCCCCTTGTTCTGGTAGTTCCCAATAGGCTGAAGAATCTGTCCTTTTCCACCTTCTCTATGCCCTTCATGATCTTGTAAGTCTCTATCATGTCTCCTCTGAGTCTCCGCTTTTCCAAGGTGAAGAGCCCCAGCCTTTCTAGCCTCTCAGCGTATGAAAGGTTTTCCATACCTTTTATCATTCTTGTCGCTCTTCTCTGAACCCTTTCAAGTATCTCCATGTCCTTCTTTAGGTACGGCGACCAATATTGGACACAGTATTCCAGAAGTGGTCGCACCATCGCGCGATACAGCGGCATGATGACTTCCTTCGTTCTGGTTGTAATACCCTTCTTAATATACCCAACATTCTGTTTGCCTTCTTTGAGGCTGCTGCGCATTGTGCCGTTGACTTCATTGTTGTGTCCATCAGCACATCCAAGTCTTTTTCAATGTTACTTCCCTCTAGTACTAATCCCCCCATTTGGTAGCTGAACATTGGATTCTTCTTTCCTATATGCATGACCTTGCATTTCCCCACATTGAAGTTCATCTGCCATTTATTCGCCCACTCTTCCAGTTTGTTCAGGTCCCTTTGTAGGTCCTCACATTCTTCCACGGTTCTAACCCTGCTACAGAGTTTAGTGTCATCAGTAAATTTTATAACTTCACACTTCGTCCCCGTTTCCAAGTCATTTACAAATACGTTGAACAGCAGCGGTCCGAGTACTGATCCCTGCGGAACTCCGCTCGTGACCCTCCTCCAGTCCGAGTAGTGGCCCTTCACTCCAACCCTTTGCTTCCTGCCTGCCAACCAGTGCTTATCCCATCTGTGCACGTCCCCTTCCACCCCCGTGGTTCCACAGCTTCTTAAGTAGCCGCTCATGGGGCACCTTGTCAAAAGCTTTTTGGAAGTCGAGATAAATGATGTCTACTGGTTCCCCTTGGTCCATCTGGCTGCTTACCCCCTCAAAGAAGTGCAGCAAGTTTGTTAGGCACGATCTTCCTTTGCAGAAGCCATGTTGGCTCACTTTCATTAGCCCATTTTTGTCAATGTGCTCATAGATGCTGTCCTTTATCAGTGCTTCTACCATCTTGCCCGGAACCGATGTCAGACTTACCGGCCTGTAGTTTCCCGGGTCTCCTCTCGATCCCTTTTTAAAGATAGGTGTAACATTTGCTATCCTCCAGTCCTCCGGGATCTCGCCAGTTTTCAAGGATAGGTTGCAAACTCGTTGGAGTATTTCCGCTATTTCGTTCCTTAGTTCTGTTAGTACCCTTGGGTGGATCCCGTCCGGGCCTGGTGATTTGTCACTTTTCAATTTATTTATCTATTGGAGGACATCCTCATGGCTCACCTTTATTGTCGACGGTCACCATTGAAGATCTCTTTGGGTTCTGGTACACTGGATGTATCCTCGCTTGTGAAGACTGATGAGAAGAACTTATTTAACCTATCAGATACCTCTTTTTTTTTTTTTCTTTTATCACTCCCTTTCTGTCTCCATCATCCAACGGTCCTACTTTCTCCCTCGCTGGTTGCTTTCCTTTAACGTATTTGAAGAATGATTTGAGATTTTTTGCCTCCCTGGCCAGTCTTTCTTCGTAATCCCTTTTTGCTCTCTTAACCACTCTATGACATTCTTTTTGGCAGTTTCTGTGTGCCTTCCAGTTTTCCACGGTTTGGTCCTTTTTCCATTTCCGGAACGATTTTTTCTTGTCTCCTATCACTTTCTTCACTTCATTGGTTATCCATACTGGGTCTTTCTTTGGTTTTTTTGCACCCTTTTCTAAATCTGGGAATGTGCATAAGCTGTGCTTCTTGCACCGTGTCCTTGAATAGGGACCAGGCTTGCTCCACAGTCTCTGTTTTCCGTGAGCTGTTTCGGAGCTTTTTTCTCACCATTGCTCTCATAGCATTATAGTTCCCTTTCTTGAAGTTGAGCGTTGTCACCCTTTTGATGTTCCTACTTCTAGTTTGTACTGTATCATGTTGTGATCGCTGTTTCCTAGTGGTCCTACTACTTCAACTTCCTTTGCAGGTCCCCCTAGCCCATTGAGGATTAGGTCGAGAGTGGCATTCCCCCTCGTTGGTTCCTTGACGAGCTGTTCCATAAAGCAGTCCCTCACTGCCTCTAGGAATTCTGTTTCCCTCGCACAGTTCAAGTTTCCAATACTCCAGTCTATTCCGGGGTAGTTAAAATCCCCCATCACCAGCACGTTTCCGTTTTTGCATTCCCGCCTCAATTCTGCTGTCAGTTCTTTGTTGTTTGCTTCCGTTTGTCCAGGTGGTCGGTAGTACAGTCCCCATTTTATATCAAAACCATTTCTTCCTGGTAATTTGACCCATAACGATTCCAATTCTTCCGCTTTTGTTTCCATATCTACTCTGGTCGATTGAACGGTGTCCTTTATATATAGTGCTATTCCTCCACTCTTCTTGTGAGTTCTGTCTCTTCTATAGAGTTTGTACCCTGGCAGTGCTATATCCCATTTGTTTTCCTCATTCCACCATGTTTCCGTGATTTCAATGATGTCTAGGTCCTGTTTTTTGGCTGTGACTTCTAGTTCTCCCATTTTGGTCATTAGGCTCCTCGCATTTGCGTACAAGCAATTTAAGTCCTGGTCCTTTCTTTTCCCTGCTGGTTTTCCTTGTGGTTTACTCCTCTTACCGTCCCCTTTTTGAACTTCTAGTCCCTGATTTCTGTTCCTTTCTTCCTCTTTTTTGGCAACAGTGGCCAACCCAAGGAGGAAAACAGATTTTATGCTGGAATAAGCAGTACATTTCTCCAACATGGGGTTCAGTGTGGTTCTTATTTGCAAGGAAAAGCACGCCACTCTGAACTCTGCTCCTCCTCTCCAGCAGCTGACCTACCAGCCAAGGGGAAAGGATTGGGGATTTAGCTCATACCTTTTTCAGATTTGTCCATGAGGCAATTAAGTGTTAAGTGAGCCTGTGCCTTAACCCGGCATTAGCTTTCAATATCTAATCTTGGTCAGCTGCCAGAGGTTGTCTGGTTGCCGGCAAATATTCAGACGATGCTCAGATACCTGGCCCGATAAAGTTAGGAGTCTTACCTGGTTAGGGGTTTGAAAATCACCGCTAACCATGTAAATCCACAGGTAAAAAGCAATAATTCAGATATCCTTCCACTGGAAAATGATTTGCAAGATAAATCCTTATACAGAAAGACTAATATGATAGCAGAGTTGGACAAGAAGTCCGTGCTCTAGACCCAGCAATAATCAGATTGATTTAATTATTTGTCATGCTTTACAAAAGCTCTGTCTTGGCTCCTGAAATCAGTGGGACACTCTTATTAAATTTCCTGAACTTCACCACGCTGCAATAGCAATAAAAACAGAGAGCGAGACAATTGTTTAAATGCTGGGATTGACAAGTGACATTGATTAATGGTGTTTTTGTTTATTGATCTGGCTGAAACCCAGCTATGAGGGCTGCATTTTCAAGACCCTTCTGCTTCAAACATACAAAAGCACGGAGGTATTAAGCCTCTTAAATCACCCACATTAATATATTTCTACAGATCACTACATTCCATCTGACAGTTTACAGTTATTTAAAATTTAATATACCAGCTAGCCCACTAGGATTCGGGCAGTTTACAATTATACATATAGAAAATAGAGTGGAAAAAAAAGAACTCCACAAATTGAGAGAATAAAACTAAATCATTCATTCAAAAGATAAAAGAAAGAGGGGGAAAAACCCCCAACACAAACACACATTATACAAAAGCTAAAATTAATGTTCAGCTATATCTCCACTTACTCCCAAGTACGCTAATAAATCCTTGAGTCCCCACTGGAATGACTATTAAAAGCCAATTTAAAGTAATGTGTTTTCAATAGGATTTTATCGTTGTTTTAGGTCATTTCTGCTCAAACAATCTTGGGCGAGTTGTTCCAGGGAACTTTTATGCTATTGCATTTCTAAGTCAACTAAATGGCCAAACAACTGGCTATTGAGTTCGCTGTATTCTGTCTTCTAGATCTAACCAAGTAAAGGATAAGAATAGCCTTACTGGGTCAAACCAATGGTCCATCTAGTCTAGTAGCCTGTCTTCACGATAAACAATCCAGATCAAAAATACCTGGTAAAAACCAAAATAGTAGCAACATTCCATGCTATCTATTCAAGGCAAGCAGTGGCTTCCCGTTGGGCTGAACGCACATATCTACTACATCCTCAACCTAAGGAAATAACTAGTCGGGTGACCTGCGTTCTTCCTTTTACACCTGATGTACATATAGTTCAGCAATATATACTGAAGCACTGGCATATAGTGCAATTACATGAAGGGTTTGCTTTCACTAGAGGCAGAAACTTGAAAGAATATCTTTCCCCTTCCTTTCATCCCGCCGGTAGACGATGATGTACAAACAACTGGCCATTTTCCTTGTGGACAATGTAGTCTATGCACCTGTTCTTTTTGGGTCAGATTTTATATTTAAATGATAAAAGAATTAAGTTGAAACATCATTCTACCTGTTTAACTACTCATGTTGGATATGCTATATGGTGTCCATGCGGCTTGGTCTACATCGGCGAAACCTCCAGGGTCTTGAAGATGAGACTGATTGAACACTGGTCTCGATTACGTCAGCAGAATATGGACGCACCATTGGTAGCCCACTGTATCACAGCTCAACATTTGTTCACAGATCTGAGATTTGCTGCTGTTGAAGTGGTAGTGCCCTCTTTAAGAGGTGGAGACACTACTGCCATTTTGCTTCGCAAAGAACGACGTTGGATATTTTATTTAAATTGTGTTCATCCATTGGGTCTAAATAGAGAATTTGATCTATGATGCATTGTATAAATTGGTTTCTCAAATTGGCCAATGTTTAATTTCCTCAATGTGATCTAGCCTCTGTTTCCTTCATTTTCTTATTTATTTTTTATTTTCATTTTCATTTCATTCTAATTTTAATTTCATTCTTGGTTTATTGCTTTTCTTTCTCAGCTTTGTTTGTTCTTTTTTCATTCTAGTTTTATTTATATTTCATCCAAATCGTTTCCATCATTTTTTTGTGCTGTATGGTTTGAGTATATTCGGATGGTTTGGAATTTCATCCTACGTGGCTTGTTATATAGATATATTTTTCACACATTATTTCTTTATTTCATTCATAATTTATTATTTTTCATTTATTTTTTGTTCTTGATAGTTTGCTGTGAATAGTGTTACTTCAAAGTATATTTGCAACATTTATGTCATTTTCTACGGTGGTCCTTTTGTTGAAGTTTCAGCCTCCACAAGCTTTGAACTCAGCGTCGTGATGTAAATACGTCATTGTCAGAGACACATGACGTTTTATCATGTAATAGACGTGAGTCACGCTGATATTCGGAAATAACGTTGAATTGCATCACTACGCACAATTTAAAAGCGGCTCACGCCAAACGTTAATGCGGAAGACATTGTTCTCTTTACACATAAAACTTGTTTGTGCGGTAGGCTGTTTTACTCTGGTATGTGATTCTGCATCTCTCCTGCATGAAAGTTCTGTTTTTAGTGTGGTATTCTCTAATTAGTTTTTTGTTCATCATTTAAGTTGTTTCGTTGGTTTTTCACGTGGATAATGTTTGACTAAGCTCGTACTGGAAATGCTGGTTCAAGCATAGCCTTATTCCTTTTAGGTAAGTAGGAGGGTAGTTTTGGCAGTTTCTTTTTCTCTTTCCTTTTTTTAGTGAAGTATGAAGTAATTAATGCAAATTTGGGGCCTCTGTGGGTGTGGACGGTGTTTCGATATAGGCACCGTTATTATAGTTCCCCTGGTCACTTCAGTTTGTGTGTAATTTTTTGTTTATTGTTTTACCGGTTCTTTATGGTTTTTTGATCAAGTCTATATGTTTGTTTAAGCCTAGTTTTATTTTCTTTAGAAAGGCAGCTTTTGTCCAATATTCTCCCGAAGAAGACCCGGTTCAGGGTTGAAACGCCTAAAAAGAGAAGGTGTCAGGAGTTCCTTTACATGTCAACGTTGATGGTGGCAGGTTCCACCTTACAACCAGTTAAGTGTTGCCTTTCCTTCAATGGTAGTTTGTTGTACATGATGTTGTAGGTGCTACATACTAGTGCTGCCCAATTCACCGATTCATTTCGGGTGAATCAATTTGAATCGATTTACCCCGCCAAAAAATCGGCCTCCCGATTCATTGACTGGCCCTCCCCCACTCGCCCTCTAAAGCAGGAGCAGCAGCGATGCCTTTTGCTGGCCTGCCGCTCCTGCTTTAGAGGGCGAGTGGGGAGGGTCAGTTGGTAAGTGGCTTACACGCTGGCCTCCCGTTGCTGTGCTCTGATGTCAGAGAAGGGGCGGGACCGCGGCAGAGAGAAGACGCTCCGAAGCCGTTCAGCAGCTTGCAAAGATCACTAGCGCCAGCGATCTTATTGCAGGCTGCTGAAGTTAAGAAGATTGATTCAGGAGGCCAGTGGGAAAGACGCAAGGAGGAGGTGTTGTCCTTTGGGGGGGGTGCGGCCTTCCGGAGGAGGGAGGGTACAGGCCTTCAGAGGAGATAGGCAGGCAGGCCTTCAGGGGGATGTAGGCCTTCAAAGGGGGAGGAACAGGCCTTCAGGGGGGACAGGCAGGCAGGCAGGTCTTTGGGGGGATGTAGGCCTTTGAGGGGGGGACAGACCAGGGGAGGGGGGCCCTGGAGTAGAAGTACATGGAGGGAGGGAAGGAGGGAGGGAAGGGAGGGTTCAAAGAGACGCGCATATGCTGGACTTTGGGGGGGAGAAATAATGGGTCTGAAAATAGAGGAGAGGAAGAGAGATGATGGACAATGGGATTTAGGGAGGGAAGGAACAGAAAGGGAGAGAAGTTGGACACAAGAGATGGTGTGGAGGGGGGATAGAGATACTGGATAGGAGGGTAGTTTGGAAACGAAAGGGAGAGATGGTGGATCCTGAGGTGGTGGGGAAGGAGAGAGAGATGCTGGATGAAAGGGTAGTTAAGAAAAGATGGATCTGTGGATGGAAAAAAAAGAAAGATGCCAGACCTCCGGGGGAGGAAAGGGAAACGGAAGGGGAGGACAGAGATGGCAGATGGATGGTTAGAACGGAGAAAGAAGAAAGAAGGAGACCCTGACAAGCAAGTTATCAGAAGACAACCAGAGCCTGGGACCAACAAGATTTGAATGACCAGACAACAAAAGGTAGAAAAACTAATTATATTTTCCCTTTTGTGATTACAATATGTCAGATTTGATTGTATCCTACCAGAGCTGGTGTTAGACCGCAAATGTGAGCTAGTATTTAAGAGAGAGAGGAAAAGTCTTTTTTGTTTGTTTACACCACAGCGCCAGTGTGGTTAGGAGAAGGCAAAGGGGGTGAAAAGGCTATAAAATAAACCCATCAGGATGTTTGAAAAAAACACCCAATTGGGCAGGAAAATCGAATCGAATCAAAAAACCAGTTCAGTAGGCTGAATTGAATCGAATCAAAATTTTTTTTCCTGAATCGGGCAGCACTACTACATACATTTACACTATTTTCCACATGATAGTTAATCAATTTAGTTGTTACATGATAATTAATTTAGTTGACCACATCTCAATAAATCTTAGCCACATGCACTTTATGTATTTTATAAGTTCCTATGTCCATTAACTTATTGAATTTTAATATAATATGAATTTCATATAGTAAAATGAATAGTATATTCAAAATGAATTGATAGTTCAAAAATATATTTTTTCAATGAGTGATGATTATCTTAATTTCCCTTAAAATATATAATATAATCATAAAATTAGGGATATTAGCAAAAATAGTTAACATTAATTTAGTGATAATAATAAGTTTCAAGTTTAATATAAATTTGATTGATCGCTTATTCAAAGTTCTAAGCGATGTACAAATCAGTAAAATTACAAAATTTAGGGGACAACAAAACAGATGAAACAAACTAAATCTTGTAAGACATATTAAAAACTAATATTACAAACATAGTAAAACAAAAGGAAAGAAAGGTAAGAGAAATACATGTTGTTTGATAGTAAATAAGACATATATGGGAAACTACACTGGGAAGGGAAAGATCATGTACTTCAGAGAAGTAAAAAAATGCAATTGAAATAAGGCTACTAGTCAGGCTTTCTAATTATCAAATGCGTCCTTACAAAGAAAGCTTTTTCATTTACTTTTAAATCTGTCCAAGTCACGTTCTTCCCTTAAATAGATAGGGAGTGAGTTCCATGTTTGGGGGGCTGTGACAGAAAAAATGAATTGCCACCGTGTATTAATGATTTTAAGAGAATGAATTATTAATGTTGATCGTTTGATCTCAATAATCTATTTGAGGTGTAGAGAATCAGTAATTTATAAATAAAAGCAGGAGTTTTGTATAGCAAAGATTTGAAAGTAAGCAGACTTAGTTTATACATTATACGGTGAGCTACTGGGAGCCAATGCGCTTTCTTAAGGAGAGGTGTCACGTGATCAAATTTCTTAGCTTTCATTATAAGTTTAATAGAAGCATTTTGAATAGTCTGTAAACGTCTGATTTCATTGTGGGCTATTCCCTTGAATAAAGCATTGCAATAATCAATTTTAGAGATTACCAAGGAATGAATTAAAATGTTAAGTGATTTGGGGCATAAAAATTTCGAAACTGAATGGATTTGACGAAGTCTGAAAAATGTTGATTTAACAATACTACTAATGTGGTCATGATAGGTTAATTTATGGTCAAAGATGACCCCTAAGATCTTAATGCTACTTATTGATAGTAATTGGAAAAATAAGCTTAGAGCCGTCTTTCCAGGGAAATAGCATAACATTTGATTTATTAACATTAAGAGCTAATCTGTTAGTGTCAAGCCATTGGTGAATCTGTTCGAGTTTCTTATTGATTGCTATTGTTTCAAGAGGATTATTGGGATCTAGCGGATGTAAAGCTGAATGTCATCTGCGTAAGCAAACACGTTAAAGCCAATGGATTGGCAGAGAATCATCAAGGGTGCAAGGAAAATATTGAACAAAAGAATGGACCCTTGGGGAATACCATATGTTGTAAAACTTTCGGAAATTGAATTGTTAAAGGACACAACAGAGGAGCGGTTTGTAAAAGAAGATAAAAACCAAGAAAGGACCTGATCTGAGATGCCAATATACTGGAGTCTGTCTATAAGAAGATTGCGGTCAATTGTATCAAAAGCAGATGAAAGATCAATAGAAATCAGAAGAACAGATTGATGATGATCCAGGAAGATATGAGAATCAAAGAATGTTCTTTAGAGTGATGCTGTCTAAAGCCTGTTTGATTCGGATGTAAAATGTTGGTATTTGATTGAATACCACCTTCTCAGTCAGCTTTGCTAGGAAGGGAATATTTACAATTGGTCTGTAGTTTGATTTATTCTCGGGACTAGTTTTTTGATCCTTAATAATGGGGCGAATAACTTTAGGGAATAAAATTAAGCAAATCAATTATTATTTGTTTGGTAGGGGGTGGTGGACACAGATGATTATAACAATATACAAGACAGGAGCTTGCAATGGTATATATCATAAGAGGTTCC
Organism: Geotrypetes seraphini; assembly: GCF_902459505.1. Lineage (NCBI taxonomy): Eukaryota > Metazoa > Chordata > Amphibia > Gymnophiona > Dermophiidae > Geotrypetes > Geotrypetes seraphini. The sequence continues at coordinate 9,646,926 of NC_047090.1, read as the reverse complement.
AAAGACTGAAGTCTGTATAATTCTATGATATGTCCACCACTGTTAAAACACTCAATAAGGATTACAATTGAATATTTATTTTTAGGAAGATACTTTCAATATTTATTGATTTAGTAAATGCTATTATGGCTTGAATTCAGTTATTAACATTGTTAGAGTTAATTGTTCAATGATTTAGTTTACTTAACACATTATCTTCCCTTCTTTCTGCTAACAATTATTTGATTTATAGGGTTGATATATGTTTAAGGCCTTACTACATAATTTACCACATCCTCCGACAAGGCGTTCCAGAGCTCTGAGTGAAAAAATATTTCCTCCTATTGGTTTTAAAAGTATTTCCCTGTAAATTCATTGAGTATCCCCTGGTCTTTGTAATTTTTGATGGAGTAAAAAAATCGATTCACTTGTACCTGTTCTACTCCGCTCAAGATTTTGCAGACTTCAGTAATAGCGCCCCTCAACCAACTCTTTTCCAAACTGAAGAGTCCTAACCTCTTTCGTCTTTCCTCATATGAGAGGAGTTCCATCCCCTTTATCATCTTGGTTACTTTTCTTTTAACCTTCTCTAGTTCTGCTATATCTTTTTTGAGATAAGGAGACCAGAATTGAATACAATTCTCAAGGTGAGGTCACACCATGGAACAATACAGAGGCATTACAATATTCTTATTCTTGTTTACCATCCCTTTTCTAATAATTCCTAGCATCTTGTTTGCTTTTTTAGTTGCCACCACAAATTGGGCAGAAGGTTTTATTGTATTGTCTATACCACAGATGTCAAAGTCGGCCCTCGAGGGCCGCAATCCAGTCAGGTTTTCAGGATTTCCCCAATGAATATAAATGAAATCTATTAGCATACAATGAAAGCAGTGCATGCAAATAGATCTCATGCATATTCATTGGGGAAATCCTGAAAACCGGGCAGGATTGTGGCCCTCGAGGACCGACTTTGACACCTCTGGTCTACACTGACACCCAGGTATTTTTTTGGCTGCTGAGCCCCTAGGTGGACCCTAGCACCTGGTAACTATGATTTGGGTTATTCTTCCCAATGTGCATCACTTTGCATTTGTCCACATTAAATTTCATCTGCCATTTGGATACCCAGTCTTCCAATTTCCTAAGGTCTGCCTGCAATATTTCACAGTCTGCTTTTGTTTTAACAACTTTGAACAGTTTAGTATCATCTGCAAATTTAATCACCTTATTAATCATTCCAGTTTCCAGATAATTTATTAATAAGTTAAATACCAATGGTCCCAGTATAGATCGCTGTGGCACTCTATTATTTACCCTCATCCATTGAGAAAAATGGCTATTTAACACTACCCTCTGCTTTCTGTCCAATAATCAATTCCTAATCCACAACTGAACATGCCTCCTATCCCATGACTCTTTAATTTTCTCAGGAGCCTCTCATGTACTTTGTCAAAAGCTTTCTGTAAATCTAGATACACTACATCAACCGGCTCATCTTTATCCACATGTTTATTCACACCTTTAAAGAAGTCAAGCAAATTGGTGAGGCAAGATCTCCCTTAGTTGAACCCATGCTGACTCTGTCCCATCAAATCATGTTTGTCTACATGCTCCACAATTTTATTTTTTATAATTGTTTGTTTCCACTATTTTGCCTGGCACTAAAGTCAGATTTATTGGTCTGTAATTTTCTGGATCTCCCTTAGAACTCTTTTTAAAAATTGGTATAGCGTTGGCCACCCTCCAATCTTCAAGTACTACAGATGATTTTAGTGACAGGTTACAGATCACTAACAGCAGATCACCAATTTCATGTTTGAGCTCTTTCAGTACCCTGGGATTTGTACCAATAGGTCTAGGTGGTTTATCACTCTTTAGCTTGTCAGTTTGGCTTAGTACATCTTCCAGGTTCACCAAGATTTCTTTCAGTTCCTCCGCATCATCACCCTTGAGAGTCATATCTCAGTGTTTTGGAAACTCCGCACCATTAAGAAGTATTTTGACGAAGCTTCTTTTAGTTTGTTAGTTCAATCTTCCATTCTGAGTATTCTTGACTACTGTAACATCATATATTTGGGTGCTTTCAAGAAAATTCTCAGAAAATTGAGGGTGGTTCAGAATATGGCTGTCCGCCTTATTTTTGGTCTAAAGAAATAGGAGCATGTTACCCCGTTTTATCAAAAGCTCCACTGGCTGCCATTGGAATCTAGAGCTTTGTTTAAGTTCTCATGCATCTGCTATAAAACAGTATTTGGCATGCTACCAGGTTATCTTATCCCTCATTTTTTTCTGAGTTATACTAACAAGAGCTCTCTAAGAATACACTTGTTTGCATATCCCTCAATTAAATCCTGTCACTATAAAAGGTTCCTTGAGAGAACCTTTTCTTTTCAGGCAGCCAAACTAAATTTATGGCTTGCCAAACTGTTAGAAGCCTCCTCTTATCTTGATTTTAGAAAACAGATAAAAACTCAATTATTCAATGGGCTGGGTTCTTAATGTATTTTATTATTTAACTTAACATTTTTTTATTCCATTTTAAAATTGTCTGTATTTTTCTTACATTGTAAGTATTTCTTCCCACATCGTATGCATTTAACTTGCCGAATCTCAAATGATTTGTATTGTATGTATCATGCTTAATTGTTGTGAGCCGCCTAGAACTTTCGGGTATGGCGGTATATAAAAATAAATTATTATTATTATTATTATTTCCGGTTCAGATCGATCTCTTCCGCAAAGACCAAAGCAAATAATTCATTTAGTCTCTCCACCATGGCCTTATCCTCCCTGAGCGCTCCTTTTTCTCCTTGATCACTGTTAGAAACAGATACTGGGTTTGATGGACCTTCTGTCTGTCCCAGTAGGGCAAGTCTTATGTTCTTATGATTCTGTTATGCCAATTATTACCAATTGGTAGCTAGTCAGTAGCTTGTTTATAATCAAGGTCTTCTTAATTAGAGACTGAGCGTGCATTCAAGTATATGCATTCTGTCGGCATATATTCTTCTGGGAGGGATTCCTTTTTCCATGGAATCTGTATTAAATTCTTGTAGTCCCTTCTTTTGTATTGAAGAACTACTTCCGGTATTTCTAGCAGCACTCTCCATAATCATGCTTATTGTGATCTCTAAAAGCAATGTTACTTACCGTAACAGTTGTTATCCAGGGACAGCAGGCAGCTATTCTCACTAGTGGGTGATGTCATCAGACAGAGCCCCGGTACGGACGTCTCACAAGCACGTGTTGCTTGTAGAAACTTAAAGTTTCTAGATGCCCGCACCGCGCATGCGCCGGTGCCTTCCTACCCGGAGATCCGGGCGTGTCTCCTCAGTTCAGGTAGCTAGCCTGAGAAGCCAACCCAGGGGAGGTGGGTGGGACGTGAGAATAGCTGCCTGCTGTCCCTGGATAACAACTGTTACGGTAAGTAACATTGCTTTATCCCAGGACAAGCAGGCAGGTATTCTCACTAGTGGGTGACCTCCAAGCTAACCTCAGTGGGATGGAGGGGGAGTTGGCGACTTAAGAGAATAAATTTTTCAATACTGTTTGGCCAAACTGTCCATCCCGTCTGGAGAGGGTATCCAGACAATAATGTGAGGTGAATGTGTGAACCGAGGACCAGGTGGCAGCCTTGCAAATTTCCTCGATTGGTGTTGATCTGAGGAATGCTACTGAGGCTGCCATTGCTCTGACCTTATGGGCTGTGACCTTACAAGGAAGTGATAATCCAGCCTGGGCATAGCAGGAAGAGATACAAGCCGCCATCCAATTAGAGATGGTGCGCTTTGATACGGGTCTTCCCAACTTGTTAGGGTCGAAGGAGACAAAAAGTTGAGGAGTGGTTCTGTGTGGCTTGGTGCGATCCAGGTAGAAAGCCAAGGCACGTTTGCAGTCTAGAGTGTGAAGGGCCGATTCTCCGTGGTGAGAATGAGGCTTAGGGAAGAATACTGGAAGTACAATGGATTGGTTGAGATGAAATTCGGAGACCACCTTAGGCAGGAATTTCGGGTGAGTGCGGAGGACCACCTTGTCATGGTGGAATACTGTGAATGGTGGGTCCGCCATCAATGCCTGGAGTTCGCTGACTCTGCGAGCGGACGTAAGGGCTACAAGGAAAGCACTTTCCAGGTGAGATACTTCAGAGGGGCCCTGTTGAGTGGTTCAAACGGGGGCTTCATGAGGTGGGAAAGGACTACATTGAGGTCCCAAACTACTGGGGGTGGTTTGAGAGGAGGGTTAACATGGAAGAGTCCTTTCATAAATCTGGCGACCACCGGATGGGCCGAGAGGGGTTTCCCTTGTAGGGGCTGGTGGAACGCCGCAATAGCGCTCAGGTGGACTCGTATGGATGTGGACTTGAGCCCAGATTGAGATAGGTGTAGGAGATAGTCCAGCACGGAGGATAAGGAAGCTCGCTGAGGTTCCGTTGACTTAGAAACACACCATGAGGAGAATCTGGTCCATTTTTGGGAGTAGCATTGTCGAGTGGCGGGCTTCCTGGAAGCTTCCAAGACCTCCCTCACTTCTTGTGAGAATTGGTGAGGGGTTACGTTGAGAGGAACCAAGCTGTCAGGTGGAGAGCCTGCAGGTTGGGATGAAGTAGTGATCCTTGATGTTGAGTAAGCAGTGAAGGAAACACTGGAAGTGGTACTGGTTCCCTGCTGCTGAGTTGAAGTAGGAGGGAGAACCAAGGTTGTCTGGGCCACCGAGGAGCTATTAGAATCATGGTGGCCCGTTCGAGTTTCAGCTTGACCAGAGTCTTCTGGATCAGCGGGAATGGTGGGAACGCATATAGAAATAGTTTCCCCCAGTTCAGTAGAAAAGCATCTGCCTCGAGGCGATGAGGAGTGTAGATCCTGGAGCAAAACTGAGGCAGTTTGGCGTTGTGGGGAGCCGCAAAGAGGTCTATCTGGGGCGTCCCCCATTGCGTGAAAATTTGGTGAAGGGGGCTGGAATGGAGAGTCCATTCGTGCGGTTGTAGCAGACGGCTTAGTTTGTCTGCTAAGACGTTGTTCTCCCCCTGGATGTATACTGCTCTGAGTAGGGTGTTGTGGCGCACCGCCCAGTCCCAGACTCGTAGAGCTTCCTGGCAAAGGAGGGCCGAGCCCGTGCCTCCTTGCTTGTTGATATAATACATGGCGGCCTGATTGTCTGTGCGAATGAGGATTACCATGTCGTGGAGTAGGTGTTGGAAAGCTTGGAGCGCATTGAAGATGGCTCTGAGTTCCAGTAGATTGATTTGGTGTAGTCTTTCCGCACTGGTCCAGAATCCTTGGGTGCGGAGACCCTCCAGGTGGGCCCCCCATGCGTAGTTCGACGAATCGGTTGTGAGAACTTTCTGATGGGGGGGAGAGTGCATCAGCAAACCTCTGGATAGATTCGAAGAGGTCATCCACCAAAGTAGAGACTGCCGAAGAGCAGGTGTGACTAAGATGCGTTTGGATAGTGGATCGGACGTTTGATTCCACTGTGATGCCAGGGTCCACTGGGGGATCCTGAGGTGGAGTCTGGCAAAGGGTGTCACATGTACTGTGGAGGCCATATGGCCCAGGAGCACCATCAGTTGTCTCGCCGGTAGGGTTTGGCGAGTAGACACCGATTGGCTGAGATGAAGAAGAGACTCCATGCGTTGCCGAGGCAGGAATGCTCGGAGTCGGGTGGTGTCCAGGACCGCTCCGATGAAGGGGAGGGACTGGGTGGGTTGTAGATGGGACTTGGAGAAGTTGATCTCGAAGCCCAAATTCTGGAGGAAGTAGGTTGTAGCCAAGGCCGCCGAAGTGACCTCTGGGGCTGACGGGGCCTTGATGAGCCAGTCGTCGAGGTATGGGAATACCTGTAGACCCCTGTCCCAGAGTGCCGCGGCCACTACCACCAGGCACTTTGTGAAGACTCTGGGGGACGAAGATAGGCCGAATGGTAGCACTCGATACTGTAGGTGCAGATTTCCCACCCGAAATCTGAGGAACTTTCGGGAGGCCGGGTGAATGGGGATGTGAGTGTAGGCCTCCTTGAGATCCAGGGAGCATAACCAGTCGTTCTGCTCGAGGAGGGGGTATAGAGAAGCCAAAGTCAACATGCGAAACTTCTCTTTGACCAGGAACTTGTTGAGGGCTCGAAGGTCTAAAATGGGTCGCAGGTCGCCCGTTTTCTTCGGGACGAGGAAGTACCGGGAGTAAAACCCTCGGTTCAATTGGTCTGACGGGACCGGCTCGACAGCCCGAAGCTGAAGTAAGGTTTGGACTTCCTGAAGAAGCAGGGCGGTCTGCGTCGAGCTTGAAGGATACTCTCTTGGAGGATGGTCCGGGGGGACCCGGTGGAATTGAAGAGAGTATCCTTCTCTTATGATGGTGAGGACCCCTAGGTCCGTGGTTATGGCCTCCCATCGATGGTAAAAAAGATGGAGGCGGCCCCCTATGGGAGAGGCCGAGGTTATGCTCCCGGGGGGGGGCGTCAAAAGGGCTGGGGAGCCTTAGGTACCGCCGGTGGCTGAGGTTTTTGCTGAGACTTCTGGGGAGGTTGTCTCTTCGCAGGCTGTCTCGCAGCAGGCGTTTGTCTGGGCATGTAACGCCGCTGGTAAATCAGGGGTGGCCTGGAAGGTCGAGACTGTTGAGGTTTGGGTTTGGGCCGCAGGATGGATTGAAAGGATTTTTCATGATCCGACAGCTTCTTGGTAACAGTTTCGATAGACTCATCGAACAGGTCAGCTCCAGCACATGGTACGTTGGCGAGTCTGTCCTGTAGGTTGGGATCCATATCGATAGTACGGAGCCATGCCAGGCGACGCATAGCTACCGCGCTTGCGGCGGCGCGTGCCGAGAGTTCGAATGCATCGAAGGAGGATTGCATCAGCTGGAGGCGTAATTGGGAGAGGGAGGCTACCACTTCCTCGAACTCGAATCGAGCTTGGTTGTCTATGAACGGAGTGAACTTGCGGAGCACCGGCAAGAAGAACTCCAGATAGGAAGAGAAAAAGAAGTTGTAGTTTAGCACCCGTGACGCCATCATGGAGTTTTGGTAGAATTTTCTACCAAATTTGTCCATCGTTCTCCCCTCTCGGCCCGGCGGTACAGAGGCGTAGACCTGGGAGGGATGTGCAAGGGGAGCCGAAGCGACTCCGTTGGAGGGTTAGGTAAATGCATGGTGTCCAGATACTCTTTGGAGTATCGGGAGCCCGTGTCAAGGGTCACATCCAGATCCTCCGCCATTTGTCGGAGGAATGATGAGAAGGACAATTGTTCCGCCAGCGTCGGTCTGTGGGACGGGCTGGAGGAGGAGGAGGCCTCCAGGTCCGTGGACATCGGGGAGTGACAAGGAGAATCGGGCACCAGTGTCTCCTCGTACTCCGGGCCCCTCGGGGGGGACACCTCTGATGAGGAGTATCCCCTACGTTGCAGTTTTTTCTGCGGTGACACCTCCGAATGGCGTGAGGAGTGCCAGGATGAGTGTCTCGATCGGTGCCCGTCTCGGTGGCGGGACGGGGATCGGGATCGTCTGTGCATCGCATGGTCTCCCGAGGCCCCCAAGTGGATAGGGCTGGAAGCAGTGGATCGCAACTGGGTTTGCGATGCGGGTTCTTGCGATGCTACCCAAGTCTGGTAAGGAGTACGGAAGAACTCTTCCTGACTATGCCCAGGGCTTCGAGTATCGATCGGAGGTCTGGTCCCATGTTGGCGCGGAGGCGTAATGGGTTCTAATGGCGGCATATCGGTAATCGAGGCTTGCCGCGTGGGCATCGCCGCCCTCCCCCGTTCGTCCTCGTCGGTTGTCGAGGTCGAACGGTGTGGGGGAGGGGGAGGGGGCGGACCGCCCCTTTGGACCGGTACCGGGAGGTCACCCTGTATGGCAGCGATGAGCCCGGGTCCGATGGTCTGCATGAGCTCAACGAATTGAGCTTCCAGCACGGACCGTAGCGAAGCCGATAAGGAGGGATCCGCACCGAAAGGGGGTCCTCCTGCACGGACATCGCGCTCCTTCGAGGCCGAGTGCTTCTGCTTAGTAGCTTTCGGCACTTTGATGACCATTGGTGGCACTGTGGAAGGAAGAGGTACCTGAACAGAGGAGACCGGGGCAGGCACCGACGTCGAGCTCGTGGATGGTGTCGGGGTGAGCGATGCCGGTTTCACCACACTCGATGCAGGAGTGGTCGATGCCGGTTTCGCCCGAACCGGGGAGGTATCAGATGAAGTGGAGGCTGAGGGATCCTTAGCTGCGTCCATCTTGAACATCGATTCCCACAATAGGCAACGCCGCTTGAAAGAGCGTGCCGTAAGGGTAGAGCAAGGCCCGCACGATTTCGGGATGTGGTCAGGGCCCAAACACTGCAAACAGCGCCGGTGAGGGTCCGTGAGTGAAATCGCGCGTTGGCACTTGCTGCACTTTTTAAACCCGGTGATTGGCCGGGACATAGGCCGGAAAATCTCCGCCGCTAAGTCGAAGCCAGTGGGCCTGAGCCACGTGGCCGGCCCGTTCGACCTGCCGGAGGAAATAATCTTCTTTTTTTTTTTTTTTTTTTTTTACTGAAAAAGAAAAGAACTGTTAACTGTAATTAAAAGAAAACGAAAACGCGGACAAGGAAGGCAAATTTAACTGAATTCAGCTAGCGCATGAAGAAGTTGAACTTCTCAGCTCCGCGGAAAAGAAAGAACTGAGGAGACACGCCCGGATCTCCGGGTAGGAAGGCACCGGCGCATGCGCGGTGCGGGCATCTAGAAACTTTAAGTTTCTACAAGCAACACGTGCTTGTGAGACGTCCGTACCGGGGCTCTGTCTGATGACATCACCCACTAGTGAGAATACCTGCCTGCTTGTCCTGGGATAATCATCCTTACATTGGGCCAATAGAAAGGAATTAAACCATACAAAGAATCCCGGTTCCTCTAGGAGCAAAAGGGCAGAGTGCACTAAATTCTAATTAATTGTGATAATAGTCAACTTTCAGATTCTTGCAGTGGCAGAAATGAAGCAGTGGACTAAGATAAGATGAATTTTAAAACATACAACCAGAGAGAGAGAGAGGAGATTTAAATTGTAAAGAAAGGAAAAGAATTACTGATATACTAAAACTCAGCGACTTAGGTCAACAATGATATTGTTTGTAGCAATTGGCAAGAAAACGATGATTCTACTAGTGGTACTTTGACTTTGGGGTGAAGGAATTGGGGGATGGTTCCTTTATGGGTTGATTTAAGATATAATGTGTATTTGATATTTTAATGATTTTATGTGCTTTATATAAGATAAATTATAAATAAAACCGAACATCATGATGAAATGTTTTAGTGAATAGCTTCTTTCGAATAGTCTATGTATAGTATTGGTACATATCCTGGCTGACTCATGTAGAGTCCAACGTACTTACATTGAATGTTGGGATAAAATGCCGAACACGCTGGGCTGCACAGAAGGCTGCGGTTGCTGTGGGGACAATTTCTCTTAGACTGTTCGAGACTCTGCATGAGTATATTAGAGCTTTCTTCAGCTGAAAAGCCTCAGGAAGTGAGGCATAAAATTGTAGAGGTTTACAGAATCAGAAGCTAAGTCACTGCTATTGCTAAGAAGCAAAGATGGCATTTGAGGATTTAAAACATTTGTACAAGAGAAACCTAAAATTGTTGGCCACAAATTGTCAATATAGCTAAAAGAATTATAATGCAAAATGAAATGGCCAAAATACAAAAGTTTCATGGAGTTGTGTCATCAATTCATTAAACATTGTGGGGGCAATATCCAGCCCCCAAAGGTAAGCAGTTTGTAAGTCGCTTCCAGCCACAGGTGTAGCTAAGCTCAAATATTCAATGCCAGCATTGGAAATCTGGGCATGTACAATGACCTGGAAATTAACCAGGCACTGGCTAATACCCTGAATGGGCAGGAAGTGAGCTCATATTGGAATCAGGCAGTTTGGGAAATGTAGTAAGAAAAGAGGGGTTAAGAACACAGGTATCTATATATATTCTGATATTGAAGCTCTGGTTTTCTGTAACAAGAGGAGTTCTTGTGTATTTGTTGGAAAATGAATAAAAATTAAATAATTTAAAAAAAAAATTCTAGTTGCCTTATCTCAAGAAATATATAGCAGCACTAGAAAAGGTTTGAAGAACAGCAAGCAAGATGATAAAGGGGATGGAACGACCAAGATGATAAAGGGGATGGAACTCCTCTCGTATGAAGAAAGACTAAAAAGGTTAGGGCTCTTCAGCTTGGAAAAGAGACGGCTGAGGGGAGATAGGATTGAAGTCTACAAAATCCTGAATGGAGTAGAACGGGTACAAGTGGATCGATTATTCACTCAATCAAAAATTAGGGGACACTTGATGAAGTTACAGGAAAAATACTTTTAAAACCAATAGGAGGAAATATTTTTTCACGCAAAGAATAGTTAAGCTCTGAAACGCTTTGCCAGAGGTTGTGGTAAGAGTGGATAGCTTAGCTGGTTTTAAGAAAGGTCTGGACAATGTCCTGGAGGAAAAGTCCATCGTCTGCTGTTGAGACAGACATGGGACGGTAGCATAGAATGCTGCTACTTTTTGGGTTTTTGCCAGGTACTTGTGACTTGGATTGGCCTTTGTAAAGACGGAATACTGGGCTGGATGGACAATTGGTCTGACCCAGTAAGACTATTCTTATGTTCTTTTCCTGTCATAAGCAGCATCAGATATGCCTTACCTTTTGGGTTTCTGCCAAGTACTTGTGACCTGGGTTGGCCACTGTTGGAAACAGGATCCTGTCCCAGTATGGCATGCTTAGGTTCTCTTTTTATGTAATTTTTATACTGTACACCGCTTAGAAACCTGATTAAGCGGTTTAAAATTTTTTTTAATAAACTTGAAACTTCTTATCTTGAGGCTGACCTAGGTATGGAAGAGCCGCTCAGAGTTATCTGAATCATATACCTGTAGTGTTCAGTGGTCCTGAAGCTATTACATGCTATTAACTGCATTTTTTTTTCTTCATCAACGAATGGGGTTATTTCTTAAATATTCATATACTGAATCCGCAGTGGAATATGTTATTTAAAAAAAAAAAAAAAAGCAGCTAAAAAAGGAGAGAAGTAGCCAGAGGAAAATGTGATGCTACTTTCTTTTCCAGGCATGGGGCAGCGGGCTTGATGATTTTGCAGTATCTCAGCACACCTTCAGTTCTGAACATAGCTGAAATGAGTGCGACCTCTTCAAGGGGAGAAAGCGTGGGCTGTGATTTTTTTCTTTGTGGCCTTATTACTGCCCTTCTGTGCTATGCAAAATGAAAATATCATGGCCTCACACAGTGTATGCTGGATTGAAGAAGTACAGGCAGTCCTTGAGTTACAGATGCCCAACTTAAGTAAAACTCATACTTAAGAATGTGGTTGTGGCTTCGTTTGATTTCACTGAGCAGAATTTCCAGTGGCATTGACTCCTACAGATTCAGTGAATGATTCATGGCCACATTAAGAACAGTGTGTGGTTGTGCCTGCTGTACCTTAGAGGGAACACTGGCCAGGGGCAGTTGGCCCTTTCGTCAGCTGGGAACAGAATCCTAAAATCTACAAGTTCTGAGTTACATACAAATCTGACTTAAAACGTAATTCGTTCTTAACCCGGGGACTCCCTGTAACTTTTTAAATCGGTATCCTTTCTGAAATGTTCCTTCCTAATGCTGAAAAAAAAAAAAATCATTGCTTGGTGATCCCTCTAACTCTTAAGTGGGGATTGAAAGCTGGATGTTAGTATTATATTCGAAAATATCAGTGCAGTAAACATTAATTGCTCTGCTATGAAGACACTCACCTACCTTTCCTGGAGCCTGAAAGGAAATCTAATTGCACAGAAAAGGTTAAAAGTAATCTAACGAGTGCCACAACCCTGTTCGGAGCAAATGCCATCAACAGGGCATTGAAAGCTTATACCGTAATTCCTGGGGCTGTGCGGTGTTAGAATGTATTTTAATGTAACACTGCCCCCTAGTGCCTCCATTTGCAAGGGAGCTGAGTGGACAAGCTTGAGAGGAGTGGAGAGAGGGGGGAAGGAGGCAAACCAAACCTGAAATAAGAGAAATATTGCTTAGGCTATCATCTTGTGGTTTTCTCTTTCTGGAACAGAGCTGACCCCCTCCCCCTCCTGAGATTTTATCTGTTATTCAAAGTCAGACATAAATGGGAATGGCAGCTCCACTGCCTGCAGACACCAGCAGCCACCTCTGAGTTGCCAGGGTCCCTAGACAAAAATGTTTCTAAAAGCCAGAAGAAATCTCTCTTCTCAGTTTAAATAGGGGACTTGGCAATTAAGAACTAGAACCTTATTTCTCTCCCCCACCCCCCTGGGAAAAAAGCAACACCGTAAGAGTCAGTGGTATTTCTTTCAGTACATGTAATGAGGAACTATCCCCAAAACACCCTCGCCAAAGCCCCCACATTTTCACTGCCAGGAAATGTATCATCGGTACACACAAACTATTAACATTACTTTCCTACATCAGGTACTGACTTGGCCGGGGGCAGGGTAAACACTGATGACCCCTACTGACACCCCGTATCTTCACTATTATCACCACGCTCCCTGGGCCGTACATAAGAATAGCCTTACTGGGTCAGACCAATGGTCCATCTAGCCCAATAGCCGATTCTCACGGTGGTCAATCCAGGTCACTAGCATCTGGCCAAAACCCAAAAAGAAGCAACATTCCATACAGAATCCCATAGAATAGAAAGATTCCGGAATCCCAAAGAGTAGCAACATTCCATGCTACCAATTCCATATTTGAATCCCACAAGTCTCTTTAGCTCCAAGTCAGCAGGGCGTATGAAAAGGGGGAGGGGAAAGGGAAGGGAGTCAAGTTCCTGGGTGCAAAGGATTTTACCAGACAGAGAAAAATCTGGGAAAACCGGGGCCTCTATACCTCTACCATTCCTTTACTGTGATTAAGGGGTTGGTGTGGTTCTCAGAAAACTATGACTGGAATATATTTATACCGGGCTATAATCTGTTCAGGAAAGGCAGGGTAGGCAGAAAGGGAGGTGGAGTGGTATTATAGGTTATAGATAATATTAAAGCCATACAATTGGAGGATCTATATGATACAGAAGTGGGTCAAACTGAAAAGAGGAAATGTATAATATATTTACAATGATGTGATATACAGGCTTCTTTCACAGACAGAGATTTAATTGAAGATATTCAAAATATTGCTGTGAAAGATGAAGTATTACTAAAAGGTGATTTTAATATGCCAGATGTTTATTGGGGTATCCATTTTTTGGGGTTTTCTAAAAGTTGAGAGATCCTGGATTCTGTAGAAGGAGAAATGTTCTAGCAATTGGTAATGGAACCCATGCGGGATGGGGCCATACTGGTCTTAGTGCTTAGGAATGGGGAGAGGGCACTGGTCTTTAACCTAAGGGCCGGCACGTGAGCAGACTGCTGGGCACGATGGACCACTGGTCTGACCCAGCAGCGGAAATCTTATATTCTTATGATGTTATAGCTGGTGATCACCAGATGGCATGGATTAATATAACAGCTCCTTAACAATGATGTAAAGTTTAATAACAATCCTTAATTCGGAATGTCCATAAACAGTCCCAATATCCAGATCACGAATAAAAGTAGTGTTAAATGTTCAAGATTATCCTGAAAAGCCTTAGCCCCACCACTCCACCGCTAATATATATCTTAATCCGCTAATACCGCTATTAAGATATATATTAGCGGTAGAGTGGTGGGGCTGAGGCTTTTCAGGACAATCTTGAACATTTAACACTACTTTTATCCAGTATCTGGATATTGGGGATGGTTTAATATAAGACAGATAGAGAGAGGGTTCATTCAAAAGCGAAGGTTCTAGACTTCAAAAAAAACTTTGTTGAGATGGCAGATTACCTCAAAGTTTAGTTAACTGGATGGGAACATCTGGAAGAGTTAGGAAAGCAGTGTGAAAAATTAAAAGAGTTATTTTAAGGGCAACAAACCTTATAACAAAATAAGAGGAAAAGAAGGCCATTATGGTTCTCAAAGCTAGTAGCTAAAAAGGTAAGATAAAACTGGTTACCCTTCATAAACTGAAAGAGATGGTAGAAAAGAGAAGACAGGTGACACTATCTAGAAAAGCTAAGAGGAGCTGGTAAAGTAGTCAGGAAAGAAAAGATGCAAATTGAAGAAAACCTAGCCAATATGATAAAATGGAGGGACAAGACTTTTTTTTTTTTTTAAGTTATGTTAGTGATAGGAAGAAGTACAAAAGTGGCATTGTAAGACTCAAAAGTGAAGGACAAGAATATGTAGAAACTGATAAATGTAAAGTAGAGGGGTCAGAAGAAGACAAACTGAAATAGGAATTAAAGTATGGTAGACCCTGAATGACTTTGAAGGGAGTGTGTTCATGTGGAGCTAGCTAAAGTAAAGGTGGACAAAATGATGGAGTCGGATAGCATACATCTGAAGTTTCTGAAGAGATTGGTAGATGTGTACTTTTGTTTTAAATATTTTGTTTTAAAATATGATTATTCTAATATACACTTAGGGCTCCTTTTACTAAGCTGCGATAGCGGTTTTAGCGTGCGCTTAATGTGTGCAGAATTGCCGTGTCTGCTAGACGTTAACGCCAGCATTGATCTGGCATTAGTTCTAGCCGCATAGCGTGGGTTTAGCGTGTGCGGCAATTCTGCGCACGCTAAAAACACTATCGCAGACAGACATTTAAAGGAGTTGATTTATGGCGTTTTGTAAAATATACACTGGAATTTACTATAAAATGTTAAATTGGGAATTGCAATCTGTCTTAGAATTATTTGAGGCTAGTTATTAGAAATATATACATTTTAAAATAAATTTAAATTAAAAATAATAATAATATCAACACATGAAAGCAAGACCTACATATTCTTCAATAACGTATTAAAAAGAAAAAAAAAGTTACAAAAATGTACAATATCGAGCAAGCATTATAGCTGGAAAGCTAATGCTAGGCCATGTCCAGGCATCTGCAATGAATTTCCAGGTTTGTGATCCTATTTACACAGTTAACTGGCTAAGTGCCAACTCTGCCTCTGGAATCCACCCCCCCCCCCCTTCCCAATGACCTGTTTTCAGTTCAGTGCTAACCAGTTAGTTTCAGGGGCACTAACCTGTTAAGTGCTGCTAAAAATGACTGGGTTATTTAACCATCCAGGAGTCGTTTCTGGCTAGTTAAACTGCTTTGAATACCGACTAGACTTACCTGCGTACGTTCTGGTTCAGCAGGAACTTGTCCAACTTTGTCTTTAATCACTGGAGAGTGTTTTCCCCTATAACAGCCTCCGGAAGAGCGTTCCAGATTTCCATTACTCTCTGGGTGAAGAAGAACTTCCTTACGTTTGTACGGAATCTATCCCCTTTTAACTTTAGAGAGTGCCCTCTCGTTCTCTCTGCCTTGGAGAGGGTGAACAACCTGTCTTTATCTACTAAGTCTATTTCCTTCATTATCTTGAACGTTTCGATCATGTCCCCTCTCAGTCTCCTCTTTTCAAGGGAGAAGAAGCCCAGTTTCTCTAATCTCTCACTGTACGGCAAACGGGTCTCTTCCAAGCTGACGGTCATCTGATTAGTCTAGGGCTGTTGCAAAGATGATGCTGCCCTCAATTTCCACCATTTCCTAGGTCTCTTCTTCTGATGCACATTCTACACTCTTGTCATCTTTCTGGGTAAATTCTTAGGTTGTTCCGGAGAAAGATATTGGAACCCGGTACTTTTGTGATTGGTCAGAATCTCAAACTGTAAGGGCCCTGAAACTGATAGCATGTAATAGCAGCACTAAACTCCAGGTACATTAAATAAAACATTAGTTTGGGATTGTGTTTTGGATTCTCTCTCACATTATTGCCATGTTTTATTCATACTCCACATTGGCAGTCTCTATGTTCTGGTAAGACAAGTTGCCCACAAAGTGATCAAACGCTCCTGTTGTTCAGAGCTTGGGCCCCTTTGATGTTTCATGACGTGACATCTCAGCTGCATGCTGGACTTCTCAAGTGACAGGAACTGTGCTAGTGACAAGTTCATGAGAGTGGGTGCCAGCCATACTGATTTCCTGTATAGAGAGGGGGAAAAGAAGCTTTCTTCTTTGTAGCAAGGGCTCAGTTGGATCCCTGGTATTTGATGTGTATCTTGCAGCATTAGAAACTGAGATATACAGCTGGGGTTGATTTTGTGGTAAGCAAAGAAGTCCTAAAGAGGGTCTACTGGAAGCCTCTTTTATAAAGACACACAGGTGCTCTAAGATCTTTTGTGGTTGAGAGCACATATTAAGCACACATAGTCACGCTTTTCTTAAAAAGGGAGCTTTCTTTCCTGAGGGGTGTGCACGCATTAACTGGTACACGTACACAAACCCTCATGCACGTACGCTGTCTCAGGAACCAATGCAAACAAGGTACCTTCTTTAAGAAAGTGATCACTTGTAACGACATTCATTTAAAAAAAAAAAAATGGCATGAGAAATTATGGGTGCCCATCCTTGATGCTTATGGCGTAGATAGGGGAGAGTGTAGTGTAGTGGTTAAAGCTACAGCCTCAACACCCTGAGGTTGTGGGTTCAAAACCACACTGCTGCTTGTGACCCTGGGCAACTCACTTAATCCCCCCATTGCCCCAGGTACATTAGACAGCCTGTGAGCCCACCGGGTTTGAGTACCTGAATAAATTCATGTCAACCGTTCTGAGCTCCCCTGGAAGAACAGTATAGAAAATTGAATTAATAAATATTTAACAGGCCAGACGTGGCTCCTGGCTGGTTAAATTGCCTCTTTGGACCTAACCAGTCATTTTCAGCAGCACGGATTGCTTTTCTTCTTGCTAACCATATTGGATTTTGCAAACCACGTGCCTTGTTGTTTCCTTGGAGTAAGCGGAGAGTTCCGCGGCAGTCAAGAAGGATGTTCAGGGGCACAAGTTCAGTAGGCGCCTATCCTCATAGGCATGATTCTACAAAAGATAGGTGTGTTTAGGGGTGGAGAAAGACAGGAACCACTAGGCACAATTCTCTACAGGATTTAGGCACCTATTATATAGGCCTTTAAAACTCTGGCCTACATTACAGGTGCCTAAGTTTTAAGTTTGACACTAACCACTTATTTTCAGTGGCATTAACCTCCTTCTCCTCCTGGAATATCCAGAAAGCCCCTCAGGATAGCGTTTCCTCCTTCCCAGCCCTCCCAAAAGAACATGAAATTCCCCTATTGATCCCCCTCCCTTTCTTCCACCCCTAGGAAGAACATCCAGAACCTCCCACCCAGATTCCCCCTCCCTTCCTTCACCCTGGAACATCCAGACTCCCTTCCCCCTCTAGCCCGTCACAGCTGCCTTTTCAAAATAATAGCCACAAGCTGCAGCCACGCGGTACTCAGCAACAGGTAACATCATTTTTCCAGAGGTTACACTGGCTACTTATAGGTCTCCATTATCACTTTTCTCCTTAGCAAGTAACATTAAAATATTAAGGCTTTTAGTCCTCCCTCTTTTTATATTTGTTGATTTTCTAAATCTTTGGAGATCTAATTTAGTTTCAACTCTTGACTTGTTCTTGCCATTACTCCCCAGTAACTGACTGACTTCGTTGTTGTAATCCACAATGAACCAGGAACCTTGAGATTGTGGACTATAAGAAATGTACTGTAGACGTTAAAAGGGTTTAAAAGTCTTTGCACTTCCAATGAACTAAGCAGCCAATTATTAATCGGCGAGGGGCCGAAGGTGGATCTTTGAGGCATGACAAGGTCCCATCCTGCTCTACAGACTGCATCGTTCCGCGTTCAGCGCTAGCATTGCCTGCATATTTCCAAGCAGCTTTTGAGCAGATGTTTTTGGCTCAGGAAATAAATTTTATTAGGAATGGCATCTGTTTTGGCTCAGCAAACTGTTACTTTGACAAGTTGTACTAGGACTCATAAGATAATGCAGAGTTACTTTGAAGATGACGTGATTTGCAGTAGGTCGCTTTAATTATAGTTGCTTTTAATTATTCTTGCTAGCTATATAAACATTAAATGTGGAAACAGTAGCACAGATGGCCAGTGCCTGAACTGCAGGGCTGGCGCGCTTCGTTCGCCGTCTTTTATTTTTGCCAACATTATTTCTTGCATCAGTTTGTAACTAACAGCTCTTCAAAAACCACGATTAGCTTCACACGAACAAAAGTCACTATTCCTAAAAAAGAAAAGGGAGAAGCAGCCACTCTTCCTCTGGAGGTTTTCTGATACCACAATCAGAGTTCAGCATCTGAATTTATAACAGAAAAAAATGTTCTTTTTAACTTTTGCAGTTGGTAACTTGAAACTCTAAAAATGAATGAAGCCTTTCCAAGAGGAAACCATTTGTGACATTTTGCACTGCGATGTCTGCCCTTTCATGAATTCAAAAATGAAATGCAACTAATAAAGGAATTCGCCAACTGAAATCGAAGAACTTGTAGGTGTGTGAGAGGCAGGAAATGCATTTTCATTAGAATTTCTGTTCTTTGGTGTTCATTACTATTACTTTCGCCTTCAGATGCTGAGGAAAGTGAGATCCTGTTTCCATCAACAACATTTTGCTATTCTTGTACAATCAATTATTCTTTCAAGGTTGGACTATTGTAATTCGGTCTATTTAAGCTTGACCAAGAAAAGTTTTCAAAGACTTCAGTTGATCCAGAAGACTGCAGCCAGGTTGATCTTTGCTAAAAGCAAATTTGATCATATCTCTCCGCTTTCGATAAAACTTTACTGGCTCCCAATAATTTCTAGGCCTACCATTTAAGATCTTGCATAGCATCTTTCCTTCTTTTTTTTTAGTTCAAAGAGTTTTATTGATTTTGTAAAATAATACAATACAATACCAACAATATGAGTGTTCCCTGAAGGGGAACATGCATTATTAACAAGCATTAACACATGTGAAGTGTATCGAACAATAAAATAAGAACCTTGTGCCGGCATATGCGAGAAAAAAGGGCGGGTAATAACAAAAGAGAAGGAGTAATAAGCATGGGAGTTGTCATATTATACGTTACCTCTTTCTTGGAATTCAGCAAGACCTGACACAATTAGAACTATTCCAAAACTTAAATTATCTTTCCCCACGTCAAAAGGCATTGCTTACACTGGCAAATTGAGGAAGTCTTTACGTTTCAAAATTATCGAACTCCGGAATAACTTTCCTTTTCAGCTGTGTGATCTGGGTTCTTTCCAAATATTTTGAAAACATCTGAAAACCTGGCTATTTTCAAAACTGTAATTTTTGTCTCTTTCTATATTATTTTAAATTTTATTGTATATTTTCTTTTTTAATTTTTTGTAAACTGTGTCGAGCTCTATTTTTATAGAGAAGATGCGGTCTATAAGCTTAAGGTTTAGTTTAGTTTAGTTTAGTTTATATACTGCTACCAGACACATGTAGCACTGTAGATTAAACACACAAAAGACGGTTCCTGCTTGAAAGAGCTTACAATCGAATTATGACTAGGGTTACCAAGACATCCAGGAAAACCTGGTCATGTCTTCTTTATAGAGGATTGTCAAGGTGCCTGGAGGGATTTGTAAAACCCAAAAGTCTGTCTGGGTTTTGGAAGTCCTTGACCTCAGGGCTGTGTCTGGAGGGTGTCTGCGCACGCGCGGATGTCAACGCAATGACATCATAGACATGCAAATGATGTCATGGCATCAACATCCACGCATGCACAGACATGGTCCTGAGCTCAGGGAGGGTTGTGTAGGGGCGGGGTGGGGACAGAACAGGGTGGAGCTGGAGGTGGAATGGGGTGGGGCAGGGGCAGAACAGGGCGGGACCAGGTGTCTTCTTTTTTTCATAGAGGAAATCTGGCAATCCTAATTAAGACGAAAATGATGAATCAATATATGCTCTTCATATAGGGAAATACAAAGATGAAGAGGTAGAGAGGGAATGGGAAAAAAGCTACTTATCATTTTATAGCGCCGCTAGACATATGCAATCCCTGCTCAATAGAGCTTACAGCCTAATTTAAAAAGGAATGCTGTGTATGGTGTGTGTGTGTGTGTGTGTATTAAGTCCTTTTCTCCTGAAGAAACGGAATGGAGTGAAACAAGGCTCTTGTAGAGGAAGGGCTTTGTTTTGAATTTTTTGCCTTCTTGCCAGAAGTACAGATGGAAGCTGCACATAAGCCTCGGAACTGAGTACTGTATTTTGTTTAAGAAGGAGATGTGTGCCCTCAGTGGTTTGAAGTAGAGAATGACACGGTGACAAAATTCATCACCGTTCCCGTCCCCGCGGATAACAGCGGGAAATGTCATCTTCTAGTGTCTATTTCAACCTCGGTCCTTCTACATCAGCATTCTTCAAACCAAAGCTTGTGGGTCAGTGTTTGTGGCCATTCATACTCTGATTCTTTCCTCTCTCCTTAAAGAATGGCATGAAGATGGTTTCCCGCGGTTATCCATGGGGACGGGAACAGTGATGAATTTTGTCACCGTGTCATTCTCTAGTTTGAAGCCTTCCAGGGATCTGTGAACTTTGAATTTGTTTGTTTAAAGAGAGACGCTGGAGATTTGCAACTGTGAACTGTGAACTATGATGAAGAGGAGATAACGTTAGTGTTTGCAGATCTGCTGTGTGAAAACTTTGTTTCTGTTGAGGTGCCGGGACTTGGCTTGTCTGTGTGTTTGTTTTGTTAAGTGTTTCTTCTTTGTATTACCACACCCTTAGACACTGGGGAGTTTAGTGCTTTTGGTTTGATTTTTTCTCCCATGGGTGGAGCTTTTTCCTGGGTAAGTGCTGGCTGGAAGAGGAGCCGATGATTATAGCAGATCAGTTGTATAGCTGAATACAGAGGCTCTGGCGTTCCAGGGCGTAGCTATGAGGCTCGTTTTGGATAAAAGGATTGTTGAACTTGAGTGAAGCCTACTCTCCCAAGTGTCTAAGTTATTTTGTCAGAATAGCTTTTTGATGTATTTTATTTAGCTGACATAAAGTTACCTTGTGTGTTGTAACAATAAAAACATACATTTTTTTGTATTTACGGTACTTATGACATTTTTAACCCGCTTAAACCTAAGCAGTTTACAAAAACACATAAAAGTCAAGACAACTCAGAACATATATAAAAACCAACAGCTTATAAATTCATTACAGCATTATTCCTTAATTAAAAGCTTCTATAAACAATGTCGTTTTCAGAAGCTCTTTAAAATATCCGAAAGTGATCTCAATGGTCCTGTCATTTTGTTCCAAAGCACTACTCCTGACGCTGAAATCACAGCTGCTCTTATATTTTCGTAGGGACAAACGTGCCGTTCCTTCAGACCTCAATGACCTATGGGGTTGGTAAAGCAACGACACTTGGGTCAAATACCAGGGGATTTTACAAGACAGGTAACCAGAGCAATTTCAGAGCAAGTTGAAATGCTTTCTTTTTAAAGATGCCTTTGACTGTTAGCGCTCTGGACTTGGACTGTCCTCGAATTGCCCGATACTCTTCCCTTTTGCTCTTTGTGTTATTTGCTATCAACTATTGTATTTCTTACCCTTTTCCCTTATATTGCGTAAGTTTTGTCTGTCAAGTATATGTTGTTTGTATTGTTTCCCTGAAAGTAGTATGGGTTTTAGCTATGTACATCACTTAGAAGTACGATTAAGCGATTAATCAAATTTTAAATAAAATTTGAAACTTGAAATTTCTTCAACCAAGGTGTTATATGCTCAAATTTACTCCCCCCTCCCCTCCGATACACACATATGAGACATGCTGCAGCGTTCTGAACATTTTCTATGCTTTACACCGTGAAGAAGCTAGCTCCAAGTAAAAGGCATTGCAATAATCCAATTTTTGGATAACTACAGTCTGTACCACCAGGCGAAAATCCCATTCTGATAGCATTGGTTTGAGTCTACTCAATAAGCACATTTGAAAAAACGCTGCCTTGATCACCGCTATCACCTGACCTTTCATACTCAATATTGAATCTAGCCAGACCCCCCAAATCTCCAACTGCCTACATATTACAAGCTTCATGTTATTTACCACGACGTTTTGAGGTTAAAGAGGATCTTCTTTCCTACCAATGAACATCACATCTGTCTTGGAAAGACTCAGAATTAACCTATGCTCATCCGCCGCTTTCAAACACACAGACAATTTTACATTCAGTTCACTTCTCCAATCATCAAAAAGAATTGAATATCATCAACACAGAATCTATAACTGACATTCAATTTCCAAAAGACAGCACCTAGAGAGACCAAATAAAGATGAAAAAGTAAGGCCGGCAGACTCCATTCCTGATACTTGTTCATTACTCTGGTCTATTTAAGCATCCGTAGCTATGGTACTGAAAATCTAATTTTGCATGAGTTGTCTAGATAGAAAATGTCTGCATGTTTACAATAAGCAGAGATATTAAATGACGTTTGTTGAATGTGGAGACTTTGATAAGATTCCTATAAGGCCGTAAGAAATGCCTGGGTAGCTGGTGACATGTGTAACTAGTAATATGGTTGATTTTGCATTTACGTATGTTAGTGCCACAAAAGTGGATGTTCAGGAAGAGCCAGCTAAGCACCGCAGCAACAAAACTCTGATTTTTTGACAATACTGTTGGTTTTAATCACCAAATATGTGCAGTTTCCCTGTCTATCACTCCTTCAACTCCCAGGTCCAAATGAGCAGCTAATTGACACTCATGAATGGAAGGTATAAATTCTGCCATGAAATATTTAAATTACAAATGAGTGATCCTTTCTTTGGCAGCCTGGACTCCTAGCTAGTACTCCAAGACTATCACTAGGGGTTATCCGTCATCATTTGAACACTTTGAGCTACAAAGGCAGAGAGACATGCAAAGATCACTCTTGCCCCCCTTCCATTATACTGGTCAACAACAAAAAAAAGGTTTTTCTTTGCTACTGAGAACTTAAGAAGTGTTCGTAGTTAATTTAATGATGCTGATTTCAGATCTGTAATTGAAATTCAGCTAGAACCTCAGGTTTCTGAGATACACACGTCACTGATTTTTTTAGACAGTTTGCCGTATTGACACAATATCGCATGAACTTTGTCCCACCAAACTTGTGTTAAGAAGTTTACTCTGAAAACAAACACAAAGACAATAAGGAGACATGTTACTGCCTATGATTATGCCTCTCTTAACTCACACAAAAGTGATGTCAGCATGTTCAGAAATGTTTGAGACACTTGCTTTTACGCTTGTACTGTACATTTGTCTCTCTTTGCAAGAACCAACAATAGTCTCCCATCATACTGGAATTGCACATTCCCTGATATCTGCTTTCCATCACCTTGATGTCTTGATGAAATCTTTCCCCATGCTCATCGCTGACATCACCAAGATTGGGTTGGAAGAAGTCGAGGTGACAATGTAAGAAGTGCTTTTTAAGTGACATTCTGTAATGTAATGTAATTTATTTCTTATATACCGCTACATCCGTTAGGTTCTAAGCGGTTTACAGAAAATATACATTAAGATTAGAAATAAGAAAGGTACTTGAAAAATTCCCTTACTGTCCCAAAGGCTCACAATCTAACTAAAGTACCTGGAGGGTAATAGAGAAGTGAAAAGTAGAGTTAGAGGAAAAATAAAAATAAAATAAACATTTTAACAAGACAGCATTGATCTAAATACTTTGGAAGGTAGAAGAGAGGAGAGAAAGGAATAGAAGCAGAAGGGGGAGCCGTTGAACAGTAGAATTCTGGAGAAATTTAAATGATAGAAATAGAACAAAACAAAGACAAAAGGCAAAACAATAGATAAGATTAAAGATAAATCATAAGCTGGAAAGAAAAATAAAATAAAACTTTGTCTTCAATCCACGGTTTCAGCGTCAGTGATGAAGTGGAGCAAGTAAGTTTAGGAGGAGCGATTGACGTTTCCAGAAAGGGCTTCTTCAGGGAAGAGACTTGGCAGACAGTCCCAGGATGCCTATGTCTCCTCCCCTGCGATGTTCTCCCATCCATGCATTCCCTCCCAGACACACTGCCCGTGCCCCAGCCGCTCCAAGGAGGCTGCCCCAGATGAGGCCCACGGTGAATGCAGGATTCTCTCCTCTGCGGGAAAGCCGCCCGGAGCCGACATTCTGGCACCCATTAGCTGATATGCTGTCAGCATGTTCTCCACAAACGTAATTCTCTGATCTGTGATTACCAAGAAAATTCTGAAAAACCAGCACGAATGCTTCCCAAGTTGCTGATTCAGCTGGGTTCAGCTTTTGTTTAAACGCATCATCTAGGATCAGTTCACGGATTTCGGGTCCAACAAAAACACCTTCTTTGATTTTGGCTTCACTTTTCTCAAAACCAAAACGTACTTCTTAGGTGCTGGTTGTGCAATAAATTGTCCACAGACATAACAGAAATTATCAGGATGGTTAACCCAACCTCGTCTGTCCATAATAATTATAATATCTTGGACAAATACAAACAAAATATAAAAATTCACAGGTAGAAAAAGCAGCATAATCACTTTTTAGTATAAACTTTCAAATTACTGGTATATGTGATCGATGAGCTGTACCTAAAATACAATATTGTGTTACAGAAACAGTAAAATATCAACGCTTCACGATAATGTTATTGACAAAAATGATCTAAACACAAACTGACACATAACTTAAAACCAGGATGTGATAGGCAAAACCTGTTTTCAGATTTAGAATCAGCATGTGGCCCTTGTTAAGGTACAGGTGACAGAACTCCAGTAGCAAAACGCTTGTTGACCAGTGAGAGGATAGGAATGTGAGTCTGGGTAAAACTTTTACATTTTATGAAGGACCCTGGGATTGGGAGTAGGGGACCTGATGAGAGTAGATGGCAGACTTTTTTAAGGGATCAGGAAAAAAAGCATTTTTTTTTTTTCTTACAAATACCTTTGACAACATTATGAGAAAATCAGCTCATACTAGGGTTTTAATTTCTGGGGAAATAGCTTGGAACGCACTCAACAGGGAAGAGGATGGGGGAAAGTCAGCTGGGGACACTCTGCTGCCTAATCCAGCCCCTCATCTCCTGTTGTTCCAGCCTCACAGTTCCTCTCCCTTTTCTTTTTACAGACTAAGCCCTGACTTGTGTATTAGTGGACCGATGCTTCCAGGTGAGGTATTATTGACTTTCATTAATAACACAGCTTTTGAAGTTAACACATGCTGCATTATTTATTTTGCATAATAATGAGCTGTTTTCCATCGTATTATTTAACATACATTAGAGAAGAAAGCTTTTGCATTAAACTGTATTATTAGTAAACAATAAGCATGAACCTGAGGCAATGGAAGGGGGGAAATGAAAGTGATTATGTCACAAGGGAAACTGAAGGCAGGTTTTGGATTTGAACCCTGATTCACAGTCTGCTGTGCTAACCAGTAGACTACTTCTCCACTTCCATCACCCTTCCATTTGGTTCTTAATCTGGGTCCAGTTGGCCATATGTGAGCCCTTTAGGGAAAGGAGAAATACATAGTAACCTCAATGTAACTCACCTTGAGTTGCTACTAAAAAAAAGGTGAGCTAAATCCAAATAAACACGTTTATTCATTCATTTAAGAACATATCATAAGAATTGCCATACTGGGACAGAACAAAAGTCCATCAAGCCCAGTACCCCGTTTCCAACAGTGGCCAACCCAGGTCCCAAGTACCTGGCAGAAACCCAAAGAGTAGCAACATTTCAGAGCTGAGATTGTGATGTCATAGTGCCTCATTCCACCAATGCCTAAGAGCTAACCTCAGCAGTGATGTCACAATGGCTTGACTGTCCTACACTTGGCTCACATAAGAATTGCCAGATCGGGACAGACCAAAGGTCCATCAAACCCAGGATCCTGTTCCCAACAGTGGCCAACCCAGGTCCCAAGTACCTGGCAGAAACCCAAAGAGTAGCAACATTTCAGAGCTGAGATTGTGATAGCATAGTGCCTCATTCCACCAATGCCTAAGAGCCAACCTCAGCAGTGATGTCACAATGGCTTGACTGTCCTACACTTGGCTCACTAAGAACTGACATACTGGGACAGACCAAAGGTCCATCAAGTCCAGCATCCTGTTCCCAACAGTGGCCAACCAGGGAGCAAGTACCTGGCAGAAACCCAAAAAGTAGCAACATTCTAGAGCTGAGATTGTGATGTCATAATGCCTCATTTCACCAATGCCTAAGAGCCAACTTCAGCAGTGATGTCACAATGGCTTGATCCATCAAGCCCAGTATCCTGTTTCCAACAGTGGCCAACCCAGGTACTAAGTACCTTGTAGAAACCCCAAATGTAGCAACAATCTAGAGCTGAAATTGTGTGTGTCTCATTCCACCAATGCCTAAGAACCAACCTCATCAGTGATATCACAATGGCTATACTTAGCTCACATTAGAACATAAGAATTAACTTGCTGGGACAGACCGAAGGTCCATCAAGCCCTGTATCCTGTTTTCAACAGTGGCCAATCTAGGTTCCTAGTGCTAAAACAGATTTTATGCTGCTTATCCTAGGAATAGCAGTGGATTTCCCCAAACCACTCTTCAGTCAATTGATGAGAAAAAGGAAAAACAGTTGAAGTGATTGACAGTAGAGGATTGGAGATAACTTCATTGACAGGCGGTTGACCACTGGGGTGTCATAGGGATCGTTGCTGGAGTTGGTTCTACTCAATTTTTTCATACATGGTATCACTGAAGAGCTATTAAAGAAGGTGTATCTTTTGGCAGATGTGGCAGATCTTTTGGGCACCCAGGGGCCAAAGCATCAATCATGCACAGTAGTGCATGTGAATCACCAACCTCAAAACAGTATGCCAGGCACTAGCAACATGCTGCACTCAGGGATTTAGCAAAGGGGGTAGGCCTCAGTTTCCCTCAGCCAGGCAAGGAACAATCCCAAGTTGTGTTTGGGTCTGTCATTCATAGTTCCAGAGAGAAATGAACATGGGTAGCTCAGAGAAGAGAAATCCAAATTCTCTACAATGTACACCGTTAAATGTTATGAATTTATACTGAAATTCTGCCTTAGAGGAGGTAGGGCAAAGCATGATAAAATAGACATTTAGGCCCCGATTCTATAAAGGGCGCCTAAGTCAGGCCTAAAGTTAGGCATGCTTTAGGCATCCAATCTAAGTGGTTAATGAGCCAATTAAGGGTCTTAACAAGCAATAATTGGTATTTAGACATCCAAAGGACGTAGACGACAGTTTGTAATAGCCACAATTTCATGGATGCCCATGTTTAAAACTCTCACCTAACTCAATAGTGATCCTTCGATTCGATTCACTGAGCAACCTAGGGCGTCTATATCATGCCTATATTGTAGGTGAATGAAAACCAGGTCTACTTTTGAGCTTAGTTTGGGCTTCAAATAGATCTCAATAGAGAACCTGATTTTCTAAAGGACACCTAAAAAGTTAGATGTTTAAACAGTGCTGAACGCCGCTGAGTGCGATTCTACAAAGGACATCTAAACGGCGCCTAACTTTAGATGCGTTTTGCAGAATCAGGACCTTAAAAGTATATATAATGCACAACCAGCAACTATTTTCCAATGGAAAGGAAGTTCCCTAATAAGGCCATGTTGTGTTATGAAGCACTCCACAGAAGGATTGGTAGACTGCAAATTCCACTGGATAACTAGCCAAGTTCGTTACAAAATTCAAGAGGTCATAAGACATAAGTGAGGATGACTAACGACAGAGGCAAGAACAAAGCCAGAGATCACGCAGGGTCTTCAAGGGAAGCCCAACAGACCAGATGGCCTTGTAATCTTTATCAACTGTCAGTTTCCCTGTTTCTATGACACTGCCAAAGCAACTCCAGTTCAGGCCATCAATCTCTCTCTTTTGTGCAAAACTACAGAGCAGCAATTACAACTAATGTTAGCAGAGATAGTTGAAAATGTGCAAAAATATATTCTCCAAAACAATTTGCCAACGAACCAGCTGTGGAGGTGATGAGGCTGTTATGTCATGTACAAGCTCGTGTGGCAATACGCATTCAATTTATAAACTTTAATCTCTATCCATTAAGCATTATTTGCTTCTACTTAAACCTTTTATAGGGTCAATTTATTAAATTTGCATAGCTTTTAAGCATAAATATGCCACATTCTCAAGGTTCAGTGGAGTTCAACTAAAAGAATTATCAGGCATGTTTTGCTGGTTTAATGGCCCCTTTCTTTGCCCCCATTTACATTTATTCTTCTGAATGCTACAACAGAGAACTGGGAAGGCTGCGCGAGCTTTGCAGATCTTAGCACAATGGATGGGTTCACTTTCCTGAACAAAATTGTCTTGTTTTAGGGGTCAGAACACTTTTGCTTTTCCATATGAGAGAACTCTGATGGAAAAAAAAATAAAAATTACGCTGTTTCATATGAACTGAAGAAGCTCGAGAGAAACAGGACATATGCCTGAAGCATTAAATAGAATGACAAGGTCCAGGTTCCAATAAACTTCATGTGTGAGGATTGGGTCATTCCCTAATGCGGGCAAAATGTGCTAATTGTGGAGGTTTGAAAGAAGCATCGTTGTAGAAGGCACGCGTGGTGAATTTGGGAACTGGTGAGGGTGACATTGAGAGCTCAGCAAAGCAGAAAGTGCAAAAAAAACAACAACAACCCACCCCCAGCCAGTGCTGTTTCCTAAGTGTCTGACAAATGTAAAGCGATGTTAGGGAAACAAAGGAGATTGAAGACAACACGGAAGCCCTGAAAGCATTTGTTAATGAAGAGAAGTCAAAGATGAGAATGAGAAAAAGGGAGGTAACTTGATCACTGTAAGAGAAGGAGAGTCAGGCTTTGTGCACTGGACGATGGATAATGGCCCCTGTGTTAGACAGACATCCTGGGTTACTGCTTTGGCTGCCTGTCAGGGCCATCGACAGCCAGGTTGACTGTGGTCCGTAGTGGTTGGAGTCAGGCTGTCTGTCTATTTGAGTCCATACTGCCAGCACCTAGGCTTTAATCTCAACAGGGGATTTATGACTGCAAAGATATCTTTCTATTGGGCCTAGTTAGTCTATTGACTTTCTGATAATGTTCTGGGGTCTGTCGGGCAAGAAGGAGAAGGTGCCACTGGGTGCAAGTTGTGGCATTAATTCCCTGCCAGACTGATCAATTGAATTTGTATATTATGTCAAGCTGAAATCTATAGCTTGGATGGCTCAAAGTCAGAGCTCATGGCTTAAGCAGACGCACCAGTGAAGGGATTTAAAAAGGATTCAGCAGCCTCCACATTTAAAATGAGCTGTTTTTAGCTCTCTTATTTACATCTTTCCTCAGAAAATCCACGGTCTCTTTTCTCTTTAACTGCTTCAGATGACAGAGAACTGGGTTATATGGGTAATAAAGGGAGGCTCAGGAATCTCCGAATCTCCTTCAGTTGCAGGCACTGAAGTGGAAGCCGTTGTTTAAACAGTATGGTGCACCCTATTACTTTGACATTTTAGATCAGATACTAAAGATTTGGCAATAATATTGTGTATTTCTCTCGGACGGCTATAGGGACTTCTTTTGTTTTTATGTGATAAAGCAGCAGAATGCAGAAGTGGTAATGCAGTCTGACTTTTATGAGAGTTGGGAAGTCACATCAGGAAACGAGGTGTCATGAGTGGTAATTCCAGGGGTATACCCTTATTGTGGGGCAGTTTCTAGGAGTTCTCAGAGGTGCGCATATGTGTACATTTTTAACACACTCCTTTCTTCTGATGCAGGTGCACAGAAGACATAATATTTTGCATCTGCTCTCTGCGGACGTACCATGAAAATTCCACATCCATATGGAAACACCAGGGGTGTGCAGGCCAAGAGGCTCCTGCGTTATTTAGGGGAGTTTTGCTCAGGATTTGAACATTGTTTTTTACTTTCAGCAGAATATCGTCCATATCAATCCCTTATTACAGAGCAGCATTCTTCATAGCAAGGTCCAGGAACTGCTAACGTAGGCAGGATGCACCTCTTCATCCACCCAGCCCCTGGCATTATGAATAAAATCACAGAGACAGTTCTGGAAATAAAAAGCCACAACTTTATTAATGATATGCATGAAATAACACTCTAGGAAGCACCCGAGCCATAAGCCCTCACCAGGACTTGCTCCCCGCCTTGACCTCCAGCAAGGGAGCATGCCCTTCAGGACCCTTCCGTGACATGTCATCCTCCTTTCCAGCGAGGCCACGAGGCCACTGCATCACTCCATTAGTTCACCTGCCATGAAAGCCAGCAAGGTGGATAATGTCTTGCCCGTAGGCATAGTATGCTCTCACTGCGAGAGTCCAGTCTCAATATTTGGCCAGAATTTTCAGGGCTCGGGTGCATCCACCACAACCTGAGGCTTTTGCCTCAGGTCCCCATAAACACCTTTTTAACTGACAGACCCCTCCCCACTAGAATAGTTTTTCCAAGGCCTCTTAGAAGTCATTAATAAGTTGGTCAGTAGCTATGTCTGAAAGTAGGGTCCAGTCTGAAAGAGTAATAGCACATAAAAGAATTTATGCCACCACCCCTGCCTACATAGAATCCAAGCTAACCCTGTACACCCCCACCCACCCCCTCTGCTCGGAAATGGAGAAACGTCTATATATCCCCCCAGGAAGGTCCCTTCTGTCAGAAACCGCCTGCAAACGCTCCTACAGCCACTTCATTCTCCAACTCTGGAAACAACTCTCCCCTCAAATCAGATTACAGAACTCATTGATGACCTTCTGGAAAGCGGTAAAGACCCTCCTCTTCAACTAAACCGCAATCTAACCCTCACCCCCTAAACTCCCCCTCTCTTCTACCCTCTCTTCTCCATTCTGATCCTCTACTTAAATTGCTGTATAGTCCATTCTTAAACTGTACTTAAATTGCCGTATAGTCCTTGTACTTAAACTACTGTATAGTCTTTGTATTGTCCAAATGTACTCCACTGTGAATGTTTGCTTGTAGGCCTTTCTGAGCTACTGGGAGGACGGGATAAAAATCTAAATAAATAAAAGACGATGGGGGAGTCCCACTCATGCCATATCTTTCTTTCCACCAGCTCTTCAGTCTATTGGCCAATCTGGTGAGCCACCTTCTTTACCCCCTGTATCCATAGAATGGAGGCACCAGGCTTTGGGTGGGGAATGGTGTCAGAGCAGAGGATCCATGTGTCTTCAAGGAGAAGAGCTAGATCAAATAGGTCTTTCTTAGCATCGGACATGAACCGCTTGCAAGAAGATCCTCTGATGTCATGATCCACCAGGGGTATGTGATTGAGGCTTGTCTTCCAGGAAGTTGTAAACGCATGGGAGGAGTTGGTGCCATCTCATCGCACGAGCTCCTATCCAGAGGATGTCCGTAGTTCCTGAGTCAAATCCCAGGTTTGCACTGGTAGGATGTTCGAGTAGTCTGTCCCGTACTCTTAAGACGTGTGCTTGTCCAATGATCAATATTCCATGGGTTCCTGGAAGAGATGAAGTTGCTGGTTAGAAGCGTAACAGAAAGTGACTCCCTGAGGGAGGGGCCTGATATAACTGCAGTACGCTGATGACTTCAAGTGACCCAGTCCTTGAATTGCTGCCTCTGGTAGGCCATGATGGCAGGCGGACGTGGCAGCTCCAATGCGGAATGAATGCATGCCGAAGCGCTCAGGATGCTGCCCCACCTCAGATAGAGCCATAAGGAATACCACAGTAAATTGAAACTTTGTGAGCGGGTTCGCATCCTGGTGGATCAGCATGACATGACTCCCCTTTCGGTGGGCCGCTATAAAATTCTGGAGGTTATCGACAGGGCATGTTGGCAGGCCAGGAACTCAGTGCAAGATGATCATCTTCCCTCTGCCACTCTGATCTGTTTTGGACCTTGCAATGCAAATAGATACTGCTTCACCTTGGAAGTCAACGTCATCAAGACACAGCCATCCATTAGGCGCTGTCTAGATTGAACAGGGCAGCAAAGAAGGCCAGGGAGAAAGCTGCTCTGAAGAGCCCCATTTCATATTCTGTTGAGCATATAGCCCCCAAGGCATTCCAGAGGAGCTGTAGTAAGTCATAAGTAACTGGCAAGTGGGTGTCAGGCAGAACTGGAATCTGCCTGGCCCAACCTTTAAGCAGGGTCTTCGCTAGGAAACTGGACCGTGGGTTGCCCCGTCCAAAGAGCATGGAGAAGACAGTGAACCCCGCTAGGTGGGAGTTAACTCACTCACAGGTCCAGAGTGAACCCCTCTAGGTGGGACCTCACTCACAGGTCCAGAGTCCCAGCCCAGGGAGTGGAGGTGATCAGAGACTTTCTGGTAGGCAGATTGGTAAGCCAGCCAGGTGGCTGGTGCAAGTGAACTGGAAATTAGCAGTTCTGCTGAACATCTCCTAGCTTCCACATCTCTTCAGGGATCTGAATCAGCTGCTCTTCTGCCGATGGAGTGAACTGTTGAAAAAGAAGCAATTGTTGTCATAAAAGAGCATTCGCTATTCTGTTATCCACTCCAGAAAGTGCTTTGCTCGTGCAGTTAGTTTTATTTGCAGGCAGCGCAACACCAAGGCTCGTATTAGCTCCACCACCCGAGGGCAATGGGCCGTCTGCCTGTTGATGGACTCGACTATTGCCGCATTGTCTGACCAAAAAAAAACACCCTCCTATTCCCAAGCTGGGGAGCACATACATACTAAACTACCACTATAGGGAAGAGTTCAAGGAAGGTGATGTTCCTGTTGAGGCCAGAGTCCCTCCATGACTGGGGCCAGGAGGTGGCAAAACAGGCTCCGTCACAGAAGGGACCACATCCCATCACACCAGCTGCATCCGTGAAGAGGTTAATATCCGAGTTAGTTACTGACTGGGCTTGAATGAGGTACAGACTATTAAATTCGTTGAGGAACTGGAGCCAAATTTGAAGGTCACACTTCAGGTGCAGTGAGACAAGCAGATGATGGTGTTTTCGACTGATGCCTACAGTTGCCGCCGCAGTCTGCATATGAAAATTCTGCCCATGGGTATAACCCGGCATGCAAAGTTGAAGGAACTGATAAGAGACTGCATCTGGTAGAGTCAGACATTTTTTCTTTGGGCAGTTGGGTGGTCATCTGGGAGAAGTCAATTTCAGTTCTCAGAAAAGTGATCCTCTGTACTTGGCCGGTCTGTGCACTGACAGTTGTACGCTCTTCTGCTGAGGTTGAAGGTGCATTGCATGGCAAAATCGCACTTGGATGGATGTGGAGGGTTGGTATGTGTGGGCGTGCAGGAAGGACCTTGGCAAAGGGAGATCTGCAGGATCAATATACCTCTCCAGCTGTCATCTGAGTCATACAGATGATCGCTGAGGCAAGGCAGCATCATGGGCTAAGGTTGAACATAAGAATTGCTGCTGCTGGGTTAGACCAGTGGTCCATCATGCCCAACAGTCCGCTCACGCGGTGGCCCTTAGGTCAAAGACCAGTGCCCTATTTGAGTCTAGCCTTACCTGCATATGTTCTGGTTCAACAGGAACTTGTCTAACCTTGTCTTGAATCCCTAGAAGATGCTTTCCCCTATAACAGCCTCTGGAAGAGCATTCCAGATTTCTACCACTCTCTGGGTGAAGAAGAACTTCCTTAGATGTGTACTGAATCTATCCCATTTTAACTTTAGAGAGTGTCCTCTCATTCTCTCCACCTTGGAGAGGGTGAACAATCTCTCTTTCTTTACTAAGTCTATTCCCTTCATTATCTTGAATGTTTCGATCATGTCCCCTCTCAGTCTCCTCTTTTCAAGGGAGAAGAGGCCCAGTTTCTCTAGCCTCTCACTGTACGGTAACTCCTCCAGTCCCTTAAACATTTTTGTTGCTCTTCTCTGGACCCTTTCAAGTACTACTATGTCCTTTTTTATGTACGGCGACCAGTGTTGGATGCAGTATTCCAGGTGGGGGCGCACCATGGCCCGGTACAGTGGCATGCTAACCTCCTCCAATCTGTTTGCGATTCCCTTCTTAATCATTCCTAGCATTCTGTTTGCCCTTTTCGCCGGCGCTGTGCATTGCACGGACGGTTTCATTGACTTGTCTACAAGTACTCCCAAGTCTCCCAAGAATCTTACGTTGTAGCCTAACGTTGACCGGTCACCTTGCTTTTTCTAGGCATCGAAGCACCTGTAGGGGTCAGGAGGATCTCTTCAGGGAAAGCAGCTACTTAACTGGAGTCCTGTTTTGGGGCCGATCTACTGGCCTCCGATTTGGCAGTACTCCACACCGCTGAAAAGGGAGCCCAGGAATGGCGATGCAGGGCACAAAATGAGCTGTTCTGGGTTTTTTTTTCTTTTGATTAAAGATCTTCACGCAGGAAGCAGTCGATAGCAGCGCAGGGCCACTAGACTCCGCCAAGACAAAAGATGCTGGCGAGGAGCAGAAGCAGTCCTTCCCCGTGGCAATCTGGATGCTGGGAGCACAGAGAAAGGCCGATGCTCCCAGGCGTTCAGCATTTGAATTTTGCTGGCAAGAGGGAAGCTCTGCCCCCTATCCCGCCACACCCAATAAGAGGCAGCTAACCCTTCCAACGTCAGGGATGACGACAGAAGGAGCAGGGGAGAGTTGGGAAGTGGGGCAGAGCAAAGGCCAGGTTCCCTCTGGACAGCTGCCAGGTTACTTGCAGCATGCTCAGAGGGCCATCGCTGCCAACACTAATGGCTTCCTAACTCTTCTCCCAGCATATGGTTCCCTTCCTTTTCCCTCAGACCTGCTGCTGGCGCACCTCCATAAGAACAGGTATTCCGTTCAACACCTTTACTTTACAGTTTTCAGTGAATCTGAGCTGTGTACTGCAGATATTGAATGTTGTCTATGTTTGTTGATTTTATGGAATTTTATGAATGTTTTTGATATTAGAAACCGCCTAGATTTTAGGCAGTTTAGAAATATGGTAAATAAATAAATACTGCTCAAATTCTGACTCTACAAGGGGAGGAGTAGCCTAATGGCTAGTGCAGTGGCCTGAGACCCTGGGGAATGGGTTCAGCTCCTTGGGACTCTGGGCAAGTCACTTAACCCTCCATTGCCCCAGGTACAAAAAAAAGTACCTACTGTATTTGCTTAGTGAGTAGATCAGTCTGAGAGCTGTGTTTTGTACTGTCTGTAATTGTTTTATCATGCCTGCGGGGCATGGCAAGTAAAGGACATTGCAGTAGTCTAAAAGTCCCAGGACTAGGGATTGAACTAGGAGACGGTATTGCTTCCTATCAAAGAATTTTCTTATTTATTGCAGGTTGCACATGACTGCAAAGCTTTTTATTTGAGGCTTCTGCACATGATGGCGGAGCTTGCAGGAATGGGGCATGAACAGGAAAAGAACTCGCTGGGACGGGAAAATGAGTTTCCGCAGGGACTGGGAAAAATTTGTCCCCGGTCATTGTCTAATAGCCATATCCCAGCTTTGTAATATGGGGGCCGTGACATAGTAAGGGGGAAATGGGGGTAGACCACCCAAGTGCCATCTTGGTGAGGGCTCTGGCACCTCCCCACCCCCAATGTCACCTCACACCCGTCCTTTCTCCCCCACCTCTTTAAATCTTTGCCAGTATGAACAACTTCTCCAGCCTGCTGCTCGCACTGGCCTAGCTCCCTTCTGAAAGTACTTCCTGGTCACGGGGCCAGGAAGTGACATCAGAGGGAAATTCAACATCGGTGTGAGCAGCAGGCCGGAGAAGCTGATTGCACTGGCAAATATTTAAAGAGGTATGGGGGAAGGGAAGGCACGAGTGTGGCATAGAGCGGGGGGGGCACCCCCCCAGCTGCCTCCCCCCCAGCTGCCTCCCCCCCAGCTGCCTCCTACCCTCGCTATGCCACTGCATGGGGGCTTTGACATTTATGGAAGATAAATGTTTAAATGCGGTTTATGCATAGCTCAAATATAAACAGAGCTTTTAAAATGAGGGCCTGTGTGTATTTAATACGTTCTGTCTTTAACTATACTTTGTTTGTGGAGAAATGTTAGGGAACAGCTTGCAGTTAAGGCTTCTTGGACAAAAACGCAAGTAAACACTCGTACTTGCTGCTACTTCTGAGAGACTGTTTCATCTGTGCCGCCTCCCCTTGCTATCCACACTTTCACTTACCTCTTTGAAACATATACACTTCATCCTTGGAAGCTATCATTAAAAGCTCTTTGCACCCAGCAGAATCCTTGAAATTACATTAACATTTCTTTTAATGGTGCAAGAAAGTGGTAGGGAATGAAAGGAGCTGCACAATGACAGAAATGTGGCTTTCTTTGTAAGTAGCTCATACTTCTGGCACCATCAGGACTAGGAATACTGGGCTGGCCTAAGTGGCCTAACACCATTGAGAAATGCTGTAGCCCAGGGGTAGGGCACTCCGGTCCTCGAGAGCCGTATTCCAGTCGGGTTTTCAGGATTTCCCCAATGAATATGCATGAGATCTATGTGCATGCACTGCTTTCAATGCATATTCATTGGGGAAATCCTGAAAACCCGACTGGAATATGGCTTTCGAGGACCGGAGTTCCCTACCCCTGCTCTAGGCAAAGTCATTGCCCCAGGTACATTAGATAGAAATCAGGGGTACGGAACTCCAGTCCTCGAGAGCCCTATTCCAGTCGGGTTTGCAGGATTTCCCCAATGAATATGCATGAGATCTATGTGCATGCACTGCTTTCAATGCATATTCATTGGGGAAATCCTGAAAACCCGACTGGAATACGGCTCTCGAGGACCGGAGTTCCCTACCCCTGCAGTGTAGCCCATAGACTCTTAACATAACATAACCTAAAATCAACTTCTAGACCGCAGACCCTTGAAGATCTTTGCGGTTTACACAAGATTACATCTACTCACAACCAAGTGATCATCCATGAATTTAATTACCCTAAAGTCTAGAAAATAAATAAGTCTTCAAACGCTTTCTAAATTCCAGATATGAGAAAGACATAAGAGATAATTCTTTGAATTCTTTGTCTCAACTGGCAGCCTGATATGAAGCTCAAAAACACTGCACTATTTTAGTGCACTATATTAAAGGACC
The DNA here is from genome assembly GCF_902459505.1 of Geotrypetes seraphini. Taxonomy (NCBI): domain Eukaryota; kingdom Metazoa; phylum Chordata; class Amphibia; order Gymnophiona; family Dermophiidae; genus Geotrypetes; species Geotrypetes seraphini. The sequence continues at coordinate 9,610,026 of NC_047090.1, read as the reverse complement.
AGGAACTGGCTTACAATGGCCAGGGATCTACAGACCACCACCGAGTAATCTAACTTCAAGTGGTCCCAGCAAATGATTAATAAGCCAGTCTTTTATCATTCTTATACTTGTTTTCTTCTTATTTTGATTAAATTAAATTTCATTTATAGCCTTATAGCTCCATCAATAAATGTTACTTAACTTTATCGAATGCTCATCCCCTTACCGCTGACGCGTTTTGCATGCCTTTCTCAAGGCGGGGGAGTGCATAACAGTTTTGAACTGATGCCCACTGTTAAGGGGTTTTGCCTAAGTTATTTATTTTAGTATTTCTATACCACTTATAGCCTCAAGCATTTTTCCCTATCTGTCCCGGTGGGCTTATACTCTACCTGGGGCAAGGGGGGGGGATTAAGTGACTTGCCCAGGGTCACAAGAAACAGGGAGGGATTTGAACCCACAACCTCAGGGTGCTGAGGCTGTAGCTCTAACCACTGTGCCACACTCTCCCCAAGCGTACTCCATAATAATGCACATTAGGAATGTCCATGCAGTGGCGTAGTAAGGGGGGAAGGGGAGGTGATCCAGCCCGGGCGCCAGCTCCCCTCCTCGTGTCTGCTTCCCCTCTCCTTCCTCCCCCTGCCGCGCACGTGCCCCATTCCTTTTTTAACTTCGGTGTGAACAGCCACCAACTTCCTGACATCATTTTCGGGACCCGTGCCTAGGAAGTGATGGGAGAGAGAGCGCCAAATTCGACATGGGTAGTAAGTTGGTGGTTGTTTGCACCAAAGTCAAAAATTAATTATGCCAGCTGCATATATAAGTGCTAGTGGTCTATAAATTTGGCTGACCACACAAACTTAACAGTGAAGAAATGCTTTTATACACTATGGAAGCTAAAGACTATTAAAAAATATTTTGACACAACATCCTTCAGATTACTGGTGCAATCGCTGATCCTATCCACCCTGGACTACTGCAACATCATCTACCTGGGTATCCCTCAAAAAACAATAAAGAAACTGAGATTAGTGCAAAACACTGCAGTTCGCTTAATCTTCGGACTGAGAAAAAACGACCACATTAGCCCATATTACAAAAAACTGCACTGGCTACCAATGGAAGCGCGAATACTGTTCAAATTTGCATGCGTCTGCTTCAGACAAATCTGGGGCCTAGCACCTTCCTACCTGCAAACAAACTTCACTCTACACAACCCCACAAGAGCAACCAGAAACAAAAACATCTTCGCCTATCCTAAAATCACTGGCTGCAAATACAAATCCTACCTTGACAGAACCTTCATGCTCCAAGCTAACAAACAACAATCTTGGCTGGGAAACTACATAAATAAAACCAGACAGACCTACAATGCATTCCGAAAATCAATCAAATTCAGCACCTAAACAGACCGACCTTCGCTCTACGCATTTTTCCCCTACAAACCCGAAGCAATCTTTCAGGCAATCCCAACCCCTCTCACTTCCCTCCCCTTACAACCCCTCTTACATTCCCTCCCTTTCAACCCTGTAACATTCCCCTCACGCATTTGTAATTCATTGAATGTCCAGCCTTCTTTCAATGTGAACCGCATAGAAGTCGACTGACTATGGCGGTATAGAAAAATAAAGTTATTATTATTATTATTCTATTGGCCAGTTTATAGGATGAGGTGGGTAGTGCTAGGTTGGTCAGAGCACTGGCTCTCTGCTCTGGACCTGCTCAATTAGCTCTTTAATGTCAGTCTCAATGTTCCTTAAGTCGCCAGCTAATGTGGCTTGGTCAGCCTCCATCCATCTAGGTACCCAAGGGTGGGCGCACGAAGCTTTCAAGCTTCCCACCAAACACCCAAGTTTCCAAACAGCATAAAAGGAAGACAACGGCTCTATAATTTCCTTTTTAATCTAATCAAGTGTGACAGCAGGTAATAGCAAGGACTTCATATTTCTTCTAAACATCTTTTAAATGTCACCAATTTCTTACATCCTGGGTAAAGAAGCAGAAAAAAAAATCCTCCGCCAACCAATGAATTGCTCTCTAAATGGATAATATCTGATCAACTTTCTCGGCCAATATAATCTAGATGTTTGCAAATATCGTTCATTTTATTATCAAGAACAACTTGTATAGTTTTGTACCACATGGCTGCTTTCACAATTACTGTACAGAATAAAAGGGGCACCGTCGCATCGTCTAATAGGGTGCAAAGCGAATGTATTTTTGTTCATGAAATGATGCAGAAAATAACGTGACAGCAAAAATTCCGTGTGGATGGGATATTATTTATATTGCAGTATTTCATCCAATGGAATTTATTACTGGAAAGATAATTCCCCCGCTAGCTAATGGGGACAAGGTCTATTCCAGCAAGCTCTTCTGAAACCAAGCAATTCACAAATCAAAAGATTTTCTTTTAAATAGTACTTTCTTTTTGTGGTGCATGTGAATTGACTTTCTCTCTCTCTCTCTCTTTTTGGAAGAAGAAAATTGCCTGTAAACAGTCTTCCCCTTCGCTTACTTCATACAGACACATGCTCCCAATTTGAAACACAGGCACTTTGGTCTTATAATTACCGCCATATGAAAAGGGTTAACTGTGTTCGGCAGGTGAGAAAATATCCAAGCCAGCAGGAGGCTTTGATGTCCACCTGTCTGAATGTCAACCAATAGGGATGGCACCAGCTGACATTATGTCTCTGGGTTACTATTATCATTTTTTTTTTACCTGATCGATCGCCTCTCTGACCACAATGATGCTTCAGGGCATCTCTCACTGCTGGGGAGTGATTGACCATTGGCTATCATTAGGAGAAAAAAGCCGCCCTTCTGTTTCTCCTCTGCTCCCCGACTCCCCTGACCTTTCACTCAGAGATATTTAATTGAATGAATTCTTCAGATGTATTTTGGGTTGCGGTAGGAGGAGGAGGGCTGTGGGGGGATTCAAAAGTTCCTATGACCTTCAAAGCCTAATTGAGAGTGATCCCCCCCCCCCCCAACATACACAGACAGACCTTATTTCAGCTTTGCCTTCTTGGTTCCTGTTGCTTGCCAGGAGTCCCTCAGAACTCCAGGAGAGGTGCGGAGCCGACTACAGGCAGCGGTTCCCCAGTGACCCCCGAAACAATCGATAGCAGCCAGCGAGGAGCTCCCTTGTCTTCACTTGGAAGCTGCATTAATAGGCAGGACTCGTCTCTGTTCCCAGGCCTGGCTCATTAATCCAGGCAAATGGGGAGAAAAAGGACATGAGAGGCATTGATGCTCGCCTTCTTTAAAAACACAAAAACACACACACACACACACATTCAGCTTCAGAATCAAGCATAAGGTATTTGTGCAGATTGTCTTTTGGCTTCACTTGTTTCTTTTTCTTCTTCTTCTACCGTGTTTCCCCAAAAATAAGCCCTAGTCCCCGGAAGCCTAACCCGAATGTTAGGCAACAGCGCTGGCAACAGCGCTTCCCCCCACCCCCCCCCCGTGCAGCCGAACCCCCGCTGACCCTCCCATCTTTCCATCTCTCCCTCACGTACAAACCCCGCGGACCCTTCGAGTGCGAGACCTACAAAGAGCAGCATCGGCAGCGCTCTAAACAGGCTGCTTCATGGCCTTCTCCTGTCGGGGCATTCCCTTTGCCACATCACTGATGATGTCGTCAGTAACATGGCATATGGAAGGCCCCGGCGAGAGAAGGCCGTGAAGCAGCCTGTTTAGAGTGCTGCCGACGCTACTCTTTGGAGGGAGGTATGTAGGTTTCGCGGTTGGCAGGGTTCAAATGGGAGGGAGAGATGGAAGGATGGGAGGGTCAGTGGGGATTCGGCTGTGAGGGGGGCTGCTCAAGGGTTCTGCTGCATGGAAGGGAGGGATAGAAGCTGTGCAAGGGTTCTGCTGCACGAGGGATGGGAGGGAGGGATAGAAAGATGCTGTGCACAGTGCAAGGGTTCTGCTTCACAGGGGGATGGGAGGGAGAGAAGAAGGGATAGAAAGATGCTGCAGCAGGGATGGGTGAGAGGGGAGGAAAGATGTTGCACATGTGGGGGAGAAAAAGGAAAGAGGAAGAATTGGGGTGAAGTTAGAGATGATCATGTACATCAGGGGTGTCCAACTTTTTGGCTTCCCTGGGCTGCATTGGCTGAAAAAAATGTTTCTGGGGCTGCACAAACGCACAAATGCTGCAGCAAGACAAAGGAGGGAGCCGGCAAGACGGTAAACACCCGAGGGCAGCAGAGGAAAACACTGCATCGTCCTCAACTGGGGCGCACAAAATACTTCATGGGGGCCGCAGGTTGGACACCTCTGATGTACATGAAAAAAATAAGACCTACCCCGAAAATAAGCTCTAGTTGCTTTTTGGGGGCCCAAAATTAATGTAAGACACTGTCTTATTTTCGGGGAAACACGGTAGGTTTTGTTTTGTTTTATTTTATTTATAAGCCGCTTTTCCCAAAGCAGCTCTCAAATTTAAACACACATAATAAAAGTACATCAAATACATATAAAAACAGTCACACTGTTGTACACTTTTCTTAGAATGGCCAGATTAAGAGCCCCCTCCCCTCCCCCTTCTCTTTCTGAGCTGGTTAAAAGGAGTCACTGACTCTCAGCTGAGCTGAAGGGCTAAAGAGGAAAGGAAGGAACAAAAAAAGAAAGTCAGCTCTTATGGTCTTTGAGAAGAAATTCATTAGGCTTTTGCCCCAGGTTGGGTTGGCATTTCCTAGTTTCTCTGGAGGTAAAGCTGTCTTGGACACATCGAAAGAGATTTTGAAAGGATCATGTAAGAAGATCAACAGATAAGCAGCTAATTTTGTGTACTTAGAGGGAAAATGATTGAGCGTGCAGGGATACAAAGAAAGGGGAGAACAGATCTTTAGTATTAAAGCTGATCGCTAAAATTAAAGATTTATACTGCTTGATAGGGCATCCTGGCTTCAGCTTGTGGAGAAGGGCTGAGATTTTCTGGAGAGAGAGAGACACACACACAGAGCTCAGTTATTTCAAAAATGTTCATCAGAAACCACTTTTAAACTAATTGGAGTCTGCGGAAAGGAGACCTCATTTTGGGTTCAAATGAATTTTCTGAAAATGTCATTTGACTCAGGAAATATGACTGATCGGCTCGATTTCTTGATAAGAAATAAAATGTGTCGTTGTCCTTCAGGATATCATAGGCTCGAAATGGGGGGTTTTATGGTTAATACCATCTGACAGACGTGTCCTACTTTGAAAAGCGAAGTCCATCAGCCTGGGGGAAAGGTTGAAGCCTGACTTTCTTCTCCAGTTGCAGTTGCAGCGAGAGCCGGTGTATAAGCTGTGGCCACACAATCTATTCCCGGCAATGATTAGAAAAGTAAGTAAGCACAAGTGCTAAATGTTCCTCATTACATCAAAAGTGAATTCTTTTGTACCTTCCTCTGAGGGAAGCCATTTTTCATTCTCCTGCTGGTCCTCATCCCACACATAACGTGCTCCCTTTTCCCTCCTAATGAACCATCAGTGGCCTTGGGAGACAATAGTTATTCTATTACCCTATTGATGGAGCTTTCTTTTTCATCAGCTAAATATTTGCAGCAAGCCTTTGACTGAAAACATTCAGTAGAAAGCTCTTTGAAAATAGACATTATTATTCAGGTAGCCACTGCTTGGCTCCTATCTGGCTTCAAATGCATCTCCTGCTGTACATCTTTAATAAACATTTTACTAGACAATAGAGACAACAGATCCCCTCTCTCAAGACAATTAGTGACATAGACCCCCTCACACACACACAATGCATTTTCAGGCAGAAGACTGCAAAGAATGCCATGAGACATGCTCTGCATTCTTTCCCCACTTGTTTCAGAAGAAGACGAAATCCATGTTCAGAAGGGGAGACCAAGCTTGCTCTAGCGTTGTTATATTGTTTATCCTCTTCTTAATTTTCTTCCCCACCATTTGTCTCATCCCTTCGTAGTTTCCTTTCCGGAAGTTTAGGGCCGTGGCCATTGTTGACATTTTGCCCCTATTTCCAGGTTGAAGCGGATCATATTGTGATCGCTGTTTCCCAGCGTCCCTTCTACTTCTACATCCTGTGCCGGTCCTCGCAGCCCATTTAGAACTAAGTCCAGAATTGCATCTCCTCTTGTATTTCTCTTGACAAGTTGCTCCAGGAAGCAATCACCTACAGTATCTAGGAACTTGGTCTCTCTAGCACAGCTGGAGGTGCCTCGGTTCCATTCTATCCCCGGATAATTGAAGTCGCCCATGACAACTGCATTGCCTCCCTTGCAGTCGCGTTCAATTTCATCCGTCATTTCTTCATCAATTTCTTCTGACTGCCCTGGGAGTCGGTAGTAGATGCCTATTCTCGTTTCTGGTCCATTTGTTCCTGGAATTTTGATCCATAGAGACTCTAACTTATCTGTCCGTTATGGCATGTTCTCTCCAGTAGATTCAATTCCCTCTTTGATGTATATGGCAATGCCTCCTCCCTTTTGAGCTACTCTGTTTCTGTGGTATAGTTTGTATCCCGGTAGCACCGTGTCCCAGACACTTTCATCAGTCCACCATGTTTCCGTGATGCCGATGATGTCGATGTCATCCTTTTGTGCCACAGCTTCTAGTTCACCTATCTTATTTCTAAGGCTCCTTGCGTTTGTGTACATACACTTGAGTTTGCAGCCTGTTCCCTTCTTGCATGTCCTTCCCTCTTGTGTCTCTTTTGGTCTGTCCTGTCCGCGATCTGGTGAGTCCTCCCCTCCATCTTCCTGCACGGTATCCTCCGGGTATACCGGTTCCCGAATCATCGACTCTCTCTCTCGGTCGACTGTCAGCTTTTCCCCTCTTCCTAGTTTAAAAACTTCTCAACTTCTCTCTTGATGTTGCTTGCAAGTAGCCTCGTTCCGTCTCTGCTGAGGTGTAGTCCGTCCTTCCTGAATAGCCTGTTCTTCCCCCAGAACGTTGTCTAGTTGCGCACGAAGTGGAATCCTTTTTCTTCACACCAACGCCTCATCCACGTGTTGTAGTTCCTGTTGCTCACGTTGTTTGTCCCCACATGGATCATCATTGCCGTGTCCTCTTCTTCCACACTATCGACAATCCTATCGATGCGGCTCACTATGTCTTCTACCTTAGCTCCGGGTAGACAGGTCACCAGTCGATCCAGTCTTCCTCCCGCTATGTAGCTGTCGACTTGCCTGATGATAGAGTCCCCCACGACGATTGCTGTCCTCTCTATCTTCTCTTGATTCTCCAGTCGCAGGTCCGTGTCCCTGGTGTATGTCCATCTCTCCAGTCGTAGGTCCGTGTCCTTTGTTGTTATCCATTTCCTCTCATCCTGGCGATTGTCTTCTTGTGTGTTCCCTATGCTGCTTCCAGATCCTGCTGCTGCGTCCTCCATTTCCTCCTGCTGTCTGTCCGTCTGCTGGTCCACAATCTCTGTAGGCATATCCTGGCGGTCCCACTGTAATTGGTGCTTTTCCACGGCTTCCCTGTATGCCTCTTCTATGAAATTCTCCAGGTCCCGGACTTCTTCCTCGATGGTGTGCTCCGCCTTGATCATCTCTGTATCTCTGTCTTCTTCCTCCACTGCATGAAGTGCCTCCATTTCCAGTATTCTGCTCTCCAGGAATCTGACTTACTTCCTCAAGCTTTCCAGTTCTCCACATCAAGTGCATATGTAAGACCGCCTCCCAGATGGGAGGTAGTCATACATATGGTAGTGGTGCAGAAAACTGGGTAGCTCAACATCCTGCTTCTGTCTGCTGCCTCCGTTACTGCCCACTTGCATGTCTCCTGTGGATGTTTTCTGTGTCTGCTGTGGATGTCTACTGTGCCTGCTGTATCTTCTATGTTCGCATGGTTATGTCCTCAGTGTCCGCCTGGATGTGGGTCCTCTGTGCCTGCTGAATCCTCTGTGCCCCCTGTGTCTGCCTGGTTGTGTGCCTCTGTACTTGCTGGGTCCGCCTGGTTGACTGTCTCTGCGTCTGCTGTGGTCTCCCTCTGCTCTTCCTTAGTGGTGGCTCTTCCCTTCTCAAGGCCCTTCGCAAAAGCGCTCACGCTAAGGCGAGCGCCTTTGATGCTCGACTTTGACGCGTGCCGAATGGCTGAGCGCCGTTAGCACCTCCCCTTTTAAGGGGGAACTCCGGGTCTGCTGCCGGTGATGTCAGGGGGTGGGCGGAGCTAACTCTCACCTCACCCTCTGGCTCGTCTCCTGCTCCTTCCCTTCTGCCTCCACGTGTCTCCTCTTTCTCCTGCCTTCCGCTTCTCTCCTCTTCTAGCTCTATGGGACATTCCCTCCCAAACAGGAGCACAGATTCTCATAAATTTCCTCCATGGACCAGGACCACCCCTTCAGACATTTCTTTTCTTTTCTTTTTTTTTTCCATGAAAGCTTTATACTGAAAAAAGAATACATTTCCTAACCAGTAAGGAGGCTTTTTGCAGTAACAAATTTCCCCCCTCTAGACAAACCCAGAGAAACAACCTGAGAAAAAAGCAGAACATCCACCCTCAAAGGAATCTGCTTACGCAGAACAGTCTGAATTTGGTCACATGACCAGAACATGTGGACTGGCACTTAGGACACCGAGCATGAGAGGCATACCCTGAGACATAAGCCTGGTAAGGAGACACATGCAGCCACAAAAGAAACTTATACTGCTGCTCTTGCAAAGCAATGGAATGAGTCAGCCAAGGAAGATGTTTTATAAGAAGATGAAATCCATGTTCAGAAGGGGAGAAATCCCAGTTATGCCATGTGAGCATTTAAACGTCTCTATCATATCTCCCCTCTCCCGCCTTTCCTTTAAGTCTGTCCCCATACGCCTTATCACGAAGACCACATATCATTTTAGTAGCCTTCCTCTGGACCGACTCCATCCTTTTTATATCTTTTTGAAGGTGCGGCCTCCAGAATTGTACACAATATTCTAAATGAGGTCTTACTAGAGTCTTATACAGGTGCATCAATATCTCCGTTTTCCTATTTGCCATAATTCTCCCTATGCACCCAAGCATCCTTCTAGCTTTTGCCATAGCCTTTTCAACCTGTTTGGTCACCTTAAGATCATCACATACAATCATACCCAAGTCCCGCTCCTTTACCATTCCCTCAAGTTTTTGCATCCCAAATGTATGACCTAGCAAGTCTACAAGGAACAGTAGTGGGATTTCAATCCTGGTTATTGTTCTGCGGATCTTAGCATTATGCTGCTCCTCCACTTTTACATGTGGAAAAGGCATTTTATAATACTGGGGGAACAATATATGTATGTTGAAATGCATGTGAGGACTAGCTGGCAGTACTTACACCCATCCAAAACTCAATCAGAGAAAACTTGGACTTCTGCCCATACCACTATAGGCCTACCTAAGGGGTCACATTGAGTGGAGAAGGGGTGAAAATGATAATATATGCATGTATTCTAAGCATACACCAGCTTCAAAGCAGGTATAACTGTATGTAGCTGGATTTAAGCACTAATGAGGCTGGATATCGGAGACTGTTTTATTAAAGCACATAAACCTTAAAGGCACAAAGGCCTGAACTATGGCAGCAGTTGGACGTCTCACATAGGCACCTTATTATAAAATAAAAGTCCTCTCAGTTTCAGCTCAGCAATGCTCACGGTGCAACTTGTGCCATATAAATGGCGATAAGGGAGAGGGGAGAGTGGGGCACAGTGGTTAAAGCCTCAGCACCCTGAGGTTTGGGTTCAAATCCCTCGCTGCTCCTTGTGACCCTGGGCAAGTCACTTAATCCCCCCTTGCCCCAGGTACATTAGACAGATTGTGAGCCCACCAGGATAGACAGGGGAAAATGCTTCAGTACCTGAACAAATTCTTATAAACTGTTCTGAGTTTGTCTGCGAGAATGGTATAGAAAATTGAATAAATAAATAACATAATAAATGTAAACCCAGGGAGAAGTTTGCAACTTTCAAAGCACCAATGTTTGAAGAAAAACTGTGCAGGAATGTCCCTGTGAAATCTGGTTTACAGGTATGAACTAGCCAGGGTCTGCGGAGTCCATAAAGCAAATCTAATTGTTGTCGTTATCAATTAGAAATCCATTCTGTTAATGACCACATAGAGACATCTAGTCAACTTGTCTGCAACATTTCCTAACACTTAAATCACAGTGCAAATCTCACACTTCTGACAGGAACCTGACTATACATTAGATTTTGACTGAATTTGGCAAATCTTATGGCTGTAAAAATGAGACTGAAATGTTACGCATTTTGATAGATTACTTCAGTGGGTTTTGAAATCCAAGTATTGCCAAATGCAGAGGTGCTTTTGAAAGAAACCTGTCCTTATCGCTGTGGTCAGATTCAAGATGGAAAAAAATGAACAACTTTGTTTTACAAAGAAGCAGCCTGGAATGTCAATTAATCCTACTCATTTGCAATTACTGCTGAAATAATCCACCACTACTGCAATTTATTGCTTCAGCAAAGAACAGGTCAAAATAGCACCTCATCTCTTTTAATAGTCAGAGAATTTCTAGAAGAAGACATTAAAATTCTGATACCTTACACTCTTTGCAAAGTTTATAACAAAAAAACACAAAAGGCCACAAAATGAGTCAATTCTGATGGCAGAGATTGTAATGACAGATAGTGAGGGTAGAAATGTAACCCATTCTCATTACAGTCTTTAGATTGTATCCCTGTGGTCTACCTCAGATGCTTCAGATAGCCTTGAATAAAAGTTTATATTTCTCATATGAAAAAACCCCACCGAACAGTGGAATTGCAAATGTAAAAAACAGCACAGGAGTTGTTTAATCTATATCTCTTGTCTTTACCACTGTGGTTTTACAGAAAGATTCATGGTAATAGGGAAGGCTGGGGGAAGGAAGTCACACAAAAATAATATGTTGAAAAGAAATGGCAGGATGATCGAATTAAGAGGATGAAATGAATTAGCTATGGAGGTGGAACAATCTCAGTCTCAATCTCCAGCATTAGAGGTTTAGGTTTCAGGTTTATTTAAAAATTTGATATACCGCCTTATCAAAATTCAAAGCGGTTTTACATAATATATAAAAACAAAGAATAGAAAGGCATAAGTTAAAAACAAATTACAGTTATTAAAGCAGACAATCAAACACATAGACTAACATTAACGTACCAAAACAAAATGAAAAAGGGAGGAAATACATTTGCGTAAAGAAAAAGAGAGGGAGAAGGATCAAAAAAAAAGAGGGGGGGGACAAAAAAATAAATAATCTAGCACTTTGTAGAAAAGATTACAATGAATAAGAAAAAGCAAGGAATGAAATTCCATTACAGTCCTTAAAAGGACTATTATACTCCAAATGCGTCTTTAAAAAGAAAGGCCTTCAAGCTACTTTTAAATTTATCAAGTGATGAAATTTCTCTTATATAATTTGGTGCTGAGTTCCAGACGGTAGGGGCCGTCACAGAAAAGATATTAGTACGCATGGTGCCAATGTGTCTTAAAGAGGGAATGGATAACAGGTTTTGATAAGAAGAACGTAAATGTGTGATGGGGGTTTTGGGAGATTAATAACCTGTTGATGAAATCAGGTAGACCGGAAGCTATGGTTTTATGTATCAGTAACATTATTTTATAAGTAATTCGATGATCTATGGGAAGCCAATGGGCGTTAATCAAAAGTGGTGTGACATGATCGAATTTTCGAGCTTTTTAAATGATTTTAATGGCAGTATTTTGAATAATTTGGAGGCGTTTTATTTTTTTCTTAGTGATGCCTTTAAATAATGCATTGCTATAGTCTAGACATGAAATGACTAGTGAATGAATAAGAGTATTTAAAGAAGTTTGGTCTAATAACAGATTTAGACTAGGATGATCCAAGGCAGTAGATGCTAACTAGTGGATCAAATACATCAGATTACTTCTGGGTCTTTCTATTAATTCATGAACTAAGGCCGATATTGGACAGACCGGCACGGTCTGTGTTCCATATACGGTGATTCAGTGTAGGATGGGCTGGGGTGGGCATCAATGTGAACTCCACTAATATGGATGTTACTGGCCAGACTTTAATAATAATAATAATAACTTTATTTATCTATAATGCCATAGTCAAACTGACTTCTAGGCGGTTCACATAGAAAAAAGGCTGGACAATCAGCGAATTACACAATGCAAGAAGAAGGAAGTTACATAATAACTAGGGGAGCATCGGGAAGGAATACATGAGAGAAAGAAATTACGGTAGATATCCTGCAAACAACGGAATGATTGGATAGGCTGGAGTGAGTTTGGACGGCAACTTCAGCATTTGGAACCTAGGACAATACCAGGCTATGACCCAGCAATATCAATGAAGACACAAGTTAATTTAATCATGTATTTTTAATGGGTATAACTTATGGGCAGACTGGATGGAAGGTTCAGGTCTTTATCTGCCGTCATTTACTATGTTACTATGATTTTAAGATTAATTTTGTTCATAGGTGTAGTTTGGGATGAGCATGGTGGTGGTGGTGGTGGTGGTGAAGAGGTGCCACTCCCCCCTTCCCAAATGTTGTGGTTGGTTGAGGTTAATGCTAAACTGGTCACCCTCACCCTACTGCCAATATGACTTTCTTAACGTTTGCTCCTTCCCCTAGAATAAACAGAAGCAATGAAGCATTTAAGCTTTTTCATTCTTTGAAAACATTAATCATTATTTCTGAGGTGAAAGGGCAAGAACTGTCCAAGGATTTCTGATATCGAAAGTTGGACTTTCCCCTTACTTTGGTGAGAGTCAACTTTAACCCATAGAGGCCGTCTGGAAAACATTTGACAGCATCTGCTGATAAGTTCAAACCAGTGACACATCATCCCTATGCAAAAGGGTTCGAAATGTTTAGTATGTCGTCATTGCTAATGTGGACCATTTGGATTCTGTGAACCTGATGTAACATAACTATAACTCTTGCTGCTTTGGCTAAACCCAGCAACTAAAGGGAACTGCAAAACCTGATTTTAAGAAATTCAACCATAACAATGGAAGAAAACCAAGGAGCTAGTTGAATAGATGAGAGTTATATGAGTCTCGTTAGCGATGTACACAGAACAAAAATGTATAGTTTGATCTGGGTTCATTAGGGGTAGGTTTTTTTTCAGATTTTTGGATGTTTCCATGGGTCATTTTACTGGGCAATGTGACTGGGCAACATGTTTGTCATCCTCCATGAACCCCCCCCCTCCTGCTTCCCCAGTCCCATATACATTTGCCACTTGAACAAACCAAATGTCAAGAAGTTGGCTGTCAACATGTGGTTGGATGACAACTGCAGCATATGAACACAAAAAGTCCAAAGGCATTCTCAAAATCATTTCTACTTCCTATTAATGTAAAAGAAATTTGGCCATTATGCTATAATATCACACTGCGGTCATTGAAGCTTTTACCATTTGCTTGACCACGTGTCTCATTGGTATCTCTCTTAAAGCTGTGCTACTTTATCAACATCACACTGTAAGATTTCTGCACAGCTTATCGTCCCACTGCATCAACATCCAAGGTCATGTCTCTCACTGATGTAACGGTGTAATCTAGCTATCAAAGCAGCCATCAACCCATATGCTGTGTTCCATGCTGTGTGTTACTTCTAGGACAATTCTTAGACAAGAAAGACCTCATTTTTTTCTCTTACTCAGATGATATTACAATATGCATTCCTTAGGCCAGTTACTGGGCAGACTTGCACGGTCTGTGTCTGTGTATGGCCGTTTGGTGGAGGATGGGCAGGGGAGGAGAGATTTTGGCAGTTGGAACCCAAGCACAGTACCGGGTAAAGCTTTGGATTCTTGCCCAGAAATAGCTAAGAAGAAAAAATAACAAAAAACCAAAAACAGGTTGGGCAGACTGGATGGACCATTCGGGTCTTTATCTGCCGTCATCTACTATGTTACTATGTTTTTACATGAAAGGAAACGAGATCAACAAATCAGCAGAGGAAGTCACTTGTCTAATTGCCAAATGGGCTAACAACATGAAACTAAATAAAGAAAAAACAAAGATTTACTGATAAGCCCGCCCACAATCGCCAACAACGACACTCAAATAGAAGGCATAATGCCCCACTAAAACTGGAATTAGCTACAAATACAAATATTAACCAAGAAAATATTCACAACACAGAAACCTGAGATGCATCTGGCATTGCTTCACTAAAGAAAACTTTCAGGTCCTGGTTCAATCACTGCTACTATCCCAACTAGATTACTGCAACATCCTTTCTGTAAGATGAAAAGAAAATATACGGGGAAAAAAATGCTAAGCAGACTTATTTTCTCAGCTACTAAAGATGTACCTCAAACTACACCTCCCCTTCGAATCAAGGTGTATTTTTAAACGATGTGCAATGATCTTTTTAATCTTCCATGGTGAAACACCAGACTACATGTTGAATTTAATATAAATACCAACTAAAGACAAATACAATCTGATCAGCAACCATAAACGATTAAGATTCCCAAATTCTAGAAGAATCAAATATAAAACCATTCACTCTACAACCTTCCCGTATTTGGCAGCATATTTCACCGGAAGCCACAAACAGGGATGGAGCAGGGCTCACACTTATGTGCATAATGTGAAGAATGTTAGAATTGATCTGCATATATCCGGTATTAAGTGGTTGTGCCTAATTAATAGCTGTGTATACACCTACAGAGTAAAAACAAAGAAAAATCCAACCCCTGCGGCGTACCCCAAGGATCGCCTTGATCCCCAACTCTCTTCAATCTCTACACTGCATCCCTCGGCACCTGCCTAGACAAACTAGACAACTTCCTATAGCTATGCAGACGACATCACCATCCTCCTTCCTTTTGTATATATTTTATTGTCATCACCATTGTGTTTATGGCTTTTTTTAATCAAGGAAATTTATTAAAAAGGGTGGCATGGAATGATTTCATCCTGAACTTTTCATATTTTTATTTATTTATTCAATTTTCTATACCATTCTACCAGGGGAGCTCAGAACAGTTTACATGAATTTATTCAGGTACTTGAGCATTTTTCCCTATCTGTCCAAATGGGCTCACCATCTATCTAATGTACCTGGGGCAATGGGGGGATTAAGTGCCTTGCCCAGGGTCACAAGGAGCAGCGTGGGTTTGAACCCACAACCTCAGGGTGCTGAGGCTGGAGCTTTAACCACTGCACCACCCTAGAAATCGAAACGTAGTACAAGTGAGCCAAGTAGAGGACAATCAACCCATTATCAGAAACTCCACTGGCTACCCGCAGAATCCAGAGTCCTCTTCAAGTTGGCTTGTTTTTGCTACAAAGCTGTCTTTGGGAGTCTTCCAGCTTACCTAATCTCCCAGTTTTTTCTCAATGGTTCCAACAAGAGCACTCGCAGAACAAACCTATTTAATTACCTTCTCCTTGAAATCTTACCAATACAAAAAGTTTCTAGATAGGATGTTATCATTCCAGGCAGCTAAGCTGAACACATGGCTTGGAAAGCCCATACTTGAGGCCACTCCATACGCAGACTTTAGAAAATCCCTGAAAACTCGACTGTTTAACAAATTCTAAATTCCCATACCCAACTCTTCCTCGCCATGACCCTTCCACCTAGCCCCCTAATTCCAAGGCCCAAAACTAATTATACTTTCCACCTTGAATCTCATGTACTGTCAAATGTATCTTTATTGTAAACCGCTTCGAACTTCACGGTATAGCGGTATATAAGAAATAAATTATTATTATTATTGTGACATCCCTGATGAGGTTGGCTCTTATTGGTGGAATGAGGCATTATGATGTCACAATACCAGCTCTGCTTATCAGTGGCTGAAACTTTTCACACTGTTAATTTATTCAATTTTCTATACCATTCTCCCAGAAGAGCTCAGAATGGTTTACTTGAGTTTATTCAGGTCCTCAAAGCATTTTCCCCTGTCTGTCCCGGCAAGCTCACAATCTATCTAATGTACCTGGGGCAATGGGGGAATTAGGTAACTTGCCCAGAGTCACAAGGAGCAGCATGGGCTCAAACCCACAACCTCAGTTCTAACCACTGTGCAGCATTTTCAGACCTCGTATGGTAAAAGACAGCATGACAAACATTGACAAAAAGATGGTAACACAGGCAACACATATTTAACCAAGCATGGTGAAACAATATGATAAAACATGGTATGGTGAGACACAGTATGGCAAATATACTTTGGCAAAATGTAGCACAGCAAACCTAGTATTACAAAGCATGGCTAATATAGTATGATACGACTTGGCGAAAATGGTAAGGCTGCCGCATAAGTGGACTGCTGGGCACGACGGACCACTGGTCTGACCCAGCAGTGGCAATTCTTATGTTCATGGCAAACATAGTATGGTAAATCTGGCGTATAGTGTGGTGAGTGCACATTTTATCATAAACCACTCGGTCTCGATTATTATGTCAAATCAATGAATCCATTAAAAATGGTGTAAAAATCATTGTTATTATCTGATGACCACTTCAAATAAGAACGAAGCCTTTCTTGCTTCTCTGATTTCACAGGTTTTTACCAACAATTTCTGGAATTCACGAGCATAAGGAAAGAGTTTTAGCGTGAAATTGGATAAGACAGCAGGACCCAGAACGATTAAGGGTGTGCAAAAGGTACAAAAGTTGATTCATTTTCAGTTGGACCTTTTTGTATGAGGTTTGTTTGTTTTTGGGGGGGGTGCAATTCACACATTCATTTCAACAAAAAATGTTTACTATATGCTAATCAACTTAATGTGTATGAATTCATAGGTCAAGAAAAAAAAAAAAAAAAAGGAGAAATCAACCCCTAAGTAAAACCACAAGCAAATATTTTAATAGGAGTAGGGGGGGCACCTGGCCTTTCCAACTCTAAATTATTAGAGAATGGCACGGTAACAAAATTCATCACCATTTCCATCTCTGTGGATAACCACGGGAAACAATCCCATGTCATTCTTTAGTGTCTATCTCCACCTTGGTCCTTCTACCCCACTGTTCTTCAATACAAGGCTTGAGAGTCAGTGGCTATGCCCATTCATACTTTGATTCTTCCTTCTCTCCTTAAAGTATGACATGGGGACAGAATTTGTCCCCGTCCTCGTGGATAACCACGGAAAACAATCCCATGTCATTATTTAGTGTCTATCTCCACCTTGGTCCTTCTACCCCACTGTTCTTCGATACAAGGCTTGAGAGTCAGTGGCTATGCCCATTCATACTTTGATTCTTCCTTCTCTCCTTAAAGTATGACATGGGGACAGAATTTGTCCCCGTCCTCGTGGATAACCACGGAAAACAATCCCATGTCATTATTTAGTGTCTATCTCCACCTTGGTCCTTCTACCCCACTGTTCTTCAATACAAGGCTTGAGAGTCAGTGGCTATGCCCATTCATACTTTGATTCTTCCTTCTCTCCTTAAAGTATGACACGGGGACAGAATTTATCCCCGTCCTCGTGGATAACCACAGACAACTATCCCGTATCATTCTTTAGTGTCTATCTCAGCCAGTCCTTCTACACCAGTGATCTCAAACTCACGCACTGGGGGGTACTATTTTGAGGCCCTCGGTATGTTTATCATAATCGGAACAGTTTCTTGATGATATGTCTCTTTAGCTATAATTTACAATATTATTATTAAGACTTAGCCAAAAGGCTTTATTTTAAAAATAGACATAAAGAATTTCTTGGATATAAAGTTCAAATATTTCCGGATGTGACAAGGGAATCTCAGAAATGAAGGAAGGAATTTTTGCTTCTTAAGCCTGGGGTCGCTGCAATGGGGGCATCATTTCTTTTACGTTATCCTTGCAAATGTATTGTAAAGTACAAATCTTGCAATTATATTTTCTTTGCACCCTTTCAGTTGACAGGATTTCTCTCCAGGAGGGGCCTTGAAGGGGATAAAGAAAATCTCAATGTATAAATTTACTCATGGTCCATTCTCATCTGACCACCTAATTTGTAATTTGAATTTTTTCTCTTTCCTTTAAATAGTTTCTCATTCAGGAACATCTTGGATCTTGAATTTTTGGGACTTTAATTTTGATTGAGCAAATAGTAATTTTATCATATAAATGTTACTTTATTTGTTTTACATTATGTTGACTTAATCATATTCTGTACAAGAAGTTTATTCTTGATAATACGATCAAAATATAAATAAAGAATAAAAATAAAAATAAAAAATAAAGACTTAGCCAAAAGGAAAGTACCTACAAATCCAAAATGTGGCCCTGCAAAGGGTTTGAGGTTCAGACCACTGTTCTACACCAACATTCTTCAATGCAAGGCTTGAGGGTCAGTAGCTGGGCCCATTCATACTCTGTGAGCCAAGTATAAGATAATGAAGCCATTGTGACATCACTGCTGAGGTTAGCTCTTAGGCATTGGTGGAATGAGCCATTATGACATCACAATCTCAGCTCTGGAATGTTGGTACTTTGGGTTTCTGCCTGGTACTTGGGTCCTGGGTTGGCCACTATTGGAAACAATACTGGGCTTGATAGACTTTCGGTCTTTCCCAGTATGGCAACTCTTATGTAACTATATAGAACAATCACTTTTCTGAGAACCAGTAACAGAATTTTACAGTGAAGCTGTAGTATTGGCTTGTGATGTTGGTTCTTAGACTTGGTGTCTTTTCAAAATCACTCAAATTTCTTGTCTGGTGTTTAATATGTTGTGGAGCTCTTGACAAGCCCCTAAAGATCTTTATTAATCAGAGCATACAACAAGAATTTGATAAAATTCTGACTCTGAAAATGATCATTAAGGCATAGTCTCCCCCAAATCCAGATGAGTAGGGAAAGCAACAGCATGAACAGGATAACTGTGTTTCTGCTGGCTGATTGCTGGAGTATTTGGGGGCTTCATCATTTATCTAGAGAGATTTTTGACATTTATGAAACGACTTCCATAATCAACTGACATTTCAATATCCTATAATTGTTCAATTAGAAAGGAGCGCTGTTCTACTCACTTATTAACGGGATCAGATAATTGTCCTGTCACCAAAGAATATTTCATCATTTGTGCAACAGATGGAACACATTTGGCCAACAAATCCAGCTCACTGGAAGAACAATTCTGAAGATTCTAAGGAAGGGAGCCAAACGTTAGATGCAAAGAAACTGAGCGCCGAGCAAATATTCTATAATGGCAAAATTATGCCAGTCTTCAGTGCCCAAGTCAATATTTGAGTACCAAGTTATATAGGCCAATGTGTGATGTAAATAGTTGTGTCTAAATACTGCCAGTTAAACACATAATTGACAGTCCTCTAGAAATGTAGCTTATAAATGCTTGAGCCGCCTCTGAGCTACCTGTTAATGCCCCCTTTGCTGTTCTGCACTTAGAACTTGGGTGCTAAGTTTACAGAAAAGCACCTAAGGGCGCTTTTGCCCCTGTAACTGAAAACTGTTACCTGCTAGCACCACTTAAACAATTAAGGCCCTGATGCTCTAAATTCACCGTGCATGTAATCAGTGGCGTACCTAGTTTATGTGACACCCGGGGCCCATCATTTTTTTGACACCCCCCCCCCATCTGTACGAAAAACATGATTTTTAGTAACAAGCCACATGTCACACATGAGTACCTAGGAGAAGGCAGCATCTTACATACTGCAGTGAGCAGTACATCAATTCACCCATTGTAAAACTAAACAAGCCAGACTAATACAGATCAATCATAACAGAAAACCATGTCTTTCGAACACGCAGAACACAGAAAACGCCTTCGCCTAGTATGGAATATGTCATCACAAACTAACCCCTCCCCCTTTTACAAAACTGTAGTGTGGATTTTAGCCATGGTGGTAACAGCTCTGACACTCATAGAATTCTGAGCATCAGAGCTGCTACCACCACGGCTGGCGCTAAAAAACGCTCCACAGTTTTGTAAAAGGGGGGATAAAATAGAAATACATAGACAAAGGTTAAATTGAACCAGTAAGAAGCTGGACTCTGCATACAATGCAACACCACATAAACAGTGACATGTCTCCTAAAGCAATAAAAAAATAGAAAATGTTTTTCTACCTTTGTCTTCTGTGGTTTCTACTTTCCTCATCTTCTTGTAACTCTCTTCCTTCCATCCACTGTCTGCCATCTCTCTTCACCTATATGGCATCTTCTCTCCTTCTATGCCCCTTCCAGAAACTGTATGCCTCCCCCTTTCATCTCTCCTTTCACCCCCATTGGTCTGGCATCTCTCTCCTCTCCTTCCCTCTCCCACACCTCTCCTCTGCAATCCCTTTCCCTTTTTACCTTCATTTTCCTTTTCTGCATCTGTCTAGATTACGTTCTTACTACCCTCTCATCAATGTCCTTTTTTACTGTCTACCTAAAGCTTGCCACCTCTTTCCCTCACCCCTCCAGTGTTTCCCTAACTCAATCCTTTTCTCCCCATCATGTGCCCTCCTTTTATTTATCCCCTCCTTCCATCATTTACCCTCTTTCTCCAACCCTTCCATCTAGTACCTTCTCCTCTCTCTGTCCATTTCCATCCAGCATCTGCTCCCCTCTTTCTCTCCTCCCATTTCCTTCCTGCATTTGCTCCCTTATCTCTCCCATCTACACTTCCATCCAACATAGGCTCCCCACTACCATCCAATGTCTGCCCTTTCTCTCGCCATCCACCCCTCTTCAATCAGCATCTGCCCCCTTTCTCTCCCTCCAATATCCTTCCCCCTTATGTCTCTCCCCTTTCTCTGTACATCAATTCTATCAGCACCACCCTTTCATACCACCCTGCCCTCTTTCTTTCCCTCCACCACTCTTCCATTCTAGCAATCCTGCTCCTTTCCCTTCATGCAGCAAGGTCCCACGATGATTGTAGCTACCAGCTGCCAGTCCACCCCACTCTGACGTACTTGCTCTGGAGCGGACTCAGCAGCCGCATGCTGGAAGGTCCCGTGATGACTCGTCTGTTGACTCTGCTCCAGAAGAAGTAAGTTACGTCGGAGGGGGTGGACCCGGCAGACGCAGGAAGTTGTAGCAAAGTCCTGCAATGACTGCGTCTGCCGGGTCCACCCCCTCCGACGTAACTTACTTCTTCCGGAGCAGAGCTGGCAAACGAGTCAGTGTGGGACCTTCCTGCACCTCAGCATGGCTGCCGACTCTGCTGCAGCGAAATTAAGTCAGAGGTAACGTGACCATTTATTTTTTTCATCAAAAGGTGACATCTATTAATTGACTGTGTATCCTTTCTTTCTGCACTCAGGCCCAACAATTGTCCCTTTCTATTCCATCCCTCCTTCCTTTCCATGTCCTTAGTGCCCCCAGTGCCTTCGTCCTGTGTCCATAGTGCCCCCAGTGCCCCCGTCCTGTGATCTTAGTGCCCCCCAGTGCCTCCGTCCTGTGTCCTTAGTGCCCCCAGTGCCTCCGTCCCGTGTCCATAGTGCTCCCAGTGCCTCCATCCCGTGTCCATAGTACCCCCAGTACCTCCTTCCTGTGTCCATGGTGCCCCCAGTACCCCGTCCTGTGTCCTTAGTGCCCCCAGTGCCTCCATCCTGTGTCCATAGTGCCCCAAGTGCCTCCGTCCCGAGTCCATGGTGCCCCCAGTGCCTCTGTCCCATGTTCATGGTGCCTCCATTGCCCCCGTCCTGTGTCCTTAGTGCCCCCAGTGCCTCTGTCCTGTGTCCATAGTGCCCCTAGTGCCTCCTTATGTCCCCCACCCACTACCTTCCAGATTTTGGCCACCCCAAAGCCAGCCTGCCTGTCTACCTATCTCCCTCCCTCGCTAAAGACAGCCAGCTTGCCTGCCTACATCCTGCCCTCCCTGCCGCGGAAAAAAAAAAAGAGCCTCTCCCCTTCCTTTCCCCCAGCCCGCGCCGCTACGATCCTACCTCCCCCCACCGACAAGAAGTCTTTCCAACGTCAATTCTGATGTCGGAGAGGACGTTCCGGGCCAACCAATCACTGCCTGGTTGGCCCAGAATGTCCTCTCCAACATCAGAATTGACGTCGGAAAGACTTCTTGTCAGCGTGGGGAGGTAGGATCATAGCGGCGCGGCCTGGAAAAAGGAAGGGCAGGAAGACCCAGACCTGGCCAGCTGTGCACCCCCCCAAGCCGTTCACCCGGGGTGGACCGCCCACCCCACCACCCCCCCCTTGGTATGCCACTCCATGTAATGATCAACAGTAAACCGGTTTAATGTTAAAGTATTGTAGCTTCCAATGCACAGGTCATGGCAGCCTCTGATAATTATATTACAATGAGCTCTTAAATATTAAAATGTGCACTCCGGGCAATATGCAGACATTACTGGGTGATGCGCATATACAGTATATATATATATATATATATGTTTAACAACTGGTGCTTTTTGATTTTTTTTTTTTTTTTTTGGGGGGGGGGAGGTTGCTATGAAGTTAGAGAATGTCTGTTGGACTTTTTGAAGAGTCTGGGGTTTTGATGAACATTTTTTCTTCGGAGTGAAGAAAGGAGTTTTTTCTGTTCTGTTTTTCCCAGCTTTATTTATATGGAGCCGATGATAGTAAATTTGAGTTTCTAATGGTGCTACTGACCTGCCAGACATCCAAAGTCAGGGGCAGAGAAACATCTATTTTCAAAACCACTGGACATCAAGAGAGGGATAAGCATTGTAATGGACTGACCACATAGACATCCCAATATAAGCCCTACCCCAAAAAATAAGCCACGCTTCCCCCCACCCCGCCCCCCGCCGTGCAGCCTAACCGCCAAACCCCCGCTGACCCTCCATCCTTCCCTCCCAACTGAACCCCGCCAAGCACGACCATAAATACCTTCCGGCAGACCAGCACTCTAAACATGCTTCATGACCTTCTCGCTGGGGAATTCCCTCTGCCGCATCACTTTTGATGTCATCAGTAACGCAGCATACAGAAGGCCCCGAAGCAACCAGTTTAGAGTGCTGCTGGCCCAACACTGCTCTGCCGGAAGGTATATATGGTCACGGTCGGCGGGGTTCGGATGGGAGGGAAGGATGGAGGGTCAGCAGGAGTTCTGTGGTTCGGCTGCGCGGCGGGTATGGTGGCGGGTGCTCAAGGGTTCTGCTGCACAGAGGGATGGGAGGGATGGAGGGATAGAAAGATGAAGAGGGCACAAGAGGAAGGGTGAAAGGGGAGGAAAGATGATGCACATGTGGGGGAGAGAAAGGGAAGAGGAACATAAGAATAGCCTTACTGGGTCAGACCAATGGTCCATCAAGCCCAGTAGTCCTTCCTCACTGTGGCCAATCCAGGTCACTAGTACCTGGTCAAAATCCAAGGTGTAGCAATATTCCATGCTACTGATCCAGGGCAAGCAGTGGCTTCCCCCATGTCTTTTTCAATAACCGACTATGGATTTTTCCGTCAGGAACTTGTCCATACCTTACTTAAAACCAGCTACGCTATCCGTTCTTACCACATCCTCTGGCAAAGCATTCCAGAGCTTAACTATTCTCTGAGTGAAAAAACATTTCCTCCAATTGGTTTTAAAAGTATTTCCCTGTAACTTCATCAAGTGTCCCCTAGTCTTTGTAAGTTTTGACGGACTGAAACATTGATCCATTTGTACCCGTTCTACTCCACTCAGGATTTTGTAGACGTCAATCTTATCTCCCCTCAGCCGTCTCTTTTCCAAGCTGAAGAGCCCTAACCATTTTAGTCTTTCCTCATACGAGAGGAGTTCCATCCCCTTTACCATCTTGGTCGCTCTTTTTTAAACCTTTTCTGGCACCACTATATCTTTCTTGAGATAAGGAGACCAGAATTGAACACAATACTCCAGGTGAGGACGCACCATGGTGCGATTCTTAGTCTTGTTAACCATCCCTTTTTAAATAATTCCTAGCATCCTATTTGCTTTTTGGCCGCTGCAACACATTGGGCGGAAGATTTCATCTTATTGTCTATGATGACACCCAGATCCTTTTCTTGGGTGCTAATCCTCAAAGTGGACCCTAGCATCCGTTAACTGTGATTCAGATTATTCTTCCCAATGTGCATCACTTTAAATTTGCAGATGACACTAAACTGTTCAAAGTTCTTAAAACGCATGCGGATTGAGAAAAATTGCAGACGGACCTTAGGAAATTGAAAGACTGGGCGTCCAAATGGCAGATGAAATTTAATGTGGACAAATGCAATCACCTCACCCATTGTTCCATTTTCCAGATCATTTATAAATAAATTAAGAAGGAAGAATTGAGGTGAAGGAAGAGATGATCATGTACATGAAAAAAATAAGCCCTACCTGAAAATTAGTTCTAGTGCATTTTTTGGGCCCCAAATGAATATAAGACACTGTCTTATTTTCAGGGAAACACGGTAGCTCCGGACATTTAAATTCTGTCCAAGATGTCTTGGGAAAGGTTCGATTATCGCCCAAGATGTCCAAGTCTAATCCCACCCATAACATGCCTCCAACATGCCCCCTCAAACTTGGATGCACAGTGGCTAGAATGCCTCACAGGATGTCCATAAAGAAGATTTTGAAAATTGGCACTTGGCCATCCCGGCAATTAGAACGTTCAAGTGCCGGTTTATGCCATTTTTTGGACTTGTGCATTTTTTGAAAATGAGCCCCAAAATTACTAAAAGTCTGACCCAAGAGCTTTAAGGCTCATTTTTTGAATATAATTAAGTCCCTTGCTCTCTCTGGCTTCTTAGCAAATCGTAGTATCAGCCAAGTAGTTGGTCTATTTGGTGAATGTTTGCTGCCCTTTAGCTAAATACCGATCTAAAAAAGGGCACCATGCACAGCTATATTTAGAAAATCAGCATTTGGATTAGAGATTCATTTGGGATCTGCCTTTGTAAGCGTCAATTCTCAGGTCCAAACACCTTCAAGTTATTTTTCACCAGGAAAATATTTAAACTTCTCTCGTCAGCAAAATTGTAAATCAATTTTTCATTAAATAATAATAATAATAATCACAGTAATAAAAACAATCCTTAGATTTTGAAAAAAGTAGAACTCAAAGCTATGCAGTAAAACTTGGAGGGTAAAGAGAACCTCTTGGAGAAAAATAATTATTTCTTTTAAGATTATCTTTGCTCTTCTGTGAATTCAAACACACCTCCTTGGCTAGAACTTAAAATTCTCTTTTTTATTCCTCAATTTCTGCCTTTTTATGCTCCACCACCACCAGAACAGATGACACACCTGTAAGATGCATGTTTCTCATTGCCAGGAGGACTTGAAGAGTCTACTCCAGTGCTTACCATTACGACTAATCATTTGGCCACCAAGAGCAGGAATCAATGCAGTCCCGTCAGTCATTTTCCCTTATTCTAAGAGATTGAATGCATCATCCCTGCAAGGGCGTAGACAACCTCCAATCTGTCCTGGTTTTCTGCATAAACCTAATGAATATGCATGAGATATTGATATCATTCCAATTGTATTCATAGGAGCTGATTATTCAAAATGATTGGGGTGCAAAACCCAGTGGAAATTACCCCTCCCTGGACACAAAGAGTTTGATTAATATCGGGATGCTCAAGCACCCACAGAGCTGGCTCCTGTGATTGCATGTAAATCTGCCAAGCACATGTTCATTAGGGCTGAAACTCGAAGCAGCCTGGTGTCTGCTGAGAGTGGAGATTTCCTCCCACTGCGCTGGGCAGTTTACTCCATGCCAAACTGGTTTAGAGATGACTCAGATTTGAGCTTCATACCGCAGCAGTCTGATCTGGGACATATGGCTATCTCAACCTAATTATAAGTGTGATCTGTTCAAAATGCATAAACCTGTTGTACTGTTGTTGTTTTAGGGTACCCGATAACAATAATTTGTGGCAGATAAGGTTAAAAGAACCTATCATTGCCTCAGGCACGAATTTAGATTGTAAGCTCTCTGGCAACAGGGAAATGACCTGCTATACCAAAATGTGGTACAATTTGAGCTACTTTTGAAAAAGTGTGAGCAAGGTTTCAAGGTTTTATTAAAAATTTGATTAATCACCTATCAATATTCTAGGCGATGGGAACAAAATGAAAATAATTAACAGAAGCTGTCATGGGCAAGACCGACAGACAAACAGGAAACAAGAGGACAGAAGGTGAAATGCAATATTATTAGAAAAGAACACAATTAAGGACATCACAAAAGGGTAGGGAAAAGTTCATTCAGAGCTGCCTTTTTTGAAATTATGAAAAAAATCTCGAGTTATAGAGTAAAAGCTTTTTAATGCTCCTTTAAATTTATCAATGTTTGATTCCTCCCTAAGATAGGAGGGCAGGGAGTTCCAAATTTGGGGTGCTGTAATGGCGAATGAAGTGATACATCGCATATGGAAAGTTTCGAGGGAAGGGACAAAAACTACATTTTGAGAAGATCTTAGAATTTGAGCAGGAGCGTGCAGAATCAATAATTTATCAATAAAAGCTGGCTGTCTAGATTTAAGTGTTTTGAAAGTGATATGGTGTGGGATGGGGAGCCAATGAGCGGTTTTTAGTAACAGGGTAACATGATCATATTTGTTTGAGTTGGTAATAATTTTAATTGCAGTATTTTGAATAAGCTGTAGCCTTCTGATTTCCTTTTGCGTAATTCCTTTATAGAGGGAGTTGCAATAGTCTATTGTAGCAGTAACTAGCGAATGGATTAGAATGTTTAGCGAAGAGGGCTCCAGGAAGCTAGAAAATCCAAATAAACCATTGACAAATATATGGTTTTACACAAAATGATCCCAAGTCAAATTTGAAGTCCAAGAGATCATGGACATGAAAGGCAAAAGAGACAAAACACAGTTTGCATACATCTTGAACCCAATGCTTAGAATAGGGTGTCTGTAGAAATCACCCTCTGTATCGCTAAAGAAGACCAGTCCTTTTTAAATAACTTAGGTGACTAAACTGAAAGCACATTATATGCTCAGTTGAGTATGATATAATGATCTAGTCTATCTATTTGTCTTAGTTGATGTTATACTATTCTTCTTGTTCCCATCTACACTGTGAACAAAAAAAAAAAAAGTTTTTTGTCGTATCTTCCACAGAACTTGGCCAATTCGTATGAAATTTAGTGCATCGTGTCCTGAATGAAATTGATGCAAAATGTAAATATTTCCTACCGCACCACAACACTACCTTGTGAAAATGAATTGTGAACTGAATAAAAACACATCAAAAAGTTTTATGGCGTATCTTGCAAAAAATGTAAAGTCAAAAAGTAATGTTTTAATTAAGCAGATGTTCAAAGTACGCTTCCTTTGCATGAAGGCACACCCTCAGCCTTAGCCACCACTGATCTATGGACTTGTCAATGATGCTCTGCTTCAGCTCAGCCCAAATAGAGATGAGACACTTTTTAATGTCTTTGACGTCAGATATCACTGTCTGGTAGACACGTTCCTTAATCAGCCCCAAGATCTGGTAGTCAACTAGGTATAGGTTTGGTGAATTTGCAGGCTAGAGGTCTGGACCAATGTAGTCTGGGGTCTTCTGATGTAGTAGTTCTACGCTGTCCTTTGTCTGATGTGCTGGGGCATTGTCCTGTTGGAAGATAAAGTAGTCTCCCGAAATGCAGTAGATCACTAGCAACAGCTTCTGCATCAAGAGGACATCCTGGTAGTATGCACCATTGATCTTAACCCCAGGGTCGATGAAAACCAGATCTGTGAATCTGAGTTTCGAGATTTTGACTGAGACCATGACTGACTGGCTGAAGGTCAGGCAGATCTGTAGTAGGCATTTAGCTTTAACCTCACGCTTCAGTATCGTTGAAGGCACTTACAGGTGATCATTCTGTGTGTTAATCAGCTACTGTAAATATCTTTTCATCTGTAAACCAGATGAAGATGATGCTGTGCTCTGGGTACTTACACTGTTTCAGGTGTGTGTTTTTGTTGTGTAAAGTCAACTTTTGGTCACGAAGCTTTTTAGGACACTTTAATTTCAGATTGTCATGAATTATCCTAATCACAGTTAGCTGGCTTATTCCTGCTTCTCTTGCTATTTGACGAGTTGTTTGGTGTGTTTGCAGCATGTCCTCCTGGCTCAGTACAAGATCGCGTACAATGTCGATGTGCTTTTGTGTGCGAGTCACGCGCGGTCATCCACTGTCTGGCTTACGATCCACAGTACCCATTACTCAGATCTTGTGTAGCAAGACATCAAGGCTGTTTTTCTTCCAACTCTTTCAACAATCGTCAACTGCTGTAACCTTTTAGCGGTGCCAAGTTATCAGAATTTGGTCTTCTGTAGTGAAAACCATTTTCATAAACACTGTTTACAAATTATCTTCTGCTTTTGAGCGTATCCCATAGCAACAATTCATTTTCGTACGATAGTGTTGTAGTGCGGTGGGAAATATGTACAACTTTTTTACATCAACTTCATTCAGGACATGACGCATTAACGGATCCTTTTACTAAGGCACGCTAGCTGTCTTAGCACGCGCTTAACGCTAATGGATGCGTCAGCGTTTAGTGCGCACTAAAACGGCTAGCGTGTCTTAGTAAAAGGCCCCCTAAAGTTCATAAGAATCAGCCGAGTTCTATGGACGATACAACAAAAAACATTTTGGTGTGGGGTTTTTTTCAGTTCACAACTGCACTTGTCACTTCAGCTACCTATTAAGATGTTTTACTCCATTGTATGAATCGTGTTAGCATTAGACCTATGTTATTAAAATGTTCTAATGCGTACTTATTAGGTATACTAGCAGTGGATCATGTCTATGTCATTTGAATGTTCTTTCATGCTGTCTAGTTTGGTATTTAAAGGTTCAGGGAAACGGAAACCAATCTTGATGAACTTAGAAGTTTTAATAGGTCAAATCAACAAACTGAGGAGTAGCAAATCTGGAAGGTACACATGCAAGTGTGCTGAAAAAACTCCACTTACAGTATCACTAAACTAGTCTATGGTAGCTGAAGTTTGGAAGCTGGCCAAGGGTGAACCTAGAAATTACCGAAAGATAAATGGTGGATGCTACCATGAACAAGAAAATTGCAGAACACATAGACAAACATGGTTTAATGTCTCAGGAATCAATGTGTATTTAGGAATATGGGGCTGGATTCTGTATAGGATGCCCGGCCTTAGAAGCTGCCTAAGCGGCATTTGAGGATCGCACACCAGCATCCTATATAGAATTGCATCTGTCTTCACAGTCCATGTCACAGGCGCCGGTTAGAGAATTACGTTGCCGCTGAGCTGATTGCGGCAAGGTAATTTCCCTGCAGCGATCTGTTTAGCCGTGGTGGCAGGGAAGCCCCTCCCCCCAATCCCTCCTACCGGAACCCCTGAAGCTGCCCCCTACCCCCTGAATGTCCACAGCAGGAGGAGTGCCCAATTCCTTCCGCCGCCACCCCTGAGACATCCTCCAGACATTCAGGGACAGTAGGTGCTGAATTTCCGGCCCCAGAGAGCTCATGGTCTAAGTTGAGCTCTGTGGTACTGACAGTATTAATAAACGACCCCCTTGGATTTACCTTGAGCCTCTTTCCTGTCCTGTTCATCAGTATCTTATCACCGTCTCTGCTTACATTTGCAGATGACACTAAACTGTTCAAAGTTGTTAAAACGCATGTGGATTGAGAAAAATTGCAGGTGGACCTTAGGAAATTGAAAGACTGGACGTCCAAATGGCAGATGAAATTTAATGTGGACAAATGCAATCACCTCACCCATTGTTCCAATTTCCAGATCATTTATAAATAAGTTAAGAAGGAAGAATTGAGGTGAAGGAAGAGATGATCATGTACATGAAAAAAATAAGCCCTACCTGAAAATAAGACCTAGTGCGTTTTTGGGCCCCAAATGAATATGACGCTGTCTTTCCCATTATAACATTGCTCTATGGGTCTTGCAAAGTGACCCTTCACCACTTTGATTGCCCTTCTCCCAGCTGCCTCCATCCTCCCAGTACCAATGCATCATCTACCAGTCCTCCTACAGATTTGTTTTGATACATGAAGACAAAACTTTTTTATACTACTGTATTTGAAAATGATGACTGTCCATGTTATTTGTAGAGAAAATCAAACGCCACCATTCTTCTTGTACTTGTGTAGAAAGGATGTTTCCTATCCGTGGGCGTCTTGAGCTTCAGTCCTCGGACTTGCACTGTCCCCAGGTCAGTTATCAGCATCTCTCTTCATTTTACCCTTGAAAGCAGCCAGACAGTTCAAATACCCAAAATAGACTAGCAAACCCCTGGGATCATTGGCTTGCAAGATATACCAAGGTGTTTGGGAATTAGGACTGTTTAGCTCCAGTACCAGTATTAATAAGCAGCGCTGTATTTCGCCTCTGATCGTGCTTAATTACTTTTACTGTTTTTAAAGCAGCTCTGGGATGATTTGAGTTCTTGATCAAATTCCTACAGATTATAAAATAGTTGATCCAGGACGAGGTGTATCAATAGAGTGAGGTCTGATGTGTTCCTTACTGCTGTGATTCGGTATCATTCCTATTCTTTTCGGAGACACTTTGGGAGAAGCTAATGGTCCTGGCAGCTGTATGAAAAATATTATTGCTGTAACTTGCTTGGCATATTCTGGCACCAACGACTGCAGTTTCTCTCAGCTCATTAACTTCCTCCCAGTTTTGCCAGCTTCCTTTCAACTTGGGTGTGTTACATACTGTGGTTTTTGCCACACAGACATTGGCACCAGAAGAACAAACCCTCAGGCAAGCTCTCTCCAAATCCCTTTTAAACATATTAAATGTCCCATTCTGGACTAATAATGTAGGTTTTTGTTTTTATTTTGTTTTGTTTGGGGGTGTTTTTTTTTTTTTCATTACCCTAAGAGCCAACAGGGGTAGCTGGCATAGGGGGAAATTACCCTAAGTCCTCTGCCACCTGGTAGATAAGCAACAAATCCAAAGAAAGATAAGTGATGCAGAGGAAAAAAAAATCATCACTTATTTGATTTTAATCTCACCACTTTGCAAGCATTTAAATTGCCTTAATCAGGTGGCTGGCTTCCAGCCCAGCTGGTAATCTGTTATCAAATTTGAAACTAGATTTTTTAAAATGTCAGTGGAGCCAGAGAATTGAAGTCTGTTAACAGTTAGAAGCCGTCTGCCTAAACTTCTGGAATCTACGTTATTAATGATCATTGCCTTACAAAGACTCCAAGATCGCTGCATTAAAACTGCATATATGAAGGACACCATTGGCAAAATAAGCTTAATTAGGAAAACCCCATGCATAGACACCACTGCTTGTCCATGCCACCAACTGGACTGTGTGGTGTAACCTTGATAAGCGTAATTGATTTATTCCCTGATAAGATTAACTAGTGGTAATTGTGAGTGGGGAAGGTCGGGCCTGTTAGCTGAACTAATCTCTCTTTTCTTTAGCTTTTAATTATTATGACTGTTATTAATCTGATGCAAAATGCAAAACAAATAATTTTGGGATCTGAAGTGTATTCCCAGCACATCACCATATTTTAAACCCCAGAAGGCATAATTAAGGGTTCATTTCTGCCCTATGACAAATGCTGAGCACTTTCTATCTGCTTCCCCTCGCTGATGGATTTAGGAAGGACCTAACCATCCCCTGAAAGTCTAAAGATTCCTCTCCCCTAGAGCTTTCCCCTCTCGTTTGCATATGCAGTGCTGGGGAAATTTGGATGCAAACAATGCTGCAATCAACAAGCAAGAATAAGCCTGATAGCTTTCTTTTAGAAGCGCCAGGTCTGCATTTCTGGGTTTGTTTCATCAGAAAAAGAAAAGCATGTTGCACTTGATAGCAGGTCTGCACAAAATCCTTAATGAAGATCAGGGTAATTCAATTTCATTTTTGTAAGTTAAAAGAAGAATGTGTCCTTCAGGCCAATTCAGATTTTTTTCTGGAATGAAAACAAACATAAAAGAAAGAGGCTTTGACTCAATTTCTTCATATTAGTATTCAAATACATTTGAAATATAGAGTGAACAGAACCTATTTTCGTCCCTTAGTTTAAAATTAATTTTATGAAGAGGAATATATAGCAAATCTATAGGTAATATATAATATGAGGGTACATCAAAAAGTAAAGGCAAACTACATTTAACGGCTTTAATATAAGTAACTGTGAGCAATTGAACATATCACTTTTCCACGTAGTCCCCATGCAAGACGACGCATTTGTTGTATCATTCATAGTAACATAGTAAATGACAACAGATAAAGACCTGAACGGTCCATCCAGTCTGCCCATTACTTATATCCATTACAAATACATAATTAAATTAATTTGTCCCTTCTTTGATTATTTAGGGTCATAGATTATAAAGTCCACTTGACATTGTCTTAGGTTCCAAATGCTGAAGTTGCCGTCCAAGCTCTCTCCAGCCTATCCAACCATCCTCTGCAGGATATTTACCATAAAGTCTGGCCAGTAACATCCTCATGTTTCAAGTTTGTGGAGGTCCCATTGATTCCTTCCCCCCCTCCCCTAGCCCATCCTACTCCAAATCACCACATATGGGACACAGACCATGCAAGTCTGTCCCATACTGGCCTTAGTTCTTTAATTTACATCCTTCATTTTCTAATTAGAGATCCTCTGTTTATCTCACGCTTTTTTGAATTCCATCACCTTTTTTCCCTCTCTACCACTTCCCTCGGGAGGGCATTCCAGGCATCCACCACCCTCTCCGTGAAAAAGAATTTCCTAACATTGCTCCTGAGTCTTCCTACCCGTAACCTCAAATTATGCCCTCTAGTTCTACCATTTTCTCTTTTCTGGAATGGATTTGATTCTATATTAATACCTTTCAAGTATTTAAACGTCTGTATCATACAGTATCTCCCCTGTCTCTCCTCTCCTTCAAAGGATACATATTTAGGTCTTCCAGTCTCTTCTCATACTTCTTTTGGTTCAAGCCACTTACCTCTGGACTGTTTCAAGTCTTTTTATATCCTTCAACTAGCTTCTGCATTCCTGCAGAGAAAAAGTTTCTCGACTGCTCCCGAAGACAGGTGAACACCGCTTTCTTTACTTCATCATGCTTTGTCTTTTGCTTTCCGGGTCACAGTGATGTAACCACGTCTCGTCGCCGGTGAGAATTCTCTTCAGAATACTCGGATTTTATTCATACCGTCTCAGGAACTGGGTTGCAATCTCCACATGCTATTGCTTGTGCAGATCAGTAAGTTGTTAGGGAACCCGTCATGCTTAGACTTTCCTGTATCTCAGTTCATCATGCATTATACAAATTTGCAGACAATTGAGGCACCTTTATAAGTTGGTCTTCTCTAATCAAAGCATCCACCCTGTCAATGTGCTCTTGTGTGTGTGATGTTGATGGGGGACCAGAATGACCTTCGTCGGTTATACCTGTTCTTCATGCTTGAAACCTTTTTACCCACTCAATATCTGACCTGAATTTCCATAGGTTTCACTCCCTCTTCCCAAAGAAAGTGCATTACTGCATGTTGTTCTTTGATGCAATCTTGTAATGGCTACCACACGACTAAAGGTCAAGCACTGCACTGTGCATGGACAAACTATCCAACGTATAAGTACATATGTTGCATTTTGCTAACTCTATTCTGTTTTTTGCATAATTTAACAATTGTCTTTAATTTTTTATTTGCCCTCATATATGCAGCATAAACCTACTACTATTTATTATTTCTAAAGCACTACCAAACGCATGCAGCGCTGTACAAAAAACACACAAGAGACAATCCCTGCTCGAAAGAGCTTCAGTCTAATTAAGATGGGACATAGGACAAAGGCTTATACATGTTACTTAGGGGAGTAAAGAGGGAATGGACACAGATATGGGGACTTTAAAGCTGGGGGGACAGGTATAGATATGAGAATTGATATGATTAAAAATAAAGATCAAAGGAGACAAAAAGGCATGAGCAAAAAACTAATAACATATAAAAATGTTTGGATTGAGAACAGCTGATACGAACATGGGAGAATGGAGCACTGTTCTCTGGTGATCCTAGCTAAGTAAGCTTTTGGAGGCTTATAGTGGCCTTGAGTAAATATTCTGCATTCAGAGGTTACACCCAAGAAGGGCAAATACAGACCTGAAAGCAGAAATGGTGTGAAAGTGATGTCGGGTCCCAAAAGAGTCCAACAGATTTTATGTTGTTTCTCCCAGGAATAAGCAATGGATTTTTCCAATGCTCACATCTAAATTACTAAAAGATACCTTAGGATGAGAAACTGATAAGCACAACCTTGGGATGATAGTGTCTGAGGATCTCAAGGCGGTGAACCAATGTGACAAAGCAGTGGCTGTAGCCAGAAGAATTCTAGCTGCATAGAAAGAGGTATAATCAGCCTCAATATTGCACTTATCCAGCTATGTGTTAGCCAGTTATGAAAACCCAGAAACCCAGTGCCAAAGGCCAGACTTAGCTTGGTATTGAATTTCAGAGCATAACGCCAGGAGGGTGGTCAGGAAAATGCTAAGCACCATCAGCTGAATATCATAGAAATATGATGGGGTGGGCATGGGTGGAATGGGGCAGGCCTGGGGGTGGATCTAGGCCGGGGTATGGACTTTACTAAAGTAAAATCTGGTAACCCTACTTACCATAGAAGTCAGACTTACTAGCCTGTAATTCCCTACTTCTTTTGTGGAGAGGGACCACCTCCGCCCTTCTCCAGTCCTTCCCACCTCTAGAGAAGCATTGAATCAATCTCTCTATGTTTATCTCATTATTATGACCTCCTTTTGGCTATGGTCCCATCACAGTTTGGACATTTACTGGAGTAGCGGTGGTTGACTCATTTTCCACTGGTCTGTAAATACAACTTGATCTGTGTTTGTTTTTTGATAGAATTCAAGTCTTATTAATTCCTGGCCTCTATCCCCTCTGCTCGTCTTCTTGACTACTTTTCTGCTGGGAATCTTCAGACCCAGTAACCTCTCTCACACCCTGTTTCTTCTATCCCAAGTCATAGTCAGGTTGGCTGTTGAACCCTTGGGTCTTAGACACTGTTGCCTTGATATCTTTCTGTAATTTGGATGCAGTCTCACTTTTCAGATACCTGTTTCAAAGCATGCTGACATAGTCTGTGCATGGCCCCAAGGATTACACAACTTGACAGCCAGAAATGAAATGGCCCCTACTGGACAAAGCCTTCTGATTCCATGACGTCAGTTCTATCAGCTCTGGATCTGGGTCAGATAATGGGCCTCGTTAGATCTCCTGAGTCTAAGAATCCTCAATGCCAGCAAAGTGAAATGAGGATCTTGAGATCTTACCTGTTCTTCATCCTTTCTCTGCCACTCCCTTCCCCTGATTCTTGAACTGTAGCATTGAAGATCGGCCTGGAAAAACACCGATCTCTTCCTCATAAAATCCTGCTGGGGTTTTCTGAATGCCTCATGAGAAACACAAAAAGTACGTACAATGAACGGCAGCTCAAAGTACAAAAGAAGAAAAGCAGCTGGCAATCAAGCCTTGAATAATTCATCACGTCAGAATGTAAATCAGCTGTGTCTCAGTATATACAGTCAACTGGATCAGTAATGGAAGGCAGAGGGTTTGAGTTTTCAAAGAAACTAAAAGAAATGTTTTAATTCATCACGACTTTTGATTCCAAAAGAATTACAGATTACGCTCACATTAACACGAGAATAGTTCATTATGATTAATGCAGTTGAAATGAAAGCCAAACGGAATTAATGAATTTTCATTTATTCAAAAGTTTGGAGTATATCCCTTGGGTCTGCTTTGATTATGCAGAATTGTAGCATGACTGGGGCACCTCAGCCAATCAAGGATCAAGGCCTAAGTGCAGTTACTGCCCTATAACTTTTTAGTAACCTCCTATGAGCATTCAGGGATTCATTTCTTTTCTACACTGACTTCTCCCTGCTTTCTAATGAGACAAGGGTGTCTACTGATGGCTTGTAATTTGGCAAGCGCACCCAGTGTGGTCACTACTGTTGCCCAATTAGATCCCACACAGCTCAAACTGTTATTTAGTGGATTTATGGATTGTATCAGTCGTTTCAAATATTTATTTTTGATACTTAGTTTTTGCACTAACAGAATCATCTTCTGGCTCATTTCTGTGTTTTGGGAGAGAGCAAACAATTCCTCCCTCATAGCCTGGAGCTCATACAGGGCAGTTTTATAATCTAGGCTCCCCTTGTATGAGTAAATATTTAGAATATTAGGAGTTATTTGTGACCATACCTGTAAAAATACCAGCTATTTTGCAAATGCCTGCTTCATTTCCATAGCACATATTTGTAAGGAGGTGTACATAGGGGCGGGCCAGGGACACAATGTGGGCGGGGCATGGGCAGAGAAAGGTAGGACAAGGCAGGCTTCAACTCTGTCCTCTCCCCATCCCCATAGGCTTTGTTCCTGTCCCCATGTGTGGCAATGGCCAAAATAGCAAACAAGACGCTAGGAATTATTAAAAACGGGATGGTTAACAAGACTAAGAATGTTATAATGCCCCTGTATCGTTCAATGGTGCTACCTCATCTGGAGTACTGCGTTAAATTCTGGTCTCCTTATCTCAAGAAAGATATAGTGGCACTGGAAAAGGTTCAAAGAAGAGCAACCAAGAAGATAAAGGGGATGGAATTCCTCTCGTATGAGGAAAGACTTAAAAGATTAGGGCTCTTCAGCTTGGAAAAGAGATGGCTGAGGGGGAGATATGATTGAAGTCTACAAAATTCTGAGTGGAGTAGAACGGGTACAAGTAGATCAATTTTTCACTCCGTCATAAATTACTCGATGAAGTTACAGGGAAATACTTTTAAAACCAATGAGGAAATTTTTTCACTCAGAGAAAAGTTTAGCTCTAGAACGCATTGCGAAAGGATGTGGTAAGAGCGATTAATGTAGTTAGTTGTAAGAAAGGTTTGGACAAGTTCCTGGAGGAAAAGATCATAGTTTGCTATTGACACAGCCAGTAGTGTAGTAAGGGTGAGCAGCTTTCAGGGCGATGACACCCCTCCCCTGCTGTGCACAAGCCTCTTTCCCTTTCCCCCTACCTTTTTAAACTTCTCCGCCATGAGCAGCATGCTCACGTTGGCGTCAGTTTGCCCTTTGACAGCACTACCTAGGCGCGGGTCCCGGAAGTGACATCAGAGAGAGCACTGATGCTGACACGGGCAGCAACCTCACACCGGGAAAGAAAAAAAGGTATGGGGAAAGGCAAGGGGCGCATGCAGCAAGGAGAGGAGCAGGAGGGGTACCGCGCCCTTAGGAAGACCACGCCCAGGGCAGACCCCCCCCCCCCTTTCTATGCCACTGGAGACAGCCATCAGGGAAGCAATTCCTTGCCCTGGATTGGTAGCACGGAATGTTGCTACAATTTGGGTTCTTGCCACATACTTGTGTCCTAGATTGGCCACTGTAAAGACGGGATATTGGTCTGACCCAGGGTGGATATTTTTATGTGCTCGTGGATTATGTCCTCATTTGCCCAAGCCTCGAATACCGAACTTATTGATATGATTAAAAATAAAGAGCAAAGGAGGCAAAAAGGCCCGAACAAAAAAACCTAATAAAATACAAAAATGTTTTGTAATGAGAAGAGCCGATACAAACATGGGAGAATGGAGCGCTGCTCTCGGGTGATCTTGGCTAAGGAAGCCTTCGGAGGCTTGCAGTGGCCTTGAGTAAATATTCTGCATTCAAGAAGGGCAAATGCATATCTGAAAACAGAAATGGCAAAAGAACTAACAGCTGGTTTTGCTGCAAACACAATATTCGGCTGCTGTATAAAAAGGGACAATATTCTGTACAACTGTTTATAAATCACAAATACAGCTTTCCATTTTGATCTGATTTTGGTACAACCTTCCCAAAGATTCAGTTGCCTGTTTTTATAGCATCTGGGAAGGTAATTGATTGTCTTTCAGACATGCGTGTAGAAGAGAACCTAAACCAGGGGTGTCCAACCTCAGTCCTCACCAGGTAGGGTTCTGAGGATTTCTGAAATGAATATGCATGAGATCTATTTGCATACAACAGAAGCAGTGTATGCAAATAGATCTCATGGAAATTCATTGGGGAAATCCACTGTGTTCCATTGGTGTGCCTTAAGATATTCCAGAATTTTACTTTATTTTCATAAATTCCCTTCATAAGTATAAATAGAATAGATGACATGTCTGCTGCTTACACAAGAGTCTGTCATTCTTTGACGTGATTAGTCCTTAAAAACTAACAGCAAGCAATTTTAGTTTCATTTTTATTTTTTATGCAGTAGTTATCCTAACTTGAGCAAGAAAGCAATCAAGGCTTTGTTACTGTTTGGATCTTCTTATCTTTGCAAACTTGGATTTTTCAGCTCTAACAGAAATTAAATTGCTAAAAAAGAGAATGACTGCAGATGGTGGATGATAAAACGCGTCTTTGCTTGTCAACTATCAAGCCGCATTTTGAGTTAATTTGCACTCAAAAACAAGAACGTCCATCGCATCAATTAGCAATTATATTCTATCTACTTTAGTTTCACCGTTGTTAGTTACCTAAACATAGTTTAAAGAACTTTAAATAAATAACTTTCAATTTTAATTTTTTCTTGGTTTTGCAATTCTATAATTTCTATTATAATGTGCCATGAAAGAGCTAAAAAAGGTTTGAGAGACCCTGAGCTAGGTACTTGTGACCTGGGTTAGCCACTGTTGGGAACAGGATCCTGGGCTTGAAGGACCTTTGGTCTGTACCAGTATGGCAGCTCTTATGTTCTTATGTGAGCCAAGTATAGGACAATGTGACATCACTGCTGAGGTTGGCTCTTAGGCATTGGTGGAATGAGGTATTATGACATCACAATCTCAGCTCTGGAATGTTGCTACTCTTTGGGTTTCTGTCTGGTACTTGGGACCTGGGTTGGCCATTGTAGGAAACAGGATACTGGGCTTGATGGACCTTCGCTTTGTCCCAGTACATCAATTCTTATGTTCTTATGTGAGCCAAGTATAGGACAATCAAGCCATTGTGACATCAGTGCTGAGGTTGGCTCTTAGGCATTGGTGGAATAAGCCATTATGACATCACAATCTCAGCTCTGGAATGTTGCTACTCTTTGGGTTTCTGTCTGGTACTTGGGACCTGGGTTGGCCATTGTAGGAAACAGGATACTGGGCTTGATGGACCTTCGCTTTGTCCCAGTACATCAATTCTTATGTTCTTATGTGAGCCAAGTATAGGACAATCAAGCCATTGTGACATCAGTGCTGAGGTTGGCTCTTAGGCATTGGTGGAATAAGCCATTATGACATCACAATCTCAGCTCTGGAATGTTGCTACTCTTTGGGTTTCTGTCTAATACTTGGCCCTGGGTTGGCCACTATTGGGAACAGGATACTGGGCTCGATGGACCTTCAGTCTGTCCCAGTATGGCAACTCTTATGTTCTTATTGAATAGATAAACTTCAGGTTACAAATGTCTGTGGAATTTCTGCCCCATGTAAGGGACCTGAGATCTGCTGTTAAACACAGTATGCAAATATGAGACATTATTTAAATAGAAACCACATTACCTTCTTGTCATTTTTTCAGTTGGTTAGTCCAGAAAGACTCCCCCACATACACACACGCACACGCTTTGCTCCTATCTATGCTAGGAATGTCAGTGGGCCATTTGAAGGCCTGCCTGGATTTTATATCTCTGTGTGTACATCTTTGGGAGGTGGGATTAGAGAGAAACCTGCAGGCATATTAATAAATAAACTCTCCTCACTGCTAGATATTAAGTAAACACACTGTTAAATATTTCCCAGGGGAGTTTTGTGAGCCTCTAACCTGTGCACTGCTAATTTGGTTACCCAGGACACATGGATTCTACCCCAGGGGTCCTTCAATAAATTAATTTTAAGATGTTTTTAGGTGAAAGCAGAATTTCATCACTTATGCTCTCCTGAGTCTTAATTTACTTTCTAGCTGACATACATTTTGCTTTTACATAAATATGGAATATGTAAGAAGGGCACCGAGTGCTCGGGATGCTGTGAACACCTGGGAGAGGATGCTCTGTTATACTGAAGCTGTAAAACCATTTTATTAGTTCATCTACATCATGGAAATGCAGAAAAATAAATATACTGAGACTTTAGTAGCTGATCTCTGTGTGGTGTACAGATGTGTACTGCCACTGAATGTTTGAAAACCTCTCTACTGGAAGAATTTGCTAGAACACTAGGATTACCAAATTTTCCGTTTGGAAAATCCGGACCCTTTAGACCCGCCTCCCAGCCCCGCCCTATCACACCCCCAATAACGCCCTAGCCCAAGCCCTGCTGCCTGATCTGGTTGGGCAGGAGAGCACATAC
Source organism: Geotrypetes seraphini (assembly GCF_902459505.1). Taxonomy (NCBI): domain Eukaryota; kingdom Metazoa; phylum Chordata; class Amphibia; order Gymnophiona; family Dermophiidae; genus Geotrypetes; species Geotrypetes seraphini. Next base: position 9,569,897 of record NC_047090.1, on the reverse strand, counting down.
ACATGCGCTCATGCGACGCGATGACCTCCTGCCCAACGGCGATTTTGAGGAGGGTTTTTAAAACCCAGACAAAGTGCTGGGTTTTGAAATGTCGTCCAGAAGGACAAGTCCGGGGATATCCGGACGTCTGGAAACCCTAAATGACACCAAAGAAGAGTTACACAACAGAAAAACTGGCCAGATAATTTCACCCCTTCCTGTGTATGTTGGATTCATAATATCATTGTACTCACAATAAGTTTGGTGCTATGCATGAGATTTGCAAAAATGTGAGTTGTTTATTGATTTAAAAATTTATGGTTCATAGACAAAATCGCGCGAGACAACGGCGCACCGACAACTGAGCGCAGACAACTGAGCGCAAGGTTGACGGCACGCCAAAGAAAAGCACTATTTTAAAGGGTTCCGACGGGGGGGTGTTGGTGGGGAACCCCCTTATTTTACTTAACAGACATCGCGCTGGCGTTGGGGGGGGGTTTGGGGGTTGTAACCCCCTCATTATACTTGAAACCGAACTTTTTGCCTGTTTTTTAGGGAAAAGTTCAGTTTTAAGTATAATGTGGGGGGTTACAACCCCCCAAGCCCCCCCACAATGGCAGCGCAATGTCTGTTAAGTAAAGTGGGGGGGGTTCCCCACACCCCCCCTGTCGGAGCCCTTTAAAATAGTGCTTTTCTTCGGCGCGCCGTCAACCTTGCGCTCAGTTGTCGGCGTGCCGTTGTCTCGCACGATTTAGTCCCGTCATCAAATTTATATACTGCCTATAATCTAAGCCAGTATTTTTCAACCTTTTTACACTTATGGACCGGCAGAAATAAAAGAATTATTCTGTGGACCAGCATCGGTCCGTGGACTGGCGGTTGAAGAACACTGGGCTAAGTCATGGGCCAGACCCCGCCCATCTCTACCCAATCTCCACCCATAATAGTACTAATTGCACCTTGCATGTCCCGTGCCTCATCTGGAAACCTTCCCTCTGACGTTGTAACGTCAGAGAGAAGGCTTCCGGTTCAGGCGCAGGTTGCCTGTGGCTTTGTGCACTGAATCAGTTAGGAAGAGGGAGCTGGCTCGAAGATAATGCCGCATCGATCGCACCGTGGACCGGTGGTTGAAGAACACTGTTTTGGGCCTGATGCACGTGCTGGCCCTGTGGACCGGTAGGAATTTTCTGTGGACCGGCACTGGTCCATGGACCGGTGGTTGAAGAACACTGATCTAAGCGGTTTCCATAAAATATACCTACATAGTTTAAACATAAAAGTTAAAATTAACAAACTTCCATTACATCTCTACTCACTCTCATCAAACAACCAATTCACAACCCACAGTTTATCCACAGCATGGGTGAACAAAACTGTCTGCTTGTGGACTCCAAGAACCAATACAGAAACTACTTTCCATAAAGAACAGACTTAACCTGGGCTGGAGTGGATCTACAAATAAGTGTCCACAAACAGCTTGGTTTTTAAGTTTCTTAAAACTAAAGCGGTCAGTACATAATCTTAGGTGTCCTGACAACTTATTCCAGACAGACACTCCAGCAATTGAGAACATTTTTGATTTTGTGGCCACGTATCTCACACCTTCTTCTGGTTTTGCTAATAATCTCATGCCACCTTCTAATCTCAAAGCTCTGTTTGGTCCATAGACCTCCCAGAGAAGCTGAAACTAGTAAGGGGCCGATTGATATGTGGTCTTTGGCACTTTCACTTGCAGATCCCTCAACTTTCATTACCTGCTGATGTAAGAGCGAAAGCGATAGAGGTCTTTTTTTATATTCTTTATTCATTTTAAAATTTTCAATAAGTGCAATACAAGATAAAAACATTTTACACTTTAAGATCACTTAATATTCTATCAAAAACTAATTCAAATCAAATATCCCACCCCCCAAAAAAAACCCCAACAATTATCTTTATTTATAAGAAGATAAAAATTATCCCCCCACCCCCCCACCCCCATCTTAGACGTGTATGTTCAAAGGGAAAAAGTAATATTCATTCTTTACAATATTGTGTTAACGGGTCCCAAACATCTCTAAATTTCTTTAAATGCCCCTTTTGAATAGCTATGGCATAAAGAATTCCACCAGAAATTATAACTTAGCCTCTCCCAATTTTCCAATTATTTGTAATATGTTGTACGGCAACCCCTGTCATAATAAATAATAATTTATTATTATTAGACAAAATTTGGCTCTTTGCTCTCATTGATGTATCAAATAGCACAGTATCATACAATAAAGCCACCAGATTATACAGTAAATTGTTTACTTGACTCCATATGGATTCCCAAAAAATATGTATCAATGGACAGTAGAATAATAAATGATGCAATGTTCCAGCTTCAAAATGACAATGCCAGCATCTATTAGACAGAGCTGTCTAATCTTTGTAAAGGAACTGGAATCCAAAATGCTCTATGTAACAAAAAAATCCAAGTTAGTCTCATAGATGCCAACAATGTACATCTCATCCTCCAAGTCCAAATTTGTGGCCATTGAGATACAGTAATCTGATGTAATCTCAATGCTCCAAGCTGTTAATTAAGTTTCTCTTTTAAAATGTCAGTTTGGGAATTTTCGTGTTTATGCCCTGTAGCTTTATATGATGTAGTTAGTTTTTTTATGGGTTTACCACATTGAATGGGTTTACCACATTGAACCAGTTGTGTATGTTGAATAAGTAATTAAGTCTTCTATATATTTAGATTTATTTCTCATCCTCCTAGAAAGCTCAAAATGGTTTACAAGTTAACATTAATAGTGGTACATAGCGTCAACATGGAGGGGGAAACGCGGATATCATACTGGGGAGCAGGGCAATTCAGGAGATGTCAACTAGAAGGAATGCACTTGGACAAGCTTAGAGTGATACACACTTATAGACTGGAGGTTCAGTTAGGGTTAAGTGGATGAGAAAGAAGATGATTCTCTAGTTCTGTATATACAGTACCAGGACTGTGGTTGGGTCTTTGGAAGAAGAAGGTTTTCATCCCTTTTCTGAAGTCCATCAGGCTTTCCAGTGACCTGAAGGGTGGGGGTATCAGGTTCCACAGCTTTTGGAGGAATTGGGTGTAGGAGCGCTTATGTGTTGTTTCCAGGTGGAGAGATCGCCCAGAGGGTATGCTGAGTCATTTCTCATTATTTAAACAACACATTTTCAGCACAGATCTCCAGGGTGGTGTCTTCATTCTACAACCACTTACGCCAACTAAAGTATCTTCAGCGATACTTTTCCGATGCAGACTTCACCCAACTACTATATGTATTTGTGTTTTCTTGCCTGGACTACTATAATAGTCTATATTCCGGCCTCCCTAGAAAGGGACAACACCAACTACAAAGAGTCCAGAACACCGCAGTCAGACTATTGAAAAACCTCAGTCCTTTCAATCCCATTACCCCTGCTCTGAACGAAGTACACTGGCTACCCATAGGGAAGCAGACTATCTTCAAACAACTGACTATTGCCTTAAATGCTTCCACAACATGGCTCCCCACTATATAGCTGAAAAACTCCCCATCTATCACCCGATCAGACCACTCAGATTGCAGCAGGAATGCTGACTAAGCATCCCACCGACTCACCAGCTCCAACTCGAAACCGCCCAGAAACGACCCTTCTCTTGCAGTATGACAAAACTGTGGAACCAGCTCCTCCCAGGCATATGAGCTATAGATAGCCTGCTACCTTTCTGGAAAGTGGTAAAAACCATATTGTTCTTGAACCAATGCATACCAATGACCAGGCTTTAACAGTATGCAACTAACACTGCTCACTATGACACATTGCCGATTGTGGGATACTGTTCTCTACAAGTACCTTCTCAACATCTCAAGGTTCCACTAGCCTCATGTCTCCAGTTCAGGTGAGAATATACCGCTGTCAACCTAATCCTTGACTTGAATATGTGGAGAAAGTACTCTAAACAAACACCTCCAATTCACTATGAATGCATCTCTATATGCCTAGATTTGAGTATATGTCGAGTACAGAACTTTGTACCGCCAATATAGTGTGCATATGCCGCTATATCCCTTACCTATTTCTCTAGTAAATGTGAATGTACACTTATTCGTATGCCTCAAACACATTGTGAATGTATCGCTGTAACCCATTCTGGGTTCCTGTGGTGGATGGGCTACAAAACTAACTAACTAAATAAATCAGCAGCAGAGAAAATGCCCAAAGCAAATCAGAGGATACAAGACAAACCAGGGGAGAGGTGAGAAAATATTACGTGGAGTGTTGTTTTTCAGGTTGTTCATCAGTGAAATCCTAACATCAGAATCCCTAATTATAGCACCATAAAGAAACCATGTTTAGTGAAACCTTAGTCTTTGTTGCCACTTTGTTCTCTGTCCCTTATATGGCAGCGTGACTCCTAGTGGTTGTACTGCTAATCTACCACTAGGGGTAGTTGTTGCATTTTTGGAACCCAGCACTGGAAGGAGCATGTGGGACTGGGGATTCCTTCCTTCCCTGACCCCAATAGACCCCAAGATTTGCCAGGTAAGCCTGGGAGGAATTAGGGAAGATAACATAAGAGCATAAGAATTGCCGCTGCTGGGTCAGACCAGTGGCCCATCTTGCCCAGCAGTCCGCTCACGCGGCGGCCCTTAGGTCAAAGACCAGTGCTCTAAATGAGTCCAACCTCACCTGCGTACATTCCAGTTTAGTATTTGGTGGGAGAGGGGTAACTTTAGCCCAGCCCCTTTACGAAGCAGTTGAGGAGCACTGGGCCATAGCTTTGCATTCCAATGTTCTTGAGACAGATGAACTGTGTTGTTTGTAAAGTTGATCATAAACAGAATTATTCATGTACTGCAGGAGTGACTAACGTAGAAATTGAGGCGGGGTTCTATCAAGTGTTAGATAAAGATCCTATACCTAATGTAGTTCATAATATTCTTTGATTGATACAGCTACAATTAGTTGCTGGTTAATTACATCTGAAGTCTGACATTTGATTGTAAAGTCTCCTTTAGTTCCTGCCTTTTATACCGTATGAGAGATCTACCAGAATAGAAAGTCGGACCACCAAATCACCTCATAGGGTGATTGTGCAGGTCATTTTGGAACCATTGCCCAAATTCGTGGATTGATTTTTGCTACCTCAATTAAGTTGGCTGGGATTGTATATGAAAGACACAGCTCATTTTTTGCAAAAATTGAAACAACTGTATGATCTTCCTTCAGATTCATGGCTTGTCCGTTTCAGTCTTGAGGCCTTACATACCAACATCTTCTTCAAAACTTGAGACATATAAATCGGCCACACTGGGGGGCCATTGGTGTTCCTATCATTGTGCTATGAATTTGAAGATAAAAGTGGAATCATAAACATAAGGCATGTAAATGCTGTTGATTTGCACATTGATTGCTTCTGTTGTTGGATAACCCTAGAGACGACCCTATCTGCTATTCTCATATAGGTCATTGGACAGCTCAAATTCTTTGGCAACACTGGCATAAACTTACATAATAGTCTGTATTTTTCTCAACTGGTTTATGTATCACCTATACATTGGGACCCAACCTGGATGTTAAGTTGGTTCATTCTTTGTTTCCTTCACCTGAACTGTGAATTTAAGAGCCATCGTCCATGTGGGGAGTCCAATTTTTGCATTCACACAGAAAGCTGCACTGAATGGTTTAACCCTTTCACCAACATACAAGGTAACTTCTACTCTATTCTCATCTATTTTAAGAACTCTTTGTTGGGGGATCTTTCCTATTAAATTTTGTAGTTCCTTTCTGAAATATTTTATAGTTATTATAATCCTCATGGATTGCTTTTGTATATTAGCAGTATTTCAAGTGAAATACATCTCCTACTTGTCATTCTTACATACCTCTTCTTCCCTTAAAAAGGTCCCAAAGTGGTTTACATAGAAGAATACAAAGTTGGATCAATTTGATAAGCAAAAATAAATAAATGATCTCAATGAGCAAAAATAAAACTTACAGGAAGTTTCCTTTGAGCATGGTCTGGTTGAGATGGTTTGACATACAGTATTGGGACAATCATCATCTTTGAATAAGAAATAATTTGACTTACAATTAAAGAGAAGACCCCTGAGGCAGGCCAAGAGCCGAAACACTGGCAGTGTCAGGTCTTTTCCAATAAAAAAATCATTTGAACCAGTTCTGTTGGCGTGTACACTTCTTTGTGGGTGTTACTGACTGATGTATTTGGATCCCTTTTTCTGTACTGTATTCAAAAATTAAACTAAGCATCACAGCAAAGTTCCTTAAAATAATTCTTATTTCTTGTTGGAAACTTGTATGTGAGACGTGTTTACAATGAAAGGACTTTTGCCCTACTGGTTTCTTCTAACTGGACTGGTTGTCCACCATTTTGTTCTCCATCTCTGCCAATATACAGTGTGAATTCTTTAAAGCTGTAGCACTCACAAATGGCCCATGGCATCAGTCTCTATGGTGAATCATTTAATGTAGTGGATTTCCCCTGGATAATTTCCAATCTACTTTCGTGTCAAAAAAAAGCCTGCTGTACTGAGCGTCTCCTTAATATATTCAATGGGCAAAACATATTAATGTAATGCAAATAGTACAGAAAACTAATATCTCCTCCCTGTGCCCTGCATTTATTTGCAAAACCATAGAAATCACAAGTATAGCACAAAATGTATAGCATCTAGGAGAGTATATGCTGGGAGTTAATACTTAATCTATATCCTCTGCCTTTTTCTCACTGTATATTTGACACTCAAATTAAGAGGAAACAATGTTATTGCAATGCACTACAGAGTTAATTTTTTATGAATTCTCTAGAAGGGTTCCATTGTATTTGCAGAGTCCTGAAACTCTTACTGTTTGGAAAGAGATGTAAAAACTGAGCGGAGTGGCTGCAATTTAAGAACATAAGACTAGCCTCTGTCGGGTCAGACCGGAGGTCCATCGTGCCCGGCAGTCCGCTCACGCGGCGGCCCCTCAGGTCCAGGACCTGATAGTGCTCCTACCCTAAAACTCACATTCTGTCCCTGCTTCTATCACGCAGAGCTCTTGTCGAATGTAAAAAGTATAGAGTTTATTAGCTAACTTCAGCTCCCAAGACCAGCATTCTTACACTCAGGGTGAAAAGCAGTCCCTCCGCAGAAAAGGCTCCCGGCTGCGGGGCTATCTGCTAATGTTCAGGAATACTTACTCGGCTAATGCCACTGACTCTCACTACAGACTGCTAAAGTGGAAGCTGGTCATTTCGCAGACGGTCCAGGGTCAGAATTGGACAATATTCAGCGCTTAGGACAGAATTGTGGGCGTGTGTGGTGCAATGGTTAGAGCTACAGCCTCGGCACCCTGAGGTTGTGAGTTTGAATCCTGCACTGCTCATTGTGACCCTGGGCAAGTCACTTAATCTCCATTGTCCCAGCTACATTAACTAGAGTGGGAGCCTGCCGGGACAATGAGGGGAAAATGCTTGAGTACCTGAATAATTTGTAATCCGCATAGAATTGTAGGATATGCGGAATATAAATTCTTTTTTTTTTAAAAATTCTATCTATGGAGCTGAAAACTTAGCATTGAAAAATATGAGCACTGGGGTGGGGGGGGGTGAGAAAGTCTGTAAATGGTGTCTATCTCTTGTCAATCACACTTAGTTGCCTATTACAGAATCACACCTAATGAGCTTTTTCATTCCTTGTACGATTGGTTGTATCATGTCTAAGATATCATTTGTGAACTTTTCATTTTCTTTTATACAAAATCAAAAAAAAAATAAATCTTTGAACTTAAAAATAATAATAACTTTATTCTTGTATACCGCCATACCACCACAGTTGTAGGCGGTTCACAAAAAAGAGAAATACAGGTACTGGAGAAATACAACCAAGGGGGAAAAACAGAGAAGTATCAAGCGACAAATTTATCAAAGAGAAAGGTCTCCACCAGTTTTCTAAAAGAGTAATAGGATAAAGCGCCTGTAATGTAGGCCAGGGTTTTAAGGTCCTGCATTTTAGGCGCTTAAGTCCTTTAGAGAATCACGCCGGGTAGCACCTACGTCCTTCTCCACCCCTAAACATAACTACTTTGGAGTTTGGTGCCATGCGATGGGCGTCTATCTTTATCGCAGAGTTGTGTCTCAGAAAATAGGTGCCTATCTCCCAATTTTTTTTTTCAATTATGAGCTTGTTAAAGTTCCTAATTGAAGCCAATTCAATAATTAAAAAAGGTGTCTAACTTTATACACTTCTCATTAGTCACCTCATAGAATAGAGAGACTTCTGTGGGGAACAGCGTCCTGGATCCCCTCCAACCCTCTTCTACTTTCTACCAGCAGCTAAGGTACCAGGGCAGGATCCATCTTGGTGGTGACTGAATTACAAATATGAGAGGGCCTCTTCTAAACATTTGGGCCCTAGGCATGGGCATAGTTTTTCAATGCCTTAATCTTGGCCTGAGTAAATTCAATGAAAGACCTGTCCTTCTGTCTGTCTATCTAGATGTCCTTTCACATAGGTGTGTCTAGGGATACAAGCAGAAGGGAGTCAAAAACAATGTTGTGTAGAATAGTGGAAAAGTCAGGTCCTGTTACTGAAGAACAACATGAAGAAAAATAAGATGCAGAAGGGAACTCAATCCTCTCATAAACAAGAAGTGGAAAACCCGGAAGCAGCAACATTGCCACTGTGCTGCCCTGGGACCCAACCCCTGGTGGTAGAAAAAGGAGAAGGCAGCAGCTGTGCAAGAAAATTTGGGGTGACTGCTGAGGACCTAAATGCCAGGAGAAGTATATGAGCATAAGAATAGCTTTATTGGGTCAGGCCAATGGTCCAACAATCCCAGCAGCCCCTTCTCACGGTGACCAATCCAGGTCTCTAGTACCTGGCCAAAACCCAAAGAGTAGCAACATTCCATGCTACCGATCCAGGGCAAGCAGTAGCTTCCCCCATGTCTGTCTCAATAACAGATTATGGACTTTTCCTCCAGGAATTTGTCCAAACCTTTCTTACATACAACAAATACAACCTTGCTTACGGGATTTTTTTTTTTAAATTTGTTTATATTGCAATAATGGAGGGGATGATGTGTGCAGTTTGTCTAGAGCCCATCAAAGGGTTAATTCGGCCCTGCAGCTCACTAATAGCTATGACCGGCATTACACTGCTTTAGAGTGCAAGATAAATAACACAGGCATTCAGGAACACCCTAACACACACATGTGACATATTAAGAGGCAGATGGTGAACCTGAAGAGTTCTGATGTGTTAATGATTGTAATGAGAGGCTTGTGAAGGCATAATGGATTTGCACAAATTATTACCTTTTTCACTAAAGCATGCTCTAATTAACAACCCCACATTAGGACTAAAAATGTATCACTACTCCAGACCAAGCATTAGGCATCTGCTCCCTAGACACAGTTTGTGGGAAAGGGAGACGTCTGGGCTGTAGCAGCACACAAAAAACGAGAGAAGAAGGATCGAAGAAATGTTAGTGTGTACAGTATCTACACCAAAGGAGGAATGGCAAAATAACTTTACTGAATCTACCCCAGATGGTCATATAGAACAGCGCAGGGTGTTTTTTTCTTCATTCCATATGGATATGGGGCCCAAAATTAGGTCACCATACAGCAACTTATTTCAGCTCAGAACGGGTTACATGCAGATTCCTGACTCACCAATCAAGTACCACTTATAGCATGCTTGTCTTATAGTCCAAGTTGCATTACCATGTTGGTTTGATAAGTCTAACTTCACATCTCCATTCCCACTCTAAACTCTATCTCCCTCTACCCTCCCCCACCTGCCCACCCATGAACCCTATCCTCTCAAGGGCCAAAAGAAACAAAGCCAAAGTGCAAGTACAACACCATAAGGACATAAGAATTTCCATAGTGGGACAGACTGAAGGTACAACCCAGGTCCCAAGTACCTGGCAGAAACCTAAAGAGTAGCAACATTCTAGAGCTGAGATTGTGATGTCATAATGCCTCATTCCACCAATGCCTAAGAGCTAACCTCAGCAGTGATGTCACAATGGCTCAACTGTCCTATACCTGGCTCACAGACGAACATAAGAATTGTCATACTGGGACAGACCAGGTGTCCATCAAGCCCAGTATCCTGTTTCCAACAGTGGCCAACCAGATCCCAAGTAGTAAATCAGATTTTACACTGCTTATCCTAGGAATAAGCAGTGGATTTTCCCTAGACATTTAATATTCTGCTTTGAGACTAGGTGATAACAACTGAGCACACAATATGACTCATTTTCTGGCATCCCCCGCCCCAAAATTAAATATTAATTTTACACCTGTAACATGCCCATCCTTCTTTCCTCCCTCACCTCCCTCCCATTTTTCCATCTTTCTTTCCTCTCTCCCTTTTATTGTCCAGCATCTCTCTCTCCCTCCCCTCTACCTCCAGGTCTAACATTGCTTCCTCGCCCTCCTTCCCCTCCGCTTCCAGGTCCAATATTGCTCCCTCCCTCTCCATCTCTTCCCTCTTCCTCTGAGTTTACCACTACTTCCCTTCCCTCCATCCTTCTCTCCTGCTATCCAGCATTGATCTCTCTCTCTCTACCCCCCTTCCCCCTGATGCATGGTCTGGCATTTCCTCCTCCCCTCTCTCTCCACTCATGCTGACTCAACTTCCAGTTTCTGAATGGACAGGTCAGAGGGAATGTTCTGGAGCAGGTCACAGATGACCTAGATGTATCATTGCTATGCCACTGCTCTTTAGAAGACAAATTTGAAGGTACATGGGTGAGGGAGAGATGCCAAAGTGTGGGTTGGAAGATGGAGGGAAGTGGAAGAAGAGATGCCAGATCAGGCTGCCAATGGAGGGGGGGGAATTAATTTTATTAGTCATTATGGAGAATGGCCTATACATAAGACAGCAGTATTCTGTGGCCACAAGTAATTCATTCATTCAATTTTTTATGCCATTCTTTGAAAGGAGCTCAGAACAGTTTACATGAATTTATTCAGGTACTCAGGTATTTTTTCCTGTCTGTCCTGGTGGGGTCACAATCTGTCTGAGGTTAAGGGAATCTAGATGGGACCACAGTTCACAGTTCTTTTTATGATGCTTTTGCAAGGAGCAAACAAATCTCTCTCAGACATCCTAGAATAGGTTTTAATCATATAGTTAGCTCTTTATTATCTTCCAGTTCCAGTGATAAATCAGGAGTTACAGCACTTAGCTAGAGACTTGGGTACAGCTGTTATTCATCTGAAGATATTCAGTGTTTAGAATAGAATCACAGAAAGCAGATGGCATAAAAACAAGAGGAACCTTATTTTGCCCCTGCCCTGTGGATTACTAAGGCAACAGCATATAACGGACATCAACTCCAAAGTCACAAGACTTTGCCCAGGTTTTGGCACTAGAGTCTGCACACAAGATGTTTCAGTAAACTGTCCCTTATAGATGAAAGACATGCATAAAATGCCCCATACAGTAAAGATTATACTCTCTGCATCCAGTAGGTGGAGGCTTCTAGAGCAAATCAGAAAATACACACACAAAAAAGAAAAAATGTGTTTACAAGGGATAGGGGATAGAATTTGATATACCACTTTTCTACGGTTACAATCAAAGTGGTTTATGTATTACAGGTACTTATTTTGTACCTGGGGAAATGGAGAGTCGGGTGGCTTACTCAGAGTCCCAAGAAGCTACAGTGGGAATTTAACTGAGTTCTCATGCCCATTCATTAACCATTAGGTTATACCTCCCTACAACAGGGGACTGGGCTGTGAGGGGAACCAGGAGATGTTTCCCATCTTATTGTGCCTTATACTATCTTTCATGGACTGATAAAAAGGAGCCAAACTTGAATTTTTCTGTACCAGCTAGTTAGGACCTCTTTAAAGCAGTAATAGGCAACAAACGTGTGATTTACAAAGATAGTCTTTCAGAAAAGTCAGTTAGGCCCAAAAGCCTGATTTTTCAATAGCATAACCATAGTTTTCCCAGCCTCAATCAAAGGCATTTTGAAGACAAAATTTCTAGGCTGATACATGAATATATACATGGTCTAAGCCTCAGTGTCAAAAGGATGGGCTACATTTGGAGAACTGCCTAATAGTTAGAATGAAAACAAAAAAGAAGATCCAAAAGATCTACAGTGAAGATACGATAAACCAAGGCCAGGTGTACAAGATACAGGCAAAAATGATGATGACCAAATAAACCACTTGTTGCAATATGGGAACCAACACGGTCCATGTTTCGATCAACACGTCTTCTTCAGGGGTCCCTTTGCTGCCTTTGCTCTTTTCAGCAGGACATTTTGTTTGTGAACTACACAGTATACAGATCAGACATATTTGACGCCACCTTTTTATGGGAGCCCTGAGGAAGACGTGCTGATCGAAACACGGACCATGTTGGGTCCCATATTACAACAAGTGATTTTATTTGTTCATCATCATCATTTTTGCCTGTATCTTGTACACCTGGTCTTGAACTGCCTAATAGTTACAGCATCAGAATGAAGAATGAAGGAGACAGCGTTCAAATCCCACTTTGGTCAATTTGCTTAGGGGTCCTTTTACTATGACTATAATGGACGCTAGCGCGCCTTGGTAAAGAACATAAGAACATAAGAAGTTGCCTCCGCTGAGTCAGACCAGAGGTCCATCCTGCCCAGCGGTCTGCTCCCGCGGCGGCCCATTAGGCCTAATTGCCTGAACAGTGTCCATGACTAATTTTGTAACTGCCTCTAATCCTCTAATCCTATCCCTATTACCTACCTCTACTCCTATCTGTACCCCTCAATCCCTTTGTCCTCCAGGTACCTGTCCAGACCCTCTTTGAAGCCCTGTAGCGTGCTTCTGCTTATCACATCCTCCGGTAGCGTGTTCCATGTATCCACCACCCTCTGAGTGAAAAAGAACTTCCTGGCGTTTGTTCTAAACTTTTCCCCTTTCAATTTCTCTGAGTGCCCCCTTGTACTTGTGGTTCCCCGTAATTTGAAAAATCTGTCCCTGTCTAATCTTTCTATGCCCTTCATGATCTTGAAGGTTTCTATCATGTCTCCTCTAAGTCTCCACTTTTCCAGGGAGAAAAGCCCCAACTTCTTCAGTCTGTCAGTATATGAGAGGTCTTCCATACCCTTTATTAGCTTAGTTGCTCTTCTCTGGACTCTCTCAAGTACCGCCATGTCCTTCTTGAGGACCCCTTAGTTAGCCCCCCATTGCCTCAAGTGGAAATTTAGACAGTAAATCCGCTCGGGTCAGGGAAATAGTGTCTTGAGCGTCTGCTGAAAAAGTTGTGAGCCAAACCCCAGGTCTTTTTGCTGAACTTCCTTCCTTTAGTTTTCGTCTGGTGGCAACAGGGATCCCACAGGAAGATGGTGACGCCTTTTCCTAAATCTGGATTTTTGTGAACCAAAGCTGCTCCTTCCCAGGTGAAAATCAGAGTTTACAGGTATAAATAGAATTCTCAAACCATCTTAAATATGTTTGGAGGAAGAAGGAAAAAAAATGTAGAATACCGAATGCAGGAAGAAGATTCATGAGCTGGCAAGTGCATCTTTAATTCTATTTCAGGGTAGAAAGAGAGCCAGTGAGCTAATTTATAACTTCCAGGGAATTACAGAATTATGAGAGGCAATTTGCTTCATGATGGTGAAGAATGTCATATATTTTTATAAATGAGACTGGGAGCAGAACCCCAGACTTCAATCAAATCAATCAAGTATGCACTGCCTTTCATTTCAGCTTTGTGTGCATACCTTCTCTTAAATGAAATTATTCCTTTCCTGAAAGTAGCTCTGTTTCCCTTTAAAGAGATAGCTTCGGCTGCAAAAGAGAGCGCATTCCTTCAATACCACAGTTCTCTCTGCTGTGCCTTCAAATGAGCAACCAAACTTGAACTGGTCACACAGAAACACTAGCACAGCACATCTGTATTTAGAAGTCCTGCACACAAACATCTGTTCTACTATGAGTTCATTTAAAACACAATACTGCCTGGCTAATCTTAGAATGCAGCTGCTGATAGCAATGAATGTCACTGCGATCAATACTGCAATCAATTTGGAAGGATAAAGCGTGTCCTATTAGTAGCCAAAGATTCTCTTTTATGAGGTGTTACAGTGTATCGACTGGTGTCCAGAGAGGCAAAGCAAAGCGATTTCACAGTGCAGCAATGTGAAAAAATTCAAACATTTCAACTTCCTGAAAAAATCTGCCTCTGATTGCAAAGGTCTATTAATTATCTGCTACTGAATCTAAAGAGGTGAATGTGGATGATAAATCTATACAGATTTTTTGAAAAGCAGAGATCCTTTAACTGGGACATCAAAATGCTATAATGAGCATGACACACAGGACTGGAGATGCACTTTATATAAGAGTTTAAGAATAGCCTTAGTGGGTCATCTAGCCCAGTTTCCCACAGTGTGGCCAATCCAGGTCACAAGTACCTGGCAGAAACCCAAATAGTAGAACATTACAGAATCTCAAAGAGTAAACACTATTCCGGAACCTCAAATTGTAGCAACATTCCATGTTACACAGCACCCTTGAGCTCCCACCACGGCTTTCAAGCAATTGTAAGCAGGAGTTGATTCTCACTTCTCCATGATGTTTACCAAATAAGGATCAGAGTTTGGGGTGGGAGGGGCAGTTAAGGGGATGGAGAAGATGCTTCCCAGAATCTAGGGGGAGGGTTGGGAGGCACTGACCCACCAAGGAATCTGAGACCCTCCATTGGGGGTGACTGGGAGCCTTAAAGCCCACAGCCAGGGCATGCAAAATTGTCAGAAAATCAGAACAAAAGGATCCGACAGGTAATGCAGTGAAAGCAGGACCTGACCAACCCATCCAGAAAATCTGCAACCAGCTGAGAATCCTGAGGCTGGTTGACTCTCCTTTGTACACACTTTCTTTTGGCTGAACACAGGATGTTTTCAAATATTTTGCCCTCAGAGTCAAAGTGGATTTTGTGTGAACAGATCTCTGCACAGGACAGTTCTTGACTTGGAAGATGCCGATGGCGTGGTCGATCTATAAATAAATAATGCTACTTTGAAACTGCTGGAATACAAAAATGATAGCAAACTTTTACACCTTAAATAAAACATGTACAACAGTGGTCTTGACAGCACTGGAGGGCATCACATAGAAAAGGCCCAGCAATTAGATTCAACTTTTATTCAACCACTCATTGTTTCCTAACTGTGAGGATATTTATAGAGCATTTCTGGAGGTTAAATAGTTCATTACCCATGGAAATCAGCTTTGATGAAATGTTCTGCTCTTAACTTTTGAACTGGAATAACACTCTTCCTCCCAAGATATGGGGTAGCTTTTTTATTTGGCAGTGGAGCTATTCAGAAAGTGTTTACTAATGGAGGAGGTGGCCTGGAAGGAAAGGAGAGGAGAGGAAAGAGATACCAGGGCATGGGGAAGGGAAGGAAAGGAGACTTGAGATACTAGACTATTGGGAAGGAAGGGAGGGAGATGTCAAAGTATGGTGGGAGAGGGAGAGATGGAAGGATAAGAGAGGAGAGAGATCCCACGGCATGGAGGAAGGGAAGCAGATGCCAGACCATGGGATGAGTTGGGGTGGGAAGTAGGGAAGGAAAGGAGAAGAGAGAGATGTCAGAGAATGGTGGAGGGAGAGGAGACAGAGAAAAATGGGACAGAGAAAGAGGGCGGACGCTGGATGGAATGGAGAGTGAAAAGAAGATGAGGAAAGCAGAAACCAAAGATAACAAAAGGTAGAAAAAAAGATTATTTTGCTTTTGTTTTTGTTGTTGCTTTAGAATAATGTAGTATTGTAACTGTATTGATAAACATTTATAAATAGAAAATGGAAATGAGGTCATCTTTTTATTAGACAGCCTGTAATTTTAATACATTTATGACTAACCTTTGGACACCAAAATCCTCTTCCTCAGGCAGTGGCGTATCAAGGGGGTAGGGGTGGGAGAGGGTAGTCCACCCCAGGTGCAGCTCCTAGGGGGTGCTCCTCTGATCCCTTTTTATATGGGGGGGTGTTAAAAAATGATTGGGTCCAGGTGACACATACCCCAGGTAAGTCACTGCCCTTTATGCCACATTTTGGATGTTTTTCTTTTTCAAAAATGAGCCCCATACTAATTTTGTGCAAGAAATGATTTATTAAAACATTTCTTGTGAACCAATAATGCCTATTTAATTATGTTCTACTGCCCAAGAAACATGAACTCAATATTCAGCTATCAGCAAACCACAGAAAAATGACCACGTTATTTTACGAGCAGCATTGCACAAATGCATCGTGTGTTACCTCCCTGCCGAGGAAATGTCCCAGATAAAGCTAACAAAGGAGTAAATTAATTCTCATGTCTAGAGTAACTCCTTAGGATTAGGACGAGGTTATCAAGACAGCAGCCCAGGGAGATCATCTTTTGAACCATGGGTGATACTGATAAAGATTCCTGCAGTTCAAATACTGCTAGTTTTCGCTCCACTTTTGAGCAGAATCTATCCTCCTTCCCTTCTTCTCCATCAACCATAAATCCTTCCTCTCCCCTTCCAAAATAAAATAATGATCCATATTTTGGCTCCATTATAACCTCTCCTAATCTTCGATTAAAACTTGTAAACCAGAGACCCAAAGGCCCAGGGAAGCAAGACGCTTTATTAGCACTGTGTGTGTGAACAAACGTTCAACGATTCATGGGAGCTTTGCCTACTTAAGGGATTCTTGTCCATTTCATGAACTGGTAGCAGCGTCTCGTATTGGGTTGTTCGCTTTATTTCCCCTTCTCACTGATGATCGCTCTTCATATCAGTCGCAGGATTACAACGAGGCGTAGCACTATAATTTATTTTCCACCAGGAACGAGGCACAAAAACTGTGAGCTTGCTACTCCCCTGTAGAATGATACACTGCAAGCTGTTTGAAACACAAAGCTATTATTTCCAGCTGCTGGAGAAGAAACAAGGTAAATGCATAATCTTGGCACACAAAAGATGTTGGGTTTTGTTTTGTTTTTACTTTTCTTTTATATTCTTTGCTTTATTAAATACGGTTTGCTTTTCTTGCTTCATTGACAAGGTTTATTAATTAAACATGTCAAACTGACATCGGATTAAATCTTTTAGTACACCGGAAGTTTCTTCTTTCAAAGGTATTATAATATTAAGTTACTTCATTGTGAATGATTCTCTTTCATATAAATTAATACGGCTGGTCAGAATACAGCTGTAAGAGACCACCACAAAATCACCTGGGTACCTTTTAATACCAGTAAGAACTATTTGAGGGTTTGACTCATCCTCTCACCCCTCCTCCCTCCCCCGGAAACCATTTGATGCTGGAAAAAGATTGATTATTCCCCAAAATTTCAATGGAACCAGCTCTCTAATAGGTCACATCATTATTGCCAGTGACCTATCATCCAAAGAAAAAAAACGTACAGTGGTTCACCCATGATATTAGCCCAATCTTCAAATTATTGTCCTCCCCAGGAAAGAAATAAGACTATCACTGAACCTGCTTCGTCCATCGGACCATCCACAAATAAAAGAACAAGAGGGCACTCGGAAAAGTTGAAAGGGGACAGATTCAAAACCAATGCTAGGAAGTTCTTCCTTACCCAACGTGTGGTGGACACCTGGAATGCGCTTCCAGAGGACGTAATAGGGCAGAGTACGATAATGGGGTTTAAGAAAGGATTGGACAATTACCTACTGGAAAAGGGGATAGAGGGGTATAGATAGAGGATTACTGCACAGGTCCTGGACCTGTTGGGCCGCCGCAAGAGCGGACTGCTGGGCATGATGGACCTCAGGTCTGACCCAGCAGAGGCATTGCTTATGTTCTTATGTTCTAGAAAGAAAGCAAAAAGCAGACAATATGAAGAATAATAGCTTTAATTAGTGCTCCCAGGAATTACTCTGTTTCTTGTCTTCTTTCCATTTTAGATCTAGTAGATCGGCTACCTTCTGGTTTTATTACCCATCCCGAAAGTGTGCAAAACTCATTTGGTAGATATTCTGGAACAACCGTGGCTCCCCCCGGCTTTATGTATGAGTTCTGCTCAAAAAGTTCCAGAACAGTTGAATTGTGCGCTAATGGCAAGTTCTTTTCAGACACGCTAGGTGGCCTCGAGTAGCTTGAAACCTCATGAGTAACCTCCTTTTCTCCGTTGGTTGATGTTTGTTTTCATCTCTGAGCTACAGCAGTTTTTGTAAAAGTATGTTTTCATGATTGATTATTTTTCATCATGTGTGACCTCAATGAGCAGCGCCATAGCATGAAGTTCTGTTTTAAATTGGGTAAGACCGCTACAGAAACATATGAAATTCCTGAATTTTACACAAAAACGCAATGACAATTCTTCTCCAGCCACCTTACTCTCCTGACTTGGCCCTTGCTGACTTCTTCTTGTTACCTGAACTGAAATCCATGATGAAAGGAAAGCGATTTGACACCATTGAAGATAAATAAAGCAAAATTTGACACGGCAACTTATGGCGACTTCTGAAGATGCGTTAAAGTACCAGAAGTGGAAACAATGTTGGGAAAAGTGTATACGTAGGGAAGGGGAGTACTTGGAAGGGAATCCGATGGAATAAGTTGTACGATTGTTTAATAAATTTTTATTAAATTAGTCCTGGAAATTTTTGAACAGACCTCGTATGTTGGAGTCACCTATAACAAGAAGGTAACAAATTAGATTGGAGATGTATAGGGACTGGATCTTTTTGATTATGGGACCTCAGTTATGAAATTCCCTTTCAAAGGAATTGAGAAAGATTTAATCCTTGAATTCATTTAGAAAACTTTTTAAAAGCACATCCGTTTTCTCAGGCATTTTTAGGAATTAAAACAGAAATTTCAGACATTGTTCAGGTTATTGAATACTTTATGTCTTGAAGAGTAGTATATTTTAATGTTATATTTTTTCTATGTATATATGTTGTAAACCACTTAGATTTGTGGTATATAAAAAATTTTTACATATAAATAAATAGTAGTTTCAGATATCAGATTCAAGAATTCATCTAACTACCACATTGATATATGGAGCATTATAAACCAGTAATATTCACAACTTTTGTTTCCTCTTTGATCTGAAAAACTATACTTTTCCTGGCTTCGCCCCTCCTTAAAAAGCCCTCGCTAGACCCTACATCCCCATCCAACTACCGTCCTATCTCCCTCCTCCCCTTCCTATCCAATCTACTCAAATGTGCTGTTCACTGCCGTTGCCTGGACTTCCTTTCTTCTTATAATACTCTTGACCTGCTTCAATCGGGCTTTCACCCTCTCCACTCTACGGAAACTGCCCTTGCTAAAGTCTCTAATGACCTCCTGGCCAAATCCAATGGACTCTACTCTATCCTCATTCTTCTCGATCTATCTGCTTCCTTTGACACTGTTGATCACAGCCTCCTTCTCAACACGTTGTCCTCGCTGGGATTCCGGGGTTCTGCCCTCTTCTGGTTTTCTTCCTATCTCTCTCATCATACCCTCAGCGTATGTTACGGTGGATCCTCCTCCGCCGCCATCCCGCTATCTATTGGCGTACCCCAAGGCTCTGTCCTGGGCCCTCTCCTCTTTTCCCTATATACCCGCTCTCTTGGTACACTGATCGCCTCTCATGGTTTTCAATATCATCTCTATGCTGATGACTCCCAGGTCTACCTCTCCACGCGAGATATCTCTGCGGGAGTTCAGGCCTGAATTTCAGCCTGCCTGTCTGACATTACTGCTTGGATGCCTTGCCACCATCTCAAACTGAATATGGCTAAAACTGAACTCCTTATCTTTCTGCCTAAATCCGCCTCCCCCTCTCGCCGTTCTCTATTTCTGTGGATAACGCTATCCTCCTCCCTGTCTCTTCGGCTTGCAACTTTGGAGTGATCTTTGACTCCTCTCTCTCCTTCTCTGCTCGGATCCAACAGACTGCCAAATCCTGTCGCTTCCTCCTCTATAATGTTACCGAAATCCATCCTCTTTTCTCTGAACACACAACCAAAACCTTTGCCCAAGCTCTTCTCACCTCACACTTAAACTACTGCAACGTATTTCTCTCAGGCCTCCCGCGCGCCCATCTCTCACCTCTTCAATCCATTCAAAATGCTGCTGCACGATTCATATTCCATGAGAGTTGGTATTCTCACATTAGCCCTCACCTCAAGTCGCTTCATTGGCTCTGAATATAGTTTAAACTCCTCTTACTGAGTTACAAGTGCATTCGCTGTGAAGCCCCCCCCCCCCCAATATCTCTCCTCGCTTATCTCCTCCTATGCTCCCTCCCGTGATCTCTGCTCATCAGGCAAGCCCCTCTTATCTGCACCCTTCTCTTTCACTGCCAACTCCAGATTCCGTCCCTTCTGTCTTGCGGTGCCGTATGCCTGGAACAGGTTGCCTGAACCAATACATTGTGCTCCGTCCCTGGCAGTGTTCAAATCTAAGCTAAAGGCCCACCTTTTTGAAATTGCTTTCAACTCTTTAACTCCCACTTACTACTGTCAGATACCTATACCCACTATAATCTCCTCAACCCTGAAATGTCCTGTCTAAATTAGATTGTAAGCTCTTCTAAGGATTAGCAATATTCCATATATAATCCAAAGGAACAGCAAGATTCCGGAATCCCAAAGAGTAACAAGATTCTGGAATCCCAAAGAGTAGCAACATTCCATACAGAATCCCAAGGAATAGCAAGATTCCGGAATCCCAAAGAGTAACAAGATTCCGGAATCCCAGAGTAGCAACATTCCATGCTACCGATCCGGTGCAAGCAGTGGCTTCCCCCATGTCTTTCTCAATAATAGACTATGGACTTTTTCTCCAGGAAATTATCCAAACCTTTCTTAAAACCAGCTACATTAACTGTTCTCACCACATCCTCTGGCAACGCATTCCAGAGCTTAACTATTCTCTGAATGAAAAAAAATTTCCACCTATTGGTTTTAAAAGTATTTCCCTGTAACTTCATCGAGTGTCCCCTAGTCTTTGTCATTTTTGACGGAGTGAAAAATCGATCCACTTGGACCCGTTCTACTCCACTCAGAACTTTGTAGACTTCAATCATATTTATTTATTTTATTTGAAAAATTTATATACCATTTTATTCCAAAACGGTTTACAAATAGTTACATACATAAAATATTATAAAATTCAGAACAAGGTAAGAACAAAACAAACATTCAATCCTTACATAAAATCAATTTCTCAAAAAAATACATCTACAAATAATTGTATTTTCAGCATTTTCCTAAATGAGCTCTTATCTCTACATTTTCGGATTTGACCAACCATTCTATTCCACAACTTAACTCCTGCACATGTAAAAGTCATGGCATCCGTTTTCACATATTTAGGGTTAGCCTTCGTTTTCAGCCCCTTTCCTCCCTGACCTAAAACCATCCATCCAGGTACATTCACCAGGGCTGAGTTTATTTGTTTACATATATAAAGCATTCATAAATCAGTCTCTTCTCAGCAGTGGACAATAGAACATAAGCCAGTTGATTCAAGACACTGAATGCATCTCGTGTATAAGATTTTTGTTACCGACATGCATCACCTTACACTTATCCACATTAAACCTCATTTGCCATGTCGCAGCCCATTTCTCGAGCGTGTTTATGTCATGTTGCTGGTCTTCGCAATCCTCCTGCATCTTCACTACTCTGAATAACTTCGTATCGTCTGCAAATTTAATCACCTCACTCATCATACCAATTTCCAAGTCATTTATAAATATGTTGAAGAGCACGGGTCCAAGCACCGAACCCTGTGGCACGAAATAAGATAACACTCTCTTCAGCTATTGTGGCCAAAAAATGCAGAGTCCTGATAAGAGAAAGGTCCTGAGGGTCCAATAAGAAAATGCTCTCTAACAATCACCATGCTAGATACCTATCCAAGCTACATAAATTGTTTGAAAATTAGTGGTGTCACCTGTTCCAAGGTATCTCTTAAATTGATCATAGTCAAGGTCAGAACAGAGGAAAGGCAAAAGAAATTAGCAATGTTTTCTAAGTTTTCTAGTAGGAAGAACTTAGCCCAACTTTAAGGAAGTTTTAAATTCAGCATTGACTCCATCTGGGTCTCCAGGACTCTTACATAACAGACTGCATCTTTTGAAATAGCATCCGAGTTAAACTTAACTCATAACTGTGGGTCCATCAACTTTATCATGCACCATACGTAGTAGAGAGTGATTGTCCTTGGGATAGGAATACAAGAGAATAAGCTCTGGAACGCATTGCCAGAGGTTGTGGTAAGAGCAGATAGGGTAGCTGGTTTTAAGAAAGGTTTGGACAATTTCCTGGAGGAAAAGTCCATAGTCTGTTATTGAGACAGACATGGGAGAAGCCACTACCTGCCCTGGATCAGTAGCATGGAATGTTGCTACTCTTTAGGATTCCGGAATCTTGTTACTCTCTGGGATTCCGGAATCTTGCTACTCCTTGGGATTCTGCATGGAATGTTGCTACTCTTTGGGATTCTGGAATCTTGCTATTCCTTGGGATCCTATATGGAATATTCCTACTCTTTGGGTTTTGGCCAGGTACTAGTGACCTGGATTAGCCACCATGAGAATGGACTACTGTGCTTGATGGACCTTTGGTCTGACCCAGTAAGGCTATTCATATGTTCTTAAGCCTTCATCTCCGAGGTTAATGCCTGTTGCTACTACAACAACAATGTGCTATCCAATAAAGCAACCTGGTCTATATTGGTCTTTGTCTTTCAGGGATAGTGTCTTCAGTGCTTGGTTACAATTGGGAATCTGTATTTATGTTATCGAAGGTCCCCAGACCAACATGTCCCCTTGAGCTTTTAAGGTGGCCCCCACTCTGTACTGTTGCTGCTCTCAGATGTATACTGAGAGTTGCCTTTTGCTCAAGACTAAGCATAAATTCCATGTTCAGAAAGGAAACTCTGAAGGCTTCCACTGGCCCTAGCCCTTTTGAGAACATTACCAGTTGAATTACTTATATAAAGCTAACAAAAGCATCAATTAACCCTTGTATTGCCAGAGAAGATGGAGAGTCTGGCATTCCTCTCTCCTCATTAAACAGAAAATAAGAAAGAGCAGAAACAGAGGGAATCTTGGGAGCATGATACATTGTCAGCCATCTTGGATGCATCACAGAGCTTCTACTTTTTTTATTTCATGGAAACCTGTTTTGATAGTTTGAGAGCAGATATATGCCCTGAAATATGGAACTGCATGCTGGCAAGATGAAAGTTGATTATTTTTCTATTATTAGTCTGCCATATGAGGAGGTACCACCAGTTCAAATATTCAGAAAAGCTCTAACGTCCCTTCCCCCCCCCACACACACATACCCTCTTCCATCCTTCAGACCTAGTCATCCTGTCAATTAAACTAGAGGGAAAAATTGCAAGGAACTAATTAGGCAACTGTGTAATTTTAATTAGCTGTTTTGATAATTAAACTAATTAGTTCCCCTGTGTTTCCACAATATGTGGTGGACTGGTTTTGATATCACAGCTTCAGAGTTCCATTCCGTTCGTTAATTAGTCACTTTTGCATTAGAAAGCTTTATTAATGGCCTTAATTTGCAGTTGAAATGAGAAATCTGCTGTCAATAATTTGGATAATTGCCTAGTGTTTGATTATAAAGTACCGAAGTAGCAGTACGCCATTACACAGGCAAATCCCAGGGGTTATTTCCTGGACGCTTTCCTTTCTTGCTCTACATTTTATTCTCTCCCACTTTCTGTCTCTTCTTGACCCTGTTAGGGGGGAGACGCTCCAGGTTATTTGAAAAATGAAGGCCTATGGTGTTTTTTCATCCCTTATCCTGTTCTGTTCGTATAGCTTGTGCCTGCAATTGTTAAAGTTATTGCTTGCTTTGTACCCTAATTAGTGTCTTTGGAATTAAATGAACAGCCCTGTATACACCTCAAGCTCCTTCAGCCATGTTTGTGCATTGAATAATTGATTCTACTCTGCTAATCAGATAGGGATATAATGAGCCAGTTTAATTAAATGGGGATCTAACCTGGTGAACACTGGGAAAATATTTGCTCGTTTATTTAGTGAAAGGCCACAGCTGCTTTTCATTGGGTAGAAGGAAGGTTACGAAAGAGAATCTGGGAACAGTTGTGCGGTTGCCCAACACTAGCAAAACAAGGCTCCTGAAGGACTGGCAAATTTCCACAAGTTTCTCGTTATCAAAAAGAAAAGACACCTCATCAAAGGGCTGAAAGAGACGGCAGGTGCTGACAGATCGCTCAGTCTCTGCTCGGGCTGCCGGCCAAAGGCTCTGCTATGCTGTGGTACATACAGTGAGTTGCTTGGCTTTCAAGGGGGTTGCAGAGACAGTCTGAACACTGTCCACTGTCTGCATCGGTGTAACTGCACCAGGTAAGCCTGGAGACTTCTGCTGCTTAGAAAGGTTGCTAATGCATGATTACAAGAAGTTAGGCTAATGTCGTATATCATTTTGACTGAGGCAGAAATGGTGGGGTTAAAAGCCTTGCAAAAGGCCTATTGAAGTTGCAGAAGTGAAAATTCTTAATGTCATAGATGTGACATTTTAGTAGATACAAAAGGATAGCAATTTCAATAGGAAGAACAATGGATGTTGCATAATTTTTCAGTCCTCCCTAATGCCTACCAGAAATCTGTATAATGTGTTTTTGCATAATGTAAAGTCCTATTAGCTTCTAAACTGACCCCGACACTGATTCTGCTTGAGGGGCATCTTTATTTCTAAGACAAACACCAGCACCATTAGTGAGGATAAGAGTATGGTGTGGTGGTGTTCCAGTTCCACATGCACGGACAAGGCTGGCTGTACATCTGCTCCGGTTGCAATCATACAGAAAAGGTGGTGCAGTGTTACCCAGAAACTAGGCGGCCGAGCTCTGTGTACATAAACCAGCCTATTGACCCTGGATTCATATTCTATGCAAGTCGTTGTCATTCTGCCACTGTAACACCCTATTGCCACTGGCAGGGTAATTAACGCTGGGAGCACTCAGTCTCCATCCTTATCTCTTAAGCTTGTCTGAATCGGAAACTGTTTGTCTGGCAACTGAGAAAATGAACCACGAGTGTTCATGATTATGAATGAAGTTTGCTACTTCCTCGGGAGAGACCACGATAGGCAATACCTATTTGTAACACCACTCCGTCAGTTTTGCACATTTATCTATCTACAGATGTATAGGGAGAGAGAGAGAGAGAAAGAGCATACACACACGCAAGCATATATAGATACATTTCCTTCTGTCTCTACATATATAGATAGATAGATACATACACTCACTGTATATTCAGAACTGTATATGTATTTGGACATAGAGCTAGAGATATCTGAAGCCCGATTTTGCATACTGTGTGTAGGAAAGAAGGGAATGTCCAAGTATAGACAATGACGATTTGGAGAGTATTTTGCAAAAGGCTCACAGAACATGGAGCCTTTTTGTGCCACATCAAGCACAACCAGCCACTTCACAAAGAATGCGTTGAAAACACAGGGCAACAAGATTCTGGAATTAGAGACGGAAATGAGGGACGCCGACCTAGATGTGGTGGCGGAAGTCATTATGCCATTGTATAGATCCATGGTGAGGCCCCACCTGGAATACTGTGTGCAATTCTGGAGGCCGCATTATCGCAAGGATGTGCTGAGACTGGAGTCGGTGCAAAGAATGGCCACCCGGATGGTCTCGGGACTCAAAGATCTACCATACGAAAAACGGCTTGACAAATTACAGCTATACTCGCTCGAGGAGCGCAGAGAGAGGGGGGACATGATCGAGACGTTCAAGTATCTTACGGGCCGCATCGAGGCGGAGGAAGATATCTTCTTTTTCAAGGGTCCCACGACAACAAGAGGGCATCCGTTGAAAATCAGGGGCGGGAAACTATGAGGTGACACCAGGAAATTCTTTTTCACTGAAAGAGTGGTTGATCGCTGGAATAGTCTTCCACTACAGGTGATTGAGGCCAGCAGCGTGCCTGATTTTAAGGCCAAATGGGATCGGCACATGGGATCTATTCACAGGGCAAAGGTAGGGGAGGGACATTAAGGTGGGCAGACTAGATGGGCCGTGGGCCCTTATCTGCCGTCTATTTCTATGTTTCTATCCGAGACCTGGCTCACGGACTCCCATGGGTGGGACATGGTCATACTGGGTTACAATTTGCTTCGCCGAGACAGGGAGGGCAAAATGGGAGGAGGGGTAGCACTATATACCAAAGATGACATCAAAGTTACCAGAATCACAGACGTTAGGTACACAGGGGAATCCCTTTGGGTAAATTTGGCCAGAGGAAAGGACAAATGCTTGTACCTTGGCATAGTATACAGACCTCCAAGACAACAGGATGACCTGGATATGGAATTAATCGAAGACATAGAGAGTATCACCTTGCGTTGGGACACAGTATTGTTGGGTGACTTCAATATGCCTGATGTGAATTGGAACACACTTTCCTCTGCGACCGGCAGCAGCGGAAGGCTATTAAACTCTATAAAGGGAGCAAGACTCAAGCAAATGGTTTTGAAGCCAACTAGGGACCAGGCAATCCTACACCTGATACTTACCAACGGAGAAAGTGTCACAGAGGTCTCGGTGGGAGACACGTTGGCCTCCGGTGACCACAACATGGTGTGGTTCAATCTCAGAAAAGGTTTCACCAAATCTAACACATTAACCAAGGTCCTCAGCTTCAAGGACACCAACTTCGAAAACATGAGGGATTTCATCCATCAGTCGCTGCAAAACCAAGCAGAGACAGATAATGTAGAGGAAATGTGGTCAACACTGAAAGCTACCAAACAAGAGGCAACAAACCGATATATAAAATCAGTAAGTATACGACGAAGAAAAAATAAACCACAGTGGTTCTCTGTGGAGATCTCAAACCTCATAAAAGAGAAGAAAAGAGCATTCATCTCCTACAAACATTCAGGGAAGCAGGACTCCAGGGAAGACTATCTGGCCAAGTCAAGAGCCATCAAAACAGCAGTGAGAGAGGCCAAATTCCGGATTGAGGAGAATCTAGCAAAGAACATCAAGAAGGGCGCTAAATCATTCTTTAGGTATATTAGTGACAGAAACAGGAACACAGGAGGGATAGTACACCTTAGGAAACCAGACGGGAACTATGTAGAATCGGACTCTGAAAAAGCTAAACTTTTAAATGAATACTTCTGCTCAGTCTTCACCCATGAGGTGCCGGGATCCAGCCCTCAGCTACCGTCAGGGGATAACTCAGTAGACCCGTTTTGTAATTTCGAGTTTACGCCCAACAGTGTCTACAGTGAGCTATCCAAACTTAAGGTTGACAAAGCGATGGGGCCAGACAACCTACACCCCAGGGTACTCAGGGAGTTAAATGACACCTTTGTGGAACCGCTATCCACACTCTTTAATCTCTCCCTTAGTACGTCCCGTTAGACTGGAAAATGGCTAATGTCATTCCACTCCACAAAAAAGGATGCAGGACGGAAGCTGCGAACTACAGACCAGTGAGTCTCACATCAATAGTGAGCAAACTAATGGAAACTCTAATCAAACGATCCTGAACGAGGGTTTACAAAGGGGAGATCCTGCCAATCCAACCTGATCAGCTTCTTTGACTGGGTGACGGGGAAGCTGGATATTGGGGAGTCCCTGGACATCGTGTACTTGGATTTCAGCAAAGCATTCGATAGTGTATCTCACCGCAGGTTGTTAAGCAAGATGAGCTCTATAGGATTGGGTGACACATTGACTACATGGGTTAGGGATTTGCTTGGAGGTAGACTTCAGAGGGTGGTGGTGAATGGCACCCCCTCCGAAATGACAGAGGTGATCAGTAGAGTGCCGCAGGGCTCGGTCTTAGGCCCAATCCTATTCAACATCTTCATAAGGGACTTGGCTGAGGGGCTTCAAGGTAAATTAACGTTATTCGCCGATGACGCCAAACTATGCAATATAGTAGGCAAGAGCGCAACAGGGCCTGACAAAAATGCACAACCTTCTCCTACCGGAGCATTGGTCCAGGACCTGGCAACTAAATTTCAATGTCAAAAAATGCAAGGTCATGTACCTTGGCAGCAAAGATCCATGCAAGACCTACACCCTTAATGGTGAGATCCTAGCGAGGACTGTAGCAGAACGAGACTTAGGGGTGATCATCAGTGAGGACATGAAGACTGCTAATCAAGTGGAGAAAGCTTCATCAAAAGCCAGACAAATCATAGGTTGTATATGCAGGAGTTTCGTAAGCCCGAAGTCATAATGCCATTATATAGGTCCATGGTGAGATTCCATCTGGAATACTGTGTACAATTCTGGAGGCCACATTACCGCAAAGATGTGCTGAGACTTGAGTCAGTCCAGCGAATGGCCACCCGGATAGTCTCAGGACTCAGGGAACTGCCGTATGAGGAACGGCTGAATAAATTGCAGATCTACACACTAGAGGAACACAGAGAGAGGGGAGACATGATCGAGACGTTCAAAAACCTCACGTGCCGTATCGAGGTGGAAGAGAATATCTCCTTTTTCAAAGGTCCCACAACAACACGAAGGAATCCGTGGAAAATCAGGGGCGGGAAATTGCATAGAGACACCAGGAAGTACTTCTTCATCGAGAGGGTGGTGGATCGATGGAATAGTCTTCCACTACAGGTAATTGAGGCCAGCAGCGTGCCTGATTTTAAGACTAAATGGGATCAACACGTGGGATCTCTTCACAGAGAGAGGTAAGGGAGAGTCATTGGTGTGGGCAGACTGGATGGGCCATGGCCCTTATCTGCCGTCACTTTCTATATTTCTATGTTTCTATGTCATCACTTGGCCAATTAAGCAGTAAAACAACTAAGGTCGTTTTAATGCCAGAGACATATGCACAATTGCCTCCTACGCCACATATTCCTCAGAGCACATGTGTATACCACAGTTGTTCCCAAACCTGGTCCAGTCAGTCAGGTTGTTAGAATATCCACAATGAATATTCATGATGGTGATTTGCATGGAAATCTCTCTTGTGGGTATCCTGATAATCTGACTTGCTGGGGTGCCTCCAAGACCAGTTTATGGAACCACTGTTGTACTAACATCTGGATTTATTAAAATATGCACATATATCCTCTGTAGCATACGACATGCAGGCCTGTTTTCCAGGCCTGCCCAAATCAAACTCGGAACCCACCCCTTTGAAAACTGTGCATGATGTAGATATAGCAATCTTCTAAAATCATTACTTAGACACATTTAAATCTGCTATTTACTTGTGGAAATGCCACATAAGCCTCCTAAAATAGCCTCCATATGTTGTTCTCTTCCTGCAATACCTAGAGGGGTGAGAGAATTAGAAAAGGATAATGTGTATTAGAGTCTCCTGCGATGGCTCTTAGAGTCCCAACTTGCAGTTGGTAAACAGATTGTGGTAGAGAGTATGAAAGCTTCTTAGTGTGCATATTCTGTATGAGATTTACTTATAAAAATATACATATTTATAATGGTGGATGTTATATATGAACACTTACATTTCACTAAACAGGGCAACCCTGAAGCAACACTATGTACTAATACAACCAACAACTTATGATAAAAGTAGGTCAGAAAAGCCTCCACGTTATATTGCACCCTGTGACGGTATGTGTTCCCCATCACCAGGAACTTCAGATCTGGGGAAAAGTTCCCCAGTAAGAAACTATTACAGGAAGACTACATGGGTCTGGAGACAGGGAACAGTTCTGTAGAGAATAATGGCTGCTCATTTGCATATGGATCTGCATACTGAAAAGATGCTCTTTTGAGGGATTAAAAGGAACTCAAAAAGGGGAAGAAGACTGAGTATCCTAAATGAAGTAAATATCCTAGATGAAGGGAATAAAGGAAGTCCCAACACTTTATAAGAGTAATGACTTTTTTACCCTGAGAATAAGGAGGACCAACTAACAAAACATCCAGGGAAACTTGCCTGCTAATGCTCACTTTCCTGGGAGTCAAAATCTGGAATAACCTCACAAAGATAGTTAAAACAGAACCCAACTGGAGGAAACTGAAAACTTTACTCTTTGATAACTAATATCTACAGGATCTCCACAAGGACCTTTTTCTTTTGCTTAGTATGATTAGGTCCTTCTCCTTTTCTCCTCCTTCCCCTTCCCTAACATCTATGCCCCAAGACACCCTTTTCCCACTACAGGTCGCCTTGAGCCTGTTTAGGTTTGCACGATGTACAAAGATTGGATTAGAGCCTGGGAGAAGGGAGAGTTTGTCAGGAGCTCTCAAGGCAACTCTGATGGGGATGAATGCTGCTGGTTGCCTAATCTTGTGTAGGGTTACCAGACATGTCCAGGGGTCCAGACGGCTTTTCAAAACCCGGCACTTTGTCAGGGTTTTGAAAAGCTTTCCTTCATGCAGGAGGGCATCCGCGCATACGTGGATATGATGCGGTGACGTGTGCGGATGTGCTGCCCGATGAGGACAGGCAGTGGGGGGGGGAGGGGCGGGGCTGGGGCGGGATCGGGTGCATGGTGGAACCGGGGTATGATGAGGCAGGATGGGTGGGCCTGGGTGGGCCTGGGAGTGGGTCTAGGGGTCCAGATTTTCCAGATGGAAAATCTGGTAACCCTAACCTTGTGTGACCAGAAGATGGCCAAAGACCAGAATACTCCAAGTAACCAGAGTCCAAGAGGGATCAGTGTACTCAGTGACCTGAAGTGACTGAGAGTGGCAAAGTGACCAAGGGAATGGAAAACGACAATCACGACACACTGTCACTAAAATAATTGTAGGCATGAGAAAAATGATAAACATAATCATGTGAATGACACATTTCTTAATGATGTCATCACATTATTTCACCCACATTAATCCCTAATGAGGAAAATCATATCAATGATAAATATCTCAAACATATCAAGTTTTAAGTTTCAAGTTTTATTAGGATTTTATTTACCGCCTATCAAGGTTATCTAAGCGGTTTTTACAATCAGGTACTCAAGCATTTTCCCTCTCTGTCCCTGAGGGCTCACAATCTATCTAATTTGTTCACGCAATAATCATGCCCACATGGATCCTTGATAAGGAGAATCATAATCAATGACATGTATCTTAATCACATTATTAGTTCATGGAGATCATAAAGTGTGAACTAATATAATGATGGGATTTTAAAAAGTTTCAAGTTTATTAAGTCTTGATATACCGCTTTTACAAACCAAAGCGGTTTACATCTTTACAATGTTAAAAAAAATTAGTTAAAAATCAGGGGAATAGACAAACCAAACTAAAAGTAACAATTGAGACAAAAATTGAAATGAGGGGAGAAAGGTCTAGGATACAGTATTAAAAATAAAAGGAAGAGGTACAGGGAAAAGCATTAGGGAAGTGGGATTGACATCTTTACTTTTTTATAGTTTTAAGGGGAAGTGACATTGATACGATTCTCCTCATTAGGGATCAATGTGGGCAGACTAAAGTGTTGATGTCATTAAGATATGTGTTGTTCACATTATTATGTTTATCATTTACCATTACAGAGTAATCTATATCAGTTTAATTCATTTCATGATCACTTGAATCAGTGGAGACATATGCACTGTTTGGATTGCCCGTTACAAAATCCGTGGAACAAATGAGTGAATGAGGATGTATGATGTATGACGTATGATGCTACACTCTCTGTACGAGGGGGGAGGTTTAGTTTTTTTGTTTAAAGTATACATATATCCCTTGCTTAAGATAGAAATTACTATATAGCAATGTGTTCAAATGTGTTTTCTACTGTCTGAACCTTTGCTATAAAATTTTTTCTCAATAAAAAATATTTGAACTTAAATTAAAAAAAAAAAAGATCCGTTTGATCTCAAAATTGCTACTCGGCACTCTTCATTGACCACAATTATTTTAACAATTATTTCATTTCGTATGGTTTATTATCTCATTACTAAGCTCTGTTAAAATTTGTAACTTTTAACACTTATCTGTGAGTTCTTTCTTTTATGCCAGTTAGGCATAAAAGTCCCCAAACGGCATAAAAGAAAGTGAAGAGATCTAAGTAAAAAATAAAAATAATAAAAGTATAAATAATACATTACATTAGAGATTTCTATTCCGCCTGTGCCTTGCGGTTCTAAGCGGATTACAAAATTGGGTGAAAACTGGACATTTCCAGGGAGTTTACATATCAGGTATATAACATATACATATCAAGTTTACATATCAATAGCAATACATACAAATTAGGAAGATTATTACATAACGTTGAGGGAAGGAATATTCTGGTTACAAATGGAGGTTGCTTACATAGCGTTAAGGGAAGCAATATTCTGATCCCGGATGGAGGTTGTATTTTTAGGTTTCTGAATATGATTTGGGGGAAGGTTTGAAGAATTTGGCTAGGGGATACTATAGGGGTGGTGTTTATGAAGGGGTATGGGTATGCGTGTGGGTTAGAATGATGGAAGGTGTTTTTTGAATAGAAGAGTTTTGAATACCTATTATCAAGTAAAAGCATGGGTCTATTTTTCAAAATATGCTTGTAAACTGCTCCTGCCCTACAAACACACACCAGCTTACACACTTGGGCCCCCTATAACGAAGCCACGGTAGGAATTCTAGGAGTGTTGGAGCTAATGCCGCTGCGGCCGGTGATAAAAAAGCCTCACATCGCTTCGTTATAGGGGGGGGGGGTTAATATTTTACTCCCCCCCAAAAAAAGATTATAAAGTTAGCCTGTATGAATCAAAAACAGATTATATCATATTTATATATAAATAAATTACACACACACACCTGTATATACTATTTCATTCCCTCTTTCTTCCCCATTAAAATTCCAGATAGCAAAGAGGATTTTCTCAATTTAGTCGTACTTTTAATCTTCACTGAAATGAATGATGTCTTGGTAGAATAAAAAGTTGACAGGCTTACATCGTGCACTGGTGGATTAGTTTCCCTTGGTGAGGAGGTTTTTCTTTTGTACACTGTGTCTCCGTCTGATGGGGGTTTAGCAGAAATTGGATGCAGCGGGGATCATCCGAAGATGACCAGTGGTCGATATTAACTCCACAGAGTCACATCCCCCCGTTACACTTTGTATTCTTTAGTCAGGTGTCACACGCTGTCATGTGCATCTCTGCACGAGGAGAGAAAAAAAGGGAAAGAGCTGCAAAAGACCAAATGTTTCTTTATTATTTCAGTTTCGTGGAGGAATGGAGTGGACTAGCATTTAGAGCAACAGGCTGAGGACTTACAAGTGTTTGTGCTTCCGTTGGGGGGAGGGAAAAACCCCCCATTAAAGTGGAAACTGATGTTTTCCTTCACTTTTTGGGTATTCGACTCTTGCTCAGTGATCCTGTGTGTCTATCCAATGTTTCCTTGACTTCACATTCTGACCTTGTCTCCATCACCTTCGCTAATAGGCTGCTTGGTAGCCATGGTCATCTTCTCCATAAAATGTCACTCTTCTGTTGTATAAGTTTTAATTTGTTCATGATTATCCAAATAGAAATTTTAGAATGATGGCTACTTGGTTTAGTAAGAGATTTCTTTCTCTTGAGACCCAGCTTAGCAGGGTGTACAAAAGGCTTATAATTTCCTAAAAGAGAAGTCCATAGGCCAGGGGTTTCCAACCTTTGGGCTTCCCTGGGTCGCATTGGCCAAAAAAATGTTTCTGGGGCCGCACCAACGCGCAAATGCTGCAGCAAGACAAGAGGAGGGAGCCGGCAAGATAGTAAACACCCGGGGGCAGCAGAGGAAAACACTGCATCGCCCTCGACCAGGGCCGCAGGCTGGACACCCCTGCCATAGGCCATTATTGAGATGGCTTGCGGAAATTCACTGCCCATTCCTAGGATAAGCAGCATAAAATCTGTTTTACCACTTGGGTTCTAGTTAGGTACTTGGGATCTGGGCTGGCCACTGTTGGAAACAGAATCCTGGGCTTGATGGACTTTCGGTCTGTCCCAGCATGGCAACTCGTATGTTCTTATGAACCAAAAGCAGCAAATTGAAGAGGGCAGTATGAACAGCTGTAAGACTGGAGGTACCTTTTCATTGGTAGCTCAAGAAGAGAGATATATTCGTGTGCACGAGGTATTTTTCTGTCTTCAGAGGGCTTTCCCTCTTGAGGCTAGACGCACCAAAGTGTGCTGACCCATTAGCATTAACAACATTACATAAATAATATGGGCTAATGCTTATTAATGTTCAGTCAATCTAGCCCCCAGTGTAACTGAGGCAATAGATTATTAAGGGGGTCAATTCTAGTACTTGGTGCCTTTGATATCATGCATTGAGTGCTAATTCTTTGATGGTGCCCTGACACCAAGATTCCATTAACCAATGCTAGCATAATTTGGCATCAATGTGCCCCATGTACATCATGCAATGCACACAACTTCAAATATTCAATAAGGTGCGCTCATAAGTAGAAGACACACCCATGCTCCACCCATACGCACAACTCCTTGCAGTTTTGCACTCCCTTACACACATAAGTGCGCACACCCAGTTATAGAATTGTCCTTCGCATGACTTGGTCAAAGTCATGTGTAAGATTAATGGATGTTCTTCTCCCTGCCAAAAATCATTTTTCCAGCTGTGACATTCTTTTTGCTGACTATCTCCATTTACAATAGTTACTATCCCTCCAAACATGCACATTTCTCAATATTGTACTTCTGAAGGCTATAGAGGTAATCAAGCCCAATGTGATTACTTTCATTTTCATAAGTTATTTCTTCTGGGAATCTTTCCAGGTCCCGAATTAGTTTTTCAAGTCTGCATCATGTGTTAATTTTTTTGTAGAAACTCTATGTACACAAAACCCAGCTACTAAAGTCCGCAGGTACTTTCCCAAGCTCAGTATATTTGATAGGTAAAGATCGTTGATACGCTTTCATTCATTGGCCTAGCAAAGGGGAGGCAGGGGGACGGGGCAGCCCGCCCCAAGTGCTGTCTTGATGGGGCACCAGCATCTCTCCACTCCCCTCCCATGCCATGCTCGTGCCCTACCCCCACACCTCTTTAAATTTTCTCTAGCACACACAATTTTTCCATCTTGCTGCTCACGCCGGCCTGGCTCTCCTCTGAAATCATTTCCGGGTCACAGGGCCATGAAGTGACATCAAGTTTAAGTTGCAAGTTTAATTAATTTTAATATACCGACTATCGACAAACACCTGGCCGGTTTTCAAAGTTAAAAATGAAAGGTTAAAATAAATTATCATAGGGGGAAGGGAAATGTGAACATTAAATGGACAAATTACAAATACGAACAGGAGCTTGAGGGTGAAGGGGGAGGGGAAAGTTAATAATTACATCATTAAAAACAAATTAAAAAGAGAGGAAGGGGGGAGGATATAAACATCAGGAAATGGGATCGGCAAAAGTAGCAGACCGGAGAAGCTGCTCATGCTGGCGAAGATTTAAAGAGGTATGGGGGAGAAGGGAGTGCGAGTGTAGTTTAGGGGTACAGAAGATGTGGGGGGGGGGGCACCTCCTACCCTCACTATGCCATTGCTTTCTATAAAACTTGGTGCAAGGCTGCAGATAAAAAGCAGTGGTGACGTATTTCCGAAATTGCCCTGAGGCAGTTTTAAAAAGAAATTAGCTGGTTATTTCCTGTTGTACGTGTAACTTTAAGAGCAGCGATAGACCTGCTTGCATATCGAATAGCCTATATATTTAATTTAATGTAGACTTTTAGACCCTGATTCCATAAAGTCTGCCTACAGTTAGCGGCCAATATTGGCAGTGGTTCTATAAAACATGGACACCCATTATCGAATTACGTCTAGCGTCATCTAAGCCTGCTTAGGCGGTGCTCAGCATCCTACCATTTAGACGTCCCCAATTCCAGGGTTTTCTTCAACTAAAGTTAGGGGAGGGGCAAGAGGAGAAAGGAGAGATGCTTCACTATAGGATTGTAATCACAGAGAACTGAGTTCAATTCCTACTGCAGCTCCTTGTGATCCTGGACAAGTTATTTAACCCTCCATTACCCCAGGTACGAAAAAAACTCCCTTAGATTGTGAGCCCAGTAGGGACAGAGAAAGTACCTGTGTACGTCTAGTAGCACTATAGAGCGTGACAAACCCAGGTCCATTTCGGGTTTTGTCCATAACAAACCCGAATCCATCCCAGGTTTTGCCCCAAGGATCAGGAGAAATCACAGTGAGCCTAGATGCAGGAGAGCTGATCAGGTGACAGACCTATTAACAGATCAAGCTGACTAATGCTCAGACAATGATATGGAGTTAGAAGAGGCAGGGCAGGAAAAGGTTAGGGTGTAAAGCTGCACCCAGTGCAAACCTGTCCCTGCCACTGTCAGAAGTCTGATACCGTTGGAGCAGCCTGTTAGAACTAGGGCTAGAGAGAAACCTGCCTGTAGTAATAGGAAGCAGGCAGGTGTGTGGAAAACCCTTCCCCCATCTACTCAGAGGGGGAGTGGCTCTCCACAGGATATAACGTGGCTCCTGAGAACAGGAGGAGGAAGGAGGCACACTGGAGAGGAGCAGCCAAGAGGGAGACAAACAAGTTCCTCTCTACCCTACCTGCAGTGGCTGGTGACACAGACTGGCAAATGTCCGATGAAGAAGAAATGTGTTCTGCCTCTGAGGTTTTGAAGCAGCAGGAAGAAGAAGCCATGGAGACTCCAGAAAGCAGGGTAGGAATTGAGGCTTACCCCATAGCAATGGAGGTGCAGTGAATCTTTGTAGTGGTGTTTGCCTACAGATTTGAGTGCCCAGTCAAGCTATACCTTTTTGTGCAAAAGGTTAGGTTCTCTATTGAGCATGAACTTTGCATTGTTCCTTAAAGCCTTGAGGTATGCTGCCTACAAGTGTGTGCATGTTTCTCAGCTACTTACCAAGCTAGGAAATCACGTTTCTCCTTCACAGCTGTGCATGATTACTGCAGCAACGTTTCAGAGGGAAACGTATGCATGATACTGGGATTTGATCAGTATAGTGATTTTGTTTGGTATGGAATGTGTGATAAAACATTACATGCCTAAAGTATATCTGCTCTGGTGAAGAGGACTGAGTTATATTATACCGTTAAAGCCCAGAAGCGGGGGACTAAACTTAAGCCATTGCTGGCGGACTCGAACACTTTGGTTTGTTTTTGTGATTTTGATGTTTTTGTTTCTTATGATTTCATGGAATGAATGTTTTCTGTAACTACCAGGCAGAAGCCTGCATTTTTGTTTATTTGGCCAGTGGCTGAAATAAAGCTAGTGTTTTTTGCCATTTCTGCCTAAGACTCGTTTCCTTGCATGCACCCTAGGCTGATAATAAGCCAGGTAAAGTCCTGAATGGTTCCTTGGTGGTAAGGGACACGCCAGGCCAGTGATCTTTGTCAAGTTCCCAGGGCTTGCTGTGCCTCTCAGGAGCACGGGTGTGAGAAGAGACAATTACTAATAGTTGTAGTAGTAGGAAGTGGGCCCTATCACAAGGATCAGTGCTGGACTTAGATCTCGTCAACATCTTTATAAATAGCACTAGAGAAAGAAAGAAAGTGTGCTAGTTTGCCATTCAAATGAAAATTTGCAATAGACAAGACAAGAGTGTGCAGATGATCTTAAAAACTTCACAAAATGGTTGAGGGTAGGACAACTTGACTTTGATTAAACCCCCCTCCCCCCAAATACAAGTATGCATCTAAAATGCAGCAATCCAAAACCTACATACCTTTCTGGAGGTGAAGAACTGACAGATAAAAGATAGACTGAGTATGAAGTCAGTGGTATTCTTAAATATATAACATTGGGAGCGCTTATAGTATACTCTGGTCCATAAAGAGAAGCACCACTACTTAGCTATAGATTTTGGGGGAAATTCTTAACAACTGTATTGAGCTATAATTAGCATAATCCAAACAAACACATATGATATAATCAGCAAGTTGACATATTTCAACATGAAGGGCACCACTGACAATAATTCCAATAATAAGCCTCAAGGTACCACCAATTACATATATTAGAGAAGACAGACCTCCAAATCTAGATTTAGAAACATAGAAACATGATGGCAGATGAAGGCCAAATGGCCCATCCGCAGTAATCATTATCTCTTCCTCTCTCTAAGAGATCCCACGTTCCTATCCCAGGCCTTCTTGAATTCAGACCCACCACCTCTTCCGGGAGACTGTTCCATGCTTAAAAAGAGGGTTCTTGTTGAGGAAGAGTTCTTGGAGTGGGTTCACTCTGGAAAATTCTTAGAGGGGGCAGACTTGTTGGACCAACGGCCCTTTTCTGCCGTCATACTTTATGTTTCTATGTTACCACCCTTTCAATAAAAAAGTATTTCCTTAGATTATTCTGAGCCTATCACCTCTTAACTTCATCCTATGCCTCTCATTCCAGAACTTCCTTTCAAATGAAAGACTCGATTCATGTGCATTTACATCACGTAGTTATTTAAATGTCTCTATCATATCTCCCCTCTCCCACCTTTCCTCCATAGTATACAGATTGCGATCTTTAAGTCTGTCCCCATACGCCTTATGACGAAGACCACACATCATTTTAGTAGCCTTCCTCTGGACCGACTCCATCCTTTTTATATCTTTTTGAAGGTGGGGCCTCCAGAATTGTACACAATATTCTAAATGAGGTCTCACCAATGTCTTATACAAGGGCATCAATACCTTCTTTTTCCTACTGGCCATACCTCTCCCTATGTACCCTAGCATCCTTCTAGCTTTCGCCGTCACCTTTTCAACCTGATTTCTTAGTCTTTTTTTCCTGCGGTTCAGAACCAGATCCTACTCCATGAGAATCTCTTTGGAGGGCCATTGCTGAGGAAACCCTTGAATTTGAAACTTAGAAAAATTGCTGGTTATTTGTCTTTTTGACACCATTAAAACATGGCTCTTTTGTAAATAACATTGTTAATTTTTATCTAAGCAATATTTTTCACAGATTATTGAACTGCCCCTCCATGGCCCTGCCTCCTCCCTGACTAGCAAGGAGGGGCCTCAACAGGGACACAAATGAAGAGCACTCGCAAAGAAAGAGTACAGCCAAGATCTAGCACAGTCTGGAGCAGGATCAAGAAAACAGCTTTCAAGAAGCCAAATCACAAGACAGCGAAACCATTCCCACACTTCTCCCACATGACCTGAAGTTTCTGGAACTTTCTGTACATTTCAGATTGCCTACTTTTACTTTCCTCTTTCACATGGCAACTTTCTTCATTTTTAGTTTGCTTATGCCTTTGCATTATTACAGCTTCAGGCTTTAAAACCCTGCATTTAAATATCTTCAAAGTGTTCCGGTGTTAAGAGAAAGTGATTTTAGTGCTTTCAGATAAGCAATAGCAAATTAACCTCACAGATCATGTTTTATGATGGAATCTAGATTAGCAGTACCAGACAGAAGGCATGCCACTGCTTGAAGAGAAAAGATTGTTTTAGCACAAAGCACTAACAAGGGATTAATTCCAAAACTGCTCTGGATTTTTTACAATTTTGCACTTACATGACTGAGAGAAAAATGTCTTAATGCACTATTTTAACTATTTTTTCAATTATTTTTCAGCTCAAACAGCAATTCTATAGTCTAAAAAATAGCTCCCTAGTTAGAAAAAGACTTGGGAATTGCATTACAAAAAATCTCTATTCAAATGGATTTTTTGGGGGGAAAAAAGCCATGGCATCCATAATGCAATCCATTTTACACCATCAGAGAACACCAAATGGGATAGAAATATACAAGCAGAATTCTTCCAGTGGTTTAGAGAACTCAGTTCCTGTTTCTTGGCCCAGAGGTCTAGTACTGCATAGATCCCAGTAAGGTCTTGCAGCTGGCACAGGACTAACCTGTCAAAGCCTTGATAGCAAAAAGGATCCTAGAAAAAGGCCTCAGATTCCCCAATTGATCTGGTTCCAAGTTAAGTTTCTTTGAATAATGGTCTCACTGCCAGCTGTTTCAATGAGGCTGGGCACATAACCTTCATGAAAGGATATTTAATCTAAATTGTCTAATACCAAGGAGTAAAACAGAGCAACTGCAATACATCAGAGTGGCTGACTTACACTAGTATTTCTGTAATGGCATCTTGGCACCAATTTATAGAATTGCTACCATAGTGATTTTATATTCTTTTTAATGCTTTTTTTTTAATCATCTGTCATATTTATTTCTGTAGTGTCAAAAGATGGTTCTTTCTAAGCAGGTCATGAATTTATGAACTTTAATAATCATACTTTTCATCTTGGGTGCCAGATTTAATCTTACCTTCTCCTGGATCCCAGAGTGCATCTTTGTCTCCATATAGGCTAGGAGATCAACCGCAATTCATCTTTGCCCCTCGGCCCTGGTTGCTTTGCTATTACGGTACTATTTAAGGCTGTCCTCTATTTCCTCAATTTTACTTTCAATTTCCATTCTTTGTTCTTCTGATTGTTTGAAAGTAGCATACGACAAGTACTTTGTTTCTTTAATTTCTTGCATCAGAAATCTAAAATTTCCATCAGTTGCCTTTTCTAGTTTTGTTGATTTTTTTGTTACATAGAAGTTTCTGGACCCCTGTTCGTTTGCAAAAATTAGACAGTTCTAAATCTAATAGATGCTGGCATTGTCACTAGATCATCTGCTGTCGCAACGTCAGAGGGAAGGCTTCCAGATGAGGTGCGAGGAGCCACCACACATGGCTTTATGTAAACTGTGGCAGTGAGGAAGAGGGAGCCAGCCGCAGGCAGCATAAAACGGCCAGGTGGGAGCGCTGGTATGTTTATTGCAGAGGGGGAGGAAGACAAGAGAGACAGTTGGCTTTCTCAAAGCGTTGTTTGTAAACAAGAGACGGCAGGACACCCAGCCTCACCCAACTGCTGTGATGAAGGGACAAGGAGGGCAGAGAGCAGATGCGTGTAGAGGGAAGCATCTAATTGAGGCACAGCACGGAGGGAGGGAGACAACACAGGTAGGGGGAATGATTTTATTTTCAATTTAGTGATTGAGTTGTGGCAATTTTGAGACTTTACATCTGCTGTCTATATTTTGCACTTCAGGAAGAAATGTATTTGTTTCTTTTTCTCTGGGGTTTTACTGCGTGCAGAGTCTTGATTCTTAGGGTTTCATTTGTATATATTAGCACTTTTAGTTTTTGGTCCCGTATTTGCATAAGGGTTATCTGTGTTCTGGTAAGAATGAACGTTGAGAAGCATACAGTGTGCTTTGTGGTTAACCATCATGTGTTGTTAATAAGATTATATTGGGTGTATATGTGAAAAATGGTGTTACAATTAGTACTATTATGGGGCGGGGTCTGGGGCTGAGATGGGCGGGGTTTGGCCCATGACTTAGCCCAGTGATCTTCAACCGCCGGTCCACAAAATAATTATTTTATTTCTGCCGGTCCATAGGTGTCAAAAGGTTGAAGAACATTGCTCTATAGTATTTATTGATTTGTGATTTCACTCTGGTAATGTCCAGTTTGTCTCTTCCTGTAATCTGCCTCGAACTGCAAGATTAAGGCGGAATAGAAGTCAATGTATTAACCCCAATAAGAGGTGCTGGAAGTAAAGAACCCAAAACAGTCATCGGACAAACCCATCCATTTGTAGCTTAATGTGAGTTACTTTCCAAGCTGCAACTGAGTTGTCCCCTTAGTAATAAAGAGAAGTTTTACAGCACAAGAGTGGGGAAGAGGGCATTGTCAGCTGTTCATGAGGCCTGTAAAAGGAAAATAATGACTTTAATAAAATTTACTATTGACTCGGTAGGCTAAAATCTTTCTGCGATCAGGAGCACAGAAACCATTTGCCTCAGAGCCCTTCACTTAAATATATTCCTTTAATATTTCAGAGGAGCTTGTGATTTTTTTTTAATATACGTGTCACTCTACAAGATACTGAGGACGGGTGGAAATTAGTATTCTCTCAATAGAAAGTAGGAATTGCTTACATAAGGAAGACAGGGAATGACCTGTGACACCAGCTGATGCAAGAAATATTTAAGGAAGTAGCACTGTACTCAGTGCAATTTCCTTGGAAAGAGAAGAGAACCGTCACAAACGAATGCTTTAGCATTGATAAAACTTTCTTCTCATCTAGAAAATCGCTTTTAATGAGAGTCTGGGGCCTATAATCCCTGCTCGAAGGCCATTAACAAAACTAACAGCCATTTCTGAGAAACTGGGAGGAAGAAACATGTGGTATGGCTTTCTTTTGTGGTCAAGCTGTATCTGCTTAATAAATCGCAATAAATAAATGCACCATCAGTTACTAGAAGTGAATGGACAAGAGCGTATCTGCTCTTTGAAAAACTGAGCACATTTGGTTTTCTATTCCACTGTTCTGCACACTTTCACATAAATTGCTGGAAAGTTTCTTGGCAGTGGACAACAGCAGAGCGTAAGAGGTGAAACCTTTTAATAAGAGTTCATGAAATGAATGCCATGGTTTATGTTCTCTGTTTCCCCAGCGGAGAATTCAGCGCTGTGAAGCTGTGAGTTCTCTCCTTACCACCGAATAACATTGATGAAAACAAACAAAACCTTTTGACGATGCTGATTTGAGTAATTATAATGTCAGTTTACTCACACTAGCTTTTGCAGACAAAGCCCACACTCAAAACGTGTCGCATTTATTTATAAGCGTGACTAATAGAGAGTGCCTCAAAAACAATATCTGCCTCTATCTAATCCTGTTTCAATCTGAAAAATAGCGTTGCATCAGACAGCAATTAGACAATAGAATACTTTGATCCCTTCCAATTGAAAGAAAAACATAGCTCAAATGGCTTTCATGTTTGTTACAGACCCTGAATTTTAGCCTTTTCTCTCCAAGAAAGGGGGAAGGGGAACATAATTTCAGTTTGTATTTGACACTAGAGCGCATAAGGTACAGAAGTACCATATGCATTTATTATCTTGTGCCATTACTCTACGCACTTATTCTTCCAGATAAAGCAAAATGGTGGCCTTCCATGTCTTCTCAGTTCCTCATAGGAATAATAGGGACCCCTGCCTAAATGGCTCAGTGGATAAAAGCACTTCTTCCATAGGTCAGGGGTTCATAACCATACAAACCCCGCCCCCCTCTTACTATGCCACTGGTTCAGTTCAAATCTGATAATTGTTGGGAGGTTGTTCCAAATCTTTGTGCCAATATACGTAAACCTAGTATATCGGAGGCCTTTTGTTGAGGGGTAGTTCATCAGAAGCTTGCTAAGATTTCTGGATGAAGTGGACCATGAGGAAGTGAATAGGTTTACGAGTGGCATGGCGGAGTTTCCGTGTAGGAAGTGGAAGATTGTACAGGAGATTTTGAAGTTTATTTAAGAAGTGACTGGTAGCCATGTAACTGTCTGAGACCTAAGTGCTGTGTTTTGGATTAGTTGTAATTTGTGGGTTAGTATTGTGTTGATGCCTGCGTAGAGAGAGTTGCAGTAATAAAGCTGCGACAAAATTAGCATTTGTACATTAAGGGAAGCACATATACTTAAAAAGAATCAGCTATTTTTAAGCTAGACCTGGGGAAGGTGTTTCCTTTTCACTTTTTATGTTGTTGAGGCTTCACTGTGAGAGAGTAAGCCAGTGTCAAAATCCCTTGTATTGGGAGAGCCATTGCTCGTCTCTAGAAATGATCTATGAGAAACAGAACTACGTTTTGGGATCTGCCTGGGACTTGTGGCCACTATTGGACACAGGAGATTGGGTTCAACGGGCCTGGGATTGATTAAGCATGTCCTTTGTACGTTCTTATGTGTGGTTGTCAGTCTTAATTTTATGTAGTATTTGGGCGTACAGTCAATATCTTAGACTGGTTTGTCATAGCACTTTGATAATTGTACCGTGGAATATCAGGTGAATCAACAAACGATGACCAGTATACTGCAGAGTTGCCGTAATATGGCAAAAATTATGTTAATTCCATGAGATTATGAATAGATTTCATGTCACCCCTCTCTTTAAGTCACTTCACTGGCTCCCTATCTGCCATCGCATACAGTTCAAGCTCTTATTGCTGACCTACAAGTGTGTTCATTCTGCTGCCCTCTCTCCTTATCCTTAGATAAGTCACTCTTAACGTTACCTTTCTCCTCCTCCTCCTCTCCTCCTTGTTCCTTTCATCTAGCTGCCCCGTATGCCTGGAATAAACTACCTGAGTTTGTCCGTAAAGCCCCTTCCCTTGTTTAAAAGCAGACTGAAAACCCACATAAGAACATAAGCAGTGCCTCCGCCGGGTCAGACCATAGGTCCACCTTTTTGATAT
This sequence comes from Geotrypetes seraphini, assembly GCF_902459505.1. NCBI lineage: Eukaryota > Metazoa > Chordata > Amphibia > Gymnophiona > Dermophiidae > Geotrypetes > Geotrypetes seraphini. The sequence goes on along the minus strand of NC_047090.1, from coordinate 9,525,744 downwards.
AGCTTTCAATCCTTAACCCTACTCCTCTGCCCACCAACCCATCCAGCCGATTAACCGTTCCCCTTAACTGTATCCATGACATCCTGTTTGTCTGTCTTGCCTGTTTAGATTGTAAGCTCTTTCGAGCAGGGACTGTCCTTTTTGTGACTCTGTACAGCGCTGCGTGCGTCTGGTAGTGCTACAGAAATAATTAATAGTAGTAGATATTTTTTATTTATTTATTTAAAATTATTTATAGCCCACCTATCCACAAATCTAAGCGGGGAACAAAAATCACACTGAATAATACAAACCAATACAAGACAGCCAAAGAGAAACAGCATAAAAAAGAACTACAGAATGTCTGCCAAAGGAATTGCGGGAAAGTGGTTGTTACAGGTGACCAAAACATAGTTGGCCAGATTCTAGAAATGGCAACATAAGTGTGGTGGAAGTAGGCACCGTACTGTCACCTATCTAAATTGCTTTAATTGACATGGTAATTGATTATGCCGTTAAAAAACCAATTAAAAAGTAGGTGCCGGAATCGTGTCTACAGCGAGGTGACTAGCGTTGCCTAAGATTAAGGTAGGCATGGTTAGGAGTGGAGATGATCTTAGGCCTACAATCCTGGCACCGATGTTTTGTGATAGACCCAGTGTGTCTCAACTATTTGCTGTCATAGCCTGACATGACTCGCTCTTTTCAAACATGATTAGATGGACATTTTAAGAAAAATGTTTAACTGCAGTACATTTTAATAAATAACATAAAATCTGTTTTGAGAAAAAAACAGGCTTAAGATTAATAAGCACATTTTCCCTTCCTGTGACTGCTCAAAATTGTAACACATATAATAACACTGTGGGTTGAACGTATATGTTATGTTATGTTTATTGAATTTGATATACCACCTTTATTGTCTAGTAATAGACCAAAGCGGTTCGCAGTACAAAATACGAAAGAAACCAGAAAATTTATGATCTAGGACAGCCTCTCATTCAAGTGTCAAAGGAAGGGGAAGACAGATTGTACCCACAGGACAGTTACAAATACACATCAAACACTATTTTTATTTATTTATTTTAAAATATTTATATTCCACCTATCACAAAAAGCTAAGGAGATTACAAAATACATTAAAACAGACAATAACACATTAAAATTGCAATAAAATACTACAAATAAAATTTTTCTCCTTTCATAAATTACAAAAAACTTCCTGGACAATAAGCCTTCAAAGCTTTTCGAAAAGAAAGAAACAAAGGAATCTCACGTATCACATCTAGAAGTGCATTCCACAGCCCATGACACTAAATAACCTGGAGCAAATTGTAGCTTTTGTGATAATCCGCAAAGATGGAACTTCCAAAAGATGTTCAGACATGGATCGCACAGAACGGGAGGGAATATACGATCTAATCAAAGAGCTTTAAATACCAATCAGGTCACTGGCCAGCGAGGAGGCCAAAAACGTGAGCAATTAATTCTTAAATTTGGGGTAATGAGATTCAGAGAGAACTCCAGTGGGGAGATCATTTCAGAGTTGAGGAGCAAGGAAAAAGCTGAATGTCTTGTGGATTCCCAACGTGCCACCCAAGGAGAGGGAAGAACTGGCCGAAGTGAATCTAAGGGTCTTACAGTTCACGAGGGGGCATATGGGATAACTAAGGAAGATAAATATGATCAAGAGTTTCAGTAACAGGATTTATGAACAAGGCATCGAACCTTAAACTTAATCCGGAATGATATGGGGAGTCAATGTAGGTGTTACATGCTCTGAGCATCTGGAATTGCACAGAAGACCAAAGGATTTTTCCCAATTCATGGATAATTTCATAACAGGGTACCCATGAGACATATCCAAAGAGTTTCCTGTCTTATGAAAGCAATACAGGCAACTAAGGACCTTTAATAAAATAGGTTGAAGCATTGATTCCCAATAGCACATGACTTTACACCTGCTCCAAAAGTATCAATGTGAACATGGAGTCCACATGCGTAAGCAAGCCTTCAACAAGATATTCAAGGGTATCACCACTCCGCCTCAGCTCCTCCTAAACCAAGTCCCCAGGTATGCTTAGATGCTAATTGCATTACCCCTTCCTTTACCCCCTGCAATCTCATAACTGCTTCACATTGGGGTAAATGTTTTCTACATTAGTCCCTCAGGAGACTCTGAACTGAGCAAAGAGAAAGGGGTTAGCTTTCACCAATGGGTTAATAATGATGTTTCAGGAGTTTCTGTCCTGTTTCAAGAACTTTAAACTATGCAAAAGGCTTTCTGACATCTCAGCAGAGATGTGTATCATAAACAGATATGTAAAAAACTTCCTGAGTCTAAAATAAGGCAATTTATATGTAAATCGGCAATAAAGCAGAACCACTGCAAATGCATAAAACATCCGATTATTGACATTTTCCGTTCTGAAATAGTTAAAATGCTTGATAATTTCCACTTTATCTCCTCAAATATTTGCTTACCTGCCTTTTATTTCCAGGTCCTGGCTACATTAAGCCATCTACAGAATAGATTAATATCTCCTAGCCAGCTCCTTTAGCATTTGATTACTTAGTCAGGTAATTCTCTTATAGAAATATTGCAAGAGCAGAGCTTGCTGTACAGCAAGATATTAACTGAAAGCAGAATATCATACAAGCTGAAATTTCAGATTAAACTAGAATGCATTATTGATTGTGTGGTAATTTAGTTTCCTGAAAATAAGTGCCAGTGGGTTATTCTTTAATATGAATGATAATGCGGTATCTCCATGGACGGGAAATGAGGTTCTTCACCGCTGATGATGTGCTGTGTTACTTTGTCAAACATTTTCAAATTGCTTCCCTTTGTGCGAATGGATGAGGGAGGTATACCGGGGTCTTTTCATTAGTTTACAATTGAAGATTTATTAGAGTAGAATTCAACCGTAAATTTGCCCAGAGTATAGCTTTATTAGAGTGAAGCAGGTCTTTATTGGGCTGCTTTAGAACTCTATAAAATGTTGAATTTTCTAGGCATAGCGAACTGAGGCAATATCACCAGTAGACCTGGTACTTTAATAAATTGGCATTAAAATATCTTATCAAAATGTCCGGAGAGGTACTGTGTAGTAACCCTTTCACAATCATTGTGCTGTCTATTTGCAAAACCTTTTTTTTTTTAAGCGGAATGGCTTTAGGTGTTTGTATGCAGGAGGGAAGGATGTGAAATGCTAGCATTTAACTCATTGTGGGAAATACCTCTACATAGAAACATAGAAGATGACGGCAGAAAAGGGCTACAGCCCATCAAGTCTGACCACTCTGCTTCCCCACCCCCTGTCTATGCCCTAATGACCCAATTTCCTTAACTTGACCCTCGTAGGGATCCCACATGGGTATCCCATTTATTCTTAAAGTCTGGCACGCTGTCTGCCTCGATCACCTGCACTGGAAGCTTGTTCCAATGATCAACCACTCTCTCTGTGAAGAAATACTTTCTGGTGTCGCCATGAAATTTTCCGCCCCTGAGTTTGAGCGGGTGCCCTCTAGGGTTCATGTGTGCTCAGAATTAGACCCTGATCCGATGGGTTACAGCCAGTCCTAGCCACATGAAAACCGATTCTCCCCCAACCCTAGTACGGTTCAGACATTTTGACAGGGTTGCAAGGAAAGAAGCAACCCCCAAAATGAGTACATTTCAGATCATTAGCACACCTTCATTTTTTTAATGCATGTTAACCATTTGTTGATGAATGCAAGTCAATTAGCAAAGGGCTTAAAAATTCTAATGCACATTAAATTTTTGTTGAAATGAAAATGGGAAGCCAAGAAAGTCCAAAAATTGGGGAAAAGTCCAAATGAACTAAACATATTTACACCGTGATCATCTCTAACATATTTCAGAAAACCTCAGAGCTTTCAATAATTTTAAATTTGAAGACGTACAAGTCAAGAATCAAGTTTCAGAGAAGCCCAATACTGATCAGCTGTAGCGAGCAAAGCTATTGAATGATCTCCATAAAAACAAGGGCAGAGCATTTCTCATCGTGGGCCAGATTCTACAAACGATGTTGTGGTCAGCAGCCAATCGCGGTTTCGTGAAAGGTAGGTGCCAGAAATATTGGCCAGGCTCTTAAAGACCTACATTTCCAGCACCTTTCACGTGAATCGCTGACGTCTGATGTTAGGCGTAAAGTGCCTCTGCAGATGGGAGAACAGTAGCCGTTTTGAAGTCATCCTTAGGTGCCTCTGTTTTTTAAAATTGGTTTTAAACATGGTCAATTACCCCACCTTTGATCACCAATTAAAACAATTAAGTTAGGCGGCGGTAGGACTGACTTAGAGCGTCACTCAACTGGGCAGCCGGTAGACATCATCTATTAGGCCAGGGTTTTCCTACCACAGACGCCTACCGACACCACGGGCATACCACACCTATGTTAATATTTAACATCCGCTTAATATTCGGACTAAAGAAAAGCGATCACGTTAGTCCATTCTACAAACTCCTTCACTGGTTACCAATTGAAGCACGAATTCAGTTCAAATTCTCCTGCCTCTGTTATAAACTAATCTGGGGATCGGCCCCCAGCTACCTCCTACCTCACTTTGAATTCCACTCCTCTAACAGGCCTACCAGAAACCATAACCTCTTCACATACCCAAACATTACAGGCTGTAGATATCAAACCTTCTTTGACAGAACATTCAAATTCCAAGCAGCCAGACTGTACACTTGGCTAGGTTACTTCACCGATGACGCCAGAGAATCATATAGTGCCTTTAGAAAAGAACTAAAAACCACCCTGTTTAAGAAATTCTTAACCTAACCAGACTCCCCTCTCATCCAAACAATCCCGTCCCCCTCATCAGCCAAAACTCCATCTTTAACTTACCTACCAGCATGCTCATTGGTGACCGTCCTCCGCTAACGTACCAAGAAATTAAAATAGTTCCTCACCAACACTCTTAAGCCATCACTATCATCTTTTAAGTCTTTCACCTTGCAACTCATTGACCGCGCAATCTACTTTCTCCTCTCCTACTTATGTTCTCAATTATTACTGATTGTACAAAGTTACTCATTAAAACCATGTAATAAATTATTGCCGATTGTATAAAGTTACTCATTATAAAACCATGTAATATTCCGACCCTGAAATTTTCCTTGTATCATCATACGATGTTCATTTCAATACTTTGTAACTCGCTGTCTGTACAGTTTTTCTTCATTGTGAACCGCCTAGAAGTCGAAAGATTGTGGCGGTATATAAGAATAAAGTTATTATTATTATTATTATTATTATTTTCTGCCCCTTACATGCCTGCTGCGCAGGTAGGTGCCTCAGTTTAGGCATTGTGCCAATTTCCAAGCAGAATTTAATTACTTGCTTTTGTAATTGGCTTTTAATGGTGTTTTCAATTGTCATGCTATTTAAGCAAGTTAAAAAAAAAAAAGAACTGCCACGCGGAAATCCGCTAGGGGCCTAATCTAGCTGTCACTTAAAGAATCAGGGCCTGAGTTTTTATAATCACATTTCCAGTTGTTATTTCCAGGGCCATGTTTAGCTAAAGGAAGAAAACAAACGCGTGGATTTCATTTTCAGAAATCAATGCATTTTTATCGATATTCATGTTAATGATAACACCTCTGCTTGATTATTGCAACTCCATCTATTTTGCTTTGCCTAAATGTGTTCTGCGTGCTTTGCAGACGGCTCAGAATGCTTGTTCATGCTTCACACCGATATTACGTGCTCTCCATTGGCTGACTGTTGGGTTGCGGGTAGAATTCAAGGTTCTGTGTTTGATGTTTAAGGTGATCCAAAGTAACTGTCCTTCAGTTTTGGTGGCATTCTCCTTCACGTGAGTTACGGTCTGCCGACAGCTTGAGATTGGTTCCGGCATTGTGGAATGCCTTAGCGTTGTCATTGCGTCAATTGACTGTGCTTTGGCAATTCAGAAAAGAAGTATAAACGGTGTTATTTGAACGTGTTTCAGCCTGTGGGTTGTACTTGCACTGAAATGTTTTCCCGAAGATATGTTATGTGACTGTGTACAGATGCTTAGGTTTTTTTTATCTTATTTTTGTTGTGTTTTTGTTTCTATTGTATGTTATTGTTTATTAGCTGATTTTGCATGTTCGTATTGTTCCCTGCCTTGATTTGTAGATAGGCAGGTTATAAATAATTTTAAATAAATAAATAAATGTACAGATCACAACATTTATGATTTACTTAAAAATTAAAAGTTAGGGAGGCGGCCTATATATGAGCCAAGCTACAGGTCCTGCATTTCTACTTCCTCTTTCTGTCCCTCCTGAGGGATATGCATTTCCCCCACCCCCTCACCCCGTCCCCTTCATCATGCGGCTACTGTCTCCCTATCTCATCCAGTGCTATTCCAAAATTACAAAAGTGCTCTGCACTGCTGTAGGACCTTCCAGGAGAGGCCTGCCCTCAATGTTGCCATGTCCCACTCTCCCCCAAAGAGGAAATGCATCATGAGCTATCAGTGGCATACCTAGCATATAATAATAATAATAATAACAGTTTATATACCGCAATACCGTTAAGTTCTATGCGGTTTACAAAAGATTAGTGGAGTACAAGTTGAGTTGACGTACAAGTTGAATTAACTTAAGGGATGTGGGGATATGTGACACCCGGGGCCCATCGATTTTTGACATCCCCCTCATCTATATGAAAAACATGATTTTTAGTAACAATCCACACGTCGCACAACAAGAGTGTACCTAGGAAAGGGCAACACCTTACATACTGCCGTGAGCAGTAGAACATCAACACACCCATTGTATAACTAAGCAAGCCAGACTAGTACAGATTGAGCCTGCACAGTCAATGCTAACAGAGAACCATGTCTTTCGAACACACAGAACACCTTTGCCCAGTATGGAATATGTCATCACAAACGAAACACGCGCACATACACACTTTTTCAAAACCATAGCATGGTTTTAACACTGGCCACGGCGGTAACAGCTCAGACGCTCACAGAATAACTATGAGCATCGGAGCTTTTACCACCGCAGCCTGCAATAAAAAACCCTAATGCAGCTTCGTAAAAGGGGGCCAAAAGGGGGGGAGGGGAATAAAACAAAAATGGATAATAAGATAATAGCATTTTATTGGACTAATACATTTTTCAATTAGCTTTCAAAGGCCAGAACCTCTTTTCTCAGGTCAGTAAAGTGTGACCTGAGGAAGGGGGTTTTGGTCTCTGAATTAGTCAAAAATGTATTACAATTAGTCCAATAAAAGTAACATAGTAGATGACGGCAGATAAAGAACCGAATGGTCCATCTGGTCTGTCCAACCTGAATTAATCTAAAAATTTGTTGGTTTTTTTTTTTCTTCTTCTTCTTCTCCTTAGCTATTTCTGTTCTTAGGTTCCAACAACTGAAGTCTCTGTCAAAGCTCACTCCAGTCCATCTACACCCTCCCAGCCATTGAAGCCCTCCCCATCTCATCCTCCCCCAAACGGCCATAAACAGACACAGACCATGCAAGTCTTCCCAGTACTGGCCTTAGTTCAATATTTACTATTATTTTCTGATTCTACATCCTCTGTGGTCATCCCATGCTTTTTTGAACTCCGTACCATTTTCATCTCCACTAGCTCTCTCGGGAGCGCATTCCAGACATCCACCACCCTTTCCATAAAGAAGAATTTCCTTACATTGCTCAAGTCTCCCACCCCTCAACCTCAAATTATGTCCTCTGGTTTTACCATTTTCCTTTCTCTGGAAAATATTTTGTTCTACATTAATACCTTTCAAGTATGATATCTCCCCAGTCCTTCCTTTCCTCTAGGGTATACATATTCAGGGCTTCCAGTCTCTCCTTATATGTCTTTTGGCGCAAACCTCCTATCATTTTTGTCGCCCTCCTCTGGACCGCTTCAAGTCTTCTTATGTCCTTCACCAGATACGGTCTCCAAAACTGAACACAATACTCCAAGTGGGGCCTCACCAACAACCTGTACAGGGGCATCAACACCTTCGTTCTTCTACTGGTTACGCCTCTCTTTATACAGCCCAGCATCCTTCTGGCAGCAGCCACCACCTTGTCGCACTGGTTTTTTTTTGCCTGTAGATCTTCGGACACCATCACCCCAAGGTCCCTCTCCCCCTCCGTGCATATCAGCCTCTCCCCTCCCAGCATATATTGCTTCTGGTTATTAATCCCCAAATGCATTCCTCTGCATTTCTTTGCATTTAATTTTAGTTGCCAGATTTTAGACCATTCCTCTAACTTTTATAGATCCTTTTTCATGTTTCCCACTTCCTCCTCAGTGTCTACTCTGTTACAAATCTTGGTATCATCCGCAAAAAGGCAAACTTTTCCTTATTTCCATTTTCTACATTTATATTCTTCAAATACATTTATATTCTTCAAATATACATTTTTTTTCTACCTTTTACATCTCTGGTTTCTGCTTTCCTCATCTTCTTGTCACTCCCTTCCATCCACTCTCTAACCTCTCTCTACCCCTTCTATATGGCATCTTCTCTCCTTCTATGCCTCTTCCAGAAACTGTTTGCCTCCCCCTTCCATCTCTCCCTCCTCCCCCATTGTAATGTAATGTAATGTAATTTATTTCTTATATACCGCTACATCCGTTAGGTTCTAAGCGGTTTGAAGAAAATATACATTAAGATTATAAATGAGAAGTAAGAAGGTACTTAAAAAATTCCCTTACTGTCCCGAAGGCTCACAATCTAACTAAAGTACCTGGAAATTAATAAAGAAGAGAAAATAAAGATGGTTGAAAAAAGAAAAATTCTATGTGAATTTATAGGATGGAAATTAAACTGACAGTGAAGAACTGTATGAAAAATACATATGGAATTCAGTTAGAGAGGGTAGGTTACAATCTATTTATGGTATTTGTTTAACTGGAAGGTGTTAAGGTGGGTAATTTGGGGGAAGGTTATCTGAAGGTAGGTGAATCTTCTGGAGGTAAAAGAGGAGGGGTTAAGATATTTGGATGAATTTTTTGAAAAGCAGGGTTTTGATTTCTTTTCTGAATGAATTGTCTGGCATATCTCTCCTCTCCTTCCCTTCCTTCTCCCATACCCCTATAGTCTAGCATTTCACTGTCTCCTTTACGTCCCTTTTCTTCCCTCATCTTCCTTCTCAATTTATTTTCTGCATCTCTCTACATTAAATTCTTACTACCCAGTCCTCAATTTCCCTTTTCACTGTATCTACCTACAGCTTGACACCTCTTTCCTTCACTCCCTCCAGTATTTCACTAACTTTATCCTTTTCCCCCTTCCAGCATGTACCCTTTATTATTTAACCCCTTCTTCTATATTGTGTGCCCTCTTTCTCTATTCTTTCCATCCAGCATCTTCTCCTCTCTGTCCATTTCTATCCAGCCTCTGCCCCCTCTCTCCACTTCCATTGTTTGGTGCCCTCTTTCACTTTAACCTCCCCACTTCCATCTGCTCCCTTCTCTCTCCCATCCCCACTTCCATCCAACATAGGCTCCCCTTCCCCACTAACATCCAATGTCAGTCCTTTCTCTCTCTCCACTCACCCATCAGCACCTGCCCTTTCTCTCTCCCTTCCATCAGCATCTGCCCCGTTTTCTCTCCCTCTAACCCAATTCCATTCAGTATCTTTCCCCCTTCTGTCTCTCTATCCCTCTCCCTGCACACCAATTCCATCAGCAGCTGCCCCCTTTCTCTCCCTCTACCACCCTTCCATATTAGTATCCTGTTCCCCTCTTTCTCCCTCCACCCCAATGGCACCCAGTATCTTGCCCCCTTGCCTTCCCACCGCTGATGTATGCTTCTCAAACCAGCAGCAGTGGGTGTAAACTTAAACGTAGTCATCGCGGGACCCTGCTGTCTGAACTGTTCCAGAACAAGGAATTGACGTTGGAGGGGTGGACCGGCAGCCACGGGGAGGTGCAGGAAGGTCCTGCGATGACTGAATTTAAAGTTTACTGTCACTGCTGCTGCTGGTTCAGGAAAGCAGCAGAAGCAGAGTAGGATGGGAGGTTCCGGATCTGGTGTGTCGGCTGTGCACCCCAGCAGCAGCGACTGTAAACTTAAATTCAGCTATCGCAGGTCCTTCCTGCATTTTTCCACGGCTGTCGGTTCTGCTCCGGAAGAAGGAGGGGGTAGACCAGCAGCCACGGGGAGGTGCAAGAAGGTCCCGCGATGACCGATTTTAAAGTTTACTGCTGCTGCTGGTTTTCTCTGCAGCCTGCTTAAAAATTGCCCCTTTAGTTAATCCAATAATCGGGGTTCACCTACAACTGGCTTTTTAATACTACTAATTATTTCTATAGCACTACCAGCATTTCACAGCCACAAAGAGTAAGAAAACAGTCCCTGCTCAAAAGAGTTGACATTCTAAACAGGCAAGACAGACAAACAGGATGCCATAGATTCAGTTAAGGGGAACAGTCTTTTATGTATCCATATAAGCTCCATAACACAGTACCATGCTGAAAATCTTGATTATGAAAGCCAGAATTTAACCTTCATAAGGAAGGAAGAGACTTGTTGCTATATTTGAAATTCCACTTGAGTACAGTCTATAAGCAGCTTACTAGCCTCACACTGCTGACTCACTACTGTTACACCACCTGGCTAAGCCACCAGCCGTCCTTTGACTCAGGGAGACAGAAAATCCACATCCCAACGGTAGGAAGACATGTTGTGTCAGAGCTCTCAATGTCTGGAGTAAAATGCAAAAGATTTTAAAGTGGGTATAAAAAGAGTTTATAATTTGATTGAGGCTTTTAATAACTGCAGAATCAAGATCCAGCTCATTTTAATACTCATATGAATTGTTCACCCTTATGTAAAACAATTCCTTCCTTTCTTGTAGCAGAATTGATTTTCCCGACATCAAAATTAGAACATAAATGTCATTAAAATCTGCTGTTTTTGCTTCTCTTTGGTCACTGGCTAGCTACCCTCATTCGTATGGTTATCATCTTAAATAATCGATTACGTTTCAAATTCTACTATATACTACACTACTTGCTTAGTATAGAAAATCACTGCCAAGCTCCCAATCTTTAACCTACTTTTCAAGTGCCTACATTTAGATATTTAGAATCCAAATCTGATGCCTTTGAAAGCTAGTACTAACTCTGAAACCCAGATTAACAATTGTATCTTGACACTTTCTTGAATTTATGTACTGCACCGCTACTGGAAATGTCCAGTCTTATAAATTGTAATCCGCTTAGAACCGCAAGGCACAAGCGGAATATAAATCACTAATGTAATGTAATGTAATGAAAATTAAAGGGTCAATATTCATCTCAGTGTCCAGAATTTATTTTAAACCGCTCTGAACCGAGAGGTGGCTACGCTCTATAAGTTTTATGTTATGTTAAACATTGACAGCTGTGGGCAGAATTTAGCCCGGATATTTAGTAGTGGGTCTAATTCAAAGGGCCCTGGTCGATATTCAGCTAGGACCCACATAACTTTGGGAGAAAGGGGGGTTCCCCTGTGAGTCCCTTCCCAGCCTCCCAAACTAGTCCCCTCCTCCCACAGGCCACCACAAGAAGAACCCCTACTCCCCTGTACCTGCCTCCTATCCCTGGTGGCCAGTGGGTGCCGAACGAAGCATGAGCTGAGCATGTGTGAGAAGCACCAGCATCAGTGGCTGGAAAAGACGCCACGGATTCTTTTGCACCAAGGGAAGTTCAGGCCATGGAGCTCTTCAAGTGGTGGGGCTTGGGCAACTCACCAACTGAGGGAGGGGAAGAGAACAGAGAGGATTGGGCAACCCCCCTCCTCCCCTCTAAAAAAATGGCCTGCTGGCTATGCCCCTGTTCTGTTTGCTACTGATGGAGACGGCCCAGAATTCAGCTTTTTGCAAAGAAATGTCCAGTTGTAAAGACTGCACCGGAAAGCTGCTAATGAAATCCCAGGGTGCGCTGGGGGTAGCTGTTTTATTTTGATCGCTGGGAGATTGCTGTATTGAGCAAACATCAGACAGGGAATGATAGGATGATTGAATAAACGTGTAGATTTAATCTACTGGGAAAACTTTGCCAGCCTCTTTATGTCCTTTTCCTCCCGATACCAGAGGAAATATTTTCAGGTCATTTGCAGTTACAGAAATAGGTTTTTCTTTTTTGGTTTTCCCCTCCTTTCCCCTTTATCTGTGGATGATACAATGCGATGTACCAGTGCCAGCAATGCTTAAGACAGAGTTGGTTTCCTAGTGATAATCTGTTATTAGTTTTGTAGATGTGAAATATGATGGATATGACAATCAGGCCCTTCATGAATTTGATCCAACAATATTTGCATCTGCTTCTGGACAGTTCAGATCAGTTATTATGGGAGGGACAGGTCCTTGGAAAATATTTAGATGCCAGAGGAGCAGCATAAAACCTGAGCAACGAATGAGATTCTGATTGCAGAAAAATCACTTTGCAATGGGGTGGTGGCAGTCAGTTTTATTATGGTGATTATTATTATTACGATTTCCATGTACTTGTGCGATGAAAGTCCCAGATTCTTAGCAGTTTGCACTTTAGTGTACAGACCGAGAATAATGTTTCCCTTGGTAGACTTCTTTTCTGCAGACAGGGCAGGCTAAGGTAGTCGTGGTGCCCTGGACCAGGATGGGCCATACAGAGGAGTAAACTTTCCACTGAGTATGGATGCAGACATTGATTTATTCATTCAATTTTCTATACCGTTCTCCCCAGGGAGCTCAAAACGATTTACATGAATTTATTCAGGTACTCATGCAATTTTCCCCTGTCTGTCCCAGTGGATTCACAATCTATCTAATGTACCTGGGGGCAGTGGGGGGAATTAAGTGACTTGCTCAGGGTCACAAGGAGCAGTGTGAGTTTGAACCCACAACCTCAGGGTGCTGAGGCTGTAGCTCTAACCACTGCACCACACTCTTCTCTAATGCAATATCAGAAGTGAGCCAAGTATAGAACAATGAAGCTATTGTGACATCACTGATGAGGTTGGCTCTTATTGGTAGAATGAGGCACTATGACATCAGGGAAAGGGATACCACCTTTTTGTAGTTTTTCATCCACACTCAAAGCGGTTTACATACAGGTACTTCAAGCATTTTCCATATCTGTCACGGTGGGATCACAATCTATCTAATGTACTTGGGGCAAAGGGGGATTAAGTGACTTGCCCAGGGTCACAAGGATGGGTTTGAACCCACTACTCCAATTTGATATCTCTGCAGCCTTTGACTCAGTGGACCACCAATTACTCCTAACCAAACTTTTGGAAATCGGAATAATAGGGACTTTACTGAATTGATTCGCCGATTTCCTACAAAATCGCGAATACTTGGTCAAAAGGCAAGAATCATACTCCAGCCCTTGGAAGGCATTCTGTGGCATCCCACAAGGCTCCCTATTATCCCCAATCCTATTCAATTTATTCATGAGCTCACTAGGACACATCAAAATGGAAGATGAAACTGTTCTATCTTATGCCGACAACATCCTCCTCCTCATCCCCATAACCAATAACCATCCTAATATTGCAAAAAAAATCTCAAACAATATAGATAAAATTCAAACCTGGGCAACGAACAACAAGTTGAAACTGAACGCCACTAAGACCAAAGCCATTGATTTCCGCACCGCACAACAGAATGTCATATCTAACCTCACTCTCTCATCAAGCATCACTCTCATAATGGAAAAATCCACCAGGGTACTAGGCTGCATCTTAGATGACGCTCTCACAATGGCACCACAAATATCTAGCCTTTGGAAAAAGACCATCTACCCAATGCGTCAACTGCAACTCACAAGATTATACTTCCACCCATACCACTTTGCTCTGAACATCCAGATGATGGTCCTGCCTCAACTAGACTATTGCAACTCCGCCTACCTTGGCATCAACATTACTCTAATCCACAAACTGCAACTAATCCAAAACACAGCCGTTAGACCAGTGAATCCCAACCCTGTCCTGGAGGAACACCAGGCCAATCGGGTTTTCAGGCTAGCCCTAATGAATATGCATGAGAGAGATTTGCATATGATGGAAGTGATAGGCATGCAAATTTGCTTCATGCATATTCATTAGGGCTAGCCTGAAAACCCAATTGGCCTGGTGTTCCTCCAGGACAGGGTTGGGAACCACTGCGTTAGACTAATCTACAAATTAAAGAAATTTGATTCAATCACAACCTTCAACAGGCAACTACATTGGCTCCCAATATCATCCCGAATAATTTTCAAATCGTCATGTATCCTACACCAGATTCTATACGGAAACTCAGCAGCCCCTCTCATCCAATTATTCTCTACTGTTTGGTCAACATCAAAAAGAATCCTTAACAGAATCCAACTAAACCTGCCATCCACAAAATACCTTCACTACAAGCAAATTTTCCACTCTATGTTAACTTATCTGGGTGTAAAAACCTGGGATGACCTACCTGAAGTTATCAGGAAAGAGACAAACTACACCACATTTGGAAAAATCCTGAAGACTCACCTCTTTGACAATTCACTGTCTTAGTTTCTGTATAGCTCCCCATATTTCTATGTTTACTCTTCTAGCTTCTCCATACCCCCTTCCCTCTCTACTTTCCCTTCTCTTTGATCTGTCGCCTTGAGCCTGCATAGATATGTGCAACTCATAAATGGAAGATTAGATTAGATTGGAATTTCAGGGTGCTGAGGCTGTAGCTTTAACTACTGCACCACACTTTGCCCCCTTAATCCCCCTTAACTTAATCCATATGTTCAGTACTGCTATACACACAGGTAGAGGCACCGAATGCATACATAGAGGGTAATTCTACAACAGGATTCCTAGGATAAGAGGGTAAGAAGGTGCCTATTTCAAGCCTACTCAAGAAAGAAAAGCAGACACTTATATTTGTGGCACAAAATCACTAGCGCCAGCCCTATAGTTGAGTAATTTACATATGTAAATGCCCACATCTGGATGTTTACATTTTCACACTTCATCCAAACTTTGCCCCTATGCACAGAAAATGTTGTGTCTCTTTTTGCACTAGCTGGTGTTCTCTAAGAAGTTACACACATGTAAATGATGAGAAAAGCACCATTGATGTGTACTCCTGCCACCTACCACAAGGTGGCTCCTTATAAAATGACACTATAGGGGTAACTTTAGATTAATAGGGCAGGAAGACACCTTTTTGGGGGACTTGAAAACAGCCAGGGTTGTTTAATAATCTTTATTCCATAGCTTCCCTATTGTTGTTTACCTTTTATGTTTTCTTTACTTTTATGTTTAAATTATTTTTATTGATTTTCAAATCAAATGAGCCAAGAAACAACTTGTACAGAAAGCAAGATTAGCAACCAATATACATAACAGGAAAATCATCAGATATCATTAAGAATAAATCTCAGTTAATTATGCTCAAGTCCTCAATTATAAGATCCAGGTGTTCCAATTAGCGAGAAACAAAGAAACATGAACTAATATTCTAATGCATAATAATGGCTATAGAGCTGAGTGCAGGGATTAATTCTATAATCTTAGGGTTTAAGATTTTCTACTTCCAAACGGGATAACGCTAAGAAAGAAGACAACTGAGTAGGCTCAAAGAATACATATTTAACAGTGCGGTGATGCACTATACACTTACATGGATGTTTTTTTGGGTCTCCCATGAAAGATCAGGGAACATCTGTATTTTAAATTCTCTCTGTCAATATTTAAAGAATAATTTTAACAACCAAACTTTATCAATAGAGAGCGCTAGAGATATAATCAAAGTACTTGACACGGCTGCTTTTTTGTCCAATCTGTCCAGAAACTCAGATACATTCAGTGGTCCTTGATCTAGGGACCTATTTTGAGATTGGCTTTTTTCAGGTAAATAATATGCTTGTGATAGAGGGTGTAACGAATCTTCAGAAACCCCCAAAACTTCAAGAAGATATCTCTTAAACATGTCCCTAGGTGTTACCGACGTTAACCTAGGGAAATTAATTAATCTTAAGTTATTGTATCTGGCATTGTTTTCCAGGTTTTCCATCTTTCTCCTAAGACTGTTATCTTTCATAAGACTTTCCTGTAACTGTCTAAATGTCTTAACTTCTTGTTCAAGTTTCTGAACAGAGGAGTTAGAGGCAGTCATTTCATTTTTCAAATCTTTCAACTCCTTTGTGTATTGAAGCAATTCCTTTCAATTTGCTGGAAGTTAGGGCTTATGGTCTTCACAAGGCCGGCCATAAGATCCTATAGTGAGTCCAGGGTTACCTCTGAAGGTTTCTCCAGTGAAATTAAAGGTAATGCAGTAGAACAGTGCTCACCAGGCTGTTGCAAATCTTGTCGCTGTCCCTTCCGATGTTGGAATTCTCCCAAACACTTCAATAGAGCTCACATGAGCTCCTAATAGCAGGCTTTCCAATGGACTACTTGCCTCTGGGGAAAGAAGGTCCCCGACCTCCAGGGTTTCTGTACCTCTTGGAGAGCTGCTAGTCCAAGGATGGGGGTTGGGGCGCCCTTACGTTGGGACTCAAAGTTGTTTCAAGTCCATGAGGAACCACCATGGTCTCACTCGTTCCCTGGGTCCTCTGCGGGCTACTCTCCGACGCCAAAACTCCCTGCATCCGCCTGAGGAGCTCTTCAATGTTCCTACAGCAGGGACACCGATATGCCGCGAGGCAGCAGCGGCACTCCGACCTCTCCGCTGCGGCATCGGGTAAGAAAAAGTTATCTAAAGCAAACAATTAATTGAAGGAGAGAATCCTCGGAGTGATTCTCAGCGCGTGTAGCTTGACACCATCTTGGATCTTTCTTTACTTTTCAATTGCAGTTCTCCCCACTTTCCTATTGTTTTATTGTTATGAAGTATTGTCTAGTCGGTACTTATTTGTTCATTGTTTCCCCCTTTTTAATACAAACTGTAAAACGCTTAGAAGTCTTGATTTGCGTTTTATCAAAATTTTAATAAACTTGAAACTTGAGAAATAGCACCTAGATTGTCAATTGCTCTCCCCCATCCCCTTAGTTTACTTCTCTTGAACTATGTGCTGCATCTGATCACCCTTTAGTTAACTCCGTTAACCGAATCAAACTTTCAGGTGTATCAGGCCGACAATCATTTTGTGGCAAACGCCACTGCCATAGGACCTTAACCAGATTCCAGGCTATCTGTTTGAAGATCTGTACTTCTGCGTATAACCACAAACTGGGTCCTGAGGCAGTGGCATTTGCCACAAAATGATCGGTGGCCTGATGCTTTTTTGCATATAATGGGTTTTCCACATCACCTGCTATTACTTATCACATGCGGAAGTTTTTTGCCTATGATGCTTGGGTGGAAGAGTGTGGGTCCACCTCTCCTATGAACTGAGGCTTGTTAAAATATCTCATTTGGTGCACAGCGGCTTGTCTTTAATGGAGTGATTTTTGGGTTATTTGTGAAACCCCTCCATTCCTCAATTTTGAGTTGTATAAATTATGCACATAAATTGCCCAGGCTCCATCCAAACTCCTCCCCCATACACTCCTATTCAACTAGTGTGTGTGTCCATTTGCCTCACATGTACTTTTGGCATGACCTAATTTTGTAAAAGGCCATTTGTACTCATAATCAGCATTTTAGAGAGTTTGGCCATGAAGGAGTTCTGGGGTGTTGGGGGAAGGGTGGCAGAGGCAGGTAACTTTTACTCTTGCCCCTTCATTGACATTCATGCTCACCGTGGGGGCACATGTAAAGACTGAAACTGAAAATTCTTTCTACACATGTACATTCATCTTGCAGAATGGGCAGTACATGTTTCTAGGTTGGGCCTGCTCAAACCACACTCTATTAATCCCAAACCACACTCCCACATCGCCACACATAAACAGCGGCATTCAAACATCATTATTTGCATATGTAGCTGATATACCTGTATTCATTCATAGTAACATAGTAAATGATGGCAGATAAAGACCTAAACGGTCCAGCCAGTCTGTCCATTAATTATTCTCATTAAAAATAAATGATTGAATTAACTTGTTTCTTCTTTGATATTTCTGGGCCATAGACTAAATCTACCTGGTATTGTCCTAGGTTCCAACTGCTGAAGGTGCCATCCAAGCTCACTCCAGCCTATCCAACCATTCTGTTGCTTGCAGGATATCTACTGTAAAGTCTGGCCAGTAACGGCCTCATGTCCCAGTTAGTGGAGTTCCCATTGATGACCACCCCAGCCTATCCTACACTGAATCACCATATATGGGACACAAACCATACAAGTCTGTCCAATACCGACCTTAGTTTTTTTAAATTTATTCCATTTGTTTTCTAATTACAGATCCTCTGTGTTTATCCCATGCTTTTTTGAATACCATTACTTACTTGTGGGAACACATCTGAAATAAGGGCCTTGATTACATAAATGAATTGGGAAGAGATCATTGGGAAAAACTACACTCTACATGCAGGTGGATAGCTGGAAAAAGCTATCCACTCTTCAGCTTGGAAAAAAGACTGCTAAGGGGAGATATGATTGAGTGGTGTAGAATGGGTAAAAATGGATCGATTTTTATACTGCATTAAGATGTACAAAGACTGGGGGACACTCGATGAAGTTACAGAGTAATACTTTTAAAACCAATAGGAGGAAATATTTTTTCACTCAGAGACTAGTTAAGCTCTGGAACGCATTGCTAGAGGATATGGTAAGAGCCATTAATGTAGCTGGTTTAAAAAAAAATGTTTGGACAAATTCCTGGAGGAAAAGTCCATAGTCTGCTGTTGAGACAGACATGGGACGGTAGCATGGAACGCTGCTACTATTCCGGTTTACGCCAGGTACTTGTGACTGGATTGGCCTCCATGAAGACAGGATACCGGGCTAGATGGACCATCGGTCTAACCCAGTAGGGTTATTCTTATGTTCTTATCCATCAATTCTGCTTTAGTCAACAGAGAGTCTTTAGCTCATGTGCTCCAGTTTCAGCTCTCTCAGGTAGGTGTCGGTTGATTTAAGCTTCATGATTATTGCTACATTTGGAATGACACGACTGTCCTACAGCTGAACTGAAAGTAAATGAGCCATAATCCAGTTCACGTTGGCCTCCTGGCCTGTGATAATCAGATGATAAATCGACTCTAGCATGGCCTGTCTCCACAGCAGTGACACCTTTGTTTCTAAACCGCATTGTACGATTGTTAAAGAGGTTTCATATTTCCACAGCACTTTATAATAAAATTCTAGCTTTATTACCTGATAACAGGGACAAATTTTCAATCAAGGTTGGTTAAGACCTTGAGAAAAGGCCACTTAGGCTATGAGAATATACAGCGTACTTGTGACATGATCCAGCTTACACAGAAAAAGTGAACAATATCCCTAAAATCATTACAATGCTTTTTTTTTTTAAGCAATTTTTTTTTTCAAATCTCACCCTACAACAGCTGTCAAAGAGTTACCTTCTATATTCTGAGGAGATGAAATGCAGAAATGTTCACATTCATGAGACAATGGCTTAGACTGAATACTGTAAAATGAAATCTGCTATTTCAGTTTTTCTTTCAGGGAAAATTGCATACATAATACATTCAGGCCTTGCAATTGCAAACAAGCTCAATAGCTACTTTACTGTGTAGATATGTTTTTTGTCATTATGGGTTTTTTTTTTCATTTTTAAGGAAAAAAAAGCTTTCATAAAACGAAGGCCACATTTTTCATTTCTATATTATGAAGCTATAAGCGTAGCTTTCATCATCGCCGATTTGCCGCAGCCGCTCAGAATTCTGGCAGCGATCATCTGATGATCATCTCGCAACCCGTATTATTAACCAGAGATAAGTTCTATTATTTTAAGAAAGACACTACAATCTGTGCATTTCGGAGGAGGGTGACAGAGACACGATCTAGAAGAAGCAAGACGCTGGATGTTCAAGCTGTGAAATCTCAGGTTTGCAACACCAGATCATTTCCAGTAGATGCCTTAAAGTCTCTCTGAAGTGGGTTCTTCTGGGAATAATCAATGCTCTAAGGATGCTCAGGGACATCGCTGTTGCCTTTTTTATAGCAGTAAGGAAGTGCAAGACAAAGATGGCGCACTTCAAGTTAGTCACTGTTAAGAGCGGAGAATTGACATTAGACAGAGGGTTAGGGAAAAAATGCTTGAGTACCTGATTAATTTGTAATCCGCATAGAATTGTAGGATATGCGGAATATAAATTATAAAAAAGAAAGAAAGAAAAGAATGAACTTAAATGGAAGCAAATCAAACAAATAATCCAAATAACCTAGACACCAAAACTATCTCCATCCATTGGGAATCAAACTTGCTGGCTGGAACTACTTTCACAGAGCCTACAGCACTCCAGGAATTAAGGGATACATGTAAGATCTATTAATTGTTGTGATTTATGAAAAAGAATAGAAACTCCACCTTTCCTACCCACGGAAGGAGAGTCAATTAAAGATTTAATCATAGAAACATAGAAATAGACGGCAGATAAGGGCCACGGCCCATCAAGTCTGCCCACTCCAGTGACCCTCCCTATCTATCTTTGCGGATAGATCCCACATGTCTATCCCATCTGGCCTTAAAATCAGGCATGCTGCTGGCCTCTATAACCTGAAGTGGAAGACTATTCCAGCGATCAACCACCCTTTCAGTGAAGAAGAACTTCCTAGTGTCACTGTGCAGTTTCCCGCCCCTGATTTTCCACGAATGCCCCCTTGTTGCCGCGGGACCCTTGAAGAAGAAGATGTCTTCTTCCACCTTGGGAGGTGTTTGCTACATGAGTATACTAGGCGCTAACTTCTTAAGGTGAATTAGAACTTTTTCTTTTTTTTTCTTTTGATGGGATTTTTGAGTCCATTTACATTCCAAGAGATAACATTAATAGGAGAGTGCATGAAATTAGTCATGTGAGCTGCGTAACACAAGATCTATTCAGATTCCAAGAAACTTTTTGATATTCTCCTTTCCTTAGCACTAAAAAACATTCTCTCACATTGGACGTCATCTAAACGTTTTTCATCACATCTCTGGTGGGCAATCGGTCTTGCAGCACTATAAATATGAATCAGTCATTACTCATAAATTGGTCTCATTTGCAAACATATCTGCAATCACTTCCCAGTCATGTAACGTGATATTCTCACAATGTATAATCATTTTCGTTTGGTTCTTTTTGTTGTGGTATATGCACACGTTCAGACAATATGTATGCATGCTGTATATTGAATTACCTGTATTGCTCTACCTGGAATCTCATTGACTTCTCGTTTCTTACGGTTATTATTGCTTTATTGTACTTTTCTGAAAACTCAATAAAATATAGTTAAAAAAAAAGGATACATTTCATAGAAGTGGAAATAAACTGGGTGCTAAGGCCCGGATCCAATAAATGGCGTCCCGATTGTAAGCGGCCAACTGCTGCCTAACCAGTCAATTGGGACACACTTTTTCTAAAAAAAAAAAAAAAAACCTCCCGTTGCAGGCCGCCTACATTGGAGGTGCCTCCAGGAGCCTAGGGAGGTGCATAAGCCCACCTAAGTTCAGCTATGGCTTAGCCTGAAAGTAGCCTTAGGTGGACCTAGGCGGTCGTACGCGTCTCCCTAGGCCTGCGGTAGATGAGGGGCCTTAAGCACCTGGACCAACCGGAATCTTAGGCCCATCGCCCAGTGCATTCTGGGATGCACTGAGAGTGGCCTAAGATTCCAATTGGCCAGATCCCCTAGGCTGTCCCCTGTGCATCCCTCCTGCGGGTAGTCTTCACAGGGAGTGGGGACAGGATGCCGCTAAACTTATTGTGGACATGGACGTCAGTTAGAGAATCGGGTTCTTAGGCAGGCTTAGGCGCTGATTCTGTATAGAATGCCTGTGTGTGATTCTCAAAAGCCATTTAGGCGGCTTCTGAGATCCCGCATCCTATACAGAATCTGGGCCTAAGAGAGGCATTTTCAAAAAAAATGTCTAAATTAAAAATCACAGCCATGATCAAACAAGAAAGCCATCTAGATTTCCTTTGTTCAATTATGGCTGTGAGATAGATGTTTTGCACTGAGAGGGCCAGATTCTGTAAAGGACGTCTAAATGTTAGGCGTCATTTAGGTGTCCAGGAGCACAATGCTGAGTGTGATTCTAGAATGCATAGACGCACTATAGAGAATCACGCTCAGCAGTGCTGAGCAAATCTAAGTGTGTCTATATTGCTAGACGTCCTTTGCAGAATCTGCCCCAAAGCGTCCAAAGTGAAGACCAAAATGAAATGTCCATCTTTTAAATGGCAAAAAAACTAGGGAGATGAACATGGCATTATTTCTAAAAAGGATGAGGAGAGGCGGAGCGTAGGGTTCGTGCAGTGGATTGTAAATCAAGGGACATAGGTTCAAACCCAACCGTAACTCTTTGTTTGTAAATGTCATCCCTCCAAGACCTGAATGGACCACTTTGCAGGTGTTTCATACATTTAGGTACAGTTAGGTATTTTTTTGTTTCTGGAAAGATCAGATTTTAAAAAAGGAGAGTGGAAGTGGGATTGAACCTGGGTCTCGTGGTTCACAGTTCACTGACTGCTGGCTCAGAATGGACATTAATACATACAACTGACAAAGAGCCTGGTTTTCCTTCTGCAGGGGACAGAGAGGGGGACATTAACCACTGGGGAAGAAGGAGAGGTCATGCCTTAGTCCCTCTGACTGAAACGGGTCTGAATAAAAATGTCCTTTTCATACATGGATGTTTTTTCCTATTCAAAAATCCCTAATGGATGTCCTACAGCAGAATAGTTTACTGACCTGAAGTTTATGTTTTATTAGGATTTTATATACCGCCTATCAAGGTTATCTAAGCGGTTTTTACAATCAGGTACTCAAGCATTTTCCCTATCTGTCCCGGCGGGCTCACAATCTATCTAACGTACCTGGGGCTATGGAGGATTAAGTGACTCGCCCAGGGTCACAAGGTTTTAACCTCTGAAACTTAATTGAGAAATGTATTAGTCCAATCAAATGATGGGCACTGCCTTTTCTTCCCGCCATGCCTCATGCCTCCTACCCAAATGCAAAATATAAATTGGCTGGCTTCCCAAAGCCCTCCCAGCTGAAGATCTCTTCCTCTAGGAAGGGGGGATTTGTTCAGAGATGTTTGGAGGTTGCATAGAAGAAAAACGGTACACTGGCACTGGTATGGTCATCTTTGTGGTTTGTTTTGAATTTTTAAATAAAAGAAATAAAGTGGAAATTACATTACATTAGAGATTTCTATTCTGCCATTGCCTTGCGGTTCAAGGTGGATTACAAAAGAATTACAAAAAACGTATTACATGAAGAAGATATCTGGTCATTTCTAGTGGAGCTAAGGAGTAGATGAGGTTGCTTTGGGGAATCGGGAAGGGATTGGGAAGTGGGAAGGAGCTAGCGGTAATAATAAGAAATAAATAATAAAATGGGTAAATAAATGGGGGCGGGTCATGGTGGGTGGGAGGGGGCAGGGGGCCCAGTGGACTTGTATGCCACCCCCAGTTCTATAAAGTCCTGAGCTCCACTCCAACTGGGGTGCAAAGGTGCATGAGCAATTTATGTGCATAACTTAGGCCCTCTTATACGCTAAATGCTCCGACAATGCTCTGACATTTCTATGAGCGTCGGAGCATTTAGCACTCCAGGCCACAGTAGAAACTTCTACCATGGGGTAGTAAAAGGGAAGGTTAATTAGTTAACAAACTGCTAATTAGCATTAACCCATTTCTTGGTGATAACTGCCCGTAGTAGGTATTCTATAACCCTTGCATGCAAATTTCAGTATACAACTGCAAGGCATGGGGGGCATGGAGCTGGAAGGGGCAAGGGTCAGTCAGGGGCAGGTCAGGCAGTTCCATGCAGTTGCAGTTATGGGCCTATAGTTAGGTATCAGTATTTACAGCAGCCATATGGTTGGACCTAAATCCCAGTAACCTGTAGAGAATTGCCCGGGATCTCGCCTGGTGAAACTATTTGAAGTTTAGTATGGGGATAAGGGGATTATGTTGAATGCATTGAGACCCAATCCAAATGCAGTTTGTACACTTGATCATTTGAATTATTGCGCTAGATCCAAAAATGATTTCCCATTCGTTTCCATTTAATCCTATTTCCATGCCCTCGCCATCACAGTGACAATAACTACCACCTGTGTAAACCAGAAATATGTCCTTGTAAATCAAATGCCAAAGGCTAAACAATATTAAGCTTCCTCCACTTGGAACTCTGATCCAAATATCGTAAAACAACTGAGTAAAGCTCCATTCAGTTTCAAATAGTTCTATACCACAGCTGTATATAGACACAGGTTTCTGTTTCTGTGTTGGATGTGTAGATACGGTATAATGGATGGATTGATATAATGGTTCTTCAAAAGGTTTCCACACTTTCATGGGAAATGGTTGGGGCAGGAGAAGTGAGAAGTCATGTGACTAGTCAGTCAGGCAAGCCGGCTCACCTTGCAGGCAGTGGGAGAGCTGCTGTGGTGAAGATGGCTGCTAGACGTACAAGTTGCACCACAGAGGAACAACGATCTGTCGTATGTTTTTTGTGGAGCAGAAATTCATTGTCCCATGTGCGCTCAAAATGAGGACAAAGTTCTCTCTCGCAGAGTGGATAGAAATGGTTGAAAATGGTTGTATGAATGATACTGAAACAGAGCACTCTGATGGCCAGTGACAGCCACTACCACACAGAACGAAAAAAGAGCCCCGGAACTGATTCGCAAAAACAGAAGAGTTACGGTTGATCAGATGGCAGAAAAGTTGAATATCAGTGTTGGATCTGCGTATTCCCTGATTCATGACAGCCTTAACTTCCATAAAGTATGTGCCAGGTGGGTATCTAAGGAACTGACAGAGGAGCATAAGCGCTTAGACATTTGTTCCCAACACTCTGCCCGTTATCATGACGAAGGTAAAAACTTTCTGCAGCAGATGGTCACCGGTGATGAAACGTGGATTCACCACTATAAACCAGAAAACAAGTGGCAGAGTATGCAATGGAAACATCCATCGGCAAGAAAGTTGATGTTGACCGTCGTCTGGGATTCTCAACGGGCTTATTCATGAAACCTACCAAGAAAGAGGAACAACTGTCACAAGAGAGCTAAAACCTACTATCCGCTCTAAAAGAAGAGGAACACTGTCAAATGGTGGTAGATGCGTGGAACAGTCTCCCGGAAGAGGTGGTGGAGACAGAGACTGTGTCTGAATTCAAAAGGACCTGGGATAGGCACGTGGGATCTCTCATAGAGAGAAAAAAATAATGGTTACTATGGATGGGCAGACTGGATGGGCCATTTGGCCTTTATCTGCCATCATGTTTCTATGTTTCTATAATCATAATGCTCTATGACCTCACAATGCAGGTGTAAAGAGCCTCAGCCTATAGGAAGAGGAGGAGATAATGAATACTGTGGATGGGCAGACTAGATGAGCCATTTGGCATTTAATTGCCATCATGTTTCTATATTGTTGTATGACAATGCATGACCCCACACTGCAGCCCGCACTTCGGAAACACTCAGAAAATTGAAGTGGGAATTCATGGAACACCCAGCATACAGTCCAGATTTAGCGCCATCTGATTTCCACCTTTTTGGATCACTCAAAAAAGCTTTAAGGGGCAGATTTTCCTTGACAGTGACGTGAAACTTGTGGCGTATCAGTGGCTACCCGCTCAACCAAAAACATTCTTTTCTGATGGCATTAAGAAGTTAGTAGGACGCTGGGGGAAATGTATCACAAAACAAGGTGATTATGTGGAAAAGTGATGTAATTTGCTTAGGAGATATTTAATAAAAAGTGGAAACTTTTTGAAGATCTCTCGTAGATCGCATTGAGAGAAACAGGCTGGCAGAAAATCCTGTACAGAGCCCCTTGGAGGACCAGGTCCTACTTTCATATTACAGAAGAGATCTCAGTGTGGGACCCACACACAGTCGTTTGTCTGGAAATGAGCAGCATATGTTTACTGCGTACACTTGAAGTTAAACTGTATCTGAAAACAATGCTTGGCACTAGAAATAAGCAGAGACAGAGGAAAAATATTAAAATCACGATGGAAGTGACAGCGCAAAATAGAGTGAGACAGATTCCTCCAGTCCGATCCTTCATGATTTGCTTCTCGTTACTGAGTGCATAAATTCCAATCCCCTCGTACAACCCAGGCAACAAAAAAAGTGATTAACACATCACTCAAACCTGTACAACTTTCAAATCAACATGCATATACATTTACTCTCTAAAATGACTTCATGTAGCTTTTAGCTGAAGAGTAGCATTGAATTTTGTAAGAATATTCATTCTTCTTTATTTATCTTATCTCATCAAAAATGCCTTACTCTTTCTACATAGCAATAGAAGAAGCAGGAAAAAAAGCGTCTTTAGGCGCTCAAGAAAACCTTAGTGCATGATGAGACCATCGTAGCAGCCAAAGCTAAACACAAGTTGCCCCATCACCTCAAGGATTCTTTGATTCTGTTCAAGAATATAAAGGCTTTGGATTTAACACCCCCCAGATCGTGCTACTGAGAGAGCAAGCTAAGTCAAGTTAGAAAGCTAAGTAAAATCTCTTACACAAACCAAAACTTCTTTAAGTAGACCAGCGACGAAATGACACGTAATGCTTACCACTGTGAAATGTTTTGAGTGGTAGGTGGAGAAAGAGTTTGAAAGTTTATTTATTAACGGGGTCTTTTATGAAGGCACGCTGGCTGGTTTAGCACATGCTAAATGCCAAGGCGTCCATAGAATAGAATGGGTGCGTTATTCCACAAGATGACACCAAGTTACATAGCATCAAAACTACAAATTTATGTCCCCAACCGATCACTGAGATCCCAAGCAGAAAAACGGCTCGCTCACATCTGAAACAGCCCGGAAACGCTCTTATTCCCATTTCATACCCAGATTATGGCACATCATCCCCCCCATCTATCAGATCTTTAAACAGTCTATGGAACTTCAGGAAGGCCTTGGAAACCTTCCCTTTTACAAACCCAGCTCCTTAGCTTACATCTGCATCCCTGACTGACCCTTACCAAAAACCCACCATACTTCAATGCCGCACAAACCTACAAAGCTATTTTATCTTAGAAACAAAGAAACATAGAAATTGACGGCAGAAAAGGGCCATAGCCCATCGAGTCTGCCCATACCAATGACCCACTCCCTGACTTTTACTCCCCTATATATCCCACGTGAATATCCCATTTTCTCTTAAAATCTGACACGCTGTTGGCCTCAATCACCTGCTGAGGCAGCTCGTTCCAATGATCGACCACCCTTTCGGTGAAGAAGTACTTTCTAGCATCACCTTGAAATTTCCCTCCCCTGATTTTCAGCGAGTGTCCTCTGGTTACCGAGGGCCCTGTAAGACTGAAGATATCATCTTTCACCTCTATACGCCCCGTGATATACTTAAAGGTCTCAATCATGTCCCCCCTCTCTCTTCGCTCCTCCAGTGAGTACATCCGCAGTTTTTTTAGCCTTTCTTCATACGTGAGATCCCTGAGCCCCAAGACCATCCTGGTAGCCATTCGCTGAACCGACTCAATTCTCAACACATCTTTCCGGTAGTGTGGTCTCCAGAATTGAACACAATACTCGAGATGAAGTCTCACCATGGATCTGTACAGTGGCATTATGACTTCAGGTTTTCTGCTGACAAAACCCCTACGGATGCAGCCCATCATTTGTCTTGCCTTGGACGAAGCCTTCTCCACATGATTGGCAGCCTTCATATCTTATGTTAGCTATGTCCATATGGAAAATGATGTAATTTAAACCACCATAGGCTATGTCTTTTTGGAAAAATGCTGCAATTTTAAAACACTCTATGACCACTAAGTCTATATTTCCAAATCTGTATGTTATCACTATAGTATAAAAGCTTAAATCTATACCCCTATGTACACCAAGTTTCTTTTTCCCACCAAAGTTTGTCCTGCTTATACTGTGAATGTACTCTTGTAACCCGTTCTGGGCTCCTTTGGGAGGACGGGCTAAATAAATCAGCTAGCACGCCTTAGTAAAAGACCCCCTAACCCCCTAAGTCCTTTATGAACTTAGGGTAATATTCATTGATTTCTTGCATTCTGCACCCTAACTATATTACCTTCTTAAAGTTTTTAACCATTGGAAAACTAATAAATCTTTATACAGAGCATGTGTTCTCCTCATATACTATTATTTGGTTATTCACTAGTGCCATAAGTGTATCATGAGCAGTGCATAATTAGATATGAGCAATTGGTCTTTCAAACTGATGGGGTATCAAGATACTAGCAGATATGTTTGCTATTTAACAGCTGTTAATTAGATTGCCACAGACGTAGAGTATAATTTAAGTTTCTACGAATGGGACGTGGGTAATTCCTACACATTGGAATGTTGCATGCCATTAGAATCCTTTTGGCCAACTGATTGACATAAACAGCCTCTGGATGATACACACCAACCCACAGACCGTGAGTTGGGCCCAAATAAGACATAGCTTACACAGATGTTTTCCAAAACAAGTTGCTACATTTGCAGGTGATAACAGAGGCCAAACACTGAACAGGACATTAAGGGAATTGTTTCATAGGATTTTGGGGTCGTCTTAATCTTCAAGCCATAACTGCTTATTATACCAGGTCAATCTAGTTTCCCAATTGCACCAGTAAGACATATTAAGAAGTTGAAAACAGATTCTATCAGGAGCGAGCTTTAAGACAATAATACTTTGTTAACTGCTGCAAAAATAACCCTGAGCTTTGCCCTCAACTGCTGAAGCACTTCATCTAAAGAGATCACTTATAAAAAGGGTCTTGATAATGTGGTAGAGCCATTGTGCCTTCTCTGTAAGAGTAAAATAAAAGCATTGTGGTTTTTCCCTTCCTAACCTGCAGCACACTTTACGAGCCCCGTGAAAATCCATTTGATAGAACGCCCCTATTGTTAATGATAATTTCATGTGCGGGACACAACCAGGTTTGATTTCGAAGCAAAGCTTTTAAAACCTGTGAGATGAGAAAATGTAATAGAAGCTGACACTGAAGCTCATTCGAGAATCACCAGTTAATGGGTTTTTGTTTTCCCCTTTGCAAAATTGGTGACAGCCACATTACAGATTTTACAATGAACAGGGTGAACAATTTCTGAGGTTAAAATATTTGAGTTGAATAGCATGGCATCAGCTGTAAACTTTGATCCTAAGTGGAGAGAGAGAAGCAGCAGCAAAGCTGATGGTGGCATAATGTTTCCAACACACCCTGCGCCACCACCGGGCTCTTTTAAATGGGAGAAATTCTGTAACTGGGCATTTATAGAGGCCATTTGCATGCAGAAATGAACCGGGTACCATCAGCATAGTGACAAGGAGCACAAGGAAGGGGGGCATCGACGGGGCTGCCACTATATAACTGCAGCTAGGCCATGCCTATGGCGAATGGGTACACGCGGACACTGGTATTCTATAATGGACTTCGGTCATGATACATGGGCTTGCGTGCATTTGAGAAGCTGAAAGCTATGCTGTCGATAGTTCCACTACCAGCAGGACCTTCCGAGGCGGACAGGTTTCAGCGGAGATGCCAGACTAACGATGTACCACTCATCTGGGGCAGCATCAGACAGGCAGTGTTGGAGGTGGAAGATTGCATTTGGTGCGACAATGGCAACAACACTGAATTTATACTGTGAAGAAAGGCCCAGCAATCTACTTCTATATTCTGCCACAAAATCTTGATGATGTTCATCAAGCCGCTAGAACTCGAACACGACTCGACAGCATCTAACATTCTATAATAATAATAATAACTTTATTCTTCTATGCCGCCATAGTCCTGAGACTTCTAGGCGGTTCACACTGAAGAGAGCTGGACAGTCAGCGAGTTACAATATGTAGAAATCCGGGATACAGTATGTAGAAAACTTACAAAAAAGCACATAGAATCTAACAAAAGGTCCGAGATACAGCTTATAGAATCTTACAAAATGCAGTGAAATATAGCAAGCAAAATTAATGTTAGGCATTTCAGACTTCAAAACTGGAGTGGATATATGTAGTGATACTTTTTTAGGTGGTGATTTTGTTGAATAAGGCAGTTTTTATGGCTTTTCTAAAGGCATTATATGTCAGTCTTGCTCCATTTATGGAATCCAGGTGCTCGCATTCCATTCTGGACTACATTTTCCCTGCATGAAAATGGGGAGTCTACGTAGAAACAGATGCTCCTTAGAGAACAGAGCACAGCTTGGAATAGTTTGTTTGCACTTCCTTGACCAGAGACTCTGGGCCCCTAATTGAGGTGCTAATGTCACAAACTCCTAATATAACATTTTTGATACAAACAGCGATTTGCTAAAGCAGCAAATGTCAAAAGCCCATTCAGGAATCTATAAAGACAAATTAGTGAAATTTCATCCATTAATCTTATATCAGGGTACCTGAGAAAAGTTCACTGATGAGTATTAGCTGCCAATGAAGGAATGTCTCTCGGGCATGAAATATTGCTTTTGCTTAATATAATTCACCTCAACTCAATTTTTTTCCTACATTCTCTTATTAGAGGGTTTTGCCGCAGCACTGGAGAAAATAACATAGCATAATGGCAGGTCACTCCTCCAGGAACTTCACAGCTGTCGTTTGCCAATAGTCTTCAACAGAGTCAAATTAGCACCATCTCAGCAGTACCTAATTGCTCTGATCTCCCACCGTCCCACGTTCTACATAGTAGCTCACGGCGAAATTAAGTGAATTGTTCTATAACAGCTTCTAGCTAATACATCACCAATTTGTACCAGTCTCAAAGGTAACCAAGAGCATTAACACGTTAAGTCACCACACTCAATTTAACACCATTTCAGAAATATACTGTTTAATTAAAATCACTATTACCTGAGGTTGGGAGCCTCTCGGCTGATGAAACGCATCTAACGCTTGGGCATAATACTCTGGGACGGAGGTCTCGACTTTAACACAGCCCTCGTATAGACAATTATCAAACCATGGCAATGTAACTGCCCACCAGTGACCTGAAAAAGAAATGGACTGTGAGTGCGCAGAGATCAGCTCTAAAATCCACAATATTGGGAATGATATTGGCATTCTTGCCAGAGCAGGGAGAAAGACCGTTGAATTCTAGATCTCATGTTCTTGAGAACTGTTTGGCAGATAAACAGCTACATCTGCTTCCCAAAATAAATGTCTCTGCTAAATACAAAATACTTATATTTGAGCTACAGTGTTTTTCTAGCTAGAGATCTTTTCTGTAAGGTATTAACTTGTGTGAAGGTAATAATCCTTTCCTTAGTTTTGTTTAAATGCTTTGGGCAATGAGATCAGGAAATCTGGTTCTCCATTTATGGTGTGAAACAAGGTTTTACTCAGATGAGCCGATGGGAAACAGAACTAGGCCTGGGTCCTCTGTTCACACAGGATAAGTTCTGCCAAAGAACGCTAGCCCCTGTTTCTGTTCATATGAAGGTGTGAATGCTATTGACTATACAACAATCAAAACCAACAACAAAGTTTTCAAAGCCTCCGCTTCCCCCTGCCTCCCAGCTTGTTTTCAGCTCTTCAATTCTCCCCTTCTCAGATAGTTTAGCTTAAACAATAGGTTTGTGGGGTTTTCCAGGGTTAGGTGTTTGTCAAGGGTTACCCCCAGTATCTTTAGGGTTTGGTCAATTTTGTATTCTCGACTTTGTAAGTGAATAGTATTTTCTTTTATCTTTTCATTGGGGGATGCCAGGAAGAATTTGTTTTTTTCTGTGTTGAGTTTCAGTTTGAAGGCCATCTGATTTAGGGTGTTGGTTAAGGAGTTGTGCTAAATGTTACCTTTCCTGCAGAGCCCGAGTAATGATTAGCTCAGGCACCAACAGAAAGGATGACATTGAATAAAAATTTTTTTTAAAAACCTCACAAACTCCCAGCACCCCAACCCAGCTTTCCACACAGTAGAGAATTACACAGGGACAAATTTGTCCCCGTCCCCACAGGAAATCAATTTCCCCGTCCCAGTGACTTTTGTCCCTGTCCCATTCCTGTAAGCTCTGCCTTAACCGCACAAACCTCGATCACTTATGATTTTAAAGTGTTTGAGGCTTGTGCAGATGAGGATGGAGCTTGCAGGAATGGGGCAGGGACAGGAAAATGAGGTCACGTGGGGACGGGGGAAAATGTGTCCCCATGTCATTCTCTACTACAAAGCCCCTATCCCTGAAGTCTAGCAGCCTTCCTCCCTCTCGTCAACCTGACCAGTAAAGCATAAAAATACCCGGTGGTCTACCATGGAACAGTATCAAACAATATACTGTATACATTTAACAGTGCTGAAATTCAAAATGTCAAATCTATGACCTTTTCCCCGTTGACCTTTTTAATAGTGGTGTAAGAAGAGACACTGATGTGGGTCAGACTGGCCACTACAGAGAAAAAGCACTTTGGCTAATTATCACTTGTATTAAATTGGAAAAGCATCCTCATTTACTTGCGTACACATTCTGTCCATAAAAATGTGTCATCCGCCCATCAGAAATGGAAGCTAGAGGGAGAGTAGGTTCCCTACTGGTGGGGGCTCTTGGGTGCTGCCCTATTGTCCCAGTGGTCAGTCTGCCCCTGAGTAGCCAAAGATTTTTCAAACCTCCATTTCTTTCAAGTTGTCTTAACCTGCCTCTTAAGTTGCTGAAACCCTCATGCTACGAAAAGGATGAAAAACTAGCAGGCAAGTACACAGGCAAGCTGCCCGTCTTTGAACCGTCTCTCAGCGAGACAGAGGACAAAAATGGCCGTCGTCAAGAAAAGAGCCATTTTAAAATGAAAAGCTCTCGTGTTCTGAAGACCACCACACTGCAGTCTAGAGACCAAGGGAGCGGATTTGGTGCAAGGAGAAACCTCTTCAGGAAAAGCGGAAGAGGAGCAGATCGGCTGACTTACCTGAAGAGAGCACAGAAAGGGTGGGACATACTTAGTTTAGCAGCCCCACCAAATAAGGTTGTGAAGAGCTGGAGTCATGGTACAGCACGTGGAACTCATGAGAAACTGGGGCCACATGAAAGATACCCTTAAAGTCACCCCTAGACATAACATCAAGGAGCTTGGCCAAGTGGTACTAAAGACAGCATCTCCACTGCAACCGATGTCACCTTCAGGGTTAAAAGGTGCCAAGTGCGATATAGAGAGCAAAGGGCAGCCAAACACCGGAGCACAGACAATATGTTCAGAAAAGACAGACAGATTAAGCAAATACAAAAATGCAGCAACAGAGACTGTGCACCCCTTATCTAAATGTGATGGATGGAGCACTGAGAAGATGCTAAGGTGAGTTGGCGCAAATAGCACTCCCCCCCCCCTTTTTTTTTCTTTTAATCTACATTTGAGATAAGTGCACTCATTTTTGCTGATTATTATTATTAAAGTGTCTAAATATCACTGACAACTAAAATTTTTCAATCAGCTACAAGAGGTTTTTATAGACCAATGATAGAGAACCTGTCCTGCTATCAACCACATTGTGAATTTCATATTCTACGTGGTGCAGGCTTCTGAGGTCTTTTCCTCTTGTTTAATCAATTTACAGTTCTGTGCAGAACCTGTTTATTTGATTGTATTTATTAACTTACCATGTCCATCCTCCCATCTTGTCTCCAATAGGTTTCTCCGTCTTGCTTCCTCCTTTTTATTTTAATATTATGTTTTGTAAAACTTTTATTTTTAACATTTTTTTATATATTGAATTCTTTAAGCATCTGAAAACTTGGTTATTCTCAAAAATGTAAATCTCTCTACCCTCTTTATAAACACTAATTATTATTATGTTTTCCCTTCCTTATTTCAAAGTTCCTGTAAACTGTGCCGAGCTCTATCTTTATGGAGAGGATGCGGTCAGGGCCGCCATCAGGGCAGTACCATCAGTCCTGCATTCAGGGGCCCGGAGCTGACAGGGGGCCCGGGCTCCCCCAGGATCCTAGGCCACAGTCTAGGGGGAGGGGCGGTCCGCCCCACGTGGACAGGAGAGAGCTGGACGGGGGACCCGCGGAATTCAATACATCTCGAGCCGCGAGGCTCGTCTTCTGTTCCTGCCTGCCCTGCCGCTCACATATAGCCGATCGCAAGTGTTCCCCGATGTCAGCGCTGACGTCGGAGGGAGGGCTTAAGCAAAGCCTGCCCTCCGACGTCAGCGCTGACGTCGGAGAATACTTCCGGTCGGCTATTCGTGCGCGGCAGGGCAGGCAGGAAACAGAAGACAAGCCTCACGGCTCGAGCTCCGTTTTGCTGAGAAAGTTGCAAAGATGGGCTGGGAGGCAAACGCGGAACACAAAAGGGGGGAGGGAGTGCGTTTTTGGACACAGAAGGCATGGACTTGGGAGAGAAGAAGGGAGGGAAAGAGATACTGAGGTGGGGGAGAGAATGGGTTTTTGGACACAGAAGGCATGGACTTGGGAGAGAGGAAGGGAGGGAAAGAGATGCTGAGGTGGGGGAGAGAATGGGTTTTTGGACACAGAAGGCATGGACTTGGGAGAGAAGAAGGGAGGGAAAGAGATGCTGAGGTGGGGGAGGGAATGCATTTTTGGACACAGAAGGCATGAACTTGGGAGAGAGGAAGGGAGGGAAAGAGATGGTTGTGTACACAGGGGAGTAGAAGAAAGGAGAATTTTTGGTCATAGGGAGGGAGTGAGGTACAGATAGTGGCATACTAGGGTGGGGGGGCGGTCCGCCCCGCCCCTGGTTTACATCCCAAGGGGGTGCACAGCTGGCCACCCTCCAGTGTTCTCCCTAGGCCGGCAAACTGCGGCTCTTTAGCCACTCGGGTGCCACCGCCGCCATCGGGAACAGGCCGGCACCAAGTTCTCCCTGCTTTTCCCTGTGGGGCCGGCCAACTCTCGCCACTCGCGTCAATTCTGATGTCGGAGAGGACGTTCTGGGCCAGCCAATCGCTGGCTGGCCTAGAACGTCCTCTCCGACGTTAGAATTGACGTCGGGTGGCGAGAGTTGGTCGGCCCCGCGGGGAAGAGAAGCAGGGCGAACTCGGTGCTGGCCTGTTCCCGATGGCGGCAGTGGCAGCCTATTCCCCAGTGGCGGTGGCAGCATTTTCCCAATGGTGGTGGCATAGGGGAGGGCAGGGAGAAAGAAAGAAAGGGGGGACAGGAAGCCAGAAAGAAAGAAAGGGGGCAGGGTGAAACAAAGAAAAATGGGGCACGGAGAGAGAGAGAGAAAGACAGACATACAGAACGAAAGAGGGTGTGGAGAGAGAAAGAAAGAAGGGGCAGGGTGAGAGAAAGAGAGAAAAACAGACATACAGAAAGAAAGGGGATATGGAGAGAGAGAAAAAGAAAGAAGGGGCAGGGTGAAACAAAGAAAAAGTTTGGGGAGGGAATGAGGTCTGGAGGAGAGAAAGCATACAGGAGGCTGAAAGAAGGGAAGAAATATTGGATGCACAGTCAGAAGAATAAAATGCAACCAGAGACTGATGAAATTACCAAAGGTAGGAAAAATGATTTTATTTTCAATTTAGTGATCAAAATGTGTCTGCTTTGAGAATTTATATATGCTGTCTATATTTTGCACTATGGCCCCCTTTTACTAAACCACAATAGCGTTTTTTAGCGCAGGGAGCCTATGAGCGTTGAGAGCAGCGTGGGGCATTCAGCGCAGCTCCCTGCGCTAAAAACCACTATCGCGTTTTAGTAAAAAGGGAGGGGGAATATTTGTCTATTTTTGTATAGTTGTTACTGAGGTGACATTGCATAAAGTCATCTGCCTTGACCTCTTTGAAAACCCGCGGAATATAAATGATAATTAAAATTTTCTCTGCGTACAGCGTGCTTTGTGTTTTTAAAATTTTATTGTTGGTAGATCATTTTGACTTGGTCACAAAGGTAAGGGGGAGGGAGGGAGGGGAGCTGCTGAAAGACATCTAATAATCCTTGCAGTCTTGACTGTGCAGGGAATTATTTTTGTAAAATCATGTTTTGTTATGTGACTGGCATTATTTAGACTTTAATTTCTATGAATGAATAGAATGAAAATGATATAAATTACTTGCTTTTTTTTATGTGCCTGCGCTGAAGGAAAGTGGAGAGAGAGTGGGCTGAGGACGCTGAAGGGAAATGGTGAAGAGAGAGTGGGGAGAAGACGCTGATTTATAAATTGACAATTGTACAGAATATTGTTTCTTTTTTATATTCATCCATAGCTGCATGTTAATGATGTGCTCATATGCACTTATTTATCATCATAACATATACATCATCATTAACATGCAGCTGTGGATGTGTAAGGACAGGCTGAGGAGGATGGATGGGAAGGAAGGAAGGTGCACATATCAACATATCATACATTTTTAACATGCATGATGCAGCTATAGGCAAGCTAAGGAGGATGGGATCATACAGATGTGTATGTTCAGATATGCGCTCAGATGTGTAGTTTTTTCTGATATATTTATTAAGCTTACAGTATTTATAAAAACACATTTAATACTTGTTACAAAAAATATTGTGCAATTGTGATCTACTTCTGGCCTACAAAGGTCAAAAGAAATCCTTAACTGAGATTTTACATTCAAAAGTGAATTATAACTACTAGCACTATTATTTATTAGTTATTTATTATGCAGATGTTTGTTAGTTTGTTATTAGTTCAGTATTAGACATATGTTAGTTTAGAATAGATAGGTATAGATTAGTTTAGGTTAGGTTAGGGCCCTGCTGAAAGAGTCTACCTTGACGTGGTTGCAGGCTTACAAATCTTTTGGTCAAAGAGTGTGGCGACAGAGAAAAGTATATGTGTATTCGGCCCATGGAAGAAGGGGGGGGCTGGGGGGGGAGGGGTGCGTGGGGGGCCCAATAGGATTGCTCAGTAAGGGGCCCAGAAATTTCTGATGGCGGCCCTGGATGCGGTATATAAAGTTAAGGTTTAGTTTAGTTTAGGTACCAGTTTGATAAATGGCATATCAAAGAATAAAGAAACTTGGAAACTTTGGCTTTAATGTGCTGCGACCAGAAGTAACAGCTGCTGATATTAATTAACTCAGTTGTCATCTCTCAAGTTAATACAGAAAAACAAAAACCTGTAATAAAATCTGAACTTTTCTGTAAGTTACTCTTTTTTAAGCCCTACTGGGGAGTGTGTGGCACAGTGGTTAAAGCTACAGCCTCAGCACCCTGGGGTTGTGGGTTCAAACCCACGCTGCTCCTTGTGACCCTGGGCAAGTCACTTAATCCCCCCATTGCCCCAGGTACATTAGATAGATTGTGAGCCCACAGGGACAGACAGGGAAAAATGCTTGAGTACCTGAATAAATTCATGTAAACCGTTCTGAACTCCCCTGGGAGAACGGTATAGAAAAATTGAATAAATTAAAAAAAAAAAAAATACTGACAAAACCTACGATCAGAGCGAGGTAAGTTAAGAGCACGCCTCAGCTTTCGCTCAAACTCTACTGTTCGGTTAATGACTCCCTGGCTTGAATGTCCATTTAAGGGACCCCTTTTACTAAAATGGGTTAAGATTTGGATTTGACGTGGCTAAGGGGGGAATTCATCAACAGGCACTTACGATTAGGAAGATAATGAACAGCTTAGCGTTTCGCGTGCACTAATTGTTCGAGTCCGTTAGTTAATTCCTCCCTTAATTCAAAATCTAATGTGGCACTTTAGAGGGGCCTTTTCTATTTTTGTATTCAGGTTGTCACTAGCACTTAGTTCCTGCTGGGAGCTAATCCTGGAGCATCTGCCTGCTTCCTTCACGGTAGATGCTTTGTACTCCCGCATTAATGCTGCCCTATCCAGTTAGTGCATAAGAATATAAGAATAGCTTTACTGGGTCAGAGCAATGGTCCATCAACCCAGTAGCCCATTCTCATGGTGGCCAACTCATGCTATCTAGATAATGCTGGAAAGTGCATTCCCCGCCAGTGCCCCACCTCTCCCCAAATTTTGTTTAAAATTAGGAATGCACAGGTTAGTGCATGCAAACAGGCAAAATACTGCAAAACACTTTTAATGCATTTCTACAGTAGGCCTGTTTGTGTTCATTAAACATGCAATGAGGACCTTTTAGTGATAAGGACACTCAGATTCTGTCTGGTTCTAGCAAAGCTTGAAGAATGATCTGAAATTTGTCAGCTAAAATTTAAAGCTAGAAGGTGCTAGGGTGCATAGGGAGAGCTATGGCCAGTAGGAAAAAGGAGGCATTGATGCCCCTATATAAGACTCTGGTGAGACCTCATTTAGAATATTATGTACAATTCTGAAGGCCGCACCTTCAAATATTATACAAAACGGATGGAGTCGATCCAGAAGAAGACTACTAAAATGGTGCGTGGTCTTCGTCATAAGGTGCATGGGGACAGACTTAAAGATCTCAAACTGTATACTTTGGAGGAAAGGCGGGAAAGGGGAAGCTATGAGAGACGTTTAAATACCTAAGTAATGTAAATGCACATGAGTCGAGTCTCTTTAATTTGAAAGGAAACTCTGCAATGAGAGGGCATAGGATGAAGTTAAGAGACAATAGGCTCAGGAGTAATCTAAGGAAATACTTTTTTACAGAAAGGGTGGTAGAGGTGGTGGAGACATAGACTGGGTCTGATTTCAAGAAAGCCTGGGATAGGCACATGGGATCTCTTAGAGAAAGGAAGAGATAATAGTTACTGCGGATGGTCCATTTGGCCTTTATCTGCCATCATGTTTCTATTTTCTATGTTTGTGACCTGGATTGACCACTGTTGGAAGCAAGATACTGGGCTTGCCGGACAATATTACCCCTTCTGGCAATTCTTATGTTGTAAGTTAAGACTCCAAGAAGATCCTTTAAGGACCTTTCTACACACCTCACTCTTTTCTGTTCAGTACCGTATTGGAGAAAAAAAAAAAAAAAACTCTGTGGAGTGACGATGTTCCTAAATGGACTTTATTTGAAAGTGTCAAAGTTCCAAAGGTACACTGAAATCATCCACATAAAATAAATTCATCCACATAAAAGCCTTAAAGAACCTAGTCCACTAGGGATACAGCACCCAACACGGTCCGCGTTTCGACAAAAAGTCTTCTTCAGGGGTCCCTGGGGGTCCTATAAAGGTGAATATGTGGGAAACAATTGTGTGGTGAGCCGGAAGTGAGACACTGCTTGCACAGGCACCGCAAGCAGTGTCTCACTTCCGGCTCACCACACAATTGTTTCCCACGTATTCACCTTTATAGGTGGTAGATGCATGGAAGTGTCTCCCAGAAGAGGTGGTGGAAAAAGAGACTTAAGAAGGCCTGGGATAGGCATGTGGGATCTCTCAGAGAGAGAAAGAGATAATGGTTACTGTGGATGGGCAGACAAGATAGGCCAGTTGGCCTTTATCCGCTGTCATGTTTCATGTTTCTATGGTAATGGTACAATAAAGAATCACTTATAGCGTCAACTCTATAATGGCATTAAGGCATATTTAACTCATTGAATCTGTGTGAAGGACAGTTCTTGGTATAAAGGGAAGCCTATATATAGGCAAGCTGAGGGTGTTGATCAAAGCCTACTCTAGAAAGAAAAGCAGATGCCTCTTTTCCTTTATAGAATGTTATCATACCCAAGTATATATATGTGTATATCAGACATGTCAAACTCTGACCTGTGGTGTGCTAAAATTTGGCCCTCCAGACAACTTCAAATTTCCCCTAAAGTTGGCCTGCTGGTACAAGAGCCGCATCATCTGCGGCCTGCAGAGGATCGCTGGTCAGCTGTAGTGATCCTAGGAGGCTGCCATAGCCTCAGCTGCACATACGGGACTGCGCCAGAGGGAACGTGCAGCTGAGGCTATGGCAGCCTGCTAGGATCGCTACAGCCGACCAGTGATCCTTTGCAGGCCGCGTGAACCTACAGATGATGTGGCGCGAATCTACCTGGAAGAATGTCCAGCCCACATACGGACCATTGATCTGACCCACTATAGCTCTTTTTATGCTGTTAGATCGCTGAACAGGCATCAGAGACAGCTTCTTTGCTGTCTTTAATAATTTTATTTTTGTATACCACTATACCACATAGTTCTAGGCGGTTCACATACAATAAAAATTATACAATCAGTGAATAAAATACAATTAACTAAAAATCAGTAAGTAAAATACAATTGATTAAAAATGCATTAAAATCAACTAAAATAAACACACTATAAGAACAATATACTATTTACCAATCAGTTTACTAATTTATCAGAGAAATCAGTTTTTAGCAGTTTCCTAAAAGACTTATATGAGTGGGCCTGAGAAATGATGATACTTAACCATAAGTTCATTTTACCTGCCTGAAAACCGAGTAATTTATCAAAAAATCTCTTGTTTCGGCAAGAGTTAATAGTCGGATGAACAAATAGATATTGCCCTCGAGTAATCCTATTAGGTTTATATCGTTCAAAGCATGAGGACAGATAAGTAGGCACTTCAAAGCAGATACAACCGAATTTAAACAACACTCTAGCCTCAAAAGGCAGCCAATGCAACTGTTGATGAGATGGAGTAAAATGGTCATACT
Organism: Geotrypetes seraphini; assembly: GCF_902459505.1. NCBI lineage: Eukaryota > Metazoa > Chordata > Amphibia > Gymnophiona > Dermophiidae > Geotrypetes > Geotrypetes seraphini. The sequence continues at coordinate 9,485,310 of NC_047090.1, read as the reverse complement.
TTTTCAGACCAAAAATCAGACGGATGAGTCTAAGCAGACCAACTCAGATGTGGCACCACATGGACAGCGGCGAGAACTATGGACTTCTGGGCTTCTAACAGGAGGCTGTCTATGAGCTCCTTTTACTAACCCCCGCGCTACACATAAAAACTAACGCCAGCTCAATGGTGGCGTTAGCGTCTAGCGTGCGTGCTAAAGCCGCTAGCGCAGCTTAGTAAAAGGAGCCCTATGTGTCAATATTCCAAAATAAAGCTCTGTAGCTGGAGAGCAGTGAGCTCTTGGGCTGAATGGGCAGGTGGGGAGGGTTGCTGTCATCAGAAAAACTTTGTATTAATTGGAAACCGCTTTGACTATAAAAGCGGTATATCAAGATTTACATAATCTTGAATGTCCTTTCAGCTTACGTTTTTACATTGAAGTATTGACACAAACCAACTCTTTCCATTGCAGTTGTATACAAAAAATGCAAACTTTCCTCTCAGGATTTTGCATGGAAACTTACAATCCAGTTGTTCAAGTTTGATCACTATCGTAGCTCATTGTTTTGGAGCACAGAGCCTGGGACCAACATGATTGAATAATGACCAGACAACAAAAGGTAGAAAAAATCATTTTATTTTCCGTTTTGTGATTACAATATGTCAGATTTGAAATGTGTATCCTGCCAGAGCTGGTGTTAGACAGCAAGTGTGAACTAGGACCTAGACAGCAAGTGTGAACTAGGACCTAAAAGAGAGAGGAAAAGTCTTTTTTATTTATTTTGTTTACATCACAGAGCTGGCATGGGGTTGGAGAGGTTGTAACCCTAGACGTCTACTAAGACTAAGGGGTCCTTTTATTAAGGTACACATTTAGCGCATTCTAAATCGTTTAGCGTACCTTAATAAAAGTATCTCTTAAGTATCTTAATAAAAAAATTTGGCCCGCGACTTAGCCTTTTTTTCAGATTTCGGCCCCTTGTGTGATTGAGTTTGATACTCCTGGTGCACATGGTCACTTGTGAGCACTTATGCCATCCAGAGAGATGGTGTAAATTCTTTTGCTAAGATTCCAGGAATACGGGTTCAACTTATAGTATTCCAGAACTTATGTACATATATGTGTGTCCTGCCCATGATCCACTCAGACTCCTCCCATGTGAACGCCCACCTGCAAGTACACGCTATCTAAGAAATGCGCATGCTTACATAACAACAGGAAGCCAGATGATTGTTTATGCCCATGGTTACATATGCACATAATTGATGTGAATACCAGAATTTACGTGTCTACAAGTGGCCTAACTTTAGAACGACCTTCAATTTGAGTAGCCTAAGGGCAGGATCCTTTGCTGTTTGTCTCCAGCTTTCCCCTTGCCCCTATAAAGGGGGGGAACCCCCCCCCCCCCCCACACACACACACACTGACACTCAATCCAGGACATGGCAGCTGCTGGGCATTAGTGGAGAATTTCCTGCAGATAAAGAGTTTGAACATAACACTCAACACATCGACAGTATCACCAAGTGTTCTAATGTCAAAGCACAGCTGGAAAAAAAAGAAAAGAAGAAGAGGTAGTCACACAAATCAGAAAGATTTTAGTGGTCAAATGATGAATTTAGAGGCTACTGAAAGAATGAACTGAACACAAGAATGTGCATCTACTATACTGTATATCATGAACGGCAAAGTATGTCTCTACATAAAGTCAACTAGGTACTAGAGAATGACACGGGGACAAAGTTTGTCCCCATCCATGCCCCGTCCTCGCAGATTCTGTCCTCATTTGCACAAGCCTTGAACACTTATGATTTTATATTTAAATCTTTTTATTAAAGTATATAAACGGGACAATGTTCTGTACAACTGTTTATAAATCACAAATAGAACCTTTTATTTCAATCTGGTTTTGGCACAACCTTCCCAAAGATTCAGCTGCCTATGTTTTTACATCATCTGGGAAGGTAACTGGATTGTCTTTCAGACATGGGTGTAAAAGAGAAGCTAAACTGTGTAGTGGATGGACAGGAAAATAAGTGTCTATTGAATGTTAGAAATGTTCCTTAATGCCAGCAACGATGGATGAATCTGTTGCAGTAACAGTAAGATGCTTGAGCAGCTGGACAGTTGATGGAAGGCTGTTGCAGATGGTAAGATTCTTATCAGCAGACAAGACTCTTGTTGCCACATGAAAGACAGACAAGACACAAATGAAGAACTACTGTTAAATGACATTTTAATCCAAAAGCAGCTTCTTCAGGGGGTTTTTAAGCATTGAATTCAGTTGCCAGTTTTCTAAGATGTGTTAAATTTTCACTTAACTGGCTTCCTTTTTACTGGAAGATCCAATTTAAATGTGCAACTGTAATTTTCAAAATCCTATATGGTATTTTTTTCTCCTTTGGTTCCTGTCTCATTTAATTCACAAGAAATCTCTAATTCTAGGAGCTCTCAGAAATATAAACTTGGCTTTCACACAGTTAAAGGAATAAAAGCTATGGCAAATTTTTGTCGATCATTTTCTTTTTTATTCGTAAAAGTTTGGAATGACCTTTCTTCTATATTTAGAGTTCTCTCTCATCTACCCACTTTTCGTAAAGTACTGAAGACAGATTTATTTCAGAAACGAGCCAGTAACGAGCAGAATTGTTGAAAACATTGCAAAAATTCATTGAATTGTGTGTCAAAATCATCAGCTGACTGTGAGAAGCATAGCAGACCACGTAAACTTCGATAGATAAACACTTAGCATGAGAAAGGTGTGTGCAAAAATGGTCCCGAAGGAGCTCACTGATGGACAAAAGCAAAAGAGAGTCGAAATTTGCCAAGACCTTTTGGAGAGGCAAGACAATGTTTTGGGCCGTGTTATTACTGGTGATGAAACATGGGTGTACCAATATGACCCTGAAACAAAGCGTCAAAGCGCACAATGGAAGTCAGCCAATTCTCCATGACCAATAAAGTTCCATCAGTCCAAATCAAGAGTCAAAATGATGTTGCTAACCTTTTTTGATATCAGAAGGATTATTCATTATGAATTTGTACCAATAGATAAACAGTTAACCAAGTTTACTATTTGGAAGTGCTGAAAAGGCTGCGTGAAAAAGTAAGACAAATTATCTGAACTTTTCACGAACTCTTACATCATGACAATGAGCTAGCTCACACAGCACTGTCTGTGAGGGAGTTTTTAACAATAAACAAAAAACTGTATTGTAACACCCTCCCTACTCACCTGATCTGGCCCCAATTACTTTTTTATTTACCCAAAGATAAAGGAAATATTGAAAGGAAGACATTTTGACGATATTCAGAACATCAAGATTAATATGATGACAGCTCTGATGGCCATTCCAGAAAAAGAGTTCCAAAATTTCTTTGAAGGGTGGAGTAGGCGCTAACTTCGGTGCATTGCTTTCCAAGGAGAGTACTTCAAAGGTGACCATAGCGATATTCAGCAATGAGGTATGTAGCACTTTCTCAAGGATGAGTTCATGAACTTAATTGTCAGTCCTTGTAGGCGCCAGTAATTTAGGCCAGGGTGCCTTTCCAGCACTTATTTTTTATGTGAATTGGATCTACAGAGGCACCTAAGGTCATCTCCGGCAGAAACCATAGGCGGCGGCAGGTGCCTCTTTAAATGTGATTGTGGTGCCCTTTTTGGACGCACTTACGGACACCTACTTTTTTAAAATGACATTTTAACTGGTTTTAAACAGCACAGTCAATTACCGTGCTGATAAAAGCCAATTAAACCAATTAGATGGTGGTAGGGTACCTACCGCCACCTAACTTACAGCGTCGTATATAGAATGTGGCCCTTAGGGTCTTTGGGCCATTGCATGAGCAATTCTGCTGGCCTTCCAGAGGCTCCAAGGATTCAGGATCCAGCTCTTGGTGCTCAGCCTATTGGAGAATTTAAAATGCTTGGCCTGATTATGGGGAAAAAGAGATGGAGGTGGGAAACAAATAAAAAGAATTAGCAAGTGATTTATAGACGAATGTATACTCTTGTACCACTTTAAGATAAAATGGTGTAAGTGCAGTTTGGGGGGGGGGGTTACAGCAGCTGACAATAAAGGTTTTGATTGTGGTTAGTGACTGCCAATATTTAAGACTGTACAATTTAAGCTTCAAATTGTCAGGAGTGTGGATTAAAACCAGCCTGGGAAGAGTTAAGCAGCAGGGACCATAACAAAGTCACCTAAAAGCCCCAATGGGAGAGCAATACAAGCAAGATTATGGAACAATTCACTGCACATGAAAAGTATAAATGAATATCCTTTTCAGCCAATCCGTTCGAAGGCACTGATTGCTACCTGTTTTGCCTTTTCATTTGAAACAAGTACATTTCATGACCCGCATTCTCTGAATATGGCACATTACAACCAGCCTCAAGAGTGAGGAATCGTTAATAGCCATTTTTGTGTTAATAAGGTACCAGACAAAGCTAGTCTCAAGCTTTGCTCACATTCCCATGGCACACGGGATGGAAAGGGAAAAAGGAATGCTGACAAATCACCAAAGCTTTACCGTACCTAGAGAGCGGTGATTCTGCATTCATCAGGTCTAGCTGGCACATGAATAGAGATGAACAAGAAGTTTGAAACTTGAATGTGGTGGCAGGAGCAGCTGTCATGACTGTGGAGTAGACGTGGGGGTCTACGGGTTCGGGCTGCTCTGTTTCAGCATCCCATGTGTCACTCTGCACTTCTTGCAAACAAGATCATATCCCAGCATTTCCACAAAAACTTTACTGTCCACCAAGATAATGCAATACAAGGCAAAATTTGAAACTATCTGATCCTCGAGGCTCTGAAAGGAAAAGGGACAGGATCTTGAACAGGATCTTCCTCTACACACTAACGAAATTGCATGATCCTTCCATCCAAAGGACATTGTACACTGCGATGCCCATCAGTGAGTCTTGAGAGTAGCCTCTACACTCTGGAATACCCTCCCCAAAAGACTCTGCTTGACACAAGACTATTCCTGCTTCAGTTCTTCAACCAGGCCTTTAACGGAAGTAGTAACTAACTTGCTGTACAGGACTTACTTATCCACTCCTATCCTAGCTGAGGTTACACAACACTAGGATCTGGAATGGCCTAGTTGTGCCCTCCCTCATTTGTACAATTAATATGTTATTTATTTATTTTATTATTTCTATACCACTTCTATCCTAAGTGGTTTAAATTCAGGTACTTTATATCATATTTCCCTATATGTCCTGGTAGGCTCAAACTCTATCTAGTGTACCTGGGGCAATGAGGGGATTAAGTGACTTGCCCAGGGTCACAAGGAGCAGTGAGGGATTTGAACCCACAGCCTCAGAGTGCTGAGGCTGTAGTTTTAACCCCTGTGCAACACACTCCCACTACAGTTTTGTAACCAAATCTTTAGATAGGCCCTTCCTTATGACCAGATTCTTTGCTAACAGAAAACACCAGGCTGTAGCTTTGTTTATTAAGACATCAACAAGTGATTAACAATTAAATAACTTACTGAGTTACAAACATAGTACAACACAGGATATACATAAATATAGCTCCCCGGCCCCGCCACATCAGTTGGGGCCTAGGGGAACGCAAGGACCTCCATCACCTGACCCAAAGTACAATCGCTCATCGAGTTACTTCCTGAAGAACCGCTCATCACCTAATGAGCCAAACCTCTGTAGCTTGGGATTACCACAGCTGCGATAATCTCAAGCCTGACATCCATAACTGAATAGCCTCTCGTCGTTATAGGGTGGGTGAGCAGGAAGGAAAACCACTTCCAAGGAACAGGGAAAAGCCCTATAACTCGGAGGCCATGACAAATACCCGACGTGGCATAGTGGTAGAGCTGCTGCCGCCTTGTGACTCTGGTCAAGTCACTTAATCGTCCATTGTCCCAGGTACAAAATAAGTACATGTATATATGTAAACCGGTTCGACTGTGTAAGCACAAAAAGGAGGCATGCACGTCCCAATCCCTTGCCTTCCCCAAGCCCATCACCCTTCTCACTTTTAACCAATTTATGGTAGGAACTGATTTCAAACAAATGCATCCTGCCCCCATCTCATACTAACTTCATCTACTGACTACTCTACCCTTGACCCTTCCCCTCTGGTCAGGATCTTGGTGGCCATTCAGCCAGTGACTTAGGAAGGGTGGGAGGCACCCCATCCTGTACCTCTTTAAATCTTCGCCAGCACAAGCAGCTACTCCAGCCTGCTGCTCGTGCTGGTGTTGGATTTCCCTCTGACATCACTTCCTGGCTCCATGACCCTGAAGTGATTTGAGAAGAAATCAGGCCGGCGCAAGCAGCAGGCTTGCACTGGTGAGGATTTTAAACAGGTACGGGGGATGGAAAAGGGAGGGTATGAGTGTGGCATGGGGAGGGTAGAGAGGTGCCAGCACCCACCAAGATGTGCCCGGGATAGTCAGCCCTCCTCCCCCGCTTACTATGCCATTGCATCCAGCTCATTGTTAAGGTCGCCCATCAAGACCAGCTCTCAGGTTCTAAATTCATGCATCCTTCAGATTTCACATGCAACTTTCTTTAAATTAGTTGCCTTATTTTCTGTCGTATCTATCTGTGTGCTCCATCTTCTCTTACACCCTATGGAGGGTGTGGATAACATGAGGCTGGATCTAGTGAAGCTTGAAGAATCGTCAAGTAATTGGCAAGATTTAATGCTAAAAAATGCAGAGTCATGCACTTGGGTTGCAAAAATCCAAGAGAATGGTATAGTATAGGAGGTGATTCTGTGTTTGAAAGAAGAGCAGGACTTAGGGATAATTGTGTCTGGTGATCTTAAGGTGGCAAAACAGGTAGAAAAGGTGTCAGTCAAAGCCAGGAGGATGTTCAGGTGCGTAGGGAAAGGAATGGCCAGTAGGTAAAAGGAGGTGATAGTGTCATTGTATAAGTCTCTATTGAGGCCCCATTTGAAATACAGTGTGCAATTCTGGAGACCACACCTTCATAAAGATATAAATAGGATGAGAGCCTTTTTTGAAATGAAGGAAAACTCTGGCATGAGAGGACAGAGGATAAAGTTAAGAGGTGATAGGCTCAGGAGTAATCTAAGGAAATAGTCTCCCAGTAGAAGTGGTGGAGATGAAGACTGTGTCTGATTTCAAGAAAGCCTGGGATAGGCATGTGGGGTCTCTTAAAAACAGGAAGAGATAATGGTTACTGTGGATGGGCAGACTGGATGGGCCATTTGGCCTTTATCTGCCATCATGTTTCTATAACCATAAAGCTCTATGACCTCACAATGCAGGTATAAAGAGCCTTATAGGAAGAGGAGATGCAAATGTTAAGAGCTTTAGCCAATAGGGAGAGGAGGAGAGAGTGGATGCTGTGGATGGACAGACTGGATTGGCCATTTGACCTTTATCTGCCCTCATGACCTCTATTTCCTCACAATGCAAGTGTTAAGAACCTTAGCCAATAGGGAGAGGAGGAGATAGTGGATGCTGCGGATGGACAGACTGGATGGGCCATTTGACCTTTATCTGCCTTCATGACCTCTATGACCTCATAATGCAAGTGTTACAAACCTTAGCCAATAGGGAGAGGAGGAGATAGTGGATGATATGGATGGGCCATTCGGCCTTTATCTGTGATTGTGTTTCTATGCTGTCTATTAAAAGATATTTTATTGTATATTGTGATGACATTGTAAACAGCACACTATACCATACTATGCAGCATTATTTGAATATTTTCAGGGTCATGGATTTGATGTACTGCCTTTCTGTGGTTTACTTTCTCTGTCCCTAGTGGGCTCACAATCTTCAGTTTGTTTCTATCACCTGTAATTGTTTATTGCCTATGATTGACTTAAGTGGTTTAATTTAGTTCCACCTTAGGTGAGGTTTGTTTGTTTTTTCAAAAAGTTGGTAATTAAATCCTAATAAATAAAATAGTGTGCCTGAACGTAACTCGCTGAGTGCCAAATCAAAATGATACATGGGACAGTTTAGGGTCTCAGCAGAATGAAAGGGTTATCCTTTAGAACACAATTTCAGTTTTGATGTTTATTAACTTGTTTCCAAAAACTTGAATATCGCAAGTCCAGACTTAGGTCTCTATAGGCAGTGAACAATGGCTCATAATTAAAATCACAGAAAAACAAGTTTGGACATTACAAAAAGAAAAGAAACCTTAGAGCTAATTGATCCAAACCATCTCTCTAACACTTCTGATCAATTATTGACCAAATAAATGCGAGCCCAAGACCTAGTGTCGAAGGGCAAAATGTAATACGGGGCTGGTGAGCCTCCGTGTTAGGGATCGGTGGGGCGGTCGGGGGGGGCGGTCGAGCCAGCGTTGCGGCTGATTGGCCTGCAAAAGGCTAAAAGCCGATTTTAAATTTCATTGGTGGGCTGGGGCGTGCACGGGGAGCCGAAGGGATAAAAGGGGAGGGCTTGGAGGACCTTAACTGTTCGGGTCCTCCAAGGCGGTTTTTTCCCTCCCACCCTCCCTTTGTTTTGCTTGTTTTAGGGAGAAGCTCGGGGGCGGATCCCCCGAGCTACTCGGTCATTGGGACTCATCGGGTGATGAGCGGTGGCCGGCGGGGTGCCGTGCCTGGTGGGTCAGGTGACCCGGGAAAAAGGGGCATGAGGGACATGCCACCCCTCAGACCCTTGTTGAAGTGGCAGGGTCGAGGGCACAGAATGCTTTGTTTTGGTAGCTCGGGGGGAGCTCTTGGATTTATATTAATTGTAGTTGTAAAAATATGTAAACATGTTGTTTTATATCAATAAACTGAGCTGCGGCTAATTACCCAAAAAATAGAGTTGTTGTGTCTTATTGAATAGTTAGGATGGGTACCTTTGGCAAGGTCGTGCTTTGGGCAAAGGAACAAAGGAGCTCATCCAGATCCAGTTATTAAAGTGTTTTTAATGCTTTGAAATACCCTTCACGGCTGATGACCTAAATTGCGTAAATATAGGTCTCGCTTAAATGGCCATTTGGGGAGGAGGAACAATTAGAAGCAACTGCGCTACTGAACAGAGGGGTCTTTTACTAAGAATTAGGAGGAGATAGCGGAACTACTGCAGCAAATTTGCAATCTATCTCTGAAAACAGGCGTGATCCCGGAGGACTGGAAGATAGCCAATGTTACGCCCATCTTTAAAAAGGGATCAAGAGGTGACCCAGGAAATTACAGACCGGTAAGTCTGACCTCGGTACCGGGGAAAATGGCAGAAACACTGATAAAAGAAAAAATCGATGAACGTTTTGAAAGAAACGAACTTCTGATAACCAGCCAACACGATTTCTGCAAGGAAAGATCTTGCCTAACGAACTTATTGCACTTCTTCGAAGGAATTAACAAACGGATGGACAAAGGAGACCCCATAGACATCATATATCTAGATTTCCAAAAAGCCTTTGACAAGGTGCCCCATGAACGCCTACTCCGGAAACTGAAGAACCATGGGGTGGAAGGAGATGTACATAGATGGATCAGAAGCTGGTTGGCAGGTAGGAAACAGAGGGTGGGAGTGAAGGGCCACTACTCGGACTGGAGGAGGGTCACGAGTGGGGTCCCGCAGGGCTCAGTACTAGGGCCGCTGCTATTTAATGTATTCATAAATGATCTGGAAACAGGGACGAAGAGTGAGATAATAAAATTTGCGGATGACACCAAACTATTTAGTAGAGCTCGGACTAAAGAAGACTGTGAAGAACTGCAAAGGGACTTGAACAAAATAGGAGAATGGGCAACGAGATGGCAGATGAAGTTCAATGTTGAGAAATGTAAAGTATTACATGTGGGAAACAGAAACCCGAGGTACAACTATACGATGGGAGGGATGTTATTGACTGAGAGTACCCAAGAAAGGGACTTGGGGGTAATGGTGGACTTGACAATGAAGCCGACGGCACAGTGCGCAGCGGATGCTAAGAAGGCGAACAGAATGCTAGGCATCATCAAAAAGGGTATTACAACCAGAACGAAAGAAGTTATCTTGCCATTGTATCGAGCGATGGTGCGTCCGCATCTGGAGTACTGCGTCCAATATTGGTCGCCGTACCTTAAGAAGGATATGGCGATACTCGAGAGGGTTCAGAGGAGAGCGACGCGTCTGATAAAAGGGATGGAAAACCTTTCATACGCTGAGAGATTGGAAAAACTGGGACTCTTTTCCCTGGAGAAGAGAAGACTTAGAGGGGATATGATAGAGACTTATAAGATCATGAAGGGCATAGAGAGAGTAGAGAGGGACAGATTCTTCAAACTTTCAAATAATAAAAGAACAAAAGGACATTCGGAAAAGTTGAAAGGGGACAGATTCAAAACGAATGCTAGGAAGTTCTTCTTTACCCAGCGTGTGGTGGACACCTGGAATGCGCTTCCAGAGGGCGTAATAGGGCAGAGTACGGTACTGGGGTTCAAGAGGGAATTGGACAATTTCCTGCTGGAAAAGGGGATAGAGGATTACTGCACAGGTCCTAGACCTGTTGGGCCACCACGTGAGCGGACTGCTGGGCACGATGGACCTCAGGTCTGACCCAGTAGAGGCATTTCTTATGTTCTTATCTGACACAGACCCTAATCATTGGTAAAAGATCCCTGGAGTAATCGCCACAAAAATATATTTGATTAAAATTTCTTAGATCGTGCTTTTTTGAGCATTCATGGGAATTGCTCTGAAGTTTTGAAATATTGTTTTTATTTTTCACAGCCTTTTTGAAGAAACTCGCCCAAGGCAAGAATAAGTCAAACACAGGCATTAGACATAAGAACATAAGATCATAAGCACTGCATTATTAGGTCAGACTAAAGGTCTATCAAACCCTGTATCCAATTTCCAACAGCAGCTAATCCATATTACAAGTACCTGGCAGGATCCCAAAAAGTTCGATTCTATGATACCTACCCCCAGGGATAAGCAGCAGTAAACATTTTCAAAATAAGAGTGCATAGTATGAACTGAGCATGTGACTTTCCTGCTGTTTGCCGCAGAGGGCATCTTCCTTTGGTAAGGTTGGAGAACACTACCGGCTTTGGATGACATCACTCTCGACAACAGCGGGGGAGTTCAGATAGTAGGTGGAGCAAGGCACAAGCGCCATCGATTTTAAATTCTTGGACGCTGGGAAGCCCTAGTCTTTTCTTTGGCTCCCATTCCAGTCTCCCAGGAATGAGATAAGCTCGGGTGCTTCCTAGGGTCAGTGGCATTGTAAGGGGGATGCGGGATGGGAGGGGGGGCGGTCTGTCCCGGGGGCAGTCTTCCTAAGGGCATGGCACCCCTCTCCTCTCTTCCTCTGGACCTCTATTACTTCCCCGGCATGAGGTTGCTGCCTATGTCGGCATCGGTGTTCTCTCTGATGTCACTTCCGGGACCCGCACCTAAGAAGCGATGTCAAAGGATGAGCGGACACCAGAGAAGTTTAAAAAGGTAGGGGGAAAGGGAAGGGGAGGGCGTGTGCGCAACAGGTGGGCGGGGGAGGGGTGCCAACATCCCAGGCGCCGCTCACCCTTATTACACCACTGCCTAGGGTGTTTTCTTACCATGATTGTTTTAGTAAAGTTGTGGCCTTTTTGGTCCCATAAAGTAGTTGTTGCAATCATTTCTGAACGATTGTGCCTGGAGGTCCAAATGGGCATCACGCCTACGTTACCAACATTTCAAAGTTCTGGCTGAAACATCAGCATATATGTGGTTTGATCCCTTACGTGTAATTTGCCCGATTATTGTGGGAGGGGGAGACCGAGAGTAAGGGAGTCATGGCAGTGGCGGTAGATTGACCAGTTGAGCATCAAGACTCACAGTATTTGGGAGGTACCACACCCTTGTCCCCTCAGCAATGCTTAGGCTTCAGCTGGCTGGTAAACTGTGTAGAAGACTAAGAAGCTATTGATGTGGCTACGTAAGCTATTACAAATCCATGGGCAGGCTAGACTTGGACTACAGCAGGGTGTCAAACTCAATCACATAAGGGGCTGAAATATAAAACATAGGCGAAGTCGCGGGCCAAATTTTTTTATTAAGATACTTAGGGGTCCTTTTATTAAGGTACGCTATTGATAAAGACTTTTCCTTTCTTTTTTAGGTCCTAGTTCACGCTTGCTGTCTAACACCAGCTCTGGCATGATACATATTTCAAATCTGACATATTGTAATCACAAAACAGAAAATAAATTATTTTTTCTACCTTTTGTTGGCTGGTCATTATTCAAATCATGTTGGTCCCAGGCTCTGGTTGTCTTCTGATAATTTGCTTGCCAGGGTCTCCTGCCCATTTGTTGTTTTCTTCTTTCTCCGTACTAACCATCCACCTTCCATCTCTATCCTCCCCTTCCGTTTCTCTTCCCTCCCCTGAAGGTCTGGCATCTTTCCTATTTTTCGTCTCCACCCCCGAAGCTGCCCCACCATCCCCAGACCCACCATCTCTCCTTTTCTCAACTACCCTTTCATCCAGCATCTCTCTCTCTCCTTCTCCACCACCCCAGGGTCCACCATCTCTTCCTTTCTCTTCCCAACTACCCTCCTATCCCATATCTCTATCCCCCTCCACACCATCCCTTGTGTCCAACTTCTCTCGCTTTTTGTTCCTTCCCTCCCCCATCCCATTGTCCACCATCTCTCTCCCTCTCCTCTGTTTTTAGACCCATTATTTCTTCACCTCCCTCCCACCCTCAGTCCGGCATATGCACGTCTCTTTGGTCCCCTCCTTCCCTCCCTCCATGTACTTCTACACCAGGGCCCACCAATGCCCCCCCCCCCAATGGTCTGCATGTTTTCCCCCTTCTTTTTAGCATCCTCCGGCTTCCCGGTCTGACCTTCAAAGCAGCCTGCAGAGGATTGCTGGTCGGCTGTAGCGGGGAAGGGGTAAAACGCGGACCTGACAGACCTTGCGGATCTAAACGCGCACGTCCTTAAAAATCTGAGGTCCGTGCCGCCTGTTGTTATTTTCTGGCTCTTACAAACCTCGGTGACAATTTACTGCTGACGGATCCGTCTCAGCATAGGGAGGGGAAAGTATTAGGATCCGTCAGCGCTACAATGTCACCGAGGTCTGTTGGAGCCGATTTACTGGGGCTGCAGGAAACCAATTTAAATGATTCGTTTTGGAGCCGCTCCAGCACTAGCACTAGTCTCTGGTTCTGACAGACCTCGGTGACATTTTAGCGCTGATGGATCCTAATACTTTCCCCTCCCTATGCTGAGACGGATCCGTCAGCACTAAATTGTCACCGAGGTCTGTCAGAGCCAGAAACTAACTACAGGCAGCACGGACCTCAGATTTTTAAGGATGTGCGGGTTTAGATCCGCGAGGTCCGTCAGATCCGTGTTTTACCCCTTCCCGCTGTAGCGAACCTAGCAGGCTGCTGTCGGACTCTGAAGCATTCCCTTTGCTGTGGTCCTGCCCGTCCTCTGATGTACGGAACCGCGGCAGAGGGAACGTGCTGCTGAGGTCAACGGCAGCCTGCTAGGTTCACTACAGTTGACCGGCGATCCTCTGCAGGCTGATTTGAAGGTAAGACTGGGAAGCTGGGATGGAGGGTGGGAAGGAACAGAGGGCCAAATCACGGGATAAATCACGGGCCAAATCTAATTACCCTGTGGACCAAATTTGGCCCACGGGCCTGAGTTTGACACCCCTGGACTACAGTATGTGAGGCATCTTTTGTGTTCATCTGTCTAAGATATAGAGACCAAATGTCCTGGACAGAGAGCAACATCTTGCAAACGCTTTAGTGAGCTGGGAATAACGAAGCAGACTAGACAGGGGCAATTGGTCTTTTTCTACCCATCATCTACAACGTTACTCTTGCCCGTTGAAGGTTACAATAAAAGACAGCAATTTAAGTAGAGGACAGCCTTCCTCATTAGTGGCTGCTCTTTGTTCTCGAGTATAAGGCCCTCTGTCCACTCCCCTGAGCTGGAGCATGGCAGCCCCTCTCTTGTGGGGGTAGGTGGATCCAGCCCATTAGTAAAAGGACTTGTCATCCTCAATGTTGGATTTTTACAGTGCAGGAAACATCTCCCCTTTAAAGTGCAAAGGCAAAGCATTTTCATTTCCCCGGGTGCGCTCTGTTTTAGGTTGCTTTCCTAATTAGAGGGATGATAACCGGCCTGTTGATTGGCATTCTAAAAGCCCTGGTTTGGCTTCATCTGTCCCAGGTGTGCCGTGGAGTGTTTTTTTCCCCCCTCTTCTCACCGCTTCAGAGCCTGCTACCTTCCCCCTTCACGCTTCCTTAAAGTTTTCATCTGAGGAATTGATAGAGATAAAAGGACATTAGAAGAAGAAGAAAAAAAAAGAACTTCCACTGCCAAAACTCATCATTGGAAGCTTTTATCAGAAGTACAACCCATACAAGTTAGAGGGTTTTATTTTAATTTAACCCTTTGTTTCTGAGGGTTAAGAAATTTTTTTAAAAAAAACAAACCCCTGTCAGTGGGTTGAATATTGCCATTAAAACTGGCGTCGCTACAAAAGGATGGGAGATCTAAGTGTCAATAGTGAGTCCACCAGGAGGAGGGGGAGGGGAGCTTTTTGTGAGAAAGAGATACTTTGATATTTTGGAATGTTAGAAGGGTGAATGTGAAAAATTGGAGGTTGGGGATCTAATTACCCGACCATAATTGGGGGCTAGGGAATAAGTTGCCGTCCTCTCAACTCACTGCAGATCAATTATGTTAAAAGAACATCTGTAAGTAGAGCTTAATGAGGTCTATTAGAGCAACATGTACAGACTGCTCTAACGGTGCTTGTCAGCTTCTTGGAAGAGCTGAAGGGAGCCTGATAACTAGGGACTTGGGGAGGTGTTTAAATAGTGCAGGAGCCGAGCTGGCCCGCTCGCCTTTTGCTTTTAGGAGAAGATTTGAAGGGGGAGGCACCATTGCTCTCGCCTAAGCTTGACCTGGACCTGACTAGTTGCCTTTCCGGACCTTAGATTGAAGTTCAACACTACAAGGAGACCTCTGGGGGCAGGGAACCATTGAATTGCCCCAAATAAATCTTTGAGCTCGAAATACCCGCGTGTGTCGTGTCTTTCTCGTAAGGAAGAGACTAAGAAGTTTAGGCTCGGTCCTTCTCTGGAGACTTTCTCTAAGACCAGGTAAGGGGGATCCGTTCTGTGGCCATTGGGGGGGGGAGAGATAAGAGGGAGTAAAGCGGGCTTTTACTTGGGGGGGACAGTCGGGCTCGTGTTCCCCCAGCCAAGCAAGCGGTTACTTCACTTGGGGGGGGGGGGTAAGAACGTAGATTAAAACTGCCCTTCCCGTCCCCTCAATCTAGGCTGGTTGCACTGTACCCCACCCCCGTGCACTTACTAAAGTGGTGAGCTTTAGCCAAATCATTATTTTTGTTGGGGGGGGGGGGGTGTCCTTGTGACTATAATTCACACGATTAGGAAGAGGAACTGCTACACTCGCTCTTCTGTGGCTCAGATTAAAAAAAAGAAAGAAAAAATCTTTCAGCAAATTGCACGATTTAGGAGATAGCCTGCTTTGAAATAATTTAATTCATGACAAAACCTAATTACTGTCAGGTAATACCCTGTCAGCTGTAATGCATTTCATCAGTCATAATGAAAAGAAGAGCATTTTATGGCCCATTTAATTATCATTACATTTTAGCGGAAAATGAATGGCGTGGAGCTGAATGCTAACGACGGCGTCCTTTTGCAGCCAGCAGGGAAAGCTCCGGGGCCGGACGTCGCCCAAGCCGAGAGCAGAAGAAAGGTGCTAAACCGCTGGGCATCTCCTCGCCACGGTCCGAAACGCGTCACCGGGGGGGCAAAGGAAGAATCCCATCGTTTAATTAGCTGAATGATTTTGCACAAGACGCCCGATCAGCTGCTGTGAATTAGAGCAGCGGTTTACCAGCGAGGGGGGAACGGATCATACGCTGGTCGGAGGAAAAAGTCTCGTCTCCTTGAGCATAATTAATTGAATCGCACTCATTAGCTGTAGCGTTTTGTTTTCCTCCCTTCCCCCTCCTTCCTCGGAGTGAGTGCATTGGTTGGGAGAGAGACGGACTCGGGCGCTGCTCTTTCTGAGTGGTTGTTCGGATATAAACACGGCGAGGGTCGGGGAGCGCTGTGTGTGTGTTTTATGCCTGAACGGAGGAAGCCAAAGTTGCCCGAAATCCAGCCCCCCTCCCCCACCCGCCGGTTCCGGTGCTCGGGTCCGGTGCTTCAGGTTGGTGTGCACTCTTATTACCGGTTGCGCGTGAGGGGGGGGGAGGGGCAGGACCTAAATATGCGCGAAAAAGTTTGCTTTGATTTAAGCTAGGGAAAGAGGGAAAGAGAGCAGCAAACACCCTCTCGAGCTTAAGCTCTGGCTTTGGAATGTTGCCCCTAGACCGTGTCTGGCATTCAAATAGTTCAGGTAATGCTCTCATTTTGGGGGGAGGGAGAGAGGGGGCAAGAATTGCCAAAACAGAAACATTTTCGGGAGAGACCAGATCTTACATTTTAAAGGGAGACTCTTCTACAAAGTGAAAGTTGCCAAAGCCCAGCTGCGCTTTTCCGAGGGCAGAGTGAGGCCACGTAGTCTCCTTCTGCCAAATTGACTTTGACAGCAAGTCCTCCCAGTACCTCCTCCTGGTCTTTCCAAGGGTTCAACATGCCTCCTGCCCGCCTCGGCTCCGCTACTGGATCGAGCCTGACGAGGCGCAGCTCGTTGTTGGAATTTGCACTAAACTTGCGTTTCCAAACGTCACGTATGGAGGCAGGAGGCATCTACGTTTTGGACAGGCCTTAGTCCCGTTTTGTGAATGCTGGTCCTGGGGCTGCTCTCTGCCGAGGGAAACGAACCAACGAAGCGCGGGCTGTCTTCCTCCCTGACCGGCCAAGTTGCTGCTCTGAGCCGAGTCTAGGCAGGGCTTTGTCGCCGGGAACCAAGGGGGGGGAATTGGTAGATAAAAGGTGGCAGATGTAGCAGAAATGCCGGCTCCTAATGCGATCGCTCCCAAGGAGGAGGAGGAGAAGGTGCTCCAGAGCTCGATTTGCAACTGCTAAAGGCGGCGGTCCAGGCTTGGGGGGGGGGGACTTATCCCTCTCTCCCCCTTATTTTGTCAAGTGAGGTAAGTTGCCAGCTGCTCGATTCAGGTTCGGGGGTGACTTGGATTTTGCTACTCGCTGACAATCGTGCATCTGCTTGACACTACGAGGAAGCTGGGATTATAGGATTAAGGCAGACCGTCGCTCTCCCTCCTTTGCACACTGCTACATGGAAGTGAGTGTGTCGGTGTGAAGGAAAGACGGCCTGGGCGTGTGTGCCGAGCTCTCTCTCTCTCTGGACTTCGCCTGGGCCGGGCTTTTCCCATTCAACTCATGCAGAAAAGTTTCGGTAAGATCTGGGCTGCGGTTTGGGCTTTGCATCTCTTTGCCATTTGCTCTCTCGGGCTTTAGCTGCGCCATCCCTGGAACAAAAGGCTGCAAGAAACTGGCAAAGCGGCTCTTTGTTGGCAGCATGCATGCCTTTCCCCCTTTCATTTTGCACGGGAGCCGTCTCCAAATTGAGCTCGGTCTTGCAAATCTCTTGCTGGCCTTTGCCAAGCGCTAGCACTTGGCTGCCATAGTAACTGTAATTAAACTGATAAGAGTGGGAAAATGTCAGGATCTCTGGGCTCTGCAGCTGCATTGGAGAAAGAGGGAGTCGAATTGGTTCCCAGCTCCACTGCTACAAAAAAAGAGGGGGAGGGGGTTCAGGCTGGGCTAATGTTGGGTAGAAAGAAACCTTGTTTTGATGGCTTTGGCCAGTGGGAGCCTTTCTGCCTTTCCTCCATATTGTACAGCTCTTATGTTTTAAGGGGGGTGGAGGGACCTCATAAGTAATTTCAGAGTTTGTTTCTCCTTTATATGCCTCTGGGGTTGTAGGAGCCACCCCCCAAATCATGGCAGCCCCAATCCTTGTGAAATGTTGGTGCTTCTGTCCTGGTTCTTTTAGGTGGCTGGGCTGTGGCAGAGCCAGAGCTGATCATGGGGGCAGCCAGCCGTGAGAGTTGCTCGCAAAGCATCCAGGCAATTAAAAGCTCACCAGAGGGTTCACATGAAACCCCTTCTGCCTTGTGTCCCACTCTTAATTAGCTTCCAGAGCAAAAGGGCCACTTCAGATGCTTTGGGTCGGAGCCCCCGTTCACTTCGCTGGCCTCTGAATCTTCAGTCAAGAAAGGTGTTCGGTTTTTGCAGGGTTTTTTAGTTTTGTTTTTTTTAACTGAGTTTTGTCTCTTGAAGATATTTCTGTAAAGGAATGTGTTATATTCCCAATTGTCAACTCTTCAAAACTGGAAAGTTTTTTTGGGGTTTTTTTTTTTTTGGTGTGTTCCAGTCCTAAAATATTTCTCCAACTCAATCCTTTTTTGTATAACTTTTACTTGGCCCAGAAAAACCAAGACCCAAAGTACTGGATCACTCTGAGGTCATCGACCTAATTTTGCTGCAATCCGTATCATGCAAGTTGGGGTGTGACCTAGTCAGCTATGGAAATATCCCTTCTGCATCTGTAGCTTTTTGTATCTGTGTAAACAGCTGCACTGAGAAGTTAAAGCTCTCCTTTTCAACTTTTGATATTGTTCTAACCAAAATGTAAAACAAAATCTAGCTGTATGAACAGGTGTCTTGATTACTTTTTTTTTTTTTTTTTTTGGGGGGGGGGTAAATAAAGGGGACCAAAATGATTTTCTTCCTCTCGAGAGGGCAATAAATAATTTTTTTTTACAATGTAGAATTTGTTTCTTTTAGGTATACAAATGCTCTCAGTCCAGCCAGACACCAAGCCGAAAGGTTGTGCTGGCTGCAACCGCAAGATCAAAGACCGCTACCTGCTCAAAGCCCTGGACAAGTACTGGCATGAGGACTGCCTGAAGTGTGCTTGCTGCGATTGCCGCCTGGGGGAAGTGGGATCCACCTTGTACACCAAAGCCAACCTCATCCTGTGCCGCAGGGACTACCTGAGGTAAGAGCGGTCAGTGGGCCGTGCATGCTAGCCGTCTGCTTCACTTCACTTTCTTGATGTATAGAAGAGATTTTTAAAAACCAGAAATTGAACAGAGATCTTGTCGGGTCCTACCTTTTTTTTTTTTTTAGATTTGTTGCAGGATCTTTCATATGCTGTATTCTTTATAGAGAAATCTCTGGAATGTATAATTTACTGTTCAATATCTATTCTCATTTTTATTATATACTAGCTGATTACCCCCCGTTGCCCGGATATTTCTTTATCCCAATCGTCTGTCATTTTCAATAATTTTTACATGTCACCCATTCCTGCTCCCACACTATTTTTTTCTAGATAGTAAGTCGTATGTGTACCAAGTTTGGTTGAAATCTCTGCATGCGTTTCAGAGTTATGCTGGAACATCCATCCATCCATCCATCCGATTTTATATAGATAGATAGATATTTTTTAAGGAGAATGGTCTATAGACATCCTTTTATATTAAGGGTTTGGGATGTTTTTTAATGTCGGGTAGTCATGCGAGTTAAGCATTCTGCTTACTAGTCCAACCCCACCTCCCTTCCCCTTCAAGATTACATGACATAAGTTTCAAAACCAAGCTATTGTGTGTAAGCACAAACATGACAATGGGATGTATGTGGAAAGTTATGTCTATGCATAAGAGAGAGACTTTGAGTAGCAGACAGGCTTCTGGATGCCCTTTGTGTTTTTTTGAGAGGGGATACCATTGTGTTCAGTCTCCCCAGACTCACAAAATTGTGCTCTCCTGGTTCCCCAGAAAGGGGAGTTTAGGAGGGGGGGTTGGACAGGATTGGTGCAAGAGCAACGACCAGGTAATTTGCCAGCTGCTTCATAGAAGCACCTACATCTCTGCCACCAAACAAGACCAGACCAGTTTCTCTCCTTCTGCTTACACACCTAACATTTTGTCCAGAGACTTATCTGCATATTATAAGTTGGAAGAAGTTCAATTCAAACAGGAATTAATATTGACATAAGGTGTGCCGCTTACAGAGGGGGCTTAAAATAGCAACCCAATGTGTGCTTCCTAGTCGCTTGTGTTAGCCTGGCAGGTTGGGTACCAGATGTAGCAGTCATTCTCTCTCTCTTGACATGTACACTTCCATAGGATCCGGAATGTTGACTATCACATATTCCAAAGAAAGGAATGACTAGTTTTTTCAAAATCAAAAATATGTAAGTTCTCAGAAGGTATTATTCTCAGACTGGTGTGATGTTTAATATCCACATATGATCCTTGCAAGTTATATAGTAGTCACATTTGTACATTTAAAGTCCTTCTTCAAACAGTACTTCAGTGCGATGATTTAACAGCTTGCGATTCAGACGTTCAAACATCTGGATTTGTCTCGTAGTCTGGTCTGAGGAAAAATACCTTCTGAGCACTCAACAAATTGACTCTTACACTTCCATAAATTCTACATGTGTGCAAGGACATCTTTAGATCCATGTCCAGATTCCTGTTTGTAGTTTGGGATGGGATGTTTACTGACATAGAATGTAATCTGTCGTGAAATTCTGAGGCTCCTTCAAACCAGAATGACAGCATTATAGCCTGTGGTGGGACCCTGCTGTTCTCTTTCAGGTAAGGTCTCTAGTCCTTCAAGTGTGTTCATTCTGCTGCCCCTCAAGATCTCTCCTCGCTTCTCTCTCCTTATACATCTCCCAGAGAACTCCGTTCCTCAGATAAGTCACTCTTAACGTAACCCTTCTCCTCCACTGCCAAGTCCAGACTTCGTTCCTTTCATCTAGCTGCCCCCTATGCCTGGAATAAATTACCCGAGTTTGTCCGTCAAGCCCCTTCCCTTGTTTAAAAGCAGACTGAAAACCCACCTTTTGATATAGCCTTCAATCCTTAACCCTACTCATCTGCCCTCCAGTCCAGTCAGCAGATTAACCGTTTCCCTTAACTGTATTCCATGACATACATCCTGTTTGTCTGTTTTTCCTGTTTAGATTGTAAGCTCTTTCGAGCAGGGACTGTTTTCTTACTCTTTGACGCTGTACAGTGCTGCGTGCGTCTGGTAGCGCTATAGAAATAATTAATAATAGTAGTAGTAGTCCAGATAAAAGTACAGCAATATAATGCTTCAAAACTTGGATTTTATTATGCCTTTAAGAAGAAAAAAGTTGGGACTTTATTAGAATTATAATGGGAGATGGAGATGCAACCTGTATCTTATTATAAAAACAAGTTTTAAGATGGCTCTCCGAAAGGAAATATAGGTTGGGGTTTTTGGTTTATTTTTGTTTTGGTTTTTTTTATTGTGGAGGATTTCTAACCTTTTACTTGAAACAAATAGCAAAACCTAACTTGTTAAAGAAATTCAAAAAACCTTTTCTCTAAATGAGGAGACAACACAGTCTGCGTTCTACAAATGTTCCTTCCGTATATTCAAACATAGCCCTCTTCTGATTCTCTGGAGTAATGATTACCAGTCCTTCTTCTGCTTCTTCTCATGTTTTCTCCTGAACTTTTATTTAATAATGTGGTGGGGTTTTTTTTTTTGTGACCAGAAAACATTGCTGTGGCTAAGACATGCCTATGTTAACTGGGTGCTGTGCTTGAAGCTACCTCCAAGAGATGAGGCTGAATATTGCCTTCTTTGGGCTATAACTCAATTCTGTCTGGTCATCCCACATCTGCAACATAACACCAGGACAAGATATATTTCTCGCTATGAATGGGATCTACATTACAAACGAATCCAGCTGTGGAAAACTGCACATGGCAGAAAATAAACTCCCCCCCCCCTCTCTTTTCATGGAGACATGTGCTGAAGATTAATGAATTCAGTTGAAATGTCTGAACCTAGGCACATTCTGTCTGTCTGTCTGTCTCCCCCCCCAAAAAAAAAAAATCCAGGGCTGTTGCACCCATACCATTTGGCTACGTTGCAAAAGAGCCAGAAGTTTAAAAATTCTTTATTTGCGAAGGGTTGTTTATATTGGCAAAGTAAACCTTTTGTTCTATGGCTAGACATAGCATTTTTTCCAACAGCCAAAATAGGATTCGATTTTTGAGCATTTTTAATTTTTTTTAATTTTTTTTTTGCTCATAAGGCAAATGAGAGCTACACTACAGTTGAGGAAAGGGCTGCTAGTGTGAAAGTAGCAGAATGACGCATCTTGTGTGGTGTGTGTTTGGTTTTGGATTTTTTTTCATTTGCCAAGTATTAGTGGCCACTCGTCGACAACAAAGACTAATGGAAACAGAAGGGCATGGAAAATGGAAAGAAAATCAGAAATCTGAACTTTCATTCTTAAATTATTTTACACAGCTTTTTAGACAATACAAAGCTTCAGATAAGCCATTTTTTTTCTCTGTTACTGAAAGACATTTTTCCAGCTGTACAAAGAGATGAAGGTAGTACATTTTTATTCATGAAAACAACAAAAAAACCAACTCCAAAGTATTTCACTAAAGTAATCCCTTCAGTGATCACTTATTGACACACTGGGTGACTGATCTTAGATTTTTGTCTTAAGCTGCTTTTGGAAGGTTAATGGTAAACCTGATATTTAATTGGAATTGTGAAGGGTAAAAGCAGACATTGTGTCTTTCCTTCCGAGTCAACTGCTATCCTGAATTCACAAGCCTAAAAGATGTGGAATGGAGAGATGGCCTTCATGTTACACAATTTCTAAGGATGTAGAGCTGATAATTTAAAGCCAGATTCTATAAACTGTGCCTAAACAGGCAGCTGCCGACAAAAATAGCTGTCTATCACTTAAAACTACATAAATAAAACCAGACAGACCTACAACGCATTCCGAAAATCTATCAAAACAACTCTGTTTAACAAATTCATCACCTAAACAGACCAATCCGCGCTCACTACGCTTTTTCCCCCTACAAACCCGAAGCAATTCCTACCCCTCTCACTTTCCCTCTCCCTTTCAACCCCTCTTACATTCCCTCCCCTACAACACTTTTCTTCTGTAACATTCCCCTCATGCATTTGTAATTCGCTGAATGTCCAGCCTTCTTTCGATGTGAACCGCCTAGAAGTCGACTGACTATAGCGGTATAGAAAAATAAAGTTATTATTATTAAAAATATTGGTAGGCTACCAGAAAACTTTGGCGTCTGCAGTGTGGGCTAGGGTTTTACTGGCCTACCTTTGAGAATCGCGTCTAAGAGCACCCAAGGTCATCTCTGCTCCTAACCACACCTGCTTTGACTTTGGACACCGTTTGAGACTCGGGTATATCGGGCATCAGTGCATCTAGACAGAAAGAGTTATGTTGCTCCAAGGGCCCACTTTTTGGATAGGAGACTCTTGCTAACCCCATAACCTGTTACTGTAATTGCTGCAGATGGATTAGAACCAGGGGGGGGGGGGGGGGGGTGAATGTGTAGAGTGTCTGTTGGCTATGACCTTGATAGGGGGGGTGTAGAGTGTCTGTTGGCTATGACCTTGATAGGGGGGGTGTAGAGTGTCTGTTGGCTATGACCTTGATAGGGGGGTGTAGAGTGTCTGTTGGCTATGACCTTGATAGGGGGGGTGTGGTGTGTCATGCTGTGTATTTTCTTGTACAAAAAAGGAAAATGGTGTGTGGAGAGTAGCGCATTTAGTACAGAACTGTCTTGGCTGCTTGGATCCTTTCTAGTGGCCTTTGTTATGTATCGCATTGCTTGTTTCACCTGGTTGTATTGGCATTTTAGGTATGTGTTCTCTTTACCACTTTCAATAAACACAATTAAAAAAAAAAAATAGATGCCTCCTTTGATGCGGTTACTTCACCTGCTGGTTACTTAATCTACCGGTGCCTACTTTTTTATTTATTTTTTTTTTAATTTGGTTTTTAACAGCGTGGAGGACCTCTCATATACTGACAGACTGAAAAAGCTAGGGCTTTTCTCCCTGGAAAAGCGGAGACTTAGAGGAGACATGATAGAAACCTTCAAGATCATGAAGGGCATAAAAAAAATAGACAGGGACAGATTTTTCAAATTAAGGGGATCAACAAGTACAAGGGGGCATTCAGAGAAACTGAAAGGGGAGAGGTTTAGAACAAACGCCAGGAAGTTCTTTTTCACACAGAGGGTGGTGGATACATGGAACGCGCTACCGGAGGATGTGATAAACAGGAGCATGCTACAGGGGTTCAAAGAAGCTTTGGATAGGTACTTGGAGGACAAAGGGATTGAGGGGTACAGATAAGAGTAAAGGTAGATTATAGGGATGGGATTAGAGGTAGGTTACAAAATTAATCAGGGACCACTGTTCAGGCACTAGGCCTGATGGGCCGCCGCGGGAGCGGACCGCTAAGCAAGATGGACCTCTGGTCTGACTCAGCGGGGGCAACTTCTTATGTTCTTAGTCAATTAAAAGCAATTAAGTTTTGCAGCAGTATAGTGCCTACCGCACCTAACCTATGGTGCCATTTATTGAATCGGTAGCTTCCCAGGTCTGGGGAAGGGAGAGTTCTGAGAGGTGTCGTTGGGTCACGTAACTTGCCTATGCTTTTCTTAAAAAGGACTTTGACATTTTGCCAGTTGCTTTCATGTCGAAAAGGAAACGTAATATCCTGACCAGTAACATGAAGTATTCAAGACAGTAAAATGCCATACAGGTGTGAGGGTTTAAGCTGGGCTTTATGTGGCTTATGTACCTTCTGTAAGTATCTTGAAGCCAGAGTTGGGAGATATCAACGTATGTACGTGCTGGTCTAATTAGGGGAAGCCTAACTAAGATGGCATCAAAAACATGGTGCTTAGAATTCCTAAGGTCAAAGTAGGCATGATTGATGCTGGAAACGACCTTATGTGTTCTAAGGTAGGTGCCGGAAATCTAGGCCTTTAAAACCCTAGTCTACATTTCTAGCGCCTATCTTTGACAAAAGCTGTGATTCTGCAAATAGCACCCTTGTGTGATTCACACGTGATTGGCCACTTTTTTAGGTGGCCACCGATTAACGACACTGTTTACTGAATCAGGCCCATACTGTGGCTCTGTGGAAAGGCAGTGATAAAATACAAATACATAGTTAACACATTGACAAACTGAACAGTTTACGTTTACTTAAATGAAAGACATTAGGGAAAATCTTAAGCTGAATATGTATCTTAGTTACACTAAAGATCACCTTTCTTCAAACAGTGTTTTGGTTTCTTAATCGAGCAAAATTAGCTGAAACGGAGAAACAAAATTAGCAAATGAATTGCCAGTTGTGGTGGTGCGTGACTATTGAGAGCAGGTCAAAACTAAGTCACTGGACACACATAATTTGACTGAAACTAAAGACCTCGGAGGTTTTATTTGCTTCTGTCGTGACAAAATGATTAAAATAGAGCACTAGCTCCAACCTAGAGATGGAAGATAAAATTGAGACTCTCCACTGAGATTGAAATATAGGAAACGTTTTGCCAATTTAATTCTGTTGTGACTTTCTTCAGTTGGTTATTTACTTCTGAGATTCGTTTTGGATTTGGAACACCAGTGGACTCCATGTTGGGATGCGAAAACCTTTTTCTGCCCAGAAGCTACATGTTTTGAACCTGGGATTAACCAAATAAACATGTTCAAGCGGAATTCCTTATGTAACTGACTTGTAATTCAGATGATATTTTATCCAGGAATGTTACATAATTTTTCCTATCCTGTCCCCGTGAGTTCTTTTCCTGTCCTTGTCCCATCCCTGCAAGCTCTGTCCTCATCTGCACAAGCCTCAAACACTTTAAAATCGTAAATGTTCAAGGCTTGTGCAATTTTAAGGCATGACCACTGAGAGCAACAAACCTCGCGGGACGGGACAGTGAAATTGAGTTCCTACGGGGATGGGGACAAATTTCTTTTCAATAGTTGCCGCTCAATTTTGGAATACTCTTCCAGCTCCAGTAGACCGCTTCAAAGGCCTTCTTAAGAGCCAGTCAACCTTTTCAAAAGAAACAAAATACAGCGTTCCCCTTCCTTACGTTCTCTCCTTATCTATTTTCTATCCTATATTAATTATATTTCCTCCCCATCTTCCTTGTTTCGTGTTAGTCTAGTCTTATGTTCTATATTAGTTAAGCCATTTGCTTAAGTTGGTTTATGCTTTTTTTTAATTGTTGGTGTTTTTACTTTTATTTTTGTATTCGTACAGTATATTTTATCTCTAACTCGCTTAGAAGTTGTATAAATGATAGAATCAAATTTTAATAACTTGAAACGTGTTCCTGTGTCATTCTCTATTACATAAATTGGTTCCTTATCAAGGATCAGCTGATGTAGGCTTTTTTTTTTAAAAGCAGGACTGGAGTGACGGAGGGGATCAGCATGGGGAATAAGGACAGGTTCTGCTGACAATACTAGTACCATCAAAATATGTGAGCTGGGTGAAGCTGGCCAGCGCTGGACGATAACACTAAACAAACACTAACTTTTTCCACAAAAATAAACTGAAGTGAACATTGTTTTTAATTGTTTCACTTCAAAGGAAAGAACATCCCTCCCACATATTCTGTCTCAGTAGATGGTGTGTGCCATTTTCAACTTGTAGCACAAAACACATTTCATTGCAGTTATTAAAACACGAGTCTGTAGGTTTTTGTATTACTGATTTAAAACCAGCATTAGGAATTTGATTTCATATCTTCAAACCTTCCTAGTCTTTATCAATTTCCAAGATAGTTCCACCCTTCTGTCATCTGGTGGCCATTTGCAAATCGCTTTGCACAAATATGACTTCTGGTGCATGTTCATCGTCGCACATTTGCATCCACATCTCTGCCAGGTATTTCCTTCTTGCCTGGTATCTGGTCACCTTGGCTCGTGTGGAATGGGACACACTCGCAATTTCATAAGCATTCCTTTAGAGAGCGTAGAAGAACCTGAATCCAATCTGCATGTTAAGAAAATGCTCACTTTGAGGGTTTCTTTTGAAACTGGGTAAGAAGGCTTGGTGGCTTTTGCTTTTGTGGTGCCTGTCTGTTGTTTAAATAGCTTTTTGTATGCCTTTATTTTATGGGACGCTTTGTCCACTATTAATGTTACTAGCCGTATTTACTTTAACCCTGGGCTTTTGCCATTAACATGTTGGGTTTCCCTATTTAGTAACTTCTAGGGATTATACCACTGCTTCATTCCCTCATTCTTAAACACTTCCATACCTGGTCCAGTCTTAATGTGCATTTGCTGTTTTATATTTGCAACTAGGGAAGTTTAACTTCTCCAGCCCCTCTTGCTTAAGGGAAGGTTATACATTATACATTTTCCATTATATGTTAATGCCAGTCCAGATATGGGGCCTTTTTGTACTATGCCTGTCTTGTACAATTACCTTCTTTAATCTTGTGAACCTTCTTTTTGAGAATTTTGAGAGCTGATTTTCATATAAGCAGCCACTTTTATTCCTATAGGTTCTTTGTGAAAGAGCATCCCTGGCAACCAGAACCCTTTCTGTAAAAAGTAAGAACATAAAGATTTGCCACTGCTGGGTCAGACCAGTGGTCCATCGTGCCCAGCAGTCCGCTCAAGCGGCGGTCCTTAGGTCTAAGATCAGTGCCCTATTTGAGTCTATCCTTGTGTATGTTCTATTCCAGTAGGAACTTAGCCAACCTTGTCTTGAATCCCTGCAGGGTGCTTTCCCTATAACAGCCTCCGGAAGAGCGTTCCAGGTTTCTACCACTCTCTGAGTGAAGAAGAGCTTCCTTACGTTTGTACAGAATCTTTTCCCTTTTAACTTTAGCGAGTGCTCTCTCGTTCTCTTCACCTTGGAGAAGGGTGAACAGTCTCTTTCTCTACTAAGTCAATTCCCTTCAGTATCTTGAATGTTTCGATCATGTCCCCTCTGTCTCCTCTGTTCAAGGGAGAAAAGGCTCAGTTTCTCTAGCCTCTCGTTGTAGGGCAACTCCCCCAGTCCCTTAACCATTTTCGTCGCTCTTCTCTGGACCCTTTCGAGTAGTACTATGTCCTTTTTCATGTACAGCGACCAGTGTTGGATGTACCATGGCCCAGTGTAACGGCATGATAACCTTTTCAGATCTGTTCGTGATCCCCCTTCTTAATCATTACTAGCATTCTGTTTGCCCTTTTCGCTGCGCATTGCATGGACGGTTTCAGTGACTTGTCGGAGAGAGCGGGAACTCGAAGGCCTTGAGCATGCGCAGATGCTCAAGGCCCAGCAAAAAGGACTACAGATCTTCGGGCACCGGCATGTCCTGTGTGTTGGTGCCGGGTGCCAGATGGAGGGTAAGTGAAGTGTTCGGGTGGGTGGGCAGTGCCAGATCGCGGCGTGGAGGGTGCCAGATCGCGGGGAGAGGCGCTCGTACATCGAGGCAAGCTCGATTTGCGAGGCACCAATTTTGCGAATGTTTTGCTCGTCTTGCAAAACACTTGCAAACCGGTGCACTCGTAAACTGAGGTACCACTGTATTCCTGAGTGTGTTGCTTCGGATTTTAATGTGGCCAAGGTGTGTCTGCTGGCATTGTAATGATTTTGAATAATTATCTGCAGAGTTGATCACCTCACTTGCTGAATATTCCCAGTGTTCAGTTTTGTGTGTGTGTGTGGGGGGGGGGGCAGAACTCTGTCACCCAGAAACTCTGAACTGACTATGCAGTTGACCTCAGCTCCACAGGAGTTATATATCACAATAGGCTTTTTTTTTTTGGGGGGGGGGTGCGAGGTACTGCTACTTTTTGAGCTTTCTAGTTGTGTTCTCTTGTTTTCACATCATCTTGTCCCACTTCTAAAATTTCAGCTTTCATTTTAAAATGTGAAGGGATTTTTGGGGGGCTGAAGAAACCGCAAAGGTGATTTAAGGATAAAATATTTACTAATTGCTTCATCTCTGAGCAATGCCAGAGACTGTTTAAGCATTTGGATCTGAGATTAGCACTGTTCTACTTAATTTGACTTTTAAATCCCGTATCTCTTAAAGATCAAGAGAAATACACCTGGTTTGTCTGGTGCCTGAGAAATGAGGTGAAGCCTGGAAATATCTGTTTTTTTTTACTCCTGATAGCTGATTGGAAAGCAGCTAGAATTATGTGACAGTCCAGGAGATGGATTCCCTATGGAACAGATTTGGAAGCAGGACCATGGAAATATCTCTGATCTCTGGCCACTTTAAATGCTCAGGCTTGCTTCCTGAAACTTGGATTTGAATTTAACTTCTTGGTGGCTTTGCAGGAAGAGGCATCTAATCTCTTTGCTGACTGTTGAATACTATGGATTTTTCTGTGGGAGGCTATTAATTTGAGATTTTGAAAGCAATATGTGGAGTGTTTGAATCAGCATAATGAATACTTGCTGGTCTGTAGTGCTGTTTTAAGTGTTCTCTGTACTAGTGATTCTCTCCTCTTTGGGTCTTTCAAGGGTGTCAAACCTTTAGCTAACAGAAGTGGACACACTCACTAAGCATTTTCCCCCCAGAGTCCAGTGGCCTTGACATGTTTTGGGGCACTATTTGCTTGACCCTCTTTTAAGAAATAATGGCAAACTGTATGCAATACAGTCCAAAGATCAAGAAAACCCTAAAGCAGCCTAAGGTTTGCACTCTATGGTTCTTAAGCACAAAAGCTCTGGTAATGCTTGGAATTTTGCCTCTTGGGGAAGGAAGCTGAGGCGCGAAGCGTGTTGGTGTTGCCATTAACTGTGTTCCAAACTTCAGGCGTTGCTTTTTACCATGCATTATTGTAATGCATGTTAACTGAGCAATGCTTTCCTGCCCCAGCCTGCGTAAACATAAAATACATGTTAGATATTTAAGGTGAGATTTCATGCAGTCTCCCCACGCCCCCCTCCCCAGCTCTTGCTAGTTAGTACCTGTTAACTCCTGCTTTACACACCTATTAAGCATGTAAATTTATAGAATAATGGTGTTTGTCTGCACACACATGGCATTCTGACACTTATGGAAACAAAAAGAATTGTAGCAAGAGATTTTTCTTGATGCAGGCTTTTATTCAGTCTATTTTTGCAAATTCAGGAAAAATCCACCTATGCTGAAAAGGACCCAGCACGGTCCATGTTTCAACAAACACATCTTCCTCAGGGGTCCTATAAATATGAATCCATGTGTGTGTGAGCAAACATGTCTGATAGTGATAAAATGATGTATTAATGAAAAGTATACGGAGAAAAGCTGAATAGAAGTATGGACCGAGGTCGGTGATAAGATTGGAATATGTGTATGATGAAAAAGGTTTTTTTTTTTTAATGAATCCTTGTTTGTCTTAAGTGATACTTTTGTCAAATAGGTCCTACTTGGTGTTTGTAAGGGATACTTTAGGTCAGGGGTGTCCAATGTCTGTCCTCGAGGGCCGCAGTCCAGTCGGGTTTTCAGGAGTTCCCCAATGAATATGCATTGAAAGCAGTGCATGCAAATAGATCTCATGCATATTCATTGGGGAAATCCTGAAAACCCGACTGGACTGCGGCCCTCGAGGACCGACATTGGACACCCCTGCTTTAGGTGATCCCAGAAGTGGCCGAGAGGGTATTAGCTTGGTGGCGTGATACAGGCCTAGGTTAAGTTGTGAAAACTAGACAAATGTGGGCTAATGCAAGTGATATTGGGTTAAATAGAAGTGATAGGAATTGGTAACGGAGTGAATATTAGAGACGGCTTAAAATCACAGATGAAAAAATGAGAACAATTTAAAAGAATGAGAGAGACGAGGATAATATAAGTTATGCTGGCACAAACATCCAAAAGGAAGAGATCAAAAGGCATGTCTAATAAATATCATGGTAATATGTGGAAACAAAAATATAAAGGAAAAAGTGTACTTTTTTTTTTTTATTAGACTAACTTACCCTCCCTTTTACAAAGCTATGAGCTTCTGAGCTAATAATAATAATAATAGTTTAATACCGCCATGGCCGGCGATAAAGCCTAATGTGGCTTCATAAAATGGGGGGGGAGGGGTTAGTGTAGTTTTATAGTTAGCTTTTGAAGGTAACCCCTTCTTCTTGTAAGTTAGTCCAATATAAAAGGTGGTAATTTTTTCCTCCATGTTACTTTGAAGATTGGACAAAATGCGGCCACTGTAACATTTCACTCACTAAATATCACAAATGGCATTTGATTTGGTTCTGAAATATATGAGCAGCCAGCATAATCGGAGAATTGTTTCAGTGATTAATATTTAGTGACGTACGTGAGTTTCTGGGTAGATTATAATTTTGGAAGGCAGAGTAGATGAGATGTCGGTGTATTAGAAACTGGCCTGGAGAGCAGAATCTGCAATACAGACGTTTGTACCAGATCCGGTGCGCATTAAAACCTCATTAATGGGTTTCTTCAGCTTTTTCTCTATCTGTGCCAAAAAAAGCTGTCAGGCTGTCCTTGGTCCTCTCAAATTGCCTTATTTTAATACCTCTAAGAGGGGCATGAGTGACCCCCCTCCCCCCCCCCCACACACACACACGCTCACTCCCCAGTTGCTATTGCAAATGGCACTGGAAGATCAAGGTCAGAAACCATCAGCAAATAAGTTAAATATTGAAAGACAAAAATTATATCAAAACTGTCCCAAGGCAAAAAAGGAGTCCGCAGTCAGAAGACAAACAGTATGGTTTAAAAAAAAAAATAATAATAATAATAATTTTTTTTTTTTTTTTTTTTTAACCATACTGTTTGTCTTCTGACTGCAGACTCCTTTTTTGCCTTGGGACAGTTTTTTTTTATTTATTTATTTCATTTTACAATAACATATCAAGTATCCACTTGTACAGAAAGGTAAAGTCAAGCCAAAATCAAATGTAATACAATATGATACTAGACAGATAATCAAATAATCTGCTATCTTAAAAGAAATATATATAAAGCTTAACTTTAACTCAAGTCCTCTAAATAAGGAAAGCAAAATGTAGAATCAGCGAGTATAATATACATTCATTTTAATATTTTTCCCTTTTATCCCACCCATATGTGTTTTCCCTTATTTGTTTTTCAATCTGCTCAAATATATTGTAAATTCTCCCCCTACTTACCCTAATGTTTCCGATTTGTCCTGTAATGAAATTGTTTTGTCGTGTTTGTTTGTTTTTTTGAAAATTTTATATATTGTAATTTTAAACTTGTGTTAATCGCTTTGAAATTGATAAAGCGATCAATCAAATATATATTAAACTTGGAAACTTGGATTACAAAATAAAATGAAGACTAAAGGTTGTATATGCTGAGAAGGTAATCAACAATCAATGAGTACTCAAATTCCTTCTCCTTTTTTCAGAGAAGCCATTGACAAGAAGGTTGTAAGTTGGCTAGGATCAAAGAATACATATTTTTGCATATGGTAAATTATCACACATTTACATGGGTGACGAAGAAAAAAGGTTGCTCCAAGAGCGATAACTCCTGGCTTTAACAACAAAAATTCACGTCAACATTTCTGTGTATCTCGTGACAGATCTGGAAACATTTGTATCTTATACCCAAGAAAAACTTTCTGTTTATTTTTGAAGAAAAGTTTCAGTAACCAATTTTTATCAGGTGATAAGGCCACTGTAAGCAAAAGTGTTGCGGACACGGCTACCTCCTGGTCTGAAAGTTCCAACACCTTGGAAATATTAAGCGACTGTTGACCTTCTTCCATTAATTTTTCTTCCCTTTTAATAGGTAGATAATACACTTGAGTGAATGGAGGTATTAATTCCTCGGTAATTTCCAGAACTTCCTTTAGGTAACGTTTTAACATGTCTCTAGGGGTTACTTCGGCAACCCTGGGAAAGTTAGCCTTGGGACAGTTTTGATTCTGTTTCTTATATGATGCTGGTTTGTCTGCTGGTGCCCTTTGCAGTAACTGCAGCAGAAGGGCAAAAGCAACCTGGGACCACAGCTGCTGCTCTAAAGAATTAGCAAGAGGGAGGTTTTCAATATTTATTTAACTGAACCAGCATCATTGTGCATAAGGGGGTTTGGGTTTTGTTTTGGTTTTTTACTTGCATGATTTTTTTACAAAGACACAGATCGGGTCCAACAATCCGTAACTAAACCACCTCTTCCCTCCCCTCCCCACTCCCTCTATGCCCAAAGCATGGGCCTCTGCTTACAAAGGAGTTCCCTGTGACTCATCTGAGTCAAATCACATAACTGATACTTCCGGACCAATAAGACAAAGAACCAAAATAAGAACTGCAAATCTGTCATTTCTGTTATTAATTTTTAATAAAGATTATAACAAAAATCTTATACACAAATACAGGATGTCTGGTGCAGTACTCGGAGAGACCCCCCCAGGAAAGATACCTGGTCGACAAGTCGATGAAGCTGTCCGCGCAATGCACGGCGGCGGCGAAAAGGGTGAACAGAATGTTAGGAATGATTAAGAAGGGGATCATGAACAGATCGGAGAAAGTTTTCATGCCACTGTACCGGGCCGTGGTACGCCCCCACCTGGAATACTGCATCCAGCACTGGTCGCCGTACACGAAGAAGGACATGGTACTACTCGAAAGGGTCCAGAGAAGAGCGACTAAAATGGTTAAGGGGCTGGAGGAGTTGCCATACAGTGAGAGATTAGAGAAACTGGGCCTCTTCTCCCTTGAAAAGAGGAGACTGAGAGGGGACATGATCGAAACATTCAAGGTACTGAAGGGAATAGACTTAGTAGATAAAGACAGGTCGTTCACCCTCTCCAAGGTAGGGAGAACGAGAGGGCACTCTCTAAAGTTGAAAGGGGATAGATTCCGTACAAACGTAAGGAAGTTCTTCTTCACCCAGAGAGTGGTGGAAAACTGGAACGCTCTTCCGGAGGCTGTTATAGGGGAAAACACCCTCCAGGGATTCAAGACAAAGTTAGACAAGTTCCTGCTGAACCAGAACAAATGCAGGTAGGGCTAGATTCAGTTTGACCTACTGGCTGCCGTGGGAGCGGCCTGTTGGGCACGATGGTCTGACCCAGCAGCGGTAATTCTTGTGTTCTTATGTTCTAATCTCCATAACCATAAAATTATGTGAAGCAAAATGCCACTGCTTTGAAAGATAGCTTAGCTCCTGCCAGTTTACTCTCATAAAACAACACGCTCATTTACATTATTGAGGTGAGTTATTTAGCACATGTTATAAACTACAAAAGATCGCAGAAAGAGGAAGACGGGTAAAAATATATAGAAACGTTGAGAGGCTGCTCAAGCAGTCAGGAAAGCAGAGATCCAAATGGAAGAAAAAATAGCTGATATGGTAAGATGGGGAGACAAAACATTTTTTTTTTTATATGATAGTAATAGGAAGACGTGCAAAAGTGGCCTTGTGAGACTCAAAAGTCAAGGGGAGAAATATGTAGAAGCAGATTAAGAAAAGGCTAAATTGCTTAACAAATGTTTCTGTTGTGTTCATGGCTGAAGCGCCGGGAGCAGGGCCGCAGAAGACAAACATGACTAGGGATGGAGGAGTGGTAGACACTAGTGCTGCCTGATTCAGGAAAAAAAAATTTCAATTCGATTCAGCCTATTGAATCAATTTTTCAGTTTGATTTTCCTGCCCAATTGGGTGTTTTTATAAAACATCCTGGTGGGTTTATTTTATAGCCTCTTCACCCCCTTTGCCTTCTCCTAACCACACTGGCACTGTGGTGTAAACAAAATAAACAAACAAAAAAGACTTTTCCTGTTAAAACCTAGTTCACGTTTGCGGTCCAACACCAGCTCTGGAAGGATACACATTTCAAATCTGACGTATTGTAATCGGAAAAAACAGAAAATAAAATTATTTTTTCTATCTTTTGTCGTCTGGTCAATAATCAAATCTTGTTGGTCCCAGGCTCTGGTTGTCTTCTGATAACTTGCTTGCCAGAGTCTCCTTCTTTTCTTCTTTCTCCATGCTAACCATCTATCTTCTATCTCTGTCCTCCCTGGAGGTCTGGCATCTTTCCTTTTTTTTCGTCTCCATCCACAGATCCACCTTTTCTCAACTACCCTTTCATCCAGCATCTCTCCCTCCTTTCCCACCACCCCAGGGTCCACCATCTCTCCTTTTCTGTTCCCAACTACCCTCCTATCCAGTATCTCCTCCACACCATCCCTTGTGTCCAACTTCTCTCCCTTTCTGTTCTTTCCCTCAATCCCATTATCCACTATCTCTTTCCCACTCCTCTGTTTTTAAACCCATTATTTATTTCCCCCCAAAGTCTGGCACATGCACGTATCTTTGAACACTCCCCCTGAAGGCTTGTGTCCCCCCCACCCCACTCCCCCTCCGGAAGGCCTGTGTGTTTCCCTCTGGCCTCCCGCACCTCCCTTTATCTGATTGCAGCAGAGAGCAGCCTGCAGAAAGGATCGCTGGTACTTTAGCGATCCTTGCAGGTTGTCATAGGCTTCAGGAGCTGTCATCCTTCTGCCGCGGTCCCGCCCCTCCTCTGACGTCAGACAGGATCGCAGCAGAGGGACGACAGCTCCGGATTCCTATGGCAACCTGCAAGGATCACTAAAGTACCAGCGATCCTTTCTGGAGGCTGCTCTCTGCTGCAATCAGGTAAAGGGAGGTCAGGGGGGAAGCCGGACACTGCAGCACTTCCCGACTGACCCTCCCCCCTCACCCTCTATAGCAGGAGCGGTAGCACCGGCCAGCAAGAGGCAGCGCTACTGATCCTGCTTTAGGGGATGAGGGGTAGGGGCAGACAGTGAATCGGGAGGCCGTTTTTTTTTTGTTGTTGTTGTTTTGAATCAATTCAACTGAAATGAATCGGTGAATCGATTTGAATCGGGCAGCATTAGTAGACACTGATTTTCAGAGGATTGTGTTCGTGAAGCGTTAACTAAATTTAAAGGTAGACAAAGCGATGGAGTTGGATGGTGTACATCTGAGGGTGCTGAAGGAATTTGGGGAAATTTTTGTGGCTTTGCTGACTGAAATTTTCAATGCTTCTCTAGAGTCAGCTACCAGAGGACTGGAGAAGGGTGAATGTGGTCCCTCTCCACAAAAGTGGAAGTAAGGAAAAATTAGGGAATTATAGGCCAGTAAGTCTGACTTCTGTGGTGGTAAGCAAATTAATGGAAATGCTTTTAGAACAGAGAATAGTGAAGTTTCTGGAATCCAGTGGATTATAGGACCAGAGGCAACACGGATTCAATAGAGGTAGGTCTTGTCAGACAAATCTGACTTTCTTTGACTGGGGACAAGAGAATTGGATAAAGGATATGTGCTAGATGTGATGTATTTAGGTTTTAGCAAGGCCTTTGACAGTGTTCCACACAGATGTCTATATTAGAGTGCCCTCGGGATGGGTCCCAAGTGACAAGCTTGGTCAAAAACTGGTTGAGTGGAAGACGACAGAGGATAATGGTTAACCGAGATCGCTCCGAGGAAAGGATGTTACCAGTGGTGTCTCTTTCGAGGTTCTGTTCTGTTGGGCCTGTTCCTTAACATTTTTATAAGCGATATTGCTGAAGGGCTATCGGGTAAGATTTGCCTCTTTGTGGATGATACCAAAATCTGCAATACAGTAGATATCCCAGACGGTGTGAATAACATGAAGAAAGACCTAGTGAAGCTTGAAGAATGGTCTGAAATTTGGCAGCTAAAATTTATAAGGTTATGAATTTGGGATGCACAAACCCAAAGGAATAGTACAGTTTAGACTTTAGAGGATGAAGAACTTGTGTACGACAGAAGAGTGGGACTTGGGTGTGATTGTATGTGATGATCTTAAGGTGGCCAAACAGATTGAAAAGGTGACGGTGAAAGCTAGAAGGATGCTAGGGTGCATAGGGAGAGGTATGGCCAGTAGGAAAAAGGATGTATTCATGCCCTGTAATAAGACTCTGAGACCTCATTTAGAATATTGTATACAATTCTGGAGACCACACCTTCAAAATTATATAAAGGATGGTGTCTGTCCAGAGGAAGGCCACTAAAATGGTGCATGGCCTTAATCATATGTCTACTTTTGGAGGAAAGGTGGGAAAGGGGAGATATGATAGAGATGTTTAAATACCTACACAAATGCGCATGAGTCGAGCCTTTCATTTTGAAAGGAAGCTCTGGAATGAGAGGGCATAGGATGAAGTTAAGAGGTGATAGGTTCTGGAGTAATCTAAGGAAATACTTTTTTTATAGAAAGGGTTGTAGATGCATGGAACAGTCTCCTGGAAGAAGAAATAGAGACAGACTGTCTGAATGCAAAAAAGCCTGGCATACACATGGGATCTCTTAGAAAGGGAGAAACATGATGGTAGATAAAGGCCACATGGTCCATCCAGTCTGCCCATCCGCAGTAACCATTATCTCTTCCTATGTTTCTATATCAAAAATAAGAATCTCAACTTGCCAAAGAAATAGAATGCCAAATTATCACAGCCCAAAACTGCCAGACTGGATGCCACCAAAATGCATAACCCAGAGATATGTTCTCTTTACATTTCATATATGAAGCTATGACTGATACCTACCTTTTAAGGCCTGCTAATTTGAGACACATCAGGACCTTGTATGGAGTTTCTCTTGGAAGAGAATATTCTAATGTTACCTGAATTCTATCACTCTGGCTTCCACATTCTGTCAGCACTTGAAAATTAACTGCCACTCCTTTTTCTATAGCAGAGAAGCATAAAAAGGGAAATGTTGTTTTTTGTTTTTTTTTACAGAGTCCAAAAAGGAACTCGCTTGTTTCACCCTACTCCTCAGCTTAACCGCTAGTTTTAAGGTAGCAACACCAATGTCTCAGTCGTGCAATTAAAAAAATGTTTGTTAAGTCTAGGTATCGGCACCCAAGAGAAAGATCTAGGTATCATCGTAGACAATACGCTGATATCTTCCACCTAATATGCAGTGGTGATTAAAAAAGCAAATAGGATGCTAGGAATTATTAGACCAGGGATGGTAAATAAGACCAGGAAAATTATGATGCCTCTATATTGCTCCATGGTGTGACCTCACCTTGAGTATAGAATTCATATCTCAAAGATATGGTGGAACTAGAAAAGATTCCAATAAGAATCATATGAGGAAAGACTAAAAAGGTTAGGGCTCTTCAGCTTGGAAAAGAGACAGCTGAGGGGAGATATGATTGAAGTCTACAAAATCCTGAGTGGAGTAGAACGGGTACAAGTGGATCGATTTTTCACTCCGTCAAAAATTGCAAAGACTAGGGGACACTCAAAGTTATTGTGTTCACCGAGGATCGCTGCAAAAAGTGTAGATTGTTCATGTAATACTATTTCTCTCAACCTAAACACCTTATCTAAGATTGACAGCACTTCCCAGATAAAGATAATACACTTAACCCAGGCATGCAGGTATCTCCTCCCTCTTTTTTTTTTTTTTTTTTTTTTTTAAACTTTATACAGATGTCAACGGGAAGCTCATCTCATGAAACTGAGGTACTGTTGGATGAATGGGCTTCAGAAGCGCCAAAATGGTTAACATTTTTAAGACCTCAAACTCGGAAAAGAAACATGAAGGTATTTAAGATTGCATAGATTAGGGTTGATTTTTAAGATTTAAACATACAATTAAACTCTAAAAATTGCACTTGCCATGTTTGTTGAAAACTAATTTTTAATTTGTACAATAGTGTCTTTTAAACAATCATATGCTCCACACACACACCCCCCCCTCACATAGAGCAACTGTTCAGAATGAATTGCAGCCTCAGTTTGTGTGGCGATCCTCGACCTGGTACTCACCAACGGGGAAAGCGTTTCAGAGGTCTCAGTAGGAGATACGCTAGCCTCCAGCGACCACAATATAGTATGGTTCAACCTTAGGAAAGGCTTCCCTAGATCAAACACGAAAACAAAGGTACTCAATTTCCGGGGCACAGACTTCGCACGCATGGGAGATTTCGTCCATCAGACGCTGCAGGACCAAGCGGAGACCGATGATGTAGAAGCTAAGTGGTTAACACTGAAATCAACCATACATGAAGCAACTAGCCGCTTCATAAAATCAGTAAATAAACGACAAAGAAACAATAAACCCCAATGGTTCACCGCGGAGATCTCGCACCTCATTAAGGAGAAGAAAAAAGCGTTTCTCTCCTACAAGCGCACAGAGAAAAGAGAGGTAAAAGTAGAATATAGGACCAGGTCTACAGCGGTCAAAATGGCAGTTAGGGAGGCAAAACTTCAAGTGGAAGAAATTCTGGCAAAAAACATTAAAAAGGGGGACAAATCCTTCTTCAGGTATATTAATGACAGAAAAAGGAACACAGGCGGGATAGTACGCCTTAGAAGACCGGACGGAAGTTACGTGGAAGTAGATTCCGATAAAGCCGAACTACTGAATGAATACTTCTGCTCAGTCTTCACCTGTGAGGCACCGGGACACAGTCCCCATTTGAAGGCAACACAAAGCACAGAAGACCCGTTTCAGAATTTTGAGTTCACACCAAGTGAAGTTTACAGTGAACTGGCAAGACTCAAGGTGAACAAAGCCATGGGACCAGACAATTTGCACCCAAGAATGCTCAGAGAATTGAGCGATGTCCTGGCGAAACCGTTGGCTGAGCTATTCAATCTCTCCCTAAGTAAGGGGAAAGTTCCCCTGGACTGGAAATTAGCTAATGTCGTTCCTCTGCATAAAAAGGGTTGCAGGGCAGAGGCTGCGAATTATAGACCGGTGAGTCTCACATCAATAGTGTGCAAACTCAAGGAAACACTAATTAAAAGCAAATTGGACACGATCTTGAATGAAGGGAATCTTCGGGATCCCAGTCAGCATGGATTCACCAAGGGTAGGTCCTGCCAATCCAATCTCATCAGCTTCTTTGACTGGGTAACAAGAAAGTTGGACTTGGGAGAGTCTTTGGACGTCGTGTACCTGGACTTCAGGAAAGCTTTTGACAGTGTCCCACACCGCAGGCTGCTAAGCAAGATGGAATCGATGGGGTTAGGAGAGACACTAACTGCATGGGTCAATGATTGGCTGAGTGGCAGACTTCAGAGGGTGGTGGTTAATGGTACCCTCTCTAAAACATCCGAGGTGACCAGTGGAGTGCCGCAGGGCTCGGTCCTGGGTCCACTCCTTTTCAACATATTCATAGGGGATCTGACTCAAGGGCTTCAAGGTAAAATAACACTATTCGCCGATGACGCCAAACTATGTAATATAGTAAGTGAATGCAGTTTACAGAATTATATGGCGCAGGACCTGCTTACATTGGAAAGTTGGTCCTCAACCTGGCAGCTAGGCTTCAATGCTAAGGTCATGCACCTCGGAAGCGGAAATCCATGCAGGACGTACTTCTTGAACGGAGAAACTTTAACTAGGACTTCAGCAGAACGAGATTTAGGAGTAATCATCAGTGCAGACATGAAAACTGCCAATCAAGTGGAGAAGGCTTCATCTAAGGCAAGGCAGATATTGGGTTGTATCAATAGAAGTTTCGTCAGCCGAAAGCCTGAAGTCATAATGCCATTGTACAGGGCCGTGGTGAGACCTCATCTGGAGTACTGTGTGCAATTCTGGAGGCCACATTACAGTAAAGATGTGCGCAGAATTGAATCGGTTCAACGGACGGCCACCAGGATGATCTCGGGGCTCAAGGGTCTCTCGTACGAAGAGAGACTAAACAAATTGCAGCTCTACACTCTTGAGGAACGTAGGAAGAGGGGAGACATGATCGAAACATTTAAGTACCTCACGGGACGTGTCGAAGTGGAAGATGATATTTTCTTTCTCAAGGGACCCTCGGCCACCCGCTCAAACTCAGGGGCGGAAAATTTCATGGCGACACCAGAAAGTATTTCTTCACAGAGAGAGTGGTTGATCATTGGAACAAGCTTCCAGTGCAGGTGATCGAGGCAGACAGCGTGCCAGACTTTAAGAATAAATGGGATACCCATGTGGGATCCCTACGAGGGTCAAGATAAGGAAATTGGGTCATTAGGGAATAGACAGGGGGTGGGTAAGCAGAGTGGGCAGACTTGATGGGCTGTAGCCCTTTTCTGCCGTCATCTTCTATGTTTCTATGTTTCTAAGTCACTGAATTCCCTTGATCTAGGAATTCTGTTCCAAAGAGAAGTTATCTAATCTGGCTAAAACCAGGAGCAGCTACATAAAAAAGAAACCAGTGGCAGAGTTAGCTACGAATCCAGTAAAACCACCTGGACTGTGGATAATAGAAATGGAAGAGGAGTGGTTTAGGGCTGGGAACTGGAAGGCCCAAGTTCAGGCAACTCCTTTAGCTTTGGGCAAGTCCCTTAACCCTCTATGCCAGGCAGGTTCTGGTAGCAGTGCCAAGCCAGGTCATTCGGGGCTCCCTCCCCCACCCAGCAATATAATGATGCTTCACATTTCCCAGAAGGCAGCAATGGTAAACCACTCCTATCTAATATAATAAAACCTTAAGCGCACATGCGGACTCTTACCAGTGTGTTCCGTTTTCCGTGCACTGTAGGTCCCTGCTGGTAGGAGTGCACATGCGCGCTTAGCTGTGGCAGTGACCGATTGACAGAGGCAGCAAACATGCCGCGACTCCCCCCCTCCCGCCCTTACTCACCCACCACCAGAGAAACATCGCTATGGCTGACCACATTGGACCGCGAGGCGGTCATTAGGAGTACTGGCGGCGGACACGTGCATAGAATTGGCGCTCGGTGGCAAGTAAAATGGGAGACGGGCCTTATTTGCAATCTTATACCTGGTGGCCACAAAACAAATTGGAAACAGCTGGCCTCCCTGCTCTGCACTCACGCAAACCTAAATCCAGGAAAAACGGCACTACCGGTAGAAGTTTATTTTTAAGATTAAAGGTGCTGCAGCGGCTCCTCTCACGAGCCACACCTGTGTCTGAGAAGGCTTCCGACGCAGGCAGCGATCGTGAGAGGAGCCACAGCGGCAACTTTAAAATTTTAAGAATAAACTTCTACCGGTAGAGCCGTTTTTCCTGCTGTGCCCTCTCGATCTCCTTTTTCACAGTGAGTGCAATGGTAGGCCTGACTGTGGGAAGCAAAGAGGGGGGTGGGGGTTTGGGGGAAATGCTGCTGCACAGGGACCTGTAGGGGAAGGTAAATACCGCTGCTGCTCCTCAGAGAAGTGGACTGAGAGGGAAATACTGCTGCTATTGCTGCACAGGGAAGTGAGGTCGGGGGAGGGAAATGCTGCTGCACAGGGAAATGAAGGGGGAGGGAATGTTACATATGGAGCAGGGAGAGAGAGAGATAGACATAAAGACAGACGGAGGGAAGGAGATAGAAAGAAAGGAAGAGGGACAGAATGACAGACAGAGAAAGGGGGTCAGGGAGAGAAATACAGCAGGATAGAGAGAGAAAGAAAGAAAGACATCTATTCTAGCACCCGTTAATGTAACAGGCTTAAAAG
Organism: Geotrypetes seraphini; assembly: GCF_902459505.1. NCBI lineage: Eukaryota > Metazoa > Chordata > Amphibia > Gymnophiona > Dermophiidae > Geotrypetes > Geotrypetes seraphini. The sequence continues at coordinate 9,443,189 of NC_047090.1, read as the reverse complement.
GAAAAGGTGGGGGGCGGGGCTTCAGTAGTGGTCGCTTGGAGTTGCATCAAGTCTAGGTCGCGTCTGGGTCTGGATACATAACCTTCTCTTGTCTTGGACCATCTTAACTCAATTCCTTTTTAAGTTGCTACAGTTTGCCTTGATGCCCATAACAAGGGGTTGAATCAATTCTCTGACTTGCCCAACGGTACCCCAAGATATACTCTTCTACTGTCCTGATGTGGAAGAAATGAGGAGTTTTGTCAAATTCTTTAGGTCCCCCCCTTTTTTTTTAAATTGCATAGTTATCATATTTTAGTTGAAAAATTAATATACAATAATTTTAGTAATTCTGAAGTACCTAGGGGTATGCACAAGATCTTCCATACAAGATAGGAGATTAGTGATGCCCAGGAGGAAGGGGGAGAAAGTCATTGGCAAGTGGCACTTTAAGAGAGCTTGGCTTTTTTTTTTTTTAAGTGGTGGCTCCATTTTATGAAACATCTTGCTCAGGTTAGAGTTAATAACAGATGAAGGTAAAAAATGTCTGCTTTGGAGAAGCAAGCCTAGATTTTGTGCTAAATGCACTCTTCTCTCCTCTCCTAATTCTACCTTGCAAGTGTAGCTATTAGAAGGGAATTTGGTATTGTGTAACTTGCTGTGCACTTTGCAGGAGCAGTGTGTGCTAGATGTAATTAAATGCAGTCTTTCCAATGTGGATGCAATGCTGATAATGGGCAGCAAAGTGGTCATGAACCTGACGATTCGGGCCCGATCTGGGCAGGTCCAATGAATTCCCTAAACTCTAATATGTAGATGGGGGCGATCGGAGGAACACCTCCATCTGCCGGCACGGATCACAGGTCTGCAATTCCCAACGCATGCACAGACTATCTGTAGATGGTCTGCGCATGCATCTAGACCCGTCCAACCGTGACTTTTTTTTTTTTTTTTAACTTCACGCATGCTTCTCTCCTGCTCTCTCCTTCCAGCCAATCTTGCCGCCCAGACTCTCCTGCTCTCTGCCGCCTTCCCTGCAGTGCAAGCCCGTGGGTTTAAAGTAGGGCTGCACTGCGGTAAGTAAGTGAATCAGGCCGGAGGGAAATATACTTGTAAAGGGGTTGCATTGTGAATCTAGCCCTTAACGCTGTCTCGGTAGGTGCCTGTCATGCAAATTTAGCATATGCTAAGTGTCGTGCCAATTCCTTTCTCAGGTGCTTATCATATTTTAGTATAAAGATTCCCTTTTTTATATTTACTAGTTTTATTGACATAAACACACCAAATACATGTTCCCCTAGGCTTCTGTGGCTGGCATTATTGTTGCAGTTGTCCAGGTCTTGAAATGGAACAATTGTACAAGTCCCATATTCATGTGGGGCAGGGGAGTCCTATTAGCAAGATATCCATAAATGAACAAGAAACCAATTTGAGCTACTGTGATCCCCAAGTCCATAAAGAGGAGCATGAAGAGGCAATAAAAACAAATCATGAGTAGATCTGAGGGCAGCATTAGATGTTTATAAATTTTATCCCGAGTGAAAAAACAAGCCTGTCTAATAAGTAGCCTTCTCTCTTGGTTTTAAACTGATCAGAATCTTAAATAGATCAGGCCCCTTCCAATTTAAAATTTCCTGCAATATGTATTATTGAAGACATCCTGCTTCCATCAGGGCGCAGGGAATTGGCGCAGGGTGCCCAAGCTCAAGTGAACCAGAGGGCATATATAGAAACATAACGGCGGATAAAAGCCAAATGGCCCATCCACAGCATCCACTATCTCCTTCTCTCCCTATTGGTTAAGGCTCTTAACATTTGCATATCCTCTTCCTATTGTAATCCTACCAAGAACCCTAACTCCAATCTAAGGGAGGGGGAGAGGGCAGGAGTGATCTCCCCCCACAGTGCTGCTAGGGTTCAAGGTGCCTTGTAGGGCTTACTCTCTTATATGGCAGCTTGAACAACATAGCAGTAGTACTTAAAGCCACCACTAGAGGTAATTTTGAAGACATTAGCAGGAGTGAGTGCAGATTACTCCTGTCCCATCTCAGGTTATGAAATTTGGGAGAAGGTAGGGGGGTGGGGGGGTGCAAAGCAAAAGTTGAGTTTGAGATACCACACCCCCTTGAGCTGTCCCTGGCTTCTATTTCTATATCTCTTGCTGAAACCCCCCCCCCCCTCAAAATATGCCCTAAACATAATGCTGTCCTAACAAATCCATTCTTTTTAAAGGGGAGGGACCAAAAGGGTTTGGCTCTGTTCTATATTCTGAGAGGCTCCCAAGTAAAGTAGAACCATCACTTGGGAGTCTAAAGTCTACTAATAACATCCAAAGTATCAAGACCTGCGCTTCATGCTCCTTCCTCAAAAGTAGAGCTTTATTATCACGCTACAAGAACCCTGAAGTGTTTTAATTATGAAAGTGAAGTAAGATCTTAATATCTCTTTTCCCCATAGTGATCACATGAAACTCCAGGTCACTCTTCAATAGAGCTCAGGGGAATGACATGACGGCTACCTTGGTTCTTTCCTGTCCCTTCTTTTCTTCCCAAATTATTCTCAAGTCGGTATTTTGAACTAATGTCAGGTTTTAGGCTGAGCGTATTGCTCAGTACTGGCTTTGGTGCATTAGGTTTATATGAAACAGAATTTTAAAATCTAATGTCTAATAATTGACTTGGAACATTATTCTTGAATTTGATCTCTAATGTCACAGTTGGTATTAAAATATCTGGCTGTTTGCCTGGGCTCATTATTAATAAAAGTTCACTTGAAATCGGTGATAAAAAAAACAAACCCCACAGCATTTTTTAAACTGCAGATATTGATCCATTTGAGAAGTTGTTAAGTGATGTGAATTTTCAGTCCAAAACTTGGTTGCTGCTCATTTTTTGACTACTGTAATACATTATATTTAGGTTTGATCTCTTTAGTCATTGCAAGTGTCTCGAAACTAGACAACATGCTCAATAAGGGATCTTTCTTGTTTGATCATGTCTCTCCTGTTTGGCAAATATTTGACTTCTACAAACTGGTGCATCTGTTGGATTGAACATTACTTAAATCTTTATGGACTAATGTCTTGATTTGCCTCTTTACTGAAAACATATCATCCACTGCGGGAGATCAGAAGACAAAAAAAATATTTTGTATGTTAGTTCAGACTGGAAGAGTAGCAATTGTGTTTGGCAGTTGGTGTTTATTTTAGACATTCGTGAATAATAATAACTATTTGTCTATACCGCCATAGTCAGTCGACTTCTAGGCGGTTCACATCGAAAGAAGGCTGGACATTCAGCGAATTACAAATGCATGAGGGGAATGTTACAGAAGAAAAGGGTTGTAGGGGAGGGAATGTAAAAGGGGTTGAAAGGGGGAGGGAAAGTGAGAGGGGTAGGAATTGCCTGAAGATTGCTTCGGGTTTGTAGGGGGAAAATGCGTAGTGATCGCGGATTGGTCTGTTTAGGTGATGAATTTGTCAGAGTGGTTTTGATAGATTTTCGGAATGTGTTGTAGGTCTGTCTGGTTTTATTTATGTGGTTTCCCAGCCAGGATTGTTGTCTGTTAGCTTGGAACATGAAGGTTCTTTCAAGGTAGGATTTGTATTTGCAGCCAGTAATTTTAGGATGGGCGAAGATGTTTTTGTTTCTGGTTGTTCGTGTGGGGTTGTGTAGAGTAAAGTGTGTTTGCAGATAGGAAGGTGCTAGGCCCCAGATTTGTTTGAAACAGATGCATGCAAATTTGAACTGTATTCGTGCTTCTATTGGTAGCCAGTGCAGGTTTTTGTAATATGGGCTAATGTGGTCTTGTTTTCTCAGTCCGAAGATTAAGCGACCTGCAGTGTTTTGTACTAATCTTAGTTTTTTTAAAATTGGTTTTTGTGGGATACCCAGGTAGATGATGTTGCAGTAGTCCAGGGTGGATAGGATCAGCGATTGCACCAGTAATCTGAAGGATGTTGTGTCAAAATATTTTTTTAATAGTCTTTAGCTTCCATAGTGTATAAAAGCATTTCTTCACTGTTAGGTTTGTGTGGTCAGCCATGGTCAAGTGTGTGTCGAGTGTGACCCCTAGGATTTTTATGGTTTTGGAAATCAGATATTCGTGGCTGTTTATTTTTAATAATGTTCTTGTTATTTTGTCGTTGGGCTTGCCAAGAAGACTTTTGTTTTCTCTATTTAGTTTCAGTTTGAAGTTGGTGGTCTATTTTTCGATTTCTCTCATTGTGTGTGAAAGGATATCTAATTTCAGTTGAGATGTCATTTAAGAGGATTAGGATGGATATATTGTCTGCGTATATGTAGCATTTTAAGTTTAATTTTTGTAGTCGGTGACCTAAGGATGCTATGTAAATGTTGAATAATGTAGGCGATAGAGGGGAGCCTTGGGGTACCCCTGACAGGTTATTCCATGGATTGGAGTGATTTCCATTTCTGGCTACTCGGTAGGATCTGTTTGTTAGGAATTCTTGGAAACATTTCTTTACCTTTCCCGAGATTCCAATTGCATCAAGGCACAGTAGCATGATTTTGTGGTCTACTAGGTCAAACGCACTGCTGAGGTCTAATTGCAGGATCAGTGCGCTTTTGCCTTTGCTGAAGAGATCATAGATGTGGTTTAGTATGGAGGCTATGACCGTTTCTGTGCTATATCCTTTCCTGAAACCTGATTGATGAGGATGTTAAATTTTGTCTAGGTAGTTTTACCAGTTGGAGGTTGACCAATCCTTCCTGTAGTTTTGTGAAGAGGGGAATGCTTGCTATGGGTCTGTAGTTGGATGTTAGTGCTATAGAGGTTTTCTGATCTTTGGGGATTGGTGTAATCGGTATATGACCCATGTCTTTGTTTAGTGTTCCGTTTGTAAGGGCCGTTGTTAGCCAAGTGAATAGTTCCATTTTGAATTCTGGTGGGGCAATTGTCATGATTTTAGGGGGCCATTCGTCTAGTAGGCAGTTTGATTTGCTGTATTTGTTGAATAAATTTAGGAACTGATGCCAATTTGGGAATTCGAAGTGGTCCCAGGTCATGTCTGCTCTGGTATTCTGGTCGTGGGGTTCAAGATAGTGGAGGATATCGTTTGTGGGCGTGAGTAGAGTTGTTCTTCAGTCTGTGATTTTTGTTTTTAAAAAAGTTGGCTAGGGCTTGGGCAGATGGGGTGCTCTCATTTTCATTTTTCAGGATTCTTGTTATGTCTTAGTGTTTTTACTAGTTTGAACAATTCTTTGCTGTTTATTTTTTCCGTATCTATTTTTTGTGCATAGTGTTTTGTGCGTTTTTCTCTGATCATATTTTTATATGTTTTCATTTTTTGTTTCCAGGTATCTTATGTTTCTTTGTTTTTTGTTTTTTTTCCAGATTCTCTCCAGCTTTCTTAGTTCCTGTTTATTGGTTAGTAATTCTGAGTCAAACCATTCATTTTGTGTTCTATCTTTCTTTTTGTATGTTTGGTAAGGAGCTAGTTGGTCTAAGAGTTCTTTACTGAACTTTTTCCATCTTGTGGGGAATTCCTGTATTTCGTTGGTTGTAGGGCGAAGCTCATAGTGGGCCCAGAATTCAGTTGGGTTTATAGTACTTCGGCTGGTTATTGTTTTCGTGTTTTTGCTTTTTGTGTTTTGGTCAGGCTTAAAACAAACAAACGATCATACCCCATTTCAGAAGGGAAACAAATATCGATGACCTAACAGGTCAATATGATCCAGAACACTCCTGATTTCAAACACAGACTAGGCACACCTTAACTTGGATCACCTGAGCTTACCAACCAGTTCTTCTCCTATCCAACGCAGCCTTGTATATCCATTATGAGACTTTATTGGTGTATTCTCTTAGATTCTGCAAAGCATGTGTTTTAGTTTCCCATAGCATACATGTTTTTGAAACAGTTTCTATCAGTTGTATGTTATTGATCCTGTAGCTTTTGTGTCTTGATCCTGTAGCATGTTGTTGATGCTGTAACTTTTATGTATCGCTTATCCTGAAGACTGTGTGTATCCTTGTAACCCGTTCTGGGCTCCTGCGGAGGACAGGCTATAAAACTAACTATCTAAATATTAGTAGAACATGTAGGTTTCAGAAAATTGCTCATACTTCTACTTAACAGCAACACTAAAGGGATATAAGGTGGTCGGTTGCCCTCACAGGTTTTCCCTCCACAAAAGCCAACCTGACAATGGATACTGGGCTCTGACAGCTTCCAGAAAAACACTCATTTCTAAATGTCCAGGTACATAAATGTTTGCTATATCATTTTAACTGGTGACATTTTAGATGAGTTATTTCCTAAAATGGATGTTCATACTTCAGGTAATGGCGCATAATTGCTAGTTTCACCATGTTTGTTAGAACAGGCTCTACCCTGGCAGATCTGGTTCTAAACTATTAACAGAACATGTGATCTTAACCTGGAAGTCTCAATTATATTTTAGGATATTCAAGTCAGGTTTGTTGCCACACCATTTGATTTTTTGCTTATTGAATTAAGATGGATTTTTATATATATATATATATTATTATTTTTTTTTTTAACTGGATGTTCTGTAATGAGCATTTCCTGTTGTATCGAGGTGGCATTTTTCAAGTGCATATTGGCAGGAGGTTGGAAGCTTTTTACTGATCTGCATGACTTGTTTGATCTTTGCTGGCCCTTATTTCTATGGTTTTTGTTTGTTTTTTTGCATGGGCTATTTTTAAAAATGTTTACCTACTTAAAAGGGTTTTTTTTAGATAACAGAAACTACAAATGTGTTAAATAAGATCTGAAATGTTGGTATCAACCAAGGTGAGCTTTCATATGCTGGTGCAACCTTTATGCTATTCTTTTACCACTTTAAAATAATTTTCCATATTTTTCCGCTCCATAAGATGCACCGGACCATAAGACGCACCCTAGACTTGGAGTAGGAAAACCAGGAAAAAAACCCATTCTGAACCAAATTGTGTACTAATATATACCAGGCTCTGCACCCTGTCTCCCCTTCCCTGCCAGGCTGTTTATTTCATTTTTCATATACACACAATATACATAGCAGGTATAAATTTTCAAAACTGACACATTTTGATCACTAAATTGAGAATAATTTTTCCTACTTTTGTTGTTTGATTTCATGAGTCTCCTTCCTTCCTTCACTCATGTCCAAGAACTGTCCCTTTCTATTCCCTCCCTCCCATGTCCCGAGTTCGTGCCCCCTCACTGCCTTACAGCCTGTGTCCTTATTGTCCTTCATCCTCCCTGCTGCGCTGGAAACTACCTTCCTCCCCCCACACGCTGAAACCTGCCTACCCTCCACCGATTCCTCCTCCTCTGGCCCCGGTCCGCCGCTGCTGTGCCACAACTCAAAGAAGGGAACGGCCAGCATGCAGCGACTGCACATCGCTGGCCCACAAGCCTTCACCCAACATCAGAACTGACATCAGTTCTGACATCGGGAGAAGGCTTGTGAGCCGGCGACATTCAATCGCTGCATGCTGGCCCTTCCCCTCTTTAAGTTGCGGCACAGCGGTGGCCAGCAGGGAGCAGCGACGGTAAGCAGGAGCAGAGACGGGCAGAAGTCAGCCCACGTACCCCCAACGAGTTGGTCATTTTAAAAAGGTACTGAGGTGGGTGGGGGATGTTTAAAAAAGTTACCTTCGCTTCATAAGACACGCTCAAATTTCCACCCAAAAGTGCGTCTTATGAAGCGAAAAATATGGTATTTAGAGTAGCTAAATTACTCTTCAAGAACTCTGAGATCCTTATAGGATCATGTAATGTACATTGCCATCCGTTGCTAGGGCCGGATGGATTCCCCCCTACTCGTTTATGCAGAAATGAGTTTTTAAAAATTTCAAGGTTTTGATGAAAAGACTTATTTTTAAATGGCATTTGGTTCAGAGGAAGGGGGAGTGGAGGGGGGTGGCCTTTTTTGTTTTGTTTTTTTTGTAAATCTGCCTAAAGATAACGTTTGTTTTGAGTGTTCATTGAACAAATTAAGTCTATCCTGTCTTAGTTCATTAAAGAAAAGAACTTCAAGATATATTTTAATGTAAAGCACCTTAATTCTATGTATGCATGGCAGTATATAAACAGTAATAGAGATTTGATATTTCCACAAATGTAAAGCATGGCTCTTCTCTGGGGTGTGTTTGGTGCTTTTTAAGGGTTTGGCACAATGGTTAGAGCTACAGCCTCGGTATCCTGAGGTTGTGGGTGCAAATCTCACACTGTTCCTTGTGACCCTGGACAAGTCACTTAATTCCCCATTAGATAGGGAAAAATGCTTGAGTACCTGAATGTAAACCACGTAGGTTATAAATGATAGATAAATAAATATTTCTAGCATGTTATAAACCTGGAGCCTTTGATGGGATGAGGTAGCCTACATTTTTTTCCCCTCTTTCATTGCTGTGGACTGTACGACCTTCAGCTCCCTTTCATTCCTGGTGTGTCCCCCATAACGCCGCAGCTGTCTTTTTTTTTTTTTTTTTCCTTGACTAAAATTGCATTTAGGAATCCTCTCCTTAGCCAGGTTCTCTTGAACTGTCTCTAGCAACTTCTGGGGGGGGAGGGGTTGGTATCTGTACATTAATATCTCCTTGTAAATAGCATGAGTAGGTCCTTGTCTAAACTAAGATTGATAAATAAACTGCCTCTGGGTATAGCAAGTTATTGAGACATTATTTAAAATTATGATGGGAAGGGGGAAGAAATAATGACCAATTATCTGTATATAATGAAACTATTTTTTTTTTTAGCTTTGTCTTTGTGGGTATATGGAGGATGTAGCTGGGGGCTTGGATTTCATAGCCGCACTTGCTATGTAAAACTCTGCCGGGATATCTTCATGTCCCCTCATAGCTCTGCCCAGCCTAAACTGTCTTGCCATATATATACTGTAGACTCTCGATTAACTGACACCCATGGGGATTGGTAGATGCCAGATAAATGGAGTTTCTGGTTGCTTGAGAGTTCTATTAAAAACAGGCCTAACTAATACTAAACCCCATACTATGCCATACCAGAAAAACTACCGGATATGTGGTAGGCAAAGCGTGGGCGTACTCAGGTGTGGCGTGTTAAGTTTACACTAAATTTCCACCACAAATTGAGTTTTTTCATTTTTATTTAAAGTATTAGAGTATTTAGAAAAAATAAATACTTTTTTTTTTTTCTAGGAATCTACTGTACAGGTCACAGACCGTACAAGCCTTCTCGGCACTGGTCTTAGTTCATAGCTGGATCTGCGATCTAAGCACCACTCAACACATTAACACTTGTAAGGTCATTTAAGAGTTTGGGGGGGTTATACTATCCATTTTCTAATTAACCATCTTTGTTCATCCCACACCTTTTTGGTATTCGGTCACCTTTTTTATCTCTTGTCACCTCCAGGCATCGACCACCCTCTCGGTGAAAAATAATTTCCTAACATTTCTCTTATGTCTACCACCTTGTAACCTCAATTTATGCCCTCCTAGTTTTACAATTTTCCCTTCTCTGGAAAAAATGTCTTACACCTTCCAAGTATTTAAATGTCTGTATCATATATCCCTTATGCCTCCTCTCTTCTAGAATATACATATTCAGGTCTTCCACTATCTTATATTCTTTTGGCGCAAGTCCCATACCATTTTCTTCACCTTCCTCTAGACCACTTCAACTTTATCTTAAATATCCTTAGCATGATAGGGCCTTCAAAACTGAACAAAGTATTCCAAATGGGGCCATACCAATGACTTGTACAGGTGCATTGATACTTCCCTTTCTTTCTGTACAGTCTAGCATCCTTCTGGCTACGGCCAGTACTTTGTCACATTTGTTTCATTGCCTTGAGATACTTGGGACAGTGTCACCCCATGGTCCCCGTCTGCACATCAGCCTCTCCACCTCCAGCTCTCTTAGATTCTAATCCTTGAGTCCACTTATTTGTCTAATGTTTTGGCAATTAAAATTTTAATACATTATTCTAACTATTTGCAGATCCCTTTTCATGTCGCTCCTGGAGTGTCCACTCTGTTGCAAATCCCTTCTATTCCTGAACTGTATGAGTTGTGAACATTAAATTCAGGCTTGCAATTAGTGGCATAGGGACCTCCTCCTCTCCACCCCCTACCTCTTCCCATTCCTCCTCTCCACGCACGGGCCCCCTTCCCTTCCCCCATACCTCTAGTTTAAGAAGTTGTTCGCAGTTGTCAACAACGTGCTCTTCATGACCCCATCGACTCTCCCACCGACGTCGCTTCCGGGTGCCGCACTTGGGAAGTAACATTAGAGAGCCAATGGGATTGCAAGGAGCATGTTTGACCGCCGCGAGCAACAACTTCAACTAGAGGTGGAAGGGAAGAATCCTGCCTGCCATGCAGGAGGGGCGCCTCTTGCCCTCGCTACGCCACTGATTGCAATAAGATGTTGAGGTCTCAATTAAGAATATTTTGCCTGCTCTGTGGTGGTTTTGTTACTGACTTCACTAAAATTTTCATTAGACAAAATTGAGGGAGGGGAGGAAAATGACTTTCAGGTTTTAACCTTGGTACCATGTGGCAACAACTCCATCCCCCCCCAACTCCCCCCCCCCACACACACACACGCACTCAACTTATTTCTACCCAAAGGGCTCACGATCTTGGTTGTCCAGGGTCACCCAGTCCCTCAATTACAAACTGCTTTTCTGTCCACTATATCCACTCTACTCCATCAAACTGTGTATGAGCCTTTTGCTTTCAAAGGTATAAGGAAAAATATATTTTCAACCCCCTTTTCCTCCATAATTATTCCACCTTCCCTTGTAATATTCAATCACGATCTTGTTCCAAGAGAAATGGGAAGCAGCAGTGCTTAGTACTTTACAAAGCCACAGCCTTCGGCAATGGTTAATGAGAAGCTGCTGGTTCCCTCCCTTCCTGTTCATGACACAATGAGATTTTAGATAGATGAATACTAAGAGAACCTTACATACCAAAGGCAATATTTACTGCATGTAATACATATTACTGTTTGTCTCCTGTAGTGACACACTCGGGCCATGCTGTTAAAATGTACTCCTGACAGGCTGGGGCTGGCTATTATAGGCTCCATTGCTTAGAAAAATGATATACTGACAGAAATACAATTTAAGAAAATTTAACAGCAAGGTTAGTCAAGCATGTAGGCAACCATTAAGGGCCAAAACTCAAGGCCAGAGCTCTATTAAAAACGCAACATTTTATTTCTGAGGGCTAGGCGAGGGGTAAAGCTAGCCTGATAGGAGCAGCCTCTGATTCCGAGTCGCTAGAAAATTAATGAAAGCATCCAGATCGGTCGAAATGTTAACTGCAGAAATGCTTAATGTAATAACCGTTGGGAATGCAGCCATGTTCCTAGACATTAACTTCAACACCGTGTGGGGTATGGCAGTATATTTAAGCAAGAGAGCCCACGGCAGAGTCCCTGCCCCAAAAGTAAGTTGCTCGTATTGAAAATGAACTTTTTAAAGGTTAAGCAAGGACAAACGGGTCCTTTCTAAGGATTGTCTTAATAAATCTCCTTTAATGTTAAACTCCTTGATGTAGTAGCACAGAGCCATAGGAAAAGAAATTAGGTTCATTATACACAACTGGGGTGATTAAAGTGAGGTCCAGACTTATTTATTCACAAACATCTGATATACTTAAGCAGTTTACATTAAAAAATAAAATAAAAGCTGAGGGGAATAGGTCAGAGAGGATAAAGGGAGTTAGCCAGAAACATACAAGGTAGATGGAGAAGACGGAGGGCTGCTGGAGGTCTTGGGTACTAGTCCCCTTCAAGTCTGCGAGGAAAACAGATCCTGTTGTACAAATCTGTGAAGAAGCTTAGAGGGAGAACCGTAGCCACTAAAGACACAGCCTTGCAATCCAAACTAGGCTCGGTTTACCAAACCTCTGCCACACTAAACTGCTACATTCCCACTTGTTTATGTCCCTTTGGAAAAAGTTCTTTGCCCTCTCTGCTTTAAGCTCTAGAGCAGAGGTGCCCAAAAGGTCGATCGCGATAGACTCGCGTTGCCTTTGTGTTCTCCCTGCTTCCTGGACACGCAAAAGCCAGGCCCATGCAGCCACTACACAAGCGTTCTCCCCCCTCCCCCGACATTAATTCTGGCGTCAGAGGAAGTTCCGGGCCAACATCAGAATTGGCGTTGGGGGGGGGGGGGTATGAGGGAGGGAACACTTGTGTAATAGCTGCACGGGCCTGGCTTTTACGCGTCAGGGAAGCAGGGAGAATTTGGTGGCAGCTTGGGAGGGGGCAGAGAGAGAGAAAGAAAGACGGTGGCTTGGGGCGGGAGGGAAGGGAGAGTAAAAGACAGAGCTTCATGCTTCCTGGAATTAAACAAGCTGCTGTTTCAGCAAAGGCAGATCTTGTTTGACGAATTTGCTGCACTTCGAGGGAGTAAACTGGCAGATAGACAAGGGCGACCCGGTCGACATTGTATATCTGGATTTTCAGAAGGTGTTTGACAAGGTTCTGCATGAATGACTACTTCGGAAAATTTCAACCCATGGAATCGAGGGTGAATTACTCATGTGGATTAAAAACTGGCTGGAGCATAGGAAACAGAGTGGGAGGTAAATGGACAATACTCGGACTGGAAGAGTGTCACCAGTGGGGTGCCGCAGGGCTTGGTGCTTGGACCTGTGCTCTTCAACATCTTTATAAACGATCTGGTCATTGGTACGACGAGCGAGGTGATGAAATTTGTGGACGATACAAAGTTATTCAGGGTAGTGAAGACACAGGGGGATTGCAAAGATCTGCAACATGACATAATCAAGCTTGAGAAATGGGCATCGACATGGCAAATGAGGTTCAACCTGGATAAGTGTAAAGTGATGCAGGTCGCTAACAAAAATCTCATGCACGAATACAGGATGTCGGGGGTGGTACTTGGAGAAACCTCCGAGGAAAGAGACATGGGAGTTCTGATCGACAAGTCAATGAAGCCATCCGTGCAATGTGCGGTGGCGGCGAAAAGGGCAAACAGAATGCTAGGAAAGATAAAGAAGGGGGATTCCGAACAGATCGGAGAAGGTTTTCATGCCGCTGTACTGGGCCATGGTGCGCCCTCACCTGGAGTACTGCGTCCAGCGCTGGTCACCGTACATGAAGGACACTACTCGAAAGGGTCCAGAGAAGAGCGACTAAAATGGTTAAGGGGCTGGAGGAGTTGCCATACAGTGAAAGATTAGAGAAACTGGGCCTTTTCTTCCTCAAGCAGAGGAGATTGAGAGGGGACATGATTGAAACATTCTAGGTACTGAAGGGAATAGACTTAGTAGATAAGGACAGGTTGTTCACCTTCTCCAAGGTAAAAATTGAAAGAGGATAGATTCCGTACAAATGTAAGGAAGTTCTTCTTTACCCAGAGAGTGGTAGAAAACTGGAATGCTCTTCCGGAGTCTGTCATAGGGGAAAACACCCGCCAGGGATTCAAGACAAAGTTAGACAAATTCCTGATGAACGGAACGTACGCAGGTAGGGCTAGTCTCATTTAGGGCGCTGGTCTTTGACCAGAGGGCCGCTGCGTGAACAGACTACTGGGCACAATGGACCACTGGTCTGACCCAGCAGCATCAATTCTTATGTTCTTATATTCCTCCATTGACTAACAGTGCTGCCTTCTCTGGAGAGAGACGAGAAAGAAAGGGAAGGGGGCAGGGAGAGAGGAAGAAAAAGTCAGGGGAGGGGGAATGTAGTGTGTCTTGTGGCAGGGGACAGGCAGGGAGAGAGGAAGAAAAAGGACTCATGGAGGGACAGAAAGATGTTGGTTGGAATGAGGTCTGGAAGCATACAGCAGGCTTAAAGAAGGGAAGAAATATTGGATGCACAGTCAGAAGAATAAAGTGCAATCAGAGACTCATGAAATCACCAGACAACAAAGGTAGGAAAAATGATTTTATTTTCAGTTTAGCGATCAAAATGTGTCCGTTATGAGAATTTATATCTGCTGTCTATATTTTGCACTATGGCCCCCTTTTTTTACTAAACAATAGTGGTTTTTAGCGCAAGGAACCTATGAGCGTCGAGAGCAGCACGGGGCATTCAGCACAGCTCCCTGCGCTAAAAACTGCTATTGAGGTTTAGTAAAAGGGAAGGGGGTATATTTTTGTATAGTTGTTACTGAGGTGACATTGCATATTTTTAAAGTCATCTGCCTTGACCTCTTCGAAAAAAAACCCCTGTGTACAGTGTGTTTTGTGTTTTTTAAAATTTTATTGTTGGTAGATCATTTTGACTTGGTCATTTTAAAAGTAGCTTGCAAGCCAAAAATGTGTGGGCACCCCTGCTCTAGAGTAGGTCAGAATTAGAGAATGGCACAGTGACAAAATTCATCTCCGTTCCCATCCCCATGGATAACCACAGGAAACAATCTCCATGCCATTCTTTTAAGGAGAGAGGGAAGAATCCAAAGTATGAATATGCCCAGCCACTGACCCTCAAGCCTTGCATTGAAGAATGCTGGTATGGAAGGACTGAGGTTGAAATGGGCACTAAGGAATGACATGGGATGGTTTCCAGCAGTTATCTGTGTGGACAGCAATGAATTTTGTCACCATGTCATTCTCTAGTCAAAATCAAAGTTAAGCCAGTGTAGTAGATACAGAAGTTTACATCTTCAATTGAAGATTCCTGGGTGGGACTACAAATTTATATGCGAGGGTCATTTCATAAATAATGCACACTTTTTCTTTTTTTTACATTTTTAATTTTTTTTTTTAAAGCATTTCTGTACAATCCTTCAATATAGTCTCCGTGCTTTGCAGTGACTAAGTCCCAACGTCCGGGAAGCTTCATTATTCCATCCAAGGTACTGTTTTTGTTCAGTTGCCAAATGGCTTGGTTAACGGCAGAAGAAATCTCTTCCAGAGATGCAAAACAATGTCCACGCATAGGTTGTTTCAACTTTAGAAAAAGGTCGAAGTCTGCTTGACTCATGTCTGGACTGTAGGGAGCATGAGGTAACACCTCCCAGTCGTATTTACGTAGTTTTTCAATGACAACATTCCCTAGGTGTGGGCGAGCGTTGTTGTGAAGAATGAGTGGCCCAGCCAAGAGCAACTGAGATAGGATTTTGTACATTTTTTTGCAAAAAATCACGATAATACACTGCTGTGACACTTCTTCCACATGGAACTTTTGTCTGTTCAAGAGCATCAGCCATGAGTTTCACACATCGTTCATCAGTTGTTGATTTTGGCCCTCCTGGTCTTGCATCATCATCTATGCTCACATGACCATTTTGAAAATGAGTTGCCCACCAATAAATTGTATTACGGCCCACTATTAACTCACCACAAACTTCACGTAATGCACTGTGGATTTCTGTCGGGTTTTTGCCACGTAGAGTTTCAATCTTAATGTACGACCTTTGACCGTCATGACAGAGTACCTGAGACACCTGCAGCTTCCATTTCCCACACTATGTAAACTACAGAGCTCCTAAACATATGTCCTGCTGCTTCAAACACTGAAGTAAAAGTGAAACCAGGTTTACTGCAATCGCATCATCCACTCCCCAATGTTGCCAACCTGTGCATTATTTATGAAATGATCTTCGTGTGTATATATACTTCTCCCTCCGTATTCGCGGTGGATGCGGGCTGCCAATATGCGTGAATATGGAAAAATCACATCTTTTTTTTATGTTTGCGGTTTTGGGAAAGTGCCCTCGTTTTTACTATTGAAACCACAAATAACTTTTCAACTGTTCGTGGTTTTTGAATTAAGCTGCCACTATTACTACTATTGAAATTTTCAAATTTTTATTCCTGTATACAACAATACCTGGGCAGCCAACCAGCGATTTCAGGGCAGGCAAATAAGCAATGATTTTCAGGGCAGCCAACCAGCGATTTCATGCTTGTTGGGAAGAAGCCTTTCTCTCTAGGGATGCTGGGAAGCAGTGTTTTCTCGGTGCACATTGGGAAACATGGAAGCAGTGAATTTTTGAGTTACAGTACAGTAATGGTAATTGATAAACTATTTTATTGGTACTGTACAGTAAAAGGAAAAAACTTGTGGTGATGTTTTTGGAGGGTGGAGTCGGCAGCCAAGAAGAGAATGATGTGGAGCCATAAAACTTACAAGATGTGGTGTATTTAGATTTTAGCAAAGCTTTTGATAGTATTCCACACATGTCTTGATAACTAGAATACCCTTGAGATGGGTCCCAAAGTGATGGGCTGGGTCAGGAGCTGGTTGAGTGGAAGGCAACAGAGGGAGATTGCTCTGAGGAAAGGGATGTTACCAGTGGCGTCTCTCTCAAGGTTCTGTTTTTGGGCCTGTTCTTAACATTTTTATAAGCGATATATTGCTGAAGGGCTGTCTGGTAAGATTTGCCTCTTTGTGGATGATACCAAAATCTGCAATAGAGTAGACACCCCAGATGGTATGGATAACATGAAGAAAGACCTAGCAAAGCTTGAAGAATGGTCTGAAATTTTGCAGCTAAAATTTAATGCTAAGAAATGCAAAGTCATGCATTTGGGCTGCAAAAACCTGAGGGAACAGTACAGTTTAGGAGGTGAAGAACTTATGTGCACAACAGAAGAGCGGGATTTGGGTGTGATTGTTTGTGATGATTTTAAGGTGGCCAAACAGGTTGAAAAGGTGACTGCAAATGCTAGGGTGCATAGGGAGAGGTATGGTCAGTAGGAAAAAGGAGGTACTGATGCCCCTGAATAAGACTTTGGCGAGACCTCATTTAAAATACTGTGTACAATTCTGGAGGCTGCACCTTCAAAAAGATATAAAAAGGATGGAGTCGGTCTAGAAGAAGGCTACTAAAATGGTCTATGGTCTTTGTCATAAGGCATATGAGGATAGACTTAAAGATATCAATCTGTATACTTTGGAGGAAAGGCGGAAGAGGGGAAATATGATAGAGATGTTTAAATACCTACATGGCGTAAATGCGCATGAGTTGAGCCTTAATTTGAAAGGAAACTCTAGAAAGAGAGGGCATAAGATGCAGTTTAGATGTGATAGGCTCAGGAGTAATCTAAGGAAACACTTATTTACAGAAAGGGTGATAGGGACAATGACTGTCTGATTTCAAGAAAGCTTGGGATATCTTAGAGAAAGAGATAATGGTTACTGCGATTGGGCAGACTGGATGAGCCATTTAGCCTTTATCTGCCATCATGTTTCTAAGTTATTCCATATTTTTTTATATTTTTCATTTCATATCATTGAAACAAAGTGTCAGGAAAAGTGTGGAATAACTTGTAGTTTCATGGCTCCATATCATTCTCTTCTTGGTTGGGCTGAGAACTTTTCAGCCGCCCCTTATACATGGCATAATGCTCTAGGGCAGGGGTGTCAAAGTCCCTCCATGAGGACTGCAATCCAGTTGGGTTTTCAGCATTTCCCCAATGAATATGCATGAGATTGCAGTACATGCAAATAGATCTCATGCAAATTCATTGGGGAAATTCTGAAAACCCGACTGGATTGCGGCCCTCAAGGAGGGTCTTGACACCCCTGTTCTAGGAGCATTGTATATTTGAGTTTTTTGTCCCACTTTACAATTCCTAGAAGGAGGAGACCTCATTTGGAGGAAAATTTTAAACTCTCTAAAAAAAAAAAAATACTCGAGGGTGGAGTTCTGTAGAAAGATGGTTGTAAAATAACTAAGTCTGACAACCAGAGTAGTATCCTTTTTAAACTCTGGCATTCTTTAACTAACTCTGATTCCAAATCTGACCAATCCTCATCTCCTTCTGCTGATATTTTAGCTTGTTTCTATCAAGATAAAATCTCTTATCAGGCAATCTTTTCCTGTAGGTGAAATTGGATATATCCCTACATATTCTAAAAATTCTACAGAGGAGATACCAGCTGATCCTTATTGGTGTTGATTTAACCTAGTATCTGAAGATCAAGTTTCTAAACTGTGTGAAAAGATGAGTGTAAATGTTCACTGGACCCTTTTCCATCATATCTATTTCTTAGTATTTCATCTCAAGCTTTAACATGGTTGACTACTTTATTGAATTTCTCTTTGGAAAATGGATACTTCTCACAATCCATGGGACAAATGACACTTATTCCTCTTCTAAAAAAAGAGTAGATTTAGATCCTACTATCCCTTCTCACTACCAACCAATCACCAATATACCTTTGTTAAAAAATGTTAGACTCAATTGTAGCTGGTCAACTTACTGATTATTTGGAGAAATTCTCAATACTCCAGTCGTTTCAACATGGGTTTTGTTCTAATTTTAGTACTGAAACCTTATTGATCTCTCTTCTTATTTCAAAAATTCAACAATTACGTCTTCAAAACAAATGCTCTATTTTGCTCCAGTTTGATTTATCTGTGGCGTTCGATGTAGTACATCACAACATTTTACTTCATTTGCTTTCAGATATAGGTCTCCATCAGGTTGTTCTGGATTGGTTCTCTAAATTTCTATTGGCTCGTTCTTATTCAGTGAATATTGAGGTGATATCTTTAATCCCTGGCGGCCTCCTTGTGGGGTTCCCCAGGGCTCTCCGCTTTCTCCAATTTTATTTAATCTCTATATGACCACACTAAATACTTTTAAGCTATCAGCTTGGGAAACGCTGTTCACCTATGCGGATGATATCTTTATACTGATTGAGATCGATTCGGATATTACCAATTTAGTTTCTAAAGTAAATCATTGCATTTCCAAACTTCAAGTTTGGGCTCTTTCTGTCCGGATGAAGCTTAATACAACTAAAACTAAACTTCTGTGGTTAGGTCCAAAATTTGACTATCTTCTCCTACTGTAGCTTTGGAATCTGGGACCTCTTTGCAGATTGAGTTCTCTTCTAAGATACTGGGAGTCCTTTTTGATTTCTCTCTTACCTTTTAAGGACCAAATAAATTCCCTGGTCAAGAAATGCTTTTTTAGTTTACGAATGTTGAGGAAAGCTAGATCTCTTTTTCATCATTGATATTTCTCTGTTTTGGTCCAATCAATCGTATTATCTCAACTAGATTATTGCAATGCTATCTATCTTGGCATCACAAAGATCTGACTCCAAAGATTACAATTAATCCAGAATTCTGAAAAGTTGATTTTTGGAAAAAGTAAATTTGACCATGTGACCCCTTTGCTCCTGAGTCTTCATTGGCTCCCGCTTGATCTTAGAATTCAATTCAAATGGGCCTGCATCTCTTTCAAAATTGTATATGGCATTTTTATTCCCCTTGTTCCCTTATTATGGAATGCTTACAGATTTTCCTTTGCAAGAGGCATCCAACAATTTAAACTATCCCTTCCTTCTAGAAAAGGAATTAAAGGAGTTAAGATCTTTAATCAATCTCTTCTCAACTATGGAATGAACTCCCCTTAATTCTGAGGAGCCCCAGTTCTTTCCAATCTTTCCGTAAATTTCTAAACTTTTTTTCTTTTTGCCAAACATTTTGAAAACTAATTTATTTTGAAACCTTTGCTATTACTTTTTTAGGGCTCCTTTTATCAAGCCGCTCTAGCCGCTACAGCCTCCTCTTGAGCAGGCGGTAGTTTATGGCTGGCGCAGGGGTTAGTGCGTGATGAAACGTCACGCGCGTTAACCCCGCTAGCGTGGCTTGATAAAAGGAGCCCTTAGTTTTTATTTAATCATTGTAAACTTTCTTTCGTTTTTATCTAATTGTTGTAAACCGAGTCGAGCTTCCTTAGGTTGATGACCCGGTATATAAAGTTAAGCTTTAGTTTAGTTTTAGTTTGATGTTTAAATACTTCTCTGGCATAAATGCTAAGGAGGCAGATGCCTCAATTAATAGGAAGCTCTGGAATAAGGGGTCATAACCTGAAGCTGAAAGAGATATACCTAGCAGTAAATCTGAGGAAATATTCCTTTCTATAAGGGGTGGTGTAGACACAGCGACCTCCCAGCATAGATGACGGAGTGTAAACAGCATTTTCAGAACACTGGAAGACAGTTTGTGATGCTTCTGCATGCAGGATAGGTCCATTGTTTCACAACTTGATGCGGCAAGAGTTGCGAAACGCTGGCCACAGTCGATATGTTGTTGATCTTCCATATGAATAAAGATAAATATATAATGTTTTGATTTTGTTGTGTTTTGTACCACACAGAGCTTTCATTGCTAATAGGGGAGGTTTTTATGCCAGTGAGGTCTACTACCCTCGTATCTTTCACCTGATCTCTGTAGGGCAAAGGGTGTTTGAGGCTTTTTCCTCATTACTAGTCTTTCTGATAGCGTGCGATTGCAAACTGAATGTAGAGGATTAAATTGTGCAGTACTTGTTGCATCACAGTGGATGGGTTGTGCATTTTGTATTGAATTATTAATTTGTTCCACTACACTTTGTGTTTATTTTTTATTATTAATTTTATTTATTTACATGTGAGAGTCGGCAGTGATTCGGCAAAGGAAAGCCTTGCCGCCTTTGAAGGGGTGAATGAACAAGGGGATAAAAGTGAGCTGGTCGATATTGTACATCTAGATTTTCAAAAGGCATTTCACAAATATCTCATCAAAGCCTTCTGAGGCAATTAGAAAGTCGTGGGATTGGAGGAGACATTCTATAATGGATTAAGAACTGGTTGAAAGAAAGAAAAAAGAGTAGAGTTAAACCATCGGTATTCTCAATGGAAAAGGATAAATACTAGGGTTCTCCAGGGGTCTGTGCTAGGTCTACTGCTTTTTAACATATTTATCAATGATCTAGAGCAGGGGTAGGGAACTCCGGTCCTCGAGAGCTGTATTCCAGTCGGGTTTTCAGGATTTCCCCAATGAATATGCATGAGTTCTATTTGCATGCACTGCTTTCAATGCATATTCATTGGGGAAATCCTGAAAACCCGACTGGAATACGGCTCTCGAGGACCGGAGTTCCCCACCCCTGATCTAGAGAGAGGATAACTAAGGGCTTCTTTTACTAAACTGTGATAGCGGTTTTAGAGTGTGCAGAATTGCCACACGTGCTAGACGCTAACGCCAGCATTGAACTAGTGTTCTAGCTGCGTAGCGCGGGTTTGGCGTGCGCTAAAATTCTGCGCATGCTAAAAACGCTATCGCAGCTTAGTAAAAGGAGCCCCAAGTTTCCAAATTTACTTAAAATGTGATAATCCACTTATTGGGTTTCTAGTGAAGTAATTAAATTTGCTGATAACACAAATGCCTAGATTCACTAAAGTCCACAAATCTATCCTATTCGTGTCCTATCTGTTTCCGAGTCATTCTAGCCGATCGAGTCAGTAAAGCTTGTCCATGCAAATGATTAAATCATAAACACGCCCCCACGCCTCGCTGTAACAGCGATCAATGCGCGTGCGCAGTCTCCTTGTTGGTTTTGAAGCACATAACGCATGCGCTAGCTCTTTAGGACTTCACTGCATAGAAATGGAGCGGGGTTTAATTGCAGACGTCATTGGCGGGCTCCAAATGTGCCTACCGCAAAGCATTGCTGTCGTAAAAAATGCAATATAAGAACTGTAGTTTTCACCAGCCTCTTTACTTATGTGCTGTATAAGCTGTGACTGTAGCTTTTTGAAAAATTTGTTGGGAGAGGTTTAAGGAGAAATAGCATCGGAGATTTGTGAGAAAGCTGTGGAATTCTTTGTTAGTCTTTTTTTTTTTTTTTTTAAACGGATCGATCTGAAAAAGTTTATTGCACGCTTCCAAACAGTTTAACATTTCTCTCAGGAAAAGAACTGTTAAGTTGCTAGAAGGCACGACAGTTAACAGCAGTTGAATGCGCTGGGATCACGCGCTGTTATATACAGTCTACAAATCCCAGGAGTCTGCGCGGCTCTTTCTGCCGTGAAACACGAAGCAACCAAAGGCAACCCCTTTACGTCAGATGCACGCGACAATCTAGCTGGAAGGAAGGGGGGGGAGGGATAGCTGGCCCTTAAGTTATTTTTTTATTTTTTTTAATTTGACATTGATATATGAAATGTACAATGCGTAAGGAGAGCACAGGGTTAATCCACAATTTTCTCGCCATGCACATTACAAATCCGAGATTCACTCCCGCGCTCTCTATGTGCATTCCAAAAAAATATTTCAAACACTTTATGTACATGAAAGTTTGCATACATTTAAAGTTTAGATATATTTTTGATATTTTGCGGAGTAGATATATATTTTTAATGGGGTTCTTAACATGCACACGGCAGTTGCTAGGCAGGAATAGTCGGCGAAGATGTAAAGCGACTGGTCCTCAGCAGTCGAAACTTTTTGGAACAGAAAGGCCAGTTGGTTTGGACGAAATGGTTTCATGATTCAATGCCTTAAGAAATTTACATGCCTTTTTACTCATTTGCATGTGTAGATCAGATAGGGTACAGATGGGGTCTGGAGGAAGGTTAGTGAATAATACACAACCTTTTGGTTCCATGTGAGGAGTGGAAAAGTTCTTTAAACAGAGATTTATTAAGGAACTACACTTAAATCAACTATAGCCTGACACTGCCATGTTTCACCCCCTCCAGAGGCTGAATCAGGGGCTATAAGAAGCACTTGGTTTATAGTATGACTATCGCCTGAGTAATAGATTTAAACTTCTGTATAGTGGCTCTAGCAGGAGCAGCAGCAGCATTCAGTTCCTTGTTGCACACTAACGCTTTTCAGTTTATCAAACAGTAATGGTTCTGCAGTGCCATAACTGGGATACAAACCCACATAGTCAAGTCTAAAATCCTTTATCTGGGGGCAGTGCCAAGATATGAGACTCAAGTTAGCCACCCCCTTGCACGCATTTAAGACAAGTGTCATCCTTATGGGGTGAAAAACTTGTGGTGGGGTGAAAATAAACAATCCTAGTTTCTAGTGAAGGACATTAGATGTAGTGTTGCTTTTAGTCCCCTTAATCCAGAGTCGGTCTACTGTTATGTCTATATCTGGTTCTGTGGCCCGAGTCTGAGCCGCTCCATCTCTAAGGAGGTTTGGATTCTTCAGCTTGGAGGTAGATATCGGTCTATGAAATTACTTTGGGACACATGAACATAAATATTAATTCTCCCTAACAGTAGGAAACACGATGGAGTTGCTTAGTTGTACCCATTCCCCCCTCCCACAACATATTGAGATGAAGGGGAGGAGCATAGAAATATAACAGGTTTTAAAGGCTGGGACAAGTTGCTGGAGGTAAAGTCTACAAACTTGTAGAAAATACATTACTTATGTCATGCTACCGACTTTTAGAGATAAACCTCTTACTTGCGATCTGTAAGCAAGACCGATTTTGATGGATCATTTCATCTTGAGTTAGTATGACTTTTGTTACCATGTATGTAATGAAGATTGGCTGTCAGTTCAGGTAAGCTAACATTGGGGGAAATCGATTTGCTTGTGTTTTCAAGAGTCTCCTGCTTAAAGTAAATTCTAGAGCTCAGCAGCAACTAAGATAATGTGCCACCTCCCCCACCCTGACCGTCTGCATTGTGAAAAATAGCTTTGTCAATTATCTACCTACCGTGTTTCCCCAAAAATAAGCCCTAGCATGATTTTCGGGGTAGGTCTTAATATAAGTCCTACCCTCAAAAAATAAGCCCTAGTCGAAGCAGCCGCGTTTCCCACGCCGCCCAGCCGAACCACCAAACCCCTGCTAACTCTCCATCCTTCCCTCCCAACCGATTCTTACTGACCGCGACCATAAATACCTTGCTGCAGGGGAGCATTGGACCAGCTGCTTCAAAACCTTCTTGCTGGGGCCGTCTGTGTACTGAAGTACACAGAAGGCCCCAGCGAGAAGGCCACGAAGCAGCCTGTGAATACTGCTGGCCCAATGCTTCCCTGCAGCAAGGTATTTATGGTCATGGTTGGTGGGGATTGGTTGGGAAGGAAGGATACACGTCGGGTGCTCAAGAGTTCTGCTGCACAGGGAGATGGGAGGGAAGGATGGATGCTGGGCAAGGGCTCTGCTGCACAGGGGGGAGGGAGGGAAGGGAAGGATGGAAGCTGGGCAAAGGATTCTGCTGCACAGGGGGATGGGAAGGATGGAAGCTGGGCAAAGGGTTCTGCTGCACAGGTGGATGGGAGGGAGGGAAGGATGGAAGCTGGGCAAAGGGTTCTGCTGCACAGGGGGATGGAAGTTGAGCAAAGGGTTCTGCTGCACAGGGGGATGGGAGGGATAGAAAGATGCTGCAGAGGGAAGACACAAGGGGATGGGTGAGAGGGGAGGAAAGATGTTGCACATGTGGGGGGAAAGCAAAGAGGAAGAATTGGGGTGAAGGAGAAGAAGGGAGAAACGATCATGTACATGAAAAAAATAAGCCCTACCCGAAAATAAGACGTGCGTTTTTTTGGGCCCAAAATAAATATAAGACACTGTCTTATTTTGGGGGAAACACAGTAGTTCTGTAACAAACTACTCAATATTTAAGAACATACGAATAGCTTTACTGGGTCAGACCGATGGTCCACTTAGCCCAGTATCCTGTCAATTCAGGTCACAAATACCTGTCAAAAACCAAATGGTAGCAACATTCCTTACAGAATCCCAGGACAAGCAGTTGCTTCCCCATGTCTGTCTCAATAGCGGACTTTGGACTTTTTCTCCAGGAACTTGTCCAAACCTTTCTTAAAACCAGCTGCATTAACTGCTCTTACCACATCCTCTGGCAATACATTCCAGAGTTTAACTATATTTTCTGAGTAAAAACATATTTCCTCCTATTGGTTTTAAAAGCATCACTATGCAACTTTGAGTGTCCTAGTCTAACTTTTGATGGAGTAAAAAACTGATCCACTTGTACCCGTTCTACACTTCAGGATTTTGTAAACTTCAATCATGTCTCCCCCAAGCCATCTCCTTGTTTTCTAAGCTGAAGAGCCCTAACCTTTTTTGTCTTTACTTATTTGAAAGGCGTTGCATCCCCTTTATCATCTTGGTTGCTCTTCTTTGAGCCTTTTCTAGTTCCACTACCGTATTTTTCGCTCCTTAAGATGCACCTGACTAGAAGAAGCACCCTAAATTTAGAGGAGGAAAACAAGAAAAAAACCATTCTGAACCAAATTGTATACTAATATATATCCAGCACCTTTAAATTCCGTCCCAGGCACCTTTAAAATCCGTCCCAGACCTCACTCCCCCTGACCTTGGAATGCAGTGACAAGCAGTCAAATAACAATAAGTCCTACAAAAATGAACATAAAGCAACTTAAAAAATGCAATCATACTGATATCTGAATAAAAAATTGAACAGTGTAACAAAACTACATACATTCTTTTGGATATACATTTAAAGGACTATATCAGAGCAACCCATCAAGCTTAAGATGTCTTCCAACGTGAAATATGTAGAAATGCCCATTTGGAACAAGGGGCATGGAGGAATAGGTTAGAGCAAATTACTGACAAAAAGAAAACCCAATCACTTCGCCAGCGGGGTAAGTGACCGAGTCAATTGCCTGCAGGGAAGCAAATAGCCATCTAAACGTGGAGACGGAAAACTCAAAATAAAACATAACACCACCCTGGCCAAAATCCCTATAAAGTGGATTTAACTGGGTTTGAAAATGGAATGATTGGCCGGTATACAAGCATATCGCTAAAAAACCGAAGTGCTTTAAAGACGGAGAAAATAAGTGCTAAAATAAATAACTTCAAAGTGAACACCGCAAAACTTTTAAAATGTAAAACTCACTGTTAACTTCCTGTGAGATGAGAGCGCGTGCTGGCTGGAAAATACTAAGAAAAGAGCCAGCGGTGAACGCCGAGAATAAATGTGGATGTGGGCATATGCGTTGCATTAAAATGATTGTTACTACCACAGGAATAGGTGGGCCCAAACGTGTGACATCATGACGAAGAGGCTCAATAAACG
The DNA here is from genome assembly GCF_902459505.1 of Geotrypetes seraphini. Classification (NCBI taxonomy): domain Eukaryota; kingdom Metazoa; phylum Chordata; class Amphibia; order Gymnophiona; family Dermophiidae; genus Geotrypetes; species Geotrypetes seraphini. The sequence goes on along the minus strand of NC_047090.1, from coordinate 9,417,448 downwards.
GTATATATATAATCAAACCTGCTAAGCATGTTTTGTCAAACCCAAAAGAGACTGAAAAGTGTTAATTCTTAATGTTCCAAGTCCACTGCTCCAATCAGAACCCGCATGAAAAATGATGCCATGACATAATGATGAGGCAGCCATCCAGCGACCACCACAATTTAAAGGTATCGCTGGAAGGGGGGGATATTCGCTCCATAAGACGCACCCTTATTTCCACCCACTTTTTTTTTTGCGGGGGGGGGGGGGAAAGTGCATCTTATGAGCGAAAAATATAGTATATCTTTCTTGAGATAAGGTGACAGAATTGAAAGCAATATTCCAGGTAGGGTCACACCATAGAGCGATACAGAGGCATTCTAACATTCTTAGTCTTGTTAACCATCCCTGTATAAATAATTCCTAGCATCTTGTTTGCTTTTTTGGCTGTGGCCACACATTGGGTGGAAGATTTCAGCATATTGTCTACCCAGATCTCTTACTTGGACGCTGACTACCAAGATGGACCCTAGCATCTGGTAACTATGATTTAAGTTATTCTTCCCAAAGTTTATCACTTTGCATTTGTCCACATTAAATTAAATTTGCAATTTGGATGCCCAGTTTTCCAATTTTCTAAGGTCTGCCTGCAATTTTTCAGTCTGCATGCGTTTTTAACAACTTTGAACAGTTTAGTGTCATCTGCAAATTTAGATGGCATTTGAAACAGAATTTGGTTGTGCTGAGCATCTTTTGTGTAAAACAAATTTACACACATGAAGGTCAACTTCTCCACTGTTGCAAAGTCATAAGTGCTTTTTACCTGTGGCCTCTAAACTTTTCAAGAGAATTACCGTATATATTCGAATATAAGATGATCTGAACATGTTGAGGTATCCTTTTATCCCCCAAAAAAGGAGGAAAAAAGGTTGACTTGAATATAAGGCCGGGGGGGGGGGGGTAATCATGTTCCCTGCCCTGCCAGGATCTGCACCCAGTCCCCCTAACTCCCTGCCCTGCCAGGCTCTCCACCCTATCCCACCTCTGTACCCTGTCCCCCCCTCCTCCCAATGTCCTGCAGATCTCCATCGAGCCTGCTGCATGACCTGGGGGCCAGGATAGGAGGGCTCTCTCCCCTCTCCTGCCCTGGCCGACTAACAATTTTTTTTTTTTTTTTACCTCCCTCCCTCCCTCCTCCCCCCGCATACCTTTTTGAATCCCTGGTGGTCCAGCAGCTTTCCTTACTCCTGCCCCATGCTGAGTCCCTCTGAATAGCAGCTGTGAAGTCTTGTGGTCCAGCAGTGTATTGGGCATGAGCAAGCCTTTTGCGCTCCTGCCAGGCCCTGAGCTGTTTCCTGAATGGCTGCCACCAGTTCTCACGAGTTCCGAAAGAACTGGTGGCAGCATTCAGTGAGTGGCTCAGCACTTGGCAGGAGCATGGAAAGCTTGCTCCTGCCCAGTACACACTGGACCACCAGGGATTCAAAAAGGTTATGTGCGGGGAGGCGGGAAGGAGGTTTAAAAAAAATTGTCAGTTGGTCGGAACAGGAGATGGGAGGGATCCCTCCTGTCCTGGCACACCAGGTCAAATGGCAAGCCAGCGGAGGCCTGCAACAAGTCCAGGTGGAGGTGGGCGCTGACCTGAATATAAGACGAGACCATTATTTTTTTTGCCTAGAAATCTCATCTTATATTTGAGTATATATGGTAAGTGTTTTTCCAAGTGACAGCACGTCTGTACTATGTTCTTGCTTCATCACTCTCCACCTCCCACCTCCTCCCCCCCCAGGATCCTCTTTCCAAACTAAAATGACACGTATAGCTTTGAAAAAGCCAAATACATATTCTGGCAAGTCCCACCCTAGTGCTTGATCTGAATGCAGCAAAGTCTGCATGTTACAGTACAATGTACATGATCTTCACTGCACACAGGGTGATAATACAAGGAAATGGGCTCAGTGTCTATTTATGCCCAAAGTTGGCTTGTGAAAATTGACTTGGAATGGACAACAGGTCAACACTGCTTTGATCAAGTTTCAAGTTTAATGGTTTTTTTGATTAATCGCTTAATCATATTTCTAAGCGATGAACAGTTTAAAATTACAATTAATGGGAGACAATACAATACAAAACTATATATAATGACATTAGGGATTAAAAGTTTAACTTAACAAACTCATATACACAAGGGAAGAGGGGAGGTGAAATACAAAATCAATATAGAAAAGTAGAACAAAAAGGGAAACAAATAAAAGATATAATATGATACAGTAAAAATTTGACCTAAGCAAGCTGAGGGATTCAGCTTCTAAAGTGTCTTTCGTGGCTTTGCTTTGCGTGTTTTATGCCCTGAGAACTTAATGCTATTTTGCACTTTGGGGTTAAGAAGCCTCCCAAGCTTTAATTAAATGTTGGACGTATTGAAGGTCGTGCCCTTTGCATGGCCTTTAAAAGTACCGCAAGGTAATTGTCAGAGTTTTGGAAATCTGTGTTTTATCCTTTCTTCCAGTGAAAGTTTCTATATTAAAATGTCTTGAGAAAAAGCAGCAGCCTACATCGAGAGACTTCATGTTACAGCTTGACGTGATCAAGCACCTAACAGGAATGTAGCATGCAGGGAGTCATTAGTGTCTTGTCACCTTTTTTTCAGGATTTTTTTTCTGTTTTCCTTTGAGTAGGGTTGCCAGATTTTCCACCCATCCCCGCCCTAGATCTGCCTCCTACTGAATGCTCTTGTTGGGCGCGGACTTCCTCCCGGACCGACGCAATTTGAGGAGGCTTTTCAAAACCCGGACAAAGTGCCGGGTTTTGAATAGCCATCCAGACCCCCCAGACATGTCCTCAAAAGGAGGACGTGTCCTGGGAAATCCGGATGTCTGGTAAACCCTACCTTTGAGGACTGAACTTGGTGGTAAAATTTAGAATCAATTACTTCATATGATCTTTGGGTTCTCCAGTAGAGAATGACACGGTGACAAAATTCATCACCATTCCCGCAGATAACCTCGGGAAACCATCTTCATGTCATCCTTTAAGGAGAGAGGGAAGAATCAGAGTATGAATGGCCACAACCACTGACCCACAAGCTTTGCTTTGAAGAATGCTGGTGTAGAAGGACCGAGGTTGAAACAGACACTACAGAATGACAGTCTCTGGTATCCAGAGCACATATTGTGATGTCATAATGCCTCATTCCACCAGTGCCTAAGAGCCAATCACATCAGTGATGTCACAATGGCTTCATTATCCTTGGCTCACATAAGAATCAGAGTATGAATGGCCACAACCACTGACCCGCAAGCTTTGCTTTGAAGAATGCTGGTGTAGAAGGACTGAGGTTCAAATAGACACTACAGAATGACATGGGATTATTTCCCGCGGTTATCTGTGGGGACGGGAACGGTGATGAATTTTGTCACCGTGTCATTCTCTATTCTCCAGGGAGTAATTTCCAAAGGGATTTTCACAGCAAAATGTAGGATCTTGCAGAACGTGCCAGTTAGGAATCTTTGTGGGTCCTCTTAGGGGTGGGTGTGAGGCGGGGAATGTACACACTGTTCACAACACACTTTTGCTTCTGAGGAAAAGAAGCAGACTGGGTCTGGACTAGAAAATCAAATGTGGGGTTTCATTTGCATCATTTTTTAATTGATGAAATATGTGGATTAAGTTGTCATACGAGAAGGGCCTACTGGTGGCTTTTCAGACCCAGATGAACTAAAGCCAGTGATAGTCACTTTAGCGATTATTGCATTTGCCGACCCAGTGCAGAAAACGGCTCACCGCCTGATTTTCTGCTCATTCCCCAATCCAACCATGCAAATAAGCTGATTTAATATTAAAATGCCATGTAAACTAGTAGGGCAATTGATGCTCTAACATGGCTTCCAGATGCATAAAAAAAGTGATGCTTTTAGTGATCAAAAAAAATGACTGGAGAAGACCAGCCGCTTACCTATCTAACCCTTATTTTAATGGGTACAGATGCTGTGCGTGTTACACATGCAGACTATCTGTCCCATTATAAAAAGAAAAAAAGTCGTGTCCCCCCTCCCCCCCGGCCAATGACTGTTCTCCCCAAAGAACCGGCACATCCCCCCCCCCTCCCACGTCAGCAAAAAATGACAGAAGGAATGCCCACTTTCTCATGCCATGCCAAACTCTATCCCTCTGCGAAAGAAAATTGGCAGGAGGAATGCTCTGGGAGCCTTTTGCGTTATTATGGAAGTGGAGGAATGCTCTGGGCGCCTCAAGTTATTATGGAAGTGGAACAATCTCAGCACCAATTTATAGAAATGCTACCAAGGCATCTTCACTAGAGCAATAGCTTCTAGTTGAGAGGGATGCTGTCCTTCCATTCCCACAAACAGCCAAAGGTGAACAGAAGAGCCCCAGCCCAGAGTTGAGTGCAGTAGGGACCTAGTGCCACCCTGAGGAAAGAGTGCCAGAGTGCAGAGAAAAATTCAGCCTAACTGCTGCCAGTTGAAGGTGCAACAGGCCTGTTTGAAGAGCAGAAATCTCCTGCAGTGCAGAAAGAACCAGATAGCACAGGGTGGCTAAGAGGAAGGGGAGTTGAATGGAGTGGGTGTGGAGGGAAATGGGATTAAAGTATGGAAGAGGGGGTTGTAGTGAGTGTAAAAATAGAAAGGGGCATGGTGTAATGTTTTTCCCATGGAAAAAAGATCTTAAATTCTCACCACATATATTCTTAAATAGCACCCCTCTTCAAATAGAAACTACAACAAAAATATTGGGAATAACACTAGATCAGGAACTCTCATACCATAACCAAATTAGCTCAGTAGTCAAAAACTGTTTTTATAAACTATGGCTCATCAGATCACTATCAAAAGTCTTAAAACCTGAAGCTCTTAACACTTTAATCCACTCATTAATCATTTCTAGGCTAGACTATTGCAATACTTTATACCATGGCTTAACCAATAAAGAAATTAGGAGACTACAGATAATACAAAATACAGCAAAAAAAATTATAACAAAATTAAAAAAAATATGACCATGTTACACCACTTTTACAAACTGCTCATTGGCTACCAATCGCACACAGAATAACTTTTAAAATCATACTGTTAACATTTAAAATTCAACAATCACATGCACCGTTATTTTTGGACTGTTTTTTGATACCATATTCTTCATTCAGAACACTCAGATCAACACAACAACATCTACTAACTATTCAGTCTTTAAAAATAATAGGGACCAGGAGATCCACCATTTTTCGGTCATAGCACCCCAACTCTGGAACAATTTACCACTATTTTTACGTAATGAACCTTCTTTAGAAAAATTTAAGCGTTCCCTTAAAAGCTTTTTGTACAAGGACGCTTTCAATGCATAGAAAACATTACCTACAAGTACTAAATCCCAGTATCTAATGAGCGTTATTTGTAGGTCACCAAAACACACTTTTTTTTTCTTTTTTTTACTTTATATCCTGGATTTGAGATCCTACCATATATGTTATATATGACCCCTCCATATGTGTTTTTTCCTTAAATGTTTCTTTTTCTTTTCGCAAAAATTGTAAATCACCCCCTTTACCTTTTGTACCAGTCTAATAGAATGCCAAAATTTGTCTATATTATCTTGTTCTGTCCTCCCCAATTTGTTAATTGTTATTTTAAAAACAATTGTTATACACATTGAAATATGATATTGCGTAGATAACAAATCCTAATAAACTTGAAACTTGTGTGGGCAATGCGAATGCACCAGAGTACTAGCTACGCAATCCCATGCTTTGCGACCCCCCACACACCCACTTGGTGAAGTGTGATGCTTTTTACCATGCACGTTGCAGCTTCTGTTATTTTGAAACAAGTTTACATTGGGTAGTTTTGCTTCTAGAAGCCAGTCAGAATAAGTGATTTGACACTTTCAATATATTTTTGAAAATAGGATTCGGAAAACAAATTGGTTTTGTTGAAGCCGTAGCAGTAGATGTATTTGTAGGCACTGGCTCTGCCTGAAAAATGAATAAAAAGTCCTCTTATTTTATGAAAGCAAAACACCAAATGCAAATAGCTTTTTATGATTTTTTTGAAAGGTGGTCTGATCAGCATGGAGGCGTTGGCATTCTGAACAGTGAAAATCCAGGCAATTAACCTGGAAAGGCAAAAAAATAGCAACCTACACTAGCTTACGGCCTACTCCTTTCAGAGAACCTCGAGTAAAATCACTTGATTTTAAACATATAGAGAGCAGATCTGCTTTTCTCTGTCTTTGGGAATTCACCAATATATCTTCAGATTATCTTCAGTTAAACCAGAGAAGTGGAACTGACTTGTTAAAGCTACGGCTGTCTCCCTATCTTATATTCCCAACCACCAACACAATCCTTTAGGTGAAGGCCACAAACCTTGGCTCCTTTTTAAAGTTCTGAATCTCTTTGGTGGGTATAGTTGGGCTTATGGCTGGATTGTCCAGCATGAGGTAGCTCTTATCATGTAGTGATATCCTTGGACCCGTTATTCCAAGCCTCTCGTCTTATTCAGTCTCTCGGCAGGGTCTTGGGGATCTGCTGGTCTGCTGGCTGCATCATTTGTATAGGGCTGCCAGGTATACATATACAGCTGTAAAGCAAATGTTACAATTAGTCGGTCTCTGGGTAGCTATTTTGAGAGGAGATTGCAGAAAATCAGTTCAGTTAAGTTCACCACAGGATCTTCCCGAGGTCCCAACATCTCCTTGTATTTGCCTTATTTTGTTGGAGGATGTAACTTTCTATGGGGAGATATTTCTATGGGGAGGAGAAAAATGTTGCCATTCTCAGACTGAGATCATGACGTAGGGAAGCCTTCAGGAATGATTTTCTCTTTTCTTTAATTATTTCTTGATATCTTGGATCCTGTTACCGATAATTTATGGTCTCTATTAACATAATCTTATTTTCCTGATGTTTTGATTTCTTTTTTTTCGTTTCTGTAATTTCATTATCATGGATATTTTGAAGTGATTGTAAATTTGAAATATTAAAAAAGAAATGGAGGCCAGGTGGTCTCTTGGTCCACAGCGTTACAACCAGTACCATTTGGGCTGACTAGATCTTCATATTTTGTGAAAGCTCAGCCCACTTCAGAAGCATGCGTTTAATTGGATTCCCTGCCTTTATTTTGTGTCGTCTCAAAACCTCCCCTCTCCTGCCGTCTTTCAGAGCTGGATAACGGCAGGAGCTTTTCTGAATGCTCTGGGTTTTGCTGGTTGGTTTTTTTTTTCAGTTCTTTCCCCCCTAGCACAAAGTTGGTGAAAAAGACCTAATTAATTTCTGTGGGAAATACTGAAAACTTCGGAAATCTATTTATTACACGCTACAGTAACTCTCTTGGATTTATAACGCATCTCCTTACTAACTTGACAAATCTATTTTTAATCTCGCTGCATGAAAATTTTGTTTCTAAATGGATTTTGCAAATGAGTGGCAGGGAAAAAAAGGCTGATTTTATGGATGTCTTGTTCTGTTTTACCCTGTAAAGATGCTACTTCCCACATGGAGGTCACTGAGCACTTCCTGTGAAGGAAATTCATAACCACATTCTGTTGTGCTGTACAGAGCGATGCTTCTGTTTGATCATTTGAAGCTTGTACATAGTATAGAGAGGGCTCTATAAATGACCCTTTTTAAAATTTATATACAGTAGAGACTAGGTAATAATGACAGTTATGAACAGAGTTAGTGAACACATAGTCTTGGCACAGGGTTTAATTTTCTTCCTGTTGACTTGCTCATGTCATTGGCTTACCTTGCACGGATGTTCAGTGTGAGAACCCAGGGGTGGTGGCAGGCCTGATAAATGACCCAGAAAGATACAAGGTCAGGTTTTAATTCTCCCTTGCAGTCCTCCAATTCCCTTTTTGGTTCACAGGCGCAAAACAGCTAACGATAAGACAGGAATCTCATCATTAAGCTTTCCTAACTGAAGATCTGAACATTTCTTGCCCAAAGCACTATGGTGAAAATAACCATTTTATTTATTTATTTTTTTAAACAGTTCATTATATTCTTTCAAAGTTCACTTTTCAGATCGGTGAACCAGGTGTTGAATTTTTAAGCAGAATGAGCTTTCCTAAAGCTCTGGACACTCTACCATGACAATGGCACATTTCCTGTACAAAATCTTAAATGCTTTATTTTCCAGGAGTTGCTGATGGAATTTTTTTAAAGTAGCAAGTTAAAACAGGCTTAAAACATTGCTTTGCTGGTTAATAAAATCCTATTGTAAACCACATAGAACTTTATGGCCTTGCGGTATATAAACTGATTATTATTATTATAGCTCTTTATTTCCTGAAATTGAGGATATCCCCTTCCACTATCATGTTGGAGAATAGGTGACATCTGTCATGTGCTCATCAAGTTATGAGTTTTTTGATTGCTAAAAGGTGTGGCCATTCCCCATCCCTAGGGGAGGACCCTATCTGAAGAAATTTTGATGTTTACTTGCAGGATTTGCTGTGGAGGTAGGACTGGATTTTATTGAACTATTGGTACTAATTTTTTTAGATTAAGCTCCTAACATCTGTGGTCCATGTTCATCATCATAGCCTGGCTGGAGAGGGTTGGCCAGCTGCTTTTTGATACTTGGGCTTCCTCAGTCTTTGGCATGCGAGTTTATTTGCAGAACCTCAGCAAGATTTTATAAAGCAAAATGAGGAAATGCCAACATTTCGCAACGTTCTCACTTGGTCGATCTGATCTTCACAAACTAGCCACATGCCTTTCATATTGTAAGAAGGCTGCCCATGGGGCACAGTTGGTCATTATAAGACAGTGTGGTTAGTTGGAATGGAGAGCTGTAAATGGTGGCTTCTGTCCCACACATACACTACCAAGCCTCTGACTGCTCTTTCAGTAAACAGAACAAGACTCCCCCCACCCCCACCCCCCCATTTTTGCTCTTGTTCTGTCCAGGCAATCTCTGCAATAGGGTACTCATGATGAGATGGCATGCTGTTGCCTGTTAGAGCGGTTAATGTAGCTGGTTTTAAAAAAAATGTTTGGGCAAGTTCCTGGATGAAAAGTCCATAAACTGCTGGTGAGACAGATTTGGGAGAAGCCACTGCTTGTCCTGGGTTTGGTAGCATGGAATGTTGCTACTCTTTGGGTTTTGTCCAGATACTTGTGATTTAGATTGGCTTCTGTAAAGATGGGATACTGAGCTAGATGAACCATTGGTCTGACCCAGTAAGGCTATTCTTATGTTCTTATTGTTGTGCCTGAGGAGGTAGCAACTAATCGGTGCAATGGGACGATTTATCTTGGCCATTTCATCACAGCCATGATGAAATGGCTGTGATGAAGTGTCTTCTCTACGATGGCCATGATGAATTGCAATGAACTGTGCCTCTCCTTCTCATACCGGTGCCGCTACCCCCCCCCCCCCTTGGGTGCCTGAGCCAGTCAGGGGTTTAGGCCCCTCCCAGTGCATCCAATGATACACCAGGAGGGGCAAGGCTTCCATTTTGAATAGGCAGGCCTTCAGGCAGGAGGGAGTAAGCATCCCTCCTGCTGTTCTTGAAAAAAGGTATGGGGGGAGCATGAACTTAATTTTTTTTATTTTTTATTTTAATGAGCATAGCTGTTGTACTTGTATAACACAGGGGCATCCCCTTTCAGCTGGACTGGTAGGACTCCCTGAAGGCATGTAAAAAAAATAAGTTAGCACTGTGGATATACAGTTATAACATGCCTCAAAATGAGCTGTTCTGGGCTCTAATGCTTAAGAGATGATTACACTACTGAAATAAGACACAGAACTAGAAATTTATTTACATGTAGAATTAGAGCCATTTACAAAAACGGTGTTAAACCAAGCAGCGAAGACACAACTGGAATAGAAATGTTTAGAAGGAAACAGAATAAGAGTGAACACTAATTGGATACTGGAATGACCACACACCTCTCTGAGGTAAAATAAATAGCTACATGTTGCCCACAAATGATTACAGATCTGGACTGCAAGTCTCTCTGGAATGACTGGGGTACCAGATGTTTGTCTCCCATTGGCAGTGTTTGCTCTGAAGTGCTCTGGTGATAGATGAAGTCCTTTTAGATCACTGATTATCAGCAATATTATTGCACAAGGTGATTTGTCGGTCCATACACTTCTGTAATGGCTTGACATTGGGGATGCTTTTCCAGGCATTCTGGGTCTTGGGTTGACATGACTTTCACATAGCCCACGTTCCTTTTGTCTTGCATCATCCAGGTAGAAAAAAGATTTTGAATACTAGCAAAAAATTTTCTGTATTGGAGCACAAAGCACCAAGAATCTGGTGATCTAAATCGGTTGTGCCACAGGTATAGTCTCATCAATCTCTGCAGGGGCTCATCAGTCTTAAGGCAGGGGCTCTTATCCTTATAATGAAGCTTTCAGAATTAATATTAAATTTCCCTCCTGAAGTTCTAATGCAGAGATGCCAAGTTAACCATTTCCAGGAGGAGACCTTTTGGCCAATCCTGGCTTTAAATTTAACATCAAAGCAGTGTGGTGTGTTCCACAGACCCTGAATCTATTCATTGAAAACCATGCTGTGTGCCTCATAATGCATAAAAATATAAGAATAGCCTTACTGGATCAGACTCCCTCAGTCCATCAAACCCAGTAGCCCATTCTCACAGGGACCAATCCAGGTCATTAGTACCTGTCCAAAACCCAAGGAGTAGCAATATTCCATGCTAACGATCCAGGGCAAGCAGTGACTTCCCCCATGTCTTTCTCAATAACAGACTAACTTTTCCTCCAGGAAATTGTCCAAACCTTTCTTAAAACCAGCTACACTATCCGCTCTTACCACAACCAAGAGTGGTCTTAAATCTTCTCTTGAAACTGGATAATTTTGGCAGCTCTATTAATGCTTCTTGGATGCCATCAACCTTTTGAGGGAGGCGGTTTCGGAAGGTTCCTCAAAAGTTAGATTTCTAGGTTCAGGGGCTATTCGTAGCTTTTTACTTTCAAGTTTTATGAAGCCATTTCTGAATTGGACAACCAGGATCTGAAGTAGGCTTGATATGTTTTTAACACAGTGCTTCTCAACCCAGTCCTAGAGCACTAAACTAAACTAAAGCTTGAATTTATAGACCGGGTCATCTTTATATAATAAAGCTCGACTCGGTTTACAGTAGATTAAAAAAAAAAAACGAGAGAGAGAAAAAAAATACACTTAAAAGTTGCAATTTTGAGAATAACCAAGTTTTTAAGTTTTTGCAGAAGGATTGAGGTAATCCTAATTCTCTCAACCATAGGGGAATATCATTCCATAATTCTGTTAGTTTAAATGGGTAAGATTTCCCTAGTTTACCAATAGAAGCGATGCCTTTAAGAGAAGGAAAAGACAATTGAAGTTTTTGTATAGTCCTAACCAGACCCAGTTTTTGAGAGTTCCAGGAAAGAGGAATAAGTAGAGAACACATGCCAAATAGAATCTTGAAAGTTAAACAGGCACATTTTAAAGTGTATCCTGGAAAATATCGGAAGCCAGTGAAGTTTAGCCAGCAGCGGAGATACATGCTCAAATTTACCCTTACCAAAAATCAACCTAGCCGTGGTTTTCTGAATCAGCTGGAGTCTCTGCAGGCTATTCTTGATTAAACTTAGATAAATTGAATTGCACATCCAGCCAATTGAGTTCTCAGGATATCCATAACGAATTATGCATGAGAGAATTGCATGGCAAGGAGGTGCAAGTAGATTCATAGTAGCTATCCTGAAAACCCAACTGGCTAAGTATGCTCTAGCAGGATTGCTCTAGCAGAATAATGACTAATTTCTATACAAGGCCCCTTTTTGTGTGTTTTTGGCATATTCTTTCTTCTGGCTGATCTGCTGTCTATTGCCATTACCTTGTATCTTATGGATAGTCTATCTTGTTGTGGTGGGGTTTTTTTTTTGTTTTTTTTCTTTTGGGGTGTCTTTTTTTTGTGGTTTTTTTTGGGGGGGTGGGGTTGTACCAGCAATATATGAAAATCAATCTCGTGCACATTCATTGTGGAACTCTTAAAACCATGACTGAGTTGTGGCCCTTGAAGATTGCAGATGCCCACCCCTGAGCTAGAATCAGATTCCCAGAAGGTAGAATCTCCCCAACCCTGAGGTGTCCTGTCTGTCCAAATTAGATTGTAAGCTCTTCTGAGCAGGGACTGTCTATGGAATGTTAAATATACAGCACCGCGTACACCTTTCAGCATTATAGAAATGATAAATTGTAGTAGTTGTAGTGGCTCCTCCTGATGAGAAGGTGCCCTCTGACCTACGAACAAAGTTTCAGATTTTTCCAGTGTCTGAAATAATATGAAGTGCCTTGGAGAAATTCTCATGTTTCAAATGCACCTCCATAGTGATATTTAAGGAGGAGATAACGAGGCACAAAGCTTGCATGTTAAACAGGCCATTCAAGCAGACTGGACAGGCCTTTGGTCATTACTTGGGTCTGTTTCACAGGTTCTCATCCCAGTTCTTAAGGATATAGCAAGCTAGTCTGGTTTTCAAGATATCCCTAAAGAATATGCATGAGCAACTTGTGTACAATGGAGCCAGTGCGTGCAAACCTCATGTGTGTTCATTGTGGGTATCCCAAGTGACTGTGTATCCTGTGGACTGATGAGAACCCCTCAATATAGAAAGAACCCCCAGTATACTCTTTGTGAGTGCAAGGTGCAGTTAGAAGTCGGTGGTTTCAAGTTTGACCTCTGAACTAATGGAGCACTCGAGTCATCTGTGTCTTAATTGTACATTTTTACCAGTTAAAAATTTACCTAAATTAAAGCGTTGATTTTCAGAGATCAATAGCTTCTGAAAAGTGCTAACAGCCACAAAGCATCGTCGGATACAGGTAAGGTGTCGAGCGCACACACTTTATGGCTCTCCCTTTTTTTTATCTGGCTATTCATGCATAACTTCTAATTATCCTTTGTGTGCTAAGCTCTCGTGTTCTCCTTATGATGAAAATACAAATAGTCTTACAGCAGACTTTTTTTTCATATGCGGAAGGGCTTTGTGTTAAAACAGTGCTGTATGAAATTGACTGACTAATCTCTTGGTCTTGGGAAGTCCTAACAAATGCATAGTTTTGTAGTTAATTAGATCAGATTTCCGCCTCTCCACACTCAGTCTGGGAGCTGACAGTTCAGTAAAATATTCCCATGTAAGGTTCACCCTCTTAGGGAGAGGGGCAATAATTCATCATTAGGATTTCAGAGTCCAGGTGTAATGAAAAGTGATGACGCCTCCAGCGAGGCAGGAAAGTGTGTAGGAGAAGAAAATCTTATCTGATGCCCAAATTCCCTGGTGGCAGCAGAGAATAATTAAGATAACATTGCTTGAAGAGTTCTTCAGTGATTAAAAATCACATATGCAGAATCTATATAAGTTGCTGGGTAATAGATGGGAAGGATGCGGCAGTCCAGCCGATATCTGTACCGAGCGGTGCAAAGCACTATGGTGGGAGAACAGCAGTTCCGGCAGTCGCCAGAGACCACGTCCGGCCCAAGGACTTTGTTTAGATGCGACAAATCATTTGTCTGTTATTAACCCAGAGCTTGTAATTATGCAGATTGCCATAGATTTTTCCAGGGCCTGGAAGTGAGATTGAGGGTTATTCTCACTATAGCAGGCAGCTGAGAGCTGGCCACGCATTACTGAACTTGCCACATTTATCATGTTGACTGATGGCGGCAGAAGCAGGTCTCAGGTCCCAGTGGTTAATGTAGTGGGTAATTAACTGTCATTTGCCTAGTAATAGGCTGATGATCAATGGTTTGTGTGGAAACAAATTCTAATCAGGTAGCTGATAAATGTTCAGGGAGCAAGAGCAATTGAAAATGTTTTTTGGGGGGTGTGGGGGGGACAGACGGGAGTGAAAGCTCTGTCCAGAATTTCAAAATGGTATTGAGGTTGTTTTGTTGTGATTGAGGGCCTGGAAAATAACTCTTCTCCTAAATTTAATTACCCACGGTTAACATATCCTAATATTTTGTCCTGGACAGTCTAACAATGGTGCTTTAAAGGCAGTGAGCTCTGGGAAGTTGTGCAGACCATAGGAAATTTGCAGCTTTTAATAACAGAACTGCACATTTTTACAAAGACTCACACTGAAGCTCTTGACTCTTCTGCCACACTTCATATAAGACATGTGCAATAGCATAGACAAAAGTTCACCTTTTGGTCCCTTAGGACCCACCCATTTGGCACCCTCAAAAAATTAACATGGATGGTTGCTACCTCCAACATAATAATAATTTATTTTTATATACTGCCTAACCAGCACTTTTTTTTAGTCATAGAAACATAAAAAAATGACGGCAGAAAAGGGCCATAGCCCATCTAATCTGCCCGCACTAAAGATCCCCTTCCCTAAATTTATTCTCCCAGATATCCTATATCTCATCAAGTCTGCCTATTCTGATGACTCTCCCCCCACTATTACCCTCTTAGAGATCCCACATGCGCATCCCATTTATTATTATAATCTGGCACGCTGCTGGCCTTGACCACCTGCACAGGAAGTCTATTCCAGTGTTTTTCAACCTTTTTTGGGCAAAGGCACACTTGTTTCATGAAAAAAATCACGAGGCACACCACCATTAGAAAATGTTAAAAAATTTAACTCTGTGCCTATATTGACTATATATAAAGTAATTCTCTTGAATAGGAATCAAATAAACACAAAAAGTATTTTATAATTACTTTATTATGAAATATTAAGTAAACAGAATAATGAAAAATTTATAAAATACTTTATTCAGTGCGAAACCTGGGCCTGTTTGGCTGAACACAAAGCTGATATTCTGGCTGGAATCGAAGAAAGACACACACATAGCTCTTCGTCAACAGCTCTCAGTCTCTCTCTGTATTTGGTTTTTATAGCATACAAAAATAAACAAATATACCCTCCATCCTTTTTATTAAACCACAATAGCAGTTTTTAGCGCAAGGAGCTGCGCTGAATGCCCAGCGCTGCTCTTGACGCTCATAGGCTCCCTGCGCTAAAAACCACTATTGCGGTTTAGTAAAAGGTGACCATATTGTAAAATATAGACAGCAGATATAAATTCAGAACTGTGCATAGTAAGTGAAGGGAAGTTTTCATCTCTGGGAATTTACCCAGTTAACTATTAAGTTATTTGGGCAAATTCCTTTGAAAACTGTGGTAATACTGCCTCCACTTTGCTAAATTTAAAATAAAATCATTTTTCCTACCTTTGGTGATTTCATGAGTCTCTGGTTGCACTTTCTTCTTCTGACTGTGCATCCAATCTTTCTTCCCTTCTATCAGCCTGTATGCTTTCTCTCCTCCACACCTCATTCCCTCCCCCAACTTTTTCTTCCTCTCTCCCTGACCTTTCTTTCTTTTTTTCTGTTTCTCTTCTTTCCTTCTGTTTCCCTGCCTGCCCCCTTTCTTTCTTTCTCCCTGCCGTTCCCCAAGCCACTGCCGCTGCCATCGGGGAACAGGACCCACCAATGGATAACAGGCCCCAAAGCCGACGCCGACGCATGCTCTCCCTGACGTCAATTCTGTAATCGGAGAGGAAGTTCCGCCCAGCCAGGCAGCGATTGGCTGGCCCGAACTTCCTCTCCGACTGCAGAATTGACGTCGGGGAGAAGAAGACTTATCGGCTCGATAGATTAGATCGCCAAGACAAAGTGAGTCCTGGGTGATTGACTCACTTTGCCTTGGCGAGCTACTGGCGTCCCTGCCTCGGGCCCCCTGTTGGCTCCGGGCCCCTGAATGCAGGACTGGTAGTACTGCCCTGATGGCGGCCCTGCGGCACACCAGGCAACATCTCGCGGCACACTAGTGTGCCGCGGAACAGCGGTTGAAAAACACTGGTCTATTCCAATGATCAACCACTCTTTCGGTGAAGAAATACTTCCTGAAGTTGCCATGAAATTTCCCGCCCCTGATTTTTAGCGGATGCCCCCTTGTGGCCGAGTGTCCTTTAAGAAAGAAAATATCATCTTCCTCCTCGATACGACCGGTGATATATTTAAATGTCTCAATCATGTCTCCCCTTTCCCTACGTTTCTCGAGAGTACAGCAGCAATTTATTCAGCCTCTCTTCGTATGAGAGATCTTGAGCCCTGAGACCATCCTGGTGGCCATACGCTGAACCGACTCAACTCTCAGTACATCTTTACGATAGTGTGACCTCCCTCTCAATTCCTCCCCTCCCCTCCCCTCCCAAAGCATCTTAGCTGGTGAGAAACATAATAGCCATACTGGATCAGACTAATGGTCCATCTAGTCCAGTTTCTGTTTCCAGCAGGGCCAATGCAGGTCACATTACCTGGCCGAAACCCAAATACTAGAAACATTCCATGCTACTAGTCACAGGGAAAGCAGTAACTCCCCCCATGTCCGGCTCAATAGCAAACTATAGACCTTTCCTATAACTTCACCGAGTGTCTCTTGGTTTTTATACTTTTTGAAAAGGGTGAAAAATTGATTCACTTGTACATGTTCTGCACCACTCGGGATTCTGTAGACTTGAGATCATATTTCTCCTCCAAGCTGAAGAACCCCAGCTTCGTTGGTCTTCCTTCATATGAGAAGCATGCCATCCCCTTAATCTTTTTGGTTGCTCATCTTTTCAACCTTTTTTTTTTTTCTAATTCCACTCTCTCTTTATATACAGTGACCAGAACAGGTGACGATGCACCATGAAGCGATCCAGAGGCTCATAATTTTTTTGGTCTTATCTACTATTCCTTTCCTAATTCCTAGCATCCTATTGGCTTTTTTTTTTTTCCTGGGCAGAAGATTTCAGCGTCGTATGACACCCATACCTTTTTCTTGGATGATGACTCCTAAAGTGGACACTAGCATATGGGAACTGATTTGGATTATTCTTCCTGATCACTTTGTATTTGTCCACATTAAATTTCATCTGCCATTTGGATGCCCATACTTCTAGCTTCCTAAGGTCTTCTGCAGTTTTTCACAGTCTCGTATGTTTCAACAACTTTGAATAGTTTTGTGGCAAATCTAATCACTTCAATTGTCATTCCAATTTCCGGATCATTTATAAATATGTTAAATAGTACCGGTTCCAGTACAGATCTCAAATGGCCATTTCTTATTGGATGAGGGTATACAGTAGAGGGCCATAAACTCTACCCTCTGTTTTCTATCCCATAACCAATTCCTAATCCACAACAGAACATTGCTGCCTATCCTATGACTCACTAACTTTGGGCTAGATTCACTAAGCAACCGATCGTGTACCGATCAGTTTGCGAGCCCTTTATGACCAGATTTCCCTCCTGCACTATTCATTAATGCGTGTAGCGATCCGATCCTGATCGTCCCAAGCAAATTAGTAAAACCCCATACAAAATAGCCAAGCGATTGATTCAATAACAATTGCTTGGCTATTTTGAGTCGGGTTTTACTTTTGGCAAACCCGATTGCTGCAGACCTGTCGGTAACTGCAGGTATTTTGACAGGCCTGCCTGTTTTCATTTTTTTTTCCATGGCATAGATATTTTGCGTGTGTTACATGCAAAATATCTGCCCCATAAAAAAAAATGAAAAGACAGGCAGACCTGTCAAAAAAAAGACCGAGGGCCCCCCCCCCCCCCCCCGGACAAACATGAGGGTCCCCCTAACGACTCGCATATAGCAGGAGGAATGCCCACTTCCTCCTGCCACCACCAGACGCTGCCCTCCCCACCCGCACGAATATGACAGGAAGGATGCCAACTCCCTCCTGCCACCAACTAACTCCCCCCCCCACACGGTCCGGCTCACCCACACCTGTTCCTTGGCCAACCACCGGCTGGCCCACCCCTGCTTGATACAGGCGGTCAGGCCCGGCCCACCCACCCGGTACCTGTAAAATAGTTGGGAGCAGGAGGTGTGCCCGGTCCGTCCTGTTCCATGGACAAGGCTCCCCCAACATCTTCAGGAGCAGGAGAGGTGCTCGGACCTTCCCCCTGCTCCTACGCACCGCCAAAATCTTCGGGAGCAGGAGGAAAGTCCTCTTGCTCCTATTCTTCGGCTGCCCGCCACGTGCATCATCTGATGCACGGGGAGAGGCCTAAGGCCCTGATTGGCTGAGGCGCCTCGGGCTCCTCCCTTTGGAGGGGCCTGGGGCACCTCAGCCAATCAGGGACTTCCTTAGGGAGGAGTCTAAGGAAGTCCCTGATTGGCCATTGATTTTTAACGACATGTTACAGATCACTAACAGCAGATCAGCAGTTTCATGTTTTGAGTTCTTTTAGTACCCTGGGACATATACCATCCAGTCCAGGTGATTTATCACTCTTTAACTTGTCAATTTGGCTCAATGCATTTTACATATTCACCAAGATTTTTCAATTCTTCTGCATAGCCGGCCATTTCTGGTTCAGGCAGATCTTACATCTTCCATAAAGACCAAAGCAAAGAATTCATTCAGTTTCTCCGCTATGGCCTTGTCCTCCCTGCGTGTTCCTTTTGCTCCTTGAGGATCCAATGGTCCCATGGATTCTCCCACAGGTTTTCTACTTCTGATGCACCTGAGAGTTATTACTATGAGGTGTTTTTTTTGCCTCTTTGGCAGGTTTCTTTTCATATTTTGGCTGTCTTATCAATGCTTTTCTTTCATATAACTTGCCAGTGCTTATGTTGCTGCTTTTCTTAATTTTGGATCCTTTTTACATTCTTTAAAGAATGTTTTTTGGTTCTAATAGACTTCCATTTCGCCATTTAACCGAGCCAGCTGTTTTCTCTTTCCACCTTTACAATCCGGCATGGCTGCTATTTAAAAAATTCCGCCATAGAAGTCCAGACAAGATGTATTCCACATATTAAAGTCGTATTCTAATCTTTTAGCTTCTTTTAAATAAATTTCCTCATGTTATCATAGTTGCCCTTTTGAAAATTAAATACTGCTACAATAAACTTCTTTTGTGATGTTTCAGATATCGGCTCAAATTTGATCAAGTTATGATCACGGTTTCCCAACGCACTCAATAGAGTTACCTCTCATACTCCCTGCATTCCACAAAGGACTAAATCTAAAATGGCTCCTCTTGCCTGTTCTGGACCAGTTTCTCCAAGAAGCAGTCATTTATTACATCTAGGAATTTTACCTACCTAATACTTGGTCATCTTTCCTAATCTCTGTAAACGTTTTTCATCTATCTGCTCATTCTGTCCTGGGAGACAGTAGCAGGGACATAACCCGACATCCAATTTTGGGTGGGCTTGGACTCAAGTTGGGTAGACAAACTTCTCCCCCTCTAGCCCTAGTGATCCAGCTCCTGCCCCTGTGCTCTGGTGTCTCAAGCCTACCACTGCAAACCTTTCACAGAACTGATCTTCGCCAGCAGTGTGACAGATACCCACAGCCTGCCTTGGTCCCACAGCCTTTCTTCTGATGTACTCTGCTTATGCAGAACAACAGGAAGTTGTGTCGAAGGGAAGGCTGTGGGGGCCAACGCATGCTGCATGCATCAGTTGCACTGCTGGCAAAGATTGGATCTCTGAAAGTTACACAGCTGGAGAGATTTTGGGAGTTTTTAGCTGGTGGAGCTTGTGGATCCTTTTCAGCTCTACGTATATGTGCTGCTACTGGGTGGGCCGAGGTCAACGTGGTAGTCCTGGGCCTACTTGTGGCTTTGCCACAGAATGATAGTACAGTTCTACCAGTATATGCCTTCCCTTGGATTTCTATCCATATGAATTCCATGCTACTATCTCATGCAGAATCTCTATTTTGTTTTCTTTGATCCAGAGGAAGGCGACAAAAATGATATCTGAATTGCACCAAGAGACAAATGAGAAGAGGCTTGAATACCTGAACATGTATACCATAAAGGAAAGAAAGAGTTAAAGGAGATTGATAACCATTCAAGTATTTAAATGTCTGTATCGTATCTACAAGCAAATCTTTACCAGAGATGGAGCAGTGGTAAAACAGGAGGACATAATTAGGCTGCAGGGTGGTAGGCAGAGTAAAATCAGGAAACACTTTTTCACTAAGATGGTAACTGGATGCCTGGAATGCTCTCCCTGGAGAGGTGGTGGAGGGACGACCAATGACAGAAAGAAGTTAGTATCGACAGAAAATCTGACAGATCAACTTTATCTAATGGGTTACAGGATCCCGAGGCAACATGGCTTTACAAAAGGTAAATCGTGCCAAACGAACCTGATTGAAATTTTTGATTGGGTGACTGGAGAGCTGGATCGAGGACATATGCTAGATGTAATTTACTTAGATTTCAGCAAAGCCTTTGAATACGGTTCCTCATAGGAGGCTCTTGAACAAACTTGAAGAGCTGAAGTTAAGACCCAAAGTGGTGAACTGGGTTAGAAACTGGCTGTCGGACAGACGCCAGAGGGTGGTGGTTAATGGAAGTCGCTCGGAGGAAGGAAAGGTGAGTAGTAGAGTCCCTCAGGGTTCGTTGCTGGGGCCAATCCTGTTCAAGTATGTTTGAGTGACATTGCTGAAGGGTTAGAAGGAAAAGTGTGCCTTTTTGCAGATGATTCCAAGATTTGTAACAGAGTAGATACCGAAGAGGGAGTGGAAAATATGATAAAGGACTTGCAAAAGTTAAGAGGAATAGTCTAATGCCTGGCAACTAAAATTCAATGCAAAGAAATGCAGAGTAATGCATTTGGGGATTAATAATCTGAAGGAACTGTCGAACTATATGTTGGGAGGTGAGAAGCTGATATGCACGGACGGGGAGAGGGACATTGGGGTGATAGTGTCCGAAGATCTAAAGGTGAAAAAACAGTGTGACAAGGCAGTGGCTGCTGCCAGAAGGATGTTGGGCTGTATAAAGAGAGGCATAGTCAATAGAAAGAAGAAGGTGTTGATGCCCATGTACAGGTCATTGGTGAGGCTCCACTTGGAGTATTGCGTTCAGTTTTGGAGACCGTATCTGGCGAAGGACATAAGAAGACTTGAAGCGGTCCAGAGGAGGGCGACAAAAATGATAGGAGGCTTGCGCCAGAAGATGTATGAGGAGAGACTGGAAGCCCTGAATATGTATACCTTAGAGGAAAGGAGGGACAGTGGAGATATGATTCAGACGTTCAAATACTTGAAGGGTATTAACGTAGAACAAAATCTTTTTCAGAGAAAGGAAAATGGTAAAACCAGAGGACATAATTTGAGATTGAGGGGTGGTAGATTCAAGAGCAATGTTAGGAAATTCTACTTTACGGAGAGGAATGTGCTCCCGAGAGAGGTGGTGGAGAGGAAAATGGTGACTGAGTTCAAAAAAGCGTGGGATGAACACAGAGGATCTAGAATCAGAAAATAATATTAAATATTGAACTAAGGCCAGTATCGGACAGACTTGCGTGGGATGAACACAGAGGATCTAGAATCAGAAAATAATATTAAATATTGAACTAAGGCCAGTATCGGACAGACTTGCGTGGGATGAACACAGAGGATCTAGAATCAGCAAATAATATTAAATATTGAACTAAGGCCAGTATTGGACAGACTTGCATGGTCTGTATATGGCCATTTGGGGGAGGATGGGCTGGAAGGGTGTAGATGGGCTGGAGTAGGTTTTGACGGAGATTTCAGCAGTTGGAACCACACAATACCGGGTAGAGCTTTGGATTCTTGCCCAAAAATAGCTAAGAAGAAAAAATTAAAAAAAATTTAAATTGAATCAGGTTGGGCAGACTGGATGGACCATTCGGGTCTTTATCTGCCATCATCTACTATGTTATGATGCACAGGAGTGGTGCTTTAAATGGCAGTCCAGTAGCAAAGTCAATGCTGGATGGACTTCTAGTTTTTCCCATATAAGTATCGCAAGACAGATCGGGATGGGCTAAAGTTAGCTTTGAAGTTAGCTTTGACGGTACCTCAAGCAGTGGGGCACTGTAGCCAATGTTGAACAGACTTCTAGGGTCTATCGCATATATGACAGGACGGATCAGGAGCAAATATGCATATTTTATATCGCATTCATATCATTAAGTACAGGCCTTGCCTATCTTGGTGGGGGAGGGGAGGGAAAGACAAGACATCTTATACAGGAAGTCCAAGTTCCGTATTTAAAACTGTTAAGTCAGATTTGTGTGTAACTCGGATTAGGTGAGAATCTGTGTATTTATGTTGTCCTGTACGGTATACCGTCTGTAAAAACATTAAAGAAATATTCTTTAAAATTCTTTAAAAAGATATAGGCGGTTTACACTTTGATCTGGTGTTGAAGAGAATGGGCTGATGCTGGCGAGTTGGGGTTTACTGCTTATTGATAAGGGTTCACTTCTGGGTTTACTGGATATGATTTCTTGAAATTACAACAGTGGAAATGAGATGCAGCAGAAGGAAGACCCCGGGCTTGGCCAAAGAAGTCTGTCTTTGAACTGATGCTACTGGAAGGGGGGGGAAGAGAGGGGGATTGATGCACCGAAGAAATCTGTCACCATTTCACTTACCCAATCACAAGCTCGATCTTCCTTCTCTGGCTCTGCCATCTTTCTTCTCTTCCACTGCTCCCCTGTGCCTCCAGACCAGGTTTTTCCTCTCCAACACCTGCTTGAGGACCTGGCTTTCTCTCCTCCTCTGCTCCTCTATTTCTCCAGACCCAGTCCTTTCTTCTCCTCCACGCTCTCTTGTGCCTCAGGAACCCTATTTTTCTCTCCTCTGTGCCTCCAGACCAGGCCTGCCATCTACACATGCCTCAGAACCCAGCTTTTTCTTCTCATGTGCTGCCATGTTCCTCCAGACCCAGGCCTTTATTTTCCTACACAGACCCCCCTCGCTCCTCTGAACCTGGCCGCCCTTCACCACCACTGCAGAATCGTCTTTGTTTCTGGAGTGCACCGGAAGCGAAATCCAACCGTGGGCTTTTGTACAGCTGCGTTGCCACCACTTTGGGAATGCGTGAAAGGGGAAAAACAGATGCAGGACCCACATGGTGAGAAGGGAGAGAGCAACCGGCCGTGTTCGTAAGTAAAAATTCCAACGTAAGTTCATCGTTCGTAATTTGGAGACTTCCTGTAGTAGAAATTAGCAAGTAAGATGAATAATTACTGAATTGTTGGTTCAACATTTCCTTGATTGATGAATGTGACTGTTGGGCAGTCTAAATGGACCATGCAGGTCTTTATGTCATTTACTATGTGATAACATTTGTACCCTAGGAAATGGTTTCCCATTGGTTATGTTGTTTTTAATCTTTTATTAACCGCATTGAACTTATGGTTATGCAGTTTATAAGTACGATGTTATGTTGTCCTTCCTCCAGATCTTTGAGATCCTTTCCTTATTTTTAAGCTTCTAGCATTTGTATATAGACAATTCAAATTGTGTTTCCTTGCATCTACAGGGTACTTAAAAGTTGACGGGGATAATTTTGCGTCCTTTATTTTGATTTCCTCTTAAAGCATTCCTGGTTTTCTTTCACCAGTATTGAAACCTCTCTATTGGAATTCTCTAAATGTCAAAGATACTCCACACCAAACCGTCAGCTCCCCTCCCCCTGTCCTGGCCAGTTGAAGAGATCCAGAATCCAAGTAAGATGAGAAGTGTAACCCCTGGCAGCAACACAAAGAACTACTATTGCCAGCACTGCTTGCAAGTTGAGTACTGGCAGGTTAGCATTAGGAAGCACGCCATGAGAACCGAACATGATCATGGTTGCCTCTACACACTGCTGCACTTCATGACATCTTGACTGACTTGGGATCTGGATGTCTTCATCTGGCAAAGTTTGGGGGTCCTAGATATCTTCAGCAGTGGTGTATCTAGGACAGCAGTCTCAAACTCAAATCCTTTGCAAGGCCACATTTTGGATTTGTAGATACTTGGAGGGCCTCAGAAATAAAGAAATTACAATTTTGCGTAAGGTAAAATTCTTTATAGTTTATAAATCTTTCCTTTTGGCTAAGTCTTAATAATAATATTGTCATTTATAGCTAAAAGAGACATATGATCAAGAAAGTGTTTTATTTTACTTTTGTGATTATGATAACATATCGAGGACCTCAAAATAGTACCTGGCGGGCCATATGTTGTCCCCAGGCCACGAGTTTGAGACCACTGATCTAGGGATACCATTTTTTTTTTTTTAAAAACCCTGGACAGATGGCCTCACCTGCTTCTGCAATCCAGCCCCACCCCCAGAAAACCTCCTCTTTGCTACGGGTTCCAGCCACGTCTGGAGGGCCTGGAGCATGCACGGGTGCTTGTGAAATCGTCCATGCATGCTCAGAGGCCCTCCAGATGCGGCCAGAGCTTGTAGGGGCTTTCCAAAACCTAGACAAATGCTGGGTTTTGGAAAGTCCATCCGGCAGCCCGAATAGTCCTCTAAAAAGAGGACATGTCTGGGTTTTCCCAGACGGCTGGTAACCTTAGGTGTATCTGATTGACGGAGAAGATCCTGTATTGAAAGACAAGGATGATCTTAGGTGTTTGGCTCTGAAAATACATGTTGGCTAGATGAAGGTGAAGAGAAGCTTGGAAAACCATGTAGTCTTGATTTCTCTTTAAGAGGAAAATAGTGTGTTGGACTTCCAGAGAATTGGGCTTAATAGTGCAGTATGCTGAGAACCTGGGAAACTGGATTTAATTTCCACATCAGCTCCTTGTGACTCTCTAGGCAAATCACTTAACCCTCAATTACCCTAGGTACAAAAAGAGCTGAAACAACAGAAAGGTAGTCTTTAAAATCCCAATTCCTTTCCCCTTTCCTTTTGTAAACATTTTGTAAAACAAGCCTGATAACAGGAATAAAAATGCATTACTGAGAGTATTCTGAATGACTGACTGACTGTATTTTGGAAAATACTGTGTATCTAGACAGTGCTAGATGTGCGAACTGGGGGGAGGGAAATAGAAGTTAAGTAAGCTTATGATTAAATTTGGTAACAAGGTAGGCTGCAGTTTAAAAACAAATTGCATTTTCTCCAGCACACCTTTTGAATTCATTAGTCAGAATGACTTTTAATTTAGCAATTCCCCTGGGAGCCATTACAGCTTTTGCTTGTCAGCATGATGTTCCAAGTCAGAATCAAGAGTAGACTGCAGTCGAAGTGTTAACGGTAACAGGCTCCCGAGTTAAAACCCACATTAACTGCGACATAACAGGCAGAAAATTATTTTTAATAAGCCATCACAGTTGTGATTGTTTAAGCACTTTAAATAAACTTGGCTCCCAAGACTGCAGCAAGGAAGACTGGCGTGTAAATTTTCCCAGGAGCAATTACGCTTAAAAAGCAAACATGCATTCTGTACTAACAAAAAAAAAAAAAATCATATTTACTAAACTTCCAAAAACAGGACTTCAAGAAAAGAATTAGGTGTCTTGACAAAATGGCTCTTGTAGTTTTTTTCTGCCTCTTCCATTCTTTGGTTGTATAGGGTCAGATTTTATAAATGCTGCTCAGAAATGGGTGCGAGAAGACTAGCTTAGCGCTGATTTCCATACCCTACCTTTTTGGGTGCCAGACTTGCGCCTGCTAAAACCTGGTGCGAATACTGGTATGCTGGCCCATTATTCTGTAACAATGCTGAAATTTGGCAGCTAAATTTTAATGCTAAGAAATATGTCATCATGCATTTTCACTACAAAAACCCAAGGGAATGGTACAGTTTAGGGGGTGAAGAACTTATGTGCACAACAGAAGCGGGACTTGGGTGTGATTGTATGGCCAAACAGGTTGAAAAGGTGACAGCGAAAGCTAGAAGGATGCTAGGTTGCACAGGGAGAGGTATGGCCAGTAGGAAAAAGGAGGTATTGATGCCCCTGTATAAGACTCTATTGTGTGCAATTGATATAAAAAGGATGGAGTCTGTTCAGAGGAAAGCTACTAAAATGGTATGTGTTCTTTGTCATAAGGCGTGTGGGGACAGACTTAAAGATCTCAATCTGTATACTTTGGAGGAAAGGCGGGAGAGGAGAGATATGATAGAGACGTTTAAATACCTACGTGATATACATAGTAACATAGTAACATAGTAGATGACGGCAGATAAAGACCCGAATGGTCCATCCAGTCTGCCCAACCTGATTCAATTTAAAAATTTTTTTTTTTTTTTTTTTTTCTTCTTAGCTATTTCTGGGCAAGAATCCAAAGCTTTACCCGGTACTGTGCTTGGGTTCCAACTGCCGAAATCTCTGTTAAGACTTACTCCAGCCCATCTACACCCTCCCAGCCATTGAAGCCCTCCCCTGCCCATCCTCCTCCAAACGGCCATTACACAGACACAGACCGTACAAGTCTGCCCAGTAACTGGCCTAGTTCAATCTTTAATATTATTTTCTGATTCTAAATCTTCTGTGTTCATCCCACGCTTCTTTGAACTCAGTCACAGTTTTACTCTCCACCACCTCTCTCGGGAGCGCATTCCAGGCATCCACCACCCTCTCCGTAAAGTAGAATTTCCTAACATTGCCCCTGAATCTACCACCCCTCAACCTCAAATTATGTCCTCTGGTTTTACCATTTTCCTTTCTCTGGAAAAGATTTTGTTCTACGTTAATACCCTTTAAGTATTTGAACGTCTGAATCATATCTCCCCTGTCTCTCCTTTCCTCTAGGGTATACATATTCAGGGCTTCCAGTCTCTCCTCATATGTCTTCTGGTGCAAGCCTCCTATCATTTTCGTCGCCCTCCTCTGGACCGCCTCAAGTCTTCTTACGTCTTTCGCCAGATACGGTCTCCAAAACTGAACACAATACTCCAAGTGGGGCCTCACCAATGACCTGTACAGGGGCATCAACACCTTCTTTCTTCTACTGACTACGCCTCTCTTTATACAGCCCAGAATCCTTCTGGCAGCAGCCACTGCCTTGTCACACTGTTTTTTCGCCTTTAGATCTTCGGACACTATCACCCCAAGGTCCCTCTCCCCGTCCGTGCATATCAGCTTCTCTCCTCCCAGCATATACGGGATATAAATGTACATGAGTTGAGTCTCTTTCATTTGAAAGGAATCTCTGGAACGAGAGGGCATAGGATGAAGTTAAGAGGTGATAGGCTCCGGAGTAATCTGAGGAAATACTTTTTTACTGAAAGGATGGTAGATGCATGGAACAGTCTCTTGGAAGAGGTGGTGGAGACAGAAACTGTGTCTGAATTCAAAAGGGCCTGGGATGGGCATGTGGGATCTCTGAGAGAGAAAGAAATAATGGTTACTGCGGATGGGCAGACTGGATGGGCCGTTTGGCATTTATCTGCCATCATGTTTCTATAACTTTTTGGAATGCCATAGCACCCTTCCTTGGCTATGCCCCATTTTGAGTTGCATGCTAGGGGGATTTGGATGCCAAGTTCAGCCACATGTGTACCTGTCCTAATCAGTTGTTGGTGGCTTATTATTGCTCACTAACTAATTAGATTACGCGCAAAACTGGGTGCCTTATCTAGAAACCGGAAGGGGGGAGGTTACTCTTTGCTGTAGTTTGTAACATGGGGTGACAGAAAAACTGTAAGCACCATCTTCTGGAAGATGGAGTATTGTTTTTTGGTAATGGTAGTTTGTTGTACTAAAGGCTTAATTGGGGAGGGAGATCACTTTTTTTTTTTCCCATGGGACCTGAAGAGGTTCATCTAAAACAGGGGTAGGCAGGTCAGGTTTTCAGGATATCCACAAATATGCCCGAGATAGATTTGCATCTCAAGGAAGCAGTGCAAGCAAATCCATCTCGTACGTATTCATTATGGATATCCTGAAAATATGACCTGCCTGCGGCTCTCGAGAACCTGAATTGCCTACCCCTGATCTAGAATATTGCATGTAGTGGGGGGGGGGGTTGTGGGTTGGTTTGCTTGTGGGGGTTTTCCCCATATATCTTCTATCCTGAGGTGGAATAAGTAACGTACATAATTCTAATTCTAGAACTCTAAGAGGGCAGCATTGATGCAGGAGTATCAGAACCCTGTGGCTGTTCCACTGCACCTGGTTTACTAAAAAAAAAAAAAAAAAAAATGCATAAAAGGGTAAACGTGTGCCTCCCCCAACACCCCCAGCCACCAATGTACAAGAGCTGCTCAAGGGAAGATGACCAATGAATTGACATAGGGATGGTTCTGAACCTGGTACTCTTCAACGTCTTTGTAAGCGATGTTCAGGAAGAGTTAGAATAAGGTGTTTGAAAAGAAAAATTACTAACAAGTTAATGAGTCAAAGAGCGTAAATGCAAGATGTTTAAAAAAAATTGGCAATCATCATTGCAGTTATGTGTTTTATTTATTTTTAGTATTTATACACTGCATATACCTTAATAATAATAATAATAATAGCAGTTTATGACTGTGAAGTTCTTTGTGGTTTACAATGATTAAAAGATGCTACAAATTGAGTAGAATTAAAAAGTTAAGAGCTAGTGATTAACAGCTCTAGAGATCAGATATTGTGGAAAGATTGTGCAGGTCAGTTACCTAAATACTTCAGGAACAGATATGTTTAAGCGTTTCCTTAATTCCCCATAAGTAGTAGGCATAAGCAATTGTTCCAGATCTCACAATCTGACTAATATACCTGGGGCAACGGAGTCTTAAGTGATTTGCCCAGGGTCACAAGGGTGTGGTATTGAACTTGAAACCTCAGGGTGCTGAGGATGCAGCCCTAACTACTAGGCCACGCCTAATATAAATGCAAAAAGCATGTATAGAGGGCACTAAAGTTCTGTTTTCTAGCAGAGATCTCAGTAATATATGCTGAACTGTTGAACGGTGAGGTCCACAGCTTCAGAAAAGGAGATGTTTAATCCTGCCTGTGATTTGATAGTCGTAGAAGGAGAAGCCCTTTGAAGGGAAACTAGTATGAATACCAAGCTCAGTGGGAGTAGACTTGTCTTTTGGTTCCAGATTCCTGGCCACTGCGAGGGGACTACAGTCAGGTTTAGTTCTTCTGTAAAGACGTTTAAGAGAAGAGTTTTTATCTAGCACAACCATTGTATCTGGACTTCTGGAGAGAGGAGTGGGCAGAGCGCAACCAAGCAAATTAGCTGCTGCATTCATATCGAGAGAGTTGGAACACGGAACCAGCCCTTACCACAAGCCAGCTGAAGGAGAGGAAGAGTAACGAGCCTTAAGCAAGCGGGGACCAAAGCAGGGTGTCCAGGATAGAGAACCCCAGTAGTTGTGCCCACTGCGGAAGAGAACCTTTATGAGGACTTCAATTTTTAACAGGAAAAGTTAAGTCAAAGTAGTTTATAAGAAATGAAAACAATGGACAAAGGTTAAAAATCAATAAGGATAGACAAGGTAAAAAGATGTAGACGAATTAACAACTGGACACACAGAGGCGGACAAGGGCTGGAAAGGTTTACAATATTATAGAAGGGAAAAAACCAAAGTGAAGGATTTAAAGAAAAAATAAAAAAGAGAGATGTTATAAGGAACTTAAATTCAAATGCCATTTTAAAATATGTTTTTAATTGTGACTTGAATGACTTGAGAGATTTTTCGGATCTTAAATATAATGGAAGAGAGTTTCAAAGTTTCGGGGCCATACCAGAGAAGCTAGAATCTCAGTTGATATCCAGAAACATCTGTCTAAAGCAGTGTCTCAAGCTTTCTCGAACCGGGGCACACTAAAGGTGTAGTGGCCATGGCTTGCACCCAAAAGTGTGCGGGTGTCACCATGATGACATCACACATATGCGTGACATCACGTCGACATCCGTGCATGTGCAGAGGCCCTCCAGATGGACCCTGAGACACCAGTAGGGGATGCCAGCAGGGAAGAGGGCTGAAGAAAAGGAGAGGCACTGGCGCCAGCTGATTGGTTACAACAGTGTTTCTCAACCACTTCAAGCTAAGTACCCCCTAAGTCTAACAAATATCAACCGAGTACCCCAACCACAGACCTCCTAGGCCCTCCCAAGCTCTGCCCCAGATCCCATCCCCTTTACTAATTGTAATGCAATTTTTTCCATCCATTTTTCATGTACACACAAAATATTCAGCAGATATAAATTCTCAAAATTGACACATTTCAATCACTATATTGAAAATAAAATAATTTTACCTACTGGCGATCCTCTGCAGGCTGCTGTAATTAGCTTTAAAGGTGAGACCGGGAGGCCAGGGGGGAAGCTGGAGGATGCTAAAGAGAAAGAGGAAACATGCAGGCCTTCAGCGAATCGGGCAAGGCTGGTGCTGTACCGCGTAGGGAAGTCAGCTGGCAGGTGCCTCTCTTCTTCCTCCTCGGTGTGCCACGGCACACTTGGAATCTCAGGAGGCACACTAGTATGCCTCGGCACACAGTTTGAGATGCATTGGTCTAAAGGAAGGCACGGACAGCAAGTGTTGGTTGGAAGATCGAAGTTCCATCTTGGGCGAGTAGGCAATCAAATAATTAGACAAGAATAGAGAAAGGCCAGAGGACTGAATCTGGAAAGTGAGGACATTGTATTTAAATAGTATCCTATAAATAACCAGAAGCATGTGTTCAGATTTGAGTAGAGGAGAAGGAAAGAGCCTTAATACGTAGGATGAGACATTTAAAGCTATTCATCTGGAGTTGGGACCCAGAGAGAAGAGTTGCCAAGGTCATTTTCCTAGAACATCTACCAAAGCGTAAGGTTTCATAAGGAAACCTAGTAAAAATTATGTAACATCTGTAGTAGAAGGTAAAATAAAACAGTTACTTCTCTGTGGATTATATAGAGAAACATGGGACATCAGTGTTGAGCTTTTTTTTTGGGAAGCTATTGCAATTTCTGACTTGGACCGAGTGATAGAAACAGGACCAGCTGGAGCTGGGAGGTCAAAAAGCACAGGGAATCTACTCTGCCCAATAAATATTTATAATAACCTATTCAGATGCTCGCCAAGCCCCCCAAAAAGTTACACGTGCATATGGGTTGTAGAAATAAGATATTCCCTTGAAGAAACCAGTGTGTCTGGATGTTTCTTGTCGGGTTTTTCTTTCTGGATTTGGTTCTGCTTGATTAATGAAGTTGGAGTGCAGCATTTGAAGGCTGCTGCGAATATAAGTTTAGCTTTATCATGCATGTTTGCTGCAGTTTCAGTTTTCCTTATCCGCTGCAAGATGGTTGCAATTAAGGTTGGAGTTATTATTTACACCAATGACTTGATGTATGTAGTACCTGAAGCATTTGCTAGTACTACTCTAGCTGCTTGTTTCTGACGCTTTCTCCACCTCCTTTTATATAGTATTGGCAGTGCATTTTGGGGTCTCTCACTCTGTCAGCTTCTTTTCAACAGTAGTTGTGTTTTGGACTGTATTTTACCTGTTGAATTCTCTTTTTGTGTTGTAGAAATAAGAGCCAGATTTCTTTAAAGGTGAAGAAATGGCAGTAAATGGAGACCTGAAGAGGGTCATCTCTGAATTTAAAAGTACCTAAAACTGCTGGTAAAGCTAATAAAAAAAACCTAAAAAGGTATTGCTCCGTTTTTACACAATATCTACCGAATGGTACCGATACCATAGAGGTGATCCAAAGGGTGACCACTGAAATGATACATGGACTGGCAGCAACCCTTATTCAGATTAAAAGAGTTAAAAGGTATTTTCTGAAGTAAGACGGTATGAAACACCTATTCAAATATCTTGTAGGCTTCAATAAAGAACTGGGAGAAGGCTCTTTTTCCCTAAAATATGAAGTTAAAAAGACAGTAAAAGGTCAGGGGATTTGATTTACTTCTATGGTACAATCAAAGGTTTACATATACTTTCTGTCCCTACTGGGTTCACAATCTTAAGTTCCCTATCTGAGACAATGGAGCGTTAAATGACTTGTCTAGAATCCCAAGGAGTTTGTGACAGAACACACACATACAAAAATAACTCTTTATTAAACAGCAGGGAAGAGCCTGTTTCTTCACAAGTTTCCCTTAACGGTTTCTTTTCAAAAAAAAAACCAAAAAAAAAACAAGCTATGCTTTTCAACTTTCCTACTACTTTCCAGTGACATTCTCAGTAGGCCTCACCACACCCCAAACCAGTTGCAAGAAACCGTTTTATGCAGCATTCAATCACAAGCATTAAAATATAGGCAGTGTGTTCCACATAGAACCTGCCGAAGGTAAGATTCTCTTATCGGCAAAACAGTTGGCTCTTCCATTCAGCTTCCCTAGCTCCTATGTTCACTCTAGGACCTCCATATGCAGCAAAGGTGGTCCACACATACAGCCCAGATGCCCTCAGCCAAGCTGTCGGTGTATAGTCTTTCTTTTTCAGCTCAAGAGGAGTTAGCTTCACCTTCCCCTTTTCTCTTCCACCAGGGACCTCTCCCTAATGATTCTGCTCTGTGACAAAACACCTCCCAGCTGAACCCTGCCCCCTGACTCAGAAGGGTTACCTTGTTAAGGTAGCTCAGCCCTAAGCTATAAAAGCCCAGTGCAATCTGGGACCTGTAGTCCGCTCAGTCTTGGGCTGGCAGCCCCTGCTGTATGGAGGTGGAATGGTAGCATTAGCAGAAGATAACCCCTTACTCTTTCACAGAGTTGTAGTGGAAACTGAACCCAGGTTCTCAAGCTACTGCACCAATTATATGGCATCATATGAAACTGAAGAGTGGAAAAACAAGTGCAAGAATTTCACCAAGAGGATGGTGGGTGCCTGGAAGATATGAGGTGTTAACATTCAAACCATTGATGAGAGTTTAAGTGTACATGGCATACAGGGACTGGGAGTGGGGTGGGAGGATAACAACAAAACAGAAGGAAGGTTAAAATGGGTGAACCAAAAAAAGGTTCTTTTCTGCTGCCATTTTCTGTCACCCCATAGGCCTGGAACAGCTTTTCCAAGTCCAGATCTTTGGGGGTTGGTGTTTTTTGCTCATTAGTGGGCCAGGGTTGCATGGGATTGCAAGTTTGAGTCTTAAAAGCTGTGCTGAGCAGCACCTGTGGGAAAGAGGCTTTGGATCAGCCTTACTGCATTTGTCTTAATGGTTCCCTTTGCTGGTTACAATATTGAAAGATTCCTCTCCTGTGCGGTTTCTACTGAACCTTTTGCTTGTGTCGCCCTTTTTAATAAATGTTACCCGCTTCTATCCGATGCCTTTGGTGTGCCATAGTTAGAAATGAGGACACAGCAGTGCTGGTATTTCAAAAGTTAGTTCCTTGGCACATCCTCCTGTTTTTGGACTAGCACTGAAAAGGTCTTTCGTTCTGTCTCTACAGGTTGTTTGGCGTAACAGGAAACTGCGCTGCCTGTAGCAAGCTCATCCCTGCCTTTGAGATGGTGATGAGAGCGAAGGATAATGTTTACCACCTGGACTGTTTTGCCTGTCAACTTTGTAATCAGAGGTAAGAATTTTTTTCTTTTTGAGGAAGTTCTGCTTCTCTTAGTGGCATTTGCTACTGGAAACACTTGGTGATTATCGAAAGTGTCGTACCATCCTGCATTGTTCATGGGCCTATGGTGACTGAAGGGTGATGATTATATTAAATATTGCACACAGCCCAAAAGAAGCAAACTGCAGAGTTCTCGCTGGAAGTGTCTGGAAGCCAGGGTAGAATAGATGGTGGTTTGGACTTCTGTGTCAGCAACTCTTATCACATGGGAATTGTTACTTGGACTAACCCCCATAGTTCTTTTAGAGAACCACAACACACAAGTTTGGTACAATTAGGGTTACCATATTATTCCACCAATAAAAAAAGTATGTGTGGCCCCACATAAACCTCATCTCTTCGGGGCCACATCTGGAGGGCATCTGCATGTGACATCACAAAGTGCCAGGTTTTGAAAACCCATCTAAAAAGGGCATGGCCAGGTAAATCTGGACCTCTAGTAAGCCTAGGTGCAATTTACTGGCTTGTAAATTCTGAGCTTCTCATGGCGCTGGAATTCAAGGAGTCATAGTATGCTAAGAAGGCCTAGTGAAAGTCACTGGGGTTTCATACCCACAGCATTATTTTAGGAAGTGTTTCAGGGTATCTTAAGTACTTTGCTCACTCCTCCCCTCGCTTTTCTTTTTGCATTGTCAAAGTATGTTTAGTCACTTTCTAGACCATTGTGGGGTTAGATGAACCTGAACCTTAAACATGTTCTGTGTCCTGATTTTAATCTGTTTAAATTTAAAACATAACCAGGAAGTCTTGCCATGGCCAAAAGATGACTAGCTCAATACAGAGTCAATTAGCAAAGAAACATCATATAAGGCAAAAAGTCCACTTGATTCCTCTTGTTTAATATAATACCCAATATTTTAATCCCTTCTGCTAATGCATGAATAATTTTAGCAATTTTAATTGGTTGCTAGCTGTTTTTTATACTGGCAAATTACTGCATGCTGATGGAAGCTTGGAGGTGGTCAATTGAAGTTCATGCAATACTCCCAAATCTGCACAAAAGCATAAAAATTGTCCTACTGAATCAGACCAAAGGTTCAGCAAGCTCATTATTCCATCTTGCAGTCTTGGCAATCCAAGTACTTGGCAGGATCCCCCAAAACAGCTGGACTTCACTGCTGCTTTACACCCCCCCTCCCCCTCACCAGGGTGAGCTGTTCTACACCTAACCATCTTTCAGGAGATCCTAAATTTAATATGTATGTAGCTTGAAATGGCCCTGGATTGCCTAGACATGCTGGGTAGGAGTGCAGACACTGGATCCCTCTTTCAGAGTAGATGAAGCTCCATTGACAGCTCCTATGCTCCCTGCGTAGAGAGGAATTTGCCAGCTTTGTAGATATAGTGGTAGATGAGCATCCTCAATATTGACCGCTTTTTGTCCAGGGAAAAGTACAATTTTTGTTTTTAATACCCCTAATCATTTAAAGAAGTTAATGTCTGTCTGTAGGGTCCCATTGTGAGTTGTAGAGATTTTATTAATTTACGTGAAAAGTTGCCTTTTGTCATCTGTGTTGCACATGTTGGTAGAACTATTAATTGCTATAAAAAAAGAAAAGGTGCAAATAACTGAAAATATTTAGTTTGCGCTTCCATGTACATTGCTGAGATCTTATTGGCTAAGCAGTATAGAATCATGAATAAATTAAAGTGGAGGTGTGGCCTAGTGGTTAGCGCTGCTGCCTCGGCATCCTGAGGTTGTGAGTTCGATTCTGGAAAACTCATTTAGCACACCAATGCTCCAGGTACCACAATTAGATTGTGAGCCTGCTGGGACCTGATTACTATTCAATGTATTGTATATTACTTTGGCTTTCTTTTACTAAGCCGCGATAGAGGTTTTTACCGGGGCCCAGGGCGCTAAATGCTCCGACACTGCTCTAATGCTCATAGGAATTCTGAGTGTTGGAGTAGCGTTGGGCATTTAGCACTCTAGGCACTGGTAGAAACCTCTATCGCGGCTTAGGAAAAGGGGGGGGGGGGGGTGGAGGAGTGAATCTCTTAATGAAAAGGTGGTTACTAAACTCCAGCCATGTTTGTTTAGATTTATCCTTTGTACCGTCATAAAACAGAAATAATTTAAGGTACTCGTGTTTCTTAGTCGCTGCTTTTTTTCCTGCTCATTTAGTTCCCATGGAACTGTACAAGTGTGAGGTTTTCTAAGGCCAAATTGCAAGCAAAACGTTTTGGCTTCTTGTCCTTGGATTGCTCTGTCGCACCAAGCGCGCTGTATAAACTGCCCTATTCCATCAACTGACACTGCATGCCTTAAATGGACTGAATCTCATACATATAATAACTGATCATTTATATGTAGGAGACAAATGGAAATTATTAAACACCTAAAGAACTCTACAGGGGTGAGATGTTTGGGGGTTCCTTTGTAGCATTTTAAAAATGTGGGATACCATTAAGCTTATTCACCCAGAGCTCCAAATAATTGTTGGCCCTAAGTGGGTGAATTATCGCTAAAAGGACAGTGATCAGAATAGAACTTGGATCTCCTACATTTTTCAACTTTAGTCTCTTAACCATCAGAGTTAATTTGAAATTAAATCAGAATTTTGACTCGTCCACATCTGCTGTACAGCAAACTTATTTTTCCCCCCTTAGTATCATTAACGTACCTAATACATTTTCTGCCAGTCTTTTTTTCATTTATCTGCCATAATGGAAGCACACATCCGTTGTGCTGGTTACGCACAATTAGCACCTAGTTATTGTCCTGTCACTTCAGCACACACAAGACGGAGCTCTCTAATGTGAGAACTCAAGTCATCTTCATCAGTCAAGCAAAACGCAAGTTCACGGACTCCACACGCAAGAGGCTTTCAACAAGGTTCGCGTCTCTGTATTGGATTTGATGGTAAACAAAAGGAGGTCATCGTCGGTCCCCTACAAACCTGTTACTTAGGGCTTCTAATTTCAGATTTTAAACAATTAAAAAACACTAATGCCAACAAATAGGTGTTTTATTGGCTAACACTGCGCAACAAATTTTTAACTTTATGGGGCAAGAAGAAAATGAGGTTTACTTTATAGAATTTGACCTCCTGTGTATGAAAATAGCCTTGGTTTTCTCTATCACGTATAATTTGAGCAGACTGCTAATATTTATAGCATGAGAAGTCATAATGTAATACATTGCGCCGATTTAAAAGTTCCTATAAGTATTATTTTCTAGAATCGTTTTGCTGTTGAAGTGGATTTATAAACGAGATTAGGAGCATCTGCCCCGATATCATTTCTCCATTGTAGCAGTGTCCTGGTGAAACCTTTCTCTGTGCTCATCACTAACACTACCAAGATTATTAGAGGAAAATCCAGATATGAGTGGAGAAAATGAATTTTTAGTGACATGTTGCATTTGAGATCACAGAATGCTTTAAGCATCCTCTCCACCACTTGGACATAGTCTGGTGTCTTCCTATTCCCCAGAAAATGTTCAGTTACATTTTTCAATGCTATCCATGCACTTTTCTCACTTTGCTTAAAAATCTAATTTGAGGCAAACTATTTTAATAATTCGGAGATTGTTATAACATTTACTCCAAGAATTAAAAAATATAGCAAAAATGTTAATTTTTGCATTATGCTCTTTTGCCAAAAATCAGAGGGTTATACCAAAAAATTAAGGCCAGTTTTGAATTCAGTGACCCCAAATCACTATAGAACACTCACTACAATTCATGCTCCAATGTAATTGGAGTGAGTCCTCCCTCTTTAATTCAACTGCACTAGTTAGCAGGTGAAGCAAGGATTCTATTAAACTATGATGGTTTTATAAAATCTTTCATGGTAAAGTTCCATTATATCAAATTTATTGCTTTTCCCAAAAGTCGTCTTGAACCGCAAGGTAATGGCAGAATAGAAATCACTAATGTAATGTAATCTATCCTCTAAAATTTGAGAATGGAAGACACCGATTTAAAATTTTCCCAATCCTAGTGGAATTTGATTTAAGACTTACTGTACCCTGTTCTATTTTTTATTATTTTTTTTATTTAACATTTCAAGTTATCATTACATCACAATGATAAGGAAATACTAAAATACAATACAATCAGTATTAGCTGATCTAAGCAAAAAGTTAACACAAAAGTAATATTTCATCTCGCATAGTCCACAATAGGAGAAGGAGACAAGAAGAAAACAAACCCTTGGGGCAGGGATATATTAAACTAAACTTTAGGAAAGAGAGCAGTTAACAACCTTCCATTATTTTAACACCACAACCATCCTGATTCAATCTGGATGCGTAGAGAAACCCTTACCTTCTAAAAAGAAACCTAATTGGGCAGGTTCAAAGTATGTCCCTGAAGGGAAACCACACATTTACAGGGAAATCTTAACTGAAAAACTGCCCCTAATGTAATCACTTTCGCACGGTAGGATAGAAATTATTTTCTTCTTGATTGCGTCCATTTTGAGACATCAGGAAACATGTCTACCCTTCCTCCCAAATAGGATACTTGTTTCAAATTAAAGTACAATTTCAGCAACATTTCCTTGTCCTGATGAAACACAAGAGAGACTAATAAGGTAGTCCGACCCTCTATTTCAATATCTGATTATTGAAATATATCGGATAAATCCATCTGATCCCTACCTCTTCCTAATTCTCCTTCTTTAATTGAAATTTTTTTAAAGTAATACATTTTTTGTAGTGGGGGGGGAGATCAAATTCTGATATCTTTAATGTAGTTAACATGAAATTTCTAAAAAATTTCCCAGGGTGACAAACTTGGCTACTGGAAAATTTAAAAGTCTCAGATTCAAACTTTTCTGTTTCTCCAAGTTTTAAATCTTCCTCAGGAACAACATTTTATCTGAAATTTGTTTAGTCATCAAGTTCTTAGTCTCAACTGTTTTCTCTAACTTCTTCATCTCTAATTGTTGCTGCTAAAGTGTTGTCTCCAACAGAGTTATCTTAGAAGTTGAATTTAATGTTATTGATACAAAGTTTGCACATACCGAGTGCAGATTCTCCAATGCCATCCAGATGGAATCAAGTGTAACCGCCTGAGTTCTCTCAAGTGGCTTGAAGGGGGGAAATAACCACCAGCTTCTTTTCAGCGTTTTCTCCAGGTGCCGAATCTTGGGTTCCCTCGCCCTCCCCCACAACCTTGCTCCTCAAGAAGCAATGCTCCCAGCTCGCTGCGACTCCATGGCAGGCGTCAGTGTTGATATTAAAACTTACGGTTCAACTTCAGGTCTCGGCAGCATCTCGCCCGTTGTACTCAGGGAGCCCCCCACAGCGACCGGTCTTCCGAAGCTCCTCCAGGCATTGGGGGGCGTGTGTGGTCCTCTCGGGATCAGCGTCAGGTCGCCATCCAAGCTGAGTCCTTCCCCCAAACTCAGCAGCAGATCCGCCTGAACTGGTAGGTTGGACTGTAAACAATGTTATTACAGTCTGTTGCAAAACAGAGCTAACATAAGTAGGCGGGGGTAATCCCCTCTGTTTCCCACGTCTTTTGGGCATTAGTTAAGGCTGAGAAACTATTTATTCCAAGAAAGTTGGCCCATAGACGGAGAGCACTCAATTATGTGCACTGCTCAAGATGCCATCTTGTCCCCGTCTCACCCTGACTTAGAGGGGACATGATAGAGACTTATAAAATCATGAAAGGCATAGAGAAGGTGGAGAGAGACAGATTCTTCAGATTAGCAGGGACATCAAAAACAAGAGGACATTCAGAAAAATTGAAAGGAGACAGATTCAAAACAAATGCTAGGAAGTTCTTCTTAACTCAGAGGTTGGTGGACACCTGGCTTGCACTTCCAGGGGAGGTGATAGGACAGAGTACAATATTGGGTTTCAAAAAGGGATTGGATGACTTCCTGAAGGAAAAGGGGATTGCAGGGTATAGACAGAGGGCTAAAATACAGGATATTAAATGAATAGGGAATAAACCTCTTGGGTAAAGGAGCACTTACAGGTCATGGACCTGGAGGGTCGCCGCGGGAGCGGACTGCTGGGCACGATGGACTTTTGTCTGACCCAGCAGAGGCAATGCTTATGTTCTTACCCTGTTCTTATAAAGCTGCAATTAGAATTATCCTGCTATCTGTCATATAGGAAGATTGTTTGAGACAAAAGTATTTATTGACCAGGTTTTAATTAAAACTTTGTTTCCTAGGTCTACCTTGACTCCTTTTTTTTTTTTTTTTTAGTAATCCACATAGAACTCATAAGGGTAGATATGAAATATATACTATATAATAAATACCAGAATTACAAAGAATCCAAAATGCTGCTGTTCACTTGATCGTCAATCTGAAGAAATCTGACCACATTTCTTGATATTATAGAGTTCTTCACTAGCTTCCTTTTGAGGCAAGGGTTATGTTTAAATTTGGAGTTATAAAGCTCTTCCGGGACAAATTCCGGGATACTTAATGGCCCAATTAAGTATCTTTAATACAAATCAACCTTTACGAATTACTTCTATTTTCACGTTTCCATTGGTAAGAGAATGTATTTAGAAGAAGTTTTTACATTGACTGCTATCATTTTCATCTTCATATTTACAATTTAGAAAATTATTGGAATCGTTTACCAAATTTATTAGTAATTGAAAATCCAGTCATTTATTTTATAACTGAAAATTCTTGCTATTTTAACTGTAAATTTTGTAGGTCACTGTAGTTTTACAGTCTTTTTGTTTCTTTGTACACCACAATGAACTGAAAGGTATTTGTGGTCTAGAAATGGAAAAACTCTACTTCCCTACCACATCTCCTCCTCCCCTGGCTTGTCATGTGTTTTCCTCAGTTTTTATGCTTCATCGATGAAGACAACTCCTGAACATAGGCAAGTTGGGAATGACCAACCTACCGCCTTGCAAAACTATACCTCGGATTTATTGTAACTGTTCAACAAGGGCAGGAGGCCATCAGGTGAGTTAACAGATGGCTGCAGCTTTATTCCATTATGAATACGAGTCATCTGAGCCTAGCCATTCACCCCATTCTCCTGCCTTGTTGACTAAGTTAGGAGCTCATTTCATTCCAACTGTATAGGTTTGCGCTGTTATTCCATTTAGGCCCCCCAATTTGCTTCACAGGAGTTCCCAGCTCCTGCAAGAGTGAGCCTGCCAGCTGCACAAGTACTATGCCTACCCCTTAGCTGGTACTACCTTTGCCCCTTGTGAGCAGCAATACCCCAGAATTTCTCACTTATATGACACCCTAAGTCAGTGGTTCCCAAACCTGTCCTGGAGGACCCCCAGGCCAGTCGGGTTTTCAAGATAGCCCTAATGAATATGCATAACAGAGATTTGCATATAAAGGAGATGCCAGGAATGCAGATCTGCTCCATGCATATTCATTAGGGCTATCTTGAAAACCCGACTGGCCTGGGGGTCCTCCAGGACAGGTTTGGGAACCACTGCCCTAAGCCTTCAAGGCTCGGATGCTCCACGAACTTGTGACACTGATAGGAAATTAGAGCAAGCGGGTCTCGCAGTTCATGCAAACAGTTGGGCCTATGCCAGCCAAGGAGGGAGAAGTGATTCATTATGCTGTGCATCACTGCTTCTTCCTTGCCACAGGAGCTCGGAGGAAGAGGAGGAGAAAATGAGCAGAGCTACTGCCATGGTTGAAGATGAGAAAGGACCAGAAAAATGGGCTATAGCTAACTGGTTGAGCTGCTGCTTCTTCTCCCAGAGGTTGCGAGATCAAATCCTGGTGCTGCTCCTTGTGACCCTGGGCAAGTCACTCGATCCTCCAGTGCCCACCATTTTGAATGGCAGCTTTGAAATGCCAAAGCAACAACTGCCTGTTTGGGTTGGTTGAATGACTTCCATTTATGCAGTAACTATTACAGCCACTTGTTGTATTTGAGGTACTGGTCAGACACCTTACAGATTACAGTACACTAAAAACAGGCCTAACACACTTGCTCGTATGTTTGAATGCTTGGATTTTTACCTTCCAAATTAAAATAGTGTTCATAATTGGCTTGAAATGTCAAGTAGTTTACAGTTCAGTTAGAAATATCATACAAGAATGGAATGTTTCTGCATTCAACAAAGTACAATGAAAAATATTTCATATTCAATCCACTTTACCTGTGTACAGTCCAACATAAGAATTGTAAGTTATTACGAGATTAGTTTCCAGATCTTTAGGAATCGCTGCCTACATTTCAAATTGGACTCTATTGTAAATATTTGTTCTCAAGGTCACGGATCTGTTTTCCAGAATGAGATACTGGACTTTTTGCATGAACATAATTTGGTTAATAGACTAGTTCTCTTAATTACAGTAAATATCAGAGATGCTAATGTATGTTTATTGAAAACATGAAGGTAAAGAAGACTTAATTTTTATTATGAGTTGAAAAACCTCATCCTGAACTCTTTCAACTGTCTAGCTCCAGCCAATGTGTATAAAAATCGGAACCTGACGTTTTTAACCATCTTTGACTAGGAAGCCAGGGCAGTTGAGTTGGTATAGCTGGCTTGAAGTGGTTACTTCTCTAGAAGCACCCCAAATGGGCTTACAGGGTAAATCCTATGTATAAATTGAAAAGGAATTTAAGTACAGAGGACTGTGCCATATTAAAAGATGGTGCGACTATTAGAATTTCTAGATTAGATAAAGCTCAGTTCAGGAGAGGATCGAGGACCCTTTTCATGAGGGTCTTATAAATGGGAGTTTCCATCTCCCCAGGATGACCGAAACCTATCAATGGAAAAGTCCATTCTGTCCCAAAAGGTGGAGTCTACGTAATGTGTTAACTGAAGATTAAGGTAAAAGTCCTTGTACAATTTCCAACAAATGAAATCAGAGTAATGTCTGATACTGAATCGTCAAACAAGTTTGACATGGGGGAGGGTTAAGTTCTTTAATTCATTCTGAGCTAGCTGAGGCTCCCACAAGTGGGATTAGTATATGAGGGGGTGCAATGCAAATGCATCAGAAAATCCTTTTTAAAGAAGTCTCCATATGAGCCTGTGTTTTAATAATGGTTCTATTTCAGTAATTTTCAACTACAGAAAGGGAGAAGTCTTTCAAGTGTTCTGAAATCTCAAGTACTCCCTTTCCAGAATCTATAGAAAATACCCTGCAAAAGATGCTGAAAGAATGACCCCATCAAAAATGATCTGCACATGAGGTTTTATGTGCCAGGCTATAATCTGAGCTAGTTTGTCTGGCCCTGGCATAAGTGTGTGCATGCATGGCGGTCTTTTGCAACGTTCAGTTCAGAAGGCTCTAAACATGGCTGGTGAATGAGGAATGCTTTTGGGGGAAGTGGCTGAGAGTGGCCATCCTGGTGAGCAGTTGAACCGCTCTAGAAATCTAATCTATAGGTTCAAGGTGACTTACATATCAAGCAAACGGTAGAACATCCCTGGTCTTTTTTCAAGGACACAGTGAACGAGGCGCAAAATCTGTATATCCCCAGATTCAGAAAGGGCTGCAAAAAGAGTTGAATGAAAGACTCGGCGTGGATAACTAAAATAGTGAAGGAAGCGATAGGCAATAAGAAAAATTCATTCAGGAAATGGAAAAAGGACAAAACTGAGGGGAACTGGAAAGAGCACAGGAAGTATCAAAAAGAATGTTACCGTGTGGTTCGAAAAGCCAAAAGAGAGTATGAAGAGAGGCTAGCCAGGGAAGCACGGAATTTCAAACCGTTCTTTAGATATGTTAAAGGGAAGCAGCCAGCAAGGGAGGAGGTGGGACCGCTGGACAACAGAGACAGAAAGGGAGTGGCGAAGGAGGAGAAAGAAATCACGGAAAGACTTAACATGTTCGTTTTTGTCTGTATTTACAAACGAAGGCACAACCAACATACCGGAACCTGAGCAATTCTTCAATGGAAATAAAGCAGTTTGAGGAGCACCAATTATGATTGGAGTAACGAGGAAGGAAGGGTTGAGGTTTCCAGCCCCATTCTTTTCCTATTTTAATTCTAGCACTAGTATAAGAACATAAGCAGTGCCTCCGCTAGGTCAGACCTGAGGTCCATCGTGCCCAGCAGTCCGCTCACGTGGCGGCCCAACTGGTCCTCTATCTAGCACTCCCTTTCCCTCCCAGGGCCTCTCGTGTAAATGCCTCTATACCAGCCCAGAAGGGGGGTTTTCCTCCCCTGTGCTGATCTCATCGTTGCCTGTCTATTGAAATCCCTGGCTCATCTCCCGTGACACACACTTGAGATTTAGATAGTACATAAGAGAAGTTGTGTCCAAATATACCAGATCCAGGAGGAGAGGGATCATTCCAATACAAATTCATAATCAGTGATTACCTCACTGTTGTCTATAAGCTGTAGCTATGCTGTACAGTCAGCTCTTCCCTACTTATATGGTGAGTGCCTTCTGACCTAGGGGACCATCTTGTTGATTCTTTGTTGCATCAAGTTTGCTTGGCAGAATACAGAAGTAGATTTCTGGGCCTTTCTTCTGCGCAGTACAAATTTGATGTTGTCCCCGTTGTCACATCAAACGCGATCCTCTACCTCTAACTCTGCCCATCTGCTGCTGCCCAAATGGGGTGGTACATCGTTAGTCTGACATCTCCACTGGAACCTTTCCAGACTACAAAACCGATTTCTTTTTAGAGCCACAATTCATCAAGTTGCTAGGACTCGAATACCCAACCACAATGCTGTACAGTAAATGTATAACAAAACTTAAGAGGTTATAATAATAATAATAGTTTATATACTGCAGGACCGTGAAGTTCTATGCAGTTTACAATGATTAAAAATGCTACAGATTGAATTTAACTAACAAAGTTAGAGCTTAGTGACAGTTCTGGAGATCATTTGTTGTGGAAGATTGTGCATTTCAGCTACCTAAGTACTTCAGTAACAGATATGTTTTTAGGTGTTTCCTAAATTCCCCTAAATTATATAGTGCTGAGCACGTAAATTGCACACCAGGTATACATTATGGTGATAACACAGAGGATGAACAACAGACCTTAGTTGCTCACCCGTGGATCAGATGACCAAATGCTCTCAGTGGTGTAGTATGGGTCAGCGGTGCCCAAAGGGGTGATGCCCCCTTCCCTTTCCCCGTACCTTTTTAACTTCTCCGGCCTGAG
The DNA here is from genome assembly GCF_902459505.1 of Geotrypetes seraphini. Lineage (NCBI taxonomy): Eukaryota > Metazoa > Chordata > Amphibia > Gymnophiona > Dermophiidae > Geotrypetes > Geotrypetes seraphini. The sequence goes on along the minus strand of NC_047090.1, from coordinate 9,373,152 downwards.
TAGCATGCCCACGTCGGTGTCGGTTCAACCTTTGACGCTGCTTCCTAGGCGCGGGTCCTGGAAGTGACATCAGAGAGAGCGCCGAAGCCAACACGGGCAGCAACCTCGCACCAGGGGGAAAAAAGGTATGGGGATGGTAAGGGGCACATGCAATGGAGAGGAGGGGTGCCGTGCTCTTAGGAAGATTTCTCTCCCCCACCCTCCGCACCCCTTTACTGTGCCACTGGCTCTTGAGTATCATTATGGATGTTTTCAAACAAGATAATGGGACCAGTGCTAAATGACTATGGGGTCCTTTCACTAAGGCGTGCTAGCTAAAACGGCTAGCACGCCTTAGTGAAAGGACCCTATGTGAAATGGGAAGGGGTGTAATCTCTCTCTTTTTTTTTTTTTAATGGAATGAGAAGTTATCCTATGTAACTTAAGTCCCTTTCTTTCTGTCCCCTCAGATTTTGCGTCGGAGACAAATTTTTCTTGAAGAACAACATGATTCTTTGCCAGACAGACTATGAAGAAGGTTTAATGAAAGAAGGGTATGCGCCTCAGGTTCGTTGAACCCATGATGCCGCATTACGCAGATGAAAGCACTATTCTCTTTGTTCATCATGTAAAAAGAATTGAAGCGGGAACCCCCTGACTAGCTTAGAGGAAGGGAGCTCTGAGGATCACATGTGGTGTAAGAAGAACTGGTCCTACATGTAGTGAATTGCTCCCACTCCGAGTTGAATGTTTCCCAAGGGTACTGTATATACTCTGAATATTTTTGCTTGCATTGGTTTTGATTCCCATGTGTCACTTGGCATGAGATCTTTATTTTGGACTACTTTGTACATATGTATTGTAATATTTGAAGCACAAATGTAATACAGTTTTATTGTGTTACCATTTGTGTTCTTATTTGTGTCTTTGTATCGTTGTATTTAGTACACACGTGTTTAAAGCTATTGTATATTCATGCTGTCTGTATAGCACTCGGCCATTTGAGATAAGTTGTAACTTTGTAGCAAAAGAATTAAAGAGTAATCTCGACTTATGATCAAACACTCCAGCCCCACCTTATCTCTGCTGAAGCTATTAAACAACGCTCTGCATTAGTCAAATTGACATTTTCAAGATGATTTTTATAAGCCATTACATTTGGATTCTCTTCCAACTTTCTATCAATGTCATGGATACTAAAGCCTAGAGAGTCTAAATTTTGAGAGAAGGAGCCTGGTTATCTGTAGGACAATAGCCTACTTCAGTGATGGAAAGCCATAAATAATGAACCAAACAGTCTGGCTGTGGTAGTGAGTGTGTCGCTACTGCTGGAGAATGTGCCCAGGCCCTAGCATGCAGGAGGATGAACGAGTCATAAACCCTGTCATTGCCTTTAACGAATGGTCTCTCAATAAATACAAGGGATGAAACATGACTCTGTTAATTTTATTTACCATTCTATATGAAAGGGAAGAGCAGAACTTAAAGCAAAACTACAGTCTACATTAGCAACACTTAAGTCAACAACAAAGGGATTTGGAGTGAGCTTTAGCCAAGTTGAGAGATTTCCATAAGAAAAAATAGCATTAGACTAACTTCAGTTGATAGAGGTTTAGATGGAATTGTAGGGCAAGAAGGCTAGAATGTCAAGCTGTACTGGTCACTGTCAAAATTCCTTCCATGCAGGAGATGGACAACAAGGTTTGAATAAACATGTGGCTAAAGGCAAGCCAGTAGATGTAGTGTATCTAGACTTTCAAAAAGCTTTCAAGAAGTTCCCCATGAGAGACTCCTGAGAAAATTAGAGTGATGGGATAGAAGGCAATTTTCAGTTCTGGATTAAAAATTGGTTACTGGACAGAAAATAAAGGGCAGGGTTAAATGTCCATTTTTCTCAATAAAGAGGGAAAATAATGGAGTGCCACGGGGATCTGTACTGGGACTGGTGCTATTTAATATGTTTTAAAATGATCTGGAAATTGAAATGACAAGTGAGGTGAATGAATGTTATCTGCAGAATTAAAGTTGTCAAAACATGAGGACTATGAAAAATTGCAGGAGGACCTTAAATTGGAAGACTGGACGTCCAAATGGCAAATGGAATTTAATGTGGACAAATGCAAAGTGATGCACATCGGGAAGAATATTCAAATCATAATTTTATGCTATGATCTACCTTTTGAGTTGGCACATGAGAAAAAGATCTGGGTGTCATTGTAGACACTTGCTGAAATCTTCTGCCCAGTGTGCTGCTGCACCAAAAAACCCCAAGAAAACACGATTCTACAAATTATTAGGAAAGCCGCTATCACTCCATGATGCATCCTTACCTTGAATATTATGGACAGTTCTGGTTGTTGAATCTCACAGGTATAGAAGAATTAGAAAAGGTTCAAAGAGCAACCAAATGATAATGGGGATAACACTCCTCTTATGAAGAAAGTCTTAGAGGTTGGGGTTCTTCAGCTTGGAAAAGACAGGGAGGGGGGGATATGATTTGAGGTCTAAAAAATTTTGAGTGGTGTAGAATGGGTAAAAGTGAATCAATTTTTTCATCCTTTCAAAGAGTACAAAAACCTGGGGACACTCGATGAAATTGCATGGAAATGCTTTTAAAACAAATAAGAGGAAATATTTTTTACTCAAAAGAATAGTTAAGTTCTGGAACTTACTTGGCTGGACTTAAAGGTTTGGACAAGTTCCTGGAGGAAAGGACCATAGCGTGCTATTCAGACACGTGGGGGAAGCCACTGCTTGCCCTGGATGTTGATACTATTTGGGCTTCTGCCAGGTACTGTAACCTGGATTGGCCACTGTTAGAAACAGGAAATTGGGCTAGATGGACCATAGATCTGATCCAATATGGTGGTTCATATGTTTAAAGACCACCCTTTCAAATTATTTAGCTAAAAGTTGTGTAGAATCTAGCCACATGGTTATGATTAATTGCTGTCCAAAGTTCTGAGTGTTCAATTGGGTAAAAACTGGCTACATCTACAGATGTGTCCACTAAAGGTCAACTTGAAGTGAGAGAACACAATAAAACCAATAAGGCTACTCATGTCTAAATGAAGACTTCCCCTTCTAATCATTCATGAAGATGTTTTGAACAGAATCAGCCCAACGACCAACCCAATAAGTACTCCACAATCACTATCCAGTCAACCACCATAGGATCCATCCATAAAGTGGTGTAGAGAGGGTGAGAGGCCCCTCCCCTGTCCTCTTCTCCACTCCCCCACTCTCTCCTGCCATACGCACGCCACTTTCCTTTCTCTATACCTCTGTAACATTCCTAGAACGAGCAGCAACCCCCAACCTGCTGTTGCACCTGCCTCTAGGCATGGGTCCAGGAAGTGACATCTGAGCAAGAGCCAATGCTGATGCGATAGCAAGTATGGGGGGTGCTGCTCAAGCCAGGAGCATTATAGAGATAGGGGGGACACTGGGAGCATGCATAGCAGTGGGGAGGGGGGGGAGACAGGTATCTGCGCCCTCACCAAGACAGCGCCCATATCCTTTGATTGTTTTGACTGGCTGACCAGAGATAAATCATTGGTCTCACTTCTTGTGGATATACCTGAACTTGGCCATTTTTAATTCTGCCCTTGCTTTTCACTTTTCTGATTTCTTGTTTTTCTCCTTTATCTGATTTTGTTTCCTCACTGAGGTATTCTCTAAATGGTTCATTTTGTACATACCATGATGGTAGAGAGTCTCTCTCCTAAGCCTGGGCATGTGTGGTTTGTACTTTCAATTACTGCTCAACCTCACTGCGCAACAAGGGGCGTTCAATCATTTAACTACCTGAGCATGAAAGAAAGTAGCAAGCGTGTTGAAACAAGTCTGTGCATGTTATGATATGTCTCAAGCTTACTCATGCACAGTTGCGGCTCAGTGAGAATCTAACATTCCAAGAGGCAAATGTCAGGAGAGTCCTCATGTGAATCAAGTAAGAAACTGCTAGACTTGGGGCACCATTCAGTGATAAAATTTCTCACAAAAGAAAGGGAAAAAGCCAAAGGAGATCCATGAACGTGTGACTGCAGTTTATGGTGTGTCTGCCCTGTCATCCTACAAAGTAAAATTTTGGAGCAAGAAGTTTAAGTGGGGTAGAGAGTCCATTGAAGATGACCCTCACACTGGATGGCCTGTGGAAGCAACTTCCACAGAAATGTGCAAGAAAGTTGAGGATTTCATTTTAACAAATGAATTAAGGTTTCCCAAATAGCTGAAGAAAAGAGCATTTTGGTAGGTACAGTCTGAAAAGCAATTCATGAAAATCTGAGCATGTCCCAAGGTTAATGCAAGATGGATTCCAAAAATGCTGATGCCATTTCAGAAGGCCATAAGTCTCTAGTGCTGTCAGGAGATGGTCCGTGAAGACCAAGTGAATTTTTTTTCATAATTTGGTGACTGTGAGACTTGGGTCTATCACGGAGATCCTGAGTCAAAAATGGAGTCAATGCAGAGGAAGCACAAGTCATCCCCCACCCTAAAAAAGTTAGAAAACTCTGCAGGCAAAGTCATAGCTGCTGGTGTAGTAAGGGGAGAGTAAGGGGGAATGGTCTGCCCCGGGTGCAGCCTTTGTAAAGGGTGCAGGTGCCTGCCTCCACTCCCTCCACCCACTGCATGCATGCCCCTTCCCTTGTACCTCTCATTTTTTCTGCATGAGCAACATTACAAACCTGCTGCCCACGTCTGTGTTGCCTCTCTCTAACGCCCCATGCCTTGGAAGTGATGTTGGAGGGATAGCTGACACGTGGGCAGCAGGTTCGTGCTGTTGCTCGCACCTGGAAAATTGAAAAGGTACAGGGGAAGGAAAGGGGACACATGTGTGGCAGGGAGGGTCAGGGGGAGGGGGCGCCACTTACACTCGCTACTCCACTGGTCATGTCAACTGTCTTGTGCGATGATGGACTTCTTTTTCTGAAGTTCATGCCACAGAAGCCAACCATAATCTGGGAGAGTGATGCCAATACAATGATTGCTTTGCAGGAGTCGATCAAGGAGAAAAGACAGTGAAAACTCACAGCAGGCATGCTGCTCCTTCATGACAATTCGCCAGTGCACATGTTGCAACAGTCGTAGACTGCCATCCAAGAATGGGTTGCAGCAGCTGGACCATCCACCCTACAGTCCTGAGCTGGCTCCCTCGGATTATTTCCTGTTCTGAGTTTTGAAGAAATCTTTCCATGGACAGCGATTGGTCAAGTGATAAAGACATGAAGAAAGCTGTGGAACCCTGGTTTGAAGGTAAAACAGAAGAATTCTTTTAAGAACATATGAATATAAGAATTGCCACTGCTGGGTCAGACCAGTGGTCCATCATGCCCAGCAGTCCGCTCAAGCGGCGGCCCTCTGGTCAAAGACCAGCACACTAACTGACACTAGCCCTACCAGCGTACATTCTTGCTCAGCAGGAACTTGTCTAACTTTGTCTTGAATCCCTGGAGGATGTTTTTCCCTATGACAGACTCCGGAAGAGCGTTCCAGTTTTCCACCACTCTCTTGGTGAAGAAGAACTTCCTTACGTTTGTACGGAATCTATCCCTTTCAACTTTAAAGAGTGCCCTCTTGTTCTCCCTACCTTGGAGAGGGTGAATAACTTGTCTTTATCTACTAAGTCTATCCCCTTCAGTACCTTGAATGTTTCGATCATGTCCCCTCTCAATCTCCTCTGTTCGAGGTAGAAGAGGCCCAGTTTCTCTGATCTCTTGCTGTACGGCAGTTCCTCTAACCCCTTAACCATCTTAGTCGCTCTTCTCTGGACTCTTTCAAATAGTACCATGTCCTTCTTCATGTATGTTGACCAGTGCTGGATGCAGTACTCCAGGTGAGGGTGCACCAAGGCCTGGTACAGCGGCATGATAACCTTCTCTGATCTGTTTGATCCCCTTCTTTATTATTCCTAGCATTGCAGGAAATGTGGATGAATTGAATGGAGCTATCGGGGGACTATATCGAAAAATAATGTTTTGAAAACTGTTTTCTTTTTTACTGAAGTAGATAAATTATTGCATGCCCTGTACTTTCTATGTTCTTCTTTTAGTGATCCTTTCTACTCTGAACACTGGTCTCTTTTTGCTCTCTTATGACTCATTCCATTTATTGTTTTCATTAATTCTTTTATAAACCACATAGAACTTAAACAGTTTTGTGGTATACAAGTGAGTCTTATGTTATGTCATTTTGTCGGCTATCTTGGAAATTTCATTAGTTTTTCCTATTCTGTTATTTTCATAGTGGGCCAAGTATCTAATTTTGTTAATGTTGGCTTGTTGTGTGGCTCTTATATGAAACCATAGAGTTTGATGATCACTGGCTTCTATCTGGACATTAGACTCTGGCTCTATTTGAGAGCAGAAGACCTTTCATCATTCTTTCTTGGTTTCTGTCATTTGTTTTGGTGATGGGGTTTCATATATCACCTCTAGTGGTTTATATGTTATGCACAGGCACTTATTTGTACCTACAGGCAATGGAGGATTAAGTGCCTTGCCCAGAATCTCAAGCAGCTTCTGTGGGAAATGTACCTGGATCCCAGGACACTGCTCTAACCACTAGGGGGCCTTTCATCCAGTAGAGCTCCTTTTGAAAGGCATCCATTTCAATTCAATGGATGGAATGCTCCAGTCCACATCCAACACCTTTATTTTATTCCCAGTAACTCGGTATAACTGGGCACCCACATGCCCCCTGTTCCTTGCATGTACAAAATTATAGAAAACATGAATTTATATGCTTAATTGTACTTTTCCCCATGGAAGTGCTAGCTGGAAGCCCAAACACTACTTGAAGTAAGAGAGGGGTCATTTTAACTAAGCTGAGGTAAAAAGTGGCCTTAATTTACCCTTACGTGGGTTTTCCCCCACAAACTAAGGCCATTTTTACCTCAGCCAAAAAGTGGCCAATTCACTATTTTTGTTTTCTTCTCTTATGGTCAGGCATTTAATGTTAAGAATAGCCCTACTGGGTCACACCAATGAACCTTCTAGCCCAGTTTCCTGTTTCCACTGTGGTCAATCCAGGTCACAAGTACCTGGCAGAAACCCAAATCGTAGCAACATTCCATGCTTCTGATCCCAGGGCAAGCAGAGGCTTCCCCATGTCTGTCTGAATAGCAGACTATGGCCTTTTCCTCTAGGAACTTGTCCAAATCTTTTTTGGGAACCAGCTATGTTAACCTCACTTTCACATCCTCTGTCAACAAGTTCCAGAGCATGTGGCACAGTAGTTAAAGCTACACTCTCAGCACCCTGAGGTTGTGGGTTCAAGCCCACGCTGTTCTTTATGACCCTAGGCACGTCACTTAATCCCCCCATTGTCTCAGGTACATTAGATAGATTGTGAGCCCACTGGGACAGATAGGGAAAAATGCATGAGTACCTGAATGAATTAATGTAAACCATTCTGAGCTCTTCTGGGAGAACAGTATAGAAAATTGACTAAAGGGTGAAAAGTTTGAGCCTCAGATAAGTAGAGCTGGTATTGTGACATCATAATGCCTCATTCCACCAATAAGAGTCAACTTCATCAGTGATGTCACAGTGGCTTGACTGTCCTATACTTGGCTTACTTTTACTACATTTTGATTTCTAGAATGATGCAGTGGTTAAAGCTACATCCTCAGCACCCCAAAGTTGTGGGTTCAAACCCACACTGATCCTTGTGACCTTGGAAAGTCACTTAATATCTCCATTGCCCTAGGTACATTAGACAGATTGTGAGCCCGCAGGGATAGACAGGGAAAAAATGCTTCAGTACCTGAATAAATAATGTAAACTGTTTTGAACTCCTCTAGGAGAACAGTATAGAAAATTGAATGAATAAATATCATTATTCTAAGAGTTACCCATGAAAATATCCACAAAAGTGCACAGTACGTTGGACACCTGCATGGGGGGCAGTCGTCTTTGATCTCAGTAAAACAGAGGTCAGTTGGCAAACTTAATACTGAATATAAAATTATTCTTTTTGTTAAGAAAAAACACTCAGAGGCACTTTAATTGCCAGAAAGGGAAAATGGAAAATGTCTTGGGAATGAGGAAGTGGAGGTGTAAAGTGATGGAAAAAAAAAATCAGCTGAAAGCAAGACAGAGGATTAACTAAGGTGAAACCTTTGCAGAAAACTGCCTCACTGGTTTTGAGATAATGCAGTTTTTAAAATTTCACAGCTTCTTATAATTTTCCCAGCAGTAGGTAGGTTAGATTCTTCTCTCCTCCAAGAAAATTCTTGTCAAGAGATGAAGGTCTGTAGTGATTGCAGACTGTAGAGCCCCACTTTTAACTAATCCAGTTGAAAGCTTCAGCTCTTCCTCCTTTGTCTGAATAAGATATTAATTTAACTATTCCCTGTGTAATGAACAAAGGGGAAGTCTCTAGCCTTACCCCAGAAATAGGATGGTTTAAATAAAAGGAAAACTGAAGTGTTCTGTAAATGAAGACACAGAAGTCGTGTGTGCCTGTGTTTGGCAAATTATCTTTTAAGAGGAATGATTGTTGTATTTATGGGTAGAAAGCAATTTGAAAATTCACTGGAGCTAATGATATTAGGGAAATGTACCAGATCAGCTGCACCTTATGGCTCCTCCCTCTGCTTAGTGGAAGAAAATGGGTTTGCTTGTGTCCAGCTTGCACTTTATATCTATGGTCTCATAAGCTGCATTTAATTCTACTGTGAGAGTAAAGCTATAATGTGATCTATTTCTTCCTTTTTCTACTGAACAATCATTCCTACAGCCACCTCTGGAGTGGACACCATAACTCATTTCATTGGCAGCTGTGCATTATGTTATTTTCTCCATATAATTGTTGCTATTATGGTTGGGCAAATGTGGAGGAAGAACATAAAAACAGCCTTACTGAGTAAGACCAATGGTCCATCAAGCCCAGTAGCCTGTTCTCACGGTGGCTAATCCAGGTTACTAGTATCTGGCAAAACCTAAAGAGTAACAACATTCCAGCATCACAAAGAATAGCAAGATTCCGGAACCTCAATGACAGCAACGCTTTAGAGCTGAGACTGTGATGTCATAATGCCTCATTCCACCAATGCCTCAGAGCCAACCTCATAAGTGATGTCACAATGGCTCGATTGTCCTAGAATTGGCTCACATAAGAGCAGCCATACTGGGTCAGACCAATGGTCCATCAAGCCCAGTAGCTGGTTCTCACGGTGGCCAATCCTGGTCCCTAGTACCTGTCCACGAGCCACCCTAGAGTTGGGAATGGAGCTTCCAGATTTTGAGTTCTGCATCTGTATTTTGGTTTATTACCATTAAGTTACAAGTATGTGGTAGGACTTGTATATAGTCACTGAGAAACTAGTACACTAAGGGCTTCTTCCGGCTTCCTCTATACCCCAATACTACAAGGAGAAAACTGCAACTGTTTACTTAAAATGATTAATGTAGTTGAAATTATTGATGTAAGTGTATGAATCCTTTGTTAATCTGGACACTGAAATAAAATGTCATGGTCATTCGTTTGGCTTGCTGCTGTTAAGCCGATACTGCTTCAGGTTTTGCATTGTATTCTACATAGATTGGAGGCAGCATATGCAAATCAAGCTTATGCATATTCATTGTGGATATTCCGAGAACCCAGCTGGCTGGCTGTGCCCCAAGGGCTGTGTTGAGAAGCCCTGCATTCTCTGAACAAGTAGTGAAGATAAATGGCCAGGGTTCAAAGTTTTGTATAAGTAGCCCAAGCCCACTTCCTACATCTATACCAGGGGTAGGGAACTCCGGTCCTCGAGAGCCGTATTCCAGTCGGGTTTTCAGGATTTCCCCAATAAATATGCATTGAAAGCTGTGCATGCAAATAGCTCTCATGCATATTCATTGGGGAAATCCTAAAAACCCGACTGGAATACGGCTCTCGAGGACCGGAGTTCCCTACCCCTGATCTATACAGACAAAGAAATGTATGTGATGTGTAGTTATTTTTAGGTGGGTTAAAATCACAAAATGCAAGCTGTACCCTAAACACGTTTTATAAGTTTATCCCATCATATCTGTCACTTTGCTGGAGACATAATATTTTTAACTCCCAAGTAACCTGCTGTACATAAACATACCGTTATGTCTGTTATATCACTTCCACTGATCATCATCTCCCTCCTCGTTCTTGGGGACTTTAACATTCATACTGCCTAGGGTTACCAGATTTTACTTTAGCAAAATCCGGATCCCTAGACCCGCCCCCAGGCTTGACCAGGTCCGCCCACCCTGCCCCATTATGCCCCCAGTCTCTCCCCCCACCCCCCCCACCCCGCTGCCTGCTCTCGTCAGGCAGGAGGGCATCCATGCATCTGCAGATGTCCTCCTGTCCAACGCGATTTTGAGGAAGCTTTTCAAAACCCAAAGTGTCCGGACTACTGGACATGTCCTCAAAAATCCGGTCATCTGATATCCCTAATACTGCCGATCCCTCTGAAACTTATGCCTCTTTAAGTTTCTTTCCTTAAACACCTCATTTGACCTCTAGCTAAGCTTCACTACCCCTATTCACCTACAACCGCCCCCTTTCCCGTACCTCTTTAACATTCCAGGCGTGAGCAGCAACCCCAACCTGATGCTCGCACCAACATTGGCTCTTCCTCTAATGTCACTTCCTAGGCACGGGTCCATGAAGTGATGTCAGAGGAAGAGCTGGCGCTGGCACCAGCAGCAGGTTGGGGGTTGCTGCTCGTGCCAGAACGTTAAAGAGGTACGGGGGAAAGAGGCACATGTGTGTGGTAGGGGGGGTTGGGAAGGAGCGGGAGGGGCTGAGAGGAGGATGGGTGCCAGTGCCCCTACCAAGACAGCGCCCGGGGCAGATGCCCCCCCCCCCTTCACTACCCACTGTCCGGTAGCACTCTATAAAATAGTAATAAACAACAAAATCAGCACCAGGAACCTGTAGTTTGTATTAACGAGTCACTACAATAGTGCACAGAATTGTAAAGGTATGGGGGGGGGGGAGCGGCACAGAGTTACTGTACATTTTTGCCCTAACAGTTCTTTCTGGCTTAGAAAGACCAGTTGCATTTAGAAATAAAACAAAAATAAAGGAAATAAACTGATACCTTTTTTCATTGGATTAACTTAATGGATTTTATGATTAGCTTTCGAAGATAACACCTCCTTCAGATCTTGTTTTATTTCTATATATTACCTTAAAAAGTGGACTCGCATGGCCACCACACCATTTCACTTAAAGACCAGTTGAGCTCCACAAAACAGCTTAAGAGTTATTGGGGTTTCTTCTTATGAAGATCATTTTGCACTAGAAGGCATTATAGTAATCTAATTGTAATGGTCCAACAACTGGTGCTATCTGATAGCACCTAGAGGAAGCTTTAACCACTCCAGAAGTTAGCTTAATATTTAAGCAAACAATGTGTACTCGTGTTACTCCACTGTTTCTCTCTCATCACTGGTTGACTGTTCGTGCCGGGGTAGACTTTAAATTGGCATGCCATGTCAAGTATCTATATGCTCTTGAATCTATTCCTCCTAACCTGATTATCTTTCCTTTAACAAGACGTACATTTAGACCTCCAGACTGATTTCAATTAAATTGTCCTTCATTTAAAAGTGTATTTTTTTTGTTTGTTTTTTTCTTTTGTATTTCAAATTGTTCTGGTCTAGAATGGTGTCCCATTGTGTATAAAAAGGCAAGTCTTACCTCTTAGTCAAAAAGAAAAGCATCTTTAATACAAATATTTTTGGAATAAATACATTTTCAGGTGGTTTCTAATTACCGATTCTTAAACTGTTTTGTAAACCACTTTGAACCTTAACAATGAATTAAGGGGAAAATTCATCAAGCAGCATTATGGCCTTAATGCACCCCTTAAGTGAGCCAGAGTGCACTAAGAGCCAATTCTACAAATGGTGCCCTGATTGTAGGCAGCGATAGGAGTCCTACAGCTTTCTAACCAGCCAATCAGGATCCATGTTTTCTAAAAAAAAAAAAAAAACCCACAAGGCAGGCCGCCTACACTATAGGTGTCTGTTGTGGGTGCAGGGAGGTGCCTAGGGATGCTTAAGCTCCCCCAAGACTGGATGTGATTTTCCTCTGAAGTGGCGTTGGACGAGCTTATGCAGCCCTATGTGTCTCCCTAGGGCTGCAATAGGCACCTGAAATGTAAGCCATTAAAATTCTGGTCTACATTTCAAATGGACACGGCTGCTAAGATGACTGTGGCAAAGAAATCACCTTGCCGAGATCAGCTGAGTGGTCGTAACAGGGAACCCCTGAACCCCACCGAAAGTTAGCTGGCAGATGAGATGCTTACTCTCTCCTGCTGCTACCCCTGAAACAACCCCCCACCAGCGATAAGCAGGAGGGATGACCACTCCCTCCTGCCAGCAGACCTCCCTTGAACCCATGACACCACCCCATGGGAGTGGCCTTTGGTATCTGACCAATTGGAGTCTTAGTGCACTCCCAGTACATCCCAAAACACATTGGAAAGGAGGCCTAAGACTCTGATTGACCCAGGTGCCTAAGGTCCTTTCTATGGGAAGGGTCTTATGCACCTGGACCAATCAAGGCCTTAGACCCCCTCCCTGGTGCAATTCCCAAATGCATTCCAGGGGAAGGCCCGCCATTGTGAAGAGGCAGGCCTGGAGACCAAAGGAAGTAAGCATCACTCTGGCCAGCTGAACTACAGAAGGGGTGAGGGGTTGGTAACCCTCCTGCCTATCATGGGGTGGGTTGTTTCAGGGGTTCAACCATTCTTTAAGTTATCAAGGAGTCCATACTGATCAAATTTGGCGCGGGGGCTGCTGCACTGATTGTTTAAGATTCTCCTCCAGCGTATCTCCACCTTCAGAGTTATCGACAACTTAACTTCAATCCAGCTATCCTAGCCCTAGAAAATATGGCAGCGAGGCTAGAGAAACATAAAATCTGGAGAACCTCAGTTTATCCCACTTTATTAAAGTTTATTAAACCTGTGCTGTTAAAAGTATTAACCCTTTAATTGGCAGATGGTGAAACAGCTGCTTTACGTAACTTGATGTTGAATGAGAGCAACCGTGCCAAGTAATAGGCATTTGGAGATTCAGGTCTCCCATAAGAGCCATAGAAGATGCATGTTAATTTCTGAGCAACAATGCCCAATAAAGGGTTAAACATTCTCCTTTGAAAGAGGACCATTAGCAAAAACCGGGCCCCAGATACTCCACCCCAGCAATGGCGGCATCTATGCAAACGACAGACCTGCGCCTGTGATGACAGACTTTTAGCAATTTGCAATGTAGTTAAGAGATCCAATCCATCGTCACTTTCTAATCAGCAAAAGCCAAGGTTCATGAGCCTGCGTGCTCTAGGACCTCAAAATGCCCCATGCATCGATTTTGCGCTCAGCCTGAACTTGCTGTTAACAAGCAAAACCTAAGCAGACCCAATTTCCCACCTCTTCAGCTTGACATTGGTTTGAGAACTGCAGAAGTATCTCGAGCAATCAATGTGCTCGGAGAGTTAGCAAGCACAAATTACTCATTAACTCAATAGCATGTAATAAAAAAGAGCATCAATTAATTAATGAGTCACCCTCAGATCACTTTGATTACAAGACAGTGCTGTTCAAAGAGCACTTATAGACAGAGCAGTCTTTTCTTCCTTCATTGCTTCCAATTGGCCCATTATGTCACCCAGTTCAGGGCCATAGTTAAAACAAGCCCAGAAGGGAGAGGATGAGTCGTTTCAGGAGAGGACCCCAAAGGCTGTGTGTGCTAAGCGAAGACAGAATAACTGTGCTTGCTGTGTTCAGTGTCTGAAACACTGCCTGAAGCTGGCTTCAGGAAAAAAGGAAGAACAGCTTTCCAGGTTCTGGCGGCTCTTTTTAATGGTCTAATCGAGACCTTATGCTTCTGGACTTGGGCAGTGCAATGTTATTTCCAAATGCTTTTTGAAATATAGGAGGGAGGGGGGAGGTTGCCCTTCTGTCAATTTGATCCTTCTGAAAGTTTTATTCTTAAAATATTTGTAGTTTGTTGTACAAACAGTAAAATTGGAATTCAGGGTTATAAAACACTACAAAAGCGAAGCTTTTCTGTACTTCCTGTGACTTCTCCATTGCATCTAAGTCAAACTGGCAATTTTCAAAGATATTACCTTGCATAAAGAGTGCCCGTTTAAAAGCACACCTCTCTGAGTGCTTTCGACTCCTAACTCCTCTCACCTTGGGTTCTGCATCCCCAACCCTCTATGTCATGTCTGTCCAAGTTAGATTGTAAGCTCTTCCGAGCAAGGACTTTCTATAAATGTCAGCCCATCTCTTTGAGAGTGCTTTTGACGCCTACTTCCTGCCCATCTGCAGCTTTCACCACTACCTCCTCTCCCAAGAGATCCCACATGCCTGTCCCACATCCCTCTAAGCTCAGACACAGTCTCCGCCTCCACCACCTCCACCAGGAGACTATTCAACACATTCACCATACCTCCACCAGGAGACTATTCAACACATTCACCAATCTTTCTGTAAGAAATAATCACCTCTTAACTTCATCCTATGCCCTCTTATACCTTTCAAATGAAAGAGACTCACTTCATGCACATTTGTGCCAAGTAGGCATCTAAACGTCTCCGCCATATCTCCCGCCTCCTAAAAGTAATGTAAGCTTCTTGATTTGTAAGTCTCCTTGAACCTAGATCGACATACAGCGACCCAGAAATTGAAGATTAGATTACATACATTTTTGGAGAGCTTACCTGGAACCCCTGTTCTGATCTAACCCGTTTTGGGGTTGTTTTTTTGGGGGGGGGGTTCAATCTGTGTATCTTTTCAGCAATTTTTCCTCAGGCCAGGTTTGATCTTGTTCCATTAAATTTTGAAAGAGCTATTTAGCTCACAGCCAGATAAACATTGTCGACCCCCTGGTGTATAATTTTTTTCCAACATCTCTTGGGTTGGAAGAAAATAAAAAGCATTCACTAGTGAGAGAGTAGTAATTTAAATAAAAATAGAAGTCTTTTTGCAATTAGTTAACTGAAGAATGATTTCTAAAAATGAGCCTTTGTCTCCCATACCAGGAAAATCTACTTGATGATAATCAGAGGAATGATGAGCATTGACTGTCTCTTGCATGTTTAATGTACAGCATTGCGTGTGTCTGGTAACACTATAAAAATAATAAATATTACCATGTTTCCCTGAAAATAAGACACTGTCTTATATTAATTTTGGGCCCAAAAAAGGCACTAGGTCTTATTTTCGGGGTAGGTCTTATTTTTTTTCATGTACAATGATCATCTCTCCCTTCCTCTCCTCCAACCCAATTCTTCCTATTTCCTTTCTCTCCCCCACGTGTGCAGCATCTTTCCTCCCCTCTCCCACCCATCCCCTTGTGCAGTATCTTTCTATCCCTCCCTCCCATCCCTTGTGCAGCAAAACCCTTGAAGCTTCTATCTGTCCCTTCCTCCCATCCCCCTGTGAAGAATCTTTCTAAACCTCCCATCCCCCGCCGCTGCCACAGTGCCACTCCCCGCCCCGCCCCTTTCATCTCTCTCCCCCTGCCATCCGAACCCCGACCGCGAGACCGAAATACCTAGTAACAAACAGCAGCGTCAGCAGCACAGGCTGCATTGCTGCCTTCTCATGCCCGGGTGTTCCCTCTGCTGCATCACTAATGATGTCATCAGCAACATGGCACACAGAACGACCGGGCGTGAGAAGGCCGCGATGCAGCCTGTGCTGCCAACGCTGCCGTTTGTTACCAGGTATTTTGGTCTCGTGGTTGGGGTTCGGATAGGAGGGAGAGATGGAAGGGTCAGCCAAGGGGATGGGGGTGGGGGCGCGAGGGAAAGCGCTGCTGCCGCAGATGACTAGGTCTTATTTTCGGGGAAACACGGTAGTAGTAGACTAAAATGTTCAAGACGAACGCAAGATTAGTAAAGTGAGAAGAGATGGAACAGGAAAGATCTGCTACAAGCATGCAAAGTCCCCTTCTAAAATTACTGAACTTTATTGGTTAAATGCCATCGCAATAAGCTTAGAGTATAATTATAACAGTTCCCTTAGGTAAGTAGGAAACAGCTGTTAGTAATACATAGCAGGTGTTAGCTATCACACATTCTGAAATTTAAAAAAAAAATGTTTTTCATTAAAAAATATTCTGTTTTCAGAAGAAGAAACTAAGTTGGTTTTCAAGGTTCTCCTGTTTCTCTGCCTATGAATCATGTAGCACGAAATATAGCTGAAATTGAAGTTTCTCCTCTTTATATTAGTGAGAGTTTTAACGGCTGATTTAAGATCTTTGGGATTAAAAGTGAATTTGCATTTTTTTCCCCTCAATTGGAATTCAAGGACGAAGGAGCTCTGAAGGTATGGAAGCAGTACAGTGTATCTTGATCATCAGACTCAGTGCTGCAAAGCACTTATTGACTTTCTGGGCAAGGTTGCTACAGTTAAATATTCCAGATTTAATGGGCAATGAAAGAGTCAGTGACATTGTGTTAGAAGGAGCTCCTTGCTGCCATGCTTCACTTGATAATAGTTTTCTGATTGGAGGAAATTAAGGCGTCGGGGTGTAGAGAATGAGACAGGGACAACCTCGTGCCCATCCCCGCTAGATCTATCTCCATTCCTATGAGGCTTGTGCAGATGAGGACAGAACTCGCAGGTATGGGACAGGGACAGAACTTGTGAGGACAAGATGGAGATGGCGATAGATCTTGTGGGGATATTAACAAATTTGTCCCCATGTCATTCTCTAGTTTGGACCCGCTGCCCAATGAGGGAGGTAGATGCGTGGAAGAGTCTCCCGGAAGTGGTAGTGGAGACAGAGACTATGTCTGAATTCAAGAAAGACTGGTATAGGCACGTGGGATCTCTTAGAGAGAGGAAGAGATAATGGTTACTGCGGATGAGCAGACTGGATGGGCCATTTGGCCTTTATCTGCCATCATATTTCTATGTTTCTATAACCATAAAATTCTATGACATCACAATGCAGGTGTAAAGAGCCTTAGCCAATAGAAATAGGAGATGCAAATGTTAAGAGCCTGACCCAATAGGGAGAGGAGATAGTGGATGCTGCAGATGGCAGACTAGATGGGCCATTTGGCCTTTATCTGCCATCATGTTACAATTTTTCTATAACAATAAAGCTCTATGGCCTCACAATGCAGCTGCAAAGAGCCTTAGCCTACAGGGAGAGGAGATAGTGGATGGGCCATTTGGCCTTCATCTGCCATCATGTTTCTATGTTTTGAGAAAAGTATTCCAGGTGTTTGGGACTTGGTTTGCTCCCGACTCTGATTCTTTGTATGAATAAGTCTTTTTTTCTGTGCACTAGAGAATCGGCTCTAGGTGGCATTACTAATATTTATTGTTCAAATATGTGAGCTAAATATCACTGCGGTTAGTACGTGCCCTCGGGGGTTTGCAAGTTTTCATCTGAGCACAGGAAGCTTAAGTGATTTTTCTTTCAAATTGTATTTTTATTTGATTTTCTATTGAGCATAAGGACAATAATAAAAGAGACAGAGAAACATTGAGTCATGTTCAAGAGCCGTTCATACATGGCCCACAGCCGTTACACATAAGGTACAAAGAGACACCTTTCAGCTTCCTGCTAGAGGTCCCTTAAGCATCCAGGATGCTGGGACCATTTCCAGATTAGGTGCAAAGAAGTTAATAAGGTGGGTTCAGGTGCACAGTCTCGGAAAGGAATCCGGGGTTTTATCCAATATTAGCTTAGTGAAAGACTGTGACATCTACCTTTCATGGAGGTTCAGAGGTTTCCATCTTGCTTTTGCAGTCACTCCAGCTGCTGAAACAGAAAAGACTGCAGCTTCAGTGCAAATAACCTCAAGGATCTCAGTGTGGTAAATGATCACAGATAAAGGCCCAGATAGGGCAAACTGGCTGGGGCAATCGGGTGCTTCAGATTATAGCTGCCCCTTATCTTTTTGACTTCCATCACCGTTTCTGCCTCTCTTCCACAAAGGCATTTCATCTGACTGGAACTGATCCTTGGGCGGCGTTTGGAAGCTATATAGCTGTGAGAAGGAGCCCGGATTTACAGGACCGTACCAGATAAGTGACCTCTAGTGTACCTTTTCCCCAGCAGTGAGTGTTTCAACTATGCTGTAAGGTTTGGTTATACAGGGTGGAGTTTTTTTTATGCCAATGACTGATTTAATGACAGCACTATACTACTGTGTTTCCCCAAAAATAAGACCTAGCATGATTTTTAAAGGTGCTCCTAATATAAGCCCAACCCCAAAAATAAGCCCTAGTTAGAGCAACCCCCAAAGCCCCTCCCGATTGTCCCCAACACTCTCCGACTCCATCCCTGATTTGGCGGCGGCAGCACTTTCTCCCCTCTCGCCCATCCCCTTGTGCAGCATCTTTCCATCCCTTCTTCCCTATCCCCTGTGCAGCAGAACACCGCCGACCATCCCACCCAACCCCCTGCACAGTATCTTTCCATCCCTTCCATCCCCCCAAGGTGAACCCCACTGACCCTCCCAGCGTGAGACCGACATACCCCCGTTCCAAACAGCAGTGGTAGAAGCTGCGGCCTTCCCCGCTGGGGCCTTCCCTCTGCCTCATCACTGACTCCATTCTATTTATATCTTTTTGAAGGTAGGGTTTCCATAATTGCACATAATTGTTGTTTTGAAAAGCCATCTGGACCCCCGGACATGTCCTCAAAAAGGGGGACAAATCTGGGGAAATCCAGACGTCTGGTAGCCTATGTATACGGCCTTTATGTGGTTACGCATTCAAAGCAGTTTACATATATACAGGTACTTATTTTGTACCTGGGGCAATGGAGGATTGAGTTGCCCAAGGTCACAAGGCGCAGCGCTGGGGTTCGATCCCCCAACCTTTGGGTGCAGAGGTAGCAGCTCTTCCACTAGGCCACTCCTCACGTTCTAAGTAAGGCCAGGATTCTCAAAAAACCGCGTTAAAAAAGCTACAGTCTGCTAACACAGCCGTTTTGATAGTGAATTCAAGAAAGCAAGTCATTCTCAAAAAATCGTGCATGCAAATGAGGTCAGCAGACAGCAGCTAAATTTACATGCGTCGAGTCGACAGTGATCGGCACATGTGCAGAATATACAAGGAAAGAGACGTGAACGTGCGCAAGTCCCGGAGAAGCAACACAATACAATCAGCACGTCCCTTGTTTGAACATAAAATATGCTTCCGTCATATGCGCGCGACACACGTGGCTGTAGCAGTTGGTCGCCAAAAGCTGTGGCATCGCAAAACCTGATAGAATCCCAGCATGAGCAGTTCGTATTGCAAGCCCAGCGTGGAAATATCATCGTTACTCAAACGTTTTCAATTGGTGAGTATAAAAGCAGGTTTTGCCGTTTCATCAGTGGCGCCATATAAGCCGTAAAGCATCATCCAGTATAGAAAGCATATGAGTTACAAACACTTTTCAGGGGCGGTGTGTCAGTCATAGGCACGGAAGAGCTATTGGATGAAAGGAAGGGACAGGAAGGGAGAAGCAATGTCGGCTTTTAACAACCGCACATAAAACATGCCTTTCTCTCCCAAAACTACTAGAATTCAAGTAAATCTTGTCATTTCTTTTTAATGTAAAATTTTATCATGACCCAGAGCCAGAAACACATAAGACACAGGTATCATACACGCGCTCAAGAAGCAGGCTTTTACCACTCCCCTAAAAAATATATACTTTTTTTCATTAGCCACAGTCAAAACAAACGCCACAAAAATGCACGTTTCACAGTACTGGCACCCCCGGACCAGTCACTGCTTTTTGTCGCCAAAAGCCGACGCTGTTTGTAGAAAATGCCTCGGCGATTTTTAAGAATCCACCAGAGTGCTCATTTCAATGTTGAAGAGTCCATTTGCATGTCATTAACAGAGACTGCTAGAAACCTCGCTAAAGACAGATATAATCTGTTTTGATAATGCGCTGCTAAAATGCGTGAAGGCTAAACCGTCAGAAAACAGTTTAGCGAGAATCTAGGTCTAAGTTTGCATGTTATATAGAACCTTCTCTCTCGCTCGGGACTCTTCAGTTCAGAGGGCTGGAAAGTGTCCTTGAATTCGACTTTCCTTGGGCAACTTGCACTATATTTGCAGGTAGAAGAAAAGAAAGACACTCAAACGCTATTTAGCTGTTTCCTGATGTACAGCCCGAGACTATCAGCGGCTTTGTTGCACTTCGATAAAGGAAACAAAATGATGAACAACAAAGAAATGATTCATCAAACGTATTCTCTAGTCTTTGATTGAACCATTCCGTGTCTCTACAAATGTAATCATTCTCTCTTTAACAAAAAAAAAAAAAGAAAATCTGTTCATTATTCAGGGAAAGGGAGCCAGCTTCTCACATCTTATGCAGCCTTCACCAGGCGTATAATAGTGCGTGATTAATACAACACACATTCAAAAGAGAACAAAAAGCAGGAGGTGAAGTTTCAGGTAGGAGCTGGATTCACACAGTGGGGTAAACATTTTTCAGGCTCATCTGAAATTTACCTTAATCTCAAAGTATGAGGAGTCGCTGCTTTCCGGCTCCCAACTAAACTGTGAAAACTGTTCAAAATAAGATTCTGTATCTTCAAGAGCAATAAAATACAACTTCAAGGTTTGTAATCTAAGATTCTTCTAACCGTACTGGAGAATGTTGAAAAGGCACCATCTCCACGAATGCGGAGCTCGGCATGGTTTACAGGAAATGTTCATGATACTCCTAAAAATTCTGTGACATACACAAGACTTACTTGAACTTATGGCTAAAGTACAAGTTTAAATATCATATAGAGAACTGAACGATCTCAGCCAAATGTTCAGCCAAATTTAGGTGCTTAGGTCCATATTATATAAACAGTGCCTTAAGTTAGGCTCCCGTAGGAATCCTACTGGCGCCTAATTTACGCCCCCCCCAATACAAAACCGTGCAAGAGCTTTTTAGTACTAACCAGCACGCTGAATGCTCTGTGCTGCTCCGATGCCCATAACTCTGTGACCATTGAAACAGCGCAGAGAATTCAGCGTGCCAGCCAGCGCTAAAAACCTCTTGTGCGGTTTTGTATAAAGGGGGGGGGGTGTTAATCAGTAAAAGTTATTTTTAAAGGATTTTAAAATCTTTTACAAAAATGTAGGTGCCTTCATCACATCTACAGAGGCGCCTTAGAATGCCTAAGGTCGAAGCAGGCGTAGTTAATACCGGAAACGACCTTAGACATTCTAAGGCACCTCCGTAGATGAGATTCTCATCAAAGGTAGGCACTTTAAAACCTTGGCCTACATTCCTGGTGCCCACCTTTGACAAAAGTTATGATTCTGTAAATGGTACCATTGAGTGATTGACAGCTGTTTTTTTAGCAGCCTCCAATAATGGTACCATTTACATAATCCGGCCATTCGGGGCTGATTCTAGAAATAGGCGTCCCGATTGTAGAGAGAGGTAGGTGTCCTATCACTGCCTGGCAGCCAATTGGGACACACATTTTGTTATTAAAACCCCAAGGCAGGACGCCTACACTGTAGGCATTTGTAGCGGTCGAGGGAGATGGGTCAAGACACTTAACCTCTCCCAAGGCTTGGCGTGGGCATGGTTTCATCTGGAAATGGCCTTGGGCAAGCTTAAGTGGCCCTAGGCGTCTCCTTAGGGCCATGACAGATCCCTGAAAAGTACGTAAGCCAGCAAAATGCTGGCCTAAATTTCAAATAGATGTGGCCACTAAGCTGATTGTTGCTAGGAAATCCCCCTGCTGCGATCAGCTGAGCAGCTGCAGCAAGGGACCCCCCACACAAGTCCCACTCCTGCTGAACCACTGCCCCTCCCCCCCCCCCCGATGAAGCCGGGCAGGAGGGATGCCCACTCCCTCCTGAACCCCCACTGAGCATCCTTCCTGCCCGGCTGCTTTGGGAGGGGGGGCAGGGGTTCAAGGGCAGGAGGGAGTGGGCTGCTTCAGAGGGAAAGAAGTTCAGCAGCAGGAGGGAGTGAGCATCCCTTCTGCCGATTTTGGTGGGACTTGTGGTGGGTCCCCTGCTGCAACCGCTCAGCTGATCGTGGTAGGGGGATTTCCTTGCCGCGATCAGCTGATAGCAAAGGATCTCTCGATCATGCAGGCGTGATTCTCTAACCGGCGCCTGTGACATGGGAATCAGTTAGAGAATTGGGCAGTTAGGCAGGGTTAGGCGTCTGTCCATTAGGACAGATGTGAATCTCAGCCGTTTCTTAGGCAGCGGCCGAGACTGGCGTCCTATACAAAATCTGCCCCTTAATGTCTTCAGCTGAAAATGTACCTAACAGTTTTTCTCTCAAACTCCCATCTGACTTGAGAAATAAGGAGAGAGCTGGTATGCAACATCTTTAAGCATATGCATCTAGAAGCCCTTGCCAGATGTCAAGAAAACAGTGTTTAATTTAT
Organism: Geotrypetes seraphini; assembly: GCF_902459505.1. NCBI lineage: Eukaryota > Metazoa > Chordata > Amphibia > Gymnophiona > Dermophiidae > Geotrypetes > Geotrypetes seraphini. Next base: position 9,350,802 of record NC_047090.1, on the reverse strand, counting down.
CAACTTGCCTAAAAGTTAATCTTTCAGGAGATGCCATATGCATATCTTCATAATTCAGGCTTCTATGTGTGCAGCTACAGGGGGCTTTCTGATGTTAGCACAGGCCTTTTTTTTTTTAAAGGCATCATTGCAGCTCAAAGGAACCTCTCTCTCTGGTGTGCAGAGGACTCATTTCTATTTTTTCAAATCCCCCAGGATGGGATCAGGAGCTATCCCAAAGGGGAAAAGAACTGACTTAACAGGAAGCGTGCATCGTATAGGGAGATGTTCATGGAACTGTAACATATACAGTAAGGATCCCGGTGTTTAGTGACATCACAGGCAGCTCTTATCTGGCACAGCTGCTGCTCTGGCGCTTCTGGAGAGGGACCTGCTCAATGGGAACAATCTTTCCTGTTGTTTGATGTCATAAAATGTGTAAATAAATTCGGTTATTGCAGGTTAAAAATCAATGTTAACCACTTTTCTCTTTAAAAAATACGGTTGCTGCACCTAAATAATCTAGAGATAGCATAGCTGGTTTTAAGAAAGGTTTGGACAATTTCCTGTTATTGAGACAGACATGGGGGAAGCCACTTCTTGCCCTTGATCAGTAGCATGGAATGTTGCTACTCTTTGGGATTCTAGAATCTTGTTACTCTCTGGGATTCTGGAATCTTGCTATTCCTTGGGATTCTGCATGGAATGTTGCTACTCTTTGGGATTCTAGAATCTTGTTACTCTCTGGGATTCTGGAATCTTGCTATTCCTTGGGATTCTGCATGGAATGTTGCTACTCTTTGGGTTTTGGCCAGGTCCTAGTGACCTGGATTGGCCACCGTGAGAATGGCCGTTGATCTGACCCAGTAAGGCTATTCTTATAATGTAATCTAATTCTTATATGCCGAATCATCTCCAAAAAATAGAAAGCTCGATTCAGTTTATATAATTAGATCACAAAGAAAGATCACCTGGCAGACTGAGCTTGTTTTGAAAGATCCTAGGAACTCCCTAAGCATTCATCATTTCCTTTTTTTACTTGGGAACTCTTTCTTCATAGGCCCTCCAGTTCTTCCTGTATTTTAGCTCTCTCTCCCTTTTCTTTCCTGCATTGTGGAGTACATTCACAGTTCACTCCTGTCCCCACAGCACATTTTATCCCACATACACCTGAATTCGGCCACAATACTGGTGTTTAACGCCTCATCTGGAAAGATTGTTCTAGAAGTCTACCGTCTTCTCAGCATTTTCTCATGCTGGAAAGCTGGGACAATTTCCTTTATTTAGATTCATATTATGGCCTTTCTATGGAAAATTCCACTTTCTGCTGCCTTATTAAAATATTTGAGTGGGTTTTTTTTTTATCACATGTCCCTTTTTCCTGCTTTTCTCTAAGTGAATACATTTTGATTATGTACTTTTTACCTTTCCCAGACACGAATATGATATGCAGATTCAGTTCAGTTAATGTGGTTACGACTGAAACTGTTGGATCTAGAATTGATTAGCAACAGGAGTTGGAGTGATGCAACGAATCTTCCTGTGTCTGCATTTTTTTCACTGAATTTTTAAGAAATAATTAAGTTGTGGAAAGATATATGTGCATGTGCTATTTCCAAACTAGCGGTTCGTTTCAGAGATTTGGATGTCTAACTCTCAGAGTTAAGAAGGGATGGGATTTTGAATTTAGGTCGCACCTTTTCAGGAGGTAAATTGCATTCAACTACAGCAGATAATTTGCAGAAATGGCCTTAGCGTGTCCATACACAGATATTTTCCATGTGCTAAAGCCATTTTTACTGGCGTTGGAAAAAATTGGCCATACACTAATTTTGCTATTAATGCGTTGCCATTAAAAAAAATAGTGTGTGAGCACTTATAGGGAAATTCTGTAAATGGTGCCTAAATCTTACTGTAGGTGCTGAGAAGTGCAACGCTAAGCGCGAGTCTATAAAAGTTAAGTGCGCTTTATATAATCACTAGTCTTATAGCTCGTTACATTAACGGGTGCTAGAATATATGTGTGTGTGTCTCTCTTTAATTCTTTCTCTCTCTCTCTCCTTAGCCGCTTTCTTTCTTTCTGTCTTTCTTTTTCCTTGGCTGTCCATCACCACCCCTTGCCTGCTCCCCCTGTCCATTCTCCCTTCCTTTTACCTCCCCTGTGTCCACCACCACCCCTTCACAGCTCTCCTTATGCAGCAGCAGCCCTTCTCCCTTTGTTTTACCTCCCCCCTGTCCAGCAGCACCTCTTTCCTTCTCCCCCTGTCCAACATTAGGCCTCCGTTCCTTTTTCTTCACCCACCCCCTGTCCATCAGCACCTCTTTCCTTCTCCCCCTGTCCAGCAGTAGGCATCCCTTCCTTTTTCTCCCCCCCTCCTCCTTCTTATCCCTATGATACACTTACCTTGCTCTGCCCCTGATCAGAGGCTCCCGACAGCCGCCCAGTTGCACCCATTGGAAAAGTTCCCTCTGCGGCATCCCGCACCCCTCCTGACGCGACTCCCGCTGTCTTTCTTTCTGTCTCTGTCCCCCTTTGTCTGTTTGTCTTTCTATATATCTCCCTGCCCCTGTGTCTTTCTTCTTTTCTTTCTGTCTTCCTTCCTCCCTCTGTCTGTCTGTCCGAAGCAGCATTCCCTCCCCCTCCATTTCCCTCCCCGCACACCAGTTCCCTGTGCACCAGTCCCTGTGTCTTTCTTGTCTTTCTGTCTCCCTTCCTCCCTCGGTCTGTCCAAAGCAGCATTCCCTCCCCCTCCATTTCCCTCCCCCCACACCAATTCCCTGTGCACCTGCCCCTGTGTCTTTCATCTTGTCTTTCTGTTTCCCTTCCTCCCTCTGTCTGTCTGTGCAAAGCAGCATTCCCTCCCCCCACACCAGTTCCCTGTGCAGCAGCATTAGCGTTTCCTCTACCCCCTTTCCCTTCCCACAGTCGTGACTACAAACGCGGGCCCGAGTCCTTTGCCGCCCCCCCCCCCTTCCCTTCCTGCGGGCCCGACTACACATGGCAATTTAAGCAGCGTGTACAGCAGTCTTCACACGCTGCTTCGGGTCCTTCTACTGCCCTGATTTACTCTGGCACCTCCGGAGCAAATCAGGGCAGTAGAAGGGCCCGAAGCAGCGTGTGAAGACTGCTGCACATGCTGCTTAAATCGCCAGTTGGGTCCGCGGTAAGGGAAGAGGGGGGGGGGCGGCAAATGACTCGGGTCCCGGGCAGCGGAAAGTTGCTGGGCTCCTCGGTGGGAGCGCTGAGTGGCCGCGATCCCTCTCCTCCCAGACCCCCCCCCCGAGGAACGGAGATCGGCGGCTACAGCCGCTGGCTTCGGCGTCTTCTATCCACTGCGGCCAACCCTAGCGGAAACAGGAAGTATTCAGAGAGGGCGGGCCGCAGTGGACAGAAGACAGCAAAGCTAGCGTTAGCGCGGTGCAGCGCTTTTCTCTTCATTTAAAAGCAGGTGAGCCGGCGAGAAGGAGGAGGTGGTGGTTTTGGCAGTGAATGAGGGCGGGAGGGGGGGAGTCGCCGGCTGTGCTGTGCTTTCCCGATCTGTCCGCCGCATACACACTCTGGCCACGGACATACGGATCAGGGATTACAGATCACGCAGGTCTGGGTGCGCATACGCGGCTAGCGTTTTATTATATAGGATACTCGGTGATACCTAAAGTGAGTTTAGGTACTGGAAGGCTTCCTAACCATAGGGGAACCCTATTTATGCCAAGGTTTTCTTGGCCTAAATGAGTCCAAAACAGGCACCTACATGAAAAACCCGCACATGATCTGCTCCCTAAGCATGGCTACTTTCTGGTAGGCGCCTACCATCCAATTAAGTGCAATTAATGTCAATTACAAGTTCTTAATTGTCCATTTTTGGTATTGATTAAACCATTTAAACAATTAAGTTAGGCGCCTATATTGGTTACGTGCTTGTCTTTGGGTGTCGGGGCCTTACTGACGCATTTTTATAGCTGGTAAGGACTCACTCGCTAAGGCTTCGTAATCAGCAAGGGCCTAATTCTGGATGCGGCACTGCGTCCAGAATCGCGCCTTTTTTAAACATAGGCGCCTTAAATGTAGGCCAACATTTTAAAGGCCTAGATTTAAGGCACCGGTCTCATCTCTACAGAAGTGCATAGGGACACCCAAGGCCACTTCTGGTGCAAACCACACCCACACTGGCCTTAAGTGTCTGTAAGCATCCCTATGCACCACTGTAGGTACAAGACAGGCAGCTACGAATGGTGCTTGCATTTTTTTTTTTAACATGTGTCCCGATTGGTTCGTTAGACCAGTGTTCTTCAACCTTTTGACACCTATGGCCCAGCGGAAATAAAATAATTATTTTGTGGAACGGCACCGGTCCAGGGACCGGCAGTTGAAGAACACTGGGCTAAGTCGTGCCCATCTTCACCCAATCTGCCCCCCAGACCCCGCCCCCATAAAAGTACTAATTGTAACACCATTTTTTCCATTCATTTTTCATATATACACACAATATAATCGTATTAACAACACATAATGGTTAACCACAAAATTAAAATACACACGGTATGTTTTTCAACATTCATTCCTGCCAGAAACCAGATAACCCCATGCAAATAAAAGTACTAATATTTACAAACAAAACCTAAGATGCAAGAATCTGCAATCAGTACAAACCCCAGAGGAAAAGAAACAAATGCATTTCTTCCTAAACAGACAAATCAATCACTAAATAAAAAAATAAAAGCATTCCCCTACCTTTGTTGTCTCTCTCCCTCTATGCTGTGCCTTGCCTTCGCCGCCCCCCACCTCCCCCTCCCCGGTGTTATCTTCGGGCCAGTCCAAGGGGTAATCAGCTCATAAATCAAATCTAGAATCCAATTATTCTGGGCAAAATGTACCCGGTAAATGCTAGTGTAAACCCGCTCGCCCCGTGATTCAACAAAAAAAAAATCTTTTTTTTTATGGGACACACCATCCCTTCGCTAGCCGCATTATCTAGTTGCACTATCCTCGCCAGTACAAAAATCAGAAAGCCGTGGTCAATCTATTTGGGATGAAGCGAGTTTGTATTAGCGGGATATAAAACATGCGAAAATACATGGGGGGCAGAGCCACTTCTCTAACATGCTTAAAAGCCAACTATTACAAATGACTGGGGGGGGGTGCTAAATCCAATGGAAATGACCCCCTCCCTGGCCACAGTCAAGGAGTTTGTTCCATCCTGGGGGAGGGGGAGCTCAAGAACCCAGCAGAGCTGCCTCCTATGAAGTTCTGGGGCCGAGGTGACCAGCGGCCTGGGGTTGCGCACAGTCTGGCCCCTTCCTTTAACCTCCCACTAATCAAAAGTGCTATTCGTGCTTTGAGATGGCGAGGGGAACGCGGGTAGGTCGAAGGAGCCTCAGCGCCTGGCTCAGTCAGTGGCTACCAGGGGGAGGCCCTGACCTCCGCATTAGCGCCCGGCTTTCGTCACCAGATCCCCGAGGGCTGCAGTGCACAAAGCCTGTGGGCAGCGGCTCCTCGCGCCCGTCCCGCGCCTCATCTGAAGGCTTCCGGATCAGGACGCGCGCAGGAGCCTTTTCCCGCGGCTTTGTGCACTGCAGCCCTCAGGGTGCTGGCCCTGTGGACCCGGCGGTTCTGCGTTAGACGGCAGTAGGACACCTGCCGCTGCCTAACTTCAGGATGGCCCTAAGTGTGCATTAATGTAGAAGTGCTGAACACCCCCCCCCCCTCAGAAAATTTCCATGGTTTGCCACAGGATGTCTGAACATGTGCCAAGGACTTCCTGCAGCTTCATAGAAAGACCCTTAAATTGGTACCTGAGGGAGCTGCCCCGGTCCAAAGGAGTTTCTTGGTTTGGTTTGGAAAAGCTCGTGGCATTAGCGTTACTTCTCTGGCTCTCCGACTCTGCCGGGCGAAGGAAAGTTTCGGAAGCCGCCACCAGGCCTTGATTTCGGTTAAGATGGCGGACGGGCCAAGAAAGCAGCCTCGAAAGGGCCACAAGGGAGCGTCGGCAGCATTGCCCGCCCTCTACGTCAGGGTTTCTGAGCGCGCGGGCGAGGGCGAGGGCCAGGCGCGTGCAGCGGCGCCCGCCCACCAGCCTTCTCTCTTGACGTCAGGGGGGACGTGGCGCCGCTGCACGCGCCTGGACCCGCGCGCGCTCAGAAACCCTGACGTAGAGGGCGGGAAATGGGAAATTCCCCCCCCCCCCCCCCGTTCCGACGCCTATTGGTGATATTATTTATTTGATACTCTTTTCTCTCAGCTTCTGGTGCTTCGAGACGGGCCTTCAGCAGTGTCCAGGAGAACCCGAGCGACGCTCTCTTGTGATCCTTTCAGCTGAGATGTGATAAACAGGGGGGGGGGGGAGGTTGGCTTCGGAGGACGGGGTGGTGGGACAAAGGCTGGAAGGCAGTCAGGGGGACATAGGAAGGAGGGAGAGAGGAAGAAAGGAGAGAGAGAAAGGGGGGGGCTGGACGGAAGGGGAGGCAGATGCTGGACTATGGGTGGTGCAGACAGAGAGACCTGGAACAAAGGTGGTGCTAGGTACAAAGGAGAACTGACACTGGATCTGGGATGGGGCTGGATTGTGAAAGAACTGTTGGCTGCCAAAGAAAGAAAGAAAGATTGGATGCACAGGCAGAAGGAAGTGCAACCAGAGACTCATGAAATCACCACACAACACAGGTAGGAAAATGATTTTATTTTCAATTTAGGAATTTATATCTGCTGTCTATATTTTGCACTTTATTTGTCTATTTTTCTATAGTTGCTACTGAGGTGACATTGCATATTTTAAAGTCATCTGCCTTGACATCTTTGAAAAAAACCTTGAATATAAGTAATAATGAACATTTTCTCTGCGTACAGTGTGCTTTCTGTTCTTTTAATTTTGTGCTTACCGTTATGTATTAATAAGATTACAGTTTATATATGAAAAATGGATGGAAGAAATTGCATTACAATTAGTATTATTATGGGGGTGGAGTCAGGTGCGGAGTTTAGGCAGAGCTTTTGCTCCTCCCCCCAACAAAAAAGCATTCCACTGTAGAGAGGCTGAATCAAAGTGGCTAAATGAAAACTGCTTCAGATGCTTTGGTGATAAAGTTCCACAGAGAGGAAGCACTAATTCTCCATTTTCCCTTTGAGGAGGGAAAAAGAACTAAACACTCACTGTGAAAAGTGTAACATGAAACTGGCAGAACATATAAAATTAGATTGGGTTCAGCAGGTGACCTCTTCCAACCACTCTGAACCAGTGGCAAGTTCCAGCAGGAGAATAAGATTGCTTCCACTTTAAACCTTCATCATTGCTCCCTCTGACACACACATACTGAGACCTACCAATTATGCATATGCATGCAGCATTTTCTGTGATACTCTCACACTGAGACCTCGCATATCACACATGGTTATCAGCATTCCCTGTGACCCTCCCATATTAAGAACTGCCTCCCTACATATCTGTCAGCACTCTGTGAAACTCCAAAACACAGAACTTTTATGTGGTATCTATAACTGCCTGATACACCCTGATAATGAGACCTCCAAACCAAACACCCCAGGAAGCACTCCCTGTGACACTCCTACACTGAGACCTCCCAACAAAACACTGCAGGCAGCACTCTGTGATTTTACCCACAATTATGGGGGGGGGTCTCCTATTAGAATAAGTCATAGGGAGTGCAGCCTGCAGTTATGGGTTTAAGGCAGGAGTGCCCAAAAGGTTCATCACGTTGCCTTCGCGTTCTACTCAGAAGCGCCAAGCTGACCAACTACCCCCACCCGATGTCAATTCTGACGTCGGAGAGGAAGTTCCGGGCTAGCCAATTGCTGCCTGGCTGGCCCGGAACTTCCTATCCGACTTCAGAAATGACATCGGGGAGATGAACTCTGGTCGGACCGACGCTTCTGTGTGGGGAAGCAGGGAGAGCTTGGGGCAGCGATGGTTTGGAGGTCTGTTCCCCGATGGCGGTGGCAGTGGCTTGGGAGCAGGAGGGAAAAAGAAAGAAAGGGGGGGACAGGAAGACAGAAAGAAAGGGGACATGGAGAGAGAAAGACAGACAGAAAGAAAGAAAGGGGGGACAGGAAGACAGAAAGAAAGGGTGTATGGAGAAAGACAGACAGAAAGAAAGGGGGCAGGGAGACAGAAAGAAAGAAAGGGGTTGGGGCAGGGAGAGAGGAAGAAAAAGTTGGCGGAGGGAATGAGGTCTGGAAGCATACAGCAAGCTGAAAGAAGGGAAGAAATATTGGATGCACAGTCAGAAGAATAAAATGCAACCAGAGACTCATGAAATCACCAGACAACAAAGGTAGGAAAAATGATTTTATTTTCAATTTAGTGATCAAAATGTGTCTGTTTTGAGAATTTATATCTGCTGTCTATATTTTGCATTATGGCCCCCTTTTACTAAACTGCAATAGCGATTTAGTAAAAAGGGAGGAGGTATATTTGTCTATTTTTGTATAGTTGTTCCTGAGGTGACATTGCATAAAGTCATCTGCCTTGACCTCTTTGAAAAACCCAGGAATATAAATGATAATTAACATTTTCTCTGCATACAGTGTGCTTTGTGTTTTTTTAAATTTTATTATTGGTAGATAATTTTGACTTGGTCATTTTAAAAGTAGCTCGCAAGCCAAAAGTGTGGGCACCCTTGGGTTAAGGGGTCTAACTCTGCAGACTTCCAGCAACATTCCATGTGATGTACCCACAAGGAGACTCTTTAAGTCCCCATGCTTCTGAGTAGCCTTTTCCTTCATATTGTACCAGTCCTCTCAGTTTGATATGCTGTATTAATGACTGCCTACAGTTTTCATGGCATTTTTGCTAATTCATCACTTCACATTTCTAGTTTGCAAAATGGCACCATTCTTTCCTTCTTTCACCAAAACAGTGCCAACCTTTTCCTATAGAGGCAAGAAGCCCATTTTCTCATTGTTTTTATTGATATGTGGGTCTAGTGGCCTACAAATATCCCTGCATTACCACTGTTGCCCCACTTCTTGCCAGCCACTGCAATGGTACTCAATGCTGGCATAGGTCCTGCTCCAGCGCTGCCACGTAACATTCTCCCTGATGCATTTCCTGTTGGCAGAAGATGGGATGCAACAGCACTCAAGCATGGTCCTCTACTGAAAGGTCCCACACCAGTGGTTGGAAAAATGTAGGGAGACTGGCAGTGGTAACTGGAAAAAAAGAAGAATCAGAGAAGGAGGGATGCTGAACCCGGGACGGGGCAAGTAAGGGGAGATGAGATGCTGGATAAGAGGGGAGATTCAGGGAGTGGAAGAGGAGATGCTGCATCTGAGGAGGGAGGGGGTAGAGAAGGGAAAGGGGAAAGGAGAGATACTGGACTATGAACAGGTAGGGCTTTGAACCTGGGGAATGGTGGTACGTAACTGAAAGTTTGACTAGGGCATCATAGAAACATAGAAAGATGACGGCAGAAAAGGGCTATAGCCCATCAAGTCTGCCCACTCTACTGACCCACCCCATTAAGTCTGAGTACTAATGACCTAGTTCCTTAACTCGACCCTCGTAAGGATCCTACTAGGGCATCCCATTTATTCTTAAAGTCAATAACGCTGGTGGCCTTGATCACCTGCTCTGGAAGCTTGTTTCAGTGATCTACAACCCTTTCTGTGAAGAAATACTTCCTTATGTCACTATCGAATTTCCCTCCTCTGAGTTTGAATGGATGCCTCCTTGTGACCGAGGGTCCCCTGAGAAAGAAGATGTCTTCTTCCACCTCGACACGTCCCGTGATGTATTTAAATGTCTCAATCATGTCCCCCCTCTCCCTGCGCTCCTCTAGAGTGTAGAGCTGCAATTTGTTTAGTCTTTCTTCGTACGAGAGACCCTTGATCCCCGAGATCATCCTAGTGGCCATCCGCTGAACCGACTCAACTCTAAGCACGTCTTTACGGTAATGTGGCCTCCAGAATTGCACACAGTACTCCAGATGAGGTCTCACCATGGTTCTGTACAGTGGCATTATGACTTCAGATTTGCGGCTAACGAAGCTTCTATTGATACATCCCATAAGTTGCCTTGCTTTGGATGAGGCCTTCTCTACCTGTTTGGCGGCCTTCATGTCTGCACTGATGATTACCCCCAAGTCTCTTTCTTCTGAAGTCCTAGCTATTGTTTCTCCATTTAAGGTGTAAGGTTTGCATGGATTTCTGCTACCGAGATGCATAACCTTACATTTCTTAGCATTGAAGCCCAGCTGCCATGTCGAGGACCAGTTTTCCAACGTAAGCAGATCCTGCGTCATACTATCCTGCAGATTGCTTTCACTTACTATATTACATAGTTTGGCGTCATCAGCGAATAGAGTTACTTTACCCTGAAGCCCTTGGGTCAAGTCTCTTATGAATATGTTAAAAAGGAGTGGACCCAGGACCGAGCCCTGTGGCACTCCGCTGGTCACCTCCGATGTCTCAGAGAGGGTGCCGTTGACCACCACCCTCTGACGTCTTCCACTCAGCCAATCTTTGACCCATGCAATTAGTGTCTCACCTAACCCCATAGATTTCATCTTGTTTAATAGTCTACGGTGTGGGACGCTGTCGAAAGCTTTACTGAAATCTAAGTACACTATGTCCAGAGACTCTCCCGAGTCCAGCTTTCCTGTTACCCAATCAAAGAAGCTGATAAGATTGGATTGGCATGACCTACCCCTAGTGAATCCATGTTGACTAGGATCCCTTAGATTCCCCTCATCCAAAATCGTGTCTAATTTACATTTAAGTAGTGTTTCCATGAGTTTACACACTATTGATGTGAGACTCACTGGTCTGTAATTTGCAGCCTCCGCTCTGCAACCCTTTTTGTACCCTGGCTTGACCTGGCCTTGCTCACACCTAAATTATATCTATGTTACTCTAGTATTCTATAAAGCCTACATTCCTTTCTAAAACATGCTCCAATAAGGCACCTGTAGGTGTGTATCTTTAGCAGGGCTGGCTTGAAGGATACTGGTGCACTGATGACACTCCCCCAATCACATCACTTCTGGTGTCCCTTCCCCCTCCTTTCGTGAGGGTTCAGCTTCTCTCCCTTCCTTTGGGCTAGCATATCTTTCTGCCCTCCATGGTCCAATCTCTCTTTCCCCCTGCTCTGTTCCCCTCACCTCTCTCACTCTCCCAGGGTCCGATAAAAGTTTACTTCAATTGCCAGTGACAGCAGTAGCAGAGGGAAGACTCAGGGGCTGTCCAAAGGCTGCTGGCAACCCATATAAATTTTTCAGGATCACAGGGGAGTGAAAGAGGTGAGGGAGAAGTGTGGGACCTGTGGGGAGGGAGAAGGGGAGCGACCATTCTGGGATAGGGAAGAGAAGGCTTAACCTGTAGCCCTTAATCCTTGTGCTCTGGGTCAGAGCCTCATCTGGTCCAGTGGTTAAGATGATCCTGATCTTTAGGCAGACTCTTAAAGAATTTTCCTCTATTGGGATAGTGCCAAGGTGGTCTGGAAGGATATTCTCAAGATTTATTCAGAAAGCTATATTATCCTATTGCAGTTTTCGGAAATTAAATTAAGATCACTTTGTTCGATAAGTTTATTACTTAGTGAGTTTTATTATTGAAATTCTATTTTACAAATATTTGTATTTTTTACTGTATTATTGTATTTCGTTGATTGTCCACCTCTTTTTAGTATAAACCGCTTAGAACTTTTCGTTATGGCGGTATAAAAGAATAAAGTTATTATTATTATTATTATAATATCGTTCTTCCAGGGGATCTCAGAACAGTTTATACAAATTTATTCAGGTACTTAAGTATTTTTCCCTGTCTGTCCTGGTGGGCTCACAATCTATCTAATGTACCTGGGGCAATGGGGGGATTAAGTGACTCGCCCAGGGTCATAAGGAGCAGTGTGGGTTTGAACCCACAACCCCAGGGTGCTGAGGCTGGAGCTTTAACCCTGCACCACTCTAGAAATCAAAATGTAGTGAAAATGAGCCAAGTATAGGACAGTCAAGCCATTGTGACATCACTGATGAGGTTGGCTCTTATTGGTGGATGAGGCATTATGATGTCACAATACCAGCTCTGCTTATCAGAGGCTGAAACTTTTCGCACTTTATTTATTTAATTTTCTATACTGTTCTCCCAGGGGAGCTCAGAATGGTTTACATGAATTTATTCAGGTACTTGAGCATTTTTCCCTGTCTGCCCCAGTGGGCTCACAATCTATCTAATGTACCTGAGACAATGGGGGATTAAGTGATTTGCCCAGGGTTACAAAGAGCAGCATGGGCTTGAACCCACAACCTCAGGATGCTGAGGCTGTAGCTTTAACCACTGCGCCACAGTGGCTAGTTTTTTCACCAATTTTTCAACATTCAACGTTTGCTATGGAAAGTTCTCATTAGAGTGCAACAGCTGCAAAAAAAATATTTGATAACATTAAAAAAAAGACCAAAACGCACACCTTTTTGCACAAGTTTACGGAAAGGAGGCAGCCAAAGAACCTTCCAGAAACCAGTACTGGGAATGTCTTAAAAGAAAACAGGGCGAAGAACCAGAGCCAGGACTCAGAATATAGAACAAAAACAACCTTCAGTCCATGAGGAAACTCCACACTAGATGCACAGATTACCCCTAAGAGAAATTATTCAGTACATTGAGGGATAAACTTTTTTTTTTTCTTCAGGGAGCCCTTTATTCTGGCTGTTGATGATGGGATACAGACTGAGTACTTGCTGAGGCAAAAAAAAAAAAGGATGATAGAACATGGTTTTAGCACACTCCCCACAGCTAAGCTAACAAAATGTGATAAACAGTGAAAAATAACTAGAAGACAAGACTGAGCTAGAAAGGGTTAGTTACAAGATGTGAGTTAAAGGCATTTCACATTAAGGCACTTTATCAAGCCATGGCCGAAACAAGGGAGAGTAGATGAAGGTGGTAAGGCGTAATAATGATGGCAAGGAGTGATTTCCCTAGAGATCATCTGATCTATGGCCACAAGCAAAGAGAAAAGGCTGGAAAGTACCATAGCATTACCTTGGAGTACTTAACAGACTCGAACGGCAGTAACCTCGTGTCAAGAATGGCTCATCAAGCCGCTCCTTTTAGGTAAAAGAGTTATGCCAAAGTACAAGAGGGGAATGTAAAATTCACCTATGAAATTAAACAGCTGAAAGGTATGATTTAACAATGCCCAAAACTCAATAAGCCAAAGATAAACAGCGAATTAGATAACTTGATGTCAGGAGGAGAGACCATCTTCCATCGATCCCATCGTAAAAATTAATCTGTCTGACAATGCCCCTCTGCTCCAGTCCTGAAGCTGATGGAGAGGGGCAGCGATAGACTGAAACCTGTGCGCCAAGTGCTTCACCTTGAGGCTACAGCCTGATTACAATCTGCAAAGGCGGTTCAGCGCCGAGCACCTCTCACGTTGGGGACTGCAGAATTAAACGGAGATCGATACTTTGCAAAAATAAAGTGGGGGGAAAATGTTCAGAAGTTGGCTGGTCACAGATAGGTGAAAGTTATTTGCTTTCTGCAACTTTCTCGGGGTTATTTTTCAGGATGGACGCGTGGAAAGGCCTCTCTTAGGGGAAAGTGTTCTTAAAACGAGCTCATTCACTATTTATACAGTACAAAGCACATTCCACTCACATACTCTCTGGCTCACTGCTAGTTTTCTAATTCATATTGCCTCGTTTTCCTCTTCCTTTTTTAAAAAATACTTTGGGTCTTATGTTTAAAAAAGGCTGAGCTCCTAAGCCCATAATGCATAGTTAGGGGCTGATTCTATAAGTAGCACCTAAAAAAAATGGCATCTGTCACATGTGAATCACGTTCAGGGGCCACTTAGAGAATCGTGGCTACTGGCGCCTAATGATGAACTTAGGTGCTCCTAATGTAGGCCAGGGTTCTAAAGTTCTACATTTCCGGTGCCTTGGTTCATCGTAGAATCATGCCTAGGTCAACTCTGCTTCTAAACACACCTACTTAGGGATGTGGCATCACTAACACCGCAAGACGCCTGGGTGTTAGCCAACAATTCCAGGAGGCACCTAGGTTTTTTTTTATTGTTTTTTTAATCGACTTTTAATGGAGTGATAACTTATCATACCACTTAAAGCCAATTAAAACAATGAAGTTAAGTACAGGCAGGTGTGAGCTAGGTGCTTTGGCAGCCCTTAGAGAATTTCTTTCTTAGAGTTCCCTAACAGGTAAAGCATTTTGAGGCGTTTTAACTCTTTGCTTGCACATTACCTATTTCTAAAACTATTTTTAGGAGTGGGCCTTCCTGTGTTAAGATTACTATGCACTTCGGGACCATATTCTATATGTGAAGCCTAAACAATCAGCGCCAAAAGGATGGTGCTTAGTGTGATTCTATAAAATGCCTCTCAAGTTATGCGCGGCTTACAGAATCACGCTTAGCGCCCATACACGTGACTAACATTTAGGCCAATGAGATCCAGGCCTAAAAGCCTGCACCTAAGTTGTGTGTGAATCGGGCATATTCTATAACTGTGCGGCTAACTTTTAGGAGGACCCATAACCTGCCCACTCTCCTCCCCTGGCCAATCAGGGACTTCCCTAGACTCCTCCCTAAGGAAGTCCCTGATTGGCTGAGTTGCCCCAGGCCCCTCCAAAGGGAGGAGCCCGAGGCGCCTCGGCCAATCAGGGCCTTAGGCCTCTCCCCGTGCATCAGATGATGCGCTGGGGCGGGGCCTAAGGCCGTTATTGGGCGGTGGCGAGCAGGAGCAGGAGGATTTTCCTCCTGCTCCCGAAGAGAAGACTGTTGCCATCAGAGTAGGAGGGTGCGAGCACCCCTCCTGCTCCCGAAGATGGGAGCCTCGAAGGAGCAGGAGAGACCGGGCACCCCTCCTGCTCCAGAAGATGGGAGCCTCGAAGGAGCAGGAGGGACCAGACACCCCTCCTGCTCCCAACTATTTTAAAGGTACCAGGGTGGGTGGGCCGGGCCCGACCACCTGAGCTGACCAGCGGTGGGCCGGGGGGGGGGGGGAGGACTAGGAGCAGGAGGGACTAAGCACCCCTCCTGCTCCCAACTTTTTGATGCCGGGAGGGCCGTGCCGGGAGGGGGGCAAGGGCCATGCCGTGCCGTGTCGGTCGCGGGGAGGGGGGCGGCCGTGCTTGAGGGGCGTGTTTGTTTGGGAGGGTACTTTTGACAGGCTTTCCTGTCTTTTTTATTCATTTTTTTATGTGGCAGATATTTTGCATGTGTAACACATGCAAAATATCTGTGCCAGGAAAAAAATGAATAAAAAAGACAGGCAAGCCTGTCAAAAACCTTGCAGACCTGTTGGTAACTCAGTTACCAACAGGTCTGCAGCAGTCGGGTTTGTCAGTAGTAAAACCCGACTCAAAATAGCCAAGCAGTTGTTAGTGAATCAATTGGCTATTTTGCATGGGATTTTTCTAATTTGCATGGGAGGATCGCTGTCTTTAGTGAATAGTGCAGGAGGGAAATTTGGTCGCAAAGGGCTCGCAAACCGATCGGTACACGATCGGTTTGCTTAGTGAATCTAGCCCAAAGTTAGGTGCTGACATTAGAACGCCTATCTTAATTGATTAATAGGCTTAATCGGTGCCAATAATGGGCAATTAGCAACTTGTAATTGGCGTTAATTGAAAGTGGTTTGCACTTAGTCTAAAGTGCCGACCTAAAAGTGGGACAGATCGTGGGAGAGTTTTTGGGTGTGCACCTCTTTTCAACTTAGGCGCACGCATTTAGGACTAGAAAACCCTGGCATAAATAGGAGTCTCCTAGAAGTTGGTGCACATAGCCAGTGGCGTAGTGAGGGTAAAAGGCGCCTGGGGTGGTAAAGCCCCTCCCCTGCCCACTTCTCCGCCAACCCCTGCCCTTGTACCCGTTCCCTACCCGTACCTCTTTTAACTTGCTGCCCGCGCCGACGTTGGCTCTCCCTCAGCCATCACTTCCTAGGCAGTTCCCCGCTGCACTGGACCGCCAGGACAGTACTGGAGGCTGACGGGGGGGGGGGGGGCATTCTGGGAAGGGAGGTGGATTGATTGGCTGTTTGGCTGCAGAGCTGGCAGGCAGGACACCAGGGAAGGGAGGAGTGGTCACTTCTGCCCTGTACTGATACTTGCATATAAACCATCGGTTTATATTTGAGTCAATCTTTTTTCCTCTTTTTGGGGGGGAAAAGGTTACCTTGATTTATACTTGGATCGGTTTATATTTGAGTATATTGACCATATATGATACATAACTTAATTGTTAGGTTAGCTATAATTGGTGTTGTGTAATACATGGGTAACTGCCCTTAGTTGGGATTCTGAAAATTATGGGCAGAAAATCCACAGCGGCATCTGCAGGGGGAACATGAGCAGGTCAGAGATGTACCTGGTACTTATGCAAGCAGGTTATAGAATACTATCAGTTATGCCAACTGACAGCGGATAGGCGTAAGGATTTATACCAGCCATTGAGCTAGTGTGTTACATGCCAGAAGTTAGATGCTAGTATTATGGAGATATGAGCATAATTGTCAGTACAGAAGTTGCACTACACGTAGCTTTTATTTTATATTTATACCAATTTAAATTATAATACAACAGAAAAGGGTGAAACCCAGAAACAATCTGACCAATACAAGCAGTCCAATCATACAGTATTAATTATAATTGGAAGAACAAAGCAAATACCCAAGAAAACAACCCAGTAACCTGGTTTGTTAAATTGCACTAGGCATTCCTGTTATTAATTTAGATTAGAAGCCCAACAAGGGCTGATTTTAGTTCTGTTATTTAGCAGCAACTATTTATGAGTATAAAAATGCTGCAAAAAATATGTATATTTTTTTCATAGCAACACATATTGCATTCTCCGATGTATGATAATTTAAGGTAGGATGAGGTGTGCTCTGCTAACAAATATTCATTCCGCTGGGATCTTCTGGGTCTCAGCCAGATGCTCCTATCCCCTAGAGGGGTGATTATTCCATAAAACCACACTGACTACAAGTCTCCTATTACTATCGTACACACAAAATGGTTTCATTGCAGAGACAAAAATGCAGGTATTTTGGTCCTGGAATAAAAGAAAGTGGGCAGATTGGAACCTGCTTGATTAAAATCATGCTGATTTGGAAATGTGAAGGTCAGGCCCAACCGTCGGCAGCTGTCTTTGTGACAGGCCTGGAGTGACCAGGGCAGGCTGCTGAGTGACGAAAACCCCGGTTTCAGCTCAAGCTCCTGTTCCTTAGGCTGGCTGGATGTGCAGAAGCTGTTGATGCATTTCTCAGCGACACGTAGGGAGATGCCATCGGCTGAACTCTCAGTAACCAGAACTTTCTGCAGTAACATAGTACAGGAAGAGCTGAAAAATAAAAAGAAAGAATTAAACCATGATAGCTTAGAGTGCATTTTACTTAAGATGGATAGGGTAGCATCATCCTAGTGTCTACATTTTAAAACACCCCCCTCCCGAAGTGGAGAAATAGCCTAATGGTTAGAGCAAAATACTGGGAACCAGAGAAGCCAAGTTCAAATCCCACTGCTGCTCCTTCTGGTCTTGGGGAAGTTGTTCAACCCTAGGGTTGCCAGATTTTCCAATTGGAAAATCCGGACCCACCCCCCAGTGCCTGCTCTTGTTGGGCAGGGAGGAAGTCTGCGCATGAGCAGACTTCCTCCCTGCCTGATGCAATTTGAAGAGGCTTTTCAAAACCCGGACAAAGTGCCGGGCTTTGAAAAGCCGTCCAGACCCCCAGACGTATCTTCAATTGGAGGACGTGTCCCGGGAAATCTGGACATCAGCTCTCCATTACCTCTATAATACTCTTAGGGCCCCTTTTGCAAAGCCATGTAGTGAGTATGGCACAGCAATGCAACACAGTCCATAGGAAATGGATGGGCTGCGTTGCATTTGCCGGGTGGAAATCGCTACCCTGGCTTTGTAAAAGGGGCCCTTAGACTGTGAGCCTTCCAGGGATGGGAAAATACTACTTCTTGCAGGCGGAGGAGGTGAAGGACCAGCATAAAAATGAGAACAGACAGGGCAGGGGCAAAAGACAACGCCCATTTATTTTTCTAAACTTCACAACATTCCAATAACAAAGTCTGAAAGATAATACAGGGGGATATAAAATATCTCATTGAAAGCGGCCAGGAAATTCCAGCTTTGGGGTTGTAAGTGGTAGGCTCATGGCGTGCACCCACTCTTCCTAGCTTAGGTAGATAGACGTTGCATCACTTGCAAAGGCTGGATTCTGCCATCTTCAGTCCTCTGCGGAGGGGTTTTCTTCCAGGGAAATACTTTTATAACCAATAGGAGGAAAATTTTGTCACTCAGAGAATAGTTAAAGCTCTGGAACACGTTGCCAGAGGTTGTGGGAATAGCAGATAGCGTAGCTGGTTTTAAGAAAGGTTTGGGCAAGTTCCTGGAAGAAAAGTCCATAGTCTGTTATTGACACAGACATGGGGGAAGCCACTGCTTGCCCTGGATCAGTAATATGGAATGTAGCTACTATTTGGGAATCTTGTTACTCTCCGGAATTCCAGAATCTTGTTACTTTTTGGGATTGTAGAATCTTGTTACTCTTTGGGATCCTGGAATCTTGCTATTCCTTGGGATTCTGCATGGAATGTTTCTACTCTTTGGGTTTTGGCCAGGTACTAGGGACCTGGATTGGCCGCTGTGAGAATGGGCTACAGGGCTTGATGGACCATTGGTCTGACCCAGTGAGGCTATTCTTATGTAGGTTTAAACTCTTAGAAGTCCAAAATTCTTCAAGGATAAAGTGAAGATAGTAGCAGTCAAGAACAATGGTTAACACACTCAAATATTGGAGTGAAATGAAATGAAATTTTAAATTTAAATGTGGTGGGGGGAGTCCTCAGTTTACACAACTTGATGCTAACAGGACCAAAGCATCAGCTGTCACTCTTTATACCCATAATAATAATAATAATAATAATAATAACAGTTTATATACCGCAGGACCGTGAAGTTCTATGCGGTTTACAATGATTAGAAAGATGCTACAAATTGAGTGGAACTTACATAGTTGGAGATTAGTGGCTAACAGTTTAAGGGATCAAGTGTTATGGGAGAGATTGAGATGGAAGATTGTGATGGGAGAGATTGTGCAGATCCGCTTACCCGTCTTACCCGTGGGCTAAAGAAACTGGATCCCTCTGGTAGTTCTATTATCTCACGTAAAACCAGGTTCTGTCCAATTCATCATCCTCTTTGTTCCTTCAAGAAGAGAGGTGACTCTAAAGCTCATTATGGTGATCATTAATCTTGTATGATTCATGAGCCATTGGGCTTTTGAATCCATTATTTAACTTTCATATAATTACCATAATGAATTTGACCCCCTTCCCCCCACCAGTGCTATCTATTAGTTCTTTTAATGTTCTGGGCTATTGTCAAGGCAGTTTCTGCCTTTTAATAAATGATTTTTCTCAACTACGACTCAATGCTAATTATTCTGGTTGTGTCCATTTGTCTGTAGTATATTAGTTTATCAGGAGGTAATTGCCATTCATACATAGGAGAAAGTTGGACAGAAAAAGATAAATTATGAAGCCTGAAGACTGATTTATTGGCTTTTTTCCCTTGATGATGTCATCAGAACAGAATTTAGATCTACTTCACATGATACATCTCATGAGTCAGACCAATAAATTTAGACCTCTAGAGCCCCAAATACTTCTGTTTTTATATTTGCTTAATTTCAAAACAGGTTTAGCTTTTTAGAGGCAAAAAGGAAAGGACTGAGGTCATTTAAAAATCCAGTCTTCAAAGATTATACTATGTACTATGTTCAGCTGTTATTAAAGATAGATTAAAGGCTGAAGTTTTATGATAAGAAAGGATCCCAAGGGCTCATGCAATAATTAAGAAAAAGTGATCCTGTGGATTAAAATGACCTAGTAATATATAAAGTCTAAGACTAAAATCCTTTAAAGATTGATGAGTATAGAGGAGTCCTTTAACATAAACCCACTATATATGTGCTATTATCAATCTGTATATATAGTGTGGAAATTTATGTTTTCTTATAGGCTAAAAGACTTGAAGTGTTCACAGCTGACTGGATTTTAAAATAATCTTGACCAGACAACCAAAAGTGAACTATCACTGGTCTTTAATTGCCTATCTAATATATCCTCTTTTTATATTTCTTTGTTTTTGTATTTTTTTGTTTTTTATATAATTTTTTCTGATATTTATAATGATAGAAATCTGTCAGTTCCTTCTCATACCAATGCTCTATTTTCAGCTTATTATGTCATCAAAATCAGCTTAATTATATAAAACGTATGGTACTTAGCTTATATGGTACTGCTGTAGCTGTGGTGCTGACAGTTTCTTGCAATAGGAAGCTGTGAAGAATAGCTCAGCCTGTATTCATTGATCACTGCTAAGTCGTTAATGCTTTAAATTCACTCTTGGTGGTCTTGCGCTCGACGGAGCGTCTCCGTTTCACTCTATTAAGAGCTTCATCAGGAGGTTAGTTAAGAAGTAAGTCCTTATTGCTCTTCCTTAATTACAATCTCAAATTAGAAAAGAAAAGAAACAAGAGAAAAAGCTAGTTAACCCTCTAATGCAGAATGTTCACCTGGGAAAAGCTATAAGGATAAATTAACAATTTACTCGGAAGCCCTTAAGAAGGACATGGCGTTACTCGAGAGGGTTCAGAGGAGAGCGACACGTCTGATTAAAGGGATGGAAAACCTTTCATATGCTGAGCGATTGGAGAAACTGGGTCTCTTTTCCCTGGAGAAGAGGAGACCAGAGGGGATATGATAAAGACTTACAAGATCATGAAAGGCATAGAGAGAGTGGAGAGGGACAGAAAGAGAGAGAGAAAGGGAGACAGAGAGAAATAGAGAGAGAGAGAAAGAGAGATAGAGAAATATTGGAGAAACTGGGGCTCTTTTCCCTGGAGAAGAGGAGACTTAGAGGGGATATGATAGAGACTTACAAGATCATGAAGGGCATAGAGAGAGTAGAGAGGGACAGATTCTTCAAACTTTCTAAAAATATAAGAACAAGAGGGCATTCGGAAAAGTTGAAAGGGGACAGATTCAAAACGAATGCTAGGAAGTTCTTCTTTACGCAACGTGTGGTGGACACCTGGAATGCGCTTCCAGAGGACGGAATAGGGCAGAGTACGGGACTGGGGTTCAAGAAAGGATTGGACAATTTCTTGCTGGAAAAAGAGATAGAGGGGTATAGATAGAGGATTACTGCACAGGTCCTGGACCTGTTGGGGCCGCCGCGTGAGCGGACTGCTGGGCACGATGGACCTCAGGTCTGACCCAGCGGAGGCATTGCTTATGTTCTTATGTCCCTCTCACTGAACTTTTCTCTCAAAATACTGATGGCATATCTTTTGATGTTATTTTCAATTACACACTTTATTGAACCAATAACATATAAACTTATGACTTGCTGTAAATTCAGCTACTGTTACCTTTTTATATGACTACCCTAACGTTGTTGTTTAAATTTACCTGTTTTTGAAACCGCGTTAATACTATTAACTACTGATTTACCTCACACTGCGGTTGACAAACCTAAAGTGCCTATACTTATAATCATTATAATTGGCGCTACTGACTACTACTACTACTAATAATAATAATAATAACTTTATTTTTGTATACCGCAAAACCACAAAACAGTTCAGAGCGGTTTACAGGAGAAGAGACTGTACATTTACAGCGAAGATGCAGAGTCAGATTAACCAGGGTAAAGTAACCAGTAACAGTAACAATTAAAATTAAAAAGTAAGATAGGTACTTAGAAATTCCTCTATACTCATCAAACTTTAAGGGATTCTAGTTGGGGAAATGATTGTTTTGACCCCGGTATTTTGTCTCTGAGGATCGGGAGCTGAACTTTGGAGACTGGGTCCTTGGGGATGGTGATCTAAGTCAGTGTTCTTCAACCTTTTTACACCTATGGACCGGTAGAAATAAAATAATTATTATGTGGACCGGCATTGGTCCGCAGACCAGCGGTTGAAGAACACTGGGCTAAGTCGTGGGCCAGACCCTGCCCATCTCTACTCAATCTCCGCCCCAGACCCTGCCCCCATAGTCATAATTGTAATACTATTTTTTCCATCTATTTTTCATACATACACACAATATAATCTTATTAACAACGCATCTATCAAATCGCAGACCGGCAGTTGAAGAACACAGTTTTGAGCCTGATGCAAATGCCAACCCTGTGGACCGGCAGGAAATTTCTGTGGACCGGCACCGGTCCATGGACCGGTGGTTGAAGAACACTGATCTAAGTGACATTATCTATGGTTGATCACACAAAAAGAAACACATAGACTAACACACAACTAATCCAAAATACTGCTGTCAAGCTCATATACAAGGCAAAGAAATACAACCATGTCACACCTCTACTCTGTGAAGCACACTGGTTACCAGTATCTCAGTTAACAACATACAAGATCCTTAAACACCTTCAAAATTAAACTCACCCATTCTCCAGCTTTTTTAGATAAATAATAATAATAAATAATAATAATAATAATTTATTTGTATGCCGCCATACCGGGGAGGTTCTAAGCGGCTCACAACACAGGAAACAATACATACAATTCCATCAAAATATCCTGGTGAAATAATACATCAGAATAAAAAGCATATCATATAGATAGAAATGCAAGTGATAAAAAGTGATAAAAAACATAATTAAGTTGAAAGAAAAACGTTAAGTTATCAACTTATTAAATAAATAAATCTAACAATTTCCTAAAATCTAAATAAGAAGAAGCTTCTAATATCATTTTACCGAGCCATGTGTTCAATTTGGCGGCCTGGAAAGAAAAGGTTCTATCAAGGAACTTCTTATAATGTCAAGATTTTATAGAGGGATAGGTAAATAACCGCACTCTCCATGTGTTTTTATTAGAATGACTCCAAGAAAAGTGAGAAAGTAAGTGACCTGGTGACAGACGCATGAAAACTTGAACAACCGGCAATCAGTGTAGTTTCAGGTAGAAAGGAGTGACATGTTCCCATTTTTTTTAGACCGTAAATAAGGTGGACTGCAGTATTTTGAACTACTCTCAATCTCTTTAAAATTTTCATAAGGGCCCCTAGATATACGATGTTACAGTAGTCGAGAATACTTAAAATGGAAGATTGCACCAACAGCCGAATATAGGTTTCGTCAAAGTACTTCTTAATGCTACAGAGCTTCCAGAGCACCGAGAAACATTATTTCTTAGTCAGAAAATTAGTATGATTTTCCAATGTAAGATGTTTATCCAACGTTACCCCCAATATTTTTATAGATTATTCTATTTTATAATCCAACCCATTCATCTGTATCATTGTTTCTTTGAGCTTGTCATTAGGTGTTGCTAGAAAAAATTTAGTTTTTTCCTTATTTAATTTCAATTTAAAAGCTGTCATCCAAAGCTCAATCTGATTAAGGAACTCTATTATACTTGAAATACGATATTCTCCGCCATTGCGCCTGCACTCTGGAACACACTCCTGTCTGACCTTCTATTTGAAGAATCACTTGATAAATTTAAGAGCAATCGCAAAACTTTCCTGTCAGTTTTGAGATAGGACTTCTTCTCCAGTCAACTCCACCAAAGACTAATGATGAAAGAAAACCACTTTCAAGAAGCGACCTCCCTCCCCTTTTTCATTTCCTCCCCTTCAAACCTTCCTTTAAAAAAGTTTTTTTACTTCGATGTATTTTACACAGCCCTAACCCTCGTAACTCTTGTACCAAGTCTGTCTTTGTCTTGTCAGTCATTTATGTTGTTCCTTTTAGCAAATGCCTCCATAAGTTTACACACTATTGATATGAGGTCTGTAATTTTCAGCCTCTGACCTGCATCCCTTTTTGTGGAGCGGAATGACGTTAGTAGTTTTCCAGTCCAAGGGAACTTTTCCCTTGCTTAGAGAAAGATTGAAAAGTGCAGCTAACGGCTCCGCCAGGACATCTCTCAATTCCCGAAGTACTCTGGGGTGTAGATTATCCGGTCCCATGGCTTTGTTCACTTTTAGTTTCGATAGCTCGTGGTAGACGTTGCTCGCAGTAAATTCAAAATCCCGGAACGGGTCCTCTGAGCACCCCCTCGTCTGTAGATGCGGTCCGGATCCCGGCGCCTCACAGGTAAAGACTGAGCAGAAGTAGCTATTGAGTAGTTCGGCTTTATCTGAGTCCGAGTCTGCAAAGTTACCGTCAGGTTTGGAGACTGGGTCCTTGGGGATGGTGATCTAAGTCAGTGTTCTTCAACCTTTTTACACCTATGGACCGGTAGAAATAAAAGAATTATTATGTGGACCGGCATTGGTCCGCAGACCAGCGGTTGAAGAACACTGGGCTAAGTCGTGGGCCAGACCCTGCCCATCTCTACCCAATCTCCGCCCCAGACCCTGCCCCCATTACAAAGATATTAAATAGTATCGGACCCAAGACCGAACCCTGCAGCACTCCACTGGTCACTTACGACATTTCTGAGGGAGTACCATTTACCACCACCCTTTGAAGTCTACCACTAAGCCAGTCTTTAACCCATGCAGTCAATGTTTCTCCTAGTTCCATCATTTTCATCTTGTTTAATAACCTTCGGTGTGTGACACTATCAAAAGCCTTACTGAAGTCTAAATACACGATATCCAAACTCCCCCATCCAGTTTCGTTACCCAGTCAAAGAAGCTTATCAGATTGGATTGACAAGACCTTCCCTTCATAAATCCATGCTGGTGGGGATCCCTCAGTCGTTCGTCATCCAGAATCGTATCCAATCTGTTTTTAATCAACGTTTCCATAAGTTTACACACTATTGATATGAGGTCTGTAATTTTCAGCCTCTGACCTGCATCCCTTTTTGTGGAGCGGAATGACGTTAGTAGTTTTCCAGTCCAAGGGAACTTTTCCCTTGCTTAGAGAAAGATTGAAAAGTGCAGCTAACGGCTCCGCCAGGACATCTCTCAATTCCCGAAGTACTCTGGGGTGTAGATTATCCGGTCCCATGGCTTTGTTCACTTTTAGTTTCGATAGCTCGTGGTAGACGTTGCTCGCAGTAATTTCAAAATCCCGGAACGGGTCCTCTGAGCACCCCCTCGTCTGTAGATGCGGTCCGGATCCCGGCGCCTCACAGGTAAAGACTGAGCAGAAGTAGCTATTGAGTAGTTCGGCTTTATCTGAGTCCGAGTCTGCAAAGTTACCGTCAGGTTTCCTTAGGTGCACAATCCCATCTGTGTTCTTTCTTCTGTCGCTAACATACTTGAAAAAGGATTTATCCCCTTTTTTAACCTGCCTAGCTATATTTTCTTCCATCCGGAGTTTGGCATCCCTGACTGCTGTTTTAACAGTTCTAGATTTTATCAGATAGGTTTCTTTAGTTTCCGGTCGTTGTGATTGATTGTAGGATACAAATGCTTTTTTCTATTGCTTTACTAGTTCCGAGATCTCCGCGGAGAACCACTAGGGTCTACTATTTCTCCATCGTTTACTCACAATTTTTATGTAGAGATTGGTTGCTTCTTGCAGGGTAGATTTCAGAGTCGACCACAGTACCTCCACACTATCCGTCATGCCCTGGTTTTGCAGTGCCTCATAGACAAAATTTCCCATGCTCTGAAAGTTAGCTCCCTTAAAATTAAGGACCTTTGTCAATGTATTTGACCTAGTGACTTCATTGTCCTATTCTTGGCTCACATAAGAACATAAGAATAGCCATACTGGGTCAGACCAATGAGTGTTATGTGTAGGTCGCCAAAATACTCTTTATTTTACTTCATATCCTGGATTTGATATCCTACCATATATGTTTTATATGACCCCTCCATATGTGTTTTTTCCTTAAATGTTTCTTTTTCTTAAAAATTGTAGTTCACCCCCTTTGCCTTTTGTACCAGTTTGTAGTAGAATGCCAAAATTTGTCTATATTATCTTGTTTTGTCCTCCCCAATTTGTTAATTGTTATTTTAAAAACAATTTTTATACGCATTGAAATATATGATATTGCGTAGATAACAAATCCCAATAAACTTCATCAAGCCCAATATCCCGTTTCCAACCGTGGTCAACCCAGGTCCCAAGTACCTAGCTAGATCCCAAGTAGTAAAACAGATTTTATGCTGCTTATCCTAGGAATAAACAGTGGATTTCCCCAAGTCCTTCTTAAAAATGGTGTGGCATTTGGTGGGTGATGAAGACTGAGACAGACATGCCGGAACAAAGAACTCCAAAAAAGCTAAAGGTTTATTGCAACAACAAAATATTTCTTCCAGGCTCTCACCCCTTTATAGGCAACAGTAGTAATTTTACAAAATGTGTGGGAGTGGGAGTGTGTGGTACAGTGGTTAAAGCTACAGCCTCAGCACCCAAACCCACGCTGCTCCTTGTGACCCTAGCTAATCCTCCTATTGCCCCAGGTACATTAGATATGGATTCAGAATGCCGCGGCCAAGCTCATCTTCGCTAAAAGTAAATTTGACCATGTCTCCCCGCTCCTGGCCAAGCTCCACTGGCTTCCGATAATCGCCAGGGTCCACTATAGATGCGCTTGTTTAACTTTCAAAATCCTATATGGTATCCTCCCTCCCTTTATCCCTCTTTCTTGGAATTCCTCAAACCCTAATACCACCAGATCCTCCCACAAATTAAAACTATCCTTCCCCTCGTTAAAAGGCATTTCCCACACAGGAAAGCTAGGGACCTCCCTCCACTTCAAAATCACTGAGCTCTGGAACAACCTTACCTCCCCTCTTCGGATCTTGAGCTCTCTCCAAGTTTTCCGCAAACATCTGAAAACCTGGCTTTTCTCAAAAAATGTAAGTCTCCCTCCAACTTAGGAATCAGGGAAACTCTTATATCTTGGCATCCCAAGTCCTCTAAATTTTCTTCACACTTCTACCTCTAACCCTCTGTTGTAGTTCCTTCCTATTTCTCCTACTGTAAACCGCGTCGAGCTCTACGAACGTGGAGATGATGCGGTATACAAACCTAAGGATTAGATTAGATTAGATTAGATAGAGTGGGAGCCCACCAGGACATACAGAGAAAAATGCTTGAATCCCTGAAATAAAACCACTTAGGCTATAAGTGGTATATGAATAAAACTATAATATAGAAACATAGAAACATAGAAACATAGAAATTGACGGCAGAAAAGGGCTATAGCCCATCGAGTCTGCCCATACCAATGACCCACTCCCTGATTCTTACTCTCCTAGAGATCCCACATGAATATCCCATTTCCTCTTGAAATCTAACACGCTGCTGGCCTCAATCACCCGCTTAGGCAGCTCGTTCCAATGATCGACCACCCTTTCGGTGAAGAAGTACTTCCTAGCATCACCCTGAAATTTCCCTCCCCTGATTTTCAGCGAGTGTCCTCTGGTTACCGAGGGCCCCGTAAGACTGAAGATATCATCTTTCACCACTATACGCCCAGTAATATACTTAAAGGTTTCAATCATGTCTCCTCTCTGTCTTCGCTCCTCCAATGAGTACATCCGCAGTTCCTTTAACCTTTCTTCATACGTGAGATCCCTGAGCCCCAAGACCATCCTGGTAGCCATTCGCTGAACCGACTCAATTCTCAACACATCTTTTCGGTAGTGTGGTCTCCAGAATTGAACACAATACTCGAGATGAGGTCTCACCATGGATCTGTACAGTGGCATTATTACTTCAGGTTTTCTGCTGACAAAACCCCTACGGATACATCCCATCATTTGTCTTGCCTTGGATGAAGCCTTCTCTACCTGATTGGCAGCCTTCATATCGTCGCTAATGATCACTCCTAAATCACGTTCCATCGTGGTCCTGGACAAGGTTTCACCATTTAGTGTGTAAGTTCTGTGTGGATTTTTTTTGCCTAGATGCATTATTTTACATTTTTTAGCATTGAAGCCTAGCTGCCAAGTTGATGACCACTGCTCGAGCTGTCTTAGGTCCTGCGTCATAAAGTCAGGCACACTGCTTTTGCCAACTATGTTGCATAGTTTGGCATCGTCGGCAAACAGTGATACTTTTCCTCTAAGTCCTTGGGTCAAATCTCCTATGAATAAATTGAATAGAATCGGCCCTAAGACGGAGCCCTGAGGTACTCCACTCATCACTGCTGACATTTTGGAGGGGGTACCGTTTACCATCACCCTTTGAATCCTACCATCTAGCCAATCCTTTACCCATGTAGTGAATGTATCCCCTAATCCCATTGATTTTAGTTTGTTCAACAGCCTGCGGTGTGGGACGCTATCAAAAGCTTTGCTGAAGTCCAAATATATCACGTCAAGGGACTCACCGGCATCCAGATGATTGGTTACCCAATCAAAGAAGTCAATCAGATTAGATTGGCAGGACCTTCCCCTGGTAAATCCGTGTTGATGTGGATCGCGTAAACTTTCTTCGTCTAGAATTTTGTCAAGTTCCTGTTTGATCAGTGTTTCCATGAGTTTGCACACTATGGATGTAAGACTCACCGGTCTGTAATTTCCTGTCTCTGTTCTGCATCCCTTTTTGTGGAGTGGAATTACGTTAGCTGATTTCCAGTCTAGGGGTACTTTTCCCGTGCGCATGGAAAGATTGAAGAGTACGGATAGTGGTTCAGCCAGAACTTCACTCAGCTCTCTGAGTACCCTGGGGTGTAGATTGTCTGGCCCCATGGCTTTGTCAACTTTGAGTCTTGAAAGTTCGTGGTAGACGCTACTAGGTGTAAACTCGTAATCGCGAAACCGATCATTTTGGCTGTCTCTTATTTGTAGTTGTGGACCATTTCCCGGTGCTTCACAGGTGAATACTGAGCAGAAGTATTCGTTTAGCAGTTCTGCCTTGGTAGTATCAGATTCTGCGTAGTTTCCATCTGATTGCCTAAGGCGTTCTATTCCATTTTTGTTTCTCTTCCTGTCGCTAATGTACCTAAAGAAGGATTTGTCCCCTTTTTTAATGCTCCGTGCTAAATCTTCTTCTGTTTGAAGTTTGGCTTCCCTGACTGCCTTTTTGACAGCCTTAGATCTGGCCAGATAGTCTTCTTTTGCCTCCCTTTTCCCAAGATGTTTGTAGTTGATAAATGCTTCTTTTTTTCTTTTAATGAGGTCCGAAATTTCCTTGTTGAACCATTGTGGTTTTTTGTTTCTCCGGCGTTTGCTTACTGTTTTTACGTAGCGGCTAGATGCTTCGTTCAGGATGGATTTTAGATTTGACCACATAGTTTCCGGATTGTCAGTTTCTGCATGGTTTTGCAGCTCTTGATGGACAAAGTCTCTCATGTGGTCGAAATCTGCCTCCCTAAAGTTGAGGACCCTCGTTGCTGTGTTTGATTTAGAGAAGCCTTTTTTGAGGTTGAGCCACACCATGTTGTGGTCACTGGAGGCCAGCGTGTCTCCCACTGATACTTCCGAGACACTGTCTCCATTTGTGAGTACCAGGTCCAGTATTGCTTTTTCTCTGGTGGGCTCTAATACCATTTGTTTTAGTTGTGCACCCTTAATGGAGGTTACTATTCTTTTGCTACCGCTCGTAGTTGCTGAGAGGGTGTTCCAGTCAGCATCTGGCATGTTGAAGTCGCCTAGCAGTACTGTGTCACCACGTAAAGTGATGTTCTCTATGTCCTCAATCAATTCTTTGTCTTTGTCTTCCTTTTGTCTCGGTGGCCTGTACACCACACCGAGGTAAAGGCATTTTTCGTTCCCTCTGGCAAGGTTTACCCAAAGGGATTCCCCTGTGTATCTAACCTCTGTGATCCTGGTAGTTTTGATATTATCCTTAGTGTATAGTGCTACCCCCCCTCCTAATTTGCCCTCTCTGTCCCGACGAAGTAGATTGTAGCCTGGTATAACCATATCCCACCCATGCGAGTCTGTGAACCAGGTCTCGGATATCGCTACTATGTCAAGATCAGCATCCCTTATTTCTGTTTCTAGTTCCAGGATTTTGTTGCCCAAGCTGTGTGCATTAACATACATTGCTCTCCAAATTTGTGATGATATGCCTGTCCCCGTTAGTGTGGCTCTTGCTTTTTTGTGTATGCTATGGGTACTTACCTTAGGCTCAGAAGTGTGGGTTTTATTTGTTTCTCCAGGATGGATCCTTACTTCTCTGGTATGTATGTGTGAACCCTCCCCCAACTTACCTAGTTTAAAGCCTTCCGAAGTAGATGTGCTAGTCGATGTCCAAAAACTTTCTTGCCTCTCTTTGTTAGGTGAAGTCCGTCAGGTCCCTGTAGTCCTTGTAGCGCCGCTCCGTGGTCCAGGAATCCAAAGTTCGTCTCTAAACACCATTCTCGAAGCCACTCGTTGGTCCTATGGATGCGCTCTTCCCTGTCTCTGCCTTTGTCTCTTACCGGGAGAATTGATGAGAAGACCACCTGTGCTCCTGTCTGCTTTAGTTTTCTTCCCAGGGCCTCGAAGTCTTTAGGGATGCTGTCTGATGTGCTTCTGGCAGTATCGTTGGTACCTACATGAATGAGAAACATAGGGAAATGGTCAGTGGGTTTCAGAAGTTTGTCTATACTGGTGGTGATGTCGCGGATCCTGGCTCCAGGGAGACAGCAGACCTCCCTCGACTGCAAATCTGGTCTGCAAATTGGTCCTTCGGTGCCTCTTAGCATGGAGTCTCCGATGACCACCACTCTGCGCTCCTTCCGAGGGGGGATGGATCTAGCAGCGAGAACTGCAGCCGGTGTTCTGTGTTCGGAATCCTCCTCTGCTTCATCCTCGTCAGTTCCTTCTTGAAGGACGTGAAATCTGTTTTTCAGGGAAAGTTGTGGCGTTGGTGTTGAACTGCCCTGTTTGAGAGAAAAAGAAGAAGAAGGTGAGAATGGGGGGGGTTTTCTTTGCTTGCCAGTAGAAGAGGTTACCAGCTGCCAGGGACCGGCATCTCCAATCATCTCCTGTATTCCGATCGTTGAGTTTAGAGCTGTCGGTTTGGGGGTGCCAAGGATGGTCTTGTCGAGGCTTCGTTCTGCGCTGTGAGACAATTCCTGGATGGCTTCGTCGATGAAGGCCTCATCCTCATCCTCATCCTACTTGGCTGCAGTGGTGCAGTAAGGGGGGTCAGGGGTGGATTGCCCCAGATGCCACCTTGGTGGGGGTGCCAGCCCCTCTCCTGCCATGCACACGCCTTCCTTTCCTCTATGCCTCTCCCTCTGAAGTCACGCCTCCACTAATTTGATCTACCCCACATCACAGTGTTCCCTGGTATCAGTGTCCCATTGGTTATCTTCCTTCCACCAGGTCTCAGAGATGTCCATTCAATCCATCTTTTCATTTAGTGCAATATATTCTAACTCTCTCTTCTTTAAATGCTAACCTATAAACGGAGACTTTCTACGCTAAGGTGTATAACAAACGTTATCTACTGGAGACATCTTGCAAGAGGATCTTTAATACATCCTGCAGATATTTCATTTGCTTATCTACTGACAGGCTTAACCATTAGACAGACTAGGCAGCCACCAAAAACAGCAGATTCTACAGCTATGGTAAAAAAAAAAAAAAAATCCAACAGTGTATATAATCCATTTATCTGGATAAGTATTTGTCGTCATGTATATATGAGTGCAAATTTTAATATTTCAAAGCATGCCCCCTCGTTCTAAAACAAGTGACTTAAGTGATCTGCAGGTGCAAAATACTATGCCACAGGTTTTGTTCCTGGGCAGAAAGTGTAATTTCCAAATTGCTCATGCCTAAAAAGTATAGAAAATGTCTGTTATTTCCAGAAAACTTGGCTATTGTGACCAGGATAGTCAAATTTTGCAATTTACCTATTTAAAATGTAAAACCACCAAATTTTCATCTTTTCGTTCTTATAAAGTCATAAAGAGCAACATATAAATCTTGGTCACATAGACATCCCAACATCCCCCTTATAATTTATGGTGAGCCCCCCCAAAACCTACTATACCCACCTGTGTACCACCCCAATAGCCCTTATGGCTGCAGGTAGTATCTATATGGCAGTATAGTAAGGCTTGGGTGGGTTTTGATGGGCTCATATCTGATACCATAGATGTTGTGGTTAGAGTGCCTTATGGGCCTGGGTCCTCCTTTCTATGGTTCACTTGCCCACCCATCGGGTTACTCTACACACCTGATGCTCTACTAGGCTTCCTCATACAAGATGCTGCTCTTCTAGAGCCAGGTATGTACCTTTTGTTCTAATTTTTGTGTGGTGGAAGGGGGTCAGTGAGCACTGGGGGGTGTATGGGTGTCTTGCCTCGATGCATTCAGTGGTCATCTAGTCAGTTTGGGCACCTTTGTGATGCTTCTAAAACAGGATTAGCTCCAAACATCCAAATTCCATCCAGGACATCTTGCAAAACGTTCGATTATCACTGCAAGATATCCAAGTCTAACCTGCCCTTATGCACACCCAAAGCCAAAGCATAACACACTTCCTCCATGCCCATCTCGAGCTCTGGATACACAGAGGCTGGACACCTTGCTAGACGTCCTGGCGATTATGACATCCAAATGCCGATTTAAGACGCTTTATGAATGTTTATATAAAGCGACGTCAGAGAAAGCGCCGAAGCCAACACGGGCAAGGTACGGCGAAGGGGCATGGGTGCGTGCGCATGGCAGGGGGAGGGGAGGAGAGGAGGAGGGGTGATGGCACCCCAAGGAGGACTGCGCCCAGGGCGGACCGCCCCCCCCCTTGCACCCCCCCTTTCTACACCACTGAAAATGACCTTTCAAATTTAGCTGACAGCTACAATGCTGCTCTCTGTATTGCACTTTTCTTGCTGCCTCTGTTCCCTGCAGTTCTGCTTTGACCATTTATAAAAAGAGAAGAAGCATTTGTACTTCTGCAAATGTTTCGAAATGCAGGCTGGCAGATTGGAAACAAGACACGATGTGGTATTATATCCTACCTGGCATACTCGTCACTTTTCTTTCATTGCATGGCAATTGCAGGCTCCAGGTGGCATTGAGGGGAACCATATCCCCAACAGCAGCATCTGGCTTGTTGGCAAAATCAATTAGCAGCTGTGTACGTATCTCTTCTGACACTGCTTGTTATGTGCCCCTCAGAAATACTGCAGCTATTTACACAGCTTTCTCAGATTTCTTCAGGCTAACCATGGCTTTCCGGACTCAGAAGGACTTGGCCACTAGACTCACAAGAATTCATGTCCATTTTTTTGCAGCTGTTCCTACTGCAATACTACATATGAGTCTTCCACAAAGCACTGCATAAATTATAACTGGTACATGTAATACTGGGTGTGGATGATTTGATAGGATAATTCTGAGACAGCAGCAGCATCATAAGGAGTATAGGGACAGACTTAAAGATCTCAATCTGTATACTTGGAAGGAAAGGCTGGAGAAGGGAGATATGATAGAGATGTTTAAATATCTACGTGGAGTAAATGCACCTGAGTTGAGTCATTTGAAAGGAAGCTCTGGAACGAGAGGGCATAGGATGAAGTTAAGAGGTGATAGGCTCAGGAGAAATCTAAGGAAATACTTTTTTACAGAAAGGGTGGTAGATGTGTGGAACAGTCTCCTGGAAGAAGAGGTGGTGGAGACAGAGATTGTGTCTGAATTCAAGAAAACCTGGGATAGGCACGTGGGATCTCATAGAGAGAAGAAGAGATAATGGTTATGGTGGAACCCAAGAAGTGCCATACTGGGACAGACTGAAGGTCCATTAAGCTCAGGATCCTGTCTCCAACTGTGGCTAGCCCAGTTCCCAAGTATCTAGCTAGATCCCTGTTCATTTTGCTCCTATATAAATGCTGTATTAAGCATAAATTGAAGCAAGTATAGGAAAACTCTCAGGATCCCTGACGGAGGAGAAAGGGTGGTAGAGACTGGATTTTTGGTTTTACATGGGCAGACTGACTGGGTCAGGTGGTCTTTTTTTCTGCCCTCATTTTCTGTGTTTCTATACCATACAATCCATCCCATGCCCCATGTTTAATGTGAAGGTATTTTTTGGTTTGTTTTACTCAATTTCTTCCTTGTCAGTCTCAAGACAAGTGTGTGCACAAATGGGGGTCTTCTTGGTTGCTGGTCTACATCTGTATAGTGGTATTTTGCAGGATGATCAAATATGGGCTTTTCCAAACAGTTTGGAATTTCAATTTGGTCCACATTTTTATTGTTTCAGCTTCTGCTGAATTATCTACAAAAGCATTCAGTCTCCACACTGTCTTTAATTCACTGGAATCCATGTACTGAATCATCATTAAGCAATCTTATACTCGTATATTCTCTCATGGCAAAAAAAAAATCATAAAGAGATGAAGTATAATGATTGACACTTTTAGACATATAGGAGTATATATATATTTCAATCAATTTAGATAATTAGGCCTAATATGATCACCACCTGCCTTGGTTTGGTTGCAGTCTGTTTCATTACCAGTCACTTAAGCATCAGTTTAGTTTTATTTAAAAATGTATATGTGAGAAGTCCTTAAATTGATGTGATTGGACAAGTTGGGTAAGCTAACAAGAAAATTGAATTCATTAAGCACAACTATAATGATACGGTATTCATTCTCATAGACAATTTAATTATTCTAACTAGTTTTTTTTCAATTTGTAACCGAGGATGTAATTACAAATCCTATGATGAAGTTTTCATTGGGTACACACATGATATAAATATTTGCACCTAGGATGAAGTTAAGAGGGGATAGGCTCTGGTGTAATCTAAGGAAATACTTTTTTACAGAAAGGGTGGTAGATGCATGGAACAGTCTCCCAGAAGAGGTGGTGGAGACAGAAACTGTGTCTAAATTCAAAAGGGCCTGGGATAGGCACGTGGGATCTCTCGGAGAGAGAAAGAGATAATGGTTACTACAGATGGGCAGACTAGATGGACCATTTGGCCTTTATCTGCCATTATGATTCTATGTTTTACCTAAATTGCCATTTTTTTCCAGACACACTTTGGAAGTAACTATGTTTAACTGATTATAGGATCACCAAATCAAGATAAATGGCTTTTGTGTGTGTTTCTTGGAGATGCTAATAGTAATCTTGTCTTTCTTAGTTAAATGCCAAGTAATTAAGACCCTGGCAAGATATTGGCCTTCATTGGACAGTACTTTGAGCAGTTCTGTTAAATCCATACTCATTTCATCTGACACCATAATAACTCATCATTCATGCTTTTTTTCAGAAAAGTTTCTAAATGAATTTCTATGCACGGTTTTCATGAGTGACAGTTCATATGGAGAGTAATTCTCTAAGAGCGTACCTATTTTAATTCAGTTTTTTAAAGATACATTAAGGCCCTGATTCTGCAAAGTGCATCCCAATTGTAGGCGTCCTACAGCTGTCTAATCAGCCAATTGGGAAGCACGTTTTTTTAAAAAATGTTCCCCAGGCAGGCCGCCAATATTGAAAGCGCCTCCGGAAGCCTAGGGAGGCCCGCAAGACCGCCTAAACTTGCCTAAGGACCTTAGGCGAACCTAGGTGGCCCTACACGTCTCCCTAGTAAAGGAAGACGTGCAGGGAGATCCCTTGCCATGATAAGTGTAGCGGCTGTGTCTACTCTAACCCGATTCTCTAACCAGTGTCTGTAACATGGATGCCGATTACAGAATCGGGGTTAGTGTAGGCCCGATTCTGTATAGGACGCCCCCTCCTAGGCGTCTTATACAGAATCAGGGTCTAAGTGCTTACTTTTCTGTATAAGTACTTGAGTAAGTGGCAGAAATTGTGCTTATGTTACATAGGAAATTATCCCTATTCCTCTCTGCACCTATAATTTTTATGGCCTTGTGAAGGAATCTTTAGGATGCTACCACTCCCCCTGCTGGATATTCCCTCACAATGTCAGAACCACCTTAACATAAGTAACTCCTCCTTAAGGGGAAGTGACACGAGCAGGAGGAGTTAGGGAAGAAGCTACCAGGAAGTTATAAGGCAGGGTCAGAACTAAGTTAGGGAGACCCAGGGGAGTAGGAGGAAGACGTGGCCCCCACATACTCCTTGACAACAACTTCCAGACATTATGCTTGGCTGAGGTAAGACAATTGTTTGTACTAACTACATGTGAGCCTTGTTCTAAGGTCTGGCTAGGACCAGACCTCGCTACCTGTTGTGAAGAAGACATTTTGCAGTCTATGTTTGGGGTACTGGTGTTGGAACCAACAAGAGATCAGGCAATACTGGACCTGATACTTACCAATGGAGAAAGTGTCACAGAGGTCTCGGTGGGCGACACATTGGCCTCCAGTGACCACAACATGGTATGGTTCAATCTCAGGAAAGGTTTCACTAAATCTACCACACTGACCAAGGTCCTCAAATTCAAGGACACAAATTTCAAAGAAATGGGAGACTTCGTTCACCAGGCGCTACAAAGCCAAGCAGAAACTTGGCTTTGTAAAGATAACGTGAAAGATAACGTGAAAGAAATGTGGTCGACTTTGAAAGCCACCATACAAGAAGCAACAAACCGCTATGTTAAATCAGTAAGTAAACGGCGAAGGAACAATAAGCCACAGTGGTTTACTGCGGAGATCTCAGACCTCATCAAGGAGAAGAAAAAAGCATTCATCTCTTACAAACAATCGGGGAAGCAGGACTCTAGAGCAGACTACCTGACCAAATCAAAAGCCGTCAAAACAGCAGTCAGGGAGGCTAAATTCCACATGGAAGAGTCTCTGGCAAAGAACATCCAAAAGGGAGATAAATCCTTCTTCAGGTATATTAGTGACAGAAGAAAAAACTCAGGCGGGATTGTACGTCTTAGGAATCCAGACGGAGACTATGTGGAAAAGGATTCGGAAAAAGCCCAACTATTAAATGAATACTTCTGCTCAGTCTTCACCCGAGAAGTGCCGGGGCTTGGCCCTCAGCTACAGACAAGGGTTGGCTCAGTTGACCCTTTTAGTAACTTTGAGTTTACGCCCAGCAGTGTCTACGGTGAGCTGTCAAAGCTCAAGGTTAACAAAGCAATGGGGCCGGACAACCTGCACCCCAGGGTGCTTAGGGAGCTGAGTGATGTCTTGGCGGAGCCACTGTCCGCGCTTTTCAACCTCTCCCTTAGTACAGGCAGCGTCCCGTTGGACTGGAGGACGGCTAATGTCATTCCACTCCACAAGAAAGGCTCAAAGATGGAGACAGCAAACTACAGACCAGTGAGTCTAACATCGATAGTGAGCAAACTAATGGAAACTCTAATCAAACACCAATTGGATAAGATCCTGGATGAAGAGAATCTACGGGATCCCCGACAACATGAATTTACTAAGGGGAGATCATGCCAATCCAACCTGATCAGCTTCTTTGATTGGGTGACGGAGAAGCTGGATATTGGGGAGTCCCTAGAAATCGTGTACCTGGACTTTAGCAAAGCATTCGATAGCGTACCACACCGCAGGTTGCTGAGCAAGATGAGTTCTATAGGATTAGGTGACACATTGACGCAATGGGTTGGGAACTGGCTTGGAGGTAGGCTTCAAAGGGTGGTGGTGAATGGCACCCCCTCCGAAATGACGGAGGTGATCAGTGGAGTGCCACAGGGCTCAGTCTTGGGCCCAATCCTATTCAACATCTTTATAAGGGACTTGGCAGAAGGGCTTCGAGGTAAAATAACATTATTCGCCGATGACGCCAAACTAAGTAATGTAGTGGGCAAATGCACAATAGACGAAGATTCAATGCCCGACAACATGATGCACGACCTACTCCTGCTGGAGCGCTGGTCTAGGACATGGCAACTCAACTTCAATGCCAAAAAATGCAAAGTTATGCACCTGGGCAGCCAAAATCCATGCAAGTCTTATACGCTTAATGGCGAGATCCTAGCAAAAACGGTAGCAGAACGAGACTTGGGGGTAATCATCAGTGAGGACATGAAGTCTGCCAATCAAGTGGAGCAGGCTTCGTCCAAGGCAAGACAAATCATGGGTTGCATACGAAGGGGTTTCGTCAGCCGTAAGGAGGAAGTCATTATGCCATTGTATAGATCCATGGTGAGGCCCCACCTGGAATACTGTGTGCAATTTTGGAGGCCACATTATCGCAAGGATGTGCTGAGACTGGAGTCGGTGCAGAGAATGGCCACCCGGATGGTCTCGGGACTCAAGGATCTTCCATACGAAGAACGGCTTGACAAATTACAGCTATACTCGCTCGAGGAGCACAGAGAGAGGGGAGACATGATCGAGACGTTCAAGTATCTTACGGGCTGCATCGAGGCGGAGGAAGATATCTTCTTTTTCAAGGGTCCCACGACAACAAGAGGGCATCCATGGAAAATCAGGGGCGGGAAACTGCGATGTGACACCAGGAAATTCTTTTTCACTGAAAGAGTGGTTGATCGCTGGAATAGTCTTCCACTGCAGGTGATTGAGGCCAGCAGCATGCCTGATTTTAAGGCCAAATGGGATAGACACGTGGGATCTATTCACAGAGAAAGGTAGGGGAGGGTCATTTGGGTGGGCAGACTAGATGGGCCGTGGCCCTTATCTGCCATCTATTTCTATGTTTCTATGTTTACTAGGGTTATCAGATTTTCAGGAATGAAAATCTGGACCCATGGCCCCGCATCCAGGTCTGCCCTGTTCTGTCCAAGTCAAGCCCCATTCCACCCCTTGCCTCACCTTCAGCCTCGCCCCCTCAACCTGGTCACTTGTCAAGAGGGCATCGGCGTATGTGTTGGTGTGACGCGATGACATTGCACGCATGCGTGCATGTGCGTGATGTCACCGCGTTGCATCCACGCATGCGCAGATACCGTCCCGCCGACGCCGCTACCTTGAAAGCTTTTCGAAACCTGGACAAAGCGCCGGGTTTTGAAAAGCTGTCCACGGAAATTCGGACGTCTGGTAACCCTAGGCAGAACCAGCTCAGGACTTTTGTTTGTCAGGTCAAGAGACTCTTTTCCAGAGTGCCCAAGCCATGAAGCAACAGGATTTAGGGTGTTTTGGTTTTGTTGAGTCAATAAATAACTTTTCTGCACTACTGCTGGTCTTGTCTGGCTGAGTGTTTACAGGCCCAAAACCCCAAACACGGCTCATGTTGTTACAGGCTAGAAATTCTAAACCACATTTAAACCCCACTTCGATGGCCGGCCACCAATATTCAGTGACTCTTAACTGGGTAGGGCAGCTCAATATCTCCAATAACCAGCCATTCCCAAACCCAGTGTCCTGCAAACTTTTTTTTTTGCTCCGGCACACCAACGGAGCAAATGTTATTCTGGGGCACATCCACAACCCCTCCCCACTCCACCCCTCCCCCCGACGTCAATACGATGATGACGCACTCATGCACACAACGTCATCATGTTGACTTCCGCACATGCTCAAAGGCTCTCCAGACATAGCCCCAAGCTCAGGGAAAATGAGACAAGGTTCACGAGGGGATGGAAAGGAGGAGAGGCGCCGGCACCGGAAGTGACACTCTGTATACGTCATGTGTCCTTCAATCCCTGGCCGCACACCCGGAACCTCGCTAGTACACACTAGTGTGCCATGGCACACAGTTTGCGATTCACTGCCCTGACCAGTTATATTAGGGGCAGGCCAGATGCAGAGCCATAACTTAGACGGCTATTCATTCTGCTAACTGGCTAAGTAAGCGCATAAAGGTCCCCTTTTACTAAGGCACTAAATGCTCCAATACTCGTAGGAATTCCATTAGTATCGGAGCAATATCAGAGCATTTAGCACTCCGGGCCAAAACACAAAGAGTAGCAACATTCCATACAGAATCCCAAGGAATAGCAAGATTCTGGAATCCCAAAGAGTAGCAACATTCCAGGCCAAGTAAGACAAAAAAAAGGAAAAAGGCTGTCTGAAATTTAGGTGCTCGGTTAACCAAACATTAGGCTGATTATCGTCCATTGCCCAATCCAGCTTCTGGGTGCACATACCCAGTTATTCAATGCTGGGAACACACACTGCCTAGCATTGAATATCCAGGGTTAGTTCAACCCATGGGTGTGAGTAGCTTACACCTTCCCCCAGTGGAGACATTCGATGCCAAGCATTGAAGAACCACCAGAGCCTGCCTGGGAGGGACTTTTGCCAGGCCAACCCTAGACCCTTCGGTGTCTGCCAACTTTGCAAATTAAGGAGGGAAAATAGCATTGGGGAGGGGGTTCAAACTGAAAGTCTCAGACATCATTCGTTCAGCCTACCCTACCCCAGCACCTACCCTTTCTCCCTTAGGGAAATGAGTCATTTATAAAGTACTTTTTTCAACAAGATAAATTCTAGTTTGCCTGAGAAATCATTTATAAATTGCCCTATGATGTTAACTGTGTTCAAATTTCCTAAAAATCTCCTAAACAGGAAGCACTTTCACAAGACCTATCTATTTGAAAAATATACGATAGGTATTAGTTGACTTAGAGGTCTTTCATATATT
This sequence comes from Geotrypetes seraphini, assembly GCF_902459505.1. Taxonomy (NCBI): domain Eukaryota; kingdom Metazoa; phylum Chordata; class Amphibia; order Gymnophiona; family Dermophiidae; genus Geotrypetes; species Geotrypetes seraphini. The sequence continues at coordinate 9,310,523 of NC_047090.1, read as the reverse complement.
ATGTGAAATATTAATTTAATTGTTTTGTAATTCCTGGTTATGACCACTTTTATTGATTATTGTAAATGGCATTGAATCCTGTTTGGGGCATATTAGTGATTCATAATAAATAATGTAATATAATCTTCTGTTCATAGCTTTAAGGAAGCATTGGCAAGGCTGGGTATCTTTTAGGGAGAGGAGAAGATAGTGGATGCTGCGGATGGGCAGACTTGATGGGACTTTTGGTCTTTATCTGCCAACATGTTTCTATGTTTCTGTAACAATAAAGCTCTATGACCTCACAATGCAAGTGTAAAGAGCCAATGGGGAGATTAGATACAAATGTTAAGAGCCTTAGCCAATAGGGATATTAGTGTCTTGGCAATTGGCATTTGCACTGGCAGATATTTGCCTCCAGATATTGCTGTAACAATGCCTCCAAGAAAACGTAAGGCAATTGGCCAGATGCTATCAAAGGCTAAAAATATGAAACAACAACGTAGATAAGAAACTTCCGAGGACAGGAATGCAAGACTTAAGATGCTGCGCTAGAGAGTTGCTACATTTAGAGCTTCAGAGACAGTCCAGCAGCGTAAGTCCCAACTACAGGATATGAAAGAGAGAGCTACTACATCTAGAGCTCAGAGACAGTACAGTAGCGTGAGGCCCAACTACAGCATAGTTTTTGGGCTCGCTGAGATGAATACTGACATTCCCAATGCTATGTAAGTCCAAGTTCAGCCCCATAGAGAGGGCCATTCTTCCTTTTCCTGGGATAAATTTGAGATAAATTGAGATTGGGATAAATAACTATCCGGGCAACGCCGGGTGATCAGCTAGTGTTTCTATAATCATAAAGCTCTATGACCTCACAATGCAGGTGTAAAGAGCCTTAGCCAATAGGAAGAGGAGATGCAAATATTAAGAGCATTAGCCAATAGTGAGAGAAGGAGATAGTGGATGTTGCAGATGGGCAGACTGGATAGGCCATTTGGCCTTTATCTTGGGCAGACTGGATAGGCCATTTGGCCTTTATCTGCCATCATGTTTCTGTGTTTCTTTGTTTCTATCTCTAGGTGAACTAGAGCAGCAGAATTTGAGGGTGGCAGAGTAGCATGTAGATGGTAGAAAAGCAGCTCCTTAAAGTCACTGTCAGCATAACATGGGGTGTTTCAGGCAGGCCTATGTTCCAGCCCTGCCAGTCCCCTCTGACAGAAAGTTTGCATGGGAGGAGGCAGGACTTGTGCTGGAAAACTCTATCTCACTGAGTTACTTCTGCTTCTTTTGGCCTGAACATAGTTAGGGAGGTGGTGGCAAGAGGTGGACCAGCAGGGTGAAAGCAAGAGGGAGAGCTGCTGATACAGGGAATGGGGGGAGGGGAGATGCTGGATATGGACGATAGAGAAGGAGAGATGAGTTGCTGAACACCTTTGGGAGGGTAGGGAGGGAAAAGGGAGATACTGGACTTTAGGTAACAGAAAGAACAATGGTAGATTACAAGGGGGAATTAGGACCTTGAGTCCCCCTCCCCTAGGGGTGCATAGCTGAAGGTTCAGATAGGGTGTCAAATATCCTTCAACACCAGCATCCCTATCCAAATAAAGCACTTCACTGAGAGTTTTTGAAACCCAAAACATCTGAAAATATTAGCAGTCACAACTCTCGATAAAGCACTCTTTTGTCCAAATGCTGGGGCAGAGAGGAAGGGGAAAGGGAAGGGGTGTTCTAATTTTGACTTCCAGCACCTGGCAATACTTCCAGATTTGCATTTGTGCAATTTTTTTTTTTTCTTTTGCATACATTACATTCTAAGTGAGTCCCTGCCCAGTGATGAAAGCTCCTTTAAATCTGTGATTCCACCGTGGAGCCGGACAGGGCTGTGAACTTGGGTGGAAATAAGCCCTGCTACCTGTTTCAGTACACTTTTATCCTGGCTATAAGTGGGTATTTCAGTGCCATTGGGCTCAAATGGCACCAGTGAATATTAGCAAAGACAACAAACTTTTAAATAAATCTCAGCTCTCTACCTGCCCATATGAAGCAATTTTTGTGCCAGATGGCAGAAACGCATGCTGGCACTTGAAACACGGAAAATTAAAATGGATTTCAGAGCATAATTGATTTTAGTGTAAAATGGCTTTCAGTCCATAGCTCTCATTTTTGTTAGACTCCTTGTTTGAAAATAATATGGCAAGCGTGCAAGTGAAGTGCAAAGGAAGGATGGAAGGATCACTCTCTTGCTCTACAAAGTTAATTTGATTCAGCTATGTTAGAAAAATCCTGCACCTTTTAAAGTACACAAAAGCTGTCAATGCAGCATAACTGTGCTATCGTGGCTGCCATCGAGAGGGGCAGTAAAGAAAGGAGATACATCCATTCTCAGTCAAACACTAGACCTTCTGCTTGGGAGTCCTAAAGGTCCACTATCTCTTGCTAATGGGATCCCTTCTGTACAAGGGGTTCTAAAGGTCTCCTGTCATAAGAACATAAGAGCTGCCATACTGGGACAGACCGAAGGTTCATCAAGTCCAGGATCCTGTTTCCAACAGTGGCCAACCCAGGTCCCAAGTACTTGGCAGAAACCCACAGAGTAGCAACATTCCAGAGCTGAGATTGTGATGTCATAATGCCTCATTCCACCAATGCCTAAGAGCCAACCTCAGCAATGATGTCACAATGGCTCGATTATCCTAGACTTGGTTCACATAAGAGCATAAGAGTTGCCATACTGGGACAGACCAAAGGTCCATCAAGCCCAGTATCCTGTTTCCAACAGTGGCCAACCCAGGTCCCAAGTACCTGGCAAGTTCCCAAGGAGAAAAACAGATTTTATGCATGAATATACATGAGACATATTTGCATAGTATGAAATGCTTTGTGAGTAAGTAGGAATATTTTGAATTTAATTCTGTAACTAACTGATAACCAATGATAATGTAGAAAAAGGGGAGTTACAAGACATAGTCAAATTTATTTTGGAATCCTAATAACTTAGTGGCAGTATTCTGTAATGTTTAAAGTTATCTAATATTAAATTTTGTAAGACCTGCATAGACGACATAAAGCAGGAAATGTCCAAGTTGAACTTAGACGTCCTTTATGAAAATGACCCTCCAGGTCACATATGTTAGGCATGTAACACACACACATTTGGCTGCCCTTCCACACTCACACACCAAGCATCCCATCAATCAACTCTAAAGATCTCTCTTGCATAAAAATGTAGCTTAAATCTGAAGAAAAATGTAAAGGGATGAAATCCACAATGCAAACTTTTGTGCTATCTTGCAGCAGGACTAGCACCCCTGAAGAATCGAAGGTCACCAACATCTGGAAACAGGATACCGGGCTTGATGGATTCCAGTATGTCAGGGCTTATTTCTTTAGGTACCACAGAGGAAACCAGCTAATTATGGCAGCCTGGCTTTAGAATTTAGCATGCCTTCTTGGGGAGCAACACAAGAAATCAGGAACGAAGCCTCCCCCCACATGGTCACTCTTATTACATTGTGGTTGAAGGATTCTTTTACAGAACCAGTGTTGACCATGGGACATTATTTGTATCCTTTCACCCACTCTACATATAGAGGCAGACGGGCAATTCCAAAGTAGTAATCCACAAACCGTGATCAATCATGATTTGTTTTGGCTTATGAAACTACAGTTTCTCTATTGCAGACATAAAGGAGAGAAGGAAGCAAGTGGAAGGTGTTGTCACAGTGGCTGTGGCAGTGGCCGTGGCTGAGGTGGTGGTGACAGTGGTTGCAGCGGAGAATGTGGCGTACAATTGCCAATGTTTTCGCTCAAAGTTCCACCACAAAATTCTGCAACTATTCAAGGAGGTTTGTAATAATCAGAACAAGGCAACTTGCACATCTATGGAGAGGAGAAAAATGCAAGAATTTGACGAGCAACCTGCAATAAATATAGAGAGTTTAAAAGCAAGTTCATCTGCCATAAAAAAGCAATATTTTCCTTGTACTGTACAAGTGAGATTAATTGAAGAAACAATGAAATGAACTAAGCCCCTTCCCTAAATAAAGTTTCAGCTGTAGCTATGCATGTTAATGGAGCTATTTCATTCTTAATGTGACAGAGTTTCTATCGATTCCCACACTAATCCAGCCAGGGTTTCAGAGCGCAATTTAGTTTGGAAAGCACCGGGTCCAGCATCGAAGCTCAATTACAACTTTCAGAAGGGCAGATCAATAAAATTTAAATTGGTTATGGTAATCACCCCTTCAAATCACTGCGATCAGCATAAGCAGTCTTGCTGACCCCAGCCCGGCTCCTCAATTGAAACTTGTCATGAGTGGTCATTTAGTTCGGGGCTACTCATATTATTTCTCCTGCTCAGAATTCCTCTCTGAATCCCCAAAGTACTTAGGGTTCACATTTTTGATCTGCCTTAATGACTATTCTGTATGAATACGCAATGATGCTTCCTATGTAAAAAAAAAAAAAAGCACACCAGCCATTATAACACTGCTGAAGCAGAAGCTTTGCTAGGGAAGGATTAAGTGGCTCTGGTTGCTCAAATTAATTTATAGAACTGACAAATGTAACCAATTAAACAGAATTTCCTTTCATAAAATTCTACAATTACATAGTATGATGTGCTGTTGAATGTGGTGCATAAGAGCTTACTGAAGATATAAAAACAGACTGTGGTGTAGTAAGAGGGCCCTACTGAAACCTTCTGCTGCAACTGGGAAGTGGCCTGCTGGATTTAGGTAGGAAAACCACATTAGACAGAGATTTCCAGTAATGCCTTTTAGACAAGAGGCAGTAGAGTTAGCCTAATCACTGGGCAGACTAGGCCAGCACAATTTGGGAGCTGGTTTGGTATAGGGTTACCAGACATGTCTGGGGAAATCCGGCATCTGGTAACCCTAGTTTTCTACTCTGCATCTTTACACAGGATAGCGTGGGCGCTGCAGGGCCTTTATCACTCACACCAGTAAAGGTCTATCCTGTACATTCCTATCCCAAACAGGAGGTTTGGGGGGAAAGGAACATGGTAAACCTTCATCATGCCGGATGCTCAAGACCCTACACCAGCTTTTTAAAGACAATGACTGCCGCTCCAGTGCCTTCAAGCACATTGTACTGCCTTGGACAGGGTAGATCAGTGGTCTCAAATTCGCGGCCTGGGGCCACATGCGGCCCGCCAGGTACTATTTTGCTGCCCGCGGTCTATATTAGTGCTTCTGTGCTAGTGCTGCCTGCTCTTTGCAGCGTCCTCTGGCTTCCCCCCCTGGCCTTCCGCTCTTACCTTCAGATAATTACCGCAGCCTGCAAACAGGATTGCCGGTGCTGTAACGATTCTTGCAGGCAGTCATTGTCCTTAGCAGCACGTTTCCTCTGCCGTGATCCTGCCCCTGATGTCACTGCTTTTTCTGTACGGTTTACACAATCAAATCTAATCTAATCTTCTATTTGTGCGTCGCTCATACCTATATAGGCTCAAGGTGACTAAAGAGAGGTAAAAGGGCTGCAGGACAGAGACAGCTAACTACAGACCAGTGAGTCTCATGTCTATAGTGTGTAAGATCATGGAAACACTGATCAAACGGAATCTTGACACAATCCTAGATGAGGAAAACCTACGTGATCCCCACCAACACGGGTTCACCCAGGGTAGATCCTGCCAATCCAATCTTATTAGCTTTTTTGACTGGGTTACTAGACAACTGGATGCCGGAGAGTCACTGGACGTGGTATATTTGGACTTCAGTAAAGCATTTGATAGCGTACCACACCGAAGGTTATTGAACAAGCTGAAATCGTCCGGATTGGGAGACACTCTAACTACATGGGTTGGGGACTGGCTGAGTGGTAGGCTACAAAGCGTGGTGGTAAACGGTACCCCATCAGAAGAGTCGGACATCCTCAGTGGAGTACCGCAGGGCTCGGTCTTGGGCCCGATTCTATTCAACTTATTCATAAGAGATATAACGCAGGGATTTAGAGGAAAGGTATCACTGTTCGCCGACGACGCCAAAAAGAGGAGGGAGAGAGAGGAGGTGGATAAGTAGGAGGGAGAGGAAGGGGAGAGAAGAGGAAGGGGAAAGAGAGAGTGGAGAGGGTAAAGGAGATTAAGTATCGAACAGATGGGTTTTCAGTTTTCTTCGGAAGATAATGTGGCAAGGTTCAGTTCTGGTCCTTTCTATAAGGCCAGTCCAAGTTTTGACTTCTAAAAAGGTGAGCATGGAGTGGAAAACTCATTTATAGTGAAGATCTTTAGTGGATGGGAGATTTAGTAGCATCCAGTTGAGGGTGGTTTACATATTTTTTAGACAGGTATTTATTTTGTACCTGGGGCAATCAAGTGTGAAATGACTTCAACTTGCATAGAGACACAAGGAGCTGCAATGGGAATTGAACTCACAATCTCAGGGTGTTGAGGCATCTGCTCTAACCATTAGGCCATTCCCCCACGCCCAGTGGTCTTTGTTGCTAACTTGCCCTCGTTAGTGTGAGGAGTTTCAGTCTCTGGTCAGAGCTGAGATTGTGATGTCATAATTCCTCATTCCACTAATGCCTAAGAGTCAACCTCATCAGTGATGTCACAATATGTCAATTGCCCTTTCCTTGACTCAAACCAGTGGTTCATCTAGCCCAGTATCCTGTTTCCAACAGTGGCCAACCCAGGTCCCAAGTACTAGCTAGATCCCAAGTAGTAAATCAGATTTTATGCTGCTTATCCTAAGAACAAGCAGTGGATTTCCTCAGGCCATCACAATAATGGCCTATGGACTCACATCTCTCACTTCCCCAAAATTCCACCTTAATATTCTGTCCAGTAGACCAGTCTGCCCACCTTCTTCTGCTGAAGGATCCTGTGTGATCTCAACCTAATTCTCCCAGAAAGTCAGAAAAATTGAACTGGCACAACTCCCAAGGAATATGGTTTTCTTTAGGAAGTGCAGTCACACAATGACAAAAGCCCTTGCAGATGATAAAAACTATAAGGTGTTTGACACATCTGATGACAGAATGCTAAATATCACCTCTACCCTGTAGCCCTCACTCTCTTTGTTCAGATTGCACCTTCCAGACCAACTATCGTGTGCAAAGCACCCTGGTTAAGCAGGTAGATCAGTCTTGAAAGAAATAGCAACGATGTACACCCATTCCTACTTTGCAATACAAATGACATCATTATGTGTTCCTGGCTGGAGGGGGGACAGTTTATACAGGTCATTTTTTAAAAAGCAAATTATATTAAGTATTTCATCCCAACTAGCAAATGCAAAAAAAGGAGAACTGCCACTCTGAGACAAAGACGAAGAGCATGGCCCAAAAATAAACATTAAACTGGTAATGAAACATGAATGAAATCAGCCCACTGGAAATGGAATTGATTACACACTGAAATATGTTAACGCAGGGTAATGGTTAAATGTCAAAGTCAGCTGTACGATAATATCAAACAGAACGCTCCAAGCATAAACAGCGCGGACAAGGAGGAAAGGACTGAGGAGCTGGGACGTCGTAAGGGTTTCTAAGCTTTTGGCAGGTATGGAGTGGCAGAATGTCAAGACACACAACAAATAGTTCCGAACCTTCAGATTTGCCCCTTAAACCATCAGAATCAGATTCTGAATTGACGCAGGCAAAGGCTTCCTGAAATCAATGAAGACAGCTGGCGGTCCACCTGTTTCCCTAGATGTTTGACTTTTTTGTTGTTACCCCATACTGTTTAAGAATTGGAGTTCCTTTCATTTTACTGTGCTTTTAAATATTGTAAATACTAAATGGAAAGGAAACTGATTTTATGAAGCAAAAGCAAATGACTAAGAGAAGTGACCTAAGTCCAAAAAAATCGCTCAGAGAGCTGAAACTCTGAAGAGGGGGAGGTAACCCCCTCTTGGGGCAAGAGTTTACCATCCAGTCATAGCGTGTTTGATGATGATCTGAACTTCAACTTGTTAAGATAAGCCTGAAGACTTTCTTATTTAGCGATGCCTTTTCCTGTGTTTAGATTTTCCCTCTTATATATATTTTTTTTTTGTTGTTGTGTTGTTTTTTCTTCTCTTTCTCTTTCTCTTCTTTCTTTCTTTTTTCTTTCTTCTTTTTCTCCCCTTTATTTCATTCTTCGTCTTTTTTCTTCTTTTCATATTCAACCAACCGCTTTTATAAAGCAATCCCACCCTATTTGTTTTACCCTCTTCCCTCTTTCAACGTGTAACTTTCCCCTTGTGCACTTTTCATTATTTTTTATATTTATATTTATCTTCTTTTTTTAAAATTTTTATTGTAAACCGGCCAGATACTTGTTGATGGTCGGTATATTAAAAGTCAATAAACTTGAAACTTGAAACTTGATGTAAAAATAGGTCACTCTTCTAGACTTGCTTGTAAGTTTGTATTTTGTATCTTCTTAAATACAATAAAATCTTTCAATTATACCACTTGAATTTGTATATAAATATAACTGTATATTGTAGCATTCAGTTGTCACTGAATATAACTTAAACCTCACTTAGCTTTTAAGAGGAGTTCAATAGGGTCTCAACGTGGCCCCGATTCGGTGTCTGCTTCAGGAGACCCCACCGGGATATATGCAATGCTTGTTCAACAATTAGAATCCATTGTAGCTTTAAATATCCGTGAACATTGATCGTTTAAAGAAGTAACACTGTAATGCACGCGCCTGGCCCTTTTGGAGTTCTGGCAGCAGCAGGGGGGTAATTAAATGCAGTGGGAAGGTGGTGAGTGGCAGCGGCAGGTGGCAAGCAGGCGGCAAGAGGCGAGCAGCGGCGGCGAGTGGGCAGAGGAGAAATCGGCGGCGGGTCGGCTTGGGAGCAGGCAGGCAGGCTTTGGTGCGGCTTCAGGGGAGGGAGGGAATAGAAAGGGACAATTGTTGGGCCTGAGTGCAGAAAGAAAGAAAGAAATGTTAGGTGCACAGTCAGAAAGAAGTGCAACCAGAGACTCATGAAATCACCAGACAACAAAGGTAGGAAAAATGATTTTATTTTCAATTTAGGGATCAAACTGTGTCAATTTTGAGAATTTATATCTGCTGTCTATATTTTGCATTATATTTGTCTATTTTTCTATAGTTGTTACTGAGGTGACATTGCATATTTTAAAGTCATCTGCCTTGACATCTTTGAAAAAAAACTCAAATATAAGTGATAATTAACATTTTCTCTGCATACAGTGTGCTTTGTGTTTTTTTTTATTTTGTGGTTACCATTATGTATTAATAAGATTATATTGTGTGTATATGAAAAATGGACAGAAGAAATTGCATTACAATTAGTATTATTGTTATGGGGGTGGAGTGTGGCTGGGGGTACTCGGTTGGTATTTGTTAGGCTTTGGGGGTATTTGGTTTGAAAAGGTTGAGAAACTCTGCTGTAGGCAATCAGTCGGCACCAGTGCCTCTCCTTCTCTCCGCGTGTCTTCCCTGCAGGCACCCCGCACTGGCAGCTCAGGGCCCGTCTGGAGGGCCTTCGTGCATGCGCAGATGTCGACATGATGACATCACACATGCATGTGATTTCATCGTGTCGATGTCCGTGCTCTTCCGGATGCTTTGAGCTGCAGCCACTATGTTTAGTGTGCTGTAACTCGACAAAGTTTGCGAGACACTGCCTTAGAGAGAACTGGATATATACACGCATATCTTTTTAAGTACACTTAGGCCTGCCATAGAGCTGCTTAGAAGGGAGATACACATGAAATATGTAATAATAATAATAACTTTATTTTTCTATACTGCCTTAATCTTGCGACTTCTAGGCGGTTCACAGAGAAGAATAGCTGTACAGTCAGCAAATTACAACATACAGATAGAGAAGAGGTCACAGAGCAATCAGAGATGTATGTGTATCCTACTCGCCCTCCATCCAGACTCTGCTCATGTGACTATCTACCTGCAAAGAACATGCTATCATGCTATCTATGTGAACGAAGAAATAAATAGAATACTGGCATTTACTCATGTACATGCCACCCAGATCTACATTTCTGCCTCCACTGAGGGTGATTTTATAATAGAGCTCGACATTTAATAGGGCAGGCAGGCACCATTTTTAGAGTTTTATATAAAGACACCCAAGCAACTGCATCTCGATAAAATACCAGTATGGAATCCTGCAGAAATTGCACCTACACTGAAGGCGTTGGCCTCGACATTTACACCCATTCTGGAGCGCTGTAAATTCAGTACGTGAACACTCTAGAAAATTCATATGTAAACTGTGACTCCACCCAAGCTCTGCCTAAACTCCTCCCCTGAGCATGCCAGAGCTACAAATTTGCCCCTACTTGCACTGCCTGTACCTTTAGGCCTGGCCTACCAGCTCCTAGGATATAAGTCAGTGGTCTCAAACTCGCGGCCCGGGGACCACATGCGGCCCACCAGGTACTATTTTGAGGCCCTTGGTATGTTTATCATAATAAAATATATCCAAAATGGATATAATGGAGAAATGCTAAGGATCTCAAGCGCTCACAGCTATAAGTCTGATGTATTTTTCAAGCTAATAACCACAGGGTGAGCTATCATTGGTCCTATATATTCTCCTTATTCTTCAATTTTTATCAAAACACTTTTTCTTTTTTAATATTTTAAATATTTTCAATGTATTAAATACTTTGCCAGTCTTATTTCAATTTATGTACTGGTCTTCATTTATTAAGCAATACTCTCCCATTCAAGAATATAGTGAGCCATCCAAACCCACACAAATCCCACTGTACCTACATATGGTGGCACATCAAAAGCGCATTGGATATTGACGTGCTGATAATCCCACACCAACAACTACGCCACCGGTTCTGCCACTTTCACGCCTTACCGTTAACATTCTGAGCGTTCCCCTTCCCAAAAACACCCCCAACGGGAGCGTGACCAGTTCTAAGTGTACTGGGGGGTTTCCTCCCATCTCCCCTCAGAACGCTAACGATAAGGTGTGAAAATTGCGGAACCGGTGGTGCGCATTGGTCCTGTGTGCAGATGTTGGCAAAATAGGTGACACCTGCAGGCATAAGGGCAATTGGGGTGGTGTACAGTTGGGTTTTGGAGGTTTGTGTACCTGGGTCATTTATGTGAGGTTCACTGCAGTGCCCCCTAAGATCCCCCACTGTGCTGCTGGGAAGTCTGAAAAATGACCATTTTCAAAACAAAAAGATATTTTTCTGTTTTGAAAATAGTCATATTCGCTGCTGGATTTTTGTGCATGTTTTGCAAAACGTCCAAACTCGGATTTGGATGTCAAATCAAAAATGTCCCTCAAAGTGACATAGAGAGGCATTCTAGAAAGGACGTCCAATTCGGAATATGGATGACCAAGTCAGAACATCACAAATCGACATCCATTTCACATGTCTTTTAGAACAGGATACAGTCTTTTCTAAAAGAAATGTGAAATGGGTATCTACGAGTATGTCTAGCATGAAACCATTTTACTGAAACATCCAAATTATGACGGGGGGAAACAAGGGGCATAGATGTTCCTAGGCTTCCACATGACATCCATCTTACAAAACGGCCAGTCCATGCAAGTACTAGTGACCTGGAATGGCCACCATGAGAACGGGCTACTGGACTTGATGGACCTTTGGCCTGACCCAGTAAGGCTATTCTTATTAAGAAGGGTTTGGACAATTTCCTGAAGGAAAAGTCCATAGTCTGTTATTGAGACAGACATGGGGAAAGCCACTGCTTGCCCTGGATCAGTAGCATGGAATGTTGCTACTCCTTGGGATTCTAGAATCTTGTTACTCTTTGGGATTCCGGAATCTTGCTATTCCTTGGGATTCTGTATGGAATGTTGCTACTCTGAGTTTTTGCCAGGTACTAGCGACCTGGATTAGTCACCATGAAGATGGGTTACTGGACCTTTGGTCTGACCCAGTAAGGCTATTCTTATGTGAAGAGAAGTAGCCTAATGGTTTTTGAGCAGTGTGTTAAGAATCAGGAGAGAAAACCTTTAATAAAATAGGCCTCATAATCCAGATGCTGAGATCTACAATCCACATTGTCTTCACAGTGGTGTATCACCCTCTTTGCGAGGAAGAAAATGTGTAAAAGCTTAAGACATGGAGCAACTTGAATGGCTGACAATTTCATATTATCCTATAATGGTTTCCAGTTATACTCTGTAAACTTTAATTGTACTTCATGGGAAGGCCTTAAGGACCAGCAAATAAATAACATTTCTTCTGAATAACTTGCAAAATCAAGCCTAACTGAATCACAATAGCACAAAATATACAAATGTTTGCTATCAGGTAATGGGGCTAGCCGTGTTGGAAGAGCAGAAAATTCCATTAAAGCAATCAAAAGTGATTATCAAGTGCATGCATCTGTGAGGAAAGTTCAACAGCTCATTAACAAATTGGCACTTTTAAGGTTGCTAAAAGCTTTCTTCAGTCACAAAGGCGGCGCTAATAGGGATGGGAGTGAGACCGACTGAAGGAAATTGGGTGGCCACAAGAATCGACTTTGGATTTCCACTGCTGAATTTATTACTCTATCTTGTGGCAAGAGGTCACATTTGGAAATATTTTGCTGAAAACATATTCAAAGTTTATCTATTTGATTTATTTGTTAAAAATTTTGTGCTCATTTCTCAGGCTGCATGGGCACTTTGGATAATTCAAGGATGGAGGTCAACATTTGATCTTTTCCAGGAATGTCAGTTGGGGATAATCAAGTTTAAGCAGTCTTTATCCCACGTCGAAAAGCTAAAAATCTGGGATGAGTTGCAACCAGTTCTCCTTCCTGCACTTAGTTCCAGACAGGGCAATTCGGTTCGTGCCCCTTCACATATGTTGAGCACAGAAAAGTAGCACTAGTGTACAAGGGGCCGCTGAAAAGTTCTCAGCCCAGCCAACAAAGGCGGGGCAGTCTCCATCGAGGGCTAGACACTTAGGGCGAGATGCACTAAACATGGTCGGTAAGACCGTGTGGATTGCTGTGGGCCCGAAGTTTTGGCCGATTCTGAAACAGTGATCAATGCTCAAACAAGTTTGCAAACCTACGATTTGCATGGAAGATCGCCATAATCTCTGTTTGACCCCGTCCAATTGATCGCTGTGAGAGCGACTCTCACACATGCACGGAATAGTCCAGTTGATACAGCGACAATGTATGCAAGTGCCAGATTTGCTACGTCAGTCATGGGTGTGGATTATTGTAGCATATCATATGCATATGTCATTGGCATGCGTCAAAGGCGTCAGCCCTATGGAGGGGGTGGAGAGGTAGCAGCAGACTTCTCAGATATCGATCATAATGTGACACTATAAATCAGGGTTGTCCAACGTCGGTCCTTGAGGGCCGTAATCCAGTTGGGTTTTCAAGATTTCCCCATTGAATTTGCATGAAATCTATTTGCAAGCTCTGCTTGAAGAAACTTGGCCTATTCTCCCTTGAAAAGAGGAGATTGAGAGGGGACTTGACCGAAACGTTCAAAATACTGAAGGGAATAGACTTAGTAGATAAAGACAGACTATTCACCCTTTCCAAGGTAGGGAAAACTAGAGGGTACTCTCTAAAGTTGAAAGGGGATAGATTCCGTATAAATATAAGGAAATTCTTCTTCACCCAGAGAGTGATAACATAAGAATTGACACTGCTGAGTCAGACCAGTGGTCCATCATGCCCAGCAGTCCACTCACGCGGCTGCCCTCGGGTCTAAGACCAGCACCCTAACTGAGACTAGCCCTACCATCACACGTTCTTGTTCAACAGAAACTTGTCTAACTTTGTCTTGAATCCTTGGGGGGTGTTTTCCCCTATAACAGCCTCTGGAAGGGCGTTCCAGCTTTCTACCACTCTCTGGGTGAAGAAGAACTTCCTTACGTTTGTACAGAATCTATCCCCTTTCAACTGTAGAGAGTGCCCTCTTGTTCTCCCTACCTTGGAGAGGGTGAACAACCTGTCCTTATCTACTAAGTCTATCCCCTTCAGTACCTTGAATGTTTCGATCATGTTCCCTCTCAATCTCCTCTGTTCGAGAGAGAAGAGGCCCAGTTTCTCTAATCTTTCGCTGTACGGCAGCTCCTCCAGCCCCTTAACCATCTTAGTCGCTCTTCTCTGGACCTTTCAAGTAGTACCGTGTCCTTCTTCAGGTACGGCGACCAGTGCTGTACGCAGTACTCCAGGTGAGGGCGTACCATGGCCCGGTACAGTGGCATGATAACCTTCTCTGATCTGTTCGTGATCCCCTTCTTTATCATTCCTAGCATTCTGTTTGCCCTTTTTTGCTGCCGCTGCACATTGTGTGGACGGCTTCATTGACTTGTCGATCAGAACTCCCAAGTCTCTTTCCTGGGAGGTCTCTCCAAGTACCGCTCCGGACATCCTGTATTCATACATGAGATTTTTGTTACCGACATGCATCACTTTACACTTATCCACGTTGAACCTCATCTGCCATGTCGATGCCCATTCCTCGAGCTTGATTATGTAACGTTGCAGATCTTTGCAATCCCCCTGCGTCTTTACTACTCTGAATAACTTCGTATCATCCGCAAATTTAATCACCTCGCTCGTCGTACCTATTTGCAGATCATTTATAAAGATGTTGAAGAGCACAGGTCCAAGCACCGAGCCCTGCGTCACTCCACTGGTGACGCTCTTCCAGTCCGAGTATTGTCCATTTACCCCCACTCTCTGTTTCCTATGCTCCAGCCAGTTTTTAATTCACGTGAGTATTTCACCCTCAATTCCATGGCTTGCAATTTTCCGAAGTAGTCGTTCATGCGGAACCTTGTCGAACGCCTTCTGAAAATCCAGATATACAATGTCGACTGGATCGCCTTTGTTTATCTGTCTGTTTACTCCCTCAAAGAAGTGCAAGAAGTTCTTCAAACACGATCTGCCTTTGCTAAAACCGTGCTGACTGGTCTTCATCAGCCCGTTTCCGTCAAGGTGATCAATGATGCTGTCCTTTATCAGTGACTCTACCATCTTTCCCGGTACAGAGGTCGGACTCACCGGTCTGTAGTTCCTCAGATCTCCCCTCGAACCTGGACCTGGAACGCTCTTCCGGAATCTGTTATAGGGGAAAACACACTTCAAGGTTTCAGAACAAAGTTGAACAAATTCTTGCAAAACTGGAATATACGCAGGTGAGGCTGGACTCATTTAGAGTACTGGTCTTTGACCTGAGGGCCGCCATGTGAGCGGACTGCTGGGCGGGATTGACCACTGGTCTGACCCAGCAGCGGCAATTCTTATGTTCTTATCTCATGCCATTGGGGAAATCCTGAAAACCCAACCTGGTGAGGGCCAAGGTTCGACACTCCTGCTATAATTGGTTTGCAATGCACCAATATAATTTTGCAAACCAAAGAATATTTTCCCTTGTTTGCAAAACTGTACTGTATAACAAAATCTCCACAATTTGATATTTGACAGACATCAGACACCCTCCCCATTAAAAATCAGCACCATGCACAATCGCCATCCACAAGGGTTACTTAAAACTACCTTCGAACCTCTCAGTCTCAGCGTGCAAAGTCTTTTAAACCCAGAATATTAAAGAGGGATCAAAGAGTCACAGTTGCTTTATGTGGGGCTGATTTTTTAAGTTCTCTGCTCTCCGAGATAAATCAGTTTGCTTTGACCTTTTACTGCAAGAGAGTTTACAGGGAAGAATATGTGAAGCAGAGGAGAGATAAATAGACAGAGATATAGAAATCAATATAGGGAGATAAACACAGACAGAGAGAGTGGACATAAAAAAAAGCAAGCAGTTTTCTTCTAGAAAAGTTTTTCTCTTTTTACCTTTTCGTATTTCCTTTTCAAATAGTTCAGGGCATTTCACGGGCTGGATGTGACCTTTGCTTCTCATGACAGATACGATGCAAGGAGAAGAAATGCATAGTTTGGTCCTGCGCTCAAAGCCTTTTATTAGGCTTCTTGATGACTTATCCGCTATGTCCCATCATGCTTTACCACTGAAGTACAAATATCAAATACATCTAAGCTATATAAAGAAACTGACATGTCTGCCATTTAACTCCTTTTTTATTTTCCCTTTTGGAAGCCATTGATCACCTCTATATGTTCCCTGTATTAGCCCATTCCTTCTTTCTTTGTCCTAATCCTAATTTGTTCTGACCTTTCACTCTAATCCATCATTGGTTCCAACATGTGGCATACAAGTGACACTAAAGGACATTTTGAGGAATCTGTAAACGTACTCTGACTATATGTTTTCATGTTTGTTTGTTTTTTTTAAGTTTGACAAAGGTTTCATTATATGTTACTTAGTAAATGATGGCAGATAAAGATCTGAACGGTCCTTCCAGTCTGCCCAATAGTCAAACTCATTATATATTCATTATCTTTTCTTTAATATTTCTGGAGAATAGACCATAGAAGTCCACCCAGTAGCAAGAGGTGCACGAAAGTTCAAATTATGGGTGCTCATTGGCTCATTATTCAATTAAATTGTGTGTGCTATTTTGATCACCATTTATAGACTTGGGGGGATTATGGCCCTGATTCTATAAAGGCTGCCTAAAGACAGGCAATATCACTGATATTGATTTATAAGCTTAATCCAGGGTCTCGCAAATTTTGCGAAGCCGTGGCACATTCAACGTGGCGGCTGTGGCTCAAGGCATCCGGAAATGCGCGGATGTCAATGCATGCGTGATGTCATCACATTGCTGTCCGCAGATGCACAAAGGCCCTCCAAACGGGGCCCTGAGTCGCTAGTAGGGGGTGCTGGAAGGGAAGAGGCGCCGGCTGACTGCCTACACGCCATGAGACAGTCAGCTGGCACCTCTCTTCCTACCCGGCAACTCATGGCATACCTGGAATCTCGGGCAACACTCTAGTGTGCCACTGCACACTGGCTTAATCAATGCTGATATCGGCACTCAACACCTCGCAATCAGCTTTCATTGGACCTAATTGAAAGTTAGGCACCTAACTCAAAAACTAGATTCTATAAAAAGTAGGTGCCTAACCCAAAGGGCCTACACTAAAAGTGGGTGTGATTAGGTGTGGATCCTGGGAATGTTTTCAAGGTAGACATGTCTTTGTGAAACAGGTGCCGTTAGGCTCTGGTATTGGTGGCTAAGTTTAGGCATAGAAAGCCCTGACATCGATTGAGGATGCCTAAATATTAGGATGCCGAGTGTCTGTTTTATTAAAATGCCCCAACGGTGTTGTAGGTGAAGTTTACGAGATTAGAACTCACATGCAACAGAAGTGGAAAATCCTTCCGAGCTGTCAGTCTTTTTATTTGTCATGTGTCCTGTTGGATTTTTTTTATTGTGCATCTGGGAGATGGCTGGGGGATGTTGTCTTCCATTTTTTAATTTTCTTTTCGGAGTATTGCATTGTATTTATTGATATATTTATTTATGGGCACTTGATGACCATCGGTTATTGTACATGAGGGGCAGCAGGCTCAGGACAAATGTCAGGAAATTCTATTTCACACAGCGAGTGGTGAACTCTTGGAATGCTCTCTCAGAGGAGGTGGTGACGGAGACTACCATTTTGGGTTTCAAGCGTGAGTTGGATGCACACCTCCTTGCAAATCACATTGAGGGATACGGGTAATCAGGGTCTCCATCTGGGAGCACCTGGCTTGGCCTCTGTGTGTGCGGGTCGCCAAAATAGATGGACCTAAAGTCTGATCCGGTGAAGGCGTTTCTAGTACAGTATTGGGGTTCAAGAAGGGATTGGGCAACTTTCTAAAGAAAAGGGGATAGAAGAGTACGGATAGAGGACTACTGCACAGGTCCTGGACCTGATGGGCCTCCGCGTGTGCGGACTGCTGGGCAGGATGGACCTCTGGTCTGACCCAGCGGAGGCAATGCTTATGTGACTCTGCTTTGATTGAGAAGAGCAGGATATCGAATTTGAATGAATAAATACAAATAAAAGCAGCCTAACGTGTCTTGATCCCGTAATCTGCCAGCCAGCCTCTCTCACAATCCATACTTAAATGGGACCCGATACCCACTGAAAAATTTACAAAATATGTTGTCATAATACGTTATCACACAGCCTCCAGTGGCATCTGGATTTGACCTCATGCCTTTCAATAGGAGTTCAAGGTGAGCTACGAATATTCGGCTGTTAAGTTCTAGGTTCTTACACCTGCTGTTCACCGATCTGGAAGGAAGAAAAGTGACAGAACAGCAGCCTCACTTCCTGTTTAAGTAGCTGTACTTAATGCCATTAATGTGACAGCAAGCAGCTTCTTCGGTTCATTTCAGTCCTGAGAAAATGGAATGATCTCAGAACATTTAAAACCAACATTTTTAGCATCAGCCTTGTCTCATCAGCTGTACACTTGGTACTTAAAAAAAAAAAAGCATTATAAGATGTTCTCACCACAGAAGAAAAATGGTTTAACTCCCCTTTCCTCTGCTGGGAAACTCATGCATGTCTGTGGAGAACTGGAAGGGTAGAAGGGCTTCTGGAGCTGATCTGTGAGTGGGTTTTTGTTTATACCACTTTCGTTCTTTTTCAGTGCATGTGTGTGGTGGTGATGGGGCGGGAAGGCTGTAAAGGCGGTGAGTGTGGGAATCAAATTGAATGGAAGGGGGATATGTGTTGAAGTAGTCAAAGTGGGGGCCCCACTGGTATGCCTCTTTCTTCTGCTGGTGCCCCCTGCCAGTACAGAGCCTTTGCTGCAGGGAAAGGGTGTGTGTGGGTGGTATATGTGTGTTGTGCATAGGAGGGTAGGGCATATGGGAGAGGGAAGGGTGTGGGGGAGTTGTTGTAAGGGAGTATGTTTACAAGTTGTGTGTGGGGGTAGGGGGATATGTGGCTGTAGAAACATAGAAACATAATGGCAGATAAAGGCCAAATGGTCCATCCACAGCATCCACTATCTCCTCCTCTCCCTATTACCTAAGGCTCTTTACACCTGCATTGTAAGGTCATAGAGCTTTATGGTTATAGAAACATTGTAACATGATGGCAGATAAAGGCCAAATGGCCCATCCAGTCTGCCCTTCCCTAACATCCATTATCTTCTCTTCTCCCTGAGAGTTCCCACATGCCCGTCCCACACTATCTTGAATTCAGATACAGTCTTTGTCTTCACCACCTCCACCACCCTTTCTGTAAAAAAGTATTTCCTTAGATTACTCCTGAGCCTCTCACCTCTTAACTTCATCCTATGCTCTCTCCTTCTGGAATTTTCCTTCATTTAAAAAAGACTCACCTCCTGTACCACGAAAGTATTTAAACTTCTCCATCATATCCCCTCTCCCCCCAGTGTATACATATTAAGATCTCTAAGTCTTTCCCCATATGATTTATGACAAAGGCCGCTTACCAATTTTGTATCAGCCCTCTGGACGACTCCATTCTATGTATGTGTGGTATGGAGAGGTGGAAGGGAAGGAAATGGGACATATATTTAGTTCATGTTTTGTAACACCTTTACTGAATTATTTCAGTATTGTAACACCACTACTGAAGCTCATATATTGTAACATCATTACTGAAGCTCATGCAAACTAGTCTGAATTGACTCCCCAGTCATTAGTAGCAGTATAGAAGCTTCTAATAAACAATAAACTTGTATACTGCCCTTTTGTGGGTACATATATACAGGTATTCATTTTGTACCTGGGACAATGGAGGATGAAGTGACTTGCCCGGGGTCACAAGGAGCAGTGCTGGGATTTGATCCCACAATCGCAGCTCTACCACTAGGCTACTCCTCAAGGGAGGTATCAGATGTGGAATCTGTACAAACCAGGACCAGGACCAGAACTCTTGTCTTCAATCATATATCCCCTCAGCCATCTCTTTTCCAAGCCGAAGAGCCGTAACCTCTTTAGTCTTTCCTCTTACAAGAGGAGTTCCATCCCCTTTACCATCTTGGTTGCTCTTCTTTGAACCTTTTCTAGTGCCGCTATATCTTTTTTTTTTTTTAGATAAAGTGACCAGTGACCAGAATTGAATGCAATACTCAAGGTGAGGTTGCACCATGGAGCAATACAGGGGCATTATAACATTCTTAGTCTTTTCTAAGGGTTAAGTGACTTGCATAGAGTCACATGGAGCATGCATGCTGGGATTGAACTCACAACGTCAGGGTGTTGAGGCAACAGCTCTAACCAACAAACCTGCCCTTCCGCTCCACAGAAACTTCGTGAGAGTGCTGTGGGTTCGGTTTATATTCGAGTCAACCGTTTTCCCCTTTTTGGGGGAAAAAGTTTACCTTGGTTTATATTCAAATTGGTTTATAGTCGAGTATATATGGTAAGTAAAAAAAAATTAACTAAAAATGATGGAACTAAATTCCTAGAGTGGGTAGTCTGAAAATATTTCTGAAATGCATTATTTAAAATTGCCAAAACTTTGATTAATGAAGTTTTCTGTGTATATTTCCTATGATCTCGTGAGGGCTGCCTATAATTCAGCAGTGGGCTGAATTTGGCCCATGGTCCTCAGATTTTTATCCAGTAGTAAATAAGATCACCTGGCAAACCTTTGGTGACAGGATGTAAAGAGGGAAAGGCAGTAGCTTGAAGACAGGTGTTAAAAGGTTCTACCATACAAAGCAATTTCATGTGTTAAGATTCAGAGGAAGGGACCGAAAGGCCACAGAACCCTGGGAGACACCCACTCCTTGGATAATTCCTGTATTGCTCCAGTGAAAGCCATCATATGCCACAAAGGATCCAGTTGCCTCCAGTCCACTACTTTGGCACAACAGGTGACAGCCAGCAGGGCTCAGAAGAGGGTGAAAAAAGCTTCTGCCTTTTTAAATGAACACCCAACCGGTCTTTGGCTTCAAAGCAGCCAGAAATGTATAAATAGGTTTGCATTTCCATACTTCTAAATTGTTCTACTGTAACTGTTCTTTGAAGTCAGACATGATGGCTGGTTCCCAAAGGAGACCCAGCACTCTGGAAACAATTAAGAACAGAAAGCACTGTAGTTAAATTAAGCAGAGAATGAGCTTTCCAAGAGTCTGGGGACTAAACAAAGCCCAGAACGGCTTAATAAAAAGCACTTCCACAACACGCTTGAGCAGGGATAGAAAGTGATACATTACAAAAGGAAAAACAAAACCTGAAATTAAAGAAATTAGAGTTACAGTACTTTGGAGTATAATGAAACCAATTTACCACCAGAAACTGCCCATGGATCCTGAGAGGTATTTGAGCTGCTAATCGTGTGTGCGGTGCTTTATGGAAGATTGTTAAATCTAATTCAGCTGTGAGAAATGTTGTAACAAGTAACGTTTCGTACAACAAATACTTATCAAATCCACCTTCCTATTCCATGATGCTTCTGATTAGAACTGTTTCGTAGCAAAGCTCTATCAGTGGTGCATGAAAATCAAAACACGGGGCAGTTAATTTCACATCCTCTTGGGTTCACTTGGTGGCATCACAGAACGTTTGGTCTGCTACAGCCACTCAGTGCTCATAAATCCTAAGTCTTGGATACCATCAATGCAGATTCCTCCTTGGATACCATCAATGCAGCTTCTGTTAAATGCCATTGCGATTCCATTATTGGTAGAAGTTCAGCATTTAGGAGATTTTCTCCTTCTTTTTATTTTATTTCACTTGATCAAAGTACTACTACTTTTTAACATTTGTATAGCACTGTACAACAACATATTTAAGAGACGGTCCCTGCTCAGTAGAGCTTACAATCTAAATTAACAAACAGCAGGACAAGTAGGGACTTAAGGAGTTTCTCAGGGTGTTTAGGGTGAGGGTGGTTATGAGTTAAATGCATTTTCCAAGAGGTGGGCTTTTAGTCTAAATCTGAATAGTTCCAGCGAGGCAGTTTGTTCTAGGTGTAAAATGCAACAAGAAAGAAATCCTGAGTGGAGTAGAACAGGTACAAGTGGATCGATTTTTCACTCCATAAAAAATTACAAAGACTAGGGGACACTTGATAAAGTTACAGGGAAATACTTTTAAAACCAAGAGGAGGAAATATTTTGTTCACTCAGAGAATAGTTAAGCTCTGGAACGCATTGCCGGAGGTTGTGGTAAGAGCGGATAGAGTAGCTGGTTTTAAGAAAGGTTTGGGCAAGTTCCTGGAGGAAAAATCCATAGTCTGTTATTGGGAAAGACATGGGGGAAGCCATTGCTTGCCCTGCATATCGGTAGCATGGAATGTTGCTACTCTTTGGGATTCTAGAATCTTGCTATTCCTTGGGATTCTGTGTGGAATGTTGCTACTCCTTGGGTTTTGGCCAGGTACTAGAGACCTGGATTGGCCACCGTAGAACAGGCTATTGGGCTTGATGGTCGCTTTCGGTTTTGGCACATGCCATTTTGCCTACCCAAGGCTTCACGAACGTTTTAGGTGATGTGGGCGGTGGTACCGTTTTGGCGCTACCAGGCGATTCATCTAATTTCTTCTTGACTGCCTGCTTGATTCGGACGACTTCCAGTCGGGCCATTTGACTGACATGAAAAGGGTGATATCTTTTCCTCAGTTCTTTACACGTGCATCTTTGAATTTGCACAGCACTCTTTTCTCCTGTACTATTTATAGGTATATCGGGGTGATGTTTTTATTCATATAGGAGAGACATGTGTTTCTTTCCGGAGACTTGGGCGTGGGGTCTCGGTCTCAGATTGGTATTCTTCTTCGCTTACCATGACCAAGAGTATGGAATTCTGTACAGTTTCTGGGATCCATATTGCTGACTCCACTGGGGACTTCGGCTTGCTTTCCCCTTCTTACGCTACAGCAGTCGCTTTTGTTCCGGTGGTTCCCGGTATCTCAGGGCACCAATTATTTGGTATGCTCCTCCTGCATCACTCTGTATGATTTGGTGGCTCCGCGCGATTTCTCTTTTCAAGGCATGCCTCGGTCTTTGCTGGACTATCTCATGACCACCGACCATCCCGGTCTGTCGGGTTGGGGGGCTCCGTGGCTTCCATCCTCAGCTCCTGGAGTCTGGTCTTCAGAGGCGACTCAGTACTTGTTCATTCTTCTGCTCTTGAGCAGGGTCAGGCTACCTTTCTGGAGCTTCAGATCATTCTTCCGGATTGCCGCTGAGGGTCCTTTTGGTCAGTATTAGGATGGGGGTATTTCTCTACTGCTTGGGCAGTAAGTGTTGTACTCATTGGCAGGTGAAGTTGTTCTGCTTCAATGAGTGGACTCTCATCTTCGTCTTCTGTTGGCAGATCCTTTTATGGATCAGGATAAGAGTTTGGATAGACTTTCTCTCGGCGGAATCTGAGCATGGCCCATTTCTTGTATGTTACAGTGTACAGTGCTGTGTACGCTCTGGAAAGTGTGCATGTTAGTAATAGTGTAATCTTCTGCATCCTGGATATTGAGATTTGTGGCTCAAGCGTTCTAGCTCTTTTTATGGAAGTGAGATCTGCTTGACCTAGACCTCATGGCCTCGTCTCTCAATTCTAAGCTTCCTAGCTTCTTCGGCGGGCCCAGGGAGTGGGAGTTAGAGGGGGTAGCTGCATGGCTCCTTTCTCGCTTCTGCCTTCTCTTTTTCAGTGTTTTCCGATGGCTTGGATTTGCCACCTCGAGCTCGCTTTCCGGGCACAGTATTTGTAGAATCTCTGGATTGGCGGTGCCATCCTTACTTTGCGGATTTGATGAGTCTTTCAACAGCCGGACTAAGAAGTTTCCTGGTATCTCCGGCTTTGCTCGCCTAGGGTCCGTTCAACATGGATATTTGTACTACTTTAGTATTACAACCTAGTTTTTTGAAAAATCTTGGCTGACGTGTAAGGATTATGCGAAGCAGGTTGTTTCTTCTCTTATCCAGGTGCTACGGACGTCTTCTCCTGTGGCTTCTGCTTCCTTTTAGAGGTTTTTCCTTTCTTGGGTGCTTCTTAACGTTTGAACCACTCCAGAGTTCCTTTTTGGCACAGGTGTATTGCCGAGGGCTTAGCGTTCAATTCCCTTCAGCTTCTAGTGCCATTCTTAGCTTGTTACAAGGGCTAGGTATATTGCTCTTCGCTTACTTCTCAGCTTCATGTAGTTCAGGTCCTAAACAGAGTGCGGTATATTCATGCGCCTCTTAGAAAGCCCGGTTTGGAGTACAATCTTCACGTACTTCTTCTCAGTATACCGAAGGCTTCATTTCATCCTTGTCTTTTGGGACTCTAAAGGGCTGTGCCGTTGAACATGGGGTTTCTTGTGGCCATGGCTTCAGCTCTGCAGTTTTCTATGTTGCAGGCCTTGTTCAACGGGGATTCCTATTTCTGATTTCCGAAATATGGGGTATCAGTTCGGATGGTACCATTATTTCTTGCTAGGGGGGTGTCATCCTTTCTTTTATGTCATGCTCGCTTTTCCTTCCTTCTTCCTGGGAGGGGAAATTGGGAGCAGTGCTTTTATTCACTGCATTTTTTGATATGTACGTAGCGTTCTCTGTGAGCTCGGTTTCTTACGACTTTTAGTTGTTTATATCTCCTTTTTGCATTCTTCAAGGGACGCCTCAAACGTTTGGTGGCGTCCGAAGCCTCCATCGCTCAATGGGTCCAGGAGGACATTCTTTATGCTTGCTTGCTGGCAGGGAAGCGGTTGGCGAAAGAACTTCATGACCATTCCGCTGGAGCGATGGCTACTTCTTGGGCTCGGCCCAGAGGTTTTTTTTCCTTGGAGGAGATTTGTCTCGCGGCTAATTGGTCTTCCGAGCGTGCTTTCTCTCCCCATTTCTGCTTGGATGTGGGGGCGCATGCGGTAGGGGCGTTTTGTGTTTCGGTTGTTGTGGAGACGGCATTTGCTTCCCACCCAGATTGAGGATTGCTTTGCTACATCCCATTGGTCTCTGGATTCATCTGCTGCTGTTGCTAGGGAAGGAAAAATTATGTTCTTACCTGTTAATTTTCTTTCCCTTAGACGCAGCAGATGAATCCAGAGCCCCACCCTTTCTGGATATTGTCTCTCGGTTTTTTCTTTTGCAACTTTCGCAGTTTGTTATTATGGCAGGTTGTTTTCTGTATTTTTCAAGTACCTTTCTTATTTCTAATCTTAATGTATATTTTCTGTAAATCGCTTAGAACCTAACGGATGTAGCGGTATATAAGAAATAAATTACATTACATTACATTATTGCATTTTGAGATTTGTTATGGGAAAGAAGTTTTTTACATGCTATGCCTATTGCTGGTTACGTGTGCTTGGGCAAGGAGCTATACTGATGAGACAGGAGGAGTGCCAGCCAATAGGACCACCTGTTAATCAGTTTCTCTATCTCCGCCTGCTGGTAGATGTGAGCTATCCCATTGGTTTCTGGATTCATCTGCTGCGTCTAAGGGAAAGAAAATTAACAGGTAAGAACATAATTTTTCCTTAATGGGTATAACTGATGGGCAGAGTGGATGGACCGTTCAGGTCTTTATCTGCCATCATTTACTATGTTAGTTAGCTTGGCCATAGCAATAAACAAGTGATTGCATAACTCCTCTTATTAACTTAGGACCCCTTCTATCAAGCCGCATTAGTGATTTTATCACCAGCCACTACAGTAGAAGCTCCGACGCTCAAAGAATTCCTATCATCATCAGAGCTTTTACCACAGCAGCTGGCGACAAAAAAAACACTAACGCGGCTTGATGAAAGGGGGCCTAATTGATTTTATTTAAATGTTTCATCAGAGAAAGATTATTATCACACGGTCTGCAGACGATACCCAGCACAAATCATTTCAACATCATTTACTCACTCTGGTGCTCTCCAAACATTGTGTGCAAAGCGTATAACCAGTCAGAAGTCTACATCCTAAATACACCGAATGAATGCATTTCTGTATCCTACTTATTTTTGTAATTAACACAAAGGTCTTTACATCTGACTGTTTAGTTAAAATACCAGGGCAGATCAGAAAACGAGAGAGGAGAATGGAAAACAAGTGTATTAATTATTTGTGAGATTCGTGCTACCAACCCTTCGTTTAGCTAGGCAGCGAGCGAGGCCAAAAGACTTTGAAAGCCAGACTCCAAAAATATCACGCAGGCAACCAAGCCAGCTATAACTGGGGGAATTAAAATGTGTGTGTTCCATATGTTTGAGCTTTCAAATAAGCAGGATGAAATATGGAGAAGAGAGAGCGTGTGGAAGCAGTCTGTGATTAGCACGCAGTCCCCTGGGTACCAGCGCAGGCAGATGGGGACAGAGAAAAACTACTGAGGAAAGGAAGAACATGCAGAAAAAATGTATTGTGATGCTCCAGTGAAAGCTGGGCCCCCAAAGCAGGTTGCACTAAGACTCTCCATCAGCTAACTCCGCCAGTACTGTCAAAGCTCTCCAAACGGTTGCCTCTCAGGATTAATCTTCACTATCAGGCTGACATGCTGGGTACTCCTCCTCTGAAGGCAGGCTCAATAATCTGAAAGTTTACTGGGCTAGATGTTGAGAAACAGTTTAGAAGTGTCTCTGTGTTTTTTTTCTCCTCATGTGCTGACCGGATTCACACAATGCAATGACTTAAAGCTTCCACTGTCATTCTATAGGTTGCCTTCTCCTGAGGCATTCTGGGCTTCCTTCCTGTCACCTCTTTTTTCTGCACCATTTTGCATGCTACAAGGTATCAGGAATATCATATCACTTTGGGATAACAGTTAAATTAGTTCTTTTCTAAAAATTTTAACGGCCTCTTTTACAAAGCCGCGCTAGTGGCTGCGCTAACGGCCCCGAAGGCCATAGAGATTTAAAGGGCTTCGGGGCTGTTGCTGCGCGGCTTTGTAAAAAAGGCAATAAGTGTCCTTGAAAATGCAGGGAACACAGAGCAGGCTTCCTCAGCTATTTTCACTGTGCAGTGATTATGACTCAGTCATTCAGAAAAGATTTTTTTTGTTTTTAATTTATTTACATAGGCACATAAAACCGAAAATTCTTTTAGGAATAAAAGCCATGCTTATTGTATTTACTGAAAGGCAAACACAAGCAAAAAAATCCAACAGAACTGCAGTGGTATGTCAGACAACAAACAAAAAAGAAAACTGCAAATACATAAGATTTGGCTATAATACATGTGCTCAGGAAGCATTCTTTTGTCTATCCCTCTCCCCCAATAAAGACTAGAATTTATGTGAATTATGTAGGGTTATTTTTTTTCATAAGCCACAGTCAAAACACATGCCAGAGATGCGCTTTTCACAGTACCAGCCTCCCTAGATCGATCGCTGATTTTTGGTCGTCAAAAGCCGACGGCGCACTTAGAGAATCACTCGGTGATGTTGAAGAATCCACCAGAGTGCTCATTTAAATAATGATAAGCCCATTTGCATGGCAGAATCAGAGACTGCAAGAAAGCTGTTTTAATAATCCACCGCTAAAATACGTGTACGCTAAACTGGCTGAGAACTAGTTTAGTTCCGCGTTAAAGGCAATCTTAAGTTTTGAGAATCTAGCCCTCAATCTTTCTAGATTTAAACTGTAGAAACACTATCTGAAAAATCCCACTCTAGGATGGTCTGTCCTTGGAACCTCTGCGCTCATAAGGAAAGGGACTGGGACTTGTAGACTGCCTTTTTGTAGTTTTTCAACCACACTCAAAGCGGTTTACACATAGGTACTTCAAGCTTTTTTCCCTGTCTGTCCCGGTGGGCTCCCAATCTATCTAATGTACCTGGGGCAATGGGGGGATTAAGTGCCTTGCCCAGGGTCACAAGGAGCAGCGTGGGTTTGAACCCACAACCTCAGGGTGCTGAGGCTGGAGCTTTAACCACTGCACTACTCTAGAAATCAAAACGTAGCAAAAGTGAGCCAACTATGGGGCAATCAAGCCATTGTGACATCACTGATGAGGTTGGCTCTTATTGGTGGAATGAGACATTATGATGTCACAATACCAGCTCTGCTTATCATAGGCTGAAACTTTTCACACTATTTATTTAGTCAATTTTTTATACTGTTCTCCCAGGAGAGCTCAGAACGGTTTACATGAATTTATTCAGGTACTCAAGCATTTTTCTCTGGGGTAATGGGGGATTAAGTGACTTGCCCACAATCACAAGGACCAGCCTGGGTTTGAACCCACAACCTCAGGGTGCTGAGGCTGGAGCTTTAACCACTGCACCACTCTAGAAATCATAATGTAGTGAAAGTGAGTCAAGTACAGGACAGTGAAGCTATTGTGACATCACTGATGAGGTTGGCTCTTATTGGTGGAATGAGGCATTATGATGTCACAATACCAG
The DNA here is from genome assembly GCF_902459505.1 of Geotrypetes seraphini. Classification (NCBI taxonomy): domain Eukaryota; kingdom Metazoa; phylum Chordata; class Amphibia; order Gymnophiona; family Dermophiidae; genus Geotrypetes; species Geotrypetes seraphini. Next base: position 9,282,437 of record NC_047090.1, on the reverse strand, counting down.
CTCTGCTTATCAGAGGCTCAAAGTTTTCACACTATTTCTTTAGATTTCTATCCCATCTTCCCGTGAGCTCAGAATGGGTTACATTAAGTCAATTTTCTATACTGTTCTCTGAGGGGAGCTCAGAACGGTTTACATTAATTTATTCAAGTCCTCAAGCATTTTTCCCTGTCTATCTAATGTACCTGGGGGCGGTGAGGGAATTAAATGACTTGCCCAGGGTCACAGGAAGCAGCGTTTATTTGAATCCACAACCTCAGGGTGCTGAGGCTGTAGCTCTAACCACAGTGCAAACATTCTCCTCCTGTCTCTTTCACATGTTAACATTATATCACATCTATGTTACCTGAATGTTCTTCCAAGCTGCCTATTATGGAATCATTCATATTCTGATGACATTTATCGGATTTCAGTTATTTAAGTGTTTCACAATGCTGTTAAAGCTTTATACTGCTGACACCATTTCATGTCAGTTTGCCATTTCCAAGTTTACCTCACTGATTCTATTTATGTTTAGATTTGGTTATTTTACTGTTATGCTGTTAACAAAATTATAAGTTTTATGTCGAGCTGTAGCTGTTGTGCACTGCCTTGGGTGAATCTCTTCATAAAGACAGTTAATAAATCCCAATAAATAAATGTATTTATAGACCACCATAAACTTCAAAAGACTGGTTCCTTGGGGATGATTTTTGTAAGTTATGTTTTAGGCATTTCAATTATACTTGTTTGAACGAAATGAATTTTTTTGTGCGTAACCCGTCTCGTATCACATTTTAGAAGTGGGCCCTAAATGTCAAATTTAATTTAATTCAATTCAGCATGCAGGAAGAATAAGCCTCTGGCCCAAAACCGTTATAGCCTTCGTGGATATCTAAGTGAATGGAGTGTGTGGCACAGTGGTTGGATCTACAGCTTCAGCACCCTGGGGTTGTGGGTTCAAACCCTGCGCTGCTCCCTGTGACCCTGGGCAAGTCACTTAATCCTCCATAGCCCCAGGTACGTTAGATAGATTGTGAGCCCACCGGGACAGAGAGGGAAAATGCTTGAGTACCTGATTGTAAAAACCGCTTAGATAACCTTGATAGGCGGTATATAAAATCCTAATCAACTTGAAACAAGGCGCACCAGCTTTCTCCCGTGACTTACCCAAGCGCCCAAATGTCAGTGGAAGAAGCAGAATTTGAACCCAGGTCTCCTGGTCTCCCACCCCCTAGGCTGCCCTTTCTCCCATGGGACCCTGAACAGGCTGTCACCTCTCCTTCCTTCCAGTGCACCCTGGCTCTGCCATGACACCTAACTACTTATCACTTATAGAGACGGAGCCTGCCATAGGGATTCGGGCAGCTTGTTCCAAGCATATGGTGCAGCAAGGCAGAAGGTTTGGAGTCTGGAGTTGGCAGAGGAAGAGAAGGGCACAGATAGGAGGGACTTACCAGCTGAGTGGAGCTCACAAGGGAGGAGGGAATATAGGGGGAGATTACTGAAGAGAGATAGTGAGGGGCAGCCGAGTCCAATCAAATACAATGGAAACTGCATGTTTAATGCGCATTACCATCAATGCCTTAACACTTAACATTTATTAACATTAAAATGCATGAGTGCATTAAGGACATAAGTAAACTGCAGATAATCAGAATTGCACGCGCATTAAAAGTGGGTGTTTTACTGCACATGTCACATTATATTAATAGACCCCCAGAGATGGGGGATTATGAGATCCAGTGAAAAATAACAAAATCACCCGTAATGCCACTGCAGCAGAGCCACAGAGAGAGCTGGACTAGATGGGACTTCCAGAACTTGTCTGGCCCATTGCAGATCCTCAGAGCAGGGAGAAGCATCACACACAGACTTGTGCTCAAACTTTATGAGGACTTTATGTTGGACTCTCTAACTGAGGGAACAAGTTTCCTAGAGAAGTTTATACCATAATTTAAGCACTTTCCTTCTTCTCCTGACCTCTAAGGGGTTCTGTTTATAATTCTACTCTTGGCATCCTGCAACCAAAGCAAGCTTTAACTTTGTTTACAGAAAGGGTGGTAGATGCGTGGAACAGTCTTCTGGTAGAGGTGGTGGAGACAGAGACTGTGAAAACGCTGATCTCCCTCACTTTACAAAACAATCTAATAACAATAGTAATAATAACCAGGCATTACTGCAGCATAATTGCCCCACAATAAGTGGAAAGACATCACCTAGCTAAACTAAAAGGTTTTCAGGAGAAGGAGAGGGCAACCAGTGCTTAAAAGCCATTCACATGCTCTAAAAAGGAATTTTAAAGTCAAGCTATCGAGTTCACTAATGTTCTCTCAAAAGCATTTGTCAGAGAGCAAATTGCACAGCATAAAAATATATATATTTTTAAATGACACAGATCCATTTCCATCTTTACAATAGCGCACACGTTCTCTGGGAATTGCTTTCCACCAAAGCCACGCTCATTAGCTGACAAGAGCAGAGGCATCAGATTTCCCATGTGAAGCCAAGAGAACACGGGGGCAAGAGGGCATTTTCATGACCCCTGGTCAGTCTCAGGGCTCCAGGTCCTGTGGGGGAGGGGGAGAAGCCGTACAGTTCCCATCTGCACAGTGTCTTTCCTCCTACACCCTTCTGTTTTCACTTCTGTCTCTTGATATTAGCAAGTTCTTAGTTCAGTGGAGGTTTGATTTATGACTAGAAGCCGTCCTGCGCATTATTTCATCATATCTTAAGTTAGTCACCAGTGGCAATTGTGCTACATTTCAGAAAAACACTCGAAGGGCAATGCCAGGAGCGGGTGCCCACCTTTATGTGCTACTTAAGTGTATACTGTATATGTACGTTCACAGGTAAAATGTACAAACACCTGTCTAAGGGCTAGATGCACTAAAGTGTCCGATCGTCTAACGACTGTCGCTAAACTGGTTTGACAGGTTTAGCGACCAATTGTATTTGCTGACCCGATGCCCAAAACACCTCACCACATGGTTTTCCATGTGATCCTACATTTCTCTGATTCTGACATGCAAATCAGGTCATTAATATTAAAGCCAGGCATCCAATCGATGCCCTAATCTTGCATGCCAGAATCAGGTCAGTAAGACCAACCTGGAAAAGCACCTGTCGATAACCTGTTTTTTTCTATGGGCACAGATGTTGTGCCCTTAAAAAAAATGCTGTGCCATGCCAGCAACCCCCCTTCCAATGACCCCACCCCTGACGACCCCTGTACCAAAAAATTGGCAGGAGGGATGCCCACTCTCTCCTGCCTCTGGATGCCGACTGGTCCCCTTTGAACCATCCCCACATCCCCCGAACCTCCCCTGTACCTTAAAACTAGATGAAAGCAGGAGGGATGCCCAATCCCTCCTACTATCCAGGCCCAACACTCCAAAATGATGGGCCTTCCCCTTCCTGGTTCTGATTGGCCCTGTATCCTGGGATACAGAGAGAGGAGCCCAAGGCCCCTCCCTGTGCCTAAGGGGGGAGGTTCAGGGTGGGGGTGGTACAGGGGGCTGGGGGGCATCCAGTGGCAGGAGGAAGTGGGCATCCCTCCTGATGATGCTTTTTTAAGAAGGGGAGGGGTCAAAAAAAATCAGCCAACAGCGACTTGTACAATCTCAGCAACTGCTGTGGGCCCAATCTGTACAAATGAAGCTGAAAGAGTCCAAGACAGGGCTACTTTGGCTCGGCCCAATGTTGGATCGTTTACACACCTTCATCCCACTGCCTTCCGGCCCCACTCTTCAGCTTGAGTTTTCGAGCAGGGTCCTGGGCATCGTCATGGACTCCTCTCTCTCCTTCAATGGTCACCTCGACTCCTTGGTAGAGAGTTGCTTCTTTAGCCTTCGTATGTTGAGGAGGGTAAGATCCTGCTTTCATCATTCTCACTTCGCCGTCCTCGTTCAATCGACCATCCTCTCTAGACTGGACTACTGCAATTCCATCTATATGGGCCTAGCTGAGAGAGACCTCCGTGGACTTCAGCTGATTCGGAGCGCCGCGGCTGAGCTTATTTTCGCAGGGGACAAGTTCGATCACGTCTCCCCCACTCCTCTCCAAGCTTCACTGGCTCCCAGTATACTCCAGAGTCCTCTATAAATGTGCCTGCTTAGCCTTCAAGATCTTACATGGCGTCCTTCCTCCCGTTATCCCACTCTTTTGGAATTCCTCAAACCCACACTCCACCAGACCCTCCCAAGGACTGAAACTATCATTCCCCTCTATAAAAGGTATATCCCGCGCAGGAAAACTCGGAACATCGGGTAGGGGTAGGCTAGATGCACTTCTCTTTACGAGAAGCTTGGAGCGATATGGGGGCCAAAACTATGCCAGGGTACACCTGGCGGGGCCTCCGCGTGTGCGGATCGCCGGACTTGATGGACCTAAGGTCTGTTCCAGAGATGGCGCTTCTTATGTTCTTATGTGTTTAGTGCATCTAGCCCTAAGTGGGAGCAACGTGTCCAAGTCCTATTCTGTAAGTGGCATAGAGTGTAAATGCATGGAGGCGGAGCATGGGAGGTGCATAAGGGCATGAGTAAGTCTAAATGCATGGGGGTGCTCCCATGGGCGGAGCTTGAGAAGGCCATAAAGAGCATGTGCAAGTCTACAGTTGAGGTTACAAGGTCATTCAACTTGCTGGGTTCCAACACAACAGAAAGTTGGTTAGGGGGGGAGGGAGAGAGATATGATTGAGGTCTAGAAAATCCTGAATCATGTAGAATGGGTAAAAGTGAATCAATTTTTCACTCTTTCAAAGAGTACACAGACCAAGGGACACTAATGAAATTACATGGAAATTCTTTAAAAACAAACAAGGGGAAATATATTATTTTGCTCAAAGAATAGTTAAACTTGCTGCCAACTTGCTGCCAATGGAAATGGATATGGTAAAAGCAGTTAGCATATCTGAGTTTAAAAAAGATTTGGACAAGTTCCTGGAGGAAAAGTCCATAGTCTGCTATTGAGACAGACATGAGGGAAGCCATTGCTTGTCCTGGATTAGAAGCATGGAATGTTGCTACTCTTTGGGGATTCCACATGGAATCTTGCCACTATTTAGGATTGCTGTTCGTTGAGATTCTGGAATGTTGCTACTCTTTGGGTTTCTCCCAGGTCCTTGTGACCTGGATTGGCCACTGTGAAAACAGGATACAGGGCGAGATGCACCATTGGTCTGACCCAGTAGGGCTGTTCTTATGTTGTTATGGTGAAATTTCAGCAGTTTAGGATAAAGCCATTTACATATGAGGACAAATATTAATTAGGAAGGATGCAGGAAACGCCATGCTCTGGATGAGGGTCAGGTGGAAGACTTGGTTTATCAGGGACAGGAAAAGGACATAGAAATCAGTATGGTTATGATTTATTAGTCTTGTTATACCGCTCGTTCATTTTACTGGTCCAAGTGCTTTACAGAATACAATAAAAGTAAAAAAAAAGAACTCCATTATTCGATAGGATAGACCTGACCCATTCAAATAGCAAGCATACTAAGAAACTCCTTTATTGAGCAGGATAAATCTAACCATACAAACAACAACCGGATACCAAAAAGCATTCATTCCTAAATAAAATCATAAAAATAACATTGTGTGCTGTACAGTGCTGTGTACACTTTCCTGCATTATCTGTACTTGGCACCACGCCTAAGCAATGTTTCTCAAATCCCTCCAACTTGGTTAAAGCACTACCCTTTCTATTCTCAGTACCTTTACTGACCCATAAGACTCTGTGAAGTTCCTGAGGTCTTTCCAACACAGGCTCACGAGATTTCGGCACTACTGGCCTGGCTGCATCATGACTCTCCTCCTCTCCACCTTCTACCTCTCCCACAGTCTTTTATACTGACTGTGATATCAGTTTATGTAACTTGTAATTTTTTTTTTTTACTTTTTGAAGCACCTTGATATGAAAATGTAGGCGGTATATGAAATGCAATAAAACTCAACACTGTTGAAGTAACAGAAAAACGGGGTTTATAGCAAAGAACTTTTCTGACTGCTTTCACAGTGTAACGCTGTCACTGAGATATGAAGACAAGAATAAAGCAACTTAAAATTACCACCAAACATCTCCATGTTGGGAAGGATTTTACATAGCTTCTGCAATGAGGCAGTAGGCGACTTAGACGACCCAAGTTCTTTGGCTATTGCTGGATTTCAACCACTGGACTGGACATACTGTATATTGCCATAGAGGGTTAATTGTATAACACAAAAGCTAACATACAGTATATACATAAAGAGTAACATGAACCCTGGGCAGGGCTCCATAAAACCATGTTCTCAGTACAGGGTCCTGCTTGTTGGAACATGCTGCCGCAGGACTTGTGGCAGGCCAGCAGTGTGTTGCAGTTTAAGAGGGGGTTTGAAGACTGTGCTGTTTGTGTGCTCTTTTGCACCCTGAAGTTCAAGTTCAAGTTTATTTGATAAATCGCCTATATAAAACATTCTAAGCGATGTACAATTTAAAAACAGCTTATGGGGGAACAGACAAGCTTAAGACATTTTTAAAAACAACAATTTAAAAAACAAAAATTATTAAAACACATGTAAAAAAAACTCTGGAAATTTAAAGATTTCTCTATACATGTGGTTTAGTGACAAACAAGAAATAAAGGGAAAAGGGAAATAAAGTTACAAATATCTCAGTATAGAAAAAACATAAAAAGGGTAAAACACAAGGAAGGGGGGAGGAAAAAAGAGAGAAAAATAAATAAATAAATAAAATAAAAATAAAAAAAGGAACATTGGCATGAATAATTAGTCAGTAAAAGCATCATTAAATAAAAATGTTTTTAAAAGTTTTTTAAAAGAGATAAGATCTTTTTCTTTTCTAATAAAAAGTGGCAGAGCGTTCCAAATTTGAGGAGCTAAAACAGAGAACATTTCATTTCTCCTTGTTCCCACTATAGACTTTTTGTGCCGGTATTCTGTTTTTTTTCCTTATTGTATTAAAACTATCTACAGGACAGATGGTGGTTTCGTGGCTTGCTGAAATGTGTGATGTGTTCCTGTGTTGATGTGGCTATTGTCTGTGTTATGGTTTTTTTTGTGATTTTATTATGTGTGTTATTCTGTAATCCGCATAGAATCGCTGGATATGCAGAATAAATTTTTTTTTAAATAAATAGTGCCTGAAATTAGCTAATTCCTTTTTTCCTATTTCCTGGAATTCAGGGCTGTATCCCATCCCAGGACAGATATAAAACATACTCACTTCAAAATGATCCACTAGATTGTGTACAGCTGTACACTGTTAGCATACAGGACTGTACCCCACTGAGGAGAAAAGGAAGGTGATTCACCTCCCCAAAGTCTTATGCAGGAAAGAACATCTTTCATTCCCTTTGTCCCTTTAAAGAAACTCAAAATAAGTCCCAGAACAACTGCTGTCAAATTTATTGTAGCTCTGAAACTGCTCTCATGAAAAGCAAGTTTCCTACAGGTTATTGTCAAAGTCACGGTGTACAGTGGGAATACATTTTAAACTCATCTGAAATCACTTAAAGAATGTAGAGAACGCAGAACCTTCCTGCAGACAGGTTCAGGCATTACACACACAAGATGCAATGTGCACACAGGGAACCATCCTTTGGTCCAATGACTGTTGAAAGGCAACCATCTCAGGTCTGGAGGAAGCTAGCTCATGAAACTAGGCGGCCAGGGTTATGGCCAGCAGTTTCAAAGTTTATTTCATACTTGATATACACTTCTCCCTCTGTGAATAACCCAACCTGCGGTTTGCTCCGTACTACGCCAGGAACAGCAATTACCTCCATGAACCACCAGGAGCAGCAATTTCCAATGTGAAACGCCAGGTTAAGTGACGAAAATTAGGGGGCTGAGTCAGCAGCCAAAAAATCGTGAATAAGCGAATCCGTAGATATGGAAACCGCGGATATGGAGGGAGAAGTGAATCATCTTTCAAAGGTTACCTAGATGGTTAACAATACTAAATTTTAAAAAGAGAGAAAAAAAGGGATGCATTCATAGTTAAAATATCAAGGACAGATCAGACAAAGACATATGGTAACAATGGGATTCGTGGGTAAGGAGGAGCCTCATACAGTAATGTTTCCCAAGTCTATTGAGATGGGATGCAAGCCTGAAGATTCATCTTTAGACAGAGACTGTGTCTGATTTCAAGAAAGCCTGGGATAAGCATGTGGGGTCTCTTAAAGACAGGAAGAGATAATGGTTACTGTGGATGGGCAGACTGGATGGGCCATTTGGCCTTTATCTGCCATCATGATTCTATAACCATAAAGCTCTATGATACTCAATGCAGGTGTAAAGAGACTTAGCCTATAGGAAGAGGAGATGCAAATGTTAAGAGCCTTAGCTAATAGGGAGAGGAGGAGATAGTGGATGCTGCGGATGGGTAGACTGGAGGGGCCATTTGGCTTTTATCTGCCATCATGTTTCTATAACCATAAAGCTCTATGACCTCACAATGCAAGTGTAAAGAGCCTTAGCCAATAGGGAGAGGAGGAGATAGTGGATGCTGCAGATGGGCCATTTGGCCTTCATCTGCCATCATGTTTCTATAATCATAATCTATGACCTCACAATGCAGATGTAAAGAGTCTTAGCCTATAGGAAGAGGAGTTGGAAATGTTAAGAGCCTTAGCCAATAGGGAGAGGAGGAGATAGTGGATGCTGCGGATTGGCAGACTGGAGGAGCCATTTGGCCTTTATCTGCCATCATGTTTCTATAACCATAAAGCTCAATGACCTCACAATGCAGGTGTAAAGAGCCTTAGCCTATAGGAAGAGGAGATGCAAATGTTAAGAGCCTTAGCCAATAGGGAGAGGAGGAGATAGTGGATGCTGCAGATGGGCCATTTGGCCTTCATCTGCCATCATGTTTCTATAATCATAATCTATGACCTCACAATGCAGGTGTAAAGAGTCTTAGCCTATAGGAAGAGGAGTTGGAAATGTTAAGAGCCTTAGCCAATAGGGAGAGGAGGAGATAGTGGATGCTGTGGATGGGCCATTTGGCCTTTACTGCCATCATGTTTCTATAACCATAAAGCTCAATGACCTCACAATGCAGGTGTAAAGAGCTTTAGCCTATAGGAAGAGGAGTTGGAAATGTTAAGAGCCTTAGCCAATAGGGAGAGGAGGAGATAGTGGATGCTGCGGATGGGCCATTTGGCCTTCATCTGCCATCATGTTTCTATCTGACACAGCTGCACTGTCCCTAACTATGAACCTAGAACTCACATTTATCAGAACTCAGAGGACTAAGTACAGTACTTAAATTTCTTCCCATGCAAATTGTAAAAACAAGGCAAAGGAACAGTGAACAGGGCAATAATTTAAAGTTTTGCCTCAGGGCACTTATAAGCCTGGAGCACTTGCTCTTGGAAAAATGTCAAGGCCATAAATTTGAAGGGGCTGCAAAACCAGTACTGGCTCAGCCTGTTCCCTGTGACATGGAGTCATATGGTAACTTTAGTGAGTTAATATTTGTGTCTTTGGCATAGAAGGGCAAGCTGCAAGAGACAAATTAGAATCCCCCAAAAGGGGCAGCTGAAAGCAGGTGCAGTCAAAGCAAACTAACAGATCCCGACAGCCACACAAACTCACTTTTATCTGCCAGGAGGGTGGGTAATTTTATTTTCCATGGCAAGAGACTCCATATGCATTTTTGCTTTAGTTTTCCTTTTAACTGTCTTGGGTGAATCTCTTCCTAAAAGTGTTTAAGAATAAACAAACACGTGCCCAATTTTTCTGTTTCACAAGAGAGGGGCATGACTGCTGACCAGTGAAATTTGACCTGCATGTTTTCAAAATTAGGACTATATGTTAAATAGCCACAGAATATAATGTTAAACTCTCTGCTCATAGCTTCCTCCTCTGTAAATAATTGTATTATAAGAGTAACTTTTATCTAGAAGACCAAGACACATTTTTTTTAATTATTTAAGTAACCTAAGTGAAAGTGTGTGATGCTAAAATGTTATAAGCAACTAATGAACAGCTGCTTTTCTTCGGCAATTGATAAACAGATAAATTCACACAAATTATTTGCTAGGCATTAATCTACCTCCATGGGGTTTCTTGCAGCTACAGAAATAGCACTGCAGTTACTCAATAAAAGCCATATGACGACACCTAGTGGCAGTTTTGCCATCTTGCACTTTCTTCTTCGCCACTCTCAGGATATCCATTATCCAAGTTTCCAAGTTTATTAATTTTTGATATACCATCTATCAAATATTGGCTAAACAGTTTACAATAAGCTTGATAAAATAAAACTTAAAATAAACATAAGATCAAAAATAATAAATATTTTGCAAGAGGGGGTAGTGGACAGACAAATCAAACATGAAAAGTTGGAAAGAACACGAGGTAGTTAAATTACATTGAGATGGATAAAAAATGAGAAAGGGGGTGAGGGAGAGGGGGGTTACTTCTTAGGAAGCTTTTGTAGTTCTCTGTCAAAAACTTATACGCACATCAATGGAAGAAGCAAGGTTTCAAGTGTTAAAAGCGTCTTTAAAAGAAAATGTTTTGTTTTGATTTTGGATCAGAATATGTCTATAGAAGATTCAAGTTTAATGTCCAAGAGAAGGACATTCCAAAGCGAGGGTGCGGTAACTGAGAATGTAGTTAGAGAATGACACGGGGACAAATTTTTCCACTTCCCTGCAGGAACTCAATTTCTTCGTCCCCGCGAGTTTTGCCGCTGTCCCTGCCCCATTCCTGTAAGCTCTGCCTTAACCGCATAAGCTGCGCATACTTATTTTAAAGTGTTTGAGGCTTGTGCACATGAGGACGGAGCTTGTAGGAATGGGGCAGGGATATAAAAAGAATTTGCAGGAACAGGATGGGAAAATAAATTCCCTTGGGGATGGGGAAAAGTTTGTCCCTGTGTCATTCTCTAAATATAGCCTTTTGAGTGGTATCATAGAATAATTCACAGACTGATGGTATTACTAGTAGGTGATGGTTGTTGGATCGAAGTGTTGGGATCAGATGTTTGTCAATAAAGGCAGAGCTATGTGCATCTTTAATCTTGTAGGTGAGGGGGAGTATTTTAAATGTGATGCGATGTGTAATGGGTAGCCAATGGGCATCACGGGGAAGGGGGTGACGTGATCAAACTTTTTCGCTTTGCATTGCAGTACGTTCTTTGAAAGTGTCTTTTTAAAAAAAAAAATCTTTATTCATTTCAAATCTTAAAATCAAGTACAGTAAATGATGTTTAACAATTGAACATTTAAAAACACCTGAATTCTTACATTTGATCGTATCATTCTAAAATATTGTACCCCCCTCATTTATATATATATATATATAATGATCTATTTCTTTAATAATCAAATTTTCCCTCCCCCACCCTCCCTCATATGTCATATAATATAATCAGGGAAGAATATTTTTAATCTTTGCAATAATCTATCAATGGCCTCCACATATCCTGAAATTTGCTATAATTTCCTTTTTGGACAGCTAATGTCCTTTCCATTTTACATATGTGGCACACAGAGTTCCACCAGAAACAGTAATTGAGTCTATTCCAGTTTTTCCAGCTGTACGTGATCTGTTGAATGGCAACCCCTGTTAAAATGAGCAATAATTTATTATTATTAGAGGAAATTTGTTTCTTTGCCCTCATTTCCATGCCAAATAATACTGTGTCATATGATAATGCCACATGATCACTTGTTATTCTATTGTCCATATATACTAGAATTTTGGAAATCAATTTGGAACCAAATTGCCTTTGAAAGTGTCTTACCGCATTTATGCAGACAATGTTCCATTTTTCTTTCCAATTACATTACCCATCCCCGAAGAGGTAGTACGTTTACAGATGACTGTTGGTATTGTTTCTAAATGGTTGACATGTAATGGCTCAGTATTGAACAACAAAAGGCTAGAACGAATATTACTGTCCAATGATTCATCTGTGAACTTGAAAATGTCATTGCATGAGATACCTGTGAAAGTCTTACATCAAGTTGGGGAATTTTGTTGGATTCCAACTTTTGACTTTTCAGTCACAATGTCTGATTTGCAATTTATTTTTTGAACTTTGCTTATTGAGTAAGTTGAACTGCTATCGAAGAATGACTTGACAGGTTTTGCAGGCCATGATTTTAGGCAGAATGGACTTCTGCAACATTGTATACCTGGGTTTACCGTCTTCCATCATTGCAGGTAGTCCAGAACTCTGCAGTACCATCTACTGTATGGACTAATGAAAACTGAGCATGTGCCTTCACATAGGTAGGGTTCCAAGATATGCACATAACTTACAGAATATTGGCTTTTAGGCATCCACAATTCTGCCGGGTCTATGGTGTGTCAGTGTTAGATATGTCAATATCAGGTTATACTGATATTCTGTAACAGAACTTGGATATCCAATACTGGGTTATGCCATTGAGAAAAGACATGGGGGAAGCCATTGCTTGCATGAAGTCTTGCTACTCTTTGGGAAATCCGCATGGAATCTTGCTATTAGCTGGTGTTCTGGAATTTTGCTACTATTTGGGTTTCTGCCAGATACTTGACGTGGATCAGCCACTGTGGAAACAGAATACTAGGCTCCAACTACTATAAAACACAGCTGCAAGCCTAATCCTCAAAAAGAACTGATAAGAAAGGACAAGTCCACTATTGGAACAACTGCACTGGCAAGAGAATCCATTCAAGATAGCCTGCATGGTTCACAAAGCGATCTACAGAGAAAATTCAGAGAGACTAACATCTGATATCAAAGTTCCACATTCCTTCCTCAACTCACGCACAACACACTTCAAACTACCCCTCCCATCACCTCAAAAAATATGGCAGTAAAAGATGGTTGAGACTAGTGTTGCCCGATTCACGATTCGAATCAATTCAATTTTTTTAAAAATCGGCCTCCCAATTCAATGGCCAACCCTTCCCCCGTGCCTTCCTAAAACAGGAGCTGCAGCGCTGCCTCTTGCTGGCCATCCGCTGCTGCTCCTGCTTGAGGGGGGAAGGTCAGTCAGAAAAGCCTCCCCCAGCTTGCCCGCTCTTACCTCTTTAGGCTAATAGGGCAGTTTGCAGGCTTGCTGATGTTATAGCGATCCCTGCAGCTGCCCCGATGAAGAAAGCATGGGCTACTACTCATACACAGGAGGGGACGACCTCACAGCAAATAAGGAAGACAAGGCAGGAAGGAACAACTCAGACACAGGAGGGGATGACCGTACAGCAAACAAGGCAGACAACACTGGAGCGGTTAAGGATACCGTGAAAGAAACAGTAGACAGTAAAGAGTAGAAAGTCCAAAAAGGTAACACGAAGAGAACTCAAATGTATGTATATGAATGCTAGAAGTCTAGGAAACAAAATGGGGGAACTAGAGACAATAGCAAGACATGATAAGTTGAAAATCATTGGCATAACAGAAACATGGTGGAATGAAGAAAACAAATGGGACACAGTACTACAGGGATACAAACTATATAGAAGAGATTGAGTAGGGCAGAAAGGTGGAGGTATTGCCCTATATGTTCAGGAAGGAGTAGAATCTGTTGAAGTGGCTACGACGGAAACGAAAGAGAAGCTAGAGTCCCTCTGGATCAAGATTCCTGGCCAAAACAGCGCAGACACGAAAATTGGCCTTTACTATCGTCCCCCAGGACAGGCGGAGGAAACTGACTCAGAAATGATAGAGGAAATAAAACAAGAATGCAAGACGGGCAATGTAATAATATTGGGAGACTTCAATTTCCCGAGGATAGATTGGAAACTAGGAACCTCCAACTGCGGCAAGGAGGCCAAGTTCCTGGAGGCGCTAGGGGATTGCTTCCTTGAACAAATGGTAAAAGAGCCGACAAGAGGCAACACCACCCTGGACTTGGTACTAAATGGCCTCACGGGTCTGACAAAAGAAGTAGAAGTTACGGTACCGCTGGGGACGAGCGATCACAATGCTTGACATCGGGAATAGAAAACGTGCCAAAACCTTAACCAAAACCTTAAACTTTAAAAAGGGCAAATACGATCGCATGAGAGCCATGGTGAAACAACGACTCAAGAAAAAGGTGGACAAACTTGAAACGGTAGACCAGGCATGGTCCCTACTGAAAAATACTATCACAGAAGCACAAAATCTCCACATTCCGAGGATCTCCAAAGAGGGGAGAACAAAAGGTAAGGGAGAACCGGCATGGCTTACCAGACAGGTGAGGGATGCCATAAAAGAAAAGAAGGACTCTTTCAAAAAATGGAAGCACATGAAAACAACCGAAGCATGGAAAAAACATAAAGATGATCAGAAGAAATGTCACAAGGCGGTGAGGGATGCCAAAAAGGACTATGAGGAAAAAATAGCGCAAGAGGCCAAAAACGTCAAGCCCTTCTTTAGATACGTGAAAGGGAAAAAACCCGCAAAAGAGGCGTTGGGACCCCTGGACGACCAGGGAAGAAAAGGGTACATCAAGGAAGATAAACAAATTGCAGACAAACTAAATTCCTTCTTTGCGTCCGTCTTTACGGAGGAGGATACCGCAAAAATACCAGAAGCAGTGAAAGTGTTTAGTGGAGTAATAGAAGACAGCCTCATCACAGTTGAAGTGGAGTTGGACCAGATATACCACCAGATCGACAAACTTAAAAGTGACAAATCCCCTGGACCAGATGGAATTCACCCGAGAGTCTTAAAGGAATTGAAGGTTGAAATCGGAGAGTTATTGCAAAAACTTGCCAACCTGACAATCAGAACTGGACAGATACCAGATGACTGGAAGATAGCGAACGTCACGCCAATCTTCAAAAAAGGATCGAGAGGGGAAACGGGCAACTACAGACCTGTGAGCCTTACATCTATCCCTGGAAAGATGGTTGAAGCACTGATCAAGGATAGCATAATCCGGCACCTAGATACACACGACTTGTTGAAACCCAGTCAACATGGGTTCAGGAAAGGGAAATCATGTTTAACGAATTTACTTCAATTTTTTGAGACCGTGAACAAGCAAATTGATAGTGGAATGCCGGTGGACATAATATATTTGGACTTCCAGAAAGCATTTGACAAAGTTCCACATGAAAGACTTCTCAGGAAACTACAAAGCCATGGAATAGAGGGAGATATACAAAGGTGGATAGGCAAATGGCTGGAAAACAGAAAGCAGAGAGTGGGCATAAATGGGAAGTTCTCAGACTGGGAGAAAGTGACTAGTGGTGTGCCCCAGGGCTCGGTACTTGGGCCGATCCTATTTAATATTTATATCAATGACCTGGAAGACGGAATATCCAGTGAGATCATTAAGTTTGCAGACGACACAAAGCTATTACGGGCAATCAGATCACAGGAGGATAGCGAGGAACTCCAGAGCGACTTGTATCAGTTAGAGAAATGGGCAGAGCAATGGCAGATGAAGTTCAACGTGGAGAAATGCAAAGTAATGCATTTAGGTAGTAAGAATAAGGAACACGAGTATAGAATGTCAGGCGCAACTCTGGGTAAGAGCGAACAAGAAAAGGACCTGGGTGTACTGATAGATAGGACCCTGAAGCCATCGGCACAATGCACGGCAGCGGCAAAGAAAGCAAACAGAATGTTAGGCATGATAAGGAATCACGAGTAGATCGAAGAAAGTCATAATGCCGCTTTATAGAGCAATGGTCAGACCACACTTGGAATACTGTGTCCAACATTGGTCTCCCAACCTAAAGAAGGATATAAAACTGCTGGAGAGGGTGCAGAGACGAGCAACGAAGCTAATAAGAGGTATGGAGAACTTGGAATATGAGGAACGACTCAAGAAACTGGGACTGTTCTCCCTTGAGAAGAGGAGGCTGTGAGGGGACATGATCGAGACGTTCAAAATGCTGAAAGGCATCGATAAAACAGAGCAGGAAAATAAATTATTTACATTGTCCAACGTGACACGGACAAGAGGACATGGTTTGAAGCTAAGGGGGGACAAGTCCAGGACAAATGTCAGGAAGTTCTGCTTCACGCAGCGAGTGGTGGACGCCTGGAATGCTCTCCCAAAGGAGGTTATTAAGGAATCCACTGTGCTAGGATTCAAAGGCAAATTAAATGCACATCTCCTTACGAGAGACATAGAGGGATATGGGTGACTAAAACTACATCAGGTGTATACCTGACTGGGCCTCCGCGTGTGCGGATCGCCGGACTCGATGGACCATGGGTCTGATCCGGAGATGGCAGTTCTTATGTTCTCAGCGGCACATTCTTTCTGCCGCGATCCTGCCCCTGCTTTGACATCAGGGGCAGGATCGCGGCAGAGAGAACGTGCCGCTGAGGACCAAGGGCAGCTGCAGGGATCGCTATAACACAGGGCAGAGCATTATAGCGGGAGAGCATCCTCTCTGCTGGGCCTGAGCCCTGGAAAGCTACCCCCGGATGCAGGTTCAGGCCCAGAGGATGAGCTGCTTGTCTCCCAGTACCGCCAACTCTGACTGGGAGCTGGAGGCCACAGGAGCCGGCACTGGAGAGCGCTGTGGACATGCAGGTGAATGGCGGGAGCTCCTCTGGGAACCCGCCGCCGCCATGGACCAAGGATGAGGAGCTGCAGCGCAAGCGGGGAGCAGTCAGCCCCGAAGACATGCTGAGACTGTAGAGAGTCACCACCGGTCAGTACTGGGCTCTGTAGCCGTGTGCTACCTTATTACTGGAGCCTGGGCCTTAGGATGGGGTTAACTAGCTGCCTTGGGCCTTATAGGTACGTTATTGCCTTACTGTCTCTACAGTCTCCTGGAAGAGGTGGTGGAGACAGAGACTGTCTGAATTCAAAAGGGCCTGGGATAGGCACCTGGGATCTCTCGAAGAGAGAAAGAGATAATAGTTACTGTGGATGGGCCATTTAGCCATTATCTGCCATGTTTCTATGTTTCTAAGACTTCTGAGGAAATTTTAAAAAGTTATAGGATAGGAGGTAATGTTCTATTATGGATTAAGATCTGTTTAAAAGATACGTAGCAAACAGAGAGTAAGGTTAAATGGTCAGTTAGGGCGCTGGCTTTGACTGGAGGGCCATTGCGTGAGTGGACTGCTGGGCATGATGGACCACTGGTCTGACCCAGCAGTGGCAATTCTTATCTTATCAGCGACTGCAGACTGCCCTATTAGCATTAAGGAGGTAAGAGCAGGGAAGGTGCAGCCTGCGGGGGGAGCAAGTGTTCGTTTGCTGCGGGGGGGGGGGGGGGGGAGAGCAGGCCTTCACAGTGGGAGCAGGCCTTTGTGGCGGGGAGGAGGAGAAAATGTGCCTTCGGGCAGGGGGGAATAGGCCTTCCTGGAGGAAGCAGGCCTTCGTGGGGGGAACAGGTCTTCATGGTGGGGAGCAGGACTTCAGGGCAGGAAGGCAGGCCTGTGCAGAGGGAGGAGGAGGAAGGAGTAAGAGAGGGGAGGGTATATGCCAGACCTGGGGTGAAGTGGAGGGAAGAGAGAGATGAAACCAAAAATAGGGGGAGGAAAGCAGAGGAGAGCTGCTGGACTAATGGGGAGAGAGGGAGAAAAAAAATACAAGACCACAAGGGGAAGGGGATACAAGAGGTAAGGAAGAGAGAAAGAAGCTGGATATGGGGAGAGATAAGATGCTGGGCATGGAGGGAGCATAGGAACGGGGACAGTACTGGAGAGGAGAATAGGGACAGGAACACAGAAGAGAGATGCTGGATGAAACAGTAGTTGAGAAAAGGAGAGATGGTGGATCTGTGGATGGTGGGGGGTCCATCGCTGCAGCTGCGGGGGGATGGAAATGAAAAAAAGGAAAGATGGCAGACCTCTGGGGGAGGAAAGGGAAACATAAGGGGAGGACAGAGATGGAAGATGGATGGTTAGCACGGAGAAAGAAGGAGAGCCTGATCAGAAGACAACCATTTGAAAAATGACCAGACAACAAAAGGTAGGAAAAATAATTTTATTTTCTGTTTTGTGATTACAATACGTCAGATTTGAAATGTGTATCCTTCCAGAGCTGGTGTTGGACCGCAAACGTGAGCTAAGATTTAATAGAGAAAGGAAAATTATTTTTTGTTTGTTTATTTTGTTTACACCACAGTGTAAACATGGTTAGGAGAAAACAAAGGGGGTGAAGAGGCTATAAAATAAACCCACCAGGATGTTTAAAAAAAAAACCATCCAATTGGGCAGGAAAATCGAATCGAATAAAAAAAAAAAAAAAAATCGATTCAATAGGCTGAATCGAATCAAAATTTTTTTTCCTGAATCAGGCAGCACTAGTTGAGACTACCTTCGAATACCAAGCTCCCCACATCAAGAATTACCAGTACAACCAAGACATACCTTGACCTATAATCTCTTTCTTATCTTCCCCCTTCCTTCTAACAACCACCCCCACTCTTAACAATGTAACTTCCAAACTTGATCCAATTCTTATTGTAAACCACAGAGTCCTTGCAGAGACTTGTATACAAGACACTGTATTATATTGTAAATGGACTATGTTTAAATCATTTTTATTAAAGCATAAACAGAACAATGAACACAGCATAGCACAATTTTCAAATAGCATACAAAGCCAATCCCCACCCACCCAACCAACCCACCCCCCTCCCACCCTCCCCCCCACCCTGGCAGCAGCGGTAACAAATCAAGAAAGATAAAGCAAAAAGGGGAAAAAGAATTCAATTAAGTACCCCAAAGTTGGTTTCGAACATAAGGTGTAAAAGTCAAACTAAAAGGGTACCAGCACTGAGTGTATAACCGTCCAGCTTTAGTTGACAAGTCCATCACTTCACGGCGCTCCAGGAACATTTGATGTAACATTAAAGCTCTCCATTGAGGGACGGTCGGAGGTTGTGGAGAAAGCCATTGCAACAAGATGCATTTCCGTCCCAGCAATATAGTTTTCCGTAAAAATGCTGCACAACCTGGTCTAGGTGGATGAAATCGAATCTGCATCGTGAACAGGAAGTTTGGATGCAATCTCCAAGAGCACTGCCAAAGTCATGCCACTAAAGACACTAACTGTATCCAAAAGGAAGATATCATGGGGCAAGACCAAAACATATGTCCAAACGATGCCATAGGACCAGCACATTTCCGGCAACAGTGATCCGCACTTATCCCAATCACATGCGCCCTCTTGGGCGTACAGAAGGCTCTCAGTATAAATTTGTAATTTCGCTCCCTCTCAATCGAAGACACCGTCGTAGTCCTTCCCGAACGAATGCCTCTGCGAATCACGTCCGCTGCAATGGGCAATTGAAGATCAGCAGACCACCTCTGAGCCAAGGCAAGAAAATCCAATTCACCTGCCCGTTTCTGTAGCCACTTATGGAAGAGTCTGAGGGACATTGACTCAGGAGCTGTGAGTGCAATCGCTTCTTGCAGTCTGTCTTGCACATCCTCCTGCAACCTCACCGGAGTCAAGGACTGTAAATAATGTGTAAGCTGGTGATACGCAAACCAGTCCGTGGATGATAGCCGAAACTGTGTTTGTAGGTCTCTGAAGGGAATCGGTGAACCATTATCTTGTACGGTCAGTGACACATATTGTAGGCCCTCACGAGACCAGCGTCTGAACACTGCGGAATCCATGCCAGGTAAAAAGTCACCATTTCCAAGCAATGGAAGGCAAGGTGTATGATGTGGAGAAATCTGCAAGCCCTTGCACAACCACTTCCAGGCTGTACGCATCGCTGGCAAAAGTGGATGGGACTTCAACTGAGGTAAGTCTGGTAACTGAGGCGCATGGAGGAGATAGCTAAAATGATATGGCTGCAAAGAAAAACGTTCAATCACAGGCATAGAAAAATCAGAAGTGTCACAGAACCAATCATGTATGTGACGCAATTGACATGCTAGGTTAAAACGAGATACACATAGTAATCCCAGCCCCCCTTGATCCACAGGAAGCCTTAACTTAACCAAGGAAATCCTCGCTCTTTTACCCTGCCATAAATATTTAGAGAGATGGGCACCATGTAGTGCAGTGTGAGATGTGGTTAACATGAGAGGGAGCATTTGTAAGACATATGTCCATTGAGGCACTACCATCATGTTATAGAGCGCTATGCGGCCTGACAGGGAAATAGGGAATGACCGCCAGCCCTGCAGTGTACGAGCAGTTCGATGAAGCAGGGGTATTATATTTGCGGAGTAGAGTCTATTCAAATTTTGGGGGATAATTACACCCAAATATGTCAATGAAGAAGTAGCCCACTGTAGTGGAAAATCACCCGGCCAAGTGTGTCTCACCTCTAGAAGAGTGGGAAGTGCTAAAGATTTTTGCTTATTCAACTCTAAGCCAGAATAAAGGTGAAACTCATCCAAGAGTTCTAACGCTCTTGGTAGTGAACTGTGTGGATTATCCAATGCAAGTAAAAGGTCATCCGCAAAGGCCAGCACCCGTAATTGCGACGTGCCCTCAGGTAAACCCACAAGTATGTCATCCTTTTGTATAGTGCGCAGTAAGGGGTCTAAATACAGCAGAAAAAGCAAGGGAGATAGCGGGCATCCCTGTCTTGTCCCCCTACCTATAGCAAAGGGAGAAGATCTCACTCCGTTTACCAATACTGAGGCTGTCGGACTATTGTAAAGTGCGTGTACAGAGGATAGGAAGCCTGCGGGGATCCCTATATAGTGCAAGACCTGAAACAGGTAGTCCCAGTTAACTTTATCAAAGGCTTTTGCTGCGTCTAACCCGACAAGCAGTCCAGGGCGGTGTTCTAATTGAGCTCGGGAAAGAGCTAAAAGTATACGCCTGACATTAATGGTGGAATGCCTGTTGCGAACAAATCCCACCTGTTCAGGCACTATTATGGAGGGCAGAATAAGGGCCAATCTATCAGCTAGGACTCTAGCTAGGATCTTAACATCCACATTCAGTAGAGATATCGGTCGATAGGATTCTAGATCGTCTGGGGGTTTAGATGGTTTCGGAATCAAAGTAATCAGGGCGTCATTACTATGACGGGGGAAAACCCCCTGTTCCTGTATAGCTATGTAATAATCCAAAAGAGAGTTACCTATATAGGGGGATAAGATCTTATAAAACTCGGGGGAGTAGCCATCCGGACCCGGTGCTGTACAAGATCGCAGCTTTTGAATAGCCAAGGTCACCTCCTGTACATGTAACGGCCTGTCTAATCTGGATGTCTGGGCCTCTGTCAGTCGAGGCATTCCCGCATCCTCCAAATAGTCCTGTACATCAGGACCCGTGTACAAGCCAGGGGATGCATAAAACGCCTCAAAATATTTCTGAAAACCCGCCGCGATATCCACCGACGAAGTCAAGAACCTCCCCGAGCTCTCCCTTATCATGGGTATGTATCTGGACCCCTTCCAACTTTTCGTTATAGCCGCTAGCAACTTCCCCGCCTTATTACCATATTTATGAAATTGAAATTTACGGTAAAACAATAATTTCTTGGTGCGTTCGTGGATGAGGGGATTAAGCTCCACCAACACCGCCCTGTATGCCTCGGTATTAGCCTCGGATGGATCACGCAACAAGTCCTGTTTCAACATTGTCACTTGTCGTTCAAGATATAATATGCGATGTGCTATTCTACGGGTTCTAGCAGTGACATATGCAATAATTTCCCCGCGTAATACCGCTTTGGCCGCATCCCAAAATAAAGTTGGTTGGTCAACATGTTGGGCATTGTGTGCACAGTAAGCCTCCCACTTTTCTTTGAAGAATTCCTGAAATTGAACATCTTTGTGTAAATAGGAGGGAAATCGCCATCCAGTTCCCGGACCCCGTGGACCCCCCAATGCCACATCAATCCAGATCATGTTGTGGTCCGAAATCTCCAAAGGGCCTATCGTGGCCTCCGAGACCTTGGGAAACAAAGTCTCAGAGAGTAAAATGTAATCTAGTCTAGAAAAAGAACCGTGTGCTCTAGACTGGTGTGTATAATCCCGTTCAGATGGATGTAGTAGTCTCCAGGGGTCCACCAACCCCAAGGCTCTACACAAATAGGGAATGCCCTTCGTTTGTTTCACTCTGGCCATACTTGTCGACCCAGAGCGGTCCACAGTGGGATTATGTACTTGATTTAGGTCACCCACCAAAATTAGGGGGCAGCCCAGATCCTGCACACAAATATTCACCAAATTCTGGAAAAATGCATGTTGATAGCTATTGGGACCATATCCCACCAATAGTCGGAATATCCCACCAGGTCCCTCCACCCTTACCAATAGATACCTACCCTGAGGGTCACGTCGCAATACCCGCACCGTACCTAAGAAGCCCTTGCGAATCAATATGGCCACCCCAGCTCTCCTCCCAGGTGCAGAAGCAAAGTGTAAATCCCCGACCCATCCTCTCTGAAGTTTCCGGTGTTCACTATCAGTAAGCCTAGTCTCCTGTAAGCAAGCTATATCTGCAGAGTGATGTTTCAATTGGGAAAGTATTTTAGTGCGTTTTACCGGAGACGTTATTCCTGAAACATTCCAAGAAAGAATACGTAAGTTACGATCACCCGTAGAGATCCCTGTCCCACCCGTCAAGAACACCACTTCCAATAGTTTGAGGAGTCCCAGGACGCCCAGCCTTGCCCCGAGACCACACAGTCCCTTCCCAAGCAGACCACCCTCTCCGCTGGAATCCATGCAATAAAACAGAAAAGACATTATACATACAAACATCCCCAAACCTTACCGCTGCTGCCCCCAAGAAATCCCCAGCCCCCACATCCCCGTTAACTACTCCCAGAACCCCCATCTGGAGGAACTAGAGTCACAGAAATGGCCACCCCCCAGGGCAACCCCGACCTTCAATAATCTGTCTTCAACCATAATACATGAAGAACATTGTCCCTGCAAACAGCAATTAGTACAAAAGTCTTATGCAGGCACCAACCCTACCCAGCCTATTTCCAAACCCAGGTTAAACCGCTCCCGGCTTTTGGGCGCCCAGTTGCTGTATGTAGGCATCCGCCTCCTCTGGGGTCTGAAAAGTTTTCCAGACTCCATTGCAGTGAATCCTCAATGTGGCTGGATAGTTGAATTGAAAGCGCTGTTTCAGATCCGCCAGGCGTGCACATAGAGGGTAGTAAGGTCGCCGCCGTTCCTGCAAAGCTACCGAAAAGTCCTGGCTCAGTCGGACTGGCTGACCATCATAGTTCAGGTCATCCTTCTTGGCTCTGTATTGGCGCAGCAAATCAATTTTGTGTTGGAAATTTAACAATTTCAGTATCACAACCCGCGGGCGCATGTCTAGGCCAGGTCGTGGGCCCAGCCGATGCGCCCGTTCTATGCGTAAGGGCCCCAGTGAAGGTCGCAAAGTGAACTCGTCCCGCAGCCAGGTCTCCAGTAGTTCGGGTAAGGCTCTCTCCGGCAGCGTCTCCGGAATGCCCATCAGACGCAGGTTAGAGCGACGAGATCTGTTCTCTAGATCCTCAATCTTATCATTCTGAGCCCTAACCTGCGCCTGCAGCGTGCTAATATCTGTGTCCCGCGCCGTCGAGGAATCCTCCAGGTCACTCTGCCCTCCAGCTCCGCGGTGCGAACCGCCGCCGTAGCCAGCAAATTTTCAATATTGGCAATTCGGGAGGTGAGTGTCTCCATTTGGGGCCCCAATACCTGTGAGAGCGCTGTTTTAATATCGCTCAGAGCCGACTCAGTCAAGTTGGAGACCGCCGCCGCGGGACTCGCCGCCATCTTGGGCTCCACCGGTCTCGCACGCGGTCCGGTTTTCTTTCCTGATTTCGGCTGCATTAATTCCTGAGAGCGGGTAAGGTAACGATCCATATATATATGGATCGCACCCGGCGTCTCTCACTGCGATCGGGTCGGCAAATCAGTGCAATTCAGTGCAATTCGGCAGGGCTGCCCCGGAGTGAACGAGGAGACGTCCTCACTCGTTCATATCATCACGTGACTCTCGTAAATGGACTATTGGTTATGGTTATGTTCTTATTCTATAATAGAATCTGACTGCCCAATATCAGGTTACGTTAGTATTCTATAGGAGAACATGGGCGCTCCTGTGCTTTTATCCAGTTGGTCCTGAGAGTACCCAACTGGAGGCGTCCAGTTGCTCAACAGCCACCTTTTAGTGCTACCAATACATCAAGATTATTTCCAAGGCATTTCATTGAAAATTGATCTGCTTATTTACAACGCTCCTGTCTCTTCGATGCTTCAGGCTAGTGCTGGGTTCTGTAGAGAGATCATTACAGGATTCAAGGCCCTCTGCCCTAATATAGACACTCTCTCACTCCAATAGGAAAGACACTTTCCAAACAGGTTAATCCAGTGGTCTCAAACTCGTGGCCCATCAGGTACTATTTTGAGGTCCTCAGTATGTTACCATTGTTCTGGACCATTGCCCACCTCAATGCTGTAACCTCATGCAAGCGCTTTCCTGTGTCTGTATGCGATTGTGAGGTGGAGAAATTTGTTCAAACCTTTCTTAAAACCAGCTATGTTAACTGCTCTTACTACAACCTCTGGCAATATGTTCCAGAACTTAAAAACTATTTTCCGAGTGAACAAATATTTGCCACTAAATTATCACCATAGACCACTCCTGTACAGTCCAGTCTGTGAGCAAAGTTAGAACCTAACTGGTTAGTGACTACAATTAGGACATCATAAAGACTGTCCTGAATTTAACTGCAAAGCTAACTGGGCATTGGTCCGAATATTGGCTGGTGCCTGGTTAGCTTCCGGGTGGATGGATATTGCTGTCGTGCTGCCCCCCTCCCTCACCCACGACCCAGATCACTAATCCCACCCTGCATGTATCTGAAGCTGTACAATTCCCCCCACTCCCAGGGCAACTAGAACTACCTGGTGGTTCAGAGGGGCCCATGGGCAGGAGCGATGCCCACTTGCCCCTGCTGTTGTGGCAGCCAGTGCAAAATGCATATTGTGACCTCTAGTGGAAGTCTCACTGTACATGCAGGGCCCCAAGAGTCGCCCAAGAAAAGGATAATTTTGGATCACAGACAGATCCTTGCTTAAGTTCCTGCTTGCTGCAATGTTTTATTTCTTTGTTGATAAATCACACCATCAGTAATTTTCATCTGAACAGTTTATTGTCAACAGTAATGCAACAACATTTTATTTATCAGTGGGCATGAGTAAAGTTATCCGACACTCCACTCAAATCTATCAATTAATATAAAGAAAGAGTGACATGCTTTAAAGCTGGACTCTGGACACTAGCCCTTCCCCCAGCATAGGCCCACATCAAGGCTATGGAAATAGTGAAAGGAGGAAGGGTGGGGAGATTCATTTTTGGTACCAAGTGTGGCCTACCTCAGTAAAGGACCAGCATGAGAAAATTTACATTAGTAACAAGCTTTCAAATCTAAACGTTTAAAAATGCAGTTTTCCATCCCCCTTTATTGAATGCAACTTACCAGAAAGAGGCAAAAAGAACAAAAGAGTATAATCAACCTTAATAAGAACAAAAACAATTACTATCGGGGTTGAGTGCTGGAAAACACTGAGCTGGGAATGTGGAAACGCAGCATGCCAGTCTCTCAGGAGCTACAGGTACAAGGTGGTTTTCAGCACCGTGTAGGCCATCGAGAAGGTCACTCCATACCCAATCATCCAGCCCAATCCTCTGTTAGGCTGTGGAAGGGGGATCAGGTAAGAGATGGTGTGATAGATTCTGCTTGCTGTGAAGATCCTGAAGTGTATCAACGCCATAAACAAATCAGGGCTGCTCAGAGCATACAGCAGGCCGATGCCAACAAAAGGTACGATGTTCTCCAGGTCATTGTGATGGCACCTAAAAGAGAGAGGTCAAAACTTTTTAAAAGTTATAAGTACAGTATTTTAGCACTTTGTTTGAGGTTTTGCTGGGTACTTGTGACCCGGACTGGCCACCAGTGAAGCAGGGTTTGGGTTTGGTGGACCTTTGGTCTTAACCAGTCTGACTATTCTTATATTCTTAACCTATTTCTGTTGACCTTAATCTAATTTTTTTCTATTTGCATTTTTTGTAGCTTTAAAGCGCGAAAGATTGATGAATATTTTTTGGCCTCTTAGGTTCTCGAATAAAATCCAGATTGTGCATTTCTTCCCCACGTCTCATTCTCTTGGTCAGATGTTATTCCTCCAGAATAGGAAGAAAAGAGGGAACAATTGTTCTATAATTTTAAACTGCCTTGCAATTACCTCTCTGTTTATTTTAACAAACCAGAAACTTTTGGGATCACACCCTGGCTGTACTATGCTGACATATAGATGCTATAGTATTGTTCTGGAAACTTGTCAAGAAGAGAGGGCAGCTTGCAAAGATCGCTAGCACCGGTGATCTTCTCTGCAGGCTGCTGATATGAGGTAAATTGATGCGCGGGAGGCCAGGGGAAACCCGCAGGCCTTCCGGGGGGGAGGGAGAGAGACGACAGGCCTTCAGGGGTGGTAGTACAGGCCTTTTGGGGGGACAGGCACGCCTTCAGGGGTGATGATACAGGCATGCCTTCAACGGGGGGTGGGGGGGAAGACAGGCCTTTAGGGGTGGTGGCAGAGGCCTTCAGGGATAGTGGTACAGGCTTTCAGGTGGGGGTTCAGAGACGTGCATATGCTGGACTTTGGGGGGAAGAAATAATGGGTCTAAAAACAGAGGAGAGGGAGAGATATGGTGGACAATGGGATTTAGGGAAGGAAGGAACAGAAAGGGAGAGAAGTTGGACACAAGGGATGGTGTGGAGGGGGGGATAGAGATACTGGACAGGAGGGTAGTTGGGAAAAGAAAAGGAGAGATGGTGGACCCTGGGGTGGTGGAGAAGGAGGTAGATGTTTTGGATGAAAGAGTAGTTGAGAAAAGGTGGATCTGTGGATGAAGACGAAAAAAAGGAAAGATGACAGAGCTCCGGGGGAGGGAAGGGAAACGGAAGGGGAGGACAGAGATAGAAGATGGATGGTTAGCACGGAGAAAGAAGAAAGGAGGAGACCCTGGCAAGCAAGTTATCAGAAGACAACCAGAGCCTGGGACCAACAAGATTTGAATAATGACCAGACAACAAAAATTTAGAAAAAATAATTTTATTTTCTGTTTTGTGATTACATTTTGTCAGATTTGAAATGTGTATCCTGCCAGAGCTGGTCTTAGACCGCAAACGTGAGCTAGGATTTAACAGAGAGAGGAAAAGTTTTTTTTGTTTGTTTACACCACAGCGCCAGTATGGTTAGGAGAAGGCAAAGGGGGTGAAGAGGCTATAAAATAAACCCACCAGGATGTTTGAAAAAAAACAAACACAAACACAAAACACCCCCCAAATTGGGCAGGAAAATCGAATGAATAGGCTGAATCGAAATTTTTTTTCCTGAATCGGGCAGCAATACTGTGTACAGACAACCGATTCCATAAAAAGGACCTTTATGTACACATGTACTGGCACAACTTTGAAATCCCCTGGAAAATACAAAGTCTACTCCGTAGTCATTAATAAGTAACCTATCCTGCAGATGTCTTAAATTGATCCTAAACCCAAATGATTCGTAAATGAAAACCAGACTCGATGCAGAGCAACGGACTTTGTAGGAAAATACACTTTTCCACACTTGCCAAGCATGCTGGTGGCTGTCTCGGCATATCTCTGTGTTAACCCTTTATTTGGCATTGTTGCTCAGAAGCAACATGTGTTTCCATGGCTCTTATGGGAGATCCGCATATCCAAATGCCTGTTACTTGGCACTGTTACTCTCATTACGCAAAGCAGCCATTTCAGCATCTGCCAATTAAAGGGTTAAGGTTATTCAGCAATGGTTACGCAATCTCAGTGTAGCAATCTCTTCTGTGGCAGATCGAGCCACAAAAGTTGAGCCAAACACCTTTAATTAAACAGTTGCAAGAGAGGGTAAAACTCTACAAGGAAAGAAAATGAATTTGCAATCGAGAGCATCTGAATTGTCCAGAGATAAATAGTCTTCTAGATATGGAGTAACCTTGGCTGGCAAAGATCTAGACCAGGGGTAGGCAATGCTGGTCCTCGAGAGCCACTGGCAGGTTAGGTTTTCAGGATATCCACAAGAATTATCCCAGGACAAGCAGGCATGATATTCTCACATGTGGGTGACGTCATCTACGGAGCCCCGGCGCGGACAGCTTTTCAAGCAAACTTGATTGAAGTTTCAAGTTTGCACACTGCACCACGCATGTGCATGCCTTCTCGCCCACTAGAGGGCGCATCCCACCTCGTGGTCCTCAGTTCAAATTTTTCCGCGGAGCAAGAAAGCCCTGTGGATCTGAGCTCCAGTGTTTTTGCCTTCTAGCTGCCGCGTTTAGTTTGTTTTCCCTTCGAATTAGTTCGCGGTGCTGTTTTTCTTTTCGGTTCCTTTCAAAAAAAAAAAAAAAAAAAAAGTCTTTCGTTTTTCCTCGGACTCCGGGGGCTCCCGGAATCCGTGGCCGCGGGACGTCGGTACGTTCCCGGCCTTCTTCTTTTTCTTCGTGGATGTCCCGTCCTGTTACGGGATTCAAAAAGTGCAGCCGGTGTGAAAGGTTGCTTTCCATCACCGACCCTCACCGGTGGTGCATTGTCTGCCTTGGGCCCGAACATCCGACAGACTCGTGTGATCGCTGTGCTACCTTCCAAAACAGGGCCCTCCGTCGCCGTAAGGCAAGAATGGCCGAATTGTTCGCCGTCGACGCACCTAAGGCCTCGACGTCGGCCTCGGCTTCGGCCCCGGCCTTGACCTCGGCCTCGGCGTCCTTGGGGGCCTCGGCCTCGCCTCGGCCCTCTTCCTCGAAGGCGTCGTCAGTGAAGCAAGCTTCGGGTAAGTCCTCTGTTCTATCCCCTTCAGCAAAGAAGCCATCCTCGAGTCAGGCCAAGGCGGGTGGGTCGACCCCGGCCCCGCATCGGACCTCGACTCCGCACACCCCGAGGGAATACTCGAGACCGAGGTCGCCCTCCAGGGAGTGTGCCCCGGACTCGGAACTCCCCACCTTCGTGGGGATTCCGGCCTTCCAGGATCTCCTCCGAGCTCTGATCTCATCGGAGCTGTCGGGAGCCCTGGAAGTGTTGCAGCGTGCTGCGGTTCCGGCGGCCTCGACCTCGGCCGGGGCGCCTTCGGTCTCGGAGGCCCCGGCCTCGGCTCCCTCGGGAGCCCCGACCTCGGCGACCTCGGTCTCGGGTACGGTGGCCCCGTTCACCTCGGCCTCGGCCCCGCCCCGGACCTCGACCTCGGGGGAACCCCCTGAGCGGAGTGTAAGGCCCAAGGAAAAGTTGCGCAGAGTGCGCCGTCTTTCCTCAAGTTCAAGTTTCAAGTTTTATTAGGATTTTATATACCGCCTATCAAGGATATCTAAGCAGTTTTTACAATCAGGTACTCAAGCATTTTCCCTCTCTGTCCCGGTGGGCTCACAATCTATCTAACGTACCTGGGGCTATGGAGGATTAAGTGACTTGCCCAGGGTCACAAGGAGCAGCGCGGGGTTTGAACCCACAACCCCAGGGTGCTGAGGCTGTAGATCCAACCACTGCGCCACACACTCCTCCTCTTCCTCCGGGTCTTCCAGACACGCCTCGCCCTCGACGCGACCTCGGACGGGGCGTCGATCGAGGAAGTCTAAGCGACCCCGAGGCTCGCCTCGGCGCGACCGCTCCTCGTCGTTCGGGGGCGAGGCGCTGCAGGTGTCGGAGTTGCGCCTCGACAATCCGAGGCTCCTCCGCTCACCTCATGGGAAATCTTCCCGGGCCGCCTCGCCGAGGAAACGGGAGAGTGTCCCACGAACCCCTGGGTCCTCACCCAAGGGCTCTGCGAGGAGGATAACTTCCCCTTCCCCCTCGAGGGCCCTCGAGAGGGGATCCTGGGATTCGGGATCGGTTAGGGATCCTCATTATTCCCATGAGGCCTCCCCCCTCTCCTCGGTGGGGCGGTCGAGAACCCCGTCTCCCCAGGCTAGGCCGTCCTCATTTTCATCCTTCGTTCAGGACATGGCCCAAGCCCTGGGGATTGACCTGATGGTAGGCTCTCGGTATTCCAAAGAATTTTTGGAGGAACAGGACCTCCCCACTCTTCCTAGGGAGGTGCCTAGACTCCCTCTCAACAGTGTCCTTCTGCAAACCTGGCTGAATAACTTGTCAAACCCTCTTACAGTCACGTCTGTGCCTTCAAAAATGGAATCGAAGTATAGGACGATTCCCCCTAAAGGGTTCGATAAGGCGCAGCTCTCACACCAGTCTCTTCTGGTGGAGTCTGCTCTTAAAAAATCACAGCCCTCACGGGTTTCTGCGGCGGTTCCACCAGGCAGGGAGGGGCGGACCCTGGACAAGTTTGGCCGTCGCCTCTATTCAAATTCCCTGATGGCCACCAGGGTTCTAAATTACGCCTTCACCTTTTCCTCCTATTTGCGTGGTATGGTGAAGGACCTTCCTCAATATCGAAACTCGTTACCGGACTCCCAAAGAGCAGGATTCGATAAGTTTATGTCCAACCTGTCTCAATTGCGGTTGTACCTATTCCACGCAGTGTACGACGCCTTTGAGCTGGTTTCGAGGGTGTCGGCCCTCGCGGTGGCCATGCGCCGCTTGGCCTGGCTTCGCACCCTCGACATGGACCCAAACCTGCAGGAACGCCTGGCAGACTTGCCCTGTGTGGGGTCCGAGTTATTCGACGAGTCATTGGATGCGGCGACCAAACGCTTGTCGGAACAGGAGCGCTCTCTAGCATCCCTGGTCCGCCCCAAACCTAGACCCCCGCCGCAGAAACCCTTTCGGCCTCCGCCGCGCCGATACCCTCAGAAGTCGACTCCGGCTTTCTCGAGACCGCCTCCGAGACGTCCGTCTCAGCGAGGCAGAGGGGGACAAACCCAAGCCCAGGCGCAGGGCCCTTCTAAGCCCGCGCCTTCTTTTTGACGGGCTGAGCGGACGGGGCGGGTTCCCCTCCGCACTTTCTCAGGAACCCCTTCCTATCGGGGGCCGTCTTCGGTCCTTCCGGGAGGCATGGACCGGGATTACCTCAGACGCTTGGGTGCTCCGGATCGTCTCCGAGGGCTACTCGCTCAACTTTGTGTCCTCGCCGCCGGACAGTCCCCCAAGTTTAGTCCCCTGCAACCGTTCGCAGCTACCGACCCTTATAACCGAAGCAAAAGCCCTCTTGAAGCTTCGGGCGGTCGAGCCGGTCCCCAAGGATCAGTGGGGTACGGGGTTTTACTCCCGCTACTTTTTGGTCCCAAAAAAGACCGGGGACCTGCGCCCCATACTGGACCTCAGGAAGCTCAACAAATTCCTGGCCCGGGAGAAGTTTCGAATGCTATCTCTCCCGGTTTTGTACCCCCTCTTGGGGGAAGGGGACTGGATGTGCTCCCTCGACCTGAAGGAAGCATACACCCACGTTCCGGTGCACCCCGCCTGTCGAAGATTCTTACGATTCCAGGTGGGGGACCTCCACCTCCAGTACAGGGTACTGCCCTTCGGCCTGGCCGCGTCCCCACGAGTATTCACGAAGTGCATGGTGGTGGTTGCAGCAGCCCTCAGGTCACGTGGACTCCATGTGTTCCCTTACCTGGACGATTGGCTCATCAAAGCCCCGACCAGGGAGGGGGTTATCTCAGCGACCCGACAGTCTATTACCTCCCTGCAAACTCTCGGGTTCGAGATAAACTTTCCAAAGTCTCAGTTGAGGCCGTCGCAGTCTCTTCAATTCATAGGTGCGGTGCTGGACACGGTGCACCTACGCTCCTACCTGCCGACCCAGCGGTTGGAAGCCTTGGTACGGATGAGCCGCCAGGTCTCCCAACTATCGAGGGTGTCGGCCAAGCGCATGATGATGCTGCTGGGCCATATGGCCTCGACGGTACATGTCACGCCGTTTGCGAGGCTACACCTGAGGATCCCTCAGTGGACCCTCGCGTCCCAGTGGCGTCAGGAGTGCGACCCGGTGTCTCGCCTCATTTCGGTAACTCCGCCCTTGCGGAAATCGCTGCGTTGGTGGACAGACTCTTCAAATCTGTCCATGGGGCTATTGTTTCGCACTCCGCCTTTTCGCAAGGTCCTGACCACGGACTCCTCGGAGTACGCGTGGGGAGCCCATCTCGACGGTCTTCGCACGCAGGGCCTGTGGTCGACAGAAGACCGTCAGTGTCATATCAACGTGCTAGAGCTGCGAGCCATCTTCCTAGCACTTCGAGCCTTCGTTCACATATTGCAGGACCAGGTGGTCCTCGTCCGCACGGACAATCAGGTGGCAATGTATTATGTGAACAAGCAGGGAGGAACGGGGTCATGGCCCCTCTGCTCCGAAGCTCTTCGCCTCTGGGAGTGGGCGGCCTCCCGGAACATCTTCCTCCGGGCGGTCTACATCCAAGGAGAACGGAATTGCCTGGCGGACAAACTGAGTCGACTTCTGCAACCGCACGAGTGGACTCTACACTCAGCAGTTCTACGCGAGGTTTTCGCTCGCTGGGGAACGCCACAGGTGGATCTGTTTGCCTCTCCGGAGACACACAAACTACCACTATATTGTTCTCGGATGTACTCGCAGGACCGTCTGGAAGCGGATGCCTTCCTACTCGACTGGGAAGGGAGGTTCCTGTATGCATTCCCTCCGTTCCCTCTGATCATGCGAACGTTGGTACACCTAAAATCGTCCACGGCCACGATGATTCTCATAGCACCTCGGTGGCCGCGTCAGCACTGGTTCTCCCTGCTGCTCCAGCTCAGTGCCAGGGAGCCTCTCCCCCTGCCTGTCTCTCCTTCTCTGCTGTCTCAGAGTCAAGGATCCATGTTACATCCCAATCTGCAGTCATTGCACCTGACAGCCTGGTTTCTTGTTCCCTGACTCCTCCGGACCTGTCTCAATCGGTGAAGGAGGTGTTGGAAGCCTCCCGCAAGATCTCGACGAGGCTTTGCTATGCGCAGAAATGGACCAGGTTTTCCACCTGGTGCTCGTCTTTTCACCTGGATCCGGTATCAGTTCCGGTATCCTCGGTTTTAGAATATTTGTTTCATTTGTCGCGCTCCGGCTTGAAAACCACTTCGGTGCGGGTTCATCTCAGTGCGATTTCTGCTTTCCACCAACCTCTGGAGGGACGCCCTCTGTCACTCCATCCCTTGGTGACACGCTTCATGAAAGGGTTACTCAGGGTTTGTCCCCCTCTTAAGCCTCCGTCTGTCGTGTGGAATTTGAATGTGGTTCTGGCTCAACTGATGAAACCCCCGTTTGAGCCACTCAACAAGTCCCTCTTGAAATTTCTGACTTGGAAGGCGGTGTTTCTAATTGCCCTCACCTCCGCCAGGCGGATTGGGGAGTTGCAAGCCTTGGTTGCGGACCCTCCTTTCACTGTCTTTCATCACGACAAGGTGGTTCTCCGCACCCATCCTAAGTTTTTACCTAAAGTTGTTTCTGACTTCCACCTCAATCAGTCCATTGTCCTTCCTGTGTTCTTCCCGAAGCCCCACTCCCATCCTGGCGAGACGGCGCTTCACACGCTTGACTGTAAGAGGGCGTTGGCATATTATCTTCAACGCACCAGGTCTCATCGGAAGGTTCCTCAATTGTTTTTGTCCTTCGATCCCAATCGATTAGGGCATCCAGTTTCCAAGCGCACTCTGTCTAACTGGTTGGCCGCTTGCATTTCCTTTTGCTACGCTCAGGCTGGCCTTCCTCCCCCGGGTCGAGTCACGGGGCACAAGGTCCGGGCGATGGCAGCTTCGATAGCTTTCCTCCGATCCACTCCGATGGAGGACATATGTAAGGCTGCCACTTGGTCTTCGGTTCATACATTCACCTCTCATTACTGCCTGGACACTTTATCCAGGAGTGACGGCCGGTTTGGCCAGTCAGTTTTGCAAAATCTGTTTTCCTAAATTGCCATCCTCCCACCTGCCCTTTTTTGGTTAGCTTGGAGGTCACCCACATGTGAGAATATCATGCCTGCTTGTCCTGGGATAAAGCACAGTTACTTACCGTAACAGGTGTTATCCAGGGACAGCAGGCATATATTCTCACAACCCGCCCACCTCCCCGGGGATGGCTTCCTTGCTAGTTATGGAACTGAGGACCACGAGGTGGGATGCGCCCTCTAGTGGGCGAGAAGGCATGCACATGCGTGGTGCAGTGTGCAAACTTGAAACTTCAATCAAGTTTGCTTGAAAAGCTGTCCGCGCCGGGGCTCCGTAGATGACGTCACCCACATGTGAGAATATATGCCTGCTGTCCCTGGATAACACCTGTTACGGTAAGTAACTGTGCTATATGCACGAGATAGATTTGATTCTCAAGGAGGCAGTGCATGGAAATCCTCAAACATATTCATTGTGGATATCCTGAAAACTTGACCTGCCTGAGGCTCTTGAGGACCGGAATTGCCTACCCTGGTCTAACCAAAGGAGACCCCACCCTCCCCCACCCAAAATCATT
This sequence comes from Geotrypetes seraphini, assembly GCF_902459505.1. Lineage (NCBI taxonomy): Eukaryota > Metazoa > Chordata > Amphibia > Gymnophiona > Dermophiidae > Geotrypetes > Geotrypetes seraphini. The sequence goes on along the minus strand of NC_047090.1, from coordinate 9,248,189 downwards.
CTATAAGGAAGCATAAAATCAGAATGCAGCTCAGCGAGCCACTGCTTTGTAAATTTTAAGACTGTAGCATTAAGGTGTGAAAAGCAACTCGGATTTTTCGTGAGTATGAAGCTGTAGAGCAGTGGTTCCCAACCCTGTCCTGGAAAACCACCAGAGTCTCGGGTTTTTGGGATAACCCTAATGAATATGCATGAGAGAGATTTGCATATAATGGAGGTGACAGGCATGCAAATCTGCCCTTGCATAGTCATTAGGGCTATCCTGAAAACCTCTCTGGCTGATGGTTCTTCAGGTCAGGGTTGAGAACCACTGCTGTAGAGGATCGGTCTAGACCCCTGGTCTAGACTAGAGACATTAAAGATAGCTTTGCTACTCCACTGAATCTGCTATTTGTGGCCAACTGTTACACACTTTGGGGAGTGTACAAATAGCACAGTATACCTATCTAGGCAAGAAGGGCATCTAGACCCCGTTAGTTCAAATGCGAATCACATTAGCCAACGCGTCACCCATTCGTTCAACATCTGACCATTTTAAAGTAAGCTCTGATGGACTTCTCTTGAGGCTTTGATCAGGACTTGGGTGTTGGGATAATTTTCTATTTCCACTGTACACACCATCAGACCACATACGGCATGGCAGATGCCAACTTGGTATCAAATGTGTTCTCCAAAGCAAAATGGCGCCATTTCCTTCAATGTGTACTATAAGTTCCAAGAGAGAGCCGACACCCCCGCATGAGAGGATTTAGGCAAACAGGGAATAAATTGGAATGATCCAGCTTTGACCAGCCCGCACCTTGCGTAATTAAGAGATGTTGCTTTCCTACCTGCGCACCCGCTCCACGTCGTCATCAAACCGCACAAATTTCTTAACACTTTCGTCTTTAATGTTATGAACAGCGTCTTCCGGATTGGCAAATGCCTAGACACAAGGGATGAGTTGATTTAGTTTCATTTGATACCATAAAATTAGATTATAAATCTAGGAAAAGAAGTACAATTACAACTGGAAACAAACATTGGCACAAGGAAACTAAGGAATACCACAAAGAGGACACCGAGAAGAGACGGGTAACAAGACTTCTGAACAAATGCATTCTACTTAAAGCCCTATGCAGTGGAAGCCCCGGCACCTCTCCACCCCCTCCCCCACAACACGCTCGTGTCCTCCCTTCCCCGCCTCTCCCACCCCCCCACCATACCTCTTTAAAATCTTTGCCAGTGCGAGCAACTACTCCAGCCTGTTGCTCACGCCAGCCTGGCTCCCTCTGAAATCACTTCCAGGTGACATCAGAGGGAAACAAGTGCAAGGAGCAGGCTGGAGAAGCTGCTCATTCTGGCAAAGATTTAAAGAGGTACGGGGATGGGAAGGAAGGGGGCGAGTGTGGCATGGAGGCACGGAAGGAGCATGGGAGGCGGGAATGCTATCACCCTGGGCGCCTCCCACCTGATCCAGTCCCTCCCCTTTCCTACCCACCTTGTGAACCTTATCTTTCCAAAAGAAGTGAGCTCAGGATCAAAAGTAATATGTGCTTATATTGCACATTGGCTTGGAGCTTGCATTCTCACTATTGTCTTTAGGCAAAGACAGGAGAGGAAGCTGTAGTATACAGTTTACCAGACTTACAAATGTGATCCACTGACTGAAAAGGTATGAGAAATGGGGTTAAATGTATATACTAGTATTACCCAATTCGATTCAGCCTACGGAACTGATTTTTCAATTCGATTTTCCCACCCAATCAGGCATTTTTTTATTTATTTATTTTTTTTCAAACGTCCTGGCAGGATGATTTTGTAGATAACAAAAAGAAGTCCAACAGATATGCAGTGAAAGTCAGTCAACCGAAGCAAGAAAGAGCTGCACTGTTTTACTTGAATCTTATGCCAATTCATTCTACAACACAAGGTTCTCTTTTGAGCGACATTGATATTATTGGACCCCTGAGGAAGGAGTGTTCTTCAAAACACAGACCAAGTTGGGTCCCTTCTTCTCATTTATGAGAATCACCAGTTGGATCATCACAAACTATTTATTTATTCCAATAAAGTTGCCGTATTCTGTACATCAACTCTGCAGTTCTCTTTTTTGCTTAGGTTCATTTTGTAACCTTTCCACCCACCCTGCCCCCCTCTGCCCTCTCCAACCCCATGTTGGAACTTTTCCTCTCCGTTAGGGTCTAACTTATGCTCGCTGTCCAACACCAGCTCTGGCAGGATACACATTTCAAATCTGACCTATTGGAATAAAAAAATAGGAAATAAAATTTTTTCTTCTACCTTCTACTGCCATATCTAACACTTGTTTCTTTCCCACTGTTTACCATCCCTCTCTCTCCCTGCCTTGTGCCCTGGGTCAAACCTCTCTATTTCCCTCCATGCAGCACCTTTCCCTTCCTCCCCTCCATTATGATGTACATTTCTTTCTCTCCCCATGCACTCTCTCTCCCTGCCCCCCACCCTGTGTGCAACATGTCTCCCTCCCCTCCATCATTTGAAGGATTTCTCCCTCACATCTTTCTACCTCTGTTTCATCTCTCCCTTCCTCTCCTTTGCCCCAATTCTTCCTATCCCCCCATGCAGCATCTTTCCTCCCCTCCCAAAGAAGCACCCCCAACTTCCCACCGTGAGACTGACATACCTCCAAGGCATCCTTAAGCAGCGGCAGCGCTCTGAACGGCTTGCTTCGCGGCCTTCCCCGCCAGGGCTTCCCTCTGTCGCATCCCTGATAACATCATTAGGGACACGGCAGGGGGAAGCCTGCAAACCAGGCTGTTCAGACTGCTGCCCCTGTTTTAGGAGGCCTTGGAGGTATGTCAGGGTTTGGGGGGTGGGGTGGAAGGGTCGCTGAATCAGCGAGTCCGATTTTCTTGGACAATGAAAATTGATTCACCGAAGTGAGTCAGCAAATTGGGCAGCACTAGTATATACTGCCTCTCTTGCATCAGGCTACAGCATGATTAATGATAAAAAGTTATAAAGCAATCAAAAAAAACCCCAGCAAAATCTGAGATATGAGCAAAAGGGGCATCAAATGGTGACTTGAGATAAAAAAAAAAGGTTGTGTAAAGAAAAGTGAGTAATCCACAGCTGCTAGCACAGTGGAGGAATGTCTTGGGGAACCAGGTCAAATCCCCACCGCAATTTATTTTGATCTTGGGTAAATCTCTGAACTCTTCCCTGCCTAGATTATAAACCCTCCAGGAACAGGAAAACACCTACTATGCCCAAAAGTACCTTCAGCTACTCAGCTAAACCCAAAATTCCTTCCCTAATGCTTCTGGAAGGTAATAGTATCTTTCAAAGGGTTACCATAGGGCTCCAGAAAAAAGGAGGAAGGATTGAGACATCCATTGCTTTCAGTGGGAAGTAAAAGCCGGATGTCTCGATCCATCATCCTTTTCCGGGAGCTATAAGGTTACCCTAATCTTTCATCTCATTCAGAGACAGTGAAATAAGTTTCCAAACAGACATAAGAAAGTTCCAGTGCATAGCTTTAAGCGTAGAGAGCTGATATGGACAGAAAGCTCTCCCCGGGCTATATGGCTGAATCTAAGAACTCAAAAGGTGCAGGGGCCAAGCCATCCAAAACTGTGAAAAACTGAACGACTAACCCACAGACCTAGAGCTACAAAAGCCTCCCGACATCTCAGAGATTCTTAATGGTAAACTCCTTCCACAGCCACCATGGATTTCATCTAGCTGCCCCCATTGCCTGGAATAAATTACCAGAGTTTGTCCGCCATGCCCCTTCCCTTGTTTAAAAGCAGACTGAAAACCCACCTTTTTTATACAGCCTTCAATCCTTAACCCTACTCGGCTGCCCACCAACCCAGCCAGCAGATTAACCATTCCCCTTAACTGTGTCCATGACATCCTATTTCTCTGTTTAGATTGTAGTTCTATGGAGCAGGGATTGTCTACTGTCTGTTTTACACCTTTCAGCGCTATAGAAATAATAAATAGTAGCAGTAGTAGTCTTCTTTGTGGCTCTTTACAGTGCTGTGTACGTCTGGTAGCGCTATAGAAATAATTCATAGTAGTAGTGTGAAGAGTTTCAGTCTTTGGGAAGCAGAGCTGAGATTGTGATGTCATAATGCCTCATTCCACCAATAAAGCCAACCGCATCAGTGATGTCACAATGGCTAGATTGTCCTGTTCAACCCAGCCAGCTGATTAACCGTTCCCCTTAACTGTATCCATGACCTCCTGTTTGTCTGTTTAGATTGTAAGATCTTTGGAGCAGGGACCGTCTTCTTTGTGACTCTGTACAGCCCTGCGTACGTCTGGTAGCGCTAGAGAAATAATTCATAATAGTGGTAGTAGTAGATCTATCCCTAAGCAGGTCACCAAACACCATTACAGATCACTTTTGCCCCAGAACGGGACACCACAGTTTTGAGATCTCAGTCATAGTGCATCTCGGCAGCCTCTTCATCTTACCTTTCTCGTTATGCGGAAGTAAGCCGTGACTAAGCTCATCAGCATCATTTTCACTAGCACAATGGTTGAGTGGGTGACATAAGCCAAGAACACTTCATTCTCCATTAACTTGGTTAGTTCGGCCATGTTTTGTGCGTTCCGTTCAAATCCTACAAAACATTTCACCAAAAAAAGAGAAGGAAAATGGGCAAGTGAACCAAAATGGCTTCCCTTTCCCTCCAAGTCAGTAAATGATGAAGCCAAGAATCGCTTTGTCCAGTATCTCCCCCATTTTATATCTAAGTAAGTAATTCCAAAGTTTGATAAAGTATCCAAAAAATGGCCAAAAGGCTAACGGGTATTTCTATCGCGAAACTAACTTGAGGTCTTTTCCCCAATGTCCAAGTGTTTTGAACTGCTAAAAGCAAAAACACTTTAATGGGGCCATAAATATCATCATTGGTCACACACCCCCAGTATATTTTTTCTTTTTTATTCGTGTTAATTACACCTAAATTTATGTGCATTGAAAAGGCATACTTGTGTGACCGATAACAGGCAGCATTAATGTGATTCTTCCTAAACAATTCTCATTACTTCGCGATAGAAATAAAATCTGAAATATTAGTAACAGAAACTATCCTATCCATTATTGTTTTGCCTTTTGATATCTAAGTAAGTAAACCACTCTGTGACCCAGGTAAAGATGAAGGAGTTTAAATCACAGTGCAGCAGCTTGGACATAAAAAAGGAATTTTTATGTCCTGAAGCTTTAAAACATAGACCCCAGTCCCATTTCCATGTGACCACAACCATCTCAAGCATTGTGTCCTCGACGGAAAAGCTGGCACATGTCACCTTTGGAGTCCAGAACATCCACAGCCTTGCAAACGAGTCCTGTATTTGGAGTGTGTGTCACTAGCTAAGTCTGAGGACAGAGAGCTGAAGCGACTTGCTCCAGGTCACACAGTGAGTGATAGAGATGAGAAGCAAAGTGAAGAGTACAACAGTCCCTAATGAATATTCATGAAAGGGGTACCAGGCATCAAAACTGGTCATGCATATTCACCAGGGATGAAAACTGAATTTGTGGACCGCACTACCATAGGGGAAGGGATTGTAAACCTAAGGTCCTACTTCAATGCCAACTTGGCATGCTAGAATATTTGTCTTCCAAAACCAAACCCCACAAAATAATCAAAATATTCTATAGAAACATAAGTGACATGCAATAAAGATGCTAGAGGAGTTGGGTCCATGAGATCTAGGAAATGGGACACCTGACAAAAGGGTCTGGATTTGGTAGGGGGAACATATAATGAGACGAGGCTGGCAGATCTCAGTATCATGAGAACATAAGAATAACCTTATTTATTTATTCATTCATTCAATTTTCTATACCCTTCTCCTAGAGGAGCTCAGAATAGTTTACATTAATTTATTCAGGTACTAAAACATTTTTCCCTGTCTATCCCTGCGGACTCACAATCTATCTAATGGGCAAGGGGGGGATTAAGTGACTTGCCCGGGGGGGGGGGGGGTCAAGGAGCAGTGTGTGTTTGAACCCACAACCTCAGGGTGCTGAGGCTGTAGCTTTAACCACTGCACCACTCTAGAAATCAAATTGTAGAAAAAGTGAGCCAAGTAAAGGGCAATCCAGCCATTGTGACATCACTGATGAGGTTGGCTCTTATTGGTGGAATGAGACATTATGATGTCACAATACCAGCTCTGCTTATCAGAGGCTGAAACTTTTCACACTTTATGTAGTCAATTTTCTATATTGTTCTCCCAGGGGAGCTCAGAATGGTTTACATGAATTTATTCAGGTACTCAAGTATTTTTCCCTGTCTATCCCTGCGGGCTCACATATCTAATGTACCTGGGGCAATGGGGGGATTAAGCAACTAGCCCAGGGTCACAAGGATCAGTGTGAGGTTTGAACCCACAACCTCTGGGTGCTAAGGCTGTAGCTTTAACCACTGCGCCACACACTGGGTCAGACTAACGGTCCATCTAGCCCAGTATCTCATCTTCATGGAGGCCAATTCAGGTCCCAAGTACCTGACAAAAATTCCAAATAGTAGCAGCATTCCATGCCGGTTCATAGACAACGGCGCGAAAGACAAAAGCGCACGCCTACAATTGAGCGCAGCGTGCGCCGCTCTAAATTACAGTTTTTAGGTGCTCCGACAGGGGGTTTTGATGGGGAACCCCCCCCCCCCCCCCAGTTTACCTAATAGACATCGCGCCGGTGTTATGGGGGGTTTGGGGGGTTGTAACCCTCCACATTTTACTGTAAACTGAACTTTTTCCCTAAAAACAGGGAAAAAGTGAAGTTTTCAGTAAAATGTGGGGGGTTACAACCCCCCACACCCCCCCACAATGCGGCACGATGTCTATTAAGTACACGCCCCCCCCCCGTCGGAGCACTAAAAACAGTAATTTAGAGCGGCGCGCGCTGTGCTCAATTGTCTGGGCGCGCCTTTGTCCCGGCGCGCTTTTGACCTGACACCTTCCATGCCACCGATCCAGAGCAACCAGTGGCTTCCCCCATGTCTGTCTGAACAGCAGTTTATGAACTTTTCCTCCAAGAACTTGTCCAAACCTCTTTTTTTAAACAAGCTACATTAACTGCTCTTACCACATCCTCTGGCAATGCATTCACTGTAAAAGAAACCACCAAAAACATCTCACCCTCCTCCCATAAAAAACTGCTTCAGAGGTGTAAAGGTTGGGGAAAGGGGCCTTTGGGGGTCGTTCAGTACCAATTAAAAAAAAAAAAAAAAATCACACAAAACCCTGCAACCAGCCATGAGACACTCCAGTTCTATCCTGACACCCCACTTTTCTCAGAGCCGTTTACAATAACCGCGTTAAATCAATAAAACACAGGCAGAAAACGCCGAGTCAGCCTCTGGCATCTGAGGAGCAGGCGGGTACTTTAAACAGCAGAGGTGCAAGTTTAGGAAAATCTCTGAAACACCCCACCCCAATCCAGATCTCTTGCTGCCCCAGAGAACCTCCGACAGACTTTACGCGACTTGCGGAGATAAAGCGCGCAGTCTGTAGGGATCGCTTCAGACGTAGCCGGGAGACGCCTTCTTCTTCCTCCCAGCCTCTGACCTGCTAACTCCAAAGTCCTCTGCTTCCCCCTCCCTGGGCTGTAAAGTGCAAAGCCCACCCTCTGGACTCACAGGCCAAGGGGGAAGCTAGCAAAGCCCACCTGCACCGTGCTGCCTCGCTCCTGGACTGTGCCCGTGTGGGAGCCTTGTGCAAAGCAAAGTCGGGCTCCTCCTCTTCCTCCCGGGGCTTTGCTTAATGAATCCTCTCCCAGGAAGCCACCCCAGGCTCTGAAAGAAGTGGCCATTTGCAGGACTTTCTTCCTTATTGATTTAAAAAAAAAAAAAAAGTTCTACACTGGTTTGGTAATATTTTACTTTTCTTTTTATAAAGGCATTTCCCCATACACCCATATAAAATGCAGTTAATTAATTACTCCCAGTGGATGGTAGGCACAAAAGATGCAAAGCCCAGTTTGCACTGGTTTTTAGTTATAAAATACCTCATTCAGTTTCAAGCTTTACTTGCATTGTGCCAAAGAGGGCTGGAAAAGTCCTTTGTATCAAGTCTGTGGTTCACAATAAAACCCACCACACCTCTATCAATCAGTTGGGGAATGCATTGCTTTCTCTTGAGTAAGGAACACCAGAGAGTAGTTTAAAAGCCCAGCTCTAAATGTCAATCAAAATCAGAAATGTCTGATCCAGGGGCAGCTACTTTCCATCCTAAAACGTGCAGTTTGCATGACAATTAACACAAAAGAAGGATAGGCAACTCCACGAAGAAAACCACTAGAAGACTTAAAATGATCCAGAACACTGCGGTCCGCCTCATATTCGGCCTGAAAAAATGGGAACATGTCACCCCTTTCTACCACAAACTTCACTGGCTACCCTTTGAATCCAGAGTCCTATTCAAATTCGCCTGCTTCTGTTATAAAACAGTATTTGGCCTATCCCCAAGCTACTTAAACCCTCACTTCTACCTGAATCGCATAAACAAGCACTCCCGCAGAATTCAGCTCTTCGCCTTCCCCTCCCTAAAACTATGTCACTCCAAAAGATTCCTTGATAAAGCTTTCGCCTTCCAGGCTGCCAAACTGAACCCATGGCTAGCCCAAATTGTCCTTGAGGCCCCCACCTACCTCAAGTTTAGAAAATCTCTCAAAACTCACCTATTCCATGGACAAGACACCTAACACCCCTCTCCAATGAACAACAATCTCCTCCTGCCCCCTTCCACCTCTCTTTTCCCAACCTACCCACCTCCAACCCCCCCCCTGACCTACACTCCCCCCTCTCTCTCTAACTTCAACTACCTCCTTGCTCCTAATATTGTTCAATTGTTTCAAACCACTTGTAATTTATTGCTTGCTTCTAATAGTGTTCAATTGTTTTTAAAATACTTGTAATTTTTTTTGTTAATCAAATGTAAACCGCCTAGAACTCCTTGGGTATGGCGGTATACAAAAATAAAGTTATTATTATTAAAGTTATTATTAATGCCAATTCTTCCCACTTGCCACTTAATAGATTACATTACATTACATTAGTGATTTTTATTCCGCTTGTGCCTTGCGGTTCAAAGCGGATTACATAAGAAGAGAGCTGGACATTTCCAGGAGGGTACATGACATTGGAGAATACAGATTGAGGGTATAGACTAATGACAGAGAGAGTGTGTAGACATAATAACAATGGAAGATAAATCAGGTTACATTACTATACATATCAAATATTCTGTTTCCATACGTTGGTAGGCAATCGGTTTCGGTAGGGTGAATTGGTTCCAGGGAATTTTTATTTTTTATTTTTTATTTTTTTATTTTTTTTTATATGTGTATTTTTTGTCGATTGATGGTATGGTGCCAGGGAGTGATCAAACCTGGTTGGTGGAAGAGGAGAGGGAGATTAGGTAGATTGTAAATACTTTTTGAAGAGCAGCGTTTTGATTTCTTTACGGAATGCTTTGAAGTCAGATGTTGAGGTTAACAATCTAGTGATGGAGGGTTCGAGTTTTGCTGCATGCGTTGCTATGAGGTTATCATAAAGCTTTTTTCGATGAGTGCCATTGAGTGGTGGATATGCGAATGGTGTCAGTGTTCTTCTTATTCTGGGTGGAAGGTTACGTTTTAGGCGATCGTTTAGATAGGCAGGTGCGGTACCGTTGAAAACTTTGAAGATTAGACAGTACAGTTTGAATTGAATTCTGGCTTTAATTGGTAGCCAATGAGAGTCTAGGTAGGCGTTGGTGATGTGGTCATATTTTCCGAGGGAGTAGATTAGTCTGAGAGCTGTGTTCTGAACGGTCTGTAGTTTTTTGATCATGTTTGTAGGGCATGGTAGATATAGGGTTAGATTAGATAGCTTCGAAAAGTTTTACAAGTCTACATTCCTCATTACCTTTCATGCATCTTAAAGTGCATTAAAAACCATCACTATAATAAGATTCATCAAAGATAAAGATACACCTTTGGTGATCTCACTGGTAGTGGGCGTCTATCTATTGGCTCTTTAGAATTTTTTGATCACGCTGGGATTTAGATTAATTCCAGCTATGGTGGCCCGTTGCCACACACAGAGAGGAACACATGGGGTTCCTTTTACGTTAGCGGTTTAATGCGCATAAAAGTGCGTGCTAATTTGCCGGCTGTGCTAGCCGCTACCGCCTCCTCTTCAGCAGGCGGTAGTTTTTCGGCTAGCGCTGGGGTTAGCATGCGATAAAGCAATAACGCAGCTTCGTAAAAGGAGCCCTTGATATAGGTTATTTGCATAGGCACATACCGAAGCCTACCACTTGGAAACGAAGCAAATTTGTATTTATTTAAAAAACACTTTTGTCCTGCATATCCAAACAGTCTATGCGGGTTACAGAAGTACATGCACAAATCAATAAACAAACATAAAACAACAACACTGAGGGCTAGATTCAGGAAGCAAATCGATCGTGCACCGATCGGTTTGCAAGCCCTTAGCGACCAGATTTCCCTCCTGCCGTATTCACTAACCTGTGGAGTGATCCGCTTCTGGTGCGTGCATGCAAATGAGGGGAACTGCATGCAAAGTAGGCAGGGACGCGATTCACTAAACTTTTTTTCGATCCCTCTGGGCTGAAGCCCTTTGCAACTGCCCTGCCTTCTAACCTGTCAGCCCCATCTCCTGCAGCCCCGAACCCCCTGCCTGCCTGCCCCGATCTCTCCTGCTCTCTGCTCCCTTCCCCTGCAGACCGCAGTGCAGCACCAGCTTTAAACCTACGGGCTCGCACTGAAGGGAAGGAGGGAAGAGGCTGCCACTGCCGCAAAAGTTTAAGAGGGAAAAGGCTGCCGCCACAGCAAAAGTTTAAAAGTTTTTTTATTTAAAAAATTCATGGCTAGGAGGGGGTCTCCGATCGCCCCCATCTGTATATTTTAAGTTAGTGAATTCATCGGACCTGCCTGAATCGGAAACGAATTGTTCCAATTCAGGCAGGTTAGTGAATCTAGCCTTAAAATCATATATTTTTTTAAAAAAACCAAACAAACAAAAGCTAATGATTCAAATATTTTATAATAGGCTAAACAAGCACTGAGCTTTCTATAAAATACAGTGTCAGGTCAAAAGCGCGCCAGGACAAAGGCGCGCGCAGACAATTGAGCGCAGTGTGGAGGTGCGCGCCGCAGAAAATTACTGTTTATAGGGCTCCGACAGGGGGGCGTGGGGGGGAACCCCCCACTTTACTTAATAGAGATTGCACCGCGTTGTGGGGGTGTTGTGGGGGTTTGGGGGGTTGTAACCCCCCACATTTTACTGAAAACTTCACTTTTTCCCTGTTTTTAGGGAAAAAGTTAAGTTTACAGTAAAATGTGGGGGGTTACAACCCCCCAAACCCCCATAACGCTGGCGCGATCTCTATTAAGTAAACTGTGGGGGCTCCCCAACAAAAACCCCCGTCGGTGCGCGCCTCCGTCTTCCGCTCAGTTGTCGGCGCGCACCTTTGTCTTTTGTGGGATTGTCTATGAACCATAAAATATGGGGTAATTCTATAACTGCGCCTGCAGAGGGCGCCTGTTTTTTTTCTGTTGTATTTTTTTATACTACCTTATTATGAAGGAAAGCAGGTGAACTGGGTATATACATCTGTACGTTCTTAGGTGCAAGCACTTGCTCCATACAACTACCACTTATCATTTCTATAGTGCTGCTAGACATACACAGCACTGTACATTAGAACATTCAAGACACGATCCCTGCTCGGAAAAGCTTACAACCTAATCAAGAGACACACCTGACAAGTAGGGGAGAACTGAGTCATAGTAATAAATGTGTAACCTTTAGTATTTCATAAGTTATATCCCTAAATATGTGCCCTGCCCACACTCCAGATTGCACATAACAAGTATTATGCACATATGTGGACACATACTTGTAATCAGGCTACACTGATTCTGTAAACTCACACACACACACAAATTAATTTAATCATTGACTGTTAATTGGAGTTAACATTTATTGGCTTAAATTGACATTAAGTGATGTTAATTAGCTTCTGCTACTTTAGCGAGAAAATGGATACTCACTATTGGATGATAATTTGTGCAGTTACTGAGGAAATGTACCTGCAGTACCAACAGGTAAAGTTCTGCTCTTTCCAAAAATACTAGGACAAGGACTGAGTTACTAAGTAGCAGATTTTTGTTTTTAAATGGAGAAAATATTTCTTCACTCAGATTGCAATTAAACTCTTAAATCTGTTTCCAGAGAATGTGGTGAAAGCAGTTAGCTTAGCAGGGTTTAAAAAAGGTTTGGATAATTTCCTAAAAGTCCATAAGCCATTATTAAGATGGACTTGAGAAAATCCACTGCATATTCTTAGGATAAGCAACATAAAATCTGTTTTATTCCTTGGGATCCTACCAGGTACTTATGAACTTGGTTGGCCACCATTGGAAACAGGATACTGGCCTTGATGGACCTTTGCTCTGTTCCAATATGGCAACTTTTATATTCTTAGTACATAGTATACTTTGAAGCTATAAATAATTGGATACACATACTTTGCTGTACATACTGGAAGGGGCCATCCAAACACATTTCTAATCTAATCAAATCTTTGATTTTTTTAATACCGATTCATCCCAACAGGAGGGCTCGACTCGGTTAACAAAGTATTAATAAAATTATACAGGAGATTAGAACAGAAACTATCAGTGGCTTCCTCAGGAGGGAGCACTGACTGTTGGCTTTCTTTCCTGGGAAAACACTCCCTACCGGCTCTGCCGGAAGACAAAACTGACTGTGGCTACTGGATCAGAGCCGGTCGGGAGTGCTTTCCTAGGAAAGAAAGCCAAGAGCCAGCGCCCCCTCCTGAGAAAGCCGCTGATAGGGCAAAACTCGAGTCAAATCCAGGCAGTGGGACTTGATGAAGCCATGATGGTCCCAATATAACCCGTGTTTGTGAATGATGTTTCACAATATAAACGAGGCAGTGGGTCTGAGCACATGGACGTATTATAAGAGTCATTAACTGCTAGAGCATTATTTATTTATTTAGAAGAGTTCTGTGATAGTGATCAGCATATATTATATAGCACATATTTCACAGGTGGAGTCTAGACGGATCACGAGTAGCGCTCTCATTTAGGTTTCAATGCTTATATTAGCTCTACGGCTGACCTAAAGGCTTGTGTCTAAATTAAATGGCCCCTGTATTCAGCCGGCAGCAATCAGCGTTTTGCTGACTGCCGCCGGTGTTAAGCCTAGAAATTCAGTGTCAGGCCATGTTCAGGCACCGCTAACACATAGACGCTTAAGTAGGATATTCAGCACTTAACCAACTATAAGTTACAGCAAAAATATAGGACAGACTTTCATATGGTCCTATTTATGCAGCTACCTTGACTGGGTTTTTTCAATATGTTTAATGAAAGTGAAGCTGTAACATCTCACAGAAACAAATACATAACTCACTTAACAGTTAGAAGTTCATTTAGTCAAACAGAAACAAGATTTACCATTTTCATCCTTCCCCTTCCATTCTCCCCTTCCCCCCAATCTCCAACCTCTCACTCATATGCACTACTAAAATTCTAAAGCCTTGTGTCAGAAAAGATAGCATTACAAATGTAGCAGGTGGCTCCAGGCAACAGGCATTAAACAATTCCAAAATGATCAAGTTTATTATAAAAATTTGATTAATTGCCTATTCCAAGTTCTAGGCGATGTACATTAAATAAAAATACAAAATTATGGGAAACATATCTCACAAACATGAGTTAAGACAAGTTAAATCAACAAATACAAACAATCCTAGGCTAAATCTAAGTCTGTTAGGTATAATAACTTATACAAACAATATCAAAACAAAAGGGAAAATTATTTAAAAAATTACAATCGGTGTTTAAAGGAAAAACATTTAAGGTAAAAAACAAGAGGAAGGGAAACAAATGTAGATTATAATAAAATATATGGATAAAAAGAGTCAATAGCATTCCGTTTACTCATTAAATGCATCTTTAAAAAGAAAACTCTTAAGTTTGCTCTTAAATTTGTCCAAATTCTTTTCCTCTCTTATATATAGTGGAAGGGCATTCCACGATTGAGGAGCCGGGAGCCAATGTGCTTTTTTCAGTAATGGAGACACATGATCAAATTTTTTGGCTTTATAGATAATTTGAATAACTTGTAATTTTTTTTTTCCCGCCTACAGAATCCATATCCAAAATCATCTGGCGTTTAATGATGAATATCGGCACTTAACTATGCTGACGGCAGCCCCAGAATGCCGCAAAAATGGCTGGAAATAGGCACTAACCAGACCTTTTCAGAAGCACTAACCAGTTAAATGTTGCTTAGGGTTAACACATTTCTTCATTTAAAAAAGAGGGCACATGGTCCCGCCCCAAGCCCCGCCCCCACACGGACATTGTCTTTTCTTCCTCAAGCTCTTGGCTGCATCTGGAGGACCTCTGAGCTTGCACGGTTGTGACGCAATGATGTTGGAAATCCATCTGAGCACCCAGACAGTCCTCTAAAAAGAGGACATGTCTGGGCTTTTCCAGATATCTGATAACCCTACTGAATATGATCGTTTAGCCCCAAACAAGTGATTTAACTGGCCTAGAACTGTTTCTGGCAGGTTAAATCACTTTAAGTGTTATCTATCCAGCTATGCTAACATTCTATAATGGAAAGCAGATGCTTCCTTTTCTGTTTAGAACAGACCTTATAGACACCCTCTAGATGCCTAAATATTTAAATAATTACCCCCTTAGTGTCTGATTCTTTTGACCATGAACATAGCCTGGCAGAAAATCCTTATTACACTCACTGCTATTTATCATTTAAATCTTTAGAAGATGGTCCCTTCTACAGAGAGCTCACAGTCTCTTCCACTGACACTTTACAGTCTGGTCAAGACAAGAAACACGATTCAAAGACTTTAAACATAAAAATAGGAGTCTGTGACATCAATAAGAACATAAGAATAGCCTTACTGGGTCAGACCAATGGTCCATCAAGCCCATTAGCCCGTTCTCAGGGTGGCCAATCCAGGTCACTAGTACCTGGCCAAAACCCAAGGAGTAGTAATGTTCCATACAGAATCCCAAGGAATAGCAAGATTCTGGAATCTCAAAAAGTAGCAACATTCCATGCTTCTGATCCAGGGCAAGCAGAGGCTTCCCCCATGTCTCTCTCAATAACAGACTATGGACTTTTCCTCCAGGAACTTGTCCAAACCTTTCTTAAAACCAGCTACGCTATCCGCTCTTACCACAACCTCTGGCAATGTGTTCCAGAGCTTAACTATTCTCTGAGTGAAAAAACTATTGCTTGTTTAAATCCTTTGTACAAATTAAAATAATCCGCCAAGATGAATCCCTCGTGAATGTCTCGCACGCTTTCACATCTTATCCTCGTGCTCTTGTGTGTTAGTCAGATGTTACGTTTATAGAGCACCTTCCGGTATCGCAAGTACCTTTCATGTTTATCCAAATCCTGCCAAGAGAAGGAACCCAATCACTGGGTGACAATTTACATTGCAGTGTCGAATTGACACCAGTCAAAGGTAGGTCAGAAGGCCTTGATCCCTCAAGAAGACCAAACATGGCAAAGCCCCTCACCTGCCTGCAGCAGGGGCTTCTTACCATTTCTGTATCATTGACTTCCGTTCAGCAGGGGCACTAAATCCTTTCTCCATAGTTTCCATGGCCTGAAGGACTTGAAATCAAATCCTGACTTTTCAAGTTGGAACAGTGAGAGCGAGCTGCATCTCCAGGGCTTGGTCCTCTGCACAGGGCATGGGTCCTCCTGCTGATTCTGGCAGTTTCAGGAACCTGGAGAGAAAAACCAAGCCAACAAGGGACTAATTAGAGTTTGCAGCCGACTGTTTGCAATATTTCTGCTGCCCACAGTCCATCTGTAAGAGCGAACTTAGAGCTGTCTGCTGCTAATTGTTCCCAGCTCAGCCACCGACTGCCCAGGGCCCAGCCCTTTTCAGAACAGGGATCGTAGAGGTCTGCAAAAAGTATCTGCTTTTAATTCTGGGCTCAGATTAGAACGAGGCAAAAGTTCTTTCCAAACTATTCTCATTTTACTTTGGAAGACAGTGTAGGAGGCCTGGTGATGCTAGGAATAGGTACAAGTCTAGAAGATGCTTATTTATTTTTTCAAATATTAAATGTCGGCTCATTACTACTAGATGTGCATAGCGCTGTACACATTATGTGCAGGTACTTTTTCTGTCTCTAGGGGGCTGTTGTTGTACCCGGGGCAATGGAAGGTTAAGTGATTTGCCCAGGGTCTCAAGGAGGTTCAGCGGTTGAAGATGTTCGAAATGGCAATGAATCCCTTTGACAATGAAAACGAAAAGAGAAAATATTTGGCTTTCCGTTGTCCTTTTTTGAAATAATGTTTTAAAGATCCTTCCCCTCCAGCTAACTCACACCCACCCCCTTTCTCGGTCTCCTCCTTATTTGGCTTGAATGGTCAAGATGACTGGAACCATCAGTAGCCCAGAAGCAAAGGTGTCGTGATGAGCGCAATGAACTGTGTGTCACGGCCAGGGGATCCTGTCCTTGTTCTAGGAGGTCCACTTGAAAAGACAAATTACATGCACTTGAAAGGAGCAGATAAATTACAGTAGATGTATATGAACTGTGAAATTTAGTAGCACTTCTTATTCACTGGGATCCAAGCGATAAACTTTTAATCTAAAATACTGAGCAAAAAAGAGTCACAATTTAGCATGTCATCAGAATCTCCAGAAACTGACGGATCATTTACAGACATTTCACGGGAAACCGTTTGAAACGTCACAAGATCAAACCATGCGCTAAAAAAAAGTTGTCTTTATTTTTCTCTGAGAGGAGGAGAATGGGTGGGGCAGCATGAAGGAAAACTCTGGAAGGAGAGGGCATAGGATGAAGTTAAGAGGTGTAATCTAAGGCAGTGTTTTTCAACCGCTGTTCCGCGGCACACTAGTGTGCCGCGAGATGTTGCCTGGTGTGCCGTACGGTCAGGGCCGCCATCAGGGCAGTACCACCAGTCTAGGGAGAGGGGCGGTCCGCCCCACGTGGACAGGAGAGAGCTGGACGGGGGACCCGCGGAATTCAATACATCTCGAGCCGCGAGGCTCGTCTTCTGTTCCTGCCTGCCCTGCAGCTAACATATAGCCGATCGCAAGCGTTCCCCGATGTCAGCGCTGACGTCGGAGGGCGGGCTTAAGCAAAGCCTGCCCTCCGACGTCAGCGCTGACGTCGGAGAATACTTCCGTTCGGCTATTTGTGCGTGGCAGGGCAGACAGGAAGCAGAAGACAAGCCTCGCGGCTTGAGCTTCGTTTTGCTGAGAAAGTTGCAAAGATGGGCTGGGAGGCAAACACGGAACACAAAAGGGGGGAGGGAGTGCGTTTTGGACACAAGGCATGAATTTGGGAGAGAGGAAGGGAGGGAAAGAGATGCTGAGGTGGAGGAGGGAATGGGTTTTTGGACACAGAAGGCATGGACTTGGGAGAGAGGAAGGGAGGGAAAGAGATGCTGAGGTGGGGGAGGGAATGGGTTTTTGGACACAGAAGGCATGGACTTGGGAGAGAGGAAGGGAGGGAAAGAGATGCTGAGATGGGGGAGGGAATGCGTTTTGGACACAGAAGAAATGGACTTGGGAGAGAGGAAGGGAGGGAAAGAGATGCTGAGGTGGGGGAGGGAATGCGTTTTGGACACAGAAGAAATGGACTTGGGAGAGAGGAAGGGAGAGAAAGAGATGCTGAGGTGGGGGAGGGAATGAGTGTTTGGACACAGAAGGCATGGACTTTGGAGAGAGGAAGGGAGGGAAAGAGATGGTTGTGTACACGGGGAATAGAAGAAAGGAGAATTTTTGGTCATAGGGAGGGAGTGAGGTACAGATAGTGGCATACCAGGGTGGGGAGGGGGCGGTCTGCCCCACCCCGGGTTTACGTCCCAAGGGAGTGCACAGCTGGCCACCCTCCAGTGTTGTCCCTAGGCCGGCAAACTGCAGCTCTTTAGCCACTTGAGTGCCACCGCCGCCATCGGGAACAGGCTGGCGCCAAGTTCTCCCTGCTTTTCCCTGTGGGGCCGGCCAACTCTCGCCACTCGCGTCAATTCTGACGTCGGAGAGGACGTTCTGGGCCAGCCAATCGCTGCCTGGCTGGCCTAGAACGTCCTCTCCGACGTTAGAATTGACGACGGGTGGCGAGAGTTGGTCGGCCCCGCGGGGAAGAGAAGCAGGGAGAACTCGGTGCCGGCCTGTTCCCGATGGCGGCAGTGGCAGCCTATTCCCCAGTGGCGGTGGCAGCATTATAAAATACTTTCTTTGTGTTTATTTGATTCCTATTCAAGAGAATTACTTTATATATAGTCAATATAGGCACAGAGTTAAATTTTTTAACATTTTCTAATGGTGGTGTGCCTCGTGATTTTTTTCATGAAACAAGTGTGCCTTTGCCCAAAAAAGGTTGAAAAACACTGATCTAAGGTAATACATTTTTCAGAAAGGATGGTGGATACGTGGAATAGTCTCCCGGAAGAGGCGATGGAGACAAAGACTGTGTCTGAATTCAAGAAAGTGTGGGACAGGCAAATGGGATCTCTTAGGGAGAGCAGGAGATAGTGGATGCTGCGGATGGGCAGTCTGGATGGGCCATTTGGCCTTGATCTGCCATCATGTTTCTATACCCATACAGTTCTATGACATCACAATGCAGGTGTAAATTGCCGTGGCCTATAGGGAGAGGAGGAGATAGTGGATACTGTGGATTTGGTAGACTGGATGGGTCTTTTGGCCTTTATCTGCCATCATGTTTCTATAACCATACAGTTCTATGACATCACAATGCAGGTGTAAAGAGTCTTAGCCTATAGGAAGAGGAGATGCAAATGTTAAGAGCCTTAGCCAATAGGGAGAGGAGGAGATAGTGGATACTGTGGATTTGGCAGACTGGATGGGTCTTTTGGTCTTTATCTGCCATCACGCTTTTATGTTTCCATGTTGGGATAACTCAAGAAATTCTGTAAGATCTAAACTCAGGAGAATTTATAGTATCATAGTCCCTTTCCTGATTAATTAATGTAGACCCTTTAGGGAGGTAATAAAGATTTTTAATTTCCAAAGCCTCAAAAGTAAGTTGTACATCCTCCTTTACATGCACTTGAGAAAGTTCTAAGGGAGGCAAATATTGTGCAAGAAGGACATTTAGAAGTCTCAAATGAATGTGGCGTAGCCAGGGTGAGAGGCGCCTGGGACGGTGGTGCCCCTCCCCCACCCCCAATTCCCCCTGCCACACAACGAGCAACAACAACTTCAATGTGCTCCTCACCAACTCGTCTTCTCTCCGGCTGACATCACTGTCTTTACACGGCACCCGGAAGTGACGTCAGCTGGAGAGACGATGCGGTCGCGGGGCACGTTAAAGTTGTTTCTTATTTTGGTGAAGGGAAGGGGGGCATGCAAGAGGAGGCGGGGCGCAGAGGAGGAAGGGTGCCAGCACCCCCACCAACATGGCCCCCTTGGTAGACTGCCCCTCACCACGCCACTGCCGTGTAGTATTTTCCAGGGCTTCCATTTGCAAGTGAATTGCCAAACCCAAGCACTTTACTTTTTCTAAGACTGTTGTACAGATGGAGGAAACAGTAAAGGACACAAATTTGTTTCTCTGCCCTAAATACCTCCTGCCCCTAGAGGAGATCTGACTGGGGCACAGTCCATGAAGGAAACAAGGCACCTGCTACACAGTTCTATAAAGAAAGCAGGTGCCTTGTTTCCTTCATGGACTGTGCCCCAGTCAGATCTCCTCTAGGGGCAGGAGGTATTTAGGGCAGAGAAACAAATTTTTTCACTTTCACATGTAGGATCACTAAGCTCTCATGGCAGGAACCCCCTCGACAAAAAGGAAGCAGATGTGGCTCACCAGGTAAAAGCCCTGTGACACGCTTTACAGAATCAGGGCCTTAGTCCAGTGGTTTTTCCACTTTTTTTGTTCCATATTTTTCCGAAATAATTTAAAAAAGTGAAAAATCGCTGGACTAAGTGTTTAGCCCTTGATGGAGACAAACCCAACTTTGTTGGTTGGGTTGAGAACTTTTCATCAGCCGCTCATACATACCATCACATCTAGGAACCATATTATAGGATAGTACGTAGCTGGAATACTGCCTGAGTGCAAATTCACTTCATATATATGTCATCTACACGCGTTCTTGGTATGTAAACGTTGGCGTCCTTCTTATAGAATTACCCCCATGAGGCAAATGTATAACTGGGTGACAGAGTACAGGCGCCCAACAAACGCATCCCATGCTATACAAACAGTAAAACACGCAAGCGTTTCTTATCTAGCAGCATCAACGTGCCCATTTGTGTCAGATCTTTGGTTGGTGTATATGGGCCTATTTAAATGCCTCTGCCTCACCCAGGCAATTCCCCAGTGAATATCCCCACCCCCTCACATTTGCATATATACCTTATAGGATACTGCTAAGTATGCTGATAGCACATGCATTAGAGCATATTCATCAAATAAGTGCTAATATTCTAAACATTTAAGAGCTTAAATGGCATACAAATTTGAGCAACTTTCTATAGAACTAGGTGGTATTTGCTTTTCGCACTATTATTTCACGGCCCAATGATTTGCCTAGTTTAAACACACCCTGGTGTAACTCTAATGTTATTATGTAATGTGATGTCCTGAGTTTGATATGTATTCATGTCAACTTTCAATAAAACATACCAATGTAAAACTATGCTCATACAATTTCTCAGGGTGAAGTGAGCAGCGGGTTTGGTGTTTTTTTTTTTTTTTTTTTACAAACACTAATCTTAACACAGCAAACAAGTAACTTTACAGTGTCTGTCTTTAAACCTTGCAAAATGTATTTGCTGCATGGTTAATGGGTGGCTCTGGTGTAGGAAGTAATTTCCTTTAAGTAGTTTTCTTAGCTTTTCTGGTTTCATAAACATGTTTTTCCCCCCCAACTTCTTGATAATTGCATTTCAATGTTTAAAATTATCCCCTACATCAAAGCACTTGGTTTCCCTTTCTCTCTGTTTGTTATTCTGTGTGTTGCTCCTCTGAAAATTAGTCCATGCGTTTACTAAAGTTCCTGGCAAAGCTCTGATTATATTTTAAATGTGATTCATCCATTTGAAATGAACCTTATTCATCCTTGTTAATTCAATTTCAAGCTGTTTGCTAAACAAGATATTGGAAAATTTGAAATAAACACATTTTGCTATCAGCTTCACCTTAGCATAACTTAAAAGAATTTATAGGACGTTACATCGGGATGACAAGTAGAAAAGACATATGAATTATCTGGCAATGAGAAAAAAAAACATTTTGACACAGTGGCTAGCACAGAGACCGGTCTCTCTCTCCAGTAGCACAATGTCCTTTGTTAGTTTCAGGGATGAGGAGCCCTGTGGAGTGAGGAAGAATATTGTATGTTTGATCCTAGAGGGAGATTTTTCCCTGGTACCCCTTCATCAGATTAAAGGCTAGATCCCACATAGTTCGACCATGGCAAGGAAGCGCTGAATTCAGAGGAGAGGAAATGTGCAAAAAAAATCACTGTTCCTTCTGTTTCTTGCAAGACCTATGAATTAAGAACCTGTGAATTATCTCCCAGATTCTGTCAAGTTCACCCAGACTTGGGTCTAGAATGGATCCTAGATCCTAAAGGAAACTGAGGCGCTACAAATTAATTTAACTTAATTGGCAGTAACTAGGAGTTACATACAGATCTGCCCTTTGCATAACATGTGCAATAAATTTCACAGCATGCTGCTCCAAAGAGGGTGTGGCCAGGGGAGGTGTGTGGGCAGGTAAGGGGCTTCCCACATTGAGCACCTATTGCCATCAGCTTAAGCATTTACACCAGCTTTTGTCAGGTACGAAACGTGTTCTAAGCTCAAGTTCTTTAAAGGCGCTCCACACAGAGAACTCTATGAAATACCAAGTTAGTGTGGATCATCCCAGAGCTTAACTTCAGGTGCCATTTATTGGATCCAGCCCTATGTGCAAAAAGGATAAAAGAGGGATGACATTTGAGGGAATCACAGCTGCGTCCATCTTATCTGTTATTTCTTTGTTTACTGGTCAAAGGAAGCAAAAGCTTATAGCAATAAAGAAAGAATACCCAATCCCTCTTGGTTACTTCACTTGTTGGCAGCCATGGAACTGTCTTCTCCAAAATATCCTGGCAGAGAGAGCCGTAACCTGAAGTTTGTGCTTGGACATGATGAGAGTTCAAAGTGCTGGCCCAGATGAGGAACAGGAACCGGGTTTTCTCACCTAGAAGAGGGTTCTTGAAGTGTAGACATTAATGTAGTGAAAGGCTCTCACATCCTCCACTCTTAGAATTAAACATGATCCGTTAGATGTGAGCCGTTGTGTTGGTCAGGTAGAGCAAAATGGTATAAAAACTCCATCCTAGGTGATTATTGTTTGAGAGATAAAAACTCCATCAACATGATATGGCCTTTCACCAGCCATGGGATGCCAGTATCCGCGGTCATGGCAGTACATTTTCTAAAATTACTTGGTCTACCTAATACGCAACAACAACCATCGGATTAGCTCTCTTACCTGATCCTCTCCTAAAGACCGCAGATATGACATTGAGGGCCATTTTCAAAAAGGACGTCTAGGTCTATTTTTTGCATTTCCCAGAAGACGTTCAACTTCAGAAGCTAAGAAAGTCCATTTTCGAAAGGCGAACCGCTAGACATCCAAAATAATTTTTTTGAAAATCGCCTACTTGGACATCTTGGCCGACAGGACATACAAAGGATGTTCAACCTTAGGATGCCTAACTTTATACCCCATTTTTGACCACAGAAATGTCCAAGTTCAAAAAGTCCAAACTCAGACCATTTGCACATGGGAGGGGCCAACATTGTAACGGACTGACCTCATAGACATCCAAACAGAGCAGTGGGACACCTTAGAGCAGTGGTCTCAAACTCAAACCCTTTGCGGGGCCACATTTTGGATTTGTAGGTAATTGAAGGGCCGCAGAAAAAATAGTTAATGCCTTATTAAAGAAATGACAATTTTGCATGAGGTAAAAAGAGTTTTACCTTATGCAAAATTGTCATTTCTTTAATAAGACATTAACTATTTTTTCTGTGGCCCTCCAAGTACTCTATTTTTTCTGCAGCCCTCACATTTAAAGTTTAATATCTTTTCTTTCTCAAAACTGACACATTTCAATCACTATATTGAAAATAAAATCATTTTCCCTACCTTTGTTGTCTGGTGACTTTATTTTTCTGTGCTTTCAACTATGTTTCCAGGGCCTTCTTGTCCTTTGACTGTTTTTCTCTCCGTCTTCACTTTCTGCCTTGCATCCATCTTTGGCATTCACTTAATGTTCAATTTTTCTGCTTTCTTTTCAAAATCTACGTTTCCATGTCTTACCTTCCCTTCCTATCTCTCTCTTCTTCCATCCTATTTCCATGGTCTGGCATCTCTTTCCTTCCTTTCTCTCCCTCCCTCCCTCCTTCCTTCCTTTCCCCTGGTCTGGCATCTGTCTCCTTCCCTTTCCCCATGCCCTGGCATCTCTCCCTCCCCCCCATGGCCTGGTATCTCCTTTCCTTCCCTCCCTCCCATGAACTTGGCTTCTCTTGTTCCTCTCCTCTCCCTTGTCTTCCTTCTCCTTCCTTCCCTCTCTTTCCCCAATTCGGTGCAGCAGCAACAGAAGCAGCATTTCCCTTCTTCTTTCCTGTGTAGCTGAAGCATTTCTCTTCCCCTTGCCCTCCCTCTCCCTTTCCCTGTACAGCAGCAGCAGCAGCATTTCCCTAGGGTCCCCCTTTCCTATGCAGCAGAAGCATTTCTCTTTCCCCTCCCCTTCCGTTCTCTTCCTTGTGGAGCAGCAGCGTGTCTGGCCGGCTCAGTCGATCGTTCCGTTCAAAGCCGTGGGTAGCGGCTCCTCGCGAAATCCGTGCCTGCGTCTGAAGCCTCTCTGATGTTGTGATGTCAGAGAGGCTTCCGATGCAGGAGTGGATAGTGCGAGGAGCCGCCAACCCGCGGCTTTGAACGGAACAATCGACTGAGACGGCCAGACACGCTGCTGCTCCACAAGGAAGGGAAGGGGGAAGAGAAATGCTGTTTTGATCGCGTCCAGACTGCGGGCCGCAAAATAGCACCTTGAGAGCCGCATGCGGCCCGTGGGCCGCGTGTTTGAGACCGCTGCCTTAGAGGGTACTGCTGGGAACTTCACATGAAGGGTGCCAAATATACATCTCATCATATGCCCCTTATAATTTATGGTAAGCCCCCCTAAAACCTAGTATACCCACCTGTCTATTACCCCAATAGCCCTTATAGCTGCAGTTGGCATCTATATGGCCGTAGAGTAGGGTTTTGGTGGGCTAACATTTTCCACCATGAATGTAGTGGTTAGAGTAGCTTATAGGCCTGGCTCCTCCTCTCTATGGTTCACTAGCCCACCCCCCAGGCTACTTAAGACATCTGTGTGATGTTCTACTAGGCTTTCCCATACCAAGTGCTGCTTTCTAGAGACAGGTATGTACTGTTTCATTCAGGTCCTTGTGGGATGGGAGGGGGTTAGTGACCACTGGGGGAGTGGATATCTAGTAATTTTGGGTACCTTTGTGGCACTTAGACGCTTCTAAAAACAGGTCTAGCCCAAAATGTCTAAGTTCCGTCTAGGATATCCTGGGAAAGGTTCAGTTATTGCCACAAGATGTCCAAATCTGACCCACCCAAGCCCACCCACAAGCTTCAAAAATCAGCCCTTGGGTGCCCCAGCGATTAGGACATCCAAATGCCACTTACGATGGTTTTTGGGCATCTTTATTTTTTGATTGTGAGCCCTTTAGTATACCTGGCCCACAACCTACTTGATTTTCTCTCTCTCTGGTTTTGGTTTCTAGCACTAGGTTTAATTAATCCAGCAGTAATTGATACCATGAAACAAAATTATTTTTAGGCTTGATTCCTACTGTCTGCAGGCATAGTCATTTTCAAGCGCTCTGTTATTTTTAAATTCAATTCATTATGCTATTCTAATTCAATAGAAAAGCTGGCCTATTTAATTATAAACTGGAAGTTCACTAAAGAGTTCCCGTTCTACAACAGCTGGGCTTCCCGGTGTCCAAGTACTCATGTCTCCTATGTTCTTTGATCATAGGTGTAATACAGTGCCACCAGAGTGCGAGAAGCCCTGGGAAATTGTAATAGTGCCGTGTGGAATTCAAGGCAAAAGTCTTCTCCCCATGTTAATTGCAGTAAATAAGAGAAAGAGAGATAGAGGCTAGACGCGGCAACTGTGCTAGCACTGGTCCAGCTGCCCAAGAATGGCAGTTACAGACCTTGCAAGTTTTCAAGAGAAACGCCTGAACCGAGCAAGCTCAGAGCGAAAGGGGAGAAAATTCTTGAGGAATGATACCAGACAGAGCAAGTCACCTGGGTCCAGCTCAAAGAACAAGGCGCATGTGATGATCTGCCTGTTGCTGGTAGAGTTTTGTGAGAGGTTTGCTTTCTTCGGGATTGTCTGTAATACCATTCTCTTTTGCACCATTAAGCTTGGATACCAAAACCACCAGGCTGCCACGGTGAACCTGTGCTTCATCGGAGCTTCCACCTTGATGCCTGTGTTCGTGGGATGGTTTGCTGAATCTTGTATGGGAAGGATCAAGGTGGTGTACATCTGCATTTTTCTTCATTTCATAGGTAGGTGCTACATCAGTAGTTCATTTAATGTGTTTGCAAGGAGTGGTTGCTACAACTTTAAACACCAGGTATAGAAACATAGAAAGTGACGGCAGATAAGGGCCAAGGCCCATCCAGTCTGCCCACACCAATGACTCTCCCTTACCTCTCTCTGTGAAGAGATCCCACGTGTTGATCCCATTTAGTCTTAAAATCAGGCACGCTGCTGGCCTCAATTACCTGTATCGGAAGACCGTTCCATCGATCCACCACCCTCTCGGTGAAGAAGTATTTCCTGGTGTCGCTATGCAATTTCCCTCCCCTGATTTTCCACGGATGCCCTCGTGTTGTCGTGGGTTCCTTGAAAAAGAAGATATCCTCCCCCACCTCGATAGGGCACGTGAGGTATTTGAACGTCTCGATCATCTCTCCCCTCTCCCTGCATTCCTCTAGTGTGTAGAGCTGCAATTTATTCAGCCGTTCCTCATACGGGAGATCTCTGAGTCCTGAGACCATCCGGGTGGCCATTCACTGGACCGACTCAAGTCTCAGCACATTTTTGCGGTAATGTGGCCTCCAGAATTGTACACAGTATTCCAGATGGGGTCTCACCATGGACCTATATAATGGCATTATGACTTCGGGCTTACGACTAACAAAACTCCTGCGTATGCTGGAATAGTCTTCCACTGCATGTGATCGAGGCCAGCAGCGTGCCTGATTTTAAGGCCAAATGGGATCGTCACATGGGATCTATTCACAGGGCGAAGGTAGGGGAGGGACATTAGGGTGGGCAGACTAGATGGGCCGTGGCCCTTATCTGCCGTCAATTTCTATGTTTCTATGCAACCTATGATTTGTCTGGCCTTAGATGAAGCTTTCTCCACTTGATTAGCAGTATTCATGTCCTCGCTGATGATCACCCCTAAGTCTCGTTCCGCTACAGTTCTCTCTAGGATCTCACCATTAAGAGTGTAAGTCTTGCATGGATTTTTGTTGCCAAGGTGCATGACCTTGCATTTTTTGGCATTGAAACTTAGTTGCCAGGTCCTGGACCAATGCCCCAGTAGGAGAAGGTCGTGCGTCATACTGTCGGTCATTGATTTAATGTCAGGCCCTGTTGTGCTCTTGCCTACTATAATGCTACTAGTTTGGCGTCATCGGTGAATAACATTAATTTACCTTGAAGCCCCTCAGCCAAGTCCCTTATGAACATGTTGAATAAGATCGGGCCCAAGACTGAGCCCTGCGGTACTCCACTGATCACCTCTGTCGTTTCGGAGAGGGTGCCATTCACCACCACCCTCTGAAGTCTACCTCCAAGCTAGTCCCCCACCCATGTAGATATCAAGTGACATATATTAGGCATGTGACACATGCATTGGCCTGATCAAACACACTCATGCACTAATGTCCCTCCTCTCATGCATTCGGGAAGCATAATGGATATAGAGTGAAGGTACAGCCAGCCTAATATGTATTACTTGGTATCTATGCTGTTAAAGAATATAACCAGGATGGAGGCATTTTCTTACCAATTTCCGCTCTGTGAGCTTTTGGCTTACAGTCTTCTCCTTCCCTTCCTCCCTCCGCTAGAGTCCCATTTCCACTATGGTGGGTTGGAGGGGAGGACAGGAATGTACTCTTCATTTTGGCAAGATTTTCCTTGGCCCGCAGTAAGCATGACATCAAGAACAGTAAGCCCAACGAGTCAGAGAGGCTAAGATCAAAGCCACAATGAACACAAAAAACCAAAGATATCGTTTCAACACTTTGGGGGACAGTTTACTTCTACACCCTGTTACTGCCTCTGATTACAATAGACCATTTCCATTTTCTCCCACCTTGTAGAAGATGCCAGAATGTCCAGCTGGTCACATATAGGTCTACCTGCCTATTGCTGAGGTCAGACAAGAGTCATTATCCCATTGATTAAGGTCATTGCAGTGTCAACCAGAGCATGTCTCTCACTGCCAGATTCTGCCTTAATTCAATATGCATGCACTGAGCCTCTAATATATGTAAATTATCTCATGCATATCCTGACAATCTGACTGGTGGTGATGAACCTGGAACAGGTTTGGGAAATCCTGGCTTCTGTGGTCAATGGTGCCCCCGATCACATAAAATAAGTGATTTTTTTACAAAATATTCATAGCTCTTATATAGATAAGCTTTGTCCAAAGTTATCCAATTAAAAAGAAATGTGACAAGGTGTTTCAAGTGGTTATATTCAACTGCTAAACAAATAATTTATCTATCCAAGTGGTGCTGTAGATATAGCAGGTAAAAAGTTAAACAGATATCATATCTCTCTCTTAGCCATTTAACTGTATCCATGGATTTGAATGCTGCTGCAAATCCGCATAAAGTTAAATGGATATGCTATAATGCACATTTTTTCTCATCACCATTCACACCAAAGGGCATCATAATACCCAGAGAATCACAATCATCCATCTAACAACCACACATCACATTTTACCCACACCAGTCGTGGGAAATAATAATAACTTTATTCTTTTATACCGCCATAACGAAAAGTTCTAGGCGGTTTACACTAAAAAGAGCTGGACAATCAGCGAAATGCAATAATACAGTAAAAAAAATGCAAATATTTGTAAAATAGAATTTCAATAATAAAACTCACCAAGTAATAAACTTATCGAACAAAGTGATCTTAATTAATTTCCGAAAACTGCAATAGGATAACACAGCTTGCTGAATACATTTACCTAACCAAGATTGTTGCCTACCGGCTTGAAATACTAGGGTCCTATCCATTAATTTTTGGATAAGCAAATAAGCAGAAGTTTCTAGTTTCTCTTGATGGTCTATGCAACACAAAATGAGGAAAAAGGTAAGCTGGAGACAATCCCGATATCAGCTTAAAGCAGATACCGGAAAATTTGAATAATACTCTTGCCTACAAAGACAGCCAATGAAGTAAACGATAATATGGACTAATATGGTCATTCTTTTTTAAACCAGAAATCAGGTATTCTGAATTATCCTTAATTTCCTTAGAATTTTTTGGGTGCTCCTAAATAGATGATGTTACAATAGTCTAAAATAGATAAAACTAATGCTTGCACCAATAGTCTGAACGATAAAGGATCAAAATATTTTTTTATGGTTCTTAATTTCCACAATGTAAAAAAGCATTTTTGTACCACTAAGTTCATGTGTTCTGCTAGTGTTAAATGTCAGTCTACTGTGACTCCCTGAATTTTGATAGATTTAATAATCGGGTAGTCTTGACCATTAAGATGTAGCAATGAGTTTGTTATTTTGTCGTTGGGACTAGCCAAGAAGAGTTTGGTCTTTTCCATATTAAGTTTCAGTTTGAAATTAATTGTCCACTGTTCTATCTGAGTCATAATAGAAGATATCTGGTTTAAAATTTCAGTGGTAAAATTATTTAGAGGGATTAAAATAGAAATGTCATCTGCATATATATAAAATTTTACATTTAAACTCTGTAATAAATGTCCTAAAGGGGAAATGTAGATGTTGAATACGGTAGGCGATAGCGGAGAACCTTGGGGCACACCAGATGGGTTGCTCCATGAATGAGAATAGTTACCGTCACAAATCACTTGACAAGATCTTTTCTTCAAAAAACCTTGAAACCAGTTCCAGACCCTTCCTGAACAACTCAACAATGCATGCATTTGAGAGTCATGAAGGAATTCACGCTATTTTCAACCATTTCTGCTTGTTCTCTCCCTTTGCAGGCACTGCCATGCTCCCGGTCGTTGCCTTCCCTTTTGAAGACTTTTATCTGGACACACACCACGCTGCTCACACCCTGGCTAAGAGAGAACAGAACCTGCTCTTCTACATAGGTTTACTGGCTACTTCTCTTGGCACGGGAGGCATAAGGGCTATCATTTGTCCACTGGGTGCTTACAGCCTTCAGGATCGTGGGCAGAAGGAATTACTATCCTTTTTCAACTGGTTTGTACCTTCTTTGTTGCCATTGTGGACGATTTTAATGAGTGAACTATAGTGCAACTGACCTTGAGGTCTTTGCTTTGAAAGAGGATTCCTGGCAGCTTCCTTTCTATCCAAGAAAAGGAATACACATGTCCCCTGCTTCCACAAAGGGTGGGGGTGAGTAGAGGTGCAAGATTTAGTAACCTATCATAAAATAATTTCTTTCTGAAGCAGAAACACCAACACCAAGGAACCCTTTTCAAGGTACCGTATATACTCGATAAATCAATCCGATTATAAACCGAAGCAACCCTTTCCCCCCCAAAAAAATGGAATATAAACTAGAAAATAAACTGGGAGGTTTATATTCAATTGCCCTGACTTGCACCCAGCCCTTTTTCCCCCCCTCCTTCCTTCCTTCCTTCCTTTTCTCCTCTCCCTTCCTCCTTCTCTCCCTCCTTCCATTCTTGCCCAGCTCTGCACCCAAACTTTGACACCCACTGCAGGCCTCCCTTAAGCCCTGGTGGTCCAGCAGTGAGCTGGAACAAGAGCAATCCATCCTACATCCTGTCCCGGCCAACTGTTAACCACCCTGCTTCCCAGGCCCCTTTCTAACATACTTTTTGAATTCTGGTGGTCTAGCAGTGAAGTGCGGCAGGAGCGATTTTTTTTCGCTCCTGCCCCATGTGGAGCCGCAATCAGACATGGCTGCGCAAGTTACTGGGACAGACTCACAAGTTCTCACAGTCTCACGAGACTGCCCTGGGAACTTGCACTGCCATTTCTGATCACAGTTCCACACGAGGCAGGAGCGAAGAAAACTTACTCCTCCCCGCTTCACTGCTAGACTACCAGGGTTCGAAAAGACTGTTGGAGAAGGGTCCAGGAGGTGGGAGGGAACTGGGGTGGTTAACAGTTGGCCGGGACAGGATGCGGGAAGGATCGCTCCTGTCCCGGCTCACTGCTGGACCACCAGGGTTTAACGCAGGCCTGCAGGAGGCCTGTAACGGGTACGGGTGGGGGATGGGGGAGCGCTCAGACATGAGGACCTGAATATAAACCAAGACCCCCATTTTGGGGCCCAAAAATCTTGCTAACAATTCTGTTGGTCTGCTCCCATAAAGCATGCAAACACACTACTATCCAGTCAACTAAACCAGCAGCCCAGCATCAACAGGGAAAACTCTATTTTTCCAGAATTTTGACTGTATACAAACAATTCACTTACTGCATACAGAAGCTCCCCAGGGCAAGAGTCTTTGAACTGGGTGTTAAACAGATGCAGACAGGCTGTCAATATTGCAGAGAGATGGATCTACAGTGTCTGAAGGATGGGCCCTAACTTATTGCAGAGGTCCACTGAGTTGAAACCCAAAATTGACGAAGCTGGGTAGTTACGTGAAAAAGGGAAATTCGGTTGGGCTTAAATACATATGGAGGGGCATTTCTGGTAGGATGTTGCACACACGACATGCAAAGTCGGGGACAAAGAAACGCTCATTTTCGAATCCGGCGAAACAGCTAAACCTCCAAAAATCTTTTTTGAAAAATCGCCTATTTAGACATCATGGCCAACAGGACATCCAACCCTTAGGACACCTTACGTTACACCCCCATTTTCGACCACAGAAACTTCCCAATTGCAAAACATCCAAATTCAGGCCGTTTGGATGTGGGAGGGGCCAACATTTGAATGGATTGGCCACACAGACATCTCAACAGAGCAGCGGGGTTCATTCATCTCTCTTTAACATTATCAGAATCCAAGTTTGCTGCATTTTGCAACTAAGACAAAGTCCAAAAGAGCTGTTTGATCCTAGTATCATCTGTGCAGTCTAAAAATATCTTAACTTTACTCTAATTCATAGGCCTGACACTGTACAATAGTCTGCTATAATGCTTTAACAGGATTAGTGTAAAGAACTCATTTATCTAGAATGTGCTGATTTTAAGTTCACATCCTTTCAACTCCTCATACCAAATACTGTACTTTATCCCCAGATCCTCAGAAGTACCACCTAGGACTCAACTGTTTTCATTGTCCCCGGATTTACGTACTACTTCCTCATTGGATCTTACTTCTTGATTGAAGTGATACCAATTAATAAGTTTTAAATTTTAAACACCATTTCAGCGCATTTATAAGTTAGAAGTACTTAGCTTTAAATGTGGTCTTCCTTTCAGGGATATTGCAGCCAACATGTTTCACATGAAAGTTTTTTCAAGGCTAATCATCCCTTTATAAGCTTTGTGACACTGTAACAGACCACTGAATCTATTTCCACTGAATCTATTTCTTTCAGGTGAAACATGTTGGCTGCAATATCCCTGAAAGGAAGACCACATTTATAGCTAAGTACTTCTAACTTCTTTTATCCCAGGACAAGCAGGCAGATATTCTTAACGTATGGGTGACGTCACCGACGGAGCCCCGGTACGGACCTTTTTAACTAGAAAGTTCTAGTTGGCCGCACCGCGCATGCGCGAGTGCCTTCCCGCCCGACGGAGGAGTGCGTGGTCTCCAGTTTCTTCGTTTCCGCGGAGCGAAGAAGACGCATGTGATATTCAACGGCTGTTGAACACTCCTTTTTTGCCTTCCCGCTCGCGTTATTCTGATTTTTTCTGCTTTTTTCCTTCGGGTTTTTCTTTTCTGTCTAATTTACAAAAAAAAAAAAAAAAAAAAACTTTATTTTTTCCTTTATTTTTCAACAGGCCCCGGCGGGGCCTGTTGCCATCATACAAGCCTCCGGCTTTGATTTCGCTGAGGCCGTATTCCCCTTCATGCCCCCTCAGCCGGGTTTTAAGAAGTGCCAGCGGTGTGCACGCCCGATTTCCCTTTCGGACCCACACAACTGGTGCCTACAGTGCTTGGGTCCGGAACATCGGGCTGACACCTGCACCCGCTGCGCGACTCTTCAAAAACGCACACTTAAAAATAGACAAATTCAGCAGAATCTCCTCTTCGGCACCGGTTCTGCTATGGATCCGACCCCGACGTCGACGGCACCGCCGAAATCGGCACCGTCAACATCGACACCACCTGATCCTTCTGCGGGGTCGATGGCGCCAGGTAAGCCAGCTAAGAAGCCTTCCACTTCCCTCGAGCGCCCTCCAGCCACGGCGGTGACACCGGTCCTTCCGACGTCCCGCAAGTCCCGTAAGCGCTCCGCTCCGATAACGGTGAGTGCCTCTTCATCGGCCTCCTCATCACCGGAGCGTAGAGCGGCACCTATGGTACCGAAGAAAAGTAAAACGGTACCGGTGCCCCCATTGGAGGACCGTATCTCGGCCATCCTCCAAACTAAATTACAGGAGCAACTCGAGCACCAGCTTCAGGAACTGCTCCCAACCCTGCTGGCACCGCTCCTTCCGGTACCGGTCCGGCCCGAGCCTCGCACCACTACGCCAGTGGCCACCCCCTCGGTACTGATGAATACTTCGATGCCGGTCTTATCGGCACAGCCTACATTACAGACCTGCACAGCGGAGGACCCATCCCGAACCCAAGATCGACATCGATCGTCTCGGGACCGGGATCGACACCACTCCTCCCGGGACAGAGATCGGCACCGGTCTTCATCCCCCGGCACCGTATCCATGAGATCTGGCAAGTCCCTTTCTAAAACCCGCCATGCTGAGCCGGCCATCAGGGACCCTGACTTATGGGAGCAATCCCCCCTCGGTACCGAGGAGGATGCCTCTTCCACTGATGAGGAACCCTCCATGGCTGAATCCACCTCCAAGCCCGAGCAGTCCTCATTTACAAAATTCCTTCGGGAGATGTCTGGGGCTCTTTCCATCCCACTCGAGTCCGACTCCAAGAAGTCCCAGGCCTTTCTAGAAGCCTTGGACTTCGACCAACCCCCCAAGGAATTTCTCAAACTCCCCGTCCATGATATTCTGCGGGAGACGTTTTATAAAAACTTGGAGAACCCCCTTACTGTTCCAGGTGCCCCTAAGAAACTGGACAGTTTATACAGGGTCATCCCTATCCCGGGATTTGATAAACCCCAGTTGCCACATGAGAGCCTCCTAGTAGAATCCACTCTCAAGAAATCTCATGGTTCCAGTGTCTATGCCTCCACCCCTCCTGGCAGAGAGGGTAAAACAATGGATAAATTTGGAAAGCGCCTATACCAGAATGCCATGCTGGCTAGCAGAGCCAACAATTATTCATTTCATTTTTCTTTTTATATGAAATATCTGGTACAACAACTTTCTGCTCTGCAAAAGTACATCCCTGAACGCAAGGTCCCTTTTTTTCAGCAACAAATTTCCACCCTCCTTCAGCTCAGGAAGTTCATGGTACGCTCAATCTATGACTCCTTCGAGCTCTCCTCCCGTGCCTCTGCTCTGGCAATTGCTATGCGACGCCTTGCCTGGCTGAGAGTATCTGACCTGGATGTCAACCACCAAGACCGCCTTGCCAACGCGCCCTGTCTTGGTGATGAACTTTTTGGGGAGTCTCTAGATACCACCACACAAAAACTTTCGGCTCATGAGACCAGATGGGACACCCTCATTAAGCCCAAAAAGAAGACTCCGCCGACACGACCATACAGACCTCAGTCTTCTTACCAACGTCGCTTTTCTGCTAGGCCGCTGAATCCTCCTCAACAGCAATCTCGTCGGCCTCGCCAACAACAACAACAACACTCTCAGGCTCGCTCGCAATCTCACCAGACAGCTAAGCCTCTCCCTCAAACTAAGCCTCCTCAGCCCTTTTGACTCCTTTCTCCAGGGCATAGCCAGTCTCCAACCCTCGCTGCCTCTGCCTCAACCTATCGGGGGCCGCCTCACCATCTTTCTACGACGCTGGGAGGCCATCACATCAGACCTGTGGGTTCTAAACATCATCCGTCACGGATACTCACTAAGGTTTCAGACTCTTCCTCCAGACCACCCTCCCGTAGAGTCTGCTTCTCACTCCTCCCAAACTCCTCTCCTCCTCAGGGAGGTCCAATCCCTCCTCCTTCTCAATGCCATCGAAGAAGTTCCACCAGACCAAAGAGGTCAGGGATTTTACTCCCGCTACTTCTTGGTACCCAAGAAAACAGGAGATCTTCGTCCTATCCTCGACCTCAGGAACCTCAACAAGTGTTTGGTCAAGGAAAAGTTCAGGATGCTCTCACTTGCCACACTTTATCCTCTTCTGTCTCAACACGACTGGCTATGTTCCCTGGACCTCAAGGAGGCCTACACTCACATCCCAATCCATCAGGCTTCACGTCGCTACCTCCGATTCCAGATACTCAATCACCACTATCAGTACAAAGTGCTTCCCTTTGGTCTCGCATCTTCGCCCAGGGTGTTCACCAAGTGCCTGATTGTGGTAGCGGCCTGTCTCAGGTCCCACAACCTACAAGTGTTCCCCTACTTGGACGATTGGTTGGTGAAAGCAACGACCGCTCCACTTGTGCTGCAATCCACTCACCACACCATCTCTTTCCTCCATCTCTTGGGGTTCGAGATCAATTATCCCAAGTCGCATCTGCTTCCCACGCAGCGCCTTCAGTTCATCGGAGCACTTCTCGATACCAACTCCATGAGAGCGTTCCTTCCTGCCGACCGGCACCGGACACTGCTTCACCTCTGTCGACAGGTGCTCCTCCAACCATCCATCCCTGCTCGCCAGATGATGATTCTTCTGGGTCACATGGCCTCGACAGTCCATGTGGTTCCTCTGGCGCGACTCCATTTGAGGATACCGCAATGGACCCTCGCCAACCAATGGTCGCAGACCAGGGATCCTCTTTCTCATCCCATCTCTGTGACATCGTCTCTTCAGCACTCTCTTCAATGGTGGTTGAACTCCTCAAATCTTTCCAGGGGCCTCCTTCTTCATCCGCCCCCTCATTCCATGATCATCACCACAGATGCCTCCCCCTATGCATGGGGAGCTCACATAGGGGATCTACGCACCCAGGGACTCTGGACCCCTCAGGAGCGTCAACATCACATCAATTTCCTGGAACTCAGAGCCATGTTTTATGCTCTCAAGGCCTTCCAGCACCTTCTCTATCCTCAGGTTCTTCTCCTGTGCACGGACAACCAAGTCGCCATGTACTACATCAACAAGCAAGGCGGCACCGGATCTCGTCTCCTTTGTCAGGAGGCCCTCCGAATTTGGACCTGGGCCACAGCCCACAATCTTTTTCTCAAAGCGGTCTATATCCAGGGCGAACAGAACTCCCTGGCCGACCAGCTCAGCCGCATCCTTCAACCTCACGAGTGGACCCTGGATCCTCCCACTCTCCACTCCATCTTTGCTCGATGGGGCACTCCACAGGTGGACCTCTTTGCAGCTCCTCACAACCATCAGCTGCCCCAGTTCTGCTCCAGACTCTTCTCTCCACATCGTCTGGCCCCGGATGCATTCCTACTCGACTGGACGGATCGGTTCCTCTATGCCTTCCCTCCACTTCCTCTGATGTTGCGGACCCTGTTCAAGCTCCGCAAGGACAGGGCCACCATGATTCTCATCGCCCCTCGGTGGCCCAGACAACATTGGTTCTCCCTCCTGCTTCAACTCAGCTCCAGGGAGCCCATTCCTCTTCCTGTATTTCCTTCTCTGCTTACGCAGCAACATCAGTCTCTGCTACATCCCAATCTGTCTTCCCTCCACCTGACAGCTTGGTTTCTCTCGGGCTGACCTCTCCAGAAAACCTGTCTCAGCCAGTCCGTCGCATTTTGGATGCCTCCAGGAAACCCTCCACACTCCAATGTTACCATCAGAAGTGGACCCGGTTCTCCGCTTGGTGTCTCCTTCATCACCACAATCCCACCTCTCTGGCGGTGGAAACTGTACTGGACTATTTGCTCTCTCTCTCCGACGCTGGCCTCAAGTCGACCTCAATCAGAGTCCACCTCAGTGCCATCACTGCGTTTCATGAGCCTATCCTTGGAAAACCCCTCACGGCTCATCCTCTTGTTTCCCGGTTCATGAGAGGCCTCTTCAATATCAAACCACCTCTTCAGCCTCCCCCAGTCGTCTGGGACCTCAATGTGGTTTTGTCAGCCCTCATGAAACCTCCTTTTGAGCCTCTGGCTACTACCTCGCTCAAACTTCTCACATGGAAGGTGCTTTTCCTCATTGCCATCACCTCTGCCAGGAGGGTTAGCGAGCTACATGCACTGGTCGCCGATCCACCGTTCACTGTTTTTCACCACGACAAGGTGGTTCTGCGTACCCATCCTAAATTCCTTCCTAAGGTGGTTTCAGCCTTTCACCTCAACCAGTCCATCGTGCTGCCTGTTTTCTTCCCTAAACCCCATTCTCATCCTGGGGAACAGGCTCTTCACACGCTGGATTGTAAGCGTGCCCTGGCGTACTACCTTGACCGTACCAGGGCTCACCGCTCCTCTCCTCAACTTTTTCTGACCTTCGATCCTAATCGTCTGGGTCACCCTGTATCTAAACGAACGCTGTCCAATTGGCTTGCTGCCTGTATTGCGTTCTGTTATGCTCGGGCCGGCCTGTCACTGGAAGGACCTGTCACGGCCCACAGGGTCAGAGCTATGGCTGCTTCTGTGGCTTTCCTCCGTTCCACTCCTATTGAGGAAATCTGCAAGGCGGCCACTTGGTCTTCAGTTCACACATTCACTACTCACTACTGTCTGGATGCCTTCTCCAGACGGGATGGACACTTTGGTCAATCTGTGTTACAAAATTTATTTTCCTAATGGCCAACCATCCCTCCTCCCTCTCTGTTAGCTTAGAGGTCACCCATACGTTAAGAATATGCTGCCTGCTTGTCCTGGGATAAAGCACAGTTACTTACCGTAACAGGTGTTATCCAGGGACAGCAGGCAGATATTCTTACGACCCACCCACCTCCCCGGGTTGGCTTCTTAGCTGGCTTATCCTAACTGGAGACCACGCACTCCTCCGTCGGGCGGGAAGGCACTCGCGCATGCGCGGTGCGGCCAACTAGAACTTTCTAGTTAAAAAGGTCCGTACCGGGGCTCCGTCGGTGACGTCACCCATACGTTAAGAATATCTGCCTGCTGTCCCTGGATAACACCTGTTACGGTAAGTAACTGTGCTTTCTGTACACTTTGTGTTTCATTTCATATCATTGAAACAAAAAGTGTAAAAAAAAAAAGTGTGGAATAACTTGTAAGTTTCGTGGCTCCATGTCATTCCCTTCTTGGTTGGGCTGAGAACTTTTCAGCGGCCCCTCGTATTGTGACATCATAATGCTTCATTCCACCCATGCCTAAGAGCCAGCCTCATCGGTGATGTCACAGTGGCTTGATTTTCCTATACTTGTGCCAATTTACTAGATGCATTTGCCTCGTTGAAACAAAGTGTCAAGAAAAGTCTGGAATAACTTCTAAGTTTCATGGCTTCACGTCATTCTCTTCTTGGTTGGGATGAGAACTTTTCAGCAGCGTCTCGTAGTAAAGGGCTTGTCTAGTTGGCATTCAGCTCAGAACAGTCACTGTGGTTTTCCAAACTAGCTCTCATGATTTAACACTGATTAAAATATAGTGCACAAAATGATTGGAATCTATTCCAAGTACCATAAAACATGCTTTTAAGAGAGTTATGGAAAAGATTTCATAGTGTGCATCCTCCATCAATGTCTTTGATTTGCCCAAAGTAAGTAAAATCCTATTTTTTTAAATTCTATTTTGAGATTTAATTTGTAGCATCATCTTTGATTAACTAAAGCTCTCAAGGACTAGGACTGACCAGTATTTGTTTTTGAAAAATAGCTTGGGGGATTTTCTAATGTTGGGATCTCACATCTTTCAGAACTGTACCTATTCAATGGAATTTAATCTCTGTGTTTGGAAAGGAGATACAGTTAAGAGGAAATGCTAGATGCAGAAATCCCAATGGGTCATTCCATTTAATCTCAGAGCTTTAAAACTAAATTAACAGTTCTGGTAAATGATGAATGAGGGAACCACTATTGATTAAATCTAAACCCCACTGAATCAGAAGAGATTGAAGCACTTGGAGTCAAGCCAAGACAAGGCTACCAGCCAACTTGGAAAAATCTGAGGCATTGAGGGCGGTTTGGTTAACTAAAACCATTTCCTGGAATAGCCCTTGTTTAACCTGAGTCAATCCAAACAGTTTCCATTGGATATTCTTTTCATGTAATGACCATTGATTTGCTGTCAGTGAAATATTGTATTTGATGTTAATTTGTTCTAGGTTCTATTGGTTGGTGAACCTCAACTCTCTCATCGTCTTTTTGGGCATCGCTTACATACAGCAGTCAGTGGCTAAGAATCTTGGCTTCCTCATTCCATTTGTATCTGTGATTATGGCTCTGATCACTATCCATATGATACGCAATGAACTGATTTATCAGCCTAGGAAAGGTAAGATTTGTACAACAGTCGTAAATTGTGGGAATGGATAGAAGGCCAAGCAGATGGAAGGAAGCCACCAGGGTGTGCAGTCGGAAAATGTCCCTTTTCTGTCTTTTCCCATATTGTTTACAAGAATTTTTATTTTGGGGTCTTTTTATTAAGGTGCGCTAACCAATTAAGCACATGCTAAAGATTAGCACACATTAAATGCTAAGGCATCCATTATGTCCTATGGTCATCTTAGCATTTGATGCCCCTTTGTTTTTTATTTTTGTCATTACAAAAGAAAATATTGTTAAGAGGGTGTGCTCTTTTGGAAATGAGCATGCCGTCTTTGCAACTGCCCACTATTTGTTTAAAATGCACTCTTTCAGAAGAGGGCTGACTTAAATAAACTCCCAATCTAGGAGGTTAAACAACATGAAACAACATCAGATATGTCTTTGACATGAACACACCCATCCCTAGAAGCCACTGCTCTGAAACCCACTGCCTGGAAAAGTTCTTCTGTGGGAATAAAATATTGCAATTTTCTGCCATATCTGGCAGGGGAAAAATTTGCTGCTTATCCCAGCGATGAGGGACATGAGGTTGATTAGACAGTGGAAAAGGGCTTTATCCCAATGAACCTCGTAAGGAGACAGATTTGTTGGGGTTTGGGAAGGGAACAAAGATATCTGTTTTATTGTGCATTTAAGGAGGCTAGGGCTGAGGTGGAGTGATGACTTTTTTGAGAATTTATTGTTGTTTTTTAAAAATTATTATTATTTCTGTTTGTTTTTGTAAATAACTAGCCCCCTCTTTTACGAATACATAGCGCGGTAACTCATAGAATTCCTAAGAGTGTCGAAGCAGTTACCGCCACTGCCGGCACTATGCATTCGTAAAAGAGGACTTAAATGATAAACTGGAGCAGTTTCTGACAGTGGTTTGGTCCCCAGTCTAATGAATGAGGTAGAAAAAGCCAGTGTCAGAATGATGTTACTGCTGGATGTAAACTGGAAACGATCTACAGCTCCAGAAGGATCACTATCATATTTAAGAAACATAAAGATAGAATGAAAAAGGATATTTAAGAAAGAAATTAATCTAGTATTAATTTCATTTTATACATTGATTGAAATACAATGACACTTGTCCTTGAATTAAACTTTTAGGTGATGACAGAAATAATAATGCACTTGTTATAACTTCCAGTGGACTTAAAGATTACTTACAGGGAAATTTCTGTAAAGTCAGTATACCACTCTAAAGCCCCCCCCCCCCCCATGTATTAACATACAAACAACATAACTGGTGTTTCAGTAAGCCTCAGCCTTATTACATATTTCAGTAGGAATGGCAAAGTTCAGTTGTGGATTAGAAATTGGTTATCAAATCGAAAACAGAGGGTAGGGTTAAATGGTCATTTTTCTCAGTGGAGGAGAGTAAACAGTGGAGTGCCACAGAGGTCTGTACTGGGGCCGGTGCTATTTAACTTATTTATAAATAAAATGGAAATTGGAATGACGAGGGAGGTGATTAAATTTGCAGATGACATTAAACTGTTCAAAGTTGTTAAAACACTTGCAGATTGTGATAAATTGGTGGCAGACTGTAGGAAATTTTAAGACTGGGCACTTAAGCAGGCCTTTCTCGCATGCTACGCTTATTTCTAGCATAACCAGGTAAAAGGGCTTTTTTTTTTTTTTTCAATTTGTTTCATTCAGAATTAACGTGCAAGCACTTACTGCCTCCTATTGGTGGCAATAAGTACTCCCACATTATGGACATGCTAACCAGTTAGCCTGACGTTAATATGCATGCACTAGCTAATTAGTGCATTCATGGCCATTCTTCACCCCTGACACGCCCTCACCCGTGCGTGTGTTTATTCTGCCTTTCTGAAATCTGCCGTGTACCCAGACTCCCGCCCCACACATCTGTGCTGTATTTGCAGGAAGCTCCCTGTTCACCGCCTTTGGAGTATTTGCCAACGCACTGAGGATGTGCTGTGTTTGGCATCGGCATCTTGGCGGGCAGGTGAGCAGCTGGCTGGACCGAGCCAAGGAGAACAACGGCGGCTGCTACAGTGAGGCTCACGTGGAGAGCACACGGTCTCTTGTCAGACTTCTTCCCTTCTTCGGTTTTCAAGTTCTGTACAGAACCTGCGTCATGCAGGTAAGAGAATGGCTTGGTACGCTGAAAGGCTCAAATAAACCGCAGGCTTGTATGGGATTATTTTTACTCTCCTACAGAGGCAGAATTATAAAGCGTTCATAGACAAAGAAGAGGCAGAGGAATCACTACAAGAAGGCACCTCCGGGATTTTATTGATTTTTTTTTTTTTCTATAGACACAGAATGAGAAAAAGTCCTTTTCTATAAGGTCCTATGTGTTTACTGCATCTTTTTATCATGGTGTCATAAAAAAAATGTCACAATTACTGGAGATGTGCTTTGTTTGAAAACCACATAACAACTGAAATGAAATTTGCTGCTATTTGTCATTTTCAAATCAAAACAAAAGAAGATTTAACTTTACAGGCATTAAATTATGTTAAAC
Source organism: Geotrypetes seraphini (assembly GCF_902459505.1). Taxonomy (NCBI): domain Eukaryota; kingdom Metazoa; phylum Chordata; class Amphibia; order Gymnophiona; family Dermophiidae; genus Geotrypetes; species Geotrypetes seraphini. The sequence goes on along the minus strand of NC_047090.1, from coordinate 9,206,723 downwards.
ACATACTAAAACCACTCAGTGCATGTTGAGACCATTTCACATACTTGTAACAAAAATAAATTTTACAAAACTCACTAATGAAACAAACTATTAAAAAAAAATCCCTTCCACACTTACTAAGAGTACACAGTTCTGGACAGGTAGGAGACCCCACTCCAGTGAGCTTCCAATCTAGTGGAAAAACAGAATAATCCAGTTGCAGGAGGGAGATTTTAGACCAGGCCTGGGATTTCTGCCAACCTCATCAAGGTGTATTGCTCCTTCATGAGACTCAATCCGGCTTTAGACCGCTTTTCAGCACAGAAACGGTAATTGCGGCCATCTTAGATTACTTGCACCTATTTTTAAGCAAAGGCCTCAGTGCCCTGATCATGCAATTCAACATGAGCTCTGCCTTTGACCTTGTAGACCATGCAAATTTGCTACAGTGTCTAGACGCTATTGGCATCAGAGGCGAAGTGCTAAACTGGTTTCATGGTTTCCTTTCATCCCGAACCTATCAGGTTCGCTTCAATGATCTCTCTAACACCTGGAGCAACCCATCCGGCGTTCCGCAAGGGTCCCCACTATCCCCTCTGCTTTTCAATATCTACATGACCTCACTGAGCGTTCAATTAACCCAGCTGGGGATAAAATTATTCAGTTACGCTGATGACTTCACAATTATTATCCCATTTGCCAACTCCATCTCGGAAACAATTCCAAAAGCATCAGAAGCCATAAACTTGATGGAATATTGGATGACAGACTTCAAACTCAAGCTCAATACTGAGAAGACAAAATTCTTTGTCGCTTCACCGGGCCCTCTTGACACCAAAACTCCACTAGACATCAACAAACATAACTACCCCATACAGCCCACCATTAAAATACTGGGTGTAACTCTGGACCAATGCCTCACCATAAAAGATCAGGTGGACTCCCTAATCAAAAAGAGTTTTTTCACCCTCTGGAAACTTAAATCCATTAAAGCATACTTTGATAACTCTGCCTTCAGAATCTTGGTACAATCCCTCGTATTAAGTCAACTCGACTATTGTAACATCGCCTACTTAGCAATCCCCCAAAAGAATATGCGACGATTACAACTAATGCAAAACACTGCGGTCAGACTAATCTTCGGTCTAAAGAAGTTCGATCACGTGACGCCATACTTCAAACAGCTACACTGGCTGCCGATGGAAGCTCGTGTAAAGTTTAAGTTCGCCTGCCTCTGTTTTAAAGTTTTCTACGGTCTAACCCCTAAATACATCACTGACCTATTCTCCTTCTCAGCCAACAAACACAAGAGAAGCTCCCACTCGCACTTCGTTTCTCCCCTGGTTAGAGGATGCAAACTAAAAAAACACCATGAGCATCTTCTCTCACATCAGGCTGCTCTATGGGGTAAAGACCTAGAACAACTCCTATTGCCCACCACTTATGAGGTATTCAGGAAACGCCTCAAAACTCACCTATTCCTGAACTACCTAGAGAGCTGACCCACTTCCCTCCTTCCCCTCTCTTGCCCTTTCTCCCCATTGTTCCCACATCCCTTAAGTTAACTCAACTTGTACGTCAACTCAACTTGTACTCCACTAATCTTCTGTAAACCGCATAGAACTTAACGGTATTGCGGTATATAAACTGTTATTATTATTATTATGGGATCTGCAACACTGATTTCAAGGGATGGAATTGGGGAGTACAAATCCCACACTGCCTTGGGACATAAGTTTAAAACTAGGACAGGCCAAAAACTGTCTCTCCCGGCATGGGAAACTGAGGCAAAAATACCATCTAGATTTCAATGGCTCACTTAACTATTTCAATAAACATGTTTAAAGACTGTGGTAAGTATGTTTAAATATATGGAAGTCAGGGATGTGTGTATCTGAAAGCTATTTCAGAAAGGAGAATAGATTAATCAGACTTCAGTATAGCTGGACGTGTCGTCATCCCACTGTGACACCTTTAAGAGGCAGATGTAGCAGGAGCCCTTAGAAGAAAGTGCTGACGACATTGAGGCATGTGAAATCAAGGCCAGACTACTCAGCTTCAGTAAAAAAAAAAAAAATCTGTTGTTATCGTTCCTCTAATAGACTTCCTTTCTAAGGGTTGATACACGATAGGGTTACCATATGGCTCCAGAAGAAGGAGGACGGATGGAGACATCCGGGTTTCACTTCCATTGAAAGCAATCCGTCCTCCTTTTTCTGGTAACCCTATAATATGATCGTATATGTGTGCAAGGCTGCAGCTCACTTCAAAAACATTGGAAAGTTTCTCTGTCTCTTCTCCTCTTTATACTACAACTAATTAATGGGAAACAACCAATGAATTGACATTCACCTAGTCAATTTACTAACAAGAAATGTCTTTTAAACAAAACTATATTCTCACTTTAAAACTGTTGTAATTATAATTGTTTTAAATTATTTTAAATAATTAAATGTGATGTGCTAGGTACACCTCCTTCACAGCCATATCAGAGATAAGGCCACAAATGGCATCGTTGTGTTCCCTTAATTAGCCACCATTCACTTTTTTGATGTAAATTCTTACTCAGTTCTTATTAATGAATAACCAATAAAGCCTTGTACTTATCTGGGTCGATGGATACCATTGAATGCTAACGACCTTCTCAGGTATGGCCGAACCCCTATATTCACCGTGTTTGTGATGTAAGTGTTCATAAATCGTTATCTACGTGTATCCATGCTTTCCACTCAATAAGTCTTGGGAAAAAGCTGCACACACTGACTCTCTTGTATGCAGATCAACCTGATGTATTATTAATTCCGAACATCCTGGAAGCCCGCCTGGGTGCGCCCCACGGTTCTCAGAAACCACCCAGACCAAAAAATATCTTCTCTTTTCAAATACAGATTCCTTCAGGCTATTACATCCAGACCATGAATTCCAACTTGAATCTCGAGGGGTTTCTTTTGCCGATAGCAGCGATGAACGCAATAAGTATCGCGCCCTTATTGCTCCTTGCCCCTCTCCTGGAGGGCATCAGCGCGAGCCTGTTAGTGACGGGAAGAGGGAGGATGGTGCTCTCATCGTACATAAGTGAGTGAATTTCCTACTCCGCTGTTTTCATCTCACTCCCTATTTGAGGCGTTTAAATTCTCCAAATGCTCCAGATTAGTTGAAAGAACTGTAGATCCTGGCACAAACATTATTCTTATTGATTTAGACATTCATTTACAGTTAGATACCATTAAAGAAAAGGAAGCTACCGACCTTGGCTGCTGTTAAGAGGATTTACTTTATTCTTAAACCTAGTTATTAGTAACTAGTCTCCCCCCCCTTTTTTTTTTTTTTTTTACAAAGCTGCACTAGCGGCTGCCGCTGCAGTAACCGTCCCAAAGCCAAGGCCACAGAGATTTAAAGTGCTTCGGGACTTTTGCTGTGCGAAAGCCACTAGCAAGACTTTGTAAAAAAAAAAAAAAAAGATGGGGGCAGATCTTAATACATAAAATGGGACCTGTGGTAAAATAACCTGTCTTAATAGGAGTCCGCTTTGATCAGTTTCCCTCTTACTGCCTCCTTTACAAAGCCGCACTAGTGACTGCCGCACGACAACAGCCCCGAAGCCCTTTAAATCTCTATGGGCTTCGGGGCCGTTAGCGCAGGGATAAAAACATCCAATTGCCACTTTACACCATTTTTTTTATGTCTTTTGGTTTTGAAAATGAGCCCCATGGTGGTTTATTAATCTTCATATACCGCTTTTTACAAGCAGTGGCAAAGCAATTTACAAACAAAGTGCAAAGAAATAGAAAGGAACGACAAATTATGTATAGGAAAGAAAAGAAAAAGCAAGTTAAAGTTAAGAGTGTCTGATTATTATAACTCACCTTGGTCTCCCAATGAAAAGGTCTGAACCAACTATACACTCATAATAGTAATAATCAAGAAAATACTGGATGTTATCTTTGTTATTTTCCCTCCTGTGTTTGCCTAGTTGCTGGTCACATCTGCGCTTCCCTCTCGATGCTGGTGGCTGGCTGCTTTGAAATGCTCAGGAAGCATTTCTCCGTGGTGGAACAGACACTTTCTGGCAAGGTTCTTCTGGTTTCTTCCATGCCCTGCTACCATTTGGCACCTCAGTATGTCTTACTTGGTTTGGCGGAAGCACTGGTAACTCCTGCCTGTAAGAAGCTCTTTACTCTACTTCTCCCTTCCGAGAACAATTTGAATATCCTTGAATTATTATTGAATAGATATAATATCCTTACCATTGCTAAGAACAGCTCCTCTGTACTCGGCCCTATGGTTACTTGGTGAGAGGAAAAGTTCAAAGCTATGGTGAGCTAGGATGCAAATTAAAACACTTCTGCTATCTGGTGCCAAATCCCATTAAGAAACATAAGAATAGCCTTACTGGGTTCAAGTTTCAAGTTTATTAAAAAAAAAAATTTAAACCGCTTAATCAAATTTCTAAGCGGTGTACAGTATCAATAAAAGAGACAAAACATGTTAGAGTTAAAATATTAAACAAGACAATGTTATTTTAGTGGACGTTAACAGAGGACAAGTATACTAACTGCACACAATTGGGAAAAAGGGAATGAACTACAATGTTTAAATAAAGCACATTTAAGGATAAGAACAATAGGTAGGGAGAGGAAGTGTAGTTGATTTGGTCCTGAAAAGGACATTTTTATCGAATTAAAAAGTTTTGAGTTTCGCTTTAAATTGCTTTATTGAAGTTTCCAATCGCAAAAGGTAAGGCAATGAGTTCCATAGAGTAGGCGCAGTAATGGCAAAGTTATTAGATCTCAATGTGTTAATTAATTTTAAGGAGTCTGTCAATAAACTCTGGTTGATTGTATAAATGAGTAGTGAAGGTTAGTAGTAGAATTTTATAACTAATTCGATGTTCAACTGGTAACCAGTGGACATTGATTAAGAGGGGGGAAACATGATCGTATGGACCAATGGTCCATCAAGCCCAGAAGCCCATTCTCACAGTGGCCAATCTAGGTCCCTAGTACCTGGCTAAAACCCAAAGAGTAATAACATTCCGTACAGAATCCCAAAGAACAGCAAGATTCCAGAATCCCAAAAAATAACAAAATTACGGAATCCCAAAGAGTAGCCACATTCCATACAGAATCCCAAAGAATAGCAAGATTACAGAATTCCAGAGAGTTACAAGATTCTAGAATCCCAAATAGTAGCCACATTCCATGCTACTGATCCAGGGCAAGCAGTGGCTTCCCCCATGTCTGTCTCAATTACAGACTATGGACTTTTCCTCCAGGAACTTGTCCAAACCTTTCTTAAAACCAGCTACACTATCCACTCTTACCACATCCTCTGGCAACACATTCCAGAGCTTAACTATTCTCTGAGTGAAAAAAAAATTTCCACCTATTGGAAGTATTTCCCTGTAACTTCATCGAGTGTCCCCTAGTCTTTGTAATTTTTGACAGAGTGAAAAATCGATCCACTTGTACCCGTTCTACTCCACTCAGGATTTTGTAGACTTCAGTCATATCTCCCCTCAGCCATGTCTTTTCCAAGCTGAAGAGCCCTAACCGTTTTAGTCTTTCCTCATACGAGAGGAGTTCATCCCCTTTATCATCTTGGTCGCTCTTCCTTGAATCTTTTCTAGTTCCACTACATCTTTCTTGAAATAAGGAGACCAGAACTGAACGCAATATTCCAAGTAGTGTTGTACCATGGAGTGTCAGAGGCATTATGACATTCTTAGTCTTGTTAACCATCCCTTTTTTTAATAATTCCTAGCATCTTGTTTGCTTTTTTGGCTGAACCACACATTGGGCAGAAGATTTCATCGTATTGTCTACAGGGACATTCAGATCTTTTTCTTGGTCAGATCTTTTTTTAGGTCACTTAAAGTTAGGCGTCAGAATGATACACAAAGTCTCTATCGGCATTTATAATATAGTAGCGCAAGCCCATAATTTCACACCTAACACTTGAGTGAAATGGTGTGGTGGCCGTGTTAGTTCACTTTCTAAGGGAGTATAAAGAAATAAAACAAAAAACAAAGGAAATCAGGTGATACCTTTTTCATTGGACTAACTCAATGCATTTTATGATGAACTTTCGAAGATCTTCTATAGATCAGAAAAACCCCACTAAGACTGACACTAGCTTAATGGAAATTTTTTAAAAATATATATATCTAATCTAATCTAATCCTTAGGTTTGTATACCGCATCATCTCCACGTTCGTAGAGTTCGACGCGGTTTACAGTAAGAGAAATAGGAAGGAACTACCACAGAGGGTTAGAGGTAGAAGTGTGAAGAAAATTTACAGGACTTGGGATGCCAAGATATAAGAGTTTCCTTGATTCCTAAGTTGGAGGGAGACTTACATTTTTTGAGAAAAGCCAGGTTTTCAGATGTTTGCGGAAAACTTGGAGAGAGCTCAAGTTCCGAAGAGGGGAGGTAAGGTTGTTCCAGAGCTCAGTGATTTTGAAGGGGAGGGAGGTCCCTAGCTTTCCTGTGTGGGAAATGCCTTTTAGCGAGGGGAAGGATAGTTTTAATTTGTGGGAGGATCTGGTGGTATTAGGGTTTGAGGAATTCCAAGAAAGAGGGATAAAGGGAGGGAGGATACCATATAGGATTTTGAAAGTTATATATATATATATATATATACCACTTGGACAAGGTGTATTAAAATGGTTGCTGTAAATATGTCTAACTACTGTTCGTTAGGTGTGTACCTGCTATGACTCTGTAACCAACAGGTGTAAGTGTTGGATATGCTCCTGACCCACCCATCAGGTTCACGCCCCCTTGCAGCTGGGCATTATGGCTTTTGTAGCATTCAGACTAAGGATGCATTACTGCAAATTAGCGCCAATTAGTACTAATTAATAGCAAACCCACTACCTGTTCTTCTGATCCCATTCCCACAGCGCTATCTGTCCCACTTTCATCCCTCCTATCTCTCTCCACTGCAATTGTTCCCAAGGTCTTCAAACATGCTGTAGTTACGCGTCTCCTCAAAAAACCCTCACTAGACCCTATATCCCACTCCAATTATCACCCTATCTCCCTTCTCCCCTTCTTATCCAAGCTCAACATGCTGCTCACCGCCGCTACCTGGACTTCCTTTCTTCTCAAGATATTCTTGACCCACTTCAATAGGGCTTTCGTCCTCTCTATTCTCTGGAAACTGCCCTTGTTAAAGTCTCCAACGACTTGTTCCTGGCCAGATCCAAAGGCCTCTTCTCTATCCTCATCCTTCTCGATCTATCTGCTGCCTTTGATACTGTTGATCACCACCTACTCCTTCATACACTGTCCTCGCTGGGATTTTCTCCTGGTTTTCTTCCTATCTCTCCCACCGCACATTCAGTGTATGCAATGATGGATCCTCTAGCCCACTATCAATTGGTGTATTCCAAGGCTCCTTTTCTCCCTCTATACCCACTCCCTTGGTGCACCGATCTCCTCAAATAGTTTTCAGTATCACCTCTATGCTGATGATTTCCAGATCTACCTCTATGCACCAGATATTTCTTCAGGAATCCAGGCCCATGTCTCAGCCTGCCTGTCTGACATTGCTGCCTGGATGTCTCAAAGCCACCTAAAACTGAACATGGCTAAGACTGAGCTTCTAATCTTTCCACGTAAACTCATTTCCCCCCTCCACTGTTCTCTATTTCTGTAAAATGGAGGGTGTGATGTTGCTCTATTTTGGAGGGGGTGGGGACTGGGGAAGGGGGTATTTACTAGCAGTGTCTGAAATCTTTGTCGGTCTGTGGTGTCCTTCATGGTGCTTGTCGGTCTAACCTAGCTGTGTTCTCTCTCCCAAGGCTCAGTAATAACCTTCAGGTTCGTGCCAAGCAGAATCCGAGGCATCTCAATGCACTTCCTGACAATCTTTAACGGTGCTGGTTGTTTCATGGGAGCATTTATTGTCCAGGCAGTACATTTAATATCAGGAGGTAAGAACGCACTCCAACTGCAAATGGGTTTTAATCTTGCAGAATAATTTGATTTACAGGTAAAATATGGGCTGAGTAGAAGGAGACGGGTCTTTCTAATGTCCCATAACAGTCCTGTAATGGTTTAAAAAGACTTTAACTACTGAGAAAATGAAAAGCATTAAATCTAGGCTGGCCAAAGCTCTGCTTAGAGAGACAATTATCACAGTATCCTGTGACAAATCCTTCCCAAACTGATGGATGCCAGCCAGGTTTCATGAGCCCACATTGGAGCCCAAATGCTCCTCACCCGACAGAAAGCGTTCCCATGCCAGTCTTCTGAAACAAGTCCAAAATGCAGCACAAAAGTTCTGTCTCATTTTCTGTAGCCCCTCTGCCCTTCCATTAGTCATTTCTATTTCAACACAGTGGTTGTGCGGCTTAGTGAAACCAGTCAAGCTCATATCTTAAATTCACTTCTAGTTACAACGGTTGTTCAAACTTTCTCATCCATTCAGAACTTCAAGAGCCATGAAATACAGGCTGGACTTTTCTCTGTATCTGTAGGATGGTTAGTAGGGGGCTGATGCAACTGATTTTCCACAGTCACACGGTAACTAGTAACTGTGGGCTCAAGAGTCAGCGGGGGAAGCTGCAGGATAAAGTTCAGCACTGACCTTAACACCTACCAAGTTTATTTAAGCTTTGATATGCCACAAAACACAGAGTATCAATGCAGTTTACATCTAATATAATAATACGCTAGCCGCGCATGCGCACTTAGACCTGCGTGATCTGAAATCCATGATCTGTGAGATGTATGTCCGTGGCTTTGCAGGAGTGCGCATGCGCGAGTCCCCAGCCTTACTGCTTCCCAGTACTGCTTCGCATTGCTTTCCAGCCGCCAGCGTTGGACTCCCTGCTCTCCAGATCGCGGTGTACAGACCGGTAGGGCACTGGGAGCTAGGGAGAAAGCAAGGGCTCAGTTCATCTTCGCCGTAGTCTTTGCCCCTCCCCCCAATCCCTGTTGAGCCTCCCACCCGATTTTCTCTTCTGCAGTCTGGCCGGCTACCTTAGTCTCTTGCCGCCGCCGCCGCCACCCTCTTCCCTTCCCTTCCCGCGGTCGACAAACCTCTTGGCTCCAGCAGCAGCCGCAGCACAGTAAACACGCTGCTTTGCGGCCTCTACTGCCTTGATTTGCTCTTCCGTGTCGGCTGGAGGGCCCTCTGCGTTCTTGTTTTCGTCGGGGGACAGGTTCCTGAAGAAGGGCTCCTCCCCGAAACCAGCATGTTCCGGGGGGTCTGGCTGGCAGGGTTCATTTGGGAGTCGCTCAGGTATTATTGTTTGAGTTATACTTATTTACTCACTGGTTTATTGATTTATTGGATTATTTGGTGAAAGGTTGCTTTAATTTTCAGCACACTCAGGGTGCTCGATGATGGTGTGGGGGTGGGGGCTTACCGCCTTGACCCAGAAGTGAAGTGTCGGAGCTGGACTCCTATCGCTGATGGTTCACACTGAGAGCACCCTTTACATTGTTACAATCACACGACTTTGTTTGTGAGCTGTGAGTAAAGCTTAATTCCCTGAGCGTCCTCCGAATGAACCCTGATGTGACTTGGTTTGCCTCTTTGTGTTATTACTATATTAGGATTTTTGGCAAAATTGGAGTGTAATTGTTGTGTCTCACCTACATGAGGCAATAGCAGAAGTTTGTATTTTTTTTTTTGTGACTGGATTACTTGGAAGTATCTTGAGTCAACACTGAACCCTTTTAGACTATGTTGAAATTTTGCTGTACTTACAGGTGTTTGGTTTCCAGACGTCTTAGCAGAGGGTCATTTGCAAGGCTTCTTTTTCTTCCTGGCATCGCTGCTGGTTTTGAACACCTTGGCATTCTGGAGAGTTTCGCCCAGGTTTGTGCTGATTCATTCCTAATAATTATTTCGTCAGTCTTCAAATGGGGAAATTCCCTTGGAAATCGAGTTGGGGAAAAGTGTGTGCAAGAGTCTATTATGAATTGTGTTGGCACTTTTCCCACTCAGGCTTATTTGCACACAGTTTTAGAAATCCTCACATGCACTGTATATGCAGCAGCCGTGCCCAGGAACCCCTCTCTAAAATGCAGGTAAGTTATGCACACACTGTTTGGCAGACAGTTTTCACATACTATTTCTGCACTGTAAACCCTGTAAATTATAATAGGGCCTCTAACTTGAGCCTCAGAAATATACATAAGGTACACCTATAGTATAAAGGGTAGTTATTTACATACCACTCACACTTATACCTACCTGCTCTCTCTGCCTTTTCTGTGCGTATGTATAATGTCCATGGCTTAAGTCCCCACCTGGGACTTCCTGTCCTCATTAGGTGAAAACATGCACATATAACGCATGAATTCACTGCCTGCAGATACTTCAGGCTCCCACCTAGATCATTAACTCCCTGAGCCTACACATAAACAGTTGTACAATTCCTGCAGTTGGCCATGTGCCACATGGATGTAGAGAATGACACGGTGACAGAATTTGTTACCGTTCCTGTGGATAACCACAGGAAACCATTCCGTGTCATTCTTTAGTGTCTATCTCAACCTCAGTCCTTCTACACCAGCTTTCTTCAATGCAAGTCTTGAGGGTCAGTGGCTGGAAACCATCCTGTGTCATTCTTTAGTGTCTATCTCAACCTTGGTCCTTCTACACCAGCTTTCTTCAATGCAAGTCTTGAGGGTCAGTGGCTGGAAACCATCCTGTGTCATTCTTTAGTGTCTATCTCAACCTCGGTCCTTCTACACCAGCTTTCTTCAATGCAAGTCTTGAGGGTCAGTGGCTGGAAACCATCCTGTGTCATTCTTTAGTGTCTATCTCAACCTCAGTCCTTCTACTCCAACATTCTTCAATGCAAGGCATGAGGGTTAGAGGCTGGGCCCATAATGTGTGGGAGTGTGTGGCACAGTGGTTAGAGTCACAGCCTCAACACCCTGAGTTTATGGGTTCAAATCCCATGCTGCTCCATGTGATCCTGGGTAAATCACTCATTGCCTCAGGTGCTTCAGTGTGAGCCTGCCAAGACAGATAGGGAAAAATGCCTGAATGTACATACACCACTTATGTTATAAGTGGTATATAAAATTAACAAATACTCTGATTCTTCCCTCTCTCCTTAAAGAATGACACGGGGACAGATTCTCTCCCCTTGTCAATCTCTAATATGGACATTGCTGCTTATAGGTTCAAGGAGGCATTGTTCTTGAGCTGGGTCCCTTTATAAAGCAGGCTTTTAGATCAGTCCTAAAAATGTTAAGGTTCAAATGCAGAAATCTACCTCTGTTCCGAAGCTGTGTAAATACGATTTAGTGTATAAAATAGGTCTTTATACACTGAAAAATCTTTCGAAAACACCCTATAAACATAAATCCTCCTTTACGTGTGCTTCACACACCAGGTGATTGCTGGATAGTGAAATTCATTGGGTCATGCTTATGGATTTGTTTGCAACCCACATTGATCCTTTCTAATTTTGACCCAATGAATTCCACTACCCGGCAATCATCTGGTGTGTGAAGCACACGAAAAGGAGGATTTATGTTTATAGGGTGTTTTCGAAAGATTTTTCAGTGTATGAAACTTTTTGTATACACTAAATCGTATTTACACAGCTTCGGAACAGAGGTAGATTTCTGCATTTGAACCTTCACATTTTTAGGGCTGATCTAAAAGCCTGCTTTATAAAGGGACCCAGCTCATGAACGATGCCTCCTTGAACCTTAGACTTCCATGTCCTGTTTTAGAATTTTCTTCCCAGGGCTTACTTTATAAAGTTATTTTCACACACAACCAAGGTCTGTTATATTACAAAGAAAGATGAGCATATAATAATACAGAAACTATAATTATAGAATATGTACATAGATGGTATGAATAGATAAAATATACATATATTTAGCTCAAGTATTGTAACACCTTTACTAAAGCTCAAGCTAACAGCTCTGAACTGACTCCCCAGTCATTAGTAGCGGTTGAAGCTTCCAATAAACAATCTACTTTCCTTTACAGGAAGCACAATGTTTTGTTTTATTTCTATTACCAGACCGCTAATGTAATTGAGTATTTTGCAAGTGAATGGGTTTAGGAGCGAGCGTTGGAGGTGGTGCAACTTCTCACACCTAACCGCTGGGGCTATGCACTTAACTGTAGTATAGTCTATGAATGATGCCCATAAGTGGAAGCCCCGCCCAGACTCCACCCACCTGTCTGCTAAGAGGTTCTGTTGTGTATCGGGTCAACATTTTCAGCAGCACATTAAACCATCATATGTACTGTAATATTTTTTCTGCTGACATCGTCTGTTTCCTAAGTTTAGATTGATCTTATTGTAACTTCCTGGGGTGTATTTCTTCAGAAAACAGGTACATAAAATCCTAATAAATAAATGAAATGAATGACATAAGTTCTGCATGCATTTACATTATGGCACTTCGAAGCGATCCTCCCCTTTCTCTTCCCTTCCCTCTTTTTTTTACTTCGATATATTGTTTGCTTTCCAGCTCCCTTTACTCCCTATTGTTCCTCGTGATCTCTGCCTTTCCATGACTCCTTTTTTTTAAAAAAAATTTCTTTTCTCTTTTTAACTGATTTTATATGTTTTTTACCTTTTTATTTTTTAGTATATTACATTATTGTAAACCTTTTAGGTATTTCTTGATAAACGGTACTGTATATCAAGTGACAAGGAAACTTGGATTTCCAGCATTTGTGCACATATGAACGGATGTAGACTAGAGAGTTGCGCGGGGAAAGAAATCCCACTCATCCCCGCCCGTCTCTGCCAGGATCCTCTCCGTCCTCACCCATCCCCGTCAGGATCCTCTCCGTCCCCACCCGTTCCCGTCAGGATCCTCTCCGTCCTCACCCATCCCCGCAAGGAATTACCTCCATCCCCGCCCGTCCCCATAAAAAGCAGCAATTACTTCTGACAGGATCATCAATTCCACAGTTTCTTTTGTGTTTGCGCTGCTGTTTTCCTTGTGGAATCTCTTTGGTGGAACCCTTTTTTTGTTTTCTGTTCGGGTAATCTAATCTAATCTAATCTAATCTAATCTAAACCTTAGGTTTGTATACCGCATCATCTCTACATTCGTAAAGCTCGACACGGTTAACAAGAGTTAAGGTAGAAAGGAACTCCAATGGAGGGAAGAGGCAAAATGAGGAGAAAAATTTAGAGGACTAGAATGACCAGAGAGGGAGGAGAAGTTACATTTTTGAGAATAACCAGGTTTTCAGATGTTTACGGAAGAGTTGGAGGGGAGCTCAGATTAACCTATAAACCCCCTCTTTTACTATATGGACGAACCCTGCTTCCAAAGCCTTCCATCCCCGTGGGAGTCCCATAGGCCAGAGGGGGGGTCCCCGTAGGATTCCCCTGGGTTAGGGGGGATTCCCGCGATCCCCGTTCCCGTGCAGACCTCTAAGGTAGACAAAGATATATGCCAGAATTCTACACGTTTACGTATGTAATTGTTTCACCTGCCCCACAATGCCTGGTGGACTTATGGAAATCTTTTGGAGAGCCAGACCAGTGAATTTCACATGAATCAGAGGCAAACAATCTGGCCTTCCAGGCTGAACTTCAGCTCAGACTCATTCTTCGGCCACGGTGATTTCTATTTCTCTATTTCCAGGTACAATAATCTGGATGAACAGACTGAGCAAGGGGTTAAAGGAAGTCTGCTGGAGGAAAAACTGCTTCAGCATGAAAAATCTCTCAAGTTTTATGACAGTATCTGGGAAAGTTCTTCTACGTTCACTCCGCTAGACACAGCCCTATAGACCATCACCTAAGGTGGTGGCATTGGCACTGCCTGCTCATCACCCTTTCCACTAAGCCTGGCTAAGCCTACTTAGGCAAGGACTTAGCTTTACGGGCATTTCTCTAGTGGTGGAATGGAAACCCAGTTGCCAGCAGAAGGTACAGCAACCGGTTGTGATAAGTTGCCTCATGTTTGTACATAAAAAACATGACTTGGTAAATTCCTAGCAGCAGGGTTTATATTACATGAGCACTGCTGGCCCAAAGAAATCTGTATCATATAATAATACGAGAAACCGGTATATGTTGAAATCAGTTGTTTTAATAAGTATGAGTATGCCTCAGCCCCACCACTCCACCGCTGTGCTATAATAATAATAATAATAATAACAGTTTATATACCGCAATACCGTTAAGTTCTATGCAGTTTACAGAAGATTAGTGGGGTACAAGTTGAGTTGACGTACAAGTACTTAACTTGTATGCTTAGCTGTTATCAGCCAACGCCTGGGAGTTTAATCCAACATGTTTCGCACCAACAGGCGCTGTGTCAAGGGTCTCCCGAGGTCGCGCGTGTCATCCGACTCAGGTGGTATCCAGAGTAAGCTAAGCATACAAGTTAAGTACACTCACTATATTAAAGCTAGAAATAATTTTTAAAAATATTTAAAAGCATTTCAAATGAATAGCAGCACATAAAATATGGTTATGAGCAGCCAATGATGAAGGGCCACATAATTCTCTCCGCAGTCAAGAGATAGCACAGCGGTGGAGTGGTGGGGCTGAGGCATACTCATACTTATTAAAACAACTGATTTCAACATATACCGGTTTCTCGTATTATTATATGATACAGTGATATTTGATCCCGGTAGAACAACAGACATTAAAATAGCCATATTTTTCTGGAGGCCAAAGAAATCTGTGGCAGGTCACTGGGACATTAATACACATTTAGAGAAAGATAAAATTCTCCACGAATGCTTGTAACTTTTCAGCTGGGAATGAAGTACTCACAATGTGCATGAGTGGTATTTTGTGATGTCTTAAATTCTGAATTAAATGTTGTTGTTTTTTTTTAAATTGCTTTTCATATAATGTTTTGTAGCAGCCATATAACTTGATACAATATGAAATAAAAAAACAGAGCACATACCCTTAAAGAGAATAAAATGATCAAGAGATTCAACAAACAGTGGTGAGGATCCTGAATTAACGGAGACGCGAAGAAGATCTCAGTTCAGCTGCAGTTCATAGACTCGAAGCAGAGCAAGTCACGATAGCGTAATATCAGAACTGGCGAAGCAGCCCCGAAGGCTCAAGGCAAACAGAACACATAGGACTCAATGCTGTCAATTTGGGCACTAAAAAAAAAAAAAAAAGCACGCTCAGTGCTCTTCTGTAAATAGCGGTCACAGTTAGCGTAGGGTTACCAGATTTTCCCAAAGGAAAATCCGGACCCATGACCACAGCCCCAGGCTCTCATCCTCCTTGTCTCATCAGCTCGCAACCTTGAGATCATCTTTGACTCATCTCTTTCCTTCTCTTTGCATATCCAACAGAGTACCAAAACCTGTCATGTTATTCTCTTGCAACATCACTAAAATCTGGCCTTTTCTTTCTCAGCACATGCCAGAACCCTCATCCACGCTCTCATCACCTCTCGCCTGGATTACTGCAACGTACTTCTCACAGGTCTTCTGCTAAACCATCTCTCTGCCTTTCAATCTGTTCAAAATGCTGCTGCACGCCACATATTCCACTAGGGTTGTTATGCTCACAATACCCCTCTCCTCAAATCCCTTCACTGGCTCCCTGTCTGCTTCCACATATAATTGAAATTCCTCTTATTGACCTCCAAGTGTATTCACATTCCTCAGTACCTCTCCTCTCTTATCTCTCCCTATAATCCGCCCAGAACTCCATTCATCGCGTAAGTCCCTCTTGTCTGTACCCTCATGGCGTACCTAGCATATGTGACACCCGGGGCCCATCATTTTTTGGCATCAC
Organism: Geotrypetes seraphini; assembly: GCF_902459505.1. Classification (NCBI taxonomy): domain Eukaryota; kingdom Metazoa; phylum Chordata; class Amphibia; order Gymnophiona; family Dermophiidae; genus Geotrypetes; species Geotrypetes seraphini. The sequence continues at coordinate 9,191,004 of NC_047090.1, read as the reverse complement.
CACCCCCATCAGTACGAAAATCATGATTTTTAGTAACAAGCGAAACATCACACATGAAAAGGCAGCATCTTACATATTTCAGTGAGCAGTACATCAATACACCCATTGTAAAACTAAACAAGCCAAACCAGTACAGATCAATCCTACACCATCAATCCTAACAGAAAACCCTGTCTTTCGAACACACAGAACACAGAAAACACCTTCGCCTAGTATGGAACATGTCATCACAAACTAAACCCTCCCCCTTATACAAAACTGTAGTGTGAATTTTAGCCATGGTGGTAACAGCTCTGACGCTCATAGAATTCTGAGCATCAGACCTGCTACCACCACAGCTGGTGCTAAAAAACGCTCCACAGTTTTGTAAAAGGGGGGATAAAATAGAAATACATAGACAAAGGTTAAATTGAACCAGTAAGAAGCTGGACTCTGCATACAATGCAATACCACAGAAACAGTGACATATGTCTCCTAAAGCAATAAATAAATAGATAATTTTTGTTCTACCTTTGTCTTCTCTGGTTTCTGCTTTCCTCATCTTCTTGTTACTGTCTTTCTTCCATCCACTATCTGCCATCTCTCTGCCCCTCCCTATATGGCATCTTCTCTCCTTCTATGCCCCTTCCAGAAACTGTATGCCTCCCCCTTCCATCTCTCCTCTAGATCCCCCCCCTTTGGTCTGGCATCCATCATCTTCCCTCTGTTCCCTTATGGCATGGCATCTCTCTCCTTTCATCTCTCTTTCCCTACCCCCTATGGTTTTTAGCATTTCTCTCTTCTCATTTCCTCCGCTCAGATCTGATATCTCTGTCTCCTTCCCCATTCTCTGGCATCTCTCTGTTTTCCCTTTCCTTCTCTGGTCTTCCTTCTTTATTTTCTGCCTCCGTCTAAATTAAATTCATTTTTACTGTGCAGTCCTCAGTTTCCTTCTTTTCATTATGTCTACCCACTTAATGCCACCCCTTTCCTTCACCCCTCCACTATCTCACTAACTCTATCTTCTTCCCCCATCCAGCATATGTCCTTTTTCTTTATCCCTCCTTCCATCCAGTATGTGTTCTCTTTCTCCACTTCCATTCAGCATTTGCTCTCCCTTCTCCCCACTTCCATCATCTGACCTCTTCTTTCTCCCCTTTCTCCCCACTTCCATCATCTGCCCCCTTCTCTCAATCTCCCTTCCTCACCTTTCCGATTTTGGCAACAAGATCTGCAACGCCCCCCCCCCCTCCCTCCCCCCGGACAACAGGCCCGGTCCGACAAACCTCCCTGCCCTGTGGCCGGCAATGTCTAAACTGCCTTCTTACAGCAGCCGGAGTGTTGTAGTTGCATATGGCTGCCGTAAAGGTCGTCTCTGATGCAACTTCCGGTTGTGTCAGAGATGACATTTACGGCAGCCACACGCAGCTTCAACGCTCTAGCTCAGAGGTGCCCACACTTTTTGGGCTTGTGAGCTACTTTTAAAATGACCAAGTTAAAATGATCTACCAACAATAAAATTAAAAAAAAAACACAAAGCACACTGTACGCTGAGAAAATGTTAATTATCATTCCTATTCTGGGGTTTTTTCAAAGAAGTCAAGGCAGATGACTCCATGCACTGTTACCTCAGTAATAACCATACAAAAATAGACAAATATACCCCCTCTCTTTTTACTAAACCACAATAGCAGTTTTTAGCGCAGGGAGCTGCGCTGAATGCCCAGGGCTGCTCTCGACGCTCATAGGCTCCCTGCGCTAAAAACCGCTATTGCGGTTTAGTAAAAGGGGGCTATAGTGCAAAATATAGACAGCAGATATAAATTCAGACACATTTTGATCACTAAATTGAAAATAAAATCATTTTTCCTACCTTGTCTGGTGATTTCATGAGTCTCTGGTTGCACTTTCTTCTTCTGACTGTGCATCCAATCTTTCTTCCCTTCTTTCAGCCTGTATGCTTCCTCTCCTCCAGACCTCATTCCCTCCCCCAACTTTTTCTTCCTCTCTCCCTGCCTCCCTTTCTTTTTTCTCTCTTCATGCCCCCTTTCTTTTTTTCTGTTTCCCTTCTGTCTCCCTGCCTGCCCCCTTTCTTTCTTTCTCCCTGCCTGCCCTCCACCAAGCCACTGCTGCCACCATCGAGGAACAGGCCCCAAAGCCGCCGCCGCAGCCACCCCAAGCTCTCTCTGCTTCCCTGCGTCGGGCCGACCAGCATTCCTCTCCCTGATGTCAATTCTGCCGTCGGAGAGGAAGTTCTGCCCAGCCAGGCAGTGATTGGTTGGCCCAAACTTCCTCTCTGATGGCAGAATTGACATCGGGGAGAGGAAGGCTGATCGGCCTGGTAGATCGCCAAGGCAAAGTGAGTCTATCACGGAGCCCGGGATGGGCTCCGCGATCGACTCACTTTGCCTTGGCGATCGACCATTTTACGGACCTGGCCGGCTGTGCACCTCCCCTAAGGCTGCACCCGGGGCGGATCGCCCCCACCTTGGTACGACACTGTGTACCCTTCTCCTCTACTGCCAGCTGCCAACTCTCTCCCTTCTCCTTTGCTGCGTCTTATGCCTGAAACAATCTGCCTGACTCAGTGGTATTCAAATCCAAGCTGAAAGCCCACTTTTTGAAGCTGTGTTTAAGGCGTAACCCGACCCACTTGTAAAGCACCCATATCGGTTTGTCATTCCCTCCTTAGTCCCCTACCATTTCTGCCTCCTCATTCCCTTTGTAATTTCCAACCTGTGCAGCCTGTATAGATTCACCCTTTTGTCCTGTTTGTCTGTCATAATTAGACTGTAAGCTCTTTTGAGCAAGAACTGTCTCTGCATGTTTAATGTACAGTGTTGCATGTATCTTGGTAGCACCGTAGAAATAATAAACAGTAATAGTGGTACTTCATTCAATCAATTGAGTTTTAAACTATCACAAGAAATATCTGCCCCTTTCTGACTCCCACCATCACCATCACCGCTACAATTATTCTCTTCTATAAAGAAAACAACCAAAGAGCTCTACACAAGGCTTCTCCCTCTTTACCCATCCAATGTTAGATTTAATGCATAAAATTAGGGGAAACTTATGCTCCTAAATTGGCAGCTTAGAAAATTTACAGGGCTGAGTGTCTAAATTTATACTTAAACTGTCACTAACCACCTACATTCAAGGTGGGTTTAGGATGAGGAAAAACATTAGGAGCTTAGCCATGATTTTCAGCCATAAGGAGTTGCTCTTTAACCCGGTGCCTCCATGCCTTTCAAAAGGAACAGAAAACAATATTTTTTTTTCTCCAAAGCTATGGATGTGTGTCCTGTAGAGGTATTTGCTGAATGATGACTATGCTCTAGTAGAGAATGACATGGGGATAAATTTTCCCCCATCCCCGTGGCGACTCATTTTCCCATCCCATTACTGCAAGTTCTTTTTCTGTCCCTGCCCCATTCCTGCAAGCTCCATCCTCATCTGCACAAGCCCCAAACACTTTAACATCCTAAGTAGCAACATTCTAGAGCTCAGATTGTGATGTCATAATGCCTTATTCCACCAATGCCTAAGCTCCGTCCTCATCTGCACAAGCCTCAAACACTTTAGAATCCTAAGTGGCAACATTCTAGAGCTCAGATTGTGATGTCATAATGCCTCATTCCACCAATGCCTAAGCTCCGTCCTCATCTGCACAAGCCTCAAACACTTTAGAATCCTAAGTAGCAACATTCTAGAACTCAGATTGTGATGTCATAATGCCTCATTCCACCAATGCCTAAGCTCCATCCTCATCTGCACAAGCCTCAAACACTTTAAAATCCTATGTGTTCGAGGCTTGTGTGGTTAAGACAGAGATTACAGAAATGGGGGAATGACAGAGACAGTGACAAAACTCACGGGGATGGGACAGGGAAATTGAGTTCCTCTGGGGATAGAGAAAAATTTGTGCTCATGTCATTCTCTAGCTCAACAAAAAATTTTGATTGACTGTATCGTCTATGTCCTGATGTAATTTAATGTTTTATTATTATGTTTTATGTTATTGTATTCAAATTTATATTGAATGGGTTTGTTTTTTTTTACTGTAAGTCACTTAGAATTTGCAGTCTATAAGTGCTGATATAAATAAATAAAAGTATAGGTACCCTGAGACCATGTCGTAGGAGCTTGTTGTATTGGTGCTTAGGTTCCATTACAGAATACGAGCATAACCTGGTATCAGTCTGCCTAATATTTACATGTCCGCTGTTGCATCTATGCCAGCTACATGCGGCAAAGATAGGCACAACTGATAACACTGTGTAAGTAACCCACAGAAGTGGGAGAAAAGCTTTGCTCCTGTATATAGGGTTGCCAGACGTCCAGGAAAACCCAGACATATTCTCTTTTTAGAGGACTGTCTAGGTGTCCAGATGGACTTTCCAAAATCCGGCAGTTTGTCCGGGTTCTGTAAAGCCCCGACGAGCTCTGGCCACATCTGGAGGGCCACTGAGCCTGCGTGGATGATGTCACACACATCCGCGTATGCTCCAGGCCTTCCACGCGGCCAGTGCTTGTTGGGGAAGAAGAGAGGAGGCTTTGTGGAGGCGGGTCAAGGGGGGCAGGGCAGGGTTGGAAGCGCAACTGGGCGGGGCTGGAGGTAGAACAGAGCAGGGCCATATATCCGGGGTTTTGCAGCCCAAAATATGGTAACCCTACCTATGTATACTGCTTGCACATACACACCCTGTAAGCTGAGCAGGTATTTGCAGAACTGTATTCTGGTGGATAATTTTTTTTTAATGGAAGATAGGAAATGTAAGGTCACATTCAATGGGGGATAGTCAAAGGTGCAGAGATTGACTTGGGAGGTGCCACAATGCTCACCACCTTCTCCACTGTTATTTAATGCCCTTTGGGTAGGATTATGCTTGACTGGGAGCAGTGGCGTAGCGAGGATGAGAGGCGCCTGGGGAAGTGGCACCCCTCCCCCGCCCCCCCCCCCCGAAACCACATGCGTGTACCCACCGCTCCTTCCCCAATCCCGCCTGTTGTGCACGCCCCTCTTCCCTTCCCCCGTATCTCTAGTTGAAGATATAGCTCGCGGCGGTCAACAACGTGGTCCTCGCGACCCTGTCGGCTCTCCCTCTGTCACTTCCTATGCGTGGCACCCGGAAGTGACGTCAGCGGGAGAGCCAATGGGGGTCGCGAAGAACAGGTTGTTGACCACCATGAACAACAACTTCAACTAGAGGTACGGGGAAAGGGAAGGGGGCATGTTCGTGGAGGGGAGGAATAGGAAGAGGAGTAGGGGGTGCAGGTGCCCCCACCAACATGGCGCCCGGGTCAGACTGTCCCCCCTTACTATGCCACTGACTAGGAGGGTCTCCTTTTCTCATTGCCCTTAGATAGTGATGGTAATTTGCAAAAGGGACTAGTTTCTGCCTTATGAAGGGGATTAGGAATTGGATAATAGGTTGTGGGTTGGTGATATACTGTGGGATGGATTGCGGTTGAAGAAGTCCAGGGTTCCACACTCTGAACTGCATTTATTGTAAATGTTCCTTTATTTGCATAATCTCTGGCACAGCAAAGATTATAGTAATAAGTTTGTTTTTGTATTTATATCATTTTGTGTTTTGAAAAATCTTCAATAAAGACATATGGAAAAGAAAAAAAAAGGTTACAGCGTCAAGGCTTGTATATTTAAGCATTATGCTAATTATAGCAGAGCTATACCGTCACTATGGTCTGAAAGTCGCCATAAGATTTCATCAGACATTAGGTCTATTCTGTGTTTCAAATAATGTTATTCGGAGTAAAGGAACAGGAGGGAAATAAAATATCCATGCAGCCATTTGCATAACACATAATGTGCAGGCATTGATTAAAGCCTATATATATCACAACAGTGTTTGGTCAAATTGCTTAGAACTAAGGTCATTCATGTGCTGACTTTGCGTTCTTTCCCCCTTCATTCAATGCTTGGAGGGGCAGGAACAGGAACGACTACTCCTGTCACATCCTGTTCCACGGCTGTCATAGCCCAAGGCTCTGGAGAGGAGGTGTGTGGACTGCAGTCTGGAACTCCTTGGAAAGAATTCTCACCCAGTGAAGGTCCACTGTCCAATGCCTTTGCTGGCTGTGCTGTTTCAGCTCCTTGTTCCTTCTCGTCTGCAATTCCAGCAGGGAGCAGAGAAGGTCTGATAGAAGATAAAGCAGGTGCATGAGATCCTGAGGCAGGGACTGATCTTTCATGGAAGCACACTTTACAGACAGGATTTGTAGCAGAACAAACTTCCACATTAAAGCCTCTGCTTGGAAGATTGGTTTGTTCGTCCAGATTATCACAATGATCCACAGCCACTTTCCTAAATAATTCTGACCTTGAAGTGGAAGTCCACTTATCTTGTTCTTTCAATGCTTTTGGCTTCTGCAGGTAAAAGTCACCGAGGGTCTGAACAGCTGTGTCTTTATGAGCATGCCTCCTCGCTTGAGACGGATGATCTGGTGTTTTCAAGAGCATCTTTGTATTACTGCTTGTAAAGGGCTTCTGGAAGGAAGCCCTGTTTACTGAAGATACTCCAGTGGAAATAATGTGGCTAGACCGATAGCCGAAGGCTAAGTAAGAGGCTTGCTCTTGTTCTCTGGATGCATGCGATAAAACACTACAGGCCACTAAATTACACTGCCACGAAGGCTGAGTCAGTGGTGGAGCTGAGGGTTTGTCTAGAAGGCCCCTCAGCAGTGAGTGAGAAGCACCGAGCAAAGGGATTCCCTGGCTTCTTGTCTGCAGAGGTTTACAGAAGGGTCTGGTGGGGGAGAAGTTGTCCCCCTGAGAACTGTACCGTGTTTTTTCTTTTATCGAGCCTTTCTTGAAGACAATACCTTGGACTTCATTCTTTGGCATATATTTTGGCTTCCAGATCTCTTTTCCTTGGCATACGATATTCCTTTGACCCACTGAGACACCTACAACCTTTAGTTTATGCTTTGATGCTATTGTGAGCGGTGGAAACTCTATTGCTTTTGAAAATGTTCGCTCTTGCCTTGTAATTGTTTGATATTGCAAATTGTTGAAAGCGTTCCTTTGTCTTTGTTGCCAAGGGTGAATGCTGCATGCTGTGATTTTCTCTGTAATTGTATTTTGAACTGAATTAGGCCTTTTGACATGCACTGAATTTTTATGATGAGGTTTCTTCACCTATAAATGAACAGAGATAGCTGAGTAATAGATGTGTTTACCTGGCTTTACCTCACTTTTATCTACAGACAGTAGACAATGAAACAAATAAAATGAGAATCTCCAGCAATCAATTCCTAGAACATCCCGGGCAGAGGGGAGGAAGAAGGACCCCCCTCCCCCCTCCTGAAAAGCCATCAATGTAAAATGTCTATTATCAGTTAATTGCCTGTAACCCAAGTTAAGCACAGGGAGTCTAAGGTGAGGAATTATCTTAAATAGAATCTGTAAAAAGGCCATCACTTTTAAAAATGCAATTTAAAATAATATGTAAAAAAAAAAAAAAAACCAAAACACTCAATTGAATATTTAAAACTCAAGAAAGACCAATAAACATCCGAGTTAATGAAAGTGGCTTCGTGAATGGTATGGGCAGCTCCAGTGACAGATGGACACAATTGCTTTAGCAGCGATTTTCATATTGGGGAGATAAAACAAAACTACATTTCTAGTTTCAGGTATCAGAGTTCTTTTCCTCCTAGCCTGAGACGCTGGACAATGAAAATAGTGACTTGGGGTGAGCTACTGATTTCACCAGCAGCTAAACAAATAGTGCACCTCGCTGCTAGGTGGACCTGAAGGGAAAGTGGAGGGGCCCAGGCCAGCCCAGTCCTACCCTAAGAACATAAGAGTTGCCATACTGGGACAGACCGAAGGTCCCTCAAGCCCAGTATCTGTTTCCAACAGTGGCCAACCCAGGTCACAAGTACCAGATAGAAACCCAAAGAGTAGCAACATTCCAGAGTTCAGATTGTGATGTCATAATGCCTCATTCCACCAGTGCCTAAGAGCCAACCTCATCAGTGATGTCACAATGGCTCAATTATGCTTGGGTTACTAATATATCTAAAATGGTGGAAGTGGGTCAATAAATAATAAATAAATATAAATACTCCACTTTCTGGGTTAAGAACATAAGAACATAAGAAGTTGCCTCCGCTGAGGCAGACCCTAGGTCCATCCTGCTCAGCGGTCCGCTCCCGCGGCGGCCCATCAGGCCCATTTCCTGAGCAATGGTCTATACCTATCTATACCCCTCAATCCCTTTTTCTTCTAGGAATCTATCCAAACCTTCTTTGAAACCATTTAATGTTTTCTTGTCTACAACAGCCTCTGGAAGCGCGTTCCATGTATCCACCACCCTCTGAGTGAAAAAGAACTTCCTAGCGTTTGTTCTAAACCTGTCCCCTTTCAATTTCTCCGAGTGCCCCCTTGTACTTGTGGCGCCCCTTAATTTGAAAAATCTGTCCCTGTCTACTTTTTCTATGCCCTTCAGGATCTTGAAGGTTTCTATCATGTCTCCTCTAAGTCTTCGCTTCTCCAGGGAGAAAAGTCCCAACTGCTTCAATCTTTCGGTATATGGAAGTTTTTCCATTCCCTTTATCAGTCTAGTTGCTCTTCTTTGTACTCCCTCAAGTACCGCCATGTCTTTCTTGAGGTACGGCGACCAGTACTGGACGCAGTACTCCAGGTGCGGCCGCACCATTGCACGATATAGCGGCATGATGACTTCTTTCGTCCTGGTTGTAATACCCTTCTTAATGATACCCAACATTCTGTTTGCTTTCCTTGAGGCCGTGGCGCATTGTGCTGATGCCTTCAGTGTTGCATCTACCATCACTCCCAGGTCTCTCTCCAGGTTGCTGACCCCTAGTGATGTTCCCCCCATTTTGTATGTGAACATTATCTCAACGGAAGAAAAGGCTCAGGTTTTATCTTGGTAGAGCATAAATGCTCAGACCTCTTCTTGCATTAAAACTGAGTCATGGTAATGACACATTCTCCTCGGAAGTTTTTGCCAATGATGTGGGTGGAGGAGGTCTGAGCATTTATGCTCTACCAAGATAAAAACCTGAGACTTTCCTTCCGTTGAGATAGTGTTCTCAACTCAGAAAGTGGAGTATTTATATTTATTTATTATCAATTATGCTTGGCTCACATAAGAATTGATGTACTGGGACAGATCAAAGGTCCATCAAGCCCAGTGTCTTGTTTCCAAGTACCTAGTTAGATCCCAAGTAGTAAAGCAGATTTAATGCTGCTTATCCTAGCAATAAGCAGTGAATTTCTCCAAGTCATCTCAATGCCTTATGGACTTCTCTTTTAGGAAATTATCCAAACCCTTGGCTACATCCTGTCCTAACAGTAAAAATTAGGGATAACTGCTTAACTATTTCTCCATGGACAAGCAGGATGAGTCAGCCACATATGAGTGACATCATCCGACGATACCATGTGTGGCTGACTTATCCTGCTGTCCATGGAGAACGCCTGTTACAAGTAAGTAACTACACTTTCCCGACCTAAGCATGCCCTCTGTGGTATCTCACTTTCTAGGAACTTCAGTTTAGATGCCTAGAGAGAGAGGTTCTTACATTTAGATGGCAGCCTTCATCAGTGTTCAAAGAATCTAATTCAAAAGGGCTCCAAAATTGAACCTTTTGAAAATGAACTCATGATAGCATTACACCCTCTGATATTTGGCCGTGGCAGTCAGTGTTTGATTTAAATGCCAGCCACTGCATTGTATTTATATCTGATAATTAGTGCAGGTACTTGTCTCTGGCTAGTGCCAAATATCAAACCGATACCCAGGATAGAAGGAGTCCTAATCTTATGAAGGTACTGGGTAGCCACTGTGTTTATGTTAAGAAGAGCAACACAGCAAATTTTAAACAAGCATAAACCTAGGTGGGCTTTGGGCAGTCTCAAGGGCATGAACATCTTGCAGTGATAATCAAACATTTTGCAAGACATCCTGGACGTTTGGAACTAGACCTGTTTAGAAAAGTCTAAGTGCCACAAAGGTGCCCAAACTGACCACATGATCACTGCATGCATCAGGGTAAGACACCCCCACACTCCCCCAGTGCTCACAGACCCCTTCACACCCACAAAGGTCAGAATACAAATGTACATACCTGTCTCCAGAGCATCAGCACCTGGTATAGGAAAGTCTAGTAGAGCTGCACACAGGTGTCTTAAGTAGCCTAGTGAACCATAGAGAGGAGGACTTAAGCCCATTAGCCACTCTAACTACTACATTTATGGTAAAACGTGTTAGCCCACCCAAATCCTACAATACTGCCATATAGGTGTCACCTGCAGCCATAATTGCTGTTGGGGTGGTATTCAGGAGGGAATAGTAGGGTTTGAGGGGCTCACCCTAAATTATAAGGGGGTTATGGTGAGATATACAGCTAGCACCCTTTATGTGAAGTTCACAGCAGTGCTCTCGAAGGTGTCCCATTGCTCAGGATGTCTATGTGGCCAGTCTAATACTATGCTGGCCCCACCCACATCCACATGGTCAGGATTAGGACGTTTTCAACCTGGATGTTTTTTGATCGAAAATGGGGTACAAAGTTAGACATTCCTGTGGCCAAGACATCTAAGTAGACTACTACTACTACTACAATTAATTATTTCTATAGCGCTACCAGACGCACGCAGCGCTGCACAGAGTCACAAAGAGTAAGGAAAGAGCTTATAATCTAAACAGGCAAGACAGACAAACAGGATGTTATGGATACAGTTAAGGGGAAGGGTTAATCAGCAGGCTGGGTTGGAGGGCAGACGGGAGTACAGGACAATCAAGCCATTGTGACATCACTAATGAGGTTGGCTCTTATTGGTGGAATGAGGCATTATGACATCAGAGGAGCAGGGTTAAGGATTGAAGGCTATATCAAAAAGGTGGGTTTTCAGCCTGCTTTTAAGCAAGGGAAGGGAAGGGGCCTGATGGACAAACTCGGGTAATTTATTCCAGGCATAGGGGGCAGCTAGATGAAAGGAACAAAATCTTGAATTGACAGTGGAAGAGAAGGGTACAGCTATGAGCGGCTTATCTGAGGAACGAAGTTCTCTGGGAGGTGTATAAGGAGAGAGATTGAGAATGAACCCACTTGTAGATCAGCAATAGGAGCTTGAACTGTATGCGATGGCGGATAGGGAACCAGTGAAGTGATTTAAGGAGAGGGGTGACATGAGCCTAGCGAGGTTGGTAGAAGATGAGTCGCGCAGCAGAGTTTTGCACAGATTGCAAGGGGGAGAGGCGACATTGAGGGATACCAGTTAGGAGTAGATTGCAGTAATCTAAGCGTGAGGTTACGAGAGCTTGGATAAGGGTCCAGGTAGTGTGCTCAGAGAGGAAGGGGCAAATTTCGGTGATATTGAAGAGATAGAAGCGACAGGTCTTAGCAGCTTGTTGGACATATGTAGAAAATGAGAGGTCAGAATCGAAGACGACTTCAAGGTTCCAAACAGAGGAGACTGGAACAATGATAGTGTTATTTACCGATATGGAGAAAGGAGGAGGAGGAGCCGGGGGTTTAGTAGGAAAGAGGAGCAGCTCAGTCATGGATATATTTAGTTTCAGATGATAGCAGGACATCCAGGCAGCAATGTCAGCCAAATAAGCAAAGACTTTTTCTTGGACTTTAGGTGAAATTTCAGGTGTAGAGAGGTAGATCTGGGAGTCATCAGCATAAAGGTGATACTGGAAGCCATGGGAGGAGATCAGGGAAGAGGTGTGTAGAGAGAGGAGAGAAGAGAAGAGGTCCTAAGACAGAACCCTGGGGTACACCAACCGCTAGCGGGGTAGCAGAAGAAGAGGACCCACCAACACATACACTAAAGGTTCTTTGGGAAAGGTAGGAGGCAAACTAGGAGAGGACAGATTCACGGAATCCACAAGAGGACAGCTTATCAAGGAGTAAGCTGTGATTTACAGTATCAAAGGCAGCAGACAGGTCAAGAAGGATAAGGATAGAATAAAGGCCCTTAGATCTGGCTATGAACAAGTCACTGCAGACCTTAGTGAGGGCAGTCTCTGTGGAATATTAGGAGCGAATGCCAGATTGTAGAGGATTGAGAATCTGTCGAGTTGAAAGGAAGTCCAGGCAGCAACGGAGAACAGCACGCTCGAGTATCTTGGATAGGAACAGTAGGGAGACAGGGCAATAGTTGGACGGGCAGGAGGGGTCCAGCAAGGGTTTTTTGAGAAGCAGCTTAACCACCGCATGTTTGAAGGCAGCAGGGACAGTTGCAGTGGAAAGAGATAGATTGAGAATATGGCATATGGAAGGAATAATGTGAGATGGGGTCGAGTAGAGGGGTGGGCTTGGCTAAAGACAGAAGTTTGGCAGTTTCTTCCTCTGTGATTACAGAGAAGGCAGAAGTCAGCAGTAGTTAACAGAGGGAAAAGGCGGGACCAGACAGGAGAAGCTTCCTGAGCTGTTTGGGTGAAGGATGAAGGGGAGGTGCGAGGCTGAAGTTCAGGAGATTGGATAGTAGGTAGGGGAGAAGGATGTGACTTTGTAGTGAACTCAAGGGCGATCTTGCAGACCTTGTCATGGAAGTAATCAGCCATAATCTGGGGAGAGAGAGAGAAGGAGAGGTCGGAAGTGGGGGCGCTTTGAGGAGGGAGTTAAGCATGGCAAAGAGATGACGAGGGTTGGAAGAAAGGGAGTTAGTTCGTTGGATGACATCATCGCTTCGTACCCGCACATGCGCGGATGCTCTACTACGTGAAGGCCAAAGTGCCAGGTTTTGACAAGCTGTCCAGACCCCCAGACATGTCCTCAAAAGGAGGACATGTCTGGGGAACCCTACTTTGACCTAGTTCTTTAAACAACGCTGGCCATATGGATGTGTTGTCCATGTACATTCTGGGCCGCTGCCAGGATTAGACCAAATAATTCCATTGTGCCATGGCCAATTAGAAAGACACCGATTTTTCGGTTGCTGACAGCAAGCCATTCTGGATGTGTCATGAGAAATCCGCTAGCGGTGGAGCTCTAGTATCTTTTCTATACCAAGTGTAACAGACTTGTGCTTTTATGCAACAGTTTCGTGGATGCTACTCTTCAAAAGGGTATTTTTATGTCTCTCTTTCTCCATAGAAAAAGTTGGAAAACAGCTCAGTTTAGTGCTTTCTATTTTCAGCTGTAGCTCAAGTCAAGTTCCCTCCGGTGCAATAACAACTTTGATTTCTACCTTTTCCAGTGGCATTGCAGCTTCTCTCCTGTTCAGTCTTTGTTTGTCCATCTTTCAGTGAGTTTCATTCATCCCATGCACACCTAAAGAAGAGAAAAAGATGCAGCATCTTCCTAGTAATTAAAGGGGTAATTCAATAAAGCTCACCAAATATTAGATGCCCCAAATCTGGGTGCTGAGATAATATTCTGTAATGGCATCTGGGCACCAAGATTCTCTTATAGAATAGAGTCTAATTTAACATTTGGTTGTCAACAATTACACATTATAATCTCTGTGACATTAAATTCTTCCCTGGACAAGTCATACTCTATTCTCATGCCGAGGCATAAGAGGCCGCTGCCTGCTACTTTCTGCACACACCGAGGGGTATAATCAAAAGAAACGTCCAAGTCCGTTTTGGATGTAGGGCATTAGTTGCCCAAAGTCGGCAGCAGGAAAAGGTCCATTCTCAAAAATACATCTACTTTTTTTCCCCAAAAATCATCTACCTGTATGTCCAGGCGTCTAATCATCCAGACCGCCACTATGTCCAAGTCCCAAACGCCCAGAACAAGACCTTTTAGACGTGGGATGGCCAGTCACTTCATTACAGTAAGGACTCTGTGTTGAAAGGGGGTACTATCGTCCTCAGATATAATAAAAGTAAATAGTTCATAGTTCACTTTTATTTGATATGCCACAAATCTAAGCAGTGGGGCTAGATAGACTATGAGGAATTAAATTATGCATCCCTTAGGTAGACTTTACTTATGAAATCCATACAAAGGTTTTCCAGTACTAGCTGATTCTCTCAGAGCTTCCTCGTTCCTCCTCTTCTCGTGACCTTGTCAAGCAAACTAATCAGATTCATGGAGGTCTCTCCCATTGCCAGCTGGTTTTAGTCGCAGGATCAATCTGGAGCAAACCCAAACCACAGCGATAAATTTCGCCAAGACCTTGCAGCAAACTCTCTCTCTCCACCCCCTCCCCATTCGGTTTGTCTGTTAGCAAGTGACCCTGAAAAACACCAACTCTCCCTCTGTCCCCTTTTTACCCAGGAAATAATCCTACCAGCAGTATGCAGGGCCAGCTGAACCATTAGGCAGACTGGGCACATGCCATGCGCGGCTGCTTCCAGGGGGTAGCAAGAGCTGCTGCGGTCAAAGGAAAACACGTCCCAATATTGGATACTCTTACCTACAAGGAAGGACAGCAGCTTCCAAATAGCTCATTTACTTAATAAATGATTGGACCTGATTTTACAGCAGGCACCTATGTGACAAATCAAGAAAGGTGCCTCTTATAAGTCTATGTTAAAAAAATAACTTAGTGTAGGCCACATATGTACCTGTATCAAATAATCTCTCTCAAAAAAAACCCCCAAACCTTAAGAGTGCACAAATTTGATGATGTAAATGTATGCACATATTTTACCCTTGTATAGAATGTTTTATAAAATATATGCACATATCATGACACCATCCTTTATCCAAATTGTTTCCCCTGGGAACATCTACCCATAGATTACCTAAACTGACATAAGACCCAGAAAGTTAATTGAGCAACACGTGCCACTTGTAAGTAAGGGAAAGGGGACTTGTATACTGCCTTTTTGTTGCTTTGGCATTTCAAAGCTGACATTCGAAATGGTGGGCAGTGGAGGATTAAGGACTCGATTCATTAAGCCCACCGATCGTGTTTGCGATCGTGTACCGACCCAATTTTCCTCTGACCCAATTCACTAACCTCACGGCCAATCATCCTCCGATCCGATCTGCGCATGCAAATGAGGGGAAACATCATGCAAAGTAGGAAGGCAGCGATTCACTAAACCAAATCAGGAACACCGACTGGGCTGGCTGATCAAAAAATAAGCGACTCTGCCGCCCTGCCTCTCTGGACTAACAGCGCACCCGTCCTCTGAAATAGAAGCAAACCTGCTCTCTGCCGCAGTGCAGCCCCGCTTTAAACCCACGGGGTTAAAAGCACGGGCTAGCGAGAAAGTCATAAGTAAAGCCTCCTACTTGCAAACAATCAATGCGAATAAAAAAAAAAGAGAGAAGACTTATGCGACCAGCATTGGTGCCGATCTTATAACTCCCGCTGCATTATTTAACACAACAGCGGTTTCTGGCCACTGTACAGCAACTGCTCACGCCAATAATCTCTCTGCCGGGGCTTATGCTAGAAGGCAGTGCTTGTTTACAGAGGGCCAGCGCATGGGCAGACCATCTACAGGCAAAGAAGTTGGTCTGTGCATGTGTTGGGATTGCTCTGCAGTGATCCGGGTGGTTAGCGTGGGGCGTGCCTCCGATCACCCCCATTTGCATGAGGACGCATTGTGGATCAGTTGGCCGGCCAAGGAGTGGATTGGATTGCCCACGGAGCAGGAAGGTTAGTGACCTCAATTCCTTTAAAAAATCTTTGAAAACTTTTTTATTTAAAGACGCTTTTACTATTTAATTTTAAATTCTGTTTAAAAATTTATTGTTTTTCAAGCTCAAATTTTTAATCTTCTAAATTTATTTTTGCCCCTTCCTTATGTGTTTACCTTTTAATGTTTCTTCCATTTTAGATTGAGAAAATTGTAACTGTTCCCCTTTTTCCCTAATGTACCTAGTTAGTGATGTAACCCCTTAAGTTCTAACATTGTATGTCATAAATTTTTGCATTTCAAAAATTTGTTAAGAAGTTTTGTTTTTAATACTGTTTGTTATCATATATGATATTTTAATTGTACATCGCATAGAAAGTGTTATAGGCGATTCATCAAATAAAATTGAACTTGAACTTGAATCTAGCCCTAAGTGACTTGCCCAGGGTCACAAGGAGCAGCACTGGGACTTGATCTCACAAACTTTGGGTGTAGAGGCAGCAGCTCTACCAGCAAGCCACAGCCCTTCCTAGATATTGGTCTAAGATAAGCTCTAGATCAGTGGTTCCCAACCCTGTCCTGGAGGAACACCAGGCCAATTGGGTTTTCAGGCTAGCCCTAATGAATATGCATGAAGCAAATTTGCATGCCTATCACTTCCATCATATGCAAATCTCTCTCATGCATATTCATTAGGGCTAGCCTGAAAACCCGATTGGCCTGGTGTTCCTCCAGGACAGGGTTGGGAATCACTGCTCTAGATAACGGAAGAAATCCACCAGTGTTATTGGACAGCCAAAGAGTAACAAATGTATTTATTCAGTTTTCTATACTATTCTCTCCAGGGGGCTCAGAATGGTTTTTACATGAATTTATTCAGGTACTCAAGCATTTCCCCCTCACAATCTATCTAATGTACCTGGGGCAATGGGGGGTATTAAGTGACTTGCCCAGGGTCACAGGGAGCAGCGTAGGTTTGAACCCACAACCTCAGGGTGCTGAGGCTGTAGCTTTAGCCACTGCTCCACACACTCCCCATCCTTGCCTCTCAGTGGTCCAATAAGACACAGAATTAGCTAGAGTAAGTATAAGACAATTGGTAGAAAACCAGAAGACAGAGATACCAAGACATAGTTGAAGTTGTGAACGATCAGGATAATGAGGGCACGTGGCAGCCACAAAAATATCGCCACTGGCACAGTAATAAGAAGAGATCCCTTGAGCTTGCCCGAGAGGGGTGGAAGCACTAAGGAGGATATTCAGAGGGGTCCAGAGCCACAGAGGTGGCCAAAGAAAGAGACAAAACCCACTAGTTTATACTTGAGTCTGGCCCGGAGAACTGAGTTTGTTGAGCTTATGGTGTTTAAGGCACTGACTTTGTTTCAGATGGTTTCCCTCCCCTCCTTTCCCCTTGCCCTCTTGTCCTTCTTTTATTTCCTCAGTTTTTCTTGACTGATTTGTAGCTCTTTTCCTTCTTTCCAATTGTTGTAAACCACTTTGATATTTCGAGCAGCAGTAAATAAAACCTTTTTAAACGGTAAACAAAGAGAACCAGCTGAGTTCAATGCCACTAAGACCAATAAAATTGCTGTTCATAATAACACGCTGTGATAACATGAGCAGGGCAGGGTGTGACGTCTCCACAGTCAAACCAAGTCACAGTGTGAAACTAAAGCAAGATTCTTTCAATGACATTTTTCAGGCAAATATGCACAGACGCCTGTTCTCTTCATAGACCTGGAAACTCAGGATTAAACATAAATCATTTCATAATTCAATTTCTATCATCTTGCCAGGCTACAAAAAGTCCCAGTATAGCAATGAGAACTTTTCTTACTTTGACAAGTCTTCTCTTTTACACATAAATTATGTCGGTGTAACATAAGAACATAAGAATAGCATTACCGGGTCAGACCAATGGTCCATCAAGCCCAGTAGCCCGTTCTCACGGTGGTCAGTCCAGGTCACTAGTATCTGGCCAAAACCCAAGGTGTAGCAATATTCCTTGCTACCAATCCAGGGCAAGAAGTGGCTTCCCCCATGTCTTTTTCAATAACAGACTATGGACTTTTCCTCCAGAAACTTGTCCAAACCTTTCTTAAAACCAGCTACGCTATCCGCTCTTACCACATCCTCTGGCAACGCGTTCCAGAGCTTAACTATTCTCTGAGTGAAAAAGGATTTCCTCCTATTGGTTTTAAAAATATTTCCCTATAACTCCATCGAGTGTCCCCTAGTCTTTGTAATTTTTGACCGAGTGATTTTGTAGGATTTTGTAGACTTCAATCATATCTCCCCTCAGCCGTCTCTTTTCCAAGATGAAGAGCCCTAACCATTTTAGTCTTTCCTCATGCAAGCGGAGTTCCATCCTCTTATCTGTCCATGTTGGTCGCTTTTTGAATCTGTGCAGGAATATTCCTTTCTACTCTAGGCCTCTCTGGCTTGTCTCTGCTCTGGGTTTTTATCTCCGCTGGCTGAACCACACTTTCCCTGCTGAGCACACTAGAATTATTGTAGCCCTGTGAGAATATATGCTTAAGGCAGACTGGCAATTTCCGATACATTCCATTATACACCCCTACACCAGATAAAAATTGCCTTATTGGGACAGTAAGCCAATCCAGGTCCCAAGTACCAGGTACTTGTGGCCACCATCCCTCAACACTTGCGTGACCTCCTTGAACGCCCTGCGCTTCTGTAGTGTAGACCAAGCCAGGTCCTGATAGACGCCCACTTCCAACTCATTCCAGCGAAATCGGGGGTGGCGCCGTGCCAGCTGTAAAATCTTCTCTTTAAGGGAATAATCCGCAAAACAGGCGATGATATCTTTAAAGCCAGGACCTCTCACAGGACCCAAGCTCCGATGCGCTCGCTGCAGCTTAATCTCCTCAGGCATTTCAGCTCCATCCACACCTAGTAGGCTCCGACAGAACTCTCGCACCACACTCTTGCAGTCACAATATGCCTCCCCTTCCGGGATTCCCTTAAAGCGCAGGTTACACCGGCGTGACCTATTCTCAAGATCTTCCACCTGCGCCTGTAACTCCTGCAGCTCAGATGATAAATGGGCAGTGGATTCCTTAACCCCGGTAACTGTAGCAGACAATGCCTCCACGTGCTCCTCAGAGGCTGACACTCGGGCTCCCAGCTCCCCCACATCCGCATGGAGCTCCGCCAGAGCAGCTTTCACATCCACTCTCACCCCTACCATTTCATTTTTCAGGTCCTGGAACCACGTTTGGAAGGATTTGTGCACTGTCTCGTTGAGCTCCCCCGAGAGCGCCACAGTCCCAGCCTCATGCAGCTTCGCCGGCTCCGACGGCCCCGTGGCCATTTTGAGCGCGTCTCCTGCACTCCCCTGCGGCTCACTCGCTGCTTTTTCCCCTCCGTCGCTGAAATATTTGAATTTGTCTAGCTTTTTCCTCGTCGCCATAGTTTCACCCGCTAAATGCGATCCGAGGAATAAGCGCGGTTTAGCGCTAGAAGCTTGAAAAGCACTTTTTCACAGCGGCCCCTACGGAGCTCCCGATTCAGGCAGCCATGCGCTGGGATGACGTCACTTCCTCCGACCCTATTAAATTTTATCTTATTATATTGTCATTTTGTTTACCTTTTGTATTTTTCCCTTAATGCTTCTTCTTTACTTTATAGATTTGTATTTCTTTCCCCCTTACCCAATGTTATGAGTATGTTAAAATTTAATCCTGTATTGTTTTTTTAAACACTGCTGTTTATTGTATTGTTACCTATCAAATGTAATTTTAAACTGTACATCGCTTAGAAGTATGATTAAGCGATTAATCAAAAAATTATTCAACTTGAAACTTGAAGACTGATTTACAAAGCTGCGCTAACGGCTGCTGCGCGGTAACGTCCCCGAAGCCCTTAGAGATTTAAAAGGCTTTGGGGCTGTTGCCGTGCGACTTTGTAAAACAGGCTGTTAGTTTGTTAGAGAGAGAGATGAATTTCTCTCTGATGAAATTTTTCTCATTGTTAAGAGAATCACAAAGTTTGTGCAGCCTGGTCGTCTTACACCCAAGTGGTTTAGGAGTTAATTTTCAAAAGTACTTGTGTGTTTATGTGCTTTGAAAATGAACTCCGTAGAGTCTCAGGTAAAACCGTTCTTTGGCATGGGCAAGTCTCTGAGGTAAGTGTGTAACATAGAATTGTATAATTCACCTCCAGGAGTGTGTGGCGCAGTGGTTGGATCTACAGCCTCAGCACCCTGGGGTTGTGGGTTCAAACCCCGCGCTGCTCCTTGTGACCCTGGGCAAGTCACTTAATCCTCCATAGCCCCAGGTACGTTAGATAGATTGTGAGCCCACCGGGACAGAGAGGGAAAAATGCTTGAGTACCTGATTGTAAAAACCGCTTAGATAACCTTGATAGGCAGTATATAAAATCCTAATAAACTTGAAACTATAAATTACACACAGTTCAGGGCACATTTAGATGCCAACATTTACAACTGCCATGGACTCGGCGTAATTATTGGCACGCGACTTTAGATGCACCAATGTCAACTTATGCTCAAATTCTAAGACGGAATTTGCACTAAGTGCAGGGCGTTGGGACATGTAAATCTTAGTAGCAATCGAAAGATTTACCAGCTTAATGACTAAGTTGAATCAGTCAATTCCACTAAGCTGAGACTAATTTCAGTGCTCCTGAAAAACATATAACAATTTATTTATTTTCTCAATTTTCTATACCAGTGGTTCCCAAACCCTGTCCTGGGGGACCCCCAGCCAGTCGGGTTTTCAGATATCCCTAATGAATATGCATGAGAGAGATTTGCATATAATGGAAGCGACTGTTCTATACCATTCTTCCAGGGGAGCTCAGAATGGTTTTCATGAATTTATTCAGGTACTCAAGCATTTTTCCCTGGGGCAATGGCGGGATTAAGTGACTTGCCCAGGGTCACAAGGAGCAATGTGGGTTTGAACCTACAACCTCAGGGTGCTGAGGCTGTAGCTTTAACCCAGGGGTAGGGAACTCCAATCCTCGAGAGCCGTATTGCAGTCGGGTTTTCAGGATTTCCCCAATGAATATGCATTGAAAGCAGTGCATGCAAATAGATCTCATGCATATTCATTGGGGAAATCCTGAAAACCCGACTGGATTGCGGCCCTTGAGGACCGGAGTTCCCTACCCCTGCTTTAACCGCTGTGCTACTCTAAAATCAAAACATAGCAAAAGTGAGCTAAGTTGTGACATCACTGATAAGGTTGGCTCTTATTGGTGGAATGAGGCATTATGATGTCACAATACCAGCTCTGCTTATCAGAAGCTGAAACTTTTCATACTATTTATCAATTTTCTGAACTTGTCTTCCAGGAGAGCTCAGAAAGGTTTACATGAATTTATTCAGGTACTCAAGCAGTTTTCCCTCACAATCTATCTAATGTACCTGGGGCAATGGGGGGATTAAGTGATTTGCCCAGGGTCACAAGGAGCAGCGTGGGCTTGAACCCACAACCTCAGGGTTGTGGCATTAACCACTATCCCACACTCTGCCCTATGTATAATTTACCCTTTCAATACCAATTGTTGCTTTGTGAGTGCAGAGTGTCTGATCTGCACCATTTGCTATGAAAAAGTTCTGCTGGTTCATGTTCAAAGGTCCATCTGTTGCCCATTGCTCTGAGCGACAACGTACCTGTGCTAGATATGAAGGTTTTTCTCCAAAGAGATGCAATATTTATCACAGCATATTCAGAAAGAGACGAGGCGTCTGCAGACCTTCCCTTCAGCTCCTGCCACTGCTCAGGTGCAGAGTGTCCCAGTTGTTTTTCACATCGCGTCTTACCTCAGCTGAGTGTACTGAAGTCGGTTGCCCATAGGCTATTAGGAAAGGCAGCTAGCCAATGCTCACAAGTACTAAGTAAGTCTCTGGGCTGGCTCCCTTCCTGCTAGATGTCTTACTTACAGAACCGTATAAATAAAAGATTTTAGTGAAACCATCATTTCTGTAGTAGTGATTATATAAACATGGGCCAGTGGTGATTATTCAGGTTGATAAGAAATTAATTTAGGATCTAACTATTAATTTGTGTTGTAGCTTTAATGTGAACCATTTGCCAAGAACACGGTTTAATGCAAAATTTAGAACTTGATGCGCATTTCCTGATGATGAGTTCAAAGCATGCAAGTAGTTATTCATTTTGCATATTAATGATCTAAGATTGTGTTAAACAATTTATGAAACGTTCACACCTCAAGAGGTGTCACTGACACACACACACTTCCAACAGGAGCAACTGAAAGGAGCTAAACTGAACTAATGGCCTTTTTTACAAAGCCGCGCTAACAGCCCCGAAGCCCATAGAGATTTAAAGGGCTTCGGGGCTGTTGCCATGCGGCAGCCGCTAGGGCGTAAAAGAGGCCGTAAAACAAATTTATAGACCGTGTCTTTTCTATACAGATAGAGCTCGACTCGGTTTACAATAAAATTAATAATGATACAGATAAAAGATCAGGATTTACAGTTTTGAGAACAGCCAAGTTTTTGGATGTTTGCGAAACATTTGGAGAGAGCCCAGGTCTCGCAACTCCAAAAGAATATTATTCCATAAGTAAAGATTTCCCCAGGGATGCCTTTGAGTGACGGGAAGGAAAGTTTCAGGTTTTTGTATGGTTCTGGTTATATCAAGTCTGTTTGAATTTCAAGACAAAGGGATTCGTAAAGGACAGATGCCAAACAGGATCTGAAATGTTAAGCAGGCACATTTAAAGGAGATACGTGCTCGAATTTGCTTTGCTTTTACTGCAAATCAAGCTAGCCCCCACCTCATCAACCTATCCCCACCCTCATCTAACAAATAGCAGATCCCATGAACCCACCCCACCCCAATTCAAAGCCTCCCATCCCCAACTCCACAAACCCAAGTTATCACACTTAAGGCAAACAAGGAACCAATTACTACTACTAAGGTACTTATTTCTGTAGTGTTGTCAGATATACGCAGTGCTCTAAATTAAACATGTAAGAGACAATCCCTGCTCAATAGAGCTTACAATTTAATTAAAACAGACAAATAATTGGGTTAGGGAATTTCTCACAGAAGGAATGATAAAACAGACATTGGTAGGAGTTAATTAAAAACACCCTATTTTCTACCTGTCCTTTCTGCTTCCACTTCCTCTCCTAAGGCCCACCTTATTGATTCTTTGACCATCATTCCAGGTTATGGTGGGAAGGGTGTGCTTCGATTCATTCGTCTTTGAAAGGACATGGTCAGAGTGAGAATGCGGTGTGGAGAAGCTGAACGAATGTTGGATGAATAAGTGTGGAAGGTGTGTGAGAGATGAACGTGTGGGCTGGTTTAGCAGGAAGAAGAGGAAATGAGGCGGAAGAGTTAGAACAGAGTAGACGTTATTGTTTGAGGCTTACAACAGTGTAGAGCAAGCGTGTCAAACTCAAAGGCTAACATGGGCCATATAAACAAGGTTTACGTTTATGTGGGCCACAAAAATGTCATTTTTCATAGAAACTTAGGTTTATTTCAAAACAAACAAGAGCAACGATAAAATTAATGTTTTCTTCCTGACACTTGGCATCTCTTCATGTCTTGGGTACCAAAGACATCCGCATTGTAGTACTTAATAAGAATAAGCAACTGGTTATACTCGTACGTTGTATCTTTGTTTTTGACTGGCTTAAATAGGTGACTTCGGCGCTGATGGATTGCGGGAGAAATTTTGTGATTCTCGTTATGACTTATTGGATTGCATTGGCGAGTTTGACATGCTTGGTGTACGGAGAGGTGGGAAGGAAGAGAGGATGCAGGCTGAGCAGCCAGGCCATTCGGAGAGGGTGCAAGAAGCACCCCACGTGGCCTGGGTTAAGCCTAGATACCAGGTGCAAGGATATAAACTAGCACAGCAGAGGAGGGAGGGGGGATATGCATCTCCTTTCAAATAGCATGGGATTTCAGCACATTGAAGGGGAAGATTTTACCAACACACCCAAGTTTTTGTGCAGAGACCCCCCTAATTACTCCCAAACCAAACACCACGCATGGAGGGATTTGTGGTGAAACAAAATTTTAGCCTATAGGAAGAGGAGATGCAAATGTTAAGAGCCTTAGCCAATAGTGAGAGGAGGAGATAGTGGATGCTGCGGATGGCAGACTGGAGGGGCCATTTGGCCTTTCTCTGCCCTCATGTTTCTATAACCATAAAGTTCTATGACCTCACAATGCAGGTGTAAAGAGCCTTAGCCTATAGGAAGAGGAGATGCAAATGTGAAGAGCCTTAGCCAATAGGGAGAGGCGGAGATAGTGGATGCTGCGGATGGGTCATTTAGCCTTTATGTGCCATCATGTTTCTATAACCATAAAGCTCTATGACCTCACAATGCAGCTTTAAAGAGCCTTAGCCTATAGGAAGAGGAGATGCAAATGTGAAGAGCCTTAGCCAATAAGGAAAGGAGGACATAGTGGATGCTGTGGATGGGCCATTTGGCCTTTATCTGCCATCAGGTTTCTATGTTTCACTTTCTACATTTTTATATGGAAATTGTTCTTTTTATTTTCTAAAGCTCTATTGGTTTCATGTGTTCATTTAAATACGACACCTTAAGAAACGTTTTGGTTTTGCCGTTCATTTGTTATGGAACCTATTACCAGTGTGATTAAGAGATTTTTTTAAACCAGGCTAATTAGCAACCACTTATATTTATCTATTAAATAACCATTGGTATTCTTCCCTAAAATTGGCTCCGATGATTGAATTATGTATTTATTTATTTAAAAATATTTCTATTCTGCTAAAAACCTAAGTGGATTACAATGAAACATACATAAGTTATCACATCGATACATCACAAACCTTAAAAACCACCACAAAATGATGAACTATCAGGCTTTCCTTAAAACAGAAAGTAAAATTACAATTCAATCACACAAATCATTATTGTAAACAGTTCTAGAGCTATTTGGCTCAGATGGTGTAAAAATATTCTTTTCATTAAGAGGATGAATTCCAGCTGCTTTTGGTGAACAGGCGATCTGGTTACATACACATAGCACCAACATCACGCCATGAGACCATAAGACTGGCGGGGACTAAGCTAAGCTCCAGCACAAGGGTAACTGTGAAAAATGATTTCAAGATAACTCATGCAAAGAAAAGCATTATAGACAAATAGATTTTAACTAGAAGAAATGCTTTGACATAAATTAATCACATCCCTCCAGTGCCTAGCTCAGGAGAGGACAGTTTTTGGTCCCAGCTGTTCAATGTTCCTGAAGGCTCGGGCAACTGATGGTCAGTTTGGTTATATTTCTTATTCAAACATCAGTAGCCAATTACTTTATTGGCTTGCAATGCGAGGGGCACTCATCCATAAACCTGGAAATCAATTACACTCACCTTTAATTAGAACGGTGACTGACTGATCTGCTATTTTAGATGGTTAAAAGTCTCTCTGATTGTTGTTTTATTTTCACAAAGGTCAGGGTTAAGTGTACCGTGGAGAAGGACACATGGTCTGTAGGGTTTCCTGCCTTCAGACCCATCAGTTCAGTTTCATTCAACAGCAAGTTAAGCTGATATTCAAAAGCATGCTTGTAGGGAATAGCAGAGATTTTTTTTCTTAATTTCTGGCACTTATACGTACATATAACTTTCACTGTTTTAATCACTGTTATATTAAAGATAGATTAGGGAGACCCTTAATGAGATGTTCCAAAAAATAACATCCTATGTCAGTGTATTTATTTCCGGTCCTTAAAGGCTGCCAATGGATTATGTTTTTAAGATACCCCTAGTGCAGGGATCTCAAAGTCCCTCCTTGAGGGCCGCAATCCAGTCGGGTTTTTTAGGATTTCCCCAATGAATATGCATTGAAAGTAGTGCATGCACATAGACCTCATGCATATTCATTGGGGAAATCCTGAAAACCCGGCTGGATTCTGGACCTCGAGGACCGGAGTTGCCCATCCCTGACATAGACACTCTAATCTAGGGATCTCAAAGTCCCTCCTTGAGGGCCGCAATCCAGTCGGGTTTTCAGGATTTCCCCAATGAATAAGCATGAGATCTATGTGCATGCACTGCTTTCAATGCATATTCATTGGGGAATCCCTGAAAACCAGACTGGATTGCGATCCTCAAGGAGGGACTTTGAGACCCCTGCCCTAGTGAATATGTATGAGAGAAATTTGCATGCAGGAGAGGTAGTAGACACGTATATCTCTTGAAAGCATATTGATTGGGGATATCCTGAAAACCTGACCTGTTGGCGGCCCTCAAATACTAGGAGAGAAGACCACTGTGCTGTTTGGCCCAGGGATGGAGTCCAACTAGAGAAAGAGACGGGGACAAATTTTTCCCCGTCTCCGCGGGAACTCATTTTCCTGCCCCTGCCCCTGTCCCATTCCTGCAACCTCAGTCTTCATCTACACAAGCCTCAAACACTTTAAAATCATAAGTGTTCAAGGCTTGTGCAGTTCAGGCAGAGCTTACAGGAATGGGGCAGGGACAGCGACAGCAACAAAACTTGTGGGGACTTTTTCTCCAGGAACTTGTCCAAACCTTTCTTAAAACCAGCTACGCTATCCGCTCTTACCACATCCTCTGCCAACGCGTTCCAGAGCTTAACTATTCTCTGAGTGAAAAAAAATTTCCTCCTATTGGTTTTAAGAGTATTTCCTTGTAACTTCTAGTGTCCCCTAGTCTTTGTAATTTTTGACAGAGTGAAAAATCGATCCACTTGTACCCCTTCTACTCCACTCAGGATTTTGTAGACTTCAATCATATCTCCCCTCAGCTGTCTCTTTTCCAAGCTGAAGAGCCCTAACCATTTTAGTCTTTCCTCATACTAGAGGAGTTCCATCCCCATTACCATTTTGGTTGCTCTTCTTTGAACCTTTTCTAGCGCCACTATATCTTTCTTGAGATAAGGAGACCAGAATTGAACGCAATACTCCAAATGAGGTCGCACCATGGAGCGATACAGGGGCATTATGACATTCTTAGTCTTGTTAACCATCCCTTTTTTAATAATTCCAAGCATCCTGCTTGCTTTTTTGGCCGCTGCCACACATTGGGCGGAAGGTTTCATCGTATTGTCTACAATAACACCCAGATCCTTTTCTTGGGGGCTAACCCCCAAGGTGGACCCTAGCATCCAGTAACTGTGATTCAAGTTATTCTTCCCAATGTGAAGAATAACCTGAATCACAGATACCAGATGCAGCTGATTGGAAAATGAGAAGAAGAGCTAATTTATCAATAAAAGGGAATGTAACGGAAGCGAATGTGTGTGTGGTTTAAGCAAAAATGCCAGGAGAAATTTAGGATGGCTAAGTCAATGGGCCATCTCCAGCTCTTGCCTGGTCTCGGGGAAAGAGAGCTACTTGTATTGTTTAAGTCCCAATTTGTGTAAATCTGTTCCACTAATTCAATTGCTAATTATATCACTGCACATACACAGCCATCTCCCTTGCAATTATTGGCCTTACAATAGATCATCACCAAAAACGTCTGCCAAAGTGCAGGAACGGGTTGCCTTGGTTACAAATTCTAAATACCTTGTCTTGTTTTGCATGTATCTGTTTTCTAAGCACCCAAAGCAAGGTTGACAAAAGTCAACTTCTTTCAATTCTCTTCGCTGTATGCACACAAATAAGTGTGGACATTAGAGTCGGTCCAAGGAGGCGTCCAGTTTATAGGATGGTAGGGAATGGGGTGGAGCGCTGTAAACAGAAAATACTGTTTTCTTGAGAAGACGGGGATGGCATGAACGAAAAAGGAGCAGAATTAAAACGATGAGCGTTCAGAAAGAAATTTTTTAAAAAAAGTTTCCACCTAAATTCTCTGGAGGCGCAAGGCCTAACTTAGAAAGCAGTGGAAAGTTACAAGAATAGTGGCGCAATGGGATTAAAAGGTATTACAATGGTGCAGATTTTAACCTACACTGAAAATAATCAAATTGAACTAAGTTGGTCTTCTTTGGATTCCCTGATGGCTGCCACACGTAAATGTACCCAAGGATAGGTGGCACTCACTGAAGAAAAGCGTCTGAACTATAGACCGACAAAGACACCATCCTCCCACATTCTATACCTTCGTGTCTAAGATTACGTGTCAAATGCATTCATGGAGGGGCATTTTCAAAACATACATCTAAGTCCGATTTGGATGTATGGCATTGGATGTCCAAAGTTGGCAGTAAGAAAATGCCCATTTTCCAAAGGCAAACCACCATATGTATGTCTTGGAATATTTTTTGTTGAAAATCCATCAGGACATCTATCATTATATCACATTTTTGACCAAAATTTCATCCATATCCCAAACCCCCAGAACAAGACCATTTGGACGTGGGAGGGGCCAATCTTGTAATGTTTATGTGGCACCGCTGTGAACTTCACAAAAAAGGGTGCCACATAAACATCACACCAGCACTCCCTTATAGATTATGGTGAGCCCCCAAAACCCACTATACCAGGGGTGTCAAAGTCCCTCCTCCAGTGCCGTAATCCAATCGGGTTTTCAGGATTTCTCCAATGAATATGCATGAGATCTATTAGCATACAATGAAAGTAGTGCAAGCAAATAGATCTCATGCATATTCTTTGGGGAAATCCTGAAAACCCAACTGGATTGCAGCCTTCGAGGAGGAACTTTGACACCCCTGCATTATACCCAGTACCCACCTGTCTACAACTCCAATAGCCCTTATGGCTGCAGGTGGCACCTATATGGCAGTAGAGTAGGGTTTTTGCTGGGCTCACATTTTCCACCATAAATGTTAGTAGTTAGAGTGGCTTATTGGCCTGAGTCCTCCTTCCTTTGGTTCACTAGTCCACCCACCAGGCTACTTAAGACACGTGTGTGCAGCTCTACTAGGCTTCCCCATACCAAATGCTGCTGTTTTAGAGATAGGTATGTACCTTTTTGTTCTCATTTTTATGTGGTGGAAGGGAGTCAGCACGGGGGGGGGGGGGGGAGTATGGGGGTATCTTATCTTGATGTATGCAGTGGTCCTCTGGTCAGTTTGGGCACCTTTGCAGCACTTAGACCCTTCTAAAACAGATCTAGTTCCATCCAGGATGTCTTGCAAATTGTTTATTGCTGCAAGACATCCATGTCTAACCTGCCCTTGAGATTGCCCAAAGCCCGTCCATAACATGCCTCCACCACGCCAATCTTGTGCTCTGAACGTACAGAGGCTGGAATACCTTGCTAGACGTACAAAAAGACCATTTCGATTAGCAGCACCTTGACATCCTGGCAATTATGATGTCCAAATGCTGATTTAGAATGCTTTTTGGACGTTTATGGGGGTTTTTTTTATTATGGGCCCCCTAGGGTACAGAATAATAGTGCTTTTGTGTCAAAATGGACAGTAATTGGCAGCTACGCACATAGGTAAGGTGCTATTCTATAATGATGCACCAAAATTGCTTAGCTTCTAACTGAGGGGGTGCACACTTAGGGGGAGCCTAGTGAAAGTAACAGTCAGTACCAGAGAAAATCCCTAAGTGAATGGAGGTCCAGAAAGAAAGAAAAGGGTATATATACACTGTTTATATTCTAAGTGGGTAACAACGTGGGTAAACTTAATCAAACAGTAGCAAGAAATACAACCACCATAAAATCATGATCAGCTCCTTAATTCAAATATCAGCATAAGAAAGCACATAAACAAACCAGTTGACTCTTTTGAGCTCACATTAAGAAATCCTACATAGAAACATAGAAATAGATGGCAGATAAGGGCCACGGCCCATCTAGTCTGCCAACCCTAATGACACTCCCCTACTTAACTCTGTGTAGAGATCCCACGTGACGATTCCATTTCTTCTTAAAATCAGGCACGCTGCTTGCCTCGATCACCTGAAGTGAAAGATTATTCCAGCGATCAACCACTCTTTCAGTGAAAAAGTATTTCCTGGTGTCACCGTGCAATTTCCCGCCCCTGATTTTCCATGGATGTCCTCTTGTTGTCGTTGGACCTTTGAGAAGTAAGATATCCTTTTCTACCTCGATACGGCCCGTGAGATATTTGAAAGTCTCGATCATGTCTCCCCTCTTTCTGCATTCCTCGAGTGAGTATAGCCACAATTTATCCAGCCGTTCCTCGTACGGGAGATCCTTGAGTCCCGAGACCATCCGAGTGGCCAAAAGTGAGGTCCGAAAGCAAAAAGGTTTATTTCGATAAAGCACCACAACATGGAGGTGTGTTTCGGCAAAGCTCGCCTGCCTCAGGGGTCACAGAATCTTACAGAGTCCTGTCAAACTGAAGCCTTGGCAGTGGATAAGTTCTGGAATTCACACGCAGCTGTTCTGATGGAACAACACTGAACAATTTGACAGCGCTCTATGAGATTCTGTGGTGCTTCATCAATAAACCTCTAGATTTGGAGCTCCCTTTGGGCACCACGTGAATTTTCCATTGTCCGACCCTATTTTCTTTTCTGAGCCATGAGCACCTTGCCAAGTGATGTGAGCAACATATAGAGTATGAGTTGTATCAACTGCATGGCACAGTTAGGCGTGCCAACTCATGTCAGTCATTGACCTGTCATAAACGTATACGCTACAAAACACCAAAGACCGATCTGTCCCACAAGAAACGCAGAAAACAAACACAGCAACAAAGTGGACCTGGATGATGATAAATTTATTCATCAATCCTAGATAAAATGTGGCGTTATCAAAAAAGGAGACCTGTAAAATACTGAAAGCTCCCAACAAGGAAGTGCCAACTCACAGATCCCTTTTCTATAACAAATTGTAGCTCTTCCCTTTAAGCTTATATTACATTATTTTTATATTTTATACTTCTTTTTTGTTATTATTATTGTATACTGCTTAGGTATGATTTGATTTATGGGATATCAAATTATGTATGTGATATGGAAACTGCATAGTTGTATGCGGTATATAAATTTTTAAATATACCACTTAAAGCCTAAGTGATTTACATTCAGGTACTCGAGCTCACTATCTGATGTAAATGTGTATATGCCTGGTTCATAAAGATGCTGAAGATCCCTGGATAACGACGAGTAAGGGAGATGTAAACTAGAGAATGACACGGTGACAAAATTCATCACCGTTCCCGTCCCCGCAGATAACCGCGGGAAATAATCCCATGTCATTTTCTAGTGTCTCTTTCAACCTCAGTCCTTCTACACCAGCATTCTTCAAAGCAAAGCTTGTGGGTCAGTGGTTGTGGCCATTCATATTCTGATTCTTATGTGAGCCAAGGATAATGAAGCCATTGTGACATCACTGATGTGATTGGCTCTTAGGCATTGGTGGAATGAGGCATTATGACATCACACTATCTGCTCTGGATACCAGAGACTGTCATTCTGTAGTGTCTGTTTCAACCTCAGTCCTTCTACACCAAGCAAAGCTTGAGAGTCAGTAGTTGTGGCCATTCATACTCTGATTCTTCCCTCTCTCCTTAAAGAATGACATGAAGATGGTTTCCCGCGGTTTTCCGCGGGGACGGAAACGGTGATGAATTTTGTCACTGTGTCATTCTCTAATGTAAACTTACAGATCTACACACCATTTGTGTAACATACTTGGACTTAACGTTGGAGAGGCGCTGATTTGGATTTACTATTACTCCGCACCAAACAGAGAACTATCTATGAACTCAATACAGATAATCTCTCTGGTTTAAATCAAGACTTACCCCCCCCCCCACCACAAACATACACACACCCTTTTACAAAACCATGCAAGAGGATTTTAGCACTGACCGGTATGCTCAGAGCATTCAGCATGCCAGCCGATGCTGAAAACCTCTTGTGCGGTTTTGTAAAAAGGGGGAGGGTTAGATTTTACACAATTTACAAGAGCTCTGTAAATACGTGTATCCTAAATATTCAAGTTATCATATTGTTTTAAATGGAATAGATAACCAACATCACCTTGTAAGATTAACTCCAAACAGGCCCATTCCTAATGGGTTAACTGAAAATGAAAAATAATTAAAAAGAGAGGCAGAACTCTCCTGTACAAATATACTAACTTATTCTTTGTTTCGTATAACCCGTGGAAAGCCATAAAAATGCATTTGGAGGGTTTTATTCCTGTACTTGTGTTTCCTAGTTGCTAAGCAGGATTTTACCAAAGGAAAAGGCTCACGGTGTGATTTTCAGCAACTACCAACAGAAACACCATATGCTCCAACGCTGTGCAGTAAACCGCAGGGAGGATTGTATATGGCATGCGAGAACACCGTGTACTTCAGGTTGTAGCAACAGAGGGTGATCGCAGCAGATCATTTAGAAGGAGAAAGTGATGGATTTATTGGAAACTTATTTGAATCGTAGGGAGCGAGGAGTGAGAGAAGGGAAATTGGTAAAACTAGAGGGCATAATTTGAGATTGAGGGGTGGTAGACTTAGGAGTAATATTAGGAAATTCTTTTTCACGGAGAGGGTGGTGGATGCCTGGAATGCCCTCCCGAGGGAGGACGTGGAGAGGAAAAAGGTGACGGAATTCAAGAAAGCATGAGATGAACAAAGAGGATCTCTAATTAGAATACAATCGGTATAAATTGAAGTACTAAGCAGACTTGCCGTATATGGCGATTCGGTTTAGGATGGGCTCGAGAGGGTTTCAGGAGCCCCCAGCAATGTGGAACTTGAGGACGGTGCTGGGCAGTCTGAATCCTGCAAAAGTTTGAGATGGTTTGGGTGGGCTGGAGTACCGGGCGGACTTTTAAGGTCTATGGCCCAGAAAAATATACAGTAAACAAAAAAGACACTTTAATTATGAAATTGTAATGCATGTAATTAAAAGGCAGACTGGACAAATCATTTGCCATATTACTATTAAAGGCACTTTCAAAACACAAAAACATCCAAAAATCAGCCCTTGGACGTTTTTGTTTGCAAAATGTCAATCTCAGAAAGGGGCATGTTTTGGGAGGGCTGTGGGCAGGGTTAGACGTGGACGTCTTGTAGGATGTCCTAGACAGAACTTAAAAAACTTAAGTTCAACGCGTATTGCAAATGATGTTAGGGAGAAGGGATTCATTCATACCAAAAGGACAGAAAAGACTGTTGACACAACGGAGAAAAATAAACCTCAATTGAGAGCAGCCGGTACTACACAAGTGCCCTAAGCCGCCCTCATCATCACAGGTTTATAAAAAAAAAAAACTCCGTACAATTATAAATAACTTTCATACATCAAAGTGTTATGTTTTTTCAACTTTTCAATCTTTCTTCTTCAATGTTTTTGATATTTCCAAAGTGTCACCTATTAGATCTGTCCAAAGAAAGGGGGCAGAAATCATTCCCAAACACCTACAATATGGCAATCAGCTCAGCTATAAACTAAACTAAACTAAACTAAACCTTGGGTTTATATACCGCACCATCTTAGTAAATGCAGAGCTCGGCACGGTTTCCAGGAATTAGGATGAGAGAGGAACTCCAGTGGAGAGTTTAAGAGTTAGATGTAAAAGGGTGGGGAAGGTGGAGAGGCCTGAGAGGGGGGAAATGTTACAGTTTTGAGAATAGCCATGTTTTTAGGTGTTTACGGAAAAGTTGGAGGGAGCTTGAAGATCGGAGCGGGGAGGTAAGGTTATTCCAGATCTCAGTGATTTTAAAGGGGAGGGATGACCCAAGTTTGACTGCATGAGAAATACCTTTTGTGGAAGGGAAGGAAAGTTTAAGAGTTTGGGAGGATCTGGAGGCGGTAGGGGTTGGGGAGTTCCAGGATAGAGGGATAACGGCAGGAAGGATGCCAAATGGGGGAGGAGCGAAGACAGTGTCGGGTGCCCCGCTGGAACTTTCTGTTTCGCCATTCTGTGAGGAGCCAGCTGTAATTTTGTTTTGCTAAGAAGCGTGGAGTATTCCGAATAACATGGATCCCCTGAAGTAGCCTTTTTTGGCGAAACAGAAAGTCTTTTCTGTCGGGACTAGGAAGTTTCACATCTCCAGATGAGTGATATCTTTTCTGATACATATGATATCTCAGTTTTACAAAGTCACGCAGCTTAACGATGTTTGTATGCTTATAGCTGAGCTGATTGCCATATTGTAGGTGTTTGGGAATGATTTCTGCCCCCCTTTCTTTGGACAGATCTAATAGGTGACACTTTGGAAATATCAAAAACATTGAAGAAGAAAGATTGAAAAATTGAAAAAAAACATAACACTTTGATGTATGAAAGTTATTTATAATTGTACGGAGTTTTTTTTTTATAAACCTGTGATGATGAGGGCGGCTTAGGGCACTTGTGTAGTCCCGGCTGCTCTCAATTGAGGTTTATTTTTCTCCGTTGTGTTTTATGATTTTGTCAACAGTCTTTTCTGTCCTTTTGGTATGAATGAATCCCTTCTACCTAACATCATTTACAATACGTGTTGAATTTAAGTTTTTGTGATTAAATACGATTGTACCTCTAGACAGAACTTAGACATTCTGAACTAGACCTGTTTTAGAAGCGTCCAAGTGCCAAAAAGGTATCCTAACTGAGCAGATGGCCACTGACCCAGCCCCTCAGTACCTCCACTCCCTGACTGATGAAACTCAAATGCAACTCCTAATATAACTTAATGGGCTTCCTACTGTAACTCAAATGCTATACTATCAACCATGTTTAGGCCTGTAACGCAGAAGCTGTATTATCATTTATGTTATGTCTGTAATGGAAATGCTGGATTATCAACTATGCTCTGTCCATTGAGACTGTATTATCACTTTTGTCACTACTGTTGTGTCCGGTCTATATTGTTAATGTACTCTTGTAACCCATTCTGGGCTCCTTTGGGCTAAATAAAGTAATGACCCCCACACACACACACACACTCCCAGTGGTCACTAACTTCCTCCAAAATATGAATGAGATGGTACACATACATCTGTATAACAGCAGCGTCTTGTACGGGAGAAGTCAGTAAAGCATTACACAGGTGGGTGAGTTAGTGAATGATAGAGAGGAGGATCTAGGTCCATAAGACACTCTAGCCGCTACATTGATGGTGGAAAATGTGAGGCCATGCAACATCTAAGCTGAAAATGTCCTAATCTAGACCATTTGGAGGTGGGAGGGGCCAGCATTGTAATGGACTGGCCACATCCCAGTAAAGCAGTGGGGCACTACTATGAACTTCACATAAAGGGTGCCAGAGGTACATCTCACCGTATACCCCTTCTAATGTACCTGATCCCTCCAGAACCTACTATATCCACCCCAAAAATCTAACTCATCTCCCATCCCAATAGCACCTACATGACAGTAGAACAGGATTTTGGTGGTTATAGTATCTTATGGGCCTGGGTCCTCCTCTCTATGGCTCATTAGCCCAGCCACAGGCTACTTAAGATACCTGTGTGATGCTCTACTAACCTTTCTAGAGACAAGTATGTACTGTTCTATTCACCTTTTTTTGGGAAGGGAGGGGGGGAGTCCACCAAAATCCTACAATGCCACCATATTACTACCACCTGCAGTCATAAGTGCTATTAATGTGGGAGACAGGTGGTTAGAGTAGGTTTTGGGAGAGTTTTGGAGTGATCACCATACATTAGAAGGGGGTTAGGGTGAGATGTGTTATCTGGTACCCTTTATGTGAAGTTCACAGCAGGGCCCTCTAAGGCACCTCACGGCTTTACTGGGATGTCTATGTGCCCAGTCCATTACAATGCTAGACCCTCCCACATCAAAATGGTGTCTCCTAATCCAGAACAATTGAACTATACATTATTTTAGTCTTGTTAATCGTTGTGCGTCTTGTTTGATGCTATGTATGTTACCATGTAACCTGTTCTGGGGAGGACGAGATATAAATCGAATTAAATACTTGGACATTTCTAACTTGGACTTGTTTTTGGGAGAAAATGGCAAAGTTAGATGTTCTGGCAGCCACGACGTCAAAGTAGGGGGAAAAATTATTATTTGGATGTCCCGTTCGAAAATAGCATCTCTCCGCCTCCAACTTTGGACATTTTATGGGAAATGTCCAAAGTCAGACTTAGACATCCACGTGATCAGGTTGATGCAGAGAAGAGGAAAGCTGAAAATCTTGAATCACACAAAGCTCTTTCTTCATGCACTTAGTCACATTTGCCTGGAGTTCTCCTTGAAGTAGACAGGATGGATCTGTGCCATCACATGGCTCTCTACTGCTATTTTCTACAGAGATGATAAAATGTGTTCCCCATCCCTACCCTTGGAATCAATCACACGCAAAATTATCATAAAACAAAAAGCCATTTGCTTTGTGCTTGAGTTTGCTCCAGCTGCACTCAATTAGAGCAGAGCCAGCTGAGAGCTCTACCTGGCAACACTTCATAATTACGGGATGCAAATGAGTGATAAATAATTGGCCGCTTGGTGTTCTTTAAGCAAAGCCACCTCAGGATCCTCATTAGGCTGAATATGAATCTGCAAAAGCCTCAGGTGTGTTTCGGAAGTAGCAGCCGAAATCTGCAGCTTTCAGGGATGACGACAGCTCCAAATCCATGCTTCTGTGATGGTGAGAAAAGCTTTTAAGAGCACAAGGAAAGAGAAGGCTCTCTGGCAAATCCATCCTACATAGCACCCTGACCACATTTCACTTTTGATAACCATAACAACTAAGCCACTTCTGTTATTTCCTGCATATGTAACAATTCTTCATTGTCCCACACTCCTTTCCAACACTTCCTGACTAGGAGGAGGGAAAAGACAAGGGGAAGGACCTGAGGCATCCAGTTGTTATACCTCCTAGGCTGGCCAAATAAAATTTTCAGATATACCAGCTAACACTCCAAGCCAATTCATCTGTTACCAAGCACCCACCAGATAATGTCCTACTAGGCCAGAGAAAGATGCACAGGAAGCTCTACCACCTGCTGGAGACTGAGAAATACTGGCTAATCAGGGCAGCTGCATAGAGTTCAAAATGGATGACATCATAGCTCATTCTCAATCTCTACCTGCTGGCAGAGGGGCAAAATCCAAGCAACTGGACTGGTCTGGAGGGAATGAAACCTTTTTTTTTTTAAACCAGCTACATTAACTGCTCTTATCACATCCTCAGGCAACGTATTCCAGAACTTAAATATTCTCTGAATGATAAAATATTTCTTCTTATTGATTTTAAAAGTATTTTCCTACAACTTCATTGAGTGTCCCCTAGTCTTTGTAAATCTTGAAGCAGTAAAAAAAAAATAAAAATTGATCCACTTGTACCTGTTCTACACCACTCAGGATTTTGTAGACTTCAATCAAATCTCCCCTCAGCCATCTCTTTTCCAAGCTGAAGAGCCCCAACCTTTTTAAGTCTTTCCTCATATGAAAGGAGTTCCAACCCCTTTATTGTCTTTGAATCTTTTCTAGTGCTGCTATATATTTTTTTGAGATAAGGATTTTTTTAATTTTTTTAATCTAAGGACCGAAAAGCCCAAACAAGAAAGATTCCCCCCTCCCCCAAATAAATAAATAAATTCTATCCCCCTTCATGGCCTACCAGACTTGGACACAGACTTCACATCCACCATCTGCTGGAGACAGAGAACAATACAGTCCTGCTTTTCTGGCAACTCCCAGGGATATTACACTAGTCAAAGCTTAGGTTGTTTTCAGTCTCTCCCTGCTGGTAGGCACGCGGCATAACCCAATCATCAGTGTCTGGACTGGTCTGGAGGGCTAACAAGGAACAAAGAAAACTGCAGAATGCCATTTCAAGTCTTCAAAGAAATCTGGGGGCACAAATACTTGAGGTGGAATCCGTATACCAGACTTTCTACTCTGATTCCAACTCGTACTATTTAAGAGAAATCTGCTTACATGCATAAGATATTTCTTGATGGGCAAGATTAGGACTAACAGACCACAAAATATATTAATTTGAAGTTTGAACAAAGAACCTCAACAAAAAATGCTGTCAAATGAAAATATACAATAGTTTTTAGTTTTTGAAGTTGGCGTTGGTACATTTTTACAGACTCTGACCCCCATCTCCATCCAAAATGACTTCTGCCTCCGAATCTACAGCCTTGGATTTTACCACAAAGCAAACATCTAGCCAAAACATCTGTGAGGTCATAGGAAGCACAGCTATTGAGAATGAAACAAATTTTGACAAATTGTTGAGATTGGGAGCATGTAGACAGCTTTTTTCCACTAATTAACCTCCCCCTACCTTTTTTTTTTTTTTTTAACAAAACCACACAAGAGGATTTTAGCGCCGGCCGGCTCCAACGGTCAGAGTTCCTATGAGGGTTTGAGCAGCGCAGAGTATTCATCGTGCCGGCTGGCGCTAAAAACCTCTTACACGGTTTTTAAAAAGGGGGGTACGCTAGATAGAGATATTCAATTTATAGGCCATAGAAACTGGCAAATTTTTCTTGCAGTTTGTGTTGTGGTATTTTCATTTTGGGGATTGCTGCAATTTGGATCACCTCATTTTTTCTGAGCCCATTTATAAAGGCAGCACAGGCATCGCTGCCTTTTTTTTAAACAGGTTCCCAAAATTATTCCCAGTAGCACACAAATCTCATGCACAAAGCTAGACCTGTCCAATGGTGGTAGAAGTGTGTAATCTGTGTGTACTGAAATACTCATCCAAGCCCCCAGGAATACTTGCACAGGGCAGGATTTCATAAGAACCGTTTTCCTAGTGTGAAACATGCTCTCTTTAGAAAAAAGGCCCAAAGAGAAATGTTGACGTCTTCAGCCAATGCAAAATCAATAGCTTGTCAATACTGGAAGTTGTTGCAAGAATCCCCTCAGCTAATGTCTCTTTCAGAGTCTCAATTTATCATTAACATTTTGAGCAATTACCCTGGGATAAAGAATTAATGTCCGTCATTTTTATGCAGCTGTATTAACATAAGAACATAAGAATTGCCGCTGCTGGGTCAGACACTGGTCCATCATGCCCAGCAGTCCACTCACGCGGCGGCCCTTAGGTCACTTACCGTTTCTTGAGTTGTCTGTACTGTAAAGAATATTTCAAGATCCTTTTCCTCCATTTAATAACACTTCTTTCCCCCAGGGGAAAAGTCAAATCTAATTATAATTACACTTTCCACTTATTTTCTATTTTTGCCAGATGTTACCCCCGGTCACTTCCTCAAAGAAGCTTCACATAATTGTAGAAACTTTTTATTGATTCTCCTCTTGGGAGATAAGAAACTCAAATTTACAAGGTAGAAGGAGTGCAGAGTTATCTTTTCTCAGGCTTAAACCTCTCAAAATATCGTTTGTCAGTGATTGCAAAAGTGCACTTAACATTGCCTGGATTCGCTTCCTTGTAATTCTCCACTGTGCATATTACATTCCTAGGAACTAAATCCTCTCATCCATGTTGTCCAAAATATCTCAAATTAGGTTCACAGTGGCAGGGGCTAGAAAATCTAAGATTGGTTTGGATTTTTGAAGCTTCATTTTTTTTTATTCTCGGCATTCAACATTGGAACTACTGCACAGTGACTCGGTTCGCTCAGTGCTCGAAATTGGAACAACATTTCATTTTGGTCTATTTTAATGTCACTAGAACTCATTTCATTTATACATAGAGCTGGCTGAATGCCCTTGTTCCGTCTTGGCGCTATGCAGGTAGCAGTGAGGCGTTCTGAAGGATTTTTGGCAGTGCTCTCTATCTAGGGCAGAGGTTCCCAACCTGAGATGCCCGCATCCCCCAGAGGATGCGAGATGGAATTTCAGGGGATGCAATAAAGAGCAGCTTGTATCATCACTCGACCAGCTGCCAGTGTGCCTTTAAGCAGTGGCTGTGATATTACTTTTGTAGGGAGTGTGAACATTTCCTTGGGGTGTGCGCAATACGCTCGCTAAGGATTGGCCAAGTGCATGCAAATTTTTCCTCATGTGAACGACAAGTTCTAAAAAACTTTTCTTTGTGAAAGCTTAATTTTCATAGTTATACAAGCATATATGTATCCATTGCTTATTGTAAC
This sequence comes from Geotrypetes seraphini, assembly GCF_902459505.1. Classification (NCBI taxonomy): domain Eukaryota; kingdom Metazoa; phylum Chordata; class Amphibia; order Gymnophiona; family Dermophiidae; genus Geotrypetes; species Geotrypetes seraphini. The sequence continues at coordinate 9,151,574 of NC_047090.1, read as the reverse complement.
TGTTACTGCACACATCCCCCTCCATATTTGCAGGTTCAGAACTCACGATTTTGGTTATTTGCAGAGTTTTCATCTGTGCGACCCACCCCCCACCTCCCGGACCTCTCCACTTACTTTTTAAAACCTGGTAGGTGAAGCGGGGCAGGAGTGATCTTCCTAAGCGGGAACTCAAGGCGGCCAATTTTGTTCATGGCTTTGAACATGGCAGGAGCATAGGAAGATCGATCCTGCCCCACTTCACCACTAGACCACCAAGCTTTAAAAAGTATGTACAGCGGAGAGGTCAAGGAGGCAGGAGGGTGAGTCAGCAGTAAAGTTATTCACAATTTTTTTTATATTCACAGGTCAGCTTTGCCCCTAACCCTCGCAAATATGGAGGGGGGATGTGTTTTTGATTTGCCTAAAAAAAGATTTAAGAGCTTTACAAATAGCTCAAAATGCTGCCGCTTGTTTAATCTCAGGAAGTCCTTTGTATTACGTCAATTTCATCGGTTGTCTTTTTAATGGTATATTCATTTAAAAATTCTTGATGACCCACCGTCATTTTGTCTGGCTGCAGCCCTAATGGTTCAGCCAGGACGTCCCCTTCGTTCAAGTAATCAGGCACTACTTGATGTTCCAGATTTAAAGAAAATTAGATTGGAGACGTAGAGAGACTCGATCTTTATGGTTGTGGTAACTCGGTTATGAAACTCCCTTCCAAACGAATTGAGAGAGACTGAGTCTTTGCGTTCATTTAGAAAACTTTTAAAAGCACATCTGTTTTCTCAGGCATTTTTAGGAATTAAAACAGAAATTTTAGACGTTTTTCATTCATTCATTCAATTTTTATACCGTTCTGCCAGGTGATCTCAGAATGGTTTACATGAATTTATTCAGGTACTCAAGCATATTCCCCTGTCTATCCCGGTCGGCTCACAATCTGTCTAATGTACCTGGGACAATGGGGGGATTAAGTGACTTGCTTATAAAAAAAAAAACCCTCCTTACTCTTAGTTCTTTGAAATAGTGTATGAAGACACTGACTTAATTTAATCTTATGCACAGCTCTGCTCTTTTTCAAACACAGTCACTATTCAACAGTTAATGAAGTTCAAGTTCAAGTTTATTATTTGATAAATCGCCTATTTAAAACATTCTAAGCGATGAACAATTTTAAAATCAACTTATGGGGAAACAGACAATTTTAAAACAATATTAAAACAGCACTTTAAAAAACAAATATTATTAAGACACAAGTAAAAAGACAAGATATTTATAAGGTTACTTTATACATGTGGCTTAATGACAAACATGATATAAAAGGGAAAAGGGAAAAAAAGTTACAATTATCTCATTCAGAAAAACATAAAGAGGGTAAAAACACAAGAAAGGGGGAAGAAAGTAGGGGGAGAAAAAAAAAGAATAATAAAAAAAAATAAATAAATAAATAAATTTGATCGTTTAATTAATAAAAGCATCATTAACATAAAAATGTTTTTAAAAGTTTTTTAAAAGAGATGAGATCCTTTTCTTTTCTGATAAAGAGTGGCAGAGCGTTCCAGGTTTGAGGAGCTATAACAGAAAACATTTCATTTCTCCTTGTACCCACAATTTTTAGAGACGGAACCGATAGTAGATCTTGAGATGACGATCGGAGAGATCGAGGTGAATGATATGGAGTGATCATTCTAGATATGAACTGAGGTTCGTTAAATGATAGTACTTTGAATACCAAAAATGCTATTTTAAAAGTAATTCGATGATTAATAGGCAGCCAATGAGACTTGATCAATAACGGTGTAACGTGGTCATATTTTTTTGCTTTATGAATGAGTTTTTTGAAGGTAACAGCTGCTTATCTTTCAGGCTGAACCCAAAACTGCCAGTTCACAGCGTATTGGCTTATGCAGAGCTGAGCTTAAATGTTCAGAAAGTCTTCCTCCTCCAACGGTCGTAACCAGCGTTTCGCCCCCAGGTATTCAAGATCGTATATGCTCTGACTTGTCCACACCAGTGCTTATTTTTTTTTCTTACTGTTTGCGCCATTCAGAGCAGCCGGAACTCTCTGATTAGTGGATTAGAAGAACAGCTGAGCCGGAGACGTCACTGTTTTGATACCTCACTGGAGCTTTAAATTGAGGCTACTCTGCCGCTGTGGCCATCTTTGACACTGGATTTGAGCATCGACGTTGAATGCAGCAACTTTATTTACTACCTAAGTTAAGATAGCCACTGAGCTTACGTTTTTTTATTTTTATTTTTTCAGAAGAACACGTTCCATCTTCCCTCCACCCTGACGCAGCCAATAGCGAAACGTTGGTCACCACCGTCGGAGGAGGAAGACTTTCTGAACATTTAAGCTCAGCTCTGCATAAGCCAATACGCTGTGAACTGGCAGTTTTGGGTTCAGCCTGAAAGATAAGTAGCTGTTACCTTCATTAACTGTTGAAAAAAAAGCAGAGCTGTGCATTAGGTTAAATTAAGTCAGTGTCTTCATATACTATTTCAAAGAACTTAGAGTACTCATAACATCAAGTAAGGAGGTTTTATATAAGCCAATGAGGTGTTTACCCTTTCTAGTCTTTCAGCAAGATTTATTCTGGCTGAAGACGGGGGGATCTGAGGGGTTTTTTTCCTCCTTATTGTAAAACTGTCTATGGTACACGATTATTTTTGTGTTATAAGATTTCAAGAGAATAGAGTAGGTATTTTTTATGTGCATCGAATAAAACCTTTTCTCCTGCATTTTTTTCATAGGATTAAGTGACTTGCCCAGGGTCACAAGGAGCAGCGTGGATTTGAACCCACAACCTCAGGGTGCTGAGGCTGTAGCTTTAACCACTGCGCCACACTTTCAGGTTTTTGAATACTGTATGTCTTGAAGAGTACTGTAGTATGTTTTAATGTTTATATACCGCTTAGATTTGTGGTATATAAAACATTTCTAAATAAAAACCAACAATTCTCCAGATTTGCAAGTGTTTTGGGGAACGACCATGTGAAATCTGTGATTGACGCTCCTGGAATGTATCAGCAATTGCTCGTGTGCTCAGCTTAGAAGGAACATAGGGTGTGTGGTATAAAAACGGTTGGGAACCACTGATCTAGGCAACCAAAAATCAGCACCGACTAAAAACACACAATGCGTTATTCTATAAACAGCGCTCAAAGTTAGGCGTGGACCCCCGTTCTTATTCAAAAACACCACATGTACAATACAGGAACGATCCCAATCTACCCATGACCTTCCCATGGCCACGCCCTCTTCTCGGAACTATGCGTAAAATTTACATAAAGATCCCAGCATCTAAAAATGTGCATGTAAATTTTAATCGATGCCAATATTTAATTAGCACCCAATTATCGGTACTAATTGACTTGTTATTCAATTAAACCATGTCCAGAAATTGGGCGTGGACACAAATTATAGCGCCATTATTATTTATTTTAAACGTTTCTACACCATCTAATTCCTAGGCGGTTTACAAAATATCAACATCCATAATAGCTAAAACAGCACAAGAATGGAACAAATCGTCTCCAATTGAAATGCACAGCGATTCCTCCAACAGGACAAATCAGACCTTATAAAAAAAGCATTGAAAAAACAATTGTGTTTTGAGGAGCTTCCTAAAAGTTCCTCTTATCAGCGCATTTTCTCAACCGCCCTACCAGTGGATTCCATAATGTCACCCCCGCACAACAGAAGGCCATTGCACAAGTTTCGACATAGTTTGGATTCACACTGGCCTTTAACAAAGCAGAAGTTTCAGAATGCCATGTATCGAATGAGGCTGCACGTGTGTAAGCTTAATAGTAAGTAATGACAACACTATATCATGCCGTTTGTTCATCATAACTCCAGTAATTATAGTTGGGATGATTATTGCATTTTGGTCCATGTGGTAGTCATGCACTGCCAACTGTTAACGTACCAAAATTTCCATCTACATTAATTAAATTGATTTATTTTAATAATAATATCCACCAGTGCTGGCCATCTCCTGAAGTTCTTGATCTAAGAGAAAGATAAAATAGCTTCTTGGTGAGGTGTCTTTCTCACCGTAAGACTAGTATCCCCATCCAGCTTCGCAGCAACATCCTGTGACCATATCGGGTCTACGACATCACTTTTGCTACGAAGAGAGCCTTTAGAGAAAGATGGCAGGCAGAACTGTGTTCGCACTAGAGGACACGGGGACAAATTTGTCCCTGTAGAAACTCAATGTCCCCATCTTGTCCCCGTGAGTTTTCTGTCGCTGTAAGCTCTGCCTTAACCGCACAAGCCTCGAACACTTATGACTTTAAAGTGTTTGAGGCTTGTGCAGATGAGGACGGAGCTTGCAGGAATGGGGCAGAGACAGGAGGAGAACTCGTGGGGATGGGACGGGAAAATGAGTTCCCTCAGGGATGGGGAAAAATTTGTCCCTATGTCATTCTCTAGTTAGCACCTTTCCATGCTTCTTCATGAAGATCTGTTTTTCATGCCATGGGTAGGTCATGGTAAGCGGCATACCTGCCAGTCACATGATGATAAATCTGGGGAAAAATCAAAAAGGTTTATGTATTGCGGTCTACTCAGTCTTACATGAAGTTCACTAGAATTGCCATTGTGTGACATTTTCAAGCTGAAGGATCACATCTGAAGGAAAACACCTGGAGCTCTTGAATCGTCTTGTGCACCACCATTTTTTTTGTTAGACCTTTACAAAACATCACAACCTAGAAATTCTATTGCAACCGAAAGATTTTTGATGACCTGTGTGATAATGGGTTGCGATCCAGCCCCCAACGGACAGCAGCTCAAATACTGTGTAAATCCATAACATGACAGCATGCGGTATCCAAACTACTTGCTCACCTTCATACACCAAATCTCCAAAATAGAGCATTCGGAAGCAAATTCATTCTGTACTTCAGTGTTTCTCAAGTCGGACCCGGAGTCCCCCCTTGCCAGTCAGGTTTTCAGGATAGTCACAATGAATATGCATGAAAGAAATTTGTGTAAATCAAGTTTATGCATATTCATTGTGGATATCCTGAAAACCTGACTGGCAAGGGGGGACTCACTTGAGAAACACTGCTTTACTTCAAACTACACCTGTTCTTTTTACAAGTTGTTCACAAGGAAAGTTAGATCAGTGGTTCTGAAACCTGTCAGGTTTTCAGGATGTCCTTCATGAGAGAGCTGCATGACCGTCACCTACATTATACAGAAATCTCTCATGCAGGAGCGCCGAGTTAGATGACTGCCTGGTTTAGCCAGTAACAGGGAGTTCTATTGAGAATAAATTCTCCGCAGAGTCACTACTCTATGGTAACCAACTCTTACAGTTTAGTGAATGCCGCAGGTCCCTCTTCTGATTTTGCCACAGCCAGAAAAAGCACAGTTACTTACCGTAACAGGTGTTATCCAGGGACAGCAGGCATATATTCTCACAACCCGCCCACCTCCCCGGGGTTGGCTTCTTTGCTGGATATGTGAACTGGAGACCACAAGGAGGGGATGCGCCCTCTAGTGGAGCAGGAGGCACACATGCGTGGTGCAGCACAGCAAGCTTGAATCTTCAATCAAGTTTGCTTGAAATGCTGTCCGCATCGGGGCTCCGTAGATGACGTCACCCACATGTGAGAATATCATGCCTGCTTGTCCTGGGATAACAAGTGTGTTCCTGGTGTGAAGTGTAAGTGAGGAATGCTCCTTCCTCCTGGGACACTCAAAGCATTTCATGACTCTTCGTTCAATCAGAAACCAAATGGAAAAGGACACGACATTTAGCATTTTTTTTTTTTGCTATTGCACCAAATTTACATTTATAATCCTCATATACTAAGTTTAGGGTGCTTTTAAAAACTTCTCTCTTCGAATGAGCTTTTTCCTAGTTATAAAAACAACCCAAAAAGCCAGACGTAATGGAGATCACGCTCTTTTCAGTATTAGATTTTGAATGTTTATGTTTTAAGTAGGAAAGTAGAGTTCTATCCTATTTTATTAATGGTGTTCTATTTCTATTTTATAAATTGTTTTTATTGTAAACCGCCTTGAATTGTGCTGCACCTAAGGTGGTATATCAAGTGGGAGCGTCTGAGAAATGGGGATTTCAGGTCCTTCTGGGCTGGGCTTTACTCACAAACTATCAGACATTTGGCTTCTGGGGTTGCAGCCTATTCCACTGCTCGACGTGAAGTTCTGGCGCCGGTGGCGCCGATGTTGGATCGGGTGGTGTCGAAGTGGTGGGTGTCGATTTTGGCGGTACCGCCGTCGATGCAGAGGATTCCATCGCAGACCCGGTGCCGAATAGGATGTTCTGTTGAATCTGGCGATTCTTAAGTGTTCGCTTTTTAAGGGTGGCTCAGGACCCAAACACTGCAAGCACCAATTGTGTGGGTCAGTGAGAGAGATCGGGCGTGCACACCGCTGGCACTTCTTAAAACCTGGCTGCGGGGGCATGAATGGGAATACGGCCTCCGCAAAATCAAACCCGGAGGCCTGTATAGTGGCAACAGGCCCCGCCGGGGCTAGTTCGAAAAAAGAAAGTAAAATTTTTTATTTTTTTTTTTTAAAGGAAAATAAAAGGAAACCTGAAGGTAAGAAAAGTAAAACAACAAGAAAATTCGCGAGCGGGAAGGCAAAAAAGGTAGTTTCAACGGCCGTTGAAAAAACACGCGTCTTCTTCGCTCCGCGGAAACGAAGAAACTGGGGACCACGCACTCCTCCGTCGGGCGGGAAGGCACTCGCGCACGCGCGGTGCGGCCAACTAGAACTTTCTAGTTAAAAAGGTCCGTACCGAGGGCTCCGTCGGTGACGTCACCCATGCGTAAAGAATATGCTGCCTGCTTGTCCTGGGATAAAGTTCTTTCCTGATAAGACGCCTAAAGTTTTCAAAAGCTGAGCTTTTCCTCAGCCTAATAAACTGTGTGGCATGCATTTAGGAGATGAAAACTAATGTGCGCAACTTGCAAATTCTGTGCTTTCTTTTACGCTTTAGTTGCTATTTTTCATGCATCTCGGTTAATGAGCCCCACAGCGACTTTCTCATCGTTACGTAACCAAATGGCAGAGAAGAGGCTTGCACTCATGTTCGAGGACCTCCTGTTATTCATAATCAAATGCTCAGACCATTAAAACAACCCACACCCCTCTGGTCATTATTTAGGGTTTATGCACTAACATCTATTCTAATAAATATTTAGCACAGTAAAACACCCCTTATCCATTTAATATAAGAGAAGAAAAAGCACTGAGCAAGTTTAAAAGTCTCCTAAAGAGCTGGCTATTCAAGGACACATTCCAATAGATATGTTATAACTTATAATAACTTTAGGAAGACGATCTAATAGAATTAAGCAGGTACCTGTTTCTCCAACCTTCTGTGTCTTGACCCTCCCATGGTTTTATTTTTTACTTTTATTTTTTTTTTAGAATTGTATTTATGTCAATTGCTGTCAACCGCTTCCCTCCTCACATGTATTAATGTATTAGTAGTGAATGCTATGTTTTTCGGTTTTTAAAATTTTATTCAATTTTTGAACTTATGTAAATCGCATTGGGTTTGGACTATGCAAAGTAATCAAAGAAATGAAATAAACTTGAAACTTGAAATATTAAGGTCTTAATAAGGCAATTTTCAAACTGTGCATTTAGGACACAGACCTCAACTATTTGGACCTGTGGACCATGCCCCAATAGCCTCGGCACCCTGAGGTTGTGGGTTCAAATCCCACGCTGCTCCCTGTGTCTCTGGGCAAGTCACTTAATCCTCCACTGCCCCAGGTACATTAGACAGATTGACAGCCCACCAGGCCTCTTCCCTGATGTCGTAATGCCTCATTCCACCAATAAGAGCCAACCTCATCAGTGATGTCACAATGGCTTCACTGTCCTATACTTGGCTCACTTCTGATGTTGTATTGGAGGAGAGTATGGTGCAGTGGTTAGAGCTACAGTCTCAGCACCCTGAGGTTGTGGGTTCAAACCCTGCGCTGCTCCCTGTGACCCTGGGCAAGTCACTTAATCCCCCTATTGCCCCAGGTACATTAGATAGATTGTGAGCCCACCAGGACAGACAGGGAAAATGCTTGAAGTACCTGCTTTGAGTGTGGTTGTAAAACTAAAAAAAAGGCAGTATACAAGTAATATATAACCAGAGTAAACCTCTACTTCTGCCTTGAAAAAGACACTTGTGTCTCCTTTTTCATGGAACGTATCGTTAAGTAGAGCTGGAAATGCATTTTCTGAGTCTCATGACAATTTATAGACTGCCAAGTTCAATGGATTTGAAAATTTACCCTGTAAAATATTTTGACTGAAACACTCCCATGGTCACAGTCAGAGAATGCACAAAACCCATTAAAAAAAATGCTGCTCGTGCATCTTACCAGCTCAAAATGAAAGAACCAGGGGATGCCCCAACTTTGGCACAAGATGCGAGGGTCTCGCAAAGCTCAGTGCAAAGAGTGCTTTATTCCAGTAAATCCCAAGATTCTTTTTTTTAAGTGATTTGTGCCAGTTCAAACGTTAACGTTCTAATTAAAAAGACAAAACGGGACTAAGGAATCCATTAAAACTACATATAGTCTTTGGCTACGCATATTTTGTCTTAAATAAAACAGAATTTAACTGGAAAAATTGCCTAGCTGATGATGGCAGATGGGCATTTATTTTATAAAAACATACAGGCTTATAAAGTATTAGCACAAACCCTTAAGGAACCAGAGGCAAATGTAACCTGTGTCCATTTACACATTTTCAGAAGATAGTATAAGCGTATGGGAATAAATCATGACTCCACCCATGCTCTGTCCTAGTCCAAACTCCGCCCTTAAACATATGAGTACCTACTCTGAATCTGCAAGCGAGTACGCATCTAATTGCATCCCATAAGCTAATAGCTCTGGACTGGCATCCATATGCAAAAGATTATTTTAAGTTGCACCATAAAGTGTAAATTTTTGTGTGCTTAAGCTTGCACTACTTCCGGTTCTTTCTGGAGAGTGTGTCTTACACAAGCTATCAAGAGACGAGTCTGCATTTCATAAGAACATAAGCATTGCCCTAATGGGACAGACCGAAGGTCCATCAAGCCCAGTTCCTATTTCCAAAAGTGGCCAACCCAGGTCCCGAGTCCCTTGCTAGATCCCAAGTAGTAAAACAGATTTTACTCTGCTTATCCTAGGAATAAGCAGTGGATTTCCCCAAGCTATCTCAAGAATGGCCTATGGACTTCTCTTTTAGGAAATGATCCAAACCTTTTTTAAACCCCGCTAAGCTAACTGATTTCATCACACGCTGTGTGAAGAAATATTTTCTCCGGTTTGTTTTAAATCTACTACTTAGTAGCTTCATTGCATGCCCCCTAGTCCTAGTATTTTTGGAAAGAGCGAACAAGCGTTTTGCATCTACCCTTTCCACTCCACTCAGTATTTCATAGACCTCTATCATATCACTCCTGAGCAATCTCTTCTCCTGAAACATTCTGAAAAACACAAACGTAATACAATAAACCCTTAAGACAGAATATTTATAACCAACCTGTCTCTCGATATCTCCTAGCAAGGAGCTGGCTCCTAGGCGAAAGAGTTCTGGCTTTAGCCAATCAGCTCCAAGTTCCTCCTTCATTAACGAGAGCCAGGCAAGAGCTTCCTTCGCACTGCGAATACCTCCAGCTGGTTTAAATCCAACCTAAAATGTGGAAAATATTAAAGAGTCACACTCAAGTTAGCACAGAAACACCAAAAAGGAGTGTCAGAAGACAGAGCCTTACGTGGCCAGCAGGGCTGAGCTGTGAATGAACCTGACGTTAGGACCGCTTGTGTTTGCTTGCAACTAGTATTCACAATGGCGAAGTAAAGGGGGTGGGCGGTCCACCTGGGTGCTGGCATCCCTCCTCCTCCTCTCCGCCCCCTTCCCACTCGCCCCTTCCCTTCCCCTGCACCTTTTTAACTTCGGCACAAGCAGCCACTAACTTGGAGCCTGCGTCAGCTTCGACGCTCTCTCCACACCTAGGAAGTGACGTCCGAGAGCACGCCAACGTTTAAAAGGTACAGGGACGGCACGAGGCCTTCCTGTCTCCTGCCCTGATCTTCAGGCTCGGGGTGTCTTGCAGGTTCGAGATTGGCTTTTTTATGGCCAAGTCACCCATTATTTACGTTCTCTGGACCACTCTACTTTGAATGAAGATATGGTGGATATGGTTCAGGAAACCTTGACCCTGTCTCGTCCACCCCGAACCAGTTTATCCTTTCACCAGGTCAGCTTGGGAAGTTTCAGTGTTCCTTGGCGGTGGTGTGGAATCAGGATCTTGCTTCTATTGAACAGATTAATGGTGAGGGCTTGCGTCTTCTTATGCGACATCTCCCACGCCTGACTCGCTCGGTGGTGCTGCAGGAACAACACTATAAATTCTTGTTCAGACTTGACATCTCCCCCTACAGGACGTTTGTTGCTGGCTTTGCTGCTCATGCCGACTGTCCTAAGTGCCATTCAACACCAGCCGGATTGTTTCACATGTTCTGGTCCTTTGTTGGTTTCCATCTGCAGACGATTATAAAAAAAAAATAATTCCCCTGAGGGCGGAGGTTTTGCTTTTCTCTCAATTCACCTCTTTGGGATTTTCCAAGGGTAATTCCTTATTGCTGAAAAAAGCTTCGTTATTGTCTCGAAAATGTATCCTTTTGCTATGGCGGCAAGCAGAGGTGCCTACCCTCATCCAAAATACCGCTATTAAGATCATTAGCGGGGCAAAGAAATATGATCATGTCACCCCTCTTTTAATCAACGCTCATTGGCTGCCAGTCGAACACAGAATTAATTATAAAATTTTACTTTTAACATTTACAAGCAGAATGAATAACCAACCTGATTTTATTAACAGTCTTTTAATCCCGTATGTAACGTCAAAATCCCTCCGTTCCACTTCTCAAAATCTTTTAGTTATACCATCATTAAAATCAATAAATACTTTTCGCACCAACAACTTTGCTGTCTCTGCCCCTTCTCTTTGGAATTTACTGCCTATATATCTCCGTAACGAATCAGATATAAAACAATTTAAAATAGAATTAAAAACATTTCTATTCCGAGACGCTTTTTGTTAAATGCCTTTTTTTTTTTTTTTTGACAATCTTTTTACCTAACCTATTGTTTTAGCCTTTATGTCCTTTTGTTGCTGTATGTTTGTGTAAGTCACTTGTCTTCCCTGTTTTAATATGTTTAACCTGTTTTTGTGTAATTTTATTATGTTAACCGCTTAGAAATTGGATTAAGCGGTCAAACAATTTTTTAATAAACTTGAAACTACTATGTGGATAAATGAATTGTTAATGTTAAGAATTGTGGCCCTGGTCAATGGAGGAAATTCCGGGCGGTTTGGGCTCCAGTTTGGGATAGCTTGTCCCATGGCGCCCGAAGTGCCCTCTTGAATTTCTGATACTGGAGTGCTTGGAGGGTTGGGGTGGTACTGGGGGGGGGGGGTTGTGCTTGGTTTCTTGGTTGGGTCCATTTGGCTCCGCCCAGACACCACGCAGTAGACTCTTTCATCGTATGCTTTGGTTTTTGGTTTCTGGTTGTATTTGTTCCCAGATTACTGTATCTTTTATCTTGTATTTCTATTTCACAATAAAACTTTATTATAAAACACCGCTCACCCTCCCTACGCCACTGAGTATTCCCACGGATTCCAGTGACCAATGTGTAACACTATTACAGAAGCTCCCCAGTCATTGTAAAAAGCTCCTTCAGATTTTTGCACTCAAAATGCATCAAAGCTTAACTGTCAAGCTTTAGCCAGCGTTTGAAAGTTTTGTACATCACTTTTTCTCTTCTCGTCGACTCTGTTTACAAATCTTCATGTCATCTGCAAAAAGGCAAACTTTTCTCTTATCTTTCAGCTCAAAAAAGACATCGAACAGAACTTATTCATTTCATTTACAACAAATCACAAAAATGGCTGCGATGCAAGTCACGATAATAACTGATCCCAGGATCAATCCCGGAGGCCCTGTGCTACTCATTTTTCCTTCTTCCAAGTGAATTCCACCCTGTCACCTGCCAGTCAAACGATGTATGATCCAGTTCATCACCTTAAGACCCCCCCCCCCCCCCCCGGGGCACTCAGTTTACTTATAAGCCTCTTATCTAGATCTTTCCAAATGGAAATGCCAAACACTACCCGAGTCACTGGTCTGGTCCAAAATGATAACATTTTAATTCAGAATTCTTTTTTTAATCTTTTACTTTTATGATCACAGAAAATAATATAAGGAATTACTAACGAAACCCTTACTTGCCTGGATGAGCATCAGATGAACTACTTTAATACACTCTTAATTTGTAGGCAGGTCAGACAGAGCCGAGGGAGGGAGAATAGTTAGGGTAAAACAAGGGTCAACAACAATATACTGCTAGAGCCACTAGAGGTCTCTGCACCCTTACCTAGAGCAGAACCTCAATGGCTCTACACAAGTAGCAATTTTCCCTAGTCCTGGTTTAAATCAATCAGTCATTCTCAGCAGATCAGAAGGCTGTTTGATGATTCCATTAGATACTTTGCTAATTTTGATTTCTCCAGGGCCATTATAATACTGATAGCGACTGCCCTTCTTAAGGAAAACATCTGCTTGACTTTCATTTGATAAGGGTGATCAAAATTATATTTAAATGTCCATAACATAAGTGAAATATATTTTTACAGAAATAAAAGGATCTTGCAGGCTGGTAAGAGTATTTGACCATATTAAGAACATAATTGTCATACTGGTCCATCAAGTCCAGTATCCTGCTTCTAACAGTGGCCAACCGAGGTCACAAGTGCCTGGTAAGATCCCAATGAGTAAAACATATTTACACTAATTAAAATAAGCAGTGGATTTCCCTACATCCATCTTAATAGTGGCTTATAGGCTTACTCTTTTAGAAAGTTATCCAACCCTATTTTAAACCCTGGTAAGCTAACTGCTTTCACCACCTTCTCCAGCAACGAATTCTAGAGTTTAATTATATGTTGAGTGAAGAAATATTTTCTCCCATTCGTTTTAAATCTACTACTTGGCAGCTTAATTACATACCCCCTAATTCATGACTCTTCAAATAAATAGTGGAAGACAAAGAATACAATGCTCTCTTAGCAAGATAAGAGACATCGTCACTCCACAGTCAAAGTCTGAGAGGCAAAGCCATCGCCAACATCATTCTAAACAGTCCATACAGAACTCAAAAACAGGCCGGGCATTCAGCAGAATCTAGAACCAAGCTACGCTGGATCCAGGTCAAAAGTCTATACCTCCAGCCTCCCTATCTAGATAAAAATAAGTTCACATCTGGAGTGCCCTCCCCCACTTTATTGTGGAAACTTCCAGAAACAAGCTATAGACCAGTGGTTCCCAACCCTGTCCTGGAGGAACACCAGGCCAATCGGGTTTTCAGGCTAGCCCTAATGAATATGCATGAAGCAAATTTGCATGCCTATCACTTCCATCATATGCAAATCTCTCTCATGCATATTCATTAGGGCTAGCCTGAAAACCCGATTGGCCTGGTGTTCCTCCAGGACAGGGTTGGGAATCACTGCTATAGACATACGACTTGGTGCATCAGTCTGCCATTCTTCCAGAGAGCACAATTGACCGCTTCCTTAAAAATGCGAAAATACACACTTCATTCCAACAGCTGCGTAGAGTCGTCACCTTCTGCTTTGCTGTTTCATAACATTTCATTCTTGTGTTTAATAAGTTCATCTCCTGGAGAATTTTCTGCTAGTCAATGTAATGGGTTTCTCTGCGCCGGGGGTTTCCCCCCCAACAGAAAACCAATTTGTGTGTGTCCTTCAGTACTGCGAGGGCCATTGTACTGCGTGTTTTTCATATCGCAGCCTTACCTTATCATTCAATAACCCCACTCACCAGTCCTCGCTTTGCTTCCTGCACAAACCTCCGTTTCTCTATTAAGGCAGTTTTGATAGTCAGTGTTGTAGCCGACCGCTGACTGCAGAACCAGAGAATTAGCTCATTACAGAAGCCATTTATGAATTCCCTGCCACGGATAAAAATGGCTTGTCTTAATAAAGGGACAAGAATGTCACTTTATATCTAATTCACAGTCACTTACTGTGAATGGCACTTTTTTTTCAAACCAGGAATTCATTCTTTGAAAAGTAAAATTAAACATTTACCTTAATAACTTGAATCACTTGTGGTTTCTGAGGAAATAAATCCCCGATAAAGTGGTTTTAGCCTTTTATTTTAAACTGGATTACTTCCATTTGAAAACCAATCCTGGTAATACTGAAAAACAACATACCTTAATGCCAGTCTTGCAGTGGAAGTCTCTGATGGCTCGCACCATTACTAAGGCTACAGGGAAGGTTGCATTCACCGATTCTTTTCCAGTTGATGTCTTAATGAAATCAGAACCTAGGAAGGAAAGCAGAAAGCCAATCAGTTTTACATTTGCTTGTAATGTTATATATAATGGAATAGAATTAGACCATGGTAAAGACCATAGGGAGGTAACAGCAGCATCCATCTTGTAGCAAGGGGAAATTTTAGCTAGGACTCTTGATTAATCGAGTTAACTAATGTGATTAATCTTGCAAACAATTAACTCGTTAAACTTTTAATTGCAATTAAGTTGGTCTGACATGGCTGTTTTTGCCTAGTATTTATTTATTTTTAAATTTTCTTTCCCACCTAAGCGGGTTACAGCTGGGCACGCAAAATTCATCAACAAACATAAAAATGTGATCATTTAACAGAATTTGACATATCAATTAAGGTAAAAGAAAAAAGTACGATGAAAACCAAATACAACATTTACTCAAGTAAAAGAAAAAAGTAAGGCCCATATTCTATTAACGGCACCTTAAGTTAAGCATCGGTAGGTGATTCAAGATTCTCCCCCCCTGCACAAAGTTGCTCGATTGAAGCCACCACCTCAAGCTGCGATGAACTAATCCCCGAAAAGGAAGACGGGAGTATAAGGTGTGAGACCAAGGAGACCAACAGTCGAGGAGCGTAGACTGTAGAGGCTGCATGTGCACTCAGGTCCACTGCACTACCTCCAACAACGCTGCTATGGAACCCAACACTTGAAGATAGTCTCGTGCCCGAGAGATGGGACCCCAACAGAGACCAAATTTAATTCTGAAGCTTTTGAATGCAGTCCTCCAGGGGAAAAACCTTCCCCAACTTCATGTCAAACAGTACCCCTAAGTACTCCAGACACTGAGAGGGAACCAGATGACTTTTGGCTAAGTTGACCACCCAGCCCAAGGACTGCAGTCACTGAACTACCCGTTTCTTGGCTACCAAACGCCACCAAAGATTTTGCCGAAAAATCAACCAGTCGTCCAGATATGGATGAACTAAGATCCCCTCTTGATGCAACACCACTGCTACCACCACCATCACCTTTGAGAAGGTATGAGGAGCTAGACCAAAAGGGAGTGCACAAAACTGATAGCGCCTTACCAAAATTGCAAAGTGAAGAAATGTGCTGCCCCAATCAGAATGTGGAGGTACACTTCAGTAAGATCTAGAGATGTAAGAAACTCTCCTGGCTGTACCATCAGGATCGCCAAATGCAATGTCTCCACACAGAATAAGGGAACCTAAAGACACCAACTGACTACCTTGGGAACTACAAAGCAGATGGAATAATGGCTTGTCCCAAACTCATTGTCCAGCACCATCACTACCACTTTGAGATCGAGTACCCTTTGAAAGGTTTGCTGAAACGCCATTCACTCACGGAGAACAGGAGAAACACACAACCTGTGTTGGTATCAACATGTATCATGTCAGGGAAATTGCTTTTCGGTTTTTGGATTTCGGATAAAGGATCTTATACCTGCAATAGATTTAAAACAAACTGGAGAAAATATTTCTTCACTCAACATGCAATTAAACTCTGGAATTTATTGCTGGAGATCGTGGTGGAAGCAGTTAGCTTAGCAGGGTTTAAAAAAGGGTTTGGCTAATTTCCTAAAACAAAAGTCCATAAGCCATTATTGAGAGGGACTTGGGGAAATCCACTGCTTATTCCTAGGATAAGCAGCATAAAATTTGTTTTACTAATTGGGATCTAGCTAGGTATTTGGAACCTGGGTTGAACACTGTTGGAAACAGGATCCTGAGTTTGATGGACCTTTGGTCTGTCCCATTACGTCAATTCTTATGTTCTTATGTGAGCCAAGTACAGGACAATCAAGCCATTGTGACATCACTGTTGGGGTTGGCTCTTAGACATTGGTGGAATGAGGCATTATGACATCACAGTCTCAGCTCTGGAATATTGCTACTCTTTGGGTTTCTGCCAGGTACTTGGGACCTGGGTTGGCCACTATTGGAAACAGGATACTGGGCTCCATGGACCTTAATAAATAATGTTTAGTGGAGAAAAAAATGAACAGCTCAAAACTCAGCCAAACGCTTTGGTAAAATCATTCCCACTAGAGTTCTCCAGCTTTTCTGATCAGCATCCTTCCTGCTTCAACCAACTTGGACTGCAGAGTGGGCTACACACGCTCAGGCATGTCCCCTAAACACTAGATTTTGTCATCACAGTTAATTCTAATTCACACTATAAATATATGATATATGAATATTAGCCCTTGTACAATGTTGAATTCATATTGAGAGCAGAGAAATGGTGTGGGGGGGAGGAGTTCTTCCTTCACTTCAGAGTTATACATTTTGCTTCCTACAGCTAGCCAGAGCTTTTGTAAACCCTGTAATTACATGTACAGTTTCATTAAACAACAGCTGCCCTTGTATATGGTTTTCTAATCAATTTGGTCAAAAAGAATGACTTTTAATCAGCTGTTGATAAAAATAGAGGATGAAATTTTAATTCTAACAGATTAACCAGCAAACTGAAGATGGTCTTCAAAACCCATCTTGCTCCATTCTCCAGTGGATTTAATGACTATTCAGGGCTCATTACTAAACAGAACAAGATGAACATTTTCCAGTTCATTAAAGAAACGTACTATGTATTTTTGCATTGTCCTCATGACTCGTTACAGGGAGTCTTAATTACAAGATAATGGATAATGGTTATTAAGTGCAGACTGCGGTAATGAAGCTCTGTTCATTTATACGCCACAGAGACTGCGAAGGGGCAAAACAGAATTACTAGCTTCAAAAGATTAACGAATCAAATTATTATTCAATTTTCAAAATCTCATTCAGACGTGGCAGAAACAAGTAGAGATTAAAAACTAGCAGTCTGATGAAAGCAGGGCATTTCATTTTCAGAACAATATCTCGTGCCATTAGCAGAGTAATCAGCTTAAGATGCGATTATTAGCCCCGCGTATCGTCAATTCACCATTATCTTCCTGAAAGGGACAAGAGGTGCCTTTTTTTTTTTCTTCATTTTCTGCTTCAGTAACATGGACTTCTAAACCGGCTCCTTCAAGACCACTGATTGTAGCTACCAAGAAAGAAAAATGAATTCTAGAATGAAGCACGTCCAGTTATATTTTTCTGTATTTCCCACTCTTGAAACATCTTGTGATATACATTCAGGCACTTCCCCAGATCTCGACAGGACTGGGAAGCAAAGTTCTACCTCTATAAACATCCATCGACATGTAGCGGGGTCATTTCATTAACGGAACAATTCTGTCCATGTAGCAGAAGATGCCAATAGTTTGAAAAATCTGTCCCTGTCCACTTTTTCTATGCCCTTCATGATCTTGAAGGTTTCTAGAGGAGACATGATAGAAACCTTCAAGATCTTGAAGGGCATAGAAAATGTGTACTGGTGGATGTGCGTGAAACTGAAAATGCAAGGGTTTACGCTAGTCTTATATTCCGCCAAAGCCCTTACGAGTTCATGGCATATAACAATATATTTCTATTACAGGAAACAAACCTAGTTAAACATAACACAACGACAAATATTCAAATAGAACATTGACAGTAGATGATGATAAATTTCAAGATAAAAATTTTAAACAAGAATGTTTTTTAAAGTTTTCTAAGAACAGTATATTTATTTATTTAAAAATTTATATACCGTATAAATAAATATATACCATAAAATATTAACAAACATAGATAGTTCAATTATTGCATAACAATACTCCTTAAAATATGGTCAATAAGCAACACAAAATTTTCAAATCCAGTTTGCCTAAAAGAGTCAACTCAAAAAAGCATTCACAAAAAGTTGGGTTTTTAACATGTTTTTAAAATTCATTCTAGCAGTACAAAAACATAAGATTCCTGGCAGGGTATTCCACAACTTTACACCCACTACCGACAACATATTGACCTACTGATCTTATTAAAACAGGGAGATCATTCCCAATTAAAGGAGCCTGATGAAAGAAGGATGTCTTCCATTGCACAAATTATCTAATTGTCCTTGGTGAGGGACACTGAAGATAGAAAATTGCTTCCGTGCAGAATGACCTGGGTCTTCCTGCTACTAATGAAATCAATTCCACTAAATAATATGGCACCTGGCCATATAGAATGTGAAAAAATCATAGCACGAAGCTTAAAATAAATCCTTGCATTTACTGGCAACCAATGGAGTTTAATGAAATATGGTGCAATTCTATCATATTTAGAAATGGAAAAAATTACCCTCACTTCACTATTCTGCACAGTTTGTAATCTTTTCAACAGTTCCTCTGCATTTCCTAAATAAACAATATTACAACGGTCTGTCTGGGAAAGAATAAGCGATTGAACCACAAGTGCAAAAAACAACTACCCGTAATTTCCTTACAAAAAAAAAATGATTTTTTTTGCTAACCAGATTAACTTGGTGCTCCAAGTTCCATAAATTAATTGAATGTCCAAAACTCTAGTTTGCGTATCAAAAGTGTAATTACTTTGGCCAAACAGATCCAATCTAGCCTGATCCTAGCCCAAGAAATGTAATTTTGTCCACATACTACTGCGACCATTTCTTATTTATAAAGCACTGTCAAAGAAACACGCAAGAGGCTGTGCAGAGAACAGTTGACTTTCAAGCTGAAGGAAACTCCTGAACAAAAATCTACAGCTAAACTCTTGCTTGTTACTGTATCAGACCTGCCCCGATGGATCTGTTCACAGCCACAATCCATCTTAAAGCGGGAAAGCACTGCCACCGCCCCCCCCCTGCCCCCCCCAACCCCCACTCCCATTCTGGTGCTTTTTCCAGGGATTATTCTACTGCGTCTGTTAGAGAGCCCTCTGCAGTCCACACCACATCATTACAACTGGGGTCTGCTAATTATCCATAAACTGATTCACTGCCATGCTAATCTTGCTTTCAAAACTTCAGCAAAATTCTGAAAGATTGCCCACTGACATTACAAAGTTATCACAACAAAGATCAAAGAGATGATTCAATATCTAAAGAAACTTCCCCACAAAGCAACAAAATGATATTTTTTTATCCAAATAATGCAGAAAAGTAGCAAGCCCCCTTCCCCCCACTCCCCCTTCAGTGGGAGTTTAGGGTCTAGATTCCTTTCATCTCTTGTAACATGTGCACTGAAGCAAGGCAAATTTTACGTAAACAGCTTTTCTTGTGCACAAAGGCCTCCCCCACCCACTCCAGAATTCTGTTTTGAAGCTGATATTGGCATGCTTGAACACTTCTGGTAAAAGTCACAACATCTGCCGTGGGTCTGAGCAGGGGATCCGAGCAGTGTTACGAAAACATCTATCTGCCCAGTCTAGGAAACTGGATGTTGTGCAAGAATGAATGAATATGATAGATGGACAGACTGGAAAAACAGCAGTCAGACTGACAGACATGATGTTCAGGTGAAATGGTTTTCTGAGTCCCTAAGTGGGAATAATTTCACTGGCCGAATTTGACCCATGGATGCAGGGCCTGATCCTACCTCCCTCGCTCTTCCTGGGTCACCTCATTACTCTTCTGAACAGGAGGAGGGGGGGGGGGGAACGTGTTAATCTTGTGCCCTGTTATCTCCGCTTTCAGCCCTTCACAAGATTCACAATCTCCCCTTTGGAAGAGCCCTCGTTACATGGGGAAGCATAAACTCCACAGCAAATAGTGTGCTAAACTGCTTCCCGGGGCCCACGTTGGTGAAAGGCGGTGTTTAAAATTCCCCTTCATGCTCAGCAGTCTATGATCATCCATGTCCGGAGGCGACTACTGCAACTCATATTTGAGTCTTCGCAAATACCCGATTCAAGCAATGCAGACTGTTCAAAATGCTGCTACAAGATTGGTACCAGGCCTATCAAAGTAATATATTACATCTGTTCTGTAGAATTTACACTGACTAACAACCGAGTCGAGAATCAGCTTTACAAATGTTGCGTTTAATTGATAAAATCTTGAAGGAAAAGGGCCCTACTCTATTGGCCACCACATAATTTGCGCTCAGTAGATAAATTTCCATTGGATGTAGTGTTGTTTAAACGAGCGAGACTAATTACCAACGGGAATCCATATTTTACATCAAAAGGTCACGATTGTGGAATGTGGACTTTACCAGGAATGCGGACTTTACATTATAGGAAGCAGTTGAAGACTCCTCCCCCCCCTTTTACAAAATCAGGGTAGCAGCTGCTACACGACAAATGCTCCATTAAATCCATGTGGGTGTCAGGACAATTACTGCAGCCGCAGCCGCAACCACGGTTTTGTAAAATTAGCCCTTTGTTATTTGCGCAAGCTTACTTGTGATAGCAATATGAGGTTGTGTATGATTATTGCAACGGTGTTTTGCTCATTGTGTTTATTTTCTTTTTTTATTGTATCTCACTTAGAACCAGTGGATAATGCAGGTAATAAATATTTTAAATAAATACATTTTCGGTATTTCAGAAAACCGACATGCCACCCACTGGTTTTGTAAATGTTCCTCTAAACCAGCAGTTCTCAATCCAGTTCTCGGGACACCCCTGACTAGTCAGATTTTCAGCATAGTCACCATGAATATGCCTGAGATTAGTGCATGGAAATTTATCTCATGCATATTCATTACGAGTATACCGTCCCAGAGATAGTGCTGAGAAGCAACGGTCTAAGCAACCCCCATCCTCTTCTTTCTAAGACTGATCCAAAGAGCCGAAAACTATCTTTGGATAAAAATATTAGGGAACATGTCCAAACCCCCCCCCCCCAGCTCATGCCACTCAAATAATCCCGCTTACGTTCCCAGAGTCCCTCCACAGAGATCCCTACGACTTGCCACATCTGCTGGGATTCAGTCCTTTGGCCCAATTCTTCCAATCTGCATTCTCCGAGCACGGTGGGTTTCCAGGTAGCTAAGTTGGTTCTGGTCCCATCGCACGCACTAACTCCATACTGCTGTTGTGCTCAAGGAAATCAGAAAAAGTCGCACATGCAATGGGACAAAGCCAGCAGCCAACTGGGCGGTTTCTTGGGCCCTGGGAGTCATTTGGTCACCAGGAACAGAATAGCCACGAGAAGAGAGAAGATTCTGTGCGCTACCTGCCATCATGGCCACCAGGCTGGCCTTGTAGATGTTGGTGAGAGAGCCCAGGTCTCCTGTCCCTAAGATTGTTTTCATGTGGGCCTCTCCACAGGCCTCGTGGAACTGGCGGATTTCTTCATACAATGCTGCGGAGGAAAAAGATTCAAACACTTTAGTACGGCACATGTCCCAGGGTTTCCCTCTGTGCTGCTGCCACCAGGCTACCTGTTCCCTCTCTCTGTAGTTCAAAGATTTTCAGCAGCAACATGACCCAAACTTGTACCCAGTCTCGATGACTCCCCTGTGTTGCTGCCGCCCCACTACCTGTTTTGTGTATGAAGAGATAAGGTGAGGAGCCTTTCTATGGTTACAATCAAAGCGGTAGTGGGGTTAAATGCCCAGTCACAATCAAACCCAGTTCCCCTTGTTCTCAAGCCACTGCACTAACTATTAGGCTACTTCTCCACTCTGCCTAGTTCCAGTGGCATAGTGAGGGGCAGTGGTGCCCCTTCCTCCCTCCCGCTCCTTCCCCGTCACCTCCGCCACACGCATGCCTTCCCTCCCTGTACACTCTCTGGTTTTTCACCAGTGCAAGCAGCATCTCCAACGTGCTGCCCACCCTGGCCTTGGCTCTCCCTCCGACATCACTTCCTGGCCTTGCCACCAGGAGCGACTTCAGAGGGAGAGAGCATAGTGAGGGGAAATGGTGCCCCCTCCTTCCCGCTTCTTTCCCGTCACCTCTACCGCTCGCATGCCTTCCCTTCCCCTCCCCTACCGCTAGCATGCAGCGTCTCCAATGTGCTGCCCACCCCGGCCTTGGCTCTCCCTCTGACATCACTTTCTGGCCTTGCCACCAGAAGTGACTTCAGAGGGAGAGAGAAGAGGCTGGTGCAAGCAGCAAGTTGGAGAGGCTGCTCACGCCAGCAAAGAACCAAAGAGGTACGAGGGGGGACAGAGAGAAGAGGTGCCTGTGCCCTCACTTAGACAGTGCCACCCCCCACCTCCATGCCACTCCCTAGGTTCAAAGGTTTTCAGGAAGAAGAGTGAAAGGCAGAAACATGAGAAAACAAAAAGCTAGAGGATGCAAGTGGCCATTCCGAAGCCGAATCCTCTGTGAACAGCTCATAAACTCATCCCGATGAAAGCAAGCAGACCTACAATGACTGTCTGGAGAGGGTGGGCATTACTCATGATAAAACAGCAGATGGCGCATCAGCCCATCTCTCCTACTTTGAACTCTCCAGGTCCAATGATGGTCAGACAGGTTTACCTTCCCACTGGCCAGTCAGCACCAAAGTCCTGTTGATAACGATGTCGAGCTCAGACGCTCCATCCTCCACTGCCAGCCTAACCTCCTCCAGCCGTGTTTTCAGAGGTGTCTGTCCTGCAGGGAATCCCGTTGCCACTGTGGAAACAAAGTACGTCCGCACACTGGAGTCCCGATTTTATGCCAACACAAGAAGCCAGAGGGTACTGGTAGCCTGTGCATTAAACACAAGGAAATAACGCTTACCTGAAGCCACCGGGATCTTACAGCCAGCAGCCTTCAGGGCTTGTACCGCGTCACGCACACGAGCAGGATAGACGCAAACTGCACCTGCAGTAATACCTGGAACAGATCAGAGCCACCGGCTGATTGGTTTCAGCAAATTTGGTACAATAGCACATATGAAATCCAATTACAATTAAGTATTAACAGGAAAACTACTGGATAAATTCTAAAGAGTTATCGCATGGAATCTTGTGAAGTTTGACGATCTGGCTTACAATTTCATATTTGCATGCCAATGTGGAATTTCATTTTAAAAAGCGACGTTTCTTCATTCCGGACATTTTCCAAAATAATGGGAATTTTTGCTGAATGTTTCAATATGGATTACCCACAGCAAGTGCTAGGCTCCTTCCTCTCACCTCAGATTGAAAGTAAAACACATAGTGGGGGGTGCTGCTGGCATGGAACAGACTCCCAGAAGAAGTGGTGGGGAGAGAGACTGTGTCTGAATTCAAAAGGGCCTGGGATAGGCACATGGGATCTCTCAGAGATAGAAAGAGATAATGGTTACTGCGGATGGGCAGACTGGATGGGTCATTTGGCCTTTATCTGCCATCATGTTTCTCTGTTTCTATAACCATAAAGCTCTATGACCTCACAATGAAGCTGTATAGAGCCTTAGCCAATAGGAAGAGGAGATGCAAATGTTAAGAGCCTTAGCCAATAGGGAGAGGAGGAGATAGTGGATGCTGCGGATGGGCCATTTGGCCTTTATCTGCCATCATGTTTCTTTGTTTCTATAACCATAAAGCTCTATGACCTCACAATGCAGGTGTAAAGAGCCTTATTAAAATGTAATATCCCGCAGAAGCTTACAACAGTTCTTTGCGGCTAACAATTAAAACATACAGTCAATAAAAGAAAGAAAGGAACTCCATAACAATCATTCAAGAAATGCCTTCTAAAAAACCTCTAAAAGAAATATATTGGTATCTTCTTAATAAATATGCTCATTTTGAGGAATGTCTGACCCAAAAGCAGAGTGAAAAAACTAAGTCTTTAATAGTATCTTGAAAACTTTAAAGTTCAGTTTCAGATTAATATTATGAGGAAGTTGGCTCCAAAAAAGCTTTAAGTCTGGTACATTCTCAATTTGTTCTTTTGGGTGATGGCAGAATTAATCTATTGTTTTGTAAAGACCTAAGCACTGTGATTGGACATATGGAATAGTTAAAATAGTTTTAAGTCCTAAAGAACAAGGCGTGCTTAAATCACACCCAAATCACACCCCATGGAAATGTCTGTGTGGTGCGACCTTTACCTGGAAATAGCGTCTTTTTGAAAACGGTATTTGCACAGATAAACACCACATTTAAACGTGTGCATATGTTTCTAGCATAATGACGTCGTATAGCTGCATCCCTAGAGCGTTTACAGGGACCTAGCACTAAACATTATTTGACGAACAAAAAAGCATGCAGACCTACCTTGGTCGTGCATATTCATGGCTCGCAGGAGGTCTTCTCTGATTGGGCGCTTGGCTTTGAAGCACAGCCTGTGAACATTTGAAGCCGTGTCATCGCCCGACAGTGTGGTCAGATCTATACAGGTGACGGCCCTCAACAGCCAGGCAGCCTCAGGGGGGGAAGAAAACCACAGAATGAACACTCAAACCAATTTGTAGGGCGGCAGCACAGGGAACTAGAGTTTAAAGGATAACTATACTTCCTAAAGCACATTTAACAGGGTGAACAGCTCCTCGCCCAGAGACCAAGGCACCGCCCTGCAGGAGGAATCTGTGGCTGCACAGTAAAGGGGAGATATGATGACGCTAGGGTGACGGCTTTTAGTATCGCTGGCATTCAATTATGGAATTCAGTGTTAGGTCAATTGCAGCTATAGGGTAAATTTTTTTTCATATTTATTTTTTTTTAATTTCTTTATTAAAGATTGCCATAGAAATCATGATGGCAAAGTTAACTGCCCTGAATTTGGGCCAATTAGCATTTTTTAAATAAAATCTGGGGGCTCATTGGAAGGAAGCCCAGCAACAGCAATCCCAATAATTGGTCACTGGTTCTTTATTTGAATAATCATTGTTTCTATTGGCAGTAGAGGAGGACCGTTAGGGTGAGGGGGGGGGGGGATGGAGGTCGGGTAAATTTTAAGAAATTCTTAAAGATGCAATTGATTGTTTCAGATTTTTGTGAAGCAACTCTTAGATTAGCGAAATTTGAGACAGTATAAGTTATGATGCCGTGTTATGTATATTTTTATGCAAACCGCCTGGTTAATAGACGGTATATAAATTTTAAAATAAAATAAACGCAACCAACTGCAAAGTTGAATTTCAAAAGGAATGCACTCGTGAAGACGTGTTGGAACATTGGCTGGATAGAGGCCAAAGAAGGTGCATTCATAATCTTCCCGGTTCAGAAAGATGATGCAGGATCTTCATGGTGCCAGCACGCCAAGGTCATCTCTACTCTTTGAAATGGGCGATTGTATAAAGCCATTTTTGCACATGTTGGTGTGCACAGGTAAAAGGGCTCTTCTAAAAATCACCCCACACACATGCCGGGCAAGAGCTTGAGTGGCATGGCGATTCACATGCATGCATTTAGTAGCATACTAAGGGAGGGCAGTCCGCTCCGGGTGTTGCCCCCCCCTCTTTCCACTTCTCCCTTCACCTGCAGTTGTTCACTGCCACGACAGCTTTCAACCACATCATCTCTCCTGCTGATGTCATTTCCAGGTGCCTTGCATAGGAAGTGACATCAGAGGAAGAGCTGATGGGGTCAGGGAAGTTGAAGCTCTCGTTGCTTGTAGTGGTGAACAACTAGGTGCAGGGGAAGGGAAGGGGGCGTCAGGGAACGAGGGGGGGGTGACCCGGGCACCTCTCACCCTCGCTACGCCACTGCATGCATTATACAATATGCTTTCATACGACCACACTGAGATCCTTACCCCAAAGCGCAGAAGAGCTACCGGTATTTCCAGAGAATAAGTGGCTACATCTCAACGGAAGTTGTCTCGGGCGATTCTGTCACCTTTGCTGTCAACCCTTTGGCCAGATCAGTGTCTCTCAAACTGTGTGCCACGAGGGACTCCAGAATTTTACATTAGTTTTAAAAATTTCCCTTCATAAGTAGACACTAGAATAGATGACGTGTACGTCGCGCCAATGTTATGAGCGTCTGTGTGCGTAAGGAAACAACCGCCCAGACAAGCATTGTTCTTTAGCGTGATTACGTGTAAATCAGCTCCAGTTTAAGAAAACAGCTGAAAACATTTTTGCAATTTATTAGCTGTCACCTGAAGACAAGAAACTAATTATGGAGATTTTAAGATTTTTGTTTGTCCGTTATTTTATGTATGATTTTACTGATGTAAACCGTTTAGTTTTTTCTTTAAACAGTATTATAAAGTTTTAAGTAGATAAATAAATTGGTCCTTGAAAACTTACGACAAGTAATTTTATTTTTATTCAGTAGTTATCCTAATGAGCAATAAAGCAATCAAGGCTTTGTTTACCGTTTGGATCTTTTTATCTTTGCAAACTTGGATTTTCAGCTCTGACAGAAATTAAATGGAAAAAAGAGAACGGCTGCAGATGGTGGTGATGAAATGCGTGTTTGCCCTGTTACGAGTTCATTTGCACTCCAAAACAAGCCCATCCATCGCACCGATTAGCAATTCTAGTCTATCTACTTTGGTTTCACCGTTGTTACAATTACTCAAACATAGCTTAAAGAACTTTAAATAAATAGCTCTCAAATTGAATGGCTTTGTGGTTTTGCAATTTTATAATTTCAATTATAAATGTGCCTCGAAAAACATTTGCTCTGTTTAGTGTGCCAGAGCTTAAAAAGTCTGAGAGACCCTGGGCTAGATGCTTCTAGATTCCTGTTTCTGAACCTTCTCCTCTTTGCAGAAAGAGCCAGGGCTTCAGAGGCTGTGCTCTCAGTCAAAAATGGTTTCAGTGCCATACAAGTCTGGTTCCCTTGAGAGGAGAAATCAACCACCCCATAATGCCTCTACCTTTATCCCTGACATGAGCCCCAGTTTTTACCCTGCAGACGCAGCTGTTCTTCATTGCTGAACCAGCCTATACAGCTATCTATCTACTGGAGCCGGAGAATACCGACTGACTTTTCAGCTGTACCAGGATATTTCAGAAGCCAAAGAGTTTACCCCTGTCTCCATCTGCTGGCAGGAGGGAGAACACCCATTCATCCAGACTGGTCAGGCAATGGCAAAGAGGAAAGAACAGTTTTGGAAGTCAACTCTACCACTTTTAGATGATGTTAACTAAAAGAGAACTTACTTGCCAGTCCTTCTTTACAGTTCTTCTGGTCTGAATCTGCTCGGCACGCCGGAGAACTGCAGGCTGATTCACTTGCACTCTTGAGATCCAACCAAGGTCTAGGAAAAATAAATTCGTACACTCTTAGGAAGCAAAAGTAGCCACAGGCAATGAGGGACCATTGGTGGAAATCCAAAAGCTTAAAAAAGGATCACTTCGAGGTGCAAGAATAAAGGTGGGAAAAGCTACTGAGCATTTACATTTCTGCTCTTCAAATGCATGACAACTGCCATTTGCTCTCCAGGACCAAGAGGTGCATCCTTTCAATGGTTATGTATCCTTTGCCAAGTGACCAAAGAATTACCATAAAGTAGGTAGGACAAGGATAATTTAATGCACCGAGAGGTGATTTTTTTTGTTCTTGTTGTTTTGCTTTTTTAATACATCTGGAAACCAGAATGCAAATCCTACCATTGTTCCTTTGAATTTTGAGAAGGTCACTTTACTTCCCCCCCCCTCCATATTATAAGTTCTTTCTGACAAAAACGTATACCTCAGAAATGTTGAAAATTGTCTTGAACTAATATTGAAAAGGTGGTCAATAAACACAGAACAGTAAAGCACAGGATACCCCTCTCTCATATGCTCTCTGATTGTGAAATACTTTGTCCTTCCAGAAGAATATCTGGACATATATTAAAGCTATCATCGCAATTAAGACAGAGCCGTCACTTGATGTTATCTTTCTCATATCTCTACATCCCGCTTTAAATTTTGCTAAAAACCACAATACAAGCAATTGGAAGGACATATCTTTAGATCCATTTTTGGGTGGAATATAGTTTAGCTTATAAATATGAAATGAAAGCAACTGTCTAATGAAAATATGGAAATCTTACTTAATAATCTTAATAACATTCCATTTTTCAACCTTTTCTTTGTTGGACTAGCTTTGGACTAGTCACTAGAGAATGGCACGGGGATAAATTTGTTCCCGACCCCACAGAAACTCAATTTCCCTGTCCCGTCCCCATGAGTTTTGTTGCTGTCCCATTCCTGTAAGTTCTGCCTTAGCCGCATAAGCCTCGAACACTTATGATTTTAAAGTGTCTGAGGCTTGTGCAGGACAGAGCTTAGGCATTGGTGGAATGAGGCATTATGACATCACAATCTGAGCTCTAGAATGTTGCTACTTAGGATTTTAAAGCGTTTGAGGCTTGTGCGGATGAGGACGGAGCTTAGGCATTGGTGGAATGAGGCATTATGACATCACAATCTGAGCTCTAGAATGTTGCTACTTAGGATTTTAAAGCGTTTGAGGCTTGTGCAGATGAGGACGGAGCTTAGGCATTGGTGGAATGAGGTATTATGACATCACAATCTGAGCTCTAGAATGTTGCTACTTAGGATTTTAAAGAGTTTGAGGCTTGTGCGGATGAGGACGGAGCTTAGGCATTGGTGGAATGAAGCATTATGACATCACAATCTGAGCTCTAGAATGTTGCTACTTAGGATTTTAAAGAGTTTGAGGCTTGTGCGGATGAGGACGGAGCTTAGGCATTGGTGGAATGAGGCATTATGACATCACAATCTGAGCTCTAGAATGTTGCTACTTAGGATTTTAAAGAGTTTGAGGCTTGTGCGGATGAGGACGGAGCTTAGGCATTGGTGGAATGAAGCATTATGACATCACAATCTGAGCTCTAGAATGTTGCTACTTAGGATTTTAAAGAGTTTGAGGCTTGTGCGGATGAGGACGGAGCTTAGGCATTGGTGGAATGAGGCATTATGACATCACAATCTGAGCTCTAGAATGTTGCTACTTAGGATTTTAAAGAGTTTGAGGCTTGTGCGGATGAGGACGGAGCTTAGGCATTGGTGGAATGAAGCATTATGACATCACAATCTGAGCTCCAGAATGTTGCCACTACAGTAGTGAGGAGAGGGGTACAGACAAGAGAGACTTAAGATATTGAGAAATCCCCGAGTGAATACAATTGTAGGTCAAGGAGTTTGACCTGTATGCACTGAGGAGAGGGATAACGTGACCTTAACGACACTGGCGGAATACGAGGGGAGGGAGATGGCTAAGCGAAAGACCCGTGAGAAGCAAACTGCAGTAATCCAGACGAGAGGTGAAGAGTGTGATTTAAATACAAATAGTTTGGAGCTCTATTTTGCTAAATCCTACTGAAATAAACACTTGACCTCTGATTTCCTGTTGCTTCTCGTCCAAATAATATTTTTCGTTATTCATATTCTAACGATTAATAAAATAAGCTCCCCTAGGTAAAACCTCAGCCCTGACCCCCCCCCCCCTTAACTTTTCACTCTTAGCAACCCCCTAAGAGTTTGATCATTAAACTGAACAACAAATGGGTTGTGATTCTGGCTGTTCAAATCTGTGCTTAGGAGGTGCCCCCTCGGTTCTGCTAACTTCAGAGCTGCCAAGGCAGATTTTTGCCCTGATACCACGAAGGGGGGGGGGGCGTACAGCCATCACCTCCTGCAAAGGTCTGGGTCTCACCCCTCCCCCTTCAGTGCAAGCTCCTGTAGCACTAACAGCACTTCCTTCCCTGCTAATTCCTCCGCAGCCAGAGCCACCCAGGGTCCAGGTAGTGAGAGCTTAATTAGCACATAGCTTTTGTCTCTGGCCCACAAGGGGTTAATGCTGCCCCCCTCCCTCATGCCTTACCTAAGCCAGCGCCTGGGTTCCTAACAGACATGGTGGCAGGGTCTCAGCCCAGTTGATCTAGGCTTGCTTCACCCCAGCCTGAGCACTTCCTGCTCCCAACCCAGCCCACAGGAGGAAGGGGGAGAGGAGGCAGCCCCTGAAAACCCGACCTGGGTCTTCGGGACTGGACTGCAAAGCACTCGAGCTGCTAGTAAACAGAGACTGCGCATGCAAATCTACCTCATGCATATTCATTGAGGGGCGGAGCCACTGGGTGACGCAGGAGAGCCCCGGTCTCCGCACAAGAAAGGCTGCTAATGCAGAGAAAAGACTCGGTCTGAGCTTTGCTTTCTTTGCCCCACAGATCTGGATCACAGTGGCAGAGCTGCAAATTACCTAATCCAGGAGGGAGGCTTTGGGGTGGCAGAAAGTCAGGACTGGCCAAGAATGGAATGGGTAACTTGGCAGCTCAGGGGTGGAAAAGAGCACCCGGAACTGAGTGCAGCTGTCTGGGCTTAGAAGAGCAACTTCTGGACTCACACCAACCACTAACAATATATCAAGTTAAATAATAAGCAAACGATTTAAGAGCCATTGTGGCTCCATGACAGGCTTAGGGATTATTAGCTCACTTCCCAGGGATTGGACAGCATGAGCCACTCCTGGCTTTGCCTCACTGCATGCAGGGAGTTGTGGTTTTGCTTTGGCTTTCTTTCAAAAAGGTTTTATTGATTTCTGGAAGTTATTCTACATCAAAATAACAATAAGCAGGAAAGCAAAAAAACAAAAAAACCCACAAAATAATGCTCTGAAGTAAAACATGATGAGTAATGCAGACATTGGTTAGGTTTCTTTCTAAATCCGTGTGCCCTCTCTATGTCCAGCTCAGGATCAAAGGAAAGTTCCAGAAAAGTTGGCAGCCATGCAGTTCGAAATGCAATCATATCATTTCCCTCAGATAATTCTGGCAAAACCCAGGATTCTGTTCCTATTTGAAAGATCGTCCGGTTGCAGTTTTTAAATTTCAGTTTCATTTTTCTTACAAAGCTGCATGCTGGGTTCCAAGTTGACAGTTGCAGATCTTCAGTCTTGAGTTGAGAAATATTGAACTTTGCATTAAGTCGTTCCAGCTCTTTTTGCATATCTCTGTTAAGCTCTAACTGTGTTAAGAACATAAGAACTGCCAACCCCGGATCAGACCTTCGCACACGCGGAGGCCCAGGCAGGTGTACGCCTGGCTTAATTTTAGTCACCCATATCCCTCTATGCCTCTCGTAAGGAGATGTGCGTCTAGTTTGCTTTTAAATCCTAGAACGGTGGATTCCGCAATAACTTCCTCTGGGAGAGCATTCCAGGTGTCAACCACTCTCTGCGTGAAGCAGAACTTCCTGATATTTGTCCTGAACTTGTCCCCCCCCCCCTTAGCTTCATTCCATGTCCTCTTGTCCGTGTCGAATTGGACAATGTAAATAATTTTTTCTGCTCTATTTTGTCGATTCCTTTCAGTATTTTGAAGGTCTCGATCATATCCCCTCGTAGTCTCCTTTTCTCAAGGGAGAACAATCCCAGTCTCTTAAGTCGTTCCTCGTATTCCAAGTTCTCCATACCCTTTACTAGCTTCGTTGCTCGTCTCTGCACCCTCTCCAGCAGTTTTATATCCTTCTTTAGGTTGGGAGACCAATGTTGGACACAGTATTCTGGGTCTGACCATTGCCCTATAAAGCGGCATTATAACTCTCTCCGATCTACTCGTGATTCCTTTCTTTATCATGCCTAACATTCTATTTGCTTTCTTTGCCGCCACCGCACATTGTGCTGACGGTTTCAGGGTCCTATCTATCAGTACACCCAGGTCCTTTTCTTGTTCGCTCTTACCCAGAGTTGCAACTGACATTCTATACTCCTTGTTCTTACCGCCTAAATGCATTACTTTGCACTTTTCCACATTAAACTTCATCTGCCATTTCTCCGCCTATTTCTCTAACTGACACAAGTCACTCTGGAGTTCCTCGCTATCCTTCTGTTTTAATCATGTCCTTAAGTGTCTGTATCTCCTTAAGGATTGGCTCTTGTACTTTTCATTTGTCCTTTTCAGCCATTTTGTCAGGGGTCAGAGGTGATGTTTTCTGCCTTTTTGGTTCAGAATAGGGTTACCAGATTTTCCTTCGGGAAAATCCAGACCCATGACCACACCCCCGGGACTGCCCAGTTCTGCCCCCAGACGGCATCTGCCCCTTCCCGACACAATTTTGTCAGGAAGCTTTTCAAAACCCGGACAAAGAGCTGGGTTTTGAAAAGCCATCTGGGGAAATCCGGACGTCTGAAACTAGTCCAAAAGAAACTGAGTATTGCTGGTCTGATTTAGAATTCTTGGTCTCAGCCATGATAGAAAAGGAGGGTTGGCAGATTTGATGAAAAATTCCAGTTATTTTCTAGCAAACTAGTCTAGGTTCACAGGAGCTCCCACACCATGCTTCTGTCCGGATCAAGCTCCCAAGTGCCTCCTTGTTTCTAAACCTGCCCCATCATCTGTACAAGGGAAATATTGTCAAGAGGGTCTTTTCCATATTTATAAATTTGACAGACTTCCATAGGCTACAGCAATTAATAGATCAAAGAGGCTCTTCTGTTCCTCAGAAAAGGCTTTATCTTCTCAGGGATCAAAAAAGAATCCATTCAGAAAATAAATGTAAGTCTGTTTCATGAATTCAAGTTACAGGATGTACACCACAATGCTGACACTTATTGGAGTCATGCAATCCTATCTACATTTTTTGTGGCATCCATACTGCTTTGTGTGTATTGGGTTGGCTGAACATGTTGGACGAGTCACTTTCAACCAAAAATGTTGCCATTGAATCTTGATATCGGTAAGTGGTCCGGCTTTTAGCTTTGGTTAATATATCAAATCCACGATCCTTTACCCCCTTCTAAACCCTTGATGGATTTGTTCTGCTTTTCTTAGAACTGCAACAGGCAAAACCCAACTCGGATTGGCTTTTGGAGGCTCCCTTCCTAAAATGCTGCTGCCGCACCTGAGTATCATTCCAGGGACCGGGTAAAGTGTGGACCTCGTGGGTCTTAAGAACATAAGAGTAGCTTTACTCAAGCCCAGTACCCGTTCTTACGGTGGCCAATCCAGGTCCCTAGTACCTGGCCAAAACCCAAAGAGTAGCAACATTCCATACAGAATCCCAAGGAATAGCAAGATTACGGAATCCCAAAGAGTAGCAACATTCCATACAGAATCCCAGGGAATAGCAAGATTCCGGAATCCTAAAGAGTAACAAGATTCTGGAATCCAAAGAGTAGCAACATTCCATACAGAATCCCAAGGAATAGCAAGATTCCGGAATCCCAAAGAGTAACAAGATTCCATGCTACTGATAATAATAATAACAGTTTATATACTGCAAGGCCGTATACAATGCGATTTACAATGGTTAAAAATACAACAAAATTGAATAAAACTAAAAAGTTAAAGCCATATTGATGATGTGTTTTAAGTTTACATCCTCTAACCGGTGGAAAAACAAAATTCAGGTGTGAGCTTCTCTTATGTCTACTGGTTGCAAAAGAGAAAAGCTCAGTTATGTATTTAGGAGCTAAACCAAATAAAACCTTAAAACAAAAACAACCAAACTTAAACTTCACACGAGCCTCCATTGGCATCCAATGCAGCACTCGATAGGAAGGTGTTACATGATCATATCTCTTCCCCCATGATTTTCTCCATAACAGACTATGGACTTTTCCTCCAGGAACTTGTCCAAACCTTTCTTAAAATCATCTACGCTATCCACTCTTACCACATCCTCTGGCAACGCGTTCCAGAGCTTAACTATTCTCTGAGTGAAAAAAATATTTCCTCCTTTCCCTGTAACTTCATCGAGTGTCCCCTAGTCTTTGTCATTTTTGACGGAGTGAAAAATCAACCCGTTCTACTCAACTCAGAATTTTGTAAACTTCAATCCTATCTCCCCTCAGCCGTCTCTTTTCCAAGCTGAAGAGCCCTAACCTTTTTAGTCTTTCCTCATACAAGAGGAGTTCCATCCCCTTTATCATCGCCCTTAAAAATCTGCTTACCCCGGTTTTGACAACTGCGGTTTGTAATTTCAGTTTATCTCTGACAGACCTGAAAACGAGGATGATGTCTACCACACGACCTTAAACGACCTCGCAGATGTCTACCACACGACCTTAAAAAGAAAGCGGCCATGCATGGGGTCTGCAGGGATCCTTGTTTTAATTCCCACATATCTCATGGACCGCCTCACCCCATGTATCCTCGTCTTATCCCCTCCAGTGCGATCCGTGAGGTCTACGGGAATTAAAAAATGAGGATCCCTGAGGAAGCTTTAAGGTCATGCGCTTATAGTTCCGCGGGGTCTGTGTTTTAACTTCTGCACTTGCTGATTTCTTTTCTCTTTGGGGTTGGGATTGGGAGGGGGTAAAATGCAGACCTCGCAGAGATCCTAGTTTTAACTCCCATAGACCTCATGGAGCAGATTTTTAAGGGCGTGTGGTTAAGGGCCGTGGGGGTCTGTTCCCCACATCTGGTACTTAGCTATTTCCAGACTGCATCTGCTATGCCTGAGTCAGTATGTCCTGCTCCCTCCCTGGCCCTATTCAAATCCAGCCTACAAGCCACTGCTGTGAGGCTCCTTTAAACTCCTCTTAACCTCTTCAATACCATTATTACTACTACTATTTATTATTCCTATAGCGCTACCAGATGCACACAGTCCTGTACATTAAACATGCAAGAGACGGTCCTTGCTCTAAAGAGCTTACAATCTAATTATGACAGACACATTGGACAAAAGTGGTGAATTCCCATAGTAAATTAACTCCTTAATCTCATCTTTGTCCTGTTTGTCTCAAACCAATTGTAAGCTCTACAGTCCAGGGACTGTTTCTCATTTGTGTACATTGCTGTGTATGACTAGTAGTCACTGGCAGTGGTATTTTCTTCCCTCCTGTGGCAGCTTCACCAAGGCAGAGTATTTTCAGAATCTTAGCCCAGATTTTGCTACAAGCCCTGGGCAAACAAATGGGAGGCCCACTCCATTAGTCACAGCAAAACTGCAATGCAGTTCTTCCGTGGCACACACCGCTTTCAGAAAGGAGCACTGGTGACAGTGTGTCTTTATGAGCAAAGTACTTCTGGTTTCTAGCACAATGTACGTGCAACTTGGAATTCCCACTAAGCTAAAGCATCTCCTTGCCCCTTTAATCCTCTAACTCTTCTGCTCAGGGCATGCAGCAACACTAGTTGAGAAGTACTGAAGAATCACTAGATGGAGCTCGTTGGCCGTGGCTTTGCTTTTGCTTGTGTTCCTTTGAAAGTTCCAGGTCTCCTGTCCTCACTCGGGAGAACATTCCGGTCCCTTAAGGGGCTTTGAGAAATGCCTAGACCTCTCAAAGGTTTAGAGCACGCAGTCCCCCAGCTCCAGGAAGGAGACCTTCGGCCAGTCCTGCTTTTAAACTCACATCCCAATTCAGTGGGTGGTGCTGTATTTGTAGAACCTGAATCTGCCCCTGCAAATTCAATAATGCACCAAGATTTTTTCCCTTCTGACAATGGCGATAATATTACTGTGCTGTATTTATATTTTATATAGTTCTCCTTAATTGTATTTTGTTTCTTATAAAAATTCAATAAAATGTTTGAACTGGAAAAAAAAAGAAGAAAGAAATAGGAAAAAATGGGGTTGTCAGAAATTCTAAAGTGGCCTAAAATCTCCATCCTAGAAGTGGGGATGTCACTTGGCAGCTCTGCAGAGGTCGAGTCTTTTAGCAAGAACAAGTTTCACACAGAACTATTTTAACTTTCATTTGATTGTCATCTTGAAGGAGATTAGAGAATGACACGGGGACAAATTTTTCTCCGTCCCCGCAGGAACTCATTTTCCCGTCCTGGCGAGTTCTTTTCCTGTCCCTGCCCCATTCCTGTAAGCTCCGTCCTCATCCGCACAAGCCTCAAACACTTTAAAATCATAAGTGTTTGAGGCTTGTGTGGTTTAAAGCAGGGCTTACAGGAATGGAGCAGGGACAGGGGAAAAAAACTCATGGGGACGGGACAGGGAAATTGAGTTCCTGCGGGGACAAATTTGTCTCATAAGAACATAAGAATTGCCACTGCTGGGTCAGACTGATGGTCCATCGTGCCCGCAGTCTGCTCACGCGGATTCAGCAGGAACTTGTCTAACTTTGTCTTGAATCCCTGGAGGGTGTTTTCCCCTATAACAGCCTCTTGAAGATCGTTCCAGCTTTCTCCCACTCTCTGGGTGAAGAAGAACTTCCTTACGTTTGACTCTGTCCCCTTTTAACTTTAGAGAGTGCCCTCTCGTTCTCCCTACCTTGGAGAGGGTGAACAATCTGTCTTTATCTACTAAGTCTATTCCCTTCAGTACCTTGAATGTTTCGATCGTGACCCCTCTCAGTCAAGTTTCAAGTTTTATTTAAATTTGATAATCGCTTATATATAATTTACTAAGCGAGTTACAACAAAATACAAAACAAACACACAATTCAACGTACAGCCCAAAATGGGTTAGATGGACAGACACATGGACAAACTTGAATACATAAGGAAAAAAGGGAGAAAGTCACAAAGTCAATGCTTTTCATTTTAAAAAGAAAAGTAGAAGCCATGAATGGAAGGTACATGAGGAAAGGTAAAAATTATTTTATTTTTTATTTTTTTTATATATATAAATGGTGTTTGGTACGTTAGATATAAGTCATTTAAAGATTAAAAGCGTCTCTCTGAAAAGGAAAGTTTTCAGGTTGTTTTTAAATCTATTAAGATCTTTTTCTTCCCTTATATGTTGTGGTAGGTTATTCCAGGTCTGAGGGGCCATCACTGAATATATGTCATGGCGTCTAGTTCCAATAACTTTTTAAAGAAGGGACCGCTAACAGCCTTTGAGCTGTGGAACGGAGAGAGCGCGACGTATGATATGGAATGAGCATCCAGTGTATAAATTGAGGTTCGTTTGTGGACAGTGTTTTAAACACTAGAAGCAGGATTTTATAGGTTATACGGTGAGAAGAGGCCCGGTTTCTCTAATCTCTCGCTGTGTGATAACTCCTCCAGCCCCTTAACCATTTCAAGTAGTGCCATGTCCTTCTTCATGCACGGTGACCAGTGCTGGACGCAGTATTCCAGGTGGAGGTGTACCATGGCCCAATGCGGTGGCATGATAACCTTCTCCGATCTGTTTGTGATCTATTAGCACACAGAGTATTTGGAGGATCTTGTTTTATAACTGTAGGTGTGTTGATATGCCCTTTTTTGTGTGTATGAATGGATTAGGTCCTTTCTTTTATTGTGATGGAGGTTTTTTAAAATTTTAATCTTATTTAATTTTATATTGGTATAATTGTAAACCACCTAAATCCACTTGGGCTAGACCAGTGGTCTCAAACTCAAACCCTTTGGAGGGCCACATTTTGGATTTGTAGGTACTTGGAGGGCCTCAGAAAAAAATAGTTAATGTCTTATTAAAGAAATGACAATTTTGCATGAGGTCAAACTCTTTAGTTTATAAATCTTTCCTTTTGGCTAAGTCTTAATTAAGTCTTAATAATAATATTGTAATTTATAGCTAAAGAGACATATGATCAAGAAACTGTTTTATTTTACTTTTGTGATTATGATAAACATGCTGAGGGCCTCAAAATAGTACCTGGAGGGCCGCATGTGGCCCCTGGGCCACGAGTTTGAGACCACTGGGCTAGATGGTATATTACATTTTAATAAATTATAATTGTAAGTAATAGGGCTGGCACTCAGTTTCCAATGCCACTGTGAAACCAGCTTCAAGAATAGCCTTACTGGGTTAGACCATTGATCCATCTAGCCCACTTTCCTGTTTCCACACTGACCAATCCAGGTCACAAGTACCTGGCAGAAACCCAAATAGTAACAACATTCCATAATCTCATAGAATAGCAATATCCCATGCAAGCAGTGACTTCCCCCATTTCTGTCTCAATAGCAGACTATGGACTTTTCCTCCAGGAACTTGCCCAAACCTTTTTTAAAACCAGCTACATTAACTGCTCTTACCACATCTTCTAGCAAAACTATTCTCTCAGTGAAAAACTATTTCTTCCTATTGGTTTTAAAAGTATTTCCCTGTAACACCATTGAGTGTCCCCTAGCCTTTGTAATTTTTGATGGAGTAAAAATCAATCCACTTGTACTCAGGATTTTGTAGACTTCAATCATATTTCCCTTGATGAACTGGAAAACATTCTTAGAGCCTGGTATAGCCTGGTTAGACATCTAACAGGGCTTTACTGAACAACATTAGAAGAATTTAAAATACTGGATTGTAAGACTGAAAACTCTACAATTGTCTAAAACCAGCAGTCATGAAAAACCTGCTCAATTCCTGGAAAATTGGTATCCAATTTCTTCTATTTCTTTTTCTTTTGGACAAAGACAAAAATGAGACTGGTTAACTTAGACTTGTGAGTGAATGAATAAGAATATAATCTTAAACAATAGAATATGAACAATCCAGCTTTGGCAATCACGGTAGGACCTTGAGACGGTACCAGTTCTTCTAAAAGCAGGAGCCAAGCTCTGCAAATAGAAACTCATCTCGGCTTTCAATGTCATCAAGCGTGAAACTGTATTGACATATTTTATGACTTTTTGGTATCTGGGACACCTCATGCTAACTTAGGCTCATTTATCACGGTCTCATGTCTTGACTTTTTTGTAAGTTCTAAGGGGCAGGAACTCTCCCTGATGTGTACCTGTAGGACTGCACGCATCTGGTAAGAATGATGTTATCCTGCTAAGGTTTTTCCTAAAACAGGGGCGATGAAGCATCATTTTACGTGGGAAAGGCCACAGATACCAAAAGTAATATGTGTACCTTCTCCTGGGGTCAGGAGGACGGCACTTCTGCTCCGGCTCATCCCACAGTTAGCTCTTTCCCAGGCCATCATTCAAGCGGTTTCGGTTAGTTTCTGAAGGCCAACAGAGCCTTTTGACACCCACCATAAGCAGGAAATTCCAGATTTTATTATTTCAAAACCCATTAAAAGCTTCCAATAAATATTCAGTAATGAAGGAGACAATAGGTAATCCCTAAGGAGCTCCACTAATTCTTACTAAACAAAAGAAAAGCAGTGAGTCAGACCATATTCCAGCAAGCCCAGTATCCTGTTTCCAACAGCAGCCAGTTCTTGTCACAAGCACCTGGCAAAACCCATGAAGTAAATCCGTTCTCATAGCTCATTTCCAGGGATTTACAATGGATCTCCCAAGTCTACCTAACTGATACATTTTAAGGCCTTTTCTTCCAGGAACTTGTCTAATCTTTTTTTTTTTTTAAGCCTTACGGTGTTTGTCACTTTGCCCACATTCTCTGGCAACAGATTACACAATTTCATTATGTGATGCATGAAAAAATAATTTACAATTTGTTTTCAGGCTGCTGGTTGGTTATCAATGTGGAAGAGAAATTGCCTCAGAGAACTTCTCCTATTAGATTTGTACATAGGCAGCACAACAGGGTGGGTCACGGGGTGAGGGCCCCTATCAGGGGTCTAGCTATCATTTAATGAGCCCAGCAAAATGCCCAGGGCCACCTGGATCACTAAATGGCTGCCACCAGTTTTCGCAGGATTCGTGAGAACTGGCGTCAGGCATTCAGGGAGCGGCTCAGGGCCGGGCAGGAGCGCAGAAAGCTGGGCCGTGAGAATTCAAGGCAGTCATTCAGGGAGGCAGGAGCAAGGAGGGAGGGGGGCTGAATGCTGATCCAGGCAGGGCACGTGAATATTAACCCCCCCTAGCTCATGTTCGAGTCAACCTTTTGGGGGGTAAAAGGGTGCATTGACTTATATTCAGATCATCTTATATTTGAGTATATATGGTAAGCTAAATCCAAACGATGTTTTTAACCACACGTGCATGTAACTTTCAGTCAGATCCACTCTTTTTGTCAGTTTTCGCTCTGGCCCATGCAAAGGAGTATTCACTTCCAAAATGTATTAAATTAATCCAATCAGAAGGTATCGCCTTATATCACACATGTCAAACACAAGGCCCCCTGACGGTTTTATGTGGCCCTCGGTGACTGTGTCACCTCTAAGTGCTTGACTGTGCAGCCCCGGTCCCAGTGGCGCTCCAAGCTCCTCCCCCATGCTGCCTCAGTACCCATTTGCAGGCAGAAGGACCCAGTCCCAGTGTAAAAGCTAGGTTGGAGCAGGGCACTCCACAGAAGTGCCTGACTGCGCGTGCCACAGGTGTCTCAGGGCGAGGAAGGAGCTATACTTCTACTAAGACTAAGTATCTTAATAGAAAATTTGACCCTCGACTTAGCCTTAGATTTCAGCCCCTTATGTGATTGAGTTTGACACCCCTGCCTTATATCCTTCTATTTATTTGGTCTTATTTGTCACCCTTTATTTCTGTGCCTTGAATTCGACTAACATAGCATCTGTGTTACTCAAAGAAGGATCTGATTGCCATAACACAGAACACGAGATCCTAAAGCCAGCCTAGGTCGGACGTCTCTGATTGCCTGGAGCCACCCGGTGAAACTCCAGACACATTTGTAGAGAGGCCCCCAGTGCCTGCATGACACCATAGATTTAGTAGACAAAGAGAAAGTACGACTGCAGGAGCACCAAGTCCACTAGAATTTGCACATGGAAAGGGCACCAGGTGAATCGTAGGGGGACACACACATGGTGCGAAGGAGGCGGTGTGTTGTCAGTCCTTCTGCAGGAGGCTCTGTGGCTTGCACTTTATGAATAATGGAGGGACCCAGGCTGCATTGCTAAGCAGGTCATAAATAATAGAGGAACTGCTGTCCCTGGAGCCCTCATAACTAGGGTTACCATATGGCTCCAGAAAAAGGAGGGCGGATTGAGACATCCGGGTTTTGCCTCCATTGCTTTTAGTGTCTCAGTTTGTCCTACTTAACTTCTGTTGCTTTCACTAGAACTAAAACCTGGATTTCACAATCGTGTTCTAAGTGTCGCACTCAGTTCACCCCTTCTGAACCACATGATCAGATCCTTCCGTACAGTGGTATCAGTGGGGGCAGAGGTAGGGTTACCATATGGCTCCAGAAAAGGGAGTGGGGGAAGGGACAGAGTCGAATGCTGTGAGGACAATCAATTTATTAAAACAGGGCTGCCCAAGTCCGGTCCTCGAGATCTACTGGCAGGCCAGGTTTTCAGGATATCCACAATGAATATGCATGAGAGAGATTTGCCTGCACTGCCTTCTTGGTATGCAAATCTCTCTCTCATGCATATTCATTGTGGATATCCTGAAAACCTGGCCTGCCAGTAGATCTCGGGGACTGGACTTGGGCAGCCCTGTATTAAAACATCATATATATATGTCATGTACATTTATATTTTTATGCCTGTCGTATTTGACGTATTCAATTGACATATATATATGATGTTTTAATAAATTGATTGACCTCACAGCGGTTTGACTCTGTGTCCCTTCCCCACTCCTTTTTTGTTGTCATATCCTACACGTGGGGTGGGTTTTTTTTTCCCGTTGTATTGTGTGATCCAGAAAAAGGAGGATGGATTGAGA
Source organism: Geotrypetes seraphini (assembly GCF_902459505.1). NCBI lineage: Eukaryota > Metazoa > Chordata > Amphibia > Gymnophiona > Dermophiidae > Geotrypetes > Geotrypetes seraphini. The sequence continues at coordinate 9,110,117 of NC_047090.1, read as the reverse complement.
CATCCGGGTTTTGCCTCCATTGCTTTCAGCAGAAGGATGTCTCTGTCCGTCCTCTTTTTTTCTGGAGCCATATGGTAACCCTAGTGGCAGAGGTGAATTAGCCAATGATCAGAACAAAGCAAAGCAGCATGCTCCCGGTTTAGCATTGCTGATATCATTGCCACTGTGATCCCGGTTCGTCCCCTAATCACTTGGCATCATCATGAAACATTAGCTGGACTGCAGAAACACGATATGCACACGCAAAGACACTTCGCTTCCTCCCAACAACACAAACTCTCGGACATTTCCAATTTCCTTAATATGGTTTCTGACTTAAAATCTTTATTAAAAAAAAATAAAAATGCAGCTAGGATGCTCAAATGTCCACTGACATCACTCCTAGACCTCATTTACTTTTACTACTGTCTAACACACAGGTGTCAAAGTCGGTCCTCGAGGGCCGGAATCCAGTCGGGTTTTCAGGATTTCCCAATGAATATGCATGAGATCTATGTGCATGCACTGCTTTCAATGCATATTCATTGGGGAAATCCTGAAAACCCGACTGGATTACGGCCCTCGAGGAGGGACTTTGACACCCCTGGTCTAACAGCTCTGAAATTGATGGGTGATTTGTTTTTTTCCTTCTAATGCAATGAATGATCTCATTAAACAGAAGGTTCTAAAGACCTGTAATTAGCTGCGCTTTAATCTTACATGTCGGGCCTGATGGGAAATGCTTTGTAGTGCTTCAGCAAAAGAGAACCGGCGTGTCTCTCACCACCTCTGAAAGGTAATAAGTAGAAATAAGATGAAACAAAAGGAAGCTAAGATGGCATCTTTGTATTGGACTAAAGCATATTTTTTTATACTTGCTTTCAAAGGCAAAACCTTCTTCGCTAGGTTAGGAATGAGCAGAAGATGACCAAAAATGAACAAAGGGGGCCTTTTACAAAAGCATGCCCTAAAGGACATTAGCCTATGTTAAATGCCATAAAGCTCTTAAGTGTAAAATAATATGCCAAGCATTTAAGTGTGCTAATTCTGTTACATAGAAACATGACAGCAGATAAAGGCCAAATGGCCCATCCAGTCTGCCCATCTCTTCCTCTGTCTAAGAGATCCCAGTCTTTCTTGAATTCAGACACCGTCTCTGTCTCCACCACCTCTTCCGGGAGACTGTTCCACGCATCTACCACCCTTTTCGTAAAAAAGTATTTCCTTAGATTACTCCATGGCTATCACCTCTTAACTTCATCCTATGCCCTCTCATTGCAGAGCTTCCTTTCAATTGAAAGAGACTCAAGTCATGCACATTTACATTACGTAGGTATTTAAACGTCTCTCTCATATCTCCCCTCTTTCCTCCAAAGCATACAGATTGAGATCTTTAAGTCTGTCCCCATACGCCTTATCACGAAGACCATATACCATTTCAGTAGCCCTCCTCTGGACCAACTCCATCCTTTTTATATCTTTTTGAAGGTGCGGCCTCCAGAATTGTACACAATATTCTAAATGAGGTCTCACCAGAGTCTTATAAAGGGGCATCAATACCTCCTTTTTCCTACTGGCCATACCTCTCCCTATTCACCCAAGCATCCTTCTAGCTTTCGCCGTCACCTTTTCAACCTGTTTGGCCACCTTAAGATCATCACATACTATCACAACCAAGTCCCGCTCTTCTGTCGTGCACACAAGTTCTTCACTCCCTAAACCAGTGTATCACAAACTGTGTGCCATGGAACACCAGTGTGCCTCCTGAGATTTCTGGTGTGCCGCGACACACTGGCGAGGATGAGAGTTACCCATGCTGGCTGCGAGAGGAAGTCAGCCAGCGCAGATGACTCTCCTCCTGGCTGGCTTATCTCCTCTCCCCGCACCTCCTAGATCCCTCCACCAGCGGGGCCGCAGCCAGACTGGCCTCTGCGCATGCGCGGACATCAAAGCAATGATGTCACGCATGCGTGTGATGTAATTGTGTCGACTTACAGGTGACTTCCTGCCAGGGCACTGGATTTAGTGTGCTGCCCAGCCGGAAAGTTTGCGACACACTGCCCTAAACTGTACCGTTCCCTCTGGTTTTTGCAGCCCAAATGCATGACCTTGCATTTCTTAGTATTAAATCTTAACTGCCAAATTTCAGACCATTCTTCAAGCTTCGCCAAGTCTTTCTTCATGTTATTCACACCATCCGAGGTGTCTACTCCATTGCAGATTTTGCTGTCATCCGCAAAGAGGCAAATCTTACCTGACAACCCTTCAGCAATCCGCTATAATAAAACTCTTAGCGCACATGCACACTTCAAACTCCATGCATCCGTGCCGCGTATATGCAGTGCTTGCCTCAGCTGATTTCCTGCTCCGATCTCCGACGCCGGCTGACTTTCTGCCTTTTGATTACTATGCCGCTGCCGGGACGCCTCATCTTCTCGCCCCTGGACCAGCAGCAGCAGCAGCCGCAGTTTCATCAAGCAGCCGCGGGGCATTTGCTAGGCTGGCCCACTTCGATAATGCGAGGCAGGCCAGCCTAGCAAAAGTCCTGAGGCTGCCCGAGCGAGCGAATGCTGGACAGGGGGAATAGGGAAGGGGTGCTGCTGGACAGGGGGGAGGTAAAAGGAAAGGAGGGCTGCTGCTGGACAGGGGGGAGGTAAAAGAAAGGGAGAAGGGCTACTGCTGGACAGGTGGAGCAGGGAAGGGGTGCTGCTGGACAGGGGGGGAAAGACAGAAAGAAAGAAAGACAGACAGACTAGGGGGCAGAGAGAGACAGAAAGACAGACAGACAGAGGGAGAGAGACAAAGACAGGCAGACAGCGGGCAGGGAGAGAGACAGAAAGAAAGAAAGAAAGACAGACAGGGGGCCAGGGAGACGGAACAAAAGACAGACAGAAAGAAAGAAACGGAGCAGGGAGAGAGAAAGAAAAACAGACATACAGAAAGAAAAAAAGAAATGCCTTAGTCTACACATCTATTCTAGCACCCATTAATGTAATGGGCTAAAAAACTAGTATCATTTATAAAAATGCTAAAAAGAACAGGCCCAAGAACCGAACCTTGAGGAACACCACTGGTAACATCCCTGTGAAAGAGTAAGGAGTTATCCTCCACTAATGCTACCAGTCCACCTCCATACAGCAGGGGTAGCTAGGCCAAGGCTGAGCAGACTGCACTGGGCTTTACAACTCAGCACTGATCCTCCTTCAGAAGGTAACCCTGCTGAGTCGGGGAGGGGGGGGGGGTTCAGCAGGGGGGTATTTTTCTGCTACAGAGGAGAATCACTGGGAGAGGTCCTTGGAGGAGAAAGAGACTCTCGAGCTTTCCTCTAAATGTGTCTGAGGCAGCAGCCCTGAGGGAGCTGACGGCACTTAAAAGGCAGAAAGATGGGTTGTACCAGGCGAAACAGTTGTTGACAGCTTGGCTGAGGTAAGCCGAAATTCTTTTTCTGAAAACTGTGAAATATATTCCTGGGTCTGGCTGAGACTGAGGATCCGTTTCTTCCTGGACTGTGAGGGAAGAGACTCAGGGTCCTTGTGGCAGTTAAAACTGTGTCCAGTGTGTGCGCACAAACTTTACCTGCCAAAACTAGGGGGGTGAAACTCCAGTCTGTCACAATCCCTTTGTTGTTAATGCACGCAGGCTGTAGTCAAAGGCGATCTCCATTGATCACTACCCATTGTCACCTTCTGCTCAACCAGTTCCTGACCCAGCCCATCACTTTGGGACCCATCCCGAGGGCACTCAGTTTATTTAGTAGACGTCTGTGTGGAACACTGTCAAAGGCTTTGCTAAAATCTAAATATACCACATCTAGCGCACATCCTCTATCCAATTCTCTGGTCACCCAGTCAAAGAAATTGATCAGATTTGTCTGACAAGACCTAGAGGTAGACTAGAGGTGCACGATTCTTTATCATCGCCGGGTGACTCCCTAACCTCGTTGTAGCATATTTGGGGGCAAATTTTTCTGGCAGCGTCTGAGCCATCATAGTCTTACTTTCCGATCAGTGCCTGAGCACTGACAGGAAAGTAAGGTTTGACAGTTCAGACGTCCCCCTGCAAATTTTTTGTTTTGTTTTGTTTAAAAAGAGACCCCCAAATCAAAGAGCAACAGGAAGGATGCCCACTCCCTCAAGCTACCGCCATCACACAACCTCCCGCCCTCCTACCTTCTTCATAAAGGCCAGCCAGAAGGATGCCTACTCCCTCCAGCTGGCAGGCCCGCCTCTTCAAAATGGCGGGCCTTCCCCTTCTCGGTGCATCCTGGAATGCACCAAGGAAGGGCCTAAGGCTCTGATTGGCCCAGGCGCTTAAGGCCCCAAGGTATCATCGCTCCAGATTCATCAAAATATAGAGCAAGACAGCAATTAAAGACCAGACTTTGGTACTGCCTTGAGGGTCTTACGAAGGGCAGTATGTAAATACTCCCAGTAAAATTTCTTTGATATATTTCCGAAAACCATAGCTATGAGGATCGTAACCTTATTGAGCTTTGGAGATCTCCCAATAGTGATGTCTTCCTACTATGTAAGTAAACTTGGAATGCGCTTAGCTCTGCACTCGGAATTCCTGGGGAAAGTCCAGAAAGACTCGTGATCACACACTGCGATCAGCTTGATCCAGACACGTTTTCCATGCAGAGACAGAATTGGAGAGCTGCAAAGCTTTACTTAACAACTCACCTTCTATTTCAGAACTTTCCAGAAGATTTCCAAAGGCTTTAAAAGGCATATTTAGAACTTTTCAACTCCATGATTAATGTGCTGAATTTCTTGCTCGTAGTTCTGACTGAGGTGTCTCATTAACACTTTTGACACATCAGTTGTTGAGGCACGAGGAAGGTGAGAAACCTTGGAAGCACCTGGAATTGTGAACTGAAATGTAAGCATTTCCCATAACCAGAGCAGAAATTTGGGAAGGGGACCCTAAAAGCACCAACAGACTGGATCGCCTTCAGACTTAGGCAGGCTTGGGGCTCTGTCACATGACCGGCCCAGCACCTCCTGTAACGTCAGTCCTGCCTTAACGTGGGTAATTCTATGTGAATCTCCCCCAAACCAGTGGCATAGTGAGGGAAGGAGGTGCCTAGGGCAGTGGCACCCCCTGCCCCCCAGCCACACTTGCACCTTCCCCCTGTACCTCTTTAAATCTTCCCTAGCATGAGCAGCTTCTCTGGCCAGCATTGGCTTTTCCTCCGATGTCACTTCCTGGCTCACAACCTGGAAGTGATTTCAGAGGAGAGCCAGGCTAACATGAGCCAAGGATAGGAGAAGTTAAAGAGGTACAGGGGGCATGAGTGTGGCATGGGGAGTGGAGAGGTGCTGGTGCCCCCATCAAGACAGCGCTCGGAGTGGCCCTCCCCCCCCCACACAAACACACACATTCACATGGTATATATGTACAGGGCTCGGTGCTCGGGCCGCTGTTATTTAATATATTCATAAATGATCTAGAAACAGGGACGAAGTGTAAGATAATAAAATTTGCAGATGACACCAAACTATTTAGGGGACTAGAGAGGACTGTGAGGAATTGCAAAGAGACTTGAACAAACTAGGGGAATGGGCGACAAAATGGCAAATGAAGTTCAACGTTGAGAAATGTAAAGTATTGCATGTGGGAAGCAGAAACCCCTAGGTACAACTATACAATGGGAGGGATGTTATTGAATGAGAGTACCCAAGAGAGGGACTTGGGGGTAATGGTGGATAGATCAATGAAGCCGACGGCACAGTGCGCAGCGGCTGCTAAGAGAGCGAATAAAATGCTAGGTATAATCAAGAAGCGTATTACAACCAGGACGAAAGAAGTTATCCTGCCGCTGTATTGGGCAATGGTGCGCCCACACCTGGAATACTGCGTCCAGTTTTGGTCGCCATACCTTAAGAAGGATATGGCGTTACTCGAGAGAGTTCAGAGAAGAGCGACACGTCTGATAAAAGGGATGGAAAACCTTTCATACGCTGAGAGATTGGAGAAACTGGGTCTCTTTTCCCTGGAGAAGAGGAGATTTAGAGGGGATATGATAGAGACTTATAAGATCATGTGGAGCATAGAGAGAGTAGAGAGAGAGAAAGGGAGACAGAGAGAAATAGAGAGAGAGAGAGAGAGAGAAAGATTAGAGAAACTGGGACTCTTTTCCCTGGAGAAGAGGAGACTTAGAGGGGATATGATAGAGACTTACAAGATCATGAAGGGCATAGAGAGAGTAGAGAGGGACAGAAAGAGAGAGAGAAAGGGAGACAGAGAGAAATAGAGAGAGAGAGAGAAAGAAAGAGAGAGAGAGAAAGGGAGAGAGAGAAAGATAGAGAAAGATTGGAGAAACTGGGTCTCTTTTCCCTGGAGAAGAGGAGACTTAGAGGGGATATGATAGACTTTACAAGATCATGAAGGGCATAGAGAGAGAAAGAGACAGAGAGAGAGAGAAAGAGAAATATTGGAGAAACTGGGGCTCTTTTCCCTGGAGAAGAGGAGATTTAGAGGGGATATGATAGAGACTTATAAGATCATGTGGGGCATAGAGAGAGTAGAGAGGGACAAAGAGAGAGAGAAAGGGAGACAGAGAGAAATAGAGAGAGAGAGAGAAAGATTAGAGAAACTGGGACTCTTTTCCCTGGAGAAGAGGAGACTTAGAGGGGATATGATAGAGACTTACAAGATCATGAAGGGCATAGAGAGAGTAGAGAGGGACAGAAAGAGAGAGAGAAAGGGAGACAGAGATAAATAGAGAGAGAGAGAGAAAGAAAGAAAGAGAGAGAGAGAAAGGGAGATAGAGAAAGATTGGAGAAACTGGGTCTCTTTTCCCTGGAGAAGAGGAGACTTAGAGAGGATATGATAGACTTTACAAGATCATGAAGGGCATAGAGAGAGAAAGAGACAGAGAGAGAGAGAAAGAGAAAGAGAAATATTGGAGAAACTGGGGCTCTTTTCCCTGGAGAAGAGGAGACTTAGAGGGGATATGATAGAGACTTACAAGATCATGAGGGGCATAGAGAGAGTAGAGAGGGACAGATTCTTCAAACTTTCTAAAAATAAAAGAACAAGCGGGCATTCGGAAAAGTTGAAAGGGGACAGATTCAATACAAATGCCAGGAACTTCTTCTTTACCCAACGTGTGGTGGACACTTGGAATGCGCTTCCAGAGGACATTATAGGGCAGAGTACGGTACTGGGGTTTAAGAAAGGATTGGACATTTTCCTGCTGGAAAAGGGAATAGAAGGGTATAAATAGAGGATTACTGCTCAGGTCCTGGAACTGTTGGGCCGCCGCGTGAGCGGACTGCTGGGCAAGATGGACCTCAGGTCTGACCCAGCAGAGGCATTGCTTATGTTCTTACTGCTTAAAAAATTGTGAACAATGTTGGTTTTAGAGAATATTTGATTTTTCTTGCTCCTACTGTCTTTTGATTATAACTTAAAGCCATTAAAAACAGGAAATAGATGAAAACATTGTCTCTGAAAATAATTAACACCATTTGGGGTTGTTTTTATGTCTTTGTGTGGCCATATTTGAACTGTTAAAAGAAGCCATTGAGTTAGAGCAAAGTTGTGGCAAAGAAAAAAGACATTCACACTGATCGGCTTTGACTCCTCTTCCGCTATACATAACATAGTAAATGACGGCAGATAAAGACCTGAATGGTCCATCCAGTCTGCCCCTGTAATCACAATTTCATGATCAGATTAAAATGTCTTTTTGTCTTTGTTGTTTCTGGGCCATAGACCTTAGAAATCTACCCAGTACTTGCCTTACCCGCCCTGTTACAAAACCGCAAAAGCGTTTTTTTAGCGCTAGCTGCACACTGAATGTTCTGCGCTGCTCATGACATTCATAGAGTTCCTATGAGCGTCAGGAACAGCGCAGAGCACTCAGTGCGCCGGCTGGCGCTATAAAAGGGGCAGTGGCAGTGAGGAGAAGATGAGGGGGCAGTGGGCTCCAGGACAGAACAGGACATGAGACAAAAGGCAGCAGGAAGGAAGGTGATAGCATCCAAACCAGCCTTAGGGCGACTGTAATGAATAAACCTTGATTCATTGGCTTCTTTGCATCTTCTTCTTGGTTTTCTGCTGTTTCTTTGCAGACCTTGGCCTCTTGGTTTGTATGTTGGGACCAATTTTTTGCTTACAGAACCCCCACCTTGCCCACTTCAGTGCAAGCTGGAGGAGAACAAACTGCAACTAGTCAAGAATTCCTTTGAAGTAACTCTGTGCGCAAAACCTGCAACTTCTCCTGAACAAAATCCTAATCTTCCCACTCCTGTAACACCACTAGGGACAGGTTGATCCAGTAGTGGCTTTACCTAGAAACTTGCATGCATTCTAACTCTGGTGTTGGCATTGATTGCTCGAAAGCAGGGGTGGGCGACCTCGATTCTTGAGGGCCGCAACCCAGTTGGGTTTTCAGGATTTCCCTAATGAATATGCATGAGATCTTTTTGGATGCCCTACATATTCATTTGGAGAAATCTTGAAAACCCAACTGGGTTGCAGCCCTCGAGGACCGAAATTGCCCTCACCCCGCTTTACAGAAAACAAGCCTATAGAAATTGAATCAGCTTCAGTGCATTTGTCATGCAGGCTAGAAACGATCCAGTCCAATCCTTGGTTTTATATACATAGAAACATAGAGTATGACGGCAGAAAAGGGCCGACGGCCCAACAAGTCTGCCCACTCAAGAACCCTCCCTCCTCGAGAATCCATCTTTTAAGCATTCCTCTGGAGCGACCCCACCAGACAGTCCCATCATCCCTTGAAGTCGAGCGTGGTACTGGCCTCAACTACCTGATGTGGAAGACCATTCCATCGATCAATTACCCTTTCGGTGAAGAAGTATTTCCTGGTGTCCCCATGAAATCTTCCCCCCCCCCCCCCCGATTCATCCCTCTAATAGGGCTCGACTAGGTTAACAAAAATATTCACAGAACAGGGAGAGATGTTAGATAAGACCTCAACCTCTATAATCATTAGTTTAACGAAGGGGAGTCGGCCAGAAATTTCAGAAATAGATAGTGAGAAAGAAGTCTGAAGGGAGTTCATTCCAAATTTCTGCAAACAAAAAGATAAATGTTTGGCAAAAGTTGCCCATAGTTTTGATTCCCTTAACAGTAGGAAAGGCAAGTTTATATTTCTGAGTTCTCCTAAAATTAGATGGTTCACAGGAATTAAAGGGGGAACCAAAGGGGAGAAAATCCTATACAAGATTTTAAATATCTCACTAACGCATATAAATTGAATTCTCCAATGGACTGGGAGCCAATGAAGAGTTCTCAGCAAAGGTGTAACACGATCGTATTTACGTTTACCAAATATCAATTTGGACGCCGTGTTTTGGATAAGTCAAGTTACATTTACTTAAGCAAACATAAAGTGGATTAACATAATCTAATTGAGACCAAGACAGCAAAGCATCTTAAGACTAAAGAAACATTTTTTTGATACATTATTAATCTGAGAAGACAGAGCGAGTGTAGAATCCAAAAAAAGCCTAGGATTTTGGATGTCTTTCAAACCTGGAGCCCTTTGGCAACCCTGCATAAAACGGGTATGCAGCACCTGGTCACCAAGCTTGGTGCATGGGTGGAATACTGAGCAGATTTGCTAGTTGCCATGGTGACCCCCTACCTTCTCATTCCTGTGACAGTCAAACCCTGCTTCCGAGAGCCAAGATGAGCAACACGCCAGGGCACGTGGATTTCGCTCAGCGCAACTACTATGAAGGTCAAATTTGCCGCTGAAAGTGCTGGACACACGAAGGAGTGAAAGGGTCAAGGACTAACTCCCTTCTGATGGAAGATATTATTATTATTATTATTAGGTTCTTATATCCCGCCATACCCAAAGAGTTCTAGGCGGTTCACATCCGTTACATTAGGATCCGGTCTGAACACGGATTTACAAAAATTTTGTCGGAATTGCAGGTAGCGCGGAAGGAGGCAAAGTAGTTTTAGCACAAGTTTATCATAGTTGGGTTAGGAGATAAAAAGGAGGGAGTGGGAAACCAGGAGAGGGGGGGGAGAGGGAGGTGGGGGTGGGGGGGGGTTGGAGTGTATGCGGGGAGTAAGGACTAAGGGTCTTGTTCGCGGAAGAGGTGTGTTTTGAGAAGTTTTCTGAAGTCTAGGTAGGTCGGGGCCTCTAGCATCATTTGGGCTAGCCAAGGGTTCAGCTTGGCCGCCTGGAAGGCGAAGGTTTTGTCGATGAATCTTTTGAGCTGGCATGATTTTATGGAGGGGAAGGTAAACAACTGGATTCTGCGGGATTTCTTGTTGGTGCAATACATATTGAAATGTGGGGAGAGGTATTTTGGTGAGAGACCAAATACTGTCTTGTAACAGATGCAGGCGAACTTGAAGAGGACTCGGGATTCGAAGGGTAGCCAGTGCAGTTGGTGGTAGAAGGGGGTGATGTGTTCCCATTTGTTCAGGCCGAAAATGAGGCGGACAGCTGTGTTTTGAATCAGTTTTAGTCTTCTGGTGATTTTCTTTGTGGAGCTTAGGTAAATGATATTACTCCAGCTTTGTTTTTCTTCTCAATTATCGTAGATCACAATGGCCTAGACTCGAGAGATTATGGTTTGTGATCAGATCTTATTGATACAACGAAAGTTGAAAATTCTAAGAGTTTGGCTGGAATCTACACTTAGTATGATGGATCAAGTTTTGTCTGTAGTTAAATCTGCTTTTTTCCAGATGTGATTGTTAAGACATTTAAAATCGATAATGTGGACATATGATTTCCGTAAAGCGGTACAGACGATAGTCTTATCAAAACTGGACTTTTGCAATGCCCTTTATTTAGGGATCAGAACAGTACAGTGTAAAGCATTACAAATGATTCAAAACACTGCCGCAAGGTTGATTTGTGGTGTTAGAAAGTTTGAACGCATAACACCTTGGTTGAGGAAACCCCATTGGCTACCTGCACGCTTACGTATTATTTTCAAGACATTAGTACTGCTGTTCAAAGTCATTTACCATAGGATTTCCTGGAATTTACCGCAGGCCATGGCGATCTATCGACCGCGTAGGACTCTGCGATCTGAGGGTGCGATAACGATTGTCGTTGATGGATTTCTCAAAGAGAATACGAGATCTTCTGCTGTTTCCATCACAGGAGTAACTCTGTGGACCAAATTAACAGGACCGCAAAGAGCTCTCTCTGCTATTCAGAAGTTTAAGAAAATGCTCGAGACTACACTTTTTATAGAAGCAATCCAATGAATGATGATTTTGATTTTATTCCGGGTTTTGGATTAATATATTAGGGAGCGCTGTGATCTGTAATCTTTGATGTTTGCACAAATTTTCTTTGTCGTATTTTATATATGTTATTGTTTGTAAAGCCGTCTAAGAATAGGCGGTTGAGAAATCTTTTAAGTAAATAAATCGTAAACATGCACAGGAGTCCCCGGAGGGCTGACATCTAAATGTAAACTTGAGTCAGGGGTTCTCAACCCAGTTCGGCAAACACACCTAATCGGTCAGGTTTTCCAGATACCCAGAATGAATATGCATGAGATAGATTTGCATACAATGGAGGTAGCCCATGCATATGCATTGTGGATATCCGGAAAACCTGACTGACTGAGTGTGTCTCAAAGAATAGGCAATGGGGGGTTAAGTGACTTGCCCAAGGCGGGGCTTCTCTGGTTCTCAGCCACTGCTCTAGCCACTCGTTTTATAGGGCAAGAGCATCTTTCAGGGGGGAAGGGGGTGTATTTAGGTAGGGTTCCCAGATTTTACTTTAGTAAAATCCGGATCCCTAGACCCGTGCAGTTCCACCCATCCCCGCCCCCAATCCCCCACTAGCCCCGCCCCCTATCAGGCAGAAGGGCATCCGCGCATCTGTGGATGCCCTCTTGCCCGACGCGATTTCGAAGTGCTGGGTTTTGAAAAGCTGTCCGGACCCCCGGACATGTCGGAAATCCGGATGTCTGGTAACCCTATATTTAGGCAATGTTCCCCAAGTCGATCCTGGAGTATCCCCTCGCCAGTCAGATTTTCAGGATATCCGCAATTTTGCATATAATGCCAATCAAGTTCATGCATATTCATTGCGGATATCCTGAAACCCTGGCTGTCAAGGGGGGCTGCCAGGACTATGATTTGGATTATTAAATGATCGGCCACTTCAATACTATTAAACGAGAATCCTGGAGATCCTGTTCCGGGCTGGCCAAACCACTAGGTAAGTCTAGGCTGTTGCCTAAGTGGCGAGTTAAGGCTTATGTATATCGCTTTAGAAAGTGTTTGAATAAAGCAGTTCACAATGAAAACCAAATACGTTTCCATAAATCCGTAGGAAATCTCTCTAGTCTAGGTGGGCAGCAAATTCAGTATCCGGGAGGGGGCTGTAAGTTCCCTGGGAAGAGGGGAGGGGGTAGAAGCGCCCAAGGAGGCATCAGCTGGCACTGCCCACGCCCACGCAAGACATGCATGCGGGATTGATTGGAGGGGGGGGGGGGTTCAGGCTTGCATTCGTGCAGGAGGAGCCTGCCGCACCGGCCTCCAGCCCCTGATGCCCCGCCTGCACGCGCTTTCCTCCCAGCTCGGAGCCGGTCGGTACCGGAGGCGGAGCCAGGCTGCAGCGCGAGCGAGAGCGGAGGAGGCAGGTAAGGGCCGTTCGGGGGAGGGAGGGGGATCGGTGCCATCCGTGTCTCTGCCCCCAGCCGTCCTTCCACCCTCCTGCAAAGCTGAGAGGCAGCCATCCTCCTGGTAGGAGATGCAAAGAGAAATGCCAGTGGGCAAAGTGCCAGGGACCGAAGCCTTGGATGCAGACGGAAGGCAAAAGGGAGGGTGAGAACCATGGTGGGAATGGAAGTGGGACTGGGTTTGTGAGCACCTGAAGTTCGAACAGCTGGCACGAGTGGTCCTGGAGGACTGGAGCAGAGGTTGGCACTTAGTCATGGAAACATTTAGTCAGGTTTCTGGGATCCGGTGGCAGAATGCTTTCGCTAGAGGTGGGTCTTGTCAAATGGATCTGATGCTCGTCAGCAAAGTCTTTGACTCAGTTCTGCAGATGTGACTTAGAATTAAACTGAGTCCCCTTGGTATGGGTCCTAAAAAGGGCCATTCTTTAATGCACCTTAACCACCAACTTGACCTTGGGAAAGCCCACAAAGTAGGGAGTCAGTGGTGGACTAAGGGGGGTCCCGGGCACCCTCTTGGTGAGGGCGCCGGCACCTCTCCGTCCCCCGTACCTCTTTAAATCTTCGCCAGCCCGAACAACTTCTCCCTGGACAGGGATCTTACAGCCACACAAGTAAGGGGACGTCACCTACTTGTGTGGCTGTAAGATCCATCTGTCCAAGGAGAACTACCGTTACAGGTAAGCAACTTCTATTTCTCCCTGGACAGGGATCTTACAGCCACACAAGTAGGTGACGTCCCCTTACTTGTGTGGCTGTAAGATCCATCTGTCCAAGGAGAACTACCGTTACAGGTAAGCAACTTCTATTTCTCTGGCCTGGCTCCACTCTGAAATCACTTCTGGGTCGCGGGGCCAGGAAGTGACATCAGAGGGAATGAACAACAGGGCGGAGAAGCTGCTGGCACTAGGAAAGATTTAAAGTGGAACGGGGGAAGGGAGGGCGCAAATGGGCATAGAAGGAGCAGGGGTGTGGAGAGGAAGGCGCAGTGGGGAGCCAGTGCCCTGGGCACCTCCTACCCTTGGTACACCACTGTAGGCAGTTCCAACTTAGGTGCTAGGTGGGCATTTTCAGTGGCACTGGGCAAACAATTGTAACAGCCAGAAGCCATTTCTTACCTTTTACTTTTGGAGTGCAGGAGTAGCCTAGTGGCTCATGCAGCAGCCTGCAAACTTGGGGACCTGGGTTTGATTCCCACGGCAGCTCCTTGTGACTCTGGGCTGTTGGGGTGGAATATGTGGTAGGATTAGGATTCTTTTCAACATCTGGGTCCGAATTGAAGAAAGCTTGGGACAGGCATATGAGATCTTTTAGGGAGAGGAGGAGATAGTGGATTCTCTGGATGGGCCATTTGACCGTTTTCTGCCATCATGACTTCTATGACCTCACAATGCAAGTGTTAAGAGCCTTAGCTTATAATAATAATGCTCTACGACATCACAATGCAGCTGTAAAGAGCCTAAGCCAATAGGAAGAGGAGATGCAAATGTTACGAACCTTAGCCTATTGGGAGAGGAGGAGGTAGTGGATTCTCTGGATGGGCCATTTGACCGTTATCTGTCATCATGACTTCTATGACCTCACAATGCAAGTGTTAAGAGCCTTAGCTTATAATAATAATGCTCTATGACATCACAATGCAGCTGTAAAGAGCCTAAGCCAATAGGAAGAGGAGATGCAAATGTTACGAACCTTAGCCTATTGGGAGAGGAGGAGATAGTGGATGCTTCAGATGTGCAGACTGGATAGGCCATTTGGCCTTTATGGTGCTGTCATGTGTCTATGTTTCTATGTTTCAATATTGCAGAACAGCTGTTGGGTAAGTTCTGCATCTGCTGATGAAACCAAAATTTGGAAAGGGATAGACAGCCTGGGAGGTGTGGATAATACAAAGAGAGACTAATTAAGTAGTGGTCTAGACCTGTGTTTCTCAACTTGGTGCGGGAGTCCCCCCTTGCCAGTCAGGTTTTCAGGATATCCTCAATGAATATGCATGAAAGAATTTTGCATATAATGGAGGCAGCTAATCAAGTTTGTCTGGGTGTATGAGAGGAATAGCCAGCAGAAGATAGGGGGTAGCAGTGCTTCTGTGAGGTTTTTTTCTGTGAGGTTTTTTTCTGGAGACTGCGCCTTCAGGATGGAGTTGGTTCAGAGGGTGGCAACTAAAATGGTTAGCGGTCTTCATCATAAAACATTTGAGGACAGACTTCAATCTCAATATGTATATTTTGGAAGAAAGGTGGGAGAGAAGATATGATGGAGACATCTAAATACCTCCTTAGTATATAAATGCATGGGAGGCCAATACGATCTTTTTCTGCTATCAGGTACTTTGTTTCTACGAGTATAAGAGAAGTCATGTTGAGTCAAACTGTTGTTCACTGACCAATCCAAATTACAAATTCCCAGAAGATTCTCTAAAAGTGGATCTCTTTTAGCTTATTTCCAGGAGTAAGTGATAGATTTTCCAAGTTGGCTTGGCTAACGATTTTTTGTTATAGGCTTTTTCCTCCAGGAAAAAATTGGACAATTTTTGGTTTCCCAAAATAAGTAGGTGAAGACCTTGGCTTCCAAACATTGCTCTGCTTTAATTAAAAACTGATCTGTTATTAATAATCTGACTTTCAGAAAATTCTCAGATTGAAACTTTTTTGCACTTCCAGAAAAATTGAGAGGATCCTGTCAAAGTACGTACGAGGGGCTGCTGGAAAGTTCTCAGCCCAACCAAGAAGGTCTGAAACAATGTCAAAACCTAGATTTCGTTTCTGCAAATTGGCACTTAACAAAATAAGATGACACTCTTTTCAGCTACAGGGACAAAATAATGCTCAGAATTTAGGAAGTTGGTTGGTTGGGCTAAGAACTTTTCAGCACCCCCTGGTACTAATCTAATCAAATCTAATATTTGTGCGTCGTGCACACCTAAACAGGCTCTAGGCGACTTGAGGAAGGAAAGGGAAGCGAGGGGAAAGAGGGAAGGGGAAAAGGAAAAGAAGATCCTATTCATATTAAGTAAAAGGACAGGTGCGTATGGCGATCTTTGAAGAATTAATTGTCAAAGAGTGAAGTTTTCAGCACTACATGACATAGAGGAAACCCAAAATGTTTTGAATTCTGTGCTTTTTACAAAATATCAAAGAGGTTAACAATATCAATTCAGTAAACAGGTACTGAAAAAGGAATAGCAGACAGCAGGCTACACCTGGGGAACTACATCTGGAAAGTCTCAGTCCAGTCAGAACGATTGACTTTGAGATCTGGGTTCTGTAACATAGTAAATGACGGCAGATAAAGACCTGAATGGTCCATAAGTTATACCCATTAAAAAATACATGATTAGATTAACTTGTCTCTTCTTTGATATTTATGGGCCGTAGACTGTAAAGTCTGGTATTGTCCTAGGTTCCAAATGCTGAAGTTGCCGTTCAAGCTCACTCCAGCCTATCCAACCATCCCGTTGTTTGCAGGACATCTACCGTAAAGTCTGGCCAGTAACATCCACCTGTAGCATGAGGTACACACACGTTTCGGCACTGTTAGCTGTCCAGTGGGTTGGTAAGGAGCCTCAGGATTCTCAGTAAACTAAAGCCTTATTTTACTGAAGTCTATCAAAACTCGATTTAGCGTAACATTAGTCTCGCATTCTCGTTACACATATACAGTATATCTGTATCTCTGACTATCTACGTGTGTGTATGCAGACATGATCAGGCAGCTTGTGTTGCTGTGTTGAAAGAGTAAACACCATAATGTTTCCAAACATGAGCAATTTATTTAAAATGGGGAGAGATGGCTGTTAGTTACAGCCCATAAATCTATCTTTTGTACTGAGCATGCCCAGTTATGTCAAATGCATACCAAAGAACTTAGTTCATGATCTCAGGACCAAGGTATCTCTTTTCCATGGGCCACAGATGGCAAAAGAGAGAGAGAGAGAGAGAGTCATGGAATGATGTTTCTATTACCTTAAATAAGGCAGCACTCTGTATTTGCATGGAATAGGGTAGAGGCAGGCCCACCTATGTGCATGTATGGAATGAGGTACAGCAGATCTTCCTAAGCACTATTTGTATCCCATTCCATGCATACACATAGATAGTTCAGCTTGAACCCTATTCTAGCCATGCACAGTATGAGTATGCATGGAATGGGGTAAAGGAAGACCTTTCTCTGTGTCTGCTTGGCATGGGACCATCTGATCATTCTGCAGTGCTAGAATTTGGGATGTTCATTAGTTGCTTTCCTGTGGCCTTTCGAGGGTGGATTGCTCTGCCAGTGGAGGAGCATTTTGAAATTGTTCTTTTTCTGTGCTCTTATCTTGGTGAGCTGAAAAATGTTATATAGATGCAAATTGCCTTTCTCTGGAGCCACATTTACAGAAGGAAACTCTGCGACCTTTACTTGCTGAATTCCTTCCTGGCAAATAGGATCTTAACCATCTCCTAAAGATAGATTAAGTGAAGAAATGTCTAATAATGTCTTGGGCTGGGTGGAGAAAGGGGGGAAGAACAGAATAGGGAGAATAATTTGAAAGCTGGACTGAAATGTGAAGGAAGGAAGACGCAGGGGATTGAATAATTCAAGGGTCGATGCAGAAAGGCTTGTGGTAGAGATTTGCCAGATGTTTGAGTTTGGCTTGAATTAGATTGGATTTATTAATTTTATATACTGTTTCTTACCACAGTTTTGAAACGGCTTATAGTTATTAAAAAAAATTACAATATACTTTTAATACAATTTTAGCTCACTAAGGAGTCCTTTTATTAAGGCGAACTAACCGATTTAGCGCATGCTAAAGATTAATGCGCGCTAAATGCTAAGATATCCATTATATTCTATGGGCACCTTAGCATTTAGCGCACGCTAATCTTTAGTGTACGCTAAATCAGTTAGCACACCTTAATAAAAGGACCCCTAAATAACAAAAACCAAACCAAAACATTTTTTAGCTTATTAAAATTACCAATGACTGAAACACTGTTGGAAAAGCCAAGCTTTTAAAAGTTTACGAAAACTCAAGTAAGAGTTCCAAAGTAGAGTTCCAACATATGAAAACACTCTATTCCTTATAGCTGAGAGTCTGATGACATAGAAACATAGAAACCTGATGGTAGATAAAGGCCAAAAGGCCCATCCGCAGCAACCACTATCTCCTCCTCTCCCTATTGGCTAAGGCTCTTTACAGCTGCATTGTGATGTCATAGAGCTTTATGGTTATAGAAACATGATGTGAACAGAGTTATGTTTCTACCATGCTCATACCGGTAGATGCACTGGAATAATGATAATTGTACAAATATTTCAAATCAAATATTGTTTATTAAAATTTAACAGAATAATCTTGTTTCAAAAGGCATTTGTACAATGGAGGCACATTACAGTCAGATAGTATAACTGCAGCTTCTTTTACTTAACGCCCTCAAAATTCTATCCTGCTATGTTTACTTATATATACCTAATATATGATGACCCCCCCCCCCTCAGGCTCATTTGAGCCAAAGGCAACATCAGATGGCAGATAAAGGCCAAATGGCCCATCCAGTCTGCCCATCTATTCCTTTCTCTAAGAGATCCCACGTGCTTTTTTGAATTCAGACACAGTCTCTGTCTCCACCACCTCTTCTGGGAGACTGTTCCATGCATTTACCACCCTTTCTGTAACAAAGTATTTCCTTACATTACTCCGGAGCCTATCGCCTCTTAATTTCATCCTATGCCCTATCATTCCAGAGCTTTCTTTCAAATGAAAGAGACTCAACTCATGGGCATTTATGCCATGTAGGTATTTAAACATCTCTATCATATCAGATCGCTCTGAGGAAAGAGATATTACCAGTGGTGTGTCTCAAGGTTCTATTCTTGGGCCTGTTCTTTTTTAACATTTTTATAAGCGATATTGCTGAAGGGCTGTCAGGTAAGATTTGTCTCTTTGCAGATGATACCAAAATCTGCAATAAAGTAGACACCCCGGATGATGTGAATAAGATAAGAAAGATCTAGTGAAGCTTGAAGAATGGTCTGAAATTTGGCAGCTAAAATGTAATGCTAAGAAATGCAAGGTCATGCATTTGGGCTGCAAAAACACAAAGGAACAGTACAGTTTAGGAGGTGAAGAACTTATGTGCATGACAGAAGAGCGGGACTAGGGTGTGATTGTATGTGATGATCTTCAGGTGGCCAAACAGGTTGAAAAGGTGACAGTGAAAGCTAGAAGGATGCTAGGTTGCACAGGGAGAGGTATAGCCAGTAGGAAAAAGGAGGTATTGATGCCTCTGTATAAGACTCAGGTGAGACCTCATTTAGAATATTGTGTACAATTCTGGAGATCACACCTTCAAAAAGATATAAAAAGGATGGAGTTGGTCCAGAGGAAGGCTACTAAAATGGTATGTTGTCTTCATCATAAGGCGTATGGGGACAGACTTAAAGATCTCAACCTGTATACTTTGGAGGAAAGGCGGGAGAGGGAAGATATGATAGAGACGTTTAAATACACATGTAATGTAAATGCGCATTAGTTGAAAGGAAGCTCTGGAATGAGAGGGCATAGGATGAAATTAAGAGGTGATAGGCTCAGGAGTAATCTAAGGAAATACTTTTTTACAGAAAGGGTGGTAGATGCGTGGAACAGTCTCCCGGAAGAGGTGGTGGAGACAGAGACTGTGTCTGAATTCAAAAGGGCCTGGGATAGGCATGTGGGATCTCTCAGAGAGAGAATGAGATAATGGTTACTGCGGATGGGCAGACTAGATGGGCCATTTGGCCTTTATCTGCCATCATGTTTCTATGTTTCTATGTAATGTCAAGGTAGCTGAATTTGGATCTTCAGTTTTAATTATTCCTGGTGCAGAGAATCCCTGAGGAGAAAGAGAAAATGGCATCATTATAACAGAGAAGTTTTCACACGCAAGCAGAGATTGGCATAACCTCCCTGGAGAATGGGGAAGGGTTTTAAACAATTCCATGCTAAATTTGTCTTTGTTGCGGCATATAAACCCTCAATGTGCCGCCTGATCTCATTCTGAGTCACAGGTAGGCAGAGTGGTGCCTGCATGGCACAGATTACAACAGTCCGGAGCTGCTTTGTCTGGCTTTTCCCTTCCAAAAAGTGCAGCTGGGCTGGAAACAGACTGGTGCCATGAGACTGGCTTGCGGACTTTATGCACTGCTCTTTCTGGTCCTTTAAATGTGCAGGTTTTGAAGGAGGCAGGAAGATCCGGGCATCTTCCCTTCCTGCAAGTGTGTTAATTCCATGTTAGGGTTTTTTTCTGGTAAAATTCCTCCTACACTCCAGGTCTAATTACTTAACAGAAAATTCTGCTTCCTCTTGTCTGTCTTCTGATGCCTTTTATTATTCAGTGCTTTGGATAAAAGCGGTGTTTGGATGAATAAGTAATAAACACTTTTGCTGCTAGGAAAACTGCCCTCCCCTCCTCAAGGCTTCCAAGCATATGGTGTTGGTAGCAGTGGTTGGTATACCGGGTGCAGCTGGCACAGGAGGAAGGTGTATGCATGAACCCCTTACCTTTTTTTTTCAATGTGGACTTGCCCAGCAAATCTCATGTAACATCTTTCTTTAGATTTTCCTCATGTATTTTACAATGAAATCTCTGATGACGTCTACATATTTTTTAAATTAATTCATAGGAAAATTCAGCTACCTCTAAATAGCAGGCAAGATCAAACTTTATAAGAATAGCCTTACAGGGTCAGACCAATGGTCCATGAAGCCCAGTAGCCTGTTCTCACACTGGTCAATCCAGGTCCTAGTACCTGGCCAAAATCCATAGAGTAGCAACATCCCATACAGAATCCCAAGGAATAGTAAGATTCCAGAATCCCAAAGAGTAACAAGATTCCGGAATCCCAAAGAGTAGCAACATTTCATGCTACCGATCCAGGGCAAGCAATGGCTTCCCCCATGTCTTTCTCAATAGCAGATTATGGACTTTCCCTCCAGGAAATTGTGCAAACCTTTCTTAAAACCAGTTACATTAATCGCTCTTACCATAACCTCTGGCAATGCATTCCACAGCTTAACTATTATCTGAGTGAAAAAATATTTCCTCCCATTGGTTTTAAAAGTATTATTCTGTAAATTCATTGAGTGTCCCCTGCTCTTTGTAATTTTTGATGGAGTAAAAAAATCAATCCACTTCTACCCGTTCTACACTCAGGATTTTGTAGACTTCAATCATATCTCTTTACACCTAACTCTTTAATCTCTCCACTGTAGTTCCTCTCTCATCTTTCTTCCTGTAAACCGTGCTGAGCTCCGCATTCGTGGAGATGGTGCGGTATATAAACCCAAGGTTTAGTTTAGTTTAGTTTATCTCTCCTCAGCCGTCTCTTTTCCAAGTTGAAGAGCCCTAACCTCTTTAATTTTTCCTCATACTAGAGTTTCTCTTTCCCTGAGACACACACCTGTGGTGTCCCTGATGGACCTTGATTTCAGAGAGTTCTAGTGTCATCTGCCACCTGCAGCTTAGGTGGAGCGCTGCTTGGTCTCCTGTGTGTGACACGAGTTAGAAGTAGAGAATGACACAGTGACAAAATTCATCACCGTTCCCGTCCCTGCGGATAACCGCGGGAAACCATCTTCATGTCAATCTTTAAGAAGAGAGGGAAGAATCAGAGTAAAATTGGGCACAACCACTGATCCGCAAGCTTTGCTTTGAAGAATGCTGGTGTAGAAGGACCGAGGTTGAGATAGACACTGAAGAATGACAGCCTCTGGTATCCAGAGCAGATATTGTGATGTCATAATGCCTCATTCCACCAGTGCCTGAGCCAATCACATCAGCGATGTCACAATGGCTTCATTATCCTTGGCTCCCATAAGAATCAGAGTATGAATGGCCACAGCCACTGACCCTCAAGCTTTGCTTTGAAGAATGTTGGTGTAGAAGGACCGAGGTTGAAATAGACACTAGAAAATGACATGGGATTATTTCCCGCGGTTATCCGCGGGGACGGGAACGGTGATGAATTTTGTCACCGTGTCATTCTCTAGTTAGAAGCTCCTGACTTCTCTGCTCAAGACAGATCTGTGCTGAGCAGAGTTGAATAGCTTCTGGAAGGGTTCAATTCTCACTGTAGCTTTTGTGAGTCCGGGCAAGTCACTTAACCCTCCTTTGCCCCAGAAACAAGGTAAGTGCCTGTGTATAATACGTAAACAACTTTGTAACCATAGAAAGATGGAACATGAAATCCCACCCCCTTTACCTGTCAAGGTAAAAGATACCTTCCCTCTCATATTGTTTGCATGGAGTCATAATTAAGAAATTACATGGCTGATGTGTCCCTGTTCCAGGCCATGAATGTACCTTGGCAGGAAGTGCTGAGAAGGATCAGCTGTTCATGGTTCCAGTTGATGCAGAATCTGGTCTGCAGGTGAGATAGGCTAGAGAGGAATATAGGACATAGCGACAGATGTGCATGCTTTTTCTTGAGAGAGAAGGTGTAGGCTGCAGGTGAGGTGATGAATGAAGAAACAGAAACCATACTAACAGGTGTATCTGGGATTCTGAGGGTGCAGCATATGGAGGCTTTTAAGGCCATTCTGACAAGCAGGTTTCGAAGGGTGTAGAACATGGTCTACAAGTGAGATAGGGTGTGGAGGAGTGGTGGATGTTCCGACAGGTACAGTATGTGGTCTACAGGTGAGAGACAGTATGGAAGACTGGAGGACATATTGATAATTCTTAACATTCCATTTGCTTTCGTAGCCGCCTCCGCACACTGAGCTGCAGGTTTCAACATATCCTCAACCATGACGCCAAGATCCTTTTCCTGGGCGGTGACTCCTAACGTGGAACCCTGCATCATGTAGCTATAGTTCAGCTTCCTCTTTCCCACATGCATCACTTTGCACTTGCTCACATTAAACATCATCTGCTATTTTGATGCCCAGTCTCCCAATCTCGCAAGGTCCTCTTGCAATTTAATAACTTTGTGTCATCAGCAAATTTAATTATCTCACTAGTTATTATCATTGATAAATACATATGTCATCAAGCAGTGGAACTAGCACAGACCTCCCCCCCCCAACTATTTATCCTTCTCCATTGAGAATATTGACCGTATAACCCTACTCTCTGTTTTCTATCTTTTAACCAGCTCTTAATCTATAATAGGACATTACCTCCTTCCTATCCTATGACTTTCTAATTTCCTCAGAAGTCTTTCATGAGGTACTTTGTCAAATGCCTTTTGAAACTCCAAGTACACAGTTGACCCACTCACCTTTATCCACATTTATTCACTCCTTTGAAGAAATGTAGTAATAATTCAAGTTTATCAAGTTTATTTAGGAATTTTATAAACCGTCCAATCGGTCTTCTAGGCGGTGAACATTATGTTAAAACATGTATGGGGTAACTATACATCCGTTAAAACAATAATCATTGTTAAAAACATTTAAAAACAATACAAAACAAACAGGAACAAAAAAAAAAAGGGAAAGAAGGGTAGAACTACAGTTTATTTTGATATACTGCAATACCACAAACAGTTCAGAGCGGTTTACAGAGGAAGAGACTGTATACAGACAGTGATATTACAAAAAACTTTCAAAATTACATTAGCATGATAAGATCAATCAGTTTTTCCTGGAAGTATTTTAGAAGTACATAATGGTAGAAATGGAGTTAGAGGAATTTGTCAAAGAGATAAGTTTTGATTGACTTCCTAAAAGTTTGGTAAGAAAGAGCGTTTGAGATAAAGTTGGTTAAACATTTATTCCATTTGCCTACTTGGAATGATAATGTTCTATTGAGGAATCTCTTGTAGATACAGCCCTTCAAGGATGGGAAAGCGAACAAGTAGGCACTACTACAAGTTGTGCCTGGAAAGTTGAAATGATGAGATAGATAGATTGGGGATGAACCTGTTATGGTTTTGAAACAAAGGCAAGCAAACTTAAAAATAGCCCTTGCTTCCATGGGCAGCCAGTGTAGTTTTTTGTAATATGGACTTACATGATCTCATTTCTTGAGACAGTAGATGAGACAGACTGCAGCGTTCTGAACGATTCTCAGTCATTTGATGGTTTTCTTAAAAGTATATAATATTGCAATAGTCTAAGATACTTAAGATCAAAGATTGAACCAGCAGTCAAAAAGAGAAGAAGTCAAAATAGTGTTTAATGGTACGAAGTTTCCATAAAGTGAAAAAAACATTTTTTAACTTGAGAGTTAGTGTGATCTTGTTATTAGGACTTGCCAAAAAGAACTTAGTAGATGGGTAAGGCAAGATTTCCCTTGATTAAATACATTTGGCTTTGTCTCATTCATGCATGCTTATGTATACTGTATGCTCTGTAATTTTGTTCTTTATAATAGTCTCTACCATTTTCGCTGACACCAAAATCGGATTCACCAGTATATAATTTCCTGGATCATCTCTGAAACCCTTTTTAAAAATTAGCGTTACATTGAGCATCCTCCAGTCTTCCAGTACCATGATAGATTTTAAAGATAAATTGCAAATTATAAACAATAGCTCTTCAAGTTCATTTTTCAATTCTGTCAGTACTCTGGGATGTATACCATCAGATCCAGGTGATTTGCTACTGAATCAGTCTTAGTCACCCTCATAAACTTCTATGATGGCAGCATTTCTGCAATGTTCCTCATGAAAGTCACAAAAATTCTTTCTTCTGTGACAAAGCAGGGTGTGAAATATGCCTTAGACCTCAAGGCAGACATAGGATCTCCTGGCATAAAGTCCATGCAGCTAGAAACTGCTGGAGATGAGATAGGATTTTGTGTTTTGAGTATGAAGTCTTAAAATGTGCCCAGATTAGCAGGGTGTCACCAGGGATGGCTTTTAGGGTTTATGACCTGTGCAGCATTATGAATACCATGAATGAGGGGGCACTACCATATGTTGCCCCTATGTCTTTTGCACATTATATACACCAGTGTTTCTCAACCTGTGGTACGTGTACCCCAGGGGGTATGCTGGATGGCCACCATCTGGGATGTCTCCCTGCCTGCCCCTGCTCCCCCCCCCCCGCTGAAGCCACCACTGCCAATGATTCCTCCCTGCCCCACCCCTAAAGCTGACCCTGCCACCCGACATGCTCCATTCCCATCACCTCTGCACCCACCGCCACAGTGTGCTTTGTGTTTTTATAATTTTGGGGTTACTATAATGTATTAATAAGATTATATTATGTGTATATGAAAAATGGATGGAAGAAATTGGGGGTGGAGTCGGGGGCAGAGTTTGGGTGAGTGTGGACGGAGTTTGGGCAGGGGTACTTGGTTGGTATTTGTTAGGCTTAGGGGGTACTTGACTTGAAAAGGTTGAGAAACACTGAAATACACAATAGGGAAGGAGAGGGGGCAAAAGGTGGAGGGATTAAGAAGGGAATGCTACATAAAAGGCAAAAAAGAAGGTGGGGGGAGAGGGGAGCGGATCTCTTAGAGTGAGTCTTTTTGCCCCCATAGATATTTCTCAGCCATCACTAGGCCTCATTTCTTGCAGGGATTGCGTGTGATTCCTTCTCTGAATTACAGGAACACTGGCCATAGCCCTCCAGTCCTAATCAACAGTGCAAAGATATGTCAGGTCAGCGACTGCATTTCTGCCAGACCGTCTCCCCTTTCTCTGTCTTATAACTTTGTCGGGTGCCGACTGAATTGTAGTAATGTGAACTTGTATTCCAGGAATACAGTAAGGCAGCAGGTGGTTATCCCTGCTAAACCCCAGAAGCTGGATGTCAGTGGGTCGATAGATGTCTTGCAGCGCTATAATTACCTCTCTTATTTAATGAGATATTTCAGAATCCTGGACTGCCAGAGCCCAGCGAGAATCTGGTATAAGAGAGAGAGAGAAAGAGCGAGCTCGGTCTAGGGAGGGAGACGGGGAGGAAGAGACAGCAAGAGAGAGGAGCCAAAATAGCAGAAGAGATGTGAGGAGGGAAGGAATGCATGGGGAAAGGTGCAGAGAGATTTAGGCAGAAAGGAAACCTTAGGGCACTCAGTAATGGTATTGTGGCAACTGGAGAGAGGCAGGAGGGATATGTGTCCTGTTAAGAGGGAAAGGGATTGGGACTTGTAGACTGCCTTTTTGTAGTTTTTTAACCACACTCAAAGCAGTTTACACACAGGCACTTCAAACTTTTTTCTCTGTCTGTCCCAGTGGGCTCACAACCTATCTAATGTACATGGGGCAATGGGGGGATTAAGTGACTTGTCCAAGGTCACAAGGAGCAGTGCAGGGTTTGAACCCACAACCTCAGGGTGCTGAGGCTGTAGCTCTAACCACTGCGCCACACTCACCTCCGTTACACTATCAGAAGTGAGCCAAGTATAGGACAATGAAGCCATTGTGAGATCACTGATGAGGTTGGCTCTTATTGGTGGAATGAGGCATTATGACATCACAATCTCAGCTCTGGAATGTTGCTACTCTTTGGGTTTCTGCCAGCTACTTGTGACATCAGGGAAAGGGATTGGGACTTGTAGACTGCCTTTTTGTTGTTTTTCAACCACACTCAAAGCGGTTTACATACAGGTACTTCAAGTATTTTCTCTATCTGTCCCGGCAGGCTCACGATCTCTCTACTGAGTGGAGAATGGGGGATTAAGTAACTTGCCCAGGGTCACAAGGAGCAGTGTGGAGTTTGAACTTACAACCTTAGGGTGCTGAGGCTGTAGCTTTACCCATTACACCGCACTCTCCTATTAAGAATAGAGTGTGGCATAGTGGTGTGTCCTGAGAATTTGAGATGTTACTGCAGTCTTGGAAAGATTGCTTCTGTGTGGGGCTGGATGTTCAAAGGCAAAGACTCCGTCCCCATGCTTATGATGTTGTAGTTCTCTTGTGTCCAGAGCATTTCTTGTGCTGATGGGATGGAGAGCAAAGCAGCCGATTCCTCACTCAACTAACACAGGAACATATGCCAGGAGGCAAAGTAAGAGAGATTTGAGCTGAATTTTTCCTTCCTCTCTCAGTAGCCCAGAGCATGTTTGAGTACAGCAAATTAATTAGCTAAAGCAGTGTTTACTGGACCATGGCTTCCACCCAATCTATGCGACATCCCTCCATCCATCATTTAAATAGAACAGCAACAGCTTCCTGACAGAGGGCCAGTCTGCGGTAATGGACTTGTGCAGCCTATATAATCTGGCACAGGACTCGTCCTTCCCAGCCAAAGAGATGGATTTAGCATTTGGCCTGATCCAGAAGCCGTCAGTGGCATTGGAGTTAACAGAAGCGAATGTCTTGGTGGGGAAAGCGCCTGTATGAGACGGAGGGTATCGCCTCTCTCTTTGGAAGACTGTGCTCTGACTCCTTGTGGCGATGAAAACATGGGCCCTAGAGGAGAGTGTCACTTTAAGAGACTTGGGCTATGCCTGCAGTCCTGTGTGGAGTAAACTAGTTGATTAGGTGAAAGGCTCCGGAGTAATCTAAGAAAATACTTTTTTCCCGAAAGGGTGGTAGATGCATGGAACAGTCTCCCAGAAGAGGTGGTGGAGACAGAGACTGTGTCTGAACTCAAGAGGACCTGGGATAGGCACATGGATCTCTCAGAGAGAGGAAGAGATAATGGTTGTTGCGAATGGGCAAACTGGATGGGCCATTTGACCTTTATCTGCCATCATGTTTCTCTGTTTCTATAACTATAAAGCTCTATGACCTCACAATGCAGGTGTAAAGAGCCTTAGCCTATAGGAAAAGAAGATGCAAATGTTAAGAGCCTTAGCCAATAGGGAGAGGAGGAGATAGTGGATGCTGCGGATGAGCCATTTGGCCTTTACTGCCATCATGTTTCTATAACCATAAAGCTCTATGACCTCACAATGCAGGTGTAAAGAGCCTTAGCCTATAGGGAGAGGTGATGCAAATGTTAAGAGCCTTAGCCAATAAGGAGAGGAGGAGATAGTGAATGCCGCGGATGGGCCATTTGGCCTTTACTGCCATCATGTTTCTATAACCATAAAGCTCAATGACCTCACAATGCAGGTGTAAAGAGCCTTAGCCTATAGGAAGAGGAGATGCAAATGTTAAGAGCCTTAGCCAATAGAGAGAGGAGGAGGTAGTGGATGCTGCGGATGGGCCGTTTGGCCTTTATCTGCCATCATGTTTGTATGACCATAAAGCTCTATGACCTCACAATGCAGGTGTAAAGAGCCTTAGCCAATAGGAAGAGATGCAAATGTTATGAGCCTTATAATGTGTGAAATTATATGAAAATTGTTCTATTTTGTCATGTGTGTATGCTTGCACTTTGTTTATTAAATATATTTTAACATAAACGAAAGGATTGGATTGGATATGTGAACATTTCCAATCCAAGAAAGAACTGAATATTTCATGGGGGTGTCTTAATTTTTTCACTTGAAGTCTCTATTAAAAAGCTGATGTGCCTATAATTTTGCACCAGCCCTAGGTCCTCGTTGGGTTTTAGCAGAACCAAAACTATTGGCTCCTTTACATTCCTCCCGAAAAAAATGAGGAAAAGTAAAAAAACTGCAAAGAAATGAGATGTGATCCAACCTTTGCGCCTGCTTTCAAGGGACACTTTTCATTGAATGGGATGAAGTGACTGTGTTATGGATTCTCTGTATAAACAGTGTTGAGAAATGAGGTGTATAATTATTGAGCCTGGATACTCTTTCTTGAGGTCTGTAAGGATCACGAGGCCTTATACAGTATTACAGCTTATCCCAGGACAAGCAGGCAGCCTAATCTCACATGTGGGTGATGTTATCCATGGAGCCCGGATGCAGACAGCTTCACAAGCAGACTTGCTTGAAGAAACTCAGAAGTTTCGAGTCTGCCACACCATGCATACGCGAGTGCCTTCCCGCCCAGCACAGGGCGTGTCTCCTCAGTTCTACGTTTTCCGCGGAGCCGAGAAGTCTGTCTTTGACGCTCTGCGCTGAACTTAGTTCACTTCGTGCCTTCTCTCACCATGGCTCGTGTTTTATTTCTTTATTACCATGTTGCTGTGCTTCTTTTATTTCGTTTTGAAAAAAAAAAGTAGAATTCTTTGTTGTTTTTTCGTTGAGTGACGGTGGGCTTTGCTGCACGCCTTCAGCCTGTGGGCTTCGATTTTGTCTCAGCTGGTCACGGGCTTCAAGAAATGTAGCCAGTGCCAGCGTGCGATCTCCCTCACTGACCCACACCACTGGTGCCTTCAGTGTTTGGGGCCTGACCATTGCCTGGAGTCATGCGTTCGCTGTGCTATCCTTAAACCTCGAACCCTTAAACGCTGAGTGCAAGTGGAGAAGATTTTCACTATGGAAACCCCCACTCCGGCCTCAACCTTGACCTCAGACTCGGTCAAGCCTGCTGTGGGGTATCCTCCTGCTTCCATGACCTCGACCTCGACCTCGACTCTCATCAGACCTTCCTCATTTGGAACGCCCTCGACCTCGAGTAAATCTGCCAAGTCTTCTCCTGAGCTTCCCTCAGGTCATATATCTCGGCAGACGCAGACGCTTCTAGCGGAAGTTCTCAAACTGCCCAAGAAGCATTCCTCCAAGCCAAAGCATCCTTCCTCTTTGTCCTCAGAGCCTTTAGCCTCAGCAAGTGGTCCAGTTTCAGATTTGGATCCACAATTGCAGGCTACCATCCAGACCATTTTGGAACAGGAGTTTGTTCAGTTACTGAGCAAATATAGTCCTCCGACTCTGCTTCCTGCAGTCCAGCCTGGGCACTCAGCAGTCTCACAAGTGGTCGAGTCCTTGACTGTGCCTCGAGCTGAATCTACATACTCTATGCAAAGAGTCCAGTCTTTGAGAGTGTCTGGTCTGGAATCTTCACACTCCATAGAAGGAGCCAAGTCTTTGAGAGTGCTTCGAGATACCTTGATCCAAACAACTGAGTCCATGGGGTCTCGTCTTTGATCTACAGCTTCCAGCCCTTTATCCTCACATAGGCATTGCCCATTTCGAGACATAGGGTGAAGTCTGCTTGACCTTGAACACGACCTGCTTCCAGGCGGCACTCATCGAGGTGCAGGTCCTCTTCAAGGGAAAAGCCTTCCTCATCCAGGCGTTCCAGCTCTTAGAGGCCTCCAACCCCTCGATTGAGGACACCGATTGCAGAACCTGAGGGTTCCGCTTCTCCCAGTGACTCGTCCAAGTCTGCTTATTCGCTGGGATTTCAATACTTCAGAGAGGCCTCACCTTTGTTTTCTACTCGAGGCGCCTCGAGGTCATCAAGTCCCTCTTGAGGCCATCCTCTTGCGGATCAATTGTCCTTTTCTTCCTTCCTCTGTTAAATGTCTGAGGACCTGGACTTTAAATTGGACTCTGGTTCTAAGTATTCTAAGGAATATTTAGAAGAAATGGGCTTGCCTTGGCCTCCTGCGGAATCTCTCAAACTCCCTCTTAACAGGCTTCTTTCCCAAACTTTCTCAAACTAAACCTGGAGACTCCTTATGCCATCCCTGCTGTTCCAGGAAAGTTGGAATCGAGGTATAGAACTGTACATTGCAAGGATTTTGAGAACTCCCAACTATCTCATCAGTCCCTTCTTGTGGAATCTTCCTTGAAGAGGAGTCATCCTTCCAGGGTCTATGCTACCGTACCTCCTGGCAGAGAGGGCAGGACCATGGAGAAGTTTGGCCGTCGACTTTATCAAAATTCGATGATGGCCTCCAGGGTTTTAAATTATAATTTTATCTTTATTACTTATTTCAAGTATTTTATTGATATACTCCCTGGTTTTTCTAAAGACCTTGGTCAACACAGGCTTTTAGAGTTCCAGCAAGTCATTGCTACACTAGCACAACTTAGATTACACCTTCTCCAGCCATCTTATGATGCCTTTGAGCTTTCCTCAAGGGTCACTGCTTTCTCAGTAGTGATGCGCCGCCTTGCCTGGCTTCGCACTATTGATATGGATCCCAACATTCAGGATCGTCTGGCCAATATTCCTTGTGAGGGCAATAACCTCTTTGATGAATCTATAGAGGCCACCACCAAGTTGTCTGAGCATGAGAAATCTTTTGCTTCCATAGTCATACCCAAGCCTAAGCCAGCTCCTACCAAACCTTCTCGACCTCTTCCATCCTATCAGAGGCGTTATCTTCCCAGAACAGCTCCTTACACTCGAACACCTCCTAAGAAACCACAACAACAGCAGCAGAAGCAACAGAAACCTCAGCCTTCTGCTGCACCCAAGGCTTCTCAGCCTTTTTTACTGTCTCAAACAGAGCATAACCTCCATCGCTCTGCCTCTGTCCTCTCCTCTTCCCATAGGAGGTTGTCACCATCATTTTTACCATCAATGAGAGACCATTACATCAGACCTCTGGGTGCTGTCTATCATCAGAGAAGGATACTCTCTTCATTTCACTCAGATTCCACCGGAGCTTCCTCCAAAAGAGTATTCTTCCAATCCTTCTCAGAACCCCCTTCTTCTTCAGGAAATGCAAACTCTGCTTCTTCTCCGTGCCATTGAGGAAGTTCTCTTGGAACAGCAGAGCAGGGGTTTTACTTCCATTACTTCCTAGTTCCAAAGAAGATGGGCGATCTCTGGCCTATATTGGATCTCAGGGCTCTCAACAAATTTTTGGTCAAAGAAAAATTTTGCATGTTGTCCCTGGCATCCCTATATCCCCTTCTAGATAAGAACAATTGGTTATGTTCTCTAGATCTCAAGGAGGCTTACACTCACATTCCCATTCATCCAGCCTCCCGTTAGTACCTTAGATTTCGGGTGGGGAATCTGCATTTCCAGTACAGAGTGCTACCCTTCAGACTGGCATCATCTCCAAGAGTGTTCACCAAGTGCCTAGTGGTGGTTGCAGCAGCTCTGCAGAACCATGGTTTTCAGGTGTTCCTGTACCTGGATGATTGGCTCATCAAAGATTCAACATCTCAGGGGGCTATTGTAGTGACCCAACGGACTACCTGGTTCCTACAAAGCTTGGGATTGGAAATCAATGTTCCCAAATCCCACCTTCAGCCCTCTCAGAATCTACAGTTCATCAGAGCTGTTCTGGACATTATCCACTCAGAGCGTTTCTTCTTCAGCAACATCTGGATGCTCTCCTTCAGCTCTGCCACAAAGTGTCTTCCCTTTCTTCACTCTCAGCGAGACACATGATGGTACTACTCGGTCACATTGCTTCTACAGTTCATGTGATTCCTTTTGACAGACTTCACCTCAGAATTCCTCAGTGGACTCTGGCATCTCAGTGGGCGCAGGCTTGCGACCCACTTTCCCAACACATCATAGTGACTCCTTCTTTGAGGCAGTCTCTCCACTGGTGGATGCTCTCTTTCAATCTCTCCAGAGGCTTGCTGTTCCAAATGTCCCCTCATCAGAAGATCCTCACAACAGATTCCTCGACCTACGCTTGGGGGGCTCATCTAGACAGTCTCCGTACTCAAGACCCTTGGTCCAACAAGGATCGTCAATGTCACGGATCGTCAATCTGTTGGAACTCAGAGTGATCTTCAATGCTCTAAAAGCTTTTCAACATCTTCTTCACAACAAAGTAGTCCTCATTCGAACGGACAATCAAGTCACTATGTCAACAAGCAGGGAGGCACAGGTTCTCTCCCTTTTTGCCAAGAAGCTTTACAGCTTTGGACTTGAGCTGGTTCTCACAACATCTTCCTGAAAGCTGTCTACATTCAAGGGAAGAACTATTGTCTGGCGGACAAATTGAGACACTTTCTACAACTTCACGAATGGACTCTCAATTTGTTGCCTCTTCATCACATCTTCTCTCTTTAGATAGACCTCTTTGTGTCTCCCCACAAAAACAAATTGCCTCAATTCTGCTCAAGGACATACTCTCCTCACCACATGGAAGCGGATGCTTTTCTTCTGGAATGGATGAACAAGTTTCTGTATGCGTTCCCTCCAATTCTCAAGACTCTTGTCAAGCTCAAGAATGATCATGCCACAATGATTCTAATAGCTCCTCGGTGACCCAGGCAACCCTGGTTATCCCTTCTTCTTCAACTCAGCAGCAGGGAGCCATACCTTCTACCAGTTTTTCCATCTCTGTTTACACAGAGTCAAGGATCTCTACTTCATCTCAACCTTCAGTCTCTACACTTGACAGCTTGGTACCTCTCAACTTAACTCATCTTCAGTTTTCTCAACCTGTTCGGGACATTTTAGAGGCTTCCAGAAAACCTGCCACTAGACAATGCTGCCACCAAAAATTGACTAGATTTTCTACGTGGTGCATTTCTCACAACAAGGAGCCTCAAGATACCTCCTTGTCTTCCGTCTTGGATTATCTTCTGCACATATCTACCTCTGGCCTCAAGTCTACATCCATTTGATTCCATCTTAGTGCAATTGCTGCTTTCCATCAGCCTATCGAAGGGAAACCCCTTTCTTCTCATCCTGTGATTTCCAGATTTATGAAAGGTCTTTTCAATGTTAAACCACCTCTCAAACCTCCTCCAGTGGTTTGGGATCTCAATGTTGTTCTTGCTCAGTTGATGAAGCCTCCTTTTGAACCGATGGCTACGGCTCATCTCAAATACCTCACTTGGAAAGTGGTGTTTCTCATTGCTCTCACATCTGCTCGAAGAGTCTGTGAGCTACAAGCTTTAGTTGCTGATCCACCTTTCACAGTTTTCCATCATGGCAAGGTGGTCCTCTGTACTCATCCTAAATTCTTACCTAAAGTATTTTCAGAATTTCATCTCAATCAATCCATTGTACATCTAGTGTTTTTTCCAAGACCTCATTCTCATCCTGGAGAATCAGCTCTTCATACCCTGGACTGTAAACGTGCTTTGGCCTTCTACTTAGAATGCACCAAACCACACAGATCTGCTCCTCAACTTTTTGTCTCCTTCGATCCAAACAAGTTAGGGCATCCGATTTCTAAGCGAACCATCTCCAACTGGATGGCTGCTTGTATCTCTTTCTGCTATGCTCAGGCTAGATTTCATCTACAGAGTCGGGTCACAGCGCACAAAGTCAGAGCTGTGGCGGCTTCAGTAGCTTTCCTCAGATCCATTCCTATTGAGGAAATTTGCAAAGCTGCCACCTGGTCCTCGGTTCATACTCTCACCTCTAATTATTGTCTGGATGTTTTCTCCAGACGAGATGGCCATTTTGGCCAGGCAGTATTACAAAATTTATTCTGAATTGCCAACACTCCCACTGTCCCATTCTGGTTAGCTTGGAGGTCACCCACATGAGAATAGGCTGCCTGCTTGTTCTGGGATAAAGCACAGGTGTTATCCAGGGATAGCAGGCAGCTATTTTCACAACCCACCCACCTCCCCTGGTTGGCTTCTCTGCTAGCTATCTGAACTGAGGAGACGCGCCCTGTGCTGGCTGGGAAGGCACTCGTGCATGCGCGGTGCTGCAGACTCAAAACTTCTGAGGTTCTTAAAGCAATTCTGCTTGCGAGGCTGTCCATATTTGGGCTCTGTGATGACGTCACCCACATGTGAGAATAGCTGCCTGCTGTCCCTGGATAACACCCGTTACGGTAAGTAACTGTGCTTTCTGGCCTCCCTTTGAATTTTGGCATCGGTATTTTCCTTCGATTTTTCTTTTCCCTGAAATTCCTGACAGGAGAGTCATTTAGCAAAATACCTGGGACAAGAGCTGGCAATCCTATGAAAGCTGAGTAAAATTCTGCTGATCGGCACTAAGGGGGTAATTCCATAAAGAAGAAGCCAACATTTACATTCCAAATACACACAAAAATAACTAACCCCACTCCCAGAATGTAAGAATAGCTTTACCGGGTTAGACCAATGGTCCATCTCGCCCAGTATCCTGTCTTCACGGTGGCCAATCCAGGTCACTAGTACCTGGCAAAACCCCAAATAGTAGCAGCATTCCATGCCACCGATCCAGGGTAAGCAGTTGCTTCTCTCATGTTTGTCTCAACAGCAGATTTCTGTTTTGTTATTCTTCTGTAGGTTGGAGTCCTAAGCTTTCTTAGCCTAGGTTGGGTAGGAGACTTTTGCTCTGTTGTTCTGCTTCAGGCTGATGATCTTTGCACTCTTAGCTTGCTCTAGGTTGAAGGAGCCTCTGTTTCCATAGTCTGCTGTGGGTTGAAGAGATCTCTGATTTTCGTTTTCTATGAGTTGGAGACCATTGTTCGCTGAGCCCGCTGTAGTTTGGAGATCTTAGCACTGGGTTGAAGGGACCTTCACTTTCATAGTCTGCTGTGGGTTGAAGGTACCTCTGCCTACTCTAATTTGTAGATCTTTGCACTGTCAGCTTGCTCTGGGTTGAAGGTATCTCTGCTGTCTTAACTTGTTCATTGGTATTAGATGGGAGTTGTGTGAGGTTGGACACCCAGAGATTCCTCCCTGCCTTAGGGTTGAGGGCCAGATGCACTAAACAGGATCGGTAAGACCGCGTGGGTCTGTTTCGATCTGATTTTTGGCCGATTCTAAAAGAGCTATTGATGCACTAAAAATTTTGCATGCAAATGATTCGCATGGAGGTTCATCATAATCCCCGTCTACTACATCCGATTGATCACTGTGAGAGCGACTCTCACACATGCGCAGAGCCGGCAGGGGAAGCCTGAACAGCTGAGAAGCAGGGGAAGCCTCAAAGCAGCCTTCTACCACTCAGCTGTTCGGATCAGGAAACCTTTTTTTTCTTATTAATAGGCACAGATGCTGTGTGTGTATGGTACACATGCACAATATCTGCCCCATAAAAAAAGCCCCCTCCCTGATGGCGGCCTTCCCTTATGTCTCCCTCAATGAACCAGCAGCAGGGACTTCCCCCCCCCCCCCACGCCAGTGAAAATTGGCAAGAGAGATGCCCACTCTCTCCTGCTTTTCTGACCCTCCCTCCCCATACCAGTGAGGGTGGCGGTGGTTCCCAGTGCTGGTACCAGTTCGACGAGGGGACATCGGGGAGGACCGTCAATGGTGGGGGTGGGGCTTTTTTATTTTTATTTTTTAATGGGGCAGATATTGTGCATGTGTAACACACATACAGCATCTATACCCATTAAAATAAAAGAAGGGCTGAACTATGATTAGACGGGTCTTGACCAGTCGCTTTTTTTTTTATTGCTAAAACCCCTGGGGGGTTTTTTGTACATAGCCACGCGATGTTAGTTCATCAATTGTATGGCTAGTTTGCATGGGGTTTTAGCTAATTTGTATGGCCGGATCGGAAAATGGGCGATCGAGGGGGAAAAACATGCGGCGAGCCGTTTTGTGCGATTGTTGCTGAAGCAGATCAAAACAGGTTTAGCGATGATCGCTGCCTTTATTGCATCAGGGCCTGAGTCAGAGGAGTCATTGATTTATGAGCAGGGTCCTGGCAGGGGTTCCTAGAGAGCAGCAAGACGCGTTCAGCTTTCATTCAGCATCAACAAAAGCAGCAGATGCCGCATGAGACAACGAGTCAATCGCATTAAGTTGCTGTGCGCTGGCAGGGCGGCGCATGACCCTGGGTAATGAAATGTTTGCTTGTACAGAATTTTCAGACTCCTGCAAATGCATCTAATGGCAGTGTTTTTCTGTTTTTTCCACAGGAAGTCATAAAAGGCTATTACAAGGGCTATTATTACCAGCAGGAAACTAGTCAAGAGATTCTTGTCAGCAGTTTCTACATATTATATATTAATTGCAACACCAGGACCTCCCTAGACTCGGAAGCTCCTGCCTAAGCTTGGTACACATCCATCGAGAAGGGCTGCAGCCATGAATTTTCTCAGGCGGCGTCTGTCAGACAGCAGCTTTGTGGCCAATTTACCCAATGGCTACATGATGGACCTGCAGGGTTCTGACAGTTCCACTAGCTCTCCAGTTTCTCCAGCAACAGAGAGGAAACAGCAGCAGAGCTCCTCCTCCTCGGGAACCAGCATCTTCAGTTCCATCTCCAATGTGGTAAAGCAGAGCACCCAAGCGGCAGCGGGACTGGTCGAACAGACAGGAAGTCCTGCCCCTCCTGTGGTTCATAAACCTAAGATCCTCCTAGTGATCGATGATGTTCACACCGACTGGTAAGCTGCACTTTGTCATGGAGTGTAGTTCAATAGAGCCCCACTAGGTGCTGCTGTGTGACAGACAGAAAACGCCATGGCTGTGTATTTCTATGTCAGGGGTAGTCTTGAAATGAGTCCGTTTTAGGGCCATAGCAAGGAGCCTCACTCCTAAGTCAAGGCATGTAAAGTATGATCTCAGTCTCTCAAATTTACTTGCACTATGATAAAGAGAGCTAGCTTCTGGAGTTCAGAAGATGTTGCACATATAGGCAGTTTTCTACAGTATGCTGTCACTAGGGTTACCCGATTTTACTCCTGTAAAATCCGGACCCATAGCCCCGCCCCCATCAACTTGTGCTCGTCCTCGGGAGGGCATCTGTGCATGTGCGCATGCAATGCGACGATGTCACACACATGCGCGTGACTTCACCCGCATTGCAGCGGCGCAGAGGCCCTCCCGAGGTGGGAGCTTTTCAAAACCCGGACAAAGTGCCGGGTTTTGAAAAGCTGTCCGGACGGGAAAATCCGGATGTCTGGTACCTCTAGGCATCGCCATTAGAGAGGCAAACAAGCAGTGGGGATGGGGCACCGCGCTCCACAGATATGTTGCAGAGGGAATGGAATAGCCCAGATTGGGTTCCACTAGTCATAACTAGAGTGTCAGTATGGTTAGAAACATAGAAAGATGATGGCAGAAAAGGGCCACAGCCCATCAAGTCTGCCCACTCTACTGACCCACCTCGTTAAGTCTGAGTGCTAATGACCTGGTTCCTTAACTCGACCCTCGTAGGGATCCCACGTGGATGTCCCATTTATTCTTAAAGTCGAGCACGCTGGTGGCCTCGATCACCTGCGCCGGAAGTTTGTTCCAGTGATCTACCACCCTTTCTGTGAAGAAATACTTCCTGGTGTCACCACTAAATTTCCCTCCTCTGAGTTTGAGCGGGTGCCCCCTTGTGACTGAGGGTCCCTTGGGAAAGAATATATCGTTTTCCACCTCGACATGACCCGTGACGTACTTAAATGTCTCAATCATGTCACCCCTTTCCCTGCGCTCCTCTAGAGTATAGAGCTGCAATTTGCCCAGTCTTTCTTCGTATGAGAGACCCTTGAGTCCGGTTACCGGGTGAATTTAAGTTCTGGTGCCTGTGTTTAAAGCAATGACCAATTAAAGAACCGGTTAGAAATCAGACTGTGAAAAAAATGATGAGGAGAAATTAAAAGAATATTAGGCGTCTCCAATGTGTGAAAACGCAGCAATTAGACTACTGAAGAACCTTCGCACCTGCGATTCAGTATCCCAAGCGCTAACGTCAGCCCACTGGCTCCCAATAGCCAAACGCTGTATCTTCCAAGGCAAGTCCTTACACAACATGGCGTCCATGTCCCAAACAGACCACTCTGCTCAAATGCCCCCAACTAGAAAGTGCCAGATGAAGGTCATACTCTCACTTCTTACCCAAGTACTGAAATCAGTTGCCTTCAAACATCAAATCCCTTGGTGGTCTTTTGAGCTTTAGGAAAGCAATAAAAACTACCTGTTCACCTGACTCTCAGGACAAGCCAGCATTCACGTCCAACTCCCTCTCTCCCTCTGTAGGCTTCAGGATCCAAGTGTTTGCTCATCCAGAGCAATTGAACTAGACGCACTTCACAGTACCCTACTGCCATAGTCTTCTCTATATGTCTTCTTTGCTGTTACGTATGTTACCATGCAACCCGTTCTGGAATTTCTAAACCTCTATCCCCAGTGAAGGTCCACTTTAGAATCAATTTATATTACTAGATTTTTTTTATGTATTCAATTTTCTCTACTCTTCTCTCAAGGGAACAGTTTACATGAATTTATTCAGGTACTCCAGCATTTTTCCCTGTCTGTCTCAGTGGGCTCCCAATGGGGGAATGAAGTGTCTTGCCCAGGGTCACAGGGAGCAGTGTGGGTTTCAACCCAAAACCTCAGGGTGCTGAGGCTGTAGCTTTAACCACTGCGCCACACACTCCCCTCTCCTACATGACTTTGTGTTTCAAGTTTCAAGTTTACTAAAAAAATTTCTTATCCCGCCTAATCAGGCTTCTAGGCAGTGTACAACACTAATAATACATAGAAAAGATACATTAAAACCAAGTTAAAATTAACGAAGCTGTACAATACTAGGGAATGTTTGTTCAACGAACTTCTTGACTAACAGACCTACACCAGACATAAGGAGAAGGGCAAGAACTACAATATGTGGAAAGGGAAGAATGATAGGGAGGGGAAAACCCAGAAGAGACCTAATTTGTCCTTAGAAGGGCAGTTGTTATCTGAAAGCATCCTGGAACAAGAAAGTTTTTAGACTGGATTTGAATTTATCTACAGCAGATATTGCCCGTAGGCATCGAATTCCATAGGGTGGGTGCTGTAATGGTAAAATTGTTAACATCAGAGATGGTATAGTAAGAAGATTCTGTGACATGGAGCGAAGAGCTATAGATGTGTTGTAAGGGATGAGGAGTCTGTCAATAAATTTGGGCTGGTTACTTTGACAGTAGGATCTTCTAATTGATTCTATGTTCGATGGGTAACCAACATGATTTGTACAGAAGAGGGGAAACACGATCATATTTTTTTACGTTAAAGATGATTTTAATCACTGTATTTTGTACTAGCTGGAGGCATCGTATTTCCTTTTTTGTTATGCCTTTATAGAGATCACAAGCGAGTGAATTAGGGTATTTAAAGATGCGGGTTCAAGTAATTTAGAAAGAGAACAAATCATTCTGAGTCGATGGAAACATTTCTGGACAACTGAACTAATAAGAGCGTGATAAGTAAATTTGCTGTTCAAATTTACCCCTAACAGATTTAAGGTGGGTACAAGTTTAATTGGAAAGGATTTGAGTTTTAGGGGGGCCTGAATAGACTGCCTGTCTTTGAAAGGGAAAATCATTAGCTTTGATTTGTCAATATTGTGTTTAAATTAATGCATTTTTCAATATCATTATCTCTTATAATACTGTGACTGCACAAAAACTATTTGTGTAGTTTAGACCTTATACAGTATTTGGAGAGCCTAAACCAAGCAGGAGAGTGTGGTGCAGTGGTTAAAGCTACAGCCTCAGCACCCTGAGGTTGTGGGTTCAAACCCATGCTGCGCCTTGTGACCCTGGGCAAGTCACTTAATCTCCCATTGGCCCAGGTACATTAGATAGACTGTAAGTCTGTTAGGACAGACAGACAGACAGGGAAAAATGCCTGAGTACCTGAATAAATTCATCTAAACCACTCTGAGGTACCCTGGGAGAACAGTATAGAAAATTAAATAAATACATCATTCCAATAGCAGCTGAATATCACTACAATGTAGATAATTTTCTAGCCCACCCTCCCTGGCCCCTTCTTATAGTATCAGGCAGTTCGGTCAGATATGCATCCCAATACTATCCAAATAAGCTTTGATAATATACAGACAGTGAAGTGAAATGTTCACTAGATGTCGGTGAACATACGAATTGCCGCTGCTGGGTCAGACCACTGGTCCACCGTGCCCAGCAGTCTGCTCACGTGGCGGCCCCCGTGTCAAAGACCAGTGCTCTAAAATGAGTCCAGCCTCACCTGTGTACATCCCAGTTTAGCAGGTACTTGTCCAGCTTAGTCTTGAAACCCTGGAGATTCCAGCTCTCTGGGTGAAGAACTTCCTTACATTTGTATGGAATCTATCCCCTTTTAACTTTACAGAGTGCCCTCTCGTTCTCTCTACCTTGGAGAGGGTGAACAACCTGTCCTTATCTACTTTGTCTTGAATCCCTGGAGGGTGTTTTCCCCTATTTGAATCCCTGGAGGGTGTTTCCCCCTATTTGAATCCCTGGAGGG
Organism: Geotrypetes seraphini; assembly: GCF_902459505.1. Classification (NCBI taxonomy): domain Eukaryota; kingdom Metazoa; phylum Chordata; class Amphibia; order Gymnophiona; family Dermophiidae; genus Geotrypetes; species Geotrypetes seraphini. The sequence continues at coordinate 9,069,724 of NC_047090.1, read as the reverse complement.
TGTTTTCCCCTATAACAGCCTCCGGAAGACTCTCTGGGTGAAGAAGAACTTCCTTACGTTTGTACGGAATCTATCCCCTTTCAACTTTAGAGAGTGCCCTCTCGTTCTCCCTACCTTGGAGAGTGTGAACAACCTGTTCTTATCTGCTAAGTCTATTCCCTTCAGTATTTTAAATGTTTTGATCATGTCTCCTCTTTTGAAGGGAGAAGAGGCCCAGTTTCTCTAATCTCTCACTGTACGGCAACTCCTCCAGCCCCTTAACCATTTTAGTCGCTCTTCTCTGGACCCTTTCGAGTAGTACCATGTCTTTTTTCATGTACGGTGGTGACCAGTGCTGGACGCAGTACTCCAGGTGAGGATGCACCATGGCCCGGTACAACGGCATGATAACCTTCTCCGATCTGTTCGTGATCCCCTTCTTTATCATTCCTAGCTTACTTTGAATATTGGGCAAGAAATGTCTGTTAATAGAAAGATACCCAGGTCTGTGTTGCCCCCAGTGCAGTGTAATGCACCAATTTACATAAAGGGGGTAATTCTTTAACCTTGCACCCAGAGGGCATCTATCTGATACCCATTCATTAAGAAATAAGGGTGCCTACTCTTAGAGTTCTAGAACTTATGCCAGCCATAGAGCTGGTGTAAGTTATATACCTGTGAGTCCCATCCATGCTTCACCCAGACTTTGCCTGTGTGTGTGTCTACCTATAAAATTTGTGTTTTGTAGAATTTTGGAACTTACATGTGTGTGTGCTTACAGATGTGCACAGACCTCTACGCCCGACCTCTTGTTTCCCAAGATCTCTTTTGCACCACCCCCCCCCCGTTCCCTACTCACCTTCACATATGGCCCCTTTATATTGTACCTCTTTCCTGCTTACCCATATAAATTGTATCTTTGATCGCAGATTGTACCTATATTCGCTGATTGTCCAGCCCTTCTTTGTTGTAAACCGCCTCGAACTACTACGGCTTTGGCGGTATATAAGAATGAAATTATTATTATTATTATTATGACCGTAATTAGCGTGCACATATTAGTTCCTACTTTATAAAATTATTCCTGAAATGCCAGCAATGAAACGGGTTCATAAAGCACATTTCAAGAGTTGTTAATTTGGTCCTAGAGCTCTGTTAACCTTCAAGAGGAGTGGCTTCCAGAGGACAGCTGAAAATCTGCTTCCCAGATATGTGTAAACCAATCACTGAACACTTTGTCATGTTTTGTGATTGTTAATTTGCTCTGGACCTTCAAAAGAGAAAGTACGTTCCTGTGGATTCCCAGAAAATAAATGTGATAATTTAATGGAGTGTATTACCGTAATTACACTACTGAACAGATAAGACTCATTACTCCACACTAGCACCAGGTGGCGCTCACTCCTCACCTCATTGTGCAGAGAGCGCAGGCGATGAGATTAATCCTGAACTGAGAGGACATGTAGGGACTGTGAGAGCTGCTTTATGTTTGGCATGCAGCAGGCTTCAGTTTATTACCACATTGATGTGTGAATCCATGTCATCAATTGTGATGTATCTAACACCCCCCCCATCTAAAGACAATAATTTAAAAAAAGAGGCTTCATCTTAACTCTTAGAATTTTGGGGAAAAGGAAGGTGGAGAGGAAGCTACTGATGTAGGCAAAAGGAAGTCTTATACAGTTTAATAAAGAAAACGGTTATAACGGAGCGAACCATCATGCTTACATGTGAGATATGTGTGTCTCGTGTTGATATCAGCATTTTATTGCTCATTGACTCTTAGAAATATGCAATAAGAACAGGAACATAAGAACATAAGCAGTGCCTCTGCCGGTCAGACCATAGGTCCATCCTGCCCAGCAGTCCGCTCCCGCGGCGGCCTAAACAGGTCACGACCTGTCTGAATCACTAGAAGGGGCTCCCTTGCCACCTTGGTATCTCATTTAAGTCCTGCCTTCCTATCGAACTCCTAGCCCTCCAGTCTTGCGCATGCACGACCTGGTTGGTTTATACTCATTACCTGGTTAACATTCTATACTTGTGTTACATCCCAGCGCCTCCCTCAGTATCCCACGATCCCTTTATCCGTCAGGAATCCGTCCAATCCCTGTTTGAATCCCTGGACCGTACTCTGCTTGATCACTTCCTCTGGTAGTGCATTCCAAGTGTCCACGACCCTCTGGGTGAAAAAAAACTTCCTTGCATTTGTTTTGAACCTATCTCCCTTCAGTTTCTCAGAATGCCCCCTTGTATTTGCTGTCCCCTTTAGTCTGAAGAATCTGTCCCTATCCACCCTCTCTATGCCCCTCATGATCTTGAAGGTCTCTATCATATCTCCCCTGAGCCTCCTTTTCTCCAGAGAGAAGAGCCCCAGGACTTGGCTGCATTCTGCTATTTCTGCAGGATTATGCTGAAATATTATATACGCGATGTCCGGAAAGAAAGGGACCCCTCACATAACATAACATAAATCTTTATTTATATACTGCGAAAGCCTTTTGGTTCGAGGCGGTTTACAGTAAAAATGGCTGAGGAGAATCAGCAATGGAGAGAGGACTGAAAATTGTATAGATTGCATAGAGGGAGGTTAAGCCGGGTTTTATAAGGAGGGAGATAAATAAATAAATAAATAGGTAGGAATAACATGGAATAGTCGGTGGGTCAGTGGGCATCCCTCCTGCCGAGGATTGTTTAGGGGTTTGCATCAGGGGGGAGTGCCCACTCCCTCCTGCCGGCAACTCCCCAAAGCCCCCCTTGGCCCCCTACCTTTAACAGGAAGGCTGGCCGGGGCAGGGCATGTGATGTATTGTTTTTAATTATTTTGTATGTTGATTATAAACTGCCTAGGATTTTAGGCAGTATATACATTTTTTAAATAAATAAATACTTGGAGTTAATGAGCACTTAATTGGCAGCGATAAGGAGTTGCTCATAGATCTGCCCTACACCCTAGTCTATAACACACATGCCTAAATTTCACAGTGTGAAACTCCAAAGGGGGTGTGGCCATGAAGAAGACATTCCCGGAATCTAGGCATCATTTTAGATAAGGTTACCTGGTTTTGTCTTCAAGAAAAAAGGAAGCATGGCCCTTGCCCTGTTCTGCCCACAGTCTTTTATATTCTTAAGAGACAATCGATCATTCAGGTCACTTCCTGGCCTGCCTCTGCCTTGTAATCTAAGCCAATCCTGGACTTCTAGGCCTGCTTTTCATAGAGAATTTAGAGCTCCCCCAAACTTATTCTAGTGATCCCATAGCCTACCAAGTTTTCAGCATATCTATACAGGGAGGATATGAAGGGTTACGGAGCCTTGTGTAGGTAATCATGGAAATGAGGTCCCGCAGTAAGAGGAAGAAAGCAGAGCCATGGGTGAAAATCACAGTTGTTCAATGGTAGGGCTGGCTTTATAGTCACAGAATCTACGTACATTGGACATCCAGTGTATGTGACTTCAAAAGAGAGATGTAAGGCTTCAAGACCAGGCTTTTAGATCTCAGGATAAAGCAGAGTTAGAACTGAAATCTGCTGACGATGTTATCCTCTGTCCACAGGACCAAGTACTTCAATGGGAAGAAGGTGAATGGAGACTGTGAGATCCGTGTGGAACAGGTCAGTGCAATTCTTCAAAATGTGTCTCAACTCGATCCTGGAGCACCTCTTGCCAGTCAGGTTTTCAGGATCTCCTCAGTCCACGATGGACCAACGGCAATTCTTATGCTCTTGTGAAAGAAATTTGCATACAATGGAGGCAGTGTGTGCTAATCAAGTTTATGCATATTCATTGTGGATATCCTGAAAACCCGACTGGTAAGGGGGTGCTCCAGGACTGAGTTGAGAAACACTGCTCTAGAGTACTTAACACTGCAAACCTCCCCCTTCTTTTTGTCTTTCAAGACAGCAAATGATGCTTCACCATCAAGAAAATTCACTACACTTTAGTTTTCTGTGTTTAATTCCACACCTAAAGATCACCAAAGAAGATGTAGGTAAAACCTTGTTCATGGACTGTCAATTCGTTTGTGGAAGGAAGGAAAGGATCAGAGGTGGCACGATAATTGTCCAGGTCCTGAAGTGGCTGCCGTCCTGACCTCTGAGCACACTGCCCTCTGCATGTTTCTCTCTGTAGCACGTGGTCCCTGGCTTTTTGCTGGGCTCACTCAGTGGAAGTTATGCCGCTGGACCACAGAGAGGCAAACTTTTCCTTGACAGTCCATCCACCTTAATGTTTACAAAATGTTGAAAAGAACCAGACTAAGGATTGATGCTCCTCCATTTACCATAATTCTTTGTCACCTCTCACTGAACCAGTTTTGAAGCCAATCAGTCACTTTAGGACCCATAATGAGTTTGCGTAGAAGTCACCCTTGAAAAGCTTTGCTGGTGATATTAGATAGAGCACAAGAGAGAAAGGGGAGGGAGACAGAAGGCCGTCATCCCGTCTACTCCTGAAAGGTGGGGATTCTCCCATAAAGCAATTGGAAGATAATTGGAATTCATGAAATTAATTGGTCATTTTATCCCAATAAGCAACATCTAATCTAATCTGGCATTTATGAGTCACACTATACCTGAATAAGTTCAAGGCGACTTACAGTACAATTTTAAGAGATACAATTTAGAACAGTACAAAGGGAGCTACAGGAGCTACATTACCAAACATTTCGAGAGATGGTACAATACAAGAAGAGATAAAACTGGTATTGTTTAAGAAGTGGTGCTAAGAGGAAGAAGGTGGAGGTATCTTATAGTCCAAAGTCATGTGGACGACGGTGGGCATAGTGTCATAGAGGTTGCAAGTTGTTTTGTAAGCTCAAGGGTCAGTTTCCTGTGGTGGGTATGGTGACAAAGAGATCAGTCTTTAGTTTCGTTCGGATCAATTCTGATGATTGTTGGGAGGTTGTTCCATATTTTGGGCCGATATATGTAAACATAGTGTTGAAAATACGTTTGTATATGAGGCCTTTTGTTGAGGGGTAGTTCATCAGAAACTTACTAAGATTTCTGGTCAAGTTGGACCATGATGAAGTGAATAGGTTTATGAGTGGCATAGTGGAGTTTCCATGTAGGATGTGGAAGATTGTACAGGAGATTTTGAAGTTTATTTGAGTAGCGACAGGTAGCCAATGTAACTTTTTGAGGTGGGTGGAGACTGGGTCATAGTTTTTCAGCTTGAAAATAAGTCTAATTACTGTGTTTTGGATTAGTTGTAGCTTGTGGATTAGTGATGTGTTGATGTCTGCTTAGAGGGAGTTGCAGTAATCAAGCTGCAACAAAATTAGCATTTGTATAAGTCTGGTGAAGTGTCATTCACAGAAGTAGAATCTTAGGAATTTCAGCTGTCTCATGGAAAACTAAACTAAACTAAAACTTAGATTTATAGACCGGGTCATCTTCATGTAATAAAGCTTGACTCGGTTCAAGGGATAATGTGGAGTCCCAGTACTTTGGAGGATTCTTCTATGTATATTTTAGCTCTGGATGGCAGGACAATATTATCGGGAACTTTTTGTAGGGGGGGGGGGTTGTGGAACCAGAGGATTTTGGTTTTGATTGCGTTCCCTAGAACCAAATGAAGCTCAAATGCATCCTGACCGCGTCAGCCCATCTCCCTCTCACAGGAGGTCAATGAGTTAAACTGAGATTTTGGTTTTGCTGCCTTGTTCTCATGCAAAGATTCATAAACAGGCTGGAAAGGTTAAGAACGGGGCTGTTTCTGATTAAACTCTTCAGATTACCAGGTGATTGTTGTCTGCCAGCCGCCACTTAGGCTTCACTTATTCTTACTTTCCTTGGGAATGTGAAGCTTGGCTCAGAACCAGGCGCTAAGAAAGAAAAGCCAATTGCTTTATTGACTGAACTAATCACCTTCTCTGCCCGAGCAGTCGCCCAGGGCCCTGACTACATCAGTTCAGTATGAGGAATCTGACGCAGAACAGCGCGAGGCCATCTCCGCAAGCAGTGAGAAAGCCTGGCCTTGGGCACTGTCAGTGCCGTGCCACCAACCTGTTGACACCCAAGAGATCTCTGCCAGCTCTGCTCCTCTCTGCGTCCAAATTTACTCAACAAGGTGGTCTGGAAATCCCCTTCAATATGTTTATTGTACACTTGATATCCCGCTTAATGCAAGAGGTCAAAGCGGCTTACAAATTTTAAAAGAATAAAAACATATAACATAACAATACAATAGGCACAAGGAGAGAAAAGTAAAAAAGTTAAACCAAAAATATATAAACCCTAGCAGAAAAAACAGATAAAATAAAATAACGTCCAATATGAAAAATCATAAAGGTCTGGATCAGGTCTTTATCAAAAAGGAACAGAGGCAACTTTTCAAAGAGGCCAAAGAACAAGCCAGGCAGGATCCGGCAGAAGAGGCAGGCCACAAAGCTCCTCCCGACACTGTCACCACTCGTTGCACGCCTTCCAGGCAGGCCTGACAGACCAAACTGCGCCGCCGAAGAGTCGAAGGAGATGAAGGACACATCAAACAACACCATGGCTTCCAACTGTAGAGGAGCAGCAAACCACTGGCATCAGCGGTAACAGCACCAGAGGACTCCAGCGTGGCCGCCAGAAAGAGCACATCCAAGACAGACGAAGACTAATGTCCTCCACGCCCAGTAGAGAAGAAGCTGAAGGGGCCTAGCCTTGATCCGCCTGAGCCGGCATCCTTCGAACTGCCACCGTGGACCCAAGACACCGGATAAGAGCTAACGGTTGAACTTATGTTAATGTCTACGATGAAAAATAAGCTTGACTGCCCCAGACCTGAGGAACCAGGTTAAAAATGAGTCAAAATGAGAAAAAAGGATAAAATATTAAAAGAAAAAATGCAAGGCTAGCTCCAGTTCCTGTGAGATTTATCGATAAAGTTCTGGTTTTGCAGCTCTTCATGTCGTCCCGGACTCTAAGGGGTTGATTTTCAGTCTGGTTTCAGTGGGTGGAGAAACTTCTACCCATTTAAGCCACGCTCAGTGTCCCAACCACCTGTGTTGTGTGGCGCTTAACTGTGCCGTTAGTGCTGGGGTGGTTGGGGAGGGGGGGTCAGATTCAGAGCTGGCATTTGTATAGCTCAGGGGGCAGATTAGGACCATACAAAAGTAGCTTAACTTTTGCCCAATTAGCTATGCAATGCCAGCAATGACTATTCTCTGCACCCATATAACCTCTGGGTCAGTGCCAGTTTCTAGACCTTAGACTCAGCCCACAGCGGTCAGAAACCTCCAGGGGTTGAATATTGGCCAATTGCTTTGGGGTTTCATTGCCTACAGCATTATGTTAACATTTCATTAACAGAACAGTAAATTGGCAAATAACACGGAACTGCAGGTAGGGTTACCAGACGTCTGGATTTCTCTGAACGGCTTTTCAAAACCCGGCACTTTGTCTGGGTTTTGAAAAGCTTCTGGCACCGAGCGACATCGGAAAGACATTTGCGCATGTGCGGATGAAACGTGGTGCGTGTCGCACCAGCGCATGCGTGAATGCCATCCAATGTCACTCGTTGCTCATGCAGGAGAAGGGGGTGGGGTGTAGGGCATGGATGAGGGCGAGCCTGGGGGGCAGAACAGGGTGTGGCCAGCCGGAATTGGGCAGGATCATGGGTCCGGATTTTCCGTTTGGCCACATAAACTGCCTCCTTTGCCTTCCTGGCCAGGGTTGCCAGATTTTCCACCTGGTAAAAGAGGACGCGTGACCCCTCCCCACCCCACTTCGCTCCCCAAACCCAGCCCCACACAAACCTCGTCTCTTTGGGCCGGGGCTAGAGTGATGAACTTTTCTCTCTGCATTTTTTCCCCTCTTTGTCTCATTTTCCCCAAATTCAATTACAATTCCTCCAAGTAGCAATGTTAAGGTCCTCTCCCAGTGCAGGTTGAAGGGATCCCTCCCCTCCATGCTCAGCCATGATCTCTGCCTGGGATTGTGATACCTCTAAATCAGTGGTCTCAAACTCGTGGCCCAGGGGCCACATGCGACCTACCAGGTCCTATTTTGAGGCCCTTGGTATGTTTATCATAATCACAAAAGTTAAAAAAAAAACCAGTTTCTTGATCATACGTCTCTTTAGCTATAAATGACAATATTATTATTAAGACTTAGCCAAAAGGAAAGATTTATAAACTATAAAGAGTTTTACGACATGCAAAATTGTCATTTCTTTAATAAGACATTCACTATTTTTTTCTGAGGCCCTCCAAGTACCTACAAATCCAAAATGTAGCCCTGAAAAGGGTTGGAGTTGGAGACCACTGCTCTAAATGTAATCAAGGTCTGCCCAGGGTGGTGGCATTGAGCCATGAGTTCTCACCAGACCAGCCTCTGTCTCTGTCCACCTGATGAAAGATACCTTAGGTGTATGGCATGAATACCAAAGGCCTGAAGACCCGAAACTCATATAAACTTGGCTACTGGCAGAAATACGAGCGCATGACAATCACAACAGTTAAGCGTCTGAGACTGACAGAATAAGCCTTGTATTGTTAAATCAACCTGATAAAGTGTCTCCCACCATCCCAGATGAACAATGCCGGGTTAGTCTGTGAAGTCACTGGGAGTAACTGAGACTCTCGCTGGCTTTTATGCATGTTTGCACAAATAGAAAGGTTTAAACAGAAGACCCAGGAGACAGGGACGATCCCTTACACTGACATCCTCTTCACACAGGATCCGAGAGGCCATCTCTGCTTATGGGCTTGAGACCCTGGAAGCTGGAGTTACTACAGTAGACCAGTGATTCCCAACCCTGTCCTGGAGGAACACCAGGCCAATCGGGTTTTCAGGCTAGCCCTAATGAATATGCATGAGAGAGATTTGCATATGATGGAAGTGATAGGCATGCAAATTTGCTTCATGCATATTCATTAGGGCTAGCCTGAAAACCCGATTGGCCTGGTGTTCCTCCAGGACAGGGTTGGGAACCACTGCCCTAATGAATATGCATGAGAGAGATTTGCATATGATGGAAGTGATAGGCATGCAAATTTGCTTCATGCATATTCATTAGGGCTAGCCTGAAAACCCAATTGGCCTGGTGTTCCTCCAGGACAGGGTTGGGAACCACTGCCCTAATGAATATGCATGAGAGAGATTTGCATATGATGGAAGTGATAGGCATGCAAATTTGCTTCATGCATATTCATTAGGGCTAGCCTGAAAACCCAATTGGCCTGGTGTTCCTCCAGGACAGGGTTGGGAACCACTGCCCTAATGAATATGCATGAGAGAGATTTGCATATGATGGAAGTGATAGGCATGCAAATTTGCTTCATGCATATTCATTAGGGCTAGCCTGAAAACCCAATTGGCCTGGTGTTCCTCCAGGACAGGGTTGGGAACCACTGCCCTAATGAATATGCATGAGAGAGATTTGCATATGATGGAAGTGATAGGCATGCAAATTTGCTTCATGCATATTCATTAGGGCTAGCCTGAAAACCCAATTGGCCTGGTGTTCCTCCAGGACAGGGTTGGGAACCACTGCCCTAATGAATATGCATGAGAGAGATTTGCATATGATGGAAGTGATAGGCATGCAAATTTGCTTCATGCATATTCATTAGGGCTAGCCTGAAAACCCAATTGGCCTGGTGTTCCTCCAGGACAGGGTTGGGAACCACTGCCCTAATGAATATGCATGAAAGAGATTTCCATATGATGGAAGTGATAGGCATGCAAATTTGCTTCATGCATATTCATTAGGGCTAGCCTGAAAACCCAATTGGCCTGGTGTTCCTCCAGGACAGGGTTGGGAACCACTGCCCTAATGAATATGCATGAGAGAGATTTGCATATGATGGAAGTGATAGGCATGCAAATTTGCTTCATGCATATTCATTAGGGCTAGCCTGAAAACCCAATTGGCCTGGTGTTCCTCCAGGACAGGGTTGGGAACCACTGCCCTAATGAATATGCATGAGAGAGATTTGCATATGATGGAAGTGATAGGCATGCAAATTTGCTTCATGCATATTCATTAGGGCTAGCCTGAAAACCCAATTGGCCTGGTGTTCCTCCAGGACAGGGTTGGGAACCACTGCCCTAATGAATATGCATGAGAGAGATTTGCATATGATGGAAGTGATAGGCATGCAAATTTGCTTCATGCATATTCATTAGGGCTAGCCTGAAAACCCGATTGGCCTGGTGTTCCTCCAGGACAGGGTTGGGAACCACTGCCCTAATGAATATGCATGAGAGAGATTTGCATATGATGGAAGTGATAGGCATGCAAATTTGCTTCATGCATATTCATTAGGGCTAGCCTGAAAACCCAATTGGCCTGGTGTTCCTCCAGGACAGGGTTGGGAACCACTGCCCTAATGAATATGCATGAGAGAGATTTGCATATGATGGAAGTGATAGGCATGCAAATTTGCTTCATGCATATTCATTAGGGCTAGCCTGAAAACCCAATTGGCCTGGTGTTCCTCCAGGACAGGGTTGGGAACCACTGCCCTAATGAATATGCATGAGAGAGATTTGCATATGATGGAAGTGATAGGCATGCAAATTTGCTTCATGCATATTCATTAGGGCTAGCCTGAAAACCCAATTGGCCTGGTGTTCCTCCAGGACAGGGTTGGGAACCACTGCAGTAGACTCTCTGTTAACCGGCAAAAAAAAAAAAAATCTAAGAAATACTTTAAATGAAAATAAAATCAATTTCTGGTGGAAATGTAAGTGTGAACTTGGTACGCCACACCTGAGTTCGCCCACATTTTGCCTACCGCATGTCTGGTAGTTTGTCTGGAACAGTTTATGGCAGTGGTTCCCAACCCTGTCCTGGAGGACCGCTAGGCCAATCGGGTTTTCAGGCTAGCCCTAATGAATATGCATGGAGCAGATTTGCATGCCTGTCACTTCCATTATATGCAAATCTCTCTGATGCATATTCATTAGGGCTAGCCTGAAAACCCGATTGGCCTGGTGGTCCTTCAGGATAGGGTTGAGAACCACTGGTTTATGGTTATGGCATAGTATAGGGCAGGAGTAGGCAATTCCGGTCCACGAGAGCCACAGTCCGGTCAGGTTTTCAGGATCTCCACCATGAATATGTATGAGATGGATTTGCATGCACTGCCTCCTTGAGATGCAAGTCTATCTCATGCATATTTATTGTGGAGATCCTGAAAACCTGACCTGTCTGTGGCTCTTGAGGACCGGAATTGCCGACCCCTGGTATAGGGTATAGTAATAGTGAGGCCTGGTTTTAATAGTAACTCTCAAACAACCAGAAACTCAATTTATCCAGCATCTATCAGTCCCCATGGGTGCCGGTTAACTGAGAGTCTACTGTAGGTTAGCTGTGGTATGTTTCATGTTTGAGAGCGTGTTGATGTGGGAGATTTCCCTCTCTCCTCAGGGCAGCTACACTGGCAGGAGTGTCCTGTCTTAAGAATAGCCTTACTGGGTCAGACCAATGGTCCATCTAGCCCAGGGGTCTCAAAGTCCCTCCTTGAGGGCCGCAATCCAGTCAGGTTTTCCCCAATGAATATGCATGAGATCTATGTGCATGCACTGCTTTCAATGCATATTCATTGGGGAAATCCTGAAAACCTGACTGGATTGCGGCCCTCAAGGAGAGATTTTGAGATCCCTGATCTAGCCCAGTAGTCCGTCTTCATGATATAATTTATATTCCGCATATCCTACAATTCTATGCAGATTACAAAATATACAGGGACTCAAGCATTATTCCCTAATTGTCCTGGTGGGCTCACAATCTGTCTAATGTACCTGGGGCAATGGGGGGATTAAGTTACTTGTCAGGGTCACAAGAAACATAGAAAATGACGGCAGAAAAGGGCCACGGCCCATCTAGTCTGTCCACACTAATGGCCCACCCCCTAACTACCTCCATGAAGAGATCCCACATGCCAATCCCATCTTTTCTTAAAATCTGGCCACGCTGTTGTGGAAGATTATTCCAGCGATCAACCACCCTTTCGGTGAAGAAATATTTTCTGATGTCGCCATGAAATTTCCCACCCTGATTTTCAACGGATGCCCTCTTGTTGACGTGGGTCCTTTAAGACAAAAGAGATCTTCTTCCACCTCGATACGGCCCGTGACATATTTGAACGTCTCGATCATGTCACCCCTCTCTCTGCGTTCCTCGAGTGAGTATAGCTGCAACTTACCCAACTGTTCCTCATACGGGAGATCCTTGAGTCCTGAGACCATCCTGGTGGCCATTCGCTGAACTAACTCAACTCTCCGCACATCTTTTTGATAATGCGGCCTCCAGAATTGTACACAGTATTCCAGATGGGGTCTCACCATGGATCTGTACAACAGCATTATGACCTCGGGCTTACGGCTGACAAAACTTCTACGGATACAGCCCATGATTTGTCTAGCCCTGGATGAAGCTTTTTCCACTTAATTGGCAGACTTCATGTCTTCGCTAATGATCACTCCCAAGTCGTGTTCTGCTACAGTCCTTGCTAGGATCTCACATTTGAAGTTTATTGATTTTTAATATGCCGACCATCGACAGGTATCTAGCCGGTTTACAATAATATGCTAAAATAGAAATAAAAGCAATACCTGTTAAAAGTAATGTTTATAGAAAGGGAGGGAAGTGTACATTGAGGACATAGACAAGACGGACATGAGAGTGAGGATTAAAAAGGAGGAAAGGGGTAAAGTTACATTATAAGTGATAAAAATACATGGATTTTTGCCGCCAAGGTGCATGACCTTGCATTTTTTGGCATTGAAACTTAATTGTCAAGTCTTTGACCAATGCTCCAGCAGGAGTAGGTCCTGCGTCATGCTGTCGGGCATTGACCTTTTGTCGGGCACTGTGCTTTCATCTGGTGTGCTTTTGCCTACTATGTTGCATAGTTTGGCGTCATCGGCGAATAATGTAATTTTACCTCGAAGCCCCTCAGCCAAGTCTCTTACGAAGATAATAAATAGGATCGGGCCTAAGACCGAGCCCTGCGGCACTCCGCTGATCACCTCCGTCATATCGGAGAGGGTACCGTTTACCACTGCCCTCTGAAGTCTACCTCTGAGCCAGTCCCTAACCCATGCGGTTAATGTTTCACCCAGGAGCAGCACGGGATTTGAACCCACAACCTCAGGGTGCGGAAGCTGTAGCTTTAACCACTGCATCACTCTAGAAAACAAAATGTAGTAAAAGTGAGCCAATTAAAGGGCAATCAAGCCATTGTGACATCACTGATGAGGATGGCTCTTATTGGTGGAATGAGGCATTATGACGTCACAATACCAGCGCTGCTTATCAGAGGCTGAAACTTTTCATTCTTCTATAGTGTTCTCCCAGCGGAGCTCAGAACGGTTTACATGAATTTATTCAGGTACTCCAGCATTTTTCCCTCCCAATCTATCTGGGGCAATGGGGGGATTAAGTGCCTTGCCCAGGGTCACAGGGAGCAGCGTGGGTTTGAACCCACAACCTCAGGGTGCTGAGGCTGGAGCTTTAACCACTGCACCACTCTGGCACAGCAAAATTCCAGCCGTTCACATTTTGGTACATCAGCCTTCTATGGTGACGCAGATACGATCAGGTCTTAATATGAGGAGGAGAATGAAATTTCTTCTTCTTCTCATCTGTTTGCCTCATAAAGTAATGCAAATCCCCAGGAAACAGTTGAACTTTGTGTGATCGCGGGTCGTAGCCTGTAGTTAATCCCGCGCCGTTTTCTTTCCTCCACCAGAGGGTTTAAGAGAGTAAAATTTGAAACATGCAAAGAAGATTTATGTGTTTCCTGAAATAGACTGGCCTGGCCTAGGAAACTGCGTTCCCATCTCGCATTAATATCGAAGCAGGCTGAAGAGAGATGCGTGGACCTAATCTTCCCGCCGGTTTGGGGGTCTGGAGAAGGAAGATGCTCTTTCTTCTTTTGCCAGAGTTCTGCAGCTCCTCTGGGACCTGCTTCTGAAACCTTATTTTGTTGGCTGGGCTCCTTGAGGTTACACTTGCTTGTGAAAGGATCAAATTCTTAAGTTGTTTACAGTGGAAGTCAAATGAACAGACCCCCCCTCACAATCTCTGGCCTAAAGTTAGCTCCCCAGACAAAAAGACAAATCGTTCATTGCCAGGCTGGAAACTGAGAGGCACAGGAGAGAGAGAATGGGGACGCACCCCTTCATCATTCCACAGTACCCACAGCATTTCCAGAATGTTCTTTATCGCCATTTCCTGTTTTGTGTTCCCTGGCTCACACCCTTAGTTTCCTTCGCTTTATCTCTGTTATTTTCTTTAATGCGCATATCAAAATCATCGTGAGACCTCCCTCGAGTCCTCTGTTTCTCATAAAATGTGTTGCCACATCTGAGACTTTGCTTTGGCAGAGAAGGAGTGAGGGGAAAAATGCACCCGGGATCAGCTTGTGTTAGTCTCGGTACCGGATCAATGTTGCTTAGTAATGTAACCTTTCATTAAGTACAGCTATTAGAAGGAGCAAAGTTCTCTTGGTTTTTTTTTTTCTTTTTCAGTACATCCAGTCCGTTTTAAAGCAAGCACCAACTTTAAAAGTTTACAGTCAGCTGCTAAAAATAACACGTCTTCCTTAAGATGGCAAGTGTTTGCTGAGCTACATTGTGGTCTGAGCCAGGCTGAAGCAGAAAATGGATGCATTGTGCAGGGATTGCTTATGAAGTTTAAGTTGGTTTTTTTTTTAAGTTTATTAGGATTTTATATACCACCTATCCAGGTTTTCTAAGCATTTTCCCTATCTCCCGGTGGGCTCACAATCTATCTAATGTACCTGGGGCAATGGGGGGATTAAGTGACTTGTCCAGGGTCCCAAGGAGCAAAATGGGCCCAAACCCACAACCTCAGGGTGTTGAGGCTGCAGTTCTAACCCCTGCACCACATTCTCAGACATAGTATGGTAAAAGACAGCATGGCAAACATTAAACATAAGAACATAAGCAGTGCCTCCGCCGGGTCAGGCCATAGGTCCATCCTGCCCGGCAGTCTGCTCCCGCGACGGCCCAAACAGGTCACGACCTGTCTGAATCACCAGAAGGGGCTCCCTTGCCACCTTGGTTTCTCATTGAAGTCCTATCTTCCCATTGAAGTCCTAACCCTCCGGTCTTGCACATGCACGACCTGGTTGGGTTTCTATACTTATTACCTGGTTAGCTTTCTATACTTGTGCTACATCCCAGCTCCTCCCTCAGTATCCCACGATCCCTTTATCCCTCAAGAATCCGTCCAATCCCTGTTTGAATCCTTGTACCGTACTCTGCCTGATCACTTCCTCCGGTAGCGCATTCCAAGTGTCCACGACCCTTTGGGTGAAAAAAAACTTCCTTGCATTTGTTTTGAACCTATCTCCCTTCAGTTTCTCCGAATGCCCCCTCGTACTTATTGTCCCCTTCAGTCTGAAGAATCTGTCCCTATCCACCCTCTCTATGCCCCTCATGATCTTGAAGGTCTCTAGTCTATCATATCTCCCCTGAGCCTCCTTTTTTCCAGAGAGAAGAGCCCCAGCCTATCCAACCTCTCGGCGTATGGGCAGTGTTCCAGCCCTTTTACCAGTTTCGTTGCTCTCCTTTGGACTCTCTCAAGTACCGCCATGTCCTTCTTGAGGTGTGGCGACCAATACTGAACGCAGTATTCCAGATGTGGACGCACCATCGCTTGATACAATGGCATGATGACTTCCCGCGTCCTGGTTGTGATGCCCCTCTTTATGATGCCCAGCATCCTGTTGGCTTTTTTCGAGGCTGCTGCACACTGTGCAGATGGCTTCAGTGATGCATCCACCTGCACACCCAAGTCTCTCTCAAATCTGCTGTCTCCCAACAATGCCCCCTCCCAATTTGTAGTTGAACAACAGGTTCTTTTTCCCTATATGCATGACATTGACAAAGATGGCAAAACAAAACATGGTATGGTGAGCATAACAAACATAGTATTACAAAGCATGGTTAATATAGTATGACATGACTTGTCAAGAAGTATTAGGCAAGTGTACATGGAAGACATGGCATGACAAACATTGCTTACATGGGGAAATTAAGATTTAACGTACAATGCCGGAAAATGGGTGGGAACCGGCGACCACCAATTTGGGGGGAGGCCATGGCCTCTGTGGCCTCCCCTATTTTGACACCTATGCTCTGATTCTATGAGCAAACCAAAAAAACTCTGTGGAGTGACGATGTTCCTAAATGGACTTTATTTGAAAGTATCAAAGTTCCAAAGGTACACTGAAATCATCCACATAAAATAATTCCATCCACAAAAAGTCTTCTTCAGGGGTCCCCAGGGGTCCTTTTCCATTGCAAATGCAAGCAGTGTCTCACTTCCGGTTCACCACACAATTGTTTCCCACGTACACACCTTTATAGGACCCCCAGGGACCCCTGAAGAAGACTTTTTGTCGAAACGTGGACCGTGTTGGGTCATGTATCCCTAGCAGACTAGGTCCTTTAAGGCTCTTATGTGGATGATTTACTTTTATGTGGATGGAATTATTTTATGTGGATGATTTCAGTGTACCTTTGGAACTTTGATACTTTCAAATAAAGTCCATTTAGGAACATCGTCACTCCACAGAGTTTTTTTTGGTTTTCTCTGGATTTTTTTCTTTGTGGAAATTTTGGGGTCAATTCCTTTTGTTTTCTGATTCTATGAGCATCAGAGCATTTAATTCACCAGCCCGTAGCTTTGTAAAAGCCAGTATTGATTTGATCATTGCTGGGGGAGGAGAGGGCATTTAGACTTTTTTAGTTTTCAGTCCTTGGGAATGCTGTCAAGAGATACGGGAGGAACTCAAAGCTGACAATTTTTCCATTGGAACTCAAACAGAGGCTAGATAGAAAGATATCCTTTCTATGTTTTTCAAAGTTTAAATTGGCTGTGAATGTTGTTTTAAAAATACCATCATAGAAGCCCAAATTAAACGTATTCCATATATTAAAAAAGATGGGAGAGGGTCACGTGATGCCATGAGCAGGTAAGGTTGTGTTCTCTGCCTGCTCCGGGACCCTGCTCTCTCTTACGCGTTTTAAGTGCGGGGTTTTGAGCCGATTTGCAGCTGCTTTTGATTTCTTATACCTGCCTGTTGTATGGACAGATATCTTACGCGTTCTCAGACTCCTGCCTTCATGAAATCTGCTAAAAAAGAACGAGAACGTCCGAAGTCGGGGGATTCCAAGATGGCGGCTCAGCCAGTACGGCTGTGTCCCAGTTCACTGGCACGGCGCTCAGTGATTTAAAAGCGGCGGTGGTGCAAGTTTTAGATCCCCAAATGGCAACATTATCAAGCCAGATGCTTTGCTTAGAGCAACTTTTTTCAGACATGGCCTCCAGGATGACGGAATTAGAACAACGGGTGTCTAATGTGGAGCACGCCACCACCGCGCACGATTCGGCGGTGGCTGCGCTTCAGGAGCTGTTGCATGCCCACGCTGATAAAATTGATGATCTTGAAAATCGCCCGCGTCGCAACAATCTCCATATTTTGGGCATTCCGGAAATGCTATCTGAGACACTATTGTTGCCGGAGCTGGAGAGTTGGCTGGCTGCTGAATTCCCAATGATGGCTTCCTTGGGCCCTGCGCACCTGGAACATGCTCACCGGCTGGGGACACGGCCAGGTAGAGAGGTGAGGCCTAGAGTGGTGATTGTGAAATTTCTTAATTAACGCCATAAGGTGGATATCTTGTGGCTCTACCGTTCCAAGAAAGACTCTCTGAAGTTTCATGAGGCTCCTATTCGCCGGCCCTGATTGAAAAGAGGAAGGCGTTTTATCCCTTGTGCGCTAAGTTGGTGGATATCAAAGCGCGTTTCATGTTTATGTACCCTGCATTGCTGAAGATCCACAGAGATGGTGCTTGGAAGTCTTTTACTGTGGCAGAGGAAGCTGCAGAATACATCAATACTTCCTTCTCCAGCACCGTGAACTCGACTTGATGTTACAGGCTATTTGTTCTTTTTTGGACGATGAATTAGTTGGTTTGCCTGAAGGAGACTCCCAACTGAGAGTTTTAGCCTTTGCGGATGATATGCTGCTCGCCTTGGCGGACCCACATCGCTCGTTGTTTCTCGCATTGGATATTCTGGATGAGTTTCATATTTGTTCTGGGTTGACTTTGAATAGACAGAAATCCCTGGTGCTCCCGCTGCAGACTGTTGTGAGGGATCAGTGGTCGGGCCCCTTTCCGCTGACGTGGGCTCCCACTCATCTTCGCTATTTAGGGGTGCTGTTACCCAATGACTTATCCCTATTGTATACACTTAATATCAATCCCTTGTTGGCTAGTACTAGACAGAAACTTCAGGCATGGAGAGTCTTTCCCTTATCCTTATTGGGGAGGATAGTTCTCTATAATATGATGGTCTTGCCTCAATGGTTTTATATTTTGCAAACCCTTCCCTTGCTTATAACCCATAATCATCTTCTTTTATTACATAGATCCCTTGCGGGATTTCTTGGGGGGGGGGGGTAAGCGTTCTCTTGCATGTTTTAATGTTACCTAGGGAACAAGGGGGGCAAGGATTGGTTAATGTAGGTAGATTTAATCTGGGTTGTCAATTCCGGCACCTGCATGATTGGTTCTGTTTGACTGACCATTTTTCTTTTACTTTGACTAAATGTGCAGCTTATTTCCCATTCAATATTAGCTTTCTGTTGCATGCTGTAACTTTACCTCCAGGTTTGGCTGCCTATGGAACTCTTTTTCTATCTCCGGCGCGGACTGCATAGAAGCGGTTGTGTAAATTGCTGCAGATCTCCTCCACAGTAACTCCCTGTTTGTCATTGCTTGGCAGTGGGGATTTTATACAGGGATTGTACCAGGAGACATTTTGCCGCTGGGCTCACAGGGGTCTGCGTTATCTTTTTCAAGTTATACAGGAAGATGGCACGTTGGAGTCCTTCCAATCTTTACAGACCTCCTTTCACCTTTTTTCTACTGACTGGTTTTCTTATCGCCAGCTACATCACTATGTGATTTCCCTGCCCAGGGAGTGTTTGACTGCAGAGGTTCATGAAAAACTTTCAGAGGCTTTATGCTTAACTGCTCAGGTGCCCAAATGTCTCCGGTTTCATCACCGTTATCTTTTGAAGACTACTAAAGAGTTGGATTGTGGCACTTATGCTGCTAAATGGACTCGAGAACTTCAGACATCCATTACTGTGGATTTGTTGAAGAGGAGTTTACGTCTGAGTGCTGCTTTGTTGATATCTGCCTGTGGAAAGGGAACGTTATTACAAATTTGTGTTACGTTCATTTTTTGCTCCCAATCGAGCATATCGAGCACACTTAATCTCCTCAGATGTTTGTCCTAAATGTTTGAATCCTCATGCATCCCTGGGTCACATGTTCTGGACTTGTCCAGTTGTTTTACCCTTTTGGCGTCATCTCTGCCAGTAGATTGGGAACCCGCACCCTAGCTCTTTGTTCTCCTTGACATTTTCTATGGTTCGACGCCATGCTGGATGTTCTGCATTTACCCATAGAGCGATATATGTGGGTATTAAGACAATCTTACAGAGCTGACTGACACCACTTGCACCCACTTTCACTCATTGGCGGATTTTGATGATTCAGTTGGCTGGCATGGATCGTCAGGTTGTGGGACCTTTGGACTCTAGGAAGGGGAATTTATATATCAGTTGTTGGCTACCTATTTGTACCACTTTAACACACAAAGCACGCAGTCGTTTGTTGACGATGTGGGTTTTTTTGTGGGTTTTTTTTTGCAAATGCTGTTCTGGGGGTAGGGGGTGGGATGTGTATTGTATATTGTTTCCTTTCTTTATGGTTGAAATTCAATAAAAATGATTGCATTAAAAAAAAAAAAAAGATGGGAAGAAGGCCACACATCAAACAGCCTAGTTAGAAGTGAAGTGAAAGAGGCTTTTAGATCCAAAAGAGCATATTTCAAAAACTGGAAAAATGAAAGACGTTAATAAAGAAGGCTAAAAGAGAATTGCGGGTAAAAAGCCAAAAATGGTATTTAAATGTGATGATATAGAGAAACTGAAACAAATCTCCGTGGATCTGGAAGATTCATTAGGCCAAACTGGCAAGATAAAGACCAGCAAATCACCTGGACTGGATGGTTTCCATCCCAAACTGCTGAAAGAAATCAAAAATCATTAGGCCAAACTGGCAAGATAAAGACCAGCAAATCACCTGGACTGGATGGTTTCCATCCCAAACTGCTGAAAGAAATCAAAAATTATTAGGCCAAACTGGCAAGATAAAGACCAGCAAATCACCTGGACTGGATGGTTTCCATCCCAAACTGCTGAAAGAAATCAAAAATCATTAGGCCAAACTGGCAAGATAAAGACCAGCAAATCACCTGGACTGGATGGTTTCCATCCCAAACTGCTGAAAGAAATCAAAAATTAAATTGCTGATCTACTAATAGTAGTTTGCAACCTATCAGTAATATTGTCTGTGATACATGAAGAATTGAAAATAGCCAACGTATCACCAATTTTCCGAAAGAGTTCCAGGTGTGATCCAGGAAACTACAGACGAGTAAGCCCAATGTCAGCTCCAGGCAATGAACAAAAGCGCTGAACACACAGACAAACATGATTTGCTAGGAAAGAGTTAACATGGGTTTAGCCAAGGAACGTCTCGCATCACCAATCTGCTATATATATTTTTTAAAGATATGACTAAACCTGTGGATAAAGTTGGTGCAGTGTATCTGGATTTTCAGAAAACTTTTGACAGAGTCCCTTATGAGAGGACTGCTGAGGAAATTAACGTAATGGCCTATCAAGTTTCAAGTTTATTATAAAATTTGATTAATCGCCTATTCAAAGTTCTAGGCGATGTACATCAGTAATTACAAAATTATATAAATTTATAGTAATTTAACATACGTTAAAGTATCCGAAGTATACATGACATAACGATACAAACTTGAAAACAATGGGTAAGATGAGGTATAGAAATACATTTTAATATAATAGAGACATTTAAGGATAAAAACAATGGGGAAGGTAGGTGAATTTAAAATGATTAAAAAAAGTTAAAATATAAAAATTAATTAATCGCTGAAAGCATCTTTAAAAAGGAATCCTTTAAGATTACTCTTAAATTTATCTAAAATTCTTTCTTCTCTCAAATAGATCGGCAAAGCGTTCCAGGCTAGAGGGGCTGTAACAGAAAAAATGGTCTGTCGTCGTGTGCCTATAACTTTTAATGATGGGACAACTAATAAATGTTGATCAGTTGATCGTAATACTCTTGAAGTTTTATAGGGAATTAAGAATTTATAAATAAAAGCTGGAGTCTTTGATGTTATTGATTTAAAGGTGAGCAGGTTTAATTTATATAAAATTCGATATGCCAGTGGTTCCCAACCCTGTCCTGGAGGAACACCAGGCCAATTGGGTTTTCAGGCTAGCCCTAATGAATATGCATGAAGCAAATTTGCATGCCTATCACTTCCATCATATGCAAATCTCTCTCATGCATATTCATTAGGGCTAGCCTGAAAACCCGATTGGCCTGGTGTTCCTCCAGGACAGGGTTGGGAATCACTGCGATATGCAACTGGCAACCAATGAGCTTTCCGGAGTAATGGTGTAACATGATCATATTTCTTAGCGTTTTCAATCAGTTTAATCGAGGTATTTTGAACGATCTGCAGGCGCTTGATTTCTTTTGTGCTATTCCGTTAAATAGGGCATTACAATAGTCTATCTTTGAAATTACTAAAGAATGTATCAAAATATTCAGAGATTTTGGACAAAGAAATTTTTTCATTGAACGTATTTGGCGGAGACTGTAGAAAGTAGATTTCACGACTTGACTGATATGATCATGATATGTTAATTTATCATCTAAAATTACACCGAGAATTCTAATTCTACGAATGATTTTCAGAGAAATACCTTTGATAGTAATTGGATTAATAAGAGTGGGAGTATCTTTCCAAGGGAATAGTAAAACATTTGTTTTATCAATGTTTAGGGCAAGTCTATTTGTTTCCAACCAGTGATGGATCTGGTTGAGTTTGGAGTTAATATGTGCTATTTCAGTAGAATTATTAGGATCCAAAGAGTGTAAAAGTTGTATATCATCCGCATATGCGAATACTGTAAAACCCTATGGTGGATTGGGAAATGGAGGAGTGACCTAATTTTATGCAGCAAGCTGAGAACCAGGACAGCCCAGTTCAAATCTCACTACAGCTACCCCTCTCCTAGTCATTTCATTGGCTTCCCATCCGTTTCCAAATACAACTCAAACTCCTCTTAATGACCTACACTCAGCTGCCCCTCACACTCTCTCTTCACTTATCTCCATCTTTGATCCCCCCTTCCCCGTGAGCTCCGCCCAGCTGGTAAGTCCCTCCTATCTGTGCCCGTCTCTTCAATTGCCATCTCCAGACTCCGTCCCTTCTGCCTTGCTGCACCATATGCTTGAAACAAGCTGCCCAAATCCCTTCGGTGGGCTCTGCCTCTGGCAGTGTTCAAGGCCCGTTTAAAAGCCCAACTCTTTGAGAGTGCTCTCGACTCCTAACTCCTCTCACCTTGGGTTCTGCATCCCCAATCCTATATGTCATGTCTGTCCAAGTTAGATTGTAAGCTCTTCTGAGCAGGGACCGTGTATAAAAGTGAGCCCACCTCTTTGAGAGTGCTTTCGACTCCTAACTCCTCTCACCTTGGGTTCTGCATCTCCAACCCTATATGTCATGTCTGTCTGTCCAAGTTAGATTGTAAGCTCTTCAGAGCAGGGACCGTCTATAAATATCAGCCCACCTCTTTGAGAGTGCTCTTGACTCCTAACTCCTCTCACCTTGGGTTCTGCATCCCCAGTCCTATATGTCATGTCTGTCCAAGTTAGATTGTAAGCTCTTCTGAGCAGGGACCGCCTATAAATGTAGTAGCTGTTTGTGTTCTTGGGCAAGGCACTTAGCCGTCCATTGCCTCAGGAACAGCCTCAGATGTGAGCCTGACAGGGAAATTACCGACTGCACCTGAATATACAATAGCTTTTGTGCTTGCTGATGATATATAAGAAATTAAATAAATTTAAAAACATAAATTAAAAGAGAGAAAACAGAAAATAGAGTTAAATGGACAGTTCTGTCATAAGAACATAAGACTAGCCCTACTGGGTCAGACCAATGGTCCATTTAGCCCTGTATCCTGTTTCTACAGTGGCCAATCCAGGCCACGAGTACCTGACAGAAACCCAAAGAGTAGCAACATTCCATGTTGGAGGAAAGTGACTCATGGAGCACCACAGGGACCTCTACTGGGCCATATTCATAAGTGATGTGAAAAGCGGAAGAGGAACTGAGAACTTGGCACACCTGCTTTTAGGGAGCAAAAACTTTGCACCAACTGGATCTAAAACAAAAAGTTTAACAACTGTTTAAATCATTAAAAATATTCACGATTCCAAAACAAGCTTTAAAAAATCATTAAAAGTGAACTTAACATGCATTGAAAACCCTAAGGTGAACTTTCAGCCTTATGTTTACGAGACAAGTTCCTTACTGAAAAGACTATTCAGCCTTCAGATAGATAAGAGACTTGCTCAAGGTCAAGATGGGCAGCTGTGGGATATGAACCCCAGATTCCCTGGTTCTCAGCCTGCCTCTCTTGGCCATTAGATTACGCCTCCTCTCCAAAGCAGAAAAGTGAGAGTTGTAGAAAGAGTATACCATTGAGACACCCATCTCACCTGGCCAAATCACTCAACTGCAACAGACCCTACAAATGTAGGACTGGCCTCATCAGCCATCCTCAGACTTACAAAATCATGAAAGAGAATAATCCCTCAGCAGCAAGGAGTGGCCTGTGGTCTGAAGAGTAGTGGGCTCAGTTTAGTTAGAATATTGTGTGCAATTCTGGAGACCTTCAAAAAGATATACAAAGGATGGAGTCGGTCCAGAGGAAGGTGCGTGGTCTTCATCATAAGGCGTATGGGGACAGACTTAAATATCTCAATCTGTATACTTTGGAGGAAAGGCGGAAGAGGGGAGATATGTTTAAATACCTACATGACGTAAATGCACATGAGTCGAGTCTCTCTCATTTGAAAGGAAGTTCTGGAATGAGAGGGCATAGGATGAAGTTAAGAGGTGACAGGCTCAGGAGTAAGAACATAAGAAGTTGCCCCCGCTGAGTCAGACCAGAGGTCCATCTTGCTCAGCGGTCCGCTCCCGCGGTGGCCCATCAGGCCTAGTGCCTGAACAGTGGTCCCTGATTAATTTTGTAACTTACCTCTAATCCCATCCCTATAATCTACCTTTACTCTTATCTGTACCCCTCAATCCCTTTATCTTCCAAGTACCTATCCAAAGTTTCTTTGAACCCCTGTAGCGTGCTCCTGTTTATCACATCCTCTGGTAGCACGTTCCATGTATCCACCACCCTCTGTGTGAAAAAGAACTTCCTGGGGAAATACTTTTATACAGAAAGGGTGGTAGATGCATGGAACAGTCTCCTGGAAGAGGTGGTGGAGACAGAGACTGGGTCTGAATTCAAGAAAGCCTGGGATAGGCATGTGGGATCCCTTAGAAACATAGAAACACAATGGCAGATAAATGTCAAATGGCACATCCACATGATCCCCTCTCTTCTCCTCTCCCTAAGTCAGAACATCATTCAGATAAGTCCGTTTGACTGTTGCATGAGTATTAATGCTGTAGACACCAACTGATTTCTGGTTTTCCTTTCATTTCCTCTGTCTTTACAAGGATGGTTTTGACTCTGATTATTGTTTTTGTACTGAGAGGTAATTTCACCTGTTCACCACCCACCCTAAGGATGCATTAATGTCCAGTCAGTGACCTGTTAGACATGGAAATAATCCATTTGCTTCCTTGTCAAAGCTAGTCCAGCAGGAGGAAAACTGTCAGAGCTGCTGTCCATCCATTTTCCTACTTTAGCTAAAAACTCACTTTGAGACACACCATCCTTTGCTCGCAGAGCCCAAAGCAAATTCTTTCACCCAACACGAAACTCAGCTGGACTGGGAATCTTCTGCTCCAGCCGTCAGCCACTGACAGAAAGGTCAAGACCATCCGTCTCATGCTGAACAGTTTTTCAAAGCCGCAAGCATAAAGCACATGTTGAATAAAACCAGGGAGGAAAAAGAATCAGCCTTTCTGCCTTGCAAAGAAACTCTGATGCTTCCTTCCAGTCTACACATGTGTGTTTGAAATAAAGCAGAAGCACTAGTGCAACAAGAAAAGAGTCTTTAAACCCGTGCCAAGTCAATGCCTTTGCCACATCCGGTGTTTCTTCACTTTTAAATGGTTAGTATGCTGGAGGTGCAAGGTTGCAGTGTTTGGAAACCTCTTTTTTGGGATAGGTTCTTCCTTCCCTAGAGGGACAATTCTGGCTAATTGGAGCTTAAAGATCGGAGTTGAGGAAGTTTATATAAACCACAAATAGCTAAAAATAGAGGCGATGAAAGAATGTGGACAAGGATAAATGACACCTAGATCAGCAGCTGCCTACAAAACCGCGTCTCAATCGTGCTTAGGTCGCCGTTTAAAGAACCGCAGCTACCAGGAAATGTAGCCGTCTGCAATGTAGGCCAAGGTTTTTCTGGCCCACACTGCAGATGCTTAAGTTCTGTAGTGGATCGCGTCTAAGTCGTACGCCACCCGTGACCACGCCCACTTAGGTATCTAGCTGTCGATGTCTCCCAGCCCCTACTTTTTTCCTTAGGAGATTTTAATCGATTTTAAACAACGCAGTTAATTACCGTGCCAATTAAAGCCAATTAAAACAATTAAGTTAGGCAGCAGAAGGGTGCCCACCACCACCTAACTTACAGGACCTTTATAGAATATTTATTTATTGAATTCATTTTCTATCCCAAGAATAGTCTTACTGGGTCACACCAAAGGTCCATCAAGCCCAATAGCCCGTTCTCACAGTGTCACCTGGCCAAAATCCAAGGAATAGCAACATTCCATACAGAAATCCAAGGAATAGCAAGATCAGGAATCCCAAAGAGTAACAAGATTCTAGAATCCCCAGAGAATAGCAACATTCCATGCTAGCGATCCAGGGCAAGCAGTGGCTTCCCCCGTGTCTCCCTCAATAACAGACTATGGGCTTTTCCTCCAGGAATTTGTTCAAATCTTTCTTAAAACCAGCTACACTGTCCGCTCTTACCACAACCTCCCTAAAGAGGTCAGGGTCGGGGTTAAAGCCCTCGTGGACTGGCTTTTGACAGAATTGCATTTCTCAGTCACCCTCACAACCCCCACCAGATCTAACCACTGTCTTCATCCCCTACAGGCGGAGTTCTCTGACCTGAACCTTGCGGCATACGTCGGTGGTGGTTGTATGGTAGACATGCAGGTCATGAGGAATGGCAGCAAGGTTCTCAGGTATGAAATTCCTCAGTCTTGCATTTTTCTTTTAAATTATTTTAGACTTAATGACCTGCTTTTCCAAACTTGTGTTCAAGGTGCATTGCAGGTACACTCAGTGGTGTAGCGAGAGTGAGAGGCTCCGCCCCCTTCTCTGACACCCCCCCCGCCACCTCCCTTTCCCTTCATCATACCTCTAGTTGTTCATCGCTGCAACCAAGAACTTCAACATGCTCCTCGCGACCGCCTCCTCTCCCTCTGACGTCACTTCCTATGTGAGGCCCCCAGAAGTGACAACAGCGGGAGCTAACGTGGTTGCAAGCAGCACATTAAAGTTGCTACTCGCGGCGGTGAACAATTAAGAGGGGAAGGGAAGGGGGGGCATACATGCAGCAGGGGGAGGAGTGGGAAGAGATGGGGTGCCAGTGCCCCTCCTTCCTACGCCACTGGGTACACTAGGTAGATCCCCGTCCTAGAGGGTTTGCAATATAAGTTAAGTAACTGGTTTCCCTGATCCTATGTTCAATAGAATAGATTTGTGAAAGGAGAATCGGCCTGTTTATGTTTTCTGCATATCTGATTATTGTGATCTCGTTTGCCAAGGTCTGTTTTTATTTCATATAAACTGCTCACTTATATTATCATATACCATCTAAATACATTTGCTTATTTTGCATATGAAGAATAAGGGTCACCTTCAAAAGCTAATCAAAAAATGGATTAAGTTTGTCCGATAAAAAAGGTATCACCTTGTTTCCTTTATGTTTTGTTCTATTTCTGTATCTTGCCTATGAAAGGAGCTGAAATATAACCTTTGTTCAGACATTGTGCTGACAACTTGTGAACATTTTGGAGGAATTCATCACAAACGGAGCATTTTGAGCACTGTAAACTGCCCTGTTGCACCACCACATAATAGCTGCATAGGATGTCTTTGCAATAAATACCCAAATATGAATCGGAATCTGCTTTCAAACTATGATTCTCAGAGCACTAGCCAGGAGAACTGAGAGCGGCAGAGAGGGGATCCCTGGCGCAGTGCTCCTCAGATTTCTATGTTTTGCCATCTTGTCTAAGTCTAGGCACCCTGAGGTTGTACGTGAAAGCCTACGCTGCTCCTTGTGACCCTGGGCAAGTCACTTAATCCCCCCCATTGCCCTAGGTACATTAGATAGATTGTGAGCTCACCAGGACAGACAAGGAAAAATGCTTTGAGTACCTGAATAAATTCATATAAACCACTCTGAGCTCCCCTAGGACAGGGGAAGGCAATTCGGTCCTCGAGAGCCACAGGCAGGTCAGGTGTGCACGAGATAGATTTGCATCTCAAGGAGGCAGTGCATGCAAATCCATCTCATACATATTCATTGTGGAGATCCTGAAAACCTGAGCTGCCTGTGGCTCTTGAGGACTGGAATTGCCTACCCCTGCCCTAGCAGAACAGTATAGAAAATTGACTAAATAAATAGTGTGAAAAGTTTCAGCCTCTGATAAGCAGAGCTGGTATTGTGACATCATAATGCCTCATTCCACCAATAAGAGCCAAACTCATCAGTGATGTCACAATGGCTTGATTGCCCCATACTTGGCTCACTTTTACTACATTTTAACTTCTAGAGTGGTGCAGTGGTTAAAGCTACAGCTTCCGCACCCTGAGGTTGTGGGTTCAAATCCATAATGCTCCTTGTGTCCCTGGGCAAGTCAATTAATCCCCTTTTGCCCCAGGTACATTAGACAGACTGTGAGCCCACCGGGACAGTAAGGGAATTATGCTTGAGTACCTCAATAAATTGATGTAAACCGTTCTGAGCTCCCCTGGGAGCAGTAGCATAGTAAGAGTGAGCAGCCCCCCCCCCACCTCACAATGTGTTTACCATCTTCTAAATTCGTTCTTTTTCTTTCCCGTGCCAATCAGTCTTCTCCAGATTGCCAGATCTTCTGTCCAGTGCGTCATAGCAGTGCTGAATATATTAGATACAGGGTTAGGTAAATTCTCAGCGATTCCTCTAAACAATACACTAATTTCCTGAGCTGTCAAATCAGAGTAATTCAGTCCTGATATGCTGGTCTGTATTTAATTAGCCCTCATTTGATAGAGCTTATAAAACCAAAGCAAAAGGCTTAGGGGCATTTGACCGAAGGATGAAACAGTTTTGCACTTAAAATGCCCAAATTGCCACATGGTGAGTGCTAACTGTTGAGTCATTGCAAGCATCTTCCCAAAACATTGCCAAACAGAAAAACTCTTTGCTGCATGCTAGGAGGCAGGAATTGCGCCCACACTATCTGTTATAGTAAAAAAAAAATGACCGCATGCTAAATGAAATGTTAAGGGTCAAGGGTCATGAGTTTTGTGTAGGGTCAGCAGATTTTCCCAAAGGAAAATCCAGACCCATGGCCACGCCCAGTTCTGCCCCCAGCCCCACCCCCCAGACGGCATCCGCACTTGTACGGACGCAATGCAATGACATCACGTGCGGTTGCCCCTTCCCGATGCGACTTTGATAGGAAGCTTTTCAAAATCAGGACAAAGTGCCGGGTTTTGAAAAGCTGTCCAGACCCCTGGATATGTCCTCAAAAAGGAGGACATGTCTGGCGAAATCCGGACGTCTGGTAGCCCTATTTCTGTGAGTACAACCAATGTGGTTCACATATCAAGTTTAGTTTCAAGTTTCAAGTTTATTAAAATTTTTGATTAATCGCTTAATCTTGCTTCAAAGCGATGTACATACATAAAAGAAAATATTTAAATTACAACTTTAAGATAAAATTGCATTTTTAAAATTAACAATAAAACATTAATTAATATATAACCATTAAATAAAAATTAAATGCAAATTAACAAACATGAATGAAGGGAAAAAGGGGAAATGAAATACAATTTATAATAGAAAAGAAGGTAGGGAAAAACATAAGGATGGGAGTTCAAAGAATTGTCGAAAACAGCATTATTGAATTCAAGGGAAGAACTTGTTAATCAAAAGCATCTTTAAATAGGAATGTTTTTAAGTTAATCTTAAATTTCTCAATATCATGTTCTTTCCTTAAGTATATTGGCAGAGAGTTCCAAATTTGTGGAGCAGTAACAGAGAATATATATTGTCTTCTAGTATTAATGATTTTGAGAGATGGAATTGTTAATAAATGCTGTTCGTTGGATCGTAATGTTCTATTTGTAGAGTAAGGAATTAGTGTATTAAAAATAAATGCAGGTGTTTTAAAAAGCATCGCTTTAAAAGTGAGTAGGCTTAGTTTATATGTTATTCTATGGGATACTGGAAGCCAATGAGCTTTCTTGAGAAGTGGTGTTACGTGATCCAATTTTTTTGTCCTTGTTAGTAATTTAATTGAAGTATTTTGTATTATTTGAAGTCGTCTTATTTCATTCTGTGCAATTCCTTTATAAAGGGCATTGCAGTAATCTATTCTAGAGATTACTAAAGAGTGGATCAGGATATTTAGAGATTTGGAACAAAGATATTGTGAAAGAGAGCGAATTTGACGGAGTCTATAGAATGATGATTTTACGATACTACCTATGTGTTCATGAAAAGTTAATTTACTGTCAAATATGACTCCTAGAATTTTAATTGAATCAACTAATTGCAAAGGAATATTTTTTATATTAATAGGGGTGATAAGTTTAGGATTTTCTTTCCAAGGAAAAAGCACCGTTTTTGTTTTTTCAATATTAAGAGCTAACCTATTTGTGTCTAGTGAGCCCACAATCTAAGTTTTTCTACCTGGGGCATTGGAGGGTGAAGTGACTTGTCCAGAGTCACAAGGAGCTGCGGGTGAGACTTGAACCCGGTTTCTCTGGCTCACAGGCCACTGCTCTAAATACAGTATTAGACTATTAATCGTGAAGAAAAAGCAATAAGGGAGAACCACTCTTGTGACACCTTTTGTGTCATCGATGCCGCCAGGGGGATCTGGGTGAGACTCTTTCCTTGGTAGAGCCCACGTTTGTGCAGGGCAGGTAGTTGCCCCAGGGAAGCTTAATTGGCTTTCTAACAGCTAGGGTTGATAAGCAGCCCCTGTTCCTTGTCTCTGTCGTGAACATAATTAAGCATAGTGTAATATTAACCCATCTTAACCGAGTAAAAGGGGAATAGGGATAAACTACAGGTACCAGAATGCACTGGGCTGTTCAGCAATCTTGTAGAGGGGCTGAATGAGCAAGAGTTCCCAGCTGGTGGTAATTAATAGCTAGGCAAACTGGCAGAGAAAGGCCATTTTAAGGCAATTGCTCTGCTTAGAGAGGGGAGAGAAGGAGACCACCCAAGGTGGAATTGAGACTCACCTGAGCCTTAAGCCTAGCCGCCCTGCTCCCAGGTATTACAATCTAGTCAAGACAAACTGGACAAGAAGGTGCATCAATACACAGGGCTCAGGTGGGGGAATTACAGAGGGAATGAGAAGACAGACATCGGTGCTTAGAAGGTGGGTCGGAGTTTGGAATTGAAAGCAGGTATAAGATAAGGTCAATGAGAGACTAATCATATTGATGCCAAAGAGAACATAGGATGGAGCGATGATGTCCTGGTAATCAGTCAATACAAGCAACAGGAATCCGTCTTCACCATAATTATAGGGAAACAACACTTATAACAAGATTTCCATGCGCCAAAGTCAAAGGCTGTCTGAATTAAGTCATTTTGGCCAAACTATTTTCTCTTGGTCAACAGTTAACTCTATGTTCTATGTTGAAGATATTAGGTGTGTTGACAAGGTATGCAGCTAGCACACCTGCTCACATGTCAACCCCCATGTCCACCATGTTGGGTGGACAAATATGAGCATAGATTCCAGATCTGCATGCAAAGTCGTTAATTAACGAGCCATTATCAATCAATAATTGGTATTCATTGGTGCTGATATGCGCAAATCTGCCCAGACCCTATTCTGTAACCTACATGCCTAGATTTTATGGGGACCTCAAAAGGGGGCATGGGGATGGGAGAGGCATTTTCGGAATTTAGGTGCGATGGTATAGAGTCATTTACGCACTCAGCCACCATTATCCAAGCTTTCAGTCGGCATGATGGTACCCAGAGTTAGGTGCAAGATCCACATTAAGGTAGCATTTTGCAAAGGACGCACTGTGCAGGGTGCGCTTTGAGAAGACTAGTTTAGCTTGGATCTCGCACCTATCGTTGGGCGCCATTCATTGAAGTTCCCCCCAATGTCATACCCTATCTTGTGATGAAGCCAACCTGGAAGACCTTCGTGTTCGTTTATCTACACCGTAATACTAGAATCATTTGCCCAAACAAGCAGTGGTGTAGTGAGGGTGAGAGGGGCCCAAAGCAGTGGCACTGTGCCCCGATCCCACCTGCTGCACACATCCCCCTTCCCCATAACTTTTGCTGAAGTTGTTGCTCGCAACGGTCAACAACGTGCTCCTCGTGACCCCGTTGGCTCTCCCTCTGATGTCACTTCCTATGCTTTGCACCTTGAAGTGATGTCAGTGGGAGAGCCGACAGGGTTGACCGCCACGAACAAGAACTTCAACTAGAGGTAGAGGGGAAGGGGTGGGGGTGGAAAAGAGCCCACGGCCGATTGCCCCCCTCGCCCCTTCCCCCTTACAACACCACTGCAAACAAGAAAGAATCTCCGAAGCCAGTGCTGTGACCATTTACAGCCAATTTTATGTTACCGCTGACTCAGTCTCTTCAGAATCTTGTATTTATTTAAATTGGATTGCATTTGTAAATTCTTCAACTATGAGCTTGAAGCTGCCAACGCCGGCTGCCTCTGCTATCTAAAATATTTGGCCGACTTCAATTCAATTTTCCTTCTACATCCCACTAAATATTTGGTTGTGCAGCATCGTCTTTCGATAGTTTTCAGGCCCGTCCAAGCAAAGGTATCAGAACCTCCAAATAATACATTAAATATTTGGAAATTAATATAACTAAGCAGATCCATAAATTCTCTCAAACCAAGAATCAAAGCCTACTATAAACATATCCTGTGACTGGAGATAACTATAGAGCCTGTCTAGACGGTCCAAGTGCTTCAGACCCCACCTGATCACCATTCCACTAATCCTCAGTGCTTATAACTTGCTTTCTTTAATATCAACAGTACATTTCCCTGACTCTTTCACATGAGACAAGTGGAGGTTCCTTTCTGCAGCTTGTGGAAAAAAAAACTTTCTGCTAGGACGACACTCTACAAATGTTCCCTCCATCACCCAGAAATAAATTCACCTTTGCTTAAGGCAGACAGCAGGAATAATTTTTAGGATAGAGCTTCCAATTCTTTGGCTCCTCTGTGGCAGAAGTTTTCAAGTAGGAAAGACTTCAACACGGTCTCCTATTGCTTCTAGTAGGATACTGGTCTCCATCTACTGCTGGAACGCTTGTAGTCTTTTCTCTCTTTAGCTACACTGAAATATCTCCGACCGTGTGTCCATGTGAGGACTGCTCTCAGGTTCTCAGCCAGAACATAAGAATAGCTTTACTAGGTCCATCAAGCCCAGTAGCCCGTTCTCACAATGGCCAATCCATGTCACTAGTACCTTGCCAAAACCCAAGGAGCAACAACATTCCATATAGAATCCCAAGGAATAGCAAGATTCAGGAATCCCAAAGAGTAGCCACATTCCATGCTACCAATCCAGGGCAAGCAGTGGCTTCCCCCAGTCTCTCTCACTCATAACCTATGAACTTTTCCTCCAGGAACTTGTCCAAACCTTTCTTAAAACCAGTTACACTATCCGCTCTTACTACAACCTCTGACAATGCATTCATGTTCTTATGATCTACAAGGGGGTGCGGAAAAGTTCTCAGCCCAACCAAGAAGAGAATGACGTGGCTCAATCAATGATCTGAAACAACGTCAAAACATAGAATTTCATCTCCGCAAATTGTCACTTAATGAAATAACACCTTTTTTTTCAGCTACAGTTGTAATTTCCGTCAGTAGGAAGAGGTGAAGATCTGTTTCCAAAACATCTGCCTAGTCAAAGAGAAACCAATTAGTCTGAAACTGATATTAAGTATCTGGCTGTCATTCTTGTTTTTGTAGATCCTTCAAGCCAGACTTTGTTCTGATTCGACAGCATGCGTACAGTATGACACAAGGTGAGGACTTCCGAAGCATCGTTATCGGCTTTCACTATGGTGGAGTCCCTAGCGTCAATTCCATGTTTTCCATCTATAACTTCTGCAGCAAGCCATGGGTGGTGAGTGAGACGCCACGTTCGTTATAAGAACACGCAGCAAGCCTTGCCAGTCAGGCAGGTGATCCAGCAAACCTAGCATCCTGTCCCACAGTGTGAAGCATCCAGCCATAGGAGCCAATTAAAGGTGCTGAACCCCACATAAATTGCCATCTTCTCTTCATGGAAAGGCAGGTTTTGGCCATATTTGAGAAACCAACATCTAAAGACGCAGAGCAGGTGGCAAGGAAAAGGGGGAATCCTGTGGCTAAAAGAAGAGGTGGGGAAGCCCTAGATCCCTCCTCTTCCCTCCAGCCCATTCCCACCAGTCTCTCTCCCCTTCCCCTGCAGCCCATCAGCTCTCACCTGTCCACATTACAACATAAGAATAGCTTTACTGGGTCAGATCAATGGTCCATCTAGACCAGTGGGCTGGCCAATCCTGGCAAAAACCCAAAAGCTCCCACTTTCTACCTCTCTTTCTAAACCTTTCTCCCATCTCTTCCATACTTCTGCTGTAGCTTTTGTTCATTTGTATTCTCCAGCTTAAGCAAAGTTTGAATTTCATATTTGGAGATAGTGAGAGTCAAACCCCTCTGCCTGCTGTACTCTGACATCTCGTTCTCACTTGTTCTGGTCTTCTCCCTCCTCAGCTCAGCTTATCTCTCCATTTTTGAATCTCCCTCTTCCAGCTTGGGTCACCTTCTTGATCTTCCCTCTTAGGGTCTAAACCAGGGGTTCTCAACTCGGGATAATACACTACAATATAGAGTGATCTTAAATTCTGCATATACAGGAAGGTTTATCAGTTTAGTTAAAATTACATAATCAACCAAGGTATTTTTTTAAAAAGGTATACCCATTTGCAACAGCCACTAGCTCCTCCTCTCCCTATTGGCTAAGGCTCTTTACAGCTGCATTGTGAGATCATAGAGCTTTATGGTTATAGAAACATGATGGCAGATAAAGGCCAAATGGCCCATCCGCAGCATCCACTATCATCTCCTCTCCCTATTGGCTAAGACTCTTAACATTTGCATCTCCTCTCCTGCATTATGATGTCATAGAGCATTATTGTTATAAGCTAAGGCTCTTAACACTTGCATTGTGAGATCATAGAGCTTTTGGTTATAGAAACATAGAAACATGATAGCAGATAAAGGCCAAATGGCCCATCCGCAGCATCCACTATTCACTTAACCAGCTATGGGTTACTGCACAAAGACAGGACTGACAATGTTGTCACTTAACCACCCCAGAATAGCTGCTTTTCAGTTTAACACTGACTGGTTATTTTCAGTGGCACACTGGTTAAGTGCTGCTGAAAATTACTGGTCAGTCCCAAACAGGCAATTTAACAGGCTAAGAGCTGTTAAATCACACAAGCCCTAATTTTCAAAAAGGTCAATTTCTGATCATAACTCTTGCAGTTAAAAGCATAAGTTCTTTGACCATCAGGCCCTCTCTGTCTTTAATGACCTCGTCACTCTGTCTGGAAAACTACCCTCCTGTGACCCTGGCTGTTCTAAATCCGTTCAGTGATCTCCCCCTCATCGCTTGTTCCTCCACAAACTGGCAGGGCCATGTTTTCATTCATTTGACTGCGTGCTGATCCCTGACCATGGGAGAGAAGAGGCGATTAGCGGAGGCAGGTGATGAAATGGGGTTGTTGTAACAAAGTCAGACCAACTGTAATCTGATCTAGAAGCAAAAACAGCTAGCCCAGAGAGAGAGAGATACAAATATTAATACAGGCAGTTTAGTCTGAAGAACAGACCCCGATTGGAGATAACTAATCCCAGGAGAGGGCAGGGAACAGTCTGCAGTGTGTTACTTTGGCCCGGTCGGTCTCCTCCATCAACTGGGAAAAAGCGAGGTGGGGGTGAGGGGTTATCTTCCTCTGGTGGGAACCTTGCAGAAGCGATAGTCTTTCTGGGAACAAGCTGTCCCCTGCACCAAGCCCCCTCAATAGGCACAGAGCCACACCCGCAGATAAATAGCAGTGGGTACCAAAACCGTGTCAATGAAAACAGCACGCCCCGTGCTTGTGAAAGAAATGACCTTCCTGGAATGCGCTTCCAGAGGACGTAATAGGGCAGAGTACGGTACTGGAGTTCAAGAAAGGATTGGACAATTTCCTGCTGGAAAAAGGAATAGAGGGGTATAGATAGAGGGCTACTGCACAGGTCCTGGACCTGTTGGGCCGCCGCGTGAGCGGACTGCTGGGCATGATGGACCTCGGGTCTGACCCAGTGGAGGCATTGCTTATGTTCTTATGTACGAGGCATCGTGCTGTCATACGGGCGCTTTGCTTTTTGGGGCTTTACAAATCCATGCAATCCAGAGACTGTGTGATTTCCTGATGTTATATCCTTCGTACACATAGTAACAGAAGATCCCGCTCCATGCAGGTGATTGAACACTATGACTGACGTTCTGAGCCTTTTCCCATCCTGACCATGTATCTGTCTTATTTTTAGTTTGGATTCCCCAGAGGCTACAATGTACACTGACGCCTGATTCACTCTTCTCTCTCTCTTTGGCCCAGATGCTCTAAAATCAGTTAAAATCCCGTGGGTCGCTGGGGTGCAGGTAAATTGTCCGATTTGAAAATGGAAATCAATGTTCAAACAGCTTTGCAGAAGCCCACGGAAATCCCATCCGATCAGTCCCCTCCCAACATGATTTCTTTTCAAAACCCGGACAAAGCTGTCCAGAGCCCCCGGACTTGTCCTCAAAAGGAGGACATGTCTGGTGAAATCCGGACGTCTGGTAGCCCTAAATAAAAATGACTTCATTTTACTGTGTTTACATGGCAGAGTCAGAAGCTGCTTGGAAGCACGGAAAAGACCCCAGTGCATCGGTAGGTCAAATACTTTGACACTGGTTTAAAGCCAATCGTTAAAGTCCCGGTGAGTTTAGAGCATCCGGGCCTTTGCGTCATACTTTTCCTGTTCATTCCTCTTTTCTCCTTTTCACCTGCTTTCTCCTCTCCTCTCGCCCTCTTTGATTGCAGTTTTCCCAGCTAATCAAGATCTTCCAGGCGCTGGGGGCAGAGAAGTTTCCCTTGGTGAAGCAAGCTTTCTTCCCGACCCATAGGCAGATGGTGAGTACCACGGGGTGGAAATGAAAGAGATTAAGGTCCTGATTCACTGAAAGGCGGTTATGACAAGCAGTTAACGTGCCGGGCTGGCCTGCCAGTGTGTGCAATTTCACTCTTAGGGGACAGGTTACGGGAGGAAAAAGGGTGTGGATTTTACACCGTATTTATCACATTCTGTCACTTGTGCAAAAGGAGACATCAAATGCATCTGTGCTAATTGCAAAATCTGCTTAATGAGCACTAAAGGACCTTTATTGTACGGCAGCTGGAGGGGACACGACACATCCTGAGCAGTTAGCATGGAATTTTGCACCTACTGTGCATTAATATTTTGCAGTTCGAGTATGGTACAGGGAAAATGTTAACCCAGTAAAGGGCTTTTACTCATAGCGTGAAGAAGGGAGAAAAAATGTTTCATGCTGAAAATGTTAATACATGATGTTGCTGAACCTTTACAGTAGTGCATTTCAGTCCAGCCGCGCTGGGGAAGAGGAGAGGTACCACCACCGGCTGACTGTCTAGAGAACGTGCCTTTTGCGAAGAGAAGCACATCCTGTAAGCAATCTCCCAACACCGGCACCTCTTCTCTCTGCCAGCCTTTCTCTCCAGCGCGGGTCTTTCTCTCGGTGCAAGGCCCGTTTGAAGGGCCTTTGCACATGTGCTGACGGCAGCGCACTGATGTCACGCATGCGCATGATATCATCAAGCTGACACCAGCGCACTTCCGGGTGTCTGGAGCCAGGGCCACTAGGTTTAGTGTGCCCCAGCTCGAAAAAATTTGCGAGACTGTGGTGTAGACCAACCATTCCGTTTATTTATTGGAAATCAATTTCAAGCTGACCTATGGAACTACCAGACTGTAGATAATGGTGGGGTCTCTGGGGCTGTTTGACTTTTAAGTAATTCTTGGGGGGCACTTTCAAAACAGTAAGATGTAAAAAAAACCCAAAAAAACCCAGCATAAATTGGCACTCTGATGTTTTTCTCACCAAAACGTCTAAGTACTGATTTTGGAAACCATCTTTCTGGATATCTGGTGAGGTATCCTAGCCTTTGTGCATCCAAAAGTAAAGTGGTTGGAGGTGTGTGATCTGGGCAGCCTTGGGGTATGCTTAGATTTGGGCATCTTTCTCAAAATGTCATGGATGGAAGCGAGACGTTCTGCGCTAGACCTGTTTTAAAAGCATCAAGTGTCAAAAAGAAACTCAAACTGAACAGATGACCACCTGGAGGGATTAAGTTAGGACCTCTCCCCACACTCCCCCAGTGGTCATTAAGCCCCTCCCACCACCAAAAAAATCTGAATGAAACAGTGCATACCTGTCTCTACAACAGCAGCACCTGATGTGGGAAAGCCTAGTAGAGCATCACTCAGGTGTCTTAAGTAGCCTGGAGGGTGGGCTAGTGAGCCATAGAGAGAAGGACCAAGGCTCAGAAGCCACTCTAACCGCTACATTTATGGTGGAATGTGTGAGGCCACCAAAATCCTACTATACTACCATACAGGTACCACCTGCAGCCATAAGGGCTATTGGGATGGTAGACAGGTAGGTGAGTATAGCAGGTTTTGGAGGTGTTTGGGAGGGATCACCATACATTCTAATGGGATTCTGGTGAGATGGACTTCTGGCACCCTTTATGTGAAGTTCACAGCAGTGCCCTCCAAGGTGCTCCACTGCTCTGTTGTGGTGTCTATGTGGCCAGTCCATGACAATGCTGGCCAAATGGTCTGGATTTGGACATTTGGAACTTCAATGGTTTTGTGATTGAAAATGGCAAACAAATTTGGATGTCCTGGCAGCCAAGATGTCTAAGGAGGCGATTTCCAAAAAATGGCCATTTTTCCACCTCCGACTTTGGACGTTTTGCAGGAAACGTTCAAAGTTGGACTTCAATGACCTATCGAAAATGCCCCTCCCTGTAACATTAGTTGCTTCTGCTCCTACAATCAGGTCCTGCCCTGCAAGTAGATAAAACATCTAACGTTTTGGGTATTCTTTTAGGTTCTTCTCTTACTTTTGAAGATCTAGGGCTCTTTTAACTAAGCTGCCACAATGTTTTAGTGTGCTAGACCTTAACGCCAGCATCGAGCTGGTGTTCGTTCTAGCCACGTAGCGCATGCGCTAAAAACGCTATCACAGCTTAGTAAACGTTGCCCCAAATTTGTATTTATAGAGGAAGATTTGACATATTATGAGGAAACAGGCTAGTGAAGTTGTGCTTTTTGGAACATCATTTTGCACTGTTGGTTGAGATGTTAGTATTACCTCAACTTGATTACTGTAATTCTTCATCAAAACTGGTCTAAAAAGACATGAAAGTGTTGCATTAGTGTATAAGAATTTTCATTGGTTATCGGTTGCGAGGCGAATTAAGTTTGAATCAGCTTGACTAGCTCGTCGTATGACTCTTCAGCTCATCTTCTCATTTGCATTGTTCTCTGTAGTACGTTATTACTACATAAACCACAGTAGAGGACTACGGTATAAACGCACGGCTCGATTCCTCTTTAGCTTACACTGCCTTTACAATTTGGAATAATCAACCTTTTTACATTAGAACTTTTTTACATGACTTGTAAGATTCATGCTATGATATTTTAATTATTGATTGCTTTTGTATTTTCTCCTAGATTTTATGGCCTCTTTGAATGTAAATCGCCTTGAACCTTTTTGGTACAGCACGATTAATAAATTGTGTATTAGATTAGATTGTTAATACGGGCCATGGCGTTGTCATGCTGTAACCATCAGGTTCCCTTTCAACATTATCACCATTCTTAACTGAGGTTGAATGTGGTAAGCTCTTCCCTTTTCCAGCTGTGTACCACAGTCAGTTTGGTGCAGACTGGCAGCATCTACCAAAAAGGAAATTTCTAATTCAGCATCTGCCCACAGCTGGAACAGGCCTTTCTGCAGGGGCATAGTAAGGGCAGGGGTGGGGGGGTACCTGTCCTCCTCTCTGCCCCCTGTTCCTTCCTGACCCCCCTTCCCTCCAGCATCACAAACTTGCTGCCCGCATCGGTGTTGGCTCCCTCTGACGTCACTTCCGGGTTCCGCGCCTAGAAAGTGATATCAGAGGGAGAGCAGACACGACAGGAAAATTAAACAAGCACGAGGCAAGCGCACAACCTGGGGGTGAAGAGGACGGAGGAAGGGTGCCACTGCCTTTCTGCAAAAAGTTTGCATTGTGGAGTTGATATTCAAAACTGCTGCCCAGTTCAACCCTGCTGAGCTGGCCAGTCGCCAGTGCCAGTCCGTTAAGCGGCCATTCCCCTAACCAGCCAGAATCAGGTGTCACATGGGCTCAGCCAGTTCTCTGTAGCAATATTCAGTCCACTAAAATGAAGAGTGCTGAGTGGCTGCCCTCACTTTAGGCATCAAGTTAGCCGGATGCCAGTCTGAATATTGGCTGGTGCCCAGCTAACTGCCAGGTCAGCGCACATACCTGAATGTTGATTGCCCTCAATGCTGGATTAGGTCAGCCCCTGGCTGGAAGTAGCTTAACACTGTGGGCAGTGCTGTAGTAAGGATGAGCGGTACCTGGGGCAGTAGTGCCCCTCTCCCCCCTCCAGCCGTGCTCACCCCCTTCCCTTTCCCTGCCCCCCCCCCCCGGCCGTGTGCTCGCCCCCTTCTCTTTCCCTGCCCCCCCCGGCCGTGTGCTCGCCCCCTTCCCTTTCCCTGCCCCCCCCAGCCATGTGCTCACCCCTTCCCTTTCCTTGCCTCCCACCCGGCCGTGTGCTCGCCCCCTTCCCTTTCCCTGCCCCCCCAGCCTTGTGCTCGCCCCCTTCCCTTTCCCTGCCCTTTTTTT
Organism: Geotrypetes seraphini; assembly: GCF_902459505.1. NCBI lineage: Eukaryota > Metazoa > Chordata > Amphibia > Gymnophiona > Dermophiidae > Geotrypetes > Geotrypetes seraphini. Next base: position 9,029,354 of record NC_047090.1, on the reverse strand, counting down.
TAGCTTCTCCACTATAAGCAGCATTTTCACATCAGTGTCGGCTCACCCTTTGATGTCACTTCTTAGGCGCAGGTCCCGGAAGTGATGTCAGAGAGAGCGCCGATGAGGGCAGCATCTTCACGCCAGGGCAGTAAAAAAGGTACAGGGGAAGGCAAGAGGTAAGCACGGCAAGGCGAGGAGGAGGGGGTTGCTGCGCACTTAGGAAGACTGCGCCCGGGGCAGACGCCCCTTCCCCTTGAATAACCTAAACTCAAACATTACATCTGTAGTCAGGTTTCTGATAGCTGTGAGAAATTGTGCAGAATGTTCCAGCGAAGATGTCTACACTCTTTATTAGTGCATTCCCAGCACACACATCCTTTATACACTGAACGATATTCCATAGAGTGTGAATTACAGATCTACCGATAGCCCCAAGGGACCATTCTTTGAGCTGGAGTGTCCTTTACTCTCCGTCAGGGGTGGATTGCTCACTTAGCTCTATGGAAATTGCCAGCCTTTTTGATTTAAACTCTAGGACACACAGACCTCAGTCGCAAAGCTTGCTCAGGCTTTTAGATACCACTAAAGGTACCCAAGTGGTTTAAAGTTTCTCAAAGGAACATGTATGTTGATCATGCATCATGAGTTTGGGAACCTCCCCTCTGTCTTTTGCCTCATCAGTGACCTCCCTCTACTTCCATCCTTCCACAAAATTGCATCTTCGGGGTAGCTGGAAAGCAACGTCAAGATCCATTTGTGCAAAACACATTCCTGCCACTTGTACTGCTAATTTTTCCTGGGGCTCAGTTCTGTATGTACGTGTGTGGATCTGGGAAGGGGAGGGTTAGAGGCCAATGCGTGCCTGTTTCATCTTGTGCTATAAGCCAGCTGCACCATTGTTCAAAACCACCAATTTGCCACACTGCCAAAACTGTTATAGTTCTCAGGCAGCAAGGTCAAAAGAACAGAGGAAAATTGGGTGCTTTCATCTCGAGTGAGAGAGGCGATATCTTAGGGGTCTTCGTCCCAGATTCCGCAAAGGGAAGGACCTTAACAGGAGACATTATAAATGATCTGGGCTTCCCATCTGGAAAAAGAACTAACCACCTTGGTGCAATGCGATTTAAAAAAAAAACAAAAAACTCTGCAGAACAAGAAGTGAATCAGTTGGCCCCAACTGAATTTTCTTGAAGCTTGCCAAGATTTGGTGTCAACTAGATCCACTCTTAATGGACTTGTTCTACAGAGATGGATAAAAGTTTAATTATGAAGACTTATTTCAAGAACAAACAAAATGGTGTGGTGATTTAGTACAGATTTTTCCAGATGTAGCTAAAGCCACTCAACTAAGCAGAAAGACTTTTCTTCAACTGAAATCTCGAGTATTGGCTTTAGAAGCTACTTTTTTTTACGTGAAATCTCCTTGCAAGTGTATTGACTCAATACAATTACAGCAGTTTTGGATTTACAGAAATAAAACTGACTTTGTTTAGGAGCTACAAAGATTAGATTTAGTGGGTTTGTTTGCTTAAACTTCATGTATTCATTTACCAATATGAGGATAAAAAGAAATAGACCTTAAACGTTTCCTTATTAAAAAGATTAAATATGATTAGGGTATAACCTCTCCCAAAGTTCTCAAAGATGATGGACAATACAAGATAATGAACAGGTACCATTTTTCGCTTAACTAATGTCACCACTGGACAATCAGTGAGACAGATTAGGGTTACCATATGGCTCCAGAAAAAGGAGGACAGATCAAGACATCCGGGTTTTACTTCCATTGCTTTCAATGGAAATAAAACCCAGATGTCTCAATCTGTCCTCGTTTTTCTGGAGCCTTACGGTAACCCTAGGACAGATGAACTGTAGTTTATGTACCTAGATCAGCTTAAGCAGGTCCAATGTGTTCTCTCTGCCTTTAGGGTGACCCAACTTTCCAGGGAAGGGACTTCCCTCAGTTACAAACTGAAGGACAAGGAATGGAGCTTCTTCCTGACTGAGTCCAGGATATGGGAGATAGGAGAATGCCAGATTCCCTTCTCTCCTCCCCCTCATGTTCAGTCCAACAGCCCAATATTGTGCCATGGCAGCAGTGGTTACATATAATCCAGCCATTCAGTCCTGGTCTGGAGAGTGGCCAGCACTGCAGATCCAGATGGTGGCGATATCAAGCTCTAACACTATCCACATGGTTAGTGGGAGCATGGGGTGAATACCACTGCTCTTGAGATAAATTCCACCTTCATCCATGCCCCATTCCAGTGCTATCTGGATACTGTCAAGCAGAGAAGGTAGTTCATCGTTGCCAGAGAGAAATTCCACCTCTGTCCATGCACCATCTTGGATTCTAAGGCTATTAAGCAGCTCTAGCCACTGGCATGTTCCAGATATGAATATTGGACCTTTGAATCCCCACCCTAACGAGCGAGAATGAAAAAAGAGCAAGAAGTGAGAGGCAACCAAGAAATTGAGTTGAGGCTGTATGGAGATCTGAGCAGGGAAGAGTGGCACAGATGGCAACAGGCTGGCATTTTGGGCCAAAAGACTGCTCCAAATAGGAAACCTCCTTCTCTTTTTGCCAGTTCAGTTAAATGTCTGGAAGACGACATCGGTATATGGGCATGGTTTGGTCATTTACACTGCTAGTATACATTTTCATTCAGTTTAATTAAGGGCTGCCTAATATTTTCAAATACAGAAACTACCCCCTTGAGGAAGCTCTGCACATCCAAAGTATCAGCTCCCTGTGAGCAATGAACTGAATGACCATTCTTGTAGGCAAGTCAACTGGATCATCTGATGTGGGCCTTCGAAGGCTCTGTAGTTGTGCCGAACATTGTGTTAAAGCCCTGCAGAAGACAGAATCCTTACAAAGTGGGAGCTGCCCTCCATCTCCCAACCTACTCACCACCCCTAGCTGTGGTGTTCAGGTCGAGACCTTCAATTGAACAATCCCGGTGAATTCTACACCTCCAACCCGCTTGGGTGCAGTGGCAACCCTTGTGTTGGTATCAATTTCAAAATGGTAGCCTAGTGTGTATACTGTACATTGCATTTCTGTCATTGCCTAGTGGCAACGTCATTCTACCTTGCCCACTAGTGGTGTAGTAAGGAGGAGGGGGGACCGCCGGCACCTCTCCTCCTCTCTGCCCCCCACCTCTAGCTCTTCACTGGCCCGAACGGCTGATGCCAACCTCGGCGGTCCTCTCTGACATTACTTCTGGGTCCTGCAATTAGCAAGCGATGTCAGAGAGTAAGTCACTGCCAGCATAGGAAGCAAACTGGAGCTGCTGCTTGCGCCATGGAAGCTAAAGGGGGATGGAGAAAGGGCCCTATCCACCCTCGCTCCGCCAGTGCTCAGGAAGGTGCCTCGTGGTCTATGGCTGCTATCACTCTTTCCCCCTCTTCCTTTGTGACGCCATCTCATTGAATAGATTCTGCAAGCGCCAGGATCTAGAACGCCATCCTTCGCCCTCAGCTTAATCTCTTAGGGATAAAATATTGAAAGTGTTTTTCCCCTTGACATAAAATGGAGAAATGCTTTAGTACAGTCAGCCTCAAAGCATCAATAATAATTTTATTCTCTACAATATAAAATGGAATTCTTTTATATGAAAATAACATTAATTTATATTTCATTTAAATGCGCAGACACTCTACTGCCTAAGGCACATACAAATCATCATCATTCAAGCCATAAAATAAAAAAGGATTTTCACAATAATTTGATTTAAATACTTAAGTGTGTTGGATAATAAAAAAAGTATTCAATTATACGACAAGTGAATGAACTGCAGGAAGATGCTATGTCTGTCTACATTCCCCAACTGATACTGGATAAGAATAAAAGCATCACCTCACTAGGACAGACTTGACAAATCCATCAAACCCAGTATCCTGTTTCCAACAGTGGCCAACCCAGGTCTCAAGTACCTGGCAAGATCCCAAAGAGTAGCAACATTCCAGAGCTGAGATTGTGATGTCATAATGCCTCAGCAATGATGTCACACTGGCTCAGATAAGAATAGCCCTACTGGCTCAGACCAATGGTGCATCTAGGACCGTATCCTGTTTCCAACAGTGGCCAATCCAGGTGGCAAGATCCCTAAAAAGTAAAACAGATTGGTAAAAAGGTTTGGAGAAGTTCCTGGAGGAATAGTCCATAGTCTTGTTATTGAGAAAGACATGAGGGAAGCCACTGTTTGCATGGAATATTGCTACACCTTGGGTTTTGGCCAGGTACTAGTGACCTGGATTGGCCAACGTGAGAACGGGCTACTGGGCTTGATGGACCAGTAAGGCTAGTCTTATGTTCACTGCTAATTCTAGAACTAAGCAGTGGATTTTCCCTAAGTCCATCTTGGTAATGGTTTTTGGACTTTTTTTTTAGGAATGTGTTTTAAGCCTTTTTTAAACCCTGCTTTTACCACGTTCTCTGATCATGAATTCCAGAGTTTAAATTACAGCTTCAATTAGTTAATCCACACCCCACCCCTTTTCAGTTTCACTGTTCAAAACCAAATCATTCCTGTGAATTGTGCAAGCGCGTGTTTTTCACAGCAAAACACGTTCTGTGTTCAAAGAAGTGGTACAGGCGCTGTGACTCTCTCCCATCCTGGATCTACAGCTGAGGGAGCAAAGGCTTACAATTTCAGCTCCTATCCAACCACCTTTCAGTAAGAAAAGACTACAAATCCCAGAATGCATGAGAACAGCAGCATCACTAACAGATCAAATTTTTCTGTATTCGGGGTCCAAACACAATATGCAGAGCAGAGAAAGGATTATCTGTCCTTGTAGCCAAATCCCCCAGTTACTAGTGCCATTGTTAAAAGCATCCTTCCTTTCATAGCCGCCTGCATGCTGTGTGCGCGCTGGATCTATTCTAGCCTTGGAACTGATTTAAGATCAAGCTTTCAAGGGCTTGAGCAGTAGTGACAATAAAATCGCTCTTCTATCTCGTAGTCTGGCCTTTGGCAAACAAATAAAAACATCAGTGGGTCAGTTAACTCGCCAAACCTTCTCTGGAGACGCTGCAGCTCTCCAAAATGAATATGCATGAGCTAAACCCGCAGCCACTCATATGCAAATTTATCTCAGGATAATCCAAGCACCTACCAAGGGCCCCCATGTGGATTGCTAGAGGCTTCAGCTGCCAGAACTGTTTCATTAGAGTCACTCCCAGGCCTTGCAGTCAGGTTTTTATGAAAATCCTTGAAAAGCAGATTCATGGGGGTATCCTCAAAACCTGGGAAGCTGCGGCGGTTGTGAATTGGGAGTGAATACTACTGAGAAGGATGTTAGAGCGATTCTTTTTAAATTACACCAGTCCTTCTTGAGGTTGTGGACTTCTACCACAGTTGGGTCTGGTGTAGGGGCTGGATCTGCCTTAAAGCTTTACTTACGATAGCCACCCTCCCGCTTTATGGAGCTCAGTCATTGCAGCGGGTCCTTGAGCACGTTCTACAGACCAGGCCCCGAAACCGTAGGCCCTGGATCCAGAAACAACAGTTATGGTGCCAGGGGCTGTCATTCCATTCTCATGTCTGATTTGGGGCCGGTCCCCTTTAGATTTTACATTTCTTCCACTATATTGCTAAGATGTCCAGATGACAAGAAATACAGTGAAACTGAAAAGGCAGGAGCTGAGCAAAAGAATCATTCCTCACATCCAGTACCAGCTGAGAACACCCCCTTCGCTCTGTGAAATGAGCTGAAGACACCACGATACAGAGCGACCGGTCAGCAAAACAGATACAACACATTCTGGTAAATATCACACAAATACTCAATGACCCATTTTGTCAGAATCTATTTCTGACCCACATTGGTCCTTAAAAAAAAATTTATATTAGCTTTAGTGGAAACAAAACAGAAAACTCCTCTTGTTAACAGCAGGATGATGCAGAAGGCATGACATTGGCTCTTGCTAAAGGACATGAAACAAGGCTCAAACTGGTGCCCATGTTTGAAGTGGGAGCATCACCGACAACATTTTGAGTAAAATTATTTTTCTGACGCATGGAAGTGCCGCGGCCTGGCTGTGCTTCAGTGGAACAGACTTGAGGCACCAGCTTTGAAGTGAGTTTCCCCTACAGCCTGGCCTGTTGACTGCACAGTCTCAGGCAGTCTTTGATGTCCTAGTGGCTGTCCCGTTTTGGAAACCATAGGCAACACCAACCAGGGCACCAGATTATTACCACAAGAGCTGAAACCAGGGCTTCCAACTTAATGTCTGCACAGAGCTCAAGTTTTTGAAGATAATTGTAATGAGCCCTGAACCTCATAGTCCCCTTAATTTGACCTTACAATGTGATAAGTTACAGTCTGATGCATTTTGGGGGGGGGGAGTTTTTGCCTAACACCCCAGCTGCTACACAGGGAGTTAAACCTCTTTGGAACACGAATTCCATGGGAGTCTGGCAAGCCCAGGACTTCATCCAGGCCCACATGGTGTAAATGAAGTGAAAACAACTGGCACACATCCCATCATGTGTATAACAGGACAGAGCGTGTGTGATGGGAGCAGGGCTCTGCCACCGGAGGTGGCATTTCTTCCACTTTAGAAGTTTTCGTATCAACAGCTGCACCTGACTAAAGCAGTGGGTCGGAACGAAGCTAAGTGTTGCCGAGGGAGAAAAGGAACTTTTCATGGTGTCCGCAACTGAAACCGGCATTGCTGGCAATTTTTCCTACCTAGACCTTCTTGTTTATGAAGAGCAAGCAGGTTAATTTGAGCATCAGACCTGATGTTCAAACACAGCAAATGAAAGAATGGTGACCAGCTGTCCATCTTAAGGACTAACAGAGTCAGCTCAGAATTTGGAACGTCATTTTCACTTTCATGACTAAATCTATTATTTGATCACAACACCTAAGCTAGTTTTCATTTTAAGTTTACAGGAAGCAAAAAGAAAATAAAAAAATCTTTAAAGCATGAATTGCTTGAGATTTTAAATTTGCTTAAGTGGATTTTATATCACCTGACCCAAATGCAACCACTTCTAGTCCAGAGACAAGTGCCAGGTTAAAGTCCCACGCCTCGCTGACGCAGCTCAGAGCTCTGCTTTCCTTCCTCATCGGCTTCTACTGAGCTGAAATACAAATTGCATCTGTCCTATCCTGCAAACTAATTAATATGGAATGCATATATTCTGTGCATTACAAAGGAGGATCTAGACACAGCACTGAGGGCCTCTGTTCTAGTTGCCAGCCTACTCGGGACCTTGTTGGCCAGGAGTCTGTACACTTGCAAAACGGCTGAAATCCTGCCTCCTTCTCTCTTCATCCTATGCTGCTGTACTGGAACCCCTGCACCCCTTTTCTACCAGGAAAACTTAGCTTCAAGTTCAAGGATTCTACCTACCTACCACTGGACCAGATGGAACCAAAATTAGTGGCCCTGTATTCCCAGCACTGAAGCCTGTATGCAAGGTTCTGGGTTAGCCAACCTCAAACAATGTCCAGCTAAATCCTCATCTGCCAACCAGCTATGAGCAGACGGTCCCCGACATACAGTCATTCTCTCTCTCCTGGGCAGTTACAGAAGATACCAGTGAAAATCAGCGTAAACTCACTTTTGTGATCACTGCAGCCACCCCACATTGTAGAGCAATACTGAACTAGATTCATCTCGCAGCTGGCTCTCGTACGCGGGATTTCTCCCCAGCTTCGCCCTCAGCATGCTGAGAAAATTTAAGGCTCTGCCCTTATGTGATGTTACTGAAGTAGTTCAGGGTTCTTAGTACAGATGACCAGTGCTCTTACTGGGCAACTGAAAATCATGAGTCGTCTCTTCTTACACTTTGGCAGGTGATCTCATTGACACCTGGCCTTAGCAAGCCTGTTACAGTTTGCGTAAATTGCGTCTAAGCCCCCAAGCAGCCCTAGGTCTCTCCTGCACCGAACCAGGTAAAATTCAAAAGCTAGCAAGCAAGGAAAACAGATGTCGTTGGAAGTGGGCACACACTTCATCACAGGCCTGCAGTAGGAAACTTTAAGTCCCCCAGTGTGAACATGTCACGATTTAACAAAAAAAAATTAAATGGTGATTAGACTGCGAGTGAGCTGGGTCTGGGGTAGAACACAGCCTTTTCCACCCACGCCAACACCGTGCTGTTGTCTGACAGAAATAGGTGAAACCAGAAAAAAGTGATTACAAAAGAATAACATTTCAATATGATGACAGACTTTTTTAGGTGTTCCAAGTGCTAAACTTTTGTAAGAAATTAGGTACTAAAGCTTCACTGCTGTTCTAATACCGCTCCAGAGTCACTGTCCACGCTGTGGCTTCCAGGCCACTCAGGGGTCCATAGCGTTGATCATGGTTTTGTCAGGATGCACCCAACCCCGGTGCCAGCTGCAGTATCCTTCCTTCTGCTTGATACAGGCATAATTCTTTGACTGGTAGCCAGGATAGCCAAAAGTGGACAGCGCGTCCATCCAAAGACATTCATTCTTGGCCGTCACGAAGCAAGGGAGATAATAGCAGGGTTTAATCTGTGAGAAGAAAACGCAGAAAGCAGCCCTTGAATATCAAAGTGGTTTCACACAAGAAAGAATACATACAACTCTCAACGCACCAGACTCGATAATTCAGCCATACCGTAAAAATGTGACATCATGGGAACGTTTTCAAATTGTAAAATTCAGTGAGAATATCTGGGTTTAAAGAGACAAGGATCTGGAAACCATACCCGCAGCAAGGGCACAATCAAAAAATGGTTGGTTCATCCTTGGTTGGAATGAATCTCTCCCATTTTTGGGCTCTCTCATGCCTGTTTTGTTAGCTATGTATTGATGCACATGCAACAGCTACTGCCGTAGGCACCCCTTCCAATCTGTGTACCTCTCCCTTCCCCTTCCCACAGCGGCATCACAAACTTCTTCCAGCAGCAGTGTTCACTGTTTTCGTCGGTTTCAGGCCTACCTCACTGCTGGGTCCCACCTAAATCCTGTTTTCGCAAAGGCAGGACCTGGCAGAGAAGAAGGCCTGAAACTGAAGACAGCAGTGAATTATAAATGCTGTGCTGCTGACCCGGAAGGGTATGAGGGAGGGGGGAAGAGAATTGCTACACCGGCCTGGGGAAAGGGAGGGAGTCCATGGAGAGGAGAGGGAGGGAAAGGAAGGAGAAATGCCAAACCATGGAGGGGGAGGGATATATGCCAGGGCATAGAGGGAAGGAGACAGACACCAGACCAAGGAGAAAGGATGGAGAGGAGATAGCAAACCATGGAAAGGGAGGGAGAGATGGAAGGAAAGGAGGGAGATGTCAGGGCATGGGGGGGGGAAGAGTAGAAGACAGATGCCTAACCAAAGGGAAAGGAAGGAGAGGAGAGGCCAGACCATGGAAGGGGAGGGAGAGATGCAAAAGCATAGGGGATGGTAAAATGGAGAGAGAGTGAAGCTGAAATTAATCATATGCAGAGAGAGAAGAGGCATGGGATAGATAGTTTAAGTAAGGGACATAGAAAGAGGGAAGATGCCATATGGAAGGGACAGAGAGAGGGCAGACAGTGGACAGAGAAAGAAGGCAGAGAAAGGGCGAACAGTGAATGGAAGGGCAGAGGTGAGATGAAAGGGGCAGATGCTGCATAGAAAGAAGAGAGGAGAGTAGATAATTAAAGCAGAAACAACAAAAGGTAGAAAAAAAGAAGATTTTTTTTGTTGCTTTAGAATAAAATAAATTAGTTGGATTGATAAACGTTTATAAACAGAAAATGGAACTAAGGTAATCTTTTTAGTGAACTAATCTTAATACATTTTTTACTAACTTTCGGAGTCCAAATCCCCTTCTTCAGGTCAGGACAAGATACCATAACAGCACTATACTATGCTGACCTGAAGAGGGAGGTTTTGGCCTCTGAAAGCTAATCGAAAAATTAAATGGTATTTTCTTATTTTCCATTTTTGCTTTATTTCTGTTTGTTAATTTGTAAAGTAGTGATTGTAAATTTGAAAAAACTGACAACCACCACCTGCTATGTTTATATTTTGCACTGTTTCTGTGGTATTTGCACTGTATGCAGAGTCTGGCTTCTTGGCAGTTCAGTTTAACTTTTGGTCTACATATTTCTATTTTTAGTTTGTGATTACTTATTCCATACTGGGCGAGGGTGTATCTTGTGTTCTGTATATATGAAAAGGACATTGTTTTCTATTAGCATTGACTGTGCAGGATTGGGCCGTATTAATCTGGCTTGTTTCGATTTACAATGCGTGTGTTGGTGTTCTAGTGCTCACTGCAGTGTGTAAGATGCTGCCTTTTCCTAGGTGCACCCTTGTTGTGCGACTCATGGATTATTACTAAAAAGATATTTTTTTTATATAGAGGGGGGTATTAAAAAATTGATTGGCTCCGGGTATCAAATATACTAAGTATGCTATTGCCTTCCCAGGCTTTCAAAAGCAAAACCTTTTACAGAGGGCCCCAGCATGGCAGCTACTCACAGGCTAATGGTGCTGCCTTGGAGCTTTCCATCTGCTATGATCCGCCTCCCTCTGATGCAACTTTCTGTTTCTGCCTGGGCGAATTGCGGTAGAGCAGGGATCTCAAAGTCCCTCCTTGAGGGCCACAATCCAATCGGGTTTTCAGGATTTCCCCAATGAATATGCATTGAAAGCAGTGCATGCACATAGATCTCATGCAGATTCATTGGGGAAATCCTGAAAACCTGGCTGGATTGTGGCCCTCAAGGAGGGACTTTGAGACCCCTGCGGTAGAGGAAAAGCTTCGGAGCAGTACCGGCAGCCTGTGAGAATGGCTGCCGCACCAGGGCCTCTCTGAAAAAAAAGAAGATTTTGACTTTGAAAGGAGACCGAGAAGGAGATGGACAGAAGGGGAAGAAGTGCCTGAACTGCGGAACCTCCTGGAGTGGTTTTAAGTTAGTCTAGGGGTCGGGGTGGGGAAAGATGAGAGCAGGGGGAAACGCACACTGGGGGGAGGGGAGATGTTGTACTGCAAGGGGCAGAAAAGAGGACTAGAGGGAGGACAGATGACTCAAGGAAGGGAGAGATGTCAGATTCCAGAGAAGGGTGATGGAAGAAGTGAGAGAGAAGCCAGACCCTAGGGGGTGAGGGGAAAGAGAGCTGTCAGACCACAGGAGAGGGAGGCAATGATACACAGTTGTGGCTGTGGAAGGGAAGATAGAAGAAATGCTTATGGATAGATGGGAATAGGGGCGAAGAAAGAGGGAGGAGATGGTACACATGGATAGATGGGAAGGGAAGCCATGAAAAAGTAGATGGATTGTGAGAAGAAAACAGAAAGTTGAATGTTAAAAGTTAATGCCAAAGATGAATGTAGGGCAGGAAGTGAAGGAGAGAAAAACAGCAAATGGCTAAGGCAGCCCTGGAAACACAGTTAAGAGCACAGACAAGAAGGAAGTTCAACCAGAGCCTGGGAAAAATGATTAGAAATATAAAGGTAGGAAAAATGATTTTCTTTTCAATTTAGCGATTTGAAATGGGTCAGTTTTGAGAAATTGTTTTCTATTTCTCTGCAAGTAGAATCTGGCATCTTAGGGGTTCAGTTGTCTATATTAGTACTTTTAGTTTGTGGTCCTGTATTTGCATAGAGTTAACTGTGTTTTGCATGTGTGACCAAGGCCAGGTGTTCTGGTAGGAATGAATGTTGAAAAGCACACAGTGTAGTTTAATTTTGTATTGTTAATAAGATTATATTGTATGTATATATGAAAAATGAATGGGGGAAAAATGGCATTACAATTAGTACTATTATGAGGATGGGGTCAGATGACTACTGTGCACAATTGATTGGTGTATGCTAATTCATCGGTACACATGTGTCAAGGGATTTGCACTCACTATAAGTTAAATCAAATATATGTTCACAAATACACACCTCTAGCCCACACACCTGTAAAGTCCGTCTAGAATAGCAAAGGGGATGAGGTTCCTTTCTGAGAACATATCACCTTACTGTGCTAAAAGAGAAAACTGCATCACAGCACAGGGCAGCTGTACAAGGGTGGGGGGGGGAGGAAGAGAGTTTGAGAACCCTTTATGCATTGAGGGGCCTGTTTATAATACCCAGTGGGTGCCGTGCCCAGAATTCAGAAGATCCAAAGTGTTTCTAGACAGAAAGGAAGCCTCGACTACCCTTCACACATGGCCTTTGTGGGGGAGGGGGCCAGTGCTCCGCTAAGATTCTGGGCCAGTTCCAAACCAGAAATGTCTGGCAAAGGGTTGAGGCACGCTTGCCGCTATTTTGAGATTTGGTCAATGCCTTCTGCAGTATCCCAGGGGTATTTGCTTTCCCATGGGTATCCCCATTCTCTTCGGCTGGCTGTAGTGCAAATAAAGACATTTCCTCTTTGCAAGGGGGCCTGCTTGTCTTTTACAGGGAATATTCTGGCACCTTTCTGCAGCGTGGATTCAGCACTCCTGCCAGCTTCCATTTCTAAAGCTAAAAGGGAATAAGACCTACCCCTCCCCTTTCCCCAGCGCTTGGGAGATGAGACGTGAAGCAGTGGAAAGTGGGAGAAGAATTATACCTATTCCTTTAGGGCAAGATGGCCCAGAGGATTGCGGCTTTTAGCTCGCTGCTGAGTTCAAGTCCCAGTTCAGATGTCAAATCTAATTCAGCTGCTGGAGATAAGAAAAAAAAGGCAGCCTGCGACCATGCAAAGCACTCTCAGCTCAGCTGTTATGTTGAAAGAGAAAATATGGCTGGTTCTCTGACAACATCCCCTCCCCATTTTTGGGGCATTTGCACTATATAGGTGGTTCACCCATGATCTCAAGTTCCATTTATTTAATATACCACAAATATAAAACCAAAAGGTAAATCTAAGTGGTTTAGACTCAACTATCATGGTGCTACCAAACATTCACCATTGGCTTCATTAAAAAAGCCGAGACAAATCTTTACCTTGCAGCTGCAGCCAAGATGGTACCGATAGTTGAGCCCTTTGCGCTGTGCCAAGGTCAAGTGATCCCACTTCTCGATTAAGTTACACAGGCCGGTGTACACCTTCCCTTCAAACACTCGGCCTGAAATAAAGCAACACAGAAAGGTTTTGTCGTCTCTTTGAACCAAAAAGACTGATGCAGAGAAACCAACTTAGGCAGAGATGGTAGAAGGCCAGGATGGAGTGTGCACACCAAAGTAGATTTTGAATTAAGGTCACACCACCTTAGTGTTGGCGGAAGGAAAGTTACCTATTGTAACAGAAAGTACTTCCCTGTCCCCAGAGGTTACAGTCTACCTTTTTTTAGCAACATGCATTAACGCAAGCGTCATTTTTCTCAGTAAGACAAATTAACAGATTGGTAAATGGTAAGAAATGACTTTCCCAAGGTCTCAAGGAGCTTCAGGGGGGATTTGAACTCTTGACTTTCCTCTCCCCATATAATATCCACAAGCTTCCAGCTACTAGCCCCTTAAATAGGGTTACCAGATGTACAGATTTTCCCGTACATGTCCTCTTTTTAGAGGACTGTGCAGGTGCCTGGAGGGATTTCCAAAACCCAGCAGTTTGTCCGGGTTTTGGAAGTCCTGAGCTTGTAGTTCACATCTGGAAGTCTTTGCGCCTGCGCGGCCGTCACTGTGACGACATCATACGCATGCATGCGATGTCATTGTGTTAACATCTGCGCATGCACGAAGGCTTCCAGATGTGGCCTTCGAGCTTGGGGAGGCTCATGTGGGGGCGGGGCCAAGGACCCTCTTTTTGCAAAGAGGAAATCTGGCAACCCTACCCTTAACTCTTGCTTTCCCCGTCATCAGTGCCTAAAATACACAATAGTGAACAACGTCCTCTCCATTTTTGTTCCTAAGAAAACATTTCGGTGATGGTGCGAAATCACCAGGCTAGGAATCCTGCAATGGCAGTACTGTAGAACCAGGATGGCTGTAGTCAAAGCAGAGAAGGAAGTCAGCAGAAAGCCGAGGTGAGAGATGGGGTTCCAAACTGTGCCTCTAAGTAAAGGCCTGGTGATGGTGTACTGCAGATCCCCGACTGCTGGACTTCTCTACCAGATTTTACTAGACCCTCTCCCAGGCCTGCCCGTTACACCCCAGTCCCGCCCTACACGATTTTGAGGAAGCTTTTCAAAACTCGGACAAAGTGCCGGGTTTTGAAAAGCCGTCTGGACCCCCTCGAAAAGGTGGACATGTCCGTGGAAATCCAGACAGCCGGTAACCCTACTGCAAGTCTCTTGACTAGGTGATATCTACGTTACATTACGGTGTGTTCCTTTGAAGGGGGTCTCGTGTTGTATTACTAGGCTCTCTCTCTCTCTCTACGTGTGCTACATTTAGCTTTCATGGATGAGCTAATACTGCAAAGCCATCATGTGCACATTCCTGCCTCAATCCTAGAAAACCCCCTCATGGCTACGGCGTCACAAGTCACCCATGTAGTTTAAGGAAACGGTGAACTCCAGACCCCGCTTCAAAGTGGGGAAGTTTCACTTGCATGAGCTCAATAAGTATAGTGTGCTGAACCGCGGAGTTCACGGCTTTCTACCAAACATCTTGTAATTTCATCTGTCTCTTGTTGTCCACAGCAGTGAATTACAACCCTAACCCACAGGCTTTATGCCCTAGAGAATGACTGTGTACAAGCTGAACTACTCATAGCTGAATTCAAGCAGCAAAACGGCCGCCTTTCCAGTTAGAATGTAACACTAGACCACCTTGAAAAACAGAATACACATCATGGGGGGAGGCTTGCATTAATACATCAGTATACTTGGTAACCTGGTACACAAACAGATTGCACAATTAGTCTGCACTTAAAGCTGTTCCCAACCACGGCATCAGCTCTTACCCAATCAAAATTAGTTTTAGCTTTAAGAATTTGTGTTTCATTATACCTTTTGACTTATAAAATCAAAACTACAGTATGAGGACATAAGGAATAGCTTGAAATGGCAGGAGGCGACAGATGAGAGAGTATCGGAGATAGCGCCCAACCAAAACCAGTGTCTTTGGTTTCAGCTCTATTTCAGTCAAAACCCAAAATCTGAAAACAAAACGAGCTTGGCCT
The DNA here is from genome assembly GCF_902459505.1 of Geotrypetes seraphini. NCBI lineage: Eukaryota > Metazoa > Chordata > Amphibia > Gymnophiona > Dermophiidae > Geotrypetes > Geotrypetes seraphini. The sequence continues at coordinate 9,014,351 of NC_047090.1, read as the reverse complement.
CTGTCCCAGTCCTGCCCTGCCACCGGGCCTACCTATCAGCCATTTTGAAAGAGGAACTGGCCCGGCACAGAAGCAAGTGAATCACATCCACTATCCTGCCAATAAAAGTCCAGGAGAGGGCCTGCCGGGGGGGGGGGGGGGAGGGGGGAGGAAACGCTCAAGCATTTTCAACCAAAACAGAAATTTGGTTTTAAACCTAGGAGCAGAACAAGATGAGCAGACTGCAGTGAGCCAGACATACCAAAAAACTGCTTTTGTGGGGTCCTTAACATAAGCGGCGCAATCAGCTCTAAGGCATGAGTGGCAGAAAAGGGGTGGCCACAGGGGCCATGCCCCCTCCCCAAACAAGAGATGACTCTCCCGCTTCCTCACCCGTTCTCATTTTAAATCTTCGAGCAGCGGCAACGAGTGAGCCTGCTGCCATCGGCCTGCCCTGGAAGGCTTCATTCTACAGCATCCAGAGCAGGCCGATGGCAGCGGGCTCGCTCACTCCCCAAAGATTTAAAATCCATGTCCAGGGTGGATGTAGGTTGGGGAGCTGGGAGCCAGAGAGAAGTCTAGGGTGGAGCTATTGGGGGCCCCTCCCCCAAACAAGTGTTCCACTATCTATGGTGGTAGGTATTATATGCGGGTCCTTTTGGAGTGGAAAGGAGAGAGCTGTGAAGAATGCTTCTGGGATGGAGATGGAGATACTTTAGGTGTTGAGAATAGGTCAATTCATTTCTGAAAAATATAGCTTGATGCTATATTCCAAAACTATACCCTGGCCCATCATAAGGTATTTGTGGAAAGGAGTAACTTACCTGTGATCAGGTAGTGATACTTGTTCACTTCCAGCTTCACACCACAGAGGCTCTCAGAGGCCTCTGTATAGATGTACTGCACATGCGGCATTTTGCTGAAACCTCGATACATCTAAGAATAAAGGCAGGTAAAAGTGAGGAATTTGGAGTGATTTTTTTTAGAAGTCCTAAATTGTAAAAAATGCCCTTTACAAAGCATATGTTGCCTTGTTGCTTTCATTCATAGACTAGTACATAGCTGGTTTTAAGAAAGGTTTGGACAAATTCCTGGAGGAAAAGTTCATAGTCTGTTATTGAGAGACATGGGGGAAGCCACTGCTTGCCCTGTATTGGTCACATGGAATATTGCTACTCCTTGGGTTTTAGCCAGGTACTAGGGACCTGGATTGGCCATAGTGAGAATGGGCTACTGGGCTTGATGGACCATTAGTCTGACCCAGTAAGGCTATTCTTATGTTCAAGTCTAGGAAGTGGCTGGTGAGGGGTTTTACATGACTGTAGTAGGGTTATCATATGGCTCCACAAAAAGGAGGATGGATTGAGACATCTGGGTTTTACTGCCACCAAAAGCAATGGAAGTAAAATCTGGATGTCTCAATCCATCCTCCTTTTTCTGGAGCCATGTGGTAACCCTAGGAGACCACCACCAGCCCAAATGGTGGGTTAAAAATCGAGGCCTGGGGAGCATGCAGTGGAGAGTAACAGAGAAAGACCAAACTTCCTGTACCCTCTTTACAGTCACTTACAAAGGCCAGGCCTGGGAAGGAAGCAGTAGCGTCAAGCAGAGCAGAGCATTCTTTAAAAAAATCATAGGAGGTCGTCTACTAAAGATTAGCACCTTTTATTCTTTTGGGCTCTGCTGCAGATAACGTGCACTAACCTTTAGTAAGAGACCTCCAAAGTTTGCCATCCTGGCTCAGACTAAAGTTCACCGGGCTCTGCATTCTGTACTGGGCAAAAGCCAAATCCAGGCCACAAGTAACCGGCAGATTTCCAAAGTGTAGATCCATCCCTTTCTTTACCACTCATTCCCTAGGATTAAATAGCCGCTTTCCCTGGCAAATGACGGGTTTTTCATCATAAAAAGCACTAGAGACCTGCGCCTGTCTTTTTTGAATGCGTCTACCTTTCAATAGTGAGGTTCCCTGACGCAGGGACAAAATGATACATTACTTTGGAACCTTTAAACTGAGATGCGCTTTATCATTTTTTGAACGTGGATAATACATATCTAAGGCTCGTATCTCTAAGAGAATGTAAGAGATTTACTAACAAATATATGCGATGACTGGATGGAGAGGCTGTATACGAGGAAGCATTCTCCAGGTCTCCGAGCATATTTCCTTTTGAGCGATTTCACAAAAAGTTATTTATGCACGTATAGGGGGGAGTCATATAACTTTATTACGTTTGAATGTTTCTTTTTTTTTTTTTAGCTCCCTATTTTTGAAATATAAAATTCCCCCTTTATTTTGTGTTGTTGGTTGGAAACACCAGAGCCTCTTCTCACTTTTCAAACCTGCTGCAGCTCCTGTTGCTATGAAGGGCAAGATGGGCTTTGGTGCCTTTTATTCCAGCATCCTAAGCTAGTGCTCACTGGCTTGCCCCTTAAGTCAGACATGTCTGGTTTACATAAGCTTCAAAAAGCAAAGTTTTCCCCTGGACAGGAGCAGTTTTGTGGGCACCTAGCAAAGCTTGGTAGAAGTGTGCACCCAAACGCTCACACTTCACCCAGCGAACGGGACAAGAATTTACAGAGCATCCTTGGAGGGATTTACAGCTGTGGCCAGCTACAGATGAAGATTCTTGGGATCTTCCCAAATTTCTTTGGCAGGTACTTTTTCCACTGCCTCAGAAGATGGGTTATTTTTGTAAGGCTTTTAGAAGGATTGAAGTTTATAGTTCCATCCTTAGCCCATCTTCTACCCACAGTCCAGCGGAGGAACTCCAAAAACAAGACAGTTCAGCAAATAGAAAAAGCTAAGACAGAAGTGAAGAACCCCGAGTACAAGCCTCCCCCTCCGGAAATTTACCAGCCACTCCAGGCTCTTGCACACCGCTTAACCTGTTCTTCCATGGTTTTCAGCATTCAACATCTGGAGCAGACTTACTGTGGAAGGGTCTCCCCGGCAAATGATTTCAATTTCCAATATATATTTTGCTTTTGACAACTGGGGCTCTGGATGGACCATGTGGATCCCATTTTCTGTGTTACTAAGTTACTTTTTATGTAAAGTTAGTTTTAGTGTTAAAAAAAAAAAAAAAGGGGCCTAGAATGAAACTACAGCGACCCCTGGACATGTCAGAATCTCTTTGTTACTCAGTGTGGCGTTTGGAGCATTATGTAGTGGGTTCCTGGTAACCATAAATCAGTGCTTCTTAACCCTCTCCTGGCGGCTCAACTAGCAATTTGGGTTTTCAGGATTGCCACATCAAAAACTGATGAGAAAAAGTGTACATATACTGAACACCCACTGTACGCAAATCTGCTTCATGTATATTCAATGTGGTAACGCTGAAAACCCAAGGTGAAGGCAGAAGAGCAGAAGAAGCATGTCATACACAGCAAGCATAGAGAATGACATGGTGACAAAATTCATCACCGTTCCCGTACCCACGGATAACCGCGGGAAATAATCCCATGTCATTTTCTAGTGTCTATTTCAACCTCAGTCCTTCTACACCAGCATTCTTCAAGCAAAGGTTGAGGGTCAGTGGTTGTGGCCATTCATACTCTGATTCTTCCCTCTCTCCTTAAAGAATGACATAACAATGGTTTCCCGCGGTTATCCGCGAGGACAGGAACAGTGACGAATTTTGTCACCGTGTCATTCTCTAATCAGAATGTCTGGGCCCCAGTGGCTCCAGTCCCTCCACTGGACTGGCAGGAAATCTGCTTGTCCCTGGGTAAGCACAAGATGGCGACAGGGAGTACTATGATCTTAGCAGGACAGCGCTAGGACACAGGGTAGAAGTCTACTCACCTTCATCTGTTTGACAGTGTACCGCATTGTCCCAAAGGGTCCATCCTTTATTAACTTCTTTCCCACCACTCTGGCCCGGATTACTGTTGCAGAGAAAAGAAACACAGGGTTAGCATCTGATCTTGCAACCTTTGCCCTGTGTGAGTTTTTCCATTGACACAGACTGGTCTCATTCTGATAAAACACAACTAAAATGATTCGGAAGGAGCTCCAATTCAGCAGAATAAGGTCTGCAGCCATTTGCGTGCCACCAGGGCCTTCAGGGGATTCGGAGAATCCCCCGGCTCTACAGCTGTGCTTTTTTTTGATTTACTACTGTATTTGCTTGATGCAGTTTGATTGAGCAGGCTACCTCTTTCCTTTCCTTCCTTCAGGCTGCTGGAGGTGCTTGCAGTTCAAATTATGGAAAAATGATGGAGAAGTATTGGATCTGCACATGGAGGGGGTGGGGGTGAATACAGAAGTGAAAAGGAGAAGCAGCAAATGTTAGAGGTGACTCTCAGAAAGAGACCAAAACAGGACATTGTTCAGCACAAACAAACTGACCACATTAACCTTGGTTAAGGGTACGTATTCACTAAATGTTTAGCACAGGACTGTCCAACCTCGGTCTTCAAGAGCCCGAGTCTAGTCGGGTTTTCAGGATGTCTCCAATTAATATGCATGCGATCTATTTGCATACAGTGGAGGCATTGCATACAAATAATCTCAAATCCAAAGGGAAAATACTGCAGAGACGTGTACTTTGTACCAAGTCTTTATTTCAATCAAACACGAAGAACAAGGACCCGACAGTCCGTGTTTCGATAAAACATCTTCCAAGGGGTCCAAAAGTTAGAACACTTGCCACCCTCTTCGCACTACCCTCAGGCTCTGCCTTACACCTTGAGTTCTCAAGCAAGGTCCTCGGCATCATTATCGATTCCTCTCTCTCTCTCAACGACCACCTCAACTCCCTGACAAAATCATGCTTTTTCAGCCTCCACATGCTAAGGAAAGCAAGACCCTTCTTCCGCCAAAATCATTTTGCCATCCTTGTCCAATCCATCATCCTCTCCAAACTTGACTATTGTAATGCCATTTACCTTTGCTTAACAAAAAAAAGCCTCCAAAGACTCCAGCTTATTCAGAACACGGCAGCCAAGCTGATTTTTGCAAAACATAAATCTGACCACATCTCCCCACTCCTGGCCAATCTTCACTGGCTCCCAGTGATCTCCAGAGTCCAATTCAAATGCTCTTGCCTGGCTTTTAAGATTATTCACGGCATCCTTCCTTCCCTAATCCCACTTTCTTTTAACTCCTCGTACCCCTACTCCAACAGGACCGCCCACAAATTAAAATTATCCTTCCCCTCCCTTCATGGTATTCTCCATGCAGGTAAACTAGGAAAATCACTTCTTTTCAAAATCACAGGTCTCTGGAATGACCTCACTATCCCGCTGCGAAACCTGAGCTCCATCCATTTATTCCGCAAGCAACTAAAAACCTGGCTCTTCTCTAACATGTAATCTCTTTTCCCTTACTTTCCCACTCGATTTATAAACTTATGTAAACCTTTTCCTACCCTTTCTCATTTTAAGTTCTTGTAAACCGTGCCGAGCTCTACTTCCATGGGGATGATGCGGTATATAAACTTAAGGTTTAGTTTAGTTTAGCTTTGAGGGACACAACGTGTATAAAATAGTTAGCTACGTTGGAAGATAGAGGGTTAAAAAGAGCCAAGTATGTTTTACACGTTGTGTCCCTTAAAGGAACCAGTTGGACCCCTGAGAAAGATGTGTTATCGAAATACGGACCATGTCAAGTCCTTGTTCCACATGTTTATTGATTGAAATAAAGACTTGGCTCAAAGTACATCGTCTCTGCAGTATTTTCCCTTTGGATTTGAGATTTGCATGCACTGCCTCCACTGTATGCAAATAGATCTCATGCATATTCATTGTGAAAATCCTGACAATCCCCTACTATAAATGTCATCACATCCCACTGGTCTGCAAACTAGGAAAGGGAGTGTAGAACCAAGACTGACCAACTCTCTCAACTGAAAGAGGTTTATAAGTTCAAAACAATTTTATTGATGCAACTAACAACTACAATACCAGGGCACCCCAAAGGTACTTAGTACAAACAAGGATGCATCATATATAATATTATAACAAGCACAGACAAAAGAAGAGGAACATCAACCAACCTCCCCCCCCCCCCAGCCCACTCTATATAGGGTGAGCAAGAGTAAGGAGAATGGAAAGGCTCTGAGGCCCTGGACTCTTATGCGCCCTGAAGATGCCGCACCACCTCCACCCCCCACCAAGTCCTCTTATCCTGACCGTGTCCAAGTGCCAGAACCATTCCCTACCCCTCACACCCCTCCCCAATCCCCCCTGCCCCCCCAAAGGTACTCTCCCCCCTGCCCCACCAGAACTCACCAGTACTCTCCCAGCCCGACTATCTGAGCGCCCAGATTAGAACACCCATCTGTAGACCGCACTGTGGCCCTTTGGATGCAAGGCTTGCAGATATTCAAGAACAACATCTTTCGCTTCCTAGCCCCTCTGACATCTCGCGCCTCCCAGATAGAAAGAGGTTTTTAACCAATTCATTCCCTCTGCAACAGGCCACGTCTCCCAAATCCCTGAAGGCAGCTTTTCTGAAGTTACCCAAGTTTTTATTTCTTCTTTGCTATACTGTCCATCGACACAACCATCTGAGCAGATCACAGTCTAATCAGATAATCTAAGCACTTTCCCTATCTGTCCCAGCGGGCTCACAACCTAACTAGGGTACCTGGGGCAACAGAGGGTTAAGTGACTTACCCAGGCTCAAACCCCAACCTCAGGGTGCCGAGGCAACAGCTCTTAACCATTAAGAGCTATTTACAAATGAGGATCCCATTTGCATCAATTGCACCTCGGAGAACCCTCTGCCAGATCAGACACCCAAGTCCTGGGTAGAGATGCCACCTGCCAGTTTGTGCCACCAGGTTCAGTTCCTGTCTTGCTAGTTTTCAGCAGCCTCAGACTTTAATTTAATTAAGTAGTCCTTTTACTAAGGTGCGGTAGCTGTTTTAGCGAATGCCCTAAACGCTAACGCTCGCCAACGCGTCCATAGGATATGATGGACGTGTTGGCATGGGCTAAAATGGCCCATGTGCCTTAGTAAAAGGACCCCTAAATTTGTTTTCTAGCCTGTTGTCCCCAAAAAGCGCAGAACAGGTTACAGGTTAAACATAACATCAGATTGTGATACAAGTTTTATCCTAACTTGGCACATACTAGAGGTCTAATATTGCAATTCTCTCTCAGCACTCACGGTTTCACTTATTCGTGATTTTTCGCATGCTGACTCCTCCCCCCCCCCCAAATTGCGTCATGAGTAAAGTACTGTACTGATAAAAAGTTTGGCGCTTCCCAGCTTTCGCCCTGAAAAAGCGCAGTATTATTATTACTGTATTGTTTTGCAATAAAGAACTTTGTTTTCCACAAAAATCTCAAATATGATCATTATTTGTTATTCGTGATTTAAATATATTAACAGTGGCTGTTACAAAAAAAAACCCGTGAATAGCCTATAAAAAGTTATTTGTTTATTTTTTTTTTTTTTATAAATATTTTTTATTCTTTTTTTAAATTCTTACATCAAGTGAAATACATGTAATACATTCAATTATGAAAAAACACTTGAAATTATTAAATGTTCTTACAATGTGAATTAAATAAACCCTTTATCAGAATTTTATATCATATTAATATTACAATAGTTTTCCCTCCCTACCCCTTCTATATATTCTATACATGTGTTATTATATCTGATCAGTAGAATAATTTGTCAATGGTCCCCATATTTTATTAAATTTTTTAATATAACCTTGTGATTTGGCCTTATTCACGGTTATGTTCCGCCCCTAACCACTGCGAATACGGAGGGAGGAGTGTAATATATACTTTACAGGTTATATTTGCCACAGTTACAGTGCAAGATTTTACAATACAAGTTTTCCTTATGTGATATACTGGTTCTGGTACCAATATACATTTCTCTATAGTCCATGGGTCAATGGTGGGGGGTTAGGTGAAGAGATTATTTTATTGTTGTTTTTTTTTGGGGGGGGGGTCGTGTCACCCTAGGAAGGCTTCCGATCCTGGTCGCCTGAATATGGAATTAAATGGTTGGAATGAGAAGCTGTTCAGGAAATGCTGCAGCCAGGAAAAAGCAAAAAAAAAAAAAAAAAAAATCTGGCACCTTCTTATTTACAAAAACCAAAACCCAGGCTATAAATGTCTCTGTAGCAAGTCCAGCTGCAGACGCGCAGAAGCAATTAAATATAAATGTTTCTGCACTAAATTAATCCAGACTGAAGCGATAGGTTTCCTGTTATGTAACTTTTGTCCTTTATTCATGGTTAAGCCCAGAACCGGCGAAATCTGATGTTCTCTGGGAACAGCTTGCGGAGGTCAGGGGAGATAATTCTGGGCCTGGCTCTGCTCCTAGTTCACATCTCTACACCCTTGGGAATAAGCCTCAGAAAAATACGAGGGTCTAATCTTGGAACAACAGGCCCAGGTCCACTGAGAGGGCAGGAACATCCAAGTGGTTACAGCTAATTGGGTCATTCTGGCCGTCAGCGCCTGCCCAAACCCATTTTAGAATTTTAAAAGCAGTCGAGCCCTCGGCCAGAGTCATGTGAAAATTTATGCTGATGTGCCAGGGCTTTCTGAATGTTAAACTAAACCTTAAGCTTATATACCGCATCTTCTCTATAAAATAGAGCTCGACATGGTTTACTGAAAAAAATACAATAGGGCTAATATAGAGGGAAACGAAGATCGATTTTCAGAAAAATTGGAAAGAGCCCAGATCACGCAACTGGACAGGAAAATTATTCCACAGCTGAGTAATTTTGAAAAGAAGAGACTTCCCTACTTTTCTAGTATAGACGACGCCTTTCAGTGTAGGAAAAGATAATTTAAGTCTTTGAGTAGGTCTGGTGGTCTCAAATCTTGTAGAATTCCAAAATAGAGGAAGGAAGGAAGGAAGGAAAAATGCCATCCAAGATCTTGAATGTAAAGCATTTGAAAAGGCTCTAGAAATAACTGGAAGCCAGTGAAGTTTTAGCAAAAGTGGAGAAACATGATCAAATTTACTTTTTGCAAAGATCAGCCTAGCCGCAGAATTCTGGATCAACTGGCAGGAGACAGGATTTTAGGGTTTCTTAGGGAGAAAAAGAACCCAGTTCATCAAGTCTGAAGTTTCCCATAAAACTACCCACCAGTGAGTGCTACAGTTTGGCAGTGGGTTTGGTGGTGGGGAGTGGGGCTGATGGGCTCTTTTCTAATGAAACATAGAAACATAGAAATTGACGGCAGAAAAGGGCTATAGCCCATCGAGTCTGCCCATACCAATGACCCACTCCCTGATTCTTACTCTCCTAGAGATCCCACATGAATATCCCATTTCCTCTTGAAATCTAACACGCTGCTGGCCTCAATCACCCTCTGAGGCAGCTCGTTCCAATGATCTACCACCCTTTCAGTGAAGAAGTACTTCCTCGCATCACCCTGAAATTTCCCTCCCCTGATTTTCAGCAAGTGTCCTCTGGTTACTGAGGGCCCTGTAAGACTGAAGATATCATCTTTCACCTCTATACCCCCAGTAATATACTTAAAGGTCTCAATCATGTCCCCTCTCTCTCTTCGCTCCTCCAGTGAGTACATCCTCAGTTTTTTTAACCTTTCTTCATACGTGAGTTCCCTGAGCCCCAAAACCATCCTGGTAGCCATTCGCTGAACCGACTCAATTCTCAACACATCTTTTCGGTAGTGTGGTCTCCAGTATTGAACACAATACTCGAGATGAGGTCTCACCATGGATCTGTACAGCGGCATTATGACTTCAGGTTTTCTGCTGACAAAACCCCTACGGATACAGCCCATCATTTGTCTTGCCTTGGACGATGCCTTCTCTACTTGATTGGCAGCCTTCATATCGTCGCTAATGATCACTCCTAAATCACGTTCCACCGTGGTCCTGGACAAGGTTTCACCATTTAGTGTGTAAGTTCTGTGTGGATTTTTTTTGCCTAGGTGCATTACTTTACATTTTTTAGCATTGAAGCCCAGCTGCCAAGTTGATGACCACTGTTCAAGCTGTCTTAGGTCCTGCGTCATAAAGTCAGGCACGTTGCTTTTGCCAACTATGTTGCATAGTTTGGCATCGTCGGCAAACAGTGATACTTTTCCTCTAAGTCCTTGGGTCAAATCTCCTATGAATAAATTGAATAGAATCGGCCCTAAGACGGAGCCCTGAGGTACTCCACTCATCACTGCTGACGTTTTGGAGGGGGTACCGTTTACCATCACCCTTTGAAGCCTACCATCTAGCCAATCCCTTACCCATGTTGTGAATGTATCCCCTAATCCCATCGATTTTAGTTTGTTCAACAGCCTGCGGTGTGGAACGCTATCAAAAGCTTTGCTGAAGTCCAAGTATATCACGTCAAGGGACTCACCAGCATCCAGATGACTGGTCACCCAATCAAAGAAGTCAATCAGATTAGATTGGCAGGACCTTCCCCTGGTGAATCCGTGTTGATGTGGATCACGTAGATTTTCTTCATCTAGAATTTTGTCAAGTTCCTGTTTGATCAGTGTTTCCATGAGTTTGCACACTATGGATGTAAGACTCACCGGTCTGTAATTTCCTGTCTCCGTTCTGCAGCCCTTTTTGTGGAGTGGAATTACGTTAGCTGTTTTCTAGTCTAGGGGTACTATTCCCGTGCGCATGGAAAGATTGAAGAGTACGGATAGTGGTTCAGCCAGAACTTCACTCAGCTCTCTGAGTACCCTGGGGTGTAGATTGTCTGGCCCCATAGCTTTGTCTACTTTGAGTCTTGAAAGTTCGTGGTAGACATTACTAGGTGTAAACTCGTAGTCACGAAACAGGTCATTTTGGCTGTTTCTTATTTGTAGTTGCGGACCATCTCCCGGTGCTTCACAGGTGAATACTGAGCAGAAGTATTCGTTTAGCAGTTCTGCTTTGGTAGTATCAGATTCTGCGTAGTTTCCATCTGATTTCTTAAGGCGTTCTATTCCATTTTTGTTTCTCTTCCTATCGCTAATGTACCTGAAGAAGGATTTGTCCCCTTTTTTAATGTTCCGTGCTAGATCTTCCTCTGTTTGAAGTTTGGCTTCCCTGACTGCCTTTTTGACAGCCTTAGATCTGGCCTGATATTCTTCTTTTGCCTCCCTTTTCCCAAGATGTTTGTAGGTAATAAATGTTTCTTTTTTCATTTTAATGAGGTCAGAAATTTCCTTGTTGAACCATTGTGGTTTTTTGTTTCTCTGGCGTTTGCTTACTGTTTTTAGATTAGGAGCCTCCATTCTCTCCCCTATTTGCAGAGCATCTTGGGATATTTGTCTGTGTCTGGACCCCGAGATGCCTGGAAGAGATCCTGAAATTTTTTTATTTATATTCCGCATACCACTATGTGGTTTACATATCACGTACATAAAATCTTATTTCCCTGCGATTTCCACATATACCATAGACATAACGAGACAACATCATTAATATCCTCCCAGTATAAAATGTCAATATACCAAATCAAATCAGATCAACAATTAAGGAAAGGGATTTGGGGGTACTGATTGACAGAACCCTAAAGCCTTCGGCTCAATGCGCAGCGGCGGCGAAGAAAGCAAACAGGATGTTAGGCATGATTAAGAAGGGGATCACGAGTAGATCGGGAGAGGTCATAATGCCACTTTACAGAGCAATGGTCAGACCGCACTTGGAATACTGTGTCCAACACTGGTCTCCATACCTTAAGAAGGATATAACTCTGCTGGAGAAAGTGCAGAGGCGAGCCACGAAACTTGTCAAAGGAATGGAGCATTTGAGCTACAAAGATCGACTCAGGAAACTGGGACTGTTTACCCTCGAGAAGAGAAGACTGAGAGGGGATTTGATAGAGACTTTTAAAATATTAAAAGGATTTGATAAAATAGACCAGGAAGCAGCATTACTAACGTTTTCGGATGTGAAACGGACAAGAGGTCATAGCCTGAAACTGAGTGGCAGCAGGTTCAGGACAAATGTCGGGAAGTTCTGCTTCGCACAGCGAGTGGTGGGCGCTTGGAATGCTCTTCCGGAGGAGGTTGTGACGGAGACTTCTGTTCTGGGTTCCAAGCGCAAGTTGGATGCACACCTTCTTGCATATCATATTGAGGGATACGGGAAATTCGGGTCTCCAAAAAGGAGTACCTAAATGGGCCACCGCGTGTGCGGATCACCGGACTGGATGGACCTCTGTCTGATCCGGTGAAGGCGTTTCTTATGTTCTTATTAGATCAAACAACCCATTCCAAGGTAGATCCACATATACAGGCAAAACAAGCCAAATTCCAACAATTCAGGAATGCCAAAACAAACATTACTGTCAGCGCATTCTGAAGATGATATTGCAGCTTTGTAAAAAGGAGCCCAAAGTGGAACACAATCTGGACAACGAGTCAATTTATTTTTAAAAAAAAAAAAAAGTCCAGGTAGATCTGCTCAAAGTCCAAAACATATATGGAATGAAAATCCATAGGAAACAATGATCAGCAGGGAATGCCTTTGTCAGGGGTCCTTTGAAAGCAAATACCTAGAAAATTTGTAAATATATATATATATATATATAAATGAATAAAACCAACTAAAAAGTCAATTTGTGCTTAAAAAGCAAATCAAGTGACCAAAAAAATGAAATGTTAGCCTAGCATCTAGTGAATTATAAATTTAATATAAAGACAGCATTCCTTAGGTACATTTCTATGACAACTTTCCATGTTTCACTTTATAAGAACATAATAGCCTTACTGGGTCAAAGCAATGGTCCATCAAGTCCAGTAGCCCGTTCTCACGGTGGCCAATCCAGGTCCCTAGTACCTGGCCAAAACCCAAAGTGTAGCAACATTCCGGAATCCCAAAAAACAACAGGATTCTGGAATCCCAAAGAGTAGCAACATTTCATGCTACCCATCCAGGGCAAGCAGACTATGGACTTTTCCTCCAGGAATTTGTCCAAACCTTTCTTAAAACCAGCTACTCTATCCGCTTTTACCACAACCTCTGGCAACGCTTTCCAGAGCTTAACTATTCATTTTATTTGGTTTTTACGGCTACACACATCACTTACTGAGGCAGCGGTTGCAACCAATAGTCTTGGACTTTCATATTTGAGCTGTTCTACGTTTTTGGCTGTTTTTAAATACATTGACTCATCATCCAGATTGTGTTCCACTTTTGTTTTGCTTCACTGTTTTGTTGTGGAACGTATCGGTCTCTCTTTTGGTTTTACAGCATTAAAATGAGTCACGGGCTGCCCAGCTTAGAGCATTTCAAAGGACTTCTTCCCACACCCAAGTGGGAGAAAACCGGGCTTCTCAAAATGTAGTTAGAAATCTGAGGTTTGCAGTAGTGATTATGGCTAGGACACCATTACAAAATTTTAGCTACATCAGTATTTGGGGCGAGTGTTAAAAACCTGGGGCTGATGAAAAGCTATCTATTCCACTAGAGACCCAAGCGTGTTCAAATTACCCACTCAATTAGTTATACAGACGTAGTTATTTTAAAAGGTAATTGGTTCCTGAGATTCTACCAGTTAGCCAGCTATATTCAGCTCAAGCTACCTAAAAACAGAGTCCTACTGCCACACACAAAAATAGGAAAAAGACCTCATTTGAGCTACATTGGTTTAAACTCCACTCCTTACTGAAAATCAGGTTGGATTGACCAATGTTGGGAACAGGATACTAGTCTAGATAGACCGTTTTGTCTGGCCCAATATGGCTATTCTTATGAAAGTCCCAGAAAACAGCTGTGGCCAGACCATCATTTTTCTCAATGGAGGAGTAAACAGTGGAGTGCCACAGGGATCTGTACTAGGACCAGTGCTATTTAACTTATTGAAACGACGAGTGAGGTGATTAAATTTGCAGATGACACTAAACTGTTCAAATCTGTTAAAACGCATGCAGATGGTGAAAAATTGCAGGCAGACCTTAGGAAATTGGAAGACTGGGCGTCCAAGTGGCAGATGAAATTTAATGTGGACAAATGCAAAGTGATGCGCATTGGGAAGAATAACCCGAATCACAGTTATCGGATGCTAGAGTCCACCTTGGGGATTAGCACCCAAGAAAAGGATCTGGCTGTCATCATAGACAATACGATGAAACCTTCTGCCCAATGTGTGGCAGCAGCCAAATAAGCAAACAAGATGCTAGGAATTATTAAAAAAGGGATGGTTAACAAGACTAAGAATGTTATGTCTCTATCACTCCATGGTGCGACCTCATCTGAAGTATTGCGTTCAATTCTGGTCTCCTTATCTCAAGAAAGATATAGTGGCACCAGAAAAGGTTTAAAGAAGAGCGACCAAGATGGTAAAGGGGATGGAACTCCTCTCGTATGGTTAGGGCTCTTCAGCTTGGAAAAGAGGCGGCTGAGGGGAGGTATGATTGAAGTCTACAAAATCCCGAGTGGAGTAGTGGGTATAAGTGGATCGATTTTTCACTAGGGGACACTCAATGAAGTTACAGGGAAACACTTTTAAAACCAATAGGAAGAAATATTTTTTCACTCAGAGAATAGTTAAGCTCTAGAACGCATTGCCAGAGGTTGTAGTAAGAGCGGATAGCATAGCTGGTTTTTAGAAAGGTTTAGACAAGTTCCTGGAGGAAAAGTCCATAGTCTGTTATTGAGAAAGACATGGGAGAAGCCACTGCTTGCCCTAGATCAGCAGCATAGAATATTGCTACTCCTTGGGTTTTGGCCAGGTACTAGTGACCTGGATTGGCCACCATGAGAATGGGCTACTGGGCTTGATGGACCATTGGTCTGTCCCAGTAAGGCTGTTCTTATGTTCTCCCACTCTCTACTGTAGGGTCATTGATACCCAGGTTAGCAGAACAATCTCATCTAGCTTAGTTTTAACCCAAGAAAAAAAAAACATCTGAATTATAAACTAAGTGAGGCAAAACCCAAGACTGGGTTGAGGTGACCACCCTGTTCCAGCACAAGGGTAAGAGCTAAAGCCAGGAGGGGGACCTTCCTCCTGCTAGTATATTAGCACTGGGTATTTTCCTGTGGTGATACGGGCACCAGTGCATGGAATGGGGGGGGGGGGTGTTTTGCTTTATTATTAAAATCTGTGGTTGGTGTAGTAACATTATTTGCAATGCAAAGCTTTAAGCGTGCAACTCTTCCCAAGAGAGGCCATGCAACTTTATATACAGAGAGCTGTCATGTATGTTCAGAAGTAGTTTATGAATCAGTGATATTGAACTGCTATCAGACCTTGTCCAACGGTACAGGGAGACTCCAAGCTACAGCATAGAGTTTAATGCTCCCCATCCAGTGAGACCAGTTTAAATCCAGTAAAAATGAGCCACATTGTACGAGTACTGTAAGGATTCATAGCCTTTTCTCTGCGTGTAGGCAAACAGCTTGACAAAGCAGGCCCTTCTGTCAGAGGCCATGAGGGCTGGGAATAAATAAATTGGAACCTGGGAGAGAATGATTTTATTTTTAAAATTTTTACTACTTTAGGGTTGCAAATATTTTCTTAGCCCAATGAACTCTTGGTGGCCCCAAGTCCGCTATGTAAACACCAGGAGTCTGCTTCTGCAGCTCCAGCGAGTTCAACGCCCCACCTGCTGCACTTGCAGGGGTCCCGTTACAGCACAGCCCCAGCCCCTGAGAAACTTCATCCCACACAAGTGGTCTCCAGAATAGCTGCATACTTTTCCTCCCAAACCCTCTGAAGTGATGCCCACAGCCGTCCCCTGGGGCAGGATGGTTTTCAGTCCTCCAGACCTTCGGGTCAGGCAGTTCTGTGGGATGTGTGTACAGTTGGATGGGTCTCAAGGGGGGTTTCATAATTATTTACACGGAGCTGACTTAGATGAGAAATTAGCCTTTGATATGCTAAGTGCGGCTCTCTGATCGTGAGTCATGGCCAAAGCAAGCAAGCCAGGGCTTCTGGTGTAATTTAAAGATTTGTGAGACCCTGTTAAAGAAAATGGAGGGATTCAAGCTTTAAGAAAATAAAATGAAGGTAGATAAAGACCATATGGCCTATCCATTTGCTCCTCCTCTCCTTCAGAGATCCAACATACTTATCCAGATCCGCTTGAGACAAGTGTCAGGCCATTCCAAGCATTCCCTACCCTTTCCGTGAAAAAGTGTTTTCTGGGGTTACTTCTGAATCTGAATCTTACTTCTTAAGGGTTACTTTACAGTGTTTTGCCTAGTGTCTTGTCTTTCAAACAAATATAGTTGTGACCAACGGTTGTTAGCAGTAGGGTTACCATTTGGCTCCAGAAAAAGAAGAAGGACGGATTGAGATATGCAGGATTTGCTTCCATTTTCTGGAGCCATATGGTAACCCTAGCTAGAAAGATACAGATATTTGAGTAAGATTTTTGCTGGACTGTTTACCAGGACTCCCGGTACAGGTGATCCAGGCAAACAGTGTGCAAGAATTTAAGAGCAAATGGGATGCCCATGTGGGATCCCTTAGAGGGTTAAGCCAAGGGAACCTGTCACCAGGAGTGGGATCCCTAGGATAGTAGACTTGGGGGTGGGTCAGTAGAGTGGGCAGACCTGATGGGCTATGGCCCTTATCTGCCGTCATCTTCTATGACTCCCAGTAAGAGAGTAACAGAATAAGAAGGGTAGCTGTCCCCTGGCCTCCTTTTACACCTATCCTAAGAGGCAGAAACAGCTCCCAGTGGCTGTTTCTGCCTCTTAGGATAGGTGTAAAATGGTGCAATGCCGCGTTAGTCCACTTTTTATGATAGTAGATAGGAATAAAGATAGTACTCTTTCGACTATGGCGGTATAGAAAAATAAAGTTATTATTATTATTTTTTTTTCATAGGACCAACTTAGTGCACCCTTTTTCAGATCAAACAATGCACTAACCCCTCCCCCCTCCTTTACGAAGCCGCGTTAGGCTTTTTTTTTTTTTTTTATTGCCAGCCACAGCAGTATGAGCTCCGACGTTCATAGAATTCCTATGAGTGGCAGAGCTAAAACCGCCGCGGCCAGCGATAGTCTAATACAACTTTGAAAAAATAAAAAGGGGGGGGGGGTAAATTAGTCCAATTAAAAAAAAAAAAAGATATTACCTTTATTCTTTTGTTTGGTTTTGTTTCTATATATATATATTATGTTACAAAAAGCCCATTGGTTGCCTGTTATACATAGGATAACATTTATGCTCTTCTGACTTTTAAAACTATACAAACTAACGCCCCAGCATTCATAGACAGACTCTTGATTCCGTATGACCCCCCCCGAGAGCCCTCAGATCAACTTCACAGCACACCCTTAATGCTCCTTCTTTGAAAATAAATTGGTACTCGTCGTACTTTTATCTTTTCAGTAACCGCCCCAATGACCTGGAACTCTCTTCCTCTATATTTAAGAACTGAACAAAACCTGCAAAAGTTCAAAAGCAGTCTAAAGCAGGAATCTCAAAGTCCCTCCTTGAGGGCCGCAATCCAGTCGGGTTTTCAGGATTTCCCCAATGAATATGCATTGAAAGCAGTGCATGCACATAGATCTCAGGCATATTCATTGGTGAAATCCTGAAAACCCGACTGGATTGCTGCCCTCAAGGAGGGACTTTGAGACCCCTAGATTAGAGTGTCTATGTCAGGGATGGGCAACTCTGGTCCTCGAGGGCCGGAATCCAGTTGGGTTTTCAGGATTTCCCCAATGAATGTGCATGAGATCTATGTGCATGCACTGCTTTCAATGCATAGTCATTGGGGAAATCCTGAAAACCCGACTGGATTCCGGCCCTTAAGGAGGGACTTTGAGACCCCTGGTCTAAAGTGTTTTCTTTTTAAAGATGCCTTTAACTGACAATTTGATACATATTTACTTTAACAGTGTCCAAAATTTCTCTCTTTTTCAGTTTTCCAGCAATTCTTTACCTTTCCTACTCCCTTTTGTATTTCCCTTCTGTTTATCTTTTCTTTAAATATTGTAGTTCTCCCCTCATTCCCATTGTTTTCTGAGGCTTAAGTATGTCAGTCAGCCCAAGAATGTCCTATTATCAGTCATGTACATCTAATTGGTCTAAAGCAGTGGTCTCCAACTCCAACCCTTTGCAGGGCCACATTTTGGATTTGTAAGTACTTGGAGGACCTCAGAAAAAATAGTTAATGTCTTATTAAACAAATAACAATTTTGCATGAGGTAAAACTCTTTATAGTTTATAAATCTTTCCTTTTGGCTAAGTCTTAATAATAATATTGTCATTTATGGTTAAAAAGACATATGATTAAGAAACTGTTTTATTTTACTTTTGTGATTATGATAAACAGACCGAGGGCCTCAAAATAGTACCTGGTGGGCCGCATGTGGCCCCCGGGCCGCATGTTTGAGACCACTGGTCTAAAGGTTTGTCTCCTTGTTATTTTTAAATTTTTTCTGTACGACGCTTTGTACCTTTGGATAAGCGTTTCATCAAAAACTTGAATAAACTTAAACCTAAAACTTAAACTTATCTACTCCTACTCCTATTTAGTGCTGAAAGGCGTATGCAGCGCTGCGCATTTTAACATACAATAAACAGTCCCTGCTGGAAGAGCTTACAATCTAATTTAAGACAGGACATTTCAGGGTTGAGGAGGTTATAGTGGGTCTAGGTATCTGGAAGTTAAGAGATGAAACAGATTCAAAAAAGAATTTTAGCTGCAAAGTTAACGTCTGCATTAGAGATAAAAACAAAGTCAAGCCACGTAAGGTCCATGAAATTGTCCTGGGTGGGACAAACAGCAGCCAAGCAATAGGTATTTGACCGATTCCACTCTTTTCAAGGGAGCCCAGGCTACCTCCGAGTGACTTTCACACGTGACCCCCACTTTTCAGCCCTTTTTGGCCTACGGGGGATAACTGAATCTCAAGCACCTCTGGACCGTTTTGGCCGTAATGTGGACTCTAACCTTAATTATCACTGGGGATGTGTACTTAATAGGTTTTTGCACCTAGTCAAACAGATTGGGAAGTTTTAACATACGTGTGAAGTGATATGTGTTCTATTATGTTAATACTCCAGTCAAGGATGAAGTGGACACGACTGTCCCCCTCCTAGAAAAATAGGGAAATGAAGGCAGATAAAGACCATGTGGCCTATCTAGTCTGCCTGTCCAGGTTCATAGACAACCCCGCGAAAGACAAAGGCGCGCGCCGACAACTGAGTGCAAGACGGAGGTGCGCGCCAAAGAAAATTACAGTTTTTAGGGGCTCCGACGGGGGGTTTTGTTGGGGAGCCCCCCCAGTTTACTTAATAGAGATCGCGCCGGCGTTGTGGGGGGTTTGGGGGGTTGTAACCCTCCACATTTTACTGTAAACTTAACTTTTTCCCTAAAAACAGGGAAAAAGTGAAGTTTTCAGTAAAATGTGGGGGGTTACAACCCCCCACACATCCCACAACGCCCCCACAACGCGGCGCGATCTCTACTAAGTAAAGTAGTGGGGGGGGGGGTTTCCCCCCCCACACCCCCCCCCCGTCGGAGCCGTAAAAACTGTAATTTTCTGCGGCACGCGCCTCCGCGCTGCGCTCAATTGTCTGCGCGCGCCTTTGTCCCGGGGTGCTTTTGGCCTGACACCGCCTGTCCATGCTATCAACTATCCCCTCCTACAGCCTCAGCATCCTGGGGTTATGGGTTCAAACCCACCTGCTCCCTGTGACCTTGGGCAAGTCACTTAATCCCCCCTTTGCCCCAGGTACATTAGCTAGATTTTGAGCCCAACAGGATAGACAGGGAGAAATGCTTGAATACCTGAATAAATTCATGTAAACCGTTCTGAGGTCCCCTGGGAGAACGGTAAAGAAACTGGAAGAAATAAATCCATACTACCTGTCCCAAGCTTTTTTTTTTTTTTTTATTCAACTGCAAAGAAGCATTTGGAAACAAAAGAATCCAATCCATGGATCCTTCCCTGCAGCCTAAACAGAGGCATCGCATGTGCTCCTGAACTTCTGTGGCTCAATATACCACCACTTCCACACACACACACACCCTCCCCACTGCTGCTTAGACAAATGCCTAATTTCCTTCACTGAAATCCATTTTTTTTTTTTTTTTTTTTTTAAATTAGGATTTTTTTTATATACCGCCTATCAAGGTTATCTAAGCGGTTTTTACAATCAGGTACTCAAGCATTTTCCCTCTCTGTCCCGGTGGGCTCACAATCTATCTAACATACCTGGGGCTATGTAGGATTAAGTGACTTGCCCAGGATCACAAGGAACAGCGCGGGGTTTGAACCCACAACCCCAGGGTGCTGAGGTTGTAGCTTCAACCACTGCGCCACACGCTCCTCCTGCGCCACACACTCCTCCTGCGCTTGGCCTCAAAATCCTGTTGAGCAAAACTGCATCCCAAGACAGCAAGTAGAGTAGTCGAGTGGTATAAAACCATAAAATCCCACTATGTAACTTTAAATTAAAACATTCTTCTGATATTATCCCGAAGGAAGGAAAGTGTTTGCACACATAATACACTAGTCTTGTGGGCAGAGAATTCCTGAAAGGCTCCGGGGAATTTTCTTTGCAGAAACCATGGGCATCTCTAGTTTCAATGCCACTCCTAGAGCCCCGAGGTTGGAGGTTCACCAACTTTCCAATTTCCCGCAAATATTCCGGGGTCTTAATTCCTGCTATTGCTTTTTCGCTGTGGAAAAACACTGCTACAGTCCAGAAGTTACAATGGTCTGGCAAAGTCAGACACAAGCGGGAACTACATGCACAAAATATTTCTCAAGTTCCCCACACAAAAACAATTATGCGTTAATGTTTAGAAAACAGGACCCTTGGGGGTCTGCTCATTTTACTTTGAAATGCATCTCTACACCGGTCTGGCATTCTCTGGGTTTTATGGCTCATTTTTATCTAATCCCGATTACATCACCTGCTGGTCAGGTTTTCTGCTTATCCACAATGAATATGCATGAGCTATTTGCATTTATACGAGATGCAGTGTAATTGAAACCCGTTCCAGAAGTGCCACCAAGGTTCTTCCTGGGATACTGGTACTTGGTAGTCAGTTCACTTTAAGAGTTGAAGATGCATTAAATTCAAGAAATCCCAGTCCCTCAGCTGTGTTTGGGCAGCGACCCCAGACATCCTAAACTGGATTACTCTGGACTATCCCAATCCTAGGAGAGCCATCTTTGCAAAACCTCCCTGTATTGCCACTTCCCTTTGATGTCACTTTGGCTTCCTGTTCAATATATTGTAACTGCTTCCCCTCTCGCAACAATGTAACCCTCCTCCACAATGGGGATTTTTAGTAATGGGGGAGGGGCCGCAGATCGCCCCAGGCGCCATCTTGGTGGGTGCGCCAGCACCTCTCTGCCTTCCCCCATGCCATGCTAGCGCTCTTCCATCCCCACCCCCCATACTTCGTTAAAATCTTTGCCAACCGGCCTAGCTCCCCCTGAAATCACTTCCGGGTCACAGGGCCAGGAAGTGATGTCAGAGGGAAAGCCAGCAGGCCAGAGAAGCTGCTCGCTCTAGCGAAGATTGAAAGAGGTTGGGGTGGGCAGGGAGGGTGCGAGTGTGGCTCCTCTTACCCTCACATCTTGTAAATCACTTTGAACCTATTCTGGAGAAGTACGATTAAGAAATCCTGAATCGATTCGATTAAGCACCCACTGAGCTGGCTCCTGTGATCCCAGTCCTGTCTTGGGTGTTTAGGATAGTTGCAATGAGTGGGCACAGCTGCCAAGGGGGCCTGATTTTTGAGGGGGGAGGAGATTTTAGGACATGCCCCTGGCCTCACCCACTAAACCGAGCACACCTCAGCGATGGGGAACGTGGTACCACCAAGCCACCTCCCCTCCAGCGGCAGCAGATGCTTTAAATGGTGCAGTTCTTAACATGCGGCTGGTCCTGTGAGAGCCTGAGACGATGTCTTATTAGTGCATCTCCTGCTGCCGAAGGAGGGGGCGGCAGCTGAGCAGGATTTTTTTGGTTTCCCCAGCCAGAGACGACATCTCAGCAGGAGACTTGCAGTTCTGACCGAGTGTGCACAAGGTCTGACACTGTTCACAATAAACCAGCCCCTTCTTTCTAAGTTCCCCCCCCCCCCGGACCATGCCTCCAGTATCAGGCCAGAAAGAATTCAAAACGTTCCCCTTCTCTGTCAGCTGCAAGTTCCGTCCTGTGCACATTCACGAGGTCTGCACAAAGTCTGGCAGGAGCACGTAAAAACCAAATGGCAGAGGCTCTCTACATGGGCGGCCACCTTCTGCCAAGCTGCAGGTATCTCTGGCATCTCTCTCTCATGCCCTCTGCCCAAGCGCCAGCTGTTCAAACATTATTTTTACAAAACAAAGCCGTGCATCCAAATTATCTGCAGACTTCCTGCGAGATTCTCTAGTATGCAGTCTCTGTGAAAAGCGTAACAGCGAGAACGTGGCCCAGCAGCCCAGCTAAGACTCTTGTTGTCGGGGCTCAATCTCCCTTCGAGTTGCTGTTTCAGTGCATGCTTCCAGAGCAGGACTAAATCTCTCCAAGCGTTCAGCCAAACCAAGACAGATTGCTGGCCAGGTAGAGGCAGGAGTGAGCTGTGCCTGTCATGGTTAACATGTCCCTCACGTACAGACTCTTTGTAGGTCAGTGCCCTGGAAATTATGAAGCATTACAAAATTGTATCAATGCACTGAAGTAATTGCAAGCATGTGCTCGAGGGAGAGGAAAAGAAAAAGCAAATACGAGCCTAAATGAAGCGGGGGAAAAACCTTAACTCATGCATGCTCCGCTCCTGTCCCTCAATCCCCTTGAATTCGAGAACCTCCAAGCCTCTCGCAGCTCTGCATTCCAGAACCCGCGGCTTCCACAGTCTTGTAAACATTGTTCTGAAAAGTGCTAGAGAGGAACTTTCAGCTCAGAGGCTGATGCAGAAAGAAACTGTAGGTTTGCACGACTTTTGGCTTTCTGGGCACACAATGTAAAAATATGAGTATTGTTTACAAGCTTTAGATACATATGAGAAAGGGATTGGGACTCGGATACCACCTTTTTGCAGTTATACAACCATACTCGGGAGGTTTTAACATACAGGTACTTCAAGCATTTGCCCTATCCGTACCGCTGGGTTCACAATCTATCTGATGATGATGATAATAATAATAATAATAACAGTTGTACTTAGGGCAATAGAGGATTAAGTGACTTGCCCAGGGATTTGAACCCACAACCTCAGGGTGCTGAGGCTGTAGCTCTAACCTCTACGCCACATATCAGCTCATATTAATCCTGTTGCAATGGAGAAATCAGGTATTAAGACGACCTGAATCCTGAGTGCATGGTTATCACACAAGGTCCATGAAGGGATAACGGATTAACTTGTTCTGCTGTCAGCACTAGGAACAGTCATTTGGCATTTAAAGGCCAGCGAAGCCCAGACAGTCTGCCCAGGAAGGCGACTAGGGCTGCACCTACCACTCCCTCCCCCAAGTCTTTTTGGGTTGCAAGCATTGCTTTTAGTGGCATGCTATGTTACTTTGATAAATGTCTTCTCAGCAGTAAGTACAGACTGGCATGCCATCACCTGTGCAGATGTACACACTGGCACTTCTGTTGCCAGTACAATTTTCTTGTGTGCCAAAATTAGCCTTCGCTAGTGAAAATCCATATGAACGAGTTCTTTTAACATTTTTATAAGTGATATTGCTGAAGAGCCGTCAGGTAAGATTTGACTCTTCGGATGATACCAAAATCTGCAAGAGTAGACACCCCGGATGGTGTGAATAAGATGAAGAAAGACCTGACAAAGCTTGAAGAATGTGGCAGCTAAAAGAAATGCAAAGTCATGCATTTGGGCTGCAAAAACCCGAGGAAACGGTACATGGAATGTTGCTACACTTTGGGTTTTGGCCAGGTACTAGAGACCTGGATTGGCCACCATGAGAACGGGCTACTGGGCTTGATGGACCTTTGGTCTGACCCAGTAAGGCTATTCTTATGTGCATGGCAGAAGAGCAGGACTTGTGTGATTGTATGTAATGATCTTAAGGTGGCCAAACAGGTTGACAAGGTGACAGCGAAAGCTAGAAGGATGCTAGGTAAAGGTATGGCCAGTAGGAAAAAGGAGGTATTGATGCCCCTGCAAAAGACTAACAGTGCCAAGATATGCTCTTTGCCAAGTCCCTGCTGGCGCTCTCTCATAAGCCATGTCTCTACATACCCTGTAATTCTGTTTTTAAGAGCTTGTTCAGCTTATCCTGGAGGTTCTTGTACATGGAATGCTCTAGAAAAGGGTAGGCAATTCCGGTCCTCGAGAGCCACAAGCAGATCAAGTTTTCAGGATATCCACAATATATATATATATATATATATATATATATATATATATATATATATATATATATACACACACACGAGATGGATTTGTATGCACTGCCTCCTTGAGATGCAAATCTCTCATGCATATTTATTGTGAAAATCCTGAAAACTTGACTGCCTCTCAAGAACCGGAATTGCCTACCCCTGCTCTAGAACAATCTTAGCTCTAAACTCCAACATTGCTTCCCAAACCTGTCCTGGGGACCCCACAGACAAGTAAGGTTTTCAGCAGATCTACACAGAATATGCATAGCAGAAAAATTTGCATGTTGAATGTCTAACACATGCAGATGAGTATGGTAGAATATCAAATATCACCAAAACAAAGTGATAAAGGGGAAAGGCTAAATCAGCTTGGACAAGAGGCATCTCAGGGGAGATATTCTAGAGGTCTATCAAATACTGAGAGGTGTGGACCAGCTTGTTTACTCTTTCCAAGAATAGAACGATTAGGAAGTACTCAATGAAGCTACTAATTAGTACATTTAAAACAGAATTTGTGGATCAGCGTAATAAATGTCAGCAGATAAAGACCTGAACCGTTCATCCAGTCTACCCTGTAATCACATGCATTACAATTTCGTGATTAAGTTAAAATATGTCTTTTTTTTTTTTCTTTTGTTATTTTTGGGCCATAGACCTTAGAAGTCCACCCGGTACTGTCCTGAGGTTCCAACTACAGGAGTTGCCATTGAAGCTTACTCCTGCCTATCCAAACCATCTCCTTGGCGGGATTCAGACCCTAAAAGTTTGCCCATTCAGATTCTAATTAGAAATCATCCGTCACTGTTTTCCTCTCCACCACCTCCCTCGGGAGGACATTCCAGGCATCCACCACCCTCTCCATGAAAAAGAATTTCCTAACATTACTCTTAAGTCTACCACCCCACCACCTCAATTTATGTCCTCTAGTTTTATCAGTTTCTCTTCTCTGGTCCTGTATGAATACGTTTCAAATACTTAAATGTCTGTACCATATCACAGCCCTGTCCCTTCTCTCCTCCAGATTATACATGTTGAGGTCTTCTAGTCTTTTCTCGTACTTCTTTTAGCGGCAAACCCCCTAACATTTTCATTGGCTTTCCTCTGGACCAGTTCAAGTCTTCTTAAATCCTTGGCCAGATATGGCCTCCAAAATTGAATACAGTACTCCAAGTAGGGCCTCACCAACGACCTGTACAGGGTCATCGATTCAACACCTCCTTTCTTCTGCTGGTTATGCCTCTCTCTATATATGGCCTAGCATCCATCTGACTACAGTCACTGACTTATAAGAGCATAAGAATTGCTGCTGCCAGGTCAGACCAGTGGTCCATCGTGCCCAGCAGTCCACTCACGCGGCGGCCCTCTGATCAAAGATCAGTGCCCTGAGACTAGCCCTAAATGAGCACGTTCCGGTTCAGCAGGAACTTGTCTAACTTTGTTTTGAATCCCTGGAGGGTGTTTTCCCCTATGGCAGACTCTGGAAGTGTTCGTTTTCTACCACTCTCTGGGCGAAGAAGAACTTCCTTACGCTCGTACGGAATCTATCCCCTTTAAATCACACTGCTTCATTGCCTTCAGATCCTCAGACACTATAACCCCAAGGTCACTCTCTCCGTCCATGCTTATCAGCCTCTCGCCTCCAAGCACACCTCTGTGGGGGGATAACAGTACCTCTATACACAAACCTTACTGCTGATGGAGCCACATACTGACATGGTGACTTCTTACACATTCTCCGCTTCATAAAGCTGTCTATAAGTTAGTTTCTTTTTAGATTTTTGGTGGAAGCTGAGGAGGGCCACAAAACCAGCCTAAGGGACAGATCATATGCATCCGGTTCTCTCTCAGAGAAGACAGCCATGGATTGATCGAAGGTACAAGCAACAGTAGATGACATGCCTAGGCCTTGCGTGTCTCACACTGAGAAACCAACTACTAGAAGATATAAAATAATTCAAATGTCGTCCTCAATGCCAGGCAATCTGCCTCCACCTAAGAGTTGTGCCAAGGACATGCCATGAATTGCAACTGCTTCAGAAGTGGTACATCCTAGCACAGGGAGGTGTAGTTTAGGCCAAAATTAAAAGCAATCGCATATCAAGGTATTTTGGAGGGCTGGAGATAAGAACTAGGAACCTGTTTGCTTTTAGCTCTCTAAACAGTGTGTAGTAGCATTCATTGGCATGAACCTAGAGCTGCTGTCAACTGTGGAATTTTGTTGGCTCCACAAGGTCTTAAAGCTTATGTACAACTAAATTGCTGGATTTTTAGTTATCACAAGCCAAAGTCCAGTTACCTCAAGGAGAAAGAGGGGGCGACGGCTGCTTTTGGTACACGGCCATCCTGCTTTCTCCAAACTGAGAGAACACGGATTGAAAGTCGGGAGGGCTGCCCAAGACAGAGGACTAGATGGCTGTTTACAAGTGGAAAATTTTCTCTCATCACCTAATACTTTTGAGAACATCATGTGATTTTTACTCTTTCCACAGGGATGCACGTGATTTAACAAGCTGCAGTCATGACAGGCAGGAAGAAAATACGCCAGTCCTAGATTTTGCAAAAAAATAAGGAAAAATTAAATTTCATAAGCAAAAGGCTTTGCCCAATAGAAAAAGAGTCATGTTGGTGGAGAGGGTGCCTGGGTGAGCTCCACTTGTGACCTCCAAAAGCCGTGCCCATTCTCTATGGAGATTCACAGGGCACAAACCTTTCCAGCTGTGCTTAACTGCAGCCATAAATATAGACTTCCACATCTGGAATTAATGAAGAGGAAAAGGCTGAATGGATAACAGAAGCATGTGCACAAAGACATCTGAATGCCTATCATATCCTGTGTGTGTGTGTATGTGGGGGGGGGGGTTGTCCCTTCTACCTAAGGGATCTTTAAACTCATTTTCAAAGAACTGCACCCCAAGTTTCCTTCTATAGATTTATGGTCAGCAAGGCCTATGAACATTTTCCTGTTACGTAGCAGGTGCAAAATACATAATCCAGTACATTCCCTAATTCTTCCCCCCACACCATAACAAATATATGTGCGAAGCAGGCAAGGATGATCAGCCTAGGGACTTCTCAGTAACCAAAGCAAGTTCCTTTGAAACCTGGCACAAATCTTAAACAGGCCCCCACACATCTGTGTACTTCCACACATATATATGTTGTATGTATTCAGATAATCCTCATATTATACACACACACAGTGGCGTAGCAAGGGTGAGGTGCCTGGGGCGTCCCTTTCCCACACCTATCCGTTCTTTAACATAGAAACATTATGACAGATAAAGGCCAAATGGCCCATCCAGTCTGCCCATCCACAGTAATCATTCTCTCTTTCTCTCTAATTGAGCCCATGTGCCTAACCCAGGCTTTCTTGAAATCAGACACAGTCTGTCTCCACCACCTCTAACGAGAGACTGTTCCACGCATTTACCACCCTTTCTGTAAAAAAATATTTCTTCAGAATACTCCGGAGCCTATGATCTTTTAACTTCATCCTATGCCCTCTCATTGCAGAGTTTCCTTTCAAATTAAAGAAACTCGACTCGTGCACATTTATATTACGTAGGTATTTAAACATCTCTATCATATCTCCCCTCTCCCGCCTTTCCTCCAAAGTATACAGATTGAGAACTTTAAGTATGTGTTCCCATATGCCTTATGACGAAGACCACACACCATTTCAGTAGCCCTCCTCTGGACCGACTCCATCCTTTTTATATCTTTTTGAAGGGGTGGCCTCCAGAATTGTACACAATATTCTAAATGAGGTCTCACCAGAGTCTTATACAGGGGCATCGATACCTCCTTTTTCCTACTGGCCATACCTCTCCCTATGCACCCTAGCATCCTTCTAGCTTTCA
This sequence comes from Geotrypetes seraphini, assembly GCF_902459505.1. Taxonomy (NCBI): domain Eukaryota; kingdom Metazoa; phylum Chordata; class Amphibia; order Gymnophiona; family Dermophiidae; genus Geotrypetes; species Geotrypetes seraphini. Next base: position 8,986,303 of record NC_047090.1, on the reverse strand, counting down.
CCGTCACCTTTTCAACCCGTTTGGCCACCTTAAGATCACCACATTCAATCACACCCAAGTCCCACTCTTCTGTCGTGCACATAAGTACTCCACCCCCTAAACTGCATCGATTTGAATCCTAATATGGTTGTGCAGGCATTTAAAAAATAGGTCTTTTTCTTAGCCCTTCTGGTTTCATCCTGAAAATAAGCGGTTTTAAACGGAATATCATCTTCACAGTATATTAATATATTGCATGGTATCAAGCTATTATTTGTTAAGTGCATGGTAGCTTAAGAAAAAAAATGAATTTGGAGTTCTGACATTTTTAATTTTGGAGAGAGACCCACCCTGTATCTGATGCTGGTAGCCTAATAATCTATCACTAAAATCTGCTCCTCTAGCCAAGGACTCGCCAATGTAACACCAACGAATGTTTTGGGAAATTACAAACCAATGAGTTTATGTTGCGGCCGAATGAATGGTAAAAACTGTGAGCAAGAATAAGATTAGAAGGTATCTATATATAGACATAGCTTATGGGGAAAAGTGCCAGCAAGGATCTGGCAAGGGGCACAGCTTGGCACGCTCCTAGAATGCTTCGATAAGCTAGCTGACAGAGGATCCTGCATTTCCAGAAGGCGGCTGATAATGTCACTTCTGAGAGACTTCTCAGAGAGTTAAGGTCATGGGATGGGAGACACTGTCCTACTGGAGATAAACAGTATGAAGGAGGGGTCAGCTTTCCCAATGAGGAAGGCAAGTCAGGCTCTTTAGAAATGATCTGGAGAGGATGGTAAAGAAATTGAACAGACGACACTATTCAAAACAGTTAAATCGTGAATAGAGAATGACACGGGAACAAATTTGTCTCCACGAGTTTTGCTGCTGTCCCATTCCCGTAAGCTCTGCCTTCACCGCACAAGCCTTGAACACTTAGGATTTTAAAGTGTTCGAGGTTTGTGCAGATGAGGATGGAGCTTGCAGGAATGGGGCACAACTCGCCTGGACGGGACAGGAAAATGAGTTCCCCTGGGAACAGGGAAAAAAATTGTTCTTGTGCATTCTCTGCTTGGGAGAACAGAATGGAAAATGGATTAAATAGTGCAAAAGGTTTCAGCCTTTGGTAACCAGAGCAGAGCTTGTGACGTCATAATGCCTCATTCCATCAATAAGAGCCAACTTCATCAGTGATGTCACTGTCCTATACTTGGCTCACTTTCGCTACATTATGATTTCTAGAGTGGTGCAGTGTAGAGAATGACACAGGCCGTCCCCGCAGGAACTCAATTTCCCTGTCCTCACGAGTTTTGTTGCTGTTCCTGCCCCATTCCTGTAAGCTCTGCCTTAAGGATGGGGAAAAATTTGTCCCCTTGTAATTCTCTAATCATGAGTGGACCATGCAAAGTTGCAGGGGGGCCATGCAAGACTGGCTATCTACAAGCAGATGACATTTAAGTGGAGAAAAGTGCAAAGTGATTCACATAGGGTTAATCCTCCCCTCCCCCACTATCATGGACTTTCCCCATTTTGCATTCATGGGTTTTATGTTAGAATTCAGCCCCCAAGAAAAGCCGTTATCTACATAATATTAGGAATTACTGTATTCAGAAAGGAATTTAAAATAATGCTTCTGTATCGATCCATGGTGTGACTGCAGATACGTATCACCCAGAAGAGACAACAAAAATAAGAGGACCCACAGCCTTTGCTGAATTTCTCCCCCCAAAGTAACCATAATAGCATCAGAATGGGGGGGGGGGGTTGCACTCCATAAAACCAATTTGTAGCACATTTAAAACAAATTCTAGAAATTGACTCATTCAATGCACAATTAAACTGTTGACAAATGATGTGATCGAGGCTGGTAAATGGTTAACAAAAAGTCTTGACGAGTTTCTGGAATTGTTCCATTAACACTCGGGAATCTGTAGGGATTGGCGCCTTTGCTTCTGCTGCTGAGGAATGCAGATTGGATTGTTCTGGAATTCTAGGCGACTTGGACCCACTACTGAGATATGGTGTAACCAGCATGGTGCTTTTTCTGTGGCATGAGGTACCCACTGATGTTTTTCCAAGATGGTTATGATCAACAAGATTTTTGCACACTGGCAACCTTTAGGTTTGGACAGTTTATAACAGAGGAGTTATTTATCAATCCAAGTACAATCAACAAGAAAAAGACATGAGGCAAGCCACTGCTTGCCCTGGATCGGTAGCATGGAATGTTGCTACTTTTGGGGGATTCCAGAATCTTGTTACTTCTTGGGACTCTGTATGGAATGTTGCTACTTTGGGGGGAATTCCGGAATCTTGTTATTCCTTGGGATTCTGTATGAATGTTGCTTCTTTAGGGGGGGTCCAGAATCTTGTTACTCTTTGGGATTCTGTATGGAATGTTGCTACTTTGGGGATTCCGGAATCTTGTTACTCCTTGGGATTCTGTATGGAATGTTGCTTCTTTTGGGGGATTCCGGAATCTTGCTATTCCTTGGGATTCTGTATGGGGGGATTCCGGAATCTTGTTACTTCTTGAGATTCTGTATGGAATGTTGCTACTTTGGGGGGATTCTGGAATCTTGTTTCTCCTTGGGATTCTATATGGAATGTTGCTACTTTGGGGGGATTCCGGAATCTTGTTACTCCTTGGGATTCTGTATGGGGGGATTCCGGAATCTTGTTACTTCTTGAGATTCTGTATGGAATGTTGCTACTTTGGGGGGATTCCGGAATCTTGTTACTCCTTGGGATTCTGTATGGAATGTTGCTACTTTGGGGGGATTCCGGAATCTTGTTACTCCTTGGGATTCTGTATGGGGGGATTCCAGAATCTTGTTACTCCTTGAGATTCTGTATGGAATGTTGCTACTTTTGGGGGATTCTGGAATCTTGCTATTCCTTGGGATTCTGTATGGAATGTTGCTGTTTGAGCAGGTTTCAAGGTTGGACTCTTGAGGCACAGCATATATGAGACCAGAGAATAGGCTAGGGTGACCCCTAGTGATGATACTGTATATGACATCAGGGTTTATGTATTATGAAATACTGTATATTAGAACCTTCCTCATAGCTGAGCTGCACCTGAAACTCTGGAAGTTTCCATGTGATTTTTTTGTAGACTATGGTAGACAGGGAGTTGTGTGCAAGACTATTTTCCCTATTATTGCAGAGAAAATAATGCCACAGTTTAACACTTATTTACAATCCTTACACTGGGGAGAAAATCCTTAAGTATGATAGCCGACCCTACTGACCTTCTCAGTAATTGCTGTGAAACTGGCCCATCTCACTTGCTGCTGGGTTTAGTAACACACACACACACTTTTACTCACTTTTCTTTTCATGTGATCACTCTGGAACATTAAAGTGGCCTTGTGGAGCCTGCAAACTACCCCCACTCTCCTATCTGGAAAAAGAAAGCTCACTGCATAGGTGCTGGGGTGGGTGCTTGAGCACCCCCAATATTGAACATACTCCTTGACTGTGTCAATTTCCATTGGGTTTAGCACCCCCAATAATTTTGAAAAGCTGGTTTTTATGTCTCACTGGAATTAAGTTCTGCAGACTCGGGACCCACAAAGTTTGCTTCTATTGGCGATTACGAGCTAGAAGAGACTCAGATGGTCTATTACCACCACTGCCAGCATTCTTGCATACTTTTTTAAAAGAAACATGCAGCTAGTTGGTAGAAAAGCCTTTGGATGATAAGAGGCACACACTCCCAACCCCGGTGAGCTGTAGATCTCCTAATTTTCAGTAGCGTCATTCTAAATAGTTTTAAGTGGGGTTTTTTTGTTTTTTTTTTATTTTATAGCCATTTTTCTGGCTCAACACCAGGCATGGAAAACTTAACCCTAATGGTCCCCATAGCATTGGAACACATTGCCAGAGGTTGTGGTAAGAGCAGATAGCGTAGCTGGTTTTAAGAAAGGTTTGGACAAGTTCTTGGAGGAAAAGTCCATAGTCTGTTACTGAGAAAGACATGGGGAAAAGCTCTGCTTGCCCTGGATAGGTAGCATGGAATGTGGCTACTCTTTGGGATTCCGGAATCTTGCTATCCCTTGGGATTCTGTATGGAATGTGGCTACTCTTTGGGATTCCGGAATCTTGCTATCCCTTGGGATTCTGTATGGAATGTGGCTACTCTTTAGGATTCCGGAATCTTGCTATCCCTTGGGATTCTGTATGGAATGTGGCTACTCTTTGGGATTCCGGAATCTTGCTATCCCTTGGGATTCTGTATGGAATGTGGCTACTCTTTGGGATTCCGGAATCTTGCTATCCCTTGGGATTCTGTATGGAATATGGCTACTCTTTGGGATTCCGGAATCTTGCTATCCCTTGGGATTCTGTATGGAATGTGGCTACTCTTTGGGTTTTTGCCAGGTACTAGAGAACGGGCTACTGAGCTTGATGGACCATTGGTCTGACCCAGTAAGGCTATTCTTATATTTTAGCAAAGCTAGGGTTTTCTTGTAAGGGGTAAGAGATTCAGGGATGTCTGAATGCCCCAGATGAGGATATACTGCAATTCACAGCAAGTAACAATACGGTTCATATACTTCCCCTTTTACAAAACAGATTTTAGCACCAGCCTCAGCGATAACAGCTCTGATGCTCATAGGAGATAGTAAACAAGATAAAAACACCATTATTTTAATAGGAAAGAGAAGATATATATAGATGGGATAAAAGAATTAAGAGTTCAGTCGGTTGAGGGATGAGGCAGCTTCTTAGTCCTGTAAATCTGGGAAGGGAAAAGGAAAACGGTACCAAGTCGGCTCAGTCCACATTTTTGCTGGAACAGATCAGGCCTTATAAGAGAAAGCATGCTCCGAAAATGCAGGAGTAAGGAAAAACACACACTGCCAGGTTTCATGGCTGTGCAAAGAAGGGGTTAACTACAAGTTCTCTAATCCCAAATCATGAGGGGTCCACTGAAGTAATGCCAGATGCTTAAATCCTGTGGTTAAACCCTCTGGAATCTGAAGTACCCTATTTTGCATTAACTGAAGTGATGCTACAAATTCCGGTGAGCAGGTGTGAATGAAAAACCCGGAGCGGCCTTAGAACATCCCTGGTGGACTGGAGGTAGTCATCGGCTCTGAAAACGGAGGGGGACTGAAGCCAAGTCCTTTCAAAAGCACAAGGAGTGGAGGAGCGTGTGGCGCAGTGGTTGGATCTACAGCCTCAGCACCCTGGGGTTGTGGGTTCAAACCCCGCACTGCTCCTTGTGACCCTGGGCAAGTCACTTAATCCTCCGTAGCCCCAGGTACGTTAGATAGATTGTCAGCCCACCGGGACAGAGAGGGAAAATGCTTGAGTACCTGATTGTAAAAACCGCTTCGATAACCTTGATAGGCGGTATATAAAATCCGAATAAAACTTGAAAACACAAGCCTCCATCGGCACGGAGTAGATGGTAGAGCTGATAATGGGTCACGGTCGGTGTCCACGACCCACAACAAAATGTATTTTTTTTATCACCGCAGTCACAGTCGCACGACTCGCACTGTGACCATTATAATTGCAATGCGCGTCTTTCTGCCGTTTATGAATGACTGGAAATCGCATTAAGCTTCAAAAGTTTGACCAAGCGGAAGCGCAGAGAGCAAACTAAATATTCAGTCGTATTTAGAGTAAAAAAAATTAAGGACTTGCGCTATAGCCGACGCAATTAGAACTAGTTTGGCAGCTAAAGCAGGGCCAATTAGCAAGAGGCCCATATTCATCAATCGAGCATGGGTCACACATCACAAAAGATGACCCACTGTCAGCTCGGGGGGGGGGGGGGGAGACGGGACTGTAGTGGCCTGAGCCCCAGCCTGGGTCTATCGTTCAGTAGCAAGCATAGAATCGTATTCCTGAGGGGCCGGGTGGCAGTAGCGGTCTGTATTAACTACCCCCCCCCCCAATTAATTGCCATGTAAGAGGCGGCTGCAGTTGCATGTTGAACCCATAGGATTGCCCTATGTAGTTGAAGACAGCAGTCAAAAGTGGCAAAGAAGAAAGTTTAATGTGCCCACGCTGGGGAGGGGGAGAACTGACGTGCCTGGAGTGCGAGTTCAAGCTTAATGAGGGGGTTCAACCTACCCAGGGGGCTATAAATACACCTACATGGAGCGTTTGACTATTTTGGCCCCCCCATCCCCCAAGCACTGGAGCACTTTCAAGCCCAAATTTGGAAGGACACAAGTAAAGCAAGTGTTGGCTCTGCATCCTTCCTGCCCTCCCCTCTTCTTCCTTGGGGCCCGAGGCTTTTCCTAGAACTTTCTGGAGGTCACACAGCTATAAGCTCATCCCACCAGGGTCCAAATTCCTTTCCTGTTTCCAAGCACAGGCGAGGAAGGCTGCAGAGTGCACAATGTCCCGAGCAGTTCGTGAAGGCTGGGACGATACCCTTAACTCGCCCGGGCTGGAGAACAGCAGATTCAAGAACGTAGGCATGCAGGAAGTTCGCATTTTCAAGCCCACTCCCGCCCTGGACTAACCCTCCGGCCACCTACCTATGTCCGAGTTGCAGAACGCCTCCTGGGGGTGGCTGGGCGAGCAGGTGCAGGCGTCCACCGGGCGCCCCCAGTGCGCGATGCCGAGCAGCAGAGCGACGCTGAGCCACAGAGCCATGCCGACGCCTAAGCCCGACTCTGCCGCTGCCGGCCCTCCCCAGCCTTTTACTAGCTCGCGCGGCCCACGTGCGCCCCCTGGGTGGCAGCGGCCCGGGCCCCGCCCCCGGCCCAGTGACCTCATCGGCCGGAGGGAAGAGCGAGCTGCAGTGACTTTGCTCAGCAAGAGGCACCTTCTCCCTTTTGTGACCGCAGGAGGGAGTTTGCACGCTGCAGCACAATGACATCATGCGCGTGACGTCACTGCAAGGCCATTTCTTTTCCAAACCTGGACAAAGTGCCGTGCAGACCCCTGGACATGTGGTAACCCTCAGTAGCATTGAGACATCTGGGTTTTGCTTCCATCGAAAGCCATGGCAATCAGTGGCATAGTCCACCCCGGGCGCCTCCCTCCACCCACAGCACCTGCACCTTCCCTTTTGCCCCAGGAACAGGACTGATAACAGATGTAGGGTGGAAGCTTTTGGTTCCGGTTGCTCTCGGTCTGCGCTTTGCTGCTTTATTGCCTCCCTCCCAGTACAGATTTAGTTGTACTAAGCCTAGCCCCCCTCCCCCTCCCCTTTCAGGGCTAGTAGCCAGTAGCAAACTGTGACATGCAAAACACATTTCAGGGTGGGAGAAGGTTGCTTATCTGCTGGAATTCATAAAGGATCAATTGTAAAGAGAGCCCCCCCCCCCCTTGGTAAGCACTGGGCAGCCTTTCAGAAGCTGAGAAGGTGACTAATGGGATCTGCCCTCACTTTCTCGCTTTTGGCTTGTTTCCATGTCTTTAACCAGCTCCCCTGCAATTCCCAAGCAGAACCTCTGATAACATTAGCAAGAAGATCCAGTCCAGTTTCAGATATGAAGTCATTAAAATGGGTTCTGGGGAGCCAAGGAATTACTGCGAGACCTACAGTATATTAATAAAAACTTTCACTGGTTACCAAGAAGTACATTTTCATTTCCAAGAGGATAGTTGTCTGGGAGCTTCCCTTTTCCTGTGCAATTTAAGTAACTACAGTGAGCCTTATTCTCTTAGTAAAATAGTAAACGACAGCAGATAAAGACTTGAACAATCCATCCTGTCAGCCCAATAGTCACATAATTAAATGATCTTTTTTTTCTTTGATATTTCTGGGACATAGGGGTAACCGAAGCGTCCATTTGAAGACCAGACATGATGTCCCGGGAGGTATGCTGTCTGCTTGGTGCCAAAATCCAAGATGTTACAGAGAGATTGGCAAGACTCATCAAGCTTGACGACTATTATCCGATGCTGCTCATCCACAAGAGCACTGCCAGGTACCCCTGCGAACATATCAAAAGTGACTTCTTGGCTCTGGGAGAGAAAGCGAAGCAGTCAGATGTGCAGGTGGTATTCTCATCCATCCTCCATGTCGAGAGTTAGGGCCAGGTCAGAGAAGCATGCACCCTGGAGATGAATACGTGGCTACGTGGATGGAGTCGTCAAGAACAATGTGGCCTCCTGGACCATGGGAAGGTGTCTAATAAATAAACTGAATTCCCTCAGGATGGTCCCCAAAGTGATGGACTAGGCCAGGAACTGGTTTAGTGGAAGATGACAGAGGGTAGTGGTCAATGGAGATCTCTCTGAGGAAAGGGATGTTGCCAATGGTGTGCCTCAAGGTTCTATTCTTGGGTCCATTCTTTTTAATATTTTTATAAGCAATATTGCTGAAGGGCTGTCAGGTAAGATTTGCCTCTTTGTAGATGATACCAAAATCTGCAATGGAGTAGACACCTCGGATGGTGTGAATAACATGAAGAAAGACCTGGCGAAGCTTGAAGAATGGTCTGAAATTTGACAGTTAAGATTTAATGCTAAGAAATGCAAGGTCATGCATATGGGCTGCAAAAACCTGAGGGAACGGTACAGTTTAGGGGGTGAAGAACTTATGTGCATGACAGAAGAGCAGGACTTGGGTGTGATTGAATGTGATCTTAAGGTGGCCAAACAGGTTGAAAAAGTGACGGTGAAAACTAGAAGAATGCTAGGGAGAGGTATGGCCAGTAGGAAAAAGAAGGTATTGATGCCCCTGTATAAGACTTTGGTGAGACCTCATTTAGAATATTGTGTACAATTCTGGAGATCGCCCCTTCAAAAAGATATAAAAAAGATGGAGTCGGTCCAGAGGAAGGCTACAAAAATGATGCATGGTCTTCCTCATAAGGCGTATGGAGACAGACTTAAAGATCTCAATATGTACAGTCATGTGAAAAAAATTAGGACACCCCATGAAATATTCAGTTCTTTCTTAAGAAATGTTCACATATCGATGTCAAGTTTAAAAAAAAAAAAATTTATCTCTGGAAAAGAAAGTGATATAATTTGCAGGTAAACAAAAATTTTCCTTGATTTACTCATGAAACAAAAGATATCCACAAGAATGTGTATTCTAACTGAAGAATAAATTAGGACACCCTACACCTTAATAGTGTTACCCCCTTTGGCTGAAATAACTTCAATGAGACACTTCTTGTAGCCATCTACCAGTCTCTGACATCGGTCTAAGAAAAGTTTGGCCCACTCCTCAATGCAGAATTCTTTCAGCTGTGAGATGTTTGAGGGGTTTCTTGCATATGCAACCCGTTTCAAATCACCCCACAGCATCTCAATGGGATTAAGATCAGGGCTTTGACTCGGCCACTCCAGGACTCTCCATTTCTTAGTTTTCAGCCAGTCCTTGGTGGATTTAATGGTATGTTTTGGGTCGTTGTTGTGTTGCAGGGTCCAGTTCCACTTCAGCTTTAAAATTTCTTAAGGATGGTCTCGCATGTCCCTCAAACACCCTCTGATACACGGTAGAATTCATGGTGGATTCAGTGATGGTGAGCTGGCCAGGTCCTGCTGCAGCAAAGCATCCCCAAACCATGACACTTCCACCTCCATGCTTCACAGTTGGTATGAGGTTCTTTTCCTGGAATGCTGTACGCCAAACATGCCCTCTTTTCTGGTGTCCAAATAATTCAATTTTAGACTCTCTGTACATAGAACATTATTCCAGAAGTCCTGGTGTTTGTCTACGTTCGCTCTGGCAAACTTCAGTCTGGCCTTGATATTTCTCTTAGAAAGCAAAGGATTCCTCCTTGCACACTTCCCATGCAAGTTAAATTTGTGCAGTCTCTGATTGTAGAGGCATGTACTTTCACATCAAGAGCCTGCTGTAGGTCCCGTGATGACATTTTTAGGGTTTTTGGAGACTTCTTTTAGCATCTTGCGGTCTGCTCTGGGGGTCAACTTGCTTGGACGGCCAGACCTGGGCATGTTGGCAGTTGTTTGGAAAGTCCTCCACTTGTATACTATTTTCCATACTGCTGCCAGCAGATAGCGTAGCTGGTTTTAAGAAAGGTTTGGACAATTTCCTGGAGGAAAAGTCCATAGTCTGTTATTGAGAAAGACATGAGGGAAAATCTTGCTGCTCATTGGGTTTTGGCCAGGTACTAGTGACCGTGATTGGCCACTGTGAGAACAGGCTACTGGGCTTGATGGACCCAGTCAGGCTATTCTTATGTTCTTAACCCAAATATTCTCAGAATGAGACAGGCTAAGCAGGGCTGATGCTGGAAGCTGGGACTAGGAGAACTGCCCAGCTGCCCTGGTTCTTCCCCCTCTCCGAGGATGCCTGTATATGCTGGCCATCAAAGGCAGCAGACCCTTCTGGTGTGCCATCTCCTTTGGTAAGAGCCGCAAGCCTGGAAATGATGGAGAGGGAAAGGGCATGTGGCCCAGGGGGGCTGTGAGCCAGCATGCACTCGAAGTTTCTGCGATCCAGCTCCATTTACATGCAGAATGCAGGAAATGTGTTTTACTCTGTTCGGATTCTGCAAATAATCATCGCAGGGGTCCAACATAACTCATTTTCCAAAACAGCAGGGTTCCATCTAAGGCAGCGATCATTCAACAACAAAGCAACCTACAGAACCCCCTCTGCAGACAGTCGTTTGCAATGAACCAGATTCACAGGTCCTCAGAAGCTGCCATGTGGGGGACTTCTAAACCCATCTGTAGCTCTGGTTCATTAAGACGCTTTCCCACATTAATTTCTTCCGTATGCTGCAGGCTGAAATTCTCATGTTTCGTGTAATCTGGCAGTAGTTTCCTTCTGCTTTCTTAGAAAACCTGCCTTGGAGCATATGATCATAAGGTGGCCCCAGGAAGCTAAAATCCCCTCCAGGGAGGTACTGGACTAGAGTTAACTCAGTGAACGAGCTGCAATTCGTGGAAGATCATTGAATGCAGACAGTGTTGGACTGGTCAGGGACTACAAAGCCAAGCAGAATACACCGCAGTGGTTAGCGGAGTGGGCTGACAGCTAGGGAAGCCAAGATTCGTATCCTTCTTCTTCCATCGATGTCCCTTTACCCTCCATTGGCTCAAGAACAAACGTAGGACTCCTCTTGAGCAGGCGGTAGTTTTTGGCCAGCGTGGGGGTTAGCACGTTAACCCCACTAGCGCACCTTTGTAAAAGGAGCCCTAGATCGGATTCTGTGTGCATTATTTTTCTGCATAATGCATTTCACATCTGCTTTGTAATTTGCCTGTAGGAAAAGTCAGGATATCAAGTCAAATAAATAGTCCTACGTACCATGCTACCTAATTTTGGAAACATGAGTAATAAAATCACCTCTAGGTCATCAGAGATAAATAGCCACCCACTGCCCATCCACAAACATCTTCTCATCCCAATGGAGGGGTTAAGTGACTTGCCCAAGGTCACAAGGACCTGTAGGTGGAATTGAACCCAGTGTAGGATTACCAGATTCTCAGTTAAAAGAGAACGTGCCCTATTCTGCATTTGGCTCCACCCATAACCCCGTCCCATTGCACCCTCCAATCCCCAGGCCCACACAAACCTCGTTTCTTCAGGGCCAGGTCTAGAGGGTTTCCACGCATGTGTGGATGCAGTGCCATGACATCACATGCATCCGCGCATGTAGCAGCCTCCAAGAATAGAATCATGTAAATGAAATAGAAGAAGCTCATTAATATTAAAATGAGCACTCTGGGTGATGCTCAAACATTGCTGGGTGATGCACAAAATGAAGCGCTGGCCTGTAACGCTCCAAAATTACCAGCAGGTCTGAAGGTGCCAGTGGCATTGAACTGCGTATCTTAAAAGCGCATTTGAAGCGTGTGTGCTAAAGAAGCATCTCAGGCGTGTTCGTTAAAACCATATACCAGCAGGACTGGGGCTGCCAATTGCATGGTTTGCTGGTAGTTCTCCGTCCCCCCCAGTGACGCTTATGACGTGAGCCTATGAAGCGCTGCAGTAAGGCACGCCTATGATTTGCACGCCTATAATGTGGCTTTTCCTGGTGCATGAGCACATTTATGTCTCTTTCTGTAAATTATTCTGCGCATGTGTCAGTCGCTTTTGCCAACGACTGATCAAATGGCATTTCTGTGAACCTCATTTGCATGCAAACTTTTTGGATCATAGCTCGTCGTTTAGAAATCGGAGAATTTACTGCCATTACAACGGCTCACAGGATTTTAACAGTGACTTTAGAGCATTGGGACCCAAGTTCCCTTATCACCTTTAGAGAGGCCAGGATGGCTTCTTTGGAAGGTTTTGGAAAGCCCCGACATACTCTGGCCGCATATGGAGGGCCTCTGAGCATGTGTGGATGATGTCACACTCCATGCTCCAGGCCCTCCAGATGCGACTGGGGCTCGTCACAGAAGAGAGGAGGCTTGCTGGGAACGGAACTGGGCAGGGCTGGAGGGGATCGGGGCGAGGCAGAATGGGGCAGGGCTATATGTCCGGGGTTTTCCTGTGTAAAATAAGGTAACCCTACCAATGGGGAATTAAGGGGGGGGCTATGCCTTAATCTCCCCAGGGGTACCTTTTTGTGACTTAGTTGTGATTGAAATAGATCAAGATAAAAGTCCCAATTTTTGCCCTAGAGAACTTCATCTTGTTCCATTCTACCAGGAAAATGTCCAAATTCTGGACTCACCCAAATCTGGTCAAACCCTCCCGCTTGCAATTTGGAAGAACTGCGGAGAAAACTCTCCTATCTCAATTTTGAAAATCACAACTGTATGCCGCTTTGAGACGTTTTTCTCGTTTGAAAATGAGCTCCATAATCTCCTATATATTCAAGTATATCATTAGTCTTTATTTTTAGCGATCGCTCTTTTTTTGAACTCAGTATTTCATTAAAAATTTCAGCAACAACAATCAACGCATAACATAACATATAGTCCAATTAACATTTCAAGTGAAGTGCCGGCAATTCCAAATAACACTGGAGGGCTCCCAACTTCACATGTAGCAGAGATCATACTTTTAAGGAAAATAAAATATCTTTCATTGCTGAGTCCTCCCCCCCCCCCCCCCACCCCCACCCCCAGGGCGTGTGATAGAGATTTCTGCTGCTCTCAGGCATAGACCCCCTTCTTATAGAAATGATTCAGTGGTTCACATGCCAGAGAAAACTAATAACGAGAAAAACCAAGAACCGCTGGTGCCAGAACCACCAAAACATGTCAGATCTGCTGCAGCATATTGGAGGGGGGGGGGGAGAACATGATAACTACCATCTGGTTGTTTTGTTTTATAAGAAGCAGTGGGCCGGGGCTATTGTATGACATCCTGATATGAAAATGTCTAAGCCTTGCTAGTGACTCAGTGACAGACTCCATGGGATCTCCAGCTCCCTGGGTCGAACACTGCCATTTAATTACACATTTCAGAAGCCATGTGCCAGAGTCCCCCTGGGGTTTCTAGAGCAACAATTTTACTTGAGGGGAAACGTACGCCAAAAAGGAGAAAATTAAAGAAAGAAGCAGAGAAACTGTTACTTCTTAGGGAGGGTCCTGTGGGACTCAGCCCATCTACCCTAGCCAAAATTTTGCACGTCCAGCGCAGTTCCTTGGGAGCTTTCCTTGCCAAATGGTTCGTGGCAATTTTAAATACTTTCCGAATGATTGAAAATAAATTAGAAATCCCAGTGCGTTGGCGAAGAAAATGAAATCGGTTTGTTTTTTTAGCTCAGGCCATTCAGTCTCAGCAGGTATTTTCTTGTCCCCAGACGGCTCACGAAGCAAGTTTTTGTACCTGAAGCAAAGGAGGGTCAAGCGACTTGCTCCTTGTTCTAACATAGTAACATCGTATATGACGGCAAATAAAGACCCACCTGGCCGTCCACTCTTCCCAACAACATGATCAAATGGTGGCATCGCATTTAGGGCAGTTGAAAATCTAGGAGGAGGGGGAGCATACTACCCCGGGTGCTGTCTTCATTGGGTGTGCCAGTGCCGCTCCTCTTCTCTGCTCCCCTCCCCCCCGCGTACCTCTTTAACTCCCCCTTTACTAAATCGTTAGCGCAGGGAGCAGTGCAGAGCATTCGACACGATTCCCAGCGCTAACAGTTCAATAAAAGGAGGGGGGTAAATGTTTACCGGCATGAGCACCATCTTCCACTCGCTGCTGACGCCGGCCACGGCTCCCTTCTGACATCACTTCCTGTGGCCAGAGATAGGCAATTTCCATTGGGTTTAACATCACCTTCCCAATCATTTTGAAGGCCAGGGAGTGCCTGGGGCAGTGCTCCTCCTTGACCTTTCTTCCCATAAATCTTCTCTTTTACATTGAGCACAATTGCCCTCTTCCATGGAAATAGCACATCACATGACTGTAGCAGTTCAGGAAGACACTGCCCTTCCTCGAGAGAGAAACGCCTTGGCTAATAAAACCTACTGGCACTAGCTGTTTATATGATCAGATCAAGAGGTGTGCATCTGAGGGTGTCAGACTCCTATGGTGAGGGGGTTGAAGAAGCAAGGCAGCATGCTGGATATGGATGAGAAGGTTTTAGGTTGGGGGCTTGTGATTAGGCTGGATGTGAATTTATTTAGTCAGAGTTTATTAACTGCTTTCCTGATACAAAATATCTCCCACCCAACCCATTACAAAAAGTGGCATATTCTAGCATCCTTCCACTCCTTATGGGTAGCGTTTTCAGCCCATCAGCACAGAGCTCCATCTGTTCACCTAATATACAACAATCTTGGTAGTGACCCCATGGACGGAGTGAAGGCTTGCCTGAACAGCCAAAGACCCAGTATTTAAAAGGGTTTAATTCTCCTGCCTGGTTAAGCCCTGGTGAGCTAGCCATATGCCAATATTCAGTGGCACTTGAGGTGGGGAGAGCTGCTGAACCTTTCCTGTGCCTGCCGTGGCATTATCTGATTAGTATCGCGAAGTAGAGACGCCGACACGTTCTTTATTGTCCCATGAGGAAGGCGACATTTGTCGCCGAAACTTGGATCCTAGTCAGGACTTTATCTGATATATACTTTTTAGATGTTTTAATTTCATTAAAGGCCACGTGACCGTCAGTTGATTCTTCTGACATCTTCATTGTCTCTTTTTGTTGTTTGTTCTATTGTAGTTCGAGGCTTGGTTCTTTCTTTCCTTTTCTCCTAGTATCGAGGTGTTACAGGAGTGGAGCTGGTAGTTAACCAGCCTGGTGTCCAGTTAACTAACCAGGTGAAGTTAGGACAGGAAAAAAGGAGACTTCCCTAACTCACTGTAGTTTTAATTGCTTAAATTGTCCCTGCAAGCCTGAAGGTTGTTGAAGCAGTGTATATTGAAGCACTTAAGGTAATTTTCTGTACCTGGAGGGCTCAGTCTGAGTTTATACCTCAGGCAATGTAGGTTTTAAGGACTTACTCAAGATCACAAGGAGCTGGAGTGGGATTGGAATCAGGGTCTCCAGTTCTCAACTCGCTGCTTTGACCATCTGGCTATTCCTCTACTTTTTCTGGTTCACTAATTGGATAAACAAGCTAAATATTGGCTTTTTATCTTCCTCCCCCCATCCATACACAGTCAAAAACAAGCTTTCCTCCTCCTAAGCCCCCCACCCCTACCCGGTGATATAGCTTAGGGAGAGAAGGAGCGATCCCTGCAGGTTCAAAATGGCCGCCATGACCTCTATTGGCAGTCATGTATTTTTCATTTAATATATTCTTCCTTTTTTTTCTTCCCTGTTCTTTTCTATAATTTTAATGCAATTCCTTTCCATTTATCAATTTTGGTTTGTCAACCGCCTTGATTGTTTTTCTCTGTTTGATGTATTTTCAATATACGCATCGTTTTTTTGTTTGTTTAGTATTTTAATATTAGATTTGGGTTTTTTTGTTACCTGCCTTATGGAAAGGTGGGATATAAAGTGTAGCAATACCAATCAAACATTAATAATCATAAACAATATTTTCACATCTGTTTTTATTTATTTTAATATACTGTATTCAGCCTTCCAGCACAGAAGCAGGATTTCTCTTTTTTCCTCATCTCCTCCTTTTGGTCCCACCTGCCTTGTCCAGTCCAAGGTTTAATAGACATGTTGAAGCTCAGAAAACACAATGAAACAGGATCAACTAACTGCAAAGTAGGAAAATGGTTCATTTTGAATCAGATACAACAGTCTCTCCGTACTGCACTGTTCTGCCCTGTCTCTACTGATCCCATGTGTTTCCTGTCTTTGAATCTGTTCATAAAAACGGAGAAACACATGATAGACTAATCATTTCTTTGGGGACTTTTGCAAAAGATGTGTTAGCTATTCTCTGGCTCCGTCCAGCATCTGCCCCTGGACCACAGAGGCTTCCCTTAATCAGACGGCCCAGGGAGGAGGCCACATTCCTTTCATTAACGGAGAGTCCCCCCGCTTCAAAGCTCAGGCTTGTTTTTCTGCTGTCAGAAAGAGGTGGACTGTGTGTGAATCCTGGCCTTTGCCTTTCTCTCATTTCCGATGACAAAGACCGGCTATATATGGAATGCTTAACTGCATTGTTTTTCGGTTAAAGAACAGGAAAATGACAGCTTATGATGCAAGGAGAGGGGAAATTCCTATGGAGGCCACAGATATATGGTGGGAGGGGGCTCAGGTCAAGAGAGGGGGTAGAATAAAGGAGAGTTGGAAGGAGAGAGCTGACTACGATGGCCCCCTGAGATTTGCTCTTCCTTTTCTCAGAGATAAATCTAGGTCTTTGGCAGTGTTCTGCCTCTGTCTTCCCCCTCTCCTTCTGTTACATCCCATGGAGCACCATGTCCCTCTTCCTTTCACCCACACAGTTAATAAAAATGTGGGGGGTGTATTTCCAATCATCTACAAGTTCTTCATGACCTGGAAGTCCCTTTTGACAAAGCAAAATCCAGAACAAACAATCCCCCACAGGCCCTAATTAAGTCAACATAAGCAGCTGCCTCCGGTGCCAAATTTTCATAGATGCTGGAGTGGATCAGCTGCCACCGCTGCTTTGGCTGCATCCGAGCATGCTATTACAGTGCATGTGGTAACAATAATTTTTTTTAAAAAAAGGTTAACAATAATTTTTTTTAAAAAAAGGTTAATCAAGGGAGAAGCCAAGAGGGAAGGGAGACAAGGCCCAAGGAATGGAAGAACCAAAGGATTCAATGAACAGATGAGAACATAAGAATTGCCGCTGTTGGATCAGACCAGTGGTCCATCGTGCCCAGCAGTCCGTTCTCGTGGCGGCCCTTAGGTCAAAGACCAGTGCCCTAACTGCGATTAGCCTTACCTGCATACTTCTGGTTCAGCAGGAACTTGTCTAACTTTGTCTTGAATCCCTGGAGGGTATTTTCCCCATAACAGCCTCCGGAAGAGCATTCCAGCTTTCTACCACTCTCTGGGTGAAGAAGAACTTCCTAACATTTGTACGGAATCTATCCCCTTTTAACTTTAGAGAGTGTCCTCTCGTTCTCCCTACCTTGGAGAGGGTGAACAACCTGTCTTTATCTACAGTACCTTGAATGTTTCGATCATGTCCCCTCTCAATCTCCTCTTTTCAAGAAAGAAGAGGCCCAGTTTCTCCAATCTCTCACTGTACGGCAACTCCTCCAGCCCCTTAACCATTTTAGTCGCTCTTCTCTGGATCCTTTCGAGTGTTACCTTTAGAACTTTTGATTGGAAAGTTCTATATGGATGTGAGAGGGCAGAGAGTTCCAGATGGTTGGACCAAGGTAGCTGAAACTGGTCTCATGAGAAATAAACGGAAGGCAGGGAGGGATGGGTCTTTAAGTAGATTAGTGGTAGAAGAATGGAGGTTACATGGTGGGGCACAGAGAAGAAAGAGAGAGTTGAGATTCGCTGGAGCAGAAGGGAAACATGATTTGAAACCAGGTAGAGGGTTTTGAATTTAATGTGGGCTGATACCTGAAGTCAGTATTCCAAATGAAGTGTGTGTGTGGGGGGGGGGGGAACATGGTCAAAGCAGTGAGCTGAGTGAAGAAGTTTAATGGCAGTAAACTGGATGAGTTGAAGACGTCTGAATGAACTGAGAGGGAGACCTGTATAGAAAGATTTGTAATAAAGCTAACCCCCCCCCCTTTATCCATCCCTCATTCTCCATGAGTAGCAAATGCCCGTGCGTAGTATGTATAACTCCTGAGCCAGTCGATTCTGGTCCCTGCTACTGATCTTTGCTGATCTGCCATATTTTGGTTGACCCAGCATAATAGCTACTTATCGCTTCAATTCCTCCTTCATGAGAAAGCTGTTTCCAGCCCTGTCTTGTGAATTTTCTACCGTGCTCTACACCCCAGAGGTGGGTTTCTAAAGCAAGCAGGGACAATTCTCCATTAAATTATCTCTCTATATGAACATTTAGTGTTATCACTTACTGTAAAGTGTTCATATAGAAACTGAGATATTCAATTTTCTATACCATTCTCCCAAGGGAGCTCAGAACGGTTTACATGAATGTATTCAAGTACTCAAGCATTGTCCTCTGTCTGTCCTGGTGGGCTCACAGTCTATCTAATGTACTTGGGGCAATGGGGGGATTAAGTGACTTGCTCAGTGTCACAAAGAGCAACGTGGGTTTGAACCCACAACCCCAGGGTGCTGAGGCTGTAGCTTTAACCACCGCACCACACATTCATATTCTTTTATTCAATTAATACTTTTAAATACAATGTCCACATTTGTCATCGGAAGACCCAACACGGGCCATGTTTCGGCAAAACACGCCTTCTTCAAGGATCTGAGATATGAATGACACAACTTTATGCAAATGTGGAATAACATCAATGGCTTGACAAACTAAGCTGAGAACCGCTGGAGAGGCATAGGGCGAGAGACCGACCCACCCAAGGGATTATGATGCCCGGAGCCAACTTTTGGATTGGCATCCTCCCCCCCCCCCTTAATCTGATATCTCTCACCTTCATTTCCCACATACCTGTGATCTGGTATCTCCCCATCTCTCTCAAGTCTACCCCTCCTGCTGGGTCAGGACATTGGTTCAGGGCACTGATGATGTCAAAATCCCAATCTGGCTCATCTGTCCTTCTAGAAATTTGAAGGTAGATTGGACTACCTGTTCTATAGGCTGAGCCAACCCTGGTCTCACCCATCATTGTTGCGGGGCTTTTCTCACTAGTGAACGGCTGTTGGCAAGTTCTTTCTAGAGTCTACCTTAAAAACAAGCGGTCCTTTAAGCACCTCAATCTGTATACTTTGGAGGAAAGGCGGGAGAGGGGAGATATGATAGAGACGTTTAAATACCTACGTGGTATAAATGTACATGAGTCGAGTCTCTTTAATTTGAAAGGAAGCTCTAGAATGAGAGGGCATAGGATGAAGCTAAGAGGTGATAAGCCCAGGAGTAATCTAAGGAAATACTTTTGTACAGAAAGGGTGGAAGATGCATGGAACAGTCTTTCAGAAGAGGTGGTGGAGACAGAGACTGTGTCTCAATTCAAGAAAGCCTGGGATAGGCACGTGGGATCTGTCGGGGAGAGAGAAAGAGATAATGGTTACTGTGGATGTTCAGACTGGATGGAGCATTTGGCCTTCATCTGCCGTCATATGTTTAACGTAGCCTTTTTATTCAAAGCTGTTGCCTGATAGAAAAAAAAGGGACATTTTGAATCTATATCAAGAAGAATTGCATAAATAAGAGCATCCATTCGGTGGGAGAGTGATCCTTTGTATCACTGGATAACTCTAACACTGCTTGATTCAGTTCCATTGTTAAGGGGCAGGTGGGAGCATGTTCAACAGCCTGCCAGCTCTGTATACAGACATTTGCCAGGAGAGACATGTGTTACACTTACTCCTACAGAGATGGAGCCCATGTGACAGGAATGTGTGAGCGTGTGTGGACAGGGAAGTATCACATTCTGAGACAAGAGACAGCCCTGTGCACGGATGCACCTGCAGATGCGGAAGAAGTGCAGCACAGCTGGGGCAGAATATTCTCTATAACCCGTCAGGGCAACTTGTAGGGCTCTGTTCCCTTACATGGGCCTTACAGCTTCAAACATCTGCTGCCGTCGAGCTCTCTTTCCCAGCTATGCTGAAGGTGAAGACAGTAAAGTTTGTGATGTCAATGTCCCTGTACTAAGGTCTTTGCTTCCTGCATTTCAATCAGTTTCCTGTATTCACAGCTCTACTGGGACATCACAGCCTGTCTGGAGGCCAGAGGGATGTGGGGATTCCTGCATTGTTGTCCTGTTAACAGTCAGTTGACTGAGGTCCTCTAAACTGTTATCAGAAATGTATACAGCACGGAGATGCCATGGTGGTGGGTTGATGGTGCCCTTATTCAGATGTGGCAACCTCTGCATGTCTTGCTGGGGTCACCCGAGGCTGGTAAAAGGCATCATTCCTGCCCACGACTGTTTACTATTAACTTTTTAAATCTGCTATTGCGAGACCCATATGACTTTGGAATCAAGGACTCTGCCCTCCAATGGTTCACCTCGTTCCTCCACCAAAGGACCCAAACTGTCCTACTAGGGATGCACAAATCTAACCCCAAGCCTATCAAATATGGCGTTCCCCAAGGCGCCCTTCTATCCCCCCTCCTATTCAACCTCTACATCAGACCTGTCATTGATATAGCGCAAAAGTACAACATTAAAATCCACTCCTATGCCGATGACATCCAGCTGCTCCTCCCACTAGGCAAAAACCGATCGTCCCAAATTGCTAACCTCCAACACTGCCTCTCTGACATGAAAACCTGGATGACAAACAACAAACTACAACTGAAGGCCTCTAAGACCGAACTCTTATGGATCAGGAACAAAAACACCAAATACACACGCCCAACACTATCATGGGACTCCACTCTACTAACGGCAACAGATCAAGTACGCAGCCTAGGAGTAACCTTAGATGGACAACTATCCCTATCCACCCACATATCCCAAGTAGTCTCTACCTCCTTCTACTACCTCTGCCAACTGAGAAGGATCAAACTCTACATCTCCACCTAGCCCAACTTCTCTAAGCATATGTCCTCTCCAGAATGGATTACTGCAACTCCCTATTTAATGGAATAACCAAAAAAGATCTCAAGCGCCTCCAACGGGTCCAAAATGCAGTTATCCGCCTCCTACACAGCCTCAACTACCATGATCCCATCTCCCCAGCACTCCGCGCTGAACACTGGCTCCCAATTAGCCAACGCTGTGCATTCAAGGCCCTAGCAATAGCACACAAAATAATTTATGGCACCACCCCCTCTTACATAAAATCCAAGCTACCCATCTACATCCCCACTCGCACCCTCCGCTCAGAAACGGAGATACGCCTATGCATTCCCCCCGTAAGGTCCCTCCTCTCAGAAACCACCCGCAAACGCTCCTACAGCCACTTCATTCCCCAACTCTGGAACCAACTCCCCCCTCAACTCAGACCCTCCTCTTCAACTAAAGGTCACTCTCAGTCTACACCCAATTCCTTAAACCCCACCTCTACCCTTCTTTCTACATTCTAATCTTCTGCCAAAAATTTCTGTATAGTCCACTCTCAGCCTATACTCAAATAACTTGTATCTAAACTAAACTACTTATATTTAAACTACTGTTCTTAATTTGCTGTATAGTTCCTAAATTTACACTGCTGCACAGTCTTGTATGTCCAAGTATTTAAATCTACTGTATAATCTTGTATGTCCAATTCACTCCATTGTGAATGTTTATTTGTAAACCGTTCTGAGCTACTGGGAGGACGGGATAAAAATCTAAATAAATAAATAAATAAATCTGTATACATGATGAGAAAACTGGATCTTAAATAATTGTACACCAGCCTCAAAGGTATCTCTCAGCCCCAGTACCTGAGAGGTCTGCTATCATCCATCATAAAAATAATCGCTATTGTTTTTTCCCCTACCCCCAGTGCCAACTCCCAGTTTAAAGTTGGAGTTTAAATTTAGAGGTAGGAACAAAAAATACAGATACCCCCACCTTCCCCCTAGAACCCTCCCCCCCCCCAACATGCATATTAACTCTCCCCAACATCCTGGGAGATAGAAGTAGGAGCAAAACCATCAATGCCCAGGTTCCAAATAGCACCTCTGACTCCCTAGTAGTAGTTTCCCAGTACTACCACTAGAGGTCAGGTTGCTAAAAAAGAGCACATGTCCTGGTGAATCTAGCCATAGCTTTAAAGTGGACTCTTAAAGGGGCCTTAGATTTAAAGGAACTAATTGGTGTAATTTTTCCTTCAAAAAATTTTCCAATTTTAGATTTCGCAGGGTTTTGTTTTCATCTTTTCTAAGTGCACTTTTCAATATGGGGGCTTTCCCGAGATAATGATGAATTCTATTAAAAAGCACACAGTTTCTGGACTTGTTTCCAGTAGTGTGGAATTAATTGTTGCAATTTCACAAGTCAAACAGTGATGACTTTAGGCCATTTTCCCTTTTATTGCTCGGTAAGACTCACTTTAACTAAAAGTAATCCAGTGATGTGGCCAGACAACTTCCACTTACAAAGATTTTTTTTTTTTGGGAGGAGGGACTTTTTACCATTTTAATGTCATCCTGCTAGCACTAGACAAACAGAATTTTTAAAGAGAAATCCTGTGCAGTGTTGACCTGTGAAAATTGGATTGCAGGCCTGCGCACAAAGTATCTGCCAGCCTGGAAGCACTATTAGCAGACTGAAAATTGGACTTCCATACATATAAGGTTAATCCACAGAGAAAGCAAGGTGTCACCCCTAACTTATTTATTGGCGAGAGGGGGAGATATGCTAGAGACATTTAAATACCTACATGAGGGAAGTGTCTTTTTCAATTGAAATGAGACTCCAGAGTGAGACGGCATTGGATGAAGTTAAGAGGTGATAGGCTCAGGAGTAATCTAAGGAAATACTTTTTTTACAGAAAGGGTGGTAGATGCGTGGAACAGTCTCCCGGAAGAGGTGGTGGAGACAAAGACTGTCTGAATTCAAGAAAGTATGGAACAGGCACATGGGATCTCTTAGGGAGAGGAGGAGATAGTGGATGCTGCGTATGAGCAGACTGGATGGGCCGTTTGGCCTTTATCTGTTGTCATGTGTTTATGTTTCTATATCCAACTGGATTATTATTTAAAAATCCTCAATGATTCTGAGTCTCTCTCTCTCTTTCAGTAATGAATCAACGGGACGGAATTATGTTTAGTCTTTCAAATGAAGTCAAAATACTTCCCTGAGAAAATGAGAAATACGGAAATATTTGCCTCAAACAATGTCCTTGATGTGGGCGTAGACTCGGAGGACACATTCCTGTAATATTTTGCCAACACTGTGAGAGTCCCAATAGGACAGTCACAGAGTTCTTTTCATGCTCCTCCAGAATCTGAAGCCTTTCTCTTCCTGCACTTGGCCTGGAAGGAAGGCTTGTTTCTATGGTTACCATGTAGGCCTCTCTCATCTTTATAAGTGCGGAGTGGGCAGAGGACTAGCTTTGGGCCTGGGAGTGTGCCATGACAGGATTCCATTTGTGTTTGGGTTTTTTTTTGGGGGGGGGGTTTAATTAAAAGGAACAAGTTCCTTACTGCATATTCATAAAATGGGGGTGCCAGCCATTGCATGTACTCCTTTAATAAGGGATCTCTTTTTGTTGTCTGCTTAGGAAGTAGTTTCTGTCTCCTCATTGTACTCTTTCCATTAGTCCTGCATTTTACTGGGGGGATTAAATCTTATGTTCTAAAATACTTCCAAATGTGGTGGGTCAGTCTATGAGAGAAATAAGACATAAAAGGCCCTTCTACCAAAATGTGCTAAGTGAACTCCAGATGTGGCCACTGTACCATCGAGGAGATAGAGGTAGAAGTGTGTGTGTGTGTGGGGGGGGGGGTGTCTTATTTTCCCCTTCCTCTTCAACATTTCAACAGCAATAATTTTGAAGAAATAAATAAACTTCAGCATTCAAGGGAGCTCTGCACAGCGTGGCTATTCAGTGGCTATTTTGCCCCCTGTTTTTTGCCTAAAGGTACCTATATATTCCTAAATCAGATCATTTTTATTTGGTACTCTATTTCTCAGAAATCTCATATAGAGAATGTGACCAAAGGAGCCTTTGTCCCTCTGACTAATTTTCTAGAACCTTCATCTGATAACGTTACCTCAAGAGCTTCCTTTTCCAATGAGAATGATCAATTAGCTGTGCTGAAGATCTGTTTCGCTTTCCCTGATGTGGATCCTGCCACTCATTTGAGTAGGAAATGATTTCTTGAGATGCGTGCTAAGGTTTTTGCATGGGGGGAGGGGTTTAAGGTTCCCGTGCAAAAGAAAATAATCTGTTTTCTTTGATTCTTTACAATAGAGCAGTTCCTAATGGACACAGTACTTAAGTCATTTATTTCTGATTTTCCTGGTTAGAGATATATTATTATAAAATACCTTGGATATCCAAATACAACTCACAATATACTACCGAGACATGAGTAATTCCAGTGCTGAGTGTCTGTAGATTCATATGAACATAAGAATCGCCTTACTGGGTCAGACCAATGTTCCATCAAGCACAGTAGCCCATTCTCACGGTGGCCAATCCAGGTCTCTAGTACCTGGCCAAAACCCAAGGAGTAGCAACACTCCATACAGAATCCCAAGGAATAGCAAGATTCTGGAATCCCAAAGAGTAGCAACATTCCATACAGAGCAAGATTCCGGAATCCCAAAGAGCAACAAGATTCGAGAATCCAAAAGAGTAGCAACATTCCATACAGAATCCCAAGGAACAGCCAAATTCCGGAATCCCAAGGAGTAGCAACACTCCATACAGAATCCCAAGGAATAGCAAGATTCTGGAATCCCAAAGAGTAGCAACATTCCATACAAAGCAAGATTCCGGAATCCCAAAGAGCAACAAGATTCGAGAATCCAAAAGAGTAACAACATTCCATACAGAATCCCAAGGAATAGCCAAATTCCGGAATCCAAAGGAGTAGCAACACTCCATACAGAATCCCAAGGAATAGCAAGATTCTGGAATCCCAAAGAGTAGCAACATTCCATACAGAGCAAGATTCCGGAATCCCAAAGAGCAACAAGATTCGAGAATCCAAAAGAGTAACAACATTCCATACAGAATCCCAAGGAATAGCCAAATTCCGGAATCCAAAGGAGTAGCAACACTCCATACAGAATCCCAAGGAATAGCAAGATTCTGGAATCCCAAAGAGTAGCAACATTCCATACAGAATCCCAAGGAATAGCAAGATTCCAGAATCCCAAAGAGGAGCAACATTCCATACAGAGCAAGATTCCGGAATCCCAAAGAGCAACAAGATTCGAGAATCCAAAAGAGTAGCAACATTCCATACAGAATCCCAAGGAATAGCCAAATTCCGGAATCCCAAGGAGTAGCAACACTCCATACAGAATCCCAAGGAATAGCAAGATTCTGGAATCCCAAAGAGTAGCAACATTCCATACAGAGCAAGATTCCGGAATCCCAAAGAGCAACAAGATTCGAGAATCCAAAAGAGTAGCAACATTCCATACAGAATCCCAAGGAATAGCCAAATTCCGGAATCCCAAGGAGTAGCAACACTCCATACAGAATCCCAAGGAATAGCAAGATTCTGGAATCCCAAAGAGTAGCAACATTCCATACAGAATCCCAAGGAATAGCCAAATTCCGGAATCCCAAGGAGTAGCAACATTCCATGCTACCGATCCAGGGCAAACAGTGACTATGAACTTTTCCTCCAGGAACTTGTCCAAACCTTTTTTTAAAACCAGTTACATTAATCACTCTTACCATATCCTCTGGCAACGCGTTTCTGAGCTTAACTATTCTCCGAGTGAAAAAATATTTCCTCCTATTGGTTTTAAAAGTATTTCCCTGTAACTTCATCGAGGGTCCCCTAGTTTTTGTCATTTTTGATGGAGTGAAAACTCGATCCACTTGTACCCGTTCTACTCCACTCATGATTTTGTAGACTTCAATCCTACCTCCCCTCAGCCGTCTCTTTTTCAAACTGAAGAGCTCTAATCGTTTTACTCTTTCCTCATACAATTCCTGTAGATTCTTTACAATGCTGGAATCATTTACCCACTTTTACAAAACCGTATTGCGGTTTTTAGTGCCGGCCGCTGCGGTAACAGCTGCTACACTCATAGGAGCGGCTGGCACTAAAAAAACACGCTACGGTTTTGTAAAAGGGGGTTTAATACATTTTAAGTAGATAAATGCAGAGTTGAGGCCAAATGTAATAACAAACAACTTTTAGCTATATTGTGTCTATAGGAAAAGTGCTTCACACATCTGGCACTAAATGATATGTGATGTAATATATACAAAATATACAGAGAGAGGTTATAATTACAAAGAAGAATGGCAGGGAGCATGAAATAGCTGCCAAAGAAGTCTGAAAAAGTTAGTGAAGCGCATCGCCTCAAAGCTGGTATCTGTAAACAGTCTCTGGTCGTAAAAGAATGATCAGCTTTAGCCATTTATTTTTTGACTCAGGAAACACAATTAAAAGAAATGGTTTCCTTTACGAGAAGGCCACGCTCGCAGCATCTGTAAACACGATGTCCTTGTCTGCAGACAGCACAATGCTAGCTATGTCCTGGGGGGGAGGGGAGGGGTGGGGGGGACCCAGCCAGACTGTCAGGGCTCTTGGGCTCCCTCTGTGGAGCCTCAGCTGCTCTCTCGGTCCCTCTTTGCCATGGGGCGTTAGTGGTTTTGCTGATCTCACGAGTTTAAAGGTCAATTCTATACTTTCAACAAAAGTACAATAAATGGAAAACAGATTTTTTGGCCCAGATAATTGGTTGAAACAGGGAAAGAAGCGAAGGTTGATTTATTTGCGGAAAGGTTTTCTTGTGGAATTTGAGAGGAAAATTTATCCCGAAAGACTGGGAGCCTCACAGAGCACATTTTAGCAAGCACAGTCCTTTAAGGAATGATGCAAGACTGAATTAGCTAATTTTTAAAGCAGTAATGCTAACTGAAAACAGCAGACCACTTGATCTATTATAACAATTTTTATTTTATTTCTTGTATGCTGCCTGAAAGCTGTTGAAGCGGTATATAGTATATACTATTTCCTGGAGGAAAAATCCATAGTCTGCTATTGAGAGAGACATGGGGGAAGCCTCTGCTTGCCCTGGATCGGAAGCATGGAATGTTGCTACTCTTTGGGATTCCGGAATCTTGTTACTCTTTGGGATTCCGGAATCTTGCTATTCCTTGGGATTCGGTATGGAATGTTGCTACTCTTTGGGATTCTAGAATCTTGTTACTCTTTGGGATTCCAGAATCTTGCTATTGGTATAGAATGTTGTTACTCTTTGGGATTCTAGAATCTTGTTACTCTTTGGGATTTCGGAATCTTGCTATTCCTTGGGTTTCGGTATGGAATGTTGCTACTCTTTGGGATTCTAGAATCTTGTTACTCTTTGGGATTTCAGAATCTTGCTATTGGTATAGAATCTTGTTACTCTTTGGGATTCTAGAATCTTGTTACTCTTTGGGATTCTGGAATCTTGTTACTCTTTGGGATTCTGGAATCTTGCTATTCCTTGAGATTCGGTATGGAATGTTGCTACTGTTGGCCAGGTACTAGGGACCTGGATTGGCCACTGTAAAAACGGGCTACTGGGCTTGATGGACCATTGGTCTAACCCAGTATGGCTATTCTTATGTTCTTAAGTGCCAGAATGGAAAAGTGAGGGTGAAGGGATAAGGAAGGGGAAACCCATGGAAGTGGACCAGGTTCTCCCAGGGCCTGGGGAAAAGCAAGTGGTGCCTGAGGTTATCACTTACCTGGCTGAGATATCTGACCTGAACCTCTTTCGTCCAGCCCAGAAACCATTCCCCTCTTCTCAAGTGATACTGCCCCTCCAGAGGCAGACCACCACCACTCATTGGAGAGGGTGGGGGTGAGGAAAGCTCCTCCACCCTCCTAGGGGGGGCAGGAACACCAGGTTACCCTTTCCTTCCTGTGCGCTCTTGCCTAGGTTCTCTTTTCTCTTAACAGGCCTTAACTCAGGGCTTCCCAAGTTTGTTCTGAAGACCTCACAGCCAGCTCCATTTTTAGGATATCTGCATTGAGAACGCATGAGACAGATTTGTACTCATATGGTGGGTCTCCAGATTACTCTCATGAAACTGGCTGGGATGACCTGACAGCTTTGAGAACTGTAAGTTGTGTCCTCTCAGACATTATGCTGGGGCTTTTTGTTTATAACACTTACCTGAAAATTTCAACACTCATCCAGACTTTCTAGAAGTTATCAAATAAACAGTAGCAGTTACTGGCATGGAAAAGCCATTGCTATACTTACAGTAACAGAAGATAAACAGAGTGCATATGAGGAATGTATATGAGAGGGAGAGAGACTCAGAGGCCCTTCCACTGATGAGAGATAGAGACAGTGAGAATCCAAGATCAGAGAGTAGTTTGCTAGAAAGAGCTGAGCCGTTGATTTGTGATTGGATGACAACTAGCAAAATGAAGCTAAATATGGACAAAACTGACATCCTAGGGGTACGAGTGTCCCTTTCCTTTCCTTACTGATCCCCTAGTTGTTCTATTCTTGGGAACCTCAGTGTAGAGAATGACACTGTGACAGAATTCATCACTATTCCCATATCTGCGGATAACCGCGGGAAACCATCCCTTGTCATTCTTTAGTGTGTATCTCAACCTCGGTCCTTCTACCTCAGCGTTCTTCAATGCAAGGCTTGAGGGTCAGTGGCTGGAAACCATCCTGTGTCATTCTTTAGTGTGTATCTCAACCTCGGTCCTTCTACCCCAGCGTTCTTCAATGCAAGACTTGAGGATCAGTGGCTGGAAACCATCCTGTGTCATTCTTTAGTGTGTATCTCAACCTCGGTCCTTCTACCTCAGCGTTCTTCAATGCAAGGCTTGAGGGTCAGTGGCTGGAAACCATCCTGTGTCATTCTTTAGTGTGTATCTCAACCTCGGTGCTTCTACCCCAGCGTTCTTCAATGCAAGACTTGAGGGTCAGTGGCTGGAAACCATCCTGTGTCATTCTTTAGTGTCTATCTCAACCTCGGTCCTTCTACCCCAGCATTCTTCAATGCAAGGCTTGAAGGTCATTGGCTGGAAACCATCCTGTGTCATTCTTTAGTGTCTATCTCAACCTCGGTCCTTCTACCCCAGCGTTCTTCATTGCAAGAGGGTCAGTGGCTGGAAACCATCCTGTGTCATTTTTTAGTGTCTATCTCAACCTCAGTCCTTCTACCCCAGCGTTCTTCATTGCAAGGCTTGAGGGTCAGAGGCTGGAAACCATCCCGTGTCATTCTTTAGTGTCTATCTCAACCTCGGTCCTTCTACCCCAGCGTTCTTTAATGCAAGGCTTGAAGGTCAGTGGCTGGAATCCATCCCGTGTCATTCTTTAGTGTGTATCTCAACCTCGGTTCTTCTACCCCAGCGTTCTTCAATGCAAGGCTTGAGGGTCAGTGGCTGGAAACCATCCCGTGTCATTCTAGTGTGTATCTCAACCTCGGTCCTTCTACCCCAGCGTTCTTCAATGCAAGGCTTGAGGGTCAGTGGCTGGAAACCATCCCGTGTCATTCTAGTGTGTATCTCAACCTCGGTCCTTCTACCCCAGCGTTCTTCAATGCAAGGCTTGAGGGTCAGTGGCTGGAAACCATCCTGTGTCATTCTTTAGTGTCTATCTCAACCTAGGTCCTTCTACACCAACATTCTTCAATGCAAGGCTTGAGTATCAGAGACTGGAAATCATCCCGTGTTATTCTTTAGTGTCTATCTCTACCTCGGTCCTTCTACACCAGCGTTCTTCAATGAAAGGATTGAGGGTCAGTGGCTGGGCCCATTCATACTCTGATTCTTCCTTCTCTCTTTAAAGAATAACATGGGGATAGTTTCTCACGTTTATCCATGGGGAATGGTGATGAATTCTGTCACCATGTCATTCTCTACCTCAATCCGAGTTTTTGTACTATAATTCTCTACCTCAATGCCAGGTAAAGCAGAGACGAAAAGCCTATGAATCTTAAGCATACAATCACAGCTGGGTGCTGTGCTGAAAAATGTATTAGGAAAGTTCTGTATATTCACCCTTATATTTCAGCTGGAGACTTTAAGTCAAGCGTGCCGGCAGTGATTTTATCACAAGCAGACTACTGCGATTCAGTTGTTGTACCTTTATGCATGCAAGAGAGGCTCAGACAGGATGTGCCACTTATGGGACCAGGTAGGAAAGGGCTACATCTGTTCAAGCCTTTTAGGCCTCGTTTTTAAGATTTTTTAATGACCCCAGGAAAAAGTTTGTGTCTATAATCCTCAAATATGAGCTTTATGCATTCCTTTGCTCAGACATTTTATCAGGCACTGGATTGTTATATCTACTGTAGCACCTGTATTGCCCAATTGAATGTCTGTCC
The DNA here is from genome assembly GCF_902459505.1 of Geotrypetes seraphini. NCBI lineage: Eukaryota > Metazoa > Chordata > Amphibia > Gymnophiona > Dermophiidae > Geotrypetes > Geotrypetes seraphini. Next base: position 8,956,049 of record NC_047090.1, on the reverse strand, counting down.
CACTTAGAGCTAGTGGTTTTAGGAAAGGGCTTCCATTAACTTACCTGCTATGTTAGAATATTTGACAATATTTCTTGACTTACTAGAGAACGTTGTGAAGGGAAGAATTGGACTAAATTTTCATTTTTTTGCTGTGCAAAATGGCTGCAGATAAAGAGCAGCCAGCCATCCAGTCTCCCTTTTCTGCTTTTGCCATCCTTTTTTGAATTCAGCTACAGACTTCATCTCCGTTATCACTACTAAGAGTCTGTCGTTTATTTATTTGATTCATTTTCCATCCCGTTCTCCCCCAAAGAGCTCAAAACGGGTTACAGGTTGACATACACAATATACAGTTAACAGATTACAATTTGCCACAGATACGGTACAATTCCACGCATTCATCACCCTTCCTGTAAGTCTGTTCCAGATCTTCCTTTCAGTTGAAAGAGACTTGCTTCCTATGTATTTATACAGTATTTAAATGTCTCTCACTTTTTCTAAATTATACTTATTGGATCTAATATTTAAAAGGACTCATCCAAATAACAGTGCCTGCTATTTAGATAAGTCTCACTGACAGGGGACATGGATAGATTTTTAATGGCATTAAAATGCCCCCGGATCACTAGAGACTTCCCCAGCGCTATCCTGGAAAGCATTGGGGGCAGAGCCTAGGATTTATCCAGGCACCAGAGATGTTCAGCATCAAACTCCTGCCTTAGGTTATCAGAGAATAGTGGTAAGAGTGGATAGGGTAGCTGGTTTTAAGAAAGGTTTGGACAAGTTCCTGGAGGAAAAGTCCATAGTCGGTAGAAAGACATGGGGGAAGCCACTGCTTGCCCTGGATCAGTAGCATGGAATGTTGCTACTCTTTGGGATTCCGGAATCTTGCTATTCCTTGGGATTCTGTATGGAATGTTGCTACTCTTTGGGATTCCAGAATCTTGCAATTCCTTGGGATTCTGTTTGGAATGTTGCTACTCTTTGGGATTCCGGAATCTTGCTATTCCTTGGGATTCTGTTTGGAATGTTGCTACTCTTTGGGATTCCGGAATCTTGCTATTCCTTGGGATTCTGTTTGGAATGTTGCTACTCTTTGGGATTCCGGAATCTTGCAATTCCTTGGGATTCTGTTTGGAATGTTGCTACTCTTTGGGATTCCAGAATCTTGCTATTCCTTGGGATTCTGTTTGGAATGTTGCTACTCGGGTTTTGGCCAGGTACTAGTGACCTGGATTGGCCACTGTGAGGAAGGGCCCTTGGCTTGATGGACCAATAGTCTGACCCAGTAAGGCTATTCTTATGTTCTTATCTGATAAGAATAAGGGCTGCCGGTATCCCCAGATATTTAGCACTGGTATCCAAAAACTGGTGCATGCTGAATATTCTCGGTCTGCTCTTCTAAGCAGTGGGATCCCCCCCCCCCCATTTATCCATATTTCTTTGATCTTATAACCTCCTCTCTCTGCAGTCATGAGTTGAACAGTGCCTTGAAGGGTTTGGTCAGCAGTTGTTTGAGCTCTTTCTGTATCCTGTGTCCTGGGATTTACTCCATCAGGACCCATCTTTCATTTCTTTAAACATGTCAGATGTTTTCCTCTGTAGAATTAGATTAAAAGTGCATCTGAAGCTTCTCAGGATGTGCAAGAGATGCTGTTTACTACAAAGTATTTGAAGATTTGTTGGTCGGATCTGTGTTGGGAAAATCGAGACCACAAATTTCCAGATACACTATGAGGCGAGTTAAAGTTTAGGAAACCCTAACTAGAGTTAATCGTTGTGGTTTTGATGGTGTTATCCAGTGTTCCTGCTTTAGCATCTCCTTTGCCACACCATCTGGACCTTGTACAACAAGAGTTATGATATTTTAAAAGCCTGTCCTCCCGTTGTACAGATGAGTTCAGGCTGTAACTAGGCCAGAGGCTCAAGTCATGCTTTCACTAATTGCAGTTGTGTATCATTCATCCATTTCATCGGAAAAGGGAGGGTGCAAATGCCAGGAAATACCCAGAGCACCGAAGAATGTGGGTTTGTGGGCAGCCATTCATCTACTGATAATAGCTCCGTTCTGTGTTTAAACTTGTGGGTTACAGTGCTGGGAAGTGCCCACAATTGCAGTTTTGAAAGGCCTGCGCCAGGTGTCTCTCTGCAAACTTTGACAACACAGGATTTTGTAAGCTTCCTCTCAACTTTAAAATATTGTTCGAGACCAAAGGTTTAATTTGTTGGTGGAAATCGCCATGGACCGGTGGCTAAATTCCCTCTAAGCTGGAAACGTCAGCAATCGCTCAGACATTTTAGGAACGTCGCCCACAAAAACACTTGCAAATCTGGAGAACGGTTGGTTTTTAGAACTTGCACACACCTGGCCAATTCTTAGACGGAGTATTGGTCTGTGGTGAACTGTGGGGAGATATGTTACATAGTTCTGTAACTTGGCACCTCCAAGTCATGCGCCAAGATGCCGTTATAAGAACATAAGAACATAAGAAACGCCTTCACCGGATCAGACCAAGGTCCATCTAGTCCGGCGATCCGCACACGCGGAGGCCCATTTAGGTGCTCCTTTTTGGAGACCCGGCTTTCCCGTATCCCTCAATATGATCTGCAAGAAGGTGTGCATCCAACTTGTGTTTGAAACCCAGCACAGTATCCTCTGCCACCACCTCCTCCGGGAGAGCATTCCAAGCGCCCACCACTCTTTGTGTGAAACAGAACTTCCTAACATTTGTCCTGAACCTGCTGCCATTTAGTTTTAGGCTATGACCTCTTGTCCGCGTCACATCTGAAAATGTCAGTAATGCTGCTTCCTGGTCAATTTGATCAAATCCCTTTAATATTTTAAAAGTCTCTGTTAGATCCCCACGCAGTCTTCTCTTTTCGAGGGTGAAAATATATAACAATACTAAATTTACCTGCGACCATTTGCTCCAGGTCAGTGACAGGCTTAAAAGGGTGGACCTAAGCTAGGGTTAACAGATATCCGGATTTCCCCGGACAAACCTGGCACTTTGTCTGGGTTTTGAAAAGCCTCCTCAAATCGCGTCGGGCAGGGAGCAACTCCGTGCATGGACTTTCTACATGCTCGACAGGAGCAGGCAGTGTGGGGGGGGGGGGGGGGAATGGAAGGGCGGAATTTGGCTGGCCTGGAGGGCGGGTCTAGGGGTCCGGATTTTCTGATTGGAAAATCTGGCAAACCTTACCTAAGCGCACTATGCAAGTGTGTAATTTGGCCACATGCTCATGCCCCTCCCGTGCTCCGCTCATGTGTACACCCCCTTGCGGTTATGCACTAAGGCACTATGGTGCACATATGGGGAAAATGCTTGAGTACCCGAATGCAAACCGCTTAGTCAAGATTCACAAACCAGCCTGTAGAATATTTCTGTTTGCATTCACTGCTTTTATGCATGCAAATAAATCTCATACATATTCATTGTGGAAATTCTGAAAACCAGACTGGATTGAGAATCTTAAGGACTGGATCTGAGGACCTCTGGTGTAAGTGGTGCGGCGGCTGCTAAGAAAGCAAATAGAATGTTAGGAATTATCTGGAAAATAATGGAAAACAAAGATGAAAATGGTGAATGCCCTGTACAGCCACACCTCGAATACTGTGTGCAGTTCTGGTTGGCGTATCTCAAAAAAGATATAGCGGAATTATAAAAGGGCAACAAAAATTATTAAAGAGATGGAATGACTTCCCTATGAGGAAAGGCTTTGAAAAGAGACAGCTCAGGGGTGATATGATAGAGGTCTACAAAATACTGAGTGGAGTGAAAAGAGAAGATATGAATCACTTGCTCACTCTTTCCAAAAATACAAGGACTAGAGGGGACATGCGATGAAGCTACTAAGTAGTAGATTTAAAACATAACATAACATGTAATTAAACTCTGGAATTTGTTGCTGGAGAATGTGGTGAAATCAGTTAGCTTAGCGGGGTTTAAAAAAAGCTTGGATAATTTCTTAAAAGAGAAGTCCATAGGCCATTATTGAGATGGCTTGGGGAAATCCACTGCTTATTTCTAGGATAAACAGCATAAAATCTATTTTACATTTTGGGATCTTGCCAGGTACTTGGGACCTGGGTTGGCCACTGTTGGAAACGGGATACTGAGCTTGATGGACCTTTGGTCTGTCCCAGTATGTCAATTCTTATGTACACATGCAGGATGCTGTGACACATAAGGGGTGTCACTCAGACTATTGTGAGATGAAACAGGTGCTAATGACTAGTGCCTCCGAGGCTATGGACATGATGTTGCCCTAAAATTATAATAACTGAAGAGGACTTTGGATTTCAAGATGCTATGGAGAGCTGGTGGTTTTCTTTTAAAGGAAATGTAGTAGATGGAAAATGATTTGTAAAGCTATTGAAAGAATGCTGGCTCTGAAGACCACAAGGAAGATGCACTGATAGAGCACAGTGAGAACCAGAGGAAGAGTACTGCAGAGTTAACTGGTCTACCTGCGTTGAGTCTGTGTTTTCTGTTTAATAAAACTCTGGACTGACACTACTTTGTTTGAGTACTTGCTTAGGGAGTGTGGTTGTTACGAAAGAGACTCCAAGAAGTGAGCTAAACTATGCCTGAGATGCCCTGCTCCTGATACTGAATACCCAGTTCTAGAACTGCCTTTTGTCTGTTTCAGGGCTGCTAGAAAAGGAGAGTTTTTGATGGAGTTAGGAAGGGCTTTGGGAGTCTTTTATAGTTGCTGTAGTATAGCTCTTTCTGTGAAGTAGGCTGGGGCATCATCAGAGACCATTAGCAGGCTGAACTGATATGTACACAGTACAAATACAGCACTAACAAGTGAAAATGCAGCTAAAGGAAGGAGATTTTGCAATGCAAATAAAAGAGGGTGTGCCAAGAAGTAGGCAGGTGCTGTTTTGAATTATTTAGACAAGCCTGAGGATATGACCAAACCAACAAAAAAAAAAAAGGCAAGGGAGTTGTCTTTTCAACCAATGATAAGTCTTTATTGAAAACAGTGGTCCCAACAAGGATCCCAGTTTCGGTGTATAAGAGACGCCTTCCTCGGGGAACACTTGTGCAGTGCAACCGCGACATTCACTGTAAAGTGAAAGTGAAAGTAAAAATGTGCATTGTGTTAGAAAAAAGAAACCTAGGAATGAGACCAAACGAGGGGGCAACAGTGCCAAGAAAGAGGCAGGTGCTGGTTTGAATGATTTAGAACCTGCTAGTGGTGGGTAATGTTTTCCTGTTGCCGCTGCTCTTTTCACTATGGTCCTTATCTGGACACTTTTCCTCTTCTCTTCCTTTTCTGTCCGTATTAGACCAGATTTATGTCAGTCTTGTACATCTCTTCTTCTGTGCCCAAGGCTCTGTCTCTATGGCAACTGTGGTCATTTGTAGGTTTTTAAATACACACTCAAAACCATATATATCCTGCACAAATACACCAGGGATACATTAACAGATCCCAAAATATACATTTAGATGTGTCATGCAGGAATTCAGAAACACACGCCAGCCAAGATATGAGCATTCCAGTTCACCCACCGCTTGCTGCTGTACTTTTAGTTAGGTCTAAATTGGAGGGTGTCCTCCTGCACAGCGGCCTGTCATCATCTTCGTCAATCTGGGCACAGCCCCTTAGCTCACCTCTGCTTCAAGTACTAGAGCCCATAAGACCCACTGCCATCTCCTGTTTTGCTGGTTAACTATGGAAGAAACATTGCCCCCTCCCCAATATCAAAATTCAAGTCGGGCCTGAAGACCTGCAAAATAGAGATATCTGGTTCTTCTGTATGCATCATTTTTTCCTCGCTGACTAGCCAAAAAGAAAGGACGTGGCAAGCCAAGGCGACTACAGCGCACACCCTACGTACAGTCACACCATGGCGAGCAGACCAGACTAAATGCCACACCTGTACAGTCATGCAACATAAATCAGACGATGCTAAATACTGCACCCTTTGTACAGTAAAGGAAGCCAAGGCTACTAAATCTAACAGTCTCTTTGTGGCAAACCAAGGCTACTGGGGGGGGGGGGAGGGGGGTTTAGTTATCGAGCTGCATTAGGGCAGATTGTCATATTTTTCCATGGTTATATTTCAGTAGCAGATAGCATAGTAATGCAGATAGCATAGAAATGCATGAAAAGCAGCTCATTACTGTGTAAAACCCCTAACTGGGGAGTGTGTGGCACAGTGGTTAAAGCTACAGCTTCAGCACCCTGAGGTTGTGGGTTCAAACCCATACTGTTCCTTATGACTCTGGGCAAGTCACTTAAGTCCTATTAGACAGATTGTGAGCCCACCAGGACAGACAGGGAAAAATGCTTGAGAACCTGAATAAATTAATGGAAAGAGTTCTGAGCTCCCCTAGAACAGTATAGAAAATTGAATAAATATATAAATCACAGTAGAAAATAGCAGGGGTTATTGTAGTGCTCAGGTCAGCAGAGAGCCTCCTCCTCAAAGGGTTCCAAACCCTCATCTCTCCCAAAGACTCCAGATCCTACCATTTAGATCATTGCTGCTCCAGTTTCATATAACTACCATCAGAACTTTATACAGCACCTCCCTCATTTATGCCCCGCATTTGCGTAGTCTGCTGCCAACTCTCCGCCCCCTCCGTACAGCTGACGCCTTTGACACGTGCCAACGACGTACGCATATGACATGCTACAATAATCCACGCCTGTGACTGACGTAGCAAATCTGGCACATGCGTACATTGTCGCTGTTATCAACTGGACTATTCTGCGCAGGTGTGAGAGTTGATCTCACAGCAATCGATCGGACGGGATTGAATGGAGATTAGGGCGAACCTCCATACAAATCATTTGCATGCAAACTTGTTTGAACATCGACCGCCGTTTCGGCCTCGGCCCCAAAATCGTCCACAGCGATCCACACGGTCTTACTGACTGTGTTAAGTGTACCTAGCTCCCATTGACTGAGGGACTACAGGCTCCTGAATCCCATATCCTGAATCCATATACTGCATTTACCTGGCTTAACTTTATTCTTCTATACCGCCATTGTCGAAAGACTTCTAGGCGGTTCACATTGGAAGAAGGCAGGACAATCCAGCGAGTTACAGGATGACAGAAGTGAGGGTTACATAAAAAAACCAAGGTAAAGGACAGCAAATTACATTGAGGTTGATAGAGAGGCTTCTGTTTAGGAGATGAATTTGTCAAACGGAAAGGTTTCAATTGATTTTCGGAATGCTCTATTGATGTAGTTTCACAGCCAGGACTGCTGTCTGCTTGCTTGGAACTCGAAGGTCCTGTCCAGAAAGGACATAGTATGCTTAAAACTAACCCATCTGGAAACACTGCCCCAACAGACGTCATAAATGCCATCCCTGTGACGAGATGTGACATATGAAGTTTTTTTTCATTTCATTATAATAATTTATATTCCACCTATCCTACAATTCTACGCAGATTACAAATTATTCAGGTACTCCAGCATTTTTTCCCTAACTGTCCCAGTGGGCTCCTACTTTATCTAATGTACCTGACTTGCCCAGGGTCACAAAGAGCAGTGTGGGATTCAAACCCACAATCTCAGGGTGCTGAGGCTGTAGTTCTAACCACTGCACCACACCCTCCCTAAATCACCCCTGTCCCTAGGTTGCAGGTCAGCAGTTGAAACTGCAAAATGGAAGTCTCGAAGAGACCTACAACCTGTGACTACAGCAGTGGCGTAGCGAGGGTGTAACATTCCTGGTGCGAGCACCAACCCCCAATCTGCTGTTGCACCAGCGTCAGCTCATCCTCTGACATCACTTCCTAGGTGTGGGTACAGGAAGTGACATCAGAGGCTAGCACGACAGCAGGTTGAGGGTTGTTCTCACGCCTGGAACATTACAGAGGTATGGGGAAGGGAAGTGGTGCACACGCGCGGAAGGAGCGAGGCGAGGGGGACAGAGAGGAGGACAGGTATCTGCACCCTCACCAAGATGGCGCCCGGGGTTGGCCACTGGAGTGCCAATACCTCTGAGGACAGCCACTGCACCATGTAGCATTTTCAGTGCCAAAATGGGCTCGCTGGGCGATGTAAGCCCAAGATGTCAGCTAGCTGGAGAGGTTCCTAGTCTTATCAGCAAAAGGCTTCTGGGGAAATGCTGGAGCCCCTGTGGCTTTCACATGTGGTGTAGGTTAACACAGGGCTGCTGTACAATTCCTGGAGAACTATGTCATCGAGCGGAGGGGGGACTCTGAGTCACAGAGAAGTGCAAGGAGCATTTCTGAGTCATTTACGGAGAGGAGGAATGAGAAAAACAGTGCTCCGGAGTCATAACAAATCTCTTGCAAAGCTTCAGTGATAGCAACATAACGCTTTTCATGTCCTAATCTCGAAATATCAGTCCAGAACACGAAATTATCGAAAGCCTTAATTAACGCGCTGTCTTTTCTAATAGTAGACTAAGGTGAGAAGCAGTCTTGGCATATACTTTCCCACGTTATACTCGGGCACAACTGTCCAAAATAAATACTTTTTTTTTTCAGACATAAGAGCCAGTGTGCTCTGGAGTCATTTCACACTGTTTTGGGTATGCAATAAGGTGTCTGATCTCATTTGTACCCCCTAACTCTGGCCCCCTTTTATCAAGACGAGGCAGGGAGTCGTGAGGAAGAGATGTCAATCGCTCTGCCGTGGATTTAAGTTCAAAATGCACTTTATTGATAGTAGAAACATAGAAACATAGAAAAATGACGGCAGATAAGGGCCATATAGCCCATCAAGTCTGCCCACACTATTTACCCACCCTCTTAGGTCTTCTGACTTCTTAAGTATAATTGTAATTATACTGTCACTCTACTGACCCACTCATTCAAGTCCTAGTGACCCTATCCTTGGCATGACCTCGTAGGGATCCCACATGGGTATCCCATTTGTTCTTGAAGTCTGGGATGCTGCGTGCCTCGACCACCTGCACTGGAAGCTTGTTCCAATGCTCGATCACTCTCTCTGCTTAGACTGACGGCAATAATGCCTTTGTCAAGAGTCTATTAAACTCTAGATCATACGTGTCGATGCATCTATGCAATACGTATAGAAACGTAGAAACATAGAACTAGATGGCAGATAAGGGCCACGGCCCATCTAGTCTGCCCACCCCAATGACCCTCCCCTACCTTTCTCTGTGAATAGATCCCACGTGTCTATCCCATTTGGCCTTAAAATCAGGCATGCTGCTGGCCTCAATCACCTGAAGTGGAAGACTATTCCTGCGATCAACCACCCTTTCAGTGAAAAAGAATTTCCTGGTGTCCCCGTGCAGTTTCCCGCCCCTGATTTTCCACGGATGCCCCCTTGTTGCCGCGGGACCCTTGAAAAAGAAGATATCTTCTTCCGCCTCGATGCGGCCCGTGAACACTGAATAAATCGGGGTTAACGTAGTGATGTCGCAAGATGAAGTAAGAACTCCAGCTTGATAAAGTTTGATACGTTAATGTTAATTTTGTTCGATGTACATTTGGTTTGTCTTTATAATATTTTGTACAGATTTTCAGCGGTTTATACATTTTTAAAATAAATAAATAGATGTAAATCCTCTTATTCAATGTTGAGGCAATAACGGCAGTTCAATTGTGGAGTCAAGTGCAAAGGTGTGTCAAGAATTTCACCGATGCCCAGAGCGAGCCTAAGGGTCACGAGTCTACACAGTCCTACTATCGGTACTGTATTTTGAACTCAAGTCCACGGCTGAGTGATTGACATCTCTTAGAGAATGACACGGGGACAAATTTCTCCTCGTCCCCACAGGAACTCAATTTCCCCATTCCATCCCCATGAGTTTTGTTGCTGTCCCTGCCCCATTCCTGTAAGCTCTGTCTTATCCGCACAAGCCTCAAACACATGATTTTAAAGAGTTTGAGACTTGTACAGATGAGGAAGGAGCTTGCAGGAATGAGGTGGGGGGACGGGAAAAGAACTTGCAGGGATGGGACAGGAAAATTAGTTCCCATGGGGATGGGGAAAAATTTGTCCCCGTGTCATTCTCTTCTTGGGAGAACAGTATAGAAAATTGACTAAATAGTGTGAAAAGTTTCAGCCTTTGATAAGCAGAGCTGGTATTGTGACATCATAATGCCTCATTCCACCAATAAGAGCCAACCTCATCAGTGATGTTACAATGGCTGGATTGCTCTTTACTTGGCTCACTTTTACTACATTTTAACTTCTAGAGTGGTGCAGTGGTTAAAGCTACAGCCTCCGTACCCTGAGGTTGTGGGTTCAAATCCATAATGTTCCTTGTGACCCTGGGCAAGTCAATTAATCCCCTTTTGCCCCAGGTATGTTAGATAGATTGTGAGCCCGCCGGGATAGACAGGGAAAAGTGCTTGAGTACCTGAATAAATTCATGTAAACCGTTCTAAGCTTCCTTGGGAGAACGGTATAGAAAATTGACTACATAAAGTGTGAAAAGTTTCAGCCTCTGATAAGCAGAGCTGGTATTGTGACATCATAATGCCTCATTCCACCAATAAGAGCCAACCTCATCAGTGATGTCACAATGGCTGGATTGTCCTTTACTTGGCTCACTTTTACTACATTTTAACTTCTAGAGTGGTGCAGTGGTTAAAGCTACTGCCTCCGCACCCTGAGGTTGTGGTTTCAAATCCATAATGCTCCTTGTGATCCTGTGCAAGTCAATGAATCCCCTTTTGCCCCAGGTACGTTAGATAGATTGTGAGCCCACCGGGACAGACAGGGAAAAATACTTAAATACCTGAATAAATTTATGTAAACTGTTCTGAGCTTCCCTGGGAGAACAATATAGAAAATTGACTAAATAAATAGTGTGAAAAGTTTCAGCCTCTGATAACCAGAGCTGGTATTGTGACATCATAATGCCTCATTCCACCAATAAGAGCCAACCTCATCAGTGATGTCACAATGGTTTGATGGTCCTATATTTGGCTCATTGTGATTTCTAGAATGGTGCAGTGTGGAGAATGACACGGGGACAAATTTGTCCCCGTCCCTACAGGAACTCAATTTCTCCATACCGTCTCTGCGACTTTTGTCCCTGTCCTCGCCCCATTCCTGTAAGCTCTGTCTTTAACCACACAAGCCCCGGACACTATTTGAAAGTGTTTGAGGCTTGTGCAGATGAGGACGGAGCTTGCAGGAATGGGGCAGGAACAGCAAAAGAACTCACCGGGACGGGAAAATGAGTCCCCGTGTCATTCTCTATCGACTCTTCCTCACGGCTCCCTGCTTTGTCTTGGTGCTCTTCTCGTTCAGGCCCTTTGGGTATTTTTCTCCAGTGTCCCCTTTCATTAAGCCCTGTTAGGGTTGTTGTTTTTTTTTAATTGCCAGCCACTGTGGTAAAAGCTCTGATGCTCATAGAAATTCTATGACCTCTATTAGGAGCCCTTTTTCCTAAAGCTTAACATGTGCTAACAGACATTGGTATTAATTAAGGTCCAGATTCTGTAACTGGAGCATAAAAACGATAGGCATCTATTGCATGTCAGTCACACTTAGGCGCCCATTACAGAATCGTGCGTAGCCCAAAGGGCCTAACTTGAAGCTTGTTAGGTGCCATTGACTCGTGTTTGAGTCCTACCGACTTGATGAATTGCAGATCTCAAATGAAATCGGTTTTGTGCTAATCTGGAAAGGTCCTCCAGCGCCGCCTCCATGGTGGTTTGTAACGTGTCTAGCCATCTGACTGTAGGTGCCCTCTAGGCACCTGTAATGTAGGCCGGGGTTTTAAGGACCTTTAGAGACTACAGCCTCAGCACCCTGAGGTTGTGGGTTCAAATTCCACGCTATTCCTTGTGACCCTGGGCAAATCACTCAGTCCTCCATTGCCCCAGGTACATTAGATAGAGAGAGAAAATGCTTGAGGACCTGATTGTAAACCACTTGGACAACCTGATAGGTGGTATATAAATACCTACTTTTTTTTTTTTTTTTAAAGGATCACGTCTAGTGGCGCCCAGGTCCGTAAACAGGCCTACTATGGAGTTTGGGCCACTAGGTGCTATGCGATAGGGCCTATCTCCCAATTAAAGCTCATAATTTGAAGCCAATTTACTGATTAGATTACGCACCCAGTGGCGTAGTAAGGGTGAGCGGTGCCCGGGGCAGCGATGCCCCTCCCCCTCCCTCTTCCCCACCCCCCTTGTCGAGTCTGCACCCTCTTCCCTTTCCCTATAGCTTTTTAACTTCTCCAGCGTGAGCACCATGCCCACATTGGTATCAGCTCGCCCTTTGAGGTCCCGGAAGTGATAGAGAGGGCGCCGATGTTGACGCAGGCAGCAGCTTCATGCCAGGGAAGTAAAAAGGGTACGGGGAAGCCAAGGGGTGTTCGCATGAGGCAAAGAGAGGAGCGGGGGGGGGGGGGAGAGGATGAGGGATGGAGCGCCCTTAGGAAGACCGTGCCCGGGGCAGACCACCCCTCCTGCATCCCTCTTACTACACCACTGCACGCACTAATATCTGTTAAACCTTCCAGCTTTTCTCGATAAATGATTCATTCCATATATTTCCATTAGAACATTGAGGACCGTAGATCAAAGCCTACTCACAGTAGCCAATCCAAGATGAAACGAGATATTCACAGCGTATGCTCCCCAGCTGGGGAACTCTGTGCCCTCTCGCCTTGGACAAATTCAAGAGTTCATTGAAACTTTCTCATATAAATATGTCTTTGAAGTCTGATCCATAATGCAAAAAAATTCGATCATGTTCCCCTCTCCTTATTAAATCTCATTGGCTTCCGATCACTCATCGCATTCCATATAAAATATTATTACATACCTACAAGGCCAAAATAACCCACACTCCTGCTTTTTCCACGCCGTCCGAGTAGAACACTACAATCCAGTTTCTGGAAATTCCATCCCTGCGACGCCTATTTTACGACACAACCCGAAAGAAGATTTTTTTCCGTAACATGGAACTCTTTACCTCCATATCTTCGGGAAGAACTACCTTTGGATAAATTTAAAGCCAATCTAAAGACCTTTCCCTTTAAGGACGCCTATGACAAGTAGATGTCAGACTTTAGGCATATACGAACCATTTATGTCGCCCTTTCCTATCACAGATTGCACTTCTCCCCTTATCATTATGTTTCTATATGTCATTAACGTCTCTTGGTTTTAATTTTATCCCATTATATACTGCTCAGACAGTTTTTTAAGCAGTATATCAAATTTGAAATAAAACTTGAAACTGGATCTCAGCTTGACTACTCTTTATTTTATTTCAATCTGAAGGATTTATTTCCCCCTTTAATCCTAATTGCGCTTTCCTATAACTAATCCCTTTCCTTTTGTATGAAGTTAGTCCTTGTCTGAGTTTCTTTAAAAATTTTCAAGCTGTAATATAATGATTATGTTGTTTTATTATGTACATTGCCTAGAAGTTTTATAGGCGATACTATAAAATCTGAAATAAACCTGAAAGCCCCTTAATGCGTGTTATTAGTTCACGGATCGCACTACACATAATAGGAGCTTGTGATGCCTCCCAGCACTGGACATGCTTTGAGGTCCAAGTTCGTCTGTCCCGGGTGTGACACATCTCTTCCAGCGTCTCCATGTTCAGTAATTCACTGATTTAAGAAACACACTATTTTCATGCTGTTCTGCGGATTAGTCACTCAGCCAGGAGAGGTGCCGATGATGAAAACCGGAATCACGGGGGTATTTTCCAGAAACTGCGAAAACAGCTTCCAGTGCACAATGCTTCTCTCTGTAGAGCTGGGAGTGGGACATTGTGGGAACGAGGTGGACCACCCAAGCCAGGGCTGCTCAAACATTTAATCCCACCCAGTCAGCAACTAGGCAGCATGGGGAAGAGAGGCAAGGGGAGGGCTCGGTTTGTTTTACCCCCCCCCCCCCACACACACACACAAAAAAGGTGTTCTGAATAGGTTACAAATCAGGTACTCAAGCATCTTCCCTGTCTGTCCCAGTGGGCTCCCAATCTATCTAATGTATCTGGGGCAATGGGGGATTAAGTGACTTGCCCAGGGTCACAAGGAGCATTATGGATTTGAACCCACAACCTCATGGTGCTGAGGCTGTAGCTTTAACCACTGCGCCACTCTAGAAATCAAAATGTAGCAAAAGTGAGCCAAGTGTAAGACAATCCAGCTATTGTGACATCACTGATGAGGTTGGCTCTTATTGGTGGAAAGAGGCATTATGATGTCACAATACCAGCTCTGCTTATCAGAGGCTGAAACTTTTCACACTATTTATTTAGTCAATTTTCTATATGGTTCTCCCCCAGGGAGCTCAGAATGGTTTACATGAATTTATTCAGGTACTTGAGCATTTTTCCCTGTCTGTCCTTGCAGGCTCACAATCTATCTAATGTACCTGGAGCAATGGTGGGGGATAAAGTGACTTGCCCAAGGTCACAAGGAGCACCATGGATTTGAACCCAGAACCTCAGGGTGCTGAGGCTGTAGCTTTAACCACTGCAGCACTCTCGAAACCAGCACCAACTGGCATGTTGAATGCTCTGGGCTGCTCTGATACTCAAAGGAACTCTATGATTGTTGGAGCAGCACTGAGCATTCAGCGAGCCGGCTGGTGCTAAAAACCTCTTGCGCACTTTTGTAAAAGGAGTGGGGGGGGGGGGGGGTAGTAAGTTAGATGCCTCTTAAAGAATTTCTCTGTGAATGACTGCTGCAGAAATATTCTGTGTCCACTGTAGTATGTCAGGGAAAGTCTGTGTTTCTTAGGGTCCAGGGGGCTCTCTTCTGCAGTCTATCAATCTGTACTGGGGTAGTTAGTCTGTGTTGTGGCTTCTCTTCCACTTGCCCGCTCTCTGATTTCTTGTAAATGGAACTTTATGATCATTTGGATAATACTCTGAACTGTGTCCAAAATATTTGCAGGTTTCTTCTCCCACTGAAATTTGGAGCAGATACTGTTAAAACATGTACACCAGGCTATGGGAGGACTTTTCCCCAGGGCACTTGCACGGAGATTAGGAGTGGGCATGAAAGCTGGGCGAGGGCTTCTCTCTCCACTGCTGAAGATACTTCTGGCACGTCGAAATCAAGGACTCAAAAAGGATGTGGGGGTGCAATAGTTTTTATGTGTCTGTACTGCAAAGAGGAAATGCGATGGGCTAAAATCCAGCCTTTCTGGACTGAGCTAGCCAAATAAGCAAATAAGAACATAAGAAGGTGCCTCCGCTGAGACAGACCAGAGGTCCATCTTGCTCAGCGGTCCGCTCCCGCGGCGGCCCATCAGGCCTATTGCCTGAACAGTGGTCCAAGACTAATTTTGTAACTTACTTCTAATCCTATCCCTATAACCTACCTCTACTCCTATCTGTACCCCTCAATCCCTTTGTCCTCCAGGTACCTATCCAAACCTTCTTTGAAGCCCTGTAGCGTGCTCCTGCTTATCTCATCCTCTGGTAGCGCGTTCCATGTATCCACCACCCTTTGGGTGAAAAAGAACTTCCTGGTGTTTGTTCTAAACCTTTCCCCTTTCAATTTCTCTGAGTGCCCCCTTGTACTTGGGAGGCACTGCATTTCTGCAGGATGGATTTGATGATCAAACATCAATATTTTTATTCTAACCGACATCCAATTGACCAGAAGACCCTGTTAAATCTTCCAGCATGTTCAGCCCTCGCTTATTCCTAACTAGTCTTCCTCTGTTGCCCCCTCCTACCTAGCTATCCTGCTCCGGTGGCTCTTCCATGAGCTGCAACCTTTGTGATGGAGGATAGATGTAGACTGATGTGTGTGATTCCCTACCACCCGGCAACAGACACCACTTCATTTCCTCTAACCCAGTCCCAGTCCTCAGGACACAGCAAGTCAGTTTTCATATTACCCACAATGCATATGCATGAGAAGGATTTGCATGTACTGCCTTCAGTCTATGCAAATCAATCCCATGCATCTTATTTGCAGGTATCTTGTAAACCTGGCAGGCTGGGTGTGTTCCAAAGACAAGGCTGAGATCCCCTACTCTAGGAGGGGCTGCTGAAAAGTTCTCAGCCTAACTAAGAAGAGAGTTATTCCACACTTTTCTTGACACTTTTAGATTCAATGATATGAAATGAAAAGAATGAAGAAAAGGGCTTCACATTGTTCTCTTCTTGGTTGGGCTGACAACTTAATGGCCCCTCGTACTCTAAAGCTTGAAAAAAATTACCAGGATCTCTGGCTGAAAGTGGGGAAAGTCTTGACTGTTCAACTACTTCAAGGTTACTCCAAGTAGGACCTATATGAGAACACAATAGAAAATCTAAACAATACTGCCCCAATTGTGATTGTGCAGTCACCATTAATCATATCTACATAGAATAATTAATAGGCAAATGGTAAAGAGAAAAAAGACCTCAGTGTGAAATACTAGCACTAGGGGGCATACAATGAAGTTACTAAGTGGTAGATTTAAAACAAATTGGAAAAACTATTTATGGGCCTGGGTCCTCCTCTCTATGGTTCACCAGCCCACCCCCCAGACTATTTAAGCCACCTATGTGCAGCTCTACTAGGTTTTCCTATACCAGGTGCTGATGTTCCAGAGGCAGGTATGTGCTTTTTTATTCTGATTTTTGTGGTGGTGTGAGGGGGTCAGTAAACATGGGGGGGGAGGGGGGTGTTCTCTGGTCACTTTGGATACCTTATGGGCACTTATACCTGTTTTTAGATTGCCTAAATCACAACGTATAAGGTCCGTCTAAGCAGTTTCATCAAACTTTCGATTATCCCTGCAGTACAACTAAGTCTAGGTCATCCCACTCCTCCAAAAATGCCCCTTTCTGCTCTGTGTGCACAGCGGGATTCAGAGGACTAAAAAGTCTCTGGATACGTCTAAAAACCCGTTTTGATTATCGGCACTTAGACGACCTGTCTTTTTGATCGTCTAAGGGCTGACTTGGGCGGGTTTTTAGACGTATTTCTGTTTCGATTATGAGCCCCATAGTAAATGAACAGTCCAACCAGTCTTCTCATTAGTTATTCTCATTAAAAATACATGATTGAATTAACTTGTCTTTTCTTTGATATTTCTGGGCCATAGACTAAAGTCCACCTGGTATTGTCCTAGGTTCCAAATGCTGAAGTTGACATCTAAGCTCACTCCAGCCTATCCAACCATCCCATTGTTTGCAGGATATTACATTACATTAGGGATTTCTATTCCGCCATTACCTTACGGTTCAAGGTGGATTACAAATGGATGTCCGGAGATTAGAAGTATTTAGGGAGTAGTTTGTACATTTCTTTGAGTTGCTAAGGATTACATCTGAGTTGTCATGATATTGGAGGTACATATGTAGTAGTTGCAGGTGATGCTTGGGACATTCCTGATTGTGTTCGGTTTTATGTGTTTTTTGAATAGAAGGGTTTTTATTTCTTTCTTGAAGGTTTTGTAGTCTGTGATCATGGTCAATAGGTTGTAGAGTTGTTGGTCAAGTGTTGCAGCTCGAGTGGCTAGGAGGTTGTTGTATAGTTTTTTTCTTTTGACGTTTTTGGTTGGAGGGTGTGTAAATGGTGTGTGGGTTCTCCTATGTCTGATTGAGGTGGATTGAACTAGTCAATTGTTCCAATAGGCTGGGCTGTCTCCGTTTATTGCTTTAAATAGTAGGCAGTAAAATTTGAAGTGTATTCTCGCTTGTATTGGGAGCCAATGTGAGTCATGGTATGCCTCTGTGATGTGGTCGAATTTCTTCAGTGAGTAGATCAGTCTTAGGGCTGTGTTTTGTATTGCTTGTAGTTGTTTTATCATGGTTGCTGTGCATTGGAGATATAGTATGTTGCAGTAGTCTATTAGACCTAGGATTAGGGATTGTACCAAGAGTTGGAATTGTTTTCTGTCGAAGAATTTTCTGACGCCTCAGGTTTCTCATGACTACGAATGATTTTTATTGTTTTGTTGATTTGTGGCTGCATTGTACAGCCTCTGTCTATTAGCATTCCCAGGAGTTTTAAAGTGGATTGGAAGTGATATGTTGTAGAGTTTATGACAAGGTTTGTTATGGTTGGGGTTTTGTTATTTTCGAGTAGGATAAAGTTTGTTTTGTCCGGATTTCGTTTTAGTTTGTGGTCTTTCATCCATGTTGCTATTGTGTCAAGTGTTCTGTGTATCGTGTCTGCCATGGATGGTGCTGGTTGATCGAACGGAAGGAGAATGGTGATGTCATCTGCGTAACTGTAGGAGGTTAGACCTTGTTTGTCTAGGTAGGAGCCGAGGGAGGCAATGTATAGGTTGAAGCGTGTGGGAGAAAGAGGTGATCCTTGGGGTAGACCATGGCTCGGATTTTTCTTTGTTTGTTTTAACTCTGTATGTTCTGGATTGTAGGAATCCTTTAAACCAGGGGTGTCCAACCTGCGGCCCAGTGAAGTATTTTGTGTGGCCCTGGTCGAGGATGATGGAGTGTTTTCCTCTGCTGCCCCTGGGTGTTTACCGTCTTGCCGGCTCCCTCTTCTGTCTTGCTGCAGCGTTTGGGCCCCAGAAAAATTTTTTTTGGCCAATGCGGCCCAAGGAAGCCAAAAGGTTGGACACCCCTGCTTTAAACCATGATAGTACCTTTCCACTGATTCCTATTGA
This sequence comes from Geotrypetes seraphini, assembly GCF_902459505.1. Lineage (NCBI taxonomy): Eukaryota > Metazoa > Chordata > Amphibia > Gymnophiona > Dermophiidae > Geotrypetes > Geotrypetes seraphini. The sequence goes on along the minus strand of NC_047090.1, from coordinate 8,937,530 downwards.
GTCCAATATTTGTAGAAGGACGTTATGGTCTACCGGGTCAATGGCTGCGGAGAGATCTATGTCCTTATGTTCCAAGTTAGTGGAGCTCCCACTGATGCCCTCTCCAGTCCATCCTACACCGAATCACCATATATGGGACACAAACTGTACTAGTCTGTCCAATACCGGCCTTTAGTTCTTTAATTTATACCATTTGTTTTCTAATTAGAGATCCTCTGTATTTCAAGAGAGATAACAGAGAGAAAGAGATTATCAAAAATGCAGAACCTACAAACAGCAACCAAATTTGTGAAGTCATTAACAGATTTGAGCAAAAAAATTGCCTTCCATAACATCTGTCCCCTGGCATTTTCTCCTGTTTGTCTGGTTTCTGTGTCATTTTGACCTTTTTGGAAAGCTCTTCTTGCTGTGGTGAAGGTTTCTAAGGCAGCTGTTGTCTGGCTTCCATCTGATAAACCTCAGCATGGTACAAACAGCAGACATAGAGTGACTTCACACAAGAGATATTCCAAAACAGGGGTGTGGTCACAATCAAATGATCCAGTTGTTTACCTACTCTGGTCTATTTGGATAACCATACATTTCTCAATTTCCACAGAAGAAATGAAAAGGAACAGGAGAACTGAGGTAGAGAAGGGAAGAGACTGAGTGTTTTAAGAATAAAATCCAGTAGGGGTTATATGTGGATGCCTTTAGATATCCACATATCACCTCAGTTGGAAGACTATGATACTTTTTTCCAATCCAATCCAAACCTTAGTCTTGTATATTGAGTCATCCCGACTATGGGGCTCGATCCAGTTCACAAAAAGTTAACTAAAGCAGTGGTTCCCAACCCTGTCTTGGAGGACCACCAGGCCAATCGGGTTTTCAGGCTAGCCCTAATGAATATGCATGAGAGAGTTTTGCATATAATGGAAGTGACAGGCATGCAAATCTGCTCCGTGCATATTCATTAGGGCTAGCCGGAAAACCTGATTGGCCTGGCTGTCCTCCAGGACAGGGTTGGGAACCACTGAACTAAAGGACAAGGAAAGTGAATAATTGGACAAGGAAGTCATCAATTGCAATCCCTTATTTGTCAGTTACAAATTTTCTGAAATATTATCAGAGAAGGAAGGAGTCTAATTTCTGTAAAAAGATTGTTCCAAATTTTTACAAGGGAAAATACCAAAGAGTGACCGATCCTAAAGCTTTGATTCCCCTAATACAGGGGTAGGCAATTCCGGTCCTCGAGAGCCAGAGCCAGAGCCAGGTCAGGTTTTCAGGATATCCACAATAAATATGCATGAGATAGATTTGCATCTCAAGGAGGCAGTGCATGCAAATCCATCTCATATATATTCATTGTGGATATCCTGAAAACCTGACCTGGCTCCGGCTCTCGAGGACCGGAATTGCCTACCCCTGCCCTAATAGAAGGGAGGCTCATTTAAATTTATGAATTCCCCTATGATAAAGGCTCTTGGGAGTTAAATGAGAAAGTAATCAATGGAGAAAAAAATCCCATATAGGATTTAAAATATAATACTGCCACAATACTGACTTGAACTCTCCAATAAATCAGAAGCCAATGCAAGGCTTTCAACAAAGGAGTAACATGATCGTATTTACTCTTACCAAATATTAATTTAGCCGCCATGTGATCAGAGCTACAGGTTGTGGGTTCAAACCCATGCTGCTCCTTGTGACTCTGGGCAAGTTCCTCAATCCCCCAGTACCCCAGGTACATTAGCTAGACTGGGAGCCCACCAGGACAGAGAGGGAAAAACACTTGAGTACCTGAATGTAAACCACTTAGACTATAAGTGGTATATAAATACTAAAAATAAAAAACTGAATTCAATATACATCAACCTGCGTTTATTTCAAGATACTCTGCACATACAATATAAAACAGTAAAACAATTATAGAAATATTCAATAGTGTTTTTAATATGAAACCAAAAAGGATTGATGCATAGATTTTCACAGCCCTTGAATGGGTGCTTGGTGGAAACCCCTTTGAGTTACTTAGGATAAGTGTCTCCAAACTATGCCCAGTGAGATGCTGTAGTTACAGTAGATAAAGATCCTAAGAACATAAGAATAGCCTTCCTGGGTCAGGCCAATGGTTCATCAAGCCCAGTAGTCCGTTCTCACGGTGGCCAATCCAGGTCACTAGTACCTGGCAAAAACCCAAAAAGTAGTAGCATTCCATACAGAATCCCAAGGAATAGCAAGATTTCGGAATCCCAAGGAATAGCAAGATTCCGGAATCCCAAAGAATAGCAACGTTCCATACACAATCCCAAGGAATAGCCAGATTCCGGAATCCCAAGGAATAGCAAGATTCCGGAATCCCAAAGAATAGCAACGTTCCATACAGAATCCCAAAGAATAGCAAGATTCCGGAATCCCAAAGAATAGCAACGTTCCATACAGAATCCCAAGGAATAGCCAGATTCCGGAATCCCAAGGAATAGCAAGATTCCGGAATCCCAAAGAATAGCAACGTTCCATACAGAATCCCAAAGAATAGCAAGATTCCGGAATCCCAAAGAATAGCAACATTCCATACAGAATCCCAAAGAATAGCAAGATTCCGGAATCCCAAAGAATAGCAACGTTCCATACAGAATCCCAAAGAATAGCAAGATTCCGGAATCCCAAAGAATAGCAACGTTCCATACAGAATCCCAAGGAATAGCCAGATTCCGGAATCCCAAAGAGTAGCAACGTTCCATGCTTCCGATCCAGGGCAAGCAGAGGCTTCCCCCATATCTTAATAACAGACTATGGACTTTTCCTCCAGGAAATTGTTCAAACCCTGCTTACATTAGATCACGTGTTGATTTTGTACATGTGTAAATGGCCATATAATTTTATAAAAGCCCTTTTCTGCATGTGAAACGGGTTTAGGTGTGGAAAAAGCTTTATAAAGTCTCCTCTGTGTGTCTCCAAGCTGAAACCTCACAGGTTATGTACCTGATCTGAGTGCTGTAAGCTAACAAACCTCTGATTTGATTTATGTGTAATACCTGGGCAGTAGAAACACAAACAACGGCATGACAATACCACATCTGAAGGGTTCGATGAGCCCCAGTCCTTCAACAGGTTCCAGTAGGGTGCAATTACCGAGTTACAGAAACCGTAAATGTCTCTGAGTCTATAAAAGGAATTCTTATTCTCTTTCATAGTTTTATGGTTTTGAAGGGCTAATTTTAATTCTGTCACATGTTCAGTGGGGAATAAAAAGAACCTGCTTCTCAAAAATAAATATTCCCTTCTATTTGTTTTCCTGTTTCTCTATATACTTCCAAGAAGGGATACTGCCATAGAAACCTTGGATGAAAGTTGAACTAAACTAGGCTGAGGTTCAGTATTTCAGACCAAAATGACTTTCACAGTAAAGGGTGTCCACACACCATTCAGAGACACCTTATGAAAAGTCAAGCCAGGTCCTCTTCTGCTTTGTATCAGCTTCATTTCTTGATTAGAATCAGTCTTTGGTCCTCATCAGAGAGCAGTGGATTTACAAGCAGGAGGAAAACAGACTGACCTGAATGCCTGAAGTCATAATGCCGTTGTACAGGGCCATGGTGAGACCTCATCTGGAGTACTGTGTGCAATTCTGGAGGCCACATTACAATAAAGATGTGCGCAGAATTGAATCGGTTCAGCGGACGGCCACCAGGATGATCTCGGGGCTCAAGGGTCTCTCGTATGAAGAGAGACTGAACAAATTGCAGCTCTACACTCTCGAAGAACATAGGGAGAGGGGAGACATGATCGAAACATTTAAGTACCTCACGGGACGTATCGAAGTGGAAGATGATATTTTCTTTCTCAAGGGGACCCTCGGCCACAAGAGGGCACCCGCTCAAACTCAGGGGCGGAAAATTTCATGGCGACACCAGAAAGTATTTCTTCACAGAGAGAGTGGTTGATCATTGGAACAAGCTTCCAGTGCAGGTGATCGAGGCAGACAGCGTGCCAGACTTTAAGAAGAAATGGGATACCCATGTGGGATCCCTACGAGGGTCAAGATAAGGAAATTGGGTCATTAGGGCATAGACAGGGGGTGGGTAAGCAGAGTGGGCAGACTTGATGGGCTGTAGCCCTTTTCTGCCGTCATCTTCTATGTTTCTATGATGGGTCATTTGGCCTTTATCTGCCATCATGTTTCTATAATCAGAAAGTTCTATGACATCACAATGCAGGTGTAAAGAGCCTTAGCCTATAGGAAGAGGAGATGCAAATGTTAAGAGCCTTAGCCAATAGGGAGAGGAGGAGAGAGTGGCTGCTGCAGACACCAGAAAGTATTTCTTCACAGAGAGAGTGGTTGATCATTGGAACAAGCTTCCAGTGCAGTTGATCGAGGCAGACAGCGTGCCAGACTTTAAGAATAAATGGGATACCCATGTGGGATCCCTACGAGGGTCAAGATAAGGAAATTGGGTCATTAGGGCATAGACAGGGGGTGGGGAAGCAGAGTGGGCAGACTTGATGGGCTGTAGCCCTTTTCTGCCATCATCTTCTATGTTTCTATGTTTCTAAAGCTCTGTATTAGAGAATGACATGGGGACAAATTTGTCCCCGTCCCTGCAGGAACTCAATTTCCCCATCCTGTGCCTGTGAGATTTGTCCCTGCCCCATTCATGTAAGCTCTGTCTTATCCGCACAAGCCTCAAACACTTATGATTTTAAAGTGTTTGAGGCTTGTGCAGATGAGGACAGAGCTTGCAGGAATGGGGTGGGGGGACGGGAAAAGAACTCGCCGGGACAGGACAGGAAAATGAGTTTCTGCGGGGATGGGGAAAAATTTGTCCCCGTGTCATTCTCTACTTGGGAGAACAGTATAGAAAATTGACTAAATAAATAGTGTGACAAGTTTCAGCCTCTGATAAGCAGAGCTGGTATTGTGACATCATAATGCCTCATCTACCAATAAGAGCCAACTTCTTCAGTGATGTCACAAAGGCTTGATTGTCCTACATTTGGCTCACTTTCTAGAATGGTGCAGTGTAGAGCAGTGTTCTTCAACCTTTTTACACCTATGGACTGGCAGAAATAAAATAATTATTTTGTGGACCGGCATCAGTCTGCGGACCGGCAGTTGAAAAACACTGGGCTAAGTTGTGGGCCAGACCCCGCCCATCTCTACCCAGTCTCCACCCCAGATCCTGCCTCCATAATAGTACTAATTGTAAACTATATTTTCCATTCATTCTTCATAGATACACACAATATAATCTTATTAACAACACATAAAGGTTAACCACAAAATTAAACTACACAAAGCACACTGACAGCAGATGTAAATTCTCAAAACTGACATAATTCAATCACTAAATTCAAAAATAAAATCATTCCCCCTACCTTTGTTGTCTCCCTCCTTCCATGCTATGCCTTACCTTCTGGCCTGCTCCCGCCTGGCCATTTTATGCTGCCCCCGGTGTAATCTTCAGGCCGGCTTCTTCTTCCTCACTGATGCAGTGCACAAAGCTGTGGGCAGTGGCTCCTTGCGCATCCCGCGCCTCATCTGGAAGCCAAGGCTTCCGGACCAGACGCAGGACACGCATAGGAGCCACTGCCCGTGGCTTTGTGCACTGAATCAGTGAGGAAGAGGAAGCTGGCTCAAAGATAACGCCGCATCGATCACACTGTGGACTGGCGGTTGAAGAACACTGTTTTGGGCCTGATGCACGTGCCGGCCCTGTGGACCGGCAGGAAATTTCTATAGACCGGCACTGGTCCACGGACCGGTGGTTGAAGAACACTGGTGTAGAGAATGGCACAGGGACAAATTTATCCCCATCTCCGAAGGAACTCAATTTCCCTTAACACTTATGATTTTAAAGTATTGAAGGCTTGTGCTGATGAGGACAGAACTTGCAGAGTCAGGAAAATAACTGATCGGGAAAATGAGTTCCCCACGGGGACAGGGAAAAATTTGTCCCTGTGTCATTGTATCTCACCTTTCAGCAGCACTGCCCTCAGTGTGAAGCCCTCTGAAGTCTTGTCCCCAAATCATATTTAGAAATATTTGTGCATGTTTCTACTTCTTCGTCGTCCCCTTGATATTGCTGGAAAACAACTTGCAATAGAGTGAAAGGTCAGTTATCTTGGCAAAACGTGCCTCTCGCAGAGTTTCAGTGAATTGATCTTACTGTTACATAAAGATAACGTGGCCTCTCAGTTCCAGCAGGGTTTGGTCTGTGGAAACTTGCTTCACTTGGCAGAGTAATGTCCCATTGGATGGCTTTCCAGCCCTTCTCACACCACACAAGAGGCAGGAGGAGGTTTGATAACTGTGACAATGTAATAAATTGTAGGTAGGGACAGAGACAAGTATGGAAACAAATAGCAGCTGAATTTTGTACCTGTTTGCTTGCTTTTTTCCTGTCCTCTTTGGTGCAATGTCCAAGTGAGTGATGACTTTTGCATTAATCCAGGCAGCAGAAGCCATCTCTGCTGTCTCTCTCAATCCAGTATGGAATTTTAAACTGGTTATATCATCAGTATTATCATTTGGCCTCTTCCTAGCTTCCTCTAGAGCAGCGTCTCGCAAACTTTTCCGAGCCACAGCGCACTAGACTCAGGGCTGCGGCTGGAGGGGGGTCCGCAGAGGCGCAGATGTCGATGTGATGACATCACGTGCATGTGTGATGTCATCATGCCGATGCCCGCGCATGCGCGGAGGCTCTCCAGACGGGGCCCTGAGCTTGTTAACCCTAAAATGACTACGCCAGTGGGGAGCTAGGAAGAGCAGGAGAGGCGCCAGTGCCGGCTGGCTTGCCTACACGACATGCCTCTCGCAGCACACCCAGAATCTCACTGTGACACACTACTGTGCTCTGGATCAACAGGAGCTTCCTCCGCTACATCATCCGAATTTCCCTGTTCCCCTTCTTCTATTATCTCTTGCTCTTCAGCTGGTGAGGGGGTTTCTTTTTCCACTCTTCATTTTCTGCTTTTCTTCCTGTAGTTCTGGTTTGGTCTCAGGGAGGTCGACTGGTCCAATCTGATGAGGTCCAACACTCTCAACTTTCTCTTTGACCTTCTATAAACTCCCCAACCCCTCTATGTCCTGTCTATCTGTCCATATTAGACTGTAAGCTCTTCTGAGAAGGGTCCTTCCATTACGTGTTAACTGTACAGCTCTTTCAAAGCTATAGAAATGATAGAATATCTGACCTTAACTTAGCCAGCAGCAGTAAATGTTTAAAAGAAAACCACTAAGTGCTGGCAGCTAAATATGGATCTGTTTGAGAAAAATGCTCAATACTTACATAGAAATGTCCTGGGGGAAAAACAAAGGTAGGGCTCTAGTTAGTGCCATTCCGTTTATCTTAGGGACCATCCTCAAATGCAAAATTTTTATTTTAAAATGGGGTCCAATATTCAATGACTTGAAGAGTTATGGTCATAAATTGGCCTCTGAGAATTTACTAGGGCTATGGGTAAATTAAGCTCTTAATTAAATTTAGGCAAGTAGAAAGCAGGTGGCAACTGGGGTACAGTGTAGGGATGCCATTCTGAAACAGGGCGAGATCGGCACACTGATTCCACCGCCCCTGTGAAAGAATTATGAATTATTCCCATTCCCTGTCCCCTCATTAAGGAAGGAAAGTGTTAGCACTTTGTGACAGAATGCTGAGGCATTCCCCCCTCCTTGTTTGTCACAAGACCCCTGTCGCATATTAACCCTTATCTTAATCAAGCAGTCCTTATTTGGAAAGGACATCAGCTGACAGGCATTGAGGACGTGCAAAGACTCAGGTGCTGTCCACGTGTTAATCAGGCCCTTGTCGAAGTGCTGAGTTGGAGGATGATCACGAGGTAAAGGGAGGGTGATCATGATGTATAAGCATGTATCTTTCTTTGTACCCACCAATCATGAGCTGTGTAAACGAAGGAGTTACTATGATGTCATTAGTTTAGAAGCATAATAAAAAGGGACTCGGAGCTAGCCCCTGGCAACGCCTCCTCCCGACTCTAAGACTGCGTGTGTGTGTTTCCTTTGTGGCATTCCTATAGGGGGGGGGGTTAGGAACCTAGCAGTGATTTTCAGCACTGTGCCAATAAGTAGGCAAACGAATGACCATTTTTAAGCTCCTAATTTAAGTTGACTTTTTTAGTTGAAAAGTTATGCTGAACCTAAGAATAGCCTTACTGGGTCAGACCAATGGTCATCTAGCCTGGTGGTTCCCATCCCTGTCCTGAGAACCACCAGCCAGTCAGGTTTTCAGGATAGCTCTAATGAATATGCATGGAGTAGATTTGCAAATTTCTCTCATGCATATTCATTAGGGATATCCTGAAAACCCGACTGGCTGGTGGTCAGGTTGGGAACCACTAGCCCAGTATCCCGTCTTTACGGTGGCCAATTCAGGCCACAAGTACCTGGCAACATTCCAGAATCTGGAAGAGAAGCAAGATTCTGGAATCCTAAATAGTAGCAACATTCCAAGCAGTGGCTTCCCCCATGTCTGTCTCAACAGCAGACTATGGACTTTTCCTCCAGGAACTTGTCCAAACCTTTTTTAAATCCAGCTATTTAGAAGCCTAAATTCAGGAACTCTGGATTTTTTGAATATCGGGCTCTTGGTTTTTCTGCTTGCTCTACTCAACTTTGGGTGAATATCTTCATAAAGGGGGTTAATAAAAACCCAATAAATAAATACATTTGGAAGAGAACTGCTGATTGGGACTACTGGGTGTACTGCCAAGGTTATATATTGTGATTTATCTTTTAGCTTAGTCTTCTTGATCCTTGAAGAATGTTTGGGTGATGTATTTGCCTGTGTGTTTACATATAGATCTATATATATACAGTAAAACCTTGGATTGCCAGTAACTTGGTTTGCAAGTGTTTTGCAAGACAAGCAAAACATTTGATTACATTTTAACTTGATATACAAGCAATGTCTTGCAATACAAGTACATACAGTATACACACATCACAACTGAGCCAATTGTTCTCTGATGCTGCGGGAGTGTAGTGACTGTTCTAAATGAGCGAGGTCTTGCAATACGAGTACATACAGTATACACGCGTCACATCGTCACAACTGAGCTGATGGTTCGTGTAGTAATTGTTCTAAACGAGCGAGGTCTTCCAATACGAGTACATACAGTATACATGCGTCACATCATCACAACTGAGCCGATGGTTCTTCTCTCTCTGACGCTGCGGGAGTGTAGTGACTGTTCTAAACGAGTGAGGTCTTCCAATACGAGTACATACAGAATACACGCGTCACATCATCACAACTGAGCTGATGGTTCGTGTAGTGATTGTTCTAAACGAGCGAGGTCTTCCAATACGAGTACATACAGTATACACGCATCATATCATCACAAGTGAGCCAATGGTTCTTCTCTCTCTGATGCTGCGGGAGTGTAGTGACTGTTCTAAACGAGCGAGGTCTTGCAATACGAGTACATACAGAATACACGTGTCACATCGTCACAACTGAGCCGATGGTTCTTCTCTCTCTGACGCTGCGGGAGTGTAGTGACTGTTCTAAACGAGCGAGGTCTTCCAATACGAGTACATACAGAATACACGTGTCACATCATCACAACTGAGCCGATGGTTCGTGTAGTGACTGTTTCTAAATGAGCGAGGTCTTGTAATACAAATACGTATAGTATTTTGTATTAAAGGTTTTGGGTTGTGGAACGAATCATCTGAGTTTCCATTATTTCTTTGATATACAAGTGCTTTGGATTACAAGCATGGTTTCAGAACGAATTATGCTCGCAAACCAAGGTTTGGCTGCATTTGGATTTTATGTGATTAGTGAAGAGCAGTTCATCGAATCTAATAAGTCTGAACAAATGCTTTTGAATGTATCGTATTGCACCCTCCTGATCCTGTGTGCCATGTGAATTCTCCCTTGTGTCTTTCAGCTTACAACTCCCAACTTCCCCGTGGTGGTCAAGCTTGGACATGCTCATGCTGGCATGGGAAAGGTAGGACGGTTTTCTCAGAATTTCTGCCTACTTAAACCCCGGTCTAATGATCTGCACAATTTTGAAATTTGGGAGCCTGGTGATTATCCAGTTGAACCTCTCTCATTAACAGAACTCTATTTCCTTGCCAAAGAAGGAATTCACATGAATGACCTTTTCTAGTATGGGCTGAGATTTGGTGGTGCATATTTCTCTGGTGGGTGTAGGGGTGGAGTTTGCACAGCGTGGGCATACATTCTTGGACATTCTCATTTGCACACGGTGCAGGAGAAGCATATTTTATATCAGCTATAGGACTGAAGTGCTCAGGTCTAGCTTTACAGATGTTTTTCACCAGCCACACTAGTATCCCTTGAGTGGAGTTAGAGCCGCTGCCTCAGCACCCTGAGGTTGTGAGTTCAATTCCCACTGCTGCTCCTTGTGACTCTGAGCAAGTCACTTAATAGTTCATTGGCCAAGAACCTGTCTAAAATATGTGAACCACGTTGATTATAACCACACAGAAAAAAGCTGTATAGCAAGTTCTTTACCATCAAGCTATTGTGACATCATTAACGAGATTGGCTCTTATTAGCGGCATTATGACATCACAATCTTAGCTCTGGTTACCAGAGACTGAAACTCTTCACATTAAGGGGGGAAATTAGCAACCTAGGCCACGGGGAGTGGCCTAGTGGTTAGAGCAAATGCCTTACCACCCTCAGGTTGTGAGTTCAATTCCCCCTGCTGCTCATGTGACTCTGGGCAAGCCACTTAACACTTCATCACCCCAGGTACAAAATAAGTACCAGCCTAAAATATGTAACCCGCTTTGATTGTAACCATATACAGAAAAAGCAGCATATCAAGTCCCATCCCCCTTAATAGTAGGCATAACCTCATATCTTAGACTAGGGCTAGGCAATTCTGGTCCTCAAGAGCCACAGGCAGGTCAGGTTTTCAGGATGTCCACAATAAATATGCATGAGATAGATTTGCATCTCAGGGAGGTAGTGCATGCAAATCCATCTCATACATATTCATTGTGGAGATCCTGAAAACCTGACCTGACTGTGGCTCTCGTGGACCGGAATTGCCTGCCACTGTCCTAGACACATAAAACTACTCAAAATGCTAAGGCACAAATGTGCAGCCACTCTGTGCACATGCGCTAAGTATTTTATAATATATGTTGGTACACCGCAGCGGTGCCTGTGTTCTTCCCAACCTCTGTCCCCAGGAATGCCTGTAAAGTAGATGAACTCTTTCCACATCCATACTTTAAACCAGGGTTCCCAACCCTGTCCTGGAGGACCACCAGCCAGTCGGGTTTTTGGGATAGCCCTAATGAATATGCATGAGAGAGATTTGCATACAATGGAGGTGAACGGCATGCAAATCTGCTCCATGCATATTCATTATCTTGAAAACCCGACTGGCTGGTGGTCCTCCAGGACAGGGTTGGGAACCACTGCTTTAAACATCACACAATATTTAAGCTCTGGAAAGCGTTGCCAGAGGTTGTGGTAAAAGCGGATAGCGTAGCTGGTTTTAAGAAAGGTTTGGACAAATTCCTGGAGGAAAAGTCTGTGAGTCTGTTATTAAGACATGGGGGAAGCCACTGCTTGCCCTGGATCGGTAGCATGGAATGTTGCTACTCTTTGGGATTCCGGAATCTGGCTATTCCTTGGGATTCTGTATGAAACGTTGCTACTCTTTTGGGGTTTTGACCAGGTACTAGGGACCTAGATTGGCCACTGTGAGAACAGGCTATTGGGCTTGATGGACCATTGGTCTGTCCCAGTAAGGCTCTTCTTATGTTCTTAATTTTGTAACAGCCATTTTTGCCTGTGAAATAGGTTTTACACGTAGGAGAACTTCATAAAAATGACCCCATATGCCAATCCATAATTACACAGCGTTTGTCAGTAGAGAGGGAGCAATCAGCCAACCCAGCCTGTGCCACTGATTCTAACTAAACTTCTCAGCGTAAGCCCACAGCCTAGCTATGCCCTTCTCGACTGGCTTATCCAAGGCCACTCTACCACTTTCTATCCTTGGTCCGGCAGACATTCTTGACAGATAAGCAAATAACTTCCTTAGATAAGTTATCCAGTTCCCTGGGTCTTTTCCCTCCCCTCTCAGCCCTCCCTGTTCTTCCCAATGCCCCCTCCCTCCATACACATTGTCTTAAGTATCTTGTCTACCCTCCTTCCTCTGAACTCCCTTTGCTCCAGCCATAGTTCAGAGTAACATTCTTTAAATCCATTCCATCTTTACAGAATCCATAAAATATTTGATCTAATGCTTATTTCTTGCAGCAAAGTGGTTGTTGAAGAACGCAGTCCCTTACTATTTGCGATATCTTACAAATTTATGGGCTCGGTGTAGGAATAATACAGTAATGGGCATGTTTCAACAGTGAAGGAGAACCGCCATGGTACCTTACTGCAGAGCAGAAACAGGATGGGCTGTGCCAGGGATGGAGGCAAGGGGGTCCTCTCCATGCCAGAACATGAGTCTGGGCCTGTTTGGATCTGTCCTGTCACAATCGCTTCCAGAAAATGAAAATCAGAAAAAGGACAATTCTTCCTTCTTCCGTTCTCTGTCATGGGTTTATAGTCACTCTCTAGTAGACATCTCTAATTAATCCAGATATGTGGAAGAGATGCTTAAATTATTTTTTTTTTTCAGGCATCACATCTTTTGTTATTTTCTGCAGTCCTTAAACACTGTGATGCTCCTCTGGTTTTAAAGTGAAGTGCAAAGTGTGGAACCTGTCGGCCCTCACCATTGACGAGGGTGGGCGTCTCTCGTATCCTTTCACCATCTCTCTTCCTGCCCTCTTGGCACATTAGGGTGAAAAGAAACCTTGTGAAAGTATGTTACCCTGGCTGTGTTGCAGTCATCAGATATTTGACCGATCCAAACGGAACCTTTTACAAATCCGCGGTAGGCCCCAATGCATTCTTATCAGAGCAAAAATGGCACACTGTGGAATGCGCCGAGGCGTCCTGTGGCCATTTCAGAAGGTGCACACCCAATCCATGTGTAAAAAAATGAAATGGTAGTTTTTTGTCACGGGGAGGACTTTGTTCTGAACCACTCTTCTGCAGCCTCATGTGATGAAACCCCTTTTCGTTCCTGCCTGAGATTCTCAAAATAAAAAGGGAATCCGGAGAACAGAAGCAGGCTGGGGCATCAGGAGATTCTTCCGTAGAGCTCTCGACTGTTAGGGCAAGGGTTGTCCTCTGAGCCCTCTCCTTTTCCTTCAGGATCAGTAGCAACTCAACAGTCTTATGTTCCTGGCTCTTTGATATTCAATTATAATGGGTTGCTGGTTTTAATTTAAGACCAGACAAAACAATCAACCTGAATTTATTAATAATCTTCTTACCCCTTATAATCCTTCTAAGATCAACAGTTAATAACCTTTTCACTATACCGTCACTGAAGTTTATATATAGAATGAGATCCACCATCTTCTCTGTCACCGCCCCCTCTCTTTGGACTAGTATTCCAAATTATTTACGCGAAGAATCAAATCTTAATAACTTTAAGATGAAGCTAAAGACATTTCTCTTCCTTGATGCCTTCAAGACCTAACTGTCCTTTTAAGGGCAATTGAGTTCAACGTTATTTATAGCAGCCCCGCCCACTGTTTTTTTCCTTAATTGTTCTCTTTTACTTTGACTATTGTAGTTCTTGCCTTTTACCTTTTGTTCCTGTTTGTCTTTGTTTTTAAAAGTTACAGTTCGGTGACGTAATGTCAGCTTAAACTTGTATTTTGTTTAAAGCTTGCTTTCTGTTTTTACGAATTTGTACACCGCCTAGAAGGCTGATTGGGCGGTATAAGAAATTTTAAATAGATTTGAAACTTGAAAGCACAGTGTGTGTCTTTGAGAGTGAATATGTACACCAGTTTCTCCTCCATTTTGAGGTCTCCTCGTACTGTTTTCTCACTGGTAAGGAGCGCCCTGCCAACTCTGGAAAGCCCTAAATACGGAAAGGAGGGACAGGGGTAATATGATTCAGACGTTCAAATACTTGAAAGGTATTTACGTAGAACAAAATCTTTTCCAGAGAAAGGAAAATGGTAAAACCAGAGGGCATAATTTGAGGTTGAGGGATGGTAGACTCAAGAGTAATGTTAGGAAATTCTTCTTTACGGAGAGGGTGGTTGATGCGTGGAATGCGCTCCTGAGGGAGGTGGTGGAGAGGAAAACGGTGACAGAGTTCAAACAAGCGTGGGACAAACACAGAGGATCTTGAATCAGAAAATAATGGGTATACATTGAAGGAACTAAGGCCAATACTGGGCAGACTTGCATGGTCTGTGTTCCTTATATGGCCATTCAGTTGAGGATGGGCTGGGGAGGGTTTCGATGGCTAGGGCTGAAGTGAAGTTTGACGGAGACTCCAGTAGATAGAACCTAAGCACAGTACCGGGCAGAGCTTTGGGTTTCTGACCCCGAAATATCTAAGAAAAAAGACGATTTAAATTAAATCAGTTTCTAGAAGAAGGTACGGTGTAGCAGACTGGATGGACCATTCGGGTCTTTATCTGTGTTACTATGTAAGTACTGGGTAGCATAAAAAGGTTAGGAGCTACTAGGGGTCCAAGCTGAAGAAGGGTCCCTGCTGAGACCTGCCAATGTGCAGGCCTTAGGATGGCATTCATAGCAGTAGCACAAGTTCTGCCCAGTCAAGGAGGCAACCCAGTTGCATCACCCACATCTTCTGAGGTAGACCAGCCCACTCTGAAAACCACTTGGAGCCCCTAGTTTGAACTTCTGTCATTAACTCAGAAATGCACTGATTTCCTCAGATGGGGAACTGGATGCTGTAAGAATCCAAATGCTCCAAAAACAGCAATGCGAGCCGAGCAGATACTCCACCCATCAAGGCGAGTCCATCCAAAAGAATGTGTCTAGTGGTTTATGTTACAAGCACACAATGTTTTCTTCTTAGCAAGTTATGTAACGTGATTTATCCAACCAAAGTCGAAGCAATTCTTCCAGAAGAATAACTGTTTGCGCCCTCTAGCAGAGATGATTAGATAATGCAGCCAGAGATATTCAAATTTCTGTTCCGGGAAGGAAGTGTAAGAAACCCATGAGATGTCTAAATGCCTGTTTGAAGGCAACACATGGGGAGCCAGGACTCGATACCTGTTTGGGGCATGAATTGGTCTTTGATGGAGGACAATTTTCTTTGTGGAGCAGATAGACAGCCTGGGTATTATTTAAGATTCGGCAGGAAGATGTATGGGCTTTTCTCTAGAGCTAAATGTTGTGAAATATTCCTTTTTGATTGAAATGTCGTTGTGAGATTTTATATTTGAAATGGTAGAAGAGGGAGGGATGTAGTAGGCTTACTTGTAGCAGTTTGTATTGTGAAGATTACGTGAACTATTCCGTGTCTGTTTTATGGTAATCCGCCTAGGTTGTAGGCAAAGGCATTTTTAAAATAAATAAATTAAATACCATCTGGAAGTAAAGTAAGCAAGGCCATTGCAAGGCCACCAGATTTTCCAACTTCTTGGAATCTATGACACCTCTTTTACTTCAGGGATGGCAACCAGCAATCAGTTGGATATGGATAGATCACATACAGGCCATTTTAGGCTGAATTTACAAACAAATTTGATTTTAGTTTGATTTCCTACAGGAAAACAACTCATAAAATCATCATCCTCTCCCCCACCCATCATATAATTTCAACTACAGACAGGCGTCCTCTAGATCAGTGGTTCCCAACCCAGTCCTGGAGGACCACCAGCCATTCAGGTTTTCAAGATAATGAATATGCATGGAGCAGATTTGCATGCCTTTCACCTCCATTGTATGCAAATCTCTCTCATGCATATTCATGAGGGCTATCCCAAAAACCTGACTGGCTGGTGGTCCTCCAGGACAGGGCTGGGAACCACTGCTCTAGATCGCATCTTTCACTTGGTTCAGGAGCCTTTAGACCATCCCATTTCTCTGTTTCCAGTAGGGATAAAGGTCAGTCAATCTGGTTATAATCTCAGGGAGGTCAAAGCACCCCACTCACCCACCCCCTACCCTTTAACAGGGAAAAAAGGGATGTACGGTAAGATTTAATCATGTCAACTAAAAAGAAATTCAGAAAAGGGGTTATAGAATAAGTAGAAAGCTACTTTGGTATGCCGAAATTTAATGCGGCTGGTGTAAGTTGTCACAACTAAGTGCACCACGCAACGCCTGCTGCCAGCTCGTGTACGCCAGTTGTGGAATAATGCCCAGTACTTAACGCATCTAACTTTTTTAATAGGCGCTAATCCTGTATATAAGTACTAGCATCCTTTAGCATTGACATAAGCTTATCGAATTGCCCTTCAAGGGTTTAATTAGTTTAGTTCAGGACTTAGCCAGTTAAACCTTTCCTTTTAGTTGGGTTACTTTTCTACTGACTGGTTAAATTTAACTCCTAAAGTCAGAAAATGGGAAACACTTGTTGGAAAAGGGGCAGCTCCAGGGACTCCCTGAGGTCGAGCTTTGACTCAGGGCTACATTCTCAAAACTTTGCGGTAGAAAATGATGGGCTGCTGTCGCAGCCGTTATTTGTAGCGATTTCAAAAAGGCAAGTCAATCGCCAAAAACTGCATATGCAAATCAGGTTGGCAGAGAGTAGCGAAGGTTCACTAAATTTGCATGTGCCCATTGTCAGCCTAGCTATCGCTACCATTCAGCATTCTTAGCTGACATTACTTATGTCAGCGAGGCCTATGGGAAATTATATCAATCTGACTCTGGCATGGGAATGCAGATAGACCCTGAGGACAGGGAAACTGTTTTAAGTATCCCTGTTATGTTTTAAGTAGCCTTGATTGAATCATGACTAGCTAAAAGGTGTTAATGTCTGATTAAGAGGGTGCTTAGGACAATGGGTCCAGGTGCACAGATCAGGGACAAAGAAGCCAGAGACTAATCCCATCTTCCATGCTTGCAAGTATCACACCCTCCTTAGCAATTAAATTAACCATTGTTTCAAACAGTTTGCAAGTTCTAAACAGAAAGATACTGGGACATACAGGTTTCTATATTCAGCCAAGGTATAAAAGCCTCCTCTCTGCAACACACATCTATCTCTTTCTATCTAGCTATCTCTTGGCTCTTGGTTGGCTCTCCCTCTCTCTGTCTATCCTTCCCTTTATCTATGGAACACGAAGCTTAGACCATCCCCCTTCTCTCTCTCTCTGGCTCTTCCTAGAACTGCAAGTTTCTATGTCTCTCTTTGTTTCTGGACTATGTAAGGCAGGGAAACTGCTTTGCTCTCTACTTAATTGTAATGCTTAATTGTAATGCTTAGAAATATTGCTTTTTTGTAAGCCTATTTCTATAATATATTTTTTATGCAATCACCTCTGGCTATGCCTTCTTTATTCTACTTCCTGGTGAGTCACCAGCGTTTGTCAGTACGCCTTTCACTTAACCCCTACCACCATACATTGGGGGGCCACTAACAAAACTGACACCCATCGCTGGTGATAGCGATCGGCACATGCGGAGAATAAATGCACAAATTAAAAAAAAAATCAAAGATCAGCAGGAAAGATACCCACTCCCTCCCACCGCTGAAGTCAAGCAACCCCCCCCCTCCATGGCAGCAGAAGAGATGCCCACTCTCTCCTGCTGTCACTCAACCTCCCCCCCCCCCCGACAACTTCCCCCCACCCGCCCCTCCCTACCTTATTCAAGAAGCCCGGACGGAGGAACGCCTACCCTCTGACTGATAGGCCCACCTCATAGAAACATAGAAATAGATGGCAGATAAGGGCCACGGCCCATCTAGTCTGCCCACCCCAATGACCCTCCCCTACCTTTCTCTGTGAATAGATCCCATGTGTCTATCCCATTTGGCCTTAAAATCAGGCACGCTGCTGGCCTCAATAACCTGAAGTGGAAGACTATTCCAGCGATCAACCACCCTTTCAGTGAAAAAGAATTTCCTCATACAAAATGGTGGGCCTTCCCCTTCCTGGTGCATCCTAGGATGCACCAGGGAGGGGTCTAAGGCTCTGATTGGCCCAGGCTGACACACCCTATGGGGGGGGGAGGGTCTTAGGTGTGTGGGCCAATTAGATCCTTAGGCCTCTCCCTGGTGCGTCCCAGGATGCACCAGGAAGGGGAAGGCCTGCCATTTTGTAAGAAGTGGGCCTGCTAGTCAGAGGGTAGGCGTCCCTCTAGCCAAACTTCCTGAATAAGGTAGGGAGGGGTGGGGGTCATCGGGGGCATGGGGTGGGGAGGAGTTAGCAGTGTCAGGTGATTGTGCAACGTGGCAGGAGAGAGTGGGCATCTCTCCAATTTGGGGTTTATTTGTTTTAATTTGCGTGGGGGGGGGGTCTGAGCTGTCAAACCTTATTTTCCTGTCAGTGCCTGAGCCAATCAGTGCTCAGGCACTGATCAGAAAGTGAGGCAATGACAGCTCAGACCTGTCGGAATATTTTGACCGCAGATGTGGCACAACGAAGTTAAGGAGTCACTTGATGATGATAGAGAATTGCTTGGAGTGCTAGAAAACACGGAAAAGACCATGATAAGTCGCTTTGATAATCCGCATGCTAATCCAGTTGGAACCGGTTTAGCGACCGCTTTAAAGGCAACCTTAAGTTTTGAGAATCTGTCCTTTAGTCGGTTAGGACTGTTTTTCTGAGTTCCTGGTTAAGTTTAGGAAATTTAATCGCGTCTACATAAGTAATGGATCCTGAATCTAGCCAGACGGATTTTGACTGGCTAGATTTGGAAAATTTTCAGCCCAAAACCTCACCAGTGAGTTTTGGCTGAAGATTAGTTGTGTGCTCAGTGTGGCTCTTTGAAAAATCATCCACTGTTATAACCAACTACATGTTTCTGTCCCGAAGGAGGAAATGAGGCATCTATTGGTTTCAGGCTGGATCTAATTTAGAACTGTTTTGGGCTATGATTTGGTTTTGATAGTTTTGGCTGAGTCCTTTAGGGGAGGGCACACCTGCTGTAAGCACATTCACCACAAAACTTTCAATTTGGTTCACAATTTGATGTCTGGGTTTTCGAAATACCAGCCTTCTTAAATGTATGTACCTAGTGTTGAAAAGGGGTGGGCACTGGACTCATTGAGCGAGAAACCCCTTCCTGCCAAAACCCTCCCCATGTAGAAGCCAGTGGCAACATCAAATTAAAGGTTTCTCGATCTCTCTGTAGAGATAAGTTCCTGGAGGAAATGAGCATGAAAAGTACCCTGGCACTTGTGACTCACAGACTGGCCACTGGGCCCATTGGACCCCGGTCTGACTCATTACAGCTTTCTATATATGTAAGTTTTAGGGGAAATGTTTCTGAGAATTCAATTCTCAGCTAAAATTGTACCAATCCTTACTTGTAAGAACATAAGAATTACCGCTGCTGGGTCAGACCAGTGGTCCATTGCGCCCAGCAGTCCGCTCCCACGGCGGCCCATAAGTCAAAGACCAGTGCCCTAACTGAGTCTAGCCTTACCTGTGTATGTTCTGGTTCAGCTGAAGCTGTAAGATACAACAGGAACTCCCTGACTCCTATCTAATATCATTGATTCTAGGTACAAAAACACTCCTTACAAAATCAAAACTTATTGGAATATGTTTATAAATAAGATGACAGCAAATGCAAGTTCCAAAAAGCATGGTTAGCTAGATCTTACCCAATCGCTTGCACTTTCACCCTTATAAGCTTCAATTGGTGCAGAAGTTACAACCTTCATAAGAACATAAGAATTACCGCTGCTGGGTCAAACCAGTGGTCCATCGTGCCCAGCAGTCCGCTCCCGCGGCGGCCCCTAGGTCAAAGACCAGTGCCCTAACCGAGACCAGCCCTACCTACATACGTTCCGATTCAGCAGGAACTTGTCTAAACTTTGTCTTGGATCCCTGGAGGGTGTTTTCCCCTATGACAAACTCCAGAAGAGCGTTCCAGTTTTCTACCACTCTCTGGGTAAAGAAGAACTTCCTTACATTTGTATGGAATCTATCCCCTTTTAACTTTAGAGAGTGCCCTCTCATTCTCCCTACCTCGGAGAGGGTGAACAACCTGTCTTTATCTACTAAGTCTATTCCCTTCAGTACCTTGAATGTTTCGATCATGTCCCCTCTCAGTCTCCTCTTTTCAAGGGAGAAGAGGCCCAGTTTCTCTAATCTCTCACTGTACGGCAACTCCTCCAGCCCCTTAACCATTTTAGTTGCTCTTTTCTGGACCCTTTCAAGTAGTACCGTGTCCTTCTTCAAGTATGGCGACCAGTGCTGGACGCAGTATTTCAGGTGGGGTCTCGCCACGGCCCGGTATAGACAATGCAATGAGACAAAATGACCAGGTGTTCCTCAAGTGGCCCCCGAGATCACAAGACATTACCGTTTCTGGCTTTTTCCTTTGGGGGTCCGTACCTCCACTACCCGCAACTATGGATGATCTGCAGGAACGCATCACTGAAGCTATAAATGCGATCAGGCTGGATATGCTTCAGAGAGTCTATTCCCTTCAGTACCTTGAATGTTTCGATCATGTCCCCTCTCTGGAAGCCCTGAATATGTATACCCTAGAGGAAAGGAGAGACAGGGGAGATATGATTCAGACGTTCAAATATTTGAAGGGTATTAACGTAGAACAAAATCTTTTCCAGAGAAAGGAAAATGGTAAAACCAGAGGACATAATTTGAGGTTGAGGGGTGGTAGATTCAGGGGCAATGTTAGGAAATTCTACTTTACGGAGAGGGTGGTGGATGCCTGGAATGCGCTCCCGAGAGAGGTGGTGGAGAGTAAAACTGTGACTGAGTTCAAAGAAGCGTGGGATGAACACAGAAGATTTAGAATCAGAAAATAATATTAAAGATTGAACTAGGCCAGTTACTGGGCAGACTTGTACGGTCTGTGTCTGTGCATGGCCGTTTGGAGGAGGATGGGCAGGGGAGGACTTCAATGGCTGGGAGGGTGTAGATGGGCTGGAGTAAGTCTTAACAGAGATTTCGGCAGTTGGAACCCAAGCACAGTACCGGGTAAAGCTTTGGATTCTTGCCCAGAAATAGCTAAGAAGAAAAAAAAAAAAAAAAAAATTTAAATTGAATCAGGTTGGGCAGACTGGATGGACCATTCGGGTCTTTATCTGCCGTCATCTACTATGTTACTATGTTAGAGTCTGGTCCAAGTTCGATTATCGCATCGATGTTTGCTGAGTAACATTGAGTGTATGTAAGATACCCTATGAAACTTTATGAGCTGATGAAACTGCAGCCTCAAAGGTGAAAGAATATTCCAATAAATTTTGGTTTTGCAACCATTTACGAGAATCAAGGAGTGTTTTTGTGGTGACCCTGTAATACTAACTTATAATGAAAATGTCAAAGCTGATTCAGAAGTGCAGACAAAAGTACATCATATGTAACATGCATAAAAAACATAGAATCCTCTATTTCATGGTGGTTATTTGTTTCTTTGGATGGGGTTTTTCTTATGATTCATTGATTTTATCTCATTTAATTCACTTTTTATATATGATTTATATAGATGTGAACACACATTCTCGCTGCTTCAGTTATAGCTATAACTTATTAAAATTTGATGAAACGCTTAACATAAAATTCAAAGCGTTGTACAATAAAAGTTGTTTAAATATTAATTATGGGGCTGACTACAAATAATGAAACTGCAGACTGTGTACAAGATGCAGGCAAATTTTAATATGACAAGAACACAATATATAAAACCCTTTTACCAGTAAAGGGACCCGACGACACGGTCCGTGTTTCGGACAAACCTTCGTCAGGGGTCCATGGTAAAATAGGGGGGCTAAAAAATGCCACAAAAAAAATTTTGAAGAATCTTGACGGGATGCCTGTGTGTATCAAGTTCGCCAAAAAAGCCAACAGCAGTAAAGTTTTTTGGTTTTGGTTGCTCCTGGCTGATTTTTTCTGCAGATTTTTTTTGGATTCCTTTTTTTGTTGTTGTGTTTGACTAAACATAATCCTTATGAGACAAAGTTGAATGGGGAGAGGACAAGAAAACAAAACATATACACTTGAATCGTGTTGGGTCCAGAACTAAAACGATTAATGGACTCTCTATTAGGTTTGCTATATATATCTTTTTTATATATGTTACAAATGTTGTACTTTTAATCAATTGATTGTTCTCACTGTTGGTTGACTATGTCCCTTCACCCCTTCTGGGGTTGCTTTTATTGTGGGATACAGTGATTCACAAGTGTGGCACGCTGTGGGTTACCATGCTCGGAAGAATCAGCTGTCACTGAGAATAATGGTGCCAGTAGCACTCCGCATGGGTTATAACCCCAAAGTAAAGCGCAGGGGTTTCCCTGAGATACCGGAGCCTGTGGCCCAGTCCGATTAGAGCCACCGACCCTGCACTGTTACAGGTCTTATCTCACGTGTCCCACTTTGTTTTGTTTCTTTGATGACTTCAGGTGAAAGTCGAAAGTCAATACGATTTCCAGGATATCACTAGCATCGTGGCCATGGCTAAAACCTACGCAACCACTGAGCCTTTCATTGACTCCAAGTATGACATCCGAATCCAGAAAATCGGCAGCAGTTACAAGGCTTACATGTGAGTGCACTGAGCTCGAGTCGCTTGCGGTTACTGCAATGCCCTGGAACAGCGGGTGGGTGCATGCTCTAGAGCAGGGGTGTCAAAGTCCCTCCTCGAGGGCCGGAATCCAGTCGGGTTTTCTGGATTTCCCCAATGAATATGCATTGAAAGCAGTGCATGCAAATAGATCTCATGCAGATTCATTGGGGAAATCCTGAAAACCCGACTGGATTCTGGCCCTCGAGGACCGACTTTGACACCTGTGCTCTAGAGTAACACAGAATGTGGATGCCGTCTCCGGCCTTACTCTCTCTTTCCTCTGCCCTCAGCAATGAAGAGCGTATATTCTAATCTCACAGCATAAATCTGTATGCCTGCATTGCACACTAATTTAATCTGGACCTTCTGAGTCCAAAACAGATTCAAGGTGACTAACAATTTGAAAATTATTGATATACAAATTAATGCATTGTGAACAGAATTAGAAGATACAGTTCTATAGGAGGATAGGAATTGATCAGTTTATTTTATGAACGATGCAGAGTTAGGTAGTAGGCTTGGGTTGGTAAATTGTGTGGTGTAGATACCAATGGGAAAGATCCATAGAGTAGGTTCAAGAGTTAATTTTCAAAGGAGAACATTGTCTTGGAAGTAGATTTTTAGCTTCTTGTGAAAAGTGAGGTACAGTAGTTTGGTTTGGATCTGATGGTTGTTGGGAATTAGTTGTAGGTCCAGTATATGGAGCTGAAGAGGTAAGTCTTCTTATGAAATGTAAGGTAGATTGGTTTAGATCCTAAAGTTGTTGGAAGACTCTTCCAGACTTTTGCACCAGAGAATGTAAACACTGTGTTGAATATGAGTTTGAACTTGAGGTTTTTTCTTGAGGGGAGGTTCAGCTGTATCCTGTCAAGATTTCTGGGCGAGGAGGACCATGCCGAGGAGAATAAATGAATAAGTGGGGTAGCGGAGCTTCCGTGGAGTATGTGGAATATTATGCAGGAAAATTTGACATTTATTCAGGCTGTGATGGGCAACCAGTGTAGTCATATTTTTTTTCAGTTTGAATATGAGTCTTATTGCCATGTTTTGTATGAGGAGCATAAAATCTGTTTTACTCTTTTCGGATCTTGCCAGGTACTTGTGACCTGGGATGGCCATTGTTGGAAACAGGATAATGGGTTTAATAGACCTCTGGTCTGTCCCAGTATGGCAATTGTTATGTTCTTAAGAGATGGGCAGCCAAGAGGGAGCCACAGCCAGTAGATGTCAACTCATTAGAGGGCTTACAATCCCTTGTTCTCGCGCCCTCTTCGCATGAGCTGAACTTGTGCATTCTCTTCTGGTTCCAGCCTGGAGTGGGATGTGTAGAGGTGGCTTGGATTTCAGTGGTAGATCTGGCCCAGCTCCTAAGGTGAGGGGTAAAATCAGTAAGGTGCCTTCAGACATACCGAGTGCAGTTTTCTCTATCTGGGTCCTCTTGTATCAACAGTGAACGAGTTCAGTCTCCCTGTAGAAAAGAATTTACACTTCAGGGAGCCTGAGTCACAGCAGAAGCTCTGAGAAGCCAAATCGTGGCTCGTAATCCTTGGCTATCAGAAGACTGTGTACAAGACAGAGTTTGTCAGCGTCAAATAAAGGAATATTATGGATGCAAGATCCCTTTGGATTCTGGGGTAGAAATAATTGAAATTTGGATAATAAAATTGTGGTAAGCTGGAAATACTTAGGTAAAAATGCAGAGATGATGGATTTTATGGTACAAGGGTCACATGTTGAAAGCAGACAGGAAACTGTGCATGGAGGTCCCCGATGAGTTGCTTTATGTGAAGGAGACTCTACAAAAATATGGCTAAGTGCACATATTCTTAATTTAAAAAAACTGTCACTGCATACAGGATGGGGGAGACAGCTAATCTACCCAGGGAACAGGCCTCTGCAGAGAGTAAATTTGCCCTTCCATGCACATGAACATAATATTTCCCTCTGGACTAAATTCGGAAACACCTTAAGCCCAAGACAAAGGAAGATTCAGGTCCAGGAGACTTTATTGACAGGACAATTTGTAGACATGTTGCCAAAGTAATCTGTAAAATGGTTAAAAGGAAAATAAAAAATTAAAATAACCTGGATTTGACTGTTTCCCAAATGGTGCACTAAGAGACCTGTCCAGAATGCTAGGGAGGGGTGATGTAATGAAAGAGACTGGGGCAGGGCAGAGATGTGCACAGCCTTTCACTAAAAAGCAATGAACTAATCCAGCTATGGACAAAGTGGGACACTCCCCAGCTGCAGACACCGTGAAGAAAACTGGGGTTTTCTCTCACCTCATAGCAGCTCAGCTGGATAACCTGGTGGTGTGAGTACCTCACTCATCAGAAAACATCAAAGTATGTCTGAGAAGCATTAATTGGGACTGTATATCCTTATCAGCCAGGTTAGAGGCTTCAGAGAAGGGTCAGTGCATGATGGAAAGCAGGGAAAGAAGTATTGGAGATCAACTGAAAGGGAGGCTATCATGCAAGCTCCATATCCATAGGAACAGTCAGGACTAGAAGGCAAGCGATGAAGCAACTAAGTAGTAGATTGAAAATAAAACAGAGAAAATATTTCTTCACATAATGTGTAATTAAACTCATTGCCAGAGAACGTGATGAAAGCAGTTAGCTTAACAGGGTTTAATAAAGATTTGGATAATTTCCTAAAAGTCCATAAGCCATTATTGAGATGGACTTGGGGAAATCCACTGCTTATTCCTACATAAGCAGCATAAAATTTGTTTTTCTCCTTGGGATCTTGCCAGGTACTTGTGACCTGGGTGGCCACTGTTGGAAAGAGGAGGCAGGGCTTGATGGACCTTCGGTCTATCCCAATATGGCAATTCTTATGTGAGCCAAGTGTAGGACAGTCAAGCCATTGTGACATCACTGGTGAGATTGGCTCTTGGGCATTATGACATCACAATCTCAGCTCTGGAATGTTGCTACTCTTTGGGTTTGTGCCAGGTATTTGGGACCTGGGTTGTCCACTGTTGGAGGCAGGATACTGGGCTTGGCGGACATTCAATCTGACCCAGTATGGCAATTTTTATGTTCTTATGTGAGCCAAGTAAAGGACAATGAAGCCATTGTGACATCACTGCTGAGGTTGGCTCTGAGGCATTGGTGGAATGAGGCATTATGACATCACAATCTCAGCTCTGGAATGTTGCTACTCTTTGGGTTTCTGCCAGGTACTTGGGACCTGGGTTGGCCACTGTTGGAACCAGGATACTGGGCTTGATGGACCTTTGGTCTGGCAACTATTATGTTCTTATTCAGTGCTGCCTTTAACTAGAAAATAAATATGCTTTTTCCTCTACTGCCTTACAGAGAGAAGTGTGTGTGTGTGTGTGGGGGGGGGGGGGGGGGTAATAGTGTTCCAGCTGTGGAAGGAGGTTTGATTTCATTTGTATATCATCTGTTACAGCTTTAGGAGAATCCCTAAAGGTGAACTGGCAGATGTGAAATTGTAAAGTGTGAACATCTTCACTTCTCTGCCTCTTTTCATCTTAAACTAAACTAAGCCTTAGGTTTATATACCGCATCTTCTCCACTGAAGTGGAGCTCGACACGGTTTACAGAGTTTAAAAAATATGGGAAGAGAGAAGAGAAAGTTTACAAAGCATAAAAAGAGGGGATGTAATCAGGAGAAGAGATTATTATATGCTAGAGAAAAGCCAGGTTTTCAGTTGTTTCCGGAATAGTTGGAGGGAGCCCAGGTTCCGCAGCGAAACAGTGAGATCGTTCCAGAGGCCCGTGATTTTGGAGAGGAGGGATCTACCCAGTTTACCTGCGTGGAGGATGCCGTGTAGAGAGGGGAAGGATAGTTTAAGTCTGTGGGCAGATCTGGTGGTAGTTGGTGTCGGGGCGAGGAAGGATAGAGGGATTAGGGGCGGAAGGATGCCGTGAATGATCTTGAAAGCCAGGCAGGAGCATTTGAAATGAATTCTGGAAAGTACTGGGAGCCAGTGAAGATTGGTAAGTAGAGGGGAGACGTGGTCATATTTGCGTTTAGCAAAAATCAGCTTAGCCGCAGTGTTCTGCGAAGACTTTTTTTCGTTAGGCCTAAGTAGACGGCGTTACAATAATCGAGTTTGGATAGGATGATGGATTGTACAAGGACGGTGAAATGCTTTTGGTGAAAATAGGATCTAACTTTCCTCAGCATGTGGAGGCTGAAAAAACAAGATCTTAGATCAAGTGTGATGTCTGAGCCTTGAGCCGAGGCTGATCCCTTCTCAGACTTTTATTAGCTGCGTTAGAACTCAGCTATTGATGTATTCAGGGGGATAAATGTGAGCAACCATGTAATATAGAAGGGGAGGGGGGTAACGTCCTGCCACCAAGCCCAAATTTAGGAATAAGAAGCTGCTACAGTGCCAAATGTTTGACAGGCACCAGACTGGCTTAGAACTGGAAGGATGGCAGCTCATCTTAAGCAAGTCAAACATTGTACTTACAGGTCCTGGGTAGAGAAT
Organism: Geotrypetes seraphini; assembly: GCF_902459505.1. Taxonomy (NCBI): domain Eukaryota; kingdom Metazoa; phylum Chordata; class Amphibia; order Gymnophiona; family Dermophiidae; genus Geotrypetes; species Geotrypetes seraphini. The sequence goes on along the minus strand of NC_047090.1, from coordinate 8,910,497 downwards.
GACATGGGGACAAATTTTTCCCCATCCCATCCCCGTGAGTTTTATCGCTGTCCCTGCCCCGTTCCTATAAGCTCTGCCTTAACCACTTATGATTTTCAAGTGTTTGAGGCTTGTGCAGATGAGGATGGAGCTTGCAGGAATGGGGCAGGGACGGAACAGGAAAATGAGTTCCCGCAGGGATGGTTAAAAATGTGTCCCCGTGTCATTCTCTAGTCCTGGGTGCCCCAGTCTTCATGACTGATCAGATTTCATTACTGCTACCTGCCACATACAGTGACTGCTAAAACCCCTAAAATAATGTTATTATCCAAATCCTTTTTCTTGCTTCACAATGAAAACAAAGGTGTCCGGAACAACTGGAGAAAGCTGGGTGAGACCCTAGACTATAGCAGGCACCTGTCAATATGTGCGAAGATCCCTGATATATAGGATCGAAAAGCCTTAAGCAAGGTTTCAAAGAATCCTGTTTCTTCCCACAGGAGAACATCCATTTCTGGAAACTGGAAGGCTAACACGGGTTCTGCCATGCTGGAGCAGATTGCAATGACGGAGAGGTGAGGACAGGATGCTCCCCAGAGTGTTAGGACTTGTGCAAGAACGCTTGTCACCCTCCGATCTCCACTGCTGCCATGATCCTTTGCACTAGAGAATGACATGGGGACAAATTCGTCCCTGTCCCTGCAGGAACTCAATTTCCCTGTCCCGCCACCGCAAGTATTTTTGCTGTCCCTTTCCCTGCCCCATTCCTGTAAACTCTGCCTTAACCGCACAAGCCTCGAACACTTAGGATTTTAAAGGGTTTGAGGCTTGTGAAGATGAGGACGGAGCTTTCAGGAATGGGGCAGGGACAGGAAAAGAAGTCTCCAGGACGGGATGGGAAAATGAGTTCCCGCGGGGACGGGGGAAAATGAGTTCCCACGGGGACGGGGGAAAATGAGTTCCCGCGGGGACGGGGAAAAATGTGTCCCCGTGTCATTCTCTATCTTGCACCTTCTGATTGAGCAGAGCAGCCCAACGCTATATCTCTCTGGGTTTCTAGGATGGGAAACGTGCTGAAACCCAGACTCAGCCTCGGAGCCAAGAGAATGTTTTGTAGAGATGGGCATTCATTTGCAATAGTTTGGAAATAATGTTTGATCATTCGCTTATAACAGTGTGCAGTCTTTTGAGAGAGCGCACACGAGGGCATCCTTTGCACATGTGCAGACGGTAAGTCGTCTCTCAAGAGTGCACACTCAATGACTTTGCTTCTGTGACAAAAAGATAAATTTGCCAAATGAAAATGCATAAAACAAACATTCCTGGTGATGTGAAAAGAAACATTTCTGTTTGCCCATCCTTAATATGACTAAGAGCAGGAGAAGCGTAGATAAATAGCCCGTTGGCGAGGTCAGGCCGGAATCTTCTGTTCTGCTAAGCTAGTTTTGACGTCATCGCCCTACATGTCTGCTGACTTCATGCTCTCTCTTGTGCAATTTCACAGGTACAGGCTGTGGGTTGATTCATGTGCAGAGATCTTTGGTGGGCTCGACATGTGTGCCGTGAAAGCTGTACACGGGAAGGATGGCAAAGACTACATTATCGAGGTGAGTGGAGCTGCAACCCCCTCCCCCCCCACCAACAGATTTAATTGGAACCTCAATTTTATAATCTAGACCAGTGGTTCCCAAACCCTGTCCTGGGGGACCCCCAGCCATCCCCCCCCTTCACCAACAGATTTAACCAGAACCTCAATTTTATAATCTAGACCAGTGGTTCCCAAACCCTGTCCTGGGGGACCCCCAGCCATCCCCCCCCTCCACCAACAGATTTAACCGGAACCTCAATTTTATAATCTAGACCAGTGGTTCCCAAACCCTGTCCTGGGGGACCCCCAGCCAGTCGGGTTTTCAAGATATCCCTAATGAATATGCATGAGAGAGATTTGCATACCTGTCGCTTCCATTATATGCAAATCTCTCTCATGCATATTCATTAGGGATATCTTGAAAACCCGACTGGCTGAGGGTCCCCCAGGACAGGATTTGGGAACCACTGATCTAGACTCCAGCAGCAATATGTGCCTCAGTGCTATTCCGCAAATATCTACTTAAATTACTAAACCCCCCCCCCCTTTTTTACAAAACTGTGAAAGCTGTCTTTAGTGCTTTAGATTGCTGAATGCTCTGCACCGCACCCGACACTCATAGAGGTCCTCATTAGCCCAGGCCTTAGCCTTGAACAAGATGAGGACCAGAGGTGACTCCTTCGCAGGGGATCTCAAACCAGTTCTTAGGACATTCCTATCCAGTCAGGTTTTCAGGATATCCACAATGAGTATGCAAATCTCTCTCATGAATATTCATTGTGGATATCCTGAAAATCCAACTGCCTGGGGTGCCTCCAGGACCAGGTTTGGGAACCACCGCCCCCCCTGCTCTAGACAAACACTTGGACCTCGTCTTGTCCAATGCCATATAGTTTATGATAATAAGAATTCCTCTATCATGTTAGGTGCCATTGAGTCATGTTTGAGTCCCAGTGACTTGATATATTACAGAGCTAAAAAGAAATCAGTTTTGTTCTAGTCCGGAAAGGTCCTCCAGCGTCATCCCATTGGTTGTTTTCAATGTGTCCAGCATCTGATTGCAGGTCGCCGTCTTCGCCTGGTTCCTTCGATCTTCCCAAACATGATGTCCTTCTCCAGTGATCTCTCTCTTCTGACGGTGTGACCAAAATAAGAGTCGCAACTTCATCATTTGGGCTTCGGTTTGATCTCTTCCGGAATTGATTTGTTAGTTCTTCTGGTGGTCCACGGTACACCTAAAATCCTTCTCCAGCACCAAAGCTCAAATGAGTCAATCTGTCTTAACTGACTCCTGAGAAAATGAGTGCGTGGACAAGTCTGACCTTTGTTTAGAGAGTTATTTCTGTGCCTTTGTCGAGAGCCTTCATTGAAGAGCGACCAAATGCTATTCTGCAGAGTATTTCTTCTTGAAGGCAATAGAATAGAAGATGTAAAATCCATTGTATGTAGATTAGAACTTATGGAAGCATCAAACTCAGTAAATGCAGATTTTTAAAAATTTATTTTTATTGTGAAACACAAACTAAAACCCAAAAGAGGCAAACAATGGCCATATAATATAGATAGAAACATAGAAAACATATAAACATAGAAAAAAGCAGCAGAAAAGGGCTATAGCCCACCAAGTCTGCCCATTCCAAGTATCCCCTCCCCTGAATTTACTCCCTTAAAGATCCCATGTGAGTATCCCATTTTCTCTTAAAATCCATCACGCTGCTGGCCTTTATCACCTGGGGTGGGAGTCTGTTCCAATGATCCACTACTCTTTCGGTGAAGAAGTACTTCCTGGAGTCACCATGAAACTTCCCTCCCCTGATTTTCAGCGGATGCCCTCTGGTGGTCGAGGGTCCCATGAGCCAGAAGATATCATCTTCTGACTCGATGCGTCCCGTGATGTACTTATATGTTTCAATCATATCTCCCCGTTCTCTTCTTTCCTCAAGTGAGTACAGCCGCAATGTTTTAAATCTTTCTTCATACGTGAGATCCTTGAGCCCCAAGACCATCCTGGTGGCCGTTCGCTGAACCGACTCGATCCTCAGCACGTCCTTTCGGTAGTGTGGTCTCCAAAACTGAACACAGTACTCCAAGTGAGGCCTCACCATGGCTATGTACAACGGCATTATAACTTCAGGTCTCCTACTGACGAAACCTCTGCGGATACAAAACTCCCCGAGTTTCTCAAAATTTTTCCCTATTTACCAAATATGCTCAGGCAACTCAGCTGTGGATTTCCAGGGTCCCTGGGAGAAGGGAAGTTAAGTTCCACAGCTGGGATGACAGAGTGGTCATGCCCCACAATGTCATGTCTTCTGTCAGAGTTTCTTAGCTGTGTTAGAAAGTTCAAGTTGTGACTGTTTCATGAGTGATGACACACTCAGACAGTATGTGTGGGCTACCACATCCACCTACTCCGAAAACCTGAGGAAATCCTCATGAGGCTATGAGGGAAAGACACTGAGGCTCTTTTGCTCCCTCCCTGGGGATCACATACCAATGCAGTGAAGTACTGGGCAAACGAGATCTGCCGTTGTCTCACCCTTTCCGCAGGGCCCGCAGTCTCACCCTTTCTGCTTGTTCTCCTTCTGTCTGCCTGTCCTCCTGATATCTCTTTGGGATTCTGGATCTTGCCTATCCTACTTAAATATACCGCCGCATTATTCTGGTCGAGTGAAATTGAACCAAACCTCATTCTGAATGTCATTTTCTATTCCACTTATCCAATCGGCATGAGAGAACGTCGCTAAAATCCTAAGAAACAGTGGCGTCAATATTCAGGCCACGGAGACCCTCCCCCATGGGAAAATTTGGGATTAGATATTCAACACTGGACCAAATCCAGATACCAATGTTAAATATCTGGTTTACTGGCAGCTGACGGAAGTTATGAGTACATAAGTATCACCATACCAGGTCAGACTGACGACCCATCAAGGCCAGAATCCTGTTTTCAACAGTGGCCAGTCCAGATCACCAGTATCTGGCAGATGCGCAAAAGAGTTATCTGGGTTTGGCCGATATTCAGGGCACCACATCGAGCATTAGTGATACCGGGATAACTCCCAGCTCTGTCTCTGGCATTAACCAGAGAGTGCTACAGCAGTTTGTTCTGGTATTCAGAAACACTAGTCTATCCGTGAAGTGCTGCTGAAGTCTGGTGCCAGACTGGGCAGCATTATTCAACCAGTTAGGAGCCCTCCTACCCAGTTAACTCTTGCTGAATGCTGGCCCCACTGTTTGTAGGGTCTTTTGGAACATTTTGTGGCCTCCTTGGAAGTTCGGAACCTTTATCTGTCTCCCGCTAGAAGAATTTGAGATGATACGGGATAGGAAGGGAGGGTCTTTTGTGATATCTCCAGGCTCTGCTTCTGCTTTCTCCATCCAGGTTATGGACAGCTCTATGCCTCTGATTGGGGAACAGGTCGAAGAAGATAGACAGCTTGTGGCTGACCTGGTGGTTACAAAGATGACCCAACTTCTCTTTGCAGGAACAGCTGCCTCCTCCCCCCAGAAACCTCTGGTAAGTGTCAAGGGTCAGGATCTGGACATACAGAACGTATCTGGGTGGGTGGTGAGGGGGAAAAACATGCCAAGGTCTGGTAGTTTTTAACCAACACCACCCCTTATTTCAATAAGAGTTTATCAATCTATGCCAGTGACAAAGGCTCACGTCATCTGTTGGCAACTTAAGAACACAATATCCAGTGGAATCTCTTACTGAAAGCAGTCCATAAAGGGGTTAAGCTGGCCTCTCACTAGGGGTTGAGGGTACAGTCCCCCCTGAGGTCATAGACAAAAGAGCGCATTCTGCTTTAAGTGGGGAAAATAGAAAAACCCAGCAAATCAACGCACCAGAATGATGGGGGAGGGGAGGGGGGAGAACTCAAGACCTAAACTGGAACAAGTTAGAACAGCCAACAGAGGCTAAAGTGGAATCATTTTTATAAAGTGCACCTTATGTTCTTATTTTTTACTGCATCAAGATTTACAAAGACTAGGGGACACTCGATGAAGTTACAGGGAATTATTTTTAAAACCAATAGGAGGAAATATTTTTTCACTCAGAGAATAGTTAAGCTCTAGAATGCGTTGCCAGAGGATGTGGTAAGAGCGGATAGCGTAGCTGGTTTTAAGAAAAGTTTGGACAAGTTCCTGGAGGAAAAGTCCATAGTCTGCTGTTGAGACAGACATGGGACGGTAGCATGGAATGCTGCTACCATTTGGGTTTTTGCCAGGTGCTTGTGACTTGGATTAGCCTCCGTGAAGATGGGATACTGGGCTAGATGGACCATTGGTTTGACCCAGTAAGGCTGTTCTTCATATTAATATTAGAAATTTTATTAAAAATATTTATGTGATATATGTAATACCCTATTAAAGTGGGGTAAGGGTTGTTTTACTTCACAGGTAGTAATATTACTTTGCCTGCTCTGTTTTCTAGGTCTCGTTTGTAGGTTTGATTTAATTATTTTCTCCCTCAATCCTATCAGGTGCAACCCCAGCCAGCAAAACCACTTATCAAGCCGCAGCCAGGGCCTCAACCCTCAGCTGCACAGCTGTCTCAGCCGCGCCCCACACCACAAGGTAGGTGATGCCAGGGGTGGGAAAATCTGAGGGCCACACTGACAGCAGGCCTAGAGGGGTGCCAGTGTGGACCTGCAAACCCACCTGATAATGGACTGAGGCCTCGATGCTCAAACACTTTCCGTGGCAGTAGGAATCGTTAAAGTACCCTTACTGCCATAGTAAGCTGTCCTGCTGATGCACAAAAGGGTTCTCTGTGGCTGCTACCAATATCCCTATGCTAATACATTCTAATGAGCACTCCATGTAATGCACAGTAGGGAAATGCGTTGTTCCCAGCAAACTTTAATGGCAGGGTCTGAGCTGTTGTAGCCTTACTTTCCTGTCAGTGTCTGAGCACCAATTGGCCCAGGCACTGACAGAAAAGTAAGGCTTTATGAGAGCTCAGAACCAATATAATATAATCCCCCCCAAAAAATGTCCTTAACTCCCACCATCCCTCTTCCCGTCAAGCCCTACAACACCAAAAAACACCAGATGGTCCAATGGGCCTCTCCCTGCCCGGCCCTATGCTCCAGGACATCCCCGACATCCCATATCTTTTAATAGAAAAGTTTGGCAGGAGGGATGCCCACTTCTTCCTGCCTTGGGCCCTCCTCTTCAAAATGGCGGACCTTCCCCTTCCTAGTGCAGCCTGGGATGCAGTAGGAGGGGCCTTAGGTATCTGAGCCAATCAAGGTCTTAGGCCCTTCCCAGGGCAGGATTAATTCATCGAGGGCCCCTAGACACCCAAGTACACTGGGTCCCCTGCCTCGCCCCACCCCATCCCATCATGCGCCCAGGCGGAAACAGGAAGCTGCATCAGAGGGAAGCTTTGGGCAAGCAGCACCACTTGCACAATTACAGTTCCCATTGTCTTTCTTACCCGCGTTGCTTACTTTCCGTCAATTGTGGGGGGAGGGGGGGAAGGGGGTGTAGCTGATCGATGCTGGAGGGACCCATCACCGTTTGGAAAAAACAATGTTGATGCCCTCCTTCATCGGGCCTCCCTGACCATTTCGGGCCCTAGGCACGTGCCTACTTGGCCTATTGGTTAATCCTGCCCTGGCCCTTCCCAGTGCATCAGGAAGGGGACGAACCGCCATTTGAAAAGGTGGGCCTGAGGCAGGAGGGAGTGGGCATCCCTCCTGCCAAACTTTTTCTACAAAAAAGTACAGGTTGTGAGGGTGGGTCCTGGGGCAAACTGCCAGGCAGGGGGAAGGTCACTGGGCCACCACGTGTTTTTTAATGCTGGGGGGCTTGGGAGAGATGAGGAGCCTTTTTTTTTTAATAGGCACATCTCTGGTGCTTACACACACAAGAGCTCCGTCCATTAAAAAAAAAAAAAAAAAGCTGATTAGGGTTTCCCTTACCGGCTTTACAGCAGGAGCCGGCAGAGAAAGTTCTGATTCAGCTAAGTCTGCAGCCGCTGCTCTCAGCTGATGACAGCTGGACACAAGGAAAGAGAAGGGAGGCTACAGGCAGGAGTAGGAGTTGTGCCTAGCGTTTGCTCTTCTGAGTTCTCCCCTCTTTTACCAGTTCTGTGCATACGCATCATTTACATCACCAGTTTAAAAAAAAAGTTGCTCCCAGCAGGACCTGAGTGGGCACTTTTGGCAGTGTGCTGATTGAGATCAACAGACCCACAAAACCACAATGATAGAATCAGATTGTTGTGGTGCACTGGAATATGACTAGGAAACCATTTGGTATAGAGCTTGTGGTGTGTTGAACTGTCCACGGCTCCCTAGGGAATGAGAAGATGAAAAGAGCCAGGGCAGGATGGCAAGCTTATGTTTCTCATGTGGCTCAGTAAAGAGTGAGAAGCCCCCAGCAAAAAGCTGAGGGAGGGCGATCTCTGTTTGCATTCGATCCTGAAGGATTCCTTATAAATGCCAGTTTGTCAGACAAAGCCACTGGTACATTTATTTATTCCAGTTTCTATACCGTTCTCCCAGGGGAACTCAGAAAGGATTACATGAATTTATTCAGGTACTCACAGTCTATGAGGCAATGGGAAGTGATTTGCCCAGGGTTACACGGAGCAGTGTGGATTTGAACCCTCAACCTCAGGGGGCTGAAGCTGTAGCTCTAACCACTGCACCACCCTCTCCTCAAATACAGTATCAGAAGGGAGCCAAACATAGGCCAATGAAGCCATTGTGACATCACTGGCTTTACTAAGGATCCTTTTACTAAGCTGCGCACTAGACGCTAACGCCAGCATTGAGGTCTAGCTGCGTAGCCTGGGTTTAGCACGTGCTAAAAACGCTATCGCAGCTTAGTAAAAGGAGCCCTAAGTGCAATTATGAACGTAACTGCAAATTAGAGCCAATTATTGGTTGCTTTTGTCAATTAGCAGCCAACTTGCCAATTAACTTACGCTAGCGAGTGGCACACTTAAGATTCTAGAATGAGCGTAAGGGGAACCTTTTCCCCTTAACGCTTCCTTTTAAGCTTTGTGCACTTGCATGGCAATCTGTTTCCTGTTTTCCATATTTGGTGTCTCTCTTTTTTCCAGGTGGTCCCCACCAGGTATCCAGGTCAGGCGCTCCTGCGCAGCCTCGGCTGTCCCCACAGGGCCAGCAGCCTCAGAGTCCACAATCCAGTTCACCCCAGCTGCAGCGATCTCCCAGCTCCCCAACTGATGCTGCTTTGCCAGTGCAGAGCTCCCGGGCTGGAACCGTCTCCCCTCAGCAGTCTCGGCCTCCTGCTTCAGGACAGGGCCCAGGAACCGCATTCAGGCAACAGGCCCCGCCTCACCCTCAGTTAAAGTAGGTCATAGTGTCAGTCCTTATTGGTTCTCAGTGTGAGCAGGGTTACCAAGTGTCTGGAAAACCCCAGACATGTCCAAGGATTGCCAAAAACCAGCAGTTTATCCGGGTTTTGAAGCTCCAGAGCTTGGAGCCGCGTCAGGAGGCCGTCTGCTTATGCGTGAATGTTGATGCAATGACATCATACATGTGCACTTGTGACATTCGCACATGCGCAGAAGCCCTCCAGACCTCAGTGAAGGAGACAAGTGGTTTGGCTGGGACAGGACCAGGTGCTCTCTTTTTTTAAAAAAGGAAATCTGGCAACCATAAGTGTGATCTACAACCAGATTTTATGATTGTAAAACCAGGACACACTAGGCCTGCCAATCTCTGCCCTAGCTCCGCCCCCCCGCTGCCTCCTGCCCAACGCGAGTGAGAGGAGGCTTTTCAAAACCAGGATAAACTGCCAGGTTTTGAAAAGCCGTCCAGACCCCCAGACATGTCCTCAAAAGCAGGACATGTCACAGGACAAACCTTCAAACTTGCACCCTCCTTCCTCTTGACCTTCCAGATCACTAGTGCCCCCACCGCACTCTCTCTGCAATTTGGAGACTTAAATTCAAGTCAGAAGCAGCCCAGAGCAGGTTCTCAACCCAGTGCTCTGGACCCACCTACACAGTCAGCTTTTTTCAGGATTTCCACAATGAATATGTATGAGATAAATCTAATGGGCATTTCTTAATCGCTCTTTTCCAGTACAGGTTCGAGGCAATTTACAGGATAAGATGCCCATGAAACAGCAAACGGAGGTTAAACAATTTCAGGGGAAAGAACAGAACACATTGCGAGGGAGGGACGCAATTGAAATGCCCAGCTTTGTAGTCAGGTTTCTCTTATGCATATTCATTCTGAGGAACCAAACTGGCTGGGCGTGTCCTGAGAACTGGGTTGAGAGCCGAACCTTCCGGACTCTCCATAAGAAATGACCTAGGTCTCTTTTGCAGTGGCGCAGCGTGGGTGAGAGGCGCCCATCCCCCACCCTCATCTCTGCCCCCTTCCCTTTACCGCTGTAACAACTTGAATGTGCCCCTTGTGACCCCGGCGGCTCTCCCTCTGACATCACTTCCTATGTGTGGCACTCGGAAGTGACATCAGCGGGAGAGCTGACGCGGTCGCGAGGGGCACATTCAAGTTGTGAAGGGAAGGGGGCAGTGAACAACTCATGGCGGTGAACAACTCCCCACCAACATGGCACCCGGGGTGGACTGACCCCCCTCGACACCCCCCCCCCCCCCCCCGTTCTACGCCACTGTGTTTTACTGTCTTATCAACCACTCTTTCCACTGGAAGGCTTTGAGCTGCTCCTCCAAGTCGTTTGTTTTAACTCGTTTTCTACCCCATTTCCCCAAAGAGCTCAGAACAGGTTACTTTAGTTATTTTGTCCCCCATGCTGTGAGAGTCAGTGACATTTTGGACGATAATTCCCTACTCCAGTTATCTGTCCGATTAGCTTGTATGTTCTGTCGAGCAGAGATCTTCTCTTACATGGTTAATATAATATATAGTGCTGTGTGCAGTGCTTCATTTCATTTCACTGAGCAGTATTTCCCGTGTCATAGACTCCTACAGATTCAGTGAATGGCACATGGCCATATTAAGAACAGGGTGTGGTTGTGAATGATGTGGTAGGGACAGTTGGCTCTTTTGTCAGCTGGGAGCAGAATTGTAAAATCTACAAGCTCTGAGTCCTTGTTCATATTTTTACAATATTTTTTCCTTTCCCCCCTATTTTTTATTAAGAGTTTGTATCAAATTTTAAATAAACATGAAACATACAAATCCAGCTTAAGAACAGCTTTAAAAACGTAACTCAATCTTAACCCGGGGACTGCCTGTATAGTAGGATTTTAGTGGTCCATCAAAACCCACTAAAATCCTACTATACTGCCATATAAGTGCCACCTAATAGCCAATCTGTCGATCAAATCGGGAAAGATTCTGGAAGACTGGAAGGTGGCTAATGTTACGCCGATCTTCAAGAAAGGTTCGAGGGGAGATCCGGGAAACTACAGACTAGTGAGTCTGACCTCGGTACCGGGAAAGATGGTAGAGTCGCTGATAAAGGGCCGCATCTTTGATCACCTTGAAGGACACGGGCTCATGAGGACCAGTCAGCACGGTTTTAGCAAAGGCAGATCGTGTTTGACGAACTTGCTGTACTTCTTTGAGGGAGTAAACAGACAGATAGACAAGGGCGATCTGGTCGACATTGTATATCTGGACTTTCAGAAGGCGTTCGACAAGGTTCTGCATGAACGACTACTTCGGAAAATTGCGAGTCATGGAATCGAGGGTGAAAACTGGCTGGAGCATAAGAAACAGAAAGGGGGTAAATGGACAATACTCAGACTGGAAGAGCGTCACAAGTGGGGTGCTACAGGGCTCGGTGCTTGGACCCATGCTCTTCAACATATTTATAAACAACCTGGAAATTGGTACAAGCGAGGTGATTAAATTTGCAGATGATACAAAGTTATTCAGAGTAGTGAGGACGCAGAAAGATCTGCAACATGACATAATCAGGCTCAAGGAATGAGCATCAACATGGCAGATGAAGTTCATCGTGGATAAGTGTAAAGCGATGCATGTAGGTAACAAAGATCTCATGCACGAATACAGGATGTCCAGGGCGGTACTTGGAGAGACCTCCCAGGAAAGAGACTTGGGAGTTCTGATCGACAAATCGATGAAGCCGTCCACACAATGTGTGGCGGCGGCAAAAAGGGCGAACATAATGCTAGGAATGATAAAGAAGGGGATCACGAACAGATCGGAGGTTATCATGCTGCTGTACTGGGCCATGGTGCATCCTCACCTGGAGTACTGCGTCCAGCACTGGTCACCGTACATGAAGAAGGACACGTACTATTCGAAAGGGTCCAGAGAAGAGTGACTAAGATGGATAAGGGGCTGGAGAAGTTGCCATACAGTGAAAGATTAGAGAAACTGGGCCTTTTCTCCCTCGAACAGAGGAGATTGAGAGGGGACATGATCGAAACATTAAAGGTACTGAAGGGACTAAACTTAGTAGATAAGGACAGGTTGTTCACCCTCTCCAAGGTAGGGAGAACGAGAGGGCACTCTCTAAAGTTGAAAGGGGATAGATTCCGTACGAACGTAAGGAAGTTCTTCTTCACCCGGAGAGTGGTAGAAAGCTGGAACGCTCTTCTGGAGTCTGTCATAGGGGAAAACACCCTCCAGGGATTCAAGACAAAGTTAGACAAGTTCCTGCTGAACCGGAACGTACGCAGGTAGGGCTGGTCTCAGTTAAGGCACTGGTCTTGACCCAGAAGCGGCAATTCTTATGTTCTTACCTGCAGCCATTTGTGGCCAGTCCACTACAAGCAGGGGCTTTTTGAAAAAAAAAAAAAAAAAATTATTTGTACGTCACATATGAAATGGCCGTTTCTCCACCTCCAACTTTGGACGTTTTGAGGGACTTCAAAGTTCTATTGAAAATGGTCGTTTTTGGAACTTGTCTGAAGTGCCTGCGTGAGGCCTCCTATTTGTAAACCACCTTGCTGTGTCCCAGGAAAAGCAGTACAGAGAAATAAAAATTAAAAGTAATAACTTGCATCACATTTGCCAACGGGAAATTTTCTATTTAATTGCCCTTCATAACAGTGTACAGTCAATGATTTAGGGCTCCTTTTACAAAGATGCGTTAGGGCTTTAACGCACGCTGAATTGCCACACGCGCTAGACCTTAACGCCAGCATTGAACTGGCGTTAGTTCTAGAAGTGTAGCGCGGGTTTAGTGCGCACTAAAATCCTGCGAGCGCTACAAATGCTAGCACAACTTAGTAAAAGGAACCCTTAGTACATGGAAACTAAGGCCAGTACTGGGCAGACTTGCACTCTCTGTGTCTGTATATGGCCATTTGGGGGAGGATGGACTGGGGAGGACTTCAATGGCCGAGAGGGTTTAGATGGGATGGAGTAGGTTTTAACGGAGATTTCGGCAGTTGGAACCCAAGCACAGTACCAGGTAGAGCTTTGGATTCTTGCCCAGAAATAGCTAAGAAGAAAAAATTTATATTGAATCAGGTTGGGCAGACTGGATGGACATCTGCCGTCATCTACTATGTATGTTACTATGTCACATCTAGTGTACTCCCTCGATCCAATTCTCTGGTCACCCAGTCAAAGAACTTGATCAGATTTGTCTGAGAAGACCTGCCTCCAATGAATCCACGATGCCTCGAGTCCTGTAATCCACTGGATTCCAGAAGCAGCACTACTTTTTGTTTTAAAAGTGTTTCCATTAATTTACTTACCACAGAAGTCAGACTTACTGGCCTGTAGTTCCCTACTTCTTCCTTACTTCCACCTCTGTGGAGGGACCGCATCTACCCTTCTCCATTCCTCTGGTACCACTCCCGACTCTAGAGAAGCATTGAAAAGGTCAGCCAGTAGAGCCACCAGAATTTCCCTTAGTTCCCACTATCCAGTCCCATCGCTTTATCCACCTTTAGGTTAGCTAACTCCTCACGAGCACAATCCTAGGGAAAGCCTTGAGAGATTTTGTAAACTCATTGTTTACTTCTTATACTAGACCTGCCGTATACAACCCACTGTGTCATGGTTTTAAGGTCATCCTAGCCCCCGTCCCACGTACACCTATCCTGTGGTTGCTGTGTTAGCACGAAGGTTAAATAAAACCAAACCAAATTGCCTCTAAGAAACCTTTTTATTGACTCATTTCAGGCTGTTCTTTCAAGAACCCTTTTTCTTCTCTCTTTCAGTAAATCACAGTCCTTGACCAACAACTTCAATATTTCTGAACCATTTCAGCGAAGGAGCGGCGAGGATGAAGCAAAAGCAGAAACCATCCGCAACCTGAGGAAGTCCTTTGCGAGTCTGTTTTCCGACTAACAGACGTGTCCAACCGTGCTTTGACTAGGCAGGCCAATCGCCACACTCTCGTTTCAGCTCACATTTACCTCACCACCCCACCCCCCTCTCTCAGCCTGACATACACAAAACAAGGGTGTACATTTGTTCAATAAGTCCCAGGACACAGATGAGAACCTTCACAAATACAGAAAGATATTGGAAATCTTGATTTAGTCATCCCCTTGATGTTGGGTTACTAATTTAGCCATAGGCAGTAAAAAAAAAAGATTTCACATGTGTGAAATTATAGTGGGGAGGGGTCTTGTCTCCACCTGTTGCTGTGGACGTAGGCACCACCCAGCTACTTCACTCAGTAATCAGGAACCTTGACATATGAAGTCCAGCTGCGCATCAAATGGAGATATGAATAAAAATCTGGCAAACTGTCAGCAACCTGGATGCACCAAGAGCCCTAGATTTTCCAGGGGACCTTCCCATTCCAAGCACAACCCCGAGCTGTAGGTAGTATCATTGCATCCATCCTCTAGTTCCCAGCAAAGCAGCCCCAATCAATGGGGAGGATTCACTCCTCGCAGTTCCTGGGAGGCTACAGATTTTATACCCTGGAATGTAGTACTGTTCTTATAGACAGCTGAAAATTTCTGAGATGCATTGAACAATCTGTGTTATCCAAAGCACTTGTTGTCTTTTCTGAGTTTCCCTAGTCATCAGTCAAGTATTATTAATTTGGGTTCACTGTTCCATTTAGTTATCAAAATAATCTTCAGAATAATGTTTACAGAGGAATTTGTAGAAACCATTTTATTCAAAAGCACACCCTGTGGTTTTCAGACATTATTTAAGATTATTAAATAAGGCAGCTTTGTGCCTGGCCTTTCTTCTTGTGGAAAGAAAACAAAATTCATGAGTAGGACTTTTGAAGATCTACGTGGAAGGCTGAGTGTTACGATACTGTATTTCTTCAAAGTTTTTGCTCGATTACAATGTCCTTTGCCACTGGCGGAAATCTGCTACTGGGTAGAGCTAAACTCTGCACCGTTTCCTAAATGCTTTTGAACATAAAGGTTTTTCACCGTTCAACATATGCTGATCCCAAGAAAGCTAAAGTTTCTGAGAATCACAGACGGACAACAGTGTCCAAAAGTTCTAGATAAATCCTGGTCGTACCCCACATCGCATGGTGTTTTCCACATATTAGCACGTTTGCTCATCATGATTTCCATCACAGTATGTAAAGTCCCACAAATGACTGGAAGATTTTTGAATTTGTGTCCTAGCAATTAAAAAGAGGCGGTAGGGATGGGTGTTTGCATGACTTTCTCTTCCATGTGCTAAAGAAAGTTCTTTTGCTCCTTCGTGTGAGATCTGCATTTATGTTCCCAGCTTCTGATTTCTGGATGTTACAACATAGCCGCGCTTCAAGCGGATCAAATAAAAAAAAAAAAAAAGAGGGCAAATCTTCCTCCTTTACAGCTAATCAGCACTAGTTTCTTTAGGCAGAGTTCAGCTTGAAAACAGGACAAAAAGCGCAGCTTCTGTACTCACATTTGGTGGATTTCAGGGATTTTATATTTGAGCTCTGGGAGAAGGGCTGATTAGCTTGTTACAGGGGTGACCCGAGTGTGTCAAAGAGGGCCAGAAAGGCTTAAGGCCAGGCCCATGCAACCAATTTTAAACATAATCCCTTGTGTTTGCTTCTCCCTAGTCTTTCTCTGATTGCATTTCATTTGGTCTGGTTTTATGTGCATCCCCCTGTTTGTAAATCACATAGAATCTGTTGCTGATTTGCAGAATATCAAATAAACTTGAACCTTTGTTTCCACAACTCAGCTTCTGTTCCTCCGAATAACAGCTGCTGGATTCAACACCCGGGCTGCAGGCCCTGAATGCATTTTGAACTGTACTAGAGGGCCCAATGAAGCAGCCTTTCACTCACTCCATTTAGTCACAGTTTGCTTTGGGCTAGCAATGGTACCATATTTTGTGCAGAGTTGCAAAGAGGGAGGTTTCTCTCGGGCAAAATCTTCAACTACATAACATACACAGGAATTAACCACAAACTGCCACATCACAATTCCCAAATTAACAGCACTTTTATTTAAAATTAAAATGATTTTAACTTTTTTGCTTTAAGAATAAAAGTCTATGCAAAGCTCAGACCTTCTGGGCCACCCCTTAAGAAGCTGTGATATGGCAAGAGGCATTTTCCTAAGTAACTGTATCTCATTTCACAAAATGAACCAACACCCAGTTGAAAAAAACGCCTCCATCACTCTAATTATACCGCAAAAACACTACACACATCTGTGAGAAAACTGCTACAATCGCTTCTCAACTAACCTTAGATTGAAATAAAACAATCCTTATCTTCATTCATCCAGAATTCTTCTCTCCTTATGCCTCTGGCAATGATGTGAAATTCCCATGTCCTTTGTAATCATAGTTAATAACCTTGCCAATCCCTCATTTACTTTGCCTATGAGTGGCCTATAACACTGAGAAACACTTATTCACCAGGGCAATCTGCCGTTAGGAGTAACTAAGGCCAAAGTGCATTTCCCGTCACTTTCGCCTGTTAAGACTCTTCTTTTGGAGCAGTGGATCGCAAACTGCTAGTGTACCTGTTGAGATTTTAAGTGAGCCGCGGCTCACAGGGCAGGAAGAGAGGCTCCGACGCCTGTGTCAGCTGACTTCTACCGTCGCGTTGCGCATATCTGCCGGGACTCCTGCCTTCCTCGTCTCCGCACCCCCGGCACAGCAGCGGCAGGGTGCTTTTAACTTTGGCACACAGCTGCCGCTAGCAGTGGTTTAGCCTCGGGGCCTTTGCTAGGCTGGCCCGCATCGCATCATCGAAGCGGGCTGGTCTAGCAAAGGCCCCGAGGCTGCTTGATGAAACTGGGCTAAACTACTGTTAGCGGCAGCTGTGTGCTGAAGTTAAAAGCACACAGGGAGCTGCCACTAGCAGTGACAGGAGAGGTATTGCTGGACAGGGAAGGGAGAAGGGGTACTGCTGAACATGGGGAGCAGGGAAGGGGGAAGTAGTACTGCTGGACACGGGGGGAGAAGGGAAGGGAGAAGGGATAATGCTGGACGAGGGAGGAGGGAAGGAGAAGGGGTACTGCTGAACATGGGGAGCAGGGAAAGTAGTACTTCTGGACACGGGGGGAGGAGGGAAGGGAGAAGGGGTACTGCAGAACATGGGGAGCAGGGAAGGGGGAAGTAGTACTGCTGGACACGGGAGGAGGGAAGGGAAAAGGGATAATGCTGGACAAGGGAGGAGGGAAGGGAGAAGGGATACTGCTGCACATGGGGAGCAGGGAAGGGGAAGTAGTACTGCTGGACACGGGGAGAGGAGGGAAGGGAGGGGTAATGCTGGACAGGGGAGGAGGGAAGGGAGAAGGGGTACTGTTGGACATGGGGAGCAGGGAAGGGAGAAGGGGTACTGCTGGATGGGGGAGGTGAGGGGAGGGTGAGATGGTGCATAAGGAGAGAGCATATTGGGTTGGGGGTGGAAGGAGGGATGCCACTCGAGGGAAGAGGCAAGGACAGAGAGAGAAATCGTGCAGGAGGGAGAAAGTGTTGGACTCATGGAGAGGGCAAGACAAAACATAAGAATAGCCTTACTGGGTCAGACCAATAGACAATCAAGCCCAGTAGCCCGTTCTCACAGTGGCCAATCCAGGTCACTAGTACCTGGCCAAAACCACAGGTGTAGCAACAGTTTTCAAGCAAACTTGCTAGAAGTTTCAAGTTTGCACACTGCACCACGCATGTGCATGCCTTCTCGCCCACTAGAGGGCGCATCCCACCTCGTGGTCCTCAGTTCCATAACTAGCATAGAAGCCACCCGGGGAGGCGGGCGGGTTGTGAGAATATATGCCTGCTGTCCTGGATAACACCTGTTACGGTAAGTAACTGTGCTTTATCCCAGGACAAGTAGGCATGATATTCTCACATGTGGGTGACCTCCAAGCCAAACAAAAAAGGGCAGGTGGGAGGATGGCAATTTAGGAAAACAGATTTTGCAAAATGACTGGCCAAACCGGCCGTCACTCCTGGATAAAGTGTCCAGACAGTAATGAGAGGTGAAAGTATGAACCGAAGACCAAGTGGCAGCCTTACATATGTCCTCCATAGGAGTGGATCGGAGGAAAGCCATGAAGCTGCCATCGCTCGGACCTTATGCCCCGTGACTCGACCGGGGGCGGAAGTCCCAGTGTGAGCATAGCAAAAGGAAATGCAAGCAGCAACCAGTTAGACAGAGTGCGCTTGGAAACCGGATGTCCTAATCGATTGGGATCGAAGGACAAAAAACAATTGAGGAACCTTCCGATGAGACCTGGTGCGTTGAAGGTAATATGCCAACGCCCTCTTACAGTCAAGCGTGTGAAGCGCCGTCTCGCCAGGATGGGAGTGGGGCTTAGGAAAGAACACAGGAAGGACAATGGACTGATTGAGGTGGAAATCAGAAACAACTTTAGGTACAAACTTAGGATGGGTGCGGAGAACCACCTTGTCATGATGGAAGACAGTGAAAGGAGGGTCCGCAACCAAGGCTTGCAACTCCCCAATCGCCTAGCGGAGGTGAGGGCAATCAGAAAACCACCTTCCAAGTCAGAAATTTCAAGAGAGAGTGTTGAGTGGCTCAAAAGGAGGTTTCATCAGTTGAGCCAAAACCACATTCAAATTCCACACGACTGAAGGAGGCTTAAGAGGGGGACAAACCCTGAGTAACCCTTTCATGAAGCGTGTCACCAAAGGATGGAGCGACAAAGGGCGGCCATCCAGATGTTGATGGAAGGCAGAATATAGCACTAAGATGAACACGCACGAAGTGGTTTTCAGACCAGAGTGCGACAGTGGAATAAATAGTCCAAAACCGAGGGCACCGGAACCGACACGGATCCGGTGAAAGACGAACACCAGGTAGCGAACCTGGTCCATTTCTGCGAATAACAAAGCCTTGTCGAAATCTTGCGTGAGGCTTCCAACACCTCCTCACCGATTGAGACAGATCAGGCGCAGTTAGGGAGCAAGAAACCAGGCTGTCAGGTGTAATGACTGCAGATTGGGATGTAACATGGATCCTTGACTCTGTGACAGCAGAGAAGGAAACACAGGCAGAAGAAGAGGCTCCCTGACACTGAGCTGAAGCAGTAGGGAGAACCAGTGCTGACGCGGCCACCGAGGTTGCGATGAGAATCATCGTGGCCGTGGACGATTTCAGATGTACTAACGTTCGCATGATTAGAGGAAAAGGAGGGAATGCATACAGGAACTCCCTCCCAATCGAGAAGGAAGGCATCGGCCTCCAGACGGTCCCGCGAGTACATCCGAGAACAATACAGGGGCAGTTTGTGGGTCTCCGGAGAGGCAAACAGATCCACCTGTGGCGTTCCCCAGCGAGCGAAAACCTCGCGCAGAACTGCGGAGTGTAGAGTCCACTCGTGCGGTTGCAGCAGTCGACTGAGTTTGTCCGCCAGACAATTCAGTTCCCCTTGGATGTAGACCGCCCGAAGGAAGATGTTCCGGGAGACAGCCCACTCCCAAAGGCGAAGAGCCTCCGAACAGAGGGGCCAAGACCCGTTCCCCCCTGCTTGTTCACATAGTACACTGCCACTTGATTGTCCGTGCGGACGAGGACAACCTGATTCTGCAATATGTGAACGAAAGCTCGAAGTGCTAGGAAGATGGCCGAAGCTCTAGCACGTTGATATGACACCGACGGTCCTCCGCAGACCACAGGCCCTGCGTGCGAAGACCGTCGATGTGGGCTCCCCACGCGTACTCCGAGGAGTCCGTGGTCAGAACCTTGCGAAAAGGAGGAGTGAGAAACAGTAGACCCATGGACAGATTTGAAGAGTCTGTCCACCAACGCAGCGATTTCCGCAAAAACGGAGTCACCGAAATGAGGCGAGACACCGGATCGCACTCCTGACGCCACTGGGAAGCGAGGGTCCACTGAGGAATCCTCAGATGCAGCCTTGCAAACGGCGTGACATGAACCGTCGATGCCATATGACCGAGCAGCATCATCATGCGCTGGGCTGACACCACCGACAGTTGAGAGACCTGACGGCCCATCCGTACCAAGGCTTCCAACCGCTGGGGCGGAAGGTAGGAGCGCAGGCGCACCGTGTCCAGCACCGCACCTATAAATTGAAGGGACTGAGCCGGGCTCAACTGAGACTTTGGAAAGTTGATCTCGAACCCGAGGCTTTGCAGGAAGGCAATAGACTGTCGGGTCGCTGAGATAACCCCCTGGTCGGGGCTTTGATGAGCCAATCGTCCAGGTAAGGGAACCATGGAGCCCACGAGACCGCAGGGCTGCCGCAACCACCACCATGCACTTCGTGAAGACTCGTGGTGACGCGGCCAGGCGAAGGGTAGGACCCTGTACTGGAGGTGGAGGTCCCCCACCTGGAATCGTAAAAATCTTCGGAAGGCGGGGTGCCGGAACATGAGTATATGCTTCCTTCAAGTCGAGGGAGCACTCCAGTCCCCCTTTCCAAGAGAGGATACAAAACCGGGAGAGATAGCATTCGAAACTTCTCCCGGGCCAGGAATTGTGAGCTTCCTGAGGTCCAGTATGGGGCGCAGGTCCCCGGTCTTTTTTGGGACCAAAAAGTAACGGGAGTAAAACCCGTACCCCACTGGTCCTTGGGGACCGGTTCGACCGCCCGAAGCACCAATAGTGACTTGGCCTCGGCCAGAAGGGTCGGTAGCTGCGATCGGTTGCAAGAGGCCAGACTTGGGGGATTGTCCGGTGGCGAGGACACAAGTTGAGCGAGTAGCCTCGGAGACGATCCGGAGCACCCAAGCGTCTGAGGTATCTCGGTCCATGCCTCCCGGAGAACCGAAGACGCCCCCGATAGGAAGGGGTTCCTGTGAGATTGCGGAGGGGAACCCGCCCATCCGCTCATCCCGTCAAAAGGAAGGCGCGGCTTAGAAGGGCCCTGCGCCGGGGCTTGGGTTTGCCCCCTCTGCCTCGCTGAGACGGACGTCTCGGAGGCGGCCTCGAGAAAGCCGGGGTCGACTTCTGGGGATATCGGCGCGGCGGAGGCCGGAAAGGTTTCTGCGGCGGAGGCCTAGGTTTGGGGCGGACAGGGATGCTAACGAGCGCTCCTGCTCCGACAACCGCTTGGTCGCCGCATCTAATGACTCGTCGAATAACTCGGACCCCACACAAGGCAAGTCTGCAGACGTTCCTGCAGGTTTGGGTCCATGTCGAGGGTGCGAAGCCAGGCCAAGCGGCGCATGGCCACTGCGAAGGCCGACACCCTCGAAACCAGCTCAAAGGCGTCGTACACTGCATGAAATAGGTACAACCGCAATTGAGACAGGTTGGACATAAACTTATCGAATCCTGCTCTTTGGGAGTCCGGTAACGAGTTTCGATATTGAGGAAGGTCCTTCACCATGCCACGCAAATAGGAGGAAAATGTGAAGGCGTAATTTAGAACCCTGGTGGCCATCAGGGAATTTGAATAGAGGCGACGGCCAAACTTGTCCAGGGTCCGCCTCCTGCCGGGTGGAACCGCCGCAGAAACCCGTGAGGGCTGATTTTTTAAGGGCAGACTCCACCAGAAGAGACTGGTGGGAGAGCTGCGCCTTTCGAACCCTTTAGGGGCCACTGTCCTATACTTCGCTTCCATTTTTGAAGGTACAGACGTGACTGTAAGAGGGTTTGACAAGTTCTTCAACCAGGTTTGCAGAAGGACTCTGTTAAGGGGGAGCCTAGGCACCTCTCTAGGAGGGGTGGGAAGGTCCTGTTCCTCCAAAAATTCTTTGGAGTACTGAGAACCTACCATCAGGTCAATCCCCAGGGCTCGGGCCATGTCCTGAACAAAGGAGGAAAATGAGGACGGCTGGCCTGGGGAGACGGGGTTCTCGAACGCCCCACTGAGGAGGGGGGGAGGCCTCATGGGAATAATGAGGATCCCTAACTGACCCCGAATCCCAGGATCCCCTCTCCAAGGCCCTCGAGGGGGAAGGAGAAATTTTCCTCTGCAGAACCTTTGGCGAGGACCCCGGGGTCCGAGGGACACTCTCCTTTTCCTCGGCGAGGCGGCTCGGGAAGACTTCCCATGAGGTGAGCGGAGGAGCCTCGGGTTGTCGAGGCGCAACTCCGACACCTGCAGCGCCTCGCCCCCGAGCGGCGAGGAACGATCGCGCCGAGGCGAGCCTCGGGGCCGCTTAGACTTCCTCGAGCGGCGCCTCGTCCACGAGGTCGCGTCGAGGGCGAGGCGTCCGGGAGACCCGGAGGAAGAGGAGGAAAGCCGGCGCACTCATGCGCAACTTTTCCTTGGCCTCAACTCTCCGCTCAGGTGGCTCCCCGAAGTCGAGGTCAGGGGCTGGGCAGACGAGTACCGAGGTGAAGGGGGCCACAGTTACCCGAGACCGAGGTCACGAGGCCGGGGCTCCCGAGGTCGAGGAGCCGAGGCCGGAGCCTCCGAGGCCGGGGGGCGCCCCGGCCGAGGTCGAGGCCGCCGGAACCGCAGCACGCTGCAACACTTCCAGGTCCCCGGTGAGCTCCGATGAAATCAGGGCTCGAAGGAGTTCCTGGAATGGCCGAATCCCCACGAAGGTGGGGAGTTCCGAGTCCGGGGCACACTCCCTGGAGGGCGACCTCGGTCTCGATGTATTGCCCTCGGGGTGTGCGAAGTCGAGGTCCGAGGCGGGGCCGGGGTCGACCCACCCGCCTTAACCTGAGTAGAGGATGGCTTCTTTGCTGAAGGGGATGGAACAGAAGACTTACCCGAAGCCGGCTTCCCTGACGAGGCCTTAGAAGACGAGGGCGAGGCGAAGCCGAGGCCCCCGAGGACGCCGAGGCCGAGGTCAAGGCGGGGCCGAAGCCGAGGCCGACGTCGAGGCCTTAGGCGGCGCGTCGACGGCGAACAATTCCGCCATTCTGGCCTTGCGGCGACGGAGGGCCCTGTTCTGGAAAGTCGCACAGCGATCACACGAGGTTGTCGGATGATCCGGCCCAAGGCAGACAATGCACCACCGGTGAGGGTCAGTGATGGAAAGTAACCTCTCACACCGGCTGCACTTTTTAAATCCCGTAACAGGACGGGACATCAACGAAGATGAAGGCCGGGAACGGACGACGTCCCGCGGCCACGGCTTCCGGGACCCCCGGAGCCCAACGAAAAACAAAATATTTTTTTTTTTTTTTAAAGAAAGAAAAGAAAGAAAAGAAAGCAACACCGCGAACTAATTCAACATGTTACCGATACAGAGAAAGCAGTTGCTTCCACCATGTCTTTCTCAATAATAGACTATGGACTTTTCCTCCAGGAACTTGTCCAAACTTTTCTTAAAACCAGCTACGATATCCACTCTTACCACATCTTCTGGCAATGCGTTCCAGAGCTTAACTATTCTCTGAGTGAAAAAAAATTTCCTCCTCTTGGTTTTAAAAGTATTTCCCTGTAACTTCGAGTGTCCCCTAGTCTTTGTAATTTTTGCCGGAATGAAAAAAAAAAAAAAAAATCGATCCACTCAGGATTTTGTAGACTTCAATCCTATCTCCCCTCAGCCGTCTCTTTTCCAAGCTGAAGAGCCCTAACCTTTTTAGTTTTTACTATCCTGGCCGCTCTTCTTTGAACCTTTTCAAGCACCACTATATTTTTCTTGAGATAAGGAGACCATAATTGAACGCAATACTCCATGGAGCGATACAGGGGCATTATAACATTTTTAGTCTTGTTAACCATCCCTTTTTTAATAATTCCTAGCATCCCATTTGCTTTCTTGGCCGCCGCAGTACATTGGGCAGAAGATTTCATCATACTGTCTACGATGACACTCAGATCCTTTTCTTGGGCGCTAATCCCCAAGGTGGACCCTATAAAGGAGGGAAGGAGAAATGTTACACTCTGGGGAAGGGGGAGAAGGTAGAGAGTGAAAAGTTAGACTCATGGAAGGAGAGAGAGAGATGTTGGTTGGGGGAGGAAGACTAGAGGAGAAGCATGCAGGAGGGAGAGAAAAAATGTTGGACTGGTGGAAAGGAGGGAGAAATGTTGGACAGGAGGGGGGCCAGAAAAGAGGAAGGGAGATGGATTGCAGGGGGCAGAAAGGAGGAAGGGAAAAAGAAATGTTACATGAGGGGGGGAGGAGAAGGAGATATGACTAAAGGAAGGGAGAGATAATCAGACAAGGGAAAGGAAGGAGGGGAGTCTGGTAGCGCTATAGAAATAGTAGTAGTAGTAGTAGTAGAGAGAGATGCCAGATTATGGGAAGGAGAGGAGAGAGATGCCAGACTGGGAAGGAGGGAAAGGAAGGAAAGATGTCGTCAGACCACTGGGGGGAAGGAGGGAGATGTCAGACCATGGAAATAGGGAGGGAAGGAGAGAGAGAGAGAGAGTGTAGATTTTGAGAAGAAAACAGAAAAATGGAAATATTGAATGTTAAGTTAATGGCAAAGATGGATGCAAGGCAGAAAGTGAAGACGGAGAGAAAACCAGTCAGTGGATAAGAAGGCCCTGGAAACATCGCTAAAAGCTCAGAAAAATAAAGTCACCAGACAAGAAAGGTAGGGAAAATGATTTTATTTGCAATATAGTGATTGAAATGTGTCAGTTTTGAGAATTTATATTTGCTGTGTATATGAAAAATTAATGGAAAAAATTGCATTGCAATTAGTAAAGGAGGCGGGATCTGGGGAAGAGCTTGGGTGGGTCTTGGTTGGGGGTACTCAGTTGATATTTGTTAGACTTCCCTGATGGCACGCCCTACTGGTATTTCAGGGCTTGTCTGGAGGGCCTCTGCGCATGATGTCATCACGGCGACATCGGTGCACTTCTGGGTGCCTCGAGTCGTGGTTACTACCTTTAGTGTGCCCCGGCTCAAAAAAGTTTGAGAGACACTGTTTTAGAGGGTTAACAAGTGCTTACAGGTAGCTTTTATCGACATAGCTCTCGCTTCTCACAACCAGTACAATACAATACAACAGCACTTTATTACCTTATTAAAATGTTATCTTCATTACAAGAAAGATTTATTGCTCAGGGAGGTCCACTTGGGGACTTCTAGTCCTGATTTTCTGTATAGCAAAGACAGCACTCCAGCATGTTGCATTTACTGGCAACCTGTTGGAATAACACGACACAGAAGCCACTGGTCTAGCTCTCCTTAAAATCCCATAACATGGATCACACCACATTATTGGTACAAAGAGGGAGAAACAAGCCCTTGGCTTCTCATGTGAGCAGAAAGGCAAGCAGATCAAATCTATTAAAAAAATAATGGTCATAGATAATTCTGTTAACATGCTTTTTTACTGGTTCAAATTTTCACCTAACTCTAGACAGAATTAAGGTTTAAAACAATTCAGAAAGTGTTTCTTACTTAGACTGCAAATGCTGGGCACTGGAGAATACAGATCCACCCTCATCAGAAACCAATTAAAAAATAATAGAGTACTTATATTTTTTTCTAAACTACACATTACATAACATATCCTACAGTAGGAAGAAAAAGGGAGATGAATTATACCACCAAGATGATAGAAGAATTGACAACAAGGCATTTTCAGGATTCTAACTTGGGGGGGGGGGGGGGGGGGCAGTAACAGAAGTGGTTTAATCTCCAACCACTTCTCAGGTACAGCTGCTGGGAGGAAAGGGACGTGCTAGCCGGCCACCTGACTCATTCCTGCACATCCCACCCTTTGAGGGTTGCATGAAATACCTCTGTGCAAAGTCAATGGGGCGGCAGCAGCAAGGGTTAGTTTTGCTTTAGAAGGCACAGATGCACATATACTGAGAGCACTACAAACACTGGAGAGATGACTAGAACATACCATTAAGAGAGGTGGCAATAAAGTGCACATTTTTGTGACTCGGCAACTACAGTAATCAAGAAAAGAACCTTCCTGCTGCCTTAAAAAATATGTTGTATCTATATCTATAAAAAGTGCCACAGCAAGCTCAGAGACAACAGTTTAGTATGAGTTGAGGGTGCACTCTGCCTCCAAGAGAAGCTTTTGATGGGAAAAGGATGAAAAACATGCTTGGATCAGACTTTTCCCTCTATGCAGTCACACTAGCTCCATGACTGCCACCTTCTGGTTGCATGTGCACAGTGCAGCAGAAACAACTACAAGGGCTGAGAGAAACCCACCTGAATCAAGGAAATCACTGGGGCATTCTCAGAACTGACCTGACCTGTCTGGCAAAACAGTTAAACAAGAAACACAATTTTCCAGAGTGTGAAAACACATTCCAGACACTGCTTCACTGTCAAATCACTTGTAAAAAAAAGTCTGAGGTAGAGAATGACTCGGGGACAAATTTTTCCGTCCCCTCGGGAACACATTTTCCCATCCCATCCCCATGAGTTCTTTTCCTGCCCCACTTTAAAATCATGTGTCCAAGGCTTGTGCAGTTAAGGCAGGGCTTACAAGAATGGGTCAGGGACCACGACAAAATAAATTGTCCATGTGTCATTCTCTACTTTGCAGTCTCCAGCTATCTTCATATTCTCTTTTTATTTATGTTTTACACTCACATTTAAACCAGTAATTCTGCTGTTCTGTTTTTGCATGGAGCCTTGGAGGAGAATGCATTAAACAGTGTAATCAATGCCACGGGGACAAATTTTCCCCCGTCCCCACGAGTTCATTTCCTATCCTCATCTGCACAAGCTTAAACACTTTAAAATCATAAGTGTCCGAGACTTGTGCGGTCAAGGCAGAGCTTACAGGAATGGGGCAGGGACAAAGCCCGGGGTGGGGGGGGAGAATATGGGACAGGGAAATTGAGTTACTCCAGAGACGGGGAAAAAATTGTCCCTGTGCCATTCTCTAGTCTGAGGGTACTAGGGAGACATCATATGCTGTCTGTCATACTGAGCTTCTCTGCTATCCTGCCGTGAAGGGCAGAGACACACACAGGCAAGAGAAAAGCTAAACTAATATCTCAGGCCAGTTGCCCAAGTATAGATGGTATTCTTGAAGCTGTTCATGATGTAACAAGACCTATTCACAAAGTCACATATTTCTTCAAAACGCTGCTAAACTGTATTGTCAGAACAGAAACTCTTAACCTGAACCTGCAACCACAGATTCTGTCCTGCCCTTCAATGTTACTCCTCCATGAGGATGCCTCCGATTGCCACAGGCAGACCACGCCGCTGCTGCTGCTATTCCATTAACTAGTGATGCTATGTGACCCCAGAACCACAAATGTCCCTCACTTTCTACTAAGCTCCTGTTAACAGTGTGTGGGGGGAGGGGGGGTTGATCTGAAGGAACCCAGTGCTTGGCTTCAGCATGAAATATTGCCACGTCCCACTCTCTCATTAGACTGCCGAGTTGTTCAGTTCTCAGCTCAGCCAGCCCCATCTCGGTGCACTGAAGAAACAGACACTTGTACACAGTCCAACACCACGATGAAATTTGGTTTTTCACTTAAGGAAAGGAAGACCCCATCCAAGATGTTATTTCCTGTAGCACAAAAACTCCCCAGTGGCTCAAAACAATAGCACAAAGCAAATCAGTGATCAGATGAACATTCGACGGATATCAGATGGCCGTCCACGGCTGGGTCTTGGACCAGAGCGTCCCGGCAGTGTTGGGCTAGGCTCTGGCAGCGGACCAATCGGATCAAAGTGAGGTCGGAAAGGTGGAAACCTGCCAGGGGTCTGTCCACTGCCTGGGATGAGAGAGGTGATTGGATCTCCAACAAATGGTAGCACTGGCCTTTGGTCATACTCTCCACCAATGATCCCTGGGGGGTAGATAGGACTGGGAGCAAAAGGCGTGGGATAGAAGGGGTTTGGGTGGAATGGGATAGGATGAGGGGGTGATGGCAGGAAAAACATATGCCTCCACCGAATAGCTTCTTTCTTCTGTTTTTGCTTCTTTTTGTATAGCTGTAGGACAAAAGATATTTCTTACTTGAAGTGTATTAGCATGGTGAAAAAAATGATTAAATATTATAGAAGGCAATACAGTACATAGATCCTAAAATACTTCACTAATTTGATCAGCAAATAATAACAGTCAGATATAACCGTAGCTATGAAATAAAACCCAGACATAGAATATTGCTACTCTTTGGGATTCCGGAATCTTGCTATTCCTTGGGATTCTGTATGGAATGTTGCTACTTTTGGGGATTCCGGAATCTTGCTATTCCTTGGGATTCTGTATGGAATGTTGCTACTTTTGGGGATTCTGGAATCTTGCTATTCCTTGGGATTCTGTATGGAATGTTGCTACTCTTTGGGATTCTATATGGAATATTGCTACTCTTTGGGATTCCGGAATCTTGCTATTCCTTGGGATTCTGTATGGAATGTTGCTACTTTTTGGGATTCCAGAATCTTGCTATTCCTTGGGATTCTGTATGGAATGTTGCTACTCTTTGGGATTCCAGAATCTTGCTATTCCTTGGGATTCTGTATAGAATGTTGCTACTCTTTGGGATTCTGTATGGAATGTTGCTACTCTTTGGGATTCTAGAATCTTGCTATTCCTTGGGATTCTGTATGGAATGTTGCTACTTTTGGGGATTCCGGAATCTTGCTATTCCTTGGGATTCTGTATGGAATGTTGCTACTCTTTGGGATTCCAGAATCTTGCTATTCCTTGGGATTCTGTCTTGCTTTATGAAGTATGCAAGTTGAGTTTGTATTACTTTTAGGGCTCGTCACTGATGCTTGGTATGGAAAAGATGAGCAATGGTGTCGTTATGTTGATTTTATGGATTTGGTCTATGTAATGTGAAATTTATATTGTATGTAATTTTACTGTGCTCCGCTTTGATAAAGGTAGATTATAAACAAACAATTCCAGCCATGTGCGACTGAAGTATTATGTTAGCATGACTTTTCTATGCAGAATTCTGTAGTAATTTGGCTGGTTCAGTTTTCTTGTTCTGCATTATTTATGATTTATAAAATGACAATTGTACGGAATATCGTTTCTTTTTATACTTTAATAAAATGATTTCAATATAAAATCATAACCAATTGAGGCTTGTGTGGATGGGATCAGACAGTTTGCGGGGAAGAGGCAGGGACAGTTGGTCCCTGTGTCATTCTCTAAAGTGGCAAAAGAAGAGAGAAGTCAACTGGAAAGGACAGGAATTGAACTGGGCACAATCCTTCTATGCTGTCATTTAATCAGTCAATTCGTGACTTGTCCCACCTTTTACTGTTTGCTTATTAGACCTGCTTCTGGTTTTTCCTCTTTTTTTCTTTGCTGTGCAGGGTGGCCACTTGGGTTGATTAGTAAACCCTGGAGTAACTGCCAGTGTTGTGCAAAGAGAATGCTGAAAAATTTTCCTCCTTAAAATCCATCTACTACAAATCTTAATGATGCTCAGTGAAACCGGTGTGAGAAGACTAAGATGCATTTTCCCTGCTTGCTGTGTCACATAGTCAAAATAATGCACGATATCATCCCAGGCAAAAAAAGCAAGCAGCACTTAATCCTGAACAGTGTTAAGAGATTATGTAAACTGGGAGCTAAAGAGCTTTACATATTAGGTCTCACTAGTATAAAGCTGCCTTTGGGTACTGGGTATCCACTTGAAGGGAACTAGGAGATAAGAAGTGACGGAGCAGAGTGCTGAGTGAGCTGAGCATAATACAGTGGAAGAGTTGAACTATTAACTATATTCTAATCTTGACACCCTGGCGTCCATCCAGGGCTTAACATTTCAGTCCTGATAACCTGTCAACACAGAAGAAGGTGGGAATATTGCTAAGAGTATCCACATCACTTACTTCTTTCCAGTCTGTATCTCGAGGCCTGGACATAGGATCTGTAAAGAAAATAAAAATAAACTGTACTTTATCATCTTTAAACGAAAGCCTTCAAACAGATGAGATTTTGTTTTCTAAATTTGCACTTAAGCTGAAGTTAGCTGATCATCTCTAAAACGTCACAGCTGAAGGTACAAGACACCATAGTCTCGCTACCATACAGAAGCACATAGCGGACGTGAGAGGAGACGCACCTCGAAAGTCACGTAGGTACAGGAACCGCCAAAGTGCTGAATCGTTGGCTACCGCACAGAGATCGTGGCACACAGCAGAAACAGCGAGAACCGAGCGCACATCCAGGAGCCGGAAAATACGCAGTTTCAACTCCAACGGGAGCACGGCCAGGCCAAAGACATCCGGGAGGTTCAGAGCTGCAGGAGGGAAGAGAAAAACTTACAAGGAGGCCAAACAGCTCAACTGCTGCTACACAACGCACTCTCGCCTGTTTTTAAAGACCAAAAATGTAATTGTTTTGTATAAATGTATGTTTGTAACACAAAACAAGACATTCTCAGCTGAAAGAAAAAAAACCCAATCCAAAACGCTTCAAGTACCCAATTTAATAGATAAAATTATTTTCTCCTTTCTTTTATTATCCTACCCACATTCTTCAAAGTGAAAGAATTAGACAGCAAAGCAAAGCTCTTCCCCTGAGATCTGCTTTTTGTGGGCTTCTGTCAAGAGTCCAGCCAGGACCCCTTTTCAAGCACAGGGCAAAGGAGAACTCTGGAGGTGCGGCTCTTACCTTGTCGGGCAGAGGCCAGTAAAGGATACACCAGCTGATCTTTAAACATTCGTGACAACTTCTGTAGATCCTTGTAGATATTGGCAACATTTTCCTCTGGGGGAAACAAAACCACAGCTTAAGCAACATCACTGCACTTGTATAAAAACAGAGAACAGAGTACACAACTGTATCATATAAAACCGATAGTCACAGTTTTAGGATTACAGATTCTTAAGTACACGAAATGCAGACTCTTCACCCAAGGTGGGACCAGGGTTTTCAAACTAGCCCAGTTCGAAGCAGAGTCTGCATTTGAGTGAGCCTTCCCTGGACAATGTAACTGATTTAAAAAACTGATTAAAAAACTTTATAACCCACAAATCATCATTGCTCAAGGCAAGGAACAAAGTAATACAGATTGTAATTACAATAAAAACAAGATAATTCATTGTTGAGTCATATTATTATGACCACCTTCTAATATTCAGAATAGCTGCCTCTGGCAACATGGACAGCAGCCAGACACCGTGGGAATGACTCAGTAAGATGCTTGGTGGTTGCTAGAGATATCTGAAGCCATGCAGCCTGACGAATGCATGGTGGTGGATCCAACTGTCGAACATGCTGTTTGAGGTGGTCCCAAATGTGCTCAATTGGGTTAAGGTCTGGAGAATTTGGAGGCCAGGGTAGTAGCTGGAAGTCAAGCAAACAATTCTGGTGGTTTGACATGCCGCATTGTCCTGTTGGAAGAATCCATTGGCCATGTACGGGTGTACTTGTTCAGTAAGGATGGAGAGATACCCATTTCAGCTGAGAGTGCCTTCCAAGGGACCCAGACCGTACCAAGAAAATATCCCCCAGGCCATAACACTGCCGCCACTGGCTTGTGTTTGTTGGTGGTGGTTTCAAGCCTGACGTGCCAGCACCCATTCCTTTCGATGGAGCTCAAAACGTGACTTGTCGGAGAAGGCAACCCTCTGCCAGTCGGTGTACATCCAATGTCGGTATTCCTGTGAAAATTGCAGCCATTTTTGGAGATGAACCTTCGTAAGCAAGGTGCAGCCGCCAGTTGTCTGCTCCAGAGAGACACATCAGGAAGCGAGTTGCTCCATGATAGCCTGCTGATCGGTCCACACCAACCTGCGCAGCCAATGTTCACCTCTCCCATCGATGGCTCGTGCTGCCCCACAGTTACCAAGTTGGGTCATCAAAAAGGTTCTGTTCGTCCATTCACAGTACACTTTAACCACAGCAGCCTGTGAAAAGTTAACAAACTCCAACGTTTCTGAAATGCTGCCGCCTTTGGCCCAGTAGCTGATGATCAAGTCTTTTTCAATGTCCGATAAATCGCACTTTTCCCCCCACGACAGCCACAGTTGCTATACTGGCAACTTGCTGACAACCCACAAAGTTTGCAGGCGACATGAGCGTTCATTCACTGGCTGTGAGTGACTGATGTCAGAGGTAGGCAGCGGTCATGATAATGTGACTCGACCGTGAATAAAACATACATAAGAATCAAAACAAAATACATAAAACAATAAAAAGGAAAGCAAAGAAAAATACTTTCCATCAGAGCTCAAACTGATATTCTCATATCATAGCCTTTGTAATGCATTGCTTTCATAGATTTCAAGTTTGCAGGCAGTATTTTACTAAAATGTCACATTGTCTCCTGTGTGTGTGGAAAAAGAAAGCTTCTTTATTCCATTAATAGAAGTGGTTATCGCAATGGACCTGAAATGCAATGAGATGCGCATTCAGATCTCACCCCTATTCTCAAGTACTCACTCTTTTGAAAGGGACTTTGTACCTTAATTCTAAAAATTTGACAGTAAGCTGCTTTGAGCATTATTTGCTAAGGCAGGTTGAAAATCCAAATTATTACATAAGAATCTAAAAAAAAAAATGGTGCTTGGGTAGTTCTCGCTGCCCTGGAGCATGGGGGCTATAGTGGTTCCTTGTGGAAGTAGCTCTATAGGAAGATGCACTCTGATCCTCTTTTCCTGAGAGAAGCCACTGCTATGTTTGGCCCCAGTGCTATGTTTTGCCCCAGGTACGTTAGAAAGATTGTGAGCCCGCTGGGACAGAGAGGGAAAACTGCTTGAGGACCTGAATAAATGCATGTAAAACCATTCTGAGCTCCACTGGGAGAACGGTATAGAAAATGGAATAAATAAATACTACACAGAAATAATCATCGACACCACCACAAAAAGGCTCCCTGATGAGAACCAGACACT
Organism: Geotrypetes seraphini; assembly: GCF_902459505.1. Lineage (NCBI taxonomy): Eukaryota > Metazoa > Chordata > Amphibia > Gymnophiona > Dermophiidae > Geotrypetes > Geotrypetes seraphini. The sequence continues at coordinate 8,877,947 of NC_047090.1, read as the reverse complement.
TTTCAAGTGAGAATAGAGAGAAAACAGATACTGTACTTCCATGGTCAAAAATGACATAGGATGCTGGTGACAGCTGCAGCCTCTTCACACTTTTAATGGTGTTATCGACCTTCAGTGTAGCTGCAAATAAAAAAGAAAATCAGAAGTTGCAGTAGCTCTGCAGCCAGCAAATTGTTTGACAAAAGCATTTCAACAGTTCTCACTTTCCAATGTGTAGAGAAGAACACGTCACATTAAAGTCCTACCCTGGACCACACCATGCTGGAAAAGTACTGCAACTCCAGAGAGGTATGTTAACTTACTCCAAGTTAAAATAAGCCTTCGTGATAAGGCGTCTGGGGACAGACTTAAAGATCTCAATCTGTATATTTAGGAGGAATGGCGGGAGAGGGGAGATAGGATAGAGACGTTTAAATACCTACGTATTGTAAATACGCACGAGTCGAGTCTCTTTCATTTGAAAGGAAACTCTGCAATGAGAGGGCATAGGATGAAGTTAAGAGGTGAGAGGCTCCGGAGTCATCTAAGGAAATACTTTTTTAAAGAAAAGGTGGTAGATATATGGAACAGTCGATCGGAAGAGGTGGTGGAGACAGAGACTGTGTCTGAATTCAAAAGGGCCTGAGATAGGCACGTGGGATCTCTTAGAGAGAGGAAGAGATAATGGTTACTGCAGATGGGCAGCTCTATGACCTCACAATGCAGGTGCACAGAGCCTTAGCCTATAGGAAGAGGAGATGCAAATGTTAAGAGTCTTAGCCAATAGGGAGAGGGAAGATATGATAGAGATGTTTAAATACCTATGTGGTGTAAATGCACATGAGTCGAGTCTCTTTCATTTGAAATGAAACTCTGCAATGAGAGGGCATAGGATGAAGTTAAGAGGTGAGAGGCTCCGGAGTAATCTGAGGAAATACTTTTTTTACAGAAAGGGTGGTCGATGCATGGAAGCGGTAGTGGAAACAGAGACTGTGTCTAAATTCAAGAGGACCTGGAATAGGCACGTGGGATTTCTCGGAGAGAGAAAGAGATAATGGTTACTGCGGCTGGGCAGACTAGATGGGCCATTTGGCCTTTATCTGCCTTCATGTTTCTATTAAATAAAAAGATTTTTTAAACACGGCGTTAAACATTTGCAAACTTTAATTCACCTCATCTCTTCATTTAACCTGGATCTGCATGGACATATTTGTTGGTCTGACTGAAGTGATGCTGGTCCCTTTTGTCTCTTATATCATCATATTTATTATATCCTAATTTTACTGTTTTTTATGTATTTGTTTTATATCTTTATTTTTAAATTATTCCTCAGAATTCCATTGCTCAACGCTTTTTCCCCACTCACATTCCTTTGTTATTCATTCTTTTTCACATTTATTATGTCCATATATGTTCTTTTTAAAATTTTCCATATTTAGTTTTAACTCAAACAAATTTAATTTAATTCATTTAGTTTATTTATTTAATTATTACTGAGATGTATACTTTACTTTAAAAAGTACTATGGCCTCAGAGTGATCTGTGTACTCTTGTTAGAATGTTTAATATCTTGTTCAATATCTCTATCTTTATTTTATTCCTACTGCTCAATAACTGTCTTCTAGGTACTTTAGTTAGATTGTGAGCCTTCGGGACAGTAAGGGTATTTCTAAGTACCTATTCTTTATTTATTTATCTTATTTTTATTTTATCCTTTAATGTATATTTCTCTGTAAACCTATATTACTTATAATTTTAATGTACCCTATTGTCTATTTTTTCTGTAAACCGCTTAGAATCCTAACGGAGTTTAGCCGTATATAAGAAATAAATTACATTACATATATCAATTTGAGTGTGCTAACAGCCATATTAGCTTCTAAATTAATTTCTGTACTTCAGTCCAAAGCATATTAACAGCTCTAAAAGGCTCTGTATACTACTGCCTTTTAACAGGGAAGATAAACCACTGCACACACTCCTGCAGTCAGCTAGCACAGGGGACAACCGTCAGATTTTCCAGGTGTCTGCAATGTATAAGGCACGAGACCTAGTTGCGTGCAATGGAAGCAGTTCAAGCAAATTAATCTCATTCATTGTGGAAACATTGAAAGCCTGTGTTGTGGCACATACACATTGCTATAGCACTGGATTCTCTGGATATTATTTTGACCCTAACCAAGTTCTTTCATACTGCCTATTGCCACGGCTTGGAATGGTAAAGCTGCGAGCAGAGAGGTCTGGCAGCACAGTACCGTTGACAACGATCAGATTCCCCATGGGCACACAGGTGAGCGTTGATAAGCCTACATCAGAGAGGGGGTGCGTATACTGCAGCTTGTAAATGCCTCCATTTCGCCATCTGTCTGGCATCAGTAGGACTTTGCTGTCTGATCCCTGTGTGCAGAGAATAAGGATGAAAACATTGTTTAAAAGTAAAAATCTCCAAAGCAACATCCAAAGTACAGAGACTGTGATTTTAACTCTCAGTATTACTTCATGATTCTCCCCATACATTTTGCTAGAATCCATACAGAAGTTTACACTCAAATTAACACCACATTAATGATTTCAAGCGGGCTACAGCTATACTTGATCGAGGCAAACAGCGTGCAAGAATTTAAGAGCAAATGGGATGCCCATGTGGGATCCCTTAGAGGGTTAAGCCAAGGGAACCTGACACCAGGAGTGGGATCCCTAGGATAGTAGACTTGGGGGTGGATCAGTAGAGTGGGCAGACCTGATGGGCTATGGCCCTTATCTGCCGTCATCTTCTATGTTTCTATGTTTACTTTAATTTTTACTGTGTCAGCATGAGACAATAAAAACAGAACTATTTTCATGGTGGGTGCACTGTGTGACCTTAAAGAAACTCCAGCAGATCCTGTAAGAGGGAAAAAGAGGGCTTGGATACTTTGGACTGCAAAGCTGAAGATGGTGAATGGCGGAAATAGCTGTGTATCATACATAAGAAGTATGGAGGGAAATGTAGGGAAAGTATCGGAAGACGAGACCTTCTGTTCATTTCTTCCCTAAAGATCTGTTAGTGCTCCCCGACATTATGATTCTGTGTAAATTAGGATGCAACTGTGCTGAGCATTTTCATACACGGGACTGGCACCTGTAAAGTCTGAATCAAGAACGAACAACTCAAGAACAGGCTCACTACAAGAGGTTGAATTCTTGAACACGGGGAAAAGAGCAAAATAAAAATGCGCAAAAAAACCTCAATAGAACAAAACCAAATCAGTGAGATCAGCAGGGCACAGAAGTGTATAATTCAGGCTTCAGTCCTTGAGGGCTGCAAACTGGCCAGGTTTTCAGGATATCTTTGATAATATGCCTGAGAAACACTGGCATGCCCACAGATCTCACTCGTGCATGTGCTTCAGGCTTTGAGGATATCCCTTGTCTGTTTGCAGCTCTCAAGGACTGAACCAGCACGAAAGGATCCGCCCCAGAGTCAGTGAAAGCCCCGAGAGGGCCATTGTGCCCCTTTAAAGTCTAATCCCCGTTTCTTCTCTTACCTTAGGTAAATAGCCTGTCTCCAGCATGAGCAGATGCACCACCACAATTAGTGCATCGCTGGAGTTGGTGCACTCAGCCGCATGGTATAACTTCTCTAAGGAGTGTGGCACATGCCCGTCTGTAGCCTCGCTGCAAAGCATTGGTTCCAAGGGACAGGGTGATGGAACGTCTTCTGTATCCATGTCTGCCGGCAAAACCCTGAAGTTGGATTCTCCAGGAACCCCGCTTCCTCCTGACTTAAAAATCAGGAAAAGAAACACACAAGATTGATTAACAGTGCCCCAAAGGATTACATTTGGCAGGACAGCGCACACAAAGGGTGGTAGTCTGTGAACGGCGCTGTAAGTTAGGCGGTGGTAGGCACTCTACTTTGTTTTAATTGGCTTTAATCGGCGCAGTAATTGACCGTGCCATTAAAAAACAATTTTTTAAAAAGTAGATGCCAGAAGGCGTCTACTCCAAGCCAACAAAGATCAAAGTAGGCTTGGCTAGGGGTAGAGTTGACCTTAAAACTGTGCCTATTGGCGCCTAAATACCAGGTTTCCCCGAAAAGAAGACAGTGTCTTATATTAATTTGGGGTCCAAAAAAAGCACTCAGGCTTATTTTCTTCATGTACAACGATCATCTCTCCCTTCCTCTCCTCCACCCCAATTCTTCCTCTTTCCTCTCCCCCCCCCCAATGTGCAGCATCTTTCTATCCCTCCCTCCCTCCTTCCCATCTTTCCATCCCTCCGATCCAATTAGGGCTTATTTTTGGGGTAGGAGTAATATTAGGAGCACCTTTAAAAATCATGCTAGGGCTTACTTTTGGGGTAGGCCTTATTTTCAGGGAAACACGGAAGAACTTAGGCATCTGCAATATAGGCCAATAAACCCCTGGGATACATTGCAAACGCCTAACTTCTGTGCTAGGTGTCATTAGCTGATTCTTTAAGCGCAATTGATATGCGGTCGCCGCCGTTTTTGTAGGCGACTGCCAATATAAGTGCCATTTACAGAATCTGGCCCAAACTGCTCTAGAGTGCATTCTCCTCACTCACTGCTGCTTTCCGGCCTCCAGGGATGGCTCAAAGCAGCAGCATTAAGGGGCCAGTGATATGGCAGGGTAGCATCACCTGATTTCCCCTTTCTTAACCCAGTACTTTTGACGTAACCAGACAGAGATGCCAATGGCAGCAGAAGGAAGAGTCTGAACACTGGACCAGGATATTGAAGATGAGGACATTGGAACCGGAGGGGGCACAGAGTTTAAACATAAGAATAGACTTACTAGGTCAGACAAAAGGTCCATCAAGCCCAGCAGCCCATTCTCACGATGGCCAATCCAGGTCACTAGTACCTGGCCAAAACCCAAGTAGCAGCAACATTCGATTTGATAGAGACTTTTAAAATATTAAAAGGATTTGATGAAATAGACCAAGAAGCAGCATTACTAAGATTTTCAGATGTGACACGGACAAGAGGTCATAGCCTGAAACTGGGTGGCAGCAGGTTCAGGACGAATGCCAGGAAGTTCTGTTTCTCACAACGAGTGGTGGGCGCTTGGAATTCTCTTCCTGAGGGTGTTGTGGCGGAGACTACTCTTCGGGGTTTCAAGCACAAGTTGGATATACACCTTCTTGCAAATCATATTGAGGGATACGGTAATTTCAGGTTTTCATAATAGAGAACCTAAATGGGCCGCCGCGTGAGCGGATCGCTGGACTTGATGGACCTCGGTCTGATCCAGTGAAGGCATTTCTTATGTTCCATGCTTCCAAACCAGGGCAAGCAGTGGAATCCCCCATGTCTGTCTCAATAACAGACTATGGACTTTTCCTCCAGGAACTTGTCCCAACCTTTCTTAAAACCAGCTACGCTATCCGCTCTTACCACAACCTCTGGCAACACATTTCACAGCTTAACTATTCTCCGATTGAAAAAAAAAATTTCCCTCTGTAATTTTTGACGGAGTGAAAAATCGATCCTGTTCTACTCCACTCAGGATTTTGTAGACTTCAATCATATCACCCCCTCAGCTGTCTCTTTTCTAAGCTGAAGAGCCCTAACCATACGAGAGGAGTTCCATCCCCTTTACCATCTTGGTCATTCTTCTTTGAACCTTTTCTAGTGCCACTATATCTTTCTTGAGATAAGGAGACCAGAATTGAACGCAATACTCCAGATGAGGTCGCACCATGGAGTGATACAGGGGCATTATAACATTCTTAGTCTTGTTAACCATGCCTTTTTTAATAATTCCTAGCATCCTGTTTGCTTTTTTGGCCGCCGCTGCACATTGGGCGGAAGGTTTCATCGTATTGTCTACGATGACACCCAGATCCTTTTCTTGGGTGCTAATCCCCAAGGTGGACCCTAGCATCCGGTAACTGAAATGACTCAAAGGAGGGTAAAGAAGGGAAATGCCCGCTCCCTTTGGTGAGGGTAGGAAGGAAGGGAAAGAGTACTGTGGGGGTGGGGAAGGTGCACGGGTGAAGGTTCACCTGGGGCATCATTCAGCCTCTCTTGTATTTCAAATGCAGGCACTTTTGAAATCAATAAAGCAACCAAAACAAGCCATGAGTTCTATCACATCCCACTAGTGGCAATTAGGCCCCACAAGAGCAGAATTACTGGATGCCACCTGATTGTGGTTAATTTATTACCCATCCCCCATTTATTACCCATCCCCAGGTCTTCTATGGTATCAAGCAGCCTTATGGGGCAAAGACCTGGAAAAACTAATTACACACACAAACAACTATGGTGAATTTAGGAAACACCTAAAAACATACCTGTTCTTGAAATACCTAGGTAACGAATCTGTACAAAAGACCCCATCACAATCCCACCCCCCAAATCTGATCTCGTAAACTGTTAACCACTAATCTCCAACTATGAATGTTCCATTCAATTTGTAGAATCTTTCTAATTCATTGTAAACCGCATAGAACTTCACGGTCCTGCGGTATATAAACTGTTATTATTATTACTCCACTCATCACAGAAAACCTGCAGCACACACATTGGATTGTGTCCTATTTTTAATCAAAGTCTGCTGGTCTCAGCTTGGTACTCACCGTAAAGTTATCCTCAATCCCAGCCATAGTGTTGCAGTTCTGCAGGGATTCGCCTGGGCTTTCTTCAGTTTCTGTCCTGGCCTGGCTACGGACAGTGATTACACTGTGAGCCGCCTGATTGCTCTGAGGCGCGCGAGAGAGTGGGGAGTACCGCTGAGGTGAAAGGTGTGCCGTGGCAGATTCTGGAAGTAACAAACAAATCAAATCTCCAGAAACTATCCCATAAGAAACCAGCGTCTCCTGCTCTCCGCTGAGGGGATCTTTGCCATTCAGTGTGATCGTAAAGGATGTGTCAGAGCTGTAGAGAGAAAGAGAGAGCACAAAGCACAAGAAGCTGTCACATCAGAGACGCTCAAAATGTCCCGCTGTTCCCTTTCTCCTGCTTTCATCTGAATGTTGACATTTTCTTAGTTCTACGTAGACCATTCAGTTATGGGTTTTAGCAGGATTCAACTGCATTTCAACAACCTGAACAGAAAAGGTTTATCATGAAATACAGATGCCATCGTTTGAGCTGGGAGAGAGAGATAAGGCAGGGGCAAGGCCTCAGAATCCTCTTCAAACACATGATGTGAGCAATTTGTTGACTACCAAAGCCAGAAAGCTTACATTTCTGGAAAACATATTCAGATCTATTTTAGCCAGCTGTTCCCTGAATTATTTCCAGTTTTAATAATAATCAACGATAAATCCCACAGTTGAAACATAAATAGCCATGATCCTGTCCCTGGAAATTACAGTACTGTAACATTTTTCACATTGTTGTTCTAGAGAGACAGACACTAAAGAATCAATTTTTTTCTGTCACTGCTCCATCTTTATGGAAAAGTATGCCTTTGTACTTCCAAGAAGACTCTCCTCTCACCAAACTTAAAAACATTTCTATTCAAAGATGCATTTGACTGTTAATATCATTTATAAGCTCTTTCTATTGGACAGGATTTAACAGCCTCCCTACTCTAGTACCCTTTTGATGTCTCCCTTTCCTTTCCATCATTGTATTTCTCCCCCCTCTCCTACCTACTCCTGTACCATCTTTCTTAGTCACTGTGATTACCTTTTTAATTTCTAGATTTGCAAACATATCCACCGCTTAGAAATTTTGTTAATGTGGTTTATCAAATTTCGATAAACTTGACACTTGATTCATTCGCTAATATCAACTTTATGATTCCATGCGTCCTCCCAAAGAGACTGTGATATGATATGCACATACCTAATCTCTCTCTCTGCTAATTTTGGGGTACAGACTGTAGTGCTGTTGTAGTGCTGTGTGGCACTGGTTCTACTTCCCAACCTCTAGAGTTGCTGTTGAAACCTACTCCAGCCTTCATCCTGATCTGACCTTGCCACTTTAGGGACCCAGACCACAGAAGTCTGCCTGATATTGGTCTTACTTGCCAACCTGTGGATCTGCCATCAATGCTCACTCCAGCAAGGTCGTCAATTAAGTTTGAAGGCACCCAAATTCACAGCTCGATTTTGGCCAAAGCTGCCCACAAGCCCCCGCCTTCTCCCTCCCTCCGCACACAGAAAGAGTTCTCCCTCCCAGACCCAGTTGCTTCTGCCCATGTCCTCTTTCCTGTCAAAATAGTTGTTGCTATCTACTTTTTGAGACTGGAGCCTGTTCTGCAGTGGAGATGCATGCGTGAAGCTTATACTGTATCATCTGTACTGAACCTGCTTTTTGCTTCCTGGCTTCAGCTAATGCAGGCAAACTATAAGGATAAGCCAAATGGTTACAGCAGTAAGATGAGATCCAGAAGAAGCCCAAGGTTCAAATCTCTCTTCTTCCATTAATGCTCCTTGTGACTGGATAGGTAACACCAGCTTCCATCACCTCACAGAAATAGACTGTCAGGACTACATGACAGAGAATCACCTGCTGTACCTGGATGCAACTCACCCCGAGATCAGATTTGAAAAGAGATGTAATTCAATCCAAGTCCCATCTAGTCTAATAACCAAGACAGCCAGTTTCAAATTCCACTGCTGCCCCTTTTGATCTTGGGCAAAGTCACTTACGACTTGATTCTATAAATGGTGCCTACCGATACATTAATTGAACAAGGTCAGTCAATGCTGTTAACGAGGATTAACTAGAAAATAGGAGCCTAGAAAGAAAACTCAATTCAGTAAAAAGTCACCTATAAATTTATGGCTGCCCTAAGAAAAAAACACAGGTGCCTAGAGAGATGGGCATGGCTTGAATTTAGGCAGCCTTTTACAGGATCAGCACTTTAATGCTTGTTAATAAATCTAACCTCGGGTTTGTACCTAAGATAAAGAAGGACTAGACCAAGGTCACAAGGAACATTCATGTAGATGTGGGATTTGAATCTTGGCCTCCCCGATTCCTCAATTCACTGGTGAAACTGCTAAGCTACACTCCTACTCCAAAAAAAGGGAAAGGGGTAGACGATCAACTGGCTGGGTAACTTAATCCTATCTAAGTTTTAGAAAACTAGTAAAAACAAACTTGTTCAACCGATTTGTAACCTAAATGTTCCTATTCCCTATTGCTTTACTCCAACCGATTTTTACCACGATCTCTCAATCTCGCTCTGTTCTCTGCCTACATGTATTGATGACTGTACAGTGCGCCTATTCTCGCTGACTGTTCCAGCCCTTCCTTCCCTGTATCCGCTTACATGTACTCTATAACTTTACTTTGTACCTATCTTCGCTGATTGTCCAGCTCCTCTTATTGTAAACCGCCTCGAACTACTACGGCTTTGGCGGTATATAAGAATAAAATTATTACACTATTTCACGAGCAGCTCCAGGTAAGTTAATTCAACTACACTAGACATTTCCCTGTCCCCAGCTAGAGAATGACAGGATGACAGAATTTGTCACCGTCCCCATGGATAACCGTGGGAAACCATCCCCGTGCCATTCTTTAAGGAGAGGGAAGAACCAGAGTATGAGTGGGCCCAGCCACTGACCCTCAAGCCTTGCATTGAAGAACGCTGGTGTAGAAGGACCGAGAGGTTGAGATAGACACTAAAGAATGACACAGGATGGTTTCCCACGGTTATCTGCAGGAACAAATTCTGTCACCATGTCATTCTCTACTCACAATCTAATTTTGTACTTGAGACAATCAAGAATTCATTCGCAGTTAATGGATGTTAATGCAATTAATGTAAGTTTTTGGTAAACAGGCCCCCTGAAAATAATGGAGTTTGCATTAGTTAATGTGCATTACAAAGCATCAACATTTTAGTAAATTTAGCCCTTAGCTAGTTTGGAAATATGAGCAATGAAATCCAAAGAATAATCCCAATTTATTTGAACCACACTTGGTGCTCTGTCATCTCTATAGTTCAATCACATTTTCTACACATGTGAAACAGACTCATACTCTTTGTTTACTCTATCCCCGCAAAATGCACTTTGAGATAACAATTCAGCCGCCAGATGTGCACTTTGTTCTGTACCTGTAACCCAAGGCAGGTAAGACAGAGTCACAGAGCTTGCTTTGCAGGTCACTCAGGGTGCACTCCTCCGATTCCAGTTCCACCCAACTGGTCTGTTTCTTCACCCGTACACGGAGCTTCATGGTCAGGGACTCTTGGAAGAGAAAGAAAATGCTCAGTGTAAGGCAGTTACAAGATGCCGCCCTGCCACAGCTCTGAAACAACCTGCACCAAAGGATTTCTTAGGCACAGGGCATAAACCTGCCTGACAAGCCCTTGTGGCACTCTATAATGCATACTAAAAATTAGTTGTGAACAAAATATTGACTTCTTCAATTTTAAAACTCTCTTCTTAGATCAAGAAACAAACCTATCCCCCTTCCCATTTTCAAACTCCATTTTTGCCTAAGTCTACCAGTTTTAAAATTCCAGGCAGCCCGATAACCTGCGGAGATGGGGTTGATTCTGACTGCAGCTCCTTGTGACTCTGGGCAAATCACTTACCCCTCTATTGCACAAAATAAGTACCTGAACCTAATATGTAAACTGCTTTGCTTATAACCACAGAAAGGTGGTTTATCAAATCTCATCCCCTGCCCCTATCTCCCAAACAAGGCATGCAAAGCACAAACCCCCCCCCCAAAAAAAAAAAAAACAACAACCAACCATTCACAGAAAGGAGGGAACAGATTGTGCTAACAACTCCAGGCATTATCCCTCAAAATCAGCAGAATCACAGCATGAGTGCATCTCAAACTGGAGCATTATTCCACTTCAGCCCATCTAACAATAACGGTTCATAGTCAAATGCGTGCAATACAAAAGCGCAAAGACAACTGAGGACGAGACAATAGTCTTGCGCTGAGTTGTCTTTGCGCAATTGTATTTGACTTGCCACCAACAATAACACATATCGGACTGAGGCAGGGCTTAAATTCTGCTCCTTTTCAGAAAGCCTGTAGGGAGCCCAGAACAGAGCAGAAAATAGTCCCTTTACTCCCTGATCTAGTCTCTCTTTTCCTGATGCTGCCACCTCGGCCCACCTGTCCCCTTCCCCTGGTGCTACAGTTCTACTTCCTTTACTCCTGGCAGAATTCTACGCAACTGCACAATTCCCTTTTCCCGCACAGTATCTCAATCATGTCAGCATCTTTGGGTCACGGTATTGGCAGGAATTCCCACATGCTACTTACCGCTAACCCAGAAGTATCTCTGCAGCAAAGGGGAGGCTTCCGGGTTAGTGGCAGATAGCAAGAGAGAGAGTCGCTGCTGATACCGTGACCCAAAGAAGCAAGCCTTAGAGTACAGGGGAAAAGAGGAAGGAAAGTTGGTGGCACAGAGGGAGGGAAGGGGTGAGGGGAAGGAAAGATGCTGGCACAAGGGGAGGAGAAGGAGACATGCATGGTGAAGGGAAAGGATGAAATTGCATTTAATGGAGGGGAGAAAGGGAGAGATGGTGCATGGAAGGGGACAGAGAGATTGGACACAGGGCACAAGGATGGGAGAGAGAGAGAGGTGTTGGATATAGAGGTGGATGAGAGGGAGGGAGAGATACATAAGAGGTTGAGGAGGAGAAGGAGGGAAATGTTGGATGCAGGAGAAGAATGGGGTGATGGACAGATGCCTAGAAATGGGAGTGAGGGAAGGGAGTGGGAGAAATGTTGGACCATGGCAGAGAGTGCAGCAGCAGGGAAGAGAAAGGGAAATGTTAGGCTATGAGGATGGGGAGGGAAGGAAGAGAGAGAAGTTGCTGGGCTATAAGGGTGGAGGAAGGAAGAGAATGGTAGAACCCTGAAGGGGAGGAGAGGGTGGCAAGGAAATGGATGAGAGGATAGATATAACAGAGGGTAGAAAAGTGGTAACAGAGGTACATTGAAGATGAAAGGGAATGGAGGGCTGAGGAAGGAATGAGAGAAGATGAAAAGTGAAAAAGAGGAGAAGGGTAAGAAAGAGGCAGAAAAGAGCTAAAGAGGAATGATCAATACGTGTGAGGCAGCTGTAATATGGGAATAGACAGGAGAGAGTAGAACAGACAAATGGAGAATTAGCAGACGACAGGAAAGCAGAAAAAAGAAACTGGAACCAACACAATGGAAAAATAAAACATCCAGACAAAGGTAGAAGAAAAAACATTTGATTTTTAATTGTCGGAGCTAATACCACCGCAGCCAGCGATAAAAAAGCCTAATGTGGCTTCAGAAAAGGGGGCCTTTGTGTGCAGAATTTTTGATTTTTTTTTTTTGCACAGAATTTTGCCAGGAGTATTCCTTTTTTGCCTACAATTTAAGGTCATATTTTAAACACTGTACATTGCAGGGTGATATTTAACCTTCTACCCACAAATTTCAGTCCGGTTCAATGTTTTAATGCTTGTTAACAGCTATGCAAACTAGAGAAAAAAAAAAAAAAAGAGATGAAAATGAAAAAAAAAAATAAAGCTATAGTTTATATTCCGCTTTCAATTAAAGCGGATTACAACATTACGTACTTGACATTTATACGACGTATATTGCAGAATTCATCAGGTAAGCATAACAGATCGCTCTAAAACAAACCTTGAAAAACCTTTCCATTTTGTCAAAACATGTACATTAAAGCGTATATTTCCTCTGACAAAAAAAGATGACGTTTAAGATGTGTCGTAGCCCTTTCAGGACCAAGGGACATATTTGTCCCATAACTTTAAAATCCTATAAATTTTGATTGGGATAGTCTACAGTTCTAAATTTGATATGTACGGATTCCATAGGATACTGCCTTTATGTAAACAAACTGGTTCCGACATTCATTCATTAGCGTCGTTGCCAGATTGACGAGAAGATTCACTTGCCACACTGTCCATAAGCCAGAAGTGTGATTTTATTAAATAAAAATAATGATATTTCACACAAAAAAAATCAATTTTTTGGCATCTGCAAGCCCTTTTTACCATAAAAATGTCGTCAAAACCACAAAAATTGGCCTACGATCCTTATGGTCCTGAAAGGGTTAAACTGACACAAATTTTCTGCTGTTGGAGATACACTGGAAGTTTATTCCATTCATTTGGTCCAGCACATGAAAAAGTACTTTTCCTTACAGAATTTCCAAACACAGTTTCTTCCGAGTTGGAACAAGAAGCCCTGACTGAGCTGCAGAGTAAAAGCTGTAACTCACAATTACGCATCTAGAATAACAAAGACAAATAAAGGAAAGACCAGAGGAGCAGGATCGTATTTACAGTCATCTCCCCAACAGGCTCTGCTCTACAGATTTAGGGCTTCTTTTCCGAAGGCGCGTTAGGGCCTTAACACGCAGAATACCGTGCGCTAGCCGCTACCGCCTCCTCTTGAGCAGGCGGTAGTTTTTCAGCTAGCGCGCGCTAATCCGGTGCGTGCACTAAAAACGCCCTTAATCTTGCACCTATCAATTGGATTCCACATCTTAACCAAACAGTCCAAGCACAAATTTCAGCACAACTGGTCCACCGGCAGATAAATCATTGTGAAATCCGACATCCTGGAGTTAAAAAGTGTTCATGAAAATTGAACAGGGCTGACTCATTTTTATAAAATAATTTAGAGATAAAAACAAGTCAAACACAGCAACTGCTCCAAGGTCTCAAATGTGCTTAAATATGTTCCAGATTTGATTAATAACTTTCATTTTCGGTTCTCAGTTTCACTTTACAGCTTCAGACATGAAATCAACATCTTGGCTATGCCAGATATTTGCCCAAACAAATCTAATCTAAGGCTTGGCTTTATATACCAAGACATCACTGCAAGAACGCTCGACTCAGTTTACAATAGTTAACTTAACAAATAAAACCCATAAAGAATAAGACCAAGGGGTCCTTCTATCAAGCCGCGCTAGCCCCCGCTAAAAAACTAACCCCTGCTCAATGCAGGAGTTAGCAGCTAGTGCGGCAGGCGGTTTAATGCGCATTAAACCCCTACCGCAGCTTGATAAAAAGATCCGTAAGTTTCGGGAGATTAATTTTCAAAGTGTTTAGCAAATAGTTAGTCACCTGGAGAGCAGTAACTTTCTGGTGAAACACCAGGATGGCACAAGCACTGAAGTTTCTGATGTTGATGTACGGATATTTCCACGTAGCTCAATGCATCTTAAGAGGGTCTGGAAAGATGTTTCATCAGCTGAGCTCCCTCTGTTGCACCTAGATAATTAATGTATGTTACTTATGCCATCATGATAACTGAAACTAAACAGCACAGACAGTGCAATCACTTTTACCACTACTGACATGATGGGCTCACCAGATGTCATGGAAGCCAACAACATCCATTCTTGTTTGCTGCATGGACCAGAGTCAAGGCCTGCGGAGTAGGTGAAAGGCAGAGCTGGGGCTGGTGTTAAACATGCAGGGGCCCAGGGCAAAAATTTGGGAGGAGACTCTAAGTCCTTTAGTTACAGAGAGACTTCGGACCCTCTGTTGCATGGAGGCTCAGGGCAATCACCCTGTTTATAAACATCCTTACTCCGTCAAAACCAAACAGAATTAATGTTAACGTGAATCGGCTGCATGATAACTAGTGATTAATGAAGCAGGTTAGGAATCTGGGTAAAGTCTTATAAGGTGTACAACAACTCAGCAAACAGGCAAGTACTTCAGAGTAGAGAATGACATGATGACAAATTTCATCACCGTTCCTATCCCCGCAGGAAACAATCCCATGTAATTCTTTTGTGTCTATCTCAACCTCAGTCCTTCTACACCAGTGTTCTTCAATGCAAGGCTTGAGGGTCAGTGGCGGAAATCCATCCTGTGTCATTCTTTTGTGTCTATCTCAACCTTGGTCCTTCTACACCAGCGTTCTTCAATGCAGGGCTTCAAGGTCAGTGGCTGGAAACCATCCCGTGTCATTTTTTACTGTCTGTCTCAACCTCAGTCCTTCTACACCAGCATTCTTCAATGCAAGGCTTGAGGGTCAGTGGCTGGAAACCATCCCATGTCATTCTTTTGTATCTATCTCAACCTCAGTCCTTCTACACCAGTGTTCTTCAATGCAAGGCTTGAGGGTCAGTGGCTGGAAACCATCCCATATCATTCTTTAGCGTCTATCTCAGCCTCGGTCCTTCTACACCAGCATTCTTCAATGCAAGGCTTGAGGGTCAGTGGCTGGAAACCATCCCATGTCATTTTTTACTGTCTGTCTCAAACTCGGTCCTTCTACACCAGCGTTCTTCAATGCAAGGCTTGAGGGTCAGTGGCTGGAAACCATCCTGTGTCATTCTTTAGCGTCTCTCTTACATTACATTAGTGAGTTCTATTCTGCCTATACCTTGCAGTTCAAGGCGGATTATAAAAGAGCTAACTGGACATTTCCAGTAACGTTACAATTGTTTTTTGGTTACAAAAGAGGTAAGATAGCTGGATAATTTCCAGGAGAACTTGCAAATTGGATAGTAAAATGACTGGACATTTCTAGGTAATATTACAAATAAGTTACAAATAAGATTATATTACATTTTAGGGATCTGTATTCTTGGTTGGTATTTTTGCAAGGCTTGAGGGTCAGTGGCTGGAAACCATCCTGTGTCATTCTTTAGCGTCTATCTCAGCCTCGGTCCTTCTACACCAGCGTTCTTCAATGCAAGGCTTGAGGGTCAGTGGCTGGAAACCGTCCTGTGTCATTCTTTAGCGTCTATCTCAGCCTCGGTCCTTCTACACCAGCGTTCTTCAATGCAAGGCTTGCGGGTCAGTGGCTGGAAACCGTCCTGTGTCATTCTTTAGTGTCTATCTCAACCTCAGTCCTTCTACACCAGCATTCTTCAATGCAAGGCTTGAGGGTCAATGGTTCTGCCCATTCATACTCTGATTCTTCCCTCTCTCTTTAAAGAATGACATGAAGATAGTTTCCCACTGTTATCCGTGGGGACAGAAACGGTGATGAATTTTGGCAGTGTCATTCTCTACTTCAGAGAATGTCTTGCACTCTGTCTAATTCTGCTGATGTGGCAAAAGTAAAGCACCAAAATACTAAGTGGGTTTACCCAAAGCAGGTTGAATTAAAAAGCAACAAAAATAAAGCAAAAAACAAATTATTACCAGCAGTAGCTAGTAACAAAGATAAACCAGGAACTCCGGCCAAACATAAATAATACAGGTATGCCTCTGACTATTCCTTCACAACCCGCAAAACTGAAACTTTTTTAGATATATTACCGTAGAAGCAGGAAGCTTCAGTTGGACTCTCATCTTATCATGGAGTAAAAGTGACACTCAGGGCGAAGACCATACTGAAGAAACCAAACCGGGGGATCACGGGTCGGCCGGGAGGGCGGTCGGGGGTTCTGGAGGGGCGGACATTGGGGGGAGGGGGGTTCATCGAGGGCAGGAGGGCCTGGGATCCCTCCTGCCTGTAATGTAGTGAGGGGTGGGGATAGGGGGTCGCCTGGGCCAGGAGGGCCCTTCCTGGCCCGATTGAGTCGGGGGGTCGCGGTTGCAGCAGGGCAAGAGGGCTTGGGCTCCCTCTTGCCCCGATGTTGTGTGTGTGTGGGGGGGGGAAATGATGCATTGCGGCAGGAGAGATGCTTCATCTCCCCTACCGCGATGCCATCACTCTTCTACCCGAACTGCCACGGGTTGCGGCAGTTCGGGTAGAAGAGTGATAGCATCGCGGTAGGGGAGATGAGGCATCTCTCCTGCCGCGATGGTTAGGTTGCCGGGCCGCTGAACTGATGGCGCCAGCGGCCATCAGCTCAGTGGCCCCTTTTTCGGCACTTAGACCTGGTTTTCTTTCGTCTAAGTCAAACAGGTCTAAGTGCCGACTAAACTGTTTTGGTTATAGGTGTTGTACGCCTAGGTGTAGGTCGGCCCACCTCCCGCCCTTTCCCCTCCTCTAAATACACCTCTTTTCTCTCTCTGCGTTTAGAGACAGGGGAAAGGCCTAAGCTGTTTTTAGATACGTCTAAAAACCAGCTTTGGTTATGGGTACTTGGACGATCAGGCTTTTTGATCGTCCAAGTAGCCATTTAGGACACTTTTTAGACGGTTTTTTTTTATTTTTTATTATTACCCCCATAGTATGTAAGGGGAATGAACTACATACACTCTTTAAAGAAAATAAAGAAACATTTAGGGAAAACACATCTGGAGGGTAACAAAGAATAAATATATGAGCAAGAATAAGCATAGAAGAGAAGTTTGCAACCTATACATAAGTCTAATTAAGATTAAGTATTAGATCATAAGATTTACTGATAGATGAGTTGTCCTGTCTATATCTCAAATACATCCTTATACAAGAAACTTTTTAAAGAGCTTTTGAAAGAAGGAAATTTTAAGAAGAAACTTGAACTAAGTACCATATTTCTGAACGCCAGTGCTGGAGGTGTACAAGAAAGCTTTGAAGCCAACAGTTAGAGGATGTAAATTCAAAAGATATCACCAACATCTCTTTTATCAAGCAACATTATGGGACAAAGATCTGAAAGAACTACTTACCTTTGGGGAATTTAGGAGACACCTGAAAACAACAGATTTGCACAATCTCTAGAGCTGTTAATCACTAGCTTTTAACTATGTGAATTCTACTCATTGTAAACCACATAGAACTTCACGGTCCTGCGGTTTATTATTATTATTAATGCTCACTTAGCCCTGGAGCTGCTGAGCCTGGGATCCTGCCTTTGGTTTGCACAAGGAAATCTTTCTTGTATTAGGGAAGCACCCCCCTGCAATGTTCTTGCACTATCTGCCTCCCCCCCCAATGTTCTTGCACTCTCCGCCTCCCCCTCCCCCAATGTTCTTGCACTCTCTGCCTCCCCCCCAATGTTCTTGCACTCTCTGCCTCCCCCCCCAATGTTCTTGCACTCTCTGCCTCCCCCCCAATGTTCTTGCACTCTCTGCCTCCCCCCCAATGTTCTTGCACTATCCACCTCCCCCCAATGTTCTTGCACTATCCACCTCCCCCCCAATGTTCTTGCACTCTCTGCCTCCCCCCCCCAATGTTCTTGCACTCTCTGCCTCCTCCCCAATGTTCTTGCACTATCCACCTCCCCCCCAATGTTCTTGCACTATCCACCTCCCCCCCAATGTTCTTGCACTATCCACCTCCCCCCAATGTTCTTGCACTATCCACCTCCCCCCAATGTTCTTGCACTCTCTGCCTCCCCCCCCCCAATGTTCTTGCACTCTCTGCCTTCCCCCCCCCAATGTTCTTGCACTCTCTGCCTCCTCCCCAATGTTCTTGCACTCTCTGCCTCCCCCACCAATGTTCTTGCACTCTCTGCCTCCTCCCCAATGTTCTTGCACTATCCACCTCCCCCCAATGTTCTTGCACTATCCACCTCCCCCCAATGTTCTTGCACTCTCTGCCTCCCCCCCCAATGTTCTTGCACTCTCTGCCTCCCCCACCAATGTTCTTGCACTCTCTGCCTCCTCCCCAATGTTCTTGCACTATCCACCTCCCCCCCAATGTTCTTGCACTCTCTGCCTCCCCCCCCCCAATGTTCTTGCACTCTCTGCCTCCCCCACCAATGTTCTTGCACTCTCTGCCTCCTCCCCAATGTTCTTGCACTCTCTGCCTCCCCCCCAACGTTCTTGCACTATCCCCCTCCTCCCAATGTTCTTGCACTATCCACCTCCCCCCCAATGTTCTTGCACTCTCTGCCTCCCCCCAATGTTCTTGCACTATCCGCCTCCCCCCAATGTTCTTGCACTATCCACCTCCCCCCCAACGTTCTTGCACTATCCGCCTCCCCCCCAACGTTCTTGCACTATCCGCCTCCCCCCCAACGTTCTTGCACTATCCGCCTCCCCCCCAATGTTCTTGCACTATTCGCCTCTTATCTGAAGGGGAGGTGGCTGTTTTCCTGCCAACAGGGTGACAAGCGCAAGCAAGGTGTGCATGCGCACACCACCACTCCCTGCTCTTGGGGCGCTTCCTCCCCCCTCCCATCCGTGGCCCTCTTCTTGCGGCGCCAATACCCTGAGCTCCCGCTAGGGGGGGGGCTGAGAGACACCCCGACCTTTCGGGTCCCCACCCCGGCTCTTCCAAGCTCTGCTACCTGGTATCCGCCGTCGCGCTCTCGGAGTCTCGCGCGAAGACACGCCCCCTCCCTCCCACCACGTGACTGGGGAGGGATGTAGGGGTGCGCGCGCACGAGCGGCTCCGGCCACCATCTTGAGTGGGCGTAAAAGGGGGGGGGAGGGGCAGCCCAACGCATGCGCAGAAGGCGGCGTTCCCTCAGGCACGGGCCCCGCCAGTTGCTGCCTGCGGGGACCCTCGAGCCCCCCCTAGAGCGAGGGCTGAAGCGGAAGCCAAAAAGTCACCTGTGCCGGTGCTTATAACGGCCAGCGGGGCAACGCCGATGAGGGGCCGACGCTGTCCATTCAGGAAGAAGTGGCCGTGAAAGGGAAGGGAGGAAGTTTGGGCTTCAGAGGCCTCCGTCACAGCCCACCCCTTGGTGACGTAACGCGCGTCATCATCGGGGGACGTTGTGCGCGCTGATCGCGAGGGCAGCAGGATGAGCCGCAGCTACAACGACGAGCTCCAGTATCTGGAGAAAACCACCCGCAACTGCTGGCGCATCAAGAATGGCTTCGTGCCCAACATGCAGGTGGGGCGGGCGGTGCCTCAGCACCCTGAGGTTGTGGGTTCAAACCCTGGCCAAGTCACTTAATCCCCCCATTGTCCCAGGTCCATTAGATAGATTGTGAGCCCACCAGGACAGACAGGGAAAAATGCTTGAGTACCTAAATAAATTCATGTAAACCGTTCTGAGCTCCCTGGGGAGAACCGTATAAAATTTGACTAAACAAATAGTGTGAAAAGTTCAGCCTCTGATAATTAAGCAGAGCTGGTATTGTGACATCATAATGCCTCTTTCCACCAATAAGAGCCAACCTCATCAGTGATGTCACAATGGCTGGATTGTCCTACACTTGGCTCACTTTTGCTACATTTTGATTTCTAGAGTGGTGCAGTGGTTAAAGCTACAGCCTCAGCACCATGAGGGTTGTGGGTTCAAACCCCGCAGTGCTCCTTGTGACCCTAGGCAAGTCACTCTATCCCCCCATTGTCCCAGGTCCATTAGATAGATTGTGAGCCCACCGGAACAGAGAGGGAAATGCTTGAGTACCTAAATAAATTCATGTAAACCGTTCTGAGCTCCCTGGGGAGAACCGTATAAAATTTGACTAAACAAATAGTGTGAAAAGTTTCAGCCTCTGATAAGCAGAGCCGGTATTGTGATGTCATAATGTCTCATTCCACCAATAAGAGCCAACCTCATCGGTGATGTCACAAAGGCTGGATTGTTCTACACTTTGCTCACTTTTGCTACGTTTTGATTTCTAGAGTAGTGCAGTAATTAAAGCTACAGCCTCAGCACCCTGAGGTTGTGGGTTCAAACCCTGGGCAAGTCACTCTATCCCCCCATTGTCCCAGGTCCATTAGATAGATTGTGAGCCCACCGGAACAGACAGGGAAAAATGCTTGAGAACCTAAATAAATTCATGTAAACCGTTCTGAGCTCCCTGGGGAGAACCGTATAAAAAACTGACTAAACAAATATTGTGAAAAGTTCAGCCTCTGATAAGCAGAGCTGGTATTGTGACATCATAATGCCTCTTTCCACCAATAAGAGCCAACCTCATCAGTGATGTCACAATGGCTTGATTGTCCTACACTTGGCTCACTTTTGCTACATTTTGATTTCTAGAGTGGTGCAGTGGTTAAAGCTACAGCCTCAGCACCATGAGGTTGTGGGTTCAAACCCCGCAGTGCTCCTTGTGACCCTAGGCAAGTCACTCTATCCCCCCATTGTCCCAGGTCCATTAGATAGATTGTGAGCCCACCGGAACAGAGAGGGAAATGCTTGAGTACCTAAATAAATTCATGTAAACCGTTCTGAGCTCCCTGGGGAGAACCGTATAAAATTTGACTAAACAAATAGTGTGAAAAGTTTCAGCCTCTGATAAGCAGAGCCGGTATTGTGATGTCATAATGTCTCATTCCACCAATAAGAGCCAACCTCATCGGTGATGTCACAAAGGCTGGATTGTTCTACACTTTGCTCACTTTTGCTACGTTTTGATTTCTAGAGTAGTGCAGTAATTAAAGCTACAGCCTCAGCACCCTGAGGTTGTGGGTTCAAACCCTGGGCAAGTCACTCTATCCCCCCATTGTCCCAGGTCCATTAGATAGATTGTGAGCCCACCGGAACAGACAGGGAAAAATGCTTGAGAACCTAAATAAATTCATGTAAACCGTTCTGAGCTCCCTGGGGAGAACCGTATAAAAAACTGACTAAACAAATATTGTGAAAAGTTCAGCCTCTGATAAGCAGAGCTGGTATTGTGACATCATAATGCCTCTTTCCACCAATAAGAGCCAACCTCATCAGTGATGTCACAATGGCTGGATTGTCCTACACTTGGCTCACTTTTGCTACATTTTGATTTCTAGAGTGGTGCAGTGGTTAAAGCTACAGCCTCAGCACCATGAGGTTGTGGGTTCAAACCCCGCAGTGCTCCTTGTGACCCTAGGCAAGTCACTCTATCCCCCCATTGTCCCAGGTCCATTAGATAGATTGTGAGCCCACCGGAACAGAGAGGGAAATGCTTGAGTACCTAAATAAATTCATGTAAACCGTTCTGAGCTCCCTGGGGAGAACTGTATAAAATTTGACTAAACAAATAGTGTGAAAAGTTTCAGCCTCTGATAAGCAGAGCCGGTATTGTGATGTCATAATGTCTCATTCCACCAATAAGAGCCAACCTCATCGGTGATGTCACAAAGGCTGGATTGTTCTACACTTTGCTCACTTTTGCTACGTTTTGATTTCTAGAGTAGTGCAGTAATTAAAGCTACAGCCTCAGCACCCTGAGGTTGTGGGTTCAAACCCTGGGCAAGTCACTCTATCCCCCCATTGTCCCAGGTCCATTAGATAGATTGTGAGCCCACCGGAACAGACAGGGAAAAATGCTTGAGAACCTAAATAAATTCATGTAAACCGTTCTGAGCTCCCTGGGGAGAACCGTATAAAAAACTGACTAAACAAATAGTGTGAAAAGTTCAGCCTCTGATAAGCAGAGCTGGTATTGTGACATCATAATGCCTCTTTCCACCAATAAGAGCCAACCTCATCAGTGATGTCACAATGGCTGGATTGTCCTACACTTGGCTCACTTTTGCTACATTTTGATTTCTAGAGTGGTGCAGTGGTTAAAGCTACAGCCTCAGCACCATGAGGTTGTGGGTTCAAACCCCGCAGTGCTCCTTGTGACCCTGGGCAAGTCACTCTATCCCCCCATTGTCCCAGGTCCATTAGATAGATTGTGAGCCCACCGGAACAGAGAGGGAAATGCTAATAAATTCATGTAAACCGTTCTGAGCTCCCTGGGGAGAACCGTATAAAATTTGACTAAACAAATAGTGTGAAAAGTTTCAGCCTCTGATAAGCAGAGCCGGTATTGTGATGTCATAATGCCTCATTCCACCAATAAGAGCCAACCTCATCAGTGATGTCACAAAGGCTGGATTGTTCTACACTTTGCTCACTTTTGCTACGTTTTGATTTCTAGAGTGGCGCAGTGGTTAAAGCTACAGCCTCAGCACCCTGAGGTTGTGGGTTCAAACCCTGGGCAAGTCACTCTATCCCCCCTTTGTCCCAGGTCCATTAGATAGATTGTGAGCCCACCAGGACAGACAGGGAAAAATGCTTGAGAACCTAAATAAATTCATGTAAACCGTTCTGAGCTCCCTGGGGAGAACCGTATAAAAAAACTGACTAAACAAATAGTGTGAAAAGTTCAGCCTCTGATAAGCAGAGCTGGTATTGTGACATCATAATGCCTCATTCCACCAATAAGAGCCAACCTCATCAATGATGTCACAATGGCTGGATTGCCCTTTACTTGGCTCACTTTTGCTACGTTTTGATTTCTAGAGTAGTGCAGTAGTTAAAGCTACAGCCTCGGCACCCTGAGGTTGTGGGTTCAAACCTACGCTGCTCCTTGTGACCCTGGGCAAGTCACTTAATCCCCCATTGGCCCAGGTACATTAGACAGGGAAAAATGTTCAAGTACCTGAACAAATTCTTATAAACTCTTCTCAGCTTGTCTAGGAGAATGGTATAGAAAATTGAATAAATAAATAAAAATAAGCTCTTGCAAGATTTTTAAAGGCACTCCTAATATAAGCCCTACACCAAAAATAAGGCCTAGTTAAGATTGACACCAGAAGCCCCCCTCAACGATTCAGCAACCCCCCTCCAGTGAGACCTGACATACCTCCACTCTGAGGCCTCCTAAAGCAGCAGTGGCAGCGCTCTGATTATATCATCTGTGATGCAGCAGACGGAAGGCCACGACGCAGCCCATTCGGACTGCTGCTGCCCCTCCTGCTTTAGGAGACCTCGGAGTGGAGGTATGTCGGTCTCACCGGGGAATGGGAGGGTGGGATAGAAAGATGCTGCAAAAGGGGAAGTGTGAGAGCGTAGGAAAAATGCTGCACAGAAGGTGGAGGAGAGGAAGGGAGAGATGATGGTTGTACATGAAAAAAAAAATAAGACATCCACCGAAAATAAGCCCTGTTGTGTTTTTTTGGACCCAAAATTAATATAAGACACTGTCTTATTTTGGGGGAAACACTGTAGGAAGAACCTGCCATGGTACTTCAGCCTTGACTTAAGCTGCTATTATGGAGCAAGTGTACAAATTTGCTGCTATACATTGTTAGCTTAATGCTAGGGTTACCAGATTTCCTTTTTACAAACTGTGCAAGTCTGTCTAGAACTGGTCCTTGTTCTTCAGTTCATTTTCTAATTAGAGCCTGTGCTCATCCCACACATTTCTATTTTCCTCTCCATTACCTCCCTCAGGAGGACATGCCAGGCAACCAGTACCCTCTCCATCGAAAATAATTTCCTTCCTGGCATAACTCCTAAGTCTACTGCCTCAAGTTATGCTCTCTAATTTTACCATTTTCTCTGAAAAATATTTAGTTCTAGATTAATACATTTCAAGTATTTAAACATGTATATCATATCACCCCTATCCCTCCTCTCCTCTAGAATATACCTATTCAGGTCTTCAGTCTCTTCTTGTATGTTTTTTGGCTCAAACCCCCCTACCATTTTTATCACCTTCCCCTGGACTGCTTCAAGCCTTCTTATATCCTTAGCCAGATAACGGCCACCAAAACTGAACGCAATACTCACCAACGACTTGTACAGGGGCATCAACACCTCCTTTCTTCTGCTGGTTCGCCTCTCTCTATACAGCCTAGCATCCTTCGGGCTACAGCCACTGTCTTGTCACCTTTCATTTCTCAGACACTATCACCCCAAGGTCCTTCTTCTTGTCCATGCATATTAGCCTCTCACCTTCCAGCACATATGGCTCGCTCAGATTTTTACTCTCTAAATACATCACTTACATTGAATTTTTAGTTGCCAAACATTCATTAGACCGTTCTCCCAGTTTAGGTTAAATTCAAATGCTATCGAGTAGTGCAACCTCACCTTGAGTATTGCCTTCAGTTCTGGTCACTATCTCAACAAAGATATAGCAGAATTAGGAATGTTTCAAAGAAGAGCAACCAGAATGATAAAGGGGCTAGAACTCCTCTCGTATGAGGAAAGGCTAAAAAGGTTGGGCCTCTTCAGCTTGGAAAAGAAACAGCTGAAGGAGGAAATGATTATGGTTTACAAAATCTTGAGTGTTGTATTGTACACCGCCTAGAAGTTTGATTAAGCGAAATGAAAAATTTTAAATAAAACTTGAAACTTCAATTGATTTCAAAAAGTACAAAGACTAGGGGCCACTCAATGAAATTACATGGAAATACTTTTAAAACCAATAGAAGGAAATATTTTTTCACTCAAAGAATAGTTATTATTTTGAATTTGTTGCAAAAGGATGTGGTGACAGCAGTTAGTGTAGCTGGGTTTGAACAAGTTCTTGAAAAGCCCATAGTCTGCTATTGAGGCAGATATGGGGGAAGTCACTGCTTGCCCTGGGTTTGGTAGCTTGGAATGTTACTACTATTTGGGGTTTTGCTAGGTACTTCTGGCTTGGATTGGCCACTGGAAATAGGAAACTGGACTAGATGGCCCATTGGTCTAACCCAGTATGGCTGTTCTTATGTCCAATGCTTGAAGCACAGGCTGTGGCTTTTAATTTAGCCCACCTAAACTCAGCATCACTACCTGTGGAACTGCTGATACTGAATGTATTCCGCTGTAGCTGGTATTGGCTACGCAGATAGTAAGATAGAGGTTCCTACTCTGTCTACTCTAGAGTATATGGCATCGGTAACATGGAATCCTTGTGACATGGATTGTTTGCAGTTGGGGAATAAACAAGACTGGGATAGGTGGCCCTTTGGTGTGACCCAGTAGGGCAGAATGCCCTGCTCTGCTCTGGTACCATTTAGATATTACTGAGATAGTATCACTGTATACTATTAGACTATTTTAGTACTGAAAATTCACAGATATGGTGTGGATACTGGCTGTTGCTATTCAAAGAAATTCTTTTGGATATTGAACTGATTATTTATAATTAATTTATCTGATATTCAGCCACATAAGACAGAGATGTATAATACTAGGTAATATCCAGGCACTAGCATTAAATATACATGTGAGCAGTGATACTTGGAACTTGCCCAGTGAGCTTTGTTAGCTCTGGCATTGAATATTGCTGATACCTGCATAACTCCCTCTTGCCCCTGGAACCTGGCATTGCCTAGAGAACAGCAGGGTAGTCAAGTGCTGATCTGCAAAGCTGTGGAGTCAGTAAACCAAACCCTTGACTCCGAATCTTCTATTTTTCTACCTTCTGACTCTGACTCCTGCTGTTATTACGAGTTACTTTTGTTACATCTAAATGACAAATTTGCTATACATTGTAATGTAAGTTTGGTTTTTTGGTTTTATTTATCATTATTATTTTGAAACTGAAGTCTGAGGCGGTATATTTGTACTAACTCTTACGCCGCACATAGAAACACGACATCAGATAAAGGCCAAATGGCCCATCCGCAGCATCCACTATCTTCTCCTCTCCTTAAGAGATCTCATGTGCCTGCCCCATGGTTTCTTGAACTCAGACACAAGTTGTTTCTTACTGTACGACTCCTCCACAGCTCTGCTGACCCATTTTGTGCGATTTTAACTGACTGTAGAGAATGACACGGGGGACAAAGTTTGTCCCAAACCTGCGGACACTTTTCTCATTTGCACAAGCCTGAAACTCTTATGATTTTATATTTAAATCATTTAATTAAAGTATAAAAAGGGTCAATATTCTGTACAATTATTATACATCACAATAGAGCTTTCCATTTTGATCTTATTTGGTACAACTTTCCTAAAGATTCAGTTGCCTGTTTTTACATCATCTGGAAAGGTAATTGAATTGTCTTTCAGACATGGGTGTAGAAGAATGGATGAACAGGAAAATAAGTGTCTGGAATGCTCCTTGATATAAATTACACGGATGCAGTGAAAATCAAATATCAGATTGAATAACACTTTCACATAGACAATACCATATAGAAGGGCAAAGGTACAGCACGTGCCAGAAATAAACCCAAACGGGAGGAAAAAGCCTCCGAAGAAAACCCTCCCCCTGCCACAAAAGTGACTTAAGGTGTTCAGGCAAAAAAACTCATAAGCATAAAAAAAACCTCCCCTGGAAAAATAAAAAGCTCTGTGCGAAGTCTGAGTTTATTTCACTTTGACCGCATTTCGTTTTCATTGCACTGCACAGAGCTTTGAAAGTCCTGTGAACCATATTCTTTGGGTACAAACTGTTTCCTTCTTGATTTAAAGACTTGTTTTTTGTACATCATCTCTGCAGTTTTCTTTTTTTTGTTTGCTCTTCGACATATTACTGCAGTACTGTAGGATTTTTTTGCCTTTCGCTCTAACCACTGCTTCACACAGTCCTTGCCCATGACTTTGATTTCCAGTTTACTGTACCTGTATGTTTTAAGATCTGCTAAAGAAGGTCTTCTACAGATTGAAAAGCAGTTTTTTCTTGTAAAGTCCCCATTCTTTGGTATCAAATTATAGGAACCCAAAGACAATTATATAATGCAAGAGCACTCTGAAGCTTGGCTATTTGAGACTCAAACATTGTCAACTACTTAGGGTGAAACGGTATATAAAATTGATAAACAGCTGACAGTGCCACACTTTGCCAGCCATTCCATGCTATACCACACCTAGCAGTTACGTGTTATCCTGCCAGGCACCGTCATGTTCCTGCCGTTCCTTGTACTGTCATGTCATCCCATGTGAGGCCTTGTCCTGTCATATCCTATTAAGAAATGCCATGCTTTTGACTACTGTTGTGCTCCCCTATCATGTCATGCTCTATTTCTATACCCTGTTATATTTTATTAACTAACCCATGTTATGCCTTGTTAAGATTTATTATGTATATAAACTTGTCCCGTTCTGAGCTCTTCTGAGAGGACAGGATATAAATTCAAATAAAATAAATGATTTATAATACAGCACAGCCTTAGACTAGATTCTGCCCTGCGCTCTGGAACACATCCCACGAGCCTCCAAGCTGAGATCAATTCAAGAAAGCCATGAGAGTCCATCTTCAATCCTTTCCCAGGCATTTGGATATTGCCGCAAAAATTCTCTACCCGTTTTGTTTTGCTACCCCTCCTTCAAGTATTGTACGCTGCTTCAATTTGTTCTACAGGAGCACATTTTATGTAAAAATTTATGTGCTGGTGTGAGATTTTTTTGTCGGCTGTATTATTGAGAAATTTTGCTCTATTTCCCTCCCCACCACCAGATCTGCAGGTGCTCAGCACTGCAAAATCTGATCATATGCCTTCTTTTGTATCTGGAGAGTGCTGGCGTAAAATGGTGCCACCTATGTTCGCAGTCATTCTTCATGAACCTAATTAATTTTTATCCCTGACAGCTTTCAGTTCCAGTTCTTCTTTTCTGTTCTTACTGGTTTGTGATTTGCTTTGCCCTGTCTCTTGTGGCTGCAGGTGGAAGGGGTTTTCTATGTGAATGATGCTCTGGAGAAGTTGATGTTTGAAGAACTTCGCAATTCTTGTCGTGGTGGTGGTAAGTCCTTTCAGATCTATCGAGCCCATTGGCCACTCTAGGGTACGAGTGCCCAGCAGAATCCCAACGACTACATCTATTCATTACTTTTATAGTAGTCTCATTTTGCACAGTAACATCAGGCTCACTGGTCTATAATTGCCTGCGTCAACTTTGGAGCCCCTTTCAAAAGTTGGCATTACATTGGCCACCCTCCAGTCTTCCAGTATTAGGCTTAGCTTTAAAATTAAATTACTAATAATGCTTTGCAAATTCATTTTTTTAAAATTCTGTCGTTACTTTGGGATGTATACCATCTGGTCTAGGTGATTTGCTACTCTTTAGTTTGACAGATTGCCTCATTACATCTTCCATTAAATACCATTTCTGGCACAGATATCTCCCCCCCCCCCCTCATATTCCTCAGTGAAAGCTGAAGCAATGAATTCATTTGAATGCTTCTTTTACCCCTCAAGTCATCTAGCAGTCCAACTGATTCTTATATTGGAAGCAAGAAGACAGTAAATCTAAGAAAGTTCTCTATGTATTTTTGTACACACACTCACACTCTTTGTCGTCTGTGTAATGACTGCTTCCTCTCCTCTGAATACGTATGAATACTGTCTCTGCAAAATTACAATACATTAGTGACTTCTATTCTGCTGATACCTTGCAGTTCTAGATGGATTACAGAAGAAGATAACTGGACACTTCCAGGAAAAGTTACAGCATAATGTGCTAATTACATGGTTGAGAATTTGTTTGGAAAATTACAAGATTTGGGACAACTAAGGAGATGTTTTAGTTTTTCTTGATAAATTTTCTGAATAGCAGGGTTTTAATTTCCCTTCGGAATATTTTGTAGTCGGACATAGTTGTCAGTATGTTTGAGAGGTGGTGGTCTAGTTTCACTGCTTGAGTTGCTAGTAGGCTTTCGTACATCTTCTTGCGCTGTGTGCCTTTGATTGGGGGGTGAGTAAATGGGGTCTCGGTTCTCCTAGGTCTGGTTGATTTGTTCCTGTTTAGGCGATCGATTAGGTAGGAGGGCCATTCATTACTTTGAATAATATACAGTAAAATTTCGCACTTGTGTGAGTCTAGGTATGCGATGGTGATGTGGTCATATTTGCTTAGTGAGTAGATCAGGCTGAGGGCTGTGTTTTGCACTGTCTGCAGTTTTGTCATGCTTGCGGGGTATGGCAGGTAGAGGATGTCGCAGTAGTCTTACCTGCCATTCCCCGCAAGCATGACAAAATCTTCAGCCCTTTCCATTGTGAGGAACAGAGAGCCTGAAATGGGACTTATGCTTATGTCCCTGAGCTACTGAGCCAGCTTTTGAACAATGTTAATGATAGCTGCTCTTTATAATATATTAGCTCAGATGTATGTATAATTTGATAACTTTATGTAACATAACCCTTTACAAAATTCTATTTAACAATATGTTGCCTGTAATTCGCCTAGAACTCTAAAGGATTCGGTGGGATATAAGATTTAACATAATATGGATGGGTTTGTTTCTTATTTGTGAATTGTGGTTGTTGGATATGTGGAAATAACAGTAAACTAACATCCCAATCGTAGGTTTCTAATCCTTTTTTATTGGACTAACCTGATACCTGTCAAAGTTGATAAAGCTCTCTTTGTAGTCCACTAAAATAGTATCTCCCATGCTGCTTCTTGTGACCCTGGGCAAGTCACTTAATCCCCCATTGCCCCAGGTCCATTAGATAGAGTGTGAGCCCACCAGGACAGACAGGGAGAAATGCTTGAGGACCTGAATATGAACCGCTTATGCTATAAGTGGTATATAAATATGAAAAAACAAATTGTTTGTTTGCTGGTGATAGTTTTTGTGTGGCACACGCTGCCCTGTTGAAAACACTTTCTGAATATGGGGACTTATGTGCTGTGTTTGGGTGCCTGTAACTAATTTCTCTTTTCAGGTGCGGGAGGTTTCCTGCCTGCCATGAAGCAGATCGGCAATGTTGCTGCCCTGCCAGGAATTATTCACGTGAGTTACTGTTTTAAGGAGTTTACTGCTTCTTTAACTTCTCAACCCTTTCCTGAAAGCACATCCTAACAAACTGTGTTTTTATGGTTGCTACTCTAAATACGAATAAAAACATTTGCATATATTGGAGAGCCACTGTATGCAAATCTATCTTAATAGAGGAAAGAGACGTCAATCACTCAGCAATGGATAATCCAAAAGATGCTTTAGCAGTAAACAGCACAAAATGAATGGGTTGACTCGACACTGATAGTGGTTCGGCGAATCTGCCTTTGCCAAGAGTCTTCAGAGATGAGGCGATTATCATGTAGTGCAAATGGACTAGGCAATATTTGGTAGTGTGCGACTCTGAGCTGCTCATTGACTCGCCAAATACTTTTGCTATGTGACTCCAGCGTTCAACAACGCTGCTGAGTGATCGATTCCTCTGTTTGGATTGTTGTTTTTGTCATCGAGGCCTGTTTTCTTCAGTGCAAATCTATCTTGTGCATATTTGTTGGACAGGTTTGAGAAGAACTGCTGTAAAGCATGAAATCATGTTTTTGGCCTGTCGAGCATCCACATTTCACTTTGCTTGGCATGCATTGACGTTTAGGTGACCTCTGCGCGCAGGAAGCACCAATGCTGTTTGTCGCACCTCTTAGTTTTGGGCCATAATGCATGGCTTTTCAGCTTCTCAGGATGCTCTGACTTAAGTTAAGGCATCAGACTAGCAGAATGGTTCTAAGTTGGAACATTTCTGCCCAGCCTATCGTTATTTTGGCAAGAGAGTCAGAGGTGATGACTGATTGCTGCACTGTTATACCAAAGACCAGTCAGGGGCATAATCAACAGAGAAAATGAGCGATAAGGGGACTGTTTAAAGGCAAATGATGTATTTGTTGGCTGATTTCTTGCAGAGATCCATAGGGCTTCCTGATGTACATTCTGGTTATGGCTTTGCCATTGGCAACATGGCTGCCTTCGACATGGATGATTCGCAAGCAGTGGTGTCGCCAGGTAAGAAGACAAGAGTGGCTGTGGAAGGAAGTGAAATTTGCAGCTTCTTGTAGAACTGTTCCGCCCTCAGCATCGGGATGTCACCATGTCTGATGATAATTTCTAGGCACTCAGTGTTGCTCACATAATCAAAGATCACTTTAAAATCTACATTTGCTGCATAATGTAAGCGATCCACAACACTTCAGAGGATAGGGGGATTGAGGGGTACAGATAGGAGTTGAGGTAGGTTATAGGAATAGTCAGGGACCATTGCACAGGTGATGGGCCTGTAGGACCGCCACGGGAGCGGACTGCTGGACGGGATGGACCTCTGGTCTGACCCAGCGGAGGCAAATTCTTATGTTGTTATCATTTGGACAGATAAGTCAAAATAATTTGGGGTGATGCAGGTATTTAGTGGGGGCCAGTTTGCTCCGTCAGGAACTGGATGACTTGCCATGATTGATGAATTTTGGTTTATATCCAAATATTTTAAAGGAGAATGTCGGGTCATCCATCTGTGAGCTGAGCAATTTTGCAAGCTGAGTCCAAACAGCTGCATGAAACTACTACAGAATGGCTGAAGAAAGTCTGTCAAAATCCTGACCTTTTGAAATGTTGCAATTTGAATGCCAGGGCTGAAACTGGCATGCTCACTTGAAGGTGCCACCAGTTATTTAACAAAGGGTTCACTTTTATTTCCTCCAAAAGATTCAGCTTTCTGTATCAACTATTTGCTTGTTTGTATTTGCAAACAAATATTTTATGTATTCAGTGAGGTTTATGTTTCATTCTTCAGGGTTTGGATTCAGATTTAATCATATTTTGAATATAATAAACTAGAGAGTATTCTAAGCGGTTCACAGACTGTTTACCATGTATTGGCTCCCTCATCAAGTGCTATTTTCTGGCATGATAAAATAGCTCTCGCTGTCTATACAGACAGAGACTGTGTCTGAATTCAAGAAAGGGTGGGATAGACCTGGGATCTCTTAGAGAGAGGAAGAGATAATGGTTTCTGTGGATGGGCAGACTTGATGGGCCATTTAGCCTTTATTTGCCATCATGTCTTCTATGTATAGAAGGAGGAGATACACTGTCATGCTAAGCCTTAGATCCTAGTATATAACCCAATGTATGAATACCATATAGACCCATTCTGATTGGGGATTAGCCCCTACCTATCTTATCTTATTTTGTGCTATTCAGCCCTACAAGGATAACCAGGAATTGCAATTTATTTGCCTATCCAAAGATCACTGGCTGTAGATACAGGTCTTTTTTGGATAGGATGCTAGCATTTCAAGCAAATAAACAACAGTCCTGGCTGGGTAATTATATTAGTGGAACTATGCAGTCTTATGGCGCATTTCGAAAAGAGATTGACTGTACTATTTGATAAATTCATTTCTTAACT
This sequence comes from Geotrypetes seraphini, assembly GCF_902459505.1. NCBI lineage: Eukaryota > Metazoa > Chordata > Amphibia > Gymnophiona > Dermophiidae > Geotrypetes > Geotrypetes seraphini. The sequence goes on along the minus strand of NC_047090.1, from coordinate 8,845,510 downwards.
GAAGTTTTATTTATAACAAATATCTAATACTGTCTATACTACTAATATTTTGTACTTCGCTGATTGTCCAGCTTCTCTTCTGTGTAAACTGCCTAGAAGTCGTTTGATTGTTGGCGGTATAGAAGAATAAAGTTATGTTATTATAATTTTCAGATGAGGGAGGTAATGTGGCTCTGAAAAACGGTCTGAACGAAAGAACAGGAGTACAGCCTGTGCTTTCTCTTTCTCCCTTTTTGTGCCATCACTGTGCCCCCAGTAAGCTATCCAACCCACTCAAGGTTTGACTGGGTTTTGATTGTATTGTTTTTTTACTCCTCAGGTGGCGTCGGGTTTGACATTAACTGTGGAGTGCGCCTCTTGCGCACAAACCTTGATGAGGGTGACGTGCAGCCTGTGAAGGAACAGCTGGCTCAGGCCATGTTTGACCACATACCTGTCGGTGTGGGATCCAAGGGGGTTATCCCCATGAATGCAAAGTAAGAATTTCTACACAGGAACAGTAGGGAGCATGGTGCCTGTAGTCACATGGATGACTCTCGGTTGGCGCAGCTGTGTATACCTAGTGGCGTTTTAAGTATTATTAGTAAAGTCGATTATAAAGAATACATCTTGCTTTCAAGATAGAGGTGGTTTTATGAAGGTGGGAAGGAGAGAATTGCAAACAGCTGGCTAACCAGCAGGTGTCATCGTTGAGTTTATCATGCTTAAATTATGCAATTCTGGTATGATAAGCATCTTATACTTCTCCCTCCATATTCGCTGTGATAGGGGATTAACAGAACCGCAAATACAGAAAAACCGTGAATAACTTTTTCATATGTTGTTCGCTGTTTTCTATTAAAAACCATCATTAATATGGTGGGAGACCTGGCCTGTTCCTGAAGGAGAGGCAAAACACGATGAAGAAAGTGCTGGAAATCAATGATTTTCTTTGTAAACGCTTAGAATCAGCGATTTCTTTATGCAAGCTGATGTAATTTGGAGGGAGGAGCCAGCAAGCTAAAAACCTTGAATAATCGAAACTGCGAATGCTGAAACCGCAAATACGGAGGGAGAAGTGTACTTATATGAGGAAACTCAGTATAGCAGAGCATCTTTTATGTAGAACAATCAGCATAGTGTGAGTTGCTAGCCTGACCTGGCCTTCCCCGTGCATCTCTTCCCATTCCTTTGAGCCCCTCTCCCTCATGTGGTTCGTAGTCTGAGCTTCAATATTTTGAACCATGTGATGTTCCATAGATTGTTCGGTTGAGATAATGAATTTTGTGATTAGAGGGAGAGGCACTGAAAGCCTAGATATGGGAAGTGGTGGCAGAAGCTGGGCGAGAGGGATAAAAGGCAATTACAGATGGGGAAGTAAGAGGTTGATTCAAAATGACACCAAATGCCAGATTACAGAAGTTTTATTTCTTGGGTAATGAAACTTAAGTGCAATCTTTTCCAGAAAGTGGAGTCCTAGGTTAAATGGCTGGAAAACTCTGCACTGTGGGACTGGCACAGATCAAGAACTCACGCTGATTTGTTTTGTCAGGGACCTGGAGGAGGCCCTGGAAATGGGTGTGGACTGGTCTCTGCGGGAGGGCTACGCCTGGGCGGAGGATAAGGAACATTGTGAGGAATATGGTCGTATGCTACAGGCTGATCCCAGTAAGGTCTCTTCCAAGGCCAAGAAACGGGGTTTGCCCCAGGTAAGAACAGGAAACGGTGAAACTTTGCAGAATCTAAACAAAGGGGAGGGGAGGAGATAGAAAAGGGAAACATTTAGTTTAACATGGTCTCTATTAGCAACAGTTGATGCAAAGCGGTTGCAACAATTCAAATTAAATACATGTAGAGCAAAATGAAACGTTTACCCCCGGTGTAAATAACATTCTAAAGCAGGGGTGTCAAAGTCCCTCCTCGAGGGCCGGAATCCAGTCAGGTTTTCTGGATTTCCCCAATGAATATGCATTGAAAGCAGTGCATGCAAATAGATCTCATGCAGATTAATTGGGGGAAATCCTGAAAACCCGACTGGATTCTGGCCCTCGAGGACCGACTTTGACACCTGTGTTCTAAAGGATATGAGGGTATAAAACAGCATTCTTTAGCACTCTCCAGACCAGTAGAGGTTAATCTTTACGAATGGGTATATATCCAATCATGACCAGCAGGTGGAGACTGAAAACAAAACTGTGGAATAGTACATAAGATATCCCCTTCTCTATCAGCAGATGTTGAGTGATCTGTACCCATCTCCCTGGGTAGGGCTGTTGGAATTTGTTTAGGGGGTTTCTAGTCCCTGTTTTTGGCCGGACAGAGCTCGGGCAGGCCCTGTTTGGGGGTCCGTCCGACCTCGGGGGGTCTCGAGCAAGTGGTATTATTGTGTCAATGGGCAGCAGAGGGCGCTGACCCATTAGTGGGTAAACTACAGGGTCCAGGATGCACTGAGCTCTGTAGCGTAGAGCTCAACCCTCATCCAGCAGGTGGTGCTGAACTGCATGGACATGCTACCCTACTGATTCATGGGGTGGGACCCAGGCAGGAAGAGGTTCATATGCCCAGTCTGTAAGTCATTCAGAGAGGTCCTCGTGGGAGAGAAGCCCCAGAGAGAGAGAGAGGTCTCGGGGAAGAAACCTCCAGAGAGATGGTGAGAGGGAGTCTGGCCGGATGAGAAGCTTGCTGTATGTATTGGAGTTTTGGACAGTAAAGGTATTGGCCAAGGTAAGCCAATTACTGCTTGGTTGAAGCTGGGCACTGAAGAGACTTATACTGCTGAGAAAGAGACGGCTAATGTCTGATTTGGCTGAGGTAAGCCATTCATTTTTTTTTTTGAGGAGGCTGGAAGCGGATTAATTGACTAAAAACTGAGGGTTGCTGAATTGAAAATGAAATGATAATGCCTAGAGAACAGACTTTTGCACTGGGCTGAGAGATAAAAGTTAAAAGTATAGAGTTTTGTTTTCCCTGAGCCTCTGTTTCTTTATACTTTCCAAGAGTGTCCAGAATAGAAACATAGAAGATGACGGCAGAAAAGGGCTACAGCCCATCAAGTCTGCCCACTCTGCTTACCCACCCCCTGTCTATGCCCTAATGACCCAATTTTCTTATCTTGACCCTCGTAGGGATCCCACATGGGTATCCCATTTATTCTTAAAGTCTGGCACGCTGTCTGCCTCGATCACCTGCACTGGAAGCTTGTTCCAATGATCAACCACTCTCTCTGTGAAGAAATACTTTCTGGTGTCGCCATGAAATTTTCCGCCCCTGAGTTTGAGCGGGTGCCCTCTTGTGGCCGAGGGTCCCTTGAGAAAGAAAATATCATCTTCCACTTCGACACGTCCCGTGAGGTACTTAAATGTTTCGATCATGTCTCCCCTCTCCCTACGTTCCTCGAGAGTGTAGAGCTGCAATTTGTTCAGTCTCTCTTCGTACGAGAGACCCTTGAGCCCCGAGATCATCCTGGTGGCCGTCTGCTGAACCGTTTCAATTCTGCGTATATGTTTGCGAGTAAACAAGGGTTATTAGAAAACCCGACCAGGAGCCCTACATGTGCTGGTAATGTGGACGGGTGTATATGTATAAAAAGCAGGCATACAGAAAAGGCTCCTGATTTTTCATGATATGTGATGTTTCCGTGGGGACAGGGAATAGGTGAAGCAGGGCAGAATTGGCACTTAGGTAGTTGTTTTAGAAAATATGCATATGTACCAAGGGTTTTTTTTTTCCTGACTCAACGATCATCTGGCTGAAAGGGAAGGTGCCTCAAGAGGGTGTAAGAACTGGGCAGCACCAGTGTGCACCTTCCTATCTCAAGCAGGTAGAAGAGTTCCTGCATCTTTTCAAAAAATAAGATCTTTTTGTCTTGTGGCACTGTGGTTCTTTGCCATAACAAACGATTTCAATTCCTAGTGTTTTAAGGGGACGGTGTGTCTTGCCTGTTTGTAAATTTGACTTTTCTTTGCCTTGCGCTGTGTTTCTCGCTATATATAATTATCATTTTTTAAATATTATTGCACATTGCTCTTGCTCTATGAGCTGATGTTTCCTTGTTTTCTCGTTACATGAAGCTGGGAACCCTGGGAGCAGGAAACCATTACGCTGAGATTCAGGTGGTGGATGACATTTATAACGAGTATGCAGCCAAGAAAATGGGTATCGACCACAAGGGGCAGGTGTGTGTGATGATCCACAGTGGCAGCCGAGGCCTGGGCCATCAGGTTGCGACAGGTGAGATCATGTGAAACTTGTTCGTTTTCGCTGAGAAGAGTGGGCAGAATGGAAATTGAAACTGGCATCTTCATTTGGACAGATCTCCTTGTACCTTGCAAGAAACAACAGATCCCCCTTTTAGCCAAAAAATAGCTGCTGAGCTGCTTCTGCTCTTTTTTTTAGATGCATTGGTGGCTATGGAAAAAGCCATGAAGCGGGACAAGATCATAGTGAATGACAGACAGTTAGCGTGTGCCAGGATCTCCTCCAGCGAGGGACAGGACTACCTGAAAGGAATGGCAGGAGCTGGCAACTATGCCTGGGTCAACCGCTCTTCTATGACCTTCCTCACTAGACAGGTAGGAGTCTGGGCCTGTTGTCTTATGTCTAATGTTAAGCATCTGAATAGAGAATGACACTGGGACAAATTTGTCCTTGTCTCCGCGAGTTCTTTTCCTGTTCCTGTCCCTGCCCCATTCATGCAAGCTCCATCCTCATCCGCACAAGCCTCAAACACTTTAAAATCCTAAGTAGCAACATTCTAGAGCTCAGATTGTGATGTCATAATGCCTCATTCCACCAATGCCTAAGCTCCGTCCTCATCTGCACAAGCCTCAAACCCTTTAAAATCCTAAGTGGCAACATTCTAGCGCTCAGATTGTGATGTCATAATGCCTCATTCCACCAATGCCTAAGCTCCGTCCTCATCCGCACAAGCCTCAAACACTTTAAAATCCTAAGTAGCAACATTCTAGAGCTCAGATTGTGATGTCATAATGCCTCATTCCACCAATGCCTAAGCTCCGTCCTCATCTGCACAAGCCTCAAACACTTTAAAACCCTACATGTTCGAGGCTTGTGTGGTTAAGGCATAGCTTACAGGAATGAGAAAGGGACAGCAACAAAACTCTTAGGGATGTGATGGGGAAATTCAGTTCCTGCGGGAACAGGGAAAAATTTGTCCCAGCAAAGAACGCGAATAGAATGCTAGGCATGATAAAGATGGGAATCACGAGTAGATCGGAGAAAGTCATAGTGCCGCTTTATAGAGCGATGGTCAGACCACACTTGGAATACTGCATCCAGCATTGGTCTCCATACCTAAAGAAGGATATCATACTGCTAGAGAGGGTGCAGAGACGAGCAACAAAGCCGGTGAAAGATATGGAGAACCTGGATTATGAGGAAAGACTTAAGAGACTGGGGTTGTTCTCCCTTGAGAAAAGGAGACTACGAGGGGATATGATCGAGACATTCAAAATACTGAAAGGAATCGACAAAATAGAGCAGGAAAAAACGTTATTTACAATGTCCAATGTGGCGCGGACAAGAGGACATGGGCTGAAATATGGGGGGACAAGTTCAAGACAAATATCAGGAAGTTCTGCTTCACACAACGAGTGGTGGACACCTGGAATGCTCTCCCAGAAGAGGTAATTGCGGAATCCACCATTCTAGGGTTCAAGGGTAAGATAGATGTACATCTTATGAGTGGCATGAAGTGACATGGGTAGGGGTAGGCTAGATGCACTTCTCTTTACGAGAAGCTTGGAGTGATATGGGAACCAAAACTATGCCAGGGTACACCTGGCGGGGCCTCCGCGTGTGCGGATCGCCGGACTTGATGGACCTAGGGTCTGTTCCGGAGATGGCGCTTCTTATGTTATGTTCTTATGTCATTCTCTACACCTGAGCTTCCAGGGTCTTAAGGAAGGCAAAGTCCTGGAATTCAGGAGCAACAACTTTGTTAAAATGGGGGAGCACTTTTAGAAAAGCACCGTCGGGTTGGGAATTTCTTGGAGATCTGAGCTAAAGACAGCAATTCTAAAAATAGCTAATCTTAGTGTAGTCAAATGGTTAGCACCAGGGTCAAAATCTACTGCAACCAGTGATTTTGGGCAAGCCCGGGGGACAGGGCAGGCTTAGGGATGCAGTATCACAACCAACCCATCCTTCACCTTCACAGCAGCACAGGCACGAGGAGAGTTGATGAGAAAATAAAGGTGTAGTTTTAACACTGCAGATCCTGGGGGTCAGTCTTGGGGGCTGGATGTTGGTGGCTTTCCGATGACTTGGGAAGGGCAAGGGGAGAAAGGTAGATTGATGATGGTTGGGTAATTTATATTAGCAGAGCCGTGTTATCATACGACGCAGCCCAGTCCACTCTTTTTGGACACCTCTTCTTATTTAGCTCACAAACGGCGGTAGGAGTGCTTGAGTATTTGATTAAGATCCGAAGAGGCAGACACCAATAACTGGGTTAAGGAGAGCTCATTTGAGCATTCAAAACCATAGGACAGGATGGGTCAGTTGGTCTTTTTGCTCCTATTCTCCATGTAGAGGAAGAATCTGTTCTCCCTCTCGCCCGTGTTGACATAGCTTCATCTGCTGTTCGACTTATCAGATGCGTCTTTTCTGAGTAACCAGAGACAATGAGTGCGATCAGGTTCTTGCACTTGCATTTTGTTCTATACTGACTATCTAACGGGGGAGAAGTGGCCTATAAATAACGGTTTTCTTTCAGGCTTTTGCGAAAGTCTTCAACACCACTCCAGACGACCTGGATTTGCATGTGATCTACGATGTGTCTCACAACATTGCCAAGGTGGAGCAGCATGTGGTGGATGGGAAGGAGAAGACCTTGCTGGTGCACAGGAAAGGATCTACGCGGGCCTTTCCCCCCCACCATCCACTCATTGCTGTGGATTACCAGGTACTCTGGGGGGGGGGGTCCAATCTGCATGGTACCGATGAAGTAAGAATGTAACTGTATCCAACAAGGATAGAAAAGCCCCTGTGATTCCCATAGCAAAGGGGAGCAATGGTGACTTAATATTTCCCTTATTTACCATGCTGTTACTTCTGCTATAGAGTCCCGGTTTATCTCCCCTTCAGATAAACCCTCTTGTGCTCAATATACAGGTCTTTATCGTCCCTCCAGACTGGCACAGAACGGATGTGCTCCCGGCTCGGGTTTTGGAGTTTCTTCATTCGCTGGGCTGGGTTGTCAACCCAGCCCAGTGACTGAAGAAACTCCACAACCTGAGCCGTGACCTGGGAGCTCATCCATTCTGTGCCGGTCTGGAGGGACTGAAAGAAAGAAAATTAGCAGGACAAAATTAGCAAATTTCTCCTTAAGCTTGCTCACACCTGAGCAGAAGCTTTCTGAATTAATGTTTTTGTTTCTTGGTGGAAAATATTATATGTTAAGGACTTTTTCAGATGGAAATTAAGCAGGACAGTTGTGTGCTTGGCATTTCAGCTGACGGGGCAGCCTGTTCTGATTGGTGGGACCATGGGAACCTGCAGCTACGTCTTGACAGGGACTGAGCAAGGCATGACGGAGACCTTTGGAACAACTTGCCACGGAGCTGTGAGTTTCAAACAAAATGGGGACTTGGGAATAAGGCTTGGAAGAAGGGCAAAGGGGGAAAGGTGGCTCATTTTAGGGAGTGTTGCATCCATCCTGACAGGTTTTTAAATGTTGATTACATTGCTGTGACTTTATTTGATCCTCAGTGTGAGAGTAGGACCTTTCCCAGAATCATTCAGTTGTTTACAGAATATTTTTCTAATTAGTCCTTCTGCCATAATAAATTAAATTGTTTATTCTGTTTATTGTTTATTCAGTTTTTTGATTAAACGCTTTATCGATACTACAAAGCGTTGTACAAGGTATAAAATAACATTTAAACAAAAATATAACAATTAAAACATACTTATCTATGAAAACTGCAAGACTGACAACAATACATACTAGGTAATTATGGACCAACAGGCCATGGACACAAATAGGGAAGGGGGGGGGGGGAAATACAATTGATGTAGAAAATGTGAGGAACATATAAGGTAAACACAAAAGGGACTGGGAAAATAAATGTAAAAAAAGAATCTCTAAAATACAATAGTTCAGTTAAAAGCATCTTTAAAAAGAAAGCACTTTAAATCTGTTACTTTCAAATTTTTGTATGGTAACACATATGCACAGAGAATTTGTTGTCACAGAATCTAGAGTGTTGCTTGTCTTTTCAGGGACGTGCGCTGTCCAGAGCCAAGTCTCGCCGAAACTTGGACTTTCAGGATGTGTTAGACAAACTGGCGGACATGGGTATAGCCATCCGAGTGGCATCGCCAAAGCTGGTCATGGAAGAGGTATAAAAAGCAGGTGTCTCGTGGCAACATTTTCCCGACTAGTATCTCGGCATCTAAAGTTGGATCACACCATGTCTTTCTATGGTGGCCTCTTGCTGTTTTTGTGAAGTAGCCATAATCTGGGTTGTGACTATTGAGGTATTTTTATTTGCAGTTTAAGATCTCTTATAGTTCATGATAAGCATGTTGGAATTTTCAAGAAAAGGAAAAAATAATGTCCACTAAACATCATCCCATAGGAAAGATTTTCTTATAAGCAGGTGTCTCTGAAACTTACTCCACTTTTTCCAAGGTACAGAAGAACCATATGTCCTTTCTAGTGCCTTGATATGCAAACACTGTCAAGAAAAGTCTTAACGGTTTCCCTGTGAGTCCTGTATAGAAAAGTTGAAAATGCTTAGTGTCAGCAAAGAAGATCTAACACACTTGGGTCAGTTTCTATCGGGTTCTACAATGTACTTTGACAATGGTCTGCAACATCCAAATAAAAAATCTTGAGCTGATTTGTGAAGGAACAGACCACTTGTTACATAGAAACATAGAGTATGACGGCAGAAAAGGGCCGTCTGCCCTCTCGAAGAACCCTCCCCCCTAAGCACGTCCTCAAAGTGAACCCATATGCTTATCCAATTTTTTCTTAAAATCGAGCACATTGCTGGCCTCAACTACCTGAAGTGGAAGATCATTCCAACGATCAACCACCCTTTCGGTGAAGAAATACTTCCTAATGTTCTAAATGATTAGAGATTCTAGCTTGGTTTTTCTCAGGAATATCTTTAAAGAGTGGATCCTGATGCTAACATTGATGTCAAAAGTTTTGACTCAAAACACAGTCCATGTTTTACCTTTGATGAATTTTGCAACTTCTGCTAAGAGCTGAGACTACAAATATTTTCCTCTTGGGACTTCTAGTGAAAGATCTACATTACAATTAGATTAGGCATATCACTGATTTCTTTTATCTTTCCAGGCGCCAGAGTCGTACAAGAATGTGACAGATGTGGTCAACACATGTCATGATGCTGGCATCAGCAAGAAAGCCATCAAACTCCGACCAATTGCAGTTATCAAGGGCTAGTGACGAGGCTGGAATTATTCCAACCTGAAGTGGTCCAAGAGCTCGCATTCTGAAACGGCAGCCCAGCTTCTGGAATTAGCACCAGTTGGCTTTATCAGATCAGTCTAGGTTTGATGGCTTTGACGTTATTTCCCTCATTTCAGCAGATCTGATACTTCCCGCTAGTAAATTTGGGTGGGGCTTTGGATTGCAATCTAATAGACTGTCTCTGACCTAAACCATATTGGGTCCTTTGCCCCATTCCTCCTTATCCCCAAAAAAGACTGACAAGAGGAACACCAACATCTTCATGGTTTCAGAAGGGACTTTTTCTTTTTCTATTCCCACATATCTAAGGTCTGGCTCCAGCTGGTTAGATTGATGGAGCATAGACCTGTCATGTTGGACTTGAAAAGTGTTTTTATTTGTTTGTGGAGACCATGAGTTAAATTTCAGGCAGCAGAGTTTGCTCAGCCCCTTTACATGTGGTTTCCTTTGATGAAAATAGATTTCCACATTATGTATTATTTGGTTCCTCTTTGCTGTTCAGGGTCCCATTTTCTATGGAGACCTAAAAGTTCATGCATCGCTGGCAAAGACCATTTGTGGGTCATGCTGGAATCTTTCAGACTAGAAATAAAAGATTAAGCAATCAAAAAAGACTTCATTGCAAAGTGTGTATGTGTTCAGGGGGTGTTTGGTTTTTGTTTTTAGCTGTGGTCACTTTATAAAGCACAATACACACCTGGGATTGTTTTGTTTTTATAGACAGTGCTTCCCCGCGAATTCGCGGTCCCGGTCATTCGCGGTATTTTCCGACCATGAATGACCAGGCAGGAGAGGGCAGCCGGAGCGCTGGCGAGTGAAGGAAATCACTCACGGTATGCTCCGACCGCCTCTTCCTGTACTAAAGTCGGGCCTCACCAATCAGGAGCTGCTTTGACACGCAGCCCCTGATTGGTGAGGCCTGACTTTAGTATAGGAAGAGGCGGTTGGAGCATACTGCGAGTGATTTCCTTCACTCGCTGGTGCTCCGGCTGCCCTCTCCTGTCTCCCATGCTAAAAACCGTATTCGTGGTTTTTCAACATTCGTGGGGATTCCTGGAACGGACCCCTGCAAATATCAGGAGAGTACTGTGTATATATAAACCTGGCTATTCAGTGTTGGACCTGACTCAGCAAGCTTTTCTTTTATGCTGCGACCATAGACAAACTAGGTAAACCATACAGTCTTTACCTGCAGTCATGCTTTGTTTTTCTAATGAGCTAAATGAGAGGATGGGGCTAATATTTCTAAGATTAAGAATCTAAGATTAACTATGCTGAGTCATGGAATGTCCTCTTGGCTAGTGCAATAGGCTGAGAACCAAGGGAATCTGCTTTGACTCCTACCGATCCAGGGCAAGCAGTGGCTTTCCCCCATCTATATAATAAAACCGTAGGCGGCGCATGCGCAGTCTTATCGGCGTGCTTCCGTGATCCGTATGTCCGTGGCCGCCAAGACTGCAGCATGCCCCGCGCTTACTACGGCCCCACGCGCAGCTCAGTTCGGCACGGCGGTTTCCCCAGATAGGGGAAGCCGAAAAACTCAATCCCGCCTCATGGTCCTGCCGCCGCTCACAAATTCCCCCCCCCCCCCAATCCTCCTGCAACAGCCGCTACCGCTCCTGTTCAAAGCGGCCTGCTGAGGTTCGCGGCCGCTGTAACGAACCTCGCAGGCCGCTCTCCACATGGTAGCACATTCCCTCTGACGCAATCGCGTCAGAGGGAACATGCTACCGAGTTGGAGAGCGGCCTGCGAGGTTCGTTACAGCGGCCGCGAACCTCAGCAGGCCGCTTTGAACAGGAGCGGTTGCGGGAGGGGGGGGGGAGTTTTAATAGGAGGAGTCGCCGAAAAAAAACCTTCAGCCGCAGCAGGCCAGCACACGGGAAGGGAAGGGGGAGGGGCCGAACGGAGCAGGGCAGCTCAAGGTAAGAAGGGAATGGGGGGTGGGGGAAAATGTTTCTACTACTCAGCAGGGACCTGGAGGGGAAGGGAAAACCGCTGCTGCTTCTGCAAAGGATAGTGGTGGTAGGGGAGAGAAGGGAATGGGGGGTGGGTGGGGGAAAATGCTGCTACTACTTCTCAGAGATCTGGAGGGGAAGGGAAATATCACAGCTGCTTCTGCAAAATAAAGTGGGGGGGGGAGAGAAGGGAATGGGGGGTGGGGGAAAATGCTGCTACTGCTTCAGCAAGGACCTGGAGAGAAAGAGAAATACCGCTGCTGCTTCTGCAAAGGAAAGTGGGGGGGGGGAGAGAAGGGAATGGGGGGGTGGGTGGGGGGAAATGCTGCTACTACTTCTCAGAGATCTGGAGGGGAAGGGAAATATCACAGCTGCTTCTGCAAAATAAAGTGGGGGGGAGAGAAGGGAATGGGGGGTGGGGGAAAATGCTGCTACTGCTTCAGCAAGGACCTGGAGGGAAAGAGAAATACCGTTGCTGCTTCTGCAAAGGAAAGTGGGGGGGGGGAGAGAAGGGAATGGGGGGTGGGTGGGGGAAAATGCTGCTACTACTTCACAGGGATCTGGAGGGGAAGGGAAATAGCACTGCTGCTTCTGCAAAGGAAAGTGGGGGGGGGGGGGGAGACACAGAAAGAAATACAGACAGACAAAGGAGGCTAGGGAGAGAGACAGACAGAAATAAAGACAGACAGGGGACCAGAGAGACACAGAAATAAAGACAGACAGGCAAAGGGTGCCAGGGAGAGAGAGAAAAAAATTGCAGGAGGGAGAAAGACAGAAAGAAAGGAAGAAAGAAACAGGAGCAGGGAGAGAGACATAAAGAAAGAAAGACAGACAGCCATATATTCTAGCACCCGTTAATGTAACGGGCTTAAACACTAGTGTTTTTAATAACAGACTATGAACTTGTCAATGCGTTCCAGAGATTAACTATTTTCTGAGTGAAAAAAAAATTTCCTCTTATTGGAAATATTTTTTTAAACCAATAGGAGGAAATTTTTTTTTCACGCAGAGAATAGTTAAGCTCTGGAATGCACTGACAAGTTCCTGGAGGAAAAGTCCATAGTCTGCTATTGAGAAAGACAGACATGGGAGAAAGCCACAGCTTGCCCTGGATCAGTAGCATGGAATATTGCTACTCCTTGGGTTTTGGCCAGGTACTAGGGACCTGGATTGGCCACCGTGAGAATGGGCTACTGGGCTTGATGGACCATTGGTCTGATCCAGTAGGGCAACTTACCCATAAGAACAGCCTTAAGTTGGTTGTGGATCACAGATCCATGTGTACAGTAATTAGTTGATGAGCTGTTAAAACAATAATTGGTGTTAATTGGCAGCGACTAAGAGTTAAATGCACAGATCTGCCCTCCGTCCTATATTGTACGACATGGAACTCTAATGGGGGGGGTGTCAGATCAGGGGGCATTCCCAGAATACAGTGTGACGGGGCGCGTAGCCGGCCAAGGTGCCCTGCCTGGATGGACGGCTGTGTGACCTCAGCCTTAAGAGACCATGACTCCCATGCCCATTGTTAGGTAATACTTTTGAGCCTGTAAGCTTAGCTGCTTTTTCTATCTGTGCAAGGATCAGCAGTCTTCACTCTCAGGCAAAGTAATTCTCCTTTAATAATTAAAGCACAGTTTGTCATTGAATCCATATCAAATAGCCAAACATATGGAAAAAGTAAACTTTTAAACAAAAGCTCCTCCAGGCTGTGGCAAACTTGAACAGTCCTGCCCTCAGCAATCTTGGGCACAAGAAAGCAAAAGGTTCCAAAAATAAAAAACTAAACCCAACAGTTCAATGGTTCATAGTCCCACCTGAGTCACTTGCTCAGGGAAAAAACAAACCCCTGTCAGGGTACGTGCCTTTTCATCTGGCTTCAGAAACACACTCCTTTTCCAGCATTCTTCCTTTGGCTTTTCAGGCTCTGGTTTAACTGGGGGGCAAGAGCTTATCCCAACAATGGATTCCTCCCTCCCAAATACTGCAATGCACCAGCTGGGCCAACAGTCGAGCTACATCCCTTAAGTTCTTCAGACTGGTACTTTTATATTTAATATTTCTCGCTGTCCAGGAACAGAGTAACCACAACACAAAAAGGGTTTCAAGAACCAGAAAAAGGAAAAATAAAATTCCAGCTCGGGCAAAACGCTTCTGCCTTTAAATGTCCAGTCCTGGGTGTTCCACCCCCATAACAGGAGTCCAACAAACTTCCCTCTGTGAAACAGGAAGAATGTGAAACACAAACTTTGTAGCAACAAAATTGAAAGTGCAATTAGGCAGTGCTCAAGTCCATGCTCTCGTCCTCTGTGAAGAGCTCTGGGAAAAAGGCTTGTTCTCATTCCATTTCTGGGTCCTGGCTTTCTTTCAAAACCCCTTCAAGAATATCTGCCTCAGACACTTCTCAGTCCCTGGATACCAGCTGCTGGGTTTCTCTGGTACAGTAAGGCAGAAAAATCCACAGGACGTTCTAATTGAGAAATTTTAGCACTGGGTCTGAGGGAGCATGGAAGAGTTGTTTGCCCTGGCAGTCTAGCAGCCTCCCTGTAAAACAGTGTTTCTCAAGATGTGGTACTTATACCTGTTGGGGGTATGCGGCCTGGCCGCCGCTAGGGATCCCTGCCTTCCCCCCACTGAAGCAGCTGCTGCTGGGGATCCTTCCCTATCTCCCTGTCTGCAAGTGTGCACCACACTCAAAGCCGACCCTGCCACCAAGCCAGAACGCTCCATCGCCCCCAGCAGCAACTCGGTGTAGGGACAGGCCAAGGTTCTTGGATGGCCCGGGGGGGAGGCTTGTGAGCCGGCAGCATGCGAGTCACTGCACATGCCATCGTAGCCCATCCCTGTGCGGAGTTGTTGCTGGGGGGGGTGGGGTGATGGAGCGTGTCGGCTCAGGCTTGGTGGGGCTGGTACAGCATGCAGGAAGCATCCCCAGTGGCTTCGGCTTCAGCGGGGGGCAGGCATGGACCTCCGGTGGCACCTGCAGCTTCTGTGGACAGGTTGGCTTTGGGGGAGGAGGGGGCACGAAGTTGACACATGGGGTGCTAATTTGGGACATAGGAAGGAGGGAATAGAAAGGGAGAATTGATGGGCATGAGTGTGTGAATGAGAGATGGTGCTGCACATGGGGAAAGGAAAATTGGGCATAGAGAGGCGTAAGGTAGAGATGCAAGGGGAATAGAAGGTTTGATGGGAGAAATGTTGGATATGGTGATGGAGATGGCAGATTGAAGGGGATGCAAGAGGGAGGAATGTTTGACATAGTGATGGAGGAAGAAATGTGGCATTGTGCCTGGAGAGGAGTATTAGAAGGAGAAATGGGCATGGAGCTGGTGGGCAGTGGTGAAAAATGCTGCACATGATTTGGGGGATGAGAGCGGGAGAAATGTTGGATGTGGCAGTAGAGGGGGGGGGGGAGAGATGCCTGGATCTCTCAGGATGGACAGTGAGAAAAAGAGAGACATTTTGCCAATAGGGGTGGAGGAGAGAGGAAGAAAAGTTGGACTTATGGAGAGACAGAGAGAGAGAGAGAGATGTTGGTTGGGGAAGGGAATGGGGTCCAGAGGAGAGGAAGAGGAAGCGTGCAGGAGGCATATTGGAAATGCAACCAGAGACTCATTCAATTTTCCATATCGTTCTCCCAGAGGCGCTCAGAATAATTTACATGAATTTATTCAAGTACTCGCGCAATTTTCCCTGTCTGTCCTAGTGGGCTTCCAATCTGTCTAATGTACCTGGGACAATGGGGGGTTAAGTGACTTGCCCAGGGTCACAAGGAGCAGCGTGGGTTTGAACCCAGAACCTCGGGGTGCTGAGGCTACAGATTTAACCACTGCACCTCTCTAGAAATCAAAATGTAGTGAAAGAGAGCCAAGTGTAGGAGAATGAAGCCATTGTGACATCGCTGATGAGGTTGACTCTTATTGGTGGAATGAGGCATTATGACATCACAATACCAGCTCTGCTTATCAGAGGCTGAAACTTCACACTATTTAGTCAATTTTCTATATGGGAGCTCAGAACGGTTTACACGAATTTATTCAGATACTTAAAAGCATTTTTCCCTGTCTACCCCAGTGGGCTCCCAATCTATCTAATGAACCTGGGGGATTAAGTGACTTGTGTCACAGGGAGCAGTGTGGGTTTGAGCAGTGTGCTTTAACCCCTGCGCCACACTCTCCCCTTGAATGTAAATACTGCTTGGGCTATAAGTGGTGTATAAATACTAAAAATAGTAACAGTCTTGAGAAGTTACAGTAATGCAATGAAAACGCATTTCTCAATAACAGTAACTTTAAGAACACTACAAGGCAAATGAGCCCAAATGGATTTTAAGCCTTGACTGTTGTCACGATATGTGGAAACCAAACATGTGACAAAGATTAAAATGATTAGAGGCTATATTAAGGACCTAAGAATTGCCGCTGCTGGGTCAGACCAATGGTCCGCTCACGCGGCGGCCCTCAGGTCAAAGACCAGTACTCTAAATGAGTCCAGCCTCACCTGCGTACATCCCAGTTTTATTAAACCTAAAAAGAGTTCAATATACTATGTACAAAACAAAAATGACAGGTTTCTTTAAATCTGGACACATCAGTGAGGTCACTGGGATGGAGACAGAGCCCATGGGGACAGGGACAAACTTTGTCCCCCCCGCCTTTCTCTAAAAACTGGGGACTATCAAAATTTAACATATCTTAGACAACTGGCATCTGACTTCAATGATTTAAAAAAAAACAAAAAACTGTAGAAGCTGCTTTTGGATTTCATTGAACTAATGTTAAATGACATCATTTGTGTTTTGTCTGCCATCTGCAACGTCATTATCGTGTGCCCAGCTGCTTGAGCATTTTCTGTTACTGCAACCGATTCATCCATCGTTACTGGCATCAAGGAGCATTTCTAACATTTCTTCTTCTCAAGTGCCATCAGTCCTAGTGCCTTGAATTACAGATCTAAAATGAAATTGGTTTTGTGCCAGGCTGCCAAGGTTCTTGTAGAGTCATCTCCACAGCCGATCCTCCATTCCCCTCCCTCTGATCCCTCCAAACATGATATCCCAATCTTTATTAGACACTTATTTTCCTGTTCATCCATTCTATACTCATGTCTGAAAGACTGCAATTACCTTCCCTGATGATGTAAAAACATAGCCAACTGGATCTTGGGAAAGGTTGTACCAAAATCAGATAGAAATGGAAGGCTGTTGGCAGGAGCGTAGCAAGGGAGGTTAGTTCCTGGGGAGGGGGGTGTCACCTTGTATTGCCTTGCTGTGTGCCCCCCTCTTTCCGCTGTTGGAATGCAACCTCCCCCCTTCATTCTTTCTGCTGCTGGAGTGTCCACCTGTCCTTTCGAAATGTGTGCCGGTGTGAGCGTGACCATGGCTGCATCCTGGTCCTGCGACTAGGAAGTGATGTCAGAACGGAGCCAGGGCTGATGGAAGGAGCAAGTGGAAGATGCTGCTCATGATGGCAAATGTTTACAAAGGGGGAGGGGAGGAGAGGTGCCTGTGCCCTGGGGTGGTCCACCCAACCCCTTACTATGCCACTGGCTATTTGTGATTTAGAAAGCAGACTGAAAACCCACCTTTTAGATATAGCTTTCAATCCTTAACCCTACTCCTGTGCCCACCAACCCAGCCTGTTGATTAACTTGAAAGGGATCTGGGGGTGATAGTCGACACATCACTGAAACCATCGGCGCAGTGTGCGACAGCCTCAAAGAAAGCAAACAGAATACTGGGCATCATCAAAAAGGGTATCACAACCAGGAAGAAGGAAGTCATCATGCCGCTGTATCGCGCAATGGTGCGCCCGCACCTGGAGTACTGTGTCCAATACTGGTCGCCGTACCTCAAGAAGGACATGGCGGTACTCGAGGGAGTGCAGAGGAGGGCGACTAAACTGATAAAAGGTATGGAAAATTTCTCATATGCTGACAGGTTAAAAACGCTGGGGCTGTTCTCTCTGGAGAAGAGGAGACTTAGAGGGGACATGATAGAAATCCTAAAGGGCATAAAGAAAGTGAATAAGGACAGATTCTTCAAACTGTGGGGAGCCACAAGCACTAGGGGTCACTCGGAGAAATTGAAAGGGGACAGGTTTAGAACAAATGCTAGGAAGTTCTTTTTTACCCAGAGGGTGGTGGACACATGGAACGCGCTTCCGGAGGAGGTGATAAGCCAGAATTCTGTAGGGTTTCAAGGAAGGTTTGGATAGGTTCCTGGAGGATAAGGGGATAGAGGGGTACAGATAGAACTTGAGGTAGGTTATAGGAGCGGACCGCTGGGCGAGATGGACCTCTGGTCTTACCCAGTGGAGGCAACTTCTTATGTTCTTAACTGTTTCTCTTAACTGTATCTATGCCATCCTGTTTAGATTGTAAGCTCTCTGGGGCAGGGACTGTGTCTTCCACGACTCTGTAGAACGCTGCGTGCGCCTGGTAGCGCTATAGAAATAATTCCTAGCAGTAGTGTGAAGCAGAGCTGAGAGATTGTGACGTCATAATGCCTCATTCCACCAATAAGAGCCAACCTCCTCAGTGATGTCACAATGGCTCGACCGTCCTGTTCAACCCTTCCCCTTAACTGTATCCATGCCATCCTATTGTAAGCTCTCTGGAGCAGGGACCGTCTGCTAGCCCTATAGAAATAAAGAGCTGGGTTCTGTGGTGGGTCGTCACCCGCTCCCCCCTCCGCGCGCGGACTCAACCATGTGTCGACTAGTGGGGGGGGGGGAGAGAAACCTTCTCAGCTCTTTTCAGCGCCCGCTCCGACGTCACTTCCGGTTTCCGGCGGAACTAAGGGGAGCTGCGGAAGGCCCGAGTCGCTTGGCTTTGGCGGGTGCGCGCGAGGCGGGGGAGGGACGCGGCACTGACAGCCCTTCCCCGGAACGACGAGAGGGCCGGTCCCCCCCCTATGTCTCCCCCATTGGACTCTCTGGACCCTCCACTGCCAACTGCAGACTAGGCGGCGACCCGGCCGACATGGAGGGGTAAGAGGACACCACACGCCTGAGCTGACATCGGGGCGTCAAAGCCCACTTCCCCAATGAATATGCATGAGGTCTATTAGCATACCATGAAAGCAGTGCATGCAAATAGATTGCATGCATATTCATTGGGGAAAATCCGGAAAACCCGACTGGATTGTGGCCTTCGAGGAGGGACTTTGACATCCCTGCCATAGTGTAAGGTCCTGGAGAGCCGGAGCCAGGTCAGGTTTTCAGGATCTCCACCATAAATATGCACGAGATAAATTTGCATCTCAAGGAGGCAGTACATGCAAATCCATCTCATACATATTCATGGTGGAGATCCTGAAGACCTGGCTTCGGCTCTCGAGGACTGGAATTGCCTACCCCTGGTTTAGTGGAAGGCCAGTGAGAATCAGGTTGCATTAGTCTAGTCCAGTGATTCCCAACCCTGTCCTGGAGGAACACCAGGCCAATCGGGTTTTCAGGCTAGCCCTAATGAATATGCATGAGAGAGATTTGCATATGATGGAAGTGATAGGCATGCAAATTTGCTTCATGCATATTCATTAGGGCTAGCCTGAAAACCCGATTGGCCTGGTGTTCCTCCAGGACAGGGTTGGGAACCACTGGTCTAGTCCAGGGGTAGGCAATTCCGGTCCTGGAGAGCCAGAGCCAGGTCAGGTTTTCAGGATCGCCACCATAAATATGCACGAGATAGATTTGCATCTCAAGGAGGCAGTGCATGCAAATCCATCTTGTACATATTCATGGTGGAGATCCTGAAGACCTGGCTTCGGCTCTCGAGGACAGGAATTGCCTAGCCCTGGTGTAAGGCATCGGTGGAAGCAAAGAGATCATTATAAGTGCAGAATTATCAGACAATGTGTTCTTATGGGATTGATAGTTCAGAGAAAGAGGGAAAAGAACTATCTTGATTCAAGCTAATGGTCCCAACAAGGATCCAAGTTTCAAACACTGAAATCTCCTGTTTGTTGTTTGAGGCAGGACCTTCTTTCCTTCTGCTTGTGGGATTGATTACATTGTGAAACTACCCTCGTTAAGAAAGGAAGTGGAATACATTTTTCAATTGACTGTACTGTATTAGTCTTCTGGCCTTAATTAGTTTGCAATTAGTGCAATTGCTTTTTACAAGCATAAAAGCAAAATCAGTTAAAAAATATATCTGTTTTCTGTAGAAGTTCAACGCTATTTAATTTATATATTTAGATTAATTTACTACCTTCGTGAAGAAATTCACTCGTCAGTGTTTTGCTAAACGTTCCCAACTTTCAAGATCTGACTATGACCGTTGGAAAGCAGGGACTCTATTCCTCTTTGGTTTGTAGTTCAAAATTTGGGTGTAGTTTTAAATGATAGATTGTTTTAAAATCATAGTTGAAGATTGTGAGGGCAGTCCTATATAAGCTCTATTTCTTGTGGCGTTTTTTTTTTTATTGCAGGAGGATTTCAGAGTTGTAGCACAGATAGGATAATACAATTCTCTCAGTTATTGCAATCCACTTGTTACGTGCATAGCTGACCCTATTCTATAACTGGGTACACATTTGCACGCCCAGCTTTAGGCTTAGAATTTGGGGGATGGTGCAGTGGTTGTGCCAACCTTAAAGTGTATTTACTGACAGTGAGAGGCTTTTAGCATTTACTAGAATTGTCCGGGGCTGCCCTGTTTAGGCATTTAGGGCCAGATTCTGCAAACAGCTATAATCGGTGGCTGCCGACAAAAATGGCGCCAATCGTGTATCAGTCGTGCTACACCGCCGTTTGCTGAATTGCAGCTTCCGTTAAAGGTAGGCGTCGGTAATGTAGCCAAAGTTTTAAAGGTCTACATTACCGCTTTGTAAAAGAGGCCCTGAGTTATTAAGAGAGCTGTATTTGATTGAATTTTTGTTTTATTTGCTGGCTTTGTTTGTTGCTTGGAAATTAACTTCATCTATTTATGCTGTTTGGTTTTTGTTCACACTGAGTAAAGCACTAAGCCATGTGCTATGGTCTGATTTTACACTGTTAAAAAAACACTGTGTGTGATATTGTGAGGGATGTTCTTGGAATGTTTGCAAAAAAAAAACCCCACACCCACTTCTTGCTTTATTTGTTGAGATTTTGTGAATTGAATAAGAACCGAAAAATTTTGGGAGAGGTGAACTAAAATATCATTAGTATTGAGCTGATGTTTGGTTTTTCTGCGCGCAATGCAGAACCCGGCATGTCTCACAAGTTGCACTTTTATTGATTTTCTTTCAATCAAAATAAGTTACAGCCTCCCCCCCTCCCCCGACACAGACACTACAGGCTTAAAATTGTTTGCAATGCCTTAGGCCCATACAATTGCATAAAATAATCTTTCTGCTTTGATGGGGGATGATTTGGGGAAGAAAATGAAGAGTGAGGGGACGGCAATGAATCTTTGTCCCTGAATCGCTCTCTAATTTCCCTTACCTCTCTTTCCCTACACCCTAGTGGACCAGTACCTTCTCTCCCTCTTCACCCACCCTTGTAACCCACCATCTCCCCCCCATCTCCTTTGTTTCCCTACCCTCGCAAGTAACGCAGAATCTCCCTATCCCGTGATCCAACAACTCCCCGCTAAAGGTACAGCTTCAATGTTCAGTGGCTGGGAGGGGAGAGAAGGCGCACAAAACCCAGTCTGCCACAGGAAACATGGCTATGCTACAGCTGAAGTTGGGCTCTTTCCCTGGGTTGCCATGGTCAGCATCCTTTCACTTCCAATGTCCCAACATAGCTTGAAGCGGTAAGAAAAAGCACATTGCACTGGACATCGATGGGTATGTCTTGTCGTTGGACCTGTTTTTGGCATAAAACGGCTGCCT
The DNA here is from genome assembly GCF_902459505.1 of Geotrypetes seraphini. NCBI lineage: Eukaryota > Metazoa > Chordata > Amphibia > Gymnophiona > Dermophiidae > Geotrypetes > Geotrypetes seraphini. The sequence continues at coordinate 8,824,283 of NC_047090.1, read as the reverse complement.
CGGGGTCAATTCAGAAACACTGGAGACTGGAAGCATTCATTTGCACCTAAATCTCTTGATAGCTGCACTTGTTTTGGCATTTATCACGCGATTGGGTCTTTCACTTTTCCATTTCTTCTTGTCTGGTTTTCTCTTTTTCTTGCCCTCTTTCTGCGTCTCACATCCTCCAGGTCTTCTGCTTGCTGAGTTCTGACGTTTTCAGTCTGGGCAGCCAGATATCCTCTCAAGACGCAAGAGTAAAATTAGGTTTCTATTGATTGTTCTGTTCCTTTTTTTTTGTTATAACTTGCCTCGGGTAGTTTTGTGGCGGTTGTAAATACATTAAAATAATTTCCTGGAACTGCCTTAGAGACGCACGTTAGAATTGGTTTATCTGATTGCCTCTCTTTTTAAATTATTCATTTAGACAAAATAATTGGGGATGACCAGGTTGAAGGAAAATATAGATTTTTTAAAAAAAGTTTTTAAGGTTAAATTGAGTAAATCTTCAGATTGAATTGAAAGCTCCGGGAAGAAGTGATTTTTTTTTTTTTTTCTTGAAACCTTCGGGCTCCTTTTACAAAGATGCGCTAGTGGTTTTAGCGCACTCTAGCCGCTACCGCCTCCTTTTAAGCAGGCGGTAATTTTTCAGCTAGCACGCGCTAATCTTGTGCGTGCGCTAAGAACGCTAGCGCACCTTAGTAAAAAGAGCCTTCATGGTGGTTTTATTTGTAAATTGCCTTTTAAGGGACTATGTTTTCCTGGTTCATGGCACGTGGTTATTGCATATTTTGAAACTTGGTACTTTGGGGTGCTTCTGAAGGGGATCCTAGATGCAGATGTGCTGACATTTTCTTTCTTCCGCAGGATGAATGAGATGAATCTAAGTCCAGTGGGGATAGAACAGCTAAGTTCAGGCTCCGTCAGCAATGGGAGCCACTTGGGACTGAGCAGCTCACCTCCTCCTAATGCCATACCTGCACCAGGTGAGTTGGAGGGGCAGGGTTTCCTTTTAAAGAAGCATCATTCCCTATCTGAGAACTTATTTACAAACCATCCTAGTCTCAACTAGAGAATGACATGGGGACAAATTTTTCCCCGTCCCATCCCGGAGAGTTCTTTTCAAGCTCTGTTTTTATCTGCACAAGCCTCAAATACTTTAAATCAGGTGTTGGAGGCTTGTGTGGTTAAAGCAGAGTTTACAGGAATGGGACAGGAACAAAACTCATGGGGACGGGGACAAATTTGTCCCTGTGTCATTCTCCACACTGCACCACTCTAGAAATCATAATGAGGGTGAAAGTGAGCCAAGTATAGGACAATCAAGCCCTTGTGACATCACTGATGAGGTTGGCTCTTATTGGTGGAATGAGGCACTATGACATCACAATCTCGGCTCTGGTTACCAGAGACGAAAACTCTTCACACTATTCAATTTTCTATACTGTTCTCCCAAGTAGAGAATGACACAGGGACAAATTTTCCCCCATCCCCTTGGAGCTCATTTTCCCGTCCTGGTGAGTTCTATTCGTGCAAGCTCTGTCCTCATCTGCACGTGCCTCAAACACTTTAAAATCCTAAGTGGTTGAGGCTTGTGTGGTTAAGGCAGAACTTGCAGGAATGGAACAGGGACAAAACTCGTGGAGACTGGATGGGGAAATTGAGGTCCTGCGGGGACGGGGACAGATTTGTCCCGGTGTCATTCTCTTGTCTGAACCCATTGCCCGGAGCAAGCTAACCATTTGTTTACAATTCCCCCTCCCTCTCCCCACCCACCCAACAAAAAAAGGTTTTCTGCATTTGCTACTTCTAAATGTTTTAAATTTGGGGCTCCATCCAGAGTATCTCTGACACTTGCAACCAAAGTTGGGCTTGGGAATTAAACCCAGATCTCTCCGAAAGTGGCTCAGAAAAGCACTGCCTAGAATTAAGAACATAAGAAGTTGCCTCCGCTGAGGCAGACCAGAGGTCCATCTCGCCCAGCAGTCCGCTCCCGCGGCGGCCCATCAGGCCCATTGCCTGAGCAGTGGTCCCTGACTATCCCTAAAACTACCTCCACTCCTATCTGTACCCCTCAATTCCTTTATCCTCTAGGAACCTATCCAAACCTTCTTTGAAGCCTTGTAACGTGCTCCGGCCTATCACAGCCTCCGGAAGCGCGTTCCATGTATCCACCACCCTCTGGGTGAAAAAGAACTTTCTGGCATTTGTTCTAAACCTGTCCCCTTTTAATTTCTCCGAGTGCCCCCTTGTACTTGTGGTTCCCCATAATCTGAAAAATCTGTCCCTGTCTACCCTTTCTATACCCTTCAGGATCTTGAAGGTTTCTATCATGTCTCCTCTAAGTCTCCGCTTTTCCAGGGAGAACAGCCCCAGCTTTTTCAGTCTGTCAGTATATGAGAGGTTTTCCATACCCCTTATCAGCTTAGTTGCTCTTCTCTGGACTCCCTCAAGTACCGCCATGTCCTTCTTGAGGTACGGCGACCAGGCCTGGACACAGTATTCCAGATGCGGGCGCACCATTGCACGATACAGTGGCAGGATGACCTCCTTCGTCCTGATCGTGATACCCTTCTTAATGATACCCAACATTTTGTTTGCTTTTCTTGAGGCTGTGGCGCACTGTGCCGACGCCTTCAGAGTTGTGTCTACCATCACTCCCAGGTCTCTTTCAAGGTTACTTACCCCTAGCAGTGATCCCCCCATTTTGTAGCTGAACATCGGGTTCTTTTTCCCTACATGCATGACCTTGCATTTCCCTACGTTAAAGCTCATTTGCCACTTTTTGGCCCATTCTTCTAGTGTCGTTAGGTCCCTTTGCAGATCTTCGCAGTCTTCCATGGTTTCTACCCTGCGGTAGAGTTTGGTGTCATCCGCAAATTTAGTAACTTCGCAGTTTGTTCCCACCTCCAGGTCATTAATAAATATATTGAACAGGAGCGGTCCCTGTTAATAACCTGAGTAAATGAGTCTCAGGGAGGACAAGAGAACTGGCATTAGTGAAGAGACGAGGGCTGAGGTCCTTAGGGTTTGGGCATCACAAGATTGTTAGAATATTAATGAGTACTGTTTCAGTAGAATACGTGGATGGAAGCCAGAGAGAGGCACAAACAAGGAAAGAAGATACAAAAAGATAAAATTCAGCTGTGCAGTGATTTCGAACCTTGGATAGCCAGTAACGTGCTTTGCAAGTGTTTTGCAAGACGAGCAAAACATTTTATTAAATTGTAACTCGATAATCGAGCATTGTCTTGCAGTACGAGCATGTATGCACACGTCACGTCATCAGAACCCACAGTTGAAGCGCGCACATCTTATGCTCTGCGTGGCTGAACGTAATTAAAGTGTCAGGCCCAATTCACCCATTGCTCAAGCGCTCACAACATACAGTGTTTTGTATTAAAGTTTCTGAGTTGTAGAACGAATTGTCTCAGTTTCCATTAGTTCTTATGGGCAAATTCACTTTGATATACGAGTGCTTTGGATTACGAGCATGCTTCCGGAACAAATTATGCTCGCAAACCAAGGTTTTACTATATACACTTCCCCCTCCCCATTCGCGGTTTCCCTACTCGCAATTTCTTTGGGGGGGGGAGGAGGGAAACCCCCCCATATTTTTGTCTTCCCCCCGGCATCCCGGCCTTACCTGGTGGTCTAGCTGGTTTTCGGGACAGGAGTGATCTTCCTACGCTTCTGCCCCGTGCAGATAGCCATCAAGAGACTACGGGAACACCCCACAGCCATTTCTTAATGGCTATCTGCACGGGGCAGGAGCGTAGGAAGATTGCTCCTGCCCCGAAAACCAGCTAGACCACCAGGTAAGGCCGGGATGCCAGGGGAAGGCGGAAGGGAGGCAGGGGTGGGTCAGAGCCGGATATTCGCGGTTTTTCGCCGTTCGTGGTCCGGCTCTGCCCCTATCCCCCCGCGAATAACGAGGGAGAAGTGTATATATCTATATAAGCTAGTAAAGTTTATGCATTTTTCCAGCTGCCAAATAACTTCTTTTGAATTGTTTGTACCGTGGCACAATTTTGTTTATTAGAAGAGGGCTTTTAAATTTGGGCAGCCTCTACCCACAGCCTAGTTTCCATCAGAAAGCATTTCCATGTGGTCCTTTTTTCTTGAAAATGGTCAGCCTGCCTTAAGCAGTTAGAAGGAGGAAACTGGATCATCTAATCCACCTTCCTCTTAACTGTGTAAGTTAAAGAAACCTTTGTTCCAAATTGATTTCCAAAAATTCATAATGTATGGGCAATGAAACAATAAATGATCTAAAGTTCCTGCTTCCAGATGACAATGCCAGCATCTATTAGACAAAGAACTATCTAGTTTTTGCAACCTAACAGGGGTCCATAACGCTCTATGCAACAGAAAAAACCAAGTTTGTCTCATAGATGCTGAAACCGTACATTTCATCCTCCGAGACCAAATTCGTGGCCATTGAGATGCAGTAATTTCATGCTTAATCTCAATGCTCCAAATATCTCTTAAACCAATTTTTAATTTCTTCTTAGTAAATCCATTTAATAATTTATACCACTGGGCGGCCTGATGACCCAAGAAGTCTGTCTGAAAACAAAGAAACTCCATACTATAATGATTATTAAGGTTTTTCCAATCAGGGAACCCCGTCTGAATGGCATGCTTCAGTTGCATCCATCTAAAATTTTCTGATTTATTAAGTCCAAACTTATGTTGCAACTGTGAAAATTCAAGCATAGCATCATTAGAAATGACATCATCCAATATACGTATTCCTGCTATCATCCAGTGCTTCCAGACAAGTCTTTCTCCGCCAATTTGAATCTTGGAGTTTACCCATATAGATTGATTTGTAAATTGGAATAGTTGTTAAATTGCTTACATATCATAAAGTTTTCCATGTATCTGCTAGTATTCTATTGTTTTTACTATAATTAGGCATTTTGATACTGAGAACATGGGACAGTCGCAATGGAGACATGAGTTGCCATTCTATCCATAACCAATCTGGGAGTTTTTCCATGAGTTCTGGGAGGATCCAATACATACCATGACGCAAAATATAGGCTTGATGGTACCTATAAAAGTTTGGAAAATTTACCCCTCCCTCTGAAATTGATCTTTGTAAAGATACCAAAGCTACTCTAGGAGTTTTACCCAGCCAAATAAATTTTAACAGAATGCTATTTAACTTTTTATAAAAGGACCCTTGAAAATATACCGTTAACATGCCCAACTGATAACAAACCACAGGCAAAATCATCATCTTAATAGTTTGGACTCTCCCCCACCATGAAAGGTGTTAAGGATTCCATTGCTCACACATTTCCGTAACCTTCTGCAATAACAATTTTTCATTTATTTTCATTGTTTCGTCCAATGTATTTTTAATCCAAATGTCTAAATATTTTATTTCATCTTCCTTCCAGAGAAAAGGAAATGAATCAAACAAACCTTTTGTACAATGTACATTGAGTGGAAGAACTTCTGATTTAGACCAATTTATCTTATAACCTGAAAATTTCCCAAAATTCTCAATTAATTCAAGTAAGCAAGGAATGGTTATCTCAGGATTTCTCAAATAGAGCAATATATCATCCACATAAGCTGAAATCTTATATTCCCGATCTTTATGAGGAATACCCTGTATCTCCTCTGTCTGTTGAATAGCTAATAACAAGGGTTCCAATACAATGTCAAAAAGCAGAGGAGATAAAGGACAGCCTTGTCTAACTCCCCTCTGCAACTTGAAAACTTCTGAAAAATTATTATTAATATATAATTTAGCAACAGGAGAGCTATACAAAGTTTGAACCATTTGAACAAATCCTGATCCAATACCAAACCACTCCATCGCTTGATACATAAAGGTCCATTCAACACGATCAAAAGCCTTCTCTGCATCAAGAGATACAGAGAAAACTGGGTCTTTTAAGGCTTTGGACAAAGTCAACATATGTAATGCAAGCCTAGTGTTGTTAGAAGAATGTCTTTGAGCAACAAATCCTGTTTGGTGTATACCAATAATAAAAGGGAGAGCTTTAGCTAAACGAATAGCCAAAATCTTAGCTAAAATTTTCCCATCAACATTAATTAAAGAAATAGGCCTGTAATTGGAAACCAGTGTGGGATCTTTATTTGGCTTTGGCAAAACAATAGTTAATGATTCAGCCATGGTACCCGTAATATATCCTTTAGTAAGTTGAGTCTGATATAAATTTAATAAATATGGTAACAGGGTAATTTGAAATGATTTATAAAACTCTACAGTAAAACCATCTCCACCTGGAGCGGATCCAACTCTAAGGGACTTCAATGCTGTTTGCAATTCGTTTATTAATATTGGCTTTTCTAAACTTTCTTTTATATGCTTAGGAATTTTCGGTCCCGTAATTGACTCTAAAAATTTTAAACCATCTCTTTCCTTATCCAAATAAGGCTCAGAAGAATACAGGTTTTTGTAAAAACTTAAAAATTGTTTTAAAATCGGTCCAGTTTGAGAATAACTATTTCCCTTTTCGTCTTTTATCATCGCTATTTTTGTTTTTCTTTTTTTAGCTTTTAGATAATTTGCCAGTAATCTTCCCGCCTTATTTGAATTTCCATAATACAATGCTTGTTGAGAAAATAAATCTTTCCTAATTAACTTAGAAGAAATTTCATTATATTTCCCTTTAGCTTTCAAGAGGTCTTGTAATGTAGAATATTCCCATTTTTGAATTAATAAAAAAAAAGAAACCTTTGTTATGGACATGCATTCAATGGTTTGGAAAGCTCAATGCGTTGGTAAGTGCGTTACATCAGGTTGCAGGCGCTCTGTTCTCATAGCTAAATACACTGGAAGATTTGGATGAACTGCTCTGAAAATGCAGGACATAATGTGCAATTTTGAAGATCTAAATAATGCGTTGTGAATTTGGTGAACACTGGCTGAATCTCATCATGCTGTTTTGCAGGATTACCTGTGGCAATTCCAAATCTAGGACCTTCCCTCAGCTCCTTGCCATCAGCTTTGTCTCTGATGCTTCCAATGGGTATCGGCGATCGAGGAGTGATGTGTGGTATACCAGAGAGAAACTACTCTTTGCCTCCACCACCTTACCCTCACCTGGAGAGCACCTACTTCAGACACATTCTTCCTGGTGAATATCGCTGCCTCAAGGGACAGGCGGCCTTTGGTCAGATGTGTTGATTTCATTAAAGTAACTAATAGAATGAGTACTTTTCTCTACATTTGTTAAAAGAACATTTCAGTTACCAATATTTTCAATATTCCCTTAGTAAAACTTAGTAAAGATTAGGAAAACATTAGTTCAGAGGTGTCCAATGTCGGTCCTCGAGGGCCGCAATCCAGTCGGGTTTTCAGGATTTCCCCAATGAATATGCATTGAAAGCAGTGCATGCAAATAGATCTCATGCCTATTCATTGGGGAAATCCTGAAAACCCGACTGGATTCCGGCCCTCGAGGACCGGAGTTGCCCATCCCTGACATAGACACTCTAATCCAGGGGTCTCAAAGTCCCTCCTCGAGGGCCGCAATCCAGTTGGGTTTTCAGGATTTCCCCAATGAATATGCATTGAAAGCAGTGCATGCACATAGATCTCATGCATATTCATTGGGGAAATCCTGAAAACCCGACTGGATTCCAGCCCTTGAGGACTGGAGTTGCCCATCCCTGACATAGACACTCTAATCTAGGGGTCTCAGTCCCTCCTTGAGGGCCGCAATCCAGTCGGGTTTTCAGGATTTCCCCAATGAATATGCATTGAAAGCAGTGCATGCACATAGATCTCATGCCTATTCATTGGGGAAATCCTGAAAACCCGACTGGATTCCGGCCGTCGAGGACCGGAGTTGCCCATCCCTGACATAGACACTCTAATCCAGGGTCTCAAAGTCCCTCCTCGAGGGGCCGCAATCCAGTTGGGTTTTCAGGATTCCCCAATGAATAATGCATTGAAAGCAGTGCATGCACATAGATCTCATACATATTCATTGGGGAAATCCTGAAAACCCGACTGGATTCCGGCCCTCGAGGACCGGAGTTGCCCATCCCTGACATAGACACTCTAATCCAGGGGTCTCAAAGTCCCTCCTCGAGGGCTGCAATCCAGTCCGGGTTTTCAGGATTCCCCAATGAATATGCATTGAAAGCAGTGCATACAAATAGATCTCATGCCTATTCATTGGGGAAATCCTGAAAACCCGACTGGATTCCGGCCCTCGAGGACCGGAGTTGCCCATCCCTGACATAGACACTCTAATCCAGGGGTCTCAAAGTCCCTCCTTGAGGGCCGCAATCCAGTCGGGTTTTCAGGATTTCCCCAATGAATATGCATTGAAAGCAGTGCATACAAATAGATCTCATGCCTATTCATTGGGGAAATCCTGAAAACCCGACTGGATTCCGGCCCTCGAGGACCGGAGTTGCCCATCCCTGACATAGACAATTTCAATTTCGGTATTGAAACCAGCCACACAATCCATATTCAGCCTTATTTTGGTTTCGGTCAAAAACACATCCTTGAGAATTTAAAAACAGTTCAACTAATCCAGGGGTCTCAAAGTCCCTCCTTGAGGGCCGCAATCCAGTCGGGTTTTCAGGATTTCCCCAATGAATATGCATGAAAGCAGTGCATGCAAATAGATCTCATGCATATTCATTGGGGAAATCCTGAAAACCCGACTGGATTGCGGCCCTCGAGGACCGACATTGGACACCCCTGCATTAGTTGAACTGTTTTTAAATTCTCAAGGATGTGTTTTTGACCAAAACCAAAATAAGGCTGAATATGGATTGTGTGGCTGGTTTCAATACCGAAATTGAAATTCAGTTGACCTCTATTGGGAATTATGGGAGAATTACTTAAAAAGCATTTAAAAATCACTCTGTGTGTATGTAAGTATGTATTTTTTTGAGATTTCTTAATCACCTTCCCCTCCCCCTTTTACAAAACTGTAGTGTGTTTTTTTTAGTGCCGGTCGTAGGAATTCTATGGCCAGCGCTAAAAACTGCACTACGGGAGTTGTGAAGAGATTCACCTAGCATAAAACTTACAATTTTGTTAAAAGTAAAAAGACCAAATATAAACACAAAAACAATGAATGAGGCAGAGTTAAAATCAGTAAATTGAAACTTATTTATTGAAAATTATTCAGATCCCGCCTATCTACTTAACAGCACTGGAATTCAAATGAGGGAGACCTAATAAGCACAAATCAGACATTCAAATAACATGCTGTTGATATGACACTGGGGTTAAATCCAGATATTAGATGGTGACCAGATGGGTGGTACAGAGTGCTTTGGGATAAACAGATGGAAAGCTAAACTCAAGGCAGTTAAACAAGTTATAAGGAACTGATTTACTTAGTGTACAGTATATGGCAAGTTAGTCCTGGTGCAGAATGTCATAGGTCATACATAGGTGTCAGTCACCCTATTAAAGGCTTGGATTGAAGGACCAGACAAGCGGAGAAACTTCGCTTTCTCAGAGCTCTGTAAGGGTCTGCTGCTAACACATATTAATAATAATAATAATAATTTATTCTTATATACCGCCATACCCAGCGAGTTCTAGGCGGTTTACATCAGTTAACTTAGGATCCGCGTTGAGAGCAGATTTAACAATTTATCAGCTATATAACAAATTTAACCGAACTTGATAGAGGAGGGAGGGAGAATGGGGGAGGTCGGGAAAAGAGTTTTATATTAGCGAGTTTTATCCTGCAGTAAGACATTTTTAACGTCCATTACATAATATTATTATTTACTTTCAAACCTGAAAATAAATCAAAATATTTAGAAAAAAAATAAACATCATATCTTAATCACACACTAGTCCTCAAATTGGGATCCAGAGTAGAAATTAAAGAATATATTAACAAAGAAAATCACTTAAACTGCTACTGAAAAGAGAGCTAATTAATTATTGCATGGGTACAGACGTTTCGAAGAAAAGAAAGCAGTCAAGTGAGCTGGTTCTACAAATACAAAGAAAAGACCCCCTATCCGAGTCTCTCGCTTTCTGTACAAGATGATATGCTTGATAATAATGAGTAAATTTTATAAATAAATAAAAAACATACATTCTTTAGCACTCTCCAGACCAGTAGAGGTTAATCTTTACGAATGGGATTTCCTCCAAGTCTTGGGGTCGATGGCAGCGTTCCTGGATGTTGTGTGGTGCTGAAGAGACATGTGGGCCCACCACACAACATCCAGGAACGCTGCCATCGACCCCAAGACTTGGAGGAAAATCCCATTCGTAAAGATTAACCTCTACTGGTCTGGAGAAGCTAAAAGAAAGTAAATTAGCAGGTAATAATCTAATTTCTCCTTAAAACCTACTTTGAACAACTACTGTACTTTAGTAAACGGGTCCCTGAAGGGAGCCTGATATGTGATGTAATGTTCTCCAGGATAATGTAAAACGGACTTTCTTTATAGCCTTCTCAGCATCACATCAGGCAACCTCTTGGAGCCATTACTTTTACTCAGCGCTTTAGAAATGACCCAGATGGTAGCCATCGGAACTGGGGTTGACGGCAGTTAAAGAATAGAATGGGATAGCTGTTCCGACTTTGAGCAGCTTTTGGGGACCCCAGTGCGTAGAGGTTGCATTTCGCTGCTGTATAAATGGGTGCATCAGGATAAAGACCGGAAGCCTCCGTATTTACTGGCTTGGGAAGGGGACTTGGGGCAGGTGTTTGAGGCATCTCTGTGGGAAACTATTTCGTCTAGGATACATCATTTAGCTGTGGCCCCTATGTTGGTGGAGAATGCGCTTAAAATGCTGGTGCGCTGGTATCTCACCCCAGTGACTCTGAGCAAGATGTCCGCTACGGGCACAGACTTCTGTTGGAGGGGATGTGGGCAGCGGGGAACATTCTTTCATATGTGGTGGAGTTGCCCCTCCATTCAAGATTTCTGGAGCCAGGTGTTTAAGTATGTGGGGGCTCTCCTTCAAGTGCCTCTCGCGAAAAGAGCTGAGGTGGCCTTATTGGGGTTTCCCTCTGGAGGGGTAGATGACACCCAGGATAGATTGGTGCGCTTGGCTTTTACAGCGGCTAGGCTGACTGTGGCTCAACACTGGCGCAGTACTGCTTCACCTACTTTGGCTCTGGTGCGAGAGAAATTGGGATGGGTGTGTGAGAAATATCAGCTCTCGGCCCTGTTGACTAGAAAATGGCAGCAATATCATGATATTTGGGGGAGATACCTGGCAATGGAGGGTTTGGGGATGAATAGTTCTGTTGTCAGCTGAGTTATTGGCTTCGGCCGGATGGGTTTTGTGGGGTTTGTCTTCTTGGGGTTCTTATTGGGGGTCTGTGACCTTTGGTCCACTTCTTTTCTGATTTTTCTACTTTTCCTCACGTTGGGGTGTAAGTGTGCCTATTGGTGGTGTTCTTGGGTTTTTGGGGGGAGCAGGGTGCTGTCACTAGGGGGGGAGGGGGTGGGGGGTGACATCAGGAGATTTGTTGATCTGCAGATTGCCTGCCTGTATTGTTGTTGGATATTCCTGATGTTTTGCTGTGCTGTTTTCTCTTGTCATAAATAAACAGTTACAAAAAAAAAAAAAAGAATAGAATGGGAATGGTGGTTGATGTGAATTGGGGTGGAGATGGAGGTGGGTATGGAGAGGGATAGGGATATGATGTATTCCGGAAAGGCATTTAAGATCTGGTGTTAAATGATCGTAATAATTACAAGTCAAAGATCTTGATGCTTTTTGGAGTGTGTTTCTGTTTCTCTCTATGCTTATTTTATCTCTATTTTGTTTACTTTAATTATTATTTTAATTCTATCTTTAAATTATTTATTCATTACTTGTGGAATATTTCATTTCTATCTCTATCTCTACCTCTGTCTTTTTATTTTTATTTTTCATACTGTTTCTTCAGGTATTTTAGTTAGATTGTGAGCCTTTGGGACAGTTAGGGAATTTCCAAGTACCTATCTTATTTATTTAGTTTTTATTTATTGTATCTTTAATGCATCATTTTTGTAAACCGCTTAGAAACCTCACGGTTATTAGTGGTATATAAGAATTAAATTAAATTAAATTTCACAAGACATCAGGTGATCATAACCCGTCTGCTATGTAAATGTCCATCTAGAGCAGATATTGAAGGTTCATAATTGTCCTGTAATCTGTCCTCGGGCACTTTGCAGATTACTCATGATGGCAATTTGCTGGTGAGCAAAATATAGAGAGTGATGGTGAATAAATAGCTCATATGGCGTATTCATTCTGTCTGCCCATACCATCTACTCCAGGATGACTTGAAAAGAGGCTGAATTCAGTAGAGAGATTAGAGCAAGGATGTTGGCTTACAGCTGCAGATTCCAAGTTTCATTTTGATTTGAACCATATGGCGTAGCCTTCCTAGCTCTTTACAAAATATAAAACAATCGGGCAGTAGAAAATTTGTACAAAGGCATATTTAGTATAAAAATAGTTAAGAAGAGGGAAAAAAAAGAACATAAAAATAGTCCTACTGGGTCAGACCAATGGTCCATCTAGCCCAATATCCTGTCTTCACGGAGGCCAATCCAGGCTGCAAAAACCCAAATAATAGCAGCATTCCATGCAGAATCCCAAAGAGTAGCAGCATTCCATGCTACTGATCCCAGGGCAAGCAGTGGCTTCCCCATTTCTGTCTCAATAGCAGACTATGGACTTTTCCTCCAGGAACTTGTTCCAACCTTTTTTAAAACCAGCTACGTTCTCTGCTCTTACCACATCCTCTGTCAATGTGTTCCAGAGCTCAATTATTTTCAGAGTGAAAAAATATTTCCTCCTATTGGTTTTAAAAACTATTTCCCTATAACATCATCAAGTAATTTCTGATGGAGTAAAAAAATCAGTCCACTTGTACCTGTTCTATACCACTCTGGATTTTATAGACAAAAAAAGTCTTAAGTCACATTTCTGAAGTAAGAATACATAAACAGATACATAGCTTTGGCTCCAGACCAGTATCAGCTGCCATTGCAAACTGATCCTCAACGCACTTTACTAGTCTCCAAAATCATACTGAAATAGAAAGGTTTTTAAGTCCTTAAATGCCCTGGAAACTGAGTTACGGTAGTGTCCAGGAAAATATATTGGGAAGAGGCGACTAGATTGCAGTATCCTGCCAAAGAAATTTGTAATGGATCTTGTGTGCAAGGATTAGTATTTTATATGTTGTTCTATGTGTGATTGCGGAAGAGAAGGAGCTTCATAATGAGTACCATTTTCAGTTGCATGCATACAAGCCAGTTTTCCAACAAAAATGTACACACACACTTTAACCACTTCAAAACAATGGCGTAAGGGAAGAAAAAAGTAGCAACAAATTTAAAGGATCTCTTAAATGTCTTCTTTTTGAAAATGCATTTGGAATTCTAATTCTGACATATCTCTGAACCTTTAATATCGCCTCACTCTTGGCAATGTTAAACATGATTTTATTTTTTTTTCCCCCCCCCTTTCGGCTTTCTTCCCTCTCCTCTCGTTCTGCCCTTTTTATGTTTCTTTCCTATACAAATTGTAGTTCTCCCTTTTTCCCATCGTTCCAGTTCGTCAATTGGCGTCTTTGTTTTATACAGTTACTTGTATCTCCCCTCCCCCCCCCCATTTTAATTGTAAATCGCTTAGAATTTTATGTAAAGCGATTAATCAAATTTGAATAAACTTGAAACTTGTGAGGTATATGCGTTTGCTTTGGTACATACTTTATGAAAGTCATATCTTGCTTTTGGATGATGGAAAATCTCCTTAAACAAATTGGATAATTTAATTCGCTGCTTTTGAAATGTTCCCACTTTCTGAACCAAATTAATATTCTTACTTCTCCTTCAATTAGGTATCCTGTCTTACTTGGCTGACAGACCACCACCACAGTATATTCATCCCAGTTCTCTCAATGTGGATAATGGACCAGGCTTATCTATCCCTAGTAATCCTTCTTCCCTGGATCCCTACCAGCCTAATGGAACTGTGGGCCTGGAAGCAGGGATTGTGTCTTTGGACTCCCGCTCCGTGGGCACCCATGGAGGCCACTTGCATCCCAGCGACGGCCACGAAGTGCCCCTGGATTCTGGAATATCCATGGAGAATGTTTCCAGGGTAACTAGTCCAATCGCAGCCGATCGCATGACAGAAGAGCTTACTATAGATAGTGTAACGGGGGACCATCAGCAAATGCCATCTGGCTCCCGAAATCATGAACCGTTAGCAGTGGACTCTGTGAGCAGAAACTTGGCGTCGGATTCCGTGGGACATGGGAGTGTTCTTTCAGTTCATGGCAGTACCCTGGATCATCATATTGCCGGCCGGGTGAGCATCTCGGAAAGCAGGCGCCATGATTCAATTCACACTGTGGCCATGAGCACAAACTCTGTGAGTGTGGCCCTCTCGACCTCTCACCCACTTTCATCTCTGACATCTGTCTCTCTCCATGGAGTTGGTATGAACCTTGAGCCAGTGACCGTGTCTTCGGTAACCCAGGAAGTCTCCATGGCACCAAGCCACGTGGACGTGTCCTCGGAAAATCTCACCTATGTGCCATCTTCTCTGCAGATGGAAGACTCCACTTCTAATAAGGAAAACATGGCTACTTTGTTCACAATATGTGAGTAGGAGAAGGGCGCACCAGCGGAATTACATACTCCACTGAGGAAATAAGAGAAGGAACCGGACGCTTTGGAAAACATGCACTAGACAAATTTTTCCCTGTCCCTGTCCCATTCCTTAACTGCACAAGCCTCGAACACTTACCTCCTGTATTACGAAGGTGCACGCTAAATAAATATGCACTAACCGCTCCAGGGGTAGGGAACTCGGTCCTCGAGAGCCGTATTCCAGTCGGGTTTTCAGGATTTCCCCAATGAATATGCATTGAAAAGCAGTGCATGCAAATAGATCTCATGCATAGTCATTGGGGAAATCCTGAAAACCCGACTTGGATACGGCTCTCGAGGACCGGAGTTCCCTACCCCTGTGCTAACACGTCCATAGACTAACATGCAGGCGTTGGTGCACCTTTGTAAAAGGAACCCTTTGGATTTTAAAGTGTTTGAGGCTTGTGCAGGGATGGGACAGGGAAATTGAGTTCCCACGGGGGGAAAATTTGTCCCCGTGCCATTCTCCAGGAATAAAATGTTAAAGCAGTTTTGACTGATGTGGTCAATTGTTCTTGCCCGCTTTTTGAATTAGTCCAGTGTTGGTATTAGAATGGCTATAGCTAAAGATGCCGAGTTCTATTCCTAGTTCTGTTTGTGTGATCCAATTGGGAGTTCTGCTGATTACGATGTCTACTGCTAAGTGTTACCCTGCACATTAATTATTTCTAAAGCGCTACCAGATGTACACAATGCTCCATAGTGCCACGAAGGAGACAGTCCCTGCTCGAGTGAGCTTACAATCTAATCAATCAAGACAGACAGGGGTGGTGGTTAAACTGCTGGCTAGGGTTGTGAGCAGAGGGGAGTAGGGTTATGAACCATCCTTTTGAGGAAGGGAAGGGCCATGATGCACAGACTCGGGTAAGAGGAAAGGAATGAAATCTGGAATTGACAGAGGAGGAGAAGGGTACAGATAAAAGCAACTTATCTGAGGAATGGAGTTTTTGATACTGAGGGGCTGCAGAGCGAACACACTTGTAGGTTAGTCATGGGAGTTTGAACTGGATGCGAAGGTGGAAAAGGAGCCAGTGAAGTGATCAGAGGAGGGGGTGAGGTGAGTCTAGTGAGGTTGGCAGAAGATAAGTCGTGCAGCAGAATTTTGCACAGATTGCAGGGGGGGGGGGGGGAGGCGGTTTAGTGGGAGACCTGTTGGAAGTAAATTGCAGAAGTCCTAAGCATGAGATTACAAGGGTCCGGGTAGTGTCCTTGGAGGAAGAGGTGAATTTTGGTGACAATGGTGATGTTACCTGCTAGTGCCAGACCTACTGTATGCCAGACTTCATGATAAAAGCGGCAGGGGGGGGAGGGTGGTATTCTACATTCTCATACAAGACCAGGAAGGATAGGAAAAGAACAGGACACTGTAAAAGATTAAGCATAATGGCATACACTTCCCTCTCCGTATTCGCGGTGGTTAGGAGCAGAGCCGGCCTGCGAATATTAAAAAAAAACGTGAAGAATATTCGGGCCCCTAACCACTGCTTCCCCTGGCTATTTTAAGCCTTGAAAGCCCCCCTTAAGCCTTACCTGGTGATCTAGCGGGCTTTCAGGCAAGAGCAAGCTTCCCACGCTCCTGTCCCGTGCAGATCGCTCACAGGAAATGGCTAGAGACTACAGGAGCTCAAGGCAGCCAATTCCTGTGAGCGATCTGCACGGGGCAGGAGCGTGGGAAGATCACTCCTGCCCCGAAAACCCGCTAGACCACTAGGCAAGGCTTAAGGGGGGGCTTATATGGCTTAAAATAGCCCAAAAAATGAAAAAGCATTTTTTGTTTTAAAACCGCGAATAATCAAATCCGTAGATATGGAAACCGTGAATCCAGAGGGGGAAGTGTACAAAGACCATCCAGTTTGCCTATTCAAACCCTGCAGTCACTTCCCCTCCCTTAGGGATTCTCTGCTTGTCCCAGACACAGTCCTCGTCTCCACCGTCTCCACACATGCACCACCATCCACAATTGTCCTTCCCACCAAATGAAGCACCAGGATGCAAAGCTAGCGCACCCCTCTCAATATGGCGCAGCGCTGCTTCTTATGGCCTCATTCTTCGTTGTAGGGTGTACGTTGTGTGACAGGGCATATCCATCAGACTGCCCGGATCACGGACCTGTCACTTTCATTCCTGACACTCCCATAGAGAGCCGGGCCAGGCTTTCCCTTCCTAAGCAGCTTCTCCTCCGCCAGTCCATTGTGAGCAGTGACATTGGTAAGCAGCCTGTGATAGTTTCTGATTCAAATGTATGGGTAACAGAGTGTACCCTATTCAACGTACTTTTGTGCTGTGAGCCACCCTTTCCTCCCCCCATTCTCTTGGTTTTTTTCCCTATAGGATCTAATTTCCTTTTGCAGTGTAAGTGGATTTTAAAGCTCTGGAGATAGGACAAAGCTGTTCTTTTCTCGTGTGGTAACCTTGCTTATTGCGACCTAATGATAGGAGTAGCGCCTGCTGGGGAAAGTAAAGGTGGGGTTACCATATGGCTCCAGAAAAAAGGAGGACGGATTGATACGTCTTGAATTGAAAGTAAAACTTGGATGTCCCAATCTGTCCTCCTTTCTCTGGAGCCATATGGTAACTCTAAGGAAAGGTAGCTTACGGAATTAGACTAAGTCACCTTTGTCTGTTTCTAGAACCATTTAACTCAGGGGTGTCAAAGTCTCTCCTCAAGGGCTGCAATCCAGTAGACTTTTCAAGATTTCCCCAATGAATATGCATGAGATCTATTAGCATACAATGAAAGCAGTGCATGCAAATAGATCTCGTGCGTATTCATTGGGGAAATCCTGAAAACCTGACTGGATTGCGGCCCTCGAGGAGGGACTTTGACACCCCTGATCTAACTGGAATGCCGCTTTTGAACTTTCTTAGAGCTAAAAGACAGGCAGATAAAGGAATGTCGCTTTTATTTGCTGTGGGATTGAAGAGAGACTTGTAATATCCGATGCAAGTGCCCAGTGTAACTTCTGAGCTATCCATCCCACTGTGATATTTGCACGTATCCTTGCTAACAGGTGTGTGGGCTCAGGAAACCATCCCAGTCCGAACTTGCTTTGGACCTCTGATTGGGGAGGAACACTCATCTGTGGATGTCCCTGAGTGGACGGACAAGACAGCCTGCCATATTTGGAAGGTTTGTACATCATAATAATGACTGTTTTACAGATGCAAAGCAACGTTTGCTGGTTCCAGCTCTGAACACTGTACATCAGCTTGTGCTTTTTCTGCTGCATGGAACAAGTTGCCAGGTTATCTTAGATTTTGTTCTACCTTGCAACATTTCTGTTTTAAGAACATAAGAATAGTCTTACTGGGTCACACTAATGGTCCATCAAGTCTAGTAGTCTGTTCTCACAGTGGCCAATCCAGGGCAAGCAGCGGCTTCCAGGGCTGTGGAGTCGGTAGATAAATGTTCCGACTCCGACCCCTCAGTTTTTTGTACTTCAGACTCCGACTCCAGGTACCCGAAATTTCCTCCGACTCCGACTCCACAGCACTGGTTAATTTTCAGATCGTTAAAATGGAATGTCAAATTGAGAGAAATGAGCATTTTTGACACCACCTTCTTTTTGCTTTTAATCAAGGTTCTAAGGCCGCAGAAGCTGCTCGCAACATTTGTGCTGTGTATATAGTGGGTGCTATAGCTGAAAGAATCGCTCGTGATTGGTATGCCAAGTTCATAAATGGAGTCAGTAGATAAATGTTCCGACTCCGACTCCTCAGTTTTTTGTACTTCTGACTCCGGCTCCAGGTACCCGAAATTTCCTCCAACTCCTCGACTCCGACTCCACAGCCCTGGTGGCTTCCCCCATGTCTTTCTCAATAACAGACTGCTTGGGAGAAAATGTGATTAATTTGCATTGGGGGAATGAGTAATAGCTGGTTATGGTGAAGACATATTTGTTTGTGAATGCTTTTATGTAAATTAATATATGTACAAGAGACTAGAAGTGTAGAATGATGGGAGCCGAAATGGTGCTGTGATGATTGTTCTTGGAAACCCAAACCAGAAAAAGGTCACAGTCGACCAACTTCAAAGATGATCAAAAGAACATAGAAATAGCTAAAACATATACAAAGAAATAATACAAGCCTAACAGAGTCTTTTTGTACAGGACCCCAACACGGTCCGTGTTTTGGCTTGAAAAGCCTTCCTCATTTATACACCCCTGAGGAAGGTTTTTACGCCGAAACATGGATCATGTTAGGCTTCTATTAATTCTTTGTATATGTTTTAGTTATTTCTATGTTCTCAATAAATTGATTATCCTTGAAGTTGGTTGACGGTATCCCTTCCCCACTCTTTTTCTGGTTTGGGTTTCCACTATTCTGTTCATATTCATGTGTAAGATTATGATTGCATGGGGACAGAAATTTCACCCATCCTTTACCTGCTATAAGATCCATTCCATCCCCACCCAAACCCGCAGGAGTTGAAGCTGCTGTTTATTTGCTCGCGGCCCTCTGTTTCCTCCCAATCTCAACAGCCTCCTGTGTTTTTTTTGGATGGTATTCACTATTCAACCAACGAGTGCTCTACACCTCAAGTCTGGTGTTCCAAGTGCCTCTCTCCTTGCGTTCCAAGCCTCATTCTGGTGCTCCAGTTGCCCTTCTCACTGCTTTTTAAGCCTCATTCTGGAGTCATCAGAGATTTTGGCTATTCTTACATTCCTGTGGGAATCCCATGGAAAATTCCATACTGCAGGATTCTTGCAATCCCCATTCTCGTGCAGCTCTCTGTTGCAGACCCCTATCTGTCTGTGTTCTTACTCCATTAATTAATTTTGTTATTTATATACCACTTATATCCTATCTGTCCCGCTTGACAGAGGAGGGTGAAATGACTTGCCCAGGATAACAAGGAGTAGGACTGGGATTGAACCCAGAACCTCAGAGTGCTGAGGCAGCGGATCGAACCATTCAAACCAAGAATTGAAAACTTAGCAATAATTGTTTGTTGTGCTTAATTAAGAAACAGCAAATCTGTATAGAGTTGCAATCCAATTGAAAACTGTGTGCCTCAGATAGTTCTCATTTTTGATGCCGAATCTATTCCCAGCCGACTGGGGTCTTGTACATGTGTAAGAGCAGATCCACTAGACTCATTTAGCTGTTCCCATGAGACAGAACAGGAAAGGCTCCATTCCTTGGTGCACTTTCTTTACTGAGGAGTGTTTATTGACTTTGCTCACAGATGTACCATGATGGCATACTTCAGTTCTGTATTACCACCAGTGATGAGAGCACCTGTAACTGGATGATGTTTGTACGCAAAGCCAGGTAAGTGACACTTAAAGCCAAGTAGCCCCTAAGTCAAACAAATTTCTCTTCCCCTTCCCTCTCAACACAGCATTTTTTCTCTCTCCCATGTAGCATCTTCTCCCCTTCCCCGTCTTGCCACATCTCCTCGTTTGCTATCTCTCTTTCTTCCCTCCCTTCTGCTTATCCTCTTCCTGGGTGAGCTGTGGTGGTAGTAGCCGTGGTAAGAACAGCAGGATCATTTCTCTGCACGTGGCATTGATCCCAGACTCTATGATGTAAACTACCTACATTGCAGGGCAGGGCCAGAGGAGCTAGCGGTGGCGTGCATAGCAGAAGGGTTCCACATGTCTAACTTGCTCTTTTTAGTACTTAAACTGCTGCCACACACTTGGCAGTGATCTTGGTGTGGTGACAGTGGGCCAGAGGGAAAGGTCACGGTTTGGGCTGGGGAGTTGCCACGTACCACCTGCTGATGTAGGGGTACATTTTGGGCACGAATGGTGTACTCTACAAGTCTGTACTTGCAGCAGTAGCTGTCCTCTGGGTTACAGGCAGCAGGGCATAATGAACCTGATACTGTGAGCCATTTCTCTAGTTACCTTTTAAAGGGATACGCTAATGAAAAAGTGGATTTTCTTTATAAGAAGTTTATCTTGCTATCCTGATGCATTTAAATTTTGGTTGATACAACTCTTTCTTTGTTTTATTTCTACACATTAGCCAATAGAAAGAAACGCAATAGTAACTTTTTTATTGGACTAACTTAATGTTGTTTATGTTTAGGTAACCCCTTCTTCCTCAGATAAAAATTTAAAGCATGTTCCACTGCTGTGAGAATTACTAGAGCTATAGGTTTCTCATTTTATAATCCTTTAAAACGTTTTCAGTGAGCTGCTTGGGACCAGGGTTTAAATCAAATCCAATAGAAACATAGACCCATAAAGGCCAAATAACCCATCTAGTCTTCCCATCCACAGCATCCACTCTCTCCTCCTCTCCTTGCTGACATCCATATGAACCCTGGGATGGCTGGGAAATTCTGTGTTGAAGGAATTTGCTGAGAAAATGTTATAAGGGATAGCACAGTCTGCTAGAGTAGAACCGCCCAACCAGTGTGGCTATTATTTAAATTAATCAGAATAATAAACTTTAGCATAAATATTTTAAATGTAAAAAGCACTTCTAGTCATACCACATTTGATGCGAATGTCCAGTCGATTGACATCACACCGTTTCTGCCTCTGTTCTTCCTTGGCTGCATTAGGAGTGTGGCAGAGCAGAATCTGGTTGCATATCCTCACAATGGGAAAATCTTCTTCTGCACCTCCCGAAACATTGCCCCGGAGGAAGAGCTTCTCTTTTACTATAGCAGGGATTACGCTCGGCAGCTGGGTAAGTGTGGCTGCAGGACCCTCATGAATAGACAGAAAAAGACCCTCATAGTCTGCCCAACAAGGTATCCAGAGCCTTGCCCATCACTCCGTATAGGGCTGGGTCACTCAGGTTGAAATGCTGGTTGTGGAGTCACCGCCATGCCAGCCGTATAGGTAGCCAAACATGATGGGGATACTGACCATATTCAATTTCCCTTCCCTCCTAAGCTGCACAGTTTTCCTTCTCACCGTATGTGACAATAAAATGATCAACACACTGGAGCTGTCAAAGCCTTACCTGTCTCTCGCCGTACAAGTCTGTCCAGCATCCCACTATTCTTGCCCAAGGTAACCCCTCAACAACCATGTTGTGTTGCATCTTCTTTCGATTGAAGCATCCCACACATTCTTTCTTTCACAGTTTTAGACTCTACCACCTCTCTCAGAAGGGTGTTCCAGGCATCCACCATTCTCCTCTGTGACATTACTCCTGAGTCTACCTCCCAGCAACTACCCCTATGTCTCTGAAAGAGGTTTCTGTATCATATCGCCTCTCCCTCTTCTTTTTTCCAGCATACACGTATTCAAGTCCTCCAGTCTCTTCTTGCACATCTTGTACCATTTTCATCTCCTCATCTCTTTTTACATCCTTGTAGAGATACAGCCTCCAAAGCTGGACACAGTGCTCCAAGTGGGGGCCTCACCAATGACTTGTACAGGGACACCAACACCTTTGTTCTGCTGGCTTCGCCTCTCTATGCAGCCTGGCATTCTTCGGGCAACAGCCACCGCCTTGTCACGTTGTTTCGCTGCCTTGAGATCTTCAGACACTGTCACCCCAAGGTCTCTTACCCCCTCCTGGATTTCTGCACCCTAAGTGCATCACTTTGCACTTCTTTGCATTAAATCTCAAATGCCAAACATTAGACCGTTCTTCTAAATTTAGTAGATCCTTTCTCATACTGTCCACTCTGTTGCAAATCTTGGTGTCATCTGCAAAGGGCAAATTTTTCTTTCTAACCCTTCAGCAATGCTGCTCACAAAAATGTTGAATAGAATCAGCCCCAGTAAAGATGCCGGAGGCACTTTCTGACCTTTGAGAAAACTTCATTAACTACCACCTTCTGCCATCACCACTTTATGTCCTAACTTTAGCCCACTGAGTTGTTCACAAATGCCTTCTTCCATAAACAGTGTAATATCATCTTCCGTTTCAGATGCACCTTTAACAGCCGATGGGGACCCTAGTCCCAGACTTTCCTTAAGCACTCTACTTTCCCCTCATCACTGTCCACGCAGCGGTTCTTAATATCTTTCAGTCTCTCAATTCCAACTCTAATCTTTGTCATTTCACTGATATATCTGAAAAAAGTCTTGTCATCCTTCTTTGCTTCCACCAGAGCCTTCGCCAGCCTTATTTCTCTCTCCACATCGTCCAGTTTTATCTGGTAATCTCTCTTGTTCCTTGTCTTGCATTCTTTTATATTTCATGAACGTCACATCTTTTGCTTTTGTCGGCAACTTTTTGGTGAACCCATTCCCCCCACCAAATGGTGACTTGGTGGTGTATACCCTCTTGTGCCCTTCTTGCATTTATGTGTCTTATCCCCATTATCTGCTTAATTTGCACAAAGCTGATTAAGGTGTGGGTTTATCCTAAATTGAGACCAGCTGTATGAATATGTTTTGTAATGTCCTGAGCTCAGAGGAAAGGTAAAGAGATCACAGGTGATAAGCATGTATCTTTTAGCCGGCGCTGTACACAGACACGATGCTATATTCATAGACTATGCCTGAGTGTAAGGGTTGTTCTTATGTGCTGATAGAATGTTGTGCTGGTGCATTACAGCTGTCCCTGAGGAGCCCGAGTTACAGGTGTGGTGGGTTTGTCACTGTGGAAAGGAGTGCATGACCTGTTCGGATTTCAAGTCTCATCTGAGCAGCCACATCCATAATAACCTGCCTAGCCAGGGGCACAGCTGCAGCAGCAGTAGTCACGTCCAGGGACAGAGCAAGGAGAGGAAGTGGAAGTGTTCCGTGTGCCCCCGCACCTTCACCTCTTCCACCAAACTCAATGTCCATTTCATGGGCCACATGGGTATGAAGCCATACAAGTGCGAGTTCTGCAGTAAAGCTTTCAGTGACCCTAGCAACCTCCGCACCCATCTCTGGATACATACAGGTAAGCCTCTTCATGCACCAAGAAAGGGCTGTGGGCGGGGGGGTCATATGGCTTTGGGTTAGGCAGGGCAAGTGTGAGATGGAGGGCGTCTGAGGTTTCTTATGCAGCCATGAATCACGTAAGGAGATTATGAAGGATGAGGCATCTTGCATTACTTTTATGGAGGATTCTGAGAACCTCTTTGATGTGCTTACAAGTACTGCTATAAATTTTAGATCAAACCCAAGCCTTGTATTTGCCTAAAACTTTCACGGTGATTTTTTTCTGGAAAACAGAATGGGGTTGAGTTTGTCCATGGTTTCTCTTATTCCCTTCGTCCAAGCTTTCCTCTCTGTTGCACATCACTCTTCCTCAGGTTTATAGCTTTTTATGTTTTTCAAAGGACTAATTTTGGCCTCTTCCCTCTAACTTACAGGACAGAAGAATTATCGATGCGGGCTGTGTGACAAGTCTTTCACCCAGAAGGCTCATGTGGCATCGCACATGGTGATCCACACAGGGGAGAAGAATCTCAAGTGCGACTTCTGTGATAGGATGTTTATGAGGAGGCAGGATCTCAAACAGCACGCACTCACTCACACCCGGTAAGCTGAGAAGCAGCATGACACGAGGCATAACTAGCACTTGCAAAAACTGAAAGTACTCGCGGTACGTGGTCTCGCTTGGCCTGCAGCAATGAATCGGAGTACAAAGGCCTCAGTTCTTAAAGGCAACATGTATCCTCCCTTCAGTAAAGACTTCATATTCTGCTTGTCCTCAGAGTAAACAAAGTTGTTTATCTATAACCTTATAAGCTGTGACACACTAATCTCGGGGCTGCGACTGGAGGGAATGCGTGACGTCATCACGTGGATGTCCTCCAGCTGGGGGAGGGGGAGAGGCACAGGCTGACTACAGGACATGTGTCTCGCGGTAAGAGGCATGTCCTGTAAGTAATTAGCCAGTGTCGTGCCGTGGCACACACTTTTTGATACAGTGATCTATAATAAGTGTTCTCCAAAGACAGTAAGTCTTCACAACGTCCTCAGCCTCCAATTGCTGTTAGTTTAGTGTAGAATTGAGGGTCTCCTGTACATTGGCAATACTGAATGAACTCCTGCACATGTGGTTGAACATGGTAGAAAGATATTTAGTTTTTATTGAGAGAAAATTATAACAACAATATGTTCTGTAATAAGAACATAAGAATTGCCGTTGCTGGGTCAGACCAATGGTCCATCCTGCCCAGCAGTCCGCTCACGTGGCGGCCCCAGTGCTCCAAATGAGTCCAGTCTCACCAGTTTAGCATGAACTTGTCCAACTTTGTCTTGAATCCCTGGAGGGTGTTTTCTCCTATATCAGCCTCCGGAAGAGCGTTCCAGTTTTCCACCACTCTCTGGGTGAAGAAGAACTTCCTTACGTTTGTACGGAATCTATCCCCTTTCAACTTTAGAGAGTGCCCTCTCGTTCTCCCTACCTTGGAGAGGATGAACATCCTGTCTTTCTCTACTTTGTGTTGAATCCCTGGAGGGTGTTTTCCCCTATAACGGCCTCCGGAAGAGCGTTCCAGTTTTCCACCACTCTCTGGGTGAAGAAGAACTTCCTTACGTTTGTACGGAATCTGTCCCCTTTCAACTTTAGAGAGTGCCCTCTCGTTCTCACTACCTTGGAGAGGATGAACAACTTGTCTTTCTCTACTAAGTCTATTCCCTTCAGTATATTGAATGTTTCGATCATGTCCCCTCTCAGTCTCCTCTCTTCAAGGGAGAAGAGGCCCGGTTTCTCTAATCTCTCGCTGTACGGCAACTCCTCCAGCCCCTTAACCATTTTAGTTGCTCTTCTCTGGACCTTTTCGAGTAATGCTTTTCAAAGTTCCTGCTCACAATTACAATTGCTAACGTGTTTCCCCGAAAATAAGCCCTAGTTAAGATCCTGCCCTCCCATCCCTTTGTGCACCGGACCACCACCAATCGCCTTACATACCTCGAAAGCCTCAAAACCGGTGGCTGTGCTCTGAACAAGCTGCTTCGCGACCTTCTCCCTGCCACGTCACTAGGAATATGTTTGCGAGGGGGGAGGCAGGGACAGATGTTGGGTTGGGGGTTTCTGTGAGATACTTTATTTGTCAGCACTCAGGCACTGACAGGAAAGTGGTTTCCCTGTTTCTCATTAGGCTGCGCCCAGTATCCTGTTTCCAACAGTGGCCAACCCAGGTCACAAGTACTTGGTAAGATCCCAAAAGAGTAGAACAGGTTTTAGGCTGCTTATCTTAAAAATAAGTAGTGGATTTTCTCAAGTCCATGTTAATAATGACTTTTCCAGACCTTTTTAAATTCTGCTAAGCTAACTGCTTTCACCACATACTCTGGCAATGAATTCCAGTGAATAAATATTTTCTCCGGCTTCTTTTAAACTTACTGCATAGTAGCTTCATTGCATGTTCCCTAGTCCTAGTATTTTTGGAGAGTAAACAAATGATTCTTATCTACCCATTTCACTCCACTCAGTATTTTACAGACCTCTTTCATCTCTTCTCCGAACTAAAGAGCCCTAGCCACTTTACCCTTTCCTCATATAGGTCATCTCACCCCCTTTAATATTATCATTGCCCTTCTCTGAATCTTTTCTAATTCCACTATATAGTTTTTGACATATGGTGACCAGAATTGCACACAGTATTCAAGGTGTGGTTCCACCATGGAGCGATACAAAGGCATTATAATATTCTTAGTTTTGTTCTTCATTCCTTTCCTAATGAGTCCTAACATTCTCTTTGCTTTCTCAGTTGCCGCTGTACACCTGTCGGACAAATCTGATTGATTTCTTTGACTGGGTGACCAAACTGTTGAATATGGGAGGGGCGCTAGACATGGTGTAAGTGGACTTTAGCAAAGCTTTGACACAATGCCACATAGGCGATTGATAAATAAACTGAATGCCTAAGTATGGGCCCTAAAGTGATAAACCAGATTAAAAGCTGGGTAAGTGGAAGGAAACAAAGGGTAGGAGTAAATGGAGTTTGCTAGAAGGAAAAGGATGTTAGTGGAGTGCCGCAGGGATCTGTCCTTGGGCCGGCTCTTTATTTAATTTAAAAAATTTCTATACAGGTTTCCATAAAAAATAAACATACATAATTGCAGAGTATAAAACAAAAATTCCATTTCTAAAATTAAAACTAAATTACAGTACCGTAAAACATATTTTCTTTAAATTAAAAAAAAAAAAAATTGCACCCAACAAATGAACAATGCCCATGCAATTAATAACAAAGGCACTTAGAAATCCACTTATTGACTCAAACACAGAGTCAGACAGAGGTTACATCTACCTGGAAATATGTTAATATGAAGGCTGAGTAGCTCTACAAATAGGTGTCCACAAATAGCTTGGTTTTTAACAGCTTTCTGAAACTAAAATGGTCAGTGCTGAATCTTAGATGTCCCGATAGCTTATTCCAAAGTGACATTCCAGCGGCAGAAAACATCTTAGATTTTGTGGCTACTTATCTCACTTTCTTCAGTAGTTGCCAAGAGTCTCATAGCACCATCTGAACGCAATTCTCTGTTTGATTTATAATCCTTCCAGAAGAATTGGTACAAAATCTGGTATACCAAAGATAACACCTTACTCTTGTCCCTTTGGACTGGAATGTGTGTAGATCTCACCTGGCCAGAAGTTCTCAGAAATTAAAACTTTCCTTTCCCTCTCTTAGGGATAAAAATAAATCTATTAAGCAATTTAGTCATTCTTTCTCCTTCAAATTGATAGAGCTCTGGAATAACTTGCTCTCGTTCAGAAGCTTAGGCCCCTTCTTATCATTCAGGAAGGCTTTGAAGACAAATCTGTTCGCCAAACACTTTGGAAATTAATTACTTCTACCTCTCGTTTTAGTTCTTTTTGTGTTTTTCCTTTTTTTTTTATTGTTAACCGAGTCGAGCTCTAAATTGGCTGATCATCTGGTTTATAAAACTAAGTTTTAATTTAGGTAACTAGAGGAGCCGCTTCAAGATTGGGGTAATGTGTGCTGTTATAGAAATGCCACTAATCAAACTAGCTGCAGAGTTCATAAGAACCTGCAAGGCTTTCAGCTTGACCTTAGTTAAATCCAGAAAAAGAGAGTTACAGTGATGTTGTAGAAGGATTGTCTGGCAAAGCTCTGTAATAGTGGGATCTAGCAAAGCTTGAGGAATGGTCCGGTAATTGGCAACTAAGATTTAATGCTAAAAAAATGTAGGGTCATGCACTAGGGCTGTAAAAATCCAGAACGGTATAGTATCTGGAGGCAAAGTGCTTCTGTGTACGAAAGAAGAGCAGGACTTAGGCGTGATTGTGTCTCATGATCTCAGGATGGCAAAACAGGTAGAAAAAGCAGTGGTCAAAGCCATGAAGATGCTTGGGTACTAAGGGGAGGAATGGCCAGTAGGAAAAGGGAGGTGATATGTCATCATATAAGTCTCTGATGAGGCCCCATTTGAAATACTATGTGCAGTTTTGGAGATCCCACCTTCAGAAAGATATAAAGAGGATGGAATCGGTCCAGAGGGCTGGTACAGAATTGGTTAGTGGTCTTTGTCATAAAGTGTATTAGGAGATATAGTAATTAGAGAATGACACGGTGACAAAATTCATCACCGTTCCCGTTCCTGCAGATAACCGCGGGAAACCATCTTCATGTCATTCTTTAAAGAGAGAGGGAAGAATCAGAGTATGAATGGCCACAACCACTGACCCTCAAGCTTTGCTTTGAAGAATGCTGGTGTAGAAGGACCGAGGTTCAAATAGACACTAGAAAATGACGGGAACGGTGATGAATTTTGTCACCGTGTCATTCTCTAATAGTAATATAGTAAATGACGGCAGGTAAAGACCTGAACGGTCCATATAGTCTGCCCATAAGTTATACCCATTAAGAAATACTATAAGTGATTAAACTTAACTTGTCTCCTCTTTGATATTTCTGGGTCTTAGACTGTTAAAGCTACCTGGTGTTGTCCTAGATTCCAAATGCTGGAGTTGCCATCCAAGCTCACTCCAACCTATCCAACCATCCCGTTGTTTGTAGGATATCTAACGTAAAGTCTGGCCAGTAACATCCTCATGTTCCAAGTTAGTGGAGTTCCCATTGATGCCCATCTCAGCCCGTCCTACACCGAATCACCAAAGAAATGACACAGACTGTGCAAGTCTGTCCCATACCGGCCTTAGTTCTTTAATTTACATCCTTCATTTTCTAATTAGAGATCCACTATTTTTATCCCATGCTTTTTTGAATTCCATCACCGTTTTCCTTTCCACCACTTCCCTTGGGAGGACATTCCAGGCATCTACCACCCTCTCCGTAATAAAGAATTTCCTAATATTACTCCTAAGTCATTTTTTCTTCTCTGGAAAAGATTTGGTTCTACATTAATGCCTTTCAAGTATTTAAATGTCTGTTGTCTTTATCGGATCTCCCCTGTCCCTCCTCTCCTCCAAAGTATACATATTTAGGTCTTCCGGAAGAAAGACTGACGAGAATGGATCTGACAGATGTTTAAAGTTATCTCTTTTACCGGCTCAAGATAACAGAGAAATTAAATGAATTCTTTATTTCAGTCTTCACCGAGGAAGACTAGAGCCAGAAATGGTAGTTAATACTGATGGATCAGAGAAACTGAAACAAATCTCTGTAAACTTGAAAGATGTAATAGGGCAATTTGACAAATTAAGGAGTAGCAAATTGCCTGGACTAGATGGTATACATCCCAGAGTACTGATAGAATTTAAATTACAGATTACTAACAATAGCTCTGCAAGTTCATTTTTTATCTAAAAAAAAAAAGGATCCAGGAAATTATAGATCAGTGAGCCTGATGTCAGGGCCAGGCAAAATAGTATTGACTATTCATAAAGAACAAAATTACAGAGCATATACATAAACACGGATTAATGAGACAAAGTTAATATGGACTTAGTCAAGGGAGATCTTACTACATTTCTTTGAAGGCGTGAACAAACATGGATACAGATGAGCCAATCAATATTGTGTATCTGGATTTTCAAAAGGCATTTGAAAAAGTACCTCATGAACAACTCCTGAGGAAATTAGATATTATGGGCTAGGAGGTAAAAATAATTATTGAATATTAAGCCTTGGCCCATCCTACTGTTTAATATTTTTGTGTCTTGTTGATGTTCAGCTAGATTAAAGATGTAAAGCATTCTTTTTCTCCTTGTTAGGGAACGCCAGATTAAATGCCCTAAGTGTGACAAGTTGTTCTGGAGGACAAATCACCTAAAAAAACATCTCAACTCCCATGAAGGGAAGCGGGACTATGTCTGTGAGAAGTGCTCCAAGGCTTTCCTCACCAAATACCACCTCACCAGGCATCTCAAGATCTGCAAAGGTCCCAGGTCAGGTTCTTTCACCCAGGACATGGGTGATGAGGATGAAGATGACTCAGAGGATGGAGAGTTGGTCTGCTCAGAGGACAAAGGATTGCAGAGTTAATAGTGAGTCGCCTTTCCTCACCCTTCCCTTATTTATTTTATTTTATTTATTTATTTATTTGCTTGTTGTGCCATTGTTCATTTACCTGAGTCTTTTAAGGCTGTCTGATTTTTATACTGCAAAAATAAAATGAATTTTACATTTAAAGGTGGAGAAGACTGGTCTTGTGAAAAGTTCCCAGTCCCAGTGTAACTAGTTCTTGCAGAGGGAGTCTCCTAAAAGTAGGACTGTGTCAAGGGGCTTATAGCACACAGGTGCAAAATTATAGAGCACAGTCCTTTCTTAACAAAGCACCAACAGATAAAAAAACCTAACACAAGGTCACCTGCTTCAGGGGGGTCATAAATACTCTGTTGAATATGTTATGGTGTCTAAAAAAAAGTCAAAGTTGACGTCCAATATAACCAAGAGCTGTGAATCTATAAAACAAGCAGCAACCATGCTTTTTCCTTGTACTAAACTGTGCCATGCCTTCAGCTAACATTCAACAAGAACATATGCCAGGCACATCTTTTGGTTCTGCAGATAATGGCAGAATACACAAAATAGAAATTAATATCTAGTTTGGGGCTAGTGGTCATTCCCTACTTATCTGTGTGGCAGATCCTAGTAACATGGTTAGAAGGTTCCTCTCGCTTCATATTTGAAATGTTTTCCTTCTTATTTAACTTGGCAGCCATTATAAGGAAAACAGTCCTGTAATCAACCACAGCACTTTGCAAGACTTCAAGTTTCTGGACCCGGAGGAGCGTAAGTTTGAAGTCCCTCCTTAAACAGAGTTTTGATGTGAGGGCTCTGTCAGTCCAGGCGGCTGTGTGTGGCGGGCTGGTGGCTCGTGTTTTCGTTGGGCCCAGCATGTACTTGATGATTAAATCTGAGACTTGGGACTTGCTAAGGCAAGCAGTTGCAAAAATTGAATTGGGTGCTTATCATCTCTCGGATGCCATGTACGACCCCTTGCAAGCTTCTGCCAAAACTCTGTCCTTAGGAGTGGCAGCATGCCGTACCTTGTGGCTTCATGCTTGGTGAGGACCTGGCTGGTTGGTTCAGAGTCTCACTGATTCTGAAGTGCCTTGTTTGCCTGAGGATAGGCCTAGGCCGCTGGTTCGAGGCGGCGCTGCTCGTGGGCGTGATTTCTGCCGTTTCTGCTCTGGTCAAGGGGCTACTTCTTTTCAGTCTCCTGGGCTCTCAAGAGGCAGGTTCTTCCAGCGCATGCAGTCCTTTCATGGGATGCGGGTAGCACCCCCAATGGGTCTCCTGCACAATGACTCCTTGTGGGCGCCCGGTTAAGAGACTTTTATCCACTATGGGCAGCCATCATGTCCGATCACTGGGTTCTGGAAGTGATCCGGGATGGCTATGCTGTGGAGTTTGCCCGGTCCTTGCCAGATCGTTTTCTTGCTTCTCCCTCACAGGTGGCGTGGAAGCAGCAGGCCTT
Organism: Geotrypetes seraphini; assembly: GCF_902459505.1. Taxonomy (NCBI): domain Eukaryota; kingdom Metazoa; phylum Chordata; class Amphibia; order Gymnophiona; family Dermophiidae; genus Geotrypetes; species Geotrypetes seraphini. The sequence goes on along the minus strand of NC_047090.1, from coordinate 8,792,928 downwards.
TCGCCAGACCCTTCAAAGATTGTTGGATCTTCATGCGGTGGTTCCAGTTCCCCCGCTGGATTGGGGCACAGGTTCGTACTCGATTTACTTTGTGGTGGCAAAGGGACCTTTCGATCCATCCTGGATTTGAAGGTAGTCAACAGGGCTCTTCATGTGCCTTCCTTCCACATGGAAACTCTGCGGTCTATGGTTCTGGTGGTTCAGCCGGGGGAATTTCTGTCCTCTCTCGATCTGACCAAGGCCTACTTACACATTCCTATTTGGGCCTCCCATCATCGCTTCCTGCGCTTTGCGATCTTGGGGCAACACTGTCAGTTCTGTATACTTCCCTTTGGTCTGGCCACAGCTCCGTGGACATTCACCAAGGTGGTGGTGGTCGTCGCAGTGGCATTGCAGAAAGAAGGCATCCTTGTTCATCCTTATCTGGACGACTGATTCATTTGAGCCAAGTCATTCCAGGAGTGCACTCGGGTCACGGCTCAGGTGGTGGAGTTTCTGCAGTCGCTGGGATGGTAGTCAACCTTGCAAAGAGCCGGTTGTCTCAGCACCTGGACTATCTTGGTGTCTTGTTCAACACCTCTGTGGGGAAGGTCTTCCATCTGGAGGCCTGGGTGAGCAAATTGCAATTTCAAATTTGCCTACTTCTAGTATCCCGGTGTCCTCAGGCGCAGGATTTCCTCCAAGTCTGAGGGGTGGATGGTGGCCTCCCTCGATGTAGTTGCCTCGGAGGCACAGTCTGGATCACCCTGTGCTGCTTCCGGGCTTAGCTCGGGGACAGTCTTCGCTGGTGGCTTCAGACTCCCCCCCCCCCCCCCATCTTGTACAAGGGGTGAGTCTGGATCAGCCACAGTGGATGGTGCTGCTCATGGATGCCAGTCTTCTCGGTTGGGGGGCTGTATCTAGGTCACTCAGCTCAGGGCACCTGGTCCACGGAAGAGGCTGTGAGGGCTATCAGAGATTGTCATCAGTGGCCTACTCTCATATCAGAAACAAATAGCTAGTGGGGTCATCAAACTCTGTATCTGGAGCAAAACACTCCTGCATCTTTTTCCAAGGCAGGATCAGTGAAAAAACTGTGGAGTACATTTAACGCCAAGAAAAAGGCAACATATATTCAAAAGACAACTTAATGCGGAGGGATAACAAATTCTAAACAAATAACCTTCACAACACTCACTAATTTTGATTTATTGATTTATTTATTTATTTTTGGACAAGGCCAAACTTTGACCTTGCAGAAATTTTCATTGTTTTTGGCACACAATTCTCAAGGGTATACACAGAGCTGTTTTCTTATTCTGCTCGACCAGTCCCTAAAAAGGGGTTATGCGCCTCAGCAGACTGAAAAGACAACTTTCCAGTTGACACAAGCCTCATACCTGAGAGATGTAGCGCTGGATTAGCTAGTATTTTCTTTCTCCAGTGGATTGGGGAAACAAGGTTGCTTTTTGTCATTTTCCATGGCTTAGCCTAAGGACAGAGCTTTAGGTTGCACACATACTGCTGGTGGTACAAGGACTGCCCTGGACCTCTCCACCACCTATGCAAGGCCTTTAAGTGTACAGTCTCATCTGGAGCCATGGTGGGGGCAGGGCAGACTGGTATCCTAGTTTGTTCTTGTCTCTCCTAGTTTGTTCTTGTCTCTCCTCACCCCCATAACTTACACTCCTGGTTGTTACAATGACATAGTTTGCTAGGAGTAGTGGTTATCTTAGCAAGCTCTGTACTTTGTCTTGTGGCGGCACTCCCCTTTGGATGGATCGGGGTCCCCCGAAGCATCCTTAACCTAGGACTGTTCCTCCCCTCCCCAGTTTGTTGTGCTTATGTACAAGGCTTTCTGTGCTATGAAAGAAAAAAAAGCACTTAGGTATACCCATATAACAACCATAAACCAGAACGATTTTATTTTTACATAGTACAGAACAGTATCACAGAAAAAAAAATACCATATATATTCAAATATAAACTGGGATTTTTGGGCCAAAAAATGGGTGTCCCAGTTTATATTCAGGGAAACCCTCCCCGACTTCCTGCAGGCCTTCCTTAGGCCAGGACAGGAGGAATCCCTCCCGTCTCCTGCCCTGGCCGACACTAACAATTACCATCTTCCCCCCTTCCCTCCCTCGCATACCTGTTTGTTCCCTGGTTTTACAGCATGTATCCCCTGCTGAAATCCTCCAGAAGATTGTAAAGGTGAGTAGCCAGTGGCACACCCAGCCGGCATGCAGCAGTGAACTTTTCGTGCTGCCAGCTAGCCAGCCCTGCACCGCTCCTTGCTAGGCTGCTGGCAGCATGAAAAGCTGTGTGCGCCACTGGCTACTCACCTTTACAATCGTCTGGCGGATTTCAGTGCGGGATTTCTCTTTGACTCTTTTCTCTATGGATTCTCTGAGGTCAATTCTCTTTGGTTTGTAACATATAGACCTACCATTTTCTACAAAAAGAAAAAAGATCTGATTGCAAAAGACTAGTTTTAACCAGGGGGCTCAGCTTTATTTCTTATCCTTTTCTGCAAAACCTGAGCATGAGGGTGTCTTCAAAATGTTTCTACACTTATTTTGGGGGAGGGGAGAAGTAGTAAGAGGGCATGTCAGGTGTCTAGTCAAGCAGGCAAAAGTGATATTTTTTTTCAACACTATTTATTAAATAAGTGTGGAAAGATTTTGATGATCCCTTGTTCAAAGCCTCACTCCCACCTCCCAAGCTCAAATAGAATGAATGCGGCATCATGGATTTTTCCAAGTTCCTTGAATCTAGTGCCTACTGTCTTCACCTACAAGAAAAGAGCAGCCCTAACTTCAGAGTTGAAAGGCACAACACACACTGTAACATTGCTTCAGATTATAAGCAGTTCTAGTTTTACTCTAAGTGCTAATGTATTACAGAATGGTCTGCCCTGGTTCCCTTTTCACTCCCTTCCAAAATGGAGCTGCAATACCATGCACTGGCTTTTCTGGAGTGTGCTGCTTCTCTATCCAAGAGCATTAATACTCAGCCTTGAAAGGAAACTCCTCATGGTTTTTGCACCTACGGAGAAAGAGAAAGATAATTTAGAACAACAAGTCTCACCGTAGTGATCCCTAAACCTTGACTGGGTGTGAACAGGAATATTCACAGTCTGCTGGCTGAGGATTCACCAGAAGCCACTATTCTAAATTACCATAGCTGTTCATACTAAGTTGCTCAACTATCTAAACTTATTTTTTCTCTAGTTTCTGGCTCTTGAAACCTGATATATAGGATGTTGTCCTGCACCTTTCAGTGCTTGTGCAAACTTGGGTGACTAGAGAGTGTTGTTCTATTTTCCCTAATGCATTTAGACATGTGTTTAATGCTACCTTTAAAAAGTTACAATGTGTGCTCAGGAGAGGTTTCACCAATTTTATGATACATGAGCTGCAAGTGATTTAGGAAACACCTAAAAACATATCTGTTCCTGAACTACTTCGGCAACTGATTTGTACAATCTTTCCCATTTGAATGATCCCTAGAGCCACGATTCACTAGTATTAACTTGTCAATTCCACTCAATTTGTACTATTTTTAATCATTGTAAACTGCATAGAACTTCATGGTCCTGCGGTATATATTAACTTACATGAATAAATAAGAGCTAATTTCCAGAACCGTTATACATTTAAACTGCCAGTTAGGGCTGGTTTTGAGTTAAAGGAACAAAGTTGGGGTTTTTTCCCTTGGGGAAGGGGAAAGTCTAACTTCCCAGAATAGAAAAAAACCCCACCTAAATAGGGAGCAAAAATCTGCAAACAATCAAGCCTCTGCAGCTGGGAGCCAAGATATCCTATAATTAATATCCTTAGTTTGAACAAACAAGATAACTGTAATAGTAAATATCAACTAGAAAGACATTTCCATTAGGTGAAGCCCATAGCTCAATAAATGCACTTGTCACCTTTAAAGGTAAAGCAGCCTTTTGCTGACTTTCAGTGTCTAGTAAGAAAACACGTAAACTTACATCATCATTGAACACACTCTCCAGTCCCGATTAAAGGAGAGAATTTCAGCCATTTCTTCTTTACTCAACTCAAAGTCGAAAACCTGGATAAGACACCAAAATCAGCTGCCTCAGTTGGAGACCCAACAGCCAAGAGCAAAAGTGTGGGAGAGGTCATAAAACAGTGAGTAGATGTGAAAAGTGACAAAACATAATATGCCTGTGCATGTGGAAAGAGAAACTGCTCACAAAGTCAGCTAAAAAGAATCCCTCCAAGATGTCTTCCATAGAGCTGGGTGGCCTGAAGGCTGCCACACTGCTAAATGCATCCACTTTTTGTCATGGTTTTTCAAGAGCCACAGAGGATTGTCTTACCTGGAAGTTCTCTTTAATGCGGGCTGGAGTAACTGACTTTGGAATTACCACCCGCTCTTCCTGGATCTGATATCTGATCAACACCTACACCACACCACCATAAAAGTGGCAAAAAAAAAATAAATTTCTAATTACAAAACAACTTTGTAGCACAAAAGCAGTTTGGTTATTTATGGTTACTACATGATACACAAAATTGTAAGAGATGCCTCGAAGACACCACAAAAAAATTCACAACTCAAAAATCTGAAAGGAGGGGAAACTACTTTTAATTCATTCACATAGAATTAAATACTTGATCTTTTGCTAAACACTTACTAATGTTATCTGCTTCAGAACTTTATTTTATTCCTAAGGACCCTGGGGCACTAACCATTAGTAAATGAACACTATACTATAAAAGCCACAACCAAAGATATATTTGAGCACCTCCAATCCAAATGAAGGGCAATACCCCCAATAATTTTGAAGAATTTGTTCCTAGGGCTGCAGCTCTCCTCTTGTAAAAGATGCACTGTCTAGCTGTCAGTGCTGATCTGGATATAGGGACCAATGGCCAAGCTCTCAAGAACAGGACTGGGCCCTGGTCCTTGCAAAAAGGAGCTTTCCATTCCCAGCAACATGAGAGTAGTGAAACCCAGATTAGGAGAGACATTGACCTGTTTTTTCAATATTTGCGCTACAAGTATAGCATTACCTTCTTCTTTACCTTGAAGAATCTGAACATCAGAAGGGACTGCTCTGAATCTAGGAAGATGACGTTAACTAGGTAGTCTCTGTTAACCTCACTGTCAAGAACAGATCGTGTAGTGATCCCAAAAGGAGAAATCAGGTTCTTAACTGCTTAATTTTCTTTCTTTTAGTCTCCAGATCGGCACAATTCACTGATGGGTAATAGCTCACCATGACCAGCAGGTGGAGACAGAGACAAACTTTTGGCTGTAGCACAAGTAGCTCTGCAGCCCATATTCTAACCAGTCTGTCGAATAGCCATTCGGAACTAAGTACTAATCATTAACAGTAACACTCCCAACAGGGGTAACAACTAACAGAACAATACTTTTGGAAACTGAATAGAAGTACCTTCAGAAAAACAGCTCGCCAGCTACGCCAATGCCGCTGTTCTTGTAATCTCCCCTACCCTACTAAAAACACGAGATCCCGCAGAAAAATCACACTTCACGAGAATCACAAAAGAACAGTCAGAGACAAGGTGCGGACTGTCTCTGGAGAAACAAAGAAAATTAGCAGGTAACCTAATTTCTCCTTCTTTAGCCTCTCTCCAGATCGGCACAGTTCACTGATGGGACGAATCAAAGCAGTACCCATCATGGGTGGGACCTTTGAAGGGCCGCCACCTGAACACGCTCACCGAACACCGTGTCCCGAAGCTCCTGAATGTCCACATGGTAATGATGCACAAAGGAATGGAGAGAAGACCAAACCGCAGCTTTACAGATATCCATTGGAGGCACAAGAGAAGACTCAGCCCAAGAAGCTGCCTGCCCCCCCCAGTGGAATGAGCCATGAGAAAATCTGGAACAGGCTTCTTCTGAAGAAGGTATACTTCTTCCATGCTGCCTGACAAGGAGAAGCGAGAAAGAGATCTGGCAAGGGTCTAAATTAGATTTATTTTGTATTACTCTATTCTTAATGTTAACCGAGCCACAAAGATATGCCTTCAAAGACTACAATTGATTCAGAATACCGCTGTGAAGTTGATTTATGGAAAAAGCAAATTTGACCACGCGACTCCTTTGCTTTTGAATTTCCATTGGCTCCCGGTTTATCACAGAATCCAGTTTAAATGTTTATGTATTATTTTAAAAATTTTATATGGTATTTTTGTTCCTCTTTTATGGAATGTTTATAGATTTTCATATGCGAAAGGTACTCATTGATTTAAACTTTCCCTCCCTTCTAGGAAAGGAATTCAAGGAGTCAAAAATTTTAGCCTCTCTCTGGCTTTTAAAATTTCCCCAATTATGGAATGAACTTCCTTTAATTTTGAGGTGTCCCAGCTCTTTCCAATCTTTCCGTAAATCTTTAAAAACTTCTATTTGCTAAACATTTGAAACTAACATTTGAAAACTAATCCTCTTGTATTTAGCTTATCTTTTAACTTATTGTTAACCGTGTCGAGCTTCCTCTGGTTGAAGACCCGGTATATAAAGTTAAGTTTTAGTTTAGTTTGATGACCCAGTGTATAAAACTAAGTTTTAGTTTAGTCGGGGAAAACTCCAGAGCATAACCACCCTGAACCACCTCCAGGACCCACTGATCCGCTGTGATCTTGGCCCACCCCTGGTAAAACTCCCACATCTGGGCACCCATTGGCACCAGGGTGGGCATGCGCTGAAAGAACCGGCAGAAGGAAAGGAAGTCGCCCCTCAACCAGGGCGCTAAACTAGCCTGAGAAGTACAGTAGAGACAGAGTGAAAAAACTGTAATGGATTTCTTCTGCTGACCATGTGAGTAGTGGGAAATAACCCTATGGTCTGGAATGTCTCACCTATTGCACTGGAAAAAATCAATTACAGACAATTGAAGGCTTCCCTTCAGACCGGCATTGCCTCAGAATTTTTTTTTTTCAAAAGAGACTCCACTGGCTCTTTAAGTCATATGCCTTGCCGGTATCAGTGGCAAGGCTTACAGCTGAGGCACCTCTAGAAAAATTTTTTTTTGGGGGGGGGGGACTCAACCTGTCGAGTGTGACATCCCTGAGGTCAGACGGACCCTGAAAAAGGGTCCCCCCTATGCTTAGTATGGTACCAGACGGGGGACAAGGCAGCCATTAAACAACTTCCAATAGCCTTATACTAAACCAGGGAAGACTGCAGCAGCTTACCTGCTGGAGACTGAGAACAGACTGGTTAGGATAAGGGCTGCACAGCTACTTGTACTACAGTCAAAAGTTTGTCTCAGTCTCCACCTGCTGGTCATGGTGAGCTAGTGAACTGTGCCAGTCTGGAGAGAGGCTAAAGCAACTCCAGTTTCCATAGTGCAAGTCACAGATCCAACAATCCAGCTCCTCCCTTTGGCTCATCCCCTTCCACATCACTTTTTCATTCTCTGTCTAGCTGTCACAAGCTGCCCAGACTCTGTTCAGGGAACACTCGCCTCAGTGTGGAAGTCTGTTGAGCTTCAACTCTTACCAACCGCAGCACTGCTTCACTATCCTAGTCTGGCTTATGTCAGTCTCCTCATGGCCTAAATACCCTACAGCAGAGACCCCGACACTGTTACAATGAAAATAGTTTCAGACTGCTTAAGGGTGTACCTGAGCTGCTGTTTTCTTATACTTCAATGCAATTGCCTGAATTTTAGGATCTTCTAGAAGGGATGGATCCTCAGGTTTAGCCCTAAATAAAACAATTCCGTTACTGGTTGTCTGCTGAGGAATGAAAGCAGAAAAATGGATGTGAACAGAATGCAGGGTCATCTGTACTAAAGGTTTCCCATTGTCCATGAGTCTATTGAATACATTGGGCCACAGTTACATTGACAAACTTTGTTCAGTAGAGTCATGCCAGGTCAAGTGGTCCAGACCTCCCCACTCAAATCGATGAAATTTTTTCAGGCGATTTGTTGGAACCTCTAATTTAGATATCCAAAGTTTTGGGGCATGATCTCAACTAGGTCCACGGTTAGGGATCCTTTAGGCCACTTTTTTGTGGAAGATACAAAAGATGTCAACTTTGGATTCAGATTATGGAAAGAAGTTTGTCAACCAGGGTGAAAGCCACATTTCTAGGACACCTTTTTAGGCTGAATCTAAACATACTGGCAGATGCTTTGTTGGATCACTAGGTGGCCACAAAGTTGGTAAAAAGGTTTCCCATTGGATGCTCATGTTTTGACTAGCCATGACTAGAAGCATCCCAGGGTTAAGAAGTCAGGAAATGGAAGAGAACTACCAGTGGATGTCCTGCAAAATCTTAAACCCACTTTGCCTTTTGATAATGAGATAAGCTTCATCAAAATTGATGAAATATTTTTAGCTATGTTTGAAGCCATGTAGCACAACTGTACATTCTCTAATCCTTTTTTTATACCATTAGAAACAGCTGTTTTTAAGCTGCAAAACTCGTCCAGCAGCATCTTAAACCCACTGTTCCTATTAAGATTAAAAAGGACTTCAAAGTGAATCAAGACTGTCTACTTCTACTTAACTTTAAAACACACGTGGGATGCAGTCCAATGCTGAAATTACAAAAGGTAGTTTTCAATTCAATAAGCCCCAAAATTCTTAAATGTAACAAAGTTTACACAGGGACAACAAAATATGATGAAAGGTAGCAAAAAGGAAAAATCATACCATTTATTTATCATTCTACTACCCAGAGTACAATACCTTAAACTAGCTGTTAATGTTGGACAGGATGAGCTGTGAATAGCTATTCTCCTTTCCTGATGATGTAGTCATTGGAGTCTCAAAAACCATACAAATATGTTCTTCAGAAACCCAGACAGTATTCTCCTTAACAGGCCCATGAGTTGGGCCATGTGAATGCAAGAGGTTGATTAAGGCATCACTATGCTCTAAGGAGATTTCAGAAACGTTACTAATCCACCAGTAGCTCATACATGCAAGCAACATATAGCCCAGGCTACAAACTAAAAACTCAAAGGATGATTTACTTCGATAACATCAGCAGTGAAATGTGTCATCACCTGACAAAAATTGTTTCATCAGTTGACTTAAACTTGATTTCCCCTGGTTCCAGCAATTGTGTGGCCATTTGAACAAAAATTTTATGCCAGTTAAGGAGAAATTAGGTTCTTACCTGCTAATTTTCTCTTTTAGTCCCTCCAGACCAGCACAGAAACAGATGGGTTTACGCTCCTCTGCCAGCAGCTGAAGACAGACACTGACTTTTGGCATCAGTACAAGTGGGTTGTGCAGTCCCTCTTACAATCAGTCTTTACGAATAGCCAAGCAGAAATCAACTAGTAGAACATACTACTCCGCACTCACATGGAGATAAAACATAAGCCTAGCCCAAGAGGACCAGGAAAACACGGTTGGATACTGATTAAAACAAAAACCTTCCCCAAACGTCCCACAGTTCGCCAACTTCTGTAACTACCCCAACACCCACAGAAAACTGTACACTTTGTGAAAAATACAAAATAACATGACAGGGTGGGGGTTCTGTGCCAGTCTGGAGGGACTAAAAGACAGAAAATTAGTAGCAAGAACATAATTTCTCCCTGGCAAGATGACCTCCAAAGACAATTAGGCCACACAAATGTATGCAGCACATTCTGCACTCGTTCTTCTTTGTCAAATCCAATTCATGAAGCATTCTTACCAGGGTCTATCAGGGGAGCCCAGAGGGCTGTAAGCAGTCACAGAGATGCCTTTGGATTGGCAGTAGCTGATTAGTTTCTCCTGGGTGAGATATGGATGGCATTCGAACTAGAAGAAAAAATTAGACAGAGGACAGACACCAAATGTCATTATGGCAGCAACATGGCCAACTCTGCAAGGATTACCACAATCTATGAAGATTATTCTATCTACCACAGTATCCCGCAAACGTTTTTACTTGGCAGCACAGTAAACTCCAGGCCGCGGCTGGAGGGCACCCTGAAGTGTCAACGTGATGATGTCACGTGCATAAGCTAAGGCCCTCCAGATGGTGCGCTGGAGCAGGAAAGGCACGGGTGCCGGCTTACTGCCTACAGAACGTATCTCATCATCAGAGGCACATCCTGTAGGCAGTGAGCTGGTGCCTCTCCTCGCCGGCATCTCATGGCACCCTGTTTGTGATCCACCCACTGATCTACCAGCTTACCTAGGCCATTTTCTTCCCATTTGTTTCTTATTCTAACATTTTTCTTTGGAATGAGAAAATCTAGTTGTGACACTGGTTACAATGTCCCCCTCAGTGCCTTCCAGCCTTTGTCCCTCCCCTGAAGCCACACCAAAGCCTGCCTGTCCCCCAAGCTGACCCGCCGCCGATTCAGGAAGGCGGCTTGTGGGCCAGCAGCGTGGCCTCCCCGTCTCCTCCTCTTTCATTCAAATGCCGAGGGTCTCTTGGGACAATGATTTTTGTATGAGGAGCAGTTTTTAGTTGGTGAGGATCTGGACCCCTTGGTGGACCTCCAGGATCCTCTTGGTGAGATGGATACCACTGGTGGAGGTTTTTTGGTTCCGCCAGCTGGCAAGGATGTGTCAGTGGGGCACATCTTTCAACAGGAAGAGCTCCAGGAGCATATTTTGCAGATTTCCTCTGTGTTGCGCTTTGAGGAAGACATGAAGGAGCCCCCACGTGCCATGGACCCTCTCATCTGGAGGATGCGCTCAACCTCCATTCTTTTCCTATGCATCAGGATATTTGGAATATCGTGCTTGCACAGTGGAAGGCGCCAGTCGCCCTTTCGTTTTGCGTGCTCTATGACTCGCCTGTATCCCATCCCAGAGGGGGATAGGGATACCTTGAAGTTGGTGGTGATGGACGCGGTGGTTTCAGCCTTCGCAAAATGGTATAGGGTGCTGGCTGAGGACAGTTCAGCTTTGAGGGACTTGGAGGAGCGTAGGCTGGAGTCTCTTCTTATGCAGAATTTTGATGTCACTGCCCTAGCGGTCTAGGCAGCGATGTGTGGTGGTGTGGGCTTGTTCTTTGTGGGCCGAGTGTGTCTTTGACCGCGAGTCTGATGACTGGTCCTTAGTGGAACATGAAGTAACCAAAATTGAGATGGGTGCTTATCTCTCGGATGCCATGTATGATCTGTTGCTCTCAGGGTGGCCCCTTGTTGTACTCTGTGGCTCTGAGCTTGGTTGGCGTATGCAGCATCTAAGGCTAAGCTGACAAAATTTCCCTGGTTCAGACCTTAATGGACTCTAAGGTGCTCAGTCTGCCTAGGGTGGTGTTTGCATGATTTTCAAGGGGCAGCTTCCTTTCCTGCTGCCGGGGCCGATTCTTTCAGAGCATGCAGTCCTGCCTAGTAAAAACTGAAGGGTCTTCTGCCCCCAGGCATTCAAAGCAAAAAGGCAAGATCTGGGAGTCAGAATAAATCTGTGCTGCTTCAGACTCCCATTTGGTCGTGTCACAGAAGAACCCGCCGACTCCTCTACGGAAGCCTCTTCAGACACACGGCATAAACCACTGCTAAACAAGACCACGCGGTGCATCGTACAGGCAAAACATTGTACCCTTCCTACGGGAAGCCACCACGAAGAACATCCAAACAGCAGTCTCTCAATTGCCTCCACCCAAGGCAGGAACACTATCAAAGGATCAGCAGAAACATCCTGCCTACCATTTGTCCCCCCCACCCAAGTGTGCTACCATTTGCTCATTTCTAGCCTAGAGGACAGCTTTAAGGAACCCCTCTCTAAGGTAAGGCAGAAAGGGGGGGGGGCAGGCACAAGCAACATGGAGTGTGCACCACAGATCCCTAAGATACTTCGATTCCACAACACAGGCTAAAACAGAGCACTGAACACCCCTACCACATGTGTAATAAAATAAAAAAAAATTAAGTGCTCTGCCTTACTGTAAAAACAAATTTTTATCAAAATCAGCCCAAAAGTCCCACAGGCACCTACTTACCAGATGCTGAGGGTCACAGGACTATACAGGGTTTAGTTTCTTGGTCTCCCCATCTGCTGGTAGGAGGACACATACAGACTCAGAGAATGGTCTGGAGCAGATGCTTAGGAAGAGATCACTGTCAAATCTATTCTTAGAAAATATCCTTCCCTAGGATGCAAAACCACAGTTGCCACATTTCTATAGCAATTTATTCTGCAGGTTCCCTACAGCCTTTACCTGGTGATTTGCTGGTTTGTGCTTCAGTCCTGGTTTGTTCAGGATCCTCTCAATCTGACTGTGGTTGAAGTTGGATATTCCAATAGCATTTACGAGGCCAGCATCCACTAGTTCTTCCATACCCTAGAAGGGGAAAGTGACAAAGTCTTTTCAGCTTTAGGCTTGCTTTCTGGATCAAATACCAGCATTCAAGCTTCAAAGAATGAGGTGACTGTCCTTACCTCCCAGGTATCTTCAATTCTAGTACCACTTGCAATTATATCTCCTTGGTCATTCGTAGGAAAGAGATTCTCTCCAGCCTGCAAAGCAGATGACATACAAAACTTGAGTGGCCAGGTCTAAATCTGAAGCTTTCCCAGCACTATTCAGCATCCTTCAGTATTGGATATACAAGGGGCTGCTGATTCTCAGCCCAACCAACAAAGTTGGGGCAGTCTCCATCGAGGATCTATACACTTAGTCCAGCGATTTTCTACTTTTTTCGTTTTCATCAGAAAAAGTATTTGCCCCTCGATTGAGACTGCCCCAACTTTGTTGGTTGGGCTGAGAACTTTTCAGCGACCTCTTATACAATTTGTTCCTGAACTGGATAAAGAAATCTTTAAACTCATTTACTACTTCTACCAAGACAGCATATTAAGAAACTTGCTTAGTGTTTGATTATCCTTACGTTGATCATGTATTTGTTCGAATATTAATGCTTGTTTTCCTTTCCATCCCAAATCTTAAGTGCTGCATTCTACTACTGTACCTATCAGTGTATATAATAAGCAACATAAGCTAATTTTCATTTAGATGTATTTCAGACCTGTGCATAATACCAGTATAGATCCCCTAGATAATTTAGCATCTATTTAAAATATCACAGATTTTCACCCTGTTATGACACCACCTCAGCCAAAGAACTTCCTTCCTCCAGTTTCAGCCACTGGATGTTCAATTAACCTCTTAAAATGTGTGTCTAGTTACTCCTCTCCCCCTTCTTTAACCTGGCGCATAGCCAGATAGTCACTTACAGTACCTTAAATCCCAAAGGCCAGTGAATAAGATACAGGTCCAGATAATCCACTTTCAGGGCACTAAGGCTCTTTTGACACGCAGCCTTCACCAAAGACTTTTCGTGGAATGTACTCCATAGCTGTAGAAGAATGGTGAGAAATCTATACTAGAAAAGGTCTGAAATTCAAACACTTATCTGGATAACATCTGCTACTTGTTGATTTTAACATAGTATATATATAAAAATCCTATGTCAACCACTAGCTCAGGACAGTTTACAAGCTAATAAAATCAAAATCAATACAGGAGTCAAGTTATGGAATGGCCTTGTTGGCCAGATTAGATAATGTGGAGAGAGGAATTCCTTTAGGAAAATGTTGAAGACCCAACTCTTTGTTGATGCATTTTTTTTGAGCAAATGATTTCATGTTAGACTGAATACATATGTTTTGATTATATTGATGCACAATTGATTTTATGTTAGACTAAATATGTCTGTTTTATCTTTTTGCATGGATTCTTAACTTTTTATGTATGTAACCCCTTGTAAACCGTTTTGGATAAAAACGGTATAGAAATTTTTTTAAATAAATAAATACTAAAAAATTTCACTCAAAGTCTAAATAACCTTATGAACAACCAGAACTTCAATTGCTTATGAATCGTGAAAGTGGTCTTGCTCCACTCTACGTTCTGTGGACAATGAATTCCATGATACTACTGCTGCAAAGCTAAAGCACTTTCTTACAAAAGGATTTAAGCCTCAAAGATGAGATGCAGGAAGCTGTGACCTGCCCACAAAGAAAACTAATGAAAATAGCTATTCAGCACTAAATCCATACAAAATTGACAGCGTCACTGAAAATCATTACAGAAAATAGATTTTTTTTTTTAACTTTCTAACTTTATCTAGATAATATCTGAATAGCACTTTCAATATCACTGCTGTACTATCCAGACAGCAGCATCAGTCACAGTGCTTTCCAGATATTCTTTTTTTAAGGGCTTAACTGTAGCAGTAGCAGAATATCTGCCTATCTATATCCAATCCATCACCTCCCACATCAGGTCTAAACATGTCCCACTGGCTCCATTCTCCTCTCCTATAGCTGTCATACCTTACTGACTATGAACAGCTCCTTTCGTTTCACCACCCCTTCTTGAATCTTCTCCTGGATTCCCATTCCAACTTCATTCTCATTCTGGTACACATAGGCACAGTCAAAGTGACGGTATCCAACATCAATGGCCACCTTCACAGCATCTTTTACTTTGCCTGGAGGAGACTGAATTAAACAAAACAGAATCAGTATCAACTGGGTATAAACTAATGACCAGCACTCAATGCCATTTCCTGTCCAGGGATCAGGCATCCATTTCACCTTCAGCATCACTCCTGCTCTTCCCTCATAATCTAATGCAAATTCATGGACACTTGCTTCACAGCAGCTCACTCTCAGACACATCACCATATGCTGCTTCAACAGTTCACAAAGCCACTAGACTAGTGTTACAATACAGGCAACGGCTTAGCATGCACAATAGACCAGCCCTGGATCCATACTTTTGCAAGCAGTTTGTAGAGTAGGGTTTAGGCCCTGATCCCTGTGTTTAGAAACAGATGTGGTACTGGAATTAGTGACTAGAAATGAGGAGGTTTAAAGCATTTGGCTCTAAGATGCTTTTTGGCAGTCGAGTACATGACCCATGCAACACCTTCTCACATCTAGACCCAAAGGATTCAAGATCAGAAAGAGCTGGCACCTCTAGCCATCTACAGTCACTAGCGATTTTAATCACTTTTTTTCTGAATTCCCACCCACTCAAGATTTTAAGCTATCACATCCTGTCTCTTCTTCAAGCTGAAGAACCCTAATCTGTTTAGCCATTAATAAGGTGTCCCACCCTCTTATATTTACTTCCTCTGAACATTATATATATATATATATGGAACTGGAACTGCAGAAAACAAGATCCAGATACATGTAGGACTGTTTTGCTCTCTAACTTTTGGGATAATGTCCAAATATTCTAGGGGGGGGGGGGTTCTCCATAGCCTCAGCTCACTGGGCTGAAAACTTCAAGGGCACCATCCATAATGGCCAAGATCTTTTGAGTGGCAAAACATTTTTTGCACCTCTATTTGGTATTATTCTTAGTGAATCACTTTGCTGATTCTAATTTTTAGATGATTTAATGTGGAGAATAGCAGGAGGGGGGATGTGACTTTCTAATACCTCCTTATGTGCATCAACATTTAGGAACCAGTGTCCTAAGAAAGGATACATTTTGACATTGCTTTACCTACCCCCCTCCCAACAAAGTTTCCTTTAGTATTTCAGCAAAAATATAATTTGTGAAAGCAGAGACCAGATACAGTACTTCTGGAGTGTAGCTTTTCCCTGTCCAGCTAAGATTGCTATTGAATTACAGCCCAAATTAAGCAAGCAAGCTCTTGACTCCCTCCCTCCCCCCCCTCCCCTCCAGTTACAGCTCCTTTTTGGAACACTCTTTTAGAGGATTTGAGTCAGGAACCCTCTCTGACATTGAAGCAACAGCTTTAGAAGTTTTTGTTTCCTATAGCCTTTGAACTTTACCCTATGAATGGTGTCAGGGTCAAGATTACAGATGGCTCTGCAACAGAAATCAATCTTTTTTCTGTTTGCCAATTGTGACTTTGTATTCTATTGTTATGTTTTAAATTTGTCAAAAATCTAAGTGGTTTACAAGGGATATCAAATTTTAATGACGACAACTACTACTATCATTTCTATATCAGGGACTATCTAATCAAACAGTTAAAAAGGAAAAGTAAGGGGTTAGGGAGTTTCTCTGGCATTGCTGTTGTGTTACTAAAATCATATGGCAGCGAGTCCAGTTTGAGGTTCCTCAGAGCCTTGTTAAGCACAGCCTAGACAACATCATTTGAGGCTTCCATCCAAGTGTTTTTAGCTGTGTCTGGCAGCAAGAGACTGCACCTGCCCTTTATTATCAGAAAGTCTGTTTCACATAACTTTTTTTAAATATGGGGCTAAAAGCACTAACAAAAAAAGCAGACCGGGGAATAAGAAAAGGATGGTATCTAACATTCTAGCAGGCTGTATTCTCAGTCCATTGAAGTGGCTGCAGCACAAGAGGCCACAGGCTGAATCGGGTAAACTGCATAAGTCATTTTCTTTCCTCAGTTACTACTACTGTAATTTCTAGGAGCACTGCTAGATGTACACAGCACTGTACATTAAACATGTAAGACAATCCCTGCTCAACAGAGCTTACAATCTAATCAAAACAGCTCTTACCAGAAGTAACATAAAACAATACTACATAATAAAAAAAGTTTGGCTTTTCTCATTGGCTGTACTTAGAGTTTTCTTCCACTTAAAAGCAAACAGGTAAATGTTTAGTGCAGAGCTCATGGAATGAAGTACAGTAACCGAACCAAGGCTACATCTGAAAGAGGCGAAAAAGCACAACAGATCATGAAAGGAACAACAAACCCTGGCCCGCTTGCTCTGCACCATGAAAGAAAGCATGCCAGTTATGGGAAAAAAGCATAATTACATTAAGTTTGTTATGTGAGCATAAGCAGGCATCCCAGAACTTTTCCTGGCTTGTACATCAATTAACTGTATTCGTTGCTAGGGCATAATTTTATTAATTCCATCTTCTGCAAAGATCTGGTTAAACTGCTTCTTTAGCCAGATAGCAAAACGGGAGCTAGAAGCCACTTTCACGGATGCAGTTCGCATGCCAGCAGCGGGACTTTTTAACCGGCATTGGTCCAGGTTGGGTGGGGCTGCAGCCCTCGCCCTAAAACAACCGTAGAAAAGTAACTGCAGGGTAGGGTGTTGCTGCCTGGCGGTAATCCAGCTTCTGGGGAAAGGGGGAAGACAGCATCCGCTCCCTCGCTGCAGCCCGGTCGGGTGCTCGAGTTGGAACTTCGGGGAGGGCGTCGGAGCCATTATTGGGGGGGGGGGGGGGGGGGAGAGCTCCGTCCTCATCTGCACAAGCCTCAAACAGTTTAAAAACCTAAGTAGCAATATTCTAGAGCTCAGACCGTGAACATAGGAACTTAAGAATTGCCGCTGCTGGGTCAGACCAGTGGTCCATCCTGCCCAGCAGTCTGCTCCTGCGGCGGCCCTTAGGTCAAAGACCAGCGCTCTAACTGAGACCAGCCCTACCTGCGTATGTTCCGGTTCAGCAGAACTTGTCTAACTTTGTCTTGAATCCCTGGAGGGTGTTTTCCCCTATAACAGCCTCTGGAAGAGCGTTCCAGTTTTCTACCACTCTCTCTGGGTGAAGAAGAACTTCTTTACATTCGTACGGAGTCTATCCCCTTTCAACTTTAGAGAGTGCCCTCTTGTTCTCCCTACCTCGGAGAGGGTGAACAACCTGTCTTTATCTACTAAGTCTATCCCCTTCAGTACCTTGAATGTTTCGATCATGTCCCCTCTCAATCTCCTCTGTTCGAGGGAGAAGAGGCCCAGTTTCTCTAATCTCTTGCTGTACGGCAATCGTTCCCTATTTGAGTCTAGCCTTACCTGCGTAGTTCTGGTTCAGCAGGAACTTGTCTAACTTTATCTTGAATCCCTGCAGGGTGTTTTCCCCTGTAACAGCCTCTTGAAGATCGTTCCAGCTTTCTCCCACTCTCTGGGTGAAGAAGAACTTCCTTACGTTTGTACGGAATCGATCCCCTTTTAACTTTAGAGCAGGGGTGTCAAAGTCCCTCCTCGAGGGCCGGAATCCAGTCGGGTTTTCTGGATTTCCCCAATGAATATGCATTGAAAGCAGTGCATGCAAATAGATCTCATGCAGATTCATTGGGGAAATCCTGAAAACCCAACTGGATTCTGGCCCTCGAGGACCGACTTTGACACCTGTGCTTTAGAGAGTGCCCTCTCGTTCTCCCTACCTTGGAGAGGGTGAACAACCTGTCCTTATCTACTAAGTCTATTCCCTTCAGTACCTTTAATGTTTCCATCATGTCCCCTCTCAGTCTCCTCTTTTCAAGGGAGATCCCACGGGCAAGGACGGGGGAAATGGAGTTCCTGTGGAATTTGTCCCCGGGTCTTTCTCTACGTTAGGGGTGTCAAAGTCCCTCCTCGAGGGCCGCAATCCAGTCGGGTTTTCAGGATTTCCCCCATGAATATGCATGAGATCTATTTGCATGCACTGCTTTCGTGGTATGCTAATAGATCTCATGCATATTCATGGGGGAAATCCTGAAAACCCGACTGGATTGTGGCCCTCCAGGAGGGACTTTGGCATCCCTGCTCTAAGCTGAACCTTCTTTAAGCCAAGAGTGTCGGGGGAGGGGCTCAAGCCCCCTCCCCCCCCCCAAGCTGGCTCCTAGGCCTGGCTGTTTCTCGAAAGAGGAAGCCCAGGTCCTCCCCGTCCCCCGCGCGGGGCTTTTAGCATTTGACTGTATCCTCGTGGCGAAGGGCGGCGCCAAAAGACCCCTTTTAACTGCTGCGCGAGAGACTCCTCGACCCCCCCCCCTTCCCCCTGTTTGATGAGAGCGTAAGCTCTACCGAGCAGGGACCATCTCTTCTCCCTGGAGAAAGTTGGGGGGGGGCGGAGCGCCTCATACCTTCCAAGTCCCCAGGCCGAGCAGAGGCATCATGGCACCGGAAGATAGCTGTACCGACTTCGCCATAGCTCCCAAGCGAGCGAGCGTCCAACAGCACAGAAATGAAGGCGCGAGTTCCGGCAGAGACGGAGGTGAGTCCCCCCCTGCCACGCCCCCCTGCACCCATTGGCTGCCAGCCGGAGGAGGGGCGGCCGCGATTGGTCCCACGCGAGAAGCAGGGCGGGCTCTGGCGGTCCCGGCACGCGAGGGGAGGCGGGTTAGGCCGCGGGAATCGTTTTGGCGCGCGTGTGGTGGGCGTGTCGAAGTGGAAGAGGCGGTTCTTGGCGACCCGGTCGGCACATGCGCGGTGAGCTGAAGACATTGGCGCGGGAAAGGCGTCACCTCAGTTCGCCTTGAGCTATGACCGCCAAATGCAAATAACAAAAAAAGAAACCCATGAATATCGTTTGAACATAAATCACAAGAACCCATGTTGCTTCTGCTAGAAATAAGCAGTGCATTTTACTAAGTCCATTTTTGTGTTAGGAAATTATCCAAACCTCTTTTTGTAATTTATATATTTTATTAAATTTCAAAATTATGTTCCAAGCTTAACATCTTGTACAGAAAGCATAATCTAAGATATAACAATTTAAACAAAATTCATCAAATATGAAATAATACATTCCTTAATTACACTCAAGTCCTCATAAGTGATCCAAGAAGTAGAAAAAAAGAGTATAATTACTAAAGTGTAATATTTATAATAAAGATATGTATATCTGCTGCTGAAACAAAGGACTTATTCATTCTATACAGTAGTTGTTGCACCATCCTTTTCCAAGCGTCTTAGGGAGAGAAAACTAAGTGAGCAGGATCTACAAACACAGTTAAAAGAACAGTATCTGATAATACACTTGCAAGGGTACTGTAAAAAGAAGATACCCCTAGTTGGGTCACCCCTGGTTCCAACATTAGAAATTCTCGTCTCCTCTTCTGCATTTCTCTTGAAACGTCGGGGAAAATCTGTATTTTAAACCCCAGAAAGTCCTTAATTCTACTTTTAAAGAACAATTTAAGAATCCAATCTTTATCTGGAGATAACTCTATAGTCAACAATAAAGTAGCTGGAGAAGCTACTTCTGTATCGGATTTCTCCAAAAGTGCAGAAACATCCAAAGGACCATGATGGTCACGATCCTGAATTTCTTGAGACTTCATAGGTAGATAATAAACCCTTGTGAGGGGAGGTAGGGAATTTTCTGGTATTTCCAATACCTCCATGAAATAACGTTTAATCATATCACGAGGAGCGATTGAGGGAATCTTGGGGAAATTTATCAGGCGTAAATTGTTAACACGATTACAATTCTCAAAGACCTCATTCTTCCTCCTCAACATAACATTGTCTTTTACGATTAAATCTTCATTTTGTTTAACTGTGGTTATCTCTTTATCCATTTTTTTACTATCTACTGTCACCAGTGTCAAATCCTGTTTTAAAAGTTTTATTTCTTCTTTCTGAGTTTTTACTTCTTTGTCCAAATACTCTATTCGTGGAATTACCTAAATTCGCCACCAAACCTCTGTGGGATTTAGAAGGAGAAAAAGTTACTGCAGGTGTAACCCGGCGGGCTTACCCGACGGGCAGCGGCTGGCCGCCACCGGGGTTTCAGGTGCCATCCCTCCCGCCCCTTCCCCCCCACGCCTGGCGGAGGTCAATTTAAATCCAAACTTAAGAGCTTCCTTTTTAATGATGCTTTTAATGAATAAATTTTATATTTTAAAAACTTTTTTACTTTTCACTTTTTACTTTATATATTAAATATAAATTTTATTTGTTACCCCTCCTATTGTTTTTTCCTTAAATGTAATTAAATTAAATTAATATTGATTGTAATCCTTTAATAATCTCTCCTTTGCCTTGAAATTATATGTAGAAATTATGTATAGCAATGTCTGTAATTATTATTTTTAACTCACTTTGAATATTGTTTGTCAGATTTGTCACCCCAAATGATTTCTTATGAAATTGTACATCGCCTAGAAAATGTGATAGGCGATTAATAAAATTTTTCTAATAAACTTGGAAATTTGAAACTTGGAATAACACAGTACAGTTCTTTAGATTGTTTTACCTCCTGAGATGCTCGTGCCTCATGAGCTGAATACGTCCCGACTGCATTTCCATTCAGAGAGGGAATACCTCTCTGTGCTGTTCCCACAGGCAAGTCCTCCAAATTGCTGGCCTCCGAGATTGAGAGAATTTCCTCTTCCGGGATAGTCTCTTCTCGCGGGGAACTTGTTCTTTGCGACTGTAGAGGCGGAGTCCTGAGGTCAGGGCTCAGCGTGACATCTAGCCCAGGGATAGCCGCCCCAGCATTACTCCTTGCTGGCAGCTCCAGCGGGCGATTCCCCGGTGGCATCTGTCCATGTTGAAGTTGTCTAAGAAAATCATCTATAGTTATAGCTGGTGGTTCTGAGCATCGGGAGGATCCACCGACACTCTTCCCCCTTCTCTTAGGCATAGATAGAGAGCACCTCTCACCCCTTTGCAGGGAAAGTAGGACAAAGATAGAAGGCGTCCTCTCAGCTAGCAGGTAGTGGCATCCATCTTGGATCCAAACCTTTTTTTTAAACCATGCTAAGCTTACTACTACTGTACTGTTATTTCTAGAGTACAACCAGATGTACACATGACTGTACAGGGTCACAAAGGGGCCAGTCCCTGCTCGAAAGAGCTTACAATCAAATTCTAAACAGACAATCAGGATGCCAGAGTGGGGGTACAGTTGGGGATAGTTAATCTGCTGGCTAGGGTGGTGGGCAGTGGGGATTAAGGTTATGGATTGAGGGCTATACCAAAAAGTGGGTTTTCAGCCTACTTTTAAACAAGGTAAGGGAAGGAGCTTGACGTACAAACTCAGTTTATCCCAAGCATACAGGGAGGTTTGTGGATTTTGGTGCACCAGAGCTTCCTTAGGTGGGGGTAAGCTCTGTCTATGTGGAGAAGCAGACTCTGGTCTGCAGCTGGCAGGTTAGTCCTATGGGGTCCTGTTTGGCCAGCCTGCGGGAAACTTTGTGGAGCTCGGGGTCCATACTCTTAGAAGCTTAGCTTACTTACTGAATTACAGGGGCTTGAGTGCAGGCTGTTAGACTCCCATAGGGGGCTCAGCGGGGCTCTTCAGGGTGACAGCTGCGATTTTGCCTCCCCCTTCACGTGTGTGGTTTCATGGGGTTTGATTATCAGTCCGGCTTCAGTCCGTCTGGCAGCCCGAAGATCTCGTCATTTGGAGGACTGACTGATTGAGGAAGTGATTCTTCTCCCAGATCCAGCTAAGGCAGGCTGCAGCACCTTCAGAGCATATGTCAGTGAGTGAGGCTATTACATCTTATGGACAAAATCGGGGGCGGGGGGAGGGGGGAGGGAGGAGGAGGGGGGTCTGAAAAAGCTGTTTTTAAAGGTTTCTGCCACTTCTTCTAGGGTTCCCCTTCCCCCACCTCTGTATTAGACCTGTCCTTGACATAGCCCACAAATAGAAACATAGAAGATGACGGCAGAAAAGGGCTACAGCCCATCAAGTCTGCACACTCTGCTTACCCACCCCCTGTCTATGCCCTAATGACCCAATTTCCTTATCTTGACCCTCGTAGGGATCCCACATGGGTATCCCATTTATTCTTGAAGTCTGGCACTCTGTCTGCCTCGATCACCTGCACTGGAAGCTTGTTCCAATGATCAACCACTCTCTCTGTGAAGAAATATTTTCTGGTGTCGCCATGAAATTTTCCGCCCCTGAGTTTGAGCAGGTGCCCTCTTGTGGCCGAGGGTCCCTTGAGAAAGAAAATATCATCTTCCACGTCGACATGTCCCGTGAGGTACTTAAATGTTTCGATCATGTCTCCCCTCTCCCTATGTTCCTCGAGAGTGTAGAGCTGCAATTTGTTCAGTCTCTCTTCGTACGAGAGACCCTTGAGCCCCGAGATCATCCTGGTGGCCGTCCGCTGAACCGATTCAATTCTGCGCACATCTTTACTGTAATGTGGCCTCCAGAATTGCACACAGTACTCCAGATGAGGTCTCACCATGGCCCTGTACAACGGCATTATGACTTCAGGCTTTCGGCTGACGAAACTTCTATTGATACAAACCAATATCTGCCTTGCCTTAGATGAAGCCTTCTCCACTTGATTGGCAGTTTTCATGTCTGCACTGATAATTACTTCTAAATCTAAAAATTACTTCTAAATCTAAACTAAGTCCTAGTTAAAGTTTCTCCATTCAAGAAGTACGTCCTGCATGGATTTCTGCTTCCGAGGTGCATGACCTTACATTTCTTAGCATTGAAGCCTAGCTGCCATGTTGAGGACCAACTTTCCAATGTAAGCAGGTCCTGTGCCAAATAATTCTGTAAATTGCATTCACTTACTACATTGCATAGTTTGGCGTCATCGGCGAATAATGTTATTTTACCTTGAAGCCCCTGAGTCAGATCCCCTATGAATATGTTGAAAAGGAGTGGACCTAGGACTGAGCCCTGCGGCACTCCACTGGTCACCTCCGATGTTTTAGAAAGGGTACCATTAACCACCACCCTCTGAAGTCTGCCGCTCAGCCAAATATTGACCCATGCAGTTAGTGTCTCTCCTAACCCCATTGATTTCATCTTGCTTAGCAACCTGCGGTGTGGGACCGATTTACTCCTTCGCAGATGACATCCAAAAATTAAATCTGCTACAATATATTTCCTTTGTGATTTCACTCCAGATATCAGTTCAAGTTTGATCATATTATGATCTTTTTCCTAGCGGACCCAACACCTTTACCTCATGTAATATGCCCCTCATTCCACTAAGGACTAGATTTAAAATAGCTCCATCTCTTGTTGATTTCATGGACCAGTTGCTCCAAGAAGCAGTCATTTATTATGTCTAGGAATTTTACCTCCCTTCACTCTCTGAGGTAACATCTGGTGATCACCGCGTGTTGTGGTTTAATATTAAGATGTATACAGAGGGCTCATTCGAAAGCAAAGGTTGTAGACTAAAAAAAATCTTTGTTTAGATGGAGGATTACGTCAAGGAGTCGTCTGGTTGGGAACATCTAAAAGAAGTGGGAAAGCAGTGGGCAAAATTGAAAGGAGCTATCGTAAGGGCAAGTAAGTAAAAGTTAGAAGAAAAGAAGGTTGCTTTGGTTCTCAAAAGTAGAGACAGAGAAAGTAAGGAAAAAGAAGTTAGCTTCATAAACTACAAAGGAAGACAGGCAAAAATATCTGGAAAAGTTAATAGACGCTGGTCAAATAGGAAAGCAAAGATGTAATGAAAGAAAAAAAATAGCCATCTTAAAATGGGAGGACAAGACACTTTTTTTAGATATATTAGTGAGAGAAAGAAGTGCAAGAGTGGCATTGTGAGACTCAAAAGTGAAGGTCAGAAATATGCAGAAGCTGATAAAGATATTTCTGTTCTGTAGTCGCAGCTGAAGCGTCAGGAGTAGGACCGCAGAAGACAAACACAAATAGGGATGGAGGTCTGGTAGACCCTGAACGATTTTCAGAGGATTCTATTAATGAAGAGCTAGCTAAGCTAAAGATGGACAAAGTGATGAGGCCGGATGGTGTACATCTGACAGTATTGAAGGAACACAGGGAAGTTCTGGCAGCTCCACTGGCTGATCTTTTCAGTTCGGGAGTGACACCTGAGGACTGGAGAAGGGCGGATGTGATGCCTCTCCACAAAAATGGAAATAAGGAAGAAGGTGAATTACAGGCTAGTAAGTCTGACTTCTGTGGTAAGTAAATTAATAGAAATGCTTCTGAAACAAAGAATAGTGACGTTGAGGACCTGAGGCAACATGGATTCACTAGAGGCAGGTCTTGTCAAACAAATCTGATCAATTTCTTTGACTGGGTGTCCAGAGAATTGAATGTGGTGTATGTGTCAATGGTATGGACCCAAAAGTGATGGACTGGGTCAGGAACTTGTTGTGTGGAAGGCAACAGAGGGTAGTAGTCAATGGAGATCTTTCTGAGAAAAGGGATGTTATCAGTGGTGTGCCTCAAGGTATGATTCTTGGGCCTATTCTTCTTAACATTTTGTCAGTGATATTGCTGAAGGGCTGTCTTGTAAGATTTAACTCTTTGCGAATGATACCAAAATCTGCATTAGGGTAGACACCCCTGATACTGTGGAGAACTTGAGGAAGGACCTAGCAAAAGTTGAAGAATGGTCCGGAATTTGGCAGCTAAGATTTAACGCTAAACAATGCAAGGCCGTGCATTTGTTTGTTTATTTCTTTGGATTTACATCCCATTCTCACAGAAGATCTCAGAACGGGGCAAGTTTACATACATAATAAATTATAATGGGGTATAGTAATGTAGAGCATGTCACGACATTTTATATCATGATAGGATATGATAGGACAAGGCCTCATACAGCATGGGGTGGTGGTGATATGAGTTTGGTATGACATTAAGGTAACTAATAGTATCTGACAGTACAAAGCGTGGTAAGGCAGTGCATTAGGATGCATGAGAGTATATGGTATGGCAGCCAATATATAAGATGTACAGAGACAGACGTAAAGATCTACTACTACTACTTATCACTTATATAGCACTGAAAGGTGTACGCAGCGCTGTACATTTTGACATTTATAGATGGTCCCTGCTTGGAGAAGATCAAGGACTGTACAATTGCAAAATATTGCTGAAAATAATGCAACGAAGGCTCCAATCATATGTTGAACAAGAACTACCCAAAGTTTGGGCTGGTTTCAGAAAAGGTCGAGGAACAAAACAGTATAGCCAGTGTTAGATGGATATTGGAGAAGAGCAAAGAATACCAAAAACTGTCTGTGGATCACAATAAGCTATGGAGGCCTCTAGTGCAAATGGGAATCCCCAAACACATAACTCAGCTGATAGAGAGCCTATGTGAAAATCAAGAAGCTGCAGTGAGAACTGAATACGGCAACACTGATTGATTTTCAAGAAAACGTGGCGTCAAGCAAGGATGCATTTTGTCACTTTACCTGTTCAACCCGTATGGCGAAAAACCATCTTCAGAAACGCAAATTTGGAAGAAGAGAGTGTCGGTTTCAAAGTTGGTGGCCGAAACATGAACAACCTGCGCTATGCAGATGATACAACGCTCATCACCAGCAGCAAAGAAGACAGGCTGTATCTACTGAGAAAAGTCAAAGCTGAAAGTCATAACATGGGATTAGAACCGAACATAAGACGAAGATCATGAACATAAAAATGAAGAAGATTTTGAGCTTGAAGGCAATTGAAATTCTTTATAACTTCTATCTCCTGGGCTCTTTTGTAAACAAAGAAGCAGCTAACAGGGAGGAAATACTCCACAGAATAGCACTTGGTTGCTTGTCAATGAAGGCTCTTGACAAAGTATTCAAAGACAAGGAGGTTCACTCCAAATGAAGATCAGACTTGTCCACACGCTCATTATCTCAGTGGTCAATTACGGATGCAAAAGCTGGACACTACGGAAACAAGACAGAAAGAAGATTGACTCATTTGAGCTTTGGTGCTGGAGAAGGATTTTGGGCATGCCATGGACTGCCAGAAGAACTAACAAATCGATTCTGGAAGAGATCAAACCAGCTATGTCACTCGAAGCTCAAATGATGAAGTTACGACCGTCTTATTTTGGTCACACCATCAGAAGAGAGAGATCACTGGGGATGGACATCATGTTTGGGAAGATCGAAGGAATCAGGCAAAGATGGCTGGACATGTTGAAACCAACCACGGGGATGATGCTGGAGGACCTTTCCAGACTAGCACAAAACCGATTTCTTTTTAGATCCACAATTCATCAAGTTAGAACCCGGTACCTGAACATTTTAATCCACTCCCTTGTTATTTCATGCATAGATTACTGTAATGCCCTCCTCAAAGGCATAACAAAAAAGGAAATAAGAAGACTCCAAATAGTACAAAACACTGCAGTAAAAATTATATTTAATGCAAAAAAATACAACCATGTTACCCCTCTTTTACATAAAGCTCATTGGTTACCAATAGAACATAGGATCACCTATAAGATTCTTCTACTAACCTTTAAAACCAGAGTAAATAACCAGCCATAATTTATTAATAACTTACTTATCCCATATAACCAAACTAGGACCTTAAGATCTACAGTTCACAACCTTCTTACCATCTCCTCATTGAAACATATCAGCACAATGAGGACTACAATTTTCTCTGTTAGCGCCCCCCTCTCTTTGGAATAGTATCCCAAATTACTTGCCTGAAAAACATCTCTTGCCAATTTTAAGGTGAAGCTAAAGACATTTCTCTTCCTTGATGCTTTTGTAACTTAAACTGTCCTTCTAAGGATGACTTAGATTCAAGAAAGGTTTTACGTTTGTTATTCTTTCCCTTGTGTGTCCTCTTTCTCTCTATCAATTGTAGTTCTAACCCTTCTTTCCTTTTGTTTCCGTTCGTCAATATCTTTAAAAACTGTCATTTCCCCTGGTCTGTTTCTGTTTAAAATGTTTTTGTACATCGCCTAGAAGGCTTGATTGGGCAGTATAATTTAAATAAACTTGAAACTTGTCACTAGGACTCGAGCACGAGTCGATGGTACCTAACTGCAATAACATTCATGACTGACATGAGTATAGACCAGCATTTTCATTTGACAATCCAGTTTTAGAAAGCTGGGATTTACACATGTAAATCTTCAATACATATGTGTAGCAAGAGGGTTTGATTTGGGCACGTGTGTTCCCCATTTGAGAAGCGTAATGCACATTTAAGATCAATGGGGATTTACAGCTGTTCTCGGCTACATATAAGTGCTGGTTATGGGTAGTTCTTTAGAGGAGGGATTAGGGAGGTTACTCCTTTAATCTCCCATTTTTATCCCATTTCACAAAAATCAATTCTGCCAAATGATCGGGGGCTTCCTACTTACAGTAATTATAAGTTTCCAAAATAGAGCACAGGCAGGTCCAGCTTCTGCCATACTGATGTTCTATGTTAAATGTCATTTTGCCTGGTTGCCTCCACTGATATTTTAAATACTGACAATCATCCAGTGGTTGCTCCCACTACATGTAACTAGTGCATGCATGTGCATTCTTACATGCATTTTAGAAAAGGTTCTACCTCTGAGCGGTTGTTTTCTAAAATGCTGGCTGAATTTGACACATGCTAACTTGGACGTCTTAATCATAGGAAATACTTTTTTTTACAGAAAGGGCAGGAGATGATGCATGGAACAGTCTCCTGGAAGAAATGGCGGAGACAGAGACTGTGTCTGAATTCAAGAAGGCGTGGGATCTCTCAGAGAAAGAGATATTGATTACTTCGGATGGGCCAGCTAGACGGGCATTTGGCCTTTATCTGCCACCTTGGGGAAAGTGTGGCGCAGTGGTTAAAGCTACAGCCTCAGCACCCTGGGGTTGTGGGTTCAAACCCACGCTGCTCCTTGTGATCCTGGGCAAGTCACTTAATCCCCCCATTGCCCCAGGTACATTAGTTAGGTTAAGAGCCCACCGGGGTAGACAGGGAATATTTCTGGAGTACCTGAAAAAATTCATGTAAACCTTTCTGAGCTCTCCTGGGAGAACGGTATAGAAAATTGAAAAAATAAATCTTATTTCTATGATTTTTGTGTTCTGTCCAAAATGGGATTGTGCTTGTACATTCATGTATGCACGATGAATTAAATTCATGTTAAAGAGAAACAAAGGAAGGGCTGAAAGGTTCCTCCTGCAGCTGCTCTGCTTCTGGGGATCATTTTACTGCCTTGTGACAGACTTAAATAACTCTGACCAGGCTGCCTCAAAAAAGAGGTTGTGTCCTGTTACTTTGCAGCGAGGAGTCCCAATGAAAAAGACTGTCCAAGAAACTTTCTTGATTATAGAAACTGCCTTCATAATGTTCTGAAAATGTCATTTCTAAATACAAATTGGGAAGAAGATTATACCAGTCACACATATTACAATCTAATCTTGTGATTTGCTTGTGATATTTGCATTCTAATTTGCCCTGGTCTGTTTCGGATTGCTCGAGGCAGTTGCCTAGTATGCACTCTGAAGTATAGAGCTGGTTGAGTATACAGTACTTTGTTTTTAGAGCGTAGGCCAGGAGGCCAAATAAGGCTCAGTTCATGCATCCACTCCACACTTCTTCCACACAGAAACTCAGACCATATAAAGTCCAGGGGTCTCAAAGTCCCTCCTTGAGGGCCGCAATCCAGTCGGGCTTTCAGGATTACCCCAATGAATATGCATGAGATGGATTTGCATGCACTGCTTTCCATGCATATTCATTGGGGAAATCCTGAAAACCCGACTGGATTGCGGCCCTCAAGGAGGGACTTTGAGACCCCTAGATTAGAGTGTCTATGTCAGGGATGGGCAACTCCGGTCCTCGAGGGCCGGAATCCAGTTGGGTTTTCAGGATTTCCCCAATGAATATGCATGAGATGGATTTGCATGCACTGCTTTCCATGCATATTCATTGGGGAAATCCTGAAAACCCGACTGGATTGCGGCCCTCAAGGAGGGACTTTGAGACCCCTAGATTAGAGTGTCTATGTCAGGGATGGGCAACTCCGGTCCTCGAGGGCCGGAATCCAGTTGGGTTTTCAGGATTTCCCCAATGAATATGCATGAGATGGATTTGCATGCACTGCTTTCCATGCATATTCATTGGGGAAATCCTGAAAACCCGACTGGATTGCGGCCCTCAAGGAGGGACTTTGAGACCCCTAGATTAGAGTGTCTATGTCAGGGATGGGCAACTCCGGTCCTCGAGGGCCGGAATCCAGTTGGGTTTTCAGGATTTCCCCAATGAATATGCATGAGATGGATTTGCATGCACTGCTTTCCATGCATATTCATTGGGGAAATCCTGAAAACCCGACTGGATTGCGGCCCTCAAGGAGGGACTTTGAGACCCCTAGATTAGAGTGTCTATGTCAGGGATGGGCAACTCCGGTCCTCGAGGGCCGGAATCCAGTTGGGTTTTCAGGATTTCCCCAATGAATATGCATGAGATGGATTTGCATGCACTGCTTTCCATGCATATTCATTGGGGAAATCCTGAAAACCCGACTGGATTGCGGCCCTCAAGGAGGGACTTTGAGAGCCCCGATATAAACCATTAAAAGTCATTACTGAAGAATTTGATAGTAGAAAAATTCTTGGGACATTAAGCAGAGTCACTTAGAAATGATTTACCCTTTTCCATTGTATACAGTGTTTCGCTTCAATCTTGCAAACCAACCAGCACAGTTTAGTCATGCAGCTCTGCAGATTCCCAAAGGGGGGTCAGACAGACAGATGCCGAGCCCTGGTGGATTTCCAAGCTACGGAAGTTCTTTCATTTCCCAGTTGTAAGGCTGCAGCAGCAAAAGCTGTAGTTGTTCTCTTTTCTCCTAGCCTAGAACTTGGTTGGCACAGCCTTCTCATTCTCCCTCAATCTGGAGCTTGGGGTGAAGTGGTTTCCCCTGATTTCTACTTCATTGCATACCGAGCAAGTTCAAGTTTATTAGGATTTTTATATACCGCCTATCAAGGTTATCTAAGCGGTTTTTACAATCAGGTACTCAAGCATTTTTCCCTCTCTGTCCCGGTGGGCTGACAATCTATCTAACGTACCTGGGGCTATGGAGGATTAAGTGACTTGCCCAGGGTCACAAGGAGCAGCACGGGGTTTGAACCCACAACCCCAGGGTGCTGAGGCTGTAGATCCAACCACTGCGCCACACACTTTTATAGCCATTGTGACATCACTGATAAGGTTGGCTCTTATTGGAGGAATGAGGCATTATGACATCAGGGAAAGGGATACCACCTTTTTGTAGTTTTTCAACCACACTTAAAGCGGTTTACATCCAGGTACTTCAAGCATTTTCCCTACCTGTCCTGGTGAGCTTACAATCTATCTAATGTGTCTGGGGCAGTGGAGGATTAAGCGACTTGCCCAGGGTCACAAGGAGCAGCACGGGGTTTGAACCCACAACCCCCAGGGTGCTGAGGCTGTAGATCCAACCACTGCGCCACACACTCCTCGGAAGTCTGGGTAACATTTCTGCTCTACAGTTCTCAGATTTTCCCCCTAACTTTAAGATGCTGCTGGACCAGCAAACACTGCAGCCTAAATGGCAAAGCCAAAATGATTTCATCTGGGGTCAGGAATCGGGAGGCTAAAGCCAACAGACCTCAATTTTAAAACTTTTATGTTTTCAGAATTTCCCCTCCTAAAGTTTCCTCTTGTTTTTGAGTTCTCACCAATACAATTTAGGATGCTCCCATTTCTCCTTTGTTCTTTTCGGAGCAGCCGAACCATCACACGTCACTAATATAATACTATTGGAAGATCCTGAGAGACTTTTTTTTTTAATGCACAATGCTTGTACAAAAATCCACAGGTTCCTACACTGATAAAACTCAGTACAATCAGTAACTTTACACTGCCTGATATTCAGCGCTATTTAACCAGCCACGAATGGGTCCTGACCAGTTAAATAGCCGGCTATTTCTTCTGATTACTAGCACTTGGGTCCTGAGGCTTAGTCAGTGCTGATACTGGCACTCAACACCTCACAATTGACCTTAATTGGACTTAATTGAAAGGTAGATGCATAACTCAAAAATGCGATTCTATAAAAAGTAGGTGCCTAGCCCAAAGCACCTATACTTTTCCTCCAGGAACTTCTCCAAACCTTTTTTAAAACCAGCTACGCTATCCACTCTTACCACATCCTCTGCCAATGCGTTCCAGAGCTTAACTATTCTCTGAGTGAAAAAAATATTTCCTCCAATTGGTTTTAACCCTGTAACTTCATCCAGTGTCCCCTAGTCTTTGTAATTTTTGACGGAGTGAAAAATCAACCGTTTCTACTCCACTCAGGATTTTGTAGACTTCAATCATATCTCTCCTCAGCCGTCTCTTTTCCAAGCTGAAGAGCCCTAATTCTTTTAGTCTTTCCTCATACGAGAGGAGTTTCATCCCCTTTACCATCTTGGTCGCTCTTCTTTGAACCTTTTCTAGTGCCACTATATCTTTCATGAGATAAGGAGACCAGAATTGAACGCAATACTCCAGATGAGGTCGCACCATGGAGCGATACAGGGGCATTATAACAGTCTTAGTCTTATTAACCATCCCTTTTTTAATAATTCCCTGCATCCTGTTTGTTTTTTGGGCCCCTGCTGTTCTGGGAGAACATCTGCTAAAAGCAAGTAACTTTGCTTTCTGTGCAATAACTACAGGGCTCATGCTGGGTACAATGTCAATAGTTCCTGCAGAGCCTTTGCATTTACTGTGTAGTAATTTGGGCTTTTACCCTGCGGTAAGTGCCTGAGCTTACCCCTAAATTGTTTGTCAGATCATGAAAGTCAATGTTCCCTTAGTGTGAAGTTTTTTTCTTAATCCTAGTTAAGTTGGTTTCTCTCCTACTGGGATATGAATCTGGGAAAACCACATTCATTATCAATTAGGCTGACAGAACATTAGGAATTGTTTTAAATTGATTCATGTTCTCCATTCCAGAAAGGAGATGCTGCATGCCTGTTATGCTAACATTGTACTTTAGTGATACTACGGGACCGTCTTAGTAAACTGCAGTAGAATTTGCAGTTGTCACCAGAGGCGAAGCCAGACCTGCCATTTTGTGTGGGCCCAGATTTGACCTTGGTGGGCCCTGCCCATGCCCGTACATATTTAAGTTTTTTTCTCAACCTTCCCTCTGCCTCTGCATCCACTCCTCTCTCTTCCCTTCCATCCCCTTTGCCCCTACTCATGCCTTCATTGTTCTCCTCTTCATCTCAAACTGTCATCTGCTCTTCCGGGGGCCATGGTCCAGTATCTGCCTGTCTCTGTCTGAAACTTCCCCCCCCCCCCCCACCTGGTCTACCTCAGAGCCTTTGCTGGTGACAATTCTTACAGGCAATTCGGGCTGGCCCTGCAGGCTTCCCTCTACCATGTCCCCACTCGTGAAAAGAAGCAGGAAGTGATATCATCGAAAGTGGGATGTTCCCAACATTTCTCGTTATAGCTGCTGCATTGCATTTGCAGATAGAAACATATAGAAACATAGAAGATGACGGCAGAAAAGGGCTACAGCCCATCAAGTCTGCCCACTCTGCTTACCCACCCCCTGTCTATGCCCTAATGACCCAATTTCCTTATCTTGACCCTCGTAGGGATCCCACATGGGTATCCCATTTATTCTTAAAGTCTGGCACGCTGTCTGCCTCGATCACCTGCACTGGAAGCTTGTTCCAATGATCAACTACTCTCTCTGTGAAGAAATACTTTCTGGTGTCGCCATGAAATTTTCCGCCCCTGAGTTTGAGCAGGTGCCCTCTTGTGGCCGAGGGTCCCTTGAGAAAGAAAATATCATCTTCCACTTCGACACGTCCCGTGAGGTACTTAAATGTTTCGATCATGTCTCCCCTCTCCCTACGTTCCTCGAGAGTGTAGAGCTGCAATTTGTTCAGTCTCTCTTCGTACGAGAGACCCTTGAGCCCCGAGATCATCCTGGTGGCCGTCCGTTGAACCGATTCAATTCTGCGCACATCTTTACTGTAATGTGGCCTCCAGAATTGCACACAGTACTCCAGATGAGGTCTCACCATGGTCCTGTACAACGGCATTATGACTTCAGGCTTTCGGCTGACGAAACTTCTATTGATACAACCCAATATCTGCCTTGCCTTAGATGAAGCCTTCTCCACTTGATTGGCAGTTTTCATGTCTGCACTGATGATTACTCCTAAATCTCGTTCTGCTGAAGTCCTAGTTAAAGTTTCTCCGTTCAAGAAGTACGTCCTGCATGGATTTTCCGCTTCCGAGGTGCATGACCTTACATTTCTTAGCATTGAAGCCTAGCACCTCCCATTTTGGAGGTAGTAAGTGGTCCAGCGTTAACAACAGAACTGGAGTTTAATGCATTTTATGCAACAGGCTAACCACAAAATGTCTTCCATGCCCCTAACACAAAAAGCAGTTAAAGTTGTTTATCTTGCATTAACTGCAGAAATCTCGCAGAGTTTCTTAATGCGGTTGTGTGCATGATAAACTGGGCAGTAAGCGCTTAATGTGGTTTAGTAAAAGGTCCCCTAAATGACCTTGAATGAAGGCAATTTTCATCCTATCACCCTCTGTGGCAGTATCATGGGTCTGAGCGTGCATTGAAGATTGGTTTCACTTTTATATTTCTAGACAACGTTAGATCTTATATACATGGCTTTATTTACATATTTCATAGATTAGTTAAAAGAGGGAGCATGTTTGTGCATTCTTGCTCACTCTCTTCATTCCTGGCCCCAGTTCTCTCTCACTTCAGCCCTACCCGCAGAGCGGCACAAGGCCTCTGCGTCCTTGGTTTTCTTCCTCAGAAGTGAAAGGGCCTGGAAGCCAGAGTAACTGCAGCTACAAATCTTATACCAGGAAGTGAAAACACCCCCAGAGCTCAGCGCACTATATCAGTGACTAGTAAAACTTCCTTCATCTGCTGCTTGCAGGGCTGTCCCGAGGGCAGCTACAGAGGGCACAAGGGAAGTGAAGGTTCAATTTCCTTGACTGGGTGACCAGAGAATCGGATAGAGGGAGTGCGTTAGATTTGGTGTATTTGGATTTTAGCAAAGCCTTTGACACTGTTCCACAAAGGCGTCTAATGAATAAACTGAGTTGGCCATTGTTGGAAACAGGATACTGGGCTTGATGGACCTTCAGTTTGTTCCACTATGGCAATTTGTATGTTCTTATGAGTGCCGTCAGAATTGGCCCCAAAGTGACAGACTGGGTCAGGAACTGGTTAAGTGGAAGGTGGCAGAACATAAGAAGTTGCCTCCACTGGGTCAGACCAGAGGCCATCTCGCCCAGCGGCCCGCTCCCGCGGCGGCCCACCAGGTCCTTGACCTGTGAAGTGAATTCTTGACCTTGATAATCTACCTCTACTTCTATAACCTACCTCTGCTGCTATCTGTACCCCTCAATCCCTTTATCCTTTAGGTACCTATCCAAACCTTCCTTAAACCCCTTTACTGTGCTCTCGCCTATTACAACCTCCGGAAGAGCATTCCATGCGCCCACCACCCTCTGGGTAAAAAAGAACTGCCTAGCATTGGTTCTAAACCTGTCCCCTTTCAATTTCTCCGAGTGACCCCTGGTGCTCGTGGTTCCTCGCAGTTCGAAGAATCTGGTCATTGGTAGTGGTCATTGGAGATCGCTCCAAGGAAAGGGATGTTACCCCTGGTGTGCCCCAAGCGCATAGTTCTGTTCTTGGGCCTGTTCCTTAACATTTTGTTGAGTAATATAAGGGCTGGTTGCCTCTTTGTGGATGATACCAAAATTTGCAATAGAGTAGACACCCCTGATAGTGTGGATCACATGAGGAGGGGCCTAGTAAGACTGAAGAACGTTCTGAAATTTGGCAGCTAAGATTTAATGCTACGAAATACAATCAAAAACCCGAGGGAACGGTACAGTTTAGGGGATAAAGAACTTTTGTACACGAAAGAGGAGTAGGACTTGGGTATCACATAGTATGTGATGATCTTAAGGTGGCTAATTGGGTTGAAAAGGCGACAGCAAAAACTCTTTAATAAAAGGGCCCCTTAGAGGCTTGCTAGTAGCTAATCTGAGACATCATTGAGAAATGCTGCAGAATGTAATGTGAGTTCCATCCATGCCCAGCAGAGGGCGTAAACAGACTGCTAAATCAAGAGGGAAAGCTGCACAGCCAGAGGGCAGCCCGGTACACAGTTTCCTTCAGAGTCTGGTTCCTTGTGCGCTGCAAACAAATAGGATGAATAGTTAAGCTCTCAAACTCATTGCCAGAGGATGTGGTAACAGCAGTTAGGGAATCTGGGTTTTAAAATGGTTTGGACAAGTTCCTGGAAGAAAAGTCCATAGTCTGCTATTGAGACAGACATGGGGGTGGGGGGGGGGGGGGGGAAGCACAGATTGCCCTGGAATGTTGACACTATTTGGGTTTCTGCCAGGTTCAGGTACTTGTGACCTGGATTGGGCACTTGTAGGAGGAGTGTGTGGCGCAGTGGTTGGAGCTACATCCTCAGCACTCTGGGGTTGTAGGTTCAAACCCTGCGCTGCTCCCTGTGACCCTGGGCAAGTCACTTAATCCTCCATAGCCCCAGGTACGTTAGATAGATTGTGAGCCCACCGGGACAGATAGGGAAAATACTTGAGTACCTGATTGTAAAACCGCTTAGATAACCTTGATAGGTGGTATATAAAAACCTAATAAACTTTATGACTTTTATTCCACTGTGGATGCACTTCACATTTGTTAATGACATTGTTATAATGTGCTCCTTGTTGGAGCACGCATATTGTTGGCTTTGTATTTCATCTTTTATAAAATCAATAAAACTTTTTGAACTAAAAAAAAAAAAAAAACAACAAAAAACTTCTAAACAGGAATCTGGGCTTATATTCCTATCCTTGTGTTGGATCAGCATCAGAATTCTGCTGAGCTCTGGCGGCAACACCATTTTACAGATTCCGACTCCATCACAGAAATCAGTTTAAGGCAAGGGACCGCTGTGACAAGCAAAGACAATGAAACATAAGAACATAAGCAATGCCTCCGCTGGGTCAGACCCGAGGTCCATCGTGCCCAGCAGTCCGCTCACGCGGCGGCCCAACAGGTCCAGGACCTGTGCAGTACTCTTCTATCTATACCCTTCTATCCCCTTTTCTAGTAGGAAATTGTCCAATCCTTTCTTGAACCCCAATACCGTACTCTGCCCTATTACGCCCTCTGGAAACGCATTCCAGGTGTCTACCACACGTTGAGTAAAGAAGAACTTCCTAGCATTTGTTTTGAATCTGTCCCCTTTCAACTTCTCCGAATGCCCTCTTGTTCTTTTATTTTTCGAAAGTTTAAAGAATCTGTCCCTCTCTACTCTCTCTATGCCCTTCAAGATCTTGTAAATCTCTATCATATCCCCTCTAAGTCTCCTCTTCTCCAGGGAAAAGAGTCCCAGTTTCTCCAATCTCTCAGCGTATGAAAGATTTTCCATCCCTTTTATCAGATGTGTCGCCCTCCTCTGAACCCTCTCTAGTAACGCCATGTCTTTCTTAAGGTACGGCGACCAATATTGGACGCAGTATTCCAGATGCGGGCGCACCATCGCCCGATACAACGGCAGGATAACTTCTTTCGTTCTGGTAGTAATACCCTTCTTGATTATACCTAGCATTCTATTCGCTCTCTTAGCGGCCGCTGCGCACTGTGCCGTTGGCTTCATTGTCATGTCCACCATTACCCCCAAGTCCCTTTCTTGGGTACTCTCTTTCACTAACATCCCTCCCATCGTATAGTTGTACCTCGGATTTCTGCTTCCCACATGTAATACTTTATATTTCTCAACATTGAACTTCATCTGCCATCTCGTCGCCCATTCTCCTAGTTTGTTCAAGTCTCTTTGCAATTCTTTGCAGTCTTCTTTAGTCCGAGCTCGACTAAATAGTTTGGTGTCGTCTGCAAATTTTATTATCTCACACTTCGTCCCTGACTCTAGATCATTTATGAATATATTAAATAGCAGCGGCCCAAGCACCGAGCCCTGCGGGACCCCACTCGTTACCCTCCTCCAGTCCGAGTAGTGGCCCTTCACTCCTACCCTCTGTGTCCTACCCACCAACCAGTTTCTGATCCATCTATGTACGTCTCCTTCCACCCCATGGAAAGCTCAGGATTATTTAATTTGGGACTTTTCAATCAGATTAGAATATACCAAGTCTCCACTGTGAAAGAAGAGTATAAAGAAGTAAATGCCAGATATCGAATAGGAGACCAGCCTAGGAGAACATACTGGGACAGACCGAAGGTCCATCAAACCAGTATCCTTTTTCCAACAATGGCCAACTCACGTCCCAGGTACCTGGCAAGATCCCAAAGAGTAGCTATCTCTGAAGTGAAA
Organism: Geotrypetes seraphini; assembly: GCF_902459505.1. Lineage (NCBI taxonomy): Eukaryota > Metazoa > Chordata > Amphibia > Gymnophiona > Dermophiidae > Geotrypetes > Geotrypetes seraphini. Next base: position 8,755,306 of record NC_047090.1, on the reverse strand, counting down.
TACTGCAAGTGGGCCATTAATGAGTTAAGTTGTTTTACAAATACAAGACTTTTATGAGGCTGCGCTGTAACTTCAGACTCACAAGTGTTTACAGCACAATTTCTTTGCAAACAAATTGCACACACTTGGCTACTGCACAGTGACGATGGCACCTGAAGATCAGGGTGTGTTTATTCTGTGGATGGTGTCAGACAATAGAACAGCCCATGTTATTCCTTGCAAAAGGGTGACCAGAGTGTGGATAGCGTGCTTAGGGTTTCTGCATGCCTGTAATCTGTGCTGTAAAGGGGTGCAGTAATCATCTCTCTCATCTAAATGCAGCCTCAAATCAGGACTGGATGGCAGCGTCCCCTGCAAAGTTAGCTGAGAGGTACGCTGGTTACAAAGATACATGTTGGTGAAAGTCTGGCTTACTAAACTGCTCAGAAAGTTTCGATGTTGTTACATATCAATTGTGCCCTTAAACTTAAGCCGAACTCACCTCTAAGTCTCTGCTATTGGAAAGAACTTACCTACACCTTGTTCATATACCTGAGTAACTTGAACACCAACTGGCTACACAGCCCAGGTTAGGAGATTTGTCAGAGACTATCGCAATGATTTGCATAGATGATTTATAAAAATTAGACAGTGGTCTAATATTTTGTAGTTAAAATGTAACGTGAATAAGTGCAGACTGATGCATTTGAGCTGTATGGGATAAGGGGTAAGAGACAGGAGAGGAGCTCATTTGCCCTTAATCCTCAAACACTATCAGTGTAACAAGACTTCCCCCCCCCCCTCCCATTAAGCCACAGCAATGTCAGTCTGAACAGAGAATGGACCAGTGCTTTGCTCAAGGTCAGAGGGAGAGATACGAGACCAGTGAAACTCTTTGTTCCAGGCTGAATGCGAAGGACGATTTGGGAAGGCTGGGCCATCATGTTTGGAAAATTTGTAGTCTTGAACTTTCATCTGCTGTCAGAAGTTCAAACTATTTCTCAGCATCCATTTAACATTTCACACAAGACAGAAAAAGATAAACTGTGGATGAGGAGATTGAAGGGGATCAAATGTGATGGAGGAGCTTCTTATGCACGCTTCAGGTCTGCTGAGAAGTAAGTCTCAGGCAAAATAAACTAAGAGCGAAGAGATTATGTCTGTATTTGTCTTCACACGGAGGAGTGTATAAACTCCCTCCTTGCTCGGTTTCATCTCTCTCCCCCTCCAGTCTAACGAGAAGTGAGGGAACGCAGAACTGTCTTTTATTAAAATGCTCTTTGGCACCGGCTGGCCTTAACCTCTGGATAACCAAGAGAAAGAGCAAGTTAAAACCGTCTTTACCATGAACTGTTCCCTCTCTTCTCCTTCTTTCCAAACACTTGACTTGGTAAGGTCAGGATCCACTTTTTAAGTGTACAATTAGTCGCACATGCACATGAAGTCACACTGATACACACACATGCTGCTCCACTCCATTTCGGGTCTAGGACGATTCATTACGACCGATTCTGCAGGGCCGTCTCATCGCTGAATTGGCCACAATGAGTCCCCCATGGCAGCACCCGAGTTCCCAAAAGAGGAGCACCCCCTCACCCCCCCCCGCATCCTCCCACATACCTGACCTTCCCCAGCCCAAATACTTTTAGAAAGTTCACCGGCGTAAGCAGCATCTTTGACACCTTCTCGTGCCAGCCTTGTCTCCCCTCTGATGGCATGTCCTGGTCCCACAAGTAGAAAGTGACATCAGAAGAGAGCTAAGGCCAGCCGAGCAGAGGCTGGAAGATGCACTGGCGAACCTTTCAAGAGGTATGAGGGGGGAGGGGGTGGAGCAGAGAGGAGGAAAGACACTAGTGGGGTGGTGGAAAGGAGAAGAGGCGTCGGTGGGAGGGGAGGGGGAGTGTGGAGAACAAGAGAGGAACCGGCAAAGGAGAGCGTAGGAAAGGACAGCATTCATTGTGGCCGTGTCAAAACGGTTGTGATGAATTGTCCCCATTCTGCTCCATTTCACAGCGAGAGCTCCGTGTTCATAAGAAGCAATTATATTTGCAGTCAAACCATTTTTCACAAACTTTGCAGCTCTTTTTTTAGACTTTGCAAAATATGTAGAAACATAGAACACGATGGCAGATAAAGACCACACGTCCTACCCAGTCTGCCCAACTAGTCAAATCTACAATCCTTTCTTCTCCCTCCAGAGATCCTCTGTGCCTGTCCCATTCTTTCTTGAATTCTTATACTGTCCTCATCTAACCCTCCCCCCCCCCACACCTTTTCTGGGAAGCCATTCCATGCTTACACTATCCTTTTCCATAAAGAAATAATTCCTTAGAAAAGTTTCAAGTTTATTTCAAATTTACTATATCGCCCACTCGAACCTTCTAGGCGGTGTACAAAAATGCCTTAACAATATACCGATTAAAATATTATTTAGTCTAAAACAAACCAAGGGAAAAAACGATTTAAGGACACAGACGAACAGGAACAGAAGGGAAGAAGGGATTAGAACTACAATTGATAGAAAGAAAAGAAAACACTTAAAGAGAAGAACAAAAGGTTGGGGGAAATGAAAATGGAAATGTTTCTTAAAACTAAGTCGTACTGAAAAGGACAGTTTAGATTACAATGGCATCGCGGAAAAGGAATGTCTTTAGCATCACCTTAAATTTGATCAGTGTTATATTTTCCCTCAAGTAGTTGAGGTTATTGTTCCAGAGAAAAGGAGCATTAACGGAAAAAATTGTGGTCCTCATTGTACTGATATGTTTCAATGAGGGAACAGTAAGATTATGTGCGGTCGATCGAAGAGACCTAGTTTGAGTATAGGGGATAAGCAAATTATTAATGAATTCTGGCTGGCTATTTGCTTTCGTTTTAAAGGTTAGAAGTAGAATTTTATAAGTGATCCTATGCTTTATAGGCAGCCAATGAGCTTTGTGTAAAAGAGGCGCGAATCTACCCCTATTCATCCTCATCCTCTAAGTTATAATTCAGCTCAGAGTCTCCTTTCTCATGAGTAAGATCCTTCTTTGCACTTATAGTTTTAGTTAGGAGTCTCCAAACTATAGCTTGGCCTACAGAATTCGTTTATATGACCCGCCGTACTCTTTCTTCCTGCCGTGATATCCAGACTGCAGAGGAAGAATTTCTTTTTCCAGAGGCATTGGAGGTAGAATACCTGGTGGGCTTTTCAGGCTTTACTGGTGGGGAGGCCAGGCCTCTCCTGCAAGAGATCAAGAAGACAACTGTGGTGGCCAGAGAAAATATTTGGATCCTGAAATCCTGTGACACCCCAAGTGCTCCAGTTCACACAGTTGTCACCCTGGGGAATGAACAGAGGCTCCTTTGCTCCCTTGATCCAGTAGATCCAGCATCCAGTAGAAGGAGGTGGACAATGACTGCTAGACCACTGGCAAAGGAGAAGGCCTTTCTCTCTTCACGCTGTTGCCTTCCATACTTTGTAATAGATGTGGACTGTTAATTCAGCTTCTGTTAAATTAGCTTTACAAACTGAATGAGTCACAGTTGCTGTTTCAAGCTAATGAGAGATAGAAACCAGGTCAGACCCAAAAGGAATGAAACCTGTGACCCGCAGGAGCTGAGCCTGGAAACCTGCAGAAAAGCCACTGTTACTGCATGCATGGCCCACATAGAAACCAGATGGGAGTTGTCCTCTGGGCAGCAGACAGGACCCTCCACCCCCCCCCCCCCCGGGACCATCTTTGGATGTGTCCTGTTTAAGGGCTAAATATAAGAAAGGCTAGAAAGACACATCTAGACTGGTCCAGCTGCTCTTTTGGGGTTTGCCTATGGCGTAGCGCTACCTTAAAAGGGGAGGGGCCAATGGCGTGCAGCAATTTGGCGCGTGGCGAAGGATTTAAAAGCAAACTAGATGCACCTCTCCTTATGAGAGGCATAGAGGGATATGGGTGACTTAATTTACACCAGGTGTACACCTGGCAGGGCCTCCCCGTGTGCGGATCGCCGGACTTGATGGACCATAAGTCTGATCCGATGATGGTAATTCTTATAGTCTTATGTTCTCTGCATCTTCTCCACTGCTGTTTTAACTCAGCATCATTAAACTTGCCCTCACTGAAATCAAAACACTGTATTCTTAAATTTCACAATTAGTTTTGTGACATTCAGAACAATATGCAGGAAGGTCAAAAATAATAAGAAAAACATACTTCTATTAAAAATATGAAGCTAAGACTTGGCAGGATTTTCTAAGGCCAATCGCGTTTCTAGAGGAAGAGAATTCCATCAAATGACCTCTCTCTCTCTCTCTCGATTATGTGTCCATCAGCTTCACCTCCTTCGGAGAAGGTAGAGTCGGTAGCTCAGCCAACATCACAGTACCAGGATGGTTTGAAAAGTTTGGTAAAAAAGCAAGTTAAACAACGTAGTCTCTATCGAGGGCTTTTTTTTCCAAAGGTGCGCTAGCTGTTTTAGTGCGCGCTAAAATGCCAAGCGCTAGCCGCTACCGCCTCCTTTTAAGCAGGCGGTAATTTTTCGGCTAGCGCGCACTGTAGCGTGCGCTAAAAACGCTAGTGCGCTTTCCCTTAGTCCAGCGAGTTTCCTTTTTTTTTTTTTTTTTTCATATTGTCGGAAAATAGCTTATGAAATAACTGGAAACTCGCTGGACTAAGTAGACGAGGGGGGGTGGTGAAAATTTCTCAGCCCAACCGAGAAGGGAATGCCATGGAGCCGTGAAACTTACAAATTATTCCACATATTCACCCCTAAAGGCTCCTTTTACGAAGGTGCGCTAGCGTTTTTAGCGCACGCCCCGGATTAGCGCGTGCTATAGCGTGTGCTAGCTGAAAAACTGCTCAAGAGGAGGCGGTAGCGGCTAGCGTGTGCGGCATTTTAGTGCGCGCTATTCCACGGGTTAAGGCCCTAACGCACCTTTGTTAAAGGAGCCCTAAGTTTAACACACTTGGCTCATCGTGTCTTTTTTTTTTTTTTTTTTTTAGTTCAATAGGTTTTATTAAAGTTTTATACCAAACAAACCAAAGTAATAACATCAGTGAGTACATACAGTACAGTGATTCAACTGTGATGATACACAAAATCAGATTTTCATGCCCTTATAAAGGGCTAAGAAGCACAATGTAAGTATATAGGGAAAGAAAGAAATGGGGAATAAAGGAAAAGGGATGAACAAACATGGCAAGATGCGTTACATTAATAATGAAGCGACATCTGTAGGGCTCATCGTGTCTGAAGTTTCTGTAGCCCTTCCAAAAATACTCTGAGCTCTGGTCACTGAAATACTGCTTTGCTGCGGCAATCGCCTCTGAAAATTGTCACCCTTTCGAACTCAGACGTTCAAATACTTGAAGGGTATTAACGTAGAACAAAATCTTTTCCAGAGGAAGGAAAATGGTAAAACCAGAGGACATAATTTGAGGTTGAGGGGTGGTAGATTCAGGGGCAACGTTAGGAAATTCTACTTTACGGAGAGGGTGGTGGATGCCTGGAATGCGCTCCCGAGAGAGGTGGTGGAGAGTAAAATTGTGACTGAGTTCAAAGAAGCGTGGGATGAACACAGAGGATTTAGAATCAGAAAATAATATTAATTCTTGCCCAGAAATAGCTAAGAAATTAAAAAATTTAAATTGAATCAGGTTGGGCAGACTGGATGGACCATTCGGGTCTTTATCTGCCATCATCTACTATGTTACTATGTTTTTTAACGTTTGGAAACAGAAAATAGTCAGATGGAGCAAGATCTGGGTGAGTGGGGTGGATGGTTTATGCACTGAAACCTCAACTATATCAAAATATCCAGCCTTGTGAGCCGGTGCATTGTCTTGCAAAAAGAGAACCCCTTTCCGCAGCTTCGCTCTCCGTTTTTCTTTCAGTGCTTCCTTTAATCAGCACTGCAAGTTGCAGTAGTAGTCTGCATTAACTGTTTGGCCACTTGGAAGATAGTCATTACAATACCTTCCTGATCCCAAAACACTGTGGCCATGATCTTTCCTGCTGACTTTTGGGTCTTGAATTTCCTTGGCCTTGGAAAACCTGGATGCTGCCATTGAATGGGCTGTTGTTTTGTCTCAGGATTATAGTGGTATAACCATGTTTCATCAACAGTAACTAGTCGTTCCAAAAAGTTGGCACCAGCTTGCTAAAAACGCTGCAAAATCAATTTGGAAGTGTCTACAACGTGGTTTCTCGTCAGCATTCAAACATTTGGGCACCCACTTGGCTGTCAGCTTCTGCATACCCAGCTGTTCGTGGATTATACCCAGCACATTCCCTGGATATCTGCAGTGTCTCAGCAATTGTTTAGCTGATATTTGCCAATCTGCCGAAATTAGGTCATGGACGTGGTCAACAATTTCAGGAGTTAACACAATTTGAGGCCTCCCAGACCTTGCTGCATCTTCCGTCTCAACATCTCCACGCGTTAAAAACTGATGGGTCGCTGTCACCGCCATTATTGTAGCAATTTCAAAAAGGCGAGTTATTCTCCAAAAAATGAACACCCTCAAGTCTTCCAGTACTATGCTGGATTTTAGAGAAAAATGACAAATTACTAACAATATCTCTTTAAGTTTTTTTTTTCAATTCTATCAGCACTCTGGGATGTATACCATCTGGTCCAGGCAATTTGCTAATGTTCAATTTGTCAAATTGACCTATTACATCTTCCAGTGTTACAGAGATTTGTTTGAGTTTCTGAGTCATCAGAATTAATTACCATGTCTGGTACTGGTAATTCCCATAAGAACATAAGAATTACTGCTGCTGGGTCAGACCAGTGGTCAATTGTGCTTAGCAGTCCACTCCCATGGCGGCCCTTAGGTCAAAGACCAGTGCCCAAATTGAGTCTAGTTTTACCTGCGTACGTTCTGGTTCAGCAGGAACTTGTCTAACTTTGTCTTGAATCCCTGGAGGGTGCTTTCCCCTTTAACAGCCTCCGGAAGAGCGTTCCAGATTTCTACCACTCTCTGGGTGAAGAAGAACTTCCTAACGTTTGTAGGGAATCTATCCCCTTTTAACTTTAGAGAGTGCCCTCTCATTCTCTCTGTCTTGGAGAGGGTGAACAACCTGTCTTTATATACTAAGTCTATTCCCTTCATTATCATGAATGTTTCGATCATGTCCCCTCTCAGTCTCCTCTTTTCAAGGGAGAAGAGGCCCAGTTTCTCTAATCTCTCACTGTATAGCAACTCCTCCAGCCCCTTAACCATTTTAGTCGCTCTTTTCTGGACCCTTTCGATTAGTACAATGTCCTTCTTCATGTACGGCGACCATTGCTGGATGCAGTATTCCAGGTGGGGCGTACTATGGCCCGGTACAGCGGCATGATAACCTTCTCCGATCTGTTTGTGATCCCCTTCTTAATCATTCCTAGCATTCTGTTCACCCTTTTTGCCGCCACCACGCATTGCGTGGATGGCTACATTGACTTGTCTACCAGTACTCCCAAGTCTCATTCCTGGGAGGTCTCTCCAAGTACTGCACCGGACATCCTATATTCGTGTATAAGATTTTTGTTGCCGACATGCATCACCTTATACTTTTCCACGTTAAACCTCATTTGCCATGTCATGGCCCATTCCTCGAGCATGTTTATGTCACATTACAGGTCTTAGCAATCTTTCTGTGTCTTCACTACTCTGAATAACTTTGTATTGTAATTTAACCACCTCGCTCGTTGTACCAATTTCTAGGTCATTTATAATTATGTTGAATAGCACAGGCTCAAGCAACGAACCCTGCAGCACTCCACTGGTGACGCTTTTCCAGTCCGAGTATTGTCCATTTACCCCCACTCTCTGTTTCCTATCCGCCAACCAGTTTTTAATCCACGTGAGTATATCACCCTTGATTCCATAGCTCGCAATTTTTCAAAGTAGTCATTCTTGTGGAACCTTGTCAAATGCCTTCTGAAAGTCCAGATATACAATGTCGACCAGGTCACCCATGTCTATCTGCCTGTTTACTCCCTCGAAGTAAGTTCGTCAAGCAAGATCTTCCTTTGCTGAAGCCGTGCTTTAACCAAAAAAGCAGATAGGGTTGCCAGGGCAATCATAAAAGGAAAAAAAGGAAGGAAAAGGAAGCAGAAGAAGTAGAGGAGTCCTCAGCCTGGCAAGCAAAATTACCCAATGAAGACTGAAGCCAAAAATTCATTTAGTCCAGGGGTGTCCAATGTCGGTCCTCAAGGGCCGCAATCCAGTCGGGTTTTCAGGATTTCCCCAATGAATATGCATGAAATCTATGTGCATGCACTGCTTTCAATGCATATTCATTGGGGAAATCCTGAAAACCCGACTGGATTGCGGCCCTCGAGGACCGACATTGGACACCCCTGATTTAGTCTCTCTTCAATGGCCTTGTCTTCCCTGAGATCCCCATTTATCCCTTGGTCATCTAGTGGTCCAACTGGTTCTCTTCCCAGCTGTCAAGCCATAGTACATTCAAGCAATTAGCCTAAATAAGGCAAATTAGAAATGATCATAAAACTTGATCATCAGATCCCCACTTTAGAACCGGACATTTAGAAACCTGTTTAACCTTGAGTGGGTATGGAGAGAGCGATTCATATTTTTGTTCAAGAACCCCACAATCCTGAAGGCTTGGAACTGGTTAGCAGCTGTTGAATCTCCTTACCTCCGAAGGGTTAATCAAAACGTAACCTAACAGGAATGACCTCTGTAAGGAGTATTTGACACACCTTTTGGGAGCTCCTGGATTATGATGATAAATGTAAAAAAATAACATCTCCAAACCCTCCAATTCAGATGAGCTATTTAATAATAATAATTTTATTTTTCTATACCGCCATACCCAGGGAGTTCTAGGCGGTTCACAACAAATAGATGAGTTACATACAGTGCAGTTGAAAAAGAAGTACATAAGTCAATCGAAGGGTCAAACTAGTTTACATTGACAATTTAGGTAAGGAAGGACTAATACAGAGCATATATGGTATTTACCGTTTGGGGTTTTTTGGGGGTTTGAAGTACTCATTGATGCTTTAAATAGGCCCTTACGTTGGAGAGGCTCTCCAGTTCTTTAAACGCAGAATGACGCCTGACATGTGCTGGGACAGATGGCTCTGGCAGAGAGGCAGCCTGCATCCCGCAAGCCAGCAGATTGGGGCCTTTTTTTCCTTTTTCTGAAACGGGGGTGGTCTGGTGAATCTAATTTCACAAGCTTGCATCAGCTCCAGAGTGGGACAAAAAGATTAAATTATTTTCCTAAACCTGCAGTAGTGAGGACTCTAGTCTAGCTGTCCTATGGCAGTCAGATTCTCTTCTGCAGCACAGATTTTTTTTCTATTCTATCTGTATTTAAGAGAATAAGGCATCAGCATTTCCAGGGCCAGTCAGAACATAAAATTTCAACAGACACCTTAAATGAATGCTAAGGTCTTACTAGGAGCAGAGCCAGTAGCAGGGGATCAGGTGTCCTGGGCAAACCTCCATCTTTACATTTCATTCAATTAGCTTTCTGGCCCCTCACAAAACCAATCATTAAATTGAACAATCACGATTGCCCTCAGACAATGATCCTTACAGATGCATAACTAGACATTAAACTTTTAAATATTAAATTATATTTCATATATGCATAAAGAGGACAATTTCCAAAACCTATTTACCTTGACAAGGTACCACACGAAAGACTGCTAAGGAAACTATGGAACCACGGGGTACAAGGGGAGGTCCACCGATGGATCAAAAACTGGCTGGCAGACAGGAAACAGAGGGTTGGAGTAAAGGGCCATTACTCAGACTGGCAATGGGTCACGAGCGGAGTTCCGCAGGGGTCGGTGCTGGGACCCCTCCTGTTCAATATATTTATTAACGACCTGGAGGCAGGAACAAAATGTGAGGTTATTAAATTTGCGGATGACACCAAACTATACAGCAGGGTTAATAACATGGAGGACTGCGAAGATCTCCAAAAAGATCTGACAACGCTGGAAGAGTGGACCAAAAAGTGGCAAATGAGCTTCAACATAGGGAAATGCAAGGTCATGCATGTAGGGAAAAAAAACCCGATGTTCACTTACAAAATGGGGGGATCACCGCTAGGGGTGAGCAACCTTGAAAGAGACCTGGGAGTGATGGTAGACATAACCTTGAAGGCATCGGCACAGTGTGCGACAGCCTCAAAGAAAGCAAACAAAACGTGGAGTATCATTAAGAAAGGTATCACGACCAGGACGAAGGAAGTCATCCTGCCACTGTATCGTGCAATGGTGCGCCCGCACCTGGAGTACTGTGTCCAGTACTGGTCGCCGTACCTCAAGAATGACATGGCGGTACTTGAGAAAGTCCAGAGAAGAGCAACTAAGCTAATAAAGGGCATGGAGGACCTCTCATATACTGACAGACTAAAAAGGCTGGGGCTTTTCTCCCTGGAAAAGCGGAAACTTAGAGGAGACATGATAGAAACCTTCAAGATCATGAAGGGTGTAGAAAAAGTAGACAGGGACAGATTTTTCAAATTATGGGGAACTACAAGTACAAGGGGGCACTCAGAGAAATTGAAAGGGGAAAGGTTTAGAACAAACGCCAGGAAGTTCTTTTTCACCCAGAGGGTGGTGGATACATGGAACGCGCTACCAGAGGATGTGATAAGCAGGAGCACGCTACAGGGCTTCAAAGAAGGTTTGGATAGGTACCTGGAGGACAAAGGGATTGAGGGGTACAGATAGGAGTAGAGGTAGGTTATAGGGATAGGATTAGAGGATTAGAGGTAAGTTACAAAATTAGTCTGGGACCACTGTTCAGGCAATAGGCCTGATGGGCCGCCGCGGGAGCGGACCGCTGAGCAAGATGGACCTCTGGTCTGTCTCAGCGGAGGCACCTTCTTATGTTCTTATGTTCTAAATGGCTAGTCAGGAAAATGGGCCATTTGAAGCTTATTTATTTATTGGGATTTATTAATCACCTTTATGAAATTAAAACCCCAAATACAAGCTGATCTCAAAAGTATGTCCAAAATACCGCAGAACCACATCATACAGATCATGTGTGTGTTGTATGTTAAAAAGCTGAGCATGATTTCAAAAACTACAAATCGGCAAGAAGTTCTAATCATTTTCCAAAACAAAGATAGAGACATTCTACAACTTGGTCCTTCCAGATAGGCCAATGCCCTGCACTGAGCACCTGTTCTGATGCTGTTCAGAATATTACGGAGGTGCCACTTCAGGTTTAAACTAAGTGTAGATGTGACGATGTACACCAGATCAATGGCAGGTAGACACGGCTGCGCCATGTGACCTGTAGAACATCACTTTCTAGAAGTTACAGTGTCAGTATTTGGCTTCTGGCGCTGTGCGTTTTGCTGACTATCACTGGCGTTATGCCTGAAAATCCAGTGTGGTTCAGCGTTGAATTTCCAGGTTGGTTATGGGTTGACTTTTATGGCATTCTGTTTATGCAGCTACGAAGTGCTGAATAATGGACCAAGTGCTAACTCCACCCCTGCAATGTCCCCAAACTAAACTACACTAAACTAAACCTTGGGTTTATATACCGCATCTTCTCCACAACATGGAGCTTGGCACGGTTTACAGGAGTTGGGAAAAGAATGGCACTCCAATGGAATTATAGAAATAAGTATGAAGAGAGGTTAGAGGGCTTAGTGTACCAGAGAGGGAAAGAAGAGTTACATTTTAGAGAATAGCCAAGTTTTCAGATGCTTACGGAATAGTTGAAGGGAGCTCAAGTTACGAAGTGGGGAGGTAAGATTATTCCAGAGCTCCGTGATTCTGAAGGGGAGGGAAGACCCTAGTTTACCAACGTGGGACATGCCTTTTAAAGAGGGGAAGGATAATTTTAGTTTTTGGGCGGATCTAGTGGAATTTGGATTTGAGGAATTCCAGGATAATGGAACAAAAGGAGGGAGGATGCCGTGTAGGATCTTGAAGGTTAAGCAGGCACATTTAAAGTGGACCCTGGAGATTACAGGAAGCCAGTGGAGCTTGGACAGGAGTGGTGAGACATGGTCAAATTTACTTTTTGAAAAGATAAGCTTAGCAGCGGTATTCTGGATTAGTTGGAGTCTATGGAGGCTTTTCTTTGTTAGGCTTAAGTAGATAGAATTGCAATAGTCCAATCTGGAAAGGATGGTAGATTTTGAGTTCAGTGCTAACCAGACATTTTCAGCCACGCTAACTGATTAAGTGTTGCTGAAAATGACCAGTTAGCTCCAAACAAGTAATTTAACCAGCCAAGAGCTCTTACTGGCCCATTAAATTGTTTGAAATATCGACCTGTAGATGCATAAGGGCTCATGCCCCCTCCTATGCTCCGCCCATGGGTTTGCCCCCCTTGCGGTTAAATTCTAAGGCTCTATTGTTTTCATAACTGTGTGTGTTTGATATGTACACTGCTTAGACAAACGGTTTATAAATCCTGAAAATAAATATTGCTTTACTTTCTTCACTTATGAACCGAAACAAACCCCACACCAAAATGTTTCTTGTCATATCTTCTACAGAACTCGGCCGGTTCTTATGAAATTTAGTGTGTCGTGTCTTGAATGAAGTTGATGTAAAATGTTGTAACTATTTGCCACCGCACCACAACGCTACCTTGAGAAAATGAATTGTTGCTATGGGGATACGCTCAGAAGCAGACGATAGTTTGTCAACAGTCTCCGTTTCAAAATGGTTTTCACTGCAGAAGACCGAATTCTGATAAATAACTTGGTACTGCTAAAAGGTTACTCCGGTTGTGGTTAGGATATTTCATGACGATCTGAAATTAAAGTGTCATAAAAGGTTGTGCCCAAGAGTCAACTTTACACAACAGGCACATGCCTGAAATGGTGCAAGCAGCTTTTGACGGAGTACAGTGTCTGCTTCATCTGGTTTAGAGAATGACCGGGGGGGGGGGGGAATTTGCCCCCGCCCTGTACCTATGGATTCTGTCTGATCCCATCCACACAAGTCTTGAATAGCTATTTTATATTGAAATCATCTTATTAAAGTATAAAAAGGAACAATTTGCTGTACAATTGTCATTTTATAAATCACAAATGCAGAAAAAGGATCAACAAAACCCATCTGCCCTCCACTATCAGGAAAACTGAATGCTGCATAGAAAATTCATCCTAACAGAATACCTCAGTCACACACGGAACACAAATGCCAAATCCAGAATAACTGACCAAAAATGATAAATATAAAGAAGCCACAACTTCCATATAGTACAACACCAAAGAAATAAAAAGATCCATTTCCTCCTATATTGTTCAAACTATAAAGATCCCACATGCCAGGGATGGTGTTAGGCTATTCGTAAAGACTGATTGTAAGAGAGACTGCACAGCCCACTTGTACTGAATTGATGCCAAAAGTTAGTGCCTCCATCTCCACCTGCTGGCAGAGGAGCGTAAACCCCATCCGTTTCTGTGCCGGTCTGGAGGGATTAAAAGAAAGAAAATTAGCAGGTAAGGACCTAATTTCTCCTTTTTCTACCTTTTGTTGTCTGGTCATTTTATTTTTCAGACAATGTTGGGCCCAGGTTCTGGTTTCTGTTCCCCTCTGTCATCTTTTAAGTCACTCGCTAGGGTCTCCTGCTCATTTGACATTTCTTCTTCTCTGCTCACTATCCATCTTCCATCTTTGTGTACCTATCTTTCCTTTCTCTGGGTCCCCTATACCCCCCTGTCCAGCATCTCCCCTGTGTCCATCTCCCTGTATTTACCGTCACTACTCTAGGTCCTTTCTATGCTTCTGTTCTCTCCCACATCTAGCACTTTCCCTCTGAGCCCATATATCCCCTCCCATGTCTGGCATTGCCCCTCTCCGTCCATGTACCATTCCCATACAGCATCTCCCTTTGTGTCCCTATTCCCTTTGTGTCCCTATTCTCTCCATGCCCATTATTTCCCCTCTGTTTCTGATACCTCCCTATGTCTCTCTCAGCTGTGTTCAGTATTTCATTCCCTATTCCTTCATTCGTTTAGTATGGCATTTCCTTTTCCCTTCTCTTCCCTCCAGCAGCCCCCCTTCCACAGGTGCAGCACATCTCCCCCATCCCTCCAGCTCCCCCTCCTGCAGGTCCTGTAGCTCTCTCTCTTCTCTTCAGCTCCAGCCCCTCTCCTGTACCCTTTCATCCAGTTCCAACCCTCCTCCTGGGACAATTCCTCTCTCATTCGCTCGCAGGTCCAGACGGCTTCCCTCCTTGCCACTGGCACATACCTTGTAAAGTGAGATGATCTCTACACAGTCTTGCTTGATGCCAGTGCTCATGGCCTTCCCTCTGCCGGGCTCCTCCTTATAATGCAACTTCCTGTCTTTGCATAAAAAGGAAGTTGTGTTGTAAGGAGGAGCCCAGCAGAGGGAAGGTCATGAGCACCGTTGAGCAAGCCTGTGTAGAGATCAGATCACTCTGCAAGGTATGTGCCAGTGCCAAGGAGTGAGGGAAGCTGACTGGAGATGCTGGACCCACGAGGAGAGGGCCTGGGGCCACCGGACCCATGAGGTGGAAGGGATGGTGGGATATCGGGTAACTGTGGTGGGTGGGGTTCCCCAAGGGAACAAAGCTGTTTACTGCTCCGTGGAGTAGCAAAAAGCTTTGTTCCTGCACCGACAGTGAGCAGATATAAATTCTACCCATTTCTGCAGGCTTATTGGGGTTAGCTGTGGTAATGGATCACCGTGTTATTCTCTAATCTGGTTTACAGATGAAAAGATATTTACAGTAGCTCCACCAATTAACACACAGAATGATCGCCTGTACATGCCTTCAACAACACTGAAGCGTGAGGTTAATGGACTCGCCTGACCTTCAGCTAATCAGTCATGGTCTCAGTCACAATCTCAAAACTTGGATTTACAGATCTGTTCTTCATCAATCCTGGAGTTAAGATCAACGGCGTATAATACTGGGAAGTCCTCTGGATACAGCACATCTGGCAAAAGACACCGTAGAACTGCTACAGCGGGAGATCCCAGACTTCATTGGTCCAGATCTCTGGCTTGCGAATTGACCAAACCCAGCTGACTACTGGATCTGGGGGCTGATACAGGAACGTGTCTACTAGTCAGCGAAGTCTGATGATGAAGACCTTAAACAGCGCCTCATCTCTGTTTGGGCTGAGCTGAATCAGAGCGTCGTTGACAATCCATACTATAGATCAGTGGCGGCCAAGGCTGAGGTCATGCCTTCATGCAAAGGGAGTGCACTTCAAACATCTGCTTAATTGAAACATTACCGTTTGACTTTACCTTTTTCTGCAAGCTATGCCATTAAACTTTTTGATGTGTTTTTATTCAGTTCACAATTTATTTTCATAAGGTGGTGTGGTGGGAAATATTTACATTTTACATCGGCTTCATTCAGGATATAACACACTAAATTTCATAAGAATCGTCTGAGTTCTGTGAAATACAACAAAAAACATTTTGGTACGGTTGGTTTTTTTTTTTGTATACAATCATGCACTTACAGACCTGTTGATTTTGGCACATGAGTTATAGAATTGCCCTTAACGTGTTCAATGTTCAAATTGTGAATCATTCAATATGTAATCAAAACCTGTATATAAACCCCCTCCCCCAAATGTATCTGAATTTAGTCCATTCCTAAAAGCTTGCTTTGAAGCATGAAATAAAAGAAATTCACTCTCCCACAGGCCAGCTTATCTCTGGATCGCAAATGAAAGTCATCCAAACTCAAAGTGCTTGGTTCCCGGTGCTAGAGTTTTGACAGGAAACTTTGTAGAATGAAACATTTCAAACCACTTTTTCTAATAAACACAAATTAAAATTAGAGCAATGTGAATCAAAACATTTTAGAAACCCATAACACTGTGCTTCATATCATAAACCAAAGGGGTAAGTGCTTCACTATCCCCATCATAGAGATGTGTTAAAGCTCATAATTGAAGTTAATTTACTAATTAAGACACCACTTAAGCTGCGTTGTTCATTTATTACAAGCCACAGCAGTAAAAGCTCCAATGTTCATAGAATTCCTATGAGCGTCAGAGCTGTTACCACCGTGGCCAGCGATTAAAAAAAACCCTAAGTGGCTTGATAAAAGGGGACCTAAGATAGGTGTCTAACTTAGATTCCGGTTATAGAATATGACCCTTAGTGACTTCTCATAACCTCCTATGTCCTTATTTTTGCTGCAGGTCTTGTGATAATGTCTTTTTTTGGATGCTGTACTGCCTTCTGGAAACAAAGGAGCCATCTTTTCCTCACCCATTTCCATTCCATTGTTACGTTTTAATGATGAGTGGATAGTTGAAAAGAATGGACTTGTAATACTTCATGACCTACTCTTTAATGAGATCAGAGTCTGTTTAATTGTATACTTTAAAATGTTTCCAGAAGACAAATACTTCACTTAATAAGACAAATATTCTAGGGCTCACCTTTTAAATGTCATCCTCCAGTTCATTGTTTTAATGGAGAGCTGTGTTTCAAGCACTGGCTCTTTTTTCACATAGGCTAAAAAGCACTGCGTAGCATTCACAAAGCAGCTTTACAAAGTTTCACATGGAGCGACGGAGAATCCTATGTACACATCCCCGTTACACTTAAGAACATAAGAACATAAGAAGTTGCCTCCACTGGGTCAGACCACAGGTCCATCGTGCCCAGCGGTCTGCTCCCGCGGCGGCCCATCAGGTCCATGACCTGTGAAGTGGTTCCTGACCATTTTTTATAACCTATCTCTGCTTCTATCTGTACCCCTCAATCCCTTTATCCTTTAGGAACCTATCCAAACCTTCCTTGAACCCCTGTACTGTGCTCTGGCCTATCACAACCTCTGGAAGCGCTTTTGTGTTAAATGTTTGAGTAGCTTTGTCCTGCGTCCCAGGTTCCCCTGGGGATAGTCATGTTGACAAGAATGTCAAACCTGAGATCACTCATAGTTTTTTATTTTTTAAGAATTTTATTTATATCCCACTTATATCCTAAGCGGTTTTACATTCAGGTACTTTATCATATTTTCCTATCTGTCACGGTGGGCTCAAACTCTATCTAGTGTACCTGGGGCAATGAGGGGATTAAGTGACTTGCCCAGGGTCACAAGGAGCAGGGAGGGATTTGAACCCAAAACCTCAGGGTGCTGAGGCGGTAGCTCTAACCACTGCACCACACGCTCCCTTGCCTTGTAGCCCACTAGCTGCTCACCCCTCACAGAATCCCCACTGTAGTGGGGTCACATCTTCTCCCCATACACAACAAAACTCCAGGTCAGGCAGCTGCAGGGAGAAACAGGTAGGAAGGGCAGTTTTAAGAGCCACTCTGAAGAGCCCATGGTCTGAGACAAAACCTAGTCATCTGATCCAACAGGTTCTGAGTGGTGAGGAAACATCTGACTTAAGATTACAAATGCCTTGTTAGGGGGAATTCTATAAACGGCATCTAATGTTCTGGAAACTACCTCTAGGAAGCCTAGTGACCAGAGGCGGCTCTGGAAACTACCTCTAGGAAGCCTAGTGACCAGAGGCGGCTCTATAATTACCGTAGGCCAACTGAGGCAGTACTGTTGAGGAAGCTGCATGTTGCTGCTGGTCGGTTTTCTCTGCCGCTCCCCTTTCCAGCATCTAATACTTTTGCCCTTGAAAGGCAGCTGCTCACTTTTCACTTGTTTGTAATGACCACATAACGACAACACATTTGCTATATATATATATATTAGAAATAATAAATCAATAGCTTACATAATTGGCATCAGAGAAATGATTACACAGCAATTGTGCCAAGTGGAGGAAACAACCAGAGACTAGCAATCTGAGAAGCTTCAGGTCTGCTCTGGCTAGTTCCTCATTAATTTAGCTTTTTTATCCTTTTACATGGATTGTTAATTACCGTATTTTCACGCAGATAACGCGCACCCGTGTAAAACGCGCACACGGGTATAGCGCGCAGAAACCACGATTTTATGTACAAAAACTTTTGTATACCGCGCTCACGGGTATACCGCGCATGCTGCCCGACTGTCCTTTCGCCCGCCCCGACTCTCCTTTCGCCCTCCCCGACTCTCCGTGCGCTGTCCCGACTATCCGTTCACCCTCCCTGACTTTCCGTGCACTGCCCCGCCTCTCCGTGCGCTGTCCCGACTCTCCGTTCACCCTCCCTGACTTTCCGTGCACTGCCCCGCCTCTCCGTGCGCTGTTTGGCTCCCGTCTGTCCGGCCAACTACCAAAGGTACGGGGAAGGGGGGTGGGGGTGTCGTGGGGGTCGGCCAGGGGGGTCGCGGGTCGGCTGGGGGGGCGGCCGGAGGTTCTTGGGGGGGGCGGTCGTTGGAGGGAGGGGGGTTTGCGTCGAGGGCAGGAGGGCCTGGGATCCCTCCTGCCCGTAATGTAGTGCGGGGTGGGGGTAGGGGGTTGCCGTGGCCAGGAGGGTTTGGGCTCCCTCCTGGCCCGATATTGTCGGGGAGTTGGGGAGTCGGCCGGGCAAGAGGGCTTGGGCTCCCTCTTGCTCCGATCGTGGATGCGGGTGCGGGTGGGAGCGCGTGCGAGCGGTCATTCGGGGTGGGGGTGCGAGCGGTCCTGCTGGGGGGGGTGAATCGGGCGTCGGGCGGGGTGGGAACTATGTAAAAAAATTTTTGTATACCGCGCTCACGCGTATAACGCGCGAGGGGTATGCGCGGTAGGTAAAAATGCGTATAACGCGCGCGTTATATGCGTGAAAATACGGTAGCTATTCTGATTAGTTACCTTGACAATTTTGATTGGGTGTTTACATATTTGATTTCGGATTCGTTCTTTCTCATGTTACCGTGGGTCATTACAAGACTTAGGTGTTGTCTGAAAAACAACTGTCTTATCTCCCTTGACCCCCCAGGCCCTCTGGACATGGACCCCACCCTTATCAGTGGCCTCCTTCTGCTTTTCGGGTGCCAGGGTTTATCATTACGCACAAGATATTGTGTACTCGGAACATATCAGTTATTTCTAGTCACCTCCCTGTGACTGTCTTTCCATGGCACATCATGTTGTTCTGCTTTTAGTTCTTACCTGTACATAGCACTTCTTTTAGGACATTTCCCCCAGCATCAGCTTAGATGCTGTCTGCAGTTCTTGGTCAGAAATAACTTTTCATAGAATCCATTTTCTGCTTGGCCTGTTTTTCTTACTGGCCATTGTTCTTTGGCCCTGTGTCTCAGGGCCTGTGCTGATGGATCTTCTCTCACTCTTCTCCCTCCAATCAGCATTTTCCCCATTCCCCCCCCCCACCCCGCATCTACCTTCAATTTGCCATAAAAGTTGCCAGAAAGTCTAATGCTTGGGGGTGTGGATGCTTGGGGGGTGGGGGAAGGTCCGCCAGCTTATCCCTCGTCTCAGCAGATTTCCTGTAGCCACTCCTGCTAGTGATGCCTAAGCCCGCTAGGCATGATTCTATAAAGGTTAGGTGTAATTTATAGAATTAGATCCAGAGAATCTGATAGCAGATAAGGACCACAAAGCTCATCCAGTCTGCCCAATGTCAGAGACCCCCAACCCATCTAATTTCAGACCTCAACTGATTTATTCTGTACCACTCTTCAAGGATGCTCACTGGTTACCCATAGCATACAGAATTTCATACAAAATTGCTTTATTAACCTTCAAAATATTAACAGCTCCAACATTTCTAGAAAGACACCTCATTCTGTATAACCCAATAAGAACCCTAAGATCTGAAGACAAAAATCTCCTTTTTGTCCCGTCCCTAAGAACCATAAATACATGACCGGAGACACAATCTTCTCGGTAACAGCACCAGAAATTTGGAACGCGTTGTCAGCTCACATCAAGGTAGAAAAACTTCTTAATCGGTTTAAAGGAATGCTACAATGTTGGCTAAACAAAGAGGCTTTCGAGACCTGAATTGTACACTCAACGAAATAAATAATGAAACTTTTTACCTCTCCTCTTGTTTTGACTTTTATTGTGTTTCTTTTCTATATGCATTGTAGTTCATCTCACTTTCCTCCTGTGTAAGTTCGTTAATGTCTTTGATTTTAGGAATATTTAAATATGTTGGATTTCCCCTTTTTAACTGAACATCGCTTTGAATTAAGATGTTGCGATTGAATCAAAATTTTAATAAAACTTGAAGGTCCGAGACCCTAGCTCATGGTCATAGGTGCCATATTGGAGGTGTCAAGCATAATGCCAGTTACCTCTCTCTGGGTACACCAAAGGAGCTTGGGGGGGTGCTCAGCTCTCAATGCCCCTCCCCAGAGCAGGTTCTTGTGCTGATGGTCATTCACGTCTCACATTCCGATAAAAGCAGTTCATGAAAAATCTTCCAAGCGTTACTAATCATGCCTCTCTTTGGTTAATGTATAAATATCACTGAATGTGGGCATAATCCAGAGAGGTGAGGCTGCAGATCTGAAAAGGTCAGTCCGTTGACTTGTTTTATTCCTGAATATCGTGGGCTTCATAAACCCCCACGTCTTTATAATCTATCCTTGTATTAATAAGATCCATCACAATGAAGTGCCAAGAAAAAACCCCCGAATGTTTTGCATTGACTGTGGGAAGCTGTGCCACACTCGGGGAAAATAGGACTGATTTATTTTCACTCGGATCTGCGTTGTAAGACAAATGGAATCTTGGCAGAGAAACCGAAGCGTCTGTTCAGTATTGGTTCTAAAAATAGTTTCTGTCTCTGGACAGATAATAGCCCCATCTTCTGATACAAAAGCAACCCAAATGTATCAGAAAAATGTTCATAGCTCCTTCTGTGACAAGAAAAATGTGCTGTGATGATTTTTCGCTGAACTTGTCCAAGACAGCAGAGGTTGGCAGTGATTGGGAGTAGAATGACTGCAAATCTGGAAGGCTGACACTGCATGCACCAACACATTAGCAACTCGGCAAGCTTTTGCTTTTCATTTGGATTTCTTCATTTTCCCTTTTTCTACGATGCTTTGATGGTTGGCAGCTGCAGGGGAAACCTGAATGGACTGAGACAAAGTCCTTTGCTGTTTCTGTGTGTAGGGACTGTCTCATTCCCCAGGATTCAAACACATCATAATGGGGCAATTCTATAACTTGGCAATGAAATTGATAAAAGAGATGGGACGACTTCCCTACGAGGAAAGGCTACAGTGGCTAAGGCTCTTCAGCTTGGAAAAGAGATGGCTCAGGGTGATATGACAGAGGTCTATAAAATACTGAGTGGAGTAGAAAGGGTACATATGAATCGCTTCTTCACTCTTTCCAAAAATACTAGGACTAAGGGGCATGTGATGAAACTACTAAGTAGTAGATTTAAAACAAACCGGAGAAAATATTTCTTCAGATAACGTGCAATTAAACTCTGGAATTCATTGCCAGAGAATGTGGTAAAATCAGTTAGCTTAGCGGGGTTTAAAAAAGATTTAGATAATTTTCTAAAAGAGAAGTCCATAGGCCATTATTGAGATGGCTTGGGGAAATCCACTGCTTATTCCTAGGATAAGCAGCATAAAATCTGTTTTACTACTTGGGATCTAGCTGGGTACTTGGGACTTGGGTTGACCACTGTTGGAAACAGGACACTAGGCTTGATGGACCTTTGGTCTGTCCCAGTAGGGCAACTCTTATGTGAACCAAGTCTAGGATAATTGAGCCATTGTGACATCACTGATGAGGTTGGCTCTTAGGCATTGGTGGAGTGAGGCATTATGACATCACAATCTCATCTCTGGAATGTTGCTACTCTGTGGGTTTCTGCCAAGTACTTGGGACCTGGGTTGGCCACTGTTGGAAACAGGATACTGGGCTTGATGGACCTTCAGTCTGTCCCAGTATGGCAATTCTTATGTTCTCATGTGAGCCAATTATAGGACAGTTAAGCCATTGTGACATCACTGATGAGGTTGGCTCTTAGGCATTGGTGGAATGAGGCATTATGACATCACAATCTCATCTCTGGAATGTTGCTACTCTGTGGGTTTCTGCCAAGTACTTGGGACCTGGGTTGGCCACTGTTGAAAATAGGATCCTGGGCTTGATGGACCTTCAGTCTGTCTCAAAATGTGAACTCTTATGTTCTTAGCCCCTATTCTGTAACTGCTTCAGAGTGCACCCGTGCCATCATAGAATCATACCGTAAAGCAGCGGTGACTCGCCTAAGCATTTACCTGGTTCTCAGTACATACCTTCATATCCCACTACTGTTTGGAAAATTGTTCCTGTCGGGGTAGCCGTTTCAGCCAAGCAGTTGTACAGATTTATTTTCCACTTAGAAGCCAACTTCCCACCAACCCTGTTGGTTTCACCAGCCTCGTGGTAGTTGTCAATAGCCCTCTTCTCAGCGGCATGATACCGGCAGCTAGGGAGTCCCACATGTGAGAATATGCTGCCTGCTTGCCCTGGGATAAAGCGAAGTTGCTTACCTGTAACAGGTGTTATCCAAGGAGAGCAGGCTGCTATTCTCACAACCCTTCCATTCCCTTAGTTGGCTTCTTAGCTTTGTTACTGAACTGAAAGAGCCATGAGCTGGCATCGGGCGGGAAAGCACTCACGTGTGCGTGGTATGGGCGGTCTTCAAATCTATGAAGGTTTTTAAAGTGACAGTGCACTTTTTATACTGTCTGTAGCAGGATCTGTGGAGGACATCACCCACCTGTGAGAATATCTGCCTGCTGTCCTGTTACAGGTAAGTAACTTCGCTTTATTGCTGCCACAGAGTACTGAATACTTTACAGACCGCCTGACTATGAGACATAAGAGTTTGCCATACTGGGACAGGCTGAAGGTCTGTTGGCATCTGCCGTTTTGACACCTGTTTCCAACAGTGACCAACCCAGGACATAAGTACCTGGCAGAATCCTAAAAAGTAAAACAGATTTTATGCTGCTTATCTTAGAAATAGGCAGTGGATTTCCACAAGTCTATCTTAATAATGGCTTATGTTTTTTTTTTTCTTTTAGGAAATGATCCAAACCTTTTTTAAACCCTGCTAAGCTAACTGCTTTCACCACATTCTCTGGCAATGAATTCCAATTTGTTTACACATTGAGTGAAAACATATTTTATCTGGTTTGTTATAAATCTATCACTTTGTACCTTTATTGCATGCCCCCTAACCCTTGTATTTTTGGAGAGAGTAAACAATGGATTCATATCTACCTATTCCACCCAATTCTAGCTTATCTCTCTTGAGCCATCTCTTCTCCTGGCTGAAGAGCCCTAGCTGCTTTAGCTTTTCCTCATAGGGTAGTCGGCCCATCCTCTTTATCATTTTCGTCACCCTTCTCTGTACTTTTTCTAATTCTGTGTTTCCCCGAAAATAAGACCTAGCATGATTTTTCAAGATGCTCCTAATATAAGCCATACCCCAAAAATAAGCCCTAGTTAAGATCGCTCTCCGAATGTCCCCGACACTCCCTGACTCCATCCCTGACACTACTGCTGCCCGATTCGCCCAAAAAATTGGACTCGATTCAGCAACCCCCACCCCGGTAAGTCCTGACAGAACCTCTGCTCAGAGGCCTCCTAAATCAGCAGCGGTGGCAGCGCTCTGAACGTGCTGCTTCACGGCCTTCCCTCTGCCGTGACACTGATGACATCATCAGTGATGTAGCAGAGGGAAAGCCCCGGCGGCGAAGGCCACAAAGCAAGCCCATTTAGAGCGTTGCTGCCGCTGCTGTTTTTTGGAGGCCTTGGAGGTGCGGTATGTCAGTCTCACAGTGGGTTCTGCTGCACAGGGGATGGGAGGGAGGGGTAGAAAAATGCTGCACGTGGCGGGAGGGGGGGGGGAAAGGAAAGAGGAAGAATTGGGGCGGAGGAGAGGAAGGAAGAGATGATTGTTGTACATGAAAAAAAAAAAGATATCTCCCGAAAATAAGCCCTAATGCGTTTTTTTGGAACCAAAATGAATATAAGACACTGTCTTACTTTCAGGAAACACGGTATTTTTTGAAATGCGGCAAACAGAATTGCACACAATATTCAAGGTGTGGCTGCAGCATGGAATGATATGCAAAGGCATGTCTGATTTCCATTCCTTTCCTAATAACTCCTAGGATTCTATTTCCTTTATTAAGCATCAATGCATCCTCAACAATGACACCTAAATCCTTTTCCTGGGCAGTGACTCCTAACGTGGAACGCTCCATCACGTAGCTATAGCCCGGGTTCCTCTTTCCCACGTGAATCGCATTAAACGTCATCTGCCATTTTGATCCAGTCTCCCAAGGTCCTCTTGCAAGTTTTCAAATCCTCTTGCGATTTAACAACTTTGAACAACTTTGTATCATCAGCAAATTTAATTATCTCACTAGTTATTCCCAGCTCTAGATCACTGATGAAATGTTGACAAGCAGCGGTCCCAGCACGGACGCAACAGCTGTGTCACGTCACATAATTCTGTGCTGCAGTGGGGGAAAGAACAAGTTTTGCCTGAAAATTTCTCACACCGTCCCTGCTTCTGTTCCAGCTGTAGACATCATTAATAACTCTTCTACAAGTCATGCTTAGTGTTCCTTCAGGGCCACAGAAGGTTTATACCCACTTGATATCTATGAGCTAAGGTTTGTTTTCACTAGTAAAGCTGTTTCTAGAATTGCAGCTCATCAAAATGCAAAAAAACCCAGGGAGCGCTCAACTGCAGACTCTGATTATACTGTTGCTGCCTCATTCCTGAAAACCTCCAGAGAGGAAAACTATGGTTTAGATCTGGTACGTGCTAGAAATTCCTATGCAAATAGCAGCAGAAGAAGCTATGGTGATCATTCAGTCCCAGAAGCAACCTCCCTGTCTTGAGGGAGGTATAGGAAAGGGTCCCTCACTCTACTGGTGGAATTATGGGATAGCTTGTAAATGGAGATGGTCATGTGTGTACTTCCTCAACCAGGAAGTGATGTCAGAAGGAGAGCTGAGATGTTGCTTCCTGCTGCCGAAGATTTTGAAGAGGCAGGTAGGGGGCAACCTCACCAAAACAGCACCTAGGGTGGTCTGCCTCCCCCCCCTCCTCCACTACACCACTGCTTCCTGGCAGTTACTAGCAGCGCTATCAATACAGAGATGGTGCTGATGGTCTGCTTGGAGCCTCTTCTGATGCAAACCACCCATCTGCGTTAGAAGAGAGACTCCAGTCAGGCAGCTGACAGCATCTCTGAATTGCTGCTACTGCCAAGCACCTCGTGGAAGACACTGTTTAAACTGGACCGGGTGGAGGGCGAGAAAGAGGGAAAGATGATGGCTGGGGATGGGGGAAAGAAAGAGAGGCGCTATGCACCTGGGGGGGGGATGAAGGGGGGAAAGATTGACATGATAGGGGGGGGTTGAGGTGAGGGAAGAAAGAGAGAAGCCTTATTGCTCCTGCTGGCCCAGTAGCTTTGTGGGATGGGGCAGGGTAGAGCCCCAATGCCTGGGTGCCCAGATCCCCCTGGCACTGCCCACTTAGCTCTGCAAGCACCAGGACTGAACATGTTCCGTGCTTGCTTAACTGCTCTGGCCAATGCCAAGGTGGTCAAAGTTGATATTCACTGGCACTGTCCAGTTAAATGCCACTGACCACTAACAGCCAGCCTACTGAACCTTTATTTAATTAATTTTCTATACCATTCTCCCAATTTTCTATACCATTCTCTCAGAATGGTTTACATGAATTTATTCAGATATGTAAGCATTTTTCCCTCTGTCCTGGTGAGCTCACAACCTATCTTATATACCTGGGGCAATAGAGGGATTAAGTGACTTGCCCAGGGTCACAAGGAGCAGCGTGGGATTTGAACCCACAACCTCAGGGTGCTGAGGCTGGAGCTTTAACCACTGTGCCAAACTCCTGAGCTCCTAAAATTATGTTCTTAAATTTGTGTGCTATTTTTAGTGAAACCTAAAAGACTAACTGGGCGATTTTTCAGACAGCACCGGACCGCGTGCTGTCAGCGCTCAGCCTGGATGCGTTTCTGAATACGGGTGGATCCTGTGTCTATTCTGCTGATGTGTTGGCATTCAGTACGATACGGACATTACCCTTAATGGGGAAAAGCTGCTTAATTAAAATTCATTGCCTTCATCTGATCCAGGGACCAGCTGAGGCGCACGATGATAGCGATTCACAAGGGACCTGGTGCCTTTCCCATTCACTTCCCCAAAGTGCTGTTCTTTCAGTTGCTGTGGAGAGAATATTCAGAAAAATTACTTCAATGTTCCTTTGACATTTGACAATTCCTGCTGACTTCTGCTGCAATAAAAAGATGGATAAATATAGACATAGTTGTGGGGATGGGCCAATGCCTCGGATTTCAGGATTCTGCTTCTCAGGCCTATCGACACTGGGGGGGGAGGGGGGGGGCTGTGAATGTGACATTCAGAGGCTCCGGGGAGAAAGAGCCTTAGACACAGTAAACATAGCAGAAACATTTATTTATGAAACACAATGGGGTCCTTTTACTAAGGTATGTTAGCTGTTTTAGTGCGTGATAAATACCAACGCATCCTTTATAGTCTATGGATGCGTTAGTGTTTAGCGTGCATTAAAACGGCTGACATGCTTTAGTAAAAGGACCCCAATATCTTTCAGTTCAGTGCAATTTATAAAAGTTAAAAGCTGATCATTACCAGCGAATTTCATATTTATTTAAAATTATCTATAACCCGCCTAGCCAGAAATCTAAGCAATAAACAACAATCACGTACAAAATAACAAAAAATAATCTGCATACAATTGCAATACAACAAAACACAAAAGCATAAAAACCAAAAAGGCAAAGAACCACCGTCACTCAAGCTGTCCCAGAACTCACACCCAAAAAGCGCTCAAACAACGCAGTTTTTACCCCTTTCCTATATCATATTAATCCAGTAGGTGGGAGTGGCGGACCACCTCGGGCGCCGGTACCTCTCCTCCCCCCACATACTTCTGTAAATGTTCACTGGCACGAGTAACATCTTCCACTTGCTGCTCGTGCCAGTCTCGCTTTCCTTCTGATGTCACTTCCTGCTTGCAGGACCAGGACGTGACATCAGAAGGGAGCTGAGGCCAGCGAATAGTTAAAGAGGTCCAGTACGTGGGGGAGGAGAGGTACCGGCGCCCAAGGTGGTCTGCCACCCCCGCCCACCACTAGAAGACACTGCTCGTGCTGGCGAACATTTCAAGAGGGAGTGCCCAAGCAGTGGGAAAGTGTGTGGGGGAGGGGGGGGTCAACACCAGGTGCAACCTCCTTCACTATGGCACTGTATCAATCTATAAAAATTTTAAATACAAATAATTGAGAGCCTTCCTGTCAGGAACACGCCTGGATGAAGGGAAAATATGGCTGCAATTTTGATTTATAATCGATATCCTCTCTCAGTGAACTGGATCTTATTTCTTCTTTATATTGGCTCTGCAAAAGTTATTTAACAGTAGACCACTTATCTGAAAAGTGGTCTACTGTTAAATAACTTTTGTAGAGCCATAACATTTGCCATTCCAGCAGAAGCAAGAATCCTTGCTCCATCCAATGTGTTATGATTAAAATTCAAGCACCTTTCCAGCGACATTTTACCGCTGCTGTGGCGCCTTGCTGAAGAGCTTATGAGCACATTTAAATATCTAAAAGCCTTTAAATGTTATATGAAGATACTATTTGAGAAACTTGCCCAGTATTGATGAGAGGGTTTTTTTTGTGTTTTGCTCTAAACATCTTTGGCATTAACTTTTAACATTCAACTTTCTTCCATTTTTCTGCTGCCTCCTCAAATCTGTCTACTTTTCCATGTCTTCCCTTCCCATCTTTCCACGTGCACCATCTCCTCCCTCGCTCTCCCTGTGTACCATCTCCTCCCTCTCTTTCGCTCTCCTATTGACTGTCATCTTTCTTCCCCTTTCCCCCTCTTAAAGTCTGGGATCTTTATTCTCTCCTTCCCATAGTCTGGTATCTCTCTCCCCTCCTTCCTTTCCCTTCTCCTTCCTTTGTGGTCTAGCATCTCTGTCTTTCCCTTCTTCCCATCCCTCCTCCTTCCTTTCCCTGGTCTGACATCTCTCTCTTCTTCCCCTTCCCCATCCAGTGGTTTGACATCTCTCTCCCTTCCCCTCCTCTTCGTGATCTGGTATCTCAATCTGCCCCTTCCCTTTCTTACCCTGGAGGTCTAGGGTATCTTTCCTCCCCATTCCCACAGTTCAGCTTCTTTTCTCTCCACCCCCATCCTGTTCTTGCTCACCCGGCACTGCTGCCATCGTCAGCATCAGTGAACTAAACATGGTACCTTCGGCGACCTGGAAACTTTTTCTCTGCAGTCATCAAAGGCAACATGTTTAGTTTACTGTCACTAATTGAAGAGTTACAAAAGCGCCGGGTGAGCAAGCAAAGGATCCCAGGAATGGGGAGGGAGGAAGGAGGACCCCGGATCGGAGTGTGGTGTGGGGAAGGGGGGCTGGAGAGGCAACAGTACTCCGGATAGGTGTGTGTGAGGAGGAGAATAGATTGAGGTGCTGTAGGATTATTAGATGTCCGGTTTCCCTGGACAAAAGTTGTTAAATTGAAAATCTGTCCAGATTTCTAACAGAGTCCTCAAAAAGAGGACATGTCCGGGGAAATCCAGACTAGAGAATGACATGGGGACAAATTTTTCCCCATTTTCCTATCCTGTCCCAGAGAGTTCTTTGCCGGTCCCTGCTCCATTCCTGCAAGCTCTGTCCTCATCTGCACAAGCCTCAAATACTTGAATATCATAAGAACATAAGAACATAAGCAATGCCTCCACTGGGTCTGACCCGAGGTCCATCATGCCCAGCAGTCCGCTCACGCGGTGGCCCAACAGGTCCAGGACCTGCACAGTAGCTCCCTATCTATATCCCTCTATCCCTTTTTCCAGCAGGAATTTGTCCAATCCTTTCTTGAAATCCAGTACCGTACTCTGTCCTACTACGTCCTCTGGAAGTGCATTCCAGGTGTCCACCACACGCTGGGTAAAGAAAAACTTCCTAGCATTTGTTTTGAATCTGTCCCCTTCCAATTTTTCTGAATGCCCTCTTGTTCTTATATGTTTTGAAGAACAAGAGGGCATTCAGAAAAATAGTGTTAAGGGAAATTGAGTTCCTGCGGGGATGGGGAAAAATTTGTCCCCGTGTCATTTTCTACACTGCACCATTCTAGAAAGTGAGCCAAATGTAGGACAATCAAGCTTTTGTGACATCACTGATGAGGTTGGCTCTTATTGGTGGAATGAGGCATTATGATGTCACAATACCAGCTAAAACTTGTCACACTATTTATTTAGTCAATTTTCTATACTGTTCTCCAAAGTAGAGAATGACACGGGGACAAATTTGTCCCCATTCCCACAGAAACTCATTTTCCTATCCTGTCCCAGCGAGTTCTTTTCCCATCCCCCCACCCCATTCCTGCAAGCTCCGTCCTCATCTGCACAAGCCTCAAACCCTTTAAAATCCTAAGTAGCAACATTCTAGAGCTCAGATTGTGATGTCATAATGCCTCATTCCACCAATGCCTAAGCTCCGTCCTCATCTGCACAAGCCTCAAACCCTTGAAAATCCTAAGTAGCAACATTCTAGAGCTCTGATTGTGATGTCATAATGCCTCATTCCACCAATGCCTAAGCTCCGTCCTCATCTGCACAAGCCTCAAACACTTTAAAATCCTAAGTAGCAACATTCTAGAGCTCAGATTGTGATGTCATAATGCCTCATTCCACCAATGCCTAAGCTCCGTCCTCATCTGCACAAGCCTCAAACCCTTGAAAATCCTAAGTAGCAACATTCTAGAGCTCTGATTGTGATGTCATAATGCCTCATTCCACCAATGCCTAAGCTCCGTCCTCATCTGCACAAGCCTCAAACACTTTAAAATCCTAAGTAGCAACATTCTAGAACTCAGATTGTGATGTCATAATGCCTCATTCCACCAATGTCTAAGCTCCATCCTCATCTGCACAAGCCTCAAACCCTTTAAAATCCTTCGTGTTCGAGGCTTGTGTGGTTAAGACAGAGCTTACAGGAATGGGGGGAAGGACAGGGACAGCGACATATCTCACAGGGACAGGGTGGGAAAATTTGAGTTCCTGCGGGGACAGGGGAAAAATTTGTCCCCGTGTCATTCTCCAGACATCTGGTAACCCTATGCCAAAGGCTGGTGCAAATGCTCTTACCCAACTCATGCCAGCTAGGCGTACAAATGCAGGTATTGTATAACTGTTCGCCTAATTTCTGGAACGCTCTTGACCCACTCATGCTCCTCCCATGGCTTCAGCCCTTTTGGCATTGCACACTGTGAAATTGGGGGTGGGGGGGTATAGAGCGGAGAATAACCCTGGTCCTGGAGTGAGAGCTGATATGATGCCATCAAGTAGTTTAGCCGCAGCTCTGGCCCAGGGATCGTAGTGGTTAATCCTGTGCCAGTTTTGGTACTTCTCTGCTTTTGCTGTTCTGCCACAGGTGACCATCCCGATAAGAATCCACGTCCCCAATTTCCGCAGTGTGCTGAGACTCTGAATCAAAGAGTTTCTGTCAAAAACTGAAAGAGGAACTTTCTGAATCGAACCCCGTGGCCTCCATTTGCAGTTCTCCTGTTGTGTGGGTACATTTGTATTGAATGTTCCGGAATACTCTTTATTCTGTCTCTGCAGGATTTCAGCTTTGGCTCCGTTGCTTTTCATCTCCTTCACTGTATTCCCTACAGGTTTCCCATTTCTAATTTAAACATTCGGTTTTCATTGTTCACACCTTTCAACACTCTTATGTACTTGATCCTTTTGGCAGGGGAAAGAGGAGCTGGGTCTTAGCGTTTGATCAATGTGGCAGAAAAGGAAAGCTTTGCTGGTCATTGTCAGAGGCAAAGTCTTTTCACAAATTTCTCTTTCGTGCTCGGTCCACAGGTCTAGAAACGGAACGACAAAATTGTGACATTAGTTTTGCACATGTCCAAGGGGCTCCCGATTGTCATTTTGGTGACAAAATAAATTGATTTTCGGCTATTATGTCTCTGATGATAACCAGACAATTCTGTTCTTCATGCAGTCTTTTCTCTGTGAAGTTATAACAGACATAAGAATATAAGAAACGCCTTCACCGGAACAGACCAAGGGCCATCTAGTCCGGCGATCCGCACACGCGGAGGCCCATTTAGGTGCTCCTTGTTGGAGACCCGGATTTCCCATATCCCTCAATATCTTGGGATGAAGGTGAAAGGGAATAGACTCAGAAGTGACCTCAGAAATTACTTTTTCATGGAAAGAGTGGTGAATGCTTGGAACGACCTCCCAGTGGAGGTGATGGAGACGAAAAGTGCTTCTGAATTCAAGACAGCTTGGGACAAATACGTTGAGTCTCTAAGGTTAGGCAGAATAGATAGGCCATATGGTCATTTTTTCTCTGCATCTTTTCTAGATTTCTTTTCTTTTGGTTTCTGTATTGCCAATGGAAAAAGAGAGTTGTTAGGAAATAAGTTTGCATTTGATGGTCTCCTTTCAACCCCTAAACCAGAATCATTCTCCTGTTTTTATATTTAGCCTCCTTTCACTATAAAAACACTACTCCATGGTGCTGGGTAGATTCAGGGTAAAAAAAACAAAAACAACCAACCCCAGAGCATTTTTAATATGAGGCTAAAATTAACCTGACTAGGACATTCGTCCATGTTCACTAACACCCTAGCGCCCTCTAGTAGATCAGTAAGGAAGTGCGTTCAATTGTTAGCATACCTTAAAAACTGAGTGAGCACTAACTGCCAACCCACTCTCTCTAGGCCTGCCATGGAGACTGTCACATTTGTGCAGCAGCCCCCATAAGGACTCTTGGTGCCTTTGTACAGAGGGAATTAATATGCCACAATGGCTGGATTGTCCTGTATTTGGCTCACATAAGAACATAAGAATTTGACAGACTGGGACAGACTGAAGGTCCATCAAGCCCAGTAACCTGTTTCCAACAGTGGCCAGTCCAGGTCACAAGTACCTGGCAAACCCCCCAATTCTAGCAACATTCGTTGCTACTGATTAGAGCATGACACGATGACAAAATTCATCACTGTTCCCGACCCCGCGGATAACTGCGGGAAACCATCTTCATGTCTTTCTTTAAGGAGAGAGGGAAGAATCAGAGTATGAATGGCCACAACCACTGACCCACAAGCTTTGCTTTGAAGAATGCTGGTGTAGAAGGACCGAGGTTAAAACAGACACTACAGAATGACAGTCTCTGGTATCCAGAGCAGATATTGTGATGTCATAATGCCTCATTCCACCAATGCCTAATAGCCAATCACATCAGTGATGTCACAATGGCTTCATTATCCTTGGCTCCCATAAGAATCAGAGTATGAATGGCCACAACCACTGACCCGCAAGCTTTGCTTTGAAGAATGCTGGTGTAGAAGGACCGAGGTTGAAATAGACACTAAAAAATGACACGGGATTATTTCCCGCATTTATCCGCGGGGACGGGAACGGTGATGGATTTTGTCACCGTGTCATTCTCTACTACTGATCCCAGGGCAAGCAGTGGCTTTCCCCACGTCTGTCCGGGATTAGTGTAGTTTTTCATAGTCTGTTAAATCTGATTCCTCTGGCACTGGGGACCACGCTACAGGCTGAAATGATTTTGCCTGATAAAAATGGCTTGGCATGAGAAGAATAAGTTTTGCAGCTTCTGATTGTGTGTGGCATGGCCAGGTGTGGAAGGAACAGGCAGAGGATTTCATGACAATACCTGAGAGAAAAGATGGTTATTACGCTGAACTTAATTGCTGGCAGTAATGATTCGGAAAAGAGGACAGTAGCTGCATCTGGAGACTGCAGAACTAACACTAATTAGGGAGATTTCATCTGTTCATACAGACGAATTCCTTCTTCACGCTTATATTTAGCCGCAGCTCCTCTGGAAGAAGTTCATTTTCTATTCTCAGCCCAGCCACAGGACTAATATCTTTTGGCTTTTATTCTGAGATCGTGCTGCGGCACGAGTGAAACTTCAATTTGAACGCTCCCTTCTCCCCTGCCCGCACTTTTACCTTCTAAATCAGTGGTTCCCAACCCTGTCCTGGAGGACCCCCAGGCCAATCGGGTTTTCAGGCTAGCCCTAATGAATATGCATGGGAGAGATTTGCATATAATGGAAGCGACAGGCATGCAAATCTGCCCCATGCATATTCACTAGGGCTAGCCTGAAAACCCGATTGGCCTGGGGGTTCTATATCGCAGCTGAGGAGCACTTGCGGGAACTGCTGCGGCCGCTCGCATTTTTGCGTGGGCAGAATTTTGCCTGAAAAATAAGAGAAAAGATTTGAAAGTTTATTTATTTAAAAAAAAACAACTTATATTCCACATATCCAATGATTCTATGCGGATTCCAAAATAACATACATAATAAAATCACAAAAGACATGACAAGCAACACATCACACATTTCAGAAAACTGCAAAACCACCATCTGTCCTGCAGATGGTTTACATACAATAACCCCCCCCAAAAATAAAAAAAAAAAGCAGAATAATAGCACAAAAAGCCCAGTCAGAGCTCAAATGAGCATACAAACAGCACAGGGGTCCTTTTTAGTGTGCACTAAACGCTAATGTGTCCATAGAATATAATTTATACGTTAGTGTTTAGTCTTCAAACTGCAAATGCCCCTTGTTGAGGTGAGGAGGGGTAGGTATGATTGACAACCGGTTAACACAGCTAAAACGCTTTGACTTAATAGAAAGTAATAATAATAATAACTTTATTCTTATATACCGCCATACCCAGCGAGTTCTAGGCGGTTTACATCAATTAGCAAATGACCTGCATTGACAAGCAGATTTACAACATGTCACAAGCAGATTTACAATGAATTACAACAATTTGCAACAGTCTGCAATGAAGGGTAGATTTACAACGATTTATCAGAAATCGCAGCTTTGATCGAACTAGACAAAGGATGTAGAGAGTAGGAAAAAGGGAAGGTTTCAAGTTTCAAGTTTCAAGTTTATTAAATTGTTTGATTAAACGCTTTTCCAATTTCAAAGCGTTTTACAAAAAATAAAAACAGAATTAAAAAAAAACAAAACTGACTTATACATGATATTCTACTAAACGTACAAGGGTTACATCCTTAGGACAAGAAGAAGACTAGAAACAGTGGGAAAACGGGGAAGAAATACAATATTTTTTTTTTAAAAAGAATACATAAAAGGAAAACACAATGGGGAGATAAAGAAGGAAATTAAAAGACCAAAAAAGGTCATAAGAATGAGTATAATGGTTTATATTTAAGGGAAAAGAAGTTAACTGATATTAATTGTACAAGAAATTAACTGATGTTATTATAAATGAGAACTGTCAGTTAAAGGCTTCTTTGAAAAGAAGACACTTTAAATTCTTTTTAAAAGTTTAGTGAAGGAGGAGAGGAGCAGGGGTGGGCGAGGTGCTATGTGGGGTGAGGGGATAATAAAGGGTCGTGCTTGCTGCCCATGACTATGTCCCCTTTGTAGTTGCATGCTATAGCATTTACGCAGACATTATCCACCTCATATTCAGACCATAAGAGATAGCTGGCTGTTTCCTGCAGTCTGCAACAAACCCAGAAATTCAATACCAGTACAGAGGGGGGGGGGGGGGGGAGTGTCCTAGTGGTTTGAGTAGCAGACTGGGAGCTGGAAGCCCCCGCTTCATATCCCATGGCAGTTCCCTGTGGGCTTGGGCAAGTCACTTCACCCTCCATTGCGTTGGGTCTGACGCTGGGCTGGTTCTGGCAGCATCGCCGGTCCGGGTCATGGCCCCTCCTCCACCCCTGTTCGTCATCAGCTGTTCTGGGATATTTACAGAGACTCCAGTTTCTCTGAAATGGCTCCAACGCTCTGGAACTCTCTCCCGTTATATCTGCGAACGGAAAAAAAAATCTCTGAAGTCGTTTAAGTCTCACTTTGAAGGCTTATTATTTCAAAATGGCGTTTGTCACTTCGCAACTTTTGCCATGACTCGTGACTAGGGAGTCTTTGGCCCTCTTTTACAAAGGCGCGATAGGCGTTTTAACGTGCGCTCAATCAATGCATGCGCTAACCGCTAACGCGTCCCATAAAATAACGTGCACGCGTTAGCGTTTAAGCGTGTGCTAAAAAGCTTAGAGCACCTTTGTTAAAGAGGGGGGTTTATCTCGGCAATATTTTCTCAATAACTTTGACTAGGTAGTTAATTGCCTTGTAACTTTTTCATATTCCAGGTAGATAGAAACATAGAAACATAGAAATTGACGGCAGAAAAGGGCCATAGCCCATCGAGTCTGCCCATACCAATGACCCGCTCCTTGATTCTTACTCTCCTAGAGATCCCACATGAATATCCCATTTTCTTTTGAAATCTAACACGCTGCTGGCCTCAATCACCCGCTGAGGCAGCTCGTTCCAATGATCGACCACCCTTTCGGTGAAGAAGTACTTCCTAGCATCACCCCGAAATTTCCCTCCCCTGATTTTCAGCGAGTGTCCTCTGGTTACCGAGGGTCCTGTAAGACTGAAGATATCATCTTTCACCTCTATACGCCCAGTAATATACTTAAAGGTCTCAATCATGTCCCCTCTGTCTCTTCGCTCCTCCAGCGAGTACATCCGCAGTTTCTTTAACCTTTCTTCATACGTGAGATCCCTGAGCCCCAAGACCATTCTGGTAGCCATTCGCTGAACCGACTCAATTCTCAACACATCTTTTCGGTAGTGTGGTCTCCAGAATTGAACACAATACTCGAGATGAGGTCTCACCATGGATCTGTACAGTGGCATTATGACCTCAGGTTTTCTGCTGACAAAACCCCTACGGATACAGCCCATCATTTGTCTTGCCTTAGACGAAGCCTTCTCTACTTGATTGGCAGCCTTCATATCATCGCTAATGATCACTCCTAAATCACGTTCCACCGTGGTCCTGGACAAGGTTTCACCATTTAGTGTGTAAGTTCTGTGTGGATTTTTTTTCCCTAGGTGCATTACTTTACATTTTTTAGCATTGAAGCCTAGCTGCCAAGTGGATGACCACTGTTCAAGCTGTCTTAGGTCCTGCGTCATAAAGTCAGGCACACTGCTTTTGCCAACTATGTTGCATAGTTTGGCATCGTCGGCAAACAGTGATACTTTTCCTCTAAGTCCTTGGGTCAAGTCTCCTATGAATAAATTGAATAGAATCGGCCCCAAGACGGAGCCTTTAGGTACTCCACTCATCACTGCTGACGTTTTCGAGGGGGTACCGTTTACCATCACCCTTTGAAGCCTACCATCTAGCCAATCCCTTACCCATGTAGTGAATGTATCCCCCAATCCCATCGATTTTAGTTTGTTCAACAGCCTGCGGTGTGGAACGCTATCAAAAGCTTTGCTGAAGTCCAAATATATCACGTCAAGGGACTCACCGGCATCCAGATGACTGGTCACCCAACCAAAGAAGTCAATCAGATTAGATTGGCAGGACCTTCCCCTGGTAAATCCGTGTTGATGTGGATCACGTAAATTTTCTTCGTCTAGAATTTTGTCAAGTTCCTGTTTGATCAGTGTTTCCATGAGTTTGCATACTATGGATGTAAGACTCACCGGTCTGTAATTTCCTGTCTCTGTTCTGCAGCCCTTTTTGTGGAGTGGAATTACGTTAGCTGTTTTCCAGTCTAGGGGTACTTTTCCCTTGCGCATGGAAAGGTTGAAGAGTACGGATAGTGGTTCAGCCAGAACTTCACTCAGCTCTCTGAGTACCCTGGGGTGTAGATTGTCTGGCCCCATGGCTTTGTCTACTTTGAGTCTTGAAAGTTCGTGGTAGACGCTACTAGGTGTAAACTCGTAATCACGAAACAGGTCATTTTGGCTGTCTCTTATTTGTAGTTGTGGACCATCTCCCGGTGCTTCACAGGTGAATACTGAGCAGAAGTATTCGTTTAGCAGTTCTGCCTTGGTAGTATCAGATTCTGCGTAGTTTCCATCTGATTGCCTAAGGCGTTCTATTCCATTTTTGTTTCTCTTCCTGTCGCTAATGTACCTAAAGAAGGATTTGTCCCCTTTTTTAATGTTCCGTGCTAGATCTTCCTCTGTTTGAAGTTTGGCTTCCCTGACTGCCTTTTTGACAGCCTTAGATCTGGCCAGATAGTCTTCTTTTGCCTCCCTTTTCCCAAGATGTTTGTAGGTGATAAATGTTTCTTTTTTCATTTTAATGAGGTCCGAAATTTCCTTGTTGAACCATTGTGGTTTTTTGTTTCTCCGGCGTTTGCTTACTGTTTTTACGTAGCGGCAAGATGCTTCGTTCAGGATGTATTTTAGATTTGTCCACATAGTTTCCGGATTGTCAGTTTCTACATGGTTTTGTAGCTTTGATGGACAAAGTCTCTCATGTGGTCGAAGTCTGCCTCCCTAAAGTTGAGGACCCTCGTTGCTGTGTTTGATTTAGAGAAGCCTTTCCTGAGGTTGAGCCATACCATGTTGTGGTCACTGGAGGCCAGCGTGTCTCCCACTGATACTTCCGAGACACTGTCTCCATTTGTGAGTACCAGGTCCAGTATTGCTTTTTCTCTGGTGGGCTCTAATACCAATTGTTTGAGTTGTGCACCCTTAATGGAGGTTATTATTCTTTTGCTACCGCTCGTAGTTGCTGAGAGGGTGTTCCAGTCTGCATCTGGCATGTTGAAGTCGCCTAACAGTACTGTGTCACCACGCAAAGTGATGTTCTCTATGTCCTCAATCAATTCTTTGTCTTTGTCCTCCTGTTGTCTCGGAGGCCTGTATACCACACCGAGGTAAAGGCATTTTTCATTCCCTCTGGCCAGGTTTACCCAAAGTGATTCCCCTGTGTATCTAACCTCTGTGATCCTGGTAGTTTTGATATTATCCTTAGTGTATAGTGCTACCCCCCCTCCTAATTTGTCCTCTCTGTCCCGACGAAGTAGATTGTAGCCTGGTATAACCGTATCCCACCCATGCGAGTCTGTGAACCAGGTCTCGGATATCGCTACTATGTCAAGGTCAGCATTCCTTATTTCTGTTTCTAGTTCCAGGATTTTGTTGCCCAAGCTGTGTGCATTAACATACATTGCTCTCCAAATTTGTGATGATATGCCTATCCCCGTTAGTGTGGCTCTTGTTTTTTTGTGTATACTATGGGTACCTACCTTAGGCTCAGAAGTGTGGGTTTTACTTGCTTCCCCAGGATGGATCCTTACTGCTCTGGTATGTATGTGTGAACCCTCCCCCAACTTACCTAGTTTAAAGCCTTCCGAAGTAGATGTGCTAGTCGATGTCCAAAAACTTTCTTGCCTCTCTTTGTTAGGTGAAGTCCGTCAGGTCCCTGTAGTCCTTGTAGCGTCGCTCCGTGGTCTAGGAATCCAAAGTTCGTCTCTAAACACCATTCGCGAAGCCACTCGTTGGTCCTATGGATGCGCTCTTCCCTGTCTCTGCCTTTGTCTCTTACCGGGAGAATTGATGAGAAGACCACCTGTGCTCCTGTCTGCTTTAACTTCCTTCCTAGGGCCTCGAAGTCTTTAGGGATGTTGTCTGATGTGCTTCTGGCAGTATCGTTGGTACCTACATGAATGAGAAACATAGGGAAATGGTCAGTAGGTTTCAGAAGTTTGTCTATACTGGTGGTGATGTCGCGGATCCTGGCTCCAGGGAGACAGCAGACCTCCCTCGACTGCAAATCTGGTCTGCAAATTGGTCCTTCGGTGCCTCTTAGCATGGAGTCTCCGATGACCACCACTCTACGCTCCTTCCGAGGGGGGGTGGATCGAGCAGTGTGAACTGCAGCCGGTGTTCTGTGTTCGGAATCCTCCTCTGCTTCATCCTCGTCAGTTTCTTCTTGAAGGACGTGAAATCTGTTTTTCAGGGATAGTTGTGGTGTTGGTGTTGAACTGCCCTGTTTGAGAGAAAAAGAAGAAGAAGGTGAGAATGGGGGGGGGCTTCTTCGCTTGCCAGTAGAAGAGGTTACCAGCTGCCAGGGACCGGCATCTCCAATCATTTCCTGTATTCCGATCGTTGAGTAGTCACTATCTTACGCTTATCTTTTCTTTCGGAATTTCAAGTTTTCAAGTTTTTTGTTTTTTTTCAAGTTTATTATGTAATTTGATTAATCGCCTATTCCAAATTCTAAGCGATGTACAAGTCAGTAAAAATACAGAGTTAAAGGGAACTTACGTAACTAACAAAGGGACTAAGTCTACTAAACATGCTTGGTTTTTTTCCTTAAGATATTGCAAACCTTTCCTGCCCTTTTGGTTAATTTGTTTGTTATGTACAGCTCGGTGCCTAGTGGCCGCTGCAACGCTTTTGCCTCCCTCGCCTATATCCTGCATGCAAAACTTCAACAGCGCTGGTCTAATCATCACCAATCTACCCGAGATTCGGAGGACCTCTGCCCTGGTGTCCCGCTGTCCGTCGGCCCTCGTACAATGCTTGAAGCAGCTTGCTTGATCCTAATTCATCAATGACGCTGAAACTGTGATTAAAGACACTATTTTTCATTTATACTTTATTTTTCTTATCATATTATGAATTTCTTTAACCTTATCTATTGTTTTTAATTCTGCCTTTATTATGTTATATCTCATCATTTAAATTCTCTTCAAGGTTCTATTTTCCAACGGTTCTCCCCTTTTACATCTATTCCTTTTTTCTCCTCTCTTCCACTACCAAAGTACTATTCAGATCAATGCTGTCTAGTTAAAATGTTTAACCTTAATCTTCTTCTTTATTTTTCACTTCTATAACAACCTTCAGGTGCTTTAGTTAGATTGTGAGCCTTCGGGACAGAAAGGGAATTTATTAAGCACCTTTCTTACTTCTTATTTTCAATTTTAAATGTATATTTTCTTAAAACCGCTTAGAACCTAACGGATGTAGCGGTATACAAGAAATAAATTACATTACATTACATTATGTTTTTTATTTTAATTATGTACACCGCTTTGATTTGACTTTTTTGTTAAAAATGGCAGTTTATCAAGCAAAATAGCTTTAACTGCAATGGCTAACCACTCCTGTATCGTGCCAGAAAGCACACTGAAAGGGATCTCTCATCGATCGGGTTGTTGCCAGTTCAACTCAAGGTCACATCTCTGGATGTGAAATACTTAGTACAGAGAACCTCAGGGCTAGCTCGAGTCCTAAGTCTGCCTGAATGGACCCTCTGACACACAGATGTATCTCACTACTGGAGACTTACTGGTTATAAGAATAGCCTTACTGGATCAGACCAAGGGTAAAAGCCATCGTCGCTAAAGCTCAGAATCCCTCCCCAGCCCTTTCCCCCGTACCTTGTTGTAGAAGCCGGCAACAGGGATGCCCACTCCCTGTTGCCAGCAGTCTTGCCTCTTCAAAATGGCGGGCCTTTCCCTTCCCGGTGCCTAAGGCCCTGATTGGTCTGGATACCCTAAGACCTTCCTGTGGGAGGGGCCTTAGGTATCGGGCCAATCGGGGCCTTAGGCCACCTTCCCGGTGCATCCTGGGATAAGATAAGTACAGTATTTTTGCTTTAAAATTTTGCATTGCTATTAAGATAAAAATAGTTTCTGGAAATTTTAGATTCATAAAACATTTGTAAAAATAATTTTAAAAATAACATTAAAGGTTGGGTTTTCATGCCGATGATTGATGAATAGGAGCTTTTGAGAGTCTAGTGTCTCTGTCACGCCTTTACAATGCTCTGAGGCTTTTCCATTCCTGTATATTTAAACTTGAATGGTGACTATTAAACTCTTTTATGGTGAGACCTTCCTCTCTTTTATGGAATTCAGAATAGACCAATGCTCACGCAGCCAGTGACAGTAGTGAGGCAGTGGTTGGATGAGATCAGTGATGAGGATAGGAGGTGCCCTCGTGCCCCCTTCTGTCCCCCCCAGCTCCTTCCACCCCCCTGTACCTCTTCAAATCTTTGCCAGCGCGAGCAGCTACTGGCTTTCCTTCTGAAGTCATTTCCTGGCCCCATGACCTGGAAGTGATTTCAGAGGGGAGCCTGGCCATCGCAAGCAGCAGGCTGCACAGTTTGCTCACGCTGGTGAAGATTTAAATAGGGAGGGGTAAGGGAGGGCGCAAGTATGGCATGTGGGGGGGGAGGTGCTGGTGCTCCCTCCAAGATGGCACCTGGGGTGATCCACCTCCCTTACTATGCCACTGGATAAGATTCAGAGAAAGAGAGCCCATGTAAGAGTTCAGGAAGCAGCTCAACTGCTTACAAAAATGCTCTTACTCCTGAATCCTGAACCGAGACAGACAATTTGCAGTGGGGCTAGCACTGATCCTTGTGGAACACCGTAGGCAGATAATGAGTGGATGAGGTAGAGGGCGGTAACAAATTATGACTGAGGACCAGATTCTATAAACAGTGTCCCGATTGTAGGCAGCCAACTGCTGCCTAACCAGCCAATTGGGATGCACATTTCCTTAAAAAAAAACAACAAACCTTCCGAGGCAGGTTGCCTACATTGGAGGTGCCTCCGGGAGCCTAGGGAGGTGCGCAAGCCCACCTAAGGCTAGGTGTGGGAGTAGTTTGGCCTGGAAATAGCCTTAAGTGGATCTAGGCAGCTGTATGCGTTTCCCTAGGCTAGGAGGAGGAGGGGTTCTGGCAGGAGGGATTGTGCATCCCTCCTGCCATGATCATTGATGAGGGAGGGGTGCCAGGCAAGAGAGACTGGGCATTCCTCCTGCCACGTTCATTCGGGGGAGGGGGCTGCTGGGCAAGAGGGATTGGGCATCCCTCCTGCCGGTAGTCTTCATGGGGGAGGATGGGGACAGGTTGCCACTAAATTTATTGTGGCAAGGAGATCCCTAGCCACAATAAGCTCAGCGGCAACCCGATTCTCTAACCGGCATCTGTAACATGGACGTCAGTTAGAAAATCTGGTTCTTTTAGGCGGGCTTAAGCATGATTCTGTATGGGATGCCCATGTGTAATTCTCGTCCTATACAGAATCCAGGCACAGGGCCGCCATCAGGGCAGTACTACCAGTCCTGCATTCAGGGGCCCGGAGCTGACAGGGGGCCCGGGCTCCCCCAGGGTCCTAGGCAGTGTTCTAAGGCAGGGGCGCCAGTAGCTCGCCAAGGCAAAGTGAGTCGATCACCCAGGACTCACTTTGTCTTGGTGATCTAATCTATCCGGCCGATCAGTCTTCCTCTCCCCGACGTCAATTCTGCAGTCGGAGAGGAAGTTCGGGCCAGCCAATCGCTGCCTGGCTGGGCGGAACTTCCTCTCCGACGGCATAATTGACGTCGGGGAGAGGAAGACTGATCGGCCCGAAGCAGGGAGAGCATGCGTCGGGGTCGGCGTCGGCTTTGGGGCCTGTTATCCATTGGTGGGTCCTGTTCCCCGATGGCAGCGGCAGTGGCTGTGGCTTGGGGAACGGCAGGGAGAAAGAAAGAAAGGGGGCAGGCAGGGAAACAGAAGGAAAGAAGAGAAACAGAAAAAAAGAAAGAAAGGTCAGGGAGAGAGGAAGAAAAAGTTGGGGGAGGGAATGAGGTGTGGAGGAGAGAAAGCATACAGGCTGATAGAAGGGAAGAAAGATTGGATGCACAGTCAGAAGAAGAAAGTGCAACTAGAAATCACCAGACAAGATAGGAAAAATGATTTTATTTTAAATTTAGCAAAGTGGAGGCAGTATTACCACAGTTTTCAAAGGAATTTGCCCAAATAACTTAATAGTTAACTGGGTAAATTCCCAGAGATGAAAACTTCCCTTCACTTACTATGCACAGTTCTGAATTTATATCTGCTGTCTATATTTTACAATATGGTCCCCTTTTACTAAACCGCAATAGTGGTTTTTAGCGCAGGGAGCCTATGAGCGTCAAGAGCAGCGCTGGGCATTCAGCGCAGCTCCCTGCGCTAAAAACTGCTATTGTGGTTTAATAAAAAGGATGGGGGGTATATTTGTCTATTTTTGTATGGTTGTTACTGAGGTGACAATGCATAGAGTCATCTGCCTTGACCTCTTTGAAAAAAACCCAGAATAGGAATGATAATTAACATTTTCTCAGCGTATAGTGTGCTTTGTGTTTTTTAATTTTATTGTTGGTAGATCATTTTGACTTGGTCATTTTAAAGTAGCTCACAAGCTCAAAAAGTTTGGGCACCTCTGAGCTAGAGCGTTGAAACTGTGTATTTCTATTTTATCCCCCCTTTTACAAAACTGTGGAGCGTTTTTTAGCGCCAGCCGTGGTGGTAGCAGCTCTGATGCTCAGAATTCTATGAGCGTCAGAGCTGTTACCACTGTGGCTAAAATCCGCACTACAGTTTTGTAAAAGGGTGAGGGGTTCGTTTGTGATGACATATTCCATACTAGGCGAAGGTGTTTTCTGTGTTCTGTGTGTTCGAAAGACATGGTTTCCTGTTAGGATTGACGGTGTAGGATTGATCTGTGCTGGTCTGGCTTGTTTAGTTTTACAATGGGTGTATTGATGTACTGCTCACTGCAATATGTAAGATGCTGCCTTTTCCTAGGTACTCATGTGTGACGTGTGGTTTGTTACTAAAAATCATGTTTTTCTTACAGATGGGGGGGTGCCAAAAAATGATGGGCCCCGGGTGTTACATATGCTACGTACGCCACTGTATGTAAAGATACCAGAAAGCTGGCTTAGCAAAAACTTTAAGTAAATTGTT
Organism: Geotrypetes seraphini; assembly: GCF_902459505.1. Lineage (NCBI taxonomy): Eukaryota > Metazoa > Chordata > Amphibia > Gymnophiona > Dermophiidae > Geotrypetes > Geotrypetes seraphini. The sequence continues at coordinate 8,711,857 of NC_047090.1, read as the reverse complement.
ATTCTTCTAAGTTTTGAGTATTTAACCCTCCCATAATCTCACGGGCACTCGTTTCAAGTTTCAAGTTTATTGAGATTTTGATTTAAACGCAATATCAAATATTTTCAATGCGTATAACAAAAATAAATTTGGGGAAATAAATAAAACCATTTGAACAATAAACATACAAACATATCCATAGATGATTAAAATTACATAAGGAGTACAAGGATAAACTACATTTGTTTAAAAATGCGTTCTCTGCGCCTGCTCATAAATTTGTTGACTGGAAGGATCCAGCAATGTGGCCAGATGCCATTCAGGACAAAGACAGAGAAAGAATTGTGCAATTTGGATTAATGATGGAAGATGATTTAAAGCAAATGGCACAGTCTATGAGTAAAGATCTTGACGGACGTTCTTTTTATGAATATCTCCTCTATGCCAAATCACCCATTGGACGTGAGAAGATTTTACGGGACTGGCTTAGGTGGAGCATTAGCAGAAAAGTCTGTGTGTATTCGGCCCATGGAAGAAGGGGGGGGGCGTTGGGGGGGAGGGAAGGGGTTCGAGGGGGGCCCAATAGGATTGCCCAGTAAGGGGCCCAGAAATTTCTGATGGCGGCCCTGTCCAGGCAGATAGAAGGTGAGTCATAGTCTCTTTTGTCATTTTACATCTGCACTATTGAATGCATAATCCAGCTCCCTGACTGTATTTTCTTTGAAACTTCAAACTCTGTCCCCTGCAATGTGGCCATTACCTGGATAGTCACTGAGGGCATCTGACTGCTAGGTAAAAGCTTTTCTCCACTGGTTGTCCTCCACTCACTGTCAGTACAGACAATTCAGTTCTGCAGGATACTCTAGGTTTTTAATGGATTTTCCTGTCCAGTCCACTTAGGGCTCAAATGAAAGAGCAGATAATGGCGGGCGTTTCTCCTGTTCCAGTGACTGGTAATAACTGGTGGGATGAAAATGTGACTTCCGGCTTGCAGCTTTGTTGTTTTGGACTTGGAAGTTTTCTTCTGTTCTCTTGAGTTTCTAGATCAGCTGGAACTGGGACGGAGATCTAGTACTGGGAACCTTCACACAGTCCTATGACCGTAAAATGTAGTTACTTACCTGTAACGTAGGTTCTCCGTGGACAGCAGGATAGTCAGCCACATATGGGTGTTGTCCCAACAACTCCCAATTTGCGGATAAGCTCTCCAATAGCTCAGAGAGATTTTTTTTTTTTTTCTCTCTCTCTCTGAGCACATGCAGTGCCCGGGCCCCACTGGGCATGCCCGAGCCCTACCCATTTCCCCCTGCTTCCCCCTAATCCCCCGTCTTTAGTTTCCGCCCGTTCCCATCGGTCGGATTTTCTACAGCTCTCCATTACAACTTTTCTACTCATCACCTTGAAGATGCCTGAACCATCTAAAGAAATGACTGGGATGCAGGAGAAGGATGAACACACTGGATCCTCATGAATTGTGCGCCCACTGATTGGATCCGGCGCTCGAGGTTTCCGTGTTGCTTGCATTGTGCGCACATGTCACCACGTGCACGCAAGCTAAGGAAGAGGGCACTCAAGGACTTCATGAAGAGAAGTGAGGCCCGAGAATCTTCCTCCAGCAGCCATCCTCATCGGAATGCAGCAGCGGGGGATCCACAAGCTACAGCGGCAAGGAGCCTCCAGGATGCCCTGGCTCAGCTAATCCCCCCGCCTGCACTCGGCCCGGTAGAGAAATATCTCCCGGAGTCCCTGCACGTTGCCGTTTACAGCCAGCCTCTGCAGGGCAGCCGATAGGAGTCTCACCAGACCGAGAGATCTCTCCAGGAGTCACTGCATGCTGCCATATAAAGCCAGCCTCTGCGGTCAGCAGATCGGGGTTTTCGCCCTCCAGACTGAGAGATCTCCCCCGGAGTTGGGAGCTGTTGGGACAACACCCATATGTGGCTGACTCATCCTGCTTGTCCTAGGAGAACTTTTTCAGTACAATCGTAGGCTAATTCTTTTTCATTCTTTGGTCCACAAAAATCATCAAACTTCTCAAATATACAAGCAACCAAAAAGAACTCTACTTACTTTTACTCTGTTGTCAGAAATCCTCACTAAGAGCATTTGTTTGTTGGTTTATTTCTCCCCCCCCCCCCGCCCTTATCCAGGGCGAGTTACATATGAACAAACAAAATAAGACATTAACATTTGTCATAAACACATTATAACAAATTATATACTTACAAATAAAATCAAATTGCATCTGACATACATGTTGCATCAACGACAAACATCATTCAAGGTAAAAACTAGCAAAACCCTAACATACATCAAAATATAAAATGACATAAGGCATACAAAATGCCTCAATGGCAGACATCATAACAGACCAGACCATCAACCACCTCAGCACTCAACAGTCATCATTCCTTCTTCCTCAGCCGAACTCAGACCCTATATGTCATCTTACAGAACAGGTGTCTTTTCAGCATTTTCCTGAAGTCTTGTAAAGCTTGCTGTTGGCGAACGTATCCTGGAAGGTTGTTGCACTCCCTGGGGGGGCCGATGCAGTGAAAGACACTGTTTCTGGAAGAGTAAAGCCTTAAGTCCCGCACAGATGGAACAGACCGATCGCAATGCTCAACTGAGCGAAGCAGTCGAGCCGACTCACGCGGCAAGATGCTCTGGACCAGGTGTTTAGGGGCCAACTTCTGTAAGCACATGAAAACATGTACCAGAAGCTTGTAACATATCTTGTCCCTCACTTTCAATCAATATAACCTTATAAAATATTCCGTTACATGCTCACGTCTATCCAATTTAAATAAAGAGCCACCTGAATCGCACCCAAAACTGATTCAGGTACTGCAATCGTCGAAAACAGAGAAAACCATCGACTGCAACACCATCCCAAACAATGTGGCCTCCAAATAAGTTCTAAGACCATTGACTAACCGAAGATGAAAATACACCTGCCCTCTCATAGTGAGTCTTGAATTCGAGATATTTCACTTCACACTCACCAATACTTTCTCCCCCAGCAACTCAACTGTCTACGGAACATTAGCACCCAGGATTCTCGTAACACACAACACTTGTGTCTTCTGAATGCTTAGCTTCAACCTCTTACGGTCCATCCAGTGTTTAATCGCTACCACTTCCGACTGTAAACATGATGATGCCCCATCAAAATCCCCTTCAATGGGGAAAAAGAATTGGATGTCATCCGCGTATAGTTAAAAGCAGTTTACCCAGCGGAACAAGATAAAAATGGAATAAGGCCGCAGAAAGGGCTGATCCCTGTGGCACCCCTATTTTGACCTCCTTACGGCTCGACAGTTTTTCTCCCATGAGCACCTCCTGCTGTCGTGAGATGTTATCGTGCAGATATTTTCAGCTGATCTTTACGTTACTGCAAAACTTTCAATTGGTAATAATAGTTTATATCTCTTATTGGGTTCTACAAATAATCATGGGTAGTGAATGTACACCAGAGCACCTTCCTGGACCTTGTTCTGCTTCAGCACCCTTCTGTTAGGGGTATGAGATGTAAGCAAACACTGGAACGTTCTTTTTCGGTGAGGCCTGCTTTTCTTCAGTTCTCTACCTTTGAATATTAGACAATTGCCTTCTTAAGGCAGCTTAAGACTGTCCTTATTCTACAAATATCTTATTTGAGACTCATGATGTTGGTTGGTTTGTGGTTTTTTTTTAAGTTTTTAAAATATCTTTCAAATAATTGATGGATTTCCTCCCAGTGACTTTAGACCTTGATTGGGAGAAGGTGGGCTAGAGTGTGGCACAGTGGTTAAAGCTACAGCCTTAGCACCCTAAGGTTGTGGGTTCAAACCCACGCTGCTCCTTGTGACCCTGGGCAAGTCACTTAATCCCCCTCCCCCCATTGCCCCAGGTGCATTAGATAGATTGTAAGTTCACCAGCACAGACAGGGGAAAACCAGACCGGCTTTAGAACCAATTATTCCACAGAATACTCAATGATAGGTCTTACAACCAATATTCAATATTACTTGGATCATCATAAATCAGTACTTTTAATCTCACTCGACCTATCGGCAGCATTTGATACCATCGATCATCATTTACTTCTTAAGAGATTATCTGCCATAGGTATCTCAGAACAAGTCTTAAACTGGTTTAACTCATATTTTCAGGAAAGGTCATCCAAAGTTATTTTCAATAATACATCATCAAGTATATATACAAACTCATATGGCATCCCTCAAGGCTCAATTTTGTCTCCTCTTTTATTCAATATTTTCCTAGCTCCACTTCTTACACTAAGCCAATCCATAGGTTTCTCTGCCTACGCATACGCAGATGACATCCAGCTTATACATCCATTAAACACTGGCGATTCAAACGAGTTAATGAACATAAATAATAAGTTAAAACAAATTAGCCAATGGTTAAAAGACAATATGCTATCCCTTAATCCATCTAAATCTTCAATAATGTTTTTGCCATGGAAAAAAGATATTACACTTGCAGCAAAAATTTTTTGGGACAGTTTTCCATTACAAAGAGTAACGAAGACCAAAATATTGGGAATATTATTGGATCACGAGCTCTCCTACCACGATCAGATTAGCTCCGTAGTCAAGAATTGTTTTTACAAACTTCGTCTTATCAGATCTTTAGCTAAAGTTTTTAGAACCTAAAGCCCTAAATATTTTAATTCACTCTTTGATAATCTCTAGGTTGGATTACTGCAATACGTTATACCAGGGCAAAACACAGAAAGAAATACGAAGGTTGCAAATTATACAAAACACTGCAATAAAAATTATTACCAATTCCAATTATTACCAATATGATCATGTCACCCCCCTCTTCTGCGAGAAGCGCATTGGCTACCGATCCCACATAGAATAACATACAAAATTGCGCTGCTAACATTCAAAATTCAGAAAACTAATACCCCAATATTTTTATGTCGATATTTAATACCTTACTCCCCAGCTAGATCTCTTAGATCAGCAGATCAATATTTGTTGACCATTCCATCATTGAAAGTAATTGGCACCAGAAGAACCACAACCTTTTCTATTTTCGGACCTCAGATCTGGAACAAACTCCCAACCTCTTTAGAGAAATTTAAAAGTAATATGAATCTTAGATTAGATAATTTTTTTCTCTTTTTATGATCCTCCTACTAACTCTTAGATTAATCTTTCTTTTAAATATGTATTTTAGACCAAGTTTCACCAAAAATCAATGTTTGTTTTGTTGTGTTTTTTTTTACCCTTCCTAATGTTGTTCTTCCCTAAATATTTTTTCTTTTGTTTTTTTTCATTTTAAACAAATGTAGTTTATCCTTGTATTCCTTATGTATTTTTAAACATTTATGGATATGTTTGTATGTTTATTGTTCAAATGGTTTTATTTATTTCCCCAAATTTATTTTTTGTTATACACATTAAAAATATTTGATATTGCGTTTAAATCAAAATCTCAATAAACTTGAAACTTGAAAATGCTTGAGTACCTGAATAAATTAATGTAAACCAGCGGTGTCCAACCTTTTGGCTTCCCTGGGCCGCATTGGCTGAAAAAAAATGTTTCTGGGGCCGCGCAAACGCTGCAGCAAGACAGAGGAGGGAGCTGGCAAGACAGTAAACACCCGGAGGCAGCAGAGGAAAACACTGCATCGCCCTCAACCGAGGCCGCAAAAAATACTTCACGGGGCCGCATGCGGCCCTCGGGCCACAGGTTGGACACCCCTGATGTAAACCATTCTGAGCTCTCCTGGGAGAACAGTATAGAAAAATGAATAAATTAGATAAGGTAACTGTTCTTTGCTGCAGTCGCTGACAGTCCTTCCACAACTCCCTCCCCCCAGCCAATGTGATCCCCAGGGCTGTGTTTCTATTGGGGCGTCTCATGTCAGTCAAGCTGTCTCCTGGCTTGCAAATCCTTCCCTCCTTCCCCTACCCTGGTAAAAGAGCATGCTATGTCCCTGGAGCATCAGAGAAACTGCAATCCCATGATTTGATCTGATGAATATGTATATTTTATTGACCGAATTGGCTTTGTGTTGTACGGTCCCTGACCCCTATACTGGGATTTGCAGGGGCAGCAACTCCATCACTCAGGAGAGCTTCAGATTAAATGGTTGACTCGAGACCTTGAAAATGTCTCAGGCTTGCTAATTCAAATTTAATTAGTACTCATTAGTACACTTAAGCAGTGGCTAATAACATATATTTAGTAGGAAAAAAAATAAAAAAAAACCCCAAATGTTTGGATTGTGCTGGCATCTGTACTTTATTTAATATTTTTTGGAAAGAACATTTCGTAGAACCTTTTTTTTACCAACAAATGGAGGATATCAGTCTCTGCACACACACAGACAATGCGGTCGAAAGAGCCGAAGGAACCAGTGCTGACCATGTGGACTTCATTACCAACCAGAAGGTATAATTCACACCACTTACCTGGCGTTTTAGTATTATTGTCCAACACATTCTATAGTATACATACTGCATACTTTCATTTCATACAGCGCTTTGCATGTTGCGAGGTGCATTATATGTAACCTGGTGATGCATCTACAAGGACGTATGTGGCAGGCTTTTTAGCCAAAACGTGGCCTGTGTCAGTCATGTCGATTAGAAGAGCATAAGAATTACCCACTCCAGTGCTCCAAATGAGTCCAGTCTCTCCAGTTTAGCAGGAACTTGTCTAACTTTGTCTTGAAACCCTGGAGGGTGTTTTCCCCTACAACTCCGGACGAGCGTTCCAGTTTTCCACCACTCTCTGGGTGAAGAAGAACTTCCTTACGTTTGTATGGAATCTATCCCCTTTTTTTTTTGTTCAAAACTAAGGATAAGATAGTCATCCGCGGGGTTTCTGTACGGAGACTAAAGAACTCAACAAGACAATTCAAAAACCATCTCCCCACCCCAATCCCACCCTTTTAACTTTAGAGAGTGCCCTCTCGTTCTCTTTACCTTGGAGAGGGTGAACAACCTGTCTTTATCTACTAAGTCTATTCCCTTCATTATCTTGAACGTTTCGATCATGTCCCCTCTCAGTCTCCTCTTTTCAAGGGAGAAGAGGCCCAGTTTCTCCAATCTCTCACTGTACGACAACTCCTCCATTCCCTTAACCCTTTATGCCTTCTGGTTGTTAATGAAGTCCATGTGGTCAGAAGCACTGGGTCTCTTTTCTGCTGTTTCAATTGCATTGCCTACATAGACATTTTTTGACCATAATGATTACAATTTTGGTTGATTCTTTATTTACTATATATAGATTTGCTCCTTTTTTTTATTACTTAATAAGGTCCCCGACCAATGCCCCCAGAATTGCTTACATACAGTGTGCATACAAGTGTTCAAGCATCTTGTCTGTGGACATATGTGGCTAGATTCAGTAAATCCTGGGTCTTCCGGTATAAGTGGTTTATTTGTACGCAAGAGAAAAACAAAAAAACTCTGTGGAGTGACGATGTTCCTAAATGGACTTTAGTGTCAAAGTGTCAAAGTTCCAAAGGTACACCAAAATCATCCACATAAAATAATTCCATCCACACAAAAATAAATTATCCACATACGAGCCTTAAAGGACCTAGTCCACTAGAGATACAGGACCCAACGCGGTCTGCGTTTCAACAAAAAGTCTTCTTCAGGGGTCCCTGGGGGTCCTATAAAGGTGAATACATGGGAAACAATTGTGTGGTGAGCCGAAGTGAGACACCGCTTGCATTTGCAATAGAAAGGGGCAGTGTCTCACTTTCGGCTCACCACACAATTGTTTCCCACGTATTCACCTTTGTAGGACCGCCAGGGACCCCTGAAGAAGACTTTTTGTCGAAACGCGGACCGTGTTGGGTCCTGTATCCCTAGCGGAATAGGTCCTTTAAGGCTTTTATGTGGATGATTTATTTTTATGTGGATGGAATTATTTTATGTGGATGATTTATTTTTATGTGGATGAAATTATTTTATGTGGATGATTTCAGTGTACCTTTGGAACTTTGACACTTTCAAATAACGTCCATTTAGGAACATCGTCACTCCACAGAGTTTTTTTGTTTTCTTTAGATCACCTACGTCACAATGTATAAGTTCCATCTAGGAAGTCTCGTTGAACTTTCGATTATCGCTGTAGGACGACTAAGTCCTAGGTCAGCCTATATCCCGCCCACCTCCCACCCTAACCACTCTTCCAAAATGCCCCTATAAGCTCTGGGCACACAGTAGCATTCAGAGGCCTAAAAAGTCTCTGGATATGTCTAAAAACCCTTTTCGATTATCAGTACTCGGACAACCTGTCTTTTAGGTCGTACAAGTGCTGATTTGAATGGATTTTTAGATGTACAGTAAAACCTTGGATTGCAAATGTTTTGCAAGACAAGCATTACATTTTATTAAATTTTAACTTGATATATAAGCAATGTCTTGCAATACTAGTACATACAGTATACACACATCATAACTGAGCCGATGGCTCTTCTCTCTCTGACGCTGCAGGAGTGCAGTGACTGTTCTAAACGAGCGAAGCCTTGCAATATGAGTACATACAGTATATACATGTGACATCATCACAACTGAGCCGATGGTCCGTCTCTCTCTGACGCTGCAGGTGTGTAGTGACTGTTCTAAATGAGCGAGGTCTTGCAATACGAGTACGTATAGTATTTTGCATTAAAGTTTTTGGGTTGTGGAACAAATCGTCTGAGTTTCCATTATTTCTAATGGGGAAATCTGCTTTGATATACGAGTGTTTTGGATTACAAGTATGGTTTCAGAACAAATTATGCTCGTAAACCAAGGTTTGACTGTATATCTGTTTTGATTATGAACCTCATAGTGTGATAAGACATTCCAACCCTCATCAGTGGTTCTTCTGGCTTCTCTTCATTGACTAAAGCCCCATGTTTTCTTTCTATACATAGACCCTAAGTGAAGTAATCTTAAAAGACCCCAACGGGTGCATAAAGGAGCAAGCAGCCTTGTGCCCCTCAGTGGTGCAGCTTTTAATTCTCCAGTTGCTAATGTCACTTCCAGGACACAGTCCACCGGTGGGGGGGGGGGGGGGGGGGGGAGGGAAAGAGGTGCGGCAGAATCCTGAAACTGAGACGACACCAGGGGGAGCCCAGAATGACCAGTTACCCTCACCTGCAGCTAGGCCAAAAGCTCTCACCCTCAGTGAATGGCACTGCAAAGAAATGGTACAAATTCACTGGTCCGCCTGTAGAAGTAAACACTGAACCGATTTCACTAACACATTGTGCAGAGTAAAGGAATGCTGCAGAAAAAAATGGATAGTGACCTAATTCCAGAGTAATTGATCATCTCTATTGCGGTATCTCTGACCTTTCTTAATTCTTCATGCCTTTAGCCCTCTTGCCACCCCATCCCAGCATGGCTTAGCCCTGGTCTGTACTGATAGAGAAGCTGTGTAGATGAATTTAGGGTCCTGTCTTATCTGCAGGGGCCCTCCCCATCATTAGTTAGACCCCCCACTCTATGTAGTGCAGATGTGATGTGGCCTGTCACCATCTAAGGATCTGATACTGTCTTGGGAGCCAGATATCAAGCCAAGTGTCTTTCTTGGGGGACCAAATGGTACAGGCAATCTGCAGGTTACTACTCCTACCACTATGAATTATTTCTATAGCGCTACCAGACGCACACAGCGCCGTACAGAGTCACAAAGAATAAGAAAACAGTCCCTGCTCAAAAGAGCTTACAATCCAAACAGGCAAGACAGACAAACAAGATGTCATGGATACAATTAAGGGGAACGGTAAATCTGCTGGCTGGGTTGGAGGGCAGAGGAGTAAGGTTAAGGATTGACATCTATATCAAAAAGGTGGGTTTTCAGTCTGCTTTTAAACAAGGGAAGGGGTTTGACGGACAAACTCGGGTAATTTATTCCAGGCAGAGGGGGCAGCTAGATGTAAGGAACGAAGTCTGGAATTGGCAGTGGAGGAGAAGGGTAACGCTAAGAGTGACTTATCTGAGGAACGGAGTTCTCTGGGAGGTGGATAAGGAGAGAGAAGCAAGGAGATATATTGAGTTAAGAACGAGTTATGTTTTTAAAGCTGTTCTTGTTGGATTTGTATGTAACTCAGAACCTGTAGATTTTAAGATTCTTGCTGCTTACTTCTACCCCAGCTGACAAAAGGGCCAACTGCCCCTCCCAGTGTTTCATCTAAGGTACATCATTCACAACCACACACTGTTCTTTATGTGGCCATACATCATTTCTGAATCTGCTGCAGGAGAAGTGGAGGAGTCTATGCCACAGGAAATACTGCTCAGTGAAATCAAATGAAACTCCTTCCATGTCAGAGGGAAGACTTATGGCTCAACCCGCGGCTTTGTGCAGAGAAACAACTGCGGCTAGAAGGAGAAGGGAACCAGCCAGAAGGTAAACACCTGAGGGAGGCATGTACATGGGGCACAGAATGGAGGGAGGGAGGGAGGGAGGGAGAGAGAGGGGCACGTTGGGCCATGAAAGGTAGAGCAGGACCCCCGTTCATAAGTACAAGTCCAACGTAAGTCAGATGTTCATAAAACGGGGACTGCCTGTAATGTTAGTAAGTACTTTTTCAGAGAGGGTTCCGGATGTCTGAAATACCCTCCTCTAGTAATGGAATTCAAGGATGCGTGGCATAAGCACAAAGGATTCCTAAGTGGAAAGAGAATGAAATCAAAGCCTTAAGTGGCAAATCTGGTAGTTGAGAAATAAGGTTAATGCTGGGCCCTGAAAATGACAAAACAGCTCAAGACTAAGGAGGCATATGTTGGACAGACTGGATGGACCATGCAGGTCTTTATCTGCTGTAATCTACTATGTTAACAGAGCTCTTATTTTTAAAGTATATGGACATCCATGTAGTTGAAATGTCCAAATCCTGATTTTGCACAGTCAGAAAGGGACATGTTTTGAGTGGGTCTAGGGAGGGTCCAAAATTAGAATGTCCAATAACAATAACTGAACAGGAAGAAACATCCAAGTCTAAAAAGACTGGTTTTAAGAAAAGTTTGGACAGTTTCCTGGTGGAAGGGTCAGTGGTCTGTTGTTGAGAGAGACATTGGGGAAGCCACTGCTTGCCCTGGATCAGAAGCATGGAATGTTGCTACTCTTTGGGATTCCGGAACCTTGCTATTCCTTGGGATTCTGTATGGAATGTTGCTACTCTTTGGGATTCTGTATGGAATGTTGCTACTCTTTGGGATTCTAGAATCTTGATACTCTGGGATTCTAGAATCTTGATACTCTGTTGATTCCGGAATCTTGCTATTCCTTGGGATTCTGTATGGAATGTTGCTATTCCTTTGGTTTTGGCCAGGTACTAGTGACCTGGATTGGCCACCATGAGAACAGGCTACTGGGCTTGATGGACCCAGTAAGGCTATTCTGATGTTCTCATGACATCCTTTTGAAAATGTCCTTCCATATTAACTGTAGAAATGCCATTGAAAGTTGCATTCTCATTGTTGATGGTCTTCCTTTGATTACTATTTGATTTTATAAGATGCCACATTTGTATTATTCTCCTCCAGTGTCTGTTGAAGGCAGCACTTTAGCTTCACTGACTCAAAAGTTAATTTGATGAAATTCGGCTGTGCTGAAACAATTTCCCGTCGGTGTCTAGGTTGTTACTATGTCAACCAGCCAATTCAGCTCTGGATATTTTAAGGCATAAAGTGTTTGTTATTGTTATTATTATTACTATGATTTGAGTTTTACCAAATGCTCTGTTCCGAAGCAATTTACAGTCAAGAAAATGACTGCAAAGCTACCTATTTTGCATAACAAATAAAATTAATTCCACAGGGTGGTATCTCCAAATGAGTTACTACAGTGAACATCAGTCCTATACCAGAGTATGTTGGGATATGATCTCTGCCTCTTGAGCTTTCTGCTACCCGCTTCACTTAATTCTTGCATCGTGCCAAAGAGAGCTTTCCTTCTGGAGTTCATACATGCTTGGAGGGCCATTTTCGACAGTGCGTTTAAGTCCAATTTGGAGATCCTAAGAAGGGCATCCAAAATTTGGATGCCGAAAATGTCCATTTTCAAAACCACTGTACGCCCATCTGTCAACCACAAAAACGCCCAAGTTCAAAATGTCCATTTGGATGTGGGAGGAGCCAGCATTACTATGGACTGTACATACAGACATACCAACACAACAGTGGGTCACCTTAGAGGACATTGCTGTAAATGTCACATAACGAGTGCCAGATGGACATCTCGCCATAACCCTGTTATGATTTATGGTGAGTCCTCCAACATCCCCCCCAGAACTTACTTTACCAACCTGTCTACCACCCCAATAGCACTTATGGCTACAAGTGGCACCTATATGGAAGTATAGTAGGTTTTTGGTGGGCTTACACTTTCCACCAAAGAATGTCTCATGGCCCTGGCTCCTCCTTTCTACGGCTCACTGGTCAATCCACCAGGCTACTCAAGACACCTGTGTGATGTTCTACTAGGCTTTCCCATACCAAGTGCTGCTGTTCCAGAAACAGGTATTTTCATTCAGATCTATATGGGGTGGGAGGGTTTAGTGACCACTGGGGGAGTGTGTGCATGTGTGTGTGTGTGTGTGGGGGGGTCATTTTTTAATCCCTCCAATGTTCTCTGGTCAGTTTGGGTACCATTATAGAAGCTCATGTAAACTGCTGTGAAATGACTCCCCAGTCGTTAGTAGCGATATAGAAGCTTTCAATAAACAATCACACCTTTTGGGCGCTTAGATGCTTTTCAAACAGGTCTAGCTCTAAACATCTAAGTTCTGTCCTGGGCGTCTCGGGAAAGGTTTGATTATCCCTGCAAGACCTCCAAGTGCTAAGCACGCCCAAAACCCACCCATGGCACTCCTCCGACACACACCCTCGAACTTTGAATGTACAGAGGCTAAGAATCCTAGCAAGACATCCAGAAAGTCCGTTTCGAAAATCGGACTTGAACGTTTTCAAGTTTCAAGTTTTATTTATATTTGATTAATCGCTTAATTAAAATTATATCTAAGCGAAGTACAGTGTATGAATAAACATAATACTAAAGTAGTAGGTAATATGAAATATTATAAAATTAACAAATTTATACTAAAATTTTCTAACATAGTAAATAAAATATTGGCAAGAAAAACAACAAAGTGCCGATTTATGTCATTTTTACGATGTCTTACGGCCTCTTTAACAAAGCCGCGCTAGCGGTCCCCGAAGCCCATCGAGATTTACAGGGCTTCGGGGCTGTTGCCACACAGCTTTGTAAAAGAGGCTGGTAGTGTTTTGAAAATGAGCCCCATAGGCAATTTAACAAGTGGTGCCCGAAAATTCCTTTCAATCAAGCATGTGGCACCAGATAGGACGAGAAATGTTGATGTATCTTTCTACCGCATTTTATTTTCTTGATCTCTGGCTGTATTGTTTTGTTTTTGAAGATCTCTTTTTTTTCTCCACTCAATGCACAGAATAATCATTTGGCACTGACACTTGGTATACTAGAGCAGTGGTTCCCAACCCTGTCCTGGAGGAACACCAGGCCAATTGGGTTTTCAGGCTAGCCCTAATGAATATGCATGAAGCAAATTTGCATGCCTATCACTTCCATCATATGCAAATCTCTCTCATGCATATTCATTAGGGCTAGCCTGAAAACCCGATTGGCCTGGTGTTCCTCCAGGACAGGGTTGGGAATCACTGTACTAGAGCAATTCTGTTCCTGCACTTTTTTTTTTTTTTTTTTTTTATTACCGGGTCTGTTTCTCTTGCATCCTGCTCTTTATTGATTGGAATTGGAATATCCCAAGCTATTACAACTAGAGAATGACACAGGGACAAATTTTTCCCTGTCCCCGCAGGAGCTCAATTTCCCCATCCCGTCCCCGTGAGTTTTGTCACTGTCCCTGTCCCATTCCTGTAATCTCTGTCTTAACCATACAAGCCTCGAACACTTGTGATTTTAAAGAGTTTGAGGCTTGTGCAGATGAGGAAGGAGCTTAGGCATTGGTGGAATGAGGCATTATGACATCACAATCTGAGTTCTAGAATGTTGCTACTTAGGATTCTAAAGTGTTTGAGGCTTGTGCAGATGAGGACGGAGCTTAGGCATTGGTGGAATGAGGCATTATGACATCACAATCTCAGCTCTAGAATGTTGCTACTTAGGATTTTAAAGGGTTCGAGGCTTGTGCAGATGAGGACAGAGCTGAGGCATTGGTGGAATGAGGCATTATGACATCACAATCTGAGCTCTACAATGTTGCTACTTAGGATTTTCAAGTGTTTGAGGCTTGTGCAGATGAGGACGGAGCTTGTAGGAATGGGGCAGGGACAGGAAAAGAACTCAGGAACGGGGCAGGGACAGGAAAAGAATTCACGGGGATTGGAAAATATTTGCTCCCATGTCATTCCCTAATTATACAAATGCCTTCTATAATCACAGCTCAAAATGCAATAATATTATATTTAATTTAGAATTGTGAAAACCTCAGACCCAAAACCCGTGACTGGTGATAACACCAAACTGGGGTTCATTTTATTTTATTTACTTTTATTTTTATTTTTTCACGCAAATTCTATTGGATGATAAAGGGGACAGTGAAAACGATGATGGTCCCCCAATGAACCCCAGTTTGGTGTTATCACCAGTCACGGGTTTTGGGTCTGAGGTTTTCACAATTCTAAATTAAATATAATATTATTGCATTTTGAGCTGTGATTATAGAAGGCATTTGATTAATTTGAGTATCACAGTGTAGTAACTAATATCTCTCCATATTAAAGTGACTATTACCTAATTATAACCTCTACATTTTCCATGATTCTCTTTGAGTTTTGATCCCAACCTTTTTCCTGTACAGCAATGTTGTAATGTTGATGAAATTTCTAGTGGACGAATGTCTTTTCCTTTACATTAGAACTTGTAGCCAAGTGCAACCATTTCCAGCTCATCCTTACAGAATTTACAGAAGTCCCTTCTCTTCCTGTTTGCTGCCAACCATCAATCTTTCATTCTTTCAGTTCACCATGCCAAGTTTTGATATGTGCACTAGAGAATGACACGGTGACTAAATTCATCACCGTTCCCTTCCCCGCGGATAACCGCGGGAAATAATCCCATGTCATTTTCTAGTGTCTATTTCAACCTCGGTCCTTCTACACCAGCATTCTTCAAAGCAAAGCTCGAGGGTCAGTGGTTGTGGCCATTCATACTCTGATTCTTATGTAAGCCAAGGATAATGAAGCCATTGTGACATCACTGATGTGATTGGCTCTTAGACACTGGTGGAATGAGGCATTATGACATCACAATCTCAGCTCTGGAATGTTGCTACTCAACCTCAGTCCTTCTACACCAGCATTCTTCAAAGCAAAGCTTGCGGGTCAGTGGTTGTGGCCATTCATACTCTGATTCTTATGTGAGCCAAGGATAATGAAGCCATTGTGACATCACTGATGTGATTGGCTCTTAGGCACTGGTGGAATGAGGCATTATGACATCACATTATCTGCTCTGGATACCAGAGACTGTCATTCTGTAGTGTCTGTTTCAACCTCAGTCCTTCTACACCAGCGTTCTTCAAAGCAAAGCTTGCGGGTCAGTGGTTGTGGCCATTCATACTCTGATTCTTCCCTCTCTCCTTAAAGAATGACATGAAGATGGTTTCCCGCGGGTACCCGCGGGGACGGAAACGGTGATGAATTTTGTCACCGTGTCATTCTCTAATGTGCACGATTCCTGGAGTACCATGTCATACTTTCCACTGTATAAGTGCATTGACTACTTGCTTTTGCATGCTTGCTAATCTAACGTTTCAAATAGTTTGGTTTTTTTTTCTCTTGTGTGCAAATTCTGCCTCCTTCCCTGTGTGTACTGGTGGATTTTCATTTCATGTGCAAATCGAATGATGGAGATTTTGATATCTCTTTTTGGGTTTTCTCATCTCTCTACACTTTTTCTGCTTCTGTTTGGTATTGGAACATATTAATTGAAAGTCTTCCTCCATTAACATAGAAACATAGAAGATGACGGCAGAAAAGGGCTACAGCCCATCAAGTCTGCCCACTCTGCTTACCCACCCCCTGTCTATGCCCTAATGACCCAATTTCCTTATCTTGACCCTCGTAGGGATCCCACATGGGTATCCCATTTATTCTTAAAGTCTGGCACGCTGTCTGCCTCGATCACCTGCACTGGAAGCTTGTTCCAATGATCAACCACTCTCTCTGTGAAGAAATACTTTCTGGTGTCGCCATGAAATTTTCCGCCCCTGAGTTTGAGCGGGTGCCCTCTTGTGGCCGAGGGTCCCTTGAGAAAGAAAATATCATCTTCCACTTCGACACGTCCCGTGAGGTACTTAAATGTTTCGATCATGTCTCCCCTCTCCCTACGTTCCTCGAGAGTGTAGAGCTGCAATTTGTTCAGTCTCTCTTCGTACGAGAGACCCTTGAGCCCCGAGATCATCCTGGTGGCCGTCCGCTGAACCGATTCAATTCTGCGCACATCTTTACTGTAATGTGGCCTCCAGAATTGCACACAGTACTCCAGATGAGGTCTCACCATGGCCCTGTACAACGGCATTATGACTTCAGGCTTTCGGCTGACGAAACTTCTATTGATACAACCCAATATCTGCCTTGCCTTAGATGAAGCCTTCTCCACTTGATTGGCAGTTTTCATGTCTGCACTGATGATTCCTCCTAAATCTCGTTCTGCTGAAGTCCTAGTTAAAGTTTCTCCGTTCAAGAAGTACGTCCTGCATGGATTTCCGCTTCCGAGGTGCATGACCTTACATTTCTTAGCATTGAAGCCTGGCTGCCAGGTTGAGGACCAACTTTCCAATGTAAGCAGGTCCTGCGCCATATAATTCTGTAAACTGCATTCACTTACTATATTACATAGTTTGGCGTCATCGGCGAATAGTGTTATTTTACCTTGAAGCCCTTGAGTCAGATCCCCTATGAATAATGTAGTATGCTTGACTAATGTTTTTGATCTTTCTCATTAACTTTGGTGATCTTAATTTTTTTTGTACCCATCTATCAAGAATACTTCTGCTTACAATGATTTTATTTTTCCTTTAATGTTTTTTTTTCTTCAAAGGAACTATTATCTTTCTCAATTTTCCTCTGGTAAAATTCTCTTGATAATCATTTTTGCTTCACAATATTGTATTTGATTAGCGTCTATAAGTTATCAATAGATGTCCCCTTTATATATGTAAGTCCTGTACATCTTTGTAAGACTGCAAGTTGGTTCCCCTTGAATATTGTAAATATTTTTTTATTATGCTAATCGCTTAGAATTTTGATTAAGCGATCAATCAAATTTTAAATAAAACTTGAAACTTATTCATTCTTCTTATCATAGTATAGCTGATAAATCAGCTTAGCTCATCTTTCCCTTTCCTGGAATCCACTACTATTTATCACTTTTATAATGCTGAAAGGCGTATGCAGTGCTGTACATTTTGACATTTATAGACAGTCCTTGATTGGAAGAGCTTACAATCTAACTCGGACAGACAGACATGACATATAGGGTTCGGGATGCAGAACCCAAGGTGAGAGGAGTTAGGAGTCGAAAGCACTCTCAAAGAGGTGGGCTGACATTTATAAACGGTCCCTGCTCGGAAGAGCTTACCATCTAACTTGGACAGACAGACATGACATATAGGGTTGGGGATGCAGAACCAAAGGTGAGAGGCGTTAGGAGTCGAAAGCACTCTCAAAGAGGCAGGGTAACATTTATAGATTTTCCCTGCTCGGAAGAGCTTACAATCTAACTTGGATAGACAGACATGACATATAGGGTTGGGGATGCAGAACCCAAGGTGAGAGGAGTTAGGAGTCGAAAGCACTCTCAAAGAGGTGGGCTGACATTTATACACGGTCCCTGCTCGGAAGAGCTTACCATCTAACTTGGACAGACAGACATGACATATAGGGTTGGGGATGCAGAACCAAAGGTGAGAGGCGTTAGGAGTCGAAAGCACTCTCAAAGAGGCAGGGTGACATTTATAGATGGTCCCTGCTCGGAAGAGCTTACAATCTAACTTGGATAGACAGACATGACATATAGGGTTGGGGATGCAGAACCCAAGGTGAGAGGAGTTAGGAGTCGAAAGCACTCTCAAAGAGGTGGGCTGACATTTATACAGGTCCCTGCTCGGAAGAGCTTACAATCTAACTCAGACAGACAGACATGACATAAAGGGTTGGAGATGCAGAACCCAAGGTGAGAGGAGTTAGGAGTCGAAAGCACTCTCAAAGAGGTGGACTCACTTTTATACACGGTCCCTGCTCAGAAGAGCTTACAATCTAACTTGGACAGACATGACATATAGGGTTGGGGATGCAGAACCCAAGGTGAGAGGAGTTAGGAGTCGAAAGCACTCAAAGAGGTGGGCTGACATTTATAGACGGTCCCTGCTCGGAAGAGCTTACAATCTAACTCGGACAGACAGACATGACATATAGGGTTGGGGATGCAGAACCAAAGGTGAGAGGAGTTAGGAGTTGAAAGCACTCTCAAAGAGGCAGGGTGACATTTATAGATGGTCCCTGATCGGAAGAGCTTACAATCTAACTCGGACAGACAGACATGACATATAGGGTTGAGGATGCAGAACCCAAGGTTAGAGGAGTTAGGAGTCAAAAGCACTCTCAAAGAGGTGGGCTGACATTTATAGACGGTCCCTGCTCAGAAGAGCTTACAATCTAACTTGGACAGACAGACATGACATATAGGGTTGGGGATGCAGAACCAAAGGTGAGAGGAGTTAGGAGTTGAAAGCACTCTCAAAGAGGCAGGGTGACATTTATAGATGGTCCCTGATCGGAAGAGCTTACAATCTAACTCGGACAGACAGACATGACATATAGGGTTGAGGATGCAGAACCCAAGGTTAGAGGAGTTAGGAGTCAAAAGCACTCTCGAAGAGGTGGGCTGACATTTATAAACCGTCCCTGATTGGAAGAGCTTACAATCTAACTTGGACAGACAGACATGACATATAGGGTTGAGGATGCAGAACCCAAGGTGAGAGGAGTTAGGAGTCAAAAGCACTCAAAGAGGTGGGCTGACATTTATAGATGGTCCCTGATCGGAAGAGCTTACAATCTAACTCGGACAGACAGACATGACTAACAAGTTTATGTCTCCCTTGCAAATTTAAGCAGGTAGAGTAGGCTACCACTTAAGCAGAATTTTTCATTTATGTGCAAATATGCACTCATACATAAATACTGGCCAGTATTATAAACTTTTATGTATATAATCCCTTGGATTCTATATATGGTAGCCAGAATTGCATGTCCAAATTTTTGGACGTGCCCAAGATGTGCACACATATGAACTGGGCAATGAGCCAACCTCAACAATTGGGTGTTAGCAACCAAGTGGCACTTTAAAATTAGTTCATGCATCTTGCTGTATGCTCTTCTATAGGACATTGCACCTAACTCTGCTGGCATGTAATTCAAAAGGGGGCATGGCCATGCAGTGGCATAGCGAGGGTAGGAAGTACCCAGGGTGGTGGTACCCCTTGTCCCTTCCTTTCTGCACCCCCACACCCTCCCTTCCCACCTCTGTACCTGTTTAAATCTTCGCAGCACAAGCAGCTTTTCTGACATCACTTCCTGGCCCCGCAACCCAGAAGTGATGTCAGAGGGAGCCAAGCTGACCTGAGCAGAAGGCTAGAATTGTTGCTCGTGCTGGCAAAGATTTGAAAGAGGTATGGGGTGGGGAAGGGAGGTGCCAGTGCCTGGGGCGACCTGCCACCCTTACTACGCCACTTTGGTCATGGGACGTCAGGAGAGGACGTCATGGTCTCTGCGCATCTCACTTGGGCCCCGGCATTGTCACCAGGTTTTAGCAGGTGTCTCTCTGGTGCATTAAGTTAGGCGTGGCAATCGGTGTTATGCGTGAATCTAGAAAGCGTGTGGGCGCCCTTCATAGAACTCCGCCTACACGCCATTTCGAATGCCATTTTCTGACTCCAAACGTCAACTTCATCCATAGCATTGCTAGACAACTTTCACCGCGGTGATCACATTTCTGGTTCTTTAGAAAAAGGCCACAGCCCCCCTGAGGAAGATTTTTTTCAAATCGATACCGTTTTGGGGGCCCCGTTTCTTCAGAACAAAGGTGGATTTTTATCACGCAACATTCAATTGACTGAATAAAGAGCCTGCGTCTACTACGTCTGCCCTGCAGTTCTTTCTTGGTTTGTGATTTTCTGGATCCAGCCTTTTTTTTGTTGTTGTTTTTAATCCTACTTTTATTTGAATTTACATTTTCATACATCTCAGCCCGTGACAAGAAAAAAACAGAGAATCAATAATATGATAATAACAAGAGGAAAATATATTCAACTTTTGTCCACAATGTAAATGAAAAAACGGAGGTTCCAAACTAGGAAAATCTAATTACTGAGAAGACATCCGGGAAAGAGCCTGCAGCCAGTAATAGAGCTGAATTCAATTGTGAGTTACTAAGCCTAAATCTCTCACCACCTCCTTTACAACAAGAAAATCCACAAATTGTGTAGGATCAAAGTCAATATGTGTTAAACCTTCAAATACAATCACACAATTGCAAGGAAATCTAAGCAAATAAGTGGCTCCCACAGTCAAAGTTCTAAGTTTAAGAACCATACGGTGGTGTAGCGAGAGTGAAAGGCGCCCGGGGCAGTGGTACCCCCCTCCCCCACCCTATCCACTCCTTCTCTGCCCCTTCTTGCCCCTTCTTCTTCATTCCTTCCCTTCCATACCTCTTTAACGTTACCGACGTGAGCACCAAACCCCATCCTGCTGCTCGCGCCAGCATCGGCTCTTCCTCTAATGTCACTTCCTGGGCGCAGGTCCAGGAAGTGACATCAGAGGAAGAGCAGACGCTGGCAGGCGCAGCAGGGGTTGGGGTTCCCAGCGAAAGTTATAGAGGTACGGGGAAGAGATGCATGCATGCAGTCTTGGGGGGGGGGAGATAGTGAAGCAGTGGGGGGAGGGGGCGGTGAGGAGGAAAGGTGCCAGTGCCTCCACCAAGACAGCACCTGGGGTGAAATGCCACTCCCCCCTTCTATGCCACTGGAACCATAAACTCTTGCCGTCTTTTCTAGGGCACACATGAGAAATCAGGGAATATATATAGACTTGGAGGGACATAATCAAAAGGAACGTCCAAGTCCGATTCGGACATATGGTGCTAGACAGCAGTGCAAAAATGTCCATTCTCAAAAAATATGTCTAGAATATATCTTTACACCACATTTTTGATCAAAAATTTGTCTAAGTCTCAACTGCTGAGAACAAGACCATTTGGATGTGGGAGGGGGCCAGCATTGTAATGGACTGGCCACCCAGACATGGCAACAGAGCAGTGGGACCCCTTACAGGGCACTGCTGTGAACTTCACCACAAGGGTGCCACATAAACATCTCACCAGTACTCCCTTATAGGCTATGGTGAGCCCCCCAAAACCCACTATACCCACCTGTCTACAACCCTAATAGCCCTTATGGCTGCAAGTGCCACCTACATGGCAGTATAGTGTGGTTTTTGGGGTTCTGGGTGGGCTGACATTTTCCACCATGAATGTAGTGGTTAGAGTGGCTTATGGGTCTGGGTCCTCCTCTCTGTGGTTCACTAGCCCACCCCTCAGGCTACTTAAGACACCTGTTTGCAGCTCTACTAGGCTTTCCTATAGCAGGTGCTGATGTTCCGGAGACAGGTATATATGTTTTTATTCTGATATTTGTGGCAGTGTGAGGGAGTCAGTGGTTACTGGGAGTGTGTGTGTGTGTGTGTGTGTGTGTGGGGGGGGGGGGGTTACCTGGTCACTGTGGATACCTTTTTGCCACTTATACCTGCTTTTACGTCATCTGAGTCACAACGTATATGTTTCATCGGATGTTTCAGTCTCATGAAACATCCGATTATCCCTGTAGGACGACAAAGTCTAGGTTGGCCCACATCTCGCCCTACCCACTCCTCCATAGGTGTAAAAAGTTTGAAAAACACTGGCGTAGAGAGTTTGACCAGCACACTTCTCCCACCCTCTTCCCCACCCTCCTGCCATGCGTGCACCCCTTCCCCGTACCTTTTTAACTTCGCCAAACCTGAGCCCGGAGGGATCTCAGCTGGTTAGTTTTCAGGATATGTGCAAGAAATATTCTCTGCCTCCACTGCATGCAAATGTCATGAATATTCATTGTGGATATCCTGACGGCTGAGGTGCTTCTAGGACTAGGTTTGGGACTCCCGGCTCAATCCCTTGGTGGAATTGAGCACATTTTAAAAGCCTGTGGATTGGATGTTTGGTTGGGACATTGCCTGCTCTTTCTGTGTCTGCTCATTTTCAAAGCACACAGATTCTCAAAGTGGCTTGCAAAAAAAGTCCAAATTGCAATTTCAAAAAAGCAGACTTTGGATGTCATACAGTTTGTCCAAATAGCAAGAGGGAGGTTATGGGCAGGAGGAGGGAAGGCTCATAATATAGACTGCGGTTTGTAATAGGCAAACAACTGAACATGGATAAAAAGGATATTTAAAACAGACTTCCCAAAATAATATCCTTTTTCATAGTTCACAACATACAGGTTTGCGTCCTTATATCGCTCTTTCTTTGCCATCATTGCACTGTCGTGACTGTCTTCCCCTCCTAAATTATTATTGAGCATCAAATAGCCCCACCTAGGGATTCCTAATCCTCACCTGCCATGCACAGAAAAGATCTGCGTTCAATTTTATTTATTTATTTAATTTTCTATACCGTTCTCCCAGGAGGAAATATTTTTTCACTCAGAGAATAGTTAAGCTCTGGAACGCATTGCAAGAGATTCTGGTAAGAGTGGATAGGGTAGCTGGTATTAAGAAATGTTTGGACAAGTTCCTGGAGGAAAAGTCCATAGTCTGTTATTGAGACAGATATGGTGGAAGCCACTGCTTGTCCTGGTTTGGTAGCATGGAATGTTGTTACTCTTTGGGATTCTGGAATCTTGCTATTCCTTGGGATTCTGTATGGAATGTTGCTACTCTTTGGGATTCTAGAATCTTGTTACTCTTTGGGATTCCGGAATGTTGCTACTCTTTGGGATTCTAGAATCGTGTTACTCTTTGGGATTCCGGAATCTTGCTATTCCTTGGGATTCTGTATGGAATGTTGCTACTCTTTGGGATTCTAGAATCTTGTTACTCTTTGGGATTCTGGAATGTTGCTACTCTTTGGGATTCTAGAATCTTGTTACTCTTTGGGATTCCGGAATCTTGCTATTCCTTGGGATTCTGTATGGAATGTTGCTACTCTTTGGGATTCTAGAATCTTGTTACTCTTTGGGATTCCGGAATGTTGCTACTCTTTGGGATTCTAGAATCTTGTTACTCTTTGGGATTCCGGAATCTTGTTACTCTTTGGGATTCCGGAATCTTGCTATTCCTTGAGATTCTGTATGGCAGGGGTGTCCAATGTCGGTCCTCGAGGGCTGCAATCCAGTCGGGTTTTCAGGATTTCCCAATGAATATGCATGAGATCTATTGGCATACAATGAAAGCAGTGCATGCAAATAGACCTCATGTATATTCATTGAGGAAATCCTGAAAATCTGACTGGACTGCGGCCCTCGAGGACCGACATTGGACACCCCTGCTGTATGGAATGTTGCTACTCTTTGGGTCTTGGCAAGGTACTAGTGACCTGAGAACGGTCTACTGGGCATGATGGACCTTTGGTCTGAACCCGTAAGACTATTTTTATGTTGTTATTCAGGTACTCAAGCAATGTATGCAAACCAATCTCATGCCTATTCATTGTGCATAACCTGAAAATCCCCCTATTTGCCTGGAGAACTGGTCATCCCCATTTCCAAAGTTCTCCATCTCTCAGCGCTCCAAGGGCAACCAGAACCCATGATTCGAAATAAACCCAGCTGGGAGTTAAGTGAGAACAAAATCTATCCCCTGTAAAAGCACTGGTATAAGAGCAGTATTAAAGATTCCAGACCTGGAGCGATAAGAAAAATAGAGATAACGTTTATCTGTCAGTGAAACACAAGGTTATTGCCAGCACCAACAAAAGAAAGGGAGACGAGATATTCACCTTATTTCTTGCCCAAAAGGAAGCCAGAGAGTTGGCATTACATCAGAACAGGATAAGATCTGTGGATGAAGGGAAAGAATGGCAGAGCCGCCCGGGGAGAAGAGGAGCAGTCTTTGCATTTGTGAGCTCTTTTGGAGTAGTTGAGCGAGAGCCTTTCACCAATCAGAAAAGGGGCCGGACTGAAGGAGTTAATGGGCTGTCCCAGAAAAACCAGTCCTGGAGCCCGGAGTACTTGCCATTCAGGAGCTCATCGCACAGAGAGGAAAAGTTGGGTCTCGCCACGGCCAGAGAAAGCCGAGACAGAAGTTGTCCCGGGAGACCCTGAATTGGCTTCGGTGGCTCGGTGAAGTTGGAGACACTTTGCCAGAAGAAAAGAACTTTTGCAAACGTGCAAGTCCATTGAAGCCGGAGAATGCAAGAGGAAAGGACCTCTTCCAAGCTGTAAGGGAACCAGACAGTAGATCCCCTCTTTTTTTGGGGAGGGGTCACTTCCCGGCTGCCTCTTATGGGAATAAAACACTCCTCCCGCTGCCTGCTCCTTCGGAGGAAAATGGCGGAGACGGAGCCCAGCGAGGTAAGAGAACTCCCCTTGGCTTTGCAAACTCCGACCTAAGGATCCGACTGGAAATCGCCCGCTTGGCTTCCAGAGCTGGGGGGGGGGGGATGCTTTCACTCCTGTGGATTTTCAGAGGGAGGGGTGGCCCTTCAACCCCTCCCCCCCCCCGGTTCAATGGAGCTTAGATTGGTAGGGTTGTATGCTCGAAAGGACGAGCAATTGCAAATCCCTAGTGCATGCTTGAAAAATATGCCCTTCCTACCCTGCTGAGCCCCAGGGATTGATGCGAGGTATTTCTTGCAGAATGTGTCAAGGCTTCACGCGGTGCAGATCCAATGCTTAGGATGTTATGTCATTGATTAACCGTCTGTAGGTTAGAGACAAATGACCTGGTGGGCTCCAGCACCTCGCCGGGGTCCATCCCTGCGCCCGGTTCACGGTGATGCTTTCTTGATAGGCGTCTTACTCTGTATGGCGGTCGAGCGAGGAGCTGTCCAGGGCTCCGGTGCTGAAAGAAGCCAAAAGGCGTGTTTTTGAACGAGGCGGCCCAGATCGAAATCGGACTCCGATGGAAGCAGGAACCGGAGGGCTTTAGGAATAAGGTAGACCCCCCCCCCCCCCCTCTATCAAGGCGAAGGCTCCCTAATGCTCCTGATTTTGCTATACCGCAGTTATCACGACTTCAAGCGAGCGATAGTTTTACACAGAAAGTTAGACACCCTCGGGATATTTGTTGAACCTAGGCGACTTTTCCGTGGGTAAAGCAAGCTCTGTTCGTATACCAGCCAAGATCAGGAAGGCAGCCAGATCTTTCCCCCCTCACCATCACATAATTCATCCCGCCTGCAGTGCCAATGAAATAAATGCAGCTCATGCATAAAGAGCCGTTCTTTTGCTGATTGAGTATCCTATAGCCGCTATAAATACTTGCTTTGGAAAGCTGACGTTGTATATGAAAGCAGGGCAGAGCTAATGGAGCTGGTTTAAAACGGAGAAGCATTGGAAACGGGGGGGGGGGGCTCTTCATTAGTTTGAGAGAGCACAGGGACCCATGCCTGGCATGTGTATTAGTTTGAAAGCACATGGGGAAATGCCAACGAAAGCAACATGGTTCTAACTGTACCGAAAGTCATTCTCAGGAATTTGGAGGTTTCTGGGGGGCAATTTGGTGTTCAATGACATGTGCGGATTGACCATGTAATTTCCTAAGAAATGAAGGAACGGTTAAGTTGCAATAAATCCTCGTGAGTGTTGTAACATCTACATGTCGGATAGAACCCGGAAGTCATCGGAGTTAAAAATACGGAAAATTGTCATGTAGAAGTCTGTAAAACTCGGAACCGAATCAAGAGAAACACAAAATGGAGCAGAGAACAGACCTTTAAGCTGAAAGTACTTTAATGACAACCAGATAGGGTGGAATGTAAAACAAACCCAACGGATCCACTCTATCTGGTTGTCATTTTTTTTCAGCTTGAAGGTCTGGTCTTCTCTGCTCCTTTCTCACACAGTTTCATGTCCCTTTTGCCCCTGATAGGACAGAATACAAACCCAACATTCTTGGGTTTTGGTGTTCTGAATGTGGGCATTTTTAATTTTATCGCTCCAGTAGAGAAAAATAAATCCTCACACAAAATGAATATTTCTGTAAATGATATGAAAACTTTGGGGTTGCATACCTCTCGCAAATGCTCCTCTCTTCCCTAGAGCACCTATACTAAAGTAACCCATGGCACTGCCCCCAGCTACCTAAACAACCGCCTACACCGCTACCACTCACCCAGATCAAGGAGAACTCGGAACCTATTCACCTTCCCCCCACATAATGGTACCCGACGTAAGAAACTTTACGACAGCCTTCTGGCGACACAGGCAGCGAAAATTGACCCCACCATCACCAAACTAATGACCGAAACAACTGACATCAAAGTGTTTCGAAAAGAAATCAAAACAGTTCTATTCAAAAAACACGTCCTTACTCACTAATCTCCTCCCACTCGTACATGCTTTTCTCCCGTGAATAACACACTAGTCAATTCCTCGAATCATACCTACCAAAAAAATATCCAGACCGCTAAACAAGCATCTACCACATGTATCCAATAAACTTATCCCTTCAATGTTAGGTAATCCTCTTGAGTTACCCGAATATATTGTTATTCTCCACTGTTTCCTGTAAGTACTTGAATCTTTACTATGTAATTCCATCGGATAACTTCAGATATCCTCTAATTTGTAACTCTCAACTGTATCATGTAATATAATTGAATCTTTGTTAAATAATTCTCTTGGTACCTGTAATGTACTTGAATCTTTATTATATAATTCCATCAGATAACTTCAGATATCCTCTAATTTTGTAACTCTCAACTGTATCATGTAATGCACTTGAATCTTTGTTATATAATATTCTCGGTAATGTCCAGATATCCTCTAATTTGTAATCCGCTTAGAACCGC
Organism: Geotrypetes seraphini; assembly: GCF_902459505.1. Classification (NCBI taxonomy): domain Eukaryota; kingdom Metazoa; phylum Chordata; class Amphibia; order Gymnophiona; family Dermophiidae; genus Geotrypetes; species Geotrypetes seraphini. Next base: position 8,684,794 of record NC_047090.1, on the reverse strand, counting down.
AAGGCACAAGCGGAATAGAAATCACTAATGTAATGTAATGTAATGTAATGTATACGGGAAGGGGTAAAACACAGACCTGACGGACCTCGCGGATCTAAACCCGCACGGCCTTAAAAATCTGAGGTCCGTTGTAGTTTCTGTTTCTGACAGACCTCGATGAGATTTGAGCACTGACGGATCCGGCTCAGCATAGGGAGGGAAAAGTGTTAGGATCCGCTCCAGCACGAGTCTCTGGCTCTGACAGACCTCGAAGAGATTTTTAGCGCTGACGGATCCTAACACTTTTCCATCCCTATGCTGAGCCGGATCCGTCAGCGCTAAAATCGTATCAAGGTCTGTCAGCAACAGAAACTACAAGCGGCAGGGACACCGACCGACACGGACCTCAGATTTTTAAGGCCGTACGGGTTTAGATCCGCGAGGTCCGTCAGGTCCGTGAGGTCCACGTTTTACCCCTTCCCCCGTATTTTTGTTTGTGGGAGGTTTTCTTACAGTGAGCTGTAATAATGAACACATTTAACCCCCCCCCCCCCCAAAAAAAATGCTGTTCTCCAAGGCTTTAATTAAACAAAATAAGTTTTTATTTAACCAGGGCAGGATTAATTCGTTGAGGGCCCCTAGGCACCCAAGTTCACTGGGCCCCCTGTCCAGCCCCACCCTACCATGTGCCCAGGCGGAAACAGGAAGCTGCGTCAGAGGGAAGCTTTGGGCAAGCAACACCGCTTGCACAATTGCAGTTCCCGTTGCCTTTCTTACCCGCGTTGCTTGCTTGTCTTACTTTCCATCGATGGGGGGAGGGGGAGCCGCGTTGCTGATCGATGCTGGAGGGGCCCATCACCGTTTGGAAAAAACAATGTTGATGCCCTCCTTCATCGGCCCCCCTGACCATTTTGTGCCCTAGGCACATGCCTACTGGGCCTATTGGTTAATCCTGCCCTGTATTTAACCCAGTGTTTTCTTTCACTTACTCGTGCTGGTAACTCAGCTATTAAACTCAGAGGGGGGTGCTGAAAAGTCTGCCAGGACAGATCACGGGGTCCTGTTATTAAGGAAGGATTTAGCCCATGCTAGTGTGCGCTAAATGCTAAGGCCAAGGACCCCAAGGTTAGCTGTGGATAAGGTCTCTTCTCATATCTAATAAGCATCCTTGAAGAGAGAGGTTTTTAGTTTAGTTCTACATGGCGTCCTTCCTCCCGTTATCCCACTCTTTTGGAATTCCTCAAACCCGCTCTCTACTAGATCCTCCCAAAAACTGAAACTATCTTTCCCATCTATAAAAGGTATATCCCGCGCAGGAAAACTTGGAACATCCCTCCCCTTTAGAACCACAGAACTCTGGAACAACCTCTCATCCCCGCTCAGAAATTCTAGCTCCTTCCAATCCTTCCGCAAACCCTTGAAAACTTGGCTCTTTTCAAAATCTAATCACCTCCCATTCTCTAGTACCCTGTTCCCTCTCTATCTTCTCAGTCCCTCTCCTATATCCCTTCTTTGTAGTTCCTTTCCTCTCAACCTCTGTAAACCGTGCCGAGCTCTGCGCTTGCGGAGATGGTGCGGTATACAAACCTAAGGTTTAGTTTAGTTTAGACTTAAATGTGGCCACAGAAGGTTCAAATCTAATGTCCGATGGGAGGGCGTTCCATGATGGAGAAAATGGCTTCACGGGTTGTGTCATAAAATATTTCCCATATGGATGGAAGTGCAAGTAAGTTTTGGTGGTTGATCGGATCGTAGTGCCCGGGACGAGATGTAAGGAATCATATATTTGTCAAGGAAGGCCGGGGTATTTGTGTGTTTGATTTTGTAAGTAAAATAATTTTGCATGTTGGATGATGTGTGACTGTTGTTCCATAACATGCTGCCCACATGCATGTTTCGCAGTCTGCATCGGGGCTTCGTTTTATTGTATCAACCACTCAACGTTACGCAAATCTTCACAAGCTCCCATTCTGAGTGCAGCTTCGGAGTTTAGGAGTTTGTGATGTGATTATTAGCCAGTCTGAGAGTAGGTGATCAAGTTTGGAGGCAACTCAGTTACAGCACAACAGGGCCTCCAAGATTGGATGTGGCTTCCAAGGTTTAATAAGAGACCCAACGTGCCAAAATCAAGGCCACTGGGAGTAAACCGTCTTCTGCCACCACAGGACAGTGCAAGGCTAGGGAGCCAGAGTGCACATGCCCTGCTTTCCACATAGATAAATACGTGGGAACAGGAATCTTGTGTAGGGTGAGAAGAAGTTTCATTCCGGAAAGCTCTGAAAACTCTCTTGTTTACTACACATTTTGGAAACCATGCCATTTTAGTTTACTTTCTCTTTTTATGTCTCTGTATTGTGCTTACGTTACTGTTAACCGAGTCGAGCTCCTTTTGGTTGAAGACCCGGTCTATAAAACGACGTTTTAGTTTAGACCCAGCACAGGCCGTGTTTCAGCAGAATGCCTTTGTCAGGGGTCATCAAGGCAGGAATAAATTCCACTGTCCTTTGAATATAAATAAAGACAACAAATAATAATGATTTATTCTTATATACCACCTAGCCATAAAAGTTTGAGTCGGTTTACAGTAAGAAATCATCAGAAATACAATTAAGATTAAAGCACGGTGTTTCTAAGTTGCAAATGCCAAATGAACTTGCTATCTGCTTTTACCACTGTATTTGTTGACGTTGTATTGTCTCTTATTGGAATCCACAACCAACCTTGGAGGCCCATTGTGCTTTTTCTTCTGTGCTGGGCTCCTCGTGCTTTTGATTTCCTCTCTCTTGCCTCCTGTCGCTCAGTTACAGCAGGGCTTAGATCTGGAACCCAGATCCTTCATTTTCCCCTGGGTAACTTTTCCAATATTCCTAGTTTAGGCTTTGGTGCATCCCTGAGGTGTGCTGGGAGGTGAGAGCTGTTAAGCACGGATGGAGAGAGGGACCTTGGGGTGATTGTGTCTGAGGATCTGGCATCTAGACAGTGTGATAAGGCGGTGGCCGCTGCCAGAAGGATGCTGGGCTGTATAAAGACAGGCTTAACCAGCAGAAGAATGGAGGTGTTGATGCCCCTGTATAGGTCGTTGGTGAGACCCCACTTGGAGTATTTGTGTTCAGTTTTGGAGGCCGTATCTGTTGAAGGACATAAAAAGACTTGAAGTGGTCCAGAGGAAGGTGACGAAAACAGTAAGGGGTTTGAACCAAAAGAAGTATAAGAAGAGACTGGAAGACCTAAATATGTATACACTGGAGGAGAGGAAGGACATAGGAGATATGATGTAGACGTTTAAATACTTGAAAGGTATTAATATAGAACCAAATCTTTTTCAGAGAAGAGAAAATGGTAAAACCAGAGGGCATAATTTGAGGTTATAGGGAGGAAGACTTAGGGGCAATGTTAGGAAATTCTTCTTCATGGAGAGGCAGGGAAGCAAGGGTTGAAAGCCTACAGTTGTTCTATTTGATCTTGGTTACATAAGAACATAAGAATAGCCTTACTGGGTCAGACCAATGGTCCATCAGGCCCAGTAACTCGTTCTCATGTGGCCAATCCAGGACACTAGTTCCTGGCCAAAACCCAAGGAGTAGCAACATTCCATGCTACCGATCCAGGGCAAGCAGTGGCTTCCTCTATGTCTTGCTCAATGACAGACTATGGACTTTTCCTCCAGGAACTTTCTTAAAACCAGCTACTCTGGTGATCACCAATCTTATGTTTTCTTGTGGAGAGCGGCCAAACTGGCGGCGGAGGCGGCGGTTTCTGCGGCCTCTTCTTGACTCAGTTTTTTGAATTTTAGGCAGTGGGGCTTTCGGCCCCCCACCCCTTCTCTCTCAGGCTGGTTTGCGTGGATGGTATGTATGGGTTGGACCGATTGGGGCTGTGTGGGGTGTTGTACGGGTTTCCTGTGTGTTGCGATTAGTATGGTACGGTCTGTTTGCATGCTATTGGTTTGGTTGTGTGGTGTGGCTGTTCTGGGGTTGATAAGCTAAATGTTTATTGCGGCTATGGCTTACTTTCCCACGGGAGGTTTTTGGGGTTTTTTTTTTTCTTTCCCTTGCTTTCACTGTTGGGAGACTTTTGCTTCTAGTGTCCGGGCTTTGCTGATTTACTCTTCTTATCTTTTTTCTGGGAGTGTACCTGTTGGCCCTTGAATCTTTGTTCCTCATGTTTATTGGTAGTTTATGTTTGCCGCCTTCGTGGGCGTGCTATCTTGTTATGGAACTTTTGTTCATTGCTTGTTATTGGGCTACTGGCTCTGAGTCTTGTATTGCAGTTGGCTGCTTTATCAATAAAAATTATTTACAAAAAAAAAAACAAAACAGCTACTCTATCCGCTTTACCACAACCTCTGGCAACACGTTACAGAGCTTAACTATTCTCTGAATGAAAAAATATTTCCTCCTATTGGTTTTAAAAGTATTTCCCTGTAATTCATCCAGTGTCCCCTAGTCTTTGTCATTTGTGACGGAGTGAAAAATTGATTCACTTGTACCCGTTCTACTCAGGATTTTGTAGCCTTCAATCATATCTCCCCTCGGACGTCTCTTTTCCAAGCTGAAGAGCCCTAACCTTTTTAGTCTTTCCTCATACGAGAGGAGTTCCATCCCCTTTATCATCTTGGTCGCTCTTCTTTGAACCTTTTCTAGCACCACTATATCTTTCTTGAGGTAAGGAGACCAGAATTGAACGCAATACTCCAGGTGAGGTCGCACCATGGAGCGGTACAGGGGCATTATAACATTCTTAGGCATTGGTGGAATGAGGCATTATGACGTCACAATCTCAGCTCTGGAATGTTGCTACTCTTTGGGTTTCTGCCAGGTACTTGGGATCTGGATTGGCCTCCATGAAGATGGACTATTGGTCTGATCCAGGAAGGCTATTCTTATGTTCTTATGATCTGTATCCCCCAGATGAGTGCACTGCTTTTTTTGCACTATTGTGCTCCCAGGATACATGTAAAATCTAGTGCACAGCTGTAAATGAGCCTATAAGGTGTAAAGAGAGGTTTTAGTAAAGCCAGCCACAGCACACCCAGATGCAAAGGGTAGGTTCTGGGCATAGAATAGAGATGGACTTCCCATTTTACATAGAGATTTCACTGTGGCAGTTATACCTCCTCTGAATCAGGCAGATAATGGAAAATGGATAAATCAGGTCCTATTCAATCAATATCTTAATAGAATGAACCAATTTAGCTCAAATGAAGACTTCTGATGTTATAGAAGAGTTGGGTTGGCCATGGATTAATTGTGTTGTGTTATTCATAACTGTTGTTGCTGGAAGTTTTAAGTGTTTACTCACCCCCCCTCCCTTTTTATCAAGATGCGCTAGAGGTGGCGTGTTGGCTCATATATTGATAAAAAGGGCCTCTAGAATGTTATGAAATTGCTACTTTATACTGGATAATTTGGTTGTTGTACCTGGATTTTAAGGTCTCTTATTTATAGCTGGAAAAATATGTCACGAATGTCATATGCAAATTTAGGATTCAGATTTGCTCTCTTCCACATGGAACATAACAACATACCAATACCCCTTACTGGGTCAGACCAGTGGTTCATCTAGCCCAGAATCCTGTTTATGCAGTGTCCAATTCAGGTTACAAGTACCTGGCAGAAATCCAAAGAGTAGCAACATTCCACGCTACCAATCCCAGGGCAACTAGTGATTTCCCCTGTGTCTGTCTCAAAAGCAGACCATGGACTTTTCCTCCAGGAACTTGTTCAAACTTTTTTAAACTCAGGTATGATAACCGCTGTAACTACATCTCTGGCAATGAGTTCCAGAACTTAACTATTTGTTGAGTGAAAAAAAATATATTTTCTCCTATTCATTTTAAAAGTATTACCATGTTTTTTGTACATTTTTTCAAAGAGTACATAATCAATTCACTTTTATCTGTTCCACACAATCCAGGATTTTGTAGACTTCAGTCATACGAGTATCTCCCCTCAGCTATCTTTTTTCCAGCCTTCCCTCCTTTATCATTTTGGCCACTCTTCTTTGGAAGTATTTCAAATTCCGCTATATCTTCTTTGAGATAATGTGACCAAAACTGAACACAGTACTCAAGGTGAAGTTGCACCATGGTGCGATGCAGAGGTTTTTAATGTTCTCTGTCTTATTTCCCATCCCTTTCCTAAGAATTCCTGGCGTCTTGTTTCTTTTTTTTGGGGTGCCACCGCGCACTGGACAGAAGATTTCAGTGTAGTGTCTACAATGACACCCAGATCTTTTTCTTGGGTGCTGACTCCTAAGGTGAACTCTCACATAAGGTAAGTATGATTTAGGTCAAACTGCCAACACTCATTTTGGTGCCTCAAATGTTTGGTGCCTCTTTCTGGGTATATTTGTGGCACCAGATTTCTCCTATCAGATCTAGTTTTTGAGATACAGAACATGTGCCATATACCACTCTTCACTCTGCTCGTCGGTTAAAAAAATCAAGATATTTCAACGTAGTGTTTAATATCTTTTAAGCATGAAGGAAACATATAAAAAATTAAAAGCAAAGTATACAACTTGAAAATCTACTTATTTCATACCAAAAGCACACGTTTATGATACAAACTTTCCAGTCATTTGACACACGAGAAGCTCCTTTAGTAAGACTTCCAAGAGTGGGATCTGCCAGGACAATCCCGCAGAAGATTCCAACAACTGTCTGCCATCACGTGTGCATCCCATCTGGCTTCCATTGTTTTTATGTCTTGGTGAAATCTTTCACCTTGCTTTTCACGTAAGTTACCGAGGTTCTCTGGAAAGCCATCTAAGTGACTGGACTTTAACACTCATGTTGCAGCCAAGCCTGTTGAAATGAAAGAGCTTATCCTCTACTAATTGTATGCAGTTGTCTGCCGTCTTGTTGTCAAGAAAGTTTTTCGCAACAAGAACAAAATGAAGACCAGGCACATAATTCAGTTTCTTTCACTGATGCTATGAAATGTGGGTTATTTATAAGTTGTCTGGTCTGTGAACCATCGAAAATTCCTGCCTTCAGTTTTCCATGGCAAGTCCAAGTAACATATGCGCTATAATCGAAACATAAACACATCTAAAACCCGCGCAAGTCAGCACTTGGACGACCTAAAAGACAAATCGTCCAAGTGCCAATAATCAAACCTATTTTTTGGATGTATCCAGGGAATTTTTAGGCCTCGGAATGCCACTGTGAGTCCAGAGCTAAAAGGGGCATAACTGGAGGAGTGGTTGGGGCAGGATGTGGGGAAAATTGAAGGTTTTATGAGACTTCCTGGGTATAAATGCCCAAATGATATCCAAAGTAACCTGATAACCACTGCAGAGACAAAGTAAAGACCCACATACTACCCCAGTGTTCACTGACCCCCTCACACTCCCGCAAGGATTGGAATAAAAACATATATACCTGTATCCGGAATATTAGCACCTGCTATAGGAAAGCCTAGTAGAGCTGCAAACAGGTGTCTTAAGTAGCCTGAGGGGTGGGCTAGTGAACCATAGAGAGGAGGACCCAGACCCATAAGCCACTCTAACCACTACATTCATGGTGGAAAATGTCAGCCCACCCAGAACCCCAAAAACCCTACTGTACTGCCATATGGGTGGCACCTGCAGCCATAAGGGCTATTAGGGTTGTAGACAGGTGGGTATAGTGGGTTTTGGGGGGCTCACCATAGCCTATAAGGGAGTACTGGTGAGATGTTTATGTGGCACCCTTGTGGTGAAGTTCACAGCAGTGCCCTGTAAGGTGTCCCACTGCTCTGTTGCCATGTCTGGGTGACCAGTCCATCACAATGCTGGCCCCTCCCACGTCCAAATGGTCTTGTTCTGGGCAGTTGGGACTTAGATGAATTTTTTGGTTGAAAATGTGGTATAAAGATGGACAATCAATGGCCTGGACGTCCAGACAGACGATTTTTGAGAAAAAAAAATTTTAGACGTATTTTTCGAGAATGGACATTTTTCCACTGTCCACTTTGAGCGTCGATGTTTATTTTGATTATGTCCCTCCATGTATTCAATGCACAAACCGTCTTTACAAATTGTTTCGCCAGGCCTAGCTTTATATGCAGTGGTGGCAGTAGGATTTGATCTCGTGCTGCCAAAGGTTCATTGATTACATTTTGTCCTCCAACCACCTCGGAGGCCAATCTTTTTTTTTGCCCCATGTTCATGTTTGGCTCTACTATCCCATAACCATATCTAAGAAACTAGAGCAGATGCGGACTATCCAATGCAATTTTCTGAATCAGTGCCCCAAATAACCCCAGGGACAGGTCCCAAAAAATTTTTTTTGTTGGCCTGTGTTATTCCTGATGTGCATCGCTTTGCATTTGTCCACATCTGGATGGCCAGTCTTCTCATTTCCTAAGGTCTTCCTGCCATTTTTCACAGTCACATGTGTCTTACCAACTTTGAATAGTTTTGTGCCATCTGCAAATGTAATCACCTCACTTGGGACTCCTTTTTCAAAGCCTTGGTGGCGGCTGCTGCTGCGAGAATCGCTCTGGGTATCGGAGTGTTTGCCACGTGGTGGCCACTACCGCTGCGGCACTTTGTAATGTATACTTTTCTTTGTATTTTTCTTTCCTATTGATTATGGAGTTCTTTTTTTTAGCAGCTATGTAAACTACTATGATGATGTATCGAATAGTGGTCTATAAATACTTTCCATCACTGAGAAAAATAGCCCCTAGGCTTTGGAACACTATGCCATTATGGGCTCCTTTTACTAAGCTGTGTTAGGGCTTTAACTCGTTCTAAATTGCTGTGCGCACTAGGCCTTAATGCCAGCATCGAGCTGGCATTAGCTCTATCCACGTAGTGTGGGTTTAACGCGCCCTAAAAACGCTAACGCAGCTTAGTAAAAGGAGCCCTATATCTTAGAGAGGAAGAAAACCTAACACGCTTGAAAAGCTTCTTAAAAAGCTTTTTGTTTCAAGATGCTTTTGACCTTTAACTCCGCCAAACGCTATTGCAACTCCTCTCTTTCACATTCTTCCACTCCCTATCCCTACCGTGCTTTCCATATACGTTTTCTTTCTCTTTTCTATAACAAATTGTAGTTCTACCTCCTATCTTTATGTACCTGTTTTGTTTTTAATGTTTTTATTGAGATTAGTTGTTTTTGTTTTTTTTAAGCTCTATGACCAGGGCTGTGGAGTCGGTAGATAAATGTTCCGACTCCGACTCCTCAGTTTTTTGTAGTTCTGACTCCGACTCCGACTCCCCGACTCCGACTCCGCGCGTGAAACGAGATCTTCATCCCCGTAAAAAGATGTTGTGCGTATGGTGGGAGAGCTCGGTTGGATGAATTTTATCGAGTCTACACCAGGTGATTTCTACCAACGAGGTATTGAAAACCTTGTCGAACGTTGGAAATAAGTTGTAAACAACAACGAGGGAGAATACATTTATAAGTATTGGTGCTCCGAATTGTGCGTTGCGTGCCATAGAGTGAAGCACGTGTTCGTTTTGCGGTTACGTGAGGCACTGCATTAATTTTAACTTTTTGTGAATTGGGACATTTAAACTTGCTTTTTTTTCATTCCAATCTAAATTGAGTCGGAGTCGGAGTCGGTGCATTGTTTGGCAACTCCGACTCCGACTCCAGGTACCCGAAATTTCCTCCGACTCCACAGCCCTGTCTATGACACTTTATGATCTTATATTTATATTGGTGTACTTGCTTAGAAACACTTGAAACCATTTCACCCTGTCTAATAACCAGTTCCTAATCGAACAATGCCTGTTATCCCATGACTCTTTAATTTTTTTCATGTTTATTCATGCCTTAAGTCCCTTGACTGAATCCATGCTGAATCTACCCCAATAAACTATGTTTGTCTACATGTTCAATCATATGAAACTGCAGTAGGAACTGAACCCATTTCTCCTGTATTCTAACGCCTACAGCCAGACATCTCACGTTTCATTCGTTAACAGGAAGTGGGGCTTATTAAGAAGTTCATGTTTGACTTAGAGGGACATTTTTGATAGGACGTCTAAGCCCGAGTTTGAAAGTTTGGGGATGGATGTCCAAAAATCCAGTGGAGAAAATGTCTATTTTCAAAACCACAAGACGTCTATCTTTTTTGACCATTTTTGAAAAATAGGATATTCAGATGAAACACATCCAAACCAAGCCATTCCCATTATATAAGGGATCAGTATTTTTAATGGACTGGCTATGCAGACATAGCCATTGAACTTCACATGAAGGGTGTCAGGCGTACATCTCACCATAATCCCCTTATAATGTATGGTGAGCCCTCCAAAGCTCCCCCCAAACCTATTATACCCACCTGTCTACCACCCCATATAGCCCTTATGGTTGCAAGTGTCATCTATATGGCAGTACAGTAGGATTTTGGTGGGCTCACACTTTCCATCATACATGTAATGGTTAGCGTGGGATGTGGGCCTGGGTCCTCCTCTCTTTGGTTCACTACTCTGCCTACCAGGCAGCTCCAGACACCTACTTATCATTGTACTAGGCTTTCCCATACCATGTGCTGCTGTTACAGAGACAGGAATGCCCTCTGTTTCAATCAGATCACTTGGGGAGTGTGGGGAGAATCATGCCTTCATCCCTCCAGTTTGGGTACCTTTTTGGCCCTTATTGGTTTTTAACACAGGTCTAGCTCTGAACATCTAAATGGCATCCTGAACATCTTGGCTAATGTTCAATTATGTCTGCAAGACATCCAGGTGCTAAGCACACTCTAAGACCACCCATAACATGGCTCCAACATAAAGAAGAACTTCCTAGCATTCGTTTTGAATCTGTCCCCTTTCAACTTTTCCGAATGCCCTCTTGTTCTTTTATTATTCGAAAGTTTGAAGAATCTGTCCCTCTCTACTCTCTCTATGCCCTTCATGATCTTGTAAGTCTCTATCATATCCCCTCTAAGTCTCCTCTTCTCCAGGGAAAAGAGACCTTCTGCTGATCCCTGGGGGTCAGAAGGATGGAATCGTAGTACTTCTTGGGATTCTGTCAGTGGCATCGCATTGGTTCACTGTTGAAACCAGGATGCTGGGCTAGATGGACCTTGGGTCTTTATATCGCAATATAAAGGGTGTAATGGAAGCTTAAACATGGCTAACATGGCCACTTCTTCACAAGAACATAATCTAATCTAAATCTTGGATTTATATATCACGCCATCTCCCCAAAAGGAGTTCGACTTGGTTCACATAAAAATCGATAATCAAAGTAAAAATAGTTGGATTAGAGAAAAAATAACTTATTAATGAAGACCCACTCTCTGAAGGTAAAAGGGGAGAGAAACCGTACAAACGTAAGGAAGTTCTTTTTCACCCAGAGAGTGGTAGAGAACTGGAACGCTCTTCTGGAGTCTGTTTTAAGGGAAAACACGCTCCAGGGATTTAAGACAAGGTTGGACAAGTTCCTGCTGAACCAGAATGAACGCAGGTAGGGCTGGTCTTGGTTAGGGCACCGGTCTTTGACCTGGGGGCTGCCACATGAGCGGACTGCTGGGCGCGATGGACCACTGGTCTGACCCAGCAGCGACAGTTCTTACCCTCATCCGACATCCTAGAAAGAAGAGAACGAATTTTCCTTAGAACGATTTTCTAAGAACTGCTGAATTAACAGTGTTTTCATATATTAACTAGGCAAAGATGAAAACAGTTTACATGTCAAAAATTAATAAAAGCAATGAGGAAAGGAACTCCAGTCGTTGATAGGAAAGAGGACAAACAATCAATCAGACTAAAAATTTATAGAAAAACTAGACAGTTACAAGATACTTATTACATTACTTACATTATTCACTGCTGTCAGAGCAGCCATCCCGGACTCAACTGATACCAAAAGCCTGAGAGAAAAAAAAATGGATTTTTAATAAAGCCTTAAATTTAATGAAGGATTGTTCAGCCCTTAAAGAAGGTGATAGGTTATTCCAAACATATGGGTAAAGGTAATGGAGACCATAAGCCAATCTAGGTGAAGGAACAACCAGACGATGAGCATCCAGAGAACGGGGAATGCAAGAGGAGGTATAAGGGACAGGAAGGGGACCTTTAACGCTTGTTGCATTTCACTCAGACCCTATTTGGACTGTAACTGGTGTAATTCTGCATAATTTCCTTTTAATGCCTTCAGGACATGTAAACACCACGTAAAACAGACCACCTCTCTCTACAGACCAGGAATTGTATGGTGAAATGATACCTGAACAAAGAGATCACACAGGCATGAAAACACAGATACCCTCAGGGGTTCCATAAGCTCTCCGGAGTTCAGGGATCTGTATTCTATTTTGTCAGTAATAAATAGCACCATTAGTAGTCGTCGGTTAGCTCCACAGAAATTAAATTCCATCCATGCCACAGTGCCTCAGAAAGCATCCCTTAATACCTGTCTTCATAGGTTGTTTTCACAGCTGATCCTGACTTGGCATCTCTACTCTACAGGCACCGATATTCTGATGACTTTGCTATCTACAATTTTAATTAAAGCATTGTAATTTTAAAAGCAGTAGGAAATACATCTATAGTGCAATAGCAGGATGTGGAATTACAGTTCCTTAAGCCGGTGGCATAGTAACGAGAAACAGATGTCACTGAATTCAAGGGGGCTGGCACCTTAACCAGATGCCTCTTCTCCTATGTGATTTGGGAAGGTTTAGTTTAGAAGAACTCAATCTAAGAACATAAGAATAGCCTTACTGGGTCAGATTAATGGTCCATCAAGCCCACACGGTGGCCAATCCAGGTCACTAGTACATGGCCAAAACTCAAAGAGTAGCAACATTCCATACAGAATCCCAAGGAATAGCAAGATTCCAGAATCCCAAAGAGTAGCAACACTCCATACAGAATCCCAAGAAATAGCAAGATTCCGGAATCCCAAAGAGTAGCAACATTCCATACAGAATCCCAAGGAATAGCAAGATTCCAGAATCCCAAAGAGTAGCAACATTCCATACAGAATCCCAAGGAATAGCAAGATTCCGGAATCCCAAAGAGTAGCAGCATTCCATACAGAATCCCAAGGAATAGCAAGATTCCGGAATCCCAAGGAGTAGCAACATTCCATACAGAATCCCAAGGAATAGCAAGATTCTGGAATCCCAAAGAGTAGCAGCATTCCATACAGAATCCCAAGGAATAGCAAGATTCCAGAATCCCAAGGAGTAACAAGATTCTAGAATCCCAAAAAGTAGCAACATTCCATACAGAATCCCAAGAAATAGCAAGATTCTGGAATCCCAAAGAGTAACAAAATTCTAGAATCCCAAAGAGTAGCAACATTCCATACAGAATCCCAAGGAATAGCAAGATTCCAGAATCCCAAAGAGTAGCAACATTCCATACAGAATCCCAAGGAATAGCAAGATTCCGGAATCCCAAAGAGTAGCAGCATTCCATACAGAATCCCAAGGAATAGCAAGATTCCGGAATCCCAAGGAGTAACAAGATTCTAGAATCCCAAAGAGTAGCAACATTCCATACAGAATCCCAAGGAATAGCAAGATTCCGGAATCCCAAAGAGTAACAGCATTCCATACAGAATCCCAAGGAATAGCAAGATTCCGGAATCCCAAGGAGTAACAAGATTCTAGAATCCCAAAAAGTAGCAACATTCCATGCAGAATCCCAAGGAATAACAAGATTCCGGAATCCCAAAGAGTAGCAACATTCCATGCTACCGATGCAGGGCAAGAAGTGGCTTCCCCCATGTCCTTCTCATTAACAGACTATGAACTTTTCCTCCAGGAAATTGTCCAAACCTTTCTTATTTTCATGTTTCCTCCTCTGTGCCCTATCTTAAAGCAATGGTGTAAAAAATGTTTAAAGGAGATTATGAAGAAATGATCAATTTTTTCAAGTAGAATCCTACAGTTGCCACCCATTTCTATCTTCCTATATCTTTGTTGTGAATAAGCTCTTTCTTGTCAATTTTATGAAGTTCTTTTCCTTGTTTTACTGTTTGCTATTGTATGCCACTTTGAACTCTGTACAGCAGGGGTGTCAAAGTCCCTTCTCGAGGGCCGCAATCCAGTCGGGTTTTCAGGATTTCCCCAATGAATATGCATGAGATCTATTAGCATACCATGAAAGCAGTGCATGCAAATAGATGTCATGCATATTCATTGGGGAAATTCTGAAAACCCGACTGGATTGCGGCCCTCGGGGAGGGACTTTGACACCCCTGCTGTAGAGCGTTAAGGATGGCATATTAGATCCAAATATAATCATGCTTTGCCTTAAATTAAATTCTCCCCCCTCCCTTTTTACAAAACCGTTACATGGTCTTCAGCACCAGCTGTGGTGGCAACAACTTCTTACGCCCATAGAATTCCTATGAGCATCGAAGCTGTCACCACCGCGGCTAGCGCCAAAAGCTGCACTACGATTCTGTAAAAAGGGGGTTTGATGGTTTAGACATCTCATTTGCCTCTTTCGTTGTCTGCAATTACTCGTTTTTGAGGCGAGGTTTTGCCTTTCTTTTTTTCCCCCCCTGCCAGAAAGCTGGAACTGATCGGTAATCAGCTTCCTCATAGCTTCCGTTTAGAAAAACTAACGCGATGAAGTTATCATTGATGTATTTTACACTGACAGTTTTGCGGTATGTACGTATAAGTGTTTTCAATTTTGTATGTGATGTTGTGATCCTCCAGAATATGAATAAGAAATAATAAACTCTTTCTGGCAGTGATTCATCCTCTGTGGAAGTGGCGACAGACCTTTGATGAGTTTTTGGATTGTGCATTCCCTGCTTCTGGCTTTCTTCAGCTTGTCATAAGAACATAAGATGGAAAAGTTGGGCACTAAGGAAGCAAGACAGAAAGAAGATTGACTCATTTGAGCTTTGGTGCTGGAGAAGGATTTTATGCATGCCGTGGACCGCCAGAAGAACTAACAAGTCAATTCTGGAAGCTATTTTACTCAAAGCCCAAATGATGAAGTTATGACTGTCTTATGATCACACCATTAGAAGAGAAAGATCTCTGGAGAAGGACATCATGTTTGGGAAGATCCAAGGAACCAGACGAAGATCCGCAGTCAGATGGCTGGACAGTGGACACGTTGAATACAACTACGGGGTTGACATTGGAGGACCTTAACAAAACTGATTTCTTTTTAGATCTGTAATTTGTCAAGTCACTATGACTCAAACATGAGTCGATATCACTTCACACAGTTTACTCTTTCTTGATGTGGGCTTGTAGGATTTCAGATCTGATTATTAATTTGTGTTTAAATTTCAGATATATTGTGGTCGTATCTAGCTTGTGGTCGTCATGGATGAAAAAGGACATAGTACTACATGAAAGGGTCCAGAGAAGAGCAACATAAATGGTTAAGGGACTGGGGGAGTTGCTGTACAATGAGAGGCTAGGGAAACTGGGCCTCTTCTCCCATGAAAAGAGGAGACTGAGAGGGGATATGATCGAAACATTCAAGATATTGAAGGGAATTAACTTAGTAGAGAAAGTGAGATTGTTCACCCTCTCCAAGGTGAAGAGAAAGAGAGGGCACTTGCTACAGTTGGAAGGCAAAAGATTCTGTACAAATGTAAGGAAGTTCTTCTTCACGCAGAGAGTGGTATAAATCTAGAACGCTCTTCTGGAGGCTGTTATAGGGGAAAACACCCTCCAGGGATTCAAGACAAGGTTGGATAAGTTCCTACTGGAACAGAACATACGCAGGTATGGCTAGACTCAAATAGAAACATAGAAAATGACGGCAGAAAAGGGCTATAGCCCACCAAGTCTGCCCATTTCAAGTATCCACCCCCCTGAATTCACTCCCTTAGCGATCCCATGTGAATATCCCATTTTCTCTTAAATTCTGTCACGCTGCTGGCCTCAATCACCTGCAGTGTGAGTTTGTTCCAATGATCCACCACTCTTTCAGTGAAGAAGTACTTTCTGGAGTCGCTATGAAACTTCCCTCCCCTAATTTTCAGCGGATGCCCTCTGGTGGTCGAGGGTCCCATGAGACAGAAGATATCATCTTCCGACTCGATACGTCCCGTGATGTACTTAAACGTTTCAATCATATCTCCCCTCTCTCTTCGTTCCTCCAGTGAGTACAGCTGCAATTTTTTCAGTCTTTCTTCATACGTAAAATCCTTGAGCCCCAAGACCATCCTGGTGGCCATTCGCTGAACCGACTCGATCCTCAGCATGTCCTTCCGGTAGTGTGGTCTCCAGAATTGAACGCAATACTCCAAATGAGGCCTCACCATGGATCTGTATAACGGCATCATAACTTCAGGTCTCCTGATGACAAAACCTCTACGGATACAACCCATCATTTGTCTTGCCCTGGAGGAAGCCTTCTCCACTTGATTGGCGGCCTTCATGTCATCACTAATGATCACCCCTAGATCACCTTCCGCTGTGGTCCTGACCAAGGTCTCACCATTTAGTACATAAGTTCTGAACGGGTTTCTCTTACCCAGGTGCATTATTTTACACTTTTTAGCATTGAAGCCTAGCTGCCAAGTTGCTGACCATCGTTCCAGTAGCAGTAGGTCCTGCGTCATATTATCAGGTAAAATGCTTTTACCTACTATGTTGCAAAGTTTGGCGTCATCGGCGAACAGTGATACCCTTAGGGCACTGGTCTTTGACCTAAGGGCTGCCACATGAGCAGACCACATGATGGACCACATGATGGACCACTGGTCTGATCCAGCAGCGGCAAATCTTATGTTCTTATGTTTTATGTGATGGAAATATACTGAAAATCTTAAACAAATAAAAAAGAGAAAGGCAGTGTATTAGATCCCATCCCCCTTCCATTTACCACATGCAAGGTGATCATTAGGGGGCTTTACACAGTTTAGTAAAAGAGACCCAGAGTTTTAATTTTCACTCTGTAGAATATGCCCTTACATGTTGCTCCTTAGTCCCTCATACACACAGCCATCCTAACTTAGATACCCCATGTACACACACTCCCATACATCACAGCCCTACTGAAGTTCTAATGTAGGAATGAAAAACAGCAAAGGCGGTCCAAGGGAGTGAAGAATGACCAATGGAGCGCAACATGGATTTATAATACCTTAATTTCTCGGCCCATTTAATGCTTGTTATACCACAGCATTTTGACCTGGAGTCATAATGGGGATAATGTGAGGTGGGATCTAGTGAAGCTTGAAGAATGGTCCGGTACTTGGCAACTAAAATTTAATGCTGAAAAATGCAGAGTCATGCACTTGGCCTGCAAAAATCCAGAACAGTCTAGTATAGGAGGCAAAATACTTCTGTGTACAAAAGAAGAGTGGGACTTGGGAGTAATTGTGTCTGGTGATCGTAAGGTGATGCTCAAAGCCAAAAGGGTGGTCGGGTGTGTAGGGAGAGGAATTGCCAGAAGGAAAAGGGAGGTGACATTGACATTGTATAAATCTCGGGTGAGGTCCCATTTGGAATACTAGGTGCAGTTCTGGAAACCCCACCTTCAAAAAGATATAAATAAGATGGAGTCGGTCCTGCTACAGAATTGGTTTATGGTCTTTGTACATAAAAATCTCAATATGTATACTCTGGAAGGAAGATGGGATATGGTAGAGATGTTTAAATATCTCCGTGGAGTTAATTTACAGGAGGTGAGTCTTTTCAAATAGAGGAAAACTCCAGAAGGAGAGGGCATAGGATAAAGTTAAGAGATGATAGGCTCAGTAGTAATCTAAGGAAATATTTTTTACAGAAAGTGTGGAAGATGCGTGGAACTCGTAGTCTCTTGGTAGAGGTGGTGGAGACAAAGGCTGTGTCTGAATTCAGAAAAGCGTGGCAAAGGCACATGGTATCTCTTAGGGAGAGGAGGAGAGAGTAGATGCTGCGGCTGAGCAGACTGGATGGGCCATTTGGCCTTTATCTGCCATCATCTTTCTATGTTTCTATAACCATAAAGCTCTATGACCTCACAATGCAGGTGTAAAGAGCCTTTGCCTATAGGAAGAGGAGATGCAAATGTTAAAAGCCTTAGCCAATAGGGAGAGGAGGAGATAGTGGATGCTGTGGATGGGCCATTTGGCCTTTATCTGCCATCATGTTTCTTTGTTTCTATAACCATAAAGCTCTATGACCTCACAATGCAGGTGTAAAGAGCCTTAGCCTATAGGAAGAGGAGATGGAAATGTTAAAAGCCTTAGCCAATAGGGAGAGGAGGAGATAGTGGATGCTGTGGATGGGCCATTTGGCCTTTATCTGCCATCATCTTTCTATGTTTCTATAACCATAAAGCTCTATGACCTCACAATGCAGGTGTAAAGAGCCTTTGCCTATAGGAAGAGGAGATGCAAATGTTAAAAGCCTTAGCCAATAGGGAGAGGAGGAGATAGTGGATGCTGCAGAATTCTACTGTTCAACGGCTCCCCCTTCTGCTTCTATTCCTTTCTCTCCTCTCTTCTACCTTCCAAAGTATTTAGATCAATGCTGTCTTGTTAAAATGTTTATTTTATTTTTATTTTTCCTCTAACTCTACTTTTCACTTCTCTATTACCCTCCAGGTACTTTAGTTAGATTGTGAGCCTTCGGGACAGTAAGGGAATTTTTCAAGTACCTTTCTTATTTCTAATCTTAATGTATATTTTCTGTAAACCGCTTAGAACCTAACGGATGTAGCGGTATATAAGAAATAAATTACAATTACATTACATCATGTTTCTTTGTTTCTATAACCATAAAGCTCTATGACCTCACAATGCAGGTGTAAAGAGCCTTAGCCTATAGGAAGAGGAGATGCAAATGTTAAGAGCCTTAGCCAATAGGAAGAGGAGATTCAAACGTTAAAAGCCTTAGCCAATAGGGAGAGGAGAAGAGAGTGGATGCTGCAGATGAGCAGATTGGATGGGCCATTTGGCCTTTATCTGCCGTCATCTTTCTACTGTACTGTATATTTCTATCTTTCTCCAGGTCCTGATGAAAATGTCCAGTGTTCATACTATCATTTATCTATCCAAGTCTATACTGTTTGACATAAGTGAAATTGAGGCTCCCAGCCTGCTATAGTCAAAATCAAGAAATTTGCTACACTGGATTTATCTTTTAATCTTGGCACAGTAAACATATTGATTTAAGCCCTGAAGCAGTCTTGTGATCCAGGGGCAGGTGCTATTACTCATTGTAGATAAATTGTGAAGATGGCCTTCTGCCAAAGAAAGCGATATTCAAACCGTAATAGCCATCAAAGAAAGAAAAGTGATGGAAGGAAAAATTTTCCATCTGTATATTAAATATTGCTTTATAGTGCATTTTTGGATTTGGACCACCATGAACTTTCTTGAGTGAAAGTAAGCTGTGGTTTCATGGAGAAAGAAATATGATGGTTCAGAAGAAGAGTTTGAACCTAGTACTATCTGACATTAAGCAACTGAACATTTTTGCCAAGATGCATTGATCATTAACAATAAACACCTGCAGGATTGGCCTCTGTGAAGATGGGCTACTGGGTTAGATGGCCCATTAGTCTGACTCAGTAAGACTATTCTTATGTAGATGTAAGGTAACAGTAGGAGGTTATGTGGAACTTCATCAGAAGAAAACAACTGGAGAATCTGTCAAACTAAATATAAGAACATAAGAAAAGCTTTACTGGGTCAGACCAAGTGGAGAAGACCAAACAAGTAGAGAAGGCATCATCCAAGGCAAGGCAAATGATGGGATGTATCACTAGAAGCTTTCTTCAGCCGGAAACCTGAAGTTCTAATGCCACTGTACAGAACCATGGTGAGACCTCATTTGGAATACTGTGTGCAATTCTGGAGACCACACTACCGTAAAGACGTGCTTAGAGCTGAGTCAGTTCAGCGGAGGGCCACTAGGATGATCTCCGGGCTCAAGGGTCTCTCGTACGAAGAAAGACTAAACAAATTGCAGCTCTACACTCTGGAAGAGCGCAGAGAAAGGGGAGACATGATTGAGACATTTAAATACATCATAGGACGTGTCGAGGTGGAGGACGACATCTTCTTTCTCAAGGGTCCCTCGGTCACAAGAGGGCATCCGCTCAAACTCAGAGGAGGGAAATTTAATGGGGACACCAGAAAGTATTTCTTCACGGAAAGAGTGGTGGATCACTGGAACAAGCTTCCAGTGCAGGTGATCGAAGCCACCAGCGTGCTTGACTTTAAGAACAAATGGGACATCCATGTAGGATCCCTACGGAAGTCGAGTCAAGGATCTAGGTCATTAGCACTCAGACTTAACGGGGTGGGTCAGTAGAGTGGGCAGACTTGATGGGCTATAGCCCTTTTCTGCCGTCATCTTTCTATGTTTCTATGACCAAAGGTCCATCAAGCCCAGTAGCCCGTTCTCACAGAGGCTAATCCAGGTCAAAACCCAAGGAGTAGCAACATTCCATGTGACCGATCCAGGGCAAGCAGTGGCTTCCCCCGTGTCTTTCTCAATAACAGACTATGGACTTTTCCTCCAGGAACTGGTTTTCTTAAAACCAGCTATGCTATCTGCTCTTACCACAACTTCAGGCAATGCGTTCCAGAGCTTAACTATTCTCTGAGTGAAAAAAATATTTTTTTCTATTGGTTTTAAAAGTATTTCCCTGTAACTTCATCAAGTGAACCCTAGTCTTTGTAATTTTTGACAGGGTGAAAAATCGATCCACTTGTACCCGTTCTACTCCACTCAGGATTTTGTAGACTTCAATCATATCTCCCCTAGCCTTCTCAGCATTTGCATATCAGGGGGATTTGCCTGGTGCATTAGGATTTTGAAACAGCCCACGGGAAAGCTTCATTTACAGCAAGTGGATCTCAGGTATTTTCCAGTGAATCGCCACTTCCCTTTTATTCTGTGAGATCAAAAACACAATCTGCAGGCACCTACCGAAAACGGGACTTACACAAGCACCGTCTCAACCTTCCCACCAACCTGACTGTGCTCCAGGGCCTTCAAAGCCACGTTCAGACTCAGCAGGCCTGTGCATGCCACTCTTTTGAGTCCACTGTTCAGAATAAAGTCAGCATTTAACTGCTAATGTTTGAACCCATCACTGCAGCAGAAAACGTGAGTCAAACCTCTCTTACACCTACTCTGCAAAAATCTAGTCACTGGAATTACTGTAGTAGGTTTATCAAACAAAAACTTCTCTGAAAATGAGGGGGAAGATTCCTGCCTATTTCTTATTTTAGACTTACCTGCTTGGATAAAGCACACCTTGTGAATGGTTATTCCTGTCATGTTACTGCACACTGAGAGCTGCATATGAGCCAAAATGTGAGATACCGATGTTAGTCAGTAGAACCATTTATACCCCTCTCACCTTGCTGGGATGAGTTCCAGATGAGAACCTAGACCCTTTAAAACGAGAATCGCGCCTGCTTAATGCCCCTATGGGCGTGGCTAACACAGAAACTGGATCCTCCGCCAGCAATTAAGTACTGTAAAACAGTTGAGTGGAAGGTGACAGAGGGTAGTGGTCAATGGAGATCGCTCTGAGGAAAGGGATGTCACCAGTGGTGTGCCTCAAGGTTCTGTTCTTGGGCCTGTTCTTTGTAACATTTTTGTAAGCGATATTGCTGAAGGGCTGTTGGGTAAGATTTGCCTCACTGTGGATGATACCAACATTTGCAATAGAGTAGACACCCAGGATGGTGTGAATAACATGAAGAAAGACCTGGCGAAGCTTGAAGAATGGTCTGAAATTTGGCAGCTAAGATTTAATGCTAAAAAATGCAAGGTCATGCATTTGTGCTACAAAAACCCGAGGGAACGGTATAGTTAGGGGGTGAAGAACTTATGTGCATGACGGAAGAGCGGGACTTAGGTGTTGTATGAAAACCTGATTGGCTGGGGTGCCTCCAGGACCGTGTTAGGCTTTTTTTTTTTTTTTTATCGCCGGCAGCAGAAGTATTAGCCTAATGCAACTTTGTAAAAGGAGCCCCAAATTTGGGAGCCACTGAACTAAGCATTGCATTGACACCCTTAAGAAGCCATCACTTTCAGAGCCAGGCATGAGATTTCCAGATGTTTTTCAGGGCATCTGCATGGTCTTTCAAGTTCCGAGTGGAACACACTCAAGACTAATGAAAAAAGATGGCGAAATTCCAGGGAATTTAATGGAGCCTGCACAAGAATGGAGCAGCTGAAACACCAATAAAATACGGCCGTTTCAGTGACAGGGGTTCCAGCAAACTGCAGAAATGCAGGCCCTGAAAATTCTGGAGCTGCGAAAAAGAGAAGCACCCTGAAAACTGCTTGGCCATCGTTCCACTGTCTTTCACGAGAGTTCTCTTTCCAGGCAGCTTTGCGGACCACCCCTATGCTTGTCCTTGTTTGACCCAAGACTGTACAATCTCTGACTTCTCTGCACTCCAATAAATCGCTAGGCACACACCGACCTAATCCTTAAGTAAGCCTGGGCAATTTATCTTTTTCTCTCTTGCTATAATGACAATGATTAGAAACACCAAAACCTCATGATTAAAGGATTACTTTTAAATTCAGGTTTTTATATAAATATATTTCTCTCTGCATTTCTTCATATTTCACAGTTTCATTGGTCATTTTTCCTACATGTGATTTAGGTGTACGAGGGGCCGCTGAAAAGTTCTCAGCCCAACCCATAAAAGTTGGAGCAGTCTCCATCGAGGGCTTTACACTTAGGCTTGGATGCACTAAAAACGGTCGCTTAGACCATGCGAGTGGCTATGGGCAGAATAGTTAAGCTCTGGAAAGCGTTGCCAGAGGATGTGGTAAGAGCGGTTAATGTAACTGGTTTAAAAAAAAATGTTTGAACAAGATCCTGGAGGAAAAGTCCATAGTCTGTCATTGAGAAAGACATAGGGGAAGCCACTGCTTGCCCTGGATCGGAAGCATGGAATGTTGCTACTCTTTGAGTTTTGGCTAGATACTAGGGACTTGGATTGGCCACCTTGAGAACGGGCTACTGGGCTTATGCAAGCACTGAATCTCATGAAAGTCCATCTGGCCATTTTTGCACAGACAGGAAGAACTAAGGCCAGAAGACATTCTGTTTTGTTCTCTTCAGAAGAGGATGACTTAGAAAGAGCTTTTCAGTTTTCTGCCTCTGTGTGTGGTATTATTGCTAATCTAATGACCTGAACCGGGAGAACGGAAACCTCTGAAAGGAGAAGATGGAATGTGGAAAATGCTTGCAAATCTGACAAGACTTGCAGCGTTTGTTATGTTGCAAAACCTAAAGACTTTAGGTGAATGAGAGAATGATTAAAGCTTATGTTTGAAGTGCTCTGATTAAATATAATTGGCTTTCAGTGGAAAGAATCCTGACTGCTTGGGTCTGTTTTATTTATGCAGTAATATTAGCTGAAGCCACACAAAGCGCTGTCAAATGATTGCAAAATTTCCAGAGCCGCATAATGGGGGACATTTTCCCCCCAAGGCACATATTTCTACTGATGGTTTAAAAGAGGATTTGTGAGTCTAATTTCCTGCTCACTAAGCTGAGAATGTATCAGGCTGGATGGGAAACAAGCATCAGAAAAGATTGAGACTGGCAGAGATGCCCCAAGTTAACAGATTTTGGGCCACTCCTGGGTTTATGACATCCTGGTGCATCATGGGATTTCTTTCTTTCTTTTTTTTTTTTTTTTAATCTTTATTCCAATAATTTTGCTGTCACTGCCCAATCATTTCTGCAGTGAATTCGTAACAAAACAATTCAAGTCAAAATGAAAAACATTTTTGTTCCAGGATGCCTTTGGACGATAGCTGTCCTCTTAAGGACAAAAACAAACAAGTTTCTACCCTAACCTACTGTTCCTTCCGCTTTTTGTTGTGCTATTTCTTTCACGATTGTAGTTCTTCCCTTTCTTTCCTACTGTTTGAAATTAGTCCATATGTCTTATTATGTGTTTCACTAAATTATTTTGTATTGTTTAGTATCCCTAGTTTTTAATCTGTTTTTACGTTATTTTTATATTGTACACTGCTTAGAAACCCGATTAAGTAGTTTAAAATTTTTTTACTATACTTGAAACTTGATTTTTAAAACTTTCAATAAGTGCAACACAAAATACAATCATTTTTACTTTAAGTACAACTCACATCAAATATCCCCCTCCCTTATACCCAACAATTGTTCTTAAGCATAAGAAATCATAAAGTATCCGCTCCCCACCCTGGACGTGCATGAACAAAAGGGAAAAAATGCATGTCGGGAACAAAAATCTCATGCACGAATACAGGATGTCCGGGGCGGTACTTGGAGAGACCTCCCAGGAAAGAGACTTGGCCGTTCTGATCGACAAGTCGATGAAGCCGTCTGCACAATGTGCGGCGGCAGCGAAAAGGGCGAACAGAATGCTAGGAATGATTAAGAAGAGGATCACGAACAGATCAGAGAAGGTTATCATGCCGCTGTACCGGGCCATGGTGCGCCCTCACCTGGAGTTCTGCGTCCAGCACTGGTCGCCGTACATGAAGAAGGACACGGTATTACTCGAAAGGGTCCAGAGAAGAGCGACTAAGATGGTTAAGGGGCTGGAGGAGTTGTCGTACAGTGAAAGATTAGAGAAACTGGGCCTCTTCTCCCTTGAAAAGAGGAGACTGAGAGGGGACATGATCGAAACATTCAAGGTACTGAAGGGAATAGACTTAGTAGATAAGGACAGGTTGTTCACCCTCTCCAAGGTAGAGAGAACGAGAGGGCACTCTCTAAAGTTGAAAGGGGATAGATTCCATACAAACGTAAGGAAATTCTTCTTCACCCAGAGAGTGGTGGAGAGCTGGAACGCTCTTCTGGAGTCTGTTGTAGGGGAAAACACTCTTCAGGGTTTCAAGACTACGCTGGAAAAGTTCCTGCTAAACTGGAACATACGCAGGTGAGGCTGGACTCGTTTAGAGCACTGGTCTTTGACCTGAGGGCCACCGCGTGAGCGGACTGCTGGGCAGGATGGACCATTGATCTAACCCAGCAGCGGCATTTCTTATGTTCTTAAAATAATATTCATTCTGTACAGTATTTTGTTAATGGCTCCCAAACATCCCTAAATTTCTTCAAATGCCCCTGCTGTATGGCTATTGCCCGCTCCATTTTAAAGATTTGGCATAACAAATTCCACCACAAATTATAATTCAGCCGATCCCAATTTTTCCTAGGCTTGATGGACCATTGGTCTGACTCAATAAGGCTATTCTTATATATGCTTAAGAGGGAGCGAAGTGACTAAGCGCTGTTCTGTAAAGATGCGTGGAAGTGGCATAGGGCTGGACTCAGGGTAAATTGCACCCAAAGTTAGGCGCTAGAAAAAAGGGGGTGCGCTCTTTGTTGGCATCAATCCCTTTGCGTAACTTTGGGTGCCCGACTTATACCAGCTGAACCTAGTATAATTCAGGTTCGCACCTTAGGCGCAGAAATGACAGTATTCCGAATGCCCTCGACCAGCCCCTGCTTCTCCCATGGCCTCCACCACCTATCTTGATTGTGTGCATGAAGAGGTGTCAGGTCAAAAGCGCGCCACGCAGCGCGGAGGTGCGTGCCGCAGAAAATTACTGTTTTTAGGGCTCCGACGGGGGGGGGGCGCTGCGTTGTGGGAGCGTTGGGGGAGGGGTTTGGGGGGTTATAACCCCCCACATTTTACTGAAAACTTCACTTTTTCCCTGTTTTTAGGGAAAAAGTTAAAATGTGGAGGGTTACAACCCCCCAAACCCCCCACAACGCCGGCGCGATCTCTATTAAGTAAACTGGGGGGGCTCCCCAACAAAAACCCCCGTCGGAGCCCCTAAAAACTATCATTTTCTTCGGCGCGCACCTCCGTCTTGCGCTCAGTTGTCGGCGCGCGCCTTTGTCTTTCGCGGGGTTGTCTATGAACCCATGAAGATGTGGGCAGGACTCCAGTTTAGTACCAATTAAAGTCAATGATTGACTGATAGTACACAACTATTGGTTGTCATTAACCAATGTAAGGCACTAGCACTCCTGCACTAGGATCATTCTTCCACAGGTGCCTTAATGATGGAGGGGAAGGGAGGGGGAGAGTGACACTAAAGACCATTCTTCTCCAGGCAATGGCTTTGCTCCCTGCACGGTAAAAATAGCCCTGGCTTTTGGCTGAGTTTAAGGTCGTTTTATGGCCATAATATGCTTTCCACTGTGCACTCAGTGTACACTAAAAGTGTTGTTATGGTGTTTAATTAATAATGAGCTCCATTACATGCATTTGCATGTTTTGCATCTCATTACTATGAAACCCAACATGACCTAAATATTGCCTCAGAGCAAGACAACCTGTGTTAGAGCCTTATAATTTGTCCTAGGGCTTTAAGTCACGTGATTTACCCATGAATGCGGCTTCTTCCATTGTTCCCTTCCCTCCCTCTTCTTTCCTTCTTCCCTTCCCTCTCTACTTTTTTAAATTTTATTTTATTTATTCAGTTTTCTATACCATTCTCCCAGGGGAGCTCAAAACAGTTTACATGAATTTATTCAGGTACTCTAGCATTTTTCCCTCACAATCTATCTGGGGCAATGGGGGGATTAAGTGACTTGCCCAGGGTCACAGGGAGCAGCGTGGGATTTGAACCCACAACCTCAGGGTGCTGAGGCTGGAGCTTTAACCACTGCATCACTCTAGAAAATAAAATGTAGTAAAAGTGAGCCAAGTAAAGGGCAATCAAGCCATTGTGACATCACTGATGAGGTTGGCTCTTATTGGTGGAATGAGGTATTATGACATCACAATACCAGCTCTGTTTATCAGAGGCTGAAACTTTTCATTCTTCTATACCGTTCTCCCAGCGGAGCTCAGAACGGTTTACATGAATTTATTCAGGTACTCCAGCATTTTCCCCTCACAATCTGTCTAATGTACCTGGGGCAATGGGGGGATTAAGTGACTTGCCCAGGGTCACAAGGAGCAGCATGGGTTTGAACCCATAACCTCAGGGTGCTGAGGCTGTAGCTTTAACCACTGCGCCGCACGCTACCTCTTCTTCAATTCCCTTCCCTTCCCTCATTACCTCTTCTTCCCTTCCCTCCCCTCCCTACCTCTTCTTCCCTTCCCTCCCCTTACTACCGCTTGATCCCTTGTTTGTCCCTTCATGAGCACCATATATTGATCCACCCTATATTCTGTGTGTCTGTCATAACTTAGATTGTAAGCTCTTTCGAGCAGGGACCATCTCATGTGTGTTTAATGTATAGTGCTGTGTGCATCTGGTAGCACTATAGAAATAATAAACAGCAGTAGTATAAATTAATCCCCCCTTTTACAAAACCGTGCAAGAGGGGTTTTTATAGTGCCAGCTGGCACCCTGTGGAACTCTATGACCGTCGGAGCAGCATTCAGCGTGCCGGCTGGCGCCAAGAATCTTGTGTGGTTTTGTAAAAGGGGGCGGAGCTACAACAGTACATATGGTTGAGTCATACTGGCACAAATTTCTATTTAGCTCATGTCTTTTTACTGGTAGCTCGGGTATGATGGGGGGTCAATGCCCTCCCCAAAAGACTTAGAATGTAGGTTTGTATCAGATGCAGTGGCGGATGAAGTGACTTGCTCTGGGCTAGAAGGAATGGGATTTGAACCCTGGTTCCCTAGCTCAGTTGCAACTGTTAGGCTACCTCTCCATCCCACAAGTCCAAGTGACCGTGCCAAAAAAAAAAAAAAAGGCTTGCTCGGTGGCCGACTTAAAATTAGTGCTGTGAGTTGAACATTCGCAGTGCGCTTTGTGGAAGAGTTGGAGGTGATTGCAGCAAATGTTTAACAATATAACCACGGTGCCTATTTTTAGCATGGCTGGAAACGTGACTCACATTTGAAAACCACCACTGACTTCCCTGTTGCCAGTCCTGCTGCTGTCTCCTCCTGAAATTCAGAGAGAGAGAGAGAGAGAGAGAGAGATCTATATATACAGTATATATAAAAGATTCTAAACATTTCCCAGGGGTCTCGCAATAAGTTCAGAGAAAAAAGCTTTTACGGATTCTTCATTTTCTTTTCTGCTTTTAACAATCCCCTCTTTTTATCTCTGCTTGGATCCTTCTTTCTCAGTATTTCTTACAATCTGTCATTTGTGTCCATCCTTTAAACTTGCAATATCTAATGACAAAATAAAGCACAGAATCTCATCAAATGCAGTTACTCTGGCATTTCTCATAAAACGTCGTGATTAACAAGTTGAAGAGTGGAGTAAACACAGAGGGTCCTCAGCTGGGGGGGGGAGAGTGAGGGGTAAAGCCTGGGATAAGCACAGGATCCTCAGCTGGGGGGGGGAGTAAGGGGTAAAGCCTGGGATAAGCACAGGATCCTCAGCTGGGGGGGGAGAGTGAGGGGTAAAGCCTGGGATAAGCACAGGATCCTCAGCTGGGGGGGGGGAGTAAGGGGTAAAGCCTGGGATAAGCACAGGATGCCCAGCTTAGGGGGGGGAGTGAGGCGTAAAGCCTGGGATAAGCACAGGATCCTCAGCTGGGGGGGGGAGTGAGGGGTAAAGCCTGGGATAAGCACAGGATCCCCAGCTTAGGGGGGGAGTGAGGCGTAAAGCCTGGGATAAGCACAGGATCCTCAGCTGGGGGGAGAGTGAGGGGTAAAGCCTGGGATAAGCACAGGATCCTCATCTGTGGGGGGGGGGAGTGAGGGGTAAAGCCTGGGATAAGCACAGAGGATCTTTAGGTGGGGGTTGGGGATTTCTTACAGGTTGCTCAACTATATAAGCCATCATTCTGCTTGGACCATGGTGTTTGTGTAACCCATTATTCAGCTTGGGCAGTGGTGTAGAAACCCAAAAAGCAGCATGCACTAGGGGTGAGTGTCTGACATGAACACATCAGGAGAAGTACCGTGTGGTGATAGTATTTAAGGATCTCAAGGGGATGGGACAATGCGGCAGCTGAAGCTAGACTGCACTTGAAGTGTTGTGTTCAGCTTTGGCGCCATATCTTTCTAAGGACATAGAAGCATGACTGCAGATAATGGCCAAATGGCCCATCCGCAGCATTCACTATCTCCTCCTCTCCCTATTGGCTAAGGTTCTTTACACCTACATTGTGAGGTCATAGAGCTTTATGGTTATAGAAACATAGAAACATGATGGCAGATAAAGGCCAAATGGCCCATCTAGTCTGCCCATCCACAGTAACCATTATCTCTTCCTCTCTCTAAGAGATCCCGTGTGTCTATCCCAGAGGAAGATAAAATGGTACAAGGTTTGCATCAAAAGATGTAGGAGAAGAAACTGGAAGACCTGAATATGTATGTGCTGAAAGAAAGGAGAGAAAGGTGATATGATACAGACATTTAAGCACTTCAAAGATATTCATATACAAACAAATCTCATCCAGATATGTGGACATGAATTCAGGTTGCAGGGCGGTAGATTTAGATGTAAAGTCAGGAGGGTGGTGAATGCCTCACTGGAATGCCCCTCCAGGAGAGGTGATAGAGTCAAAAATAGCGAGGGATTCAAAATGCATGGGATAAAAACAGGGGATGCGTAAAAAGAAAGAAAATGAAATCAAAACAAGGCTGTTAAGATGTTATGTTGAGTAAGAGTAGTTGGGAACTATGGCCAACACCGAACAGACTTCTATGGCCTGTGTCTCGCAAAAGACAGACAGATGTAGATTCAACAATTCCAGTAGTTGGGAACTAAGGCCAATGCTGGACAGACTTCTACAGCCTGTGTTTCGCAAAAGGCAGACAGATGTAGATTCCAGTAGTTGGGAACAAAAGCCAATGCCAGACTGACTTCTATGGCCTGTGTCTCGCAAAAGGCAGATTCGACAATTCCAGTAGTTGGGAACTATGGCCAACACTGAACAGACTTCTATGGCCTGTGTCTCGCACAAAACAAACAGATGTAGATTCAACAACTCCAGTAGTTGGGAACTAAGGCCAATGCTGGACAGACTTCTACAGCCTGTGTTTCGCAAAAGGCAGACAGATGTAGATTCCAGTAGTTGGGAACAAAAGCCAATGCCAGACTGACTTCTATGGCCTGTGTCTCGCAAAAGGCAGATTCAACAATTCCAGTAGTTGGGAACTATGGCCAACACTGAACAGACTTCTATGGCCTGTGTCTCGCACAAAACAAACAGATGTAGATTCAACAACTCCAGTAGTTGGGAACTAAGGCCAATGCTGGACAGACTTCTACAGCCTGTGTTTCGCAAAAGGCAGACAGATGTAGATTCAAAAATTCCAGTAGTTGGGAACTAAGGCCAGTGCCAGACAGAACTCTACAATCTGTGTCTCACAAATGGCAAAAGACAGAGGAAGATCAAATTATCACGTCTTATATCACTTTGCTATCATGTACTATAAGTGAGGATGCTGTGCATTTCAAGGGGGAGGGGAGCACTTTAAATACAGTAAGCAATGCTTTTGGGTTTATCATACGAGATTGTTCCAAGACTGCATCTTGGTGGTGGCTGTGGGTCTGGCTGCTTTGTTGGACGGACTGTCGTCATTTACTGTGTATTACTGTGTTGCAGGTTTGTGGTGCTTCTTCCCAGCCTCTTCAGCCTGTGGTCATTCCCAAACCCATTCAATCTCTTCAGCATGTGCTTCCGGCTCCTTTGCAGCCTAGCTGCCCTGGCCGGGGCAAAATGGCGAAATTTCTCAATCCAGAGGAAATGACATCACGGGACTATTACTTTGATTCTTATGCCCACTTTGGAATCCACGAGGTAGGTACAACCTTATGGAAAGTGCAAGTTGTCCCATGACAGTCATTTCGACACCTCCTGGAATTCTCATGGAAGAACAGAAATTCAGACTGAGAGGTTTGCTCGAAAACATTTAAGAGATGAGTTGTAAGGCTTAAATTAATTAGGCTCTGTTAGGAGCCCAGCTTTTCCTCCATCATGTCACAAATTCAACAGAGAAAGGCTCCCTTACATTTGAAATGAATTTCTAGCTTCCTCTGAGTTTGGCAATTGTGATCCATTGAGAGAAGGGCTTCTGAGGCAGGTAATTGGATGTGAGTATTTATCGAACCATCTGTCAGGGGGAACGACCAAACTTCTCTTGGAAAGTTAATGATCTGGAGAAACAAGCTTGAGAAGTTTGTGTCTTGTTGATTTATAGAATGGAAATTTGAGAATAGAACACCTTGAACTCTGAAAGTACTTTTCCTCTGGGTGCTAAAGACATTTTTCTAGCTTTGAACTCCAGTTTCAATTCAATCAAATTAAAGCAAGCTGCACATTTGAGAGCTGAAGAGTCATGATTTTGCATATAAGAAGGCTCTTGAAGGTGGCTTCAGCTCTGACTATGCAGCATGATTAGTTGACTTGTTCCATCAAATGATGTTCCTTAAATTCCAGTTCAATGATTTTATTTCAAATGCAGGAAATGTTGAAGGATGAAGTACGTACGTTAACATACAGGAACTCCATGTACCATAATAAGCACGTTTTTAAGGACAAAATCGTCCTTGATGTTGGCAGTGGCACAGGAATCTTGTCGATGTTTGCTGCCAGAGCCGGAGCGCGGAAGGTCTTTGGGGTAAGGATACACCTTATCTTTTCATGTTTCACAATCACAAGACTGGAGGTTTTTCCCTCTTTTCAGTCACGGAGATCCACCAAAGGACCTAGGTTCCACAAACAAAGTCAAAGAGTCGGCAAACTCTCTAGTTCCTGGAGATTGAGGAGATTCGTGTAGACGATTTTATAAAGAAAGTTTATTTTACAATATTCTGTACAATCAAAGCATATCAGGTACAAAATGTCTGTGTCAGAAGTATTAGAGTGACAATGTCACATGTACACGGGGTGAGACCTGTTTTGCCTTCTTTAACGATCCTGAAGATAGGCCTTAAGTGAATCTAAAATCTGTAAATTAAGACACGGTTTGCAAAGTACCCGGAGATCATAGTGACATGGCTGCCGCGCAGTGAATGGCGAGTTTTAGTTAATAGGGTACAGCTAGGGACATTCTCCTTTCCTTTCTGATGCATTATTATTGTTTATTAAAATTCTTTCCACACTGCTTAAACTATAAATAAGAATAAAGCGGTTTGATCATGTCTCCCCACTTCTGTCAAAACTTCACTGGCTTCCAGTAATTTCTAGGGTTCACTTTAAATGTGCCTGCCTAACATTCAAGATCCTGCATGGCATTCTCCCCCCCTCCCCCCCTTTCCCCCCCCCCCCCAATTCCACTATCTTGGAATTCTACGAGACCTGACACTACTAGATCCACTCCAAAACTTAAACTTTCTTTCCCCTCACTAAAAGGCGTTATCTATTTGGGAAAATTAGGGAAATCTCTTTTCTTCAAAATCACTGAACTTTGGAATAACCTTCCTGCCCTGCTGCGGAATCTGGGCTCCTTCCAATTATTCCGAAAGCATCTGAAAACTTGGCTATTCTC
The DNA here is from genome assembly GCF_902459505.1 of Geotrypetes seraphini. Classification (NCBI taxonomy): domain Eukaryota; kingdom Metazoa; phylum Chordata; class Amphibia; order Gymnophiona; family Dermophiidae; genus Geotrypetes; species Geotrypetes seraphini. The sequence continues at coordinate 8,652,537 of NC_047090.1, read as the reverse complement.
AAAAATGTAAAGCTCGCTATCCTCTTTATGATCACTCTCTCTTATTATGTCTTTCCTTCGTTATCTTAAAGTTCCTGTAAACCATGCCGAGCTCCATCTCTACAGAGAGGACGGGGGTATAAAACTTAAGGAAAGCTCAATCCAACATAGCAGAAACATTCAATTCAGACAGTCAAGTCTACAGAGAAGGCCAGCTTAAAGTAATATGATTTTAAACTCCTTCTTTTCCCGATTCTAAGAGCAAGCTATTCCACAAGATAGAAAAAAGCACTGCTTTCGCTACTCCACTATCATCTAAAGATCTATTTTTTTTTTAATGGTTTATGTTTATTAAAAACTTTATATACAGCATAACAGCCAAAAAGGATCCAGGTGGTTTACAATATATATTTCACATCCGTTAAGAAGGGAACTCCATTCAAAAATAGAAAAGGAAAGAATAAAAGCAAGAATTTTTTTTGTTTACATTCATGAAATTCTATAACAATCAAAATATCAATAATAAAACATAAGTAATACATTCAAACTGAAAATTTTTTTTAAAAAAAAATCTTTATTCATTTTCAGATCAAACAACAAGTGCATAAAAATATATCATAAAAATAATTTCAATATAGCACTATATTATCTAACATATGAACTATAATAGTGTAAAACTCCCACCCTCCCCCCTTCATCCCATTCTCAATTAAAATAGAATATGCAATGCTATACAACATATTATAACATCTCGTATTTAATAAAATCCCAAATCCATCCTCCCCCCTCTTGCAGTCCCAAACTCATTTCTTAAACAGTTCATTTATGCTTTATTAACCACCCTTAGGAATAGATTTACCCAAGGCAGTGCACACTGGTACGGTTTAACATACAATTGACAATTTGGTTAACTATATAACAATAGAAAAATGATCACACAGAAATTATAATCAACATGTAGATGTTCCCAGAGGTGATATAGATATAGATGTCTCTGTCTATGTGTGTGTGTGTTTATGCACACACAGAGATAGGTACATGATGGCAGATAAAGGCCAAATGGCCCATCCAATCTGCCTTTCTGCAGCATTTCTCTTAGGAAAATCATCTAAAGATCTTAATAATCACCACCAAGGAAGAAAGATATAGAGGCTGAAGTTCATAGAAACATAGAACATGACGGCAGAAAAGGGCCACGGCCCATCTAGTCTGCCCACACTAATGGCCCACCCCCTAACTACCTCCATGAAGAGATCCCACATGCCAATCCCATCTTTTCTTAAAATCTGGCACGCTGCTGGCCTCAATTACCTGTTGTGGAAGATTATTCCAGCGATCAACCACCCTGTCGGTGAAGAAATATTTTCTGGTGTCGCCATGAAATTTCCCACCCCTGATTTTCAACGGATGCCCTCTTGTTGCCGTGGGTCCTTTAAGGAAAAAGAGATCCTCTTCCACCTCGATACGGCCCGTGACATATTTGAGCGTCTCGATCATGTCTCCCCTCTCTCTGTGTTCCTCGAGTGAGTACAGCTGCAACTTACCCAGTCGTTCCTCATACGGGAGATCCTTGAGTCCTGAGACCATCCTGGAGGCCATTCGTGGAACCGACTCAACTCTCCGCACCAAAGCTTTATGTGCCAACATCAGAATCTTAAATTTAATTCTAAATTCCATAGGTAACCAATGGTGTTTTATATATCCCTCATCCTCGCTTTACCCAATAAAAGAATTGCCATATTCTGTAATGTCTGTAACCTCTTTAATTGTGCTGACATGTGTCAGCCTAGAGGCCTCTGGGAGATTATATCAATCTGACCCTGGCATGGGAAGGCAGATAGACCCTTAGTGCAGGGAAACTGTTTTAAGTAGCCCTGATTGATATATTTTAAGTTTCAAGTAGCCCTGATTGAATCATGGCTAGCTAAAAGGTGTTAATGTCTGATTAAGAGGGTGCTTAGGACAATGGTGCACAGATCAAGCCAGAGACTTAATCCCATCAGGTTTCTCACCCTCCTTTGTTAATTAAATTAACCATTGTTTCAAACAGTTTACAAATTCTAAACAGAAAGATACTGGGAGATACAATATTTTCTCTATTCAGAATAAGATTCCAAGGTATAAAAGCCTCCTCTCTGCAACACACAGGTAGCTCTCTTTTTCTATCAAGCTATCGCTCTCTTTTTCTATCAAGCTATCTCTCTCTTTTTCTATCAAGCTATCAGGAGAGGGGTCTTGGCTCTCCCTCTCTCTGTCTATACTTCTCTTTATCTATAGAACACGAAGCTTCCTAGAACTGCAAGCTTCTATGTCCCTCTCTGCCTCTGACCTCTGTAAGGCAGTGAGACTGCTTGCTCTCTGCTTAATTGTAATGCTTATAAATATTACTTTTCTGTAAGCCTATTTCTATAATATATTTTTTATGCAATCACCTCTGGTTGTGTCTATTATTCTACTTCCTGGTGAGTCATCTGTGAGGGAACTGAACCTGGGACCAGCGTTTGTCAGTACGCATTCACTTAACCCCTATCACCTAATATTGTGGGGGCCACTTTCAAACTGACATTTTGGGGGCTTGTCTGGGAATTGAACCCAGGACCTCTTCGCATTCACTTAACCCCTATCACCTAATATTGTGGGGGCCACTTTCAAACTGACAACATGTACTAGGTTACCATAATCCAATTTTGACAGCACAAAAGCAGATATAATAAGAGTGTGTAAACATTCTTCATCGAAAAAATTTCTAATAGCTCCAAATCCTCACTCCGCTACTGAAGAAACCTGCGTCTCAAGGTTCAGACGACTATCAATTAATATTCCCAAACGTCGAAAAACTATCTCTACCATCTCCAGAGTTTTATGATTCCTGTGAAAATGAATTTCTCTGTCACAGTGAATAAGAACAGTGAACAGAAAGAATTCTTCCGAAAGAACAGTACAGTTCCAACCTCTGTTACATGCTTCTTTGCAGATGCAGAGAGGATGTAATTCATAATTTTACCATGAAGCAGGAAGGCAGACCTGCAATAAATATTTGCAGAGACAGGGGGATATTACACAGCATCTGCTGGTCTGCGTTGACATAGTGAATTGCCACAGTGTTGTATAGTAAATGATAGCTTACCTTGCATTTTAAACCCTATTCTCTTAAAACCCCCCCGGCCCAATTAAAAATTCCCATCTCTAGGACAGAATTCTGCTTGTCCAGTAGACCAAAACTCTCGACTCCTCTGGAATCTGTCACAAAATCCACTAAAGCAGCTCCACTGGGATGGAGTTCCATAATCTTGGAGCAACTATCTTAAAAATTCTTGATTCAGTTAACTTTAGTTTAACATCATTTGACAACTGCAAAAGTTGCTTCTGGGAACTTCAGACACAAATTCTGGGAAGATACAAATTTTTTTTTTTTTTTAGTTCAATATTTTTTATTGAGTTTTTTTGAAAAAATATAAGAAACAGTTCAAGTACAAGATATCAAAAAATAAAACAAAACATTTAGTATAACAAATATTCAGTTACAGTGTGCAATGTAGAATTGAATCGTTTTAAAAGATCCAAAGTACTAGGACTGTTCATGAAAAAATAATAAAAGAAAAGATAAGAGGAAAGAGAAATTGAAGGAAGAAAGAAAAAGAATAAAATGAGGAAAAAGATGAAGGTAAAGAAAAAGAAGAGGAAGAAGAAGAAGAAGAAGACAGGAGTGTCTATGAAATAGATTGAACATATGAGTCCAGGAATTTCCAGGGTGATTTACATTGTATCAAACTTTTGGAAAGTCGAATTATATTTTTAACTCATAGCTCCCTGAAATATCCTGGGCCTCGCCATTCCAAACACTACACAAAATTTTAAAAGAAAAACGGGGACTTTCACAGGTAACCAGTGCAATCCTGTCAGCTTAGACGTAACATGACCAGAGGGCGTTCTATTTTTTTTTAGCAAAGGTCTAGTGGCCGTGTTTTATTTATGTGTAGGAGTCTCTAGTACGATACATAGTAACATAGTAGATGACGGCAGATAAAGACCCGAATTGTCCATCCCGTCTTCCCAACCTGATTCAATTTAAATTTTTAAATTTTCTTCTTAGCTATTTCTGGGCAAGAATCCAAAGCTTTACCCGGTACTGTGCTTGGGTTCCAACTGCCGAAATCTCTGTTAAGACTTACTCCAGCCCATCTACACCCTCCCAGCCATTGAAGCCCTCCCCTGCCCATCCTCCTCCAAACGGCCATACACAGACACAGATACGCGCCAAAAAGATTATCGTATTGCACTAGAGATGCCTAAATGTGTTTTACAGCTAGCGTTTATGCCACATTTTGTTTGTCTCAAAACCAGTATCTGTTTACATGTTAGTCCCCTAAAGAAGGCATTCCAGATAGCCAAACCTAGATCCTAGTCAGGACTTAAGCTTTGTTGTTCAACCAAGTAAACATTCTAGGACTTTTTTTTATATATATTAATAAATGTGCCTATTGGTTGTTAGAACATAAGAACATAAGAATAGCCCCACTGGGTCAGACCAATGGTCCATAAAGCCCAGTAGCCCGTTCTCATGATGGCCAATCCAGGTCCCTACCCTGTTTCCCCGATGGTAAGACACTGTCTTATTTTTTTTTGGAAGGCCAAAATATGCTCTAGGGCTTATTTTCGGGGGGATGCCTTATTTACCCATGAAGAAGACTACAGTACACAGTTATTGTTGAAAAAAAACAGAATTTTATTACCTGTATTGGATGTTCTGGCCGTGAACAAACTCCTGCAGTCTCCGTTAGGGAGGGATGAGGGAAGCTGCCTGTGTTTCCTTGCGCGGAGTCACGTGCGCGCGCTGCAGTCCTGTCACTTCCTCCTCTTCACTTCATGACGAGGCGCGGCACGCAGCCATGGAGGCAAATACGGTAGACGGAGGGACCACACGGCGTCACCCACCGTACCACCCGATTCGGGTAAGCGCAGGTATCGGTGGGTGGCTTATTTGCAGGGGGGTGCCTTATTTTACATTTTTTTCTAAAAAGGGGGGGCTGTCTTATTTGATGGCTCTGCCTTATCATTGGGGAAACACGGTAGTACCTGGCTAAAACCCAAGGAGTAGCCACATTCCATACAGAAACCCAAGGAATAGCAAGATTCCAGAATCCCAAAGAGTAGCAACATTACATACAGAATCCCAAGGAATAGCAAGATTCCGGAATCCCAAAGAGTAACAAGATTCTAGAATCCCAAAGAGTAGCAACATTACATACAGAATCCCAAGGAATAGCAAGATTCCGGAATCCCAAAGAGTAACAAGATTCTAGAATCCCAAAGAGTGGCAACATTCCATGCTTCCAATCCAGGGCAAGCAGTGGCTTCCCCCATGTCTCTCTCAATAACAGACTATGGACTTTTCCTCCAGGAACTTGTCCAAACCTTTCTTAAAACCAGCTACGCTATCCGCTCTTACCACAACCTCTGGCAACGAGTTCCAGACTTTAACTATTCTCCGAGTGAAAAAAAAATTCCTCCAATTGGTTTTAGAAGTATTTCCCTGTAACTTCATCGAGTGTCCCCTAGTCTTTGTCATTTTTGACGGAGTGAAAAATCGATCCACTTGTACCCGTTCTACTCCACTCAGGATTTTGTAGACTTCAATCCTTTCTCCCCTCGGCCGTCTCTTTTCCAAGCTAAAGAGTCCATTTTAGTCTTTCCTCATACGAGAGGAGTTCCATCCGCTTTGCCATCTTGGTCGCTCTTCTTGGAACCTTTTCTAGCGCCGCTCTATCTTTCTTGAGATAAGGAGACCAGAATTGGCATCTCGCTTGCCTGTTGATGTTTGTTTGACATATACTGAGGGAAGCCTTCTCCCCCTTTTTTGTTTGTTTTGTTCGCTGATATCGAAGTGCCATATCCAGAATTGCCAGAGTTTTCCAGGCCTACATTTCTGGCACCTGTCTTTGGTGTGAATCATGCCCACAGAGGTGCAATTCCAGCGCAGATTTTGTAGACACCAGTGGGCAATTTAACGTTAATGTTTTTCGCCATATTAAATGGCATTTCCTAATTAACATAGGCGCTGTTTGTAGAATTTCCCCCCTGGGACATACAAAATCCAGATTGTTAAGACTTGAAGCCTCTACAAAATCTGATAACTGACAGACAAACCTTTCAATAAATCTCCCAAGAAATTGGTGGGTAGGATGAGAAGGAATTCCTCTCACCATCCCCACCTTTCAGATTTGACTGACCAATTGCCTGCTTTTATTAAAAATGGGAAGAATCTAATCTAATCTAATCCTTAGGTTTGTATACCGCATCATCTCCACGTTCGTAGAGCTCGACGCGGTTCTTGTTCCAAAGAAATTTTCGCTACATAATGCAGTATTGACACTATTTTTTTTGCATTTTAAGATAGTCATTTGGAACTGGGTCTAGTACACAGGAAATGGCCTTACAGCTAACATTTCTTCAGTCTCCTTTGTACAAGGGGGTGCCGAAAAGTTCTCAGCCCAACCCTGCAACTTCCCAAAGTCTGAGCGTAATTTTGCCACTGGAGCTGAAGAAAATGTTATCTTATTTCGTTAAGTGCCAATTTGCAGAAACGAAATTGTACGCTTTGACATTGTTTCAGATCATTGATTGAACCGTATCCATGTCATTCTTGGCTGGGCTCAGAACTTTTCAGCACACCCTCGCATCTACTTGACTAAAAATTCACCATAGAAACATGACGGCAGATAAAGGCCAAACGGCCCATCCAGTCTGCCCATCCGCAGTAACCATTATCTCTTCCTCTCTCCGAGAGATCCCACGTGCCCATCCCAGACTTTCTTGAATTCAGACACAGTCTCTGTCTCCACCACCTCTTCCAAGCGATTGTTCCATGCATCTACCACCTTTTCTGTAAAAAAGTATTTCCTCAGATTACTCCGGAGCCTTTCACTTCTTAACTTCATCCTCCACGGGTCTCAAAGTGCCTCCTTGAGGGCCACAATCCAGTCGGGGTTTCAGGATTTCCCCAATGAATATGCATGAGATCTATGTGCATGCACTGCTTTCAATGCATAGTCATTGGGGAAATCCTGAAAACCCGACTGGATTGCGGCCCTCAAGGAGGGACTTTGAGACCCCTGGATTAGAGTGTCTATGTCAGGGATGGGCAACTCCGGTCCTTGAAGGCCGGAATCCAGTCGGGTTTTCAGGATTTCCCCAATGAATATGCACGAGATCTATGTGCATGCACTGCTTTCAATGCATAGTCATTGGGGAAATCCTGAAAACCCGACTGGATTGCGGCCCTCAAGGAGGGACTTTGAGACCCCTGGATTAGAGTGTCTATGTCAGGGATGGGCAACTCCGGTCCTCGAAGGCCGGAATCCAGTCGGGTTTTCAGGATTTCCCCAATGAATATGCACGAGATCTATGTGCATGCACTGCTTTCAATGCATAGTCATTGGGGAAATCCTGAAAACCCCAACTGGGTTGCCGCCCTCAAGGAGGGACTTTGAGATCCCTGGTCCTATGCCCTCTCATTTCAGAGCTTCCTTTCAAATGAAAGAGACTCAACTCAAGCGCATTTACATTACATAGGTATTTAAACGTCTCTATCATATCTCCCTTCTCCAAAGTATACAGATTGAGATCTTTGCTTACCATGAAGACCACACACCATTTTAGTAGCCTTCCTCTGGACGGAATCCATCCTTTTTATATCTTTTTGAAGGTGGGGCTTCCAGAATTATGATTTTATCCTGACAAACTCACATTAAGCACTATTTTTTCTTTGGTCAGCAGGTAAAGTGGCCAGTTACTACTATCATAAAGTTTCAAGTTTCAAGTTTTATTTATATTTGATTAATCGCTTAATTAAAATTATTTCTAAGCGAAGTACAATGTATAAAAGTAACATATGATTAAACATAATACTAAAATAGGAAATAACATATAAGATATTATAAAACTAACAATTTATACAATAAATACAATTTAACAAAAAAAAACAGAAGAATTTACATAACAAATATATAATGAGCTAATAAATTTATACAATAATGCAAAAAAATATCAACATACGAAAAAAAAAAAAAGATTTAGGAAAAGAAGTGTGGAAAAGAAGAAAAAAGATAACGAGGGAGAGCTCAGAAGTAATTTATACGTTAAAGGCATCCTTGAATAAAAAGCATTTTAAATTCTTTTTAAAATCGCTTAAGTTATTTTCATCTCTTAACTGTAATGGTAATGAGTTCCAAAGTTGCGGCGCTGATAAAGCCGATATACAGCCCCTTCCCGTGCTGCTACCACCCAGCTCATTGTCTTGATAATTCTTTCCCCATTGTTTTCTGATGCAGGTGGCTGCACCCAGTTCGTTCTCTTCCACTGTTTTCTGGGATAAACTTTACTACGTCAAAAGTATTACAATACCTAAGTTTCAAGTATTTCATTTATTTATTTTTTTCAATACCGTTCTCCCAAGGGAGCTCAGAATGGTTTACTCAATCGTATTTATTCAAGTACTGAAGTATTGTTCCCTGTCTGTCCCAGTGGGCTCACAATCTCTAATGCAGTGGTTCCCAACCCTGTCCTGGAGGAACACCAGGCCAATTGGGTTTTCAGGCTAGCCCTAATGAATATGCATGAAGAAAATTTGCATGCCTATCACTTCCATCATATGCAAATCTCTCTCATGCATATTGATTAGGGCTAGCCTGAAAACCCGATTGGCCTGGTGTTCCTCCAGGACAGGGTTGGGAATCACTGCTCTAATGTACCCGGGGCAATGGGAGGATCAAGTGACTTTCCCAGGGTCACAAGGAGTGCGTGGGATTTGAACCCACAACCTCAGGGTGCCGAGGCTGTAGCTTTAACCACTGCGCCACACTCTGATTATATTGGCAGCTTCCTATACTAATGAACATCATTCCTCTGTAGTGGAAAAAAATTGTTTCAAGCTGTTATTAAATCCCACTGCTTGTTCACACTGCAAGGTCCGTGTTGTGTTTTGCAGATTTTGTGACGTGACATTTGATTTTTTTTTTTTTTTAAAAACCCTCCTCTCTTCTCTCCTCTAGATCGAATGCTCCAGTATTTCAGACTACTCGGAAAAAATTATCAAGGCTAACCACTTGAATAACAGTAAGGCACATCTAAGTATAATTTCCGGAAGTGACTGCTTATGTCTTTCTAAAGGATTCTTTTGCGGGGTTATTTTCCTTGAGAATGATATGTTTGAAGCTTTTTTTCCCCCTCAGGAGTTTTGCTGTGTGCTGCAGAGGTATGCAGTACAGAACCTGCAATCAGTGATGCATGCGGTGTGCGAGGGGGGGGGGGAGGGGATTCGCTCTGTTATCATAGTAAGCCTTGGTGAGGGGAAGTGCATTGAAGCAGAATGGCCACATGGAGACATTTTTTCATTACAAATTATCCTTGTTTCCTTCTTCCAGCGTGGATGTTATTCTGGAGGGCATCTGACAATCTTCCAGCACTGTCCTGGTTTCAGTAGGACTCACTTTCCACTGGAAGACAGGATAGTTAGGTGGGACTGGGGTTCTGAGCCTCACCTGAATGTTTTCATTTCAAATTGAGTTTCATTTGATAGGTGACTATAATGGTTACTACTATTTCTAAAGCGCGCTGTACATTTTAACATACAATAGACAGTCCCTGCTCAGAAGAGCTTACAATCTAATGTAGACAGGACATTTCAGGGTTGGAGAGGTTATAGTGGGTCTAAGTATCTGACAGCAGTGAGGGGGAGTTAAGAGTCGAAAGCAGTTCCCCCCCTCCCTCAAGCAGGGCGCAATCTACATTTAGAGGTCTTTTTATCAAGCTGCGGTAGGGGGGTTTAACGCGTGTAATACCGTGCGTTAAACTGCCTGCCACGTTAGCCGCTAACACCTGCATAGAGCAGGCGTTAGTTTTTTAGCCGGCCGCTAACCCCACTAGCGTGGCTTGATAAAAGGACCCCTTGAAAGGCCCTCCATAAATATGTCATTGGCCTGGGTGGTGGTGGGGGTCCCATGCTTTCCACGGCTTTGCAAATGGAGCCACGGCCACAGATTGGGAAGTGCCCTCTAGATCTATCAGTGAGAAATAAGACAAATGAAGAGTTGTTGGTCTTTGTGTAATTCCTTCCCAGCATATACTGGTCAGTATCAGCCAACAACGCCCTTGAATGATATAGGAGGAAACGATACCTTGAATGTGACCTTTTTCATGACATCCAAGCTGGGTGCAATAGAGACTCCAAACAGGAGAGAGAACTTGCTCAGTCCAAACAGTTATGGCTGGGCCATATTTTGTGAAATATGATGTAACTTGGGATACAATGCTGAGAGTAGATTATTATGATTATTCTTCATTTGAAAATTGTGCTGAAACATTGCCATGCTGTATTGGTTTTAATTTTAATTGCTTATATGATGTTTATGTTTATTTAAGGGGTTTAAGGGCATTTCTTTAAACTGGCAACATATTTTCAGTGCTCTAATTCTATATAACAGCTTCTTGGCACCAAGTCTCCATTATAGATTACGATGAGTATATGTTGGCATTGGTGTACCCTCTTACTTCATGTCAATGGCAGGCCTAAGCTGGCATACCAATGTATCACGTAATAACACAAGAACAGCCCTACTGGGTCAGACCAATAGTCCATGGTCACAAGTACCTTTGCAGAAGCCCAAAGAGTAGCAACATTCCAAAATCTCCAGAGCAGCAAGATTCCGGAATCCCAAATAGTGGCAAGATTCCATGTGGAATCCCAAGGCTGTCTCAATAGCAGATGATAGACTTTTCCTCCAGGAACTTGTCTTAATCTTTTTTAAAACCAGCTACGTTAACCACTCTTACCACATTCTCTGGCAAGTGCTTAATTTATAGATTTCTATATACCAACTGGAAGACATGCACAGGGGGGCGGGAGCGATTGGGCACCGGCACCCAGCCACCTCTCTACCCTCCCTCCCACTGCATGTGTGCCTTCACTTCCCCCCCAGGTGTCAAAGTCGGTCCTCGAGAGCTGCAATCCAGCTGGATTTTCAGGATTTCCCCCATGAATTTGCATGAGCTCTATATTAGCATACAATGAAAGCAGTGCATTCAAATAGATCTCATGCATATTCATTGGAGAACTGGATTGTGGCCCTTGAGGACCGACTTTGACACATCTAGCTCTTCGCTGGCGCAAGCAACAGCACCAACCTGCTGCTCGCGCCAGCATTGGCTCTAACTTTGACATCACTTCCAGGTCCTGCAATTAGGAAGTGATGTCAGAGGGAGAGCCAGTGCCAACACGGGCAGCAAGTTGGTGATGCTCCTTGCACCGGGAAAGTTAAAGAGGTACATGGACGAGAAGGCCGTGCATGTGTGGCAGGGGGGGGTGGTGAAGAGGGCAGGGGAGGGACACTACCATCCCGGGCGCCTCTTACCCTCGCCACGCCACTGCGCCCATGGCCCACACATGCTTCCTCTACATGCATGCCATGCTTGTGGATAAGCACTATAACACGTGGAGGGGCATAATCAAAAGGAACGTCTAAGTCCATTTTCATCTAAGTCGCAAGTCGTCCAAAGTAAAAAAAAAACAGCTTAGGACACATTTTCAAAAAATACGTCCAAATGTTTTTTCGTTTCGAAAATCATCTAACTATATGTCCCGCCGATCTGATCATCCAAGTCGCTAAATCGTCCGTCTTTATCCTTTAGACTGTTGGTGCAGGCATTGGTATTATCCACATTGGACTACTGTAATATTGCCTACTTGGGCGCACCAAAGAAAGTTGTGAAAAATACGGCTGTTTGGACTGAAGAAAAGCGATCATATCAGTCCTTACTACCGATCATTGCACTGGTTGTCAGCGGAGGCACGAGTAATGTTTAAATTTTCATGCCTCTGTTTTAAGTCAGTTTGGGGATTGGCACCTACATACCTTGCTATATAACCCTGTGAGGATAACCAGGAATTGTAACCTATTTGCTTACCCGAAGATTTTAGGCTGCAAACTTAGGTCTTATTTAGACAGGTTGCTTGCTTTTTTTTTTTTTAATTCTTTATTTATATTTTAAACTTATTATCAAGAATCTTGTACAGAATATGATTAAGTCAACATAATAAAAACAAAAAGGTAACATTTATATAACGAAATTACTATTTACTCAATCAATTTTAAAGTCCCAAAATTAAGATCCAAGATGTTCCTGAGTGAGAAAACTATTTAAAAGAAAAAAAGAGATATTCAAGTTACAAATTAGGCGGTCAGATGAGAATGGATCAAGAGTAAATTATACGTTGAGATTTTCTATGTCCCCATCGAGGCGCTTCCTGGAAAGAAATCCTGTCAATTGAGAGGGTTCAAAGAAAATATAATTGCAAGATTTATACTTTACAAATACATTTGCAAGGATATCGTAAAAGAAATGATGCCCCCATTGCAGCGACCCCAGGCTTAAGAAGCAAAAATTCCTTCCTTCGTTTCTGAGATTCCCTTGTCACATCCGGAAATATTTGAACTTTATGTCTATTCTTAAAATAAAGCTGTAATATCCAATTAGGTTGCTTGCTTTTTAAGCAAGCAAACAACTGTCCTGGTTGGGTAATTATATCAGCGGAGCCATGCTTTTAGAAAAGAAATTAAGACAGTATTATTTGACAAATTTATCTCTTAATCTGTGCTTTTATCTTTAATACAATTAATTTTACTCCATTAATTTTTAAAATTTTTAATGTCTTTTTAATATAACAGGCTGTATTCCTTTTCTTATTATTTTGTATTTCACTGATTGTCCAGTTTTTTCTTTTTTGGAAATCGCCTAGAATTCTTTTATTTAAGGCGGTATAGAAAAATAAAGTTATGTTATGTAACGTTTTCGTCCAACTTTCCATCCAAGTCAAAAACGCCTAGAACAAGCCCTGTTGGACGTGGGAGGGGTCTGCAAAGTGATGGACTGAACACCCAGACATGGCACCTAAATAGTGGGGTACCTTACAGGGCATTGCTGTGAGCGTCAAAAAAAAAGGGTGCCATGTCTTCATCTCACTACAGCTCCCTTATAGGTCACGGTGAGCCCCCCAAACCACCTCCAGAATCCCCTAGACCCACTTATCTACCACCCCAATAGCCCTTATGCCTGCAGGAGCCACTTATATGCCAGTACAAAAGGGTTTTGGGGGTGTATAGGGGAGTGCACATGTTTCAATATCAATGCAGTGATTACAGGGGCTTATGGGCATGGGTCCTCCTCTCCATGGGTCCCTAACCCACCCCCAAGACGGCTTAAGATGCCTCTGTGCAGCATGACTAGGCTTTCCTATGCCAGGTTGCCAGGTGATGATGTTTTCAAGTTGTGATTAATATTTTTATAGGGGGGGGTCGGTGATCACTGGGGTAATGTGTGGGGGTCTGTATTATGTGTTTGCAGTGCTTATCTGGTGACTTTAGGTAGGTTTTTGTGACTTAGACCATGTTGCAAATGGTCTAAGTCACAATGTCCAAGTTCCGTCAATTCTGTGCTGTATAACTTTCGGTTATACATGCAGTACGACTAAGTCTAAGCTGCCCCACATCTGCTCAACTCCCGCCCTCGACACTCCTCCTGAAACGCCCCGTTTAGCTATGGTTGTTCAGCGGCATTATGAAGGCCTAGGTCATTTATAAATACGTTTTTATTATTGGCACTTGGACGTATTTTGACAATGTTCGTCCAAATGCCGACTTAGGCCTGTTTTTGGACATTTTTCTCTTTCGATTATGAGCCCCCTAGGGGCTAAGAACATAAGAATAGCCTTCTGGGTCAGACCAATGGTCCATCAAGCCCATTCTCACGGTGGCCAATCCAGGTCCCTAGTACCTGGCCAAAATCCAAAGAGTAGCAAGATTCCATTCAGAATCCCAAGGAATAGCAAGATTCTGGAATCCCAAAGAGTAACAAGATTCTAGAATCCCAAAGAGTACCAACATTCCAAATAGAATCCCAAGGAATAGCAAGATTCCGGAATCCCAAAGAGTAACAAGATTCTGGAATCCCAAAAAGTAGCAACATTCTATACAGAATCCCAAGGAATAGCAACATTCCGGAATCCCAAAGAGTAACAAGATTCCGGAATCCCAAAGAGTAACAAGATTCTGGAATCCCAAAAAGTAGCAACATTCTATACAGAATCCCAAGGAATAGCAACATTCCGGAATCCCAAAGAGTAACAAGATTCTGGAATCCCAAAGAGTAGCAACATTCCATACAGAATCCCAAGGAATAGCAAGATTCCAGAATCCCAAAGAGTAACAAGATTCCGGAATCCCAAAGAGTAACAAGATTCTGGAATCCCAAAAAGTAGCAACATTCTATACAGAATCCCAAGGAATAGCAACATTCCGGAATACCAAAGAGTAACAAGATTCCGGAATCCCAAAGAGTAGCAACATTCCATGCTACCATCCCAGGGCAAGCAGTGGCTTCTCCCCTGTCTTTGTCAATAACAGACTATGGACTTTTCTTCCAGGAAATTGTCCAAACCTTTCACACACCTAAGTGGCGTGTACCTCTGGGAGCCAACTTTTAGAATTGCCCTGTTTGTCTATTCATAACATAACAACATCGCACTTTGTATACCACAAAACCATGTGGATCTTTAAGGTTTACAAGAGGAGCTGGACATCAAACAGCAAGCTATAATTAAACAAATAAAAAAATTGCCAATTATAAAATTTGTCATATAAATAAGCCTTGAGCAGTTTTCTAAAATTCATAGTGGAAGTGGAAAATAATCGGCGAAAAACAGAATCCCAAATGGCTGCTTGATAGGAAAGCAATCTTTTGTAACGGCATCCCCTAACCAATGGAAAATCAAATATTGTTGATATTCGTAAAGAACATCGAGACCTAGAGACATGAAAATGCTCCACTAAATACCCTGGAACCATGCCATTCGACATTATTTAGCGGTTTTTCCTTATTATCCCAAACAGCCCCCTTTCATTCATGCCCGCGTGTTGCTAAAAGCTCATAGCAGCCTGACTTTTACTTTGCCTGATGTGGTCTTTGGATGCATTTCATCTTGCTAAACAGAGCAAAACCCAATTCTTGCAATAAGAAATATTAAGATTTGAAATGGCGTTCATTTATCTCATATGCATTTCGTCTGGATTTTCTTTGTTTTAGTCATAACGATATTTAAGGGCAAAGTGGAGGAGGTGGAACTTCCTGTGGATAAAGTGGACATAATTATCAGTGAATGGATGGGTTACTGTCTCTTCTACGAGTCCATGCTTAACACAGTTATCTTCGCTCGAGACAAATGGCTGGTAGGTTATTCCCTAGAGCTTTTCATGTGCCAGAGAGTCTGTTTTTGAAAAAAAAAATATTTGTTTCTCTTTGATGCTGTGTGCAAGTTTCCACGCTGTCTTCGGTGGTTTATATGCCATCTTCCATCCAGCTTTATCAGTTTTTAAGCCTTGTCATTTGAAGAGTCTCTCACTGAGCGCCATCTACTGGGCCGACCCCTGAGGAAGGCTTCTCCACAGAAGCCAAAACACGGACCGTGTTGGTTCCACAAAATTCACAAGACTTGGACTTTATATAAGGCTTGGTTTTACATAGATGATATGATTTTATGTTATTTTTGTTTATAATAAAAATTGTATTTGTTCCTTAAGGTTGATGTGTTTCAGTCCATGCCCCACTCCTTCTTTGGTTTACCTTGAACAAAATGTTGGCACATTCGGCTCATCGTTTTTGAGACTCTTCATGCAGCATGATGGAAAAGCGATGGGTTCAACAAGCACATTCATTGAAAGAAAACACAAATTCGAAAATAGATTGTGTTAAGGTAGCCATCCCTGAGTCGGCAGTAATATAGGGAATATGCCTCTTTAAGGTAAATGCCACCAGACAAATTTTCACAACGTGTGCCTTGATGATAGGAAGGAGAGTATAAAGGGAGTAAACAAGGTAGGCCATGATGACTCAGTGCATCTGGTTCCAGTTCTGGTTCTGCTAAAATTCAGGCTGGAAATGCAGATTCAGAGAAATCCAAGTTATTTTCTCCAGCGCTGGTAAAAATGGGGGGGGGGGGGGGGGGGCGTATTGTGAAGTTAAACTGCTGAAAAGCGCCATAAGGGAGAAGGGGGAGCTGTGACCCAGAGCAGTGGCTGTGATTGGCAGCTTCAGGAACGGAGGAGTTCACTTTTATCTCACCATAGTTTCCCGGGTCCCAGGAGGTGCCGGGATATTAAAGCCAGTGGGACAGTGGGACGTAAAACGGTGGAAGCTTGCAGGGAGTGTTTGTCTGGTCGTCATATGTGCCATTCAAAATGTGATGTCTTTGTCAGGTGAATAGATTACGAGATCCATTTCCCTACAATTCATCAACAGAAACCCGCAGGGCTGATGTTTCCAGACCGTGCAGCTCTCTACGTGGTGGCAATTGAAGACAGACAGTACAAGGACTTCAAAATTCATTGTAAGTAGCTTTTCAATTCTGGTTTTTTTTTTTTTTTTTTGGAGTGTTTCAGTGTAGTGTGCTTTAGTGCCAGGTGCAAGGCTGTTCCATACTGTGTTAGATTTATTATGAGCTATAAATCAGGTGTATCGAAATGAAAAAGAATTCCCTCAGTGTGGTAGAAAGCATCGTTGTTTTTGCAAACTTCACGAAGAAACCAGATGAAGGAAGACAGTGTAATTCTGAAACGCGTCTTCACGAACACAACCTGACTCCAGAGTCTGATAATGGCTTTGGGACCTATGAGAAGAAATGGGAATCTCCCTGAGCCCCAACAATTTTCCCAAAGACTGTTTTCCCTCCTTATGTCACTAAAGGGTCCTTTTACTAAGCTGCGGTGGAAAGTGATCTTAGCGCACCCTTACGCAGGGTTTTTTTTTTGCATACAAGGGCTATTTGTATTGCAATTGCCAATTTACTATTTTTTTTTCAACTAATGGCCATACGCTAATGTTACCGTTGGAAGGCGGTCATTAAAAATGGTTAAGGTCATATTCGGGCCATATTCTATACATGGCGCCATACGTTAGGCGGCGGTAGGTCACGTACCGTTGCCTAAGCCCTCTTTTATCGAGTCGCGTTAGGGTTTTTTAAAAAAATCGACGGCCGCTGCGGTAAGACCTTTGATGCTCACGGAATTCCTATGACCATCGGAGCTTTTACCGCAGCGGCCGACGATTTTTTAAAAAACCCTAACGCGACTCGATAAAAGCGGGCCTTAATTGTTTCAGTTGGCGTGGCGATTGACCACCTCAAGAAAGTAGGCGCTGGACTCGCATCTTCCACAGCAGGATGCCTAATGGCGCCTTACGCTTAAGTGGGGGTGGTTAGGGGCGGAGCAGGACTTAAGTGCCATTGGGCGCGTCTGCAGTGGAGGTCAGTAAAACGCTGGCCTCCGTTGCAGGTGCCTTAAGATTTTTTTCCTTAGGTGTCGTTAGCCTAAGCACGATTGACATGCAGCCAGCGCCCGTTTGCAAGACGCCGCCAATTTAGCTGCCATTTACAGAATTTGGCTCTTACTGTGCAAGTAGTGCAAACCAATTGGGAACTTGCGACACCCCAGCCCTTTGAAGCTAGCGCTTACTGCAATTTAAGAGGACCAAATCTGCCTATAGGCTCAGTGGCATGGTAAGGGGAGGGGGTGCGGTCCGCCCCGGGCGCGGTCTTCCTATGAGCGCGGTGGCACCCATCCTCCTCTCTGCCACCCCCGCTCCTCTCCTCACCACGTGTGCCACCCCGTACCTTTTTTGGCGTTCTCTCTCTGACGTCAGTTCCAGGACCCGCGCCTAGCAATTGACGTCAAAGGGTGAGTAGCACCGACGTGGGCAGCACGCTGCTTATGCCGGAGAAGTTTAAAAGGTACGGGGAAGGGGGGCGCGCACGCAGCAGGGGGGGGAGGGGGAGGAAGATCTCTCTCATTGGTACAAGTTCAGGATAGGTCAAGTCTCTGATATGAACTGAGGTGGAAAGACAGTGCCCCCCCCCCCAAGCATTTTGCAGTGCCTTTTGCAATGTTCTCCCAGTGAAGATTAAGGAATTATTTCACTAAACGCCAAATTGGAAACAGGAAGTTAATTTACCCTGAATGATAACTAGCTGGATCTAGTTTTAACATTGTCACACCTATGAGACGGCATCAATGCTACACTGACGCTGATAAGGGACGGTGTAACGTGTGGAATACATGAGCAACGCTTATTAAAATAGAACAAAGTAATTAGGTAAAGATAATGCAGTCTGCTTAAGGCTAATGACTGTTTTGACGATGTGTGCTTTCAGGATTATTATGGGCTCATTATTACAAGAATATCAAAACTGTATAGAAAAGATAGTGGAAACTGCAGTTACTATGGAAAAGGCCCTTAGTTGACCCGGGAGCCTGTGTCTGTAAATAGCAATTAGCCCAATTCCAGTTCCATCTGTATCCAAAGAGTTCCTGGTTTTCTTTAACAAATATTGTTTTTTGGGGGAGGGTTCATTTTTGTGTCCTCGTTCCATCAATACCCAGAGGAGGAAGTGACCACAGGTTCATCCACACAGTGCATCCCGGTGGCTTACACTCTGAGGAGGGAAATCTCAGTGAAAAACCAGGTCTCTAGCTATGCAAGTGACTAATTAATGGCTAAAATAAACCCTTCATTAAAACATGCAGAAAGCACACGTTGCAATGATGTTTCCATAACCTCAATTGACCGTTGCCTTGATGAATCTGCTTTGCTTTTTGGTTGTGACCATCTCCGTTCCCTTTCAATTATAATAAAAATTCAACCTACCCCACCAGAGAATAAAAGGACTTCAAAATCCTACAGAAAACATGATTGAATACTAAGCTTTTCAAGCTAGTCAGCGATTTCCAGTGGGCAATTCCACTGAAAATCATGTCTCAGTCCCTCGGCACTCTCTGGGTAGTGGATCTGGGGTGGTCCAGGGGTGAAGCTGGAGGTTTTCCACTGCTACTACCTGGATAACTATCTGGAAAGTCAGGACTGCAAAATCATTGTCCTGATTTGACCAGGAGAATCCAAAAAACACTGTGGAGTGACAATGTTCCACATAAAAGTAAAATAATCCACATAAAAACCTTTAGGACTGCTGAAAGCGTAGGACCAAACACGGTCCATGTTTCGACAAGATAGTCTTCTTCAGGGGTCCCTGAAAGTCCTATGGTAGTAGATACGTGGAGTAACAAGTATGTGGAGAACACGCTGCTTGAAACCAAAGCGTCAGGCTCCCTGCGCTAAAAAATGCTATTGCGGTTTAGTTAAAAAAAAAAAAAAAAGCATATATCTGTAACCGAAAATCCAAAATTATGTGAAATGAGAAATCATTATGCTAAACAAGGGTGATTGTACCCCATATTCCCTGTCTATGCCTCGTTGAGGAATCTTAGACACGTATAAACATTGCTGTCTAATCATTTGTCTCAATGTCCCACAATTGAGCAGTTACTTTGCCATATGAATTTCTTTGATATAGGCTCTTTTGAGTCAAAACACAGCTGCCATCAGGATATGTGGAAGTCACAATAAGCAGAAAAAGATGAAATACCAACCATATGTGGGATGATGGTCAAACAGCCGAATGTGTTCTTATCTAAGCATCTGTTAAGAACATAAGAAGTTGCCTCCACTGGGTCAGACCAGAGGTCCATCACGCCCAGCGGTCCGCTCCCGCGGCGGCCCATCAGGTCTATGACCTGTGAAGTGGTTCCTGACCATTTCTCTAACCTACCTCTACATCTATCTGTAACCCTCAATCCCCTTATCCTTCAGGAATTTATCTAAACCTTCCTTGAAACCCTGTAGTGTGCTCTGGCCTATCACAACCTCCGGAAGCGCGTTCCATGTGTCCACCACCCTCTGGGTAAAAAAGAACTTCCCAGCATTTGTTCTAAACCTGTCCCCTCTCAGTTTCTCCGAGTGATTAATTAATTATTGATTAATTATTGATTAATTATAACAGTTGCTAAAAATTAAATCCATATCACTTTTGTCCTCCCTGCAAAGAAAGGAGAAATCCTGCCTTGGGCCACGCCTCATTAATGCCTCATTCTTTCCAGAGGAGATCCTAAAACTTGAGATTGTGTCGGGGGGGGGGGGGGGTTTCTGTTGCTCCTTTCCGAAACACGTGTGTGCATGTCACAAATGACTGTTTTGCATGCAACACCCCAAATTCTGAAACTAATACTATGCCAGGTCTTTATCTGGACTCGATTTTGTACATTCTGAGAAAAATTAGGAGTAAGGAAAGAGATTCCTACACTGCTTTACATTCCTTCAGTAAGGAGAGAAAGGAACAAAGGAATTCACTGAACGATACTGATTAATGAAAATCATTGAAGGTATTTAGGACTCCCTACAGCCCTGGAGGACCACCAGCCAGTCGGGTTGTCGGGATAAGCCTAATGAATATGCATGAGAGAGATTTGCATATAATGGAGGTGACAGGCATGCACATCTGCCCCATGCATATTCGTTAGGGTTATCCTGAAAGCCTGACTGGCTGGTGGTCCTCCAGGCCAGGGTAGGGAACCGCTGCCCTACATTTTCAGTCCAAGAATGGTAGGAGATTAAAACTAACTCTCCGCTTCCCAAATTCTGGAAGACCTTACTGCTGTTTTAATAATATCTGGCTTTTTTCAACATTTGGTTGTATTTTGATTGATTTCCTCACATTTCAGGGTAAATTTGTTGAGGCCAATGGAGTTGCAGGTCATATGAACCATTGGCAAGTAGGTTAGCCCATGTTGTCAGTAGAACATGGGCTAACCTACTTGCCAATGGTTCATATGACCTGCAACTCCATTGGCCTCAACAAATTTACCCTGAAATGTGAGGAAATCAGTCAAAATACAACCAAATGTTGAAAAAAGCCAGATATTATTAAAACAGCAGTAAGGTCTTCCAGAATTTGGGAAGCGGAGAGTTAGTTTTAATCACTCAAGAAAGTACGAGACAAGCACAGAGGATCTCTGAGGGAAAGGAAGAGATTATAGAACTTAGTGGTTGGAGGTAGATGAGCAGACTGGATAGGCCCTATGGTCTTTATCTGCCATCATTTGCTCTGTTTCTTACTAGTGCCTTTGATTGAATACAGTCTTCAAATTGCAGATAACTAGACTTTAACCCTGCGTTTGCATTGACAGGGTGGGAGAATGTATACGGCTTTGACATGACCTGTATTAGGGATGTTGCCATGAAGGAGCCCCTGGTGGACATTGTAGACCCAAAGCAAGTGGTGACCAATGCCTGTTTAATAAAGGTCTGGTAATATTCCCTAATATTGAACTTTACGTTTGCTTGACAACTCACTTTGAGACCATGTGTGATGCAGTATTTCATCCCTATGGTTATTGTTTCACAGTGATGGCCAGGTCAGAACTTGTAGCTGTTAAAATTGTCTTCACCTGCTTCTCATACAAGGCTCCCATCGCCTCTCAGGGTCTCTCATTCTCATGCCTGCTTCATACGCCTCAGTAAACTTCTGTGGTATCACCACGAGAGCTCCCGTTACTGAGGAGCAGATTGAAAGCTTACAGAGCTGGAGGAGGTCTTTCCAACCTCTTCATTTGGTCCCTTGCTTTTAACTGTGAGCAGAGAAAGGTCTTCCGCTCTGTTTCAAGGGCAAAGGAAGTCTCAACAGAGACGAGTCTTGAACTCTGCTCCAGGATTCTTGCTGAATTATGGTCCAGCGCAGGGTTACCACAGGGCTCCAGAAAAAGGAGGACAGATTGAGACATCCGGGCTTTAGTTCCATTGACAGCAATGGAAGTAAAACCCGGATGTCTCAATCCGTCCTCCTTTTTCTGGAGCCCTATGCTAGCTCTAGTCCAGTGCGCTGAACACATAAACCTCTCCTCCTCCAGATAACTGGCCTACTTTGTTGGATTCTTAAACAAAATCTATTTTTAAGCTGTTATACCAGTGCTATGCTTGCGCAATTAAGCTGGAAACAGGAGGACTGATATGCTAATTAATGTTTGTTTTTTAATTTGATCTAACTGCTTTCCCTGGCATATTTCTGCAGTGCAAGCACTTAATGCCAGAGAAAGATAAAAGGTACTCGCATTGCTAGGTGGTGATGTTTAGTGAATTCATTATTTTCTGATTAGAATTATCTGCAGAGAGAAGAAATATTTCTCAACTGATTTCGCAGTCTGTGCCTTGAAATTCATACACTGCATGCACCAAGACGCTCACATACTTCCTGTTCATGCATGCTCACAGCTCACGTTAACCCGCAGTTCTATTGCGAATGCTATAACATAATGATTTATTTGTATATCGCACAATGCCTTTCGGTTCTAGGGGGTAAGAGAAGGAATTGATAACATTTAAGAAAAGGTATTCCATAAATATTCCTAACTCTCCTAGACAGGAGCATAATCTATGCTAAACAACCTTTAAAGATGAATTATAGGAAATAAAAGTACATAAGATGAAAGAGTACATTGGTTAGAGTCAATAAAGGAAGAAAGAATGAAAGGGAGGAACCATTAGGCCAGGGGTGTCAAGGTCCATCCTCGAGGGCCGCAATCCAGTCGGTTTTCAGGATTTCCCCAATGAATATGCTTGAGATCTATTTGCATGCACTGCTTTCATTGTATGCTAATAGATCCCATGCATATTCATTGGGGAAATCCTGAAAACCCAACTGGATTGCGGCCCTCGAGGAGGGACTTTGACACCCCTGCATTAGGCAATAAAATTCAAATAATAAAATTAAAAGAACAAGGGTGAAGCGTAAAGAAATAAAATTAAAATAATTCATAAACTTGAATAATAGAAGAACAAAAAATCAAGAAGTCTGACTGAAGTCCAGGCTTGAAATTATTTCTGTGGCTTGGCCGCCGAGTCCCAGAAGCAGACGTCAGATCCGACGCCTCAGCATATCTCAAGCCAAACCGACGCTGGCGATCCCAAGCCACACGGGAGTCCAAAGAGCAGATCAAGGAAGGAAGCTAAGCCACTGGAGATCCCTCGAAGCGATGGAGCAATGGCGACGCCAGTGGAAGACGCGCTGCAGCAAACCACCCTCACCAGAGACCCAGGAAGCCGGAGAAGACTGCCTAGAAATTATAGTGTGAATATAAATACTTCCCCCCACCTTTTTAAAAAAAAAATCGTATTGCGGTTTTTTAGCATCTGCCACAGTGGTAACAGCTCTGACGCTCGTAGTGCTCCTCGAAAAGGTGAACATGTCCGAGGAAATCCAGATGTCTGGTAACCCTATACAGGGCTGGCTCAACAAGTTGTGGTGTCCTGTGCCAACCTCTGCTTTGGCATTTGGAGCTAATCTTGCAATATGAATTACACAGATATCAGAACAAATATCTCAAGAATGGCCACACATCAGAAGAAATTCAACATTGTCGCTTAAATGGCATTGCTTAGCCAGTTTTTGGACTTAAAAGTATTCCATGCATTTAGTCCTAGAGACCTTTCTCCTCCTTAAATGAGCACTTTCTCAAATTCTGACAACACTGGAACAATGGGCCAAAAAGTGGCAAATGAGCTTCAACATAGGGAAATGCAAGGTCATGCATATAGGGAAAAAGAACTCGATGTTCACTTACAAAATGGGGGGGATCACCGCTAGGGGTGAGCAACCTTGAAAGAGACCTGGGAGTAATGGTGGACACAACATTAAAGGCGTCGGCGCAGTGCGCCACAGCCTCAAGGAAAGCAAACAAAATGTTGGGTATCATTAAAAAGGGTATCACGACCAGGACGAAGGAAGTCATCCTGCCACTGTATTGCGCAATGGTGCAACCGCACCTGGAGTACTGTGTTCAGTACTGGTCGCCGTCCCTCAAGAAGGACATGGCAGTACTTGAGAAAGTTCAGAGAAGAGCAACTAAACTAATAAAGGGCATGGAGGACCTCTCATATACTGACAGATTGAAAAAGCTGGGGCTTTTCTCCCTGGAAAAGCGGAGACTTAGAGGAGACATGATAGAAACCTTCAAGATCATGAAAGGTATAGAAAAAATAGACAGGGACAGATTTTTCAAATTAAGGGGAACCACAAGTACAAGGGGGCACTCAGAGAAATTGAAAGGGGAGAGGTTTAGAACAAACGCCAGGAAGTTCTTCTTCATACAGAGGGTGGTGTATACATGGAACGCGCTACCGGAGGATGTGATAAGCAGGAGCACGCTACAGGGCTTCAAAGAAGCTTTGGATAGGTACTTGGAGGACAAAGGGATAGAAGGGTACAGATAAGAGTAGAGGTAGATTATAGGGACAGGTTTAGTGGTAAGCTATAAAATTAGTCAGGGACCACTTCTCAGGCAATAGGCCTGATGGGCCGCCGTGGGTGCGGACCGCTGGGCAAGATGGACTTATGTTCCTATGTTCTTATGTTTTGCCATGTGTACCATCTGTGCACATGCAGACTCCACACCCTCCCTCCAGCAGGTCCACCCGTAGTGCTTGGCAAGCTCCAACCACAGCCAATAGGAAGACAGCAAGCAGGTCAATTCCAAAGTAGAAATGTAAACCCTGAGCTGTCTCTTTTGATTGGCCACTTCTGGTTATATTCTATTCCCAGCTAGTTTCAGACCATCCATTAAAACTACTATTATAATGGCATGCCATTCTAACATATTGTACCTTTTTAATGTAAATCTGATAGAATACACAGCAATTATTCGTTCATTTAGAACAGGGGTAGGCAATTCTGGTCCTCGAGAGCCACAGGGTCAGGTTTTCAGGGTATCCACAATAAATATGCATCTCAAGGAGGCAGTGCATGCAAATCCATCTCATACATATTCATAGTGGATATCCTGAAAATCTGGCCTGTCTGTAGCTCTCGAGGACTGGAATTGCCTACCCCTGATCTAGAAAATTCCCAGATGGAGTTACCATATTGCTCCAGAAAAAAGAGGACAGATTCAGATATCCGTTTTTTACTTCCATTGGCAGCAATAGAATTAAGGAGGATGGATAGAGACTTCTGGGTTTTACTTCCATTGAAAGCAATAGAAATCTTTTTGGGGGAGTCATATGGTATCCCTAATCCCAGACCAACCAATAAAACTTCCCCAATGGGTGCCAAGAAAGATATTTCATTTCACAACTCCTCAGCAAACATAGCGTCAAAAATGTCAGCCAGATTATACCTTACATCACTTGACAGCTCAACATACATTTTTTTTGTTCAAATTCAAGTGTCTCATCTGTGTCAGCATAGTAGATGATGGCAGATAAAGACCCAAATGGTCCATCCAGTCTGCCCAACCTGATTCAATTTAAATTTTTTTTAATTTTTTCTTCTTAGCTAATTCTGGGCAAGAATTCAAAGCTCTACCCAGTACTTTGCTTGGGTTCCAACTTCCGAAATCTCAGTCAAAGCTCTACCCAGTACTTTGCTTGGGTTCCAACTTCCGAAATCTCAGTCAAAACCTACTGCAGCCCATCTACACCCTCCCAGCCATTGAAACCCTCCCCAGCCCATCCTCCCCCAAACGGCCATATACAGACACAGACCGTGCAAGTCTGCCCAGTACTGGCCTTAGTTCAATATTTAATATTATTTTCTGATTCTAAATCTTCTGTGTTCATCCCACGCTTCTTTGAACTCAGTCACTGTTTTACTCTCCACCACCTCTCTCGGGAGCGCATTCCAAGCATCCACTACCCTCTCCGTAAAGTAGAATTTCCTAACATTGCCCCTGAATCTACCACCCCTCAACCTCAAATTATGTCCTCTGGTTTTACCATTTTCCTTTCTCTGGAAAAGATTTTGTTCTACGTTAATACCCTTCAAGTATTTGAACGTCTGAGTCATATCTCCTTTCCTCTAGGGTATACATATTCAGGGCTTCCAGCCTCTCCTCATACGTCTTCTGGCGCAAGCCTCCTATCATTTTTGTCAGATGCTCTACTCTCCTGTTCGTAGACACTGTGCGAAACTATACAGAACCCAGAGGCTTACCATCCCTAGCGTTACCAGATTTTACATATGCAAAATCTGGACACCCCCCCCCTGGACCCCCTCCCCCTGAACTCACTCAGTTCCACCCATCCCTGCCCCGTTAAGCCTACACTACATCCCAGCCTCACCCTAGTCCCACCCTCTCAGCCTGGACAAAGTGCCAGGTTTTGAAAAGCCACCCGGACATGTTGCTTGCCCAAAGCTTCCCTCTGACGCAGCTTCCTGTTTCCGCCTGGGCGCATGGTGGGGTGGGGCGGGGCGGGGCAGGGGGCCCAGTGTACTTGTGTGCCTAGGGGCCCTCGACGAATTAATCCTGCCCTGCTATCAACTGCTTCAGAGCCCTTCTAAACCATTCAAATCATTCTCCATTTTTCTGTATTCTCACTTCCTCTCATACCTCTCACCTAGTCCCTGTTGTTCATCTCATCCCTGCTCCATTTATTAGTCCTCACTATCTCTCCACCGAATCCCTGTTCCCACTCTTTTACTCTACCCGGTCCCCGAGTCCTCAATTACAATCCTACCCAAGCCATGAGCCTGTAAACCCAAAGAATCCTATAATCTTCATTCTTCTTGTGGCCTTCCACATTTGCAGAGTTCCAGCAAATATCAGAGTCCCTCTTCTCCCACATCCCCATGTCCTTGCTCTCTACTAGAGAATGACATGGGGGACAAATTTCCCCCCGTCCCCGTGGGAGCTCATTTTCCCGTCCTGGTGAGTTCTTTTCCTATCCCTGCCCCAGCTCTGTCCTCATCTGCAAAAGCCTCAAAGTGAAGGCATTTGTTCAGTACTGGGGACGCTCAAACACTCAAGGCACCTAGGACTGAAAAGATGGCAGATAGATTGTAATGATGGATTTAGTAAATTCAGGAGGATTGATTGATTGGTTTATTTAAATATTTCCATCCTGCCTAATTTTATAATTTTTAAATTTGCAAATGCAAATACATGCACTTAAATAATGGTTCTAAAATTACTTCTCTCCCCCCCCCCCCCCATGCAAAAGTACATTATGATAACAAGACCTCATGTGCTTCCACATGACGGATGGGGCATGTTTTGGGATGGATTTTGGGTAACGCATGTAATTCATAAAATATGGTGCAGTTCTGCCCTTCTCCTGAGTACACATAAGTGTCTTGGGCTCCATTTTTTCTGTGATTTCAGCTGCTTCTGTGGGATAATTTAATAAAGATAATTAGGCACCTGCATGCCACCCCCATCCTAGGTAACCAGCTTTAAAATTACCCTCCATGTCCGGTTTTGGTTACCATTAAAAGACATCTACTTTAAAACAATTTCACAATCTCCAGGGCCAGTACTGCAGATGGTTTAAATCACTCCCTGTTTCTCTTTCTGGACCTGATTAAATTAGCAACCTTCCCCTCACCTTTCTGGAGTCTGTGCTGTGCTACAGAAGAGTTCATTTAAATTGTGAATTTATTACACTGGCAACCTCTGTCTATTTTGCATCTCTCATTATTATTCACGTGTTTGCTTCATCTTGTCATGTTAGCCATGTAACGAGGCCGATGGCATTAATAGGAAGTGGTCCATCACGGCCCCTCTGCTCTGTGTTCGATCTCATTTTGTTGTACATCATCTCTTGTGGAGTAATTCTGCCTGAACTGTCTTGATTTTTAAATAGGAAGTGGATATTTACACCGTGAAGACCGAAGAGCTGTCATATATATCTGCATTCTGTCTCCAAGTTCAGCGGAATGATTACATTCATGCCTTGGTCACTTATTTTAACATTGAGTTTACAAAGTGCCATAAGAAAACTGGGTTTTCCACAGGTAAGTCCTTCGGTTTGGTTTCCTGATGGGCTCTTTAAATACCTGCTCTTTTTTGCCTGCAGAAGTCCCCTTGGAACAATGCTTTCGAAAATGGCACAGTGCTGGCATTTGTCATTATATTCCAAAAGTGAATTATCTGACATGTATATTGCAGTCATGTTCAGACATTATCATTCTGTGGCATGCTTCAGCAAACAAGCCACAGTTGTGCACAGATTGGGGGAGGGGGGGGGGTTCTACATGAGGAGCCACTGAAAAGTTCTCAGC
Organism: Geotrypetes seraphini; assembly: GCF_902459505.1. Lineage (NCBI taxonomy): Eukaryota > Metazoa > Chordata > Amphibia > Gymnophiona > Dermophiidae > Geotrypetes > Geotrypetes seraphini. The sequence goes on along the minus strand of NC_047090.1, from coordinate 8,624,576 downwards.
CCAATGAGGAAGAGAATGATGTGGAGCCATGAAACTTACGAGTTATTCCACACTTTTCAATGATATGACATGAAATGAAAAATGTCAAGAAAAGTGTGGAATAACTCGTAAGTTTCCTGGCTCCACATCATTCTCTTCTTGGCTGGGCTGAGAACTTTCCAGTGGCTCCTCGTATTGCAATGTCATAATGCCTCATTCCACCAATGCCTAAAAGCCAACCTCATCAGTGGTGTCACAATGGCTTGGTTTCCCTCTACTTGTGCCCATTTACTAGATGCATTTGCCTCATTGAAACAAAGAGTGGAATAACTCATAAGTTTCATGGCTCCACATCATTCTCCTCTTGACTGGGCTGAGAACTTTTCAGTGGCTCCTCGTATTGTGATGTCATAATGCCTCATTCCACCAATGCCTAAGAGTCATCCTCATCGGTGATGTCACAATGCCTCATTCCACCAATGCCTAAGAGCCAGCCTCATCGGTGATGTCACAATGCCTCATTCCACCAATGCCTAAGAGCCAGCCTCATCGGTGATGTCACAATGGCTTGGTTTCCCTCTACTTGTGCCCATTTACTAAATGCATTTGCCTCATTGAAACGAAGAGTGGAATAACTCATAAGTTTCATGGCTCCACATCGTTCTCTTCTTGGTTGGGCTGAGAACTTTTCAGTGGTCCCTCCTATTGTGATGTCATAATGCCTCATTCCACCAATGCCAAAGAGTCATCCTCATCGGTGATGTCACAATGGCTTTGGTTTCCCTATACTTGGGCCCATTTACTAGATGCATTTGCCTCATTGAAACGAAGAGTGGAATAACTCATAAGTTTCATGGCTCCACATCGTTCTCTTCTTGGTTGGGCTGAGAACCTTTCAGCGACCCCTCATAAATAGTGTTCACAGTTAGGCGCTGAGAAGATCGCACCAAGTGCCAATTTCACAAAGGTCACTCAGCACGAAGCAACCTTTATAGAGCAGCACATTGCACGGATTCCCATACCCAACTCTGTTGAAACCTGGTGGCTCACAACCAATGGCAGTTGGGTGCATAAATGACCCTATTCTATAACATTGTGACTACATTTTGCGAACACCTCTGACCTGTTCAACTATATCAACTGGAACACCTCCATAAATCATTTGATGAACCAATGACTTGATTTTATATATTGTATACTCTATAAAAAATGGGTAACCAGTTCAATGTTTCCACTACAAGATTTATATATGCTGACGTAGACATACTATCGATTAACCTCACCACTTGTACACGTGACATTCACTAGCCAATTAAGGTTGGACGTTTATGTCCTGAAGTGAACGAAGTTCAGACCACCAGTACAGTTCTTATTTAGGACACAAATTCAAAAGGGCCTGGGATAGGCACGTGGGATTTCTCGGAAAGAGAAAGAGATAATAGTTACTGCGGATGGGCAGACTGGATGGGCCATTTGGCCTTTATCTGCCATCATGTTTCTATTACCATAAAGCTCTATGACCTCACAATGCAGGTGTACAGAGCCTTGGCCTATAAGGAGAGGAGATGCAAATGTTAAGAGCCTTAGCCAATAGGGAGAGCAGGAGATAGTGGATGCTGCGGATGGGCCATTTGGCCTTTATCTGCCATCATGTTTCTTTGTTTCTATATCTTAAGACTCCTGGAAATGGGATGCTGGAGGTTGTAGTATAATATCTTTTCTGGATCTTTTTATGAGCTGGCAATTAAATTAATCGGTTCCATAATGATTCCAGGCTGCACGTCTGAATTGCCCTGGTAGGCAATCTTTGAAAACTATGAATCCAATACCGGAGGAGACTGACTTCCCTTTCTTTACAGAGAAAACTAGTGGTCAACCTAAAATAAACTCACATTCCACGGCATACATTCACCAGTGAAATTTTACTTGTAGACATTAAAATTGCAACGAGAGTAGGTGATGCATGATAAATACAGTGGTGCCTCGCATAACGGACGCCTCGTACAGCGAACGCTGCGCATAACGAACTTTTTGTCTTGCTCCCTATAACGAACTTCGTTTCACACAACGAAGTCGCCCGAGGGGCCCGGGGGGGGGCGGAACTACTCTCGCCGCTTCCTAATGTGAGCCGGGAACAGCAGCACCCTCCTGTCTGAATGCAGTGTTCCATCATCTCCCTCCACCTTACCTTAGATGCCGAGTTTTCCGGCTTTCTTTTTCGGCCAGCCACACACTTTCAAAGAGCAGCACATGCGCGCATGCTCTGTTGTTCAATCTTCTCCTCTGACGCAACCGGAAACCGGAAGTTGCAGGAGAGGAGAACATTGATCAACTCCAGCAGCTGCGCGTGCACAGCTTTTTGAAAGCGTGCGGCTGGGTGAAAAAGAAAGCTGGCAAACTCTGCATATAAGGTGAGGTGGAGGGAGGGAAATGTAGGGCTGCAGAACGAATTATTTTGTTTTACATGTATTCTTATGGGAAAACGCGTTTCACACAACGAACGTTTCACATAACAAACTTGCTCCTGGAACGGATTAAGTTCGTTGTGTGAGGCACCACTGTATAGCAGATCCGTCTCTCTGAAACATCCCCAGGAGCCTGCAGCCTATAAAAATGTCTAATAGCCTATCTTTCTAGTCTTGTCACGAGTGAGTCTTTTCAGGTTCTTTCAATTGTTTATTCCACATTATCGGGAGTAAAGCAGATTTTTAAGCAGCTGATCTGCGAGTTTCAGTATTAAGTAGAGGGCGATTAATGTCTGATCATTTGCGGCCTGAGAGTAATGGCAGCTGTTGCTGTTCTCTACGTGGCAGACATGGGGTGCTATGAACGGAAGAATCCAGACCACCCCCTAGTGAGCTGTCTACACCGAGATCACAAATCACTGTACTGCAGTTCAACCCTGGAAAGACTGGTATTACAGTGAATGCCACAGGAAAAGGTTTTTGGGTTTCAGATTTTCCGTTGAATATAGAATGCATTTTCCATTTATCTCGGTAGATACAAGGGGTATAGATATAGACACGGGGCAAAAAGATGTGGACCCACAAAAGCAACAGACACCTCTAACTCCCTCTTCTATAAAGCCGCCCTAACCCCGAAGCCCTTCATATCGCTATGGGCTTCGGGGCCATTACTGTGCGGCTTTGAAGAAGAGGGGGTAAGAGTCTATAATGCCGGTTGTAGAGGTCTTTTTAAGTATATAAAAAGTATAACAGATAACATTCATCATTAAGTATAGTTAGATTTCATGTTTAGTTGAGCTGGGTGTGTGATAACAGGCCCATAGGGGAATACTCCAGGGAGGGCCTGATTGGAGTCTTTGGGGGTTCTGAGGGGTGGGAGGGTGATGATGGGTGGACTGACAGCACAGATGTCACCTTTCAAGAGAGGCCCAGGAACATCAGACCATGACAATAAAATAAGCCCAGCTTTCTGCTGGGATTATTTTTCCAGGTATAAAGCTGCTTGTGGTACTCATTGCAAGCTGCATTATGGAATTTACATAGTAATGAGTTGTTTTGCTTGCATTTGCATTCTTTGTATCTCATTACTAAGCAAGTATAGAGAATGACACGGGGACAAATTATTCCCCGTACCCGAGGGAACCTCCTGTGCCGTCCCGGCAAGTTCTTTTCCTGTCACTGCCCCATTCCTGCAAGCTCCGTCCTCATCTGCATAAGCCTCGAACCCTTTAAAATCCTAAGTAGCAACATGCTAGAGCTCAGGTTGTGATGTCATAATGCCTCATTCCACCAATGCCTAAGCTCCGTTCTCGTGAATCATAAGTGCTCGAGGCTTCTGCGGTTAAGGCTGAGCTTACAGGAATGGGACAGGGACAAATTTGTCCCCGTGTCATTCTCTAGCTAAGCACTCTGCAGGAGCGTAAAATACCCTGCAATAGGTGACCGATATTTGTGTTGGAACCCTTCAAAACATGATAAAGAGCAAATATAGCCCATTAAGACCATAATACAGCTTGACAACTACCCCCCTTCAGTACCGTTTCCTAGTTGCTCCCGGCGCTAGTAGCAGAATAGACCGACAGTGAAGCCATCGGACCGCCAGAAACCACCCCATCCTCTCCCCTGCCACCCTCTATGTCCGAAGACCTCTGTTCAATGTGTGTGAAACATGCCCGGCTCTGCTTCTCGTCTACTGCCAACATTTCCAGTTCCACACTGAAATCTCTTCTCAGACACTTCTTTCCCTTGCTCTGCAGGTTGTCCTGAAGAGTTCACACCTTCGGTGGTTGATCTACAAGGTGCCACCAGCCTGTGTCATCGTTGATTTTCATTGCTGAGGGTTTGTTTATTCTCACTTACCTCTCTCCTTTCTCACATAAATCTCAGCTCCAGATGCACCATATACACACTGGAAGCAGACAGTTTTCTACCTGGAGGATTACTTGACAGTAAGGAGAGGCGAGGAAGTCTTTGGGACTATATCAATGAAGCCCAATGCGAACAATGCTGTGAGTATTTGCTTCATTTCCTTGACTCCTTCCTCTAGCTCAGGGTGAGTTTCATGTCAGATCTCAGCCGACCATTTATATGGGGCTCTACAGTCTCCACAAGAAAAATAGTGGATAAAAACCCATAGTACCTGGATAGATACAGGAAAAAAAGACCAATATGTATAAGAATGAGAATAAAAAGTGTCTTTATGGGATAAAAATCTCTACCACGGCTTTGTAAAAGCCAGTGAAAGAGTTTAAAGCTACAAAAACATATTAAACACCACAGGAGAAAAGAATAAACATGCAGTCAAATATTTATGCTACTTACAATATTTCCCGGGTTATAGACATATACCCCATTCCTTCAGAGGTCTTCAGCAAGCTCACGCTCATGGGAGTGTGTGGTGCAGTGCTTAGAACTACTGCCTCCACACCCTGAGGTTGTAGGTTCAAATCCCACACAGTTCCTTGTGACCCTGGGCAAGTCACTTAATCCCCCCCCCATTGCCCCAGGTCCGTTAGATAGATTGTGAGGGGAAAAATGCTTGAGTACCTGAATGTAGACCATGTCTCTGTCCAGCAAAGGATTTTTTACTTCTCATTTTCTCTGTTCAATGGAGGATTTGCCTTTTCTTTTCCAGGAACGTACCCAGGTAGGGTTGATCTCAGTTAGGGCTCTGGTCTTTGACCTGGGGGCCGCTGCAGCTGGGCGCGATAGACCACTGGTCTGATCCAGCAGCGGCAATTCTTCCATCTTATGGTGGACAGACCATATCATGAGTGTGGATGGGCAGACTAGATGTGCCATTTGTCCTTTATCTGCCGTCATGTTTCTATGTTACTCAATACAAATGAGGAAAAGGCCTGAATAGAGCTGCAATAAAGAAAATATAGTTCCTTATCCTAGAGTTCTCGAGCACCTACCAGAAACCCAAGAAAATGCAGTATATACAGGGTCTGGGGTTTTTTTTAAATCTTGCAAGGGGTCACCACAATGACCAATGCCGCTATTGGTCATTTTAAAAAGTGCTTCTCCCAATCAAGAATTTAACCCCCCTCCCCCCTTTTACAAAACCATAGCGCGGTTTTTAGCTCCGGCGCTCAGAGGAATTCTATGAGCACTGGAGCTGTTACCGCTGCGGTCAGCGCTAAAACCACACTACAGTTTTGTATAAGGGGGGGGGGGGAGTGTAAAAAAACCCATACAGAATTTCAATAATAATAATTTTTATTTTGCCCTTTTTCATGGTGAAATATACATGGTGTCAGGTCAAAAGCGCGCCGGGACAAAGGCACGCCCAGACAATTGAGCGCAGCGCAGAGGCGCGCGCCGCTCAAAATTACTGTTTTTAGGGCTCCGACGGGGGTGTGTGGGGGGGAACCCCCACTTTACTTAATAGACATCGCGCCGCGTTGTGGGGGGTGTGGGGGGTTGTAACCCCCCACATTTTACTGAAAATTTAACTTTTTCCCTGTTTTTAGGGAAAAAGTTAAGTTTACAGTAAAATGTGGAGGGTTACAACCCCCCAAACCCCCCCATAATGCCGGCGCGATGTCTATTAAGTAAAGTGGGGGGGTTCCCCAACAAAAACCCCCGTCGGAGCCCCTAAAAACTGTAATTTTCTTCAGCGCGCACCTCCATCTTGCGCTCAGTTGTCGGCGCGCGCCTTTGTCTTTCGCGCCATTGTCTATGAACCAATATACATGAGTACTTTAAAAACTCAAGGTAAATAATACCTAAATGCTTCTTCTAAATATAAAGAAATTCTGAAGGAATTGAACGTTTCACAGGCTTAAAACAGACTCAAAAGAAGATTCCTTTTTTTCCTCTAGTTAAATCGTTTCTTTGGCCTCTGTCTTCGCTTGATAGAAGTCAGTGAAATGTCTGCAAATACTCAAAGGTGGAAGGATCCATGTTGTTATCCCGGGACTGAAATTGACCCTGTCTCTAGCTAGGCTTACTGTCGCAAATTCTCTTCAAGGCTGGTTCTTTTGGTACAGGAAGGGAGGGAGGGAAGTAAAGGGTCCTGAAGCCTCAGGTAAACATCTATAATAATAAAATGCTAAGCGCGTATGCGCACTCTAACCACGTGTTCCCTAAGTCTTGATCTGTCGGGCTGTGGCGGTAGGAGTGCGCATGCACGCCAGACAAACCTCCCTACTCTCCACCTCGCGCCGCTGCGACTGAGGATAGCTGCCATGGCAACTTCAAAATTAAAAAAAAGCCCGGGCTCCACACCGAGATATGAGAACTGCTGCGCGCGCAAAGACAGAGAGGCAGGCGATTCAGGTACCCCGAGCACAATATGGAGCAAGGAGGTGATCGCGAGCTTTTCCCCGCCCCTCTCCAGCTTCGGGAAGGGATCGGGATAAATCTCGCACAGTGGCGACCCAGGATTACCTCTCATCCGGCAACGCAGAGAGAGTTCCCCCTGCCCCCCACACGCCAGGGCGTCGCACACCGATGACGTCAGAGGGGAGCTGTCAATCTGGAGCAAGCAAGGGGGGGGGGTGGTGGACAGCCAGGGAAAAAGAAAGACAGAAATACAGAAAGCGGCTAAGGAGAGAGAGAGAAAGAAATAAAGGCAGACATACACATATATTCTAGCACCCGTTAATGTAACGGGCTATAAGACAAATATTTTGCTTGGAGATGTGGGATCCACGAGGGTTCCTTCCTACACATATGGTGGGATTGTGTGGTTCTTGGTCCATTTTGGAAAGAGGTGGCAAGCACTTTGACCTCCCTGCTTGGAGATCTGGTAGAGGTGTCTCCTCAGTCGTGTCTTCTGGGGCTCTTTAATGAAAGAGAATATCCTTGGCAGACTAAAATACGTCGTTGGGGTCTGGCTGCTGCCAAATGCCTCATAGCTAACCACTGGAAAAACACTGCTGCACCCTTATTATCTGATTGGACGACTAGAATTTTGTCCATTGGGAGGATGGAGATGGCAGTGGCTATTCGTCGTCATAAGTTCCTGACACGATCTGTAACTTGGATCAAAATTAGAGACCTGTTGGATTCTTTATAGGGTATCCTCGGTCACTTCTGCCTGGTCTGCTCATTGGATGATGGGAGGGGTTCTGAGGGGGGGTCTACTAGGGGTAGGATGATGGGGAAGTGTGTGTTGCGGGGGGGGGGGTAAGGGTGGAAGGGGGGTTTGGGGCGCACTTAGTGTGGAGCAAGAGCATTTTTCTGTGATGAGCCTTATTAATAGTTGTTGACTTTGTTACTGAAGTGACTGAAGAATGCTGTATACTGTTAGTTGTATAATTTGAAAAATTGAAATAAAAATTTAAATATTAAAAAAAAAAAAAAAAAGACAAATATTTTGCTATGATGCCGTGAACAAATCTCTCCTGGCCCCTTTTCGACCTCAGGTCTGTATTTTTGGTTTTTTTTTCACTCGCATTGCATCCCTCAACCCAAGTTTCCTCTGAAAGAATGAAAACTCAGGTGCATTTTTGAATGTACAAAACCTCTAGCCAACGTTGCATCCTCCAGCCCGACCCCATTCCTGAGCCCACTGTGTTGGTCTTAATGCCTGTTTTCACAGAAAAAAAAAATGGCTTTTGAAAATCACCCTCTACATGTGAGCTGGATGCACTAAAGTCAGCGATCGTCGCTAAACCTATTCTCACAGCTTTAGCGACGATCGCTTTTACCGACCCGATGCGCAAAACGACCCACTGCGTGATTTTCCCCTCGTTGCCCATTTTCTAATCCGGCCATGCAAATTAACTAAAACCCCATGCAAAGTAGCCAAGCAATTGATTCACTAACATCGCTTGGCTATTCCCTCCCCCCCCCCCAAAAAAAAAAGGGATTTTAGTGATTGGAAAAACCGACTGGTGTAAATCTGTCGATAACTGTGTTACTGACAGGTCTGCCTGTTAGGTTTTTTTCGGGGGGTTTTCAGTGACACTGATATTTTGCATGTTTCACAAGCAAAATATCTGTCCCATTAAAAAAATGAAAAACAGTCCCCCACTGCTGATGACGGCCCTCCCTGATGACCCCCTGGCAAATGCAGCACAAGAAAAAATTGGCAGGAGGGTGCCCACTGCCTCCTGATACGCAGAACACTGCCATGCCATGCCATGCCCCACCTGCGCCAGCCCCCCCCAGCCACTGTCCCCCCATGAATCCCCCCAAATTGCAGGAGGGAAGCCCACTCCCACTTGCCAACGGACGCCCACCCATACCCCGAACCTCCCCGTGCCTTTTTAAAAAGTTGAAAGCAGGAAGCCCACTCTGAGGCTCTTGCTTCAGGCTGCCAGTCCAAAATAACAGGCCTTCCCCTCCACGGTGTATCATGTGATGCACAGGGAGGGGCTAAAGACCCTAATTGGTTCATATGCCTAAGGCCCCACTCCTTGGGATGCACTGGGGAGGGGGATGCCCATCATTTAGGACTGGCAGCCCGAAGCAGGAGCCTCAGAGTGGGCTTCCTGCTTTCAACTTTTTAAAAAGGCACGGGGAGGTTTGGGGTATGGTTCAGAGATGGGGGTGGGGTGTCTGGTGGCAGGAGGGAGTGGGCATCCCTCCTGCCATTTTGGGGGGGATTGGTCACATTTGCATGCAAATGATTTGCACCTCCGTGCTCGAGAATCGGCCAACAGCAATCCAGTCGGTATCTTTAGTGCATCTAAGCCATTGTCTCTCAGTGGCAGGTGTTAGAAATGCTTGACTTACTTATACCTCTTTCTTGCAGCGAGATCTGGATTTCACTATAGAGCTGGATTTCAAGGGCCAGCTCAGTAATGTGTCACTGTCTCATGACTACAGAATGCGCTAATGAAGAATGCGGAGGCGGAGAATGTCATCGGATCCTCACGTCCTTGTACTTGAAACAATGGGAATTGGTAACATCACTTGGAGAGTGTCTTCCAGAGAACGTTGGCCACGACGAAGGCATGGGACAATATGGGAACGAACGGACATTATCTTTGGTGGCTACCACCCCTCACAAAGAGAAGAGGCTGGCTCGTGCATTCTCTGGCTAAAAGCTGGACTACAACAGAGTTTAAAGATACGACACGACAGTGGTGACTGTGACATTTCTGGTTCTTCCAAGCTTTGCATGGTACAGCCGGGCAGACTTCCAAAATTTCTTACAAAACCATAAAAGGCTTAATTATCAAGACACGGTTCCTGAGGTTTGTGGCAAAACCATCTCTTGGAGAGATTATATCGCTTCATAAGCAGAGTTTTCAGCATAGCATTTGAGTAATTGAAGGTTATTAAATCCACTGTGCAAAGCAATCCTAAACTCCTAATAAATGCAGAAATTGCTGACTCTGTGCATCTGGGCTGTGAGCAGGTTTCTACGTTCACTCACTGTCCTCCACTGTAATTTTAGTGAAGTGTTTCAGGAAAACGCAGCAGATGCAACAGTGAGCTATGCTGAAAACAATGGCAGAAGAGGAGAATATTCCATCACCCGGTGATGAATTCCATCTTATTCTTTACTAGTTGTTTAGCCCGTTACATTAACGGGTGCTAGCAGCCCTTCTCCCTTATTTTTACCTCCTCCCTGTCCAGCAACACCTCCCCCCCTTTCCCTGCTCCCCCCATATAGCAGTAGCCCTTCTCCTTTTATCTCCCCCTGTCCAGCAGTACCCCTCCCATTCCCTCCTCCCCCTGTCCAGCAGTGGCTCTTCTCCTTTATGTCCTGCTCTCCCCCCTGTCCAGCAGTAGCCCCAGGAAAAGAGTGAGGATCACAGGACCAAAGCTTTTACTCCAATCCTCTTGATGTCTGACATCCAAGTAGGGGAAATCCACTCTCCCCCACCTCCTTGCTCCTGCTGCACTTCCTCCTCGGCTATACACACGCGCGCACACACACTTACATACAGCTCTCCGGCTCCTCACGCCCCTCCTCCACCTTCCACTTCTTCGGCGGGGGTCAACATTTTCTTTTCTTTTCGCGTGTTCCTCCATCACGGAAAAACAGCACTACCGGCCAACTTAGTCTCTTGCCGCCCCCTTCCCGCGGTCCCAACAAACATCCTTACTCCAGCAGGGGCCGCAGCACTCTAAACACGCTGCTTCGCGGCCTGCTACTGCCCTGATTTGCTCTGCCCGTGTCGGGCTGGAGTAAGGACGTTTGTTGGGACCGCAGGGTGGGAAGAGAAGAGGAGCGGCGGCAAGGAACTAAGGGAGCCAAAGGTAGGGTCGGATGGGAGGCTGAACAGGGGTTCGGGTGTGCCGGGGAGAGGAACGAAGACGACGCCGACGACCGGAGAGAGAGAGAGCCGCTGCAGTGTCTCTGAAGTTGAAAAAAACTTCGGCCCCTCTCCGTGCTCGGCTGCGGGGGGCTACAGCTTCCGCGGCCTGCAGCCGCCGACAGCCGCGGCGGCGACATCCGTCTTGACTTTTTTTTTTAGTTGAAAGTCCGACGCAGGCGGGGATCGTGAGAGTAGCCACCGCCGCGTCTTTCAAAGAACCGTAAGCCGCGCATGCGCACTTCCTATGTGTCGCTACAGCTCACGGAAAAGCGGCGCACACATAGGAAGTGCGCATGCGCGGCTTACCATTTTATTATATTAGATGTTTAACAAGGCTATCCTGTAAATTAAGCCCGTAAAGACCTTTTTACATATGGAAAAGAGGCTTTCTAGAACTCTCCCAAGGGTTTTGCTTTTATGTGACTCACGTGTAGGTGGTAATTCAGGCCTTTTTATCATCGGGCCTTTAATCCAGGCTTCTGCTTGGCATGGCTTCGTTTGTAACGCTAGTGAAAAGAAGGTTGCTTTATCCCTGTTCACAGTGAACGGCAGTGTTAGACTAAAGCCAACCGTACCGGCACCGAAATCCACACATTGTGCAAAATCGCCAACTTTCTTTTCCATGTCATGCCTCGTGCTCAAGTTTGAAGCTGCAAAATTAACCATCTTCCAGGTGCATATTTATTTTGTACTGCCAGCATTTAAGTGGTCAGGTCAGCGGCGCAGCTTTCAAAGTGTCTGCCGTGCTCTGAGCAGCACTGGTTATACTGGTAGTGCAGTGGGACAGTTACAAAGTCGCTCTCATATAGACTTACTGGGAGGATGTTCTACTGATTGCATATTCCAAAGGGAAAAATGGCAGAAAATGTCTAAAAATAACTCCCCAAAGGTCACCAGATCCCCTGGAGGTCCTTTCATAGGCGTGGAATGATTAGTTTCACCTCACTGTATAGGTTTCTTCCTAGTCCTGGCCCTAACACTTTGGAAATGATGTGGCATATCTGTGCAATTTCCCTGGTATACTACGAGGGTCATTTCATAAATAATTCACACTATTTTTTTTTTTTTTTTTTTTAATTTACATGTTTTTTTGGGGGGGGGGTTTTCAAGTATTTCGTTACAATCCTTCAATATTATCTCCCTGCTTTGCAATGACCGAGTCCCAACATCCAGGAAGCTTCATTATTCCATCCAAGACACCGTTTTGTTCAGTTGCTGAACGGCTCAGGTACCGGCGGAAAAAAGCTCTTCCAGAGATGCAAAATGATGTCCACGCATAGGCTGTTTCAACTCTGGAAAAAGGTCGAAGTCTGGTGGACTCATGTCTGGACGGCAGGGAGCATGAGGTAACACCTCCTAGCCGTATTCGCGTAGTTTTTCCAATGACGACATTCCCTATGTGCGGGCGAGCATTGTTGTGAAGAATGAGTGGCCCAACCACGAGCAACTGAGGTAGGATTTTGTGCATTTTTTTGCAAAAAATCACGATAATACACTGCTGTGACACTTCTTCCACGTGGAACTTTGCCTGTGATGGTGATGATGCCTTCATGATCATAAGCAAAAATCATCATTTGTTTGACTTTTGATTGAGCTCATCAAAATTTTTTTGGTCGTGAGGAAGATGGAGCTCTCCACTCGTTGGACTGTGATTTCAGCTCCGGCTCAAAGTCTCTGAACCACGTTTCATCAATAGCAACAATGCGACTCAAGAATGCCTGACCTTCAACGTTGAATCTTTCTTTCAGCACGGTTGCATTGTCCATGCATCTCTGATCGTCAACAGACACAATACCCGAGACACCTCCAGCCTCCATTTTCCACACTTGTCACAGCCACACTATATACACTACAGAGCTCCTAAGCCCACGTTCTGCTTCTTCAAGCTCTGAAGTGAAAGTGATAAAGGTTTACTGCAATTGCATCATCCACAATCCAATGTTGCCAACCTGTGCATTATTTATGAAATGACCCTCGTATGATTTGATCGGTATATTGGTTCTTGTGGACATCTTATTTTCGCACATTTCTTCAGTTTTCCTTGCCGTCTGACAAAAGCCGTAGAGCTCAGGCAGGTCTGCGTTGATGAACAGAAATCTCTCCTTCCATGGGTTTCTTGAGGCCCTGCAGTAGGAGCTGCTTAGAATAAACTTTCTGGATAACACAGAGCATTTTGATACAGAGAGCAATATACAAAGCCATTTATATACACAAAATAATGATGCCCCTGGATGAAATGGCTCTCTTGAAAACTCCCTGCTGAAATGCAGCTGAATGTATCACTTTCATTAGAGGAGAAGGAAAGATGGGGGAGATATGATACAGACGTTTAAATACTCGAAAGGTATTAATATAGAAACAAATCTTTTCCAAAGGAAAAACGATGAGATTTCGGGGTGACAGACCTAGGAGTAATGTTAGGAAATTCTTTTTCACGGAGAGGGTGGTGGATGGCTGGAATGCCCTCCCGAGGAAGGCGGTGGAGAGGAAAATGGTGGCAGAATTCAAATAAACACAGGGGATGAACACAGAGGATCTCTAATTAGAAAAGGAAAGGTCTAAATTGAAGAACTAAGGCCTATACTGGGCAGATTTGCCTGATCTGTGCCCCATATATAGCAATTCGGTTTAGGATGGTGCTGGGCAGACTTTTACGGTCTGTATCCCACAAATGACGAGATGATTTGGATAGGCTGGACTGAGCGACGGCAACTCCAGTAGTTGTAGGGTTACCAGACAATTCCTTCTTAGGAGGACATGTCTGGGGGCCTGGACGGCTTTTCAAACCTCGGCACTCTGTTCGGGATTTGAAAAGCTTCTATCAAATCGCCGTCGGGCATCCGCGCATGCCACATACATGCACACGCTTGCATGTGTGTGACATCATTGCGTGGCATCTGCTCATGCCGTGGATGCTCTCCTGCCCGACAAGAGCAGGCAGCGGGGGGGGGGGGGGGGAGCTAGAGCAGGATTGGGGCGGGACCGGGATGGGATGTGGATGGGTGGAACAAGGCGGGTCTAGGGGTTCCTGTTTTTCCAAACGGAAAATCTGGTAACCCTAAGTAGTTGAAACCTATGGATGGTACCGGGCCGACTTCTACTGTTTACGTCCCAGAAATATCAGAGGAAACAAAGACAACTTGGTCATGGATTTATAATGCGTGTGACTACTGGGCAGACTGAATGGACCGTTTAGGTCTTTCACTGCTATCATTTACTATTACCATTAAAAAGAGGTGTTCCTGTGGATGCATGTACAGGGGAGGGATTTATGGGGGGGGGGGGGGTAACAAACTAAGAAACACGTATGGGATTTCCAAAAGTATTTGGGCTGGTTTATCCCTTCCTGGCCACCTACGAAGTGCACAGAATCTTCAGAAACAGCCCAGAGAGGAAGTGGAGGAATGTAGGACCTTGTGCTGAGATTCGTTGGGGGAGGGGAACTCATTTGCATAAATCTGTAGGGGCCGTGTGCAAAGAGCACCGTCGCTTAATGGTAGGACCAGCCCTGCGCACCTTCGCATTTTCAAAGAGAATTCCTGCTGTGAATTAAAGAACCCAAGCTGGGCAACTCTATAGAGCTCCAAAACGGGGGCCACGGTGCACTCAGGTGCAATTCTGTTCTGCTGGGTAACTGCAAAGGGGGCAGTGACATGGGGGGAGGGGTCATGGGTATTCCAGCTATTGAAGTGCATGCTGGACAGACGCCTAATTGCTGAATTCATACCTACCATGGTGGCATCTAATTGCTGATTTATTCTATAAGGCATTAGGATAGCAGCTTAGCAGCTAGATTTGGGTGCCTAACCTTTAGCACCCTTTACAGAATCACCCCCCCAGGGTGGGATATAGAACCTTCCCCCAGAAAACCTAGCAACAGATCAAAGAGATATTCCAGCCCTCTCTTTGGTGACTGCAATGCGCTTCGAGGCAATGGCGCAGATTTTCAAAGTCACCAGAAGATAAACACTGATCCTGGCCTGCTTCACCACAGGACCGATTTGGACACTCTCTTCAGGACTCAGAGCAGGCTGTATGTTCATTGTTCCGAGAATAAAACTGAAAGGTTACTTGGACACACAAAGTCAGAGGCGTGAAGAAAGTACAAGAGGTTTATTACAGCATGCCGGACTCTAGTGCAGTTAACAGCCTGCCTACTAGAGTGTCAGAAACAGGAAATACACGGACTTTTATGCCCTTTTCGCAAACTAATATATGCAAAAACTACAATTTTCATTTGTTACTTCTATAATTTTTCTACAATTATTATTGGTCCTAAGCCAGCACTTATGATAGGTTCAGGGATAGAACTTATAGTCCTATAGGAAACTAGCTCATTTCTCTGCTTATCTAAATCTTACAGCTCTAAATGTTACATGTACAGAAGGGCAGTGTACATCATGGCTCAAACTCTTATCTATTTAGCTTACAATGTGGTAAGGCAGAGACATAAATTTCAGGCAGATGAGGTCAATAGATTGTACACTGTTTTCAGCCAGAGCAATATTTTAAACACTATGGAGCGAAGGAGGAACCTATATGAGGGGGTGGCAAAAAGTTCTCAGCCCAACCAACTTCCTAAATTCTGATTGTTATTTTGCCATTAGCTGAAAGAGTGTTATTTTATTGTGCAAAGTGCCAATTTGCAGAACTGTAAATGTTATGATTTGGCATTAGTTAAGATCATTGATTGAACCATGTCAATGAAAAGTTGGAATTTTCAAGTGTGGAACTCCAAGCCGCCATGAAGCTCCTGTTCCTGCAGAAGAAAACTCTAAAGGAAATCCATGAATATATAAGGCAAACATTGAGTGACAAATGCCCATCATACTCCATAGTGAAGAAATGGTGTGCAAACTTTCTGGGTGGAGATTTCAAGACCGAGGATGCAGCAAGGTCTGGGAGGCCTCAAACAGTGTCAGCTCCTGAAATTGTTGACCATATCCATGATCTGTTGTTGGAAGATTGGCAAATATCGGCTAGCACAATTGCTGAGGTACTCCAGATCTCCAGGGAATGTGTTGGGTGTATAATTCACGAGCAGCTGGGTATGCAGAAGCTGTCGGCCAAGTGGGTGCCCAAATGCTGATGAGAAACGACGTCACGCGGACACTTCCAAGTTGATTTTGCAGCATTTGCACTGAGCTGGTGCCAACGTTTTGGAACGACTAGTTACTATTGATGAAACACTATGATCCTGAGACAAAACAACAGTCCATGCACTTGTGGCACTCAGGTTCTCCAAGGCCAAGGAAATTCAAGACCCAAAAATCAGCAGGAAAGGTCAAGGCCACAGTGTTTTGGGATCAGGAAGGTGTTGCAATGACTGACCATCTACCGAGGGGCCAAACAGTTAATGCAGAATACTACTGTAAGTTGCTGTGCCGATTAAAGGAGGCATTGGAAGAAAAAAGAAGAGTGAAACTGCGGAAGGAAGTTCTCTTATTGCAAGATAATGCACCTGCTCACAAGGCTGACCATCCACCCTACTCTCCAGATCTTGCTTCATAAAAAGAGTTTGAAAGGTGAGAATTTTTGAGTGATTCAGAGGTGATTGCAGCAGCGGAGCAGTATTTCAGTGACCAGACATCAGAGTATGTTTTGGAAGGGTTACAGACATGATGTTCCAAGTACTTAGGGGTGAATATGTGGAATAACTTGTAAGCTTAATGGCTCCACGTCATTTTCCTTCTTGGTTGGGCTGAGAACTTTTCAGCAGCCTCTCATAAATCTGATATAGGGGAGGTTTTTTTTAAAAAAAAATTTTTTAAAATAATGAAATAAGGTTTAGGAAACACCTGTATATACAATTATGTCTGTAATAATAATAATAATAATAATAACAGCTTATATACCGCAATACCGTGAAGTTCTATGCGGTTTACAAAAGATTAAGCAAAGGTACAAATTGACTGACTTCAAGAGGGGAAGAAGAAAGAGAAGTAATAAAACAGCATATGTACTTTGTAGCACTTTAGAAATGGTAAATAGTAGCAGAGCAATATTTCCTTCTAGGCAAAGATAATTTGGGCAAAGGCTGGAAGAATGGTGTAACCCCAGCATCTCTTTAGAACACCCTCATCACTGCTGGGAGGAGCCTAAAATCCTTATGGAGTGGTCTTCTAATAATGACCTTTTGGGAAGTGCCAGTGGAACAATGGCAGACTTGCTGGAATGAGTTCGTTGGCAAGGGAAAGTGATCTCTGAGTTATCTGCAAGGCTAAATAACCATTGACACGCAGCTGCGTGGCATCTTGCCCTAAGACTCTGAAGTCTGGCGTGGAAACACGCTACTGCGGTCTTTCTCCATTGCACACATCGCCAGCTGGAAGCAGAATCCCTTGGTGGATGGGGGGAGGTGAAGATGAGACGAATACGAAAAATGAGAGACCAATGAAGAGGTTGATCGGATGAGCTAATTCACAAAACAGAACCCAAATTGAAAGAATAAAATAATTCTTTTTTTATTCTTAACCTCTTGGGAAGTATATTAGTTGTAACAACGTAACCTTATACCAGTGGTCTCAAACTTGCGGCCCGGGGGCCACATGCGGCCCGCCAGGTACTATTTTGAGGCCCTTGGTATTTTTATCATAATCACAAAAGTAAAATAAAACAGTTTCTTGGTCATATGTCTCTTTAGCTATAAATGACAATATTATTATTAATACTTAGCCAAAAGGAAAGATTTATAAACTATAAAGAGTTTTACCCCATGCAAAATTGTCATTTCTTTAATAAGACATTAACTATTTTTTTCTGAGGCCCTCCACCTACTGTCAAATCCAAAATGTGGCCCTGCAAAGGGTTTGAGTTTGAGACCACTGCCTTATACCATAGACGTGCCAACAAAAAGGACCAAAACTGTGTGATGTGAGCTGGTCCTCAGTAATCACAACTCCAAAAGACTTTCATAGAGTTGGAAGCTTCATAACCCAGGTGGGTTTAATAAGCGTCATCCATCTTTGGACCTGTTTGTGGTTTGAGGTGCAAAATCAGAACCAAAGTAACACACCTAACTAAAACGTTGCCCTGGGCTAATTAGCTTTTAAAATCCGACAGTAATGCATTTCTGGAAAAATAATATTGCAAAATTAGAGTATCAAGCTCGTATATATTTGTGGATTTGGAAGGTACAGGGACTGCATGGTTCGGAGAGATGGCGATTCTCCATTTATCTACTGAAGCTCCTGAGGCTTAAGACCCATGGAAGGAGGGTTTTATTCCAGTGATCTGTAGCTGTTGATTCTAAAGCATTTAAAAGATTTTTTTTTATAAAGCAAACCCCAAAATACAGCAGAACTTGGCTGGGTTCTGCTTCCTTCCCATTGCAGTGACATTGTACTAGTTCTCCAAAACAGAGTCTGGAGAGTGAAGTGATAGAGTTAAACCCCTGCCCCCCCCCCCCAAAAAAAAAATAAAAAAAATAACGATAGGCTTGGAATCCCATAGTAAAGAAAGAAAAGAAACATTTTGATGTATATGTGGGGGGGGGGGAGGGGGGCTTTTACCCTCTGCCTTGCAGTACTGCTCTCTGCTAGAGTATTTCCAGTGATATTATCTACAAGTGGTTACGGAGTAGAAAATGACACAGGGACAAATTTGTCCCTGCCCCCGCAAGAACTCAATTTTCCCATCCCGTCCCCATGAGCTTTGTCGCTGTCCCATTCCTGTGAGCTCTGCCTTGACCACACAAACCTCGAGCACTTATGATATGAAAGGGTTTGAGGCTTGTGCAGACGAGGACGGAGCTTGCAGGAACGGGGCAGGGACAGGAAAAGGACAGGACGGGAAAATGAGATCCCACGGGAACAGGGAAAATTTGTCCCCGTGTCATTCGCTATTACGGAGGTTGCAGACAGGCTCACTTTATAAACAGGAAGGAAAGGCACATTCCTGCATTCACCTATCTATGTACCTTTAGCAAACGCCTTCTCAAAAGCTGCCACACAGTTCCACCTGCGCCAAGGCGGAAGTAACTTTATGCGTCTGTGCCGGGAAGAATCAACACAAATGCATGAATTTTATAAATTACTTTTCATAAGTGACCACCCTTGGGAATGACTGTGTTACACTGCAGAAAAGTAGGCTCTAAGCTTTCCTAGTGAGCAATTCCATAAGGAGGCACCACGATTGTTTAGGAACGACCAGAAGACCAGCTTAGACACACAAACACAGACAGATAACTGACAGTAGTCTGGCTACACCTCTCTCCCTGGGATAATCCCCATGAGCGAATCATGGAAGGACGCAAGGAAGCCAACAATACTTTTGAAAAGCTGTTTTACCCTCTCGCTGGTGTAGGACCATGCGGCAGAGCTCCCCCATTCAAATTAGGAACAGGTAGGCTAGAAATGGTTTCAATATGTGTATAAGGGTGGGGCAGTGGTTAAAGCTACAGCCTCGGCACCCTGAGGTGATAGCTTCAAACCCACAGGGCTCCTTGTGACCCTGGGCAAATCACTTAATCCCCCCATTGTCCCAGGTACATTAGATAGATTGGGAACCCACCATAACAGACAGGGAAAAGTGTTTGAGTACCTGAATAAATTTATATAAACTGTTCTGTGCTCTCTGGGGAGAACCGCATAGAAAATTGACTAAATAAATAGTGTGAAGAGTTTCAGCCTCTGATAAGCAGAGCTGGCATTGTGACATCATAATGCGTCATTCCACCAATAAGAGCCAACCTCATCAGTGATGTCACAATGACTGGATTGCCCTTTACTTGGCTCACTTTTTCTGCATTTTGATTTCTAGAGTGGTGCAGTGGTTAAAGCTACAGCCTCGGCACCCTGAGGTTCTGGGTTGAAGTCCACGCTGCTCCTTATGACCCTGGGCAAGTCACTTAATCCCCCCATTGCCCCAGGTACATTCGATAGATTGTGAGCCCACTGGGACAGTCAGGGAAAAATGCTTGAGCACCTGAATAAATTCATGGAAACCATTCTGAGCTTCCCCTGGGAGAACGGTATTGAAAACGGAATAAACTTTACGAACAAACAGGACTGTATCTGCATAAAACATTATTTGTAATTCAGTTGTTGAGCAGGTTGATGTCTTTCACGACTCCCTGAGTTATCATACCAGGCCATAAAAACTTTGACTAACGGAGGTCATTTATTCTATACCAAGCCAAAGCTAAGCCTAGAGGGAGCGTCATCGCTTCCACCGTCTCGAGGACCTGTTGCAAAACCCTTCCTCCGTCTGCTCTGCTGCCTTTCAGAAACTAAAGGCTACTCACGTCGATGATGCTGGCTCTACATATTGAAAATTAATCGAGTGTTCCCGGCGTCTTTGCTACTGCCAAGCACTCCCCCGAGGTTCATGTTTGATTTGCTCACTCACTTCTAGCCTGAGAAGATAATTGGATTACAAAACTGTACAGGCTAGGAATGGAGGGAGAGATCCTGACCTGAAACTCCGTTTTTCATTCCACAATCACAGCTGAAAACTGAATAGATCCCCAAATACAACCCCAGACATTAAACCTCCTGAAACATTTCTATTACTTGAGGGGGGGGGGGAGGGTTTTGGAGCAATCTAGAATGCCCTGCATATCCTCAAGGAAGCACAAGGTGCAGTTTAAGGGGACATTATTATTATTAGAATCTATTTACTGCCTTTTTGAAGAAATTTCTCCAAGTGATGCAGAGCAAAAATAAACTGGGTGCAGGTAACGTGTGATGAAAACAGTAAAAGAAACATTCCAATAATAAAAGTTAGGGGTTACCAGATTTTTACGTATGGAAAATCCGGATGCCTAGCCCCGCCCTCAAATTCCACCCATCCCCACCCACTCCATGCCCCAGTCTCGCCCCTAGCCCTGCCCCCTCAGGGTAAATCCGGACGTCTGCTAACCCTAATAATGGTGCACCTTGCAACATCGTCTGCTATGTCCCATGTCAACATAGCTCACGTTAAAACATCTTAGAGCAGGGGGGGGTCCAACCTGCGGCCCGAGGGCCACATGCGGGCCCCGTGAAGTATTTTGTGCGGCCCCGGTCAAGGGTGATGCAGTGTTTTCCTCTGCTGCCCTCGGGTGTTTACCGTCTTGCCGGCTCCCTCCTCTGTCTTGCTGCAGCGTTTGAGCATTTGTGCCAATGCGGCCCAGGGAAGCCAAAAGGTTGGACACCCCTGTCTTAGAGGGAGTAAGTGGGTTCTAGTTTAGGGTGCAACACGCAGACAGACATGATACGGAGCAAAGGAGTTTGATAAGCTGGACTAACTTAACCCTTTGAGCCATTGTTAGGGTTACCAGATTTTTGGGAACAAAAATACGGACCCATGGCCCCGCCCCCTAAGCTCACCCCGTTCTGCCCGAGTCACGGTCTGTTCCGCCCCCCCCCCACCCCTCTCCCCAGCCCTGCCTCCTCGACTTCGACCGGAAGACATGTCCGGGGAAATCCGGACCTCTGGTAACCCTAGCCATTGTTGCAGAGCTGGGGTCATTTTGATCCCATTGGGCCTTCCGGGGTTAAGGGAAAAAAGTTGCACTTGGGTTCATAAACCCCCTAACTCAGTATAGTGGAGGCAGCTTCCCACACACACTACCACAGAATGAGTGACAGCAGCGCATGCTTCTCCCCTCCTCCCCCCCCCCTAAAGAGCAGGTAGCGCATTCTTCCCTGTGCACTCCCCTGATATTCTGGAGTGACCGCCTTCCATAGTTGAGAGGGTCAGTCTCCCTGTTCCAGCAATGCCGCGATACGAACACCTGTCTTTGGAACCTGAACTCAGCCAGCTCATCAGGCACGTCCCTTAATGGCTTTCAGAGGGCAGTGACATCGTCAGTAGTTTGACATGAGCCAAAACTGTGTTGATGGCTTTGAACAGGGAAAAAAAGAGCCCCCCCAAAAACAGTCCTCAGAAATAAATCATTTACTCTCCCTTTTACAAAAGCGTAGCGTGGTTTTTAGCACTGGCCACGGCAGTGAAAGCTCTTACGCCCATAGAATTCCTATGAGCGTCAGCACTGTTACCGCCGCGGCCAACGCTAAAACCACGCTATGGTTTTGTATAGGAGGGGGTGGGGGAGTGAAGATCTTATTCTCCAAAAATCCTTCTGACTAAACAAACATCCCCACAATATTTATTCCTCACCGACACAAATTCATGTTTTGCCATCCAGACTCCCACTTCTGCTATGAGCCGAATCCGCAGAGGTGGGAGCGGGGAAGCCGCCGTGAAACAGCCTGGATGGCGAAACATGAATTTGTATCACTTCCCCAATGCGATTAAAAATAAGTTATCATTCTTATTTATGAAATTATTGCAGTATGTTTGAAAGTGAATTTTTGAAAAGATTTTTCAGAAAAATATGAAATATAAAAGGCAACTTTTGGTAAAAAAAAAAAAAAAAAAGTTAAGCAAATGGACTGACGATGAATGCGGTGAACTGGGTTATCGCTGATTTCATTTTGATGCTCTCACCTTGGCAGTCAAGTTTCAAGTTTTAATAAAAATTTGATACAGGCAATGATTAAGACTTCTAAGTGAGTTACAATTAAAAGAACATAAGCAGTGCCTCTGCTGGGTCAGAGCAGAGGTCCATCGCGCCCAGCAGTCCACTCACGCAGTGGCCCATCAGGTCCAGGACCTGTATAGTAACCCTCTATCTATACCCCTCTATCCCCTTTTCCTTCAGGAAATCGTCTAATCCCTTCTTGAACTCCAAAACCGTACTCTGTCCTATCACACCCTCTGGAAGCTCATTCCAGGTGTCCACCACCCTTTGGGTGAAGAAGAACTTCCTAGCATTGGTTCTGAATCTGTCCCCTCTCAATTTTTCCAAATGCCCTCTCGTTCTTGTAGTCTTCGAACGTTTGAAGAATCTGTCCCTCTCCACTTTCTCTGTGCCCTTCATGATCTTGTAAGTCTCTATCATGTCCCCTCTAAGTCTTCGCTTTTCAAGGGAAAAGAGCCCCAGTTTCTCTAATCTTTCAGCATATGAAAGGTTTTCCATACCCTTTATCAATCGTGTCGCTCTTTTCTGAACCCTCTCGAGTATCGCCATATCCTTCTTAAGATACAGCGACCAATATTGGACGCAGTACTCCAGATGCAGGCGCACCATCGCCCGATACAACAGCAGGATAACCTCTTGGTTCATAGACAATTGCGCGCAAGACAATCGCGCGCGGACAAAATCGCGCAGACAACTCAGCACGAGACAACTGAGCGCAAGACAAATGAGCGGAAGACAATTGAGCGTCAAGACAAGTGAGCGCAAGTAACCATAGTAACGAAAATGCATTCACGTGACTTATATTTAAATGCTGTTCGGAGAATATATATAATGAGGAAACGTAACCATAGTAACGAAAATGCATTCACGTGACTTATATTGAAAACGCAAAGAGTCAAGGGAATCATACTGAACACGCGTTGACGTGATCACGTGTTAACATGACGTGTCAATGTGCTGTACGTGCGCGTGTCCTTCGATCGCCAAGCGGCCTCTAGTGGCGCGCTGAATGCGCTGAATTGTCATTGCACTCAGTTATCTTGTGCTAAATTGTCTTGCGCTCAGTTATGGTTGCGCTGAATTGTCTTGCGCGCAATTGTCTGTGAGCGCCATTGTCTTAGCACTGAGTTGTCTGCGCGATTTTGTCCGCGCGCGATAGTCTTGCGTGCTTTTGACCTGTCACCTAACCTCTTTCATTCTGGCTGTAATACCTTTCTAATACCTAGCATTCTATTTGCCTTCTTAGAGGCCGCTGCGCGCTGTGCCGACGTCTTCATTGTCTTGTCCACTATTACCCCCAAGTCCTTTTCTAGGGTGCTTTCACCCATTACCAGCCCTCCCAGCTGTACTTCGGGTTTCTGTTTCCTACATGCAAGACTTTACATTCAACTTCATCTGCCATCTCTTCGCCCACTCTTCTAGTTTGTTCAGGTCCCTTTGTAAATCCTCTTTAGTCCCAACTCCACTAAATAGTTTGGTGTCGTCTGCGAATTTTATTACTTCGCACTTCGTCCCTGTTTCTAGATCATTTATAAATACATTGAACAGCAGCGGTCCGAGTAAAATAAAGGGAGTTGACAAAAAAAAAATGTACAATCATATTTTTTTTCATTTTAAAATTTAGAGCTCCTTTTAGAAAGGCGTGCTAGCGGTTTTGGTGCATGCTTAGCGCACGCTAGCCGCTACCGCCTCCTTTTAAGCAGGCGGTAATTTTTCAGCTAGCACGCGCAAGCCTTGTGGGTGCGCTAAAAAGGCTAGCGCGCTTTAGTAAAAGGAGCCCTTAGAAAAATAGAGGTGCGCTGATTTAGTGCGCTCTAAATGCTAAAGCGGCCATTATATTCTATGAACGCGTTAGTATTTTGCATGCGCTAAATTGTCTGGCGTGCCTTAGTAAAAGACTCCCCTAGTCATTAATATAACGAAACGGACTAACATGACACGAAAAGTATTAGGAGAAATAGATAAAAGTTTCATGGAAAAATCAAAGCTTAAGAATTGCCATTTGAGATGACCCTTACAACGGTCAAGATTTTTTTCTTCTCGTCCTGGAGAATTTTCGTCAGAAGGGATTTCCAGAAACAAGGAGGACGTCCGGGTTTGGCTTCCATGGAAAGGACATCTCAATCCATCCTCCTTTTTCTGGAGCCATTATGGTATGCTGAGACTGGAGTCGGTGCAAAGAATGGCCACCCGGATGGTCTCGGGACTCAAGGATCTACCATACGAAAAACGGCTTGACAAATTACAGCTATACTCGCTCGAGGAGCGCAGAGAGAGGGGAGACATGATCGAGACGTTCAAGTATCTTACGGGCCGCATCGAGGCGGAGGAAGATATCTTCTTTTTCAAGGGTCCCACGACAACAAGAGGGCATCCGTTGAAAATCAGGGGCGGGAAACTACGAGGTGACACCAGGAAATTCTTTTTCACTGAAAGAGTGGTTGATCGCTTGAATAGTCTTCCACTACAGGTGATTGAGGCCAGCAGCATGCCTGATTTTAAGGCCAAATGGGATCGGCACATGGGATCTATTCACAGGGCAAAGGTAAGGGAAGGGACATTAAGGTGGGCAGACTAGATGGGCCGTGGGCCCTTATCTGCCGTCTATTTCAATGTTTCTATGTATCTATGTTTATGTTTCTATTTGGCATGTGGGATCTCTTCATGGAGGTAGTTAGGGGGGGTGGGCCATTAGGGTGGGCAGACTAGATGGGCCGTGGGCCCTTATCTGCCGTCTATTTCTATGTTTCTATGTATCTATGTTTATGTTTCTATTTGGCATGTGGGATCTCTTCATGGAGGTAGTTAGGGGGGGTGGGCCATTAGGGTGGGCAGACTGGATGGGCCGTGGCCCTTATCTGCCGTCTATTTCTATGTTTCTATGTTTCTATGTTTATGTTTCTATTTGGCATGTGGGATCTCTTCATGGAGGTAGTTAGGGGGGGTGGGCCATTAGGGTGGGCAGACTGGATGGGCCGTGGCCCTTATCTGCCGTCTATTTCTATGTTTCTATGTTTATCTCCGAAGCTCTGTCCACAGAGCTATCCGGACCCACGGAGAATGTGATTTGGTAAATTGCAGATGGTTTAAGAGGCTTAGCAGTGCCCCAGTCAGCTACAATCATATATTTATTATTTGAGAATAACTCCACACCAGAGGTAATGCAACAACATTTTAATTAGAGACGACAGTGCAAAATGAAATGGACCTTGAGCAGGAAAGGCACAAAGCAGAGCCCAGTAAATCATTAGCACTCACAAATTATGAAAAACCTCTTTAGGAATATAATTTAATCACAGAAAAGAATTGCTCTGGATAAGGTGCTTTTTTTATGCAGAGTAAAAGTGATTCATTTCAGTCCGCTTCTCATCTTTCTTCAGTCACCATAAATGGACTTCCCCCTTACAAAAATCATCTCTTTCGGAGTGCAAACGCACTTTGCCCCATTTTCAGCGGCTAATCTCCTGCTGAACATCCTGGTAACCCACTATGTTGCACAATGCCAGTATCCATTGGCCGACCAATTAAGTCTTGTGCCTGAATAGCAGGCCAGCAGATGAATTTCAGCTTGGTCAACTATGTCTATGCACTACCATTTATCACCTATATAGCGCTGAAAGGCAAATGCAGCACTCTACATTTTGACATTTATAGATGGTCCCTGCTAAGAAGAGCTTACAATCTAATTTGGACAGACAGACACAACATATAGGGCTGGGGATGCAGAACCCAAGGTGAGAGGCGTTAGGAGGTAAAGCACATTCAAAGAGGTGGGCTGACATTTATACACGATCCCTGTTAGGAAGAGCTTACAATCTAACTCGGACAGACAGACACGACATATAGGGCTGGGGATGCAGAACCCAAGGTGAGAGGAGTTAGGAGTCGAAAGCACTCTCAAAGAGGTGGGTTGACATTTATACATGGTCCCTTCTCAGAAGAGCTTACAATCTAACTTGGATAGGGCTGGGGTGCAGAACCCAAGGTGAGAGGAGTTAGGAGTCGAAAGCACTCTCAAAGAGGTGGGCTCACATTTATAGACAGTCCCTGCTCGGAAGAGCTTACAATTTAACTCAGACAGACAGACACGACATATAGGGTTGGGGATGCAGAACCCAAGGTGAGAGGAGTTAGGAGTCGAAAGCACTCTCAAAGAGGTGGGTTGACATTTATACATGGTCCCTTCTCAGAAGAGCTTACAATCTAACTTGGATAGGGCTGGGGTGCAGAACCCAAGGTGAGAGGAGTTAGGAGTCGAAAGCACTCTCAAAGAGGTGGGCTCACATTTATAGACAGTCCCTGCTCGGAAGAGCTTACAATTTAACTCAGACAGACAGACACGACATATAGGGTTGGGGATGCAGAACCCAAGGTGAGAGGAGTTAGGAGTCGAAAGCACTCTCAAAGAGGTGGGTTGACATTTATACATGGTCCCTTCTCAGAAGAGCTTACAATCTAACTTGGATAGGGCTGGGGTGCAGAACCCAAGGTGAGAGGAGTTAGGAGTCGAAAGCACTCTCAAAGAGGTGGGCTCACATTTATAGACAGTCCCTGCTCGGAAGAGCTTACAATTTAACTCAGACAGACAGACATGACATATAGGGTTGGAGATGCAGAACCCAAGGTGAGAGGAGTTAGGAGTCAAAAGCACTCTCAAAGAGGTGGGCTCACATTTATACACGGTCCCTTTTAGGAAGAGCTTACAATCTAACTTGGACAGACAGACACGACATATAGGGCTGGGGATGCAGAACCCAAGGTGAGAGGAGTTAGGAGTCGAAAGCACTCTCAAAGAGGTGGGTTGACATTTATACATGGTCCCTTCTCAGAAGAGCTTACAATCTAACTTGGATAGGGCTGGGGTGCAGAACCCAAGGTGAGAGGAGTTAGGAGTCGAAAGCACTCTCAAAGAGGTGGGCTCACATTTATAGACAGTCCCTGCTCGGAAGAGCTTACAATTTAACTCAGACAGACAGACACGACATATAGGGTTGGGGATGCAGAACCCAAGGTGAGAGGAGTTAGGAGTCGAAAGCACTCTCAAAGAGGTGGGTTGACATTTATACATGGTCCCTTCTCAGAAGAGCTTACAATCTAACTTGGATAGGGCTGGGGTGCAGAACCCAAGGTGAGAGGAGTTAGGAGTCGAAAGCACTCTCAAAGAGGTGGGCTCACATTTATAGACAGTCCCTGCTCGGAAGAGCTTACAATTTAACTCAGACAGACAGACACGACATATAGGGTTGGGGATGCAGAACCCAAGGTGAGAGGAGTTAGGAGTCGAAAGCACTCTCAAAGAGGTGGGTTGACATTTATACATGGTCCCTTCTCAGAAGAGCTTACAATCTAACTTGGATAGGGCTGGGGTGCAGAACCCAAGGTGAGAGGAGTTAGGAGTCGAAAGCACTCTCAAAGAGGTGGGCTCACATTTATAGACAGTCCCTGCTCGGAAGAGCTTACAATTTAACTCAGACAGACAGACATGACATATAGGGTTGGAGATGCAGAACCCAAGGTGAGAGGAGTTAGGAGTCAAAAGCACTCTCAAAGAGGTGGGCTCACATTTATACACGGTCCCTTTTAGGAAGAGCTTACAATCTAACTTGGACAGACAGACACGACATATAGGGCTGGGGATGCAGAACCCAAGGTGAGAGGAGTTAGGAGTCGAAAGCACTCTCAAAGAGGTGGGTTGACATTTATACATGGTCCCTTCTCAGAAGAGCTTACAATCTAACTTGGATAGGGCTGGGGTGCAGAACCCAAGGTGAGAGGAGTTAGGAGTCGAAAGCACTCTCAAAGAGGTGGGCTCACATTTATAGACAGTCCCTGCTCGGAAGAGCTTACAATTTAACTCAGACAGACAGACATGACATATAGGGTTGGAGATGCAGAACCCAAGGTGAGAGGAGTTAGGAGTCAAAAGCACTCTCAAAGAGGTGGGCTCACATTTATACACGGTCCCTTTTAGGAAGAGCTTACAATCTAACTTGGACAGACAGACACGACATATAGGGCTGGGGATGCAGAACCCAAGGTGAGAGGAGTTAGGAGTCGAAAGCACTCTCAAAGAGGTGGGTTGACATTTATACATGGTCCCTTCTCAGAAGAGCTTACAATCTAACTTGGATAGGGCTGGGGTGCAGAACCCAAGGTGAGAGGAGTTAGGAGTCGAAAGCACTCTCAAAGAGGTGGGTTGACATTTATACATGGTCCCTTCTCAGAAGAGCTTACAATCTAACTTGGATAGGGCTGGGGTGCAGAACCCAAGGTGAGAGGAGTTAGGAGACGAAAGCGCTCTCAAAGAGGTGGACCTTGAACACTGCCAGAGACAGAACCCGCTGTAGGGATTTGTTCCAAGCATATGGTGCAGCAAGGCAGAAGGGATGGAGTCTGGAGTTGGCAACTGAAGAGAAGGGCACAGATAGGAGGGACTTACCAGCCGAGTGGAGATCACAGGGGGAGTGAAGAGAGAGAGCGAGGGGCAGCTAAGTGAGGGCCTTTGTAGATCACCTGCAATTCAATGCCAGTGGCTGATATGACCCCAGCTGAATTTCCAGGTTCTAGCTGAACCTTCAGAGGAGCCAACGGTATGAATATCAGCCCCACTCATCTCTTTCAGAGTGGAACTTTCCAATGCTTTCATCCCATTTGGGGGAATGGGGACTGGAGGATTGTGACTTGCCCATGGTCACAAGGGGCAACACTGGGATTTGATCTCACAACCTCTGGGTGCAAAGGCAGCAGCTCACCCAGCGAGCCACAGCAATTTATCTGTCTGATCCTTTCTTCGACTGTCCCATTGGTGTGCAGGTGTTACGGTCTTTTTCTGTTGTCATGTTCTATGCTTCTACGTATTTGGGTTTTCCTTTTCACAAAATATATCTCTGCCTATTTAGAATAATTTCCTAAAGTGCGTTCAGGGATACTAGGTTATAGATACAAGGCCAGAAAAAGGTACAAAATTAATATAAAGTAGAACTGAGCTCTTAAAGGTAACAAACCTATAGAGAGTGATCTAGAGCAATGTTCTTCAACCACTGGTCCATGGACCGGTGCCGGTCCACAGAAATTTCCTGCCGGTCCACAGGGCCAGCATGTGCATTAGGCTAAAAACTGTGTTCTTTAACTGCCGGTCCGCGGTGCGATCGATGCGTTGTTAATAAGATTATATTGTGTGTATATATGAATGGAAAAAATAGTGTTACAATTAGGACTATGGGGGCAGGGTCTGGGGTGGATATTGGGTAGAGATGGGCAGGGTCTGGCCCACAACTTAGCCCAGTGTTCTTCAACCGCTGGTCTGCGGACCGATACCGGTCCACAAAATAATTCTTTTATTTCTGCCGGTCCATAGTTGTAAAAAGGTTGAAGAACACTGATCTAGAGGATGTTTATAAAAATGCTCAGAGATGTAAAACTCTGAAGGGAAGGCTGAAAAACCTCCCTTGGGTAAAGAGTTTACCTTCCAGTCATTGTCATTTCATTAAAAATCTTTGATCACTTGCTCAAAAGGCTGTGGATTAACTAATTCAAAAGAATCCAATGTTATTTCTTCGTTCTTATATCATGCAATCGTCACTACACTTTAAAGCTGATGAAGTATACACTTAGCTCATAAGCAGGATACTCTTTACCCAAGGGAGGTTTTTCAGCTTCCCTTCAGAGTTTTACATCTCTGAGCATTTTTATAAACATCTTCTAGATCACTCTCTATAGGCTTGTTACCTTTAAGAGCTCAGTTCTGCTTTATATTATATTTATTTAGAATAATTGGCAGGTTTCAGTTTGCCTAGGGTTGCCAGATTTTCCAATCGGAAAATCCAGACACTCTAGACCCGTCCCACCCTTTAACGCCCTAATTATGCCTCCAGTCTCGCCCCCCAACTTCCTGCTCATGAGTGTGACATTACGTGGCATCCGTCCACGTGGACTTCCTCCCTGCCTGACGCGATTTGAGGAGGCTTTTCAAAACTCGGATAAAGTGCCGGGTTTTGAAAAGCCGTCCGGGGAAATCCGGACGTCTGGTAAACCCTAAGTTTGCCATACTTACAAATTTTGATCAGAGCACCAAGGAGATGCTCCTGCAGGGTCTGAGGCAGGTTATTACACTTGCTTTAAAACAGCAAATAACCACTGGATGCCCAAGCTGCAAAATTCAAAGGTGCTTCTTGGGCTAGAAAGAGGTCCCAAAAGGGCCGCCTCAGTCTTGAGTTGCCAGACAAAATGATTAGTGACCTCGTTGCACACCTCCAAGTCACCATTAAATGACTCTAGTCACCTTTCACAGTTCAGCTAATGCACATATGGTTTCAGCAGGGTAAATGTCAGTTTGGGGAATGTGAGCTTCAAAGATCCCTCGCCAGGAAATACAGTAGTGGCTCCTTACGGAGTAACATCGTAAATGACGGCAGATAAAGAGACCTGAACGGTCCATCCACTCTGCCCATGAGTTATACAAATGTAGAAAGTTATACACACATCACTTAAATAAAGTAAACATAAAAATTATTTGCTGATTAAAATCGCATTTACGACCAATCATAAAACCACCTTTAACACAAGTCTTGTCTTTTTAGCAGCAAACAATCCTTCTTGTTGTACAAAGATGTCAAGAGTTTGCAACTTCATCCACATCAATTGTTCTTGCAAACATGATGATTTTCCATTACCCCTCTTGAAAGATTCTTCCACAACCTCAGAATTGTACAATACCCTTCATGAACTCAGAAGAGTGATTTTTGGTCCAGGAGATTATATCTGTTCCTCCTTGCCTTTTCCACTCGGCCATCAAATCCACAGACCAGCGTAAGCCCAGTTGATGTGTCTCACCTCTGCCAGTGACTCCACTCACCAGCAGAGCCTCCATCAAGCAATCCGTCCGGTCAACTTTGCCAATTCCAGCCAGCGCCTAAAATGTCTCTATGAGGACTGAAGTGTTCTTACAGTGGTTGGGTATTTATTTTAGAAAATGAGACCAGGGTGCCAAGAAGTCATCAAGTTAGGCCTAAATTTTCCATGGTCTGTGGCTCCAATATCTCTCAATGATCCAGATTTATACGATGACCGCACTGGATGGAACCAAGATTCGTAAAGAGATCAAGAATCAACACCTACAGTACGCAAGCCACATCTGAATGTATGAACCTGGGTCACGGAAAAACATTTGCCCCATTCCTGTGAGGAAGAGCACCAGTGCACCCCCCTCTCCCCCCTTACCAGGGTATCTGCTGCTGACCAAGTACCGGAGATTTTACACCATCCAACTGAATGGACCAATCTACAGCACTTCAGTTTAGTTCGACTTCCAGTAAGAACCTCATACGACAGTGTATAATTCTAAATGTCTTGTGAACATTGGTGTTGATGATCCGTTGTTCCCAAGTCTACTGTCTGGAGCAACAAGATTTTTTCTTTGGATCATGAAGTAATTGTATAGTTTTCTCTTTCTCCTTATCTTCCTGTTCTTTTAAAACCCTGGGAAAGGATTATGTCAAAATGAATTATTGGTAACAGAAGAAACAATAAACCCTGAGGCAGATCATTCCATGCATCACATAAGAACTCCGTCAAAAATTACAAAGACTAGGGGATACTCGAAGTTACAGGGAAATACTTTTAAAACCAATAGGAGGAAATTTGTTTTCACTCGGAGAATAGTTAAGCTCTGGAACGCGTTGCCAGAGGTTGTGGTAAGAGAGGATAGAGTAGCTGGTTTTAAGAAAGGTTTGGGCAAGTTCCTGGAGGAAAAGTCCATAGTCTGTTATTGAGAAAGACATAAGGGAAGCCACTGCTTGCCCTGGATCGAAAACATGGAATGTTGCTACTCTTTGGGATTCTAGAATCTTGTTACTCTTTGGGATTCCGGAATCTTGCTATTCCTTAGGATTCTGTATGGACTGTTGATACTCTTTGGGATTCTAGAATCTTGTTACTCCTTGGGATTCTGGAATGTTGCTATTCCTTGGGATTCTGTATGGAATGTTGATACTCTTTGGGATTCTAGAATCTTGTTACTCTTTGGGATTCTGGAATCTTGCTATTCCTTGGGATTCTGTATGGAATGTTGCTACTCTTTGGGATTCTGGAATGTTGCTATTCCTTGGGATTCTGTATGGAATGTTGATACTCTTTGGGATTCTAAAATCTTGTTACTCTTTGGGATTCCAGAATCTTGCTATTCCTTGGGATTCTGTATGGAATGTTGCTACTCTTTGGGATTCTAGAATCTTGTTACTCCTTGGGATTCTGGAATCTTGCTATTCCTTGGGATTCTGTATGGAATGTTGCTATTCCTTGGGATTCTGTATGGAATGTTGATACTCTTTGGGATTCTAGAATCTTGTTACTCTTTGGGATTCCGGAATCTTGCTATTCCTTGGGATTCTGTATGGAATGTTGCTACTCTTTGGGATTCTGGAATCTTGCTATTCCTTGGGATTCTGTATGGAATGTTGCTACTCTTTGGGATTCTAGAATCTTGTTACTCCTTGGGATTCCGGAATCTTGCTATTCCTTGGGATTCTGTATGGAATGTTGCTATTCCTTGGGATTCTGTATGGAATGTTGATACTCTTTGGGATTCTAGAATCTTGTTACTCTTTGGGATTCTGGAATCTTGCTATTCCTTGGGATTCTGTATGGAATGTTGCTACTCTTTGGGATTTGGCCAAGTACTAGGGACCTGGATTGGCCACTGTGAGAACGCCTTCCTGGGTCAGACCAATGGTCCATCCAGCCCAGTGGCTGTCATATTTATGGTCACATATGGTTTAAACACACTGCCTTTCTCCTCCCCACACACATGAATTCCACTCTCAAAGAACTCTTTTTACATACAAACTACCTAGATAAGTATTTAAGAAGGGATTCACAACATGTTTCAATTTTTAAAATTACAAAAATCATACTTTACTTTAAAAATTTTCTCAATGTGTTTCATTTCAGAGGAGAAACACTGATTCTGTTTTTCCAGGGACCTTTCGTTAACCTTAAAAAGGGGCCCTGAATCCAGTCCTCAGGACACACTAAGTTAATCAAAATAAATATGCAAGAGAGAAATTAGCATAAGAACATAAGAATAGCCTTACTGAGTCAGACCAATGGTCCATCAAGCCCAGGTCCCTAGTACCTGGCCCAAACCCAAAGAGTAGCAACATCAGCGTAACATTGGCTACCCTCCAATCTCCAGGTACTACAGATGATTTTAGTGACAGGTTACAGATCACTTACAGCAAGTCAGCAATTTCATGTTTGAGTTCTTTTGGTACTCTGGGATGTATATCATCTGGTCCAGGTGATTTATCACTTTTTAACACCATTTGTCTGCTTCCAGTGAATGTATATTCCTTGTCGGTACCCTCAAACTCTGACTGGCTGGGTTTGTCTAGAGGATTGGATTGAGATCCCTGGTCTAGAACTACACCCTGGCTATGTATTCCAGCAGAAGAAGACGTTGGTTGCTTAAGAATAGTTGGCCATTACTATGCATCTTCCAATGCTCTCCTAGAAGTGCACCGAAACTCTTCCTTGCATAGAGTCTGGGTTTGTCTACACCAGTGGTCTCAAACTCTCGGCCCGGGGGCCATATGCGGCCCGCCAGGTCCTATTTTGAGGCCCTGGGTATGTTTATCATAATCACAAAAGTAAAATAAAACAGTTTCTTGATCATATGTCTCGTTAGCTATAAATGACAATATTATTATTAAGACTTAGCCAAAAGGAAAGATTTATAAACTATAAAGAGTTTGACCTCATGCAAAATTGTCATTTCTTGAATAAGACATTAACTATGCTTTCTGAGGTCCTCCAAGTACCTACAAATCCCAAATGTGGCCCTGCAAAGGGTTGGAGTTTGAGCCCACTGCCCTACACCAATTAAGACGCGGGAAGTCATCATGCCATTGTATCGAGCGATGGTGCGTCCACATCTGGAATACTGCGTTCAGTATTGGTCGCCGCACCTCAAGAAGGACATGGCGGTACTTGAGAGAGTCCAAAGGAGAGCAACGAAACTTGTAAAAGGGCTGGAACACTGCCCATACACCGAGAGGTTGGATAGGCTGGGGCTCTTCTCTCTGGAAAAAAGGAGGCTCAGGGGAGATATGATAAAGACCTTCAAGATCATGAGGGGCATAGAGAGGGTGGATAGGGACAGATTCTTCAGACTGAAGGGGACAACAAGTACGAGGGGGCATTCGGAGAAACTGAAGGGAGATAGGTTCAAAACAAATGCAAGGAAGTTTTTTTTCACCCAAAGGGTCGTGGACACTTGGAATGTGCTACCGGAGGAAGTGATCAGGCAGAGTACGGTACAAGGATTCAAACAGGGATTGGACAGATTCCTGAGGGATAAAGGGATCGTGGGATACTGAGGGAGGAGCTGGGATGTAACACAAGTATAGAAAGCTAACCAGGTAATAAGTATAGAAACCCAACCAGGTCGTGCATGTGCAAGACCGGAGGGTTAGGACTTCGATGGGAAGATAGGACTTCAATGAGAAACCAAGGTGGCAAGGGAGCCCCTTCTGGTGATTCAGACAGGTCGTGACCTGTTTGGGCCGCCGCGGAAGCGGACTGCCGGGCAGGATGGACCTATGGCCTGACCCAGCGGAGGCACTGCTTATGTTCTTATGTTCTTAAGAGAGTAACTATGAAATTAATAGGCCTTCTCGATGATCGCTGAAGCCTCCACGGTGGCTTCCATGGCAGGCATATGTTTAGCTGTGTTAAAAAGAGGTGTTCCTCTAGGTGTGTTTACATCAAGGGAGAGCTACATTGGGCACACGTAATTTCCAGAAGCACGAATGCTGTGTCGAGTCCACCTCCAACGCCCACACAAAGGGGTTTACGTAGTACAAGGGGTCGCTGAAAAGTTCTCAGCCCAACCAAAAAGAGAATGACCTGGATACGGTTCAATCAATGACCTGAAACAATGTCAAAACAGAGAAATTCCTTTCTGCAAATTGGCACTTAACGATTTAAGAGAACACTCTTTTCAGCTCCAGTGGCAAAATAAGGCTCAGACTTTAGGAAGATGGTTGGTTGGGCTGAGATCTTTTCAGCCCCCCCCCTTGTAATTTGCACTAGACATTTTGCATGGATTTTTATGTGTGAAGAGAATAACTGTAGCACCTCATAAACCTCATGTCAAATGCTTAACAGGGTTTTATGAATAGCAGGGCTGGGGTGGGGGGAGATTTAGGGAGGGCAGCACAAACGGTACAGAGAATTAAGGCAACACAGGCTCTTTCAAGACATCATTAACTGTTTCTGGAGTAGCAGCTCTTATTCCAACATGGTAACCACACCCTCTTCAACTAAAAATCATTATGGCAGAGGTTTTTGCTGCTAACAGTTGTTGAATTTTGCCAGGAATACCTGTTCACCGTGAAACCTTTGCACTTTGCGAGCTATTCACTAAACTGTACTATGTAGATGGGTGAGCAGTAATTTTTTAAAAAAGAAGCAATGTACCGTATTTGCCGGCGTATAAGACGACCCCCCAACTTTTAGTTAAAATATAGAGTTTTGTTATATACTCGCCGTATAAGACTACCCCTTCTTCCGCACACCTTCTCTACCGCCCCGGGTGCAGCACAGCCGGCCAGGTTCCCTTACTTTTGTGGCACTTCCCCGACCGACCGACAACAGCCCCGGTCCGACAAACCTCCCTGCCCTTAACCGCGAATCTAAATTACCTTCTTACAGCTGCTGTAAGAAGGTAATTTAGATTCGCGGCTACAGGGCAGGGAGGATTGTTGGACCCGGGCTGTTATCGGTCGGTCGGGGAAGTGCCACAAAAGTAAGGGAACCTGGCCGGCTGTGCTGCAACCGGGGCGGGGCGGCCGCCCCTCTCTCTTGGTAGCCACTCGAACCGCGAGGCTACTCTCCTTCTCCTTATCTGCCCTGCCTGCAGCACAGAGCCGAACGGAAGTCTTCCCGACGTCAGCGCTGACGTCGGAGGGAGGGAGGGCTTTGTTTAAGCTTTGTTTAAGCCCTCCCTCCCCTCCGACGTCAGCGCTGACGTCGGGAAGACTTCCGTTCGGCTCTGTGCTGCAAGCAGAGAAGGTAGGGAGAAGAAGAGCCGCGTACATCCAGAAGACTGAGCATCCAGCCCCGCGACCCTCGGAGGCGTCCCCATGGGATCCCCGCGACCCTAGGGGGCGTCCCCACGGGATCCCCGCAACCCTAGGGGCATCCCCTTGCAGCTCTCTAATGTAAAGTAAGGGCATGTAAACAGTACCCGGCGTATAAGACGACCCCCGACTTTGGGGAGGATTTTAAGGTACTGAAAAGTCGTCTTATACGCCGGCAAATACGGTAAGTTATTGTCTGAAATCTGCCTAAAGTACCGTGTTTCCCCCCAAATAAGACCTTGGCCAAAAATAAGCCCTAGTTAAGATTGACCCCCTTAGCCCCTCCCGAATGTCTCCGACTCCATCCCTGACACTAGTGCTGCCCGATTCACCAGCAGCAGCGCTTTTCTCCCCCCCCCCCTATGTGCAGCATCTTTCCTCCCCTCTCACCCATCCCCTTGTGCAGTGTTTTTCTGTCCCTCCCTCCCGTCCCCCTGTGCAGCAGAGCCCCACCAACCCTCCCACCGTAGGACTGGCAAGTCTCTGCTCCAGACGGTAGCGGCGGCAGCACTCTAAACGGGCTCCTTCATGGCCTTCCCGCTGGGGCCTTCCCTCTGCTGCATCACTGATGATGTCATCGGTGATGCGGCACAGGGAGGGCCTGGGGGGCCGTATGTTCAGCGTACTGCTGCTGCTGATGTTTGGAGCTAAGGTATCATGGTGGGAGGGTTGGCAGAGTTCTGCTGAACAGCGGGATGGAAGGGAGGGATGCAGCACAAGGGGATGGGAGAGAGGGGAGGAAAGAAGAAGAATTGGGGTGGAAGAGAGGAAGGGAGAGATGATTGCTGTACCTGGAAAAAAAAAAAAAGACATCCCCAAAAATAAGCCCTAGTGTGTTTTGTGCACCCCAAATTAATATAAGACACTATCTTATTTTCGGGGAAACACGGGTATGTGCATTCAAACTATCTGTGTTGTTTAAAACGGCCCGGGCTGTTTGGAAATATCCTTCTTGGGAAGCCCATTAAACCACTCTGGGCAGTGGGCAGGATGAATCGAGCAGCTCCTGAACAAGCCTCATGACACTGCAGTTTGGGCTCTGCTCTCTTTCCAGGTTTGTCACCGCTGATTTATTTCTATCATAATCAATTTAAAAGAGGACAATAAAATTCTTTTTACCTGGCTAAGTGAAGTACCGATTCCTTGGCATTGTGTCCAGTACAGGCGCTGCACTCATAGAAAATTAAATTGCAGTCCTACAGTAGACAGAGAGACTAAAGTCATTATTTACGCAGAGTGATTATGGAGGATTTAGTAGAAGGAATGTGCCCAGAACCTGAGGGTGATGTAAGAACAGTGTCTTAAGGGAGGATTTTCCATATGACACGAACCTGGGAATTTAGAGAGCTTTAACAGGAGGAAAGTGGCTAGAGCTACAGCCTCAGCACCCTGAGGTTTTGGGTTCAAATCCACACTGCTCCTTGTGACTATGGGCAAGTCACTTAATCTCCTCATTGTCCCAGGTACATTATCTAGATTGTGAGCCCACTGGGACAGACAGGGAAAGTGCTTGAGTACCTGAATAAACTCAAGTAAACCATTCTGAGCTCTCCTGGGAGAATGGTATAGAAAATTGAATAAATTAACAGTGTGAAAAGTTTTAGCCTGTGATAAGCAGAGCTGATATTGTGACATCATAATGCCTCATTCCACCAATAAGAGCCAATTTCATCAGTGATGTCACAATGGCTTCATTGTCCTATATTTGGCTCATTTCTGATACTGTATTGGAGGAGAGTATGGTGCAGTGGTTAGAGCTACAGTCTCAGCATCCTGAGGTTGTGGGTTCAAACCACCACTGCTCCTGGTGACCTTGGACAAATCACTTAATCCCCCCCATTGCCCCAGGCCCATTAGATAGATTGTGAGCCCACTGGGACAGATATGGAAAATGCTTGAAGTACCTGTATGTAAACCGCTTTGAGTGTGGTTGTCCCAATCCCTTTCCCTGATGTCATAATGCCTCATTCCACCAATAAGAGCCAACCTCATCAGTGATGTCACAATGGCTTCATTGTCCTATAATTGGCTCACTTCTGATACTGTATTGGAGGAGAGGGTGGTGCAGTGGTTAGAGCTACAGTCTCAGCATCCTGAGGTTGTGGGTTCAAACCACCACTGCTCCTGGTGACCTTGGACAAATCACTTAATCCCCCCATTGCCCCAGGCCCATTAGATAGATTGTGAGCCCACTGGGACAGATATGGAAAATGCTTGAAAGTACCTGTATGTAAACCGCTTTGAGTGTGGTTGTCCCAATCCCTTTCCCTGATGTCATAATGCCTCATTCCACCAATAAGAGCCAACCTCATCAGTGATGTCACAATGGCTTCATTGTCCTATAATTGGCTCACTTGTATTGGAGGAGAGGGTGGTGTAGTGGTTAGAGCTACAGCCTCAGCATCCTGAGGTTGTGGGTTCAAACCACCACTGCTCCTGGTGACCTTGGACAAATCACTTAATCCCCCCATTGCCCCAGGCCCATTAGATAGATTGTGAGCCCACTGGGACAGATATGGAAAATGCTTGAAGTACCTGTATGTAAACCGCTTTGAGTGTGGTTGTCCCAATCCCTTTCCCTGATGTCATAATGCCTCATTCCACCAATAAGAGCCAACCTCATCAGTGATGTCACAATGGCTTCATTGTCCTATAATTGGCTCACTTGTATTGGAGGAGAGGGTGGTGCAGTGGTTAGAGCTACAGCCTCAGCATCCTGAGGTTGTGGGTTCAAACCACCACTGCTCCTGGTGACCTTGGACAAATCACTTAATCCCCCCATTGCCCCAGGCCCATTAGATAGATTGTGAGCCCACTGGGACAGATATGGAAAATGCTTGAAGTACCTGTATGTAAACCGCTTTGAGTGTGGTTGTCCCAATCCCTTTCCCTGATGTCATAAAGCCTCATTCCACCAATAAG
The DNA here is from genome assembly GCF_902459505.1 of Geotrypetes seraphini. Classification (NCBI taxonomy): domain Eukaryota; kingdom Metazoa; phylum Chordata; class Amphibia; order Gymnophiona; family Dermophiidae; genus Geotrypetes; species Geotrypetes seraphini. The sequence goes on along the minus strand of NC_047090.1, from coordinate 8,585,380 downwards.
AGCCAACCTCATCAGTGATGTCACAATGGCTTCATTGTCCTATAATTGGCTCACTTCTGATACTGTATTGGAGGAGAGGGTGGTGCAGTGGTTAGAGCTACAGCCTCAGCATCCTGAGGTTGTGGGTTCAAACCACCACTGCTCCTGGTGACCTTGGACAAATCACTTAATCCCCCCTTTGCCCCAGGCCCATTAGATAGATTGTGAGCCCACTGGGACAGATATGGAAAATGCTTGAAAGTACCTGTATGTAAACCGCTTTGAGTGTGGTTGTCCCAATCCCTTTCCCTGATGTCATAAAGCCTCATTCCACCAATAAGAGCCAACCTCATCAGTGATGTCACAATGGCTTCATTGTCCTATAATTGGCTCACTTGTATTGGAGGAGAGGGTGGTGCAGTGGTTAGAGCTACAGCCTCAGCATCCTGAGGTTGTGGGTTCAAACCACCACTGCTCCTGGTGACCTTGGACAAATCACTTAATCCCCCCATTGCCCCAGGTACATTAGATAGATTATGAGCCCACCGGGACAGACAGGGGGAAATGCTTTGAGTGTGGTTGTCCCAATCCCTTTCCCTTAACATGAATTCTTCACAGGACATCCACTCTGTCTCCTCAGCACAGTTGGAACATGGTCTAGTTCACTAAAAGGCTGGATTAGGCACTTCTCAATCCCACCCCCAAAATCGGATATTAGTGCACCTTCGTAAAAGGAGCCCTATATTTTCCAGGAGTGTTTTGTAATAAAGACTGTCACCAGCTCAACAGATGTTATCATGACCAATAGAAGCTGTTCCTGAACCCACTTTGGAAAGACAGCTTCTTGTGGTCTGGTACTTATTGGAGTAGGTTAGAGTTGCCAAGAGGCCCAGTCAGGGACCCGGACTAGAGGCGAAAAACTGGGAGCCTGTGATATCACTGGGACATGAGGAAGAATGGGAAAAGAATGAAAAAGCCCCCCCCCCCCCCAATGGGCTCACTGACCTTCTGCTGGTTCTTAGCTTGACAAAAAGTGAGTGAATCTCAAATATGTCCAACTTCAGGTGGTTACGCAAAGCATTAGCAAACCAGCCCGCTACAAAGACACTGTCACGCAAGCAGCCGCCCCAAAAGCAAACAGAATAGTTTGGAAAAACCCAACCAACCAGAGAGCCGGAGACCAGCCAAGGGGAGAGGACAGTTGCCCTGGTTTCCAGTGGCACAAAGGGTTTGTCAGTGATACACCAGAGTTTGTATGGACTTGTTCCATTGGACGTTCAATCTCTGTGGGAGGTGAACCAGCCGAGGAGGTCTGAGGGTACTTTGACATTGACTTCCAAGAAGGAGAAAACTGTTCGGAATGTTGTCCATGGCGGGGGGGGGGGGGGGGAGGGAAGGGGGTGTAAATAATGCAATTCCCTCCCTGGCATCCTGAAGACCTGTTCTGACCGTTTACAGTTTAGAAAGATGTTGAAGACACAACTCTATGTGGAGGCTTTCCTTTGAAACTTTGCTAGTAAGCATATTTGATAAGAAATCAGAATTACACTTACTGCACCTTATTAAGTGGGGCTGGATAATATGTAAATTCATTGAGTTTTTGACCTAACTTAAGTGGGCTAAATATTATGTGATTGTGATGGAACTGAATGCATTTTGTAATTGTATTGTCCTTGAACTATTGTGAAGGTTTTAACTGTTAACCAGAAACAGAAACATGATGGCAGATAAAGGCCAAATGGCCCCTCCAGTCTGCCATCCGCAGCATCCACTATCTCCTCCTCTCCCTATTGGCTAAGGCTCTTAACATTTGCATCTCCTCTTCCTATAGGCTAAGGCTCTTTACATCTGCATTGTGAGGTCATAGAGCTTTATGGTTATAGAAACATGATGGCAGTAAAGGCCAAATGGCCCATCGGCAGCATCCACTATCTCCTCCTCTCCCTATTGGCTAAGGCTCTTAACATTTGCATCTCCTCTTCCTATAGGCTAAGGCTCTTTACACCTGCATTGTGAGGTCATAGAGCTTTATGGTTATAGAAACATGAGGGCAGAGAAAGGCCAAATGGCCCATCCAGTCTGCCCGTCCACAGTAAGCATTATCTCTTCCTCTCTCCGAGAGATCCCACTTGTCTATCCTAGACCCTCTTGAATTCAGACACACTCTGTCTCCACCACCTCTTCCGGGAGAGTGTTCCACTTATCTACCACCCTTTCCGTAAAAAAGTATTTCCCCAGATTTCTCCGGAGCTTATCACCTCTTAACTTCATCCTATGCCCTCTCATTGCTTAGTTATAGGCGGTCTAGAAATTTTAGAAATAAATAAATGTCCAAGTGTGAAACAGCAGAAAGCAAAGCATTTCTTCTCCTAACTTTGTCTTCTTCACCTTCACTGCACACTACGCTATTTACCTAGGACAATGCATTTGACTTTTAACTACCTTGGCAAGTTGCTCTCCTAATCCATTGGGCACCTCTCTTTCCTTTTCAATGTCTGTCTTATTTCCCAGTAATAGAACAGGGAGGATTCCTCCTGCTCCTTCCTGTAAGGGACAAAGTACACAGAATTAGACACAGTCATTGGAGGCAGATTTTTTTTTCAAATGAACAAAACTCACTCAAATGAAATCAGAAACCACAAAGGCCTCCATTGTGAACAGTACAGAGCAGAGCAAAACCACGCATAGGATCAAATCTCTTTGGCAGAGAACCGAACACCACCCCAGCCCCAAAATGGACTTTTCAGCATATGAAAGCTTTGTTAGTCCTTTTATTAGGCTGCAGTAAAAAGCGGCCTTAGTGTGCCCTTACGTGGGTCTTTCCTGCGTGCTTAGGCCATTTTTAATGTGGCTGTAAAAATGGCTTCTTTCTCTTTTGCATTAAAGGCATGTGCTAATGTTGCCATCGGCCATTTTTTTTTTTTTTTTTTTTAATTATCGCATGAACATTTTCTGCCACCTGTTTTGTAGGTGATAAGGGGTCATTTGCTATTCAAGTGCTAACCATTTACCGTGGGACAATGTAACTGTGGTAATTGGTTAATACAAGAACACCCACTTTGCCTACGACACAATCCCTAAACATAGAACCATGATGGCAGATCAAGGCCAAATGACCCATCTGCAGCTTCCACTATCTCCGCCTCCTCCCTATTGGCTAAGGTTCTTTACAGCTGCATTATGATGTCATAGAACTTTATGGTTATAGAAACATTGTAACATGGCGGCAGATCAAGGCCAAATGGCCCATCCAGTCTGCCCATCTGCAGCATGCACTATCTCCTCCTCTCCCTAAGAGATCCCACTTGCCTGTCCCACACTTTCTTGAATTCAGACACAGTCTTTGTCTCCATTGGGAGACTATTCCACGCATCTACCACTCATAGATTACTCCGGAGCCTATCACCTCTTAACTTCTTGAGCATATCCTCTCGTTCCAGAGCTTCCTTTGACTCATGCGCATTTGCACCATGTAGATATTTGTTTGTATCTGGGAATTATGTGAGGACGACTTCAAGATCCCCTGAAACAGCCTCAAGTTGTAGAGTAATCTGCAGAGAATCTCCTTACCTCTACGCTGACCAGCCACTGCCGAACTGCCATAAACGTTGGCTTGGACGTAATGTCATACATCACAATGATGCCATCCGCCTTCCTGAAGAACTGCTTTGTGATGCTGCGGTACCTGCAAACATACGATGCACAGGCTCACACATACATTCACATACACGTGATTTATGATAACCGCCAGCCAGCCCCCACCCTCTGGAATGCACTCTCTGAAAGGCTTCGCCCAACACAAGACTATCTCTACTTCACGAAGCAGGTGAAAGCCTGGCTCTTCAACCAGGCCTTTAATAGATGAACTAACTTGCTAGTCACACACACACAAGGAGTGACAATTAGAGAATGACACGGGGAAAAAATTTGTCCCCATCACCGCCCCGTCCCGCGACCAGTCCACTCCCTCCTTCCTAGTGTGAGGGAACATGTGTGATCATGGATCGCGTGGTCCAGAAGCCCCCTCCCGCCCGATCTCCACATCCTGCCATCTTCCCTCCCTCTCCCTCACCTTAGGTGCCGAGTCCGACTTTAATTCTTCTTCTCCCAGCCGCACGCTTTCGATAAGCCACGCGCGCGGCTGCTTGAGCTGTTGAATCTTCTTCTCTGACCCAACTTCCTGTTTCCGGTTGCATCAGAGGAGAAGAGTCAACAATTCAAGCGGCCGCGCACACGCGACTTATTGAAAGCGTGCGGCTGGGAGAAGAAGAATTAAAGTCGGACTCGGCACCTAAGGTGAGGTGGAAGGAGGGAGATGGCAGGACGTGGGATGCGGCGATCGGGTGGGGATGCTGGACTGCGCGATCTGGGCTGGCTTCACTGCGGAGACAAGACCATTCACCGCTCCACGGGGCGGTGAATGGCTTTGTCCCCGTCCCCGCAGCGACCGCTAATTTTTCTCTCCCCGTTTCGGCGGGTTACCCGCGGGTAACAACCACCGTGTCATTCTCTAGTGACAATGGCTACACCTACATGTCTAAGGAATTAAATTTGGGGCTCTGAAGCCCAGTAATGTGGATCCTTCAGTGCAGTGCGACCCCTTTCGTGTTCCTTCTCCCCCTCCCTATTTCGCTCCTCTCCGAGTTTTCTCATGGGCCTCTCAATCCTTGAAATCATTAAAAAAATCATCTCACTGAAACACAGAGCTGCTAATTTGCACCCAGCAAAAGCCTCAAATAGCCCCTCTTTGTACGTTTTTATTTGCGCATTCATTGGTTATGAACAGAGCTCTTTAAACATCTGTATCTTAATTGTGTAGAAATAGTTCTCAGCTGAGATGGTCACTGGTATCAGATTCGGGTCTCGTGGAAAGTGCTGTTAAGTGGCTGATCGCCTTACCGCTCTTGCCCAGCAGTGTCCCAGAGCTGTAGAGCCACCTGGCAGTTATCCACAATCAATGTTTTCACACTGTAATCGATGCCTCAAGAAAGTAAAAGCATGAGAATATTACTAGACATTCTTCTGGGGTAGTCACACTTTTTTTACGTTTAATGTACTTATCCAGTCTCTATGTTATTTACTGTGCTCTCATGTTTCACCACAAGAAAGAAAACTGCTCGGACATTACATAGCATTCCTTGACATGTAATGATAAAGTGAAAGAGGGTGGAATTTGCACAAGCTGCCAGCCTGGAGGCAGCAACATGAAGGAAAATGGGGGGGATATGATGGAGACATTCAAAAACCTCACAGGAATAAATCAACCAGAAGATGCTAAGAACTTCCTCATGGAAAGTTCTAGAATAAGAGAGCCGGGTATGAGACTCCAAGTGGAAGTAGCATGAGAAGGTATTTCTTCACAAGGCATGGGTGGAACGGCCTTCCAGAAGAATTCATGAAAGCCTGGGATAAGCACAGAGGATCCTCAGTTGCAGAGAAGTGGTGAGGAAGGGCAGTGGGTTCCAGATGAGGGTTCATATCCCATTTCTCCCACTGCCACTCTTTATTACCATGGGTGAGTCACACACCTTCCACTGCATCAGCTACAGCTAGAACCAGAAAATTTGAGCAGGGAAATAACTCATCTATCTGAATATGTAACTTACCGCTAAAATTCAAAGTGAAAGGGACCCCAGAGATCAGCTGAAGTGTTGTGCCAAGAAGAAAACTGGAGAGGCTGAATGAGAGCCTCTCTCGGATTTAACTACTTACTTTTCCAAACATTTAAAGCAAGATACTCTGTAGGAATGCTAGCTCATGAAGCGACACACCAAGGATGTCAAAAATAATGTGTCAGTGCTAGGATCTGAGTCTCGTCTTCCCCGGTTCATTGACTATTGCACTAAGTACCAGGTTACTCCACATCTATCTCTCTAGGGAAATATCAGTGACCCAGTGGGGCTCTCCTGCTGGACAGTGCATGTGGTGACCTTCATTTGACCCCGACCTCCGTTTCGAGCCTTAGGAAATTCAGGTTCTCTGAACCTACCTACAGTAGCAGATGTACCCGAATAGAAAGTGTCTTCACAAAATCTTCGTAGAAACGACGTTTTCCCCACACTTGAATTACCCACAAAAACGATCTTGAATAAGCGATCAGGTGAATAGTGCAGCCGCTCCTCCTGCGGACAGAGATAAAGCCAAGAATACACAAGATTAGAGTCTTTGGAACGACAGAGCCTAACAGTGGCTTATCTTCCTTCTGTAACAAGAAGATGGCCCCAAAAGTTGCCTAGCGTAAAATATTATGATGGGGATTGTTGAAACACAAACTGGTCTTAGGCTTTTTATTTAGTACTTTCATTTATACATATCAAGAATCGATATACAAGCAAACTATTTCTAAAGTCCACTTCAAGGAGAGATTTGTGAAGATAAATAATTTGATAGGAATCTACCCCCCCCCCCCCACACACACTTTTTTTGCAAAACCGCAAAAGCAGTTTTTAGCGCAAGCTGGTGCACTGAAGGCTCCGCACTGCTGCCGACACTCATAAACTTAAGCGTTGGGAGCAGAGCATTCAGGGCCTCTTCTGTCAAACTGCACTAGCAGTTTGTAGTACGGTAAGCCGCGCTGAATGGCCCGCGCTGCTCCCGACGCTCATAGAGTTCCTAAGAATACTCTGCTCCCAACGCTATGAGTGTCGGCAGCAGTGCAGAGCCCTCAGTGCACTGGTCTGTGCTAAAAACTGCTATCGTGGTTTTGTACAAAGGAGGGGTCTAGTTAGCATTCTAACTATAAACATTGAGATCCATTTCCTTATTTTTTTATCCTTTCTGATTTTAATTACCCCCTTTTTTTTTACATGTTCCAATAGAAATTTCTCCAAACAAGAATGATCAAAAACTTTAAATTGTTGATCTTTTCTACATATTTGGTGGGACTGTGAGGTTCTTGGTCCCTTTTGGACAGTTGTAGCTACTACCTTGTCTACCCTGCTTGGAGATCCGGTGGGAGTGACGCCTCAGTCATGCCTTCTGGGGCTCTATAATGAAAGAGAACACCTTTGGCAGACTAAATTGTTCGTTCGGGGGTCTAGCCGCAGCCAAATGTCTCATAGCGAATCATTGGAAAAACACCGTGGCTCCATCTCTATCTGACTGGACCACTAGACTTTTGTCCATAGGGAGAATGGAGATAGCGGTGGCTACTCGTCGTCACAAGTTCCTGACCCGGTCAGTAACCTGGATTAAAATAAGAGACTTATTGAACACTCTGTAGGGGTTCCTTGGCTACTTCTGCCTGGTTTGCTCATTAGATGGTGAGAGGGTTTCTGGGGGGTGGGTTTTGCTGGGGGTATGGAGTTGAGGATATGTGCACAGAGGGGGGATTGGGGTGGGGGGGATTCTGGGGTGTAATTTGTGAGGTGTATGTGCATTTTTCATTTTTGAGCATTATTTGAAGTTGCTGGTTCTGCTATTGCTGTGATCGAAGATTGATGTTCAATGTGTGTTGTATATTATGAAAAATTGAAATAAAAATTTAAATATATTTAAAAAAAAACTTTAAATTGTTTACCCTGATAATGTAAAATACAGGGAAAACGCAGGAAAAAAAAGTTGCTCCAATAGCCAAACCCTGGATTTCAGGACCAAGAACTTTGTTGGTAACTCACTTGTCAGAGAGATAAATTGCTAGTTTTAAAATAATTACTTTAAATATAGCCAAAGTTGTTTTATAGGGGCAGCCAATTCAAATTTTTCCAGATGTAACGAGAGCCACTCGGGAGTGATAGGCTTTTTTTTTTATCACCGGCTTTTTTTGAACTTACATTTGTCCAGGTTTCCTTGCCTACTGGTTGTCCCCGAGGGGAAGATGGAGGATCTTCTGTCTGATATTTCTTTTCATGGTCCTCGGGTTCCTCTGCCCAGTTATTTAGGGATCGCTCCAGCTGGATGCCCAGATGTTGGGGGACGTCATCCTCCTCGATAGAGATGATCCTTTGCAGCTGATGGTTTGGAGAAAGTCCACCTTCTGGGTTATTGTCAGCTTCCGTCGGAGAGGCTGGAGCACAGGAACCATTTTGAACAATGGAATTATTCTTCTGTACCTTTGTGAAAACCTCGTCCTCTTCAGAAGACTGGCTGCAGGTGAATCAGAAGACAGAAGTTCTTACTTTGGCAGGGTTACCATATTTTTCTCCAGAAAACCCCAGACACATGATCCCGCCCCATTACACCCCAGCCTCACCCCTACAAAGCCTCCTCTCTGCTTCTGGATGAGCTCCAGCTGTGTCTGGAGGGCCTGGAGTATGCGTGGATGTGTGTGACATCATCTGCACATTTTCAGAAGCCCTCCAGATGCAGCCGGGGCTATCCAAAATCCGTCTGGGAGCCCAGACAGTCCTTTAAAAAGAGGCCGTCTGGTAACCCTAAACTTTGGGGCAGTAAAAAGTCTAGGCATGGAGAACTCTGCAACCTCATTTTCACAGGGAACAGCTGACACTTTATCTTTGAAAATCTCACTGGTGGACACAAAGGTATCCTGAAACTTTGCATCTGCGGTGAAAGAGGAGCAAGAGGAACATTGAATATCTCAGGTGTTTTTTTGTCCCCTATTTTTTCTGGCAGATAAAATCACAGGTTAGATTTTGTACGTGTGTGTGTGTGGGGAGGGGGGGGGGATTAAAGAAATCTAATTGCAAACGTTTATTATTTACAATGCTTTGATTACTGCTTTCAGGGGCCGCAGGTTAAAGTATTAACACGCTGAAAAATCCCTCCCTCTGAGCAATCTACCCTCATAGCGGAGATGCTGTGTCACATGTCACCTTCGCATGGCTTTGACTGCCCCCGCCTTCTGAGCTATCCTGAGGAAGAGAGTTGTATGTGTGAAAAGGCTGGACTTGAGATCAGTCCCCATTTCCTGAGTCCATCAAGCCTCTGTCCCTTTAAGCAGTTCCTTTACGAACATCTACTGATCTCCTTATCCCACGTCCACTGAAAAAAAAAAAAAACCACTCAACTGCCCTTTCAAAGAGGGTCAGGAACGGCCTACACGCTTTTCACAGAACAGAACACAGCACTGCCCATGACCCAATGGAGTGGCCTGACAGTGGTGAAGTAAGGAGGGGAGGGCAGACTGCCAAAGGGAGGCGCCAATGCCTCTTCTACTTTCCAACCCCGCATGCCTCTTGGCGCGAGCATCATCTTCCACTAGCTGCTCGAAGCGGCCTTGGCTCCCTTCTGAAATCACTTCCTGGTTGTAGGATCAGGACATGACGTCAGAAGGAAGCTGAGGCTGGCGCAAGAAGCAAGTGGAAGATGCTGCTCGCACCGGGGAAGAGTGGGGGCGCATGGCGTGGTGATGCAGGGCACCAACCTCCCTCGCTACGCCACTGTGTCAACAAGCACAACCCGGTGATGACTATGAACACCTTGGGCTTACCTTTTCATCGATGGTTTTCGGTCTATGTATTTGCCAATAACGGAGCCAGACCTCTGATTCCGGAAGGAATTTATACTGCTCGCCCTGGATTTCTATAAATCATAGTACTGCGTCTTAGCCGGGATCATTTACAGAGTACATTTAAACATTCCTTTAATCTTGGGGCTCAGTGGTCTGCCTCTCCACCTCCTCCCAACCCATTCTCTGTACCAGGATCACTCAGGGTATTTTGGAATGCCGAGAAGATCCTCGAAAAGCCTTTACTGTCGTTTTATGACGATATTAGAGTTAAAGCTGTCCGACTTTTGGTTTGCGGCAGGGGGATCGTGGCTTCTAAGGTTCTCTTGACCGGGACTTTTCATTGCCACATTAGGGAAGTCACCTTGTTTGTTTTGCATATTTGAGTACATGAAGGACAGAGGTAGATTGGAATAGAAGATCCACAGATTGTCAACACCAAGGTTAAGGATAAAACCCAACAAGGCCATGTTACACCAGCAAATACACATACATAGAGTGGCGTAGTAAGGGGGGGGAAGGAGAGAGCGGTCCACCCTGGGCGCCGTCTTGGTGAAGGCTCAGGCAGATGTCCTCCACTCTGCCCCGCCCCTCGTGCATGCTGCCTCCCTTCCCCTGTATCTCTGTAACGTTCCTGGCAAGAGCGGCGACCCTCAAGCTGCTGTCACACCAGTGTCGGCACTTCCTGGACCTACACCTAGGAAGTGAAGTCAAGGGAAGAGTTGATGCTGGCGCCAGGAACGTTACGGAGGTACAGGGGAAGGGATGCAGTGCGAGCGGGGCAGGGAAGGAGCCCGTGGAGGTGGGGGGAGGGGAGCGGCACCACCACTGTGGGCACCTCTCACCCTCGCTACGTCATGAAAAAGACATTTAAAAATTGTAAGTAAGTGAAAAGTGTGCAATAAATACTAAACAATAAGTAACATTTATAAATAAAAACTGTAAATCCAATAAAATCATAACACAAACATATAATCAGATATCATCTCACACGAAAAGTATCAATTACAAAAATATTGTCTAATACAATAGCTTAAAGTGAATGTTTTGCAAAGGATAAGACTCCCAAACACTATGACCTATAAATTGACAAAGATTCCTTCTAAACACGGCCATGTTGGCTTTAGTGGTTGGCTGAACCTGTGGATCTCCTTTTTCATGACAAGGCATACCTGCAGACACCCGTCATGCTCATCTCTCAGATGTTTGTTCATTTCCCTGTGGAAAAAAATTCAAAGAATAAAACAATTTAAGTAAAGTGGTGGAAAACCAAAGCTCAATGTAGATATTACTTCTGGCCTCTTTTCTTCCATTTTGCGCTGTTTTTCATGAAGTACTTGGTACCACAAAATAAAAGAGAACTCTGCTGAAAAGAGTGGTTCTGGCATCTTGTAATATAATGTAATGTAATTTATTTCTTATATACCGCTACATCCGTTAGGTTCTAAGCGGTTTACAGAAAATATACATTAAGATTAGAAATAAGAAAGGTACTTGAAAAATTCCCTTACTGTCCCGAAGGCTCACAATCTAACTAAAGTACCTGGAGGGTAATAGAGAAGTGAAAAGTAGAGTTAGAGGAAAAATAAAAATAAAATAAACATTTTAACAAGACAGCATTGATCTAAATACTTTGGAAGGTAGAAGAGAGGAGAGAAAGGAATAGAAGCAGAAGGGGGAGCCGTTGAACAGTAGAATTCTGGAGAAATTTAAATGATAGAAATAGAACAAAACAAAGACAAAAGGCAAAACAATGGATAAGATTAAAGATAAATCATAAGCTGGAAAGAAAAATAAAATAAAATAAAATCTTCCATCTACATAGACGAGAGGATTCCAAATTGGATCCCTGGAAGGCCCGACCCAGCCAAAGCAGAGAATCCAAGGCAACGTCTATAACTGGCTGATAACACAGATCTGTTTCCTTAAGTCCTTGTGAGGTGTTTCCATTGGGAACACGTGAGTGTCAGAAAATGACCATGCAGTGCGTTATATTACTAACTTGGTTTCATAAGTAACTTACACATCTGGATTTAGCTCGCACCTTTTTCAGTAGTTCAAGGTAGGGTTACCAGATTTTCACAGAGGAAAATCCGGACCTATGGCCACCCCCAGTTCCGTTCACATCCCCCCCCCAGCCCCCCCCCCTTAACCTGTTCGTGTGTCGGGACGGCATCTGTGCGTGCGCAGATACGACACGATGACATCATGTGTGTGCGCATGACATCACCGCGTTGCAGCCACGCATTTGCGGATGCTGTCCCCGTCTTCCGAAGCTTTTCAAAACTCGGACAAAATGCCAGGTTTTGAAAAGCCGTCCGGATCCCTGGACATGTCCTAATAAGGAGGACATGCCTGGGGAAATCCAGACGTCTGATAACCCTAGTTCAAGGTGAGTTATACTCATTTTCCTGTCCCTGGAAGGCTCACAATCTCGATTCGTACCTGAGGCGATGGAAAGGAGGGTTAAGTGATTTGCTCAAGGTCACAAGAATCACAGCGGGCTTTGAACCCCGTTTTCGCTGGTTTCAGTCTGCTGCTCTATTAAACTAAACTAAACTAAACCTTAGGTTTGTATACCGCGCCATCTCCGCAAGTGCAGAGCTCGGTACGGTTTACAGAGTTAAGAGGAAAGGAACTACAATGAAAGGCTATAGGAGAGGGACTGAGAAGATAGAGAGGGACAGGATACTAGAGAATGGGAGGTGATTAGATTTTTGAAAAGAGCCAAGTTTTCAAGGGTTTGCGGAAGGATTGGAGGGAGCTTGAATTTCTGAGCGGGGATGAGAGGTTGTTCCAGAGTTCTGTGGTTCTAAAGGGGAGGGATGTTCCAAGTTTTCCTGCGCGGGATATACCTATTAAGCTCCTCCTCCTCTCTACGTATCTAATAGAAGCCCAGAGTACCTTGCACTTAGGGTTACCAGCCTCCACATAATCTGAGCTGCAAGGGCTGGACAGTATGTGAAGGTTGAGTCCTGTAAGGGGTTTAGGAGGGAGCTGTATTCTGGGGGAATGAGATTGTTGGAAGGGAAGAGGAATTTAAGAAGACTGGAAGCCAACCGGCAGCAAATGCAAGAACTTTGCACGATGGTGTGGAGCTATTTTTTTCGTCCCCTGAGGAAGGCACTTCCAGAGTGCCGAAACTGGGATCCCTGTTGGGACTATACATTTTAAACTTTTCAGGCTAATAAACTGATATGGACATCTCGCTTGCCCAATACAGGCACCCCCAAATCCCATCGTGCATGGCGACCACTTTGCAAACTGCCACTGTTGGCTTGGAATACAAGTCGGTTTAATCTGTGAACATTCAAATAATCACTCAAAATTGCTGTGTTTCTATTCATGCAAAATCCCTCGACGTCTACCTTAGAAGATTCAGCTGTTTCTGTAGCATGGTCTTCTCGCGCTGTAAGCTTTCAGTCACTCGATAGACTTCCCTGTGAAAGCAGAAAGAAAAATCTAAAAATGTGGTTTCCACTGTGATAGCTTCCTTCGCAACTATAAATGAATCTCACACCAGAGGTAGAAACTGCATGAAAAGACCCGATTTATATGACACTAGTTTATATTAAGAGCAATATCAAGATGCACATACTCAGGGAGGGGAACAATTTTCCAAAATTACAGTGTAATAAGCTTTTACAATTGTTTCCTACACTGCCCATAAGAGACACATTTCAGTTATGAGGAAATCACTATATCTTCCTTTCCATATTCAGGGAGTGTGGTGTTGCTGAAAGAAAGGATAGTGTACTTCCTTGAATCTAATGGGTTACAGGATCCGAGGCCACATGGCTACACAAGAGGTAAATCGTGCCAAACGAACCTGATTGAATTATTTGATTGGGTGACCAGAGAGCTGGATCGAGGACATATGCTAGATGTAATTTACTTGGATTTCAGCAAAGCCTTTGATACAGTTCCTCATAGGAGACTGTTGAACAAACTTGAAGGGCTGAAGTTAGGACCCAAAGTGGTGAACTGGGTTAGAAACTGGCTGTCGTACAGACGCCAGAGGGTGGTGGTTAATGGAAGTCGCTCGGAGGAAGGAAAGGTGAGTAGTGGAGTCTCTCAGGGTTCGGTGCTGGGGCCGATCCTGTTCAATATGTTTGTGAGTGACATTGCTGAAGGGTTAGAAGGAAAAGTTTGCCCTTTTGCAGATGATACCAAGATTTGTAACAGAGTAGACACCGAAGAGGGAGTGGAAAATATGAAAAAGGATCTGCAAAAGTTAGAGGAATGGTCTAATGCCTGGCAACTAAAATTCAGTGCAAAGAAATGCAGAGTAATGCATTTGGGGATTAATAATCGGAAGGAACCATATATGCTAGGAGGAGAGAAGCTGATATGCACGGACGGGGAGAGGGACCTTGGGGTGATAGTGTCCGAAGATCTAAAGGCGAAAAAACAGTGTGACAAGGCAGTGGATGCTGGGCTATATAAAGAGAGGCATAGCCAGTAGAAGGAAGAAGGTGTTGATGCCCCTGTACAAGTCATTGGTAAGGCCCCACTTGGAGTATTGTGTTCAGTTTTGGAGACCGTATCTGGCGAAAGACGTAAGAAGACTTGAAGCGGTCCAGAGGAGGGTGACAAAAATGATAGGAGGCTTGCGCCAGAAGACGTATGAGGAGAGACTGGAAGCCCTGAATATGTATACCCTAGAGGAAAGGAGAGACAGGGGAGATATGATTCAGACGTTCAAATACTTGAAGGGTATTAACGTAGAACAAAATCTTTTCCAGAGAAAGGAAAATGGTAAAATCAGAGGACATAATTTGAGGTTGAGGGGTGGTAGATTCAGGGGCAATGTTAGGAAATTCTACTTTACGGAGAGGGTAGTGGATGCCTGGAATCCGCTCCTGAGAGAGGTGGTGGAGAGTAAAACTGTGACTGAGTTCAAAGAAGCGTGGGATGAACACAGAGGATTTAGAATCAGAAAATAATATTAAATATTGAACTAAAGCCAGTACTGGGCAGACTTGCACGGTCTGTGTCTGTATATGGCCGTTTGGTGGAGGATGGGCTGGGGAGGGCTTCAATGGCTGGGAGGGTGTAGATGGGCTGGAGTAAGTCTTAACAGAGATTTCGGCAGTTGGAACCCAAGCACAGTGCCGGGTAAAGCTTTGGATTCTTGCCCAGAAATAGCTAAGAAGAAAAAATTAAAAAATTTAAATTGAATCAGGTTGGGCAGACTGGATGGACCATTCGGGTCTTTATCTGCCATCATCTACTATGTTACTATGTCGTTAGGAAACTCCTGCCACAGGAAGAGGAGGAAATTTCTGCTCCGAAGCTGACTGGAGAAGTTGTTGCTGAGCCTCATGACTGATGCCCCCAAGGGTGCCTTCAGATGTCTCCATTTGACCACTGCTGGGATATTGCTGACAACCCCTCCCCCCCTTCCTTGCTTGCATATGTCACCCAGGGGAGCTCTTTACCCTTTATTATTTAAATGTGGTGATGTTTTTTAAAAATCCAATGCAAAAAAATATTTCTTTGGATTAATCACTGAGATGCCCATTAGGTCTCATGAACCCACCTGATTATTATGAAGCACACTGTGCTATTCTCATGTATAGTTAGTGGCATAATGTGATACCAGCCAGGGAGCTCTTATGCTGTACATTTGTGTTATACTGCCCCTCTGTGGCACCCAAGTGTATTTACAGCTTCCCTCTGTCCACAGAGCACTTTCCATGACTCTAACTTCTCAGGAGTCTCTTATGAGTAACTTTGTCCAAAGCTTTCTGAACATCTAAATACACTACATCAACTGGCTCACCTTAATCTATATGTTTATTCATACTTTCAAAGAAATCAAGTAAATTGGTGAGGCAAGACCTCCCTCAGTTGAACCCATGCTGACTCTCTCCCATTAAATCATGTATGTCTATGCGTTCCACAATTTATTTATTTTTTTATAATAGTTTCCACAATTTTGCCCAGCACTGAAGTCAGGCTTACCGGTCTGTAATTTCCAAGATCTGCCCTGGAGCCCGTTTTTAAAAATTGGTGTAACATTGGCCACCCTCCAATCTTCAGGTACTAGAGATGATTTTAGCACTAACAGCAGATCAGCAATCTCATGTTTGAGTTCTTTCGGTACCCTAGGATGTATACCATCCAGTCCAGGTGATTTATCACTCTTTAACTTGTCAATTTGTATGTCTTCCTGGTTCACCGATATTTCTTTCAGTTCCTCCGCATCGTCATGCTTGAAAACCATTTCCAATTCAGGTATATCTCTTACATCTTCTTCTGTAAAGACCAAAGCAAAGAATTCATTTAGTTTCTCCGCTATGGCTTATCCACCCTGAGTGCCCCTTTTCCTCCTTGATCATCCAACTGTCCCACGGATTCCCTCACAAGTTTTCTGCTTCTGAAGTACCTTAAAAAATTGTTACTGTGAATATTTTTCTCTTTAGCAAGTTTCTCTTCATATTCTTTTTTTTTAGCTTTCTTTATCAATGCTATGCATCTAACTTGCCAGAGCTTATGTGTCTTATTTGCTTCATTTGAATCCTTTTTCATTATTTATAGGATGTTTTTTTGGCTCTAATAGCCTCTTTCACGTTACCTATTAATCATGCTGGCTCTCATTTTCTCTTCTTTCCACCTTTGTTAATACGTGGAATACATCTGGTCTGGGCTTCCACAATGGTATTTTAAAATAACATCTACGCCTGCTTTACAGTCCTAACCTTTGCCACAAATCCTTTTAGTTTCTTTTTAACCATTCTATCATTAATTAAATGCCACTACAGTAGATTTCATTAGTGATGTCACTCGGGATATCAGCTCAAATTTGATCACATTATGATCATTGTTTCCCAGCAGACCCAACATAGTTACCTCCCATACTAAGCCCTGCATTCCACTAAGGACTAAATATAAAATAGCTCCCCCTCTTGTCAGTTCCTAGACCAGTTGCTCCAAGAAGAAGTCATTTATGACCTCTTAGAATTTTACCCCCCATTCCAGCTAAGATTGTGATGTCAAAATGCCTCAATCCACCAATGCCTAAGAGCCAACCTCATCAGTGATGTCACAATGGTTCGATTGTCCTATACTTGGCTCACATAAAAACTGATGTACTGGGACAGGCTGAAGGTCCATCAAGCCCAGTATCCTGTTTCCAAAGTGGCCAACCCAGGTCCCAAGTACCAGACAGAAACCCAAAGAGTAGCAACATTCCAGAGCTGAGATTGTGATGTCATAATGCCTCATTCCACCAATGCCTAAGAGCCAACCTCAGCAGTGATGTCACAATGGCTTCATTGGCTCACATAAGAATTGCCTTACTGGAACAGACCGAAGGTCCACCAAGCCCAGTATCCTGTTTCCGCAATGACCAACGCAGGTCACAAACCCAAAACCCCAGACAAAACCCCAAATAGTAGCAGAGTTTAAAACAGAATTTCATCACCAAATAGCAACATGTGAAAGAAGCACTGATATTTTGTTGATGTAGTGATATATTAAAAATGAATTTGGATTATTGCATCGAGTACATCATTTTGAATCAAACTTGTTTGATAACGGAACGTGAATAACTAACCCAGGTCAAACTGTTCCCTCTCATTAAATTCAGAATGAGATGTAGAGTAACATGCATTTAGCTACCAGAAGTTACAACCATCTCTTTTCATAATTCTACTAATTAACTGCAACTATTTACTAGAAGATCTTGAAAGAGGCTCTGGGATTATTTTTTAGGTCACAGAGACCCTTCGAGCATTTCTACTATGGCAATGAGATCAAAGAATCCATTCCAGGAAGGGCACTCGATGAGTAATTGGACTTTCATTTTCCCTTTTAATACAGCTTTGCCTAATGCCGCCTTCTTGCCGGCTGAGTCTGGTGCTTTGCCATTTCACATGGTTCCCCTGTTGCAGTCCCCGAATGGGATGTCAAAGCAAAATGATCCTTAAAATGGACCGACTTACTTTAGGCTAAGAGGAAATGAAAAGACTAAACAGGGAATCAGAGCGAATGAGCGAGAGCTAGAGAAAAACCTTTTGTCATTCACTGGGCTGCGAAGAGGCTACTTTTTCAGGGCTTTTTATATTGAAGATTACTCAATAAAAATGATTTGGAAAAAAAAAAATGAGCATGTGGCTGTAAAATGTTTTTAGGTGGCTGTTGAGTTCTAGAAGTGTTTAAATTGTCCACTGAACCTGGAGTGGGTGACCAGAGTAACTTCTGCAACCCATAAGAACATAAGAATCGCTTTACTGGGTCAGACCAATGGTCCATCAAGCCCAGTAGCCCATCCAGGTCACCAGCACCTGGCAAAAATCCAAAGAGTAGCAACATTCCACACAGAAACCCAAGGAATAGCAAGATTCCGGAATCCCAAAGAGTAGCAACATTCCACACAGAAACCCAAGAAATAGCAAGATTCCGGAATCCCAAAGAGTAACAAGATTCTAGAATCCCAAAGAGTAGCAACATTCCATACAGAAACCCAAGGAATAGCAAGATTCCGGAATCCCAAAGAGTAGCAACATTCCATACAGAAACCCAAGGAATAGCAAGATTCCAACATCCCAAAGAGTAGCAACATTCCATACAGAATTCCAAGGAATAGCAAGATTCCAGAATCCCAAAGAGTAGCAACATTCCATACAGAATCCCAAGGAATAGCAAGATTCTGGAATCCCAAAGAGTAGCAATACTCCATACAGAATCCCAAGGAATAGCAAGATTCCGGAATCCCAAAGAGTAGCAACATTCCATACAGAATCCCAAGGAATAGCAAGATTCCAGAATCCCAAAGAGTAGCAACGTTCCATACAGAATCCCAAGGAATAGCAAGATTCCGGAATCCCAAAGAGTAACAAGATTCTAGAATCCCAAAGAGTGGCAACATTCCATGCTTCCAGTCCAGGGCAAGCAGTGGCTTCCCCATGTCTGTCTCAATAACAGACTATGGACTTTTTCTCCAGGAACTTGTCCAAACCTTTCTTAAAACCAGCTACGCTATCTGCTCTTACCACATCCTCTGGCAACGCATTCCAGAGCTTAACTATTCTCTGAGTGAAAAAAAATTTCCTCCTATTGGTTTTAAAAGTATTTCCCTGTAACTTCATCGAGTGTCCCCTAGTCTTTGTAATTTTTGACGGAGTGAAAAATCGATCCACTTGTACCCGTTCTACTCCACTCAGGATTTTGTAGATTTCAGTCCTATCTCCCCTCAGCCGTCTCTTTTCCAAGCTGAAGAGCCCTAATTCTTTTAGTCTTTCCTCATACGAGAGGAGTTCCATCCCCATTACCATTTTGGTCGCTCTTCTTTGAACCTTTTCTAGTGCCACTATATCTTTCTTGAGATAAGGAGACCAGAACTGAACGCAATACTCCACCTTAATACACCTTATTTGCGATTTCTGCAACCGAAATTATTTGGAAAGGTGGACTAAAATTCTAAAAATTATCATTGTTCATATAATTACAATTTCACCTCCCCAATTAGCCTGCTTGTAATCCCTACTGCATTTATTTAATCCATTAAAATCTGAAGTAATCATATTCTGTTTACTTTCATTATAAACAACGCCCTTTTACAAAAGCTGAAGCAAACAATACCAGAATTAGCCGATGCTGCGTGCCAAGAGCCCCACTTTATACGCATTGTAAGAGGGTCTCTATGTTTGGTTTATTTATTTACAAATTTCCGGGTTTTGAAAAGCCGGGGAAATCCAGACCTCTGGTAACCCTAGGGAAAGAGAAGGGGAGTCTGTGAGAAGGTTTGCCTGAGACGAATGCAGAGGCCGAGAGAGAAGTAAAGAGATCAGATAAAAAAATAATGGTGGGTCAGAATTTAAAATTTGGTACAGCAGGAAAGAGAAAGCCGATGATGCTCAAACAGTAGGGGGGGGGGGAAACATAGACAATGTTTCATGCTATAAGGCAGGTTCACCGCAGGGTCCTGAAAACATTCAATCCACTGATGATAATCCTGATGTTTTAAACTTACTCTTAAAATACGGTGGGTCATTGTAGCGCCGGTACATTTTCCGATTTCAAAAAGACAAGCGATGCTGCAAAAAAACTCCGCCCGCAAATGAAAGGGGACGGATTCCGTACGCACGTAAGTTCTTCTTCACCCAGAGAGTGGTAGAAAACCGGAACGCTCTTCCGGAGGCTGTTATAGGGGAAAACACCCTCCAGGGATTCAAATAGGGGAAAACACCCTCCAGGGATGCAAGACAAAGTTGGACAAGTTCCTGCCGAACCAGAACGTACACAGGTAGGGCTGGTCTCAGTTAGGGTGCTGGTCTTTGACCTGAAGGCCGTCTCGTGTGCCCCAGTAGCAGCAATTCTTATGTTCTTATGTATGCCTTATTGTAGTGCATCATGGGTGCACGTCAGAAGCATGTGTCATAAGCGTCGCTAGCTAGAGGGCAGAGAACTAACATCAAACCATGCAAAGGCTTCTGCAGTACATATATGCCGGACCTGCCAGTATATGCTTTTAACGAACGTGCAATAGATGCGCCTTTAAGACACAGGTGTGAAATGTGTTTTTTAACACACAGGTATATGGCACCCCCGCATCAAGTTTGATAAATGTATCTTTACCTCTGTTGCAATCGGAGACGCGCCTTTATCACATTCGCCTGAGATGTATTTTTAACACACTACCGGCACCTCCAGATCTGCCGGTAATTTGGGAGCATTAAAGGTCTGTATTTCATTTTATGCATCTCCAGGCAATGTCTGGGCATCGCCCGGATTAACATAGTATTATTGAAGGATGCTATATGCAAAAGAAGCTAAAAGACTTTGAGGTTAAACTGGTTGGAACTGGTTTAGCGTCGATCGTTAAAGGCACGGCAAGTTTAGAACATCGGGGTCTCCGTCTGTAAAGACGGGGTTATAATAATTAAGTTAACTCCAAGTTCGAGTGTAAGCTCTTCTGAGCAGGGACTGTCTATTAATGTTGCTTATGCCCTTCAGCGCTATACAAGCGATAATTACATAGTAACATAGTAGATGACGGCAGATAAAGACCCGAATGGTCCATCCAGTCTGCCCAACCTGATTCAATTTAAAAATTTTTTTTTTTTCTTCTTAGCTATTTCTGGGCAAGAATCCAAAGCTTTACCCGGTACTGTGTTTGGGTTCCAACTGTCAAAATCTCTGTTAAGACTTACTCCAGCCCATCTACACCCTCCCAGCCATTGAAGCCCTCCCCTGCCCATCCTCCACCAAACGGCCATACACAGACACAGACCGTGCAAGTCTGCCCAGTAACTGGCCTAGTTCAATATTTAATCTTATTTTCTGATTCTAAATCTTCTGTGTTCATCTCACGCTTCTTTGAACTCAGTCACAGTTTTACTCTCCACCACCTCTCTCGGGAGCGCATTCCAGGCATCCACCACCCTCTCCGTAAAGTAGAATTTCCTAACATTGCCCCTGAATCTACCACCCCTCAACCTCAAATTATGTCCTCTGGTTTTACCATTTTCCTTTCTCTGGAAAAGATTTTGTTCTACGTTAATACCCTTCAAGTATTTGAACGTCTGAATCATATCTCCCCTGTCTCTCCTTTCCTCTAGGGTATACATATTCAGGGCTTCCAGTCTCTCCTCATACGTCTTCTGGCGCAAGCCTCCTATCATTTTCGTCGCCCTCCTCTGGACCGCCTCAAGTCTTCTTACGTCTTTCGCCAGATACGGTCTCCAAAACTGAACACAATACTCCAAGTGGGGCCTCACCAATGACCTGTACAGGGGCATCAACACCTTCTTCCTTCTACTGACTACGCCTCTCTTTATACAGCCCAGCATCCTTCTGGCAGCAGCCACTGCCTTGTCACACTGTTTTTTCACCTTTAGATCTTCGGACACTATCACCCCAAGGTCCCTCTCCCCGTCCGTGCATATCAGCTTCTCTCCTCTCAGCATATACGGTTCCTTCCTATTATTAATCCCCAAATGCATTACTCTGCATTTCTTTGCATTGAATTTTAGTTGCAAAGAATGCATTTGGGGATTAATAATAGGAAGTAGTAATAGTAATAGCTGAAAACCAAAAGTAACGTCTTTAAAGCTTCCCGTCAAGAAGGGGTATCCTGAGCACATAACTACTGCTGAAATGTGAGCGAGCATCACAGTGGAGAATTTTTCAGCTCCTGAGCGGCGTCCTATGGTTTCCAGAGGTTAATAACCATCTCCACTTTCCTGAAGTGCAGGAACCATCTCATAAGAGCAGAAATGAGTGAGTCAGGAAACGCTAAACCCCCGATTACACGGCAGTCCTCATTTAACTGAGCCTGGAAAGTCGCGGCAGGTTCAAAGCTGCGTGCGAGGGCATCACAAGTACGGACACCAGCAAATACTAGTTGAAAGGCAGCTGGATGAAGACAAATGCTGAGCAATCTGTAACTAGACAGGACAAAGACTACTTGAAATTTTTGCATGCAAATGCCAGAAGCCCAAGAAACAAGATGGGAGAGTTAGAATATATTGCACTAAATGAAAAGGCATCTCTGAAACCTGGTGGAAGGAAGATAACCAATGGGCACTGTCGTACCGGGGTTCAAGTTATATCGTAGTGATAGGGTGGATCGAATCAGTGGAGGCATAGCATTATATGTTAAGGAGTCTACAGGAGCAGAAACATACCTTAGAATCCCTATGGGTAGAAATTCCATGTGTTAAGGGGGAAAAGGATAGTGGAAGGCGAAGAGAGACCTTGAAAAAAAGATTGCGCTGGAAGCAAAGCTTTTTGGGGTATATTAAAAGCAAGAAGCTGGGAAGAGACTGCTACATGACCAAGGGATTAAAGGAGCTCTCAGGGAAGACAAGGCTATAGTGGAGAGATTAAACAAATTCTTTGCTTGTCAAGGTTGTCATGGGGGGGGGGGGGATCAGGTATTTGTTGGTCCTGTCGCCTGGCGTTCGGGACCTTTCAACAGATGTTATTTGCCTGTTCTTTCGTACAATTGTTGTGGAAATCAGTATGGGAAAGAGTTTTCGCTATTTTTAAATTTCATGTTCCACTAACTGAGAGACTGGTTGTTCTGCGGCCTTGGCTGCCATGTTAAATGAAACAGGTGCTAAGTTATTTGACGAATTAATGGGTTTAGCGATTCAGCAAATTTTAACTTCTTGGAAGAATAGTGCTTCATTTTCAGATTGTGCATTGAAGTTGACAAAATCTTGAGTGGTGGAGAACAGGTACAAGTGGAACGATTGTTTTGCAAGGACTAGGGGACACTCCATGAAGTTACAGAGTAATATTTTTAAAACCGATAGGAGGAATGTGGTATCGGTTGCCAGAGAATGTGGTAAGAGCGGTTAATGTAGATAGTTAAGTTCCTGGAGGAAAAGTCCATAGTTTGCTGTTGAGACAGACATGGGGGAAGGCACTGCTTGCCCCGACCGGTAGCATGGGATGCTGCTACTATTTGGAGTTTTTTTTCCAGGTACTTGTGACTTGGATTGGCTTCTGTGAAGACGGGAGACTGGGCTGGATGAACCATTGGTCTGACTAAACTAAACTAAGCCTTAGGCTTATATACCGCATCTTCTCCACTGAAGTGGAGCTCGACACGGTTTACAGAGTTTAAAAAAATATGGGAAGAGAGAAGAGAAAGAGTTTACAGAGCATAAAAAGAGGGGATGTAATCCGGAGAAGAGATTATTATATGCTAGAGAAGAGCCAGGTTTTCAGTTGTTTTCGGAATAGTTGGAGGGAGTCCAGGTTCCGCAGCGGGACAGTGAGGTCGTTCCAGAGGCCGGTGATTTTGGAGAGGAGGGATCTGCCCAGTTTACCTGCGTGGAGGATGCCGTGTAGAGAGGGGAAGGATAGTTTATGTCTGTGGGCAGATCTGGTGGTAGTTGGTTCCAATGGTTCCAATGGTAGTTGGCTAGGTTTAAATGGTTAATATTCTCAATGGGGAAGGGTAAATAGTGGGGTTCAACACTCCAAACACCCCATGGTATATATTCACTTATTCACCACTAGCGGGAAGTGATTTTATGGTCACTCCCGATAATAGTTGTTAGGCCCCCCCCATGCTTGGCAGGGTTTAGCTCTGAGGAGTTTGAATACAAAAACGTATTTAAAAATGTAAAATGTAAAAAATGTAGAATGAATTATAATTAATTGAAAATTATTTAAAACTATTTATTATTAAATATTATAAAATTAATTCAAAAGAATGAGTAGAAAATCATTAGGAGGGGGAGGTTTTTGAGCTAATGAGTCCGAGGCTCTCTCCTCCCTTTCTTGTGATATCCTTGGAGCTAGAAGTATTCTTCACACAAATTTAATTCCCTTTAGAGTGTGCAATTCTGGAGGCCGCATTGTCGAAAGGATGTACTGAGGCTGGAGTCAGTGCAGAGAATGGCCACCCGGATGGTCTCGGGACTCAAGGATCTCCCATACGAAGAAAGGCTTGACAAATTGCAGCTTTACTCGCTCGAGGAGCGCAGGGAGAGGGGGGACACGATCGAGACGTTCAAGTATCTTATGGGCCGCATCGAGACGGAGGAAGATATCTTCTTTTTCAGGGGCCCCACGACAACAAGAGGGCATCCATGGAAAATCAGGGGCGGGAAACTACGAGGTGACACCAGAAAATTCTTTTTCACTGAAAGGGTGGTTGATCGATGGAATAGTCTTCCAGTGCAGGTGATTGAGGCCAGCAGCGTGCCTGATTTTAAGGCCAAATGGGATCGGCACATGGGATCTATTCACAGGGCAAAGGTAGGGGAGGGACATTAGGGTGGGCAGACTGGATGGGCCGTGGCCCTTATCTGCCGTCTATTTCTATGTTTCTATGTTTCTAGAGTGGTGAATAAGTCAATGTATACCAGGGGTGTTGAATAATTGGGTCCCTTGGCGTAGGGTGACTGTGGATTGTTTTCACGGTAAATGGTGGGGTTTCCCAGGGGTCTGTGCTGGGACCGCTGCTTGTTCATATTTTTATCAATGATCTAGAGTTGGGAATAATTAGTGAGAGAATTAAATTTGCTGATGACACAAAGTATCAAAGGAACCAAGATTTTTGGCCATTCTTTGACCTTCAAGTTTCCTCAACTTTGGAACAATCTTCCACTCTTTTTAAGAAGTTCTGTCTCTCTTCCTTTTTTTTTTTTTTGTAAGTCTTTGAAAACTATTCTGTTCACTAAGCACTTTGGTAATTAATTTCCTCTCGTTTTTTGGGTTTTTTTTTCTTTCTCTTCAGTCCTTATTGGCCTAAACTAACTACTGTAAACCGAGACGAGCTTTCCTGGATTGAAGTCTCGGTATATAAAGCCAAGCATTTGATTAGATTAGATTGTGAAAAAAATGTAAGAGGACCTTATGAGACTGGGAGACTGGACGCCAAAATGGCAGAAGACGTTTAATATGAGCAAGTGCAAAGGGATGCATGTGTTCTATGTTAGGAGTCACCATGGGGTGTTTGGAGTGTTGAACCTCACTATGCTAGGAAGTTCTTCTTTACCCAACGTGTGGTGGACACCTGGAATGCGCTTCCAGAGGACGTAATAGGGCAGAGTACAGTACTGGGGTTCAAGAAAGGATTGGACAAATTCCTACTGGAAAAGGGGATAGAGGGGTATAGATAGAAGATTACTGCACAGGTCCTGGACCTGTTGGGCCACCGCGTGAGCGGACTGCTGGGCACGATGGACCTCGGGTCTGACCCAGCAGAGGCATTTCTTATGTTCTTATGTTCACCCAGGAAAAGGATCTAGGTGTCATGATTGAGGATATGTTGAAACCCTTAGCTCAGTGTGCGGCAGCGGCAGCTAAGAAAGCAAATAGAATGTTAAGAATTATCAGGAAAGGAATGGAAAACAAAGATGAAAATGCCCCGCATCATCTCCAAACCTAGGGTCACCCGACGTCCGGACATGGCCAGGGGTCCAGAAGGCTTTTCAAAACCCAGCCCTTTGTCCGGGTTTTGAAAAGCTTCCAGCTAGCAGCGACTGTCGGGACGGCATCTGCGCATGATCGGGTGCAATGCGGTGAAGTCACGCAGCTGCGTTTGACGTGCGCAGATGTCCTCCCGACAGGTGAACAGGTTGAGGGGGGGGGCGGGGCTGGGGCGTGACTTCGGCGGAACTGGCTGGACCTGGGGGCAGGGCCGTGGGTTCGGATTTTAGTGCAAACCAGTCAACTTAAGCAATGATAGACCTGAAGTGGAGATTGAGCTGGGGGCCTTCGGGTTTGCCAGTGAACAGCACTTGCCATCAGAAGCACCGATTGGCACAAACATAGAGCTTTAGCCTCCTTTTGAAATCTAACTGCACACTATGTCAAGTTGGTAGATGGGTCATTCAGAAAGCTCTGAACTTGGTACCCAGCGAGTACTCACATCTCCCTGGCCTCATGCAGCTGAGATGCCTCTTCCTGAAGCACGCGGAGTTGCTGCTGGGCGGTCAGCAGCTCCTGGGAGGTTCTGTCCAGCTCCCTTCTCATCTCCTTGTTTCGCATTTTCAGTTTCTCATTCTCTACTCTTGTCTCCTGTTTGTCGTTGCTGAGCTCCAGACACTGTTTCTCCACCTGGCAAAAGAGAAAGAGGAGGGGGCCACAAGCATGAAAACGATTGGCTCGTCTCGGATTTGGCCCTCAGGGCAGCCGAGTCACTCTACGGGACTGGACCTGCAAGCAGAACTCTGCACCGCTCACTTCCAGCTGGTTTGTAAAACCTTCATTTCCGAGCATCTACGTAAACCCTTGAGGCAGCCACACCTCTTTCTTGAACCCAGAAACTTGTCTTGGGCTTTTGAGAAGTCACATTGTCAAGGTGCCCCAACGGGCTTGGCACGCTGGTGTCTGCTGGGAACACTGGGCTCCTGCAAGCGTTAAGAGGATTCGGTCACTTTCTCCGAATTCAGCCCACTGTTGAGCAGTCTAGAAGACACCTCAAACTTCCCAGAATGCATCCCACTTATATCATATTTATCTGCAGTCAGTTCGTTTGATTTTTTGGTCTCAAAAATTACGACCATGTTAGTCCTTTTTATGCTCGATTACATTGGCTGCCTTTTGAGGCCAGAGTGCTTTTTAAATTTGGGTGTATCTGTTATAAGGCTCTTTTTGGTTTATTACCTTCTTATTTGAAATTGTTCACTTCATTAAAATGTACCAGAAATTCAGGTCTGTTCCTCTTCCCTACCCCAAGGGCCCTGCCGTTACGATACTTTTTCAGACAGGACATTGGAATATCAGGCAGGGAAGATGGACTCCTGGATGATTCCGTTGACTGTTCAAGCCAATTCTTATCCTACATTTACGAAATTATTGTTGAGACTTTAAGATGTGTTATTTTTAGGTTCTGCATTTCAAATGTACTTTTTATTATGTTTTATATTTTAACTGAATTTTTATCTGATGATGTTTTTAACGATGTAGTAGGTGTTTTTTTTTCAGAATTGTATTACTAACTGAAATGTTCAGTTTCACTGTTGTGAACCGCCCAGAACTGCTGGTGGGGCGGTATATAAGAAAATAAATGGTTATTATTGTTATTGTAGTGGCCAATTGATTTACAGATATGTAATTTTTAATAGCAATAGCAATTTGTTGCATTAAAGACCAAAACATAGGCTACCATTAAAGTGTGTTCTCTTACCACTGGGCTTGATGGACCTTCGTGGACAGACCTAAGTCTTGGCATTTTATGCAATGAGATCTAGTTACTAATAACTGGAGTTAACGGTAAAAAAACCTGTCTTAATGGTGGCCCACACTGATAACATCCCCCCCCCTTTATTAAAAAAAAAAGTCTTTAAAAATTGAAGTCACTGCTCTCTGTAATAAAAGTGAGCCAAGTCTAGGACAATGAAGCCATTGAGACATCACTGATGAGGTTGGCTCTTATTGGTAGAATGAGGCATTATGATGTCACAATCTTAGCTCTGGTTCCCCATGGGCTGCTATTAAGATGTTTATTAGAATTTATATACCACTCTTCGTTAAGATTTGTTGTTTTACCACAGGTCCAATTCTAGCAATGAGACCTAGTTACTAGTAACTGGGGTTAAGAATCAAATAATGCATCGTAACCTATCCCCTAAGGCAGTGGTCTCAAACTCGCAGCCCACCAGGTACTATTTTGAGGCCCTCAGTATTTGCCTCAAAATAGTGAAAAGCTATCTAAACGTCACTTTCTGCATGTTGCACTGTGTATGGCTGAAATGATCAGAAACAATTAAGGAAAGATTTATAAACTATAACGAGTTTTATTGGCATTTCTTTAATAAGACATTAACTATTTGTTCTGTGGCCCTCCAAGTACCGACAAATCCACAATGTGGCCCTGCAAAGGGTTTGAGTTGGAGACCGCTGCCCTAAGGGGTTTCTCTGCAGTCCCTCAGACATCCTTCCTCAGGCACAGAATGAGAAAACTTTTCCACGAATGGCTGGAAGCTGAACATTGAGGACCCTGCAGGCCCAGGAGACAACTTTTCAGACTGACTGAGGGTGCTAAACCCGATGGAAATTAACCCAAGCCTGGAGACAATCAAGGAATTTGCCCCAAATTAGGGGTGCTCAGGCACTCACAGCCATTGGCATAGCGAGGCTGAGAGACGCCCCTCCCCCATCTTCTCTTTCCCTGCCCCCCTCCTGCCGCACAAACGCGCCCCTTTGAGCAGCAATTCCAACCTTCTACTCACGTGAGCGTTGGCTCATTCTGTGATGTCATTTCCTAGTCACAGGTCCAGGAAGTGTCGTCTGCTTGCGCTGTGAACATTAGGGAAAGAATGGGAGGGCAGAGAGGAGGACCACCCCTTCCCTGGCTCCTTTGCCTGCGTGCTCGTCTTGGACTGAGGGCAACTGCTGATCTGCAAGGCTGGCTACGCTAATCAAATTCCCCATGATTTGGCAGAGGCGTAAGAAGGGGGGGCGAGGGGGCGGTCCGCCCCGGGCGTCATTTTGGTGGGGACATCGGCACCCCCTCCTCCTTTCCTCCCCTCTGTACGCGCACCCCTCCTCCCATCCCCATACCTCGAGTTGAAGCTGTTGTTCGCGGCCATCAATAACAAGCTCCTCGTGACCCCGTCGGCTCTTCTGCTGACGTCACTTCCGGGTGCCGCGCATGTCTGAGGGAGAGCCAACAGGGTCACGAGGAGGAAGGGAAGGGAAAGGAAGGGATGATGGGGCGTGGCGGGATCAGGGAAGGAGAGGTGGGGCGGAGACGATTTGCATCGGAAACAATGCATTGAATTCTGTAAAATCTAATCAGGGTGCTCATTGTTCCGAGCTCTGTCTTTTTAGGCTGAGGTAAAAGCATCCACATGGCTGAACAACTTGGGTGTTTTTACCTGAGGAAAGAAAAGTCTTAGGGCTCCTTTTACAGAGGTACGCTAGTGTTTTTAGCTTACGCTAGCCGAAATACTACCGCCTGCTCAAGAGGAGGCGGTATCAGCTAGCGTGTGCAGCATTTTAGCCCGTGTTAAGGCCCTATCGCACCTTCGTAAAAGGAGTCCTTAGTTTCTGTGCGTAAAATGTTACTTTACCAGAAAAAAGGGGTTTTTATTACTCTCCCAATAGACACAAAGATTTCAGGGGGGAGGGGAACAGAATATTAATCAACTAATGAAATAAATATCCTCTAACTCAACAAATGACGAAGCGGCCTACATAGAAATGAGTAATGAATGGAGTAATTTTCCATCATTAGTCTATTTGGGAAACGCAGTCCCTCGCGTTGTTGTTGCCTTTTGTGTTTCGGTCTTGAAAGACCAGGATTCAATCTAGCGGCTAACATAAGAGCTGCACTTAAAAGGTACAAACTGAAAGCCTGGCATGCTTGGCTCTGATATATTTGAAATAAGTGCAGGGCCGATCATTATGTTCAGAGCTGCTCTACTTCAAAGAGATTTTGTTTTTCACTCGGGAACAACAAGTGCTTTGCAGATAAACATCGGTCGCGCTGCATCATGAAAGAAAAAGACAGAAAATCTGGTGAAAAGAGAGCGCCGTAAATGGAGCACTCAAACTAATCAAGGTCGTTTGAAGGACGCCGTGTGGAAGTACCGTTTTCTGCTTCTGGACCAGATGCTCCAGTTCCTGTTCTTTTGACAGGAGTTTCTGCTCTAGATCCTGGCTGCGTGACTGGAACTTTTCGGTGTCCTGCCGCAGAAACAAAGAGAGAAGTAGTTCATTTGGTAAAAGGTGTCAGTGTAAGCCAAAAGACGCATGCTCATTTCCATGGCTGACTACAGCCAGCGAAAAAGACACAATCTGATTGTCCTTTCAGATAGAAATTGTGGGTATTTTCCCAGACATTATTTGGAACTTCAATTTCCTAATTCTAAACGGGCACCCTGCAAAATAACGTTAATTGCATCATTCCCATAACAGGTGGCCAAATGGTGGAATGTGCTTCCCATTAATTGATATCTCTTGCACAAACTTTCAGTATGGATCAATATCTTCACAGGGCCTCAGCGACACCACTCAAGGCTCAACCAATTACATTGCCATAAGTTTTATGTGCCAAAATGTCATTGGTCCCTTTCAATTTTTATATACCGTTTTCCCCCGAAAATAAGACCAGGTCTTATATTAATTTTTGCTCCAAAAGGCACATTAGGACTTATTTTCAGGGGTTGTCTTATTTTTTCATGTCAGGGTGGAGAAAGGGAGTGTCAGGGGGCATGTTGGGGAGTGTTTGGTGGGGTTCAGGGGATGATGGGGCCAGCGGCAGGAGGGAGTAGGCATAAGGCACCTGGGCCAACCGGAGTCTTAGGCCTCTTTCTCAGTGCATTCTGGGATGCACTGGGAGGGGCTTAAGACTCTGATTGGCCAGATGCCTAAGTCCCCTTCCACGAGAGTGGCTTTAGATATCTGGCCAATCAGAGTTTTAGGCCACTCCCAGTGCATCCCAGGTGGTCTGGTACATGGAATGATGTGGTGATTTGGGTCTTGGTGCTAGCAGGGTAATGTACTTATTTTTGATAAATTATGATATTGTAATGAAGTATTCAAGTGTATATTATATTAAAGGTATTTCCATGCACAAAACAGACATGACACTTTTGGAAATTGCCCAAGATATGGGTGTGTAAGTGTGTTGCATATACTGGGGTGAATGTTCACGCTTAATTATGGATTTCCCGTGAAACGTATTTAAGGTTTCACATTAAAAGTAGTGCCACAAACGGAAGATGGTGATTTGTGTGTCTGACGTCCACCCTCGGAAAATTGATGGAAAATCTGTAAGTCGTTAGTACCTCCAGACTTTTGCGTCCGACACTTTTTGCATAACCTTTGCCCTTTTAGATTTACGTTTCATGGTAAATAAACTGCAATACCATCCTCAACTCCGTCACCCTCACCTGGAGAAGAAATTGCTCCTTTTCCTTCCTGATCTGCTGCTCCATCTCCTCATACAGATTCTGCATTTCCTCATCATATGTTGCTATTTTCCTGCACGAAGAACAAAGGATCACCGTCACTGTCTTCAGACTTTCCACCTCCACATCTACTTAAACTATTTCTGTCTCTCCGAGAACCATCCTACTCTAATTGAGATTCATTTAGGATGGGCTAGACATGAAAAGTGTCTAGACAGCTCATTTGATGAAATCATCTGATTGGCGATTGTGATCCTGACACTTATGAGAGATGCATGAAAGTTTCTAGGTTGAAAGTTAAAAATTTCTGGCAGGATCTTCCCCCCACCACTTTTAAACGATGTTAAAAGAGACCTCTTTGTCCTTACCTTTATTTGAAGGGAATCTATGAATCCAGTTCCACAAATTTCTTTGCAAAATAACTATAAACGGATGGATTTTCACCCCCATATCTACTTTATAACTTGGCTGGAGCTTAGGCCTCTTCACTCGGATATGCAGATTTCATTTAAGAAACGTATGGCTTGATTTCCTAAACTTTCCCTCAGTCCAACCCTTCCCAAATGGGATCGAGACTATGATAGGGGGAAAACCTCACATCATCAGCCTACACTTCCCATTGTGTCTGGGCTACAATTAGGCCTCCATGGGAGAGGAGGGACCGTGACAGCATTGCAACCGAGGCTATATGAGGGCTGGAAGCAGTAGCAGGGACAGCAAAGTAGAGCTGGGGGGGGATCTCGGGTTTGGATGTCCCTGCTAAATTTGGCAAGCACTGCTTCAGTGAAAATAATGTATGTCTATGGCCTACTTTGAACTCTGTTTTTAAACCGTTCCCTCGTTTATGGCAATCGGAATGCTACAGAGCCATGAAACAAACACCCGAGGACCGGGCTGAAGACTGGAACGTGGCCTTAAGGAAGGGGGTTCCCAGAAGGTAATCAAGCCCTAGAAATAGAGGGCACCTGTTAAAAGCTCCTTCTATAAAGGAATACAAACGCCTTTCCTTTAGTGAATTCTAGCATAACAGGTGAAATATGTGCTCATAGGTTAAGCTAATGCCTAAATGCCAGAGAAATGTGCATAGCTTATAAGAATTGCCATAGTTGCACAGCTCATAATGAGGGCAGTGCAAAATATGGAGCAGAAGGGAAAGAGTTAGGGGGTGTCAGGTCAAAAGCGCACCAGGACAAAGGCGCGAGCAGACAACTGAGCGCAGCGCGGAGGCGCGCACCAAAGAAAAAGACTGTTTTTAGGGGCTACGACGGGGGGTGTGGGGGGGACTCCCCCACTTTACTTTATACAGATTGCGCCGCATTGTGGGGGGCGTTGTGGGGGGTTTGGGGGGTTGTAACCCCCCACATTTTACTGAAAACTTCACTTTTTCCCTGTTTTTAGAGAAAAAGTTACATTTTCACTAAAATGTGGGGGATTACAACTCCCCAAACCCCCCACAACGCCGCCGTGATCTGTATTAAGTAAAGTGGGGGGGGGGGGGAATCCCCAACAAAAACCCCCATCGCAGCCCCTAAAAACAGTCTTTTTCTTCGGCGCGCGCCTCCGTCTTGCGCTCAGTTGTCAGCGCGCGCCTTTGTCTTCCGCGTTACTGTCTATGAACCGAGTTAGGGTTATCATTCTTCTGCAAAGCAAGTATCTAGATAGGGTTCAAGAAGCATGTTTGGACATAGTGGTCAATTCTCTGAATCCATTTTATCTTACAAGACATATTATTCAATAAAAAGAAAAGAAAAAAAAAACGCCTTGGAAATGAAATAGGAGAGGAGCGCTACATGGATATGAGGAAATACAGGGAATAGGGTCTTCCTGTATCTCACAGAGACCCCAGGCTAGGGATTCTAGGTGTGGGAAAGAGTTCAGGACAGCATCATGATCCTCAAAGACTTCCCGGGATACAGAGGGAGGATCCTAAGGCCTGATTGGCTCAGACACCTTGGGAGGGGCCTTAGGCATTTGAACCAATCAGAGACTTAGGCCCCTCCAGGGAGGGGAAGGTCTGCCAGTTTGGACTGACAGACCTCAGAGCAGGAGGGACCGAGCATCTCTCCTGCTCTCAACTTCTCACAAAGGTACGGGGGGAGGGGAGGTTTGAGGGAGCATCTGGTGGCAGGAGGGAGTGGGCATCCCTCCTGCCTTTTTGGGGGGGGAAGAGAGGAGGTTAGGGGATGGGTCAGAGGCAGGAGGGGTGCCTCTGTTTCCAGGAGAGAGTGGGCATCCCTCCTGCTGATTTTTGCTGGTCTGAGGGGGGACCCCAGTGTCAGTTATAAATATTATATTAATTTCAGGGCTGAACTAACGGTAAGACACTTAAGCGACTGACTGGTCTTGACCAGTCGCTTTTTTCAGACCACTATAAGCGTTCGCTTTTTTTGTGCATTGCAAAGCGATGTTAGAACATCAATCGCTCGGCTAGTTTACATGGCATTTCAATATTAATGACCTTATTTGCATGGCTGGATCAGAGAATGAGTGATCGTGCAGAAAACCACGCGGTGAGCTGTTTCCTGCATCGGGTATGCAAATGTAATTGTCGCGAAACCAGCCAAAAATGGTTTAGCGACAATCATTAGATGATCACTGACTTTAGTGCATCTAGGCCTGGGTGCCCAAATCCCATTGTCATGGGAGGAGCAAGGGAAGATTCCAAAAATGTCCACGTACAGGGGATATGCCCCAAATTGGGCATAGGAGTCGGAGCTATTCTATAAAAGGTACACAGCCTTGAGCGACCGAAAAGAATAGTGTTGCGTGACAATTTTCTCCAGTTCTAATTTTTGAGTGCCGTTTACTGAATCCGGCCCTTACAGTACAGGTGAGAAAGTTTGGAATCCCTTGAGGCAACTCTGACATAAAAACTGAATCCTGTATTTATTTCTTAAAAGTATTATTTATTTGCTGCCTTTTTTGGAGAAATTCCTCCCCAGGGCGGAGTACAGCCAAATGAATGAACCCCCATTGTCAGCTGTTTTAATTGGTGAACTGTACATGGATGGAAGGCAGAACCATCAGGTGAATCGAACACACGTCAGCCAAGAAAGTACAAAGACGGCAAACCTTTTGCCTTCTATAAATGAGGGCTCGGGCTGTCCAGTGGCTCATTGGCTCTTGCTAGTTAATGGATTTCACTCCAGACCAGTTCAGCTAATCTACAGGGGCAACGCTGTAAGGGAAATATGCATATACAAACTTTTTCAGTGCGTTCTCCATCTCCGTCTTCTCACTGTTCGCCTCGTGGAGCTGGGAAAAAATCCTGGCCAGCAGCTCTTCGAAGTTGGGAAGCAAATGAGGCTCATCCTTTTGCAATTGCTTCCAAAGCTTTTTGATGTGATTTTCACTGAAAAACAAAGAAAGAGATGGAACCTTTCCACCCAGATCTGCATACACCACTGCTGTGCTTCCGCTGCGCTAGAAGAACCGGTGGGGGGGGGGGAGGGGATGGGGAAAGGGGATCCACATGCTTTAGCACTCTTGCTATAGCTATTGTGATTTATTATTGAAATAGGTAGGGAGAACGAGAGGGCGCTCTCTAAAGTTGAAAGGGGATAGATTCCGTACGAACGTAAGGAAGTTCTTCTTCACCCAGAGAGTGGTGGAAATCTGGAACGTTCTTCCGGAGTCTGTCATAGGGGAAAACACCCTTCAGGGATTCAAGACAAAGTTAGACAAGTTCCTGCTGAACCAGAACGTGCGCAGGTAGGGCTAGTCTCAGTTGGGGGTGCTGGTCTGGGCACGATGGATCACTGGTCTGACCTAGTAGCGGCAATTCTTATGTCCTTAGTTGACATCCTATCGTTGTGCCCTTTTTTGAAACTATGAATTAATGTTAAACTTAGCAAATAGAGGGGTCATTTTATTAAGGCACGCTAACTGATTTAGTGCACGCTAAATCCAAAGGCATCCATTATATTCTAAGCGCACCTTACCATTAAGCGCATGCTAATCTTTAGTACGCCTTGATAAAAGGAACGGAGAAAACAAGCGCTTTCTTT
This sequence comes from Geotrypetes seraphini, assembly GCF_902459505.1. Taxonomy (NCBI): domain Eukaryota; kingdom Metazoa; phylum Chordata; class Amphibia; order Gymnophiona; family Dermophiidae; genus Geotrypetes; species Geotrypetes seraphini. The sequence goes on along the minus strand of NC_047090.1, from coordinate 8,550,656 downwards.
TCTTTCCTTCCACAGTCCCCCTTAAGCATGCAAGAAATGGCAGTAAACCCGGACGCAGGTACTTGGTCTGATCTGCATTGCTAATTAGTGCTAGTAGCAGCTGTAGTAATTCCAGACATTCACAATTCTTTACACAAAATAAACAGACCCTGGTCCTTGGAGCAAATCAGACAAACATACAGAGAAAATCAAGGCCCTCTTTTACAAAGGCGCGCTAAGTGTTTTAGCGCGGGATTTAGCGCACGCTAAATCGATGCGTGCACTAACCGCTAACACGTCCATAGGATAACATGCATGCATTAGTGTTTAGCACGTGCTAAAAAGCTTAACGCACCTTTCTAAAAGAGAGGGCAAGTGTATTGAATTGAAACAGGGAAACCATGGCTGGGAAGATCTAAACCAGAGAGGATAGCAGATAGCGTAGCTGGTTTCAAGAAAGATTGGGACAAGTTCCTGGAGGAAAAGTCCATAGTCTGTTATTGAGAAGGACATGGGGGAAGCAACTGCTTGCCCTGGATCGGTAGAATGGAATGTTGCTACTCTTTGAGATTCTAAAATCTTGTTACTCTTTGGGATTCCGGAATCTTGCTATTCCTTGGGTTTCTGTATGGAATGTTGCTACTCTTTGGGATTCCGGATTCTTGCTATTCCTTGGGTTTCTGTATGGAATGTTGCTAATCTTTGGGATTCTGGAATCTTGTTACACTCTGGGATTCTGGAATCTTGCTATTCCTTTGGATTCTGTATGGAAAGTTGCTCCTCTTTGGGATTCTAGAATCTTGTTACTCCTTGGGATTCTGGAATCTTGCTATTCCTTGGGATTCTGTATGGAATGTTGCTACTCTTTGGGATTCCGGAATCTTGCTATTCCTTGGGATTCTGTATGGAATGCTGCTACTCTTTGGGATTCCGGAATCTTGCTATTCCTTGGGATTCTGTATGGAATGCTGCTACTCTTTGGGATTCTGGAATCTTGCTATTCCTTGGGATTCTGTATGGAATGCTGCTACTCTTTGGGATTCTGGAATCTTGCTATTCCTTGGGATCCTGTATGGAATGTTGCTACTCTTTGGGTTTTGGCCAGATTCTAGGGAGCTGGATTGGCCACCGTGAGGATTGGCTATTGGGCTGACCCAGTAAGGCTATTCTTATATTCTTATGTAGGTTGTAGGATTAACTCAGAAAGAAAGAACTAGGCCTGGATGGGAGGTAATTTCAATAACCGTAATTTGTTATTGTGGTTATAGAGGAGGCAGAGTGTAAGGGGTGCTTTGCTGTCTCGCACGTGTCTATTTTAAAATGTTAGAAATTATTTTGATTCTGTTGATAGAAATAATTAAAAATGGAAAAATTAAAATAAACGGTAAGGAATGGAGTGACATTGAGGTAATGAGGCTTTTAAAGTTATGTCTAGGCTATGTCTAGAAGACAACGATTAGGTTTAATTTGTTGCCAGGGATCCCAATTAATAATTTTGGACAAGCAACAACAGGTCAAATGCCAAATGTAGAAAAAAAGAGCAAGATGGGGAGCAAGTGGTCCCCTAAAAAGACTCTGCTGCACTACTATGTAAAGATAAATTAGATGCAGAAAGCAGCTGATGAACAATTAACAACTGTACTGTATATGCAACAGAAAATGAGATACTGACAATGAAATGAGCGGGGAAATTCTTCGCTTCTCACTGTATCAGAGCTGTAAAATCCTTTTTCACCACCACTGAGGTTTGAACCAATGAGCACCACTACTGATAGTACAACTATCTTCTTAAACTATTTTACCACTTTTTTGTAGGAATCCATTGCCGGAGAATGTGGTGAAATCAGTTAGCTTAGCAGGGTTTAAAAAAAGGTTTGGATCATTTCCTAAAAGAGAAGTCCATAGGCCATTATTGAGATGGCTTGGGGAAATCCACTGCTTATTCCTAGGATAAGCAGCATAAAGTCTAGGTGCTTGGGACCTGGGTTGGCCACTGTTGGAAACAGGGTCCTGGGCTTGATTGACCTTCGGTCTGTCCCAGTACGTCAATTCTTATGTTCTTAATGCTTGAACTGACTTATATGTTGACACAGTACACATTCTCTTGAAATAAACTCCATGGTATACATCACAAAGCACAGCAGGCATGCTGCTGGCACATCTCAAGTCACTGACTTTAATTCATGTCGCCTCATATCAGAATCAAGGACTTACGGAGAAGACGTAAGAAGAATATAACTGGGAGGGTCATTTGTCTTGGTCTTGAAATTTACCCCCAGGCTTCTTAGGGCCTACTGAGCACCAGAAAAAGAACTCACTCTTCTAAAAACCTGTTGGCTCCCAGACAGTCTACCAGGTTGTAGAACTGGATGTCATCGTCGTCGTCTTTGGCAAGGCTCTCTTCCCACTTGGACTGATACGCACTTTCGAACTGAAGCTGTTTGGCGTGTTCTTCACAAGCTTCGTTCAGTGGAATCTTCTCTCCAAAGAGAAACTGGCCTGAAATTGACAAAGGCACCTTACAGACTAACTCATTTATGGAGGTATGGCTTGACATGTTCGATTAGGGCTCCTTTTACAAAGGTGCGCTGGCGTCTTTAACGCACGAACCGGATTAGCGCACGCTAGCGGGAAATCTACCGCCTGCTCAAAAGGAGGCGGTAGCGGCTAGCGCGTAAAAGAAGCCCTTCGTCAGACATCATTAACCTCCCCTTTTACAAAACCACGATAGCAGTTTTTAGCTGAATGCTTTGCGCTTCTCCCCGACACTCATAGAGTTCCTAGACGCAGGAGACAGAGAGGTGACCAAAGTTTCAAGTTTCAAGTTTATTTATACTTAATGAATCGCCTATTTTAAATTACTAGGCGATGTACAATACAATTAAACATATAATTAAAACATGGGTGGCAATATATAAATTAACTTTTGTTATACTTTAAAAAAAAAAAAAATTAACATACAAGAATACATACATGATAAGAAAATATTAGTTTAGGACAAAAAACATACAAGAAACGTGAGGATAGATAGGGGAGAAATTATAATGTTTGAACAGGGACAAAAGAATTACAACAATGGGAGAAACAAGTGGAAGGGAGACAGAAACATGCCGGAAAGATGAGAAAGAGATATAATCTTAAGAATCATAGGCATCTTTAAAAAAAAAATGTTTTTAGAGTTTTTTTGAATACGGTAAGATCTTTTAAATCTCTGATGTATTGAGGTAAGAGATTCCAAGATTGAGGGGCCATAATGGAGAACATGTCATTACGCCTAGTACCAATAACCTTCAGTTTTAAATGTCTTTCTAGTGGGAAAGAAATCAATTTCAAAGGTCTTATGTTCTTGGATTGTCTTAAAGTTCCTTTTTAGTATTCTTACCATAAAATCATCGGTGCAGTGGTCAGTTTTTCCAAAGCGTTGTCCGACAGAGGTATTGCAATTTTTAATATGATACCTGTGTGAGTTAATTCTGGTCTTTAGCATCTGGCCTGTTTCACCAACGTAACATCCCTCTTTGCACTTTTTGCACTGAATGATGACAGGACTTCACAAAGATCTGGGATTTTTTTTTTTCCTTCTACAAAGACATTTAAAACTGCTTTGGTACCTCTCTGTCTCCTGCTCCTACCCCTCCCTCTTCCTGTGAAACTATCCCAGAAATGCTTTCATGTTTTCCTTATATACGAGTTATACTGATATTTATCAGCATTTGTTTATTTCTGATCTAAAGTTAGTCCAATACAAAAGGTATTACCTTATTTCCTTTGTTCTATTTCTATATTTTACCTTGGAAAGTGGACTAACACGGCCACCACACCAATGATTTATTGGAATAGAGCAGGAAATATAAGTTTATGAAAGGTCTGCCATGACAGTTATATGTTGTCATGGCACTAGGCATTGATGGGCTCATCTTTAAACAGTCTCGTTCTTCTGTGGAGAAATATTAATCTCAGTTATATTGCACGGGAGACTCAGAAGGTAGCTTTCTTTCTTACGGCCTCCAATAGCTAGACTTTCTAACACGCCAAACCACTTTGACTCACGTCAACTTGTGTCATTAGTAACTAGGCCCATTGCGCAACACGGAACCTGTGGCAAAATAACAAACACACACAAAAGTCAGGGCCCGCGCTTCTAAACGGCGGAAAACGCGTTGAGAGCGTACTGTACGACATCCAGGCACTCACTGAATCCTGTGGTGAACTCCTCCAGCGAAAGGGACCCATTTCCATCGGCATCCAAGGTATCGAAGACCTTCTCCAGCTCTTCCAGGCTAAGGGGTAATTCGCCATGAAGTCTCTGAAATGATAAAACATCTCTGAAGCGCACGAAAGACAAGATGCCAAGTCCAGGTGGGGGTAAATTTATAATTGCTTTTTTTCTATTTAGCACCTCGTCTTTGGAACAATTAAATATATATATTTTTTTAATTTAAAGTTTTCTTAGATTTTCAATCTTAATTCCCAAGCATAACTTGTAGAGAAAGCAAAATTAGACATATCAAATCCATCATATAAAACAATATCAAGAAAACAGAAGTAAATTTGACTAATTATGCTCAAGTCCTCAAATTGAATCCAAATGTTATAATCAAGCGAGAAAAACAAAAGAAAATTCCATTAAGATTAAGGCTGGTCAAAGCGTTGAGTTAGGCGTATACCGTATTTTCACGTAGATAACGCGCACCCGTGTAAAACGCGCACACGGGTATAGCGCGCGGAAAACACAAATTTATGTACAGAAATTTTTATATACCGCGCACACCCGTATACCGTGCATGCTGCCCGACTCTCCTTTCGCCCGCCCCGACTCTCCTCTGGAGACCCCGACTCTCTTTTTGCCCGCCCCGACTCTCCTTTCCCCCTTGAAGTCCTGTCCCTACCCTGAAAGCCTGATGCCCCCCCCGATGTCCGATTCACCCCCCCCCCCCCGCAGGACCGCTCGCACCCCCACCCCGAAGGACCGCTCGCATGCACCCGCACCCCCACCCTGAAGGACCGCTCGCACTCCCACCACGAAGGACCGCTCGCACCCCCACAGCCTCCCCCCCCTCCCCCATGGAGAAGCTGTCTACCTTGTTTCCGGATGCCAGCGAGCCCAGCTGTTTCCTCTGCCGGCGGTCCCGCCCCTTCTCTGAGCCCTGCTGCGCTGCTTCCTCTTCCGGTGGTCCCGCCCTTTCTCTGACGTCAGAGAAAGGGCGGGACCACCTGAAGAGGAAGCAGCACAGGGCTCTGAGAAGGGGCAGGACCGCCGGCAGAGGAAGCAGCTGGGCTGGCATCCGGAAACAAGGTAGACAGCTTCTCCATGGGGGAGGGGGGGAGGCTGTGGGGGTGCGAGCGGTCCTTTGGGTGGGGGTGCGAGCGGTCCTTCGGGGTGGGAGTGCGAGCGCTCCTTCCGGGTGATGAATCGGGCGTCGGGGGGGGGGGGAAACTATGTAAAAAAAATTTTGTACAACGCGCTCACACGTATAACGTGCAAGGTTATTGTAAAAACCACGTATAATGCATGCGTTATATGCGTGAAAATACGGTATTCCATCAAAACAGGGCTCAGGGTTGTTCTTTTTCCAAACGGGTTAGGGACAAAAAGGTTGTCAACTGGTTTGGTTCATAAAAGACATATTTAACAGCTTTATATAGACAAATACATTTACAAGAGCACCGCAAGTAAAACGTGGAACCCAAGGATGTAACCCCAGGCTTCAATAACAGAAATTCTCAACGACGTCGCTGCGTCTCTCGTACTAAGTCAGGAAACATTTGTTTTATCAATTGAAAGAGCTACTGATACGATCCAGCTGCCTCTTGATCAGATATTTCCAGCATTTCAGATACATTTCATGAAGATTTTTGAACTTGACTTTTTCCAGGAAGGTAACATACGGAAGAAAATGGAGGCAACATTTCCTCCGAAATGTCATAGAAACATAGATAGAAACATAGAAGATGACGGCAGAAAAGGGCTGTAGCCCACCCTACTGTCCCTTCCTATGTCCAGTATTTCTAGTAAATATCTTTAAAGCATTTCCCTAGGGGTTACAGACGCAATCCTAGGAATTGAGATGTCTAATTTTACTTTCTCTACAAGTTATGCTTGGGAATTAAGATTGAAAACCTAAGAAAACTTTCAATATCAGTTTTAAAGCTATTAAGATCCTTTTAAAAACATTTCTTTTTTTCACTTAGGGCTCCTTTTACAAAGGTGCGTTACGGCCTTAACATGTGGAATAGCGCACACTAAAATGTAATGTAATTTATTTCTTATATACCGCTAAACTCCATTAGGATTCTAAGCGGTTTACAGAAAAATAGACAATAGGGTGCATCTTTATTTATTTATCTTATTTTTATTGTATCCTTTAATGTATATTTTCTCTGTAAACCTATATTACTTATAATTTTAATGCATACTATTGTCTATTTTCTGTAAACCGCTTAGAATCCTAACGGAGTTTAGCGGTATATAAGAAATAAATTACATTACATTACATTACATTAAAATTATAAGTAAAATAGGTACTTAGAAATTCCCTTACTGTCCCGAAGGCTCACAATCTAACTAAAGTACCTGGAAAATTGACAATTAGTAGAGTAATGAAGAAATAAAATAGAGAATAGATGAGAAAAATAAGAAAATAAACATTCTAATAAGATTACAATGATCTAAAGGACTTTGAAAGGTTGAAAAAAGAGGGGAGATAAGAATAGATGCAGAGGGAGAACCGTTGAAGCAATAGAATTCTGGGGAAATTTAAATGAAATTTAAATGATAAAATAAAACAAAATAAGTGGTAAAATAATAAGTGAGAATAAAAAAATATATCATAAACTAAAAAGAATTGAAAATAAAATCAATGCCACGCTAGCCGCTACCGCCTCCTCTTGAGCAGGTGGTAGTTTTTCGGGTAGCGCGTGTGCACACCTTTGTAGAAGGAGCCTTTGGCTTTTGGTTCTGACATTCCTCAAAACAATCGTACACATTAATAAGATATTTTTCTTGACATTATGTAGGTTTCTTTCCCCTGTCTTCCTCGCTTGTCTTGCATAATCAAATATTCTTTCCTGCATTTTATGGAGTTCCTTTCTTTTTAGCCCTAAGAACTATTGTAAGCTTCGAAGGGATATCAAATTTTAATAAATAGAAATGAAAAATAGGGAAAGGAAGGGGGATTTGATATACCCCCTATATATCTTCTATTAAGTGATTTACATTTTTCCCTGTCAGTCCCGGTGGGCTCACAATCTGTCTAATGCACCTGGGGCAATGGGGGGATTAAACCCCCTCTTTTACTAAGGTGTGATAAATATTTGCGTACAGTAATCACGCGCTAAACGCTAACGCAGGCATGTTATCCTATGGATGCATTAGTGCTAAGCGCACGCGTTGATTTAGCACACGTTAAAAGCACGCTAAAACGCTTAGCGCACTTTGGTAAAAGAGGGCCTAAGTGGCTTGCCTAGGGCCACAAGGAGCAGCATGGGATTTGAACCCACAACCTCAGGGTGCTGAGCCTGTAGCTCCAACCACTGCACCACACCTTCTAATTCTAAGTATATATGTTGAAATGTATTTATTAATGAGGGGTAAATTTTCCAAATTTTTATAGGTATCATCAAGCCTATATTTTAAGACAGGGTATGTATTGGATCCTCCCAGAGCTCATGGAGAATGTACCGGATTGGCTATATTTAGAATGGTGACTCCTGTTTCCTTTGCATTTGTCTCATCTTATCAGTATAAGATTACCTAGGAAATATAAAGATAATAGAATATTGTTTGATACATGGAGAACTTTAAAATATGTTAGTAATTTATCAGCAGATCCAATTTCAAAATCATTAAATCAATCCATTTGGCTTAGCTCCAAGATTAAAATTGGCGGTTTTCAAATCGTCTGGAAACATTGGATTATTGCAGGTATACGGACATTAAATGATGTTGTTTCAAATGGTTCATTGCTTAGTTTTTCACAGCTGCAACATAAATTTGGATTAAGTAAATCACAACATTTTAAGTGGATGCAGTTGAAGCAAGCTATTCAGGAAGGGTTCCCTGAAAGGAAAGATCTTAATACTCAGTATAGTTTGGAATTCTTATGCTTTCAGGCGGATTTTTTGGGACACCAAGCCGCACAGTGGTATAAATTGTTGTATGGATATTTGAATAAAAAAACAAAAAACTGGTCTTAGGGATATTTGGAGCATTGAGGTCAAGCACCAAATTTTTGCTTCTCAATGGCCACGACTTTGGTCTTGGAGATTAAAAATTACAGGGTCAGCATCGATGAGACAAATTTGGTTCTTTTTGTTACATAGAGCTTTTTGGAGCCCAGTTCGCTTACAAAAGTTGGACAGCTCTAGGTCTAATAGATGCTGGCATTGTAATTTAGGTGCTGGGACTCTAGATCATTTACTTTTTTTCTGTCCCTTTGTCAATGCCTTTTGGAAGTTAATTTGGCCCCAAATTAATTCAATGTTCGAAAATCATGTTGCCCTTTCATATGATACTATTTTATTTGGTACATCTATGAGATTCAAGAGTCAAATTTCAACAAATAACAATAAGCTTTTGCTTATACTGACAGGGGTTGCCATTCAACATATTACTGGAAATTGGAAGGATTATACTAAACTTAATTATACCTTTTGGTGGAATTCAGTGTGTCATATTTATAAAATGGAGAGAATGCTTGCTATACAGCAAGGTAATTTCAATAGTTTTAAAAAGATTGGGGGGGCCATTGATTACATATTCTAATGATTAGACACCTTGGACACCTTTTTATTACATAGGAATATTTTTAGTATGGGATGGGGGAGATAGGTCTTGTATTTTAATGGGTTTGTTCCTGATGAATGGGCTGGGTGTGGGTGGGGTCTCTTTTATATGCATTTAATAATAATACTGTTAAGAATGTCAAGTGATTTTGTACAAATTAATTGATTGAATATTGTACACTTGTTGCAAGATTTGAAAATGAATAAAGAATATAAAAAAAAAGAAATGTATTTATTAATTTTCAAAGTGTAATCAAACAAATCCAGCAAAACGTAACAGATCTCTTATATATATGCACAATAGAATCCCCTACCCCTAGTTCCCCCCATCCCCATCCCCACGAACAAAACTCATTATAAGTGCATAAAGCTAAGTTCCACATTAGGAGTTAGCACTCTGACAATAGCATGACGATCAAAAAAGCAAAACTAAATAAATAAAATAAAGCCAGTGTATCAATTCACGGAGCGACCGCACCTTGCGTATTGTGTGCAGTTCTGCTTGCAGCGTCTCCAAAAACATGTAGTGCAACCAGAAAAAGTTCACAGAAGCGCAAACCAAAATGAAAAAGGGTGTGGAATAGCTCTCACATGGTCCACTGATGATACAACAGACATCTATAGATTCTGTAAAATAAACTACCCCCCTAAAATAAAACAAACACAAAACCCAGCTGGAAACTTTTACTTGACACAACGTTGCCTGCAAAGTTCTGATGGCAGGAAACATCTTTACAGAAAAGGTTTAGTAAACTGGAGCATCTCACACACTGCAAACTTTGTAAACGCAAGAAATTCTGGGATCCCAAGAGATAACCTAGGAGGACATCCCAATTCCAACTAATTACAAGCTGGAGGCAAGGAAAGCAGACATAATACGAAAAGAGAAAAACACCAGAACTGGATTCATCGTAGAGGTGTCAGCTCTATGAACTGGGTTGAGAGAGAGAAGGTCTTCAAGTGCCAAGACATGCAGTCCGAGTTCAAGAAGACGTGGCAGAAAGAGGCAGAAATATGTCACCTCATTTTGGATTTCTTACTAAATAGGGAGATAAAGCTTAGTGTTCTGTGACAAGAATTACTCTATATTATTATAATCACAGCTATAATCTATTGATAATAATATTGCTTTCCTTATATTATTTTTAAATATTATTGTGAAGTGCTCAGACCAAGTAACCCAAAATATAGTGAAGTCACTACAATGAGGTTAACAAGGGGACCATCATCGCCTTCACCTGTCCCCTGCCCTCCCTAGATGTCCAAAAACATTTTCAGATCAACTTGAGCAACGCTTCATATATAATTGGCAGACCCTGGTGCCAAAGGGTTTAAATTTAGACATAGACTGGCTAGTGGTTTAATAGTATGACTTCCCTTTTAGTGATTTTAATTGAATTTAGTATTGACTTCCGGCTGTCAGTTTGGGAGCCTCTTCCGGTTAGTTCCATTTAAAAACTTACAAGCTGAGCAGATAGATTCAGTTGGCCCGTTAGCTTTGAAGGAGTCTGGTCTCAGTGAGCCATTACCAGGTAATATAAGAATTTTAAGAGCTTTAAGATTAACTTAGTACAATGGCACTCAGCAAATGGTACTCAGAACCTTTAGGGCTAATTTGATTTATTACAATATGTTTCAAGCAGTTTGAACTGTGAACTTTGAACTTGGTTTGATTTTCCCTTAGTGTCCCTCCCTGATGAAGAGGTGAAACTCGAGTCGGGGGGACGGGATTGGAAGAACGATTTTAACGGAGCACATGAATTTTATTAGTTCAAAGTCATCAATGAGAATTAACGAAAAACAACTACCCCCCTATTCAGATAAGTACATCAAGTTGATCTGAAAATGTTTTTGGACATCTAGGGAGGGCAGGGGACAGGTGAAGGCGATGGTGGTCCCCTTGTTAACCTGTGTCTGTGTATGGCCGTTTGGAGGAGGATGGGCAGGGGAGGGCTTCAATGGCTGGGAGGGTGTAGATGGGCTGGAGTAAGTCTTAACAGAGATTTCGGCAGTTGGAACCCAAGCACAGTACCGGGTAAAGCTTTGGATTCTCGCCCAGAAATAGCTAAGAAGAAGAAAAAAAAAAAAAAATTTTTAAATTGAATCAGGTTGGGCAGACTGGATGGACCATTCGGGTCTTTATCTGCCGTCATCTACTATGTTACTATGTTACTATGTTACTCATTGTAGTGACTTCACTATATTTTGGGTTACTTGGTCTGAGCACTTCACAATAATATTTAAAAATAATATAAGGAAAGCAATATTATTATCAATAGATTATAGCTGTGATTATAATAATATAGAGTCACCTCATTTTGGATGCCACAGGATAGGCCCAAAAGAATTGATAAATTGAACAATTCTACGATGGGACCCATAATCCAAAAAGTGGCCTAAATCGGTACTTGGACGATCAAAAAGACAGATCGTCCAAGTACCGATAATCAAAGCTGGTTTGAGACGTATCTAAAACCACCTTAGGCCTTTCCCCTGCCTCTGAACGCCTAGAGCGAAAAGAAGCTTTTGTGGAGGAGGGGGGCAGGAGGTGGGTCGACCTAGACTTATGCGTACAGCAAGTAGAACCAAAAATTTAACGAGGTTGCCCAGTCGGAACTTATACGTTTTAACTTAGACCAAGGGCTCCTTTTACGAAGCCGCGTCAGCGGTTTTAGCACACGCAGCTTTTTAGCACAAGCTAAACCCGCGCTACGTGGCTAGAACTAACGCCAGCTCAATGCTGGCGTTAGCGTCTAGCGCAGCCGGCAGTTCAGCGCACGCTACTAAGCACGTTAAACCGCTAACGCGGCTTCGTCAAAGGAGCCCCAAGTCAAAACAGGTGTAAGTTCTGGCCCCTCCTTCGCCTATAAGGTCTTGTTTTGGGCGTTTGGGACTTGGGCGATTTTTTGGGCTGGGAATGTGTTTTAATGTTAGACATTGTGGTGTTCTGGGAGATTAAACTGCTCAACGTGGAGGTCGGCCATTCTGAAAAAAAACCCCTCATTTTGGACGGTTTTTTTTTGAGAATGGATATTTCCCTGCTGCTACTTTCGGGATTTAGGGGCTTAGGCCAAAAGGGGACTTAGACTTTTTTTGATTTTGCCCCTCCATGGATATACTTTTTTTTTTTTTTTTTTAATATTACATTTTAATATTTACATTTTAATATTACATTTTAATATTTACATTTTAATATTACATTTTAATATTTCCATGACTTTTTTACATCTAGAAAGAATCTCCAGTTGGCACAAGGCAAGTTTTATGGTGAGCATTAGTACTAAATTTGAGAGCCTGAGATCATACCCCACCTAACCTGGCAAAATAACTTCTACTGGGAAATAAAAAGAAAAATAATCCAAATCAATAATCAATCCAAATCAATCCAACTCAATAATCAATCCAAATCAACCCAACCCAATAATCCAACCCAATAATCCAACCCAAATCAATAAACCACCCAAACTCTGTAAAAAAGAGAAAACCTCCACCTGCTTCGTGTCAATTGCGAAAGAGCCTCAGTGACAAATACAGAGAAAACAGGGAACTTCGACCCTGAAAAAAATCACCATCGTAGGTCATAAAACCTCCATTGCTTCCATAAGATATTTGGGGCTCAAAAAACGCATATTACTGGTGACCATAAATCGCCCAAGTAGAATAAGAGCATTACAAAAACATGATAAAAATACTTAGCTTAGTGAGAATATGGAGAGAAATCCTGTGACTGTAAGGCTGAAGGGTAAATTCTACAGATAGCTCCGAAAAAAAACCACTCAGGGGTCCTTTTACTAAGGTCCGTTAGCTGATTTAGCGTGCTAAATGCTAACGCATCCATTATATTTTATGGACACGTTAGCATTTAGTGCCTTATTAAAAGACCCCCCCCCTCAGTGTTATTCTATAAATTGAATCATCTACTACAGAACTTGTATTAGCATTTGTATTTTTTTCTTCTTAAAGAGGTGTTTTGGGTGGTGTCTGATATTCTATACAAATTATTTACTTGTTTAAAAATTGCAATAAAGAAAAAAAATTACCGTATTTGCCGGCGTATAAGACGACTTTTCAGTACCTTAAAATCCTCCCCAAAGTTGGGGGTCGTCTTATACGCCGGGTACTGTTTACATGCCCTTACTTTACATTAGAGAGCTGCACGGGGACACCCCTAGGGTCGCGGGGATCCCGTGGGGACGCCCCCTAGGGTCGCGGGGATCCCATGGGGACGCCTCCGAGGGTCGCGGGGCTCCTGCGGGGCTGGATGCTCAGTCTTCTGGATGTACGCGGCTCTTCTTCTCCCTACCTTCTCTGCTTGCAGCACAGAGCCGAACGGAAGTCTTCCCGACGTCAGCGCTGAAGTCGGAGGGGAGGGAGGGCTTAAACAAAGCCCTCCCTCCCTCCGACGTCAGCGCTGACGTCAGGAAGACTTCCGTTCGGCTCTGTGCTGCAGGCAGGGCAGATAAGGAGAAGGAGAGTAGCCTCGCGGTACCAAGAGAGAGGGGCGGCCGCCCCGCCCCGCCCCGGTTGCAGCACAGCCGGCCAGGTTCCCTTACTTTTGTGGCACTTCCCCGACCGACCGATAACAGCCCGGGTCCGACAATCCTCCCTGCCCTGTAGCCGCGAATCTAAATTACCTTCTTACAGCAGCTGTAAGAAGGTAATTTAGATTCGCGGTTAAGGGCAGGGAGGTTTGTCGGACCGGGGCTGTTGTCGGTCGGTCGGGGAAGTGCCACAAAAGTAAGGGGACCTGGCCGGCTGTGCTGCACCCGGGGCGGTAGAGAAGGTGTGCGGAAGAAGGGGTAGTTTTATACGGCGAGTATATAACAAAACTCTATATTTTAACTAAAAGTTGGGGGGTCGTCTTATACGCCCAGTCATCTTATACGCCGGCAAATACGGTACCCCTCCCCCCTTGTACAAAACTGCACTAGCGTTTTTAGCGCCGGCCAAGGCAATAACAGTTCCAACGCTCATAAGGAATTCTTTGAGCATCGGAGCTGTTATCTCCACGATCAGCATTAAAAAACGCTAGTGCGGGTGGGGGGGGAGGGGGAGAAGGAGGGGAACAAAAAGAAAGAAACCCAGAAGGAAATGCTGCTGCCAGTGTGGAAAATGCACTCATCACAAACCACATTTTCTTTTCAAAGCATCTTCGATATTTATACAAAACTGTTAATACTATTTGCAATGTATCTAACAAATTTGACTTGATAATTTTCCTACAGAAACCACTTTCACCACGCTGCTCCTCGTGAAACCTGGGCATGTCAATTAATCCCCCCATTGCCCCAGGTACATTAGATAGACAGGGAAAAATGCTTGAGTACCTGAATAAATTCATGTAAACCGTTCGGAGATTCCCTGGGAGAACAGTATAGAAAATTGAATGAACGAATATGGCAACAAGGCAACTTTGAACACATTGGATTGACCCTTCCCTATAACCCTTCTCCCCTTTATAATCAAATCTTAATTATGGCAAACAGATGCTTACACCTACCACAGTGACACGCCAAACCGGTAGGTGCCACGTGTGAAATCTTGTCTGTAACTATGGCAAATTCAAGCTGAAAACTTGCACTGCAAGGATAACTGGTAAATTGTAACCAATAAGCTGTATATGGAGAACCTCTCATATGCCGAACGGTTAGACAGGCTGGGGCTCTTTACCCTGGAAAAGCGGAGACTGAGAGGGGACATGATACAGACTTATAAAATCATGAAGGGCGTAGAGAAGGTGGAGAGGGACAGATTCTTTAGACTAGCAGGGACAACTAAAACAAGAGGTCATTCAGAAAAACTGAGAGGAGACAGATTCATAACGAATGCAAGGAAGTTCTTCTTCACTCAGCGGGTGGTAGACACCTGGAACGCGCTTCCCGGAGAGGTGATAAGACAGAGTACAATTCTGGGGTTCATAGAGGGACTGGATGGCTTCCTGGAAGCGAAGGGGATAACAGGGTACAGATAGAGGTTTACCTCACAGGACTTTGAGCGAATAGGATATGGACATTTTAGGCTAGGTAGGGAACACTTTCAGGTCATGGACCTGGAGGGCCGCGGACTGCCGGGCACGATGGACCCCTGGTCTGACACGGCAGAGGCAATGCTTATGTTCTTATGTCTATTATTAAATCCCTATTATTGTCTAGTATTAAATCCCTAGTATGTGTCAAGTTAACTCCTGTAAACCGTGCCGAGCTCCACAACCATGGAGATGGTGCGGTATATAAACCTAAGGTTTAGTTTAGTTTAGTTAGTTTAGGATAATAAACTTGCACTGAAATTATGTCAAATCGTAACCTGTTAACTGTGTACTATGTATGTTTAGTCTGTAACCCGTTCTGCGCTTTATATAAATGAGGAATGAGCACCTCGATCGCTTAAGTCAGGGGTGTCCAATGCCGGTCCTCGAGGGCCGCAATCCAGTCGGGTTTTCAGGATTTCCCCAATGAATATGCATGAGATCTATTAGCATACCATGAAAGCAGTGCATGCAAATTAGAGAATGACACGGGGAAAAAATCTGTCCCCGTCACCGCCCCGTCACCGGCCCACCATCCTCTGCACCGCCCCGTCACCGCCGATCCCTTCACCGCCCCGTCACCGTCACCGCCATCCCTTTCACCGCCCCGTCACCGCCACTGCCATCCCATTCACCGCCCCGTCCCCGTCCCCGCTGCATCCATATAAGCCTTTTTCCTTTCACTCCCTCCTTCCAATTTGAGCCGGGAACACTAGCGATCGCACGGTCCCCGCGGCCACTACCTGCCTGCCCGGTCGATCCTGGTGTTTGGCCGGCTCTCTCCCTTCTCCTCACCTTGGTTTGTGGGTTTTCTTTTTCGGCAACCTGCGCGCTTTCCCAGGGAGCCGCACACGCGCAGCTGCTCAGTGTTCGATCTTCTGCTCTGCTGCAACTTCCTGTTTCCGGTTGCGTCAGAGCAGAAGATCGAGGCTGAGCAGCGGCGGGTGTGCGCGGCTCTCTGGTAGCGTGCGGGTCGCCGAGGAGGAGGATCTGCGGACTGGGGTGAGGAGAGGGGAGAGAGCTGGCTGGACACTGGAATCGATTGGGCGGGCGGGTGTGAGCTGCGGGGACCGCGCGATCCTTCATGCCTCACTGCGGGGGACAAGACCATTCACCGCCCCGCGGGCGGTGAATGGCCTTGTCCCCGTCGCCGCAGCGACTGCTAGTTTTCTTCCCCGTTTCGGCGGGTGACCCGCGGCTAAAATGCGGTGGCCGCGGGTAAACCGCCACCGTGTCATTCTCTAATGCAAATAGACCTCATGTATATTCATTGGGGAAATCCTGAAAATCCGACTGGACTGCGGCCCTCGAGGACCGACATTGGACACCCCTGGCTTAAGTAGATCAGAACGCACAAACTTTTGGGCACTGTGCAGAAAAAAAAACACAAAGCAAAACCGAAGTGCTTGGTTACCTGCATTTCCCGTCGTGTGATGAAGCCTTTGTCCTCAATGTCACAGAGCTGAAAGAACTCGTGTGCTTTGCCCAGCATAGCCAGCAGTCCCGGGTCCTGTTCTTCGGGCGCCTTTGCCCCCGACTCCACCGGGCCTCGACTCTTGCTGGCTTGTCCGGACCTGCTCACGGAAGGGTTCTCGGATGCAGCCATCGCACTGGGTCTCCGGTGCTGGTCTGGGACCTGGATGCTGGAGATAAGAGGGAGCGCATCAAAGTCTCACCGAGATGCTTCTCCTCATCTCTTAGCAACCACCTACTTAATTAGCCACGGAAGCCGAGCTCTTTGAAAACCCATGCCATGGTGAGCGGGCACAACCAACTTCAATGGCCAAAGAAGCAATGGAAAATAATTACCATGTCTCATCAAGAGTACATTAAAGGGATCTAGTTCACATCAGAACAAATGAAAACACAAAAGCTCACAACGGGCCATTTACAATGGGCTAAGTTCTGTTCTACAATGACACAAACCGAGTTTGCACTTTTGCCTGGCCACTTTCAGCCTTTTCGGGCAGCTTCTGCTCTCAGGAATAGAAGTGCCAGCATCGGGTTAGATTTAGAGAATGACATGGGGACAAATTTTCCCCCATTCCCCCCCCAGAAACTCATTTTCCCGTCCTATCCAGGCGAGTTCTTTTCCTGCCCCGTTCCTCATCTGCACAAGCCTCAAACACTTGAAAATCCTAAGTAGCAACATTCTAGAGCTCAGATTGTGATGTCATAATGCCTCATTCCACCAATGCCTAAGCTCCGTCCTCATCTGCACAAGCCTCAAACCCTTTAAAATCCTAAGTAGCAACATTCTAGAGCTCAGATTGTGATGTCATAATGTCTCATTCCACCTATGCCTAAGCTCCGTCCTCATCTGCACAAGCCTCAAACACTTTAAAATCATAAGTGTTCGAGGCTTGTGCTGTTACGGTAGAGCTTACGGGAATGGGACAGGGATAAGAACAGCGAGAAAACTCACAGAGATGAGAAGGAGAACTTGAGTCCCTGCGGGAACGGGGACAAATTTGTCCCCGTGTCATTCTCTAGTCAGATGCACTGAGTGATCCTGGGAAAACCAACCTCTGTTTCCAGTTCTCCCTCTGCAGGGTTTCATGCCGCAAAACCAGCCACCCCACAAGTGGCTCTTTGCATGTGTCTAAAGTAATATGTTGCACTGCAGTTGAACTTTGTTTAATTTAAAGGGGGAATATTCATGCCGTCATTGTTATCGGCATCAGGGCTCAGTAAATATGTCTAGTTCTGCTTGGCCTGTGTCTCAGCAAATATGACAGGTAATCTGCAGAGGGAGTTTGATCTCTGATGCCCATGAGCAAGCTAGAAAGAAAAAGTTAGAAATAGAGGAACTTGCCCAAATTACAGAATATACACACGTCCCCAGATCTGGGGGTGCTAGTGGACTTGATGTCTGAAGAACGAGCTCAAATCCTGTAAATGCAGCAGGTAAAATCCCAAGAAATAAACATCATAAGGAAGTGATAAATGAAGTGAAATAGAAGAAGCTTTTGCAATGATACACAGTGTAAAAAGATCCATCACCAGAGAACATGGCTGCTAGCAAGGAAAGTAATCGCGAGGCTGCGCCAATCCCTACAGAAACTAATGGCAGCGAATCGGGTGGAAATTTAAGAAATCAAAGCAGAGATTCTCTAACGGGAGATAAGGGCGTCCTTGTTGGAAGATAAGAGTGAGCGCAAAGTCAAAATCACGGTTGAGCTGAAAGGGACTTCAACGCTCTATGGGAATTTCAAGGACAAGGGAAGAGTGAGAAACAGAACAGACATGTGAGAGGGTTGTGGACGCCTGGGAGAAGCCTCAACGGCAGAGCGAGAGGGTTGATGCCAAAACAAGTCAGACCTGTGACAAAATCTCACCAACTGGATGGCTCAAAACAGTCTTTTTTCTGCCAACATTTTCTATCGTTCTAATGACTGTTGTGATTTGGGTCTCGGTGCTAGGAGGCTAATGTACTCATTTCTGATTCATTACGATACTGTGATGAAGAATTCAATTGTATATTATATTAAAGGTATTTCCACGCACAAAAGAGACATGACACTTTTGGAAATTGCCCAAGAAATGTGTGTGTAAGAGTGGGTGGGGGGTGGAAAGAGGGCGAACGTTCACGCTTTATTATGGATTTCCCGTCAAACGCATATAAGGTTTCACAGATAAAGTAGTGCCACAAACGGAAGATGGTGATTTGTGTGTCCGACGTCCACCCTCGGAAAACTGATGTAAAATCTGTGAGTCGATAGTATCTACAGACTTTGCATCCAACACCCTTTGCATGACCTTATGAGGAAAGTCTGAGGTTTGAGTTCAAGTTCAAGTTTATTTGTATTTGATAAATCGCTTATCCATAATTTACTAAGCGAGTTACAACCAAAATATAAAAGTAGGTCATGAAATTAACATACTATTTAAAAAGGGCAAGACGAACAAACGTACTGACAAACTTGGATACAGAAGGAAAAAGGGGGTAAAGTTACAAAATTGATGTTAAGTTAGATTAACGAAAAAACCGTAAATGGAAAGAACCTTTTTGTTTTCAGAGATGTTTTCTGCATTATTTGAGATTTAAAGGTTAAATGCGTCTTTAAAAAGAAATGTTTTAAAGTTATTTTTAAATCGATTGAGGTCATTTTCATCTCTTATATATTGCGGTAGGGTAGTCCAGGTCTGAGGAGCCATCACCGAGTATATATCATGACGTCTAGTGCCAATGATTTTTAATGAAGGAACAACAAGCAGCCTTTGGGCTGTAGAACGGAGGGAGCGTGATGTGTTGTGTGGAATAAGCACGCGATTTATAAATGGCGGTTCATTGGAGGATAATGTTTTAAATGCTAAAAGCAAAATTTTAAAGGTTATACGATGGCTGATAGGGAGCCAATGCGAGTCAATCAAAAAAGGAGTTACGTGGTCGTATTTATTTCCATTGTGAATGGGTTTCACAGCGGTATTTTGGATTATCTGTAACCGTTTTTTTTTTTTTGTGTGGGTTCAAATCCCACACTACTCCTTGTGACCCTGGGCAAGTCACTTAATCCCTCATTGCCCAGGTATATTAGATAGTGTGAGTCCTCCAGGACAGACAGGGAAAAATGCTTCAGTACCTCAATGTAAACCGCTTTGGTTAAAGTGGCTTATAAATGGTAAAAACAAACAAAAAAAAATGGCTATGATGTATAATTACTGTACATATAATTTATTATTATTGTTTCCACGCACTGAGTATGGATTTTATCCAATTGGAAATAATGCTGGGTTTTACTAAGCTGCAGTAGAGTTTTTTTTAATGCTAAATGCTCGGACACTCGTAGAGTTTAGAAACCTCTATCTCAGCTTAGTAAAAGAGGGGGGGAAATTAAAAGAAATATTTTATAATTCTTAATATCTCAGAAGCTGAGGGCAGAGTCAGATGTAGCCCTTTCCTCCTCCCCCTTCCCCTATCTACCTTCATCAGCTTCCTCCACCCATCAGTGAGTTGACATTGGGGAGAAGCAAAACCCGGTTGATCCTTCCCCCTCGCTTCACACTACCCGGCTCAGTACCCAGCTGGCAGTCACTTCAGGAGCTCATTTTTCAGGCACTTTTCCAATTTATAGACCAGAACAGATGCCGAGACGGCGCAGATATGAAAGGGCAGCAAGACCTGTGCACAGACATGAAAGGGCAGCAAGAAAAAAATAGGCCATTTGTTGTTTAATAAAGTCATAATTGCCCCATATGGAATATGCACAGATCAAAAATACTCCACCCTGTTTGCTTTTCAAATATGACTCGGATAACCTAAATTGAGAACTCCACCATTGATAAATAAAGCATGTGCGAAGTACAATACAGCCAGCACGGGTAGTAATGGAAGAGCAAGCTCTTGGGATCCTTAGATCAGACCTTCTGAGTTGGTTCGGCTCTTTCTAAGTCACGTTCACCATAGCAAACAGTGAATGAAGTAGCTCATTGTTACTCTTTTCGGAACTTCCTCTTCAACAAGCTGCCTTGAGGTTTTCATAATCAACGTACACAGTCTTGTACAAGAACAGAGTGGTTAACCAGAGGCACACAAGGAAAGAAGCATAAAGACAGATTGTTCACCCTCTCCAAGGTAGGGAGAACGAGAGGGCACTCTCTAAAGTTGAAAGGGGATAGATTCCGTATGAACGTAAGGAAGTTCTTCACCCAGAGAGTTGTGGAAAACTGGAATGCTCTTCCAGAGGCTGTTGTAGGGGAAAACACCCTCCAGGGGTTCAAGACAAAGTAGATAAGACAGGTTGTTCACCTTCTCCAAGGTAGAGAGAACGAGAGAACACTCTCTAAAGTTGAAAGGGGATAGATTCCGTATAAACGTAAGGAAGTTCTTCACCCAGAGAGTTGTGGAAAACTGGAACGCTCTTCCAGAGGCTGTTGTAGGGGAAAACACCCTCCAGGGGTTCAAGACAAAGTAGATAAGACAGGTTGTTCACCCTCTCCAAGGTAGGGAGAACGAGAGGACACTCTCTAAAGTTGAAAGGGGAGAGATTCCGTATGAACGTAAGGAAGTTCTTCACCCAGAGAGTTGTGGAAAACTGGAACGCTCTTCCAGAGGCTGTTGTAGGGGAAAACACCCTCCAGGGATTCAAGACAAAGTTGGACAAGTTTCTGCTAAACTGGAATGTACGCAGGTGAGGCTGGACTCATTTAGAGGACACTTGGAATGCGCTACCGGAGGAAGTGATCAGGCAGAGTACGATACAGGGATTCAAACAGGGATTGGACGGATTCCTGAGGGATAAAGGGATCGTGGGATACTGAGAGAGGTGCTGGGATGTAACACAAGTTTAGAAAGCTAACCAGGTAATAAGTATAGAAAGCCAACCAGGTCGTGCATGTGCAAGACCGGAGGATTAGGACTTCGATGGGAAGATAGGACTTCAATGAGAAACCAAGGTGGCAAGGGGGCCCCTTCTGGTGATTCAGACAGGTCGTGACCTGTTTGGGCCGCCGCGGGAGCGGACTGCTGGGCAGGATGGACCTATGGTCTGACCCGGCGGAGGCACTGCTTATGTTCTTATGTAAGATTAAGACTGTTCCTTTCCAGGATCAACAAGTGCCATGGGTGGATCTAAGACCCCCTTGTAATCTGTGCAAAACTCTGCTGCGCGACTCATCTTCTTCCAACCTCGCTACGCTCATGTCACCCCTCTCCTTAAGTCACTTCACTGGCTCCCTATCCGCCATCGCATACAGTTCAAGCTCCTATTGCTGACCTACAAGTGGGTTCATTCTGCTGCCCCTCAATATCTCTCCTCTCTCCTTATCCACCTCCCAGAGAACTCTGTTCCTCAGATAAGTCACTCCTAGCATTACCCTTCTCCTCCACTGCCAAGTCCAGATTTCGTTCCTTTCATCTAGCTGCCCCCTATGCCTGGAATAAATTACCCAAGTTTGTCTGTCAAGCCCCTTCCCTTGTTTAAAAGCAGACTGAAAACCCACCTTTTTGATATAGCCTTCAATCCTTAACCCTACTCCTCTGCCCTCCAACCCAGCCAGCAGATTAACCGTTCCCCTTAACTGTATCCATGACATCCTGTTTGTCTGATTAGATTGTAAGCTCTTTGGAGCAGGGTCTGCCTTCTTCTTTGCGACTCTGTACAGCGCTGCGTGCATCTGGTAGCGCTATAGAAATAATTCATAGTAGTTGTAAGATGAATCAGGAATCCTTCCCGGTCATCAATAGAGTTCTACGAGCGTCGGGAGTATCTCAGAGCATTCAGCACGCTGGCCTGCGCTAAAAAAATGCTTCTGCGGTTTTATAAAAGGGGGGAGGGGGGTGAACTTGAAACTTAAACTCTATTGATCACCCTTTTTGATGACCATATGCACAGGCTGACCCCATTCTGGCAGATCACAGAAGTCATGAGTTTCAGGAAGATCAGTTTAGACTAGAAAGTCGGATTTGTATTAAGGAGACCAGGATCAGGCAACTGGCTGTGTTCACACGACTTTTCCTTGGGGCAAAATCCAGTGGATAGAGTACCTGGAAGGGGTCCCTGGGTGAACATTGCTTGGCACTGGCACTGCTCTTCTTGGAAACTGAGAACTGAACTCATTACACCTCAGAAATGTAAGTTGACTGAACAATTCATGCACAACAACGGCAGCTTGAACCCTCTCGTCCTTTGTGGCGCCCCCACAGAGAGGAGGTTGACCGTAGAGAGAATCATCACCTGATGTTCACTAGAAACTCAAAGGGGCCACGTCTAAAAGTGCGCCACAGCTGTATGACACCTGTGTCGAATGGTCTTATCTTATTTTTCCCTCATTCCTTCATCTCTAGCTGCACTTTGATTATGCGGCCATAAAAGCTGTAATTGATCCATAGAAACATGATGGCAGATAAAGGCCAAATGGCCCATCCAGTCTGCCCATCCACAGCGTCCACTATCTCCTCCTCTCCCTATTGGCTAAGACTTTTACACCTGCATTGTGAGGTCATAGAGCTTTATAGTTATAGAAACATGCCAGCAGATAAAGGCCAAATGGCCCTTCCAGTCTGCCCATCCACAGTAACCATTATCTCTTCCTCTCTCTAAGAAATCCCACGTGACTATCCCAGGCTTTCTTGAATTCAGACACCATGGACTGCTCATAGAAGCTTAATTCAAAAGCCTTATGCACAACCTTCCCGGCTGATGGAGACTTGCACGGGATTCTCTCTTTAGATGGAGCTCTTTAGTACCATTCAACAATCAACTTGAAGGCCTCCAATGCCTCCTCAACTTTCTGACACAAGGGCCCACATTTACACAAAGCCACTTCCTCCAGACTCAGCTGCCTGTTCATTTTCTAGCTCATTAAAACTGAACCATCAGAATTAATTCTACTTATTGTGGGTTGGGAATAAAAACACTAAAGGCAAGCTGACATTGTAGCATGTTGACGTTGACATTCCTATGTCGATTCTACGGGCATGACACATGTCTACTTGAGGCTCTTTTCATACTACACTTATGGGAATGGAAGAGGGAGGGCCAGGCTGTAACCTTCCCTCTCAGCCACAAACGGGAACATGTCTTGGGGCCAATGGCCCATTTTTCATCTTCACAGTGAACCTAGAGGGCTTAGAACCTTCAAGATGCGAAGAGCAGTCAAGCAGGTGACACAGAAGCCGTTTTTTGAGTCTCACAGTCACCTGTTCTGTCACTGAACCACCAGCCCAGTTTAATGCAAGGTTGCTCAGAGGTGTGTACACAAGCAAAACAAACAAGCCTGAGGATTTTGGCATTTCCAAGACAATTCTGAAACATCCAGACTTTGCAAAAACAAACGTCAGAGCAGCGGCATGATTCCTCGCTGTAGCTTTGTCATAGTAACAACAGTAAACTGTTTCTTATAAGGTGACATATAACAGGGCTCCATTTCCTTAGTTTTGATTTTTTTTTTTTTTTTTTTTTAATGTGTAACACTTTACAAAATATAATTTTTCCATTGTGGGGCATTTCTATAACTGGGCACCTATAAACAGGTGCTTGTTCCAGCAACTCAATAAAGTTTGCTTTTCGGTCAAAAACCGTGGTGAACGTCTACGAATATACAAAGAGAAACACTATTCTTTTAAAGAACGTGTGGAAACCAGCTTCGCCTGTTTCTACTGTTCTTGTTGGGGATTTCTGCTATCGCTGTTTTTTGGGCTTGTACTCACAGGGGTATTGTGGGGTCTGTACCTCCTCCCTTTGGGTTGGGGGTTTCCCGTTTGTTTTCCTGTTTCTTGGCCCTGTATGCTTTCTGTTCCCTATTGCATTGTTGTGGTTGCTCAGTATTTTCTGCTCAATAAAAATTATTTCAAACAAAAAAAAAAGAACGTGTGGAAAATAATTAACCGTTACATAAGTAATCTTGGAATAAAATCCCTGGGGCCATCTTGAATCCTTTTCAATGCGCATGTGCACTGAGTTGTGGCAGGAATCGGCGGTGGAACGTCACAGGGTTGATCCCCAATCTCATTATTCTATTTAAATGTGTGCAACATTGGACAATTCTACGACGTGATTTTCCCATTTACTTTGGTAGCCTATGCGTTCACTTTTTTACATTACAGCCATCTACTGAGTTTCCATGACTTTTCCCAGTGCGTTTACAGAAATTAGATAGTTCAAAGTCTAATAGGTGTTGGCACTGTCATCTCAAAGCTGGGACGTTGGATCGTTTACTGTACTATTGTCCCTTGATGCTTACATTCTGGAGATCTATCTGGGATCAAGTGGCATTGACGTACAATACCATCCTGTTTGGTAAGTTAATGAGAGCAAAAAGTCAAATTTCAGCTGAGAATAATAAACTGCTCTTTATAATGACAGGGGTTGCCATACAACTCATTAGGAAGAATTGGAAGAACTGGGATAGGTTGAATTATACATTCTGGTGGGAATCTCTGTGTTATACATTTAAAATGGAACGTTCAATGGCCATACAACAGGGACGGTACAAGAATTTTATGGATGTTTGGGAACCATTGGCTAAGTATTGTAAGAAATGATCATTTATTTTATTTTGTTGACCTTTCAGCATAAACATCCAGGGTGGGAGGGGTTTGCTTTGGAGTTTAATCCAGGGAACATATGGGTAGTTTCTTATAGGTATCTTCTATTTGATTATTTGGTGGGGGGTGGGGGAAAATATTTGTTCTTTAATGTCTATAAGTTTAATGTGCTTTTCTTGTATTATTATGTATTTTGAAATTGTTTGTTTGCACATTGGAAGTTTAAAAAAAAGTTTCCATGACTTTTTAAATCAGTATCTTCCTATACTGCCAGGTATGCGCAATGCACATATATCCTTACGAGGGGTCGCTGAAAAGTTCTCAGCCCAACCAAGAAGAGAATGAAACTTACGAGTTATTCCACTCTACTGAACTTTCCTTAATAGGTCTGTCCACACCCATACTTACCATTCTCGATCAAAGAAAATCTGTTCTTCTTATCTCCCTGGATTTCACAGCAGCATTCAGCACCACAGATCACGCTCTCTTACTTTGTCGTCTACGCAACATTGGAATAACAGGAACAGTTTACGAATGGTTTGTTTCATACTTTGAAATAATCAGCACAAAAGTCCAACAGGAGCCCATGAACAAGACAAAAGCCTTTCTGGAGAGACATCATAAAATTTTGGTTTTATTGATCCTTTTAGCTTCTCTTTATTTGGAAAGACCGTCTTCCCACCTCAACTTCTTCATACTTTGAGCATCACTGCTATCAAGTTCACCATCAAGAAACAACATCTAAGGCTTTCTCCCTCATCTACACTTTTTAATCTCTTTTTGGCCACTCTATTGACACTATCTCAGTCCATCAGATTCACCCTTTACACTTACACCGATGATATTCAATTAGTTTATTCTATTGACCCACTAAACCAATCAGACATAATAATTGTGTATCACTCAACCCAAATAAATCCAAAATACTTCTGCTCTAGTTAATCCTATCTATCTCATACACACTCCTGTGCCACTAGTTTCATCCACTTGGTTTCTAGGTGTAATTATTGACATAAAACCGTCATCAATCAACACACTTAAGAACATAAGAATAGCCTTTCTGGGTCAGACCAATGGTCCATCAAGCCCAGTAGCCCGTTCTCACGGTGGCCAATCCAGGTCACTAGTACCTGGCAAAAATCCAAAGAGTAACAACATTCCACACAGAAACCCAAGGAATAGCAAGATTCCGGAATCCCAAAGAGTAACAAGATTCTAGAATCCCAAAGAGTAGCAACATTCCATACAGAAACCCAAGGAATAGCAAGATTCCGGAATCCCAAAGAGTAACAAGATTCTAGAACCCCAGAGAGTAGCAACATTCCATACAGAATCCCACGGAATAGCAAGATTCCGGAATCCCAAAGACTAACAAAATTCTAGAATCCCAAAGAGTAGCAACATTCCATGCTACTGATCCAGGGCAAGCAGTGGCTTCCCCCATGTCTTTCTCAATAACAGACTATGGACTTTTCCTCCAGGAACTTGTCCAAACCTTTCTTAAAACCAGCTACGCTATCCACTCTTACCACCACCTCTGGCAAAGCGCTCCAGAGCTTAACTATTCTCTAAGTGAAAAAATATTTCCTCCTATTGGTTTTAAAAGTATTTCCCTGTAACTTCATCGAGTGTCCCCCTAGTCTTTGACATTTTTGACGGAGTGAAAAATCAATCCACTTGTACCCATTCTACTCCACTCAGGAATCTCACTATCCCTTACTCTCCAACGCGTCTCCTTCGTTCCATTAACAACTTTGGTCTGATACTCCCTAATCCTAAACTCACTAAATCAGAAACCAGCAGGCATTGTGCTTTTCATTTTGCAAACTCTTCTTTCTGTTCTTACCCTATTTAATTTGGGGGGGTTTTGTGTTGTTTTTTTAATTTTACACGTTTTACTGTAAACCATTTAGATTTGCCTTCTGGTTTTATATTTGCAGTATATTCAATAAATTGAACTTGAACTTCCTATTGGAATTCTCCATCCAAGCAGAGTTATCATTTGAAAAGTTCAAGGATGCCATATAATCATGGCTCTATCGTCGGGCATTTAATTCGATGTAGGGCTGTCTTGCTGCCAGAAACTGTTATCCGCTCCCCACCCCTTCTCCTCTTCCGCTGCTTCTCCCTTCCCACTCGCAATCTCTTCTCTTTTTCCCCGGTTTCGATTTCCTCTGCGTGAATGTTACGTTTCAAGTTTATTATTATTTGATATCCCGCAAATCCAATCATATCGACGTGGCTTCCAACGCCAATAGTATAAAAAGCAAATAAAAATAAAATAACCAAACAGACATGTTAAAAATAACATGACAGAGATAAAAGGGAAAGAGCTACAATTTGGGATAGACAAGAAGGGGGAGGGGTAAAATGTAAGGGTTTAGGGCTATCTGCTGTTACTGGCAAGTTCCAGCATGCTTATAGAAGCGAATTATAAAATACTTAAGAATATGCATCAATGAATATTCCCTTCCATTTCTATGAAATAGACAGTGCAAAACCGACAACTGGTCATGTTTCTGGCTGTTCACAAGGTTTAAACTACTGACAGTCAACCCCGGGAGAGGGTGGGAGGGCGGATGAAATTATCGGGAGGGAAGCATGTAATATTGATGGATTCCGGTTATCCACCGACAGACACACATCCTTTTTATAAAGTTTGCCAAAATTACCTTGGCTCTGCCCCGGTGGTGCAGGAACAGACTTGCACTTCTTCAATTCACGCAGCGTGATGAGGGTTTCAAACCAATGCTGAGTCTGGACTCAGCCAGAAAGCAAAGTATCGGCACGTCCGGCGTCCCTTCTGAAAAACAAACAAACCAACGACACCAGTGTGTCTAAATATTTGGAAGGTCCTGAGCGCCTCTGCTGTGCTCGGCAGGTCTGGATGGTGGTACTTGCAGTGTCAGGGTTTAATAAGTGATCAGTAAACAGTGATCCACCCTTTTAACACACACAAGGAACTTTTCCCATTACCTCCTCCTTGTCTGTACAGAAGAGCTTGCCGACTGGTAGGACAGGGGACAGACATAACCCCATCTGGATACTTCAGCATCTCTCAAGCTTTTGAGCGCACCTGTCTCACGCAGACCTCACTCCACCATCCTGAAGCACATCCCACCGCTGGACCAACAAACTCAGTTAGCAGGAAAGGCTGGTCCGTGTTTTTCCAATTCCAGATGGGGCATCCATGCAGAATCTGTGAGCCAGAAAGAAAGCAGCCTTTGATAAACACTTACAATTCAGAGAATACTTTAGACAGGGGTGTCCAATGTCGGTCCTCGAGGGCCGCAATCCAGTCGGGTTTTCAGGATTTCCCCAATGAATATGCATGAGATCTATTAGCATACAATGAAAGCAGTGCATGCAAATAGACCTCATGTATATTCATTGGGGAAATCCTGAAAACCCGACTGGACTGCGGCCCTCGAGGACCGACATTGGACACCCGTGCTTTAGGACTCAAACATCAGCATTGCTTTTAGTTACTGCATATGTTACTATTCTGAACTGTTCTTTCAAAGCCACATCGCTGCCGAAATTCCCCCAGCCTTGGATGTGCCCTAAACTGTGGAAGGAGCTGTACCGGCTACCATGAGCCATCACTGGCTCCAAGCAGCGCAGGAGGCTTTCGCTGTCCAAATGAATAGCCAACAGGAAAGGGGAGGGGGTGTCCTCTTCCAACCATAATCCTGCAGGCTTGCTGCTGGACAGCCAAGGTCCTTCTCTGACGCTTTGACTGTTCTTGGAGTGCAGGAATGGCCTAGTAGCCGCAGAAGTGGGCAGACAATCATGGAAGCCCGGGTTAAAACCCTGAAGGTCCCAACCACACCCCTTGTCAGGAGCTCCCCGAGTGCAATCCACCCCTTAGTGTCCCCACCCTACCCACCGTGCAGCTGTGCCCGTTCGCACAGCCATCAGGACCTTTGGCAAGTCACGCTACCTTCTATTACCCCAGGTACAAACGGTGGGTGTCATTTACTAATGTGGTTTAATAAAAAGACTCGCTGAGAACACTGGGCATTTAGTACACGAAGCCATTAGATTGTGAAATTGAGAATGGAGTACAAAGGAGTAACCCCCAAAAGAGTACCCTGAATAAAGAGAAATCCTGCAGGGGATCCCACTCTCTACCTGACAGCAGAGATGGGAACATAAGAGTTGCCGTACTGGGACAGACCAAAGAAGGTCCATCAAGCCCACTATCCTCTTTCCAACAATGGCCAACCCAGGTCCCAACTACCTGGCAGAGACCCAAAGAGTAGCAACATAACAGAGCTAAGATTGTGACATCATAATGCCTCATTCCACCAATTCCTAAGAACCAACCTCATCAGTGATGTCACAATGGCTTGACTGTCCTATAATTGGCTCACATGAGAACATAAGAACTGCCATACTGGGACAGACTGAAGGTCCATCAAGCCCAGTATCCTGTTTCCAATAGTGGCCAACCCATGTCCCAACTACCTGGCAGAGACCCAAAGAGTAGCAACGTTCCAGAGCTGAGATTGTGATGTCATAATGCCTCATTCCACCAATGCCTAAGAGCCAACCTGAGCAGTGATGTCACAATGGTTTGATTGGCTCACATAAGAATTGACATATTGGGACAGACCAAAGGTCCATCAAACCCAGTATCCTATTTCTAATAGTGACCAACCCAAGTCAAAAATATGCTTAGCAAATTATTTATTTAATTCATTTTATATCCTGCCTTCCCCAATGAGTTCAGAACGGGTTACAGGTAAAATAACATATACAGAGTGATTTAGGTCTGTAAATATTTGTTAGGGAGGGACTGACTCAGGGACTCACAACTAGAGACAATCACTTGGCAGACTGAGTGGGAAGTTGGGCTTTTTCTGTCATGAGTCTTCCTCAGAGCTATCTTAAAACGCCAGTTAGATGTGAGGTCACGGATACAGGTCAAGGACGTGTTTGACCAGCACTGCTTCTGAGGAAGCTGGTTGTGTTTGGGACGCCCACAGAGTTCCAACCCACGTCCTCAAAAAATCACGAAACCGCCAATGCAGTGAACTAATAACAAGTGGCAAAGGAAGGAATCCAACGGGTCTGCAATGAATGTCCAACAACACAATCTGATGTATTTGAAGAAACGAGGACCCGACACGGTCCGTGTTTCGATTAACACCTTCCTTTTTCAGATCCTCTCGCTTTCACCAGCTTCGGGAATTTTGAAGTGCCTTAAAAACGTATCTTTTTAGGGAACATTTCAGAAGTTAGAAATCGGATGTCTATCCATTAGTCTTTGTGAACCGCATAAAACTTAATGGTATTTGCGGTATACACGGGAGTTTTATGTTATGTTATGTTCAAGGCCCAATTAAAAGCCCACCTCTTTGACTCCTAACTCCTCTCAGGGACTGTCCCTTTTGTGACTCTATAAGGGGAAAGGGAACGGGGACTTGTATACTGCCTTTTTGTTGCTTTGGCATTTCAAAGCGGTGGGCATTGAAGGATTAAGTGACTTGCTCAGGGTCACTGGGATTTGATCTCGCAACCTCTGGGTGCGGAGGCAGCAGTTCAACAGCCCATGACTAGGGTGCGCTCTTGAGTCTGGCATCCCAGGATGGGGCACTGAAATGGAAATTGAATCTCCTGAGCCTCCCGTGGGTATGTGCCCCTTCCCTGGACTGCTTTACCCCAGTGGCCAAACTTCTGTAAAATTCTAGACTGCATTCAGTAGGCCAGGAACAGGGAAGCATCTGTCCTGGAAGGCTGCAAACCAGTAAAAGGGGGGAAGGGAGGGGAAGTGTATGTGCAGCTGATATATTTATGTATTTTCAAGTTTAAACCACATGTATACCATATTCCTGGGTATGAAGTCATTGTGGTTAGAGAATGAAACATCAATAAATCAAACAATGCATCATAAAACATAGAATCAATAAAGCCAAACATTACACCATGGAACATAACATACAGAATCAAATAAATAATACAACATAAACAAATATACATTCATATATACTCCGCAGCCCTAAAGTGGTTCCAAATCCCCCCACCCAGGGATCGTAAAGTGTTGCAGGGCCAGAAGCCTGTTGGAAGCAGCCTCAAAGTTGTCCCAAGGCCTTCAAGTGCCCAACGGGGAACCTCATCGTTTGCCAAAGAAAGTTGCAGATCAGGAAGGCTGCAGGGGGCCAAAATGCAGCCCACCAAGGCACTGGAGTCCAAAAGGTTTCGGCACCGGAGTCCAAAAAGTTTTGACACGGGAGTCCAAATGGTTTCGGCACCAGAGTCCAAAAGGTTTCAGCACTGGAGTCCAAAATGTTTCAACACAGGAGTCCAAAAGGTTTTGGCATTGGAGTCCAAAAGGTTTCGGCACCGGAGTCCAAAAGGTTTCAACACGGGAGTCCAAAAGGTTTCGGCATTGGAGTCCAAAAGGTTTCGGCACCGGAGTCCAAAAGATTTTGACACAGGAGTCCAAAAGGTTTCGGCATTGGAGTCCAAAAGGTTTCGGCACCGGAGTCCAAAAGGTTTCAACACGGGAGTCCAAAAGGTTTCGGCATTGGAGTCCAAAAGGTTTCGGCACCGGAGTCCAAAAGATTTTAACACAGGAGTCCAAAAGGTTTCGGCATTGGAGTCCAAAAGGTTTCGGCACCGGAGTCCAAAAGGTTTCGACACGGGAGTCCAAAAGGTTTCGGCATTGGAGTCCAAAAGGTTTCGACACGGGAGTCCAAAAGGTTTCGGCATTGGAGTCCAAAAGGTTTCGGCACCGGAGACCAAAAGGTTTCGACACGGGAGTCCAAAAGGTTTCGGCACCGGAGTCCAAAAGGTTTCGGCATTGGAGTCCAAAAGGTTTTGACACGGGAGTCCAAAAGGTTTCGGCACTGGAGTCCAAAATGTTTCGACACAGGAGTCCAAAAGGTTTCGGCATTGGAGTCCAAAAGGTTTCGGCACCGGAGTCCAAAAGGTTTCGACACGGGAGTCCAAAAGGTTTCGGCACTGGAGTCCAAAATGTTTCGACACAGGAGTCCAAAAGGTTTCGGCATTGGAGTCCAAAAGGTTTCGGCACCGGAGTCCAAAAGGTTTCAACACGGGAGTCCAAAAGGTTTCGGCACCGGAGTCCAATAGGTTTCGGTACGGGAATTCAGAAAGTTTCGGCTATCGAACGTAATGAAGCTTCCGATGCACTAAGATCTGAGGTTTTTAAACATTGAGCCCACTACCCAAAGAGCCCCCCCCCCCCCGATGCACAGCCTCTAGTGCGCCCCCCTCTGTTTCCTGAGCATTCGGAGTCCCTCCCCCCCCTCCCCCCCCCCCCCAAGCCAGCTTTACTTTCGGTGCCTAGTCGAGAGCCCAGAGTAGAATTTATCCGCACAGCAGAGACAGCGACAAAAGCCCCGGCAGGACCCCCCCCCCCGGCCCCCCTCTTACCGTCTCCGATCAGACGCCTCCGTGCTCGGATGGCGGAAGCAGGTGCTCGAGAGGCGGAGGAGGGAAGGAGGAAGGAAGAGAAGCTGCTGGGCTGAGGCGGGTCGACTGTCACCTGGGCTAGGAAGAGACAGTCGCTGAGTTTGTCAGGACAGGCTGTCACTGCCCATTTGCGTGCTTCTGGGTGGGGGCTAATCATGGTGAGTGTGTGTGGCTATGTGAATATGAAAGTGTCTGGGGGGGGGGGGGGGTCAGGAGATCTCACTAGGTGCATTGGGTTATGTGGATGAAACTGTGTGTGTGTTTTGGGTTTCTGGGGTGGGGGCTCTGCCTTAACTGCACAAACCTGGAACACTTCTGATTTGAAAATGTTTGGGGACAGAGAGATCCTGCCGGGAATGGGGAAAATGTGTCCCCGTGAAAAAAGGCTTGTCACACTAGGTGAGTGTTCCTGGAAGTGGGGAGATCACTGTGTAAGTGGCGAGACTGTCACCATTTCTGTTTCTGGACTGAGGCTGCCAGAGGGACAGACTGACAGTATTGTGGACCCCTAACCACCCAAGGGACAGCGGGCAGGTCCTCAGGTGCTGGGGTGGGGGTGGTTGGGACACAGACTGTCACTAAGGGCCAGATTCAGTAAATGGAACTCAAATACAGGAGAAATACCACAGCAATAGAAACCCCACTAAAGTCATTCACAAAAGCTTTCCAAAGCTCAAATGTATGTCCAGAGACCTGAAGACCAAATGGGGAACAACCCCCGGGTAATAGGTCTCACCATCCAATCATAGCACACGTCTTATCTTGGCTTGTGAAATAAAATTGTGGTTCTGAAGATACTATATATAGTATAAGTCAGGGGTTCCACCAGGCCAATCGGGTTTTCAGGCTAGCCCTAATGAATATGCATGGAGCACATTTGCATGCCTGTCACTTCCATTATATGCAAATGCATATTCATTAGGGCTAGCCTGAAAACCCGATTGGCCTGGTGGTCCTCCAGGACAGGGTTGGAAACCACTGGTATAAGTTATCGCAAGTAAACGCTTATCTTGCAAAGATTTCTTGGGTCCCGTTATCGGTTTCTTTTCAAATCTTTTGGGAATGATTCTACTGGGTTTTGCTGTGATATTTGCCCTTATATCTTTTACCTAGTTTTTTTTTTTGTTGTTGTTGTGCTGCTATAAGCAGTTATTGAAATTTCCTCTGCATTTTTTGGACTGAAGTACTCAAATATAGGAGCCAGGAGAAATCCATTACCAAGTGCTGATCTACAAAGGATACCCCGTGGATTGCCACGCCCAGCTCTGGGTGCAAGGACTTACTCCAGCTGAAACCTGATGCAAAGCCAGGCACACAAGTTGGGCATTCTGAAACATTGCATCAAATTTTTGGAACTCCCCTGCCCCTTCCGTGGCCACGCCCCTTTGGGGTTGTACTCAAAACACTTTGGGCATATAGGCAGATCCATGCATAAGTCCAAATTAGTGACAACATCTATAATTCATTGTCAACAGCTCCTCAAGAAAACACACTGGCTTCCTGCATAAGATACTTTTGCTAATTTTCAAAGTTAAAAGTGTGGTTAAACCTGCCTACTTCACGTCTCCTCACCCCATATGTTGCCTCCAGACCCTTTAGATCAGTGGTCTCCAACTCCAACCCTTTGCAGGGCCACATTTTGGATTTGTCGGTACTTGGAGGGCCTCAGAAAAAATAGTTCATGTCTTATTAAAGAAATGACAATTTTGCATGAGGTCAAACTCTTTATAGTTTATAAATCTTTCCTTTTGGCTAAGTCTTAATAATATTGTCATTTATAGTTAAAGAAACATCTGATCAAGAAACTGTTTTATTTCACTTTTGTGATTATGATAAACATACCGAGGGCCTCAAAATAGGACCTGGCGGGCCGCGAGTTTGAGACCACTGAGTTAAGGGGAACAGTTAATCAGCTGGCTGGGTTGGAGGGCAGAGGGGAGAACAGGACAATCAAGCCATTGTGACATCGCTGATGAGGTTGGCTCTTATTGGTGGAATGAGGCATTATGACATCACAATCTCGGCTCTGCTTCCCAAAGACAAACAGGATGTCATGGATACAGTTAACTTTTAAATTGAGAGGCTCTGGATAAATGATTTTGTTGAGGTAAATCTCAAGGAAGCCTCAGCCCCACCACTCCACCGCTGTATAACCTTACAACCGCGGGAAGCCGCCGCCATCTTTCCCACATACTGTTTGTGGAGTCGGATGACAACGGCAGCCTTGGTAAGGTTTGTTGTTAGGATGTAAGAACGTATATATCACACAATATGTAACTTTTGAAGGAGGGGGATGATGCATGTATAGATGCTCTTTATCTTCTTCTTTAAAACTTGTTCATTTTATTTAGGGTGACCCTTGATACAGCTCTTTGAGCGAAACATGTCGGGTCTTATTCCCAGGCTTGGCTGACCATGAAGTGAAGTTCAAGCGAGTTTAAAGCTAAGTACTCAGTACTATATATTTAGATATTTTCAAAGTAAATATTTATTGAAAATCATAAATTATTAGAAACACTATAATTATTTTGAACAGTCTAACGGGGACGGCCAATGATGAGGCATCACGTAATGCTTCCCACGGTTGTAAGATTATACAGCGGTGGAGTGGTGGGGCTGAGGCTTCCTTGAGATTTACCTCAACAAAATCATTTATCCAGAGCCTCTCAATTTAGAAGTTATGACATAATAGGGCTGGATATAAGAAGTTGCTTATACATTGCCAAATTTTTGGATGGATACAGTTAAGGCAGTGGTCTCCAACTCCAACCCTTTGCAGGGACACATTTTGGATTTGTAGGTCCTTGGAGGGCCTCAGAAAAAAATAGTTAATGTCTTATTAAAGAAATGACAATTTTGCATGAGGTCAAACTTTCCTTTTGGCTAAGTCTTAATAATAATATTGTCATTTATAGCTAAAGAGATGTATGATCAAGAAATGGTTTTATTCTACTTTTGTGATTAGGATAAGCATACCGAGGGCCTCAAAATAGGACCTGGCGGGCTGCAAGTTTGAGACCACTGAGTTAAGGGGAACAGTTAATCTGCTGGCTGGGTTGGAGGACAGAGGGGAGAACAGGACAATCAAGCCATTGTGACATCACTGATGAGGTTGGCTCTTATTGGTGGAATGAGGCATTATGACATCACAATCTCGGCTCTGCTTCCCAAAGACAAACAGGATGTCATGGATACAGTTAAGGAAGTGGTCTCCAACTCCAACCCTTTGCAGGGCCACATTTTGGATTTGAAGGTACTTGGAGGGCCTCAGAAAAAATAGTTGATGTCTTAGTAAAGAAATGACAATTTTGCATGAGGTCAAACTTTCCTTTTGGCTAAGTCTTAATAATAATATTGTCATTTATAGCTAAAGAGATGTATGATCAAGAAATGGTTTTATTCTACTTTTGTGATTAGGATAAACATACCGAGGGCCTCAAAATAGGACCTGGTGGGCCGCAAGTTTGAGACCACTGCTTTAGATCCATCCATCAAAATCAACTGAAAATTCCCGCATATTGCAGAGGTACAGGAACACATCCGAAATGCAACCTTCTCAGTTCACTTCAACTTCAGACTGTTCTTGAGAAATGATCTGAAAGCGTTCCTCTTGGTTTTCCTTCTAATCTGCCTTTTCGATAGGCCCAGCAGAAACACGTAGCGCCCCCCCCCCCCCCCGGGTATTCCCCCTTCCTCCTATCCTAGTCTGACATAGTTCTACTCCATTCCTCACTTCCGTGCCGTGGTTGTGTCTTAATGTCACAATTCCAGCGCTTCCCCATCCTTAATTTGTAGACCGTTATCCGCCTGGAAAGTTTTCCCTTAGTGCGGGATAGAAAGACTTCAATAAATTCGAAACTTAAACTTTGTGGGGTTGACACTGAAGGTGGGGGTAAAACTCTGTCAGTGTACAGCAGTGGTCTCAAACCCGCGGCCCGGGGGCCACATGCGGCCCGCCAGGTACTATTTTGAGGCCCTCGTATGTTTATCATAATCACAAAAGTAAAATAAAATAGTTTCTTGATCATATGTCTCTTTAGCTATAAATGACAATATTATTATGAAGACTTAGCCAAAAGGAAAGATTTATAAACTATAAAGAGTTTTACCTCATGCAAAATTGTCATTTGTTTAATAAGACTTTAACTATTTTTTTTCTGCGGCCTTCCAAGGACCTACAAATCCAACATGTGGCCCTGCAAAGGGTTTGAGTTGGAGACCACTGGTGTACAGGTATGTGAGCTCTGGGAGGGAGGTGTCCCTATATAATATGTTTGCGTCTATCAGTACTGATACATCACCCTTCACAATAAACTCAAAGAAAAGGAATTCCATTAACAAAAGAAAAGATTTAAGAAAAACCACAAAACAAGATTAAACAAATATAGCCCCCATTACAATATTAAAATACGAAACCTACAAAGCAGCAGTCTGGAATCCCTCCCTAAGTTCCAGTATAGGGAGGGGGGAGTTTGGGAGTGTCTGTGAGTTTTTGGGTGGGCGTCCGTTTGGGTAGCTGTGTTTTGGGAGACTCACTATATGTTTTTAAAGGAAGACCGTCACTGTGAGTCGTGGGGAGGGACAGGTGTGAGAGTCCTTGTGAGTTATGGGAGAGGAAGGGAATGTGAGCAAGGCCCTGTGTAGGAGAGATGAAGGTGTGTCCCCGTCTGCCTGGAGATGTGGCTTTGCTTTCTGCAAGTCTGGCCCTGTTTCTCTTTGCGGCTTTTTTTCATCTTTTTTTTTTCCACGTGAATTGCTCAGAACGCTACCTGCTTCTCTGAATTTTTGCTCACTTCCCTGTGATCAGCATATGGGTTTAAAGAAATGTTATTGTTGCGGGGGGGTGGGGGGGGGAGGGAGTTCCAGGATTTTGCTAACAGAATGAATCTAGCTGCATATGTGAAAAATTAC
Source organism: Geotrypetes seraphini (assembly GCF_902459505.1). Lineage (NCBI taxonomy): Eukaryota > Metazoa > Chordata > Amphibia > Gymnophiona > Dermophiidae > Geotrypetes > Geotrypetes seraphini. The sequence goes on along the minus strand of NC_047090.1, from coordinate 8,513,529 downwards.
AACCATGAACATTTTGAAATATCTTTGGAAAAGGAAGTCATTTGTAAGTAAAGTGACATGGTCTGAGAATCAGCATCTGAGGCAGGAGGGATGCAGCTGTTGATCGGCCGAGAAACCTCAGAAGCAGATTCTTTTGGTGTAACTCATAAGAACATAAGAATCGCCTTACTGGGTCAGACCAATGATCCATCAAGCCCAGTAGCCCGTTCTCACAGTGGCCAATCCAGGTCACTAGAACCTGGCCAAAACCCAAAGAGTAGCAACATTCCATACAAAAACCCAAGGAATAGAAAGATTCTGGAATCCCAAAGAGTAACAAGATTCTGGAATCCCAAAGAGTAGCAACATTCCATGCTACCAATCCAGGGCAAGCAGTGGCTTCCCCCATGTCTCTCTCAATAACAGACTATGGACTTTTCCTCAAGGAACTTGTCCAAACCTTTCTTAAAACCAGCTACGCTATCCACTTTTACTACAACCTCTAACAATGCGATCCAGACGTTAATTATTCTCTGAATGAAAAAATATTTCCTCATTGGTTTTAAAAGTATTTCCCTGTAACTTCATCGAGTGTCCCCTAGTCTTTGTCATTTTTGACGGAGTGAAAAATCGATCCACTTGTACCCGTTCTACTCCACTCAGGATTTTGTAGACTTCAATCCTTTCTCCCCTCGGCCGTCTCTTTTCCAAGCTAAAGAGTCCATTTTAGTCTTTCCTCATACGAGAGGAGTTCCATCCCCTTTATCATCTTGGCCGCTCTTCTTTGAACCTTTTCTAGCGCCACTATATCTTTCTTGACATAAGACCAGAACTGAACGCAATACTTCAGATGAGGTCGCGCCATGGAGCGATACAGAGCCATTATAACATTCTTAGTCTTGTTAACCATCTCTTTTTTTATTAATTCATAGCATCCTGTATGCTTTTTTGGCTGCCACCGCACACTGGGTGGAAGGTTTCATCGTATTGTCTAAGATGATACCCAGATCCTTTTCTTGGGCGCTAATCCCCAAGGTGGACCCTAGCATATGGTAACTGTGATTCAGGTTATTCTTCCCAATGTGCATCACTTTGCTTTTGCCCACATTCAATTTCATCTGCCACTTGGACGCCCAGTCTTCCAATTTCCTAAGGTCCGCCTGCAATTTTTCACAATCTGCAAGCGTTTTAACAACTTTGAACAGTTTAGTGTCATTTTGCAAATTTAATCACCTCACTCGTCTTTCCAATTTCCAGATCATTTATAAATAAGCCTACTTCTTCATCTGCACCAGGATGAGATGCTGTTCCCAAATTGAAATTTTCAATGACAAAACTTTCATGCTACTTCTTTTAGTTCTTTTTGGGGCACTTCTGTCTTGCAATGGATTACACTGCTACCTGTCATCATTGCACCTACATCTGACAAAATTATTCTCTGGGATTTCTTCATAAGTCAGCTTTCCTTTCTGCTTCTTTTCAACCTCACCTGGAGTATTGCGTTCAGTTCTGGTCTCCTTATCTCAAAAAAGATATAGCGAAACTAGAAAAGATTCAAAGAAGAGCGACCAAGATGGTAAAGGGGATAGAACTCCTCTCGTATGAGGAAAGACTAAAACGGTTAGGGCTCTTCAGCTTGGAAAAGAGACGGCTGAGGGGAGATAGGATTGAAGTCTACAGAATCCTGAATGGAGTAGAAGGGGTACAAGTGGATCAATTTTTCACTCCGTCAAAAATTACAAAGACTAGGGGACACTCGATGAAGTTACAGGGAAATACTTTTAAAACCAATAGGAGGAAATATATTTCACTCAGAGAATAGTTACACTCTGGAACGCGTTGACAGAGGTTGTGGTAAGAGTGGATAGCGTAGCAGGTTTTAAGAAAGGTTTGGACACGTTCCTAGAGGAAAAGTCCCTTCTCCACTTGTTTTTTGTTCTGGATCGTATGAACAACATTGAATATACAGTACTGGTTAGAAAGTACGGTGTCATTGGACTTCAGTTCTGAGTTGGACTTGAATATTTCACTTTACAAACATGTTTTCTCTGTGTTCCAGATTGAAAGCATTGGTTGGTGAGTTGTACACCACAGCTCAATTGAAATTCAGTGGGTGGAGTGGGATGGGATTGCCAAATGTATGCAGCGCTTGTTTGGGTCACACCTTATATACTCCCTCCATCCCTGCAAGTGCGTTTTTTTTAGACATTTCAATCCTGAAGTGGGTGGCGTAATAAACTTTGTACGCTGGTCATAACTTCCTGAGGCTGTATGAAGGAAAGATGGATCCATGGAAGGACTCTGACATTTGCTTAAAGGGAAGTATGCATTTGTTGGACTTTGTTTCACAAATGTTCATATGCAAACAGAAACCTCAGGTTGAGTGATTACAATTGCAGTGTTTGGGAGGGCCGACTAGATTTGCCTTCCTAAACATCCTATCCTGTTTCTTTTGTGCACTTGGTGATCCTCTGTTGAGCTGTTCTTTTCTGGTTTAGGTACAGATGACACCCATCTGGTCCGAGTACATATTAACAGGACAGGAACTACGCATGCGTATTACTGAGAGGTAAGTCCCTTTCGCTGAGGACTGCACACAGATGCAGGGGAAAATGTATCTTGGCAGAGAACTTGGTTTATACATCAGAGGGTTGAGTAAATAATCCCTGGCACTTTCTTGTAGACTCAATTTGCACACTCCTATCTTAACAAGGACATCAAATTAACCATTTCCTATTATTAAGACTAGCCCTACTGGGTCAGACCAATGATTTATCTAGCTCCTGGCCTCTTTCCAGCAGTGGCCAGTCCAGGTCACAAGCACCTGGCAGAAATCCAAATAGTAGCAACATACCATGCTACCAATCCCAGGGCAAGCAGTAGCGTCCCACGTCTGTCTCAATAGCAGACTATGGACTTTTCCTCCAGAAACTTGTCCTTGGGGGTCATAGCTGATGCTGACACCTTGGAAAGCAAGATGGACTGATTTGTGGCTGAACCATTATTGCTGAGGAAGGGGTGCAGGAGGTACATTTCCCCGTTTCGGCAGAGGACATTAAATGATTTTTGAGTATTAGATTGTTTTATTACTTGGAAGTAGTTATGTTGGCAAAGGTTTATTCATTTACAAAAATCTGACAAATCGGCATTCAGCATCCATCATGGTGGTAACCCTCCCCCACCCCCCACAGATAAAAATCCAAATGATGCACACTTGAACAGACTCAAAAGCACTGTGGGCTTATGACTTTTATTGTGTATGCTTTTGGATGTAACCTACCTTGGAGAAAAGCGAGATATACAGTACTCCCCCGAAATTCACGGGGGTTCCATTCCAGGAACCCCCGCAAATCTTGAAAAACCTCGAATACGGTTTTTCATGTGGGAGACTGGAGAGGGCAGCGAGAGAGGCAAGAGAGAGCATCCGGAGCACTGGCGAGTGAAGGAAATCACTCGCTGTATGCTCCGACCGCCTCTTCCTGCACTAAAGTCGGGCCTTACCAATCAGGAGCTGGTTTGACATGCAGCTCCTGATTGGTAAGGCCCGACTTTAGTGCAGGAAGAGGCGGTCGGAGCATACAGCGAGTGATTTCCTTCACTTGCCGGTGCTCTGGCTGCTCTCTCCTGCCTCTCCAGCTGTCCTCTTCTGGTCGGCGGTCGTGATCAGAAAATACCGCGAATGACTGAGACCGTGAACCGCCGACTGTGAATAGAAACATAGAGTATGACGGCAGAAAAGGGCCGTTGGCCCAACACGTCTGCCCCTCAAAAGAACCCTCCCCTTAAAAGAACACTCCCCTAAGCAATTCCCCGAAGTGAACCCACATGTTTATCTCATTGTTTCTTGAAGTTGAGCACGTTGCTGCCTCAACTACCTGACGTAGAAGGCCATTCCAACGATCAACCACCCTTTCGGTGAAGAAGTACTTCCTGATGTCACCATGAAATCTCCCACCCTTGAGTTTGAGCGGATGCCCTCTTGTTATCATGGGACCCGTAAGAAAAAGGATATCTTCCTCCACCTCGATACGGCCTGTAAGATATTTGAACGTCTCTATCATGTCTCCTCTCTCTCTGCGTTCTTCGAGAGAATATAGCTGCAGCCTGCTTAGACGCTCTTCATATGGGAGATCCTTGAGTCCTGAGACCATCTTGGTGGCCATTTGCTGGACCGATTCCATTCTCTTCACGTCTTTTTGATAATGTGGCCTCCAAAACTGAACCCAGTACTCCAGATGACCGGGGAAACACTGTACTGTAAATTAAGTAACTAATAAATCACAGGCCAATCATGGCACCAGATTAGCTAATATTACATGTGATGTAACAGGTAACATTAAACCTACCACATATACCAGTGTCTCTCAAACTGGCACAGTGGTGTGCCCCGGAGATTCCAGAATTTTAATCCCCTTCATATGTATCCATTAGAATAGATGACATGTTCTGAAGAAAAATTCAACTTTTTTACCAAGAATTTTTTAAAGACTTCAACAGGTGTCATTGATTGAATTTCTGGACAATTTAGAACTCTTAGCTAGCGTTTTTAGCGCACGCACTGAATTAGCGCGAGCTACCCGAAAAACTACCGCCTGCTCAAGAGGCGGTAGTGGCTAGCGCACACGCTATTCCGTGCGTTAAGGCCCTAACGCACCTTTGTAAAAGGCGCCCTTAAATTAAGACGTCTGTTATAATTCTCAATTTGCTCGATTTTTCGTGACATAAAATTCTGATCTTTGGAAATAGAGTCCTTTAATAGAGTTGATTCCTTTTCAATCATTTCCTTAGTCTTGTTTAACTTTTTCCATATTTAGGGAGACAGTATCTACTTTAGCATATCCCGTGCCATTTTTTCCACCATCTCACCCATCTTCTGTAATGCAGCAAGAAGAGTCCCTGGTGCTGGGTTTCCAGCTCCCTCGGCATTCTTCAGGCTCAGCAAACCTCCAGTGGCTGAAGCTCCACCCAAACTCAGCTCCAGGGTTTCCTCCTCCTCCTCTCTCCCAGGGCCAACGTCTTCACTCCGCACCTCAGCTGGACATAATGGCATGGAGATCTTTGGGGGAGACAAAGAAACATCTGGCCCCAAGAAGCCGAGTGCTCCCTCACTCAGCTCCATAGCGGCAGCCATCCCCCGCTGGGTAACCTGAGGGCTGGAGGGAGTTCGGCGTTCGAATAGTTACTGGGTCATTGGTTGAATCAGGGAAGAGGTAAAGGCCGTTAATAACTCGGGCCTCACCGTCCTCTTTCTTTTAGAATGTGGCGAAGTGGTTCAAACTGAAGAATTTCCAGCTCGTGAGGAAATGTTAAGGAGCAAAATTGTAGTGCTCTGACCTCGCTCACATGGCGTCTGCCATTTTGACACCTCCCCCCCCCTGTTATCCTAACTTGTGCAACAAGGATTTGTTATCGTTTGGATCTTTTTATCTTTGTGAACTTGGGATTTTCAGCTGACAGAAATTAAATTGAAAAAAGAGAATGGATGATGAAATGCGTGTTTGCTTGTCGACTATCGAGCTGCATTTTGAGTTAATTTGCCCTCAAAAACAAGCCCATCCATTGCATTGATTAGCAATTCTAGTCTATCTACTTTAGTTTCACCATTGTTACAATTTCCCATATATAGCTTAAAGAACTTTAAATAGCTCTGAAATTTAATTTTTTTTGTGTGTTTTTTTGCAATTTTATCATTTCAATTATAATGTGCCATGAGAAACATTTGTTCTGTTTCGTGTGCCAGAGCTAAAAAAGTTTGAGACACAGGCATAAGACAAAATATGAGAGGTCATTTCTGACACAGCTGCAAACATGCCTTAAAGGATGCCCAGGAGGAGAAGGGTCTGGTATCTCTCTCTCTCCCATGTCAAACCCGGATGTCATTGTCTTCTGAGCTCAGCTGCACATAGGGAAGATACATCTACATTTTGGGACTTGAAGAAAACAAATGTGTTTTTCCTTCCCACCCCAAGACAAACAATAAAAGAAACAGAAAATCTCCCACGGCAAAGAAATCAAGTTTAGCAAGAAAAGTGACTGCTGACATAGGGTTAAAAGGGAAGCCGCAGTCCTGCACAGGAAACGCTCGTACAGCTTTTGTATCATTAGAAATCAGACTGGGGTCCCAGTTCAGTTTATCAAGGGGGCCATGTCCATCTTCTGAAACCCAGTGTTATAGAATTTGGCAAAGTTTAGCAACTGCAGGATAGAAATAGTGTTTAAGAACAAGATGTTTCACCTGGCCAGGAAACTGAAGCCGGATTCTCTAAAGTCACCATGCATTTAATGATGGTGCTAAACCTTCGTTAAATGCATGATTATTAAAATGACTCACTGTGGCCTTTTCTGTGTTTTCTAGCAGCCTCTGATTGTACCATGTTCCCCTGAAAATAAGACAGAGTCTTTATATTAATTTTAGCTCCCCAAAATGCATTGGGCTTATTTTCGGGGATGGCTTACTTTTTTCATGTACAACAATCATCTCTCCCTTCCTCTCCTCCACCCCAAATTTTCCCCTTTCCTTTCTTTCCCCCCCCCCCCCATGTGCAGCATCTTTCTATCCCTCCCTCCCATCCCGTGCATTAGAACCCCAATGACCCTCCCACCATGAGACTGACGTACTTTACCTCCAAGGCCTCCAAAAACGGTGGCGGCGGCAGCGCTCTGAACGGGTTGCTTTGTGGCCTTCACCGCCGGGACCTTCCCTCCACTGCGGATGCCATGCGATGACATCACTCATGCATGGACTTCCTCCCTGCCCAATGCGATCTGAAGGCGCTTTTCAAAACCAGGATAAAGTGCTGGGTTTTGAAAAGCTGTGCGGTAAAATCTGGATTTCTGGTAACCCTACATATGTTACTCTTTGGACAGAGCTCAAAAAACACCTTGATCTGTTCATTTCTAGACCTGCACTTAAACTTTATGTGGGAAACCAAAGTCCTTGGAGCCCACTGCTCCTATTTGCTTTGGAAAGGTGTACATACCCAAGAATATTTCAGTGGAGGTGCCTACAAAGAACTGCTTTTCACAGTAATAAGCTGGGTAGGAAGCTGACAAGGATTATGCTGAAGAAAGGGAAGGGCTTCATGTTCTACTATACTCGTAATCTTCACTGCATTTACAGTATAAAGAAACGTAAGAGGCAGGACTGGTTTAACCACTCCACAAACTGGATGTTCTCCTGAGCGACAAGAAATCCCAAAACAAATGAACTATTCACGAAACTGTATCAACAAACAAGCAGGCTTCAGGAATGAGAAAAGAAACGCCTAGATTGACTGGAATTAACATATTGTTTCAGTTCAGTGGGACAGTTTCAGCTAGTGGATGGGGGGGGGAGAGGCAAAATGAGGGAGGGAAAAGGCTGCATTTAAATTTGAGTCTCCATGGGCACCAGAGGTGGAACTGAGGTGCCTTCAAATTACCAAAGGGTGGGCTTCATTATGTCTTCCACTGAATTTAGAAAGAGTACTGGGTTTTTAAACAGTCCTTTAAAATATTTTTAATGCATGAATTGGATTTTAATTTCTCACTTTGGTTCTATCCATGCACAAAGACTAGTGTCCTACTGTTAACAATCTCACAGTGACCTCTAGTGGTCTACATGAGTACTGAAGGTTGACTTTATTCCACCTTGCCATTTCCAGAAAGGAGAGGAAGGTCTGGTTTAGGCGGGAAGAGGAGCAGTTCCATTTGAACCAGATTCAGTTTTCAATGGTGGTGGCTCTGTTCTGGGACCACTGATTTCCTCCCACAGCTTCCACTATCACTTCTGTACTGATGACTCCCAGATCTACTTCTCAGCACCAGATATCGCTACTGAAACCCAGACCTAAGTCTCAGCTTGCCTATCCGACATTGCCACCTGGCTGTCCCACCGCCGTCTAAAACTGAATATGGCTAAACATAACATAACATTATACTTATAGACCACGTTACCGAAAAGTTCTACGCGGTTTACAAAAGATTATAAACCTTAAACATAATCGTCTATTTGAAGGAGTCAGCTAGTCAGGTATTTGGAGAAAAGATGGGTTTTGAGCTGTTTTCTAAAATGTCTGTAAGAAACAGCTGTGAACAATGATCGAAATTCTTTTTCATGAGATGCTAAAGAGTGATTTAGGAATTTCTTGCTTTTACAACCTTTTACAGAAGGGAAATTGAACAGAGCACGAGTTTTTCTACTGCATTTGTGCGTAGCTATGGAAAAACTATTAGCCAGATAAGTAGGGGCTGCACCATATAAAACCTTGTAACAAAAACCGAACAACTTGAACAATACCCGCGCTTCCAAAGGCAACCAATGCAGTTCGCAATAAAATAACGTAACCTGATCGCATTTCTTCAATCCGTAGATCAATCTAACTGCTGTGTTCTGTATCAATAATAATCTCAATAATTCCTTCTTAGTAATTGATAAATAAGCAATATTGCAATAGTTAAGGAGACTCAACAGTAATGACTGGACCAATAATTTAAAGGCTGAAAATTCAAAATAGGGACTGCTCATCTTCCCACCTGTTCTCTCTCATCCTTCCTGTCTTGTCTGCTCGTAATCTCAGGGGCATCTTTGACTCCTCTCTCTCCGTCGCTAAAACATGCCACTTCTTCCTCTATATTATTACCAAAATCCAACCCTTCCACTCCGAGCACACTACCAAAACCCCCATCCATGCCCTCATCACCTCATGCTTACACTACTGCAACTCACTACTCTCAACCATCTCTCTCCCCTTCAATCTGTCCAGAATTCAACTGCAAGACTCATATTCCATGAGGGTCACTATACTCATGTTAACCCAAAATCACTTCATTAGCTTCCCATCTGTTTCCAAATACAATTCAAACTCCTTTTACTGTCCAACAAAGGCATTCACTCAGCTGCCCCCCACTTATCTCCTTATGTGTCCCCCCCCCCTCAGCTGGAAAGTTCCTCCTATCTGTGCCATTCTCCTCCTCTGCCAACTCCAGATTCAGTCCCTTTTACCTTGCTGTGCCGTTACCTGGAACAAGCTGCCTGAATCCCGACGGCAGGCTCCATCTCTGGCAGTGTTCAAGGCCCAGTTAAAAGACCACATCTTCGAGACTTGGATTCTGCAGTAGAAGTCTGCACGGGAACGGGGATCACGGGAATCCCCCCCTAACCCACGGGACTCCAATGGGGACCCCCCTCTGGCCCACTGGACTCCCATGGGGACTCCCCTCTAGCCACGGGACTCCCACCGGGATGAAAGGCTTTGGAAGCAAGGTTCGTCCATATAATATAATGGACACGTCAGCCTTAGTAAAAGAGGGGGTTTGTAAGTTAATTACCAGAACAGAAAACAAAAAAAGGGTTCCACCAAAGAGATTCCACAAGGAAAACAGCAGCACAAACACAAAAGAAACTGTAGAATTGATGCTCCTGTCAGAAGTAATTGCTGCTTTTTATGGGGACGGGCAGGGATGGAGGTAATTCCTTGCGGGGATGGGTGGGGATGGAGAGGATCCTGGCGGGGACGGAGAGGATCCTGACGGAGACGGGTAGGGACACATAGGATCCTGGCAGGGACGGGCGGGGATAGGTGGGATTTCTGTCCCCATGCAACTCTCTATTCTGCATCCCTAACCCTTTATGTCATGTCTGTCTGTCCAGGTTAGATTATGAGCTCTTCTGAGCAGGGACCGTCTATTAAACATTAAAATGTACAGTACTGCGTTTGTCTTTCAGCAGTATAGAAGTGATAAATAGCTTTAGTGCCACCAATGGGAATGTCATAGAATGGACACTCTGCGATTAGTAAATACATCAGAGAACCCAACCCCCATTTTCATTAAAAAGTAGTTTGCTTTTTAGTAAAGCAGCAACGGTGAGGCATTAGGTTGCTTGGTATCACAATATAGCTTTTGATGGGGCTTTTAGGAGCCGACCTGGAGGTTTTAGCACCTGAAAGCTGGTCAGAAAGGGAATCATTTTATGAAGCCATGATATGTGAACATTCCTTAAGAAAGACATGTTTTCACGACTTTATCTATGTCTATCTATCTATAGTCTCTAGCGTACCAGTCAGCCCATGTGCCGTAGCTCGGTATATATCATGTTTGCAACCCTTGTATACACAACTACCCCAGTAACTCCCGCTAGGATGTGCCATCTAGGTATGTTAACTTGTTCTGAGCTTTCTGGCAGGACGGGATATAAAATGGAAGGAATGAATGAATAAATAAGATAAATCCACAGCAGAATCAATGAGACTACAAATGTTATGAAGGAAAGTAATAGAGAGACATTAAAGAGCGGGTCTCGCATGGCTGGACTATGACAGGCAAGACAAATTTGTCTCCTCCCCCCCCCCCCCCCGGTAATGCTCTTCATAATGTACAAGGAGTTTCAAGACCAGCCTTAAGAAAACATATACCGTATTTGCCGGCGTATAAGACGACTTTTCAGTACCTTAAAATCCTCCCCAAAGTCGGGGGTCGTCTTATACGCCGGGTACTGTTTACATGCAGTGGCGTACCAAGGGGGGGGCGGAGGAGGAGGTGCGCCCCGGGTGCCAGCCCTAAGGGGGTGCTCCCGGCCTTGCCGTTCAGTCCCCCGCCACCCCCGAAGGACCGCTCGCCCCACTGACCTTCCTGCACCACCTGTGAAGCAGCCCGCAGCAGGATCGCGAAGTCAGCGTCAGCGATCCCTGCGCTGCTTCCTGCGCCGCGATCCCGCCCCTCCTCTGACGTCAGAGGAGGGGCGGGACCGTGGCGCAGGAAGCAGCGCAGGGATCGCTGACGCTGACTTCGCGATCCTGCTGCGGCTGCTTCATAGGTGGTGCGGGGAGGCCAGGGGGCGAGCGGTCCTTCGGGGTGGGTCGGGGCATCAGGCCTTCAGGGTGGGGCGGGCGGGCAGGCAGGCAGGCTTTCAAGGGGGAGGGGGGGTGACAGGCAGGCAGGCAGGCCTTCAAGGGGGGAAAGGCAGGCAGGCAGGCCTTCAAGGGGGGAGACAGGCCTATAAGGGGGGGACAGGCCTACAAGGGGGGGGGACAGGCCTTCGGGGGGGTGCAGACCTTCAAGGGGGGGACAGGCAGGCAGAAGGTTGTGCAGAAGGTGTGCGGAAGAAGGGGTAGTCTTATACGCCCAGTCGTCTTATACGCCGGCAAATACGGTATATAATTCGCAAACTAACTGTGCTTTTTGTTCGGGACGTCAGGCATCTTTGCCTGGGGAAGGAGGTGGCGACCAAGCCGTCAGCTGCTGTGTCACACACAGCGTTCCTAATAGCCAGGTAAAAGGGCAAACTATGGGATTTGGGGAGCTCACAGGAGTCACTTTTCCACACATCTTTGCACCATATGTGTAACAGCGGCTAAGACGATCCTTTCTCGAGCGCCAGACCCAACTCTCTCTCTCATTGCAGTGGTCAGCAGTTCTCCCCATGCTGCGATATAAACCTGACTATGGCTAACCTGTGTCCGATTTAAACACTTGAGCCCCGATCCAAGATGTTCAGGTCTTTTGAGCTGCTCTAAAGGCCGCTGCTGACAGACTTAGTGGGCGCGTGAAAATCACACCGATGACAGCGACTGACTCTACTTACAGGCGCCTATCAAGTTGTTTCCAAATATGACTTTCAACTACATTTGCTGGGTTTGACGGTGATGAGTTTTTAGGGTAGGGTTACCAGACGTCCAGAGACACATCCGGGGGTCCAGACAGATTTTCAAAGCCCGGCACTTTGTCCGGGTTTTGAAAAGCTACCGACATCGGGACGGCATCTGAAAACATGCAGATGCAATGTGATGACATCATCGCATCGGCACATGCGCAGATGCTGTCCTGACGCACGGACAGGTTAAGGGGGGGTGAGGCTGAGGGCATGGCCATGAGTCCAGATTTTCCTTCGGGAAAATTTGGTAACCCTATGTAAGGGTGAATGAGAAGCACCAGCTTGGTATTCCCTCCATGTCCAGTTAAAGCAGGGGTCTCAAAGTCCCTCCTTGAGGGCCGCAATCCAGTTGGGTTTGCAGGATTTCCCCAATGAATATGCATTGAAAGCAGTGCATGCAAATCCATCTCATGCATATTCATTGGGGAAATCCTGAAACCCGACTGGATTGTGGCCCTCAAGGATGGACTTTGAGATCCCTGAGTTAAAGGAAGCTACCACATCACAGGTTTTTTTTAAAATTCAGAAACCAATATAAACCAAGCAGAGAGAAAATCCACAGGACCATGTTCAGTGCGTTCTGCAGTAGGCATTATTCATGGTACCTCAGGGTTCTGGTATATTGTGCTTAAAGGTTTGTAAAAAAACACATCTGTCTCTCACCCCCCCTCCCCCCAGGTCCCTGTGGCTGCCTGTCCTTACCTACCTAGTCTAAGAGTACGAGGGGCCACTGAAAAGTTCTCAGCCCAACCAACAAAGTCGGGGCAGTCTCCACTGTGGGCTCTACACTTAGTCCAATGATCTTGCACTTTTGTCGTTCTGTCAGAAAAAATGGAACGAAGAAGTGGGAAAAATCGCTAGACTAAGAGTAGAGTCCCCAAAGGAGATTGCCCCAACTTTGTTGGTTGGGCCGAGAACTTTGCAGCGGCCCCTCGTACAGAAACTAACACTCCTGCTAACGTGGCTGCAGTGAGGGTAACATGAAAACCATAAAAACCCACCTGATAGGTCCTTTCTGTACCTGACAATCTAATAACGAATGCTTATCGTCTGAGAACCGTTTCTGTGACTAAATTTCACTTCTGCTCCCAGGTCCATTTTTTTCAGTGCAGTGTTCAAGTGCAATAACTACACTGGATAATTAATTAAGTGATCAGAAAAAAAAAGTCCATCAGGAGACAAATAGATCACCAATGGAAGAAAGTGGGATTGGACCAGTCTTTCCAAATAGAGAAGAGCCAAAACGATCGATTAAAACATACATTTATTAACAGGGATCTACAAAAGTGTCAACCTGACACGGTACCATGTTTTGGCAATCAAAACGCCTCCCTCAGGGGTCAGAATAATACTGTACGTGGATTTTCTCAAAACAAACAAGCAAACAGTCATCAGTGTTATGTTAAAAGGTGGCTAGTGGACTCCGAACACAGAGAGCAATCTCTTATCCTCTGTTGTTTCAGCGGGAAAGTGAACGTGAAAGCAAAAACCCACTTTCTTCCATTGGTAATTAAGTAAGTGTGATGCAGATATGATATGCATGTCACAGACAAAAACAAACAAACCAACTAAGAGCTCTGGTGATTTCTTTTCAATGCAGAAAGATTTTTTTCCTGCCAGCAGGACACCAACCACTGTCAAAGTACAGCAGTCCAGGGGCACAGGTCAACGCTGCCTCTCTTTTCACCTCTTAATTCAGATTACGTGGATATTTTGCTGTTTATTGTAATAAGATTGTATCTTATTTTCCAACAAGGCGACTGCCCAAGCACAAATACTAATTACCTAGCGTGGTACGGGGTTCTCAAGAAAACTCAATTAAGTATTCTGGATAGATCTGATTTGAGTCGAAAATGACAAAAATCTTGGGATTCCAGGTGTTGTCCACACAGCTGTCGTACAAGTTCACAAAACTTCCATCCTTGGAGGGAGGCCTCAAGTACTTGGTGTCACCATTGATATAATCTCCGACTAGAACTCTAGCAAGAAACATGGCTTTACAGTTCTTCAGGATGCGGTGCTGGTCCACACTGACGCCGTGGATCTGGAACACGTCCCCGTTTTTCCCATCATTCCTGCAGAAGCGGCTTGAATACGAAGCGTCTCTTGCGAAGTACGTTCCTTTACGTGTGGGGGTGGGGGAGTAGAACGTGAAGAAGGAAAAATGAGAATACATGAAGAGTTAGATCAGTCATAGCTTTTATTTTATAAATAATAAATAAATGAGTAAATAACCTACTTATCCGAGGCTTGGAACAGCAACACATATAACAGCTGATAGACAATACAGGACAATTGTAAGGCTCGTATGCATTCATTCATTCATTCATTCATCTATTTTCCTAGGCAGAAGGTGTTATTTTGATGACTATAATCTGACAGTTGCTTAATCTTCTCACATGTTCCATCCTCCCTCACGGAAGGAACGCTCACGTGCAGTGGGGGGACTCAATTTTTTAAAGGCCCCATGTCTACAATGATTATTACAAGCAAGGCTGGCTTTCACCCTCTCCAGAACAGAGGCTCAGAACTGAACTGGCATGGCAAGGGTTAAGAGAAGCTTCCAGCGCAGTTTCACTGCGGCTGAAGTGGCCTTCTTTATCAAACAGTTCACAGGAAAAACTGGTGGACAAGGGACCTCTAATCACATTCCTTCAAGCTCTCATCCAGCACGAGCGCCCATATCAAGAAAACGTGGTCCTGACTGGGGCAGAGAGCGGGCAGTGCTGCTGACATGGTGGCAACCAACCAGGAAACTCACACATCCGTCTGCTGGGCATTTAAGCCAGGTTTCATCTGCTTTGTGGATATTAAAAAGGCCCTAGAGAATATGTCACAACAGAAATTAATTCTACTGGCAGGGAAACATAACTAGGAGCTCTGCAAATTCAGTCAGTAGTTGACAAAAAACCCTACACTGGATATCGTGCATCAAGGCATATTATTAATAAATACCTCCCATCGTAAAAATCAAGTGATGTGGCAAACAACATGAGTTGTAGCAGAGGCTGGTCTCTTAAGTCGTCTTTCATTTTCCACAGATGAGGAAAGACCCCAGCAAACTCTCTGCATACGTTACTTAAAACATTAAAGACACGGAGCACCATTCTCAGCTCGTCTGACTCTCTATAATACAGATTACAGCTGATATGGGCTTCAATGCGTCATCTCCTGTCTACAGCTCTTGCCTGGTCAGACTCCCTACAGGCACTTGACGATACTCTACTAGGAAGATACTTCATCATGGACTTCCGATTAGTATTACCAGTTGAGAACAAGGTTGGGCTGACTGGGACCCAGATGCACGAAAGCCAGCGATCGTTGCTAAACCTGTTTTAACAGCTTTAGCGGCAATCGCATTTGCCGACCCGATGCAGAAAATGGCTCACCGCCTGGTTTTCTCCACGATCGCTCATTCCACAATCCGACTGTGCAAATAAGCTGATTAATATTAAAATCCCATGTAAGCTAGTAGAGCGATTGATGCTCTAACATGGCTTCCCGATACACTAAAAAAGTGATCGCTTTTAGCAACCCACAAAAAATGCAACACCAGTCACTTACCTGTCTACTTTTTTCTTTTAATGGGCACAATATCTACCCCATTAGAAAAACAGCACCCCCCCATGACGGCCCTCTCTGACGCACTAGCAACTGACCCCTTCCCATACCAGCGAAAAGGCAGGAGTAATGCCCACTTCCTCCTGCCATGCCAACTCCACCTACCGCACGTGAGAAAAAAGTGACAGAAGGAATGCCCACTCCCTCTTGCCATGGTGACTCCCTCCCGCGGCAGCAAAAAGGCAGGTGGGATGCCCACTCCCTCCTGCCACCGAAGGTCCACTGCAGCATCAAGTGCCCCCCCCCCCCCCCCAACATCTCCTACCCTCCCCTTTCTTCACCGGAAAAAAAGGCATAACTGAGTCCATGCAGTAAAGTTCCTTCTCTCGGCCGCTTAGTTGCAGGCATATTATAAATGTAAAAAATAAATAATCTGACTCTTAACAGAACGTCTGAGGCTTTATTTAACCTGCCATGCTTTGTTCTGTCCATGAAACTCCTGCCTTACTTGGCCTTCGCTTCCTGATAACTAAGACCACTCCCATCTACTTCTGTTCCTCCAGTCTGTGTCCTTTTCCTTCTACAAATAGTCTGGCTTTTTATTTCATTCACCAGCAGCTTTCCAAACTGGTTCCCATGCTCATCTTCACCTGTTATGTACCCCAGTTGCTTCCTCACTACATCTCCCAGACTGACCTACTGAATATGAGTTAACTTCCTGCCAGTTCAGGACCCTAATGGACTACATTTCCCAGCATTCCTTTCAGAACTCTCATATGCTCTCAAGCTCCACAAACAAAACTTTTTTGACTTTTAGTGCTAGGAACCCTGGGTTCAAATCTCATTCATTGGTCCCAAAAAAGCTTTCTTTTCTTCGTTTTACTTAACTCATTCTTCACATTTATCCTCATACAAATCACATATTAGTGGAGCTTCAATATTGTATTTAACCTTATTCAAAAAATACTTGACTTTTAAGTCGGAAATCTCCCCACTAGGAACACGATAGGATGAACACAGTAGAGATACCCAGAATGGCAGAGGATATGATAGACAAAGCACAGATAACAAGATTTATCAAGAAGTTCGTATTTCCAGTATGAACATTGAACACAATACAAATGCTAAGGGTCCTTTTATTAAAGTGCACTAGCGTTTTTAGCACAAGCACAAAATTGCCGCGTGCTACACCGCGCTGTACGCTTCTAGAATAACGCCAGCTCAATGCTGGCGTTAAGGTCTAGCGTGCGCTATTCCGCACGGTAAGGCCCTAACGCACCGTAGTAAAAGGAGCCCTAAGTGTGCAAACAGGAGTAGTGTGAACACAGAACTTGATACTAATATATGTGTATCTATTATATGTATTGATTACGGTATAGATAAGTGCAAAGAAATAGGATGATCGATTAGGGCTTAATTATATCAAAGCATCTAAGAAAACGCTAACTCTGCATTGTAACATCTTTACAGAAGCTCAGGCACTGATTATGGTTTAATTATATCAGTATGGGAAACCTTCCCAGAAAATGCTAACTCGGTATTTGCAACACCTTTACAGAAGCTCATGTAACTGAACTTCATGTAAACCGCTCTGAATTGACTTCCCAGTTATTAGTAGCTTTCAATCAACTATTTATCAAGTTCATTGAAAAATGACTTCACTTTTGGCTCGGAATTCCCAATGTAAAATTGGAATCGTATGGTGTGAAGAATATGCATCAGAAATTATCTGTGCTGAATCTGATTAGTTTCAAGAGTAATTGGAGGTGATCGGCATCCTGTAACAAGCCACCGAAATGAACGGAACGGTCTTTTGGATAAGGCTTTGGTCAGTGTACCTTTTCCATATACAGCAGCGTGGATCCCATTAATCCTCCAGTCAAAGTTATGAATGCAGATGGCTTCCACAAACTCGTTACTGGTGCCATGAAACAGCATTTCCTCATTAATTTCAGACACACCCCTTTTCTTCTTCAGCTGAGTTTTCTTCCTGGAAAATGGCACAGGGGTTCATATCAAGCGAAAAAGTTGAAGCAAACCTACACAGACACAATATTTATAAACAGTCTTTGGAGCAGCAGGCATTCATTGACATGTGCCCTGTCTTCATTAATTAATTGGTAGTATTTATAATACCCTAAGTGGTTTCTATGCAGGTACTTCAAGCATTTTCTCTGTCCGTCCCGGTGATCTCACAATCTATCTAATGTATCTGGGGCAATGGGGAGATTAAGGGGTCCTTTTACAAAGGCGAGGTAGTGGTTAAACGCGCGAATACCGCGTGTTATAACGCCCGCCACGCTAGTACCTAACGCCTCCATTGACGAGGCGTTAGGATTTTAGGCTGCCGCGGGGGATAGCGCGTGATGAAATGTCCAACGCGCTAATCCCCGTAGCGCACCTTGATAAAAGGAGCCCTAAGTTATTTGTCCAGGGTTACAAGGAGCAGCAGCCTGAGTTTGAACCCAGAACCTCAGGGTGCGGAGGCTGGAGCTTTAACCACTGCGCCACTCTAGAAATCAAAATGTAGCGAAAGTGAGCCAAGTCTAGGACAATCAAGCCATTGTGACATCATTGATGAGGTTGGCTCTTATTGGTGGAAAGAGGCATTATGATGTCACAATACCAGCTCTGCTTATCAGAGGCTGAACTTTTCACACTATTTGTTTAGTCAGTTTTTTTATACGGTTCTCCCCAGGGAGCTCAGAACGGTTTACATGAATTTATTCGGGTACTCGAGCATTTTTCTCTGTCTGTCCCTGAGAGGTTAAGTGACTTGCCCAGGGTCAGAAGGAGCAGCGTGGGATTTGAACCCACAACCTCATGGTGCTGAGGCTGGAGCTTTAACCATTGCACCACTCTAGAAATCAAAATATAGCAAAAGTGAGCCAAGTAAAGGGCAATCAAGCCATTGTGACATCATTGATGAGGTTGGCTCTTATTGGTGGAAAGAGGCATTATGATGTCACAATATCAGCTCTGGTTATCAGAGGCTGAAACTTTTTACACTATTTATTTAGTCAATTTTCTATATTGTTCTCCCAGGGGATCTCAGAAAGATTTACATGAATTTATTCAGGTACTTAAGTATTTTTCCTTGTCTGTCTCGGTGGGTTCACAATCTATCTAACGTACCTGGGGCAAAAGGGGATTAAGTGACTTGCCAAGGGTCACAAGGAGCATTATGGATTTGAACCCACAACCTCAGGGTGCGGCGGCTGTAGCTTTAACCACTGCACCACTCTAGAAGTTAAAATGTAGTAAAAGTGAGCCAAGTAAAGGGCAGTCAAGCCATTGTGACATCACTGATGAGGTTGGCTCTTATTGGTGGAATGAGGCATTATGATGTCACAATACCAGCTCTGCTTATCACAGGCTGAAACTTTTCACACTATTTATTTATTAAATTTTCTATACTGTTCTCCCAGGGAAGCTCAGAACGGTTTACATTAATTTATTCAGGTATTCAAGCATTTTCCCTATCTGTCCTGGTGGGCTCCCAATCTATCTAATATACCTGGGGCGGGGGGAGGATTAGGTGACTTGCCCAGGGTCACAAGAAGCAGTGTGCGAGTTGAACTCACAAGCTCAGGGTGCCGAGGCTGCACCACACTCTCCTCCACCCAAGGAACAGGAGCACACCTGGACACTAGATCTGACCGACTGCACACCAATCAGAAATCACTTGATAGCTCATTTCTAAAAAGGTTTCTCCTGTGGTCAGATCCTTAGAGAAGTCATTTCTGATTCTCACGAGAGCAGCTGTTCCCAAGGATATGACAAGAAAACAAAAAAGCTCAGTATAAAATGTTTCAGCTGGTATAGTGGGATTCTACACGGAGAGAGTGATTGAGCATTGGAACAAGCTTCCAGTGCAGGTGATCGAGGCACGCAGCGTCTCAGACTTCAAGAATAAATGGGATACCTATGTGGGATCCCTACGAGGGTCATGCCAAGGGATAGGGTCACTAGGGTACAGACTTGAAAGAGCGGGTCAGTAGAGTGGCAGTATAATTACAATTATACTTAAGGGGGTCATTAGACTTAATAGGGAGGGTCAATAGTGTGGGCAGACTTGATGGGCCGTAGCCCTTATCTGCCGTCATCTTTCTATGTTTCTAACCTACATTCTCAAAACATGCCAGATACCGTTTTGGTAAACTACTGGTGTTTTACAATTCTACATTAAGTCTGATATATTGTAATTAATTTAGTAGTCGTTTTTGACGGATGGCCGTTGGTAAATGCTCTATGGGAAGAAATTGCTGCCCATATAAAAACTTATTTCGGTGGCTGGCAGGTTCTTTTCATAGAAATTCTTTATTGTTTATTTAAGTTTGGTAAAAGTACCTTTTTTACATAAGCAAATCAAGGCAGAGTACATTTGAGCTCCCAAGCAGTGAAATAAAAGGGCATTTAGCCCACCAGGACAGACAGGGAAAAAATGCTGGAGTACCTGAATAAATTCATGTAAACTGTTCCAAGCTCCCTTGGGAGAACTGGCTTTACTGCAACCAACTCTAACGGAACACTGCACTTCTCTGCTATATTTTTCCACAATATTTCATCACCAAGTCAAGCAGAGGTATTTTCATACAGGTAGCATGGAGTCTTTGAAAGCGGAGGGAAGGAGTGCTTAAGTGACAGAGGATCAGCAAGACCGAGTGGCTCGGCTCTGATCCGATCTTTGGCAGATTCAAAAAGAGCCACTGATGCACTAAAATGTTTGTATGCAAATGATTCACGTGGAGGTTCGTCCTAATCCCAGTCTCTCCCATCTAATCTAATCTAATCTAATCCTTAGGTTTGTATACCGCATCATCTCCATGTTCGTAGAGCTCGACGCGGTTTACAGTAGGAGAAATAGGAAGGAACTACAACAGAGGGTTAGAGGTAGAAGTGTGAAGAAAATGTAGAGGACTTGGGATGCCAAGATATAAGAGTTTCCTTGATTCCTAAGTTGGAGGGAGCCAGGTTTTCAGATGTTTGCGGAAAACTTGGAGAGAGCTCAAGTTCCGAAGAGGGGAGGTAAGGTTGTTCCATCTGACTGACTGCTGTGAGAGCGACTCTCACACATGCGCAGAGCTGGCAGGGGAAGCCCCGAAAGCAGACTCCTGCCTGTCAGCTGTTCGGAGCAGGAAATCTTTTTTTTTTTAAATGGGCACAGATGCTGTGCATGATACACACACAATATCTGCCCTATTAAAAAAAAGAACAGAAAACCTCTGCCAATGAAGGCCCTCCCCGAAGACCCCTGACGAATGCAGCACCGGGAATCTTCCTCATCCCCCCGTGCTAGTGAAAATCGGCAGGAGAGATGTCCATTCCCTCCTGCCATAGTGCCCCACCCCATGCGAGAAAAAAATGTCAGGAGGGATGCCCACTCCCTCCTGCCATGCTGACCATCCCCCCAAACATCCCCTATCCTCCCCCCAAAAAAGGCAGGAGGGATGCCCACTCCCTCCTGCCCCAAAACCCTCCCCCCATCCCTCAGCAGAGATCTCTTACATAGAAACATAATGGCAGATAATGCTCAGTCACAAAATGACAGGCCTTTCCTTCCCCGGTGCATCTTGTGATGCAAGTGGAGGTGTTTAAGGACCTGATTGACTCAGACGCCAAAGGCCTCTCCCCTGTCACCAAGATCTGAGTTCAAATTTTAAAGAAAACTTAGTTTCAACTGAAAAGATGTAATTTAGCTGACTAACCCCCTCTTTTATGAATGCATAGCGAGGTGGTAACTGCTCCGACACTCAAAGGAATTCTATGAGCGTCAAAGCAGTTACCGCTGCTGGCGCTAAAACCCACGCTATGCATTTGTAAAAGAGGGGCTAAGTGAGGCACTCAAGCACCTATCTTAATATGGATCCCTCCCCACAACCTATTCTTCTTCCAAAGAAAAGCTATTCTAAAACTAAACTAAACTAAACCTTAGGTTGTATACCGCACCATCTCCACAAGCGTTAGAGCTCGGCACGGTTTCCAAGGTTTAGGTTGAAAAGGAGCTACAATGAAGGGTTATAGGAAAGGAGCTAGGAAGATAAAGAACCAAAGAGCGGGAGGTGTTAGATTTTTGAAAAGAGCCAAGTTTTCAGGTGTTTGCGGAAGGATTGGAGGGAGCTAGAAATTCTGAGCGGGGATGTGAGGTTGTTCCAGAATTCTGTGGTTCTAAAGGGGAGGGATGTTCCTAGTTTTCCTACGCGGAATATACCTTTTGCAGAGGGGAATGATAGTTTCAGTTTTTGGGAGGATCTAGTGGAATTAGGGTTAGAGGAGTTCCAGAAGAGTGGGATAACGGGAGGGAGGATGCCATGTAGGATCTTGAAAGCTAAACAGGCACATTTAAAGAGGACTCTGGAGTGAACTCCTTTCTACACTTCCATACACACTGGATCTTAGCCCGGTCCCACCTGCAATCTTAAAAAGGCTACGAACTGGGACCCCCAAGTATCTCTAACTTAAGCAACAAACCCTTGAGGCAAGGTGACAAGTAGAGGGTACCAGGAAAGCAATAATCAGAATAACTTTATTTTTCTATACCGCCAACACCAAAAAAGTTCTAGGCGGTTCACAGAGTAAGAAAGAAGGCACAATGCAATATTCCATTTATAAAACTGCAATATAAAAACTATGACATAATTTACAATCAAGCAACAAATTTTTTAAACAAATGGGTCTTAACTGATTTTCTAAAAGTGCAACAAGACGCAGTCTGTCGAATCAAATCATCTAACCATACTTGAACTTTACCTGCTTGATAGGCCAAAGAGCGATCAAAAAACTTTTTATAGCGACAATTTTTGGGATTAGAGAAAGTGAATAAACCAGAACGCCGAGTACAATTCAAAGTGAGAGAAAAGATAGGATGGAGCTAATCCAAATAACAATTTATAGCAGATACAAGCAAATTTGAAAAGCATTCTTGCGTGCAAGGCCTACATGCGCTCGATTCGCCCCCGGCAGCCAAAAGGCTCCAAGATAGCTCCCATAAGCACATAAGCATGGCCTCTGCCGAGTCAGACCATAGGTCCATCACGCCCAGCAGTCTGCTCCCGCGGTGGCCCCCCAAGTCAATGACCTGTAGTGATCTATTACTCAAGAGCATTTTGTCTTGTATAGTAACCCTCTAATTGTACCCCTGGATTCCCTTACCCCTCAGGAATTCGTCCAATCCCTTTTTGAAACCCAAAACCGTACTCTGCTCAACCACCCCCTCTGGAAGCGCATTCCAGGTGTCCACCACCCTCTGGGTAAAGAAGAACTTCCTAGCATTTGTTCTAAACCTATCCCCCTTCAATTTTTTTGAGTGTCCTCTAGTTCTTGTTGCCCCCGCCAGTCTGAAGAATCTGTCTCTCTCTACCTTCACTATACCCTTCATGATCTTATAAGTTTCTATCATATCCCCTCTAAGTCTCCTCTTTTCCAGGGATCCATCCATCCATCTTGCTCCAAACCAACACACTTAATAATATACTAAAGAAAGAATAAATCATTCAGGATGGAGATCAAAAGAAGAAATGAGTACGTGTTTGTAAAAGATGGGGAAAATGCTTGAGTACCTGATTGTAAAAACCGCTTAGATAACCTCGATAGGCGGTAATAAACTTGAAACTTGATACCAGTAAGTGGGAGATCTAAATGGTACTAAGGCAAATTAAAGCTATTTCTTACACATATCTTCCAAACAGACATCATTTTGCCGAACTAACCCCATCTTTTACGAACGCGTAGCGTGGGTTTTAGGGCCGGCAGCGGCAATAACTTCTTCAGCGCTCATAGAATTCCTAAAATCCGCACTACGCGTTCATAAATGAGGGGGTAAGAGATGGGAAGCCTAGGAGGGTTTCTTACTTGGAGAAACTTCTTAAAATGCTCCGAGTCTACAAAATCACAAGACTTTTGACTCAAATTTTACACAACATTTACATGGATCCTGAAAGAAAAATGTCCCTCCGAAGGCCAGTAACTCAAGATTTTCGAGCTAAAAAGCCTTCCCCAAACCTCTTTTAACAAGAGTTAAGCAACTAAACCCTTCCCCCCTCAATTAAGCTTTAAGACATCCATGTTTGGCTCCAACATGAAATAGCGCAGGATTTTATTTTGTGACTGTGAAAT
Organism: Geotrypetes seraphini; assembly: GCF_902459505.1. Taxonomy (NCBI): domain Eukaryota; kingdom Metazoa; phylum Chordata; class Amphibia; order Gymnophiona; family Dermophiidae; genus Geotrypetes; species Geotrypetes seraphini. Next base: position 8,490,242 of record NC_047090.1, on the reverse strand, counting down.
CTTTAAGGCAACTGAGATGGGACGGGGGTGAGATGGTCACTGCTTCCTGTGCGGAAACTCATCGAGCGGTCAGACCGCCTCACCCGGGGAGAGGCAGCAAAGGCCTGACCGCTTATTTTCAGATTGTGCTCCAGTATAAATGCAGACAAGGTTCTATTGAAATGATGGTGTTTTTAGCAGCACGGAACTTCTCTCACCTGCAAAAAAACTCCCACAAGTCTATGTTTTGGATCCTCTGAACCCGCTTAACGCGGCCTCTGTCCACAGTTTTGCTAAAGAGATGGGCAACTTCATTGTATTCGTTTGTGTGTTTGAGCAATGGAACGAGCTGGAAAGAGAGGTGAGCGTCTTGTCATTCCCAATCCTCCTCTTCTGCCACTGCATACACTCTCATGTAATGTTCAGCTCTCACCTGGTACGGCTCCTCCGTGTTCACGTTCTCCCAGTGGGACGGCAAGGGGATAGCCTCATTTTCACAGATATAACTTCAGAGGGAGGAGGGGGAGCAAAACAAGAGAGGTGTGAACACATTGTCCAAAACAGACAGCAACGAAGTGACTGCAGTGGAAAAGGAATGTCAGAACCACCCAACCATATCAAGTCCCGCCAAGACCATGCAAATAAAATTGGGAGTTTATTATGTAACCTGAGCAGGTACAGAGGCCTCAAGTGAGAAAGAGAAGGGGGTCACTTTATCCAAATGAGCCTTCATTACCAGAGCTTCCTCCTGCACCTCTAAGCACACTTTGGAGTCGCCAGACTCAATGCTGGGCCATGTTTAGCCATTGGAATTGAATAGCCAGAGCTAATTTTGCTAGCCGCTGGATCTGATGTGGGTCCCAGCTGAAGCCCCAATATCTGTCTTCTCATTCCCTCTGTAATTCCCCCCACCTGAGCCCTGTGTACTGATGCCCCTCCTTGTCCAGTTTGTCTGTCTTGACTAGAGTGTAAGCTCTTTTGAGCAGGGACTGTCTCTTTTGTGTTTTGATGTACAGCGCTGTGTATGTCTAATAGCGCTTTAGAAATGATTAGCAGTAGTAGCAAATACATGGGCCCAAGTCCCCAAAATGCAAATCCATTCTCCCCAATGTCAACGGGTTTACCTGCCCATTTGCCTAGTGGTCCAGTGGAGGAAATGGGCAGGAGCGATGGCCGTTCACTCCTGCCCATTTTAGAAGTCTCCCAAATATGGTTAGCATGACCTCTAGTGGTATATCTGTGGTACTTCACTGTCACAGGTCCCCATGCATCTCCAAGAACATTATTTCATAGTGTCTCCATTCTAGGAACAAAGTGACGTTCTAAGTAGAGGGAATCAGGTCTCGAATGCGAAGGAATGCAGGCATAAAAGAACTGAAATGTTTGATCTTCCTTAAAACATAGAGGCTCAGAAACATGAAACTAGTTGGCCTCTTACCTGAATGCAGTAATGGAAAAGGGAGCTCGCTTTATCGGGCGCTGCTTTCCGGTATTTAAATTGGTTTGCTTCATCACTGGGGAAACAAACAGAATAGTGAAAGAAAAAGGACACAAACACACTTAGGGGTCCTTTGACTAAGGAACGCTAAACGCTAATGCGTCCACAGACTATAATGGACATATTAGTGTTTAGCGTGTACCTTAGTAAAAAGGACCCCTTAGTAAGGCAGCTTAAATCTAGAGCATCCATCCTTTTATTTAGAAATCAGGTACAAATATAGTGCTCCCTCCCCCTCCAACACACACTACACGCTTCTCGTCCACAGTCGAGCTTCTGAGCCGCACAGTGACACGTATCTTAATGTATCCAAAATTTTGGATCAACTCACAAACTGTGCAATTTCAGCTTTAGAAAAGATTCAGACTAGTATATGGAGGACAGATCCATTAACAAGTATCTGCCATATGGCCTGGAGGGGTTTCCACATCTTTCCTCTATAGATAAAATGTTCATCTTTAAGTCGTAAGGTTTGAAACCTTTTAGCACACTTCCTCTGGAAGTCTGGGAGATAATCAGATTAGCAGGATATGTAATCAAGGAGGCACAAGGCCAAATGCCCATTCAAGTCTTTAACAAAATCTTGAATTTCTGAAAACTGGATTCCAGGAGAATGTGTGAAGGAAGATCGTTCCAAGATTAGGTGCCCAGAAAAGTACTGTTTTTCTTGCAGATTCTAGCGGTGCCAGACGTAGTCCAGGAAGAGCCAGATGATTTGCGTCAATGGATCTTAACTGGCATGAAGGGGTGTAAGGAATAGCTAACAGAGAAAAATAAAGGGGGAAGAGCAGAATATAATGTTTTATGCACTCGACACAGTCTTTGAAATGGAGCGATATTGAACAGTCAGCCCATGGGAATGCAGAAATAGTGGTATAAGTTTATCTTGGCATCGCGCATGATAAAGGAGATGCAAAGCTGTATTTTAGAGGGTCTGTAGAGGTTTTAATGGTAGGTGCTCACATGAACCCAATGCGTACGTTTTGCCATCTGCTAATGGTATATTTTGGAAGGAGTGTATCGGGGCGTAGAATGGGCAGGATGCATCTATCAGCTAGTGATGCACTAAAATGATCGAAACAGGGAAGCTCTTAGTGCCCCTCTAAATAGGAGGGTGGTACGTGTTCCTGTGGAAATTTTTTTGAATAGCTGCATATCGACACTAATGTTAGCACATGGCCAGAAATAAAACAAATAGAAAGAAAAGCCTTTGTTAACAGCTGCACTAAAAATGGGCTTTGTGCACGGGAAAGATGGAAATCAGGATGCCAGATGCCTATTTCTAGCTCAGTTGTTTTAGACAGAACAAAGACCAGAGGGCCCACCAGGCCCTGCTCTTCTCCTCATGGCTTAGGACTCACTACGGTGCAGTCCAGAGGAACATGACACAGCCAGGCCCTCATTCCTCAACAGAAACAGAGGGACACTATTGCTAAGTGGAGAGGAGACATGATCGAGATGTTTAAGTATATTACCGGCCGTATCGAGATGGAAGAAGAGATTCTCTTTCTCAAAGGATCCTCAGCCACAAGAGGGCATCCGCTCAAACTCAGGGGCGGGAAATTTCATGGCGACACCAGGAAATATTTCTTCACCGAGAGAGTGGTTGATCCTTGGAACGAGCTCCCGGTGCAGGTGATCGAGGCAAACAGCATGCAAGAATTTAAGAGCAAATGGGATGCCCATGTGGGATCCCTTAGAGGGTTAAGCCAAGGAAACCTGTCACCAGGAGTGGGATCCCTAGGATAGTAGACTTGGGGGTGGGTCAGTAGAGTGGGCAGACCTGATGCGCTATGGCCCTTATCTGCCGTCATCTTCTATGTTTCTATGTTTTTAAAAAAATTACTTGGCAGTAATGTAACTAAGCACCCGATGTTCAAAACAATTTAAGCAGAAAGGATCTAATAGGTGGTTTGTAAATTAATAAGCTGTTAATTTTCTACTGGCAGCTCTGAAAGACCAACCAAAAAGCAGGCAAGTCAGGGACGGTACGGGAGAGCCGGCGGATAAGGTAAAATCTGGTATGATAACTATGGCAAATCCAACCTATAAACTGTCTGTATGTCAATTAGGATAAAACTTGCATTGTAAGAATAACCAGGGTAAATTATAACCGGTAAACTGTATATTAGAATTAGACCCGAAATATGTGTCTAGCTAGGAAAAAAACTTGTACTGAATTTATGGCAAATCTTTTTTTTTTTTTTTAATTTTATTTATTGAATTTTTCAATTTTTACAATAGTTGAAATTCAAGTGATATAATTAATTACTATATATCATTGTATCTATCATTAATACAACTTAATTTATAAACAGTATATATTATAAATAATCAAAAGTTATACATCCCTCCCCTTTTTCCAATTAATGATTCTAAAAATTATACATATCCCACCCCTTTTCTATATAAGTATTATAATTGTGCTAAGAAATCTAATCATTAGAATAATTAGTCAATGGTTGCCAAATTTTATTGAAATTATGAATGTTCCCGTGTTGTAATGCTATTACTTTTTCCATTTTGTATATATGACAGACAGAGTTCCACCAGAACGTATAATTTAATTTGGTATAGTCTTTCCAATTCTGAGTGATTTGTTGCATGGCGACTCCTGTCAATATTAATAGTAGTTTATTATTGTTTACTGAGATCGGACTCTGAGTTCTCATTGCAGTTCCAAATAATACAGTGTCATATGAGAGTCCTACATGATTTTCTAGTAAAATCTAGTGTAAATTGTAACCTGTTAACTATATACTATGCATGTTTAACCTGTAACCCAGGATAGAAATCAAAATAAATATATATGAGGATGCCAGTAATATTCAGTGCCAGCACCTGTGTAGTTAAGCGGTGAATTTAGGTCAGTTGAAAAGCTGTTATGTTACTCAAGATCTTCCATTCCGCCTTTACCTATCCAGTTCAAAGACAGATTAGAAAACAAGAGACCAGACTAACTTGTCCAGGAATTACAAAACAAACTATTCACTTACTTAGCTACGTGGACCTCGGCATTGCATATCACCTGGAGCCCGTGTAACTCAAACATTTTTCAGAGGTCTTCCGCTCTCCACTCCCCCCTCCCTGATGTGGGAGTCTCCCAATCCCCCTTTCTCGTGGCAGTCATTTTGGAAAGGCAGCTGCTGAGGACAGGAGCAAGGAGGCCTTCCTCCTGCCTCTACTACCTTCGCTGGAGCATCAGGGATTGCAGGCAAGCCAAGGGAGCCTACCTTGCATGTAGAAAGAGTGGGAGTGGGTGATGCGTGGGCAGGGGGAGGGAGACTGGAGGGCCTCTAAAAGATTTCCGGGTTATGCAGGTTCAGGCCATTATTCAACTGGGGTTCAAGTAACTGTCTTATGCAGGACCTGACTGGATATCAGTGGCTAGCGTTGGAATATTTAGCCCCGGATAGACAATGCCAGTGCCCACACTTAGCCCAGCAGTGATATTCAGGGCTAATTTAGCTGGCCACGTTTTAAAAAACAGTCACCATCGCCAACTGAATATTACCCCTAAGTGAATGTTATTGCTTCCCAAATTTGACTCTAGAAGATGATTTTAAAAACCATAAAGAAAAAGACGAAAGGAGCATTCCAGCCTGAGAGGGAACACAGGGAAAAGGGATGGACCATCTGTGCAGAGAGCCTGAATTCTAAATTTAGTAACAGCTGCATAAAGGAAATATCTGAATAGGAAGCTCTCAGGAAAAGAGATGTAGCAGAGAGCCGTAAAACCTTCTGAGCTATTTGCTTGGAACAAGTTGCCCAAATCCCTAAGGTGGGCTCCGTCTCTGGCAGTGTTCAAGGTCCAGTTAAAAGCCCACCTTTTCAAGAGTGCTTTCGACTCCTAACTCCTCTCACCTTGAGTTCTGCATCCCCAACCCTATATGTCACGTCTGTCCAAGTTAGATTGTAAGCTCTTCTGTACAGGGACCATCTATAAATGTCAAAATGTACAGTGCTGCATATGCCTTTCAGCAATATATAAGTGATAAGTAGCAGTAACTATGTAAAATTAATTTTGTAAGACAATTGGACAAAAAAAGAGGTTGACATAAAACCAGCAGCGCTCAAGAGATTTGCCGACCACCGCTGGCATAATGCCTGGAAATTCAATGCCAAGTTATGTCTGGGCTTTGGCATTGAATTTCCAGGTTTCCAGGGCCGGCTATGGGGCACCGTGTAAAGACAATCTTATTTACGTGGTGACTTTGACTGGTCAAGTGCCAACTCCACCTCTGGAACACCCCCAAATAAAACCAGTTTTGCTTTAGGCTTTAACCAGTTAACGTCAATGAAAATGACTGGTTAGCCACAAACAAGGGATTTAACCAGTCAGGAGCCATTTTTGGCTGGTTAAATCACTTTGGAATATTGACCCCAAATTGTCACTTGAACACACACATGTGCAAGCAGGACAAGCAGAGGCAGTCAGAGAAAGTTACCTATATATCAGTCAGAGAAAGTTACCTATATATATTTACACACTCCCTGTCACTACTGTACGTGAACACAAAGCTTTATCCTTATAACTGTACAAAGATTAATACATGTTTACTGTGTGAATGCCTGTATCTGTTGATGTTAGTCTAATTCCACCGATTTCAGTGTCTGTGTGTTTTATGCTACTCATTCCACCATCTCTGTGGCCATGGATTCAGGACTAGAAAAGATTTTGGATTTATAGTCACGTTTCCAAACCAAGCTGAAGGCAAGTTACAATTAGATACAAGTAGGAGAGAGCTTATGATCTAAGTTAGTACCTGAGGGAATAGAAGGTCACAGTCACCAGGCAGCATCAGTGAGAGCAGGATCTGAACCCTGGCTCTCAGGCCTGAAACCCCTTGGAGAGAGATGTGCAAATGATTCCAGAAGGAGAAGAAACTGACATTATATTGTGTTGTGCTTCAAGGCTATTTCCTGTCTGTGTGGTTGCCATAAGGAACTACTTTTCCTGAATGTAGCAAGACTGAAGCTGGCCAAACCCCATTTTTAAAGGTCACACAAATCTTATTTTCAGAATTCTCATATTTAATTTTCAAAGAAAATGGGGTCCGATACAGATGACAAGACCCAACTGATCCGCAAATTCTCTTTCCGATGCGCCAGTGCAAAACAGCTGAGGCCATCTTTCTGCAGCTATCTCCAGGCTTTCTTCACTGGGTGGCTCTTCCATACCACCCACCCTTTCTGTGAAGAAATAGTTCCTTTCTTCCCCCCCCCCTCCACCTAGTTGAGCCTCCTAACATGAATCTGTTCAAGTTTGCATACTTGATAACCTAAAGTCAGGCCCATTTTTCAGCCATCCCTGAAACAGCATCATAAAAGGTTCAAATTCTGCCAACATACCTGGAAATTCTAACTTGTAGTCAAATTTTGTAGTGGAGAAGGACACCGATCCATGTGGGTTCAATCTGAAATTCCTTTCTATGTCTTCGCTGCTAACAGAACACTGTGTATTTGAATCCGTCTTTAATGTACAAGAATAGATCGATATTAGCACAATTTTAATACAATTCTCACTGAGGCAATGAATAAGCAATTGTACATGTCTACCTGAAACATGTGCCACTTTCCACACTCTGCCAAGTAGAACCAGCCCCACTGTGTGTCGGACGTATCCATCTCTTCCGTGGCGTCATTTTTTACTCTTGGACCAAATTCTTCAGATGTTTCTGTGATCATCATCTGATCGAGAGAGAGAGAGAGAAAGAGCAATCAGCAAAAGCGACCTTTCAGAAAATTCATCAGCTCAAGAAATTAGTGGCTGCTTTTGTGCGCTGATCTGTTCACTACCGAGCATGTGGAAAGCTGATTCAAGTGTATCATTCAAAGGTAATGTTTGTCAGCCCTCTCCCAGAGGCACATCGAGCCAGGTATGTCTTCAGGATTACCACAAGAAAGAAGCAGGAAGTAAATCCACACTTATGAGAAACTCATCGCATGCAAATCCTTCTTGTGCTTATTCACTGACATAATCCAAAAAACCCAACTGGCTCAGTGTACCTCCGGGGGAAGAGTTAACAAGCACTGTGCTAGGCTCCCCTATCAGCACAGTGGCAAACCACACGCTAATACTTGTATTGAAAAACCTTGCACTGTAACTTTGACAAATTTAACCTTAGTATATTATGTAATAATAATAATAACAACTTTATTTTTGTATACCGCAGTACCAGAATAGTTCAGAGCGGTTTACATGGCAAGAGACTGTACATCTACAGCGAAGTTACAAATAAGTCAATCAATCAATATAGCTTAGCAAGTCGGGAGCAGGCAAGAAGGAGATAGCGAGGTTATAAACAAGTCAATCAGCGTAGCTTAGGAAGTCGGGTGCAGGTAGGTAGGAGGTGCAGGTAGGTAGAAGGTGTAGGTAGGTGGGAGGAACACGGCATAGTTAAAGGTAGAGTTGCAAGGAGGGCAGGAGTCAGAGATATTTGTCAAAGAGATAAGTTTTGATTGACTTCCTGAAAGTTTGGTAGGAGGGAGAATTAGAGATGAGAGTGGATAGACATTTGTTCCATTTGCCTGCCTGGAACGCCAGGGATCTGTCAAGGAATCTCTTGTAGATGCAGCACTTTAGGGACGGGAAGGCAAACAAGTGGGCGTTACGTGTACGGGTGGGGCCAGGATGGACAAAGTGATCTGACAGGTAGATTGGAGACGAGCCTGTTAGGGTTTTGAAGCAGAGGCAAGCAAATTTGAAGATAATCCTTGCCTCCATTGGCAGCCAGTGGAGCTTTTTGTAGAAGGGGCTTATATGGTCTGATTTTTTGAGATTGTAGATGAGTCAAACGGCTGCATTCTGAACGAGTCTTAAGCGTTTGATGGTTTTTTTAAATGAACCTAGGTAGATGATATTGCAGTAGTCTAGCAGATTGCCCGGATATTTATTTATCCCAAAATGTCCCACCCCCCACGTCACTCCCCCATGTCCCACAGGAATGTCCCTCTCTATGGGGCTGAACTCAGACTTAAACAGCATCAAGTGTCAGTATTCATCTCAGTGAACCCAAAAACTATGGGCTAGACACTAATATGTAATGTAATGTAATTTATTTCTTATATACCGCTACATCTGTTAGGTTCTAAGCGGTTTACAGAAAATATACATTAAGATTAGAAATAAGAAAGGTACTTGAAAAATTCCCTTACTGTCCCGAAGGCTCACAATCTAACTAAAGTACCTGGAGGGTAATAGAGAAGTGAAAAGTAGAGTTAGAGGAAAAATAAAAATAAAATAAACATTTTAACAAGACAGCATTGATCTAATATCTGTCTTTTTCAAATATTTTTATATGTCCCCACAGTATTTTTCCCCAGATAGTAAGTCATATGTATACCAAGTTTGGTTGAAATCTCTCCATGCGTTTCAGTTATGCTGGAACATACATACATACACACACACACACAGATACATCCGATTTTATATATATATATATATACTGTAGATAGATATGTATATTGGTATTAGATTCCTAGTATGTGTCAGGTTAGGATAAAACCTTTTACTGTAACTATGGCAAATAGTAATCTGTTAACTGAATATTATGTTGACCTGTATCCTATCTTGGGCTCTTTGGGAAGGACGGGATAGAAAACAGCTGGTCTTTCCACACTGCCAAAGACATCAGCTTCTTCCTTTCGGTTGATGTTGCGGATTTAGAGTTACTGTGTTACTTCATCATTTTTAAAACTATTACTGATAGTAAGCAATCAATTTATTACCAAACCATTGACTGCCCAATGAATCACTCAACCAATCTTCCTGCCGTTTCTCCTTCTCAACATATTAGATGTATCAACCACAACCTATAACACACACAAGCACTGACCTGTGGAGTAATCTCTAGAAGATACTTTCAGATACAATATGCTCCGCTTTTTTTTCTTTTATGCCAACTTCAGCCAGAATTCCCAGAAAACCTGGATTATAGTAGTGAAAATGTAGAAAGCACACATTATTTTGATTTAGAAACAGGGTGGGTTTGATTTAAATCGTGGTTTTCTACAGATTCATTCATGCTGATATAATCTTAATATTTACAAACAGATATCAGAATAGACCAGTTCTTGATCTACTGCTCAGAACAGTCCACTTTACAGAGTTCCCTCTAACATCTTGTGGAAGCGTTTGCTTTCCACCCATACTTTTGAGCTGCTGCAAAATGATTGTTATGTAAGTATTTAGAAATTTCAATAGCATCAGTCTTTATTTCTGGGACACTGAAGGAGATGCAGCAAAGCTCTGCAACTATATGTTATTACAGTGTATCGCAAACTGTGTGCCTGAGATTCCAGGTGAGCAGCTGACTACCTTTCATGGCGGAAGGCACATCCTGTAGGCAGTTAGCTGGCACCTCTCCTTCTCTCCGTGCATCTTCCCTTCCAGCACACCCCACTTGTGGCTCAGGGCCCCATCTGGAAGGCTTTCGTGCATGCGTAGACGTCCGCACACTTCCAGATGCCTCAAGCTGTGGCCACCACGTTTAGTGTGCCGTAGCTTGGCAACGTTTGTGAGACACTGTATTGTTAGCTTGGTAGTCTCTTCATGCTCTTTTAAATTTCCTCTCATCTTGGATAAATTGGCAGCATTGTTTGCGACTAAACTGCGTACTAGACATTTGAATCTTTGTTCACATTTTATTATAACTTTTGCTGCTACTTCCTGTAAGAATTCTACTGCATGTGCATTTCCTGAGGTATCAATTGTTTCTGCATGAAAGACATGCCCTTCTTCTGTTGTTATACAAGCACATATGACAGGATTGTTGTGCATATTACTCCACCCATCAAAACTTACCAAAAAATTTAAACATTGCATGAATATATAGCCTCATGCTACATAATTAAAAACAAATTCTTATTTCATGATGAATAACTTTTGGACTATAATGTATCTTAAATATTTATTTATTTTAGGTATTTATATACTGCCTATCAATGTTATCTAAGCAGTTTACAATCGGATACTCAAGCATTTTCCCTATAGGGCTCATAATCAAAACTTTAAAATGTCCAAAATAACAGCCTAATTCAGCACTTGGACATCCTAATAGTAGGGACGTCCAAGTGCCGATAATCAAAACCAACTTTCTGGACATACAGCAGTACTTCTAAGCTGCTGTGTGTCCAGAGAGCAAAGGGGCGTGTTGGGGTGTGTGTTATGGGTGGGAATCAGGTGGGCTTCAACCTGGACATACCCAGCCATAATCAAACCTTTCCTAAAAGGAACTTAGATGTTGGCAGTTAGACCTGTCTAGGTTCCACAAAGTTGCCCAAACTGACAAGACCACTGGAGGATTTAAGGCATGACCCCCTCCTTGCTCCCCCAGTGGTCACGACCTCCTCCCACCACCCAAAGAAAAAAAAACAAACCCATAGACTTCCCATCAGCTGAATGCAGAAGAAGGAATCCCCATCAGCTGGTTTTGGGGATTCCTGGCAGCTCAGCTGATAGGGATTCCCCCTACCAGGATCAGCTGAGCCGCAGAGCCCTACACCCTTTCCCCGACATCCCAGACCTCCCACTGACATCCCCCACATCCTCCCGACATGCCCTGACATCTCTGCCCCCCCCACATCCCCACCAAATTCATGACCCCCCCTCCCACATCCTCAGAAACTTCCCCCACCCCTGTACCTTCAGAAGACAGAAAGCTCACTCCCTCCTGCCTACAGGGCCATGTGCTGCAAATGACAGGGCTAACCCCCTCTCAATTCATTTTGGGATGCAGTAGGAGGGGCCGAAGGCCCTGATTGGCTCAAAATGGCTGCTGCTACCACGACATGGCCGGCGTGGCGAGATTCTGTGCAGGAAAAGGGAATTCCATTCCTCCCTCCCAACCCCCTATGCTGTAGTTTTCCATCTCTCTTTCCTATCCCCCGATTGATTCCCCTCTCCCCACCCCACCCCAAAACCTTAACTTTCGGGCCTCCTAAAGCAGCAGCAGAAAACAGGTCTGTCCGCCAGGACTTCCCTCTGCCACATCATCAGTGATGTCATTAGTGACGTGGCAGAGGGAGGCCCTGGCTGACAAGCCAGGAAGCAGCCTATCCACCGCTGCTGCTGCTGCTTTAGGAGACCTGGAGGAGACTCAGGACTCACTGAATCAGCGAGTCTGGTTTTTTTAAGAAAATGAATCGATTCACTAGAGTGAATTGAGCAGCACTACTGGAAAGAGAGTTAAGAGCACAGACAGAAGGAAGTGCAACCAAAGACTGGGAAAAGATGAGTAGAAAAATAAAATCACCAAACAACAAAAGTAAAAGTGATTTTATTCTCAATTTAGTGACTGAAATGTGTCAGTTTTTAGCATTTACATCTGCTGTCTATATTTTGCATTGTTTAAAAAGAAATGCATTTGTTTCTATTTCTCTGGTATTGTACTTCATGCAGATTCTGGCATTTTCAGGTTTCATTTGTGCATATTAAGACCTTTAATCTGTGGTCCTGTATTTGCATAGGGTTTATCTGTGTCCTGCATGTGTGACCAAGGCCAGCTGTTCTGGTAGGTATGAATGTCGTGAAGCGTTATTGGTGTCATGGCCCCAAGTAGGAAGATATTTGTTGGCAGTTTGTCTGGGTTTTGAAAGGCCCCTGCACATATGTTGAGGTGATGACATCACACGAATGTGATGTCACTATGTCGACATCCTCCAGACGTGGTCTGGAGCTTGAGGAAGGGGACGCGAGGTCTGGGGGGGGAGCAGTCTTCCTTTTTTTATTTTTTAAGAGGAAACTCTACACTTAATCCTTAGCTTGTGAGCCCCCCCTAGGTACTGAGAAAGTCCCTGCGTATAATGCGTACAGCACTGGGTACATTTCAGGCTGGTGCCTAAGGCAACTGTCCCCGGACATGTCCTCTTTTTAAAGGACCACCTGGTGCGCCCTGAGGTGTGTCCAAAACCGGCAGTTTGTCCAGATTTTGGAAGTCCCGAGCGCGGAGGCTGCGTCTGCACAGCCGTCACCGTGATAACGTCATGCGCAAGCGGGCGACGTCCTTGCACGCGTGAAGGCTTCCAACTGCGGCCAGTGGGGGGCAGAGCAGCGCGTGACATCATAACATAAGAACATAAGCAGTGCCTCCGCCGGGTCAGACCATAGGTCCATCCCGCCCAGCAGTCCGCTCCCGCGGCGGCCCGAACAGGTCACGGCCTGTCTGAGTCACCAGAAGGGGCCCCCTTGCCACTTTGGTTTCCCATTGAAGTCCTAACCCTCCGGTCTTGCACTTGCACGACCTGGTTGGGTTTCTATACTTATTACCTGGTTAGCTTTCTATACTTGTGTTACATCCCAGCTCCTCCCTCAGTATCCCCCGATCCCTTTATCCCTCAGGAATCCGTCCAATCCCTGTTTGAATCCCTGTACCGTACTCTGCCTGATCACTTCCTCCGGTAGCACATTCCAGGTGTCCACGACCCTTTGGGTGAAAAAAAACTTCCTTGCATTTGTTTGAACCTATCTCCCTTCAGTTTCTCCGAATGCCCCCTCGTACTTGTTGTCCCCTTCAGTCTGAAGAATCTGTCCCTATCCACCCTCTCTATGTCCCTCATGATCTTGAAGGTCTCTATCATATCTCCCCTGAGCCTCCTTTTTTTTTCCCTCCAGGGTTTCCTGCTAAACTGGTGAGACTGGTCTGAGCCAGCAGCGGCAATTCTTATGGTCTTATGGCAGAGGGGGCGGGGCTCTGGGTCCGGATTTTACACCCCTACAATCCGGCACAACTTCCGGCTACTTACAAGCGACCAGCGGCCCAAAGGGACCTTTTCTGGCCACTGCAGCCCCCGGGGTGGCCGCCAAGGCCAGGCTCCTCCTCCTCTCTGCGGCCGGGGCCCAGCCTTCCGCCTCTCAAGAGCGCCGTTCGTTACGATGCAACCGATTTCCGCCTTCTGCAACCCTGCGCGCTGACGTCACCGGCCAGGAGCCGCGCCGACTCCGCCCCCTCCTGCGGCGCAGCGGCGTGGGCGGGGCATTTCCCTCTCGCGCAGCTCTTTTACGCTTCGTAGGACCCATTTCTGCGTTCCACAGACTTGCGGGATGACGTCACCGTCCAGGAGGAGCTCCGACTCCGCCCCATCCGGTGGCGCAGCTGCGTGGGCGGGGCATTTCTCGAGCCCTCTCGCGCACCTCGTTCCGCTTCGTAGGACCCATTTCTGCGTTCCACAGACTTGCGAGCTGACGTCACCGGCCAGGAGGCGCGCCGACTCCGCCCCCTCCGGCGGCGCAGCGGCGTGGGCGGGGCATTTCTCGAACCCTCTCGCGCACCTCGTTCCGCTTCGTAGGAACCATTTCTGCGTTCCACAGACTTGCGGGCTGACGTCACCGGCCAGAAGGCGCGCCGACTCCGCCCCCTCCGGCGGCGCAGCGGCGCGGGCGGGGCATTTCTCGAGCCCTCTCGCGCACCTCGTTACGCTTCGTAGGACCCATTTCTGCGTTCCACAGACTTGCGGGCTGACGTCACCGGCCAGGAGGCGAGCCGACTCCGCCCCCTCCGGCGGCGCAGGGCGTGGGCGGGCCAGTCGGAGCTCCTTCACGTGTCGTTACAATGTAACGCGCGATTTCCGCCTTCTAGGCCGGCGCGCTGACGTCATCAGAGACCAAAAGGCCGAAGTGGTGGGTTGGTGTCGGGTCTTTGTAGTCCTGGTCACAGGGGTCAAAGAGTGGGATCAGGTACTACAAATCCCACACTGCTTTGCGATGGAATGTCAAATACCAGGACTGGCCCAAGGTAACTTGGCATCTCTGCACCTCTTCAACAGCCACCAAAGCATTATGGGAAATCAATGTAACCCTCTGGGGGGGGGGGGCAAAGGGGCTTCTATAAAGGGGGCTAAAATAATGAGGGCTAACATTCCGACACAACCACTTCTCCACCTGCTGTGTAGTGTGTAAATCTAGAACCAGAAAAAGAGGACAGGTCCGGCTTTTCCTGGACATCTGACAACCCAAAGTATTCTAGGACTTTGACATGTGCCCCTCCCACATCGACACCCTCTTTGCAGTTGTGCTCTAGGGGGTAGGTGCTAAACTTATACAGTAGAATAAGAGGCTCATAATCAAAATATCAGCAGGATGTCCAAGTGCCGAAAACACCAATTTCCTGGACGTCTGACAGGTCGCGTCCCCTGCTGTGCGTCCAGATTTCACAGAGGCATGTTAGGAGTTGGGTTATGGGCGAGCTTTGGAGCAGTTTAGACTTGGACATCTTGCAGCGATAATGGATGTTTTAGGCTAGACCTGTTTTGAAAGCATCTAAGTGGCAAAAAAGGTACCCAAAACCCAGATTACCACTGGAGGGATTAAATACTGACTCCCCAACACTCCCCCAGTGATCAAGGACCCTCTTCCACTCCACAAATATATGAAGAGTGACAAAAATGGTTAAGGGACTGGAGGAGTTGCCATACAATGAGAGGCTAGAGAAACTGGGCCTCTTCTCCCTTGAAAAGAGGAGACATAATCGAAATATTCAAAATACTGAAGGGAATAGACTTAGTAGATAAAGACAGGTTGTTCACCCTCTCCAACGTAAGGAGAATGAGAGGGCACTCTCTAAAGTTAAAAGGGGATAGATTCTGTACAAACGTAAGGAAGTTCTTCACCCAGAGAGTGGTGGAAAACTGGAATGCTCTTCCGGAGGCTGTTATAAGGGAAAACACCCTACAGGGATTCAAGACAAGGTTGGATAAGTTACTACTGAAACGCAGGTAAGGCTAGACTCGGTTAGGGCACTGGTCTTTGACCTAGGGGCCGCCGCAGTAGCAGACTGTTGGGTACGATGGACCACTGGTCTGACCCAGAAGCGGCAAATCTATATGTTCTTGTCTGTAGAACAGCAGCACCTTATATGGGAATTTCTACTAGAGTACCACACAGGTGGACTAGTGAACCATAGAGAGGAGGATCCAGGCCCATAAGCCACTCTGAGCACTACATTTATGGTGGAAAATGTGAGCACCAAAACCAATCCAAACTCTACTATAGTGGTATACGGTATAATAATAATAACAGCTTATATACCGCAATACCGTGAAGTTCTATGCGGTTTACAAAAGATTAAGCAAAGGTACAAATTGATTGACTTCAAGAGGGGAAGAAGAAAGAGAAGTAATTAGACAGGAAATTCATTGTTGAGGAGAAAAAATATAGGTACCACCTGCAGCCATAAGGTCTACTGGGGTGGTAAACAGGTGGGTATACTAGATATTGGGGGGGGGGGGGGCTCACCCTGAGTTATAAGGAGGTTATGGTGAGATATGCACGTGGCACCCTTTATGTGAAGTTCTCAGCAGTGTCCTTTAAGGTGCCCCACTGCTATGTTAGCATGTTTGCGTGGCCAGTTCATGACAAGGTTGTCCCCTCCTACATCCGAATGCAGACCATTTGGACAGGAGGGAGGATTCTCTCTGAAGCTTGGGCTGCTAATATGGGTTGAATCCTCCCTCCCTCCTGAAGACACAGAAGCGAAATTCGAATCGGGGGACCTGGTTTTTGCCACCTTTGGATGTTTCTTAGCAGCACATTGGGCAACACAGTGGTTACACATTTTAATCTCAACAGCGGCCTGCTATATCAAGAGAACAACAATAGCCTCGTCTTCAGATATATAACAGCTCCTTATGTAGGCTATTGTGGGACCTGACTGTGGCGATGATGGTCCCTGACTGGTGGCCCATGCTTAAGTTTTACTTTTGAGCATTGGGTTTCGCAGATCTGAGCACAGCATTCACATTATAATTAAGTTTTGAAGTTTTAATATTTAATATCCGTTGGTTTAAAAAAAAAAACCAAATCATCACTATAAAGCCTGTGATATTGAATTTATTAGCATTTAATAGAAAATCACAGGGAAGTATTATTGTACACTCTATAAATTTCAAAGTAAAAATATATTAATACATACTGCTAATTTAGTGCCAGCTCATTACACATATAACTGGTACTATTCTGTAACTGGGTGCCCCATTGTATGTCTGTGTTTCCTCTCTATATAAGAATGAGAGGGTGGGTTGTCTCTGTATGTGGTTATGTGACAGCCACACTCCTGTAACTGACTTATGGTGGGCATAGTGCAGAGGTAGGAGATCCTCGCTGTACATTGGGAAGGGCAAGGGGAGAAGAACATGGTAGGAAAAAGGGTGACGAGTTGAATAGGCAGATGTGAGAGCATGGGAGGGGGGTGGTTGCAGGAAAGGGGTGAAGGGCATGGAACAGGTCAAGGGAAGGGAGAGAAGAGAGCATGGGGGCTCAGGGGGTAAAAGAGGGCTTGAAAGAAAGGAGGGTCAGAGGTTTGTTTGTTTTTTCCTTTGAAGTGAAAGAGGTTAATTGTTGGGACACTAATCGTACCTGCCAGATTGAGAAGCAGGAGGAGCAATGGAAGGAAAGGGTGAGCTGAGGACGAGCTGGCAGCTGCCCAGAAGAGAGGAACAACCAAACCTACTGGGCCCTTCAGTCCTCTGATCCTGGTTGGAGGAAGAATTTGGCGCGTTCCCCAGTCACAATACATGGAAAGTGTTATGTGGTGTCTGATCTGCTTTTTCTCTCCTCTCTCTGAGTTGGATTTATAATCAGGGACCACCCTGAGTGATTTATCTTTGTTTCCACTGCTGCTGTCTCTACTTTAAGGTTCATTTTCGTTGGAACGATGAAGTTCAGCGGACTTGAATTTTTAGGGAGTGAGCAAAATGCATGAGAGTTGGTTCATAGCTCTGGGAGAGGGTTACGTAAGAAATAGCCACGTTACCAACATTATTTTCTCTATATACTTTATAAAGTATGCAAAAGTTCATCGACTGTGTCATCTCCAGTTCTGTGGATTAAAAAAAGAAGAAGAGGGATAAAGGAATGTAAATAAAAGAGACAATTTATTTAAACAAAGCTACTGAGGTGAATCACTTACAGTCAAATACATTATGTTATTGAATCAGAAAATAACTAAGGTAAAATAAATGATCCTTTTCCCTTCCCCCAAGCCTATTTTAGGCTGCTTTGCTACTAGTATACCCAGGTCCAACTTCGGAGTCTTTTTCTTAACACTGTGCACTCCATACCTGACAACCAGCAAACTAAGCATAAGGGGATTCTTTATACGTGACCCAGTCTCTCAGGCCATGCATCTGAAAACAGACAGGCCCCCCAAATAGATACACTTTTAAAACAGGCACTTGGTGTGTGATCTTCTGAGGGGATCAAAAGACGTGGCCTGCTCATGGCTTGAAATGAATCCATAATGTCTGCGTAAACAGGGCTTGGAGCCGAGGTGGACTGGCTTGCCCTGAAGAAGCCCATTGTCAATAGGATTCTGAAATGAACTTTATTAGGCTTTCCATACCACATACACGAAGCTGTGTTTTTGAAAAGTTGTGTGTGTATCTTCCGCTTATTTAGTTCTTATCTTGGTTTCATCGTTGCCAAATAAGGTTTATTCGTTCAGTTTTATGAGAAATGGAGCAGGCTGTGGCTGTGGCGTAGAGAGCATGAGCGGCGCCTGGGCGGAGGTGCCCTGCCCCGCGCACATGCCCCGTTCCTGTACCTTCATTTTGGTGCGAGCAACCACCAACTTACTGCCCACGTCGGCTTCAGCGCTCTCTCTTACGTCAATTTCTAGGTGCGGGTTCCCGGAAGTGACTTCAGAGAGTGCGCCGAAGCCAACGCGGCCAGCGTGTTGGTAGCTGCTCATGCCAAAGTTAAAAAGGTCCAGTGGAAGGGAGGGGGGGTGCTGGCAGACCGCCTCTTCCCCCTTACTATGCCACCGGCTGCAGGTCCAGTATGAGCAGGGATCATCGTCCTGGGACTTTTGTGAATGTGCTCCTTTTTCTCCTTCAGATGTGGAGTAGATGGTGGAGGCTGCTACTGAGGTATACAGTACTCCTACCGAAATTTGCGGGGGTTCAGTTCCAGGAAACCCCACGAATTTCAAAAAACCGCGAATACAGTTTTTCAGCTGATTGAAGGCAGGAGAGGGCAGCTGGGGTGCTTAAATTGTACTTACGAAGCAGGGCACATTTTCTGACCTGCCTCTTCCTGGTACTAAAGTCATGGTTACACCAATCAGGAGCTGCTTTGTTACGCCAGAAAGCGTGTCAAAGCAGCTCCTGATTGGTGTAACCATGACTTTAGTACCAGGAAGAGGCGGGCAGAAAATACAGAGAAATTATTGAGTCTGCGATTTGCCAACCGCAAATTCATGGGACTTTTCTGTACAACAGGAGAACCACCTCCACAAGTTCAACGTCACAAAGCAAGAAGTGGAGATGTCCAATCAAGACTGGTGGAATCAATTGATTTCACAAATCTCTTTTATTCATTCAAAAACCCAATGACTTGACTTGTACATGTTTCAGCTGAAATGGCCTGCTTCAGTCATAGGAGTCTTAGAAGAAATGTAATTTGGTTTATCCGCAAATGCCAAAAGATTTCTTTTTTTTGGCTCCAGCACTGTTTCGCCCAGAAGATCAGATACATTTTCAGCGACTTGGAAATCTTTTAGCATTTGTGGATAATCATAAGAACATAAGAAACGCCTTCACCGGATCAGACCGAGGTCCATTTAGGTGCTCCTTTATGGAGACCCGGATTTACCGTATCCCTCAATATGATATGCAAGAAGGTATGCATCCAACTTGCACTTGAATCCCAGTACAGTAGTCTCCTCCACAACCTCCTCCGGGAGCGCATTCCAAGCATCCACCACGCGCTGTGTGAAAGAAAACTTCCTGACATTTGTCCTGAACCTGTTGCCACTCAGTTTCAGGCTATGACCTCTTGTCCGTGTCACATGTGAAAATGTCAGTAATGCTGCTTCTTGGTCTATTTTATCAAATCCTTTTAATATTTTGAAAGTCTCAATCAAATCCCCTCTCAGTCTTCTCTTCTCGAGGGTAAACAGTCCCAGTTTCCTGAGTCGATCTTTGTAATCCAAATGCTCCATCCCTTTGACGAGTTTCGTGGCTCGCCTCTGCACTCTCTCCAGCAGAGTTATATCTTTCTTAAGGTATGGAGACCAGTGTTGAACACAGTATTCCAAATGTGGTCTGACCATTGTTCTAAAGCGGCATTATGACCTCTTCCGATCTACTCGTAATCCCCTTCTTAATTATGCCCAACATCCTGTTTGCTTTCTTCGCCGCCGCCGCACATTGTACCGATGGTTTAAGGGTACTGTCAATCAGTACCCCCAAATCCCTTTCTTGTTTGCATTTTGCTAACTTCACCCCCATCATCATATACTCATGTTCTTTATTTTTCTTTTCCTAGGTGCATCACCTTGCATTTGTTTATGTTAAAGTTCATCTGCCACTTGTCCGCCCAAGTTTCCAGCTGGTTCAGATCCTTTTGGAGGTCCTCACAGTCCCTTTGAGTGCCAGCCGCCCGACATAGTTTTGTATCATCAGCAAACTTAATTATATTGGATGATGTTTCCTCCTCCAGGTCGTTTATAAAAATATTGAACAATATAGGTCCAAGAACTGAGCCCTGGGGCACGCCGCTAGTCACTTTCTCCCAGTCCGAGTATTTTCCATTTATGCTAACCCTCTGCCTTCTGTTTTCTAGCCATTTTCCGATCCATCTGTGTACTTCTCCCCCTATTCCATGGCATAGTAGTTTCTTCATGAGCCTTGCATGTGGGACCTTGTCAAACGCTTTCTGAAAGTCCAGGTAAATTGTATCCACTGGATCGCCACTATCCATTTGTTTGTTCACTTTGTCAAAGAATTGTAGTAAATTTGTCAAGCATGACTTCCCTTTCCTGAAGCCATGCTGACTAGCCCTTAATAATCCAAATTACATTTCTTCTAAGACTCCTGAAGCAGGCCATTTCGGCCGAAACATGTACCTGTCGAGTCATTGGGTTTTGGAATGAATAAAAGAGATTTGTGAAATCAATTGATTCCACCAGTCTTGATTGGACATCTCCACTTCCTGCTTTATGGGAAGCTGCTACTGAGCCATGACCTGATATGACATAGTAACCTATGCCCTGATTCTGTAAGCAGCGCTTACAAAATGGTCAATGACTGACAGGCACCGCTTCCAGAATCACAGCTCCCTAGGAGGACCCTAGATGCCGGAGATGTAGGCCAGGAATAAAGGCTCATATTTACAGTCCCTAGAGTCCTTGCTAAATCGTAGCTAGGATCGCCTAGTAATGCCAAAGTCTGGTGCCACCCCTAAACACTCATTTTAGGTTTTAATTGGTTTATAATGGCAGAACCAATTATCACACCATTTAGAACCAATTAAAATCTTTAAGTTTCTTTCCTATTTCTGTTCTATAATTATTGATCTGTTTCAAGTTTGTATACTTGAATCTAATAAGAAAAATGTTATAAATAAAGAAATATCAAACCTTTAAGTTAGTCGCCGGTAAGCATGATCTTACTTTTTGGGATCTTGCCAAGTACTTGTGACCTGGGTTGGCCACTGTTAGAAACAGGTCGCTTGGTTTGATAGACGTATGGTCTGTCCCAGCATGGCAGCTCTTATGTCCTTATGTTCTAACCTCCTACAGGAGGGCATTCCAGGCACCTAACACCTTTTTTATGTAAAAGTATTTCCTGTGGGCTCAGCCTGCTCTGGGACTGCAAGATTGGAAGGCTTGTGGCACAGGTGAGAGAGAGAATGTGACAAACAGGTAAGAGGAGAAAGAAAGGAGTGGAAGAGAAGAGACAAGAAAGTGAAATTAGAGAATAGGAACAAGAGGTGAGAGAGAAGAATGGAGAGGAGAAAAAGGGAGAGGAAAATATTGTGGATGTGAATGGGAGAGTACTCTACCTTTCCATCCGATCCATCTACCCCTCACTCTTCCAGGGGAAGCTTCAACTGAGGTTGTTTGTCACCCTTGGGAACCCATCTTCCCCAGCATTTGAAATCAGTGAAAGGGCCAGACATTGTCCCCTCTTTCCCGCATTCATTAAACATTTATTGATGCTTTAAGAACATGGTACATCAATCCCAGTAGCCCATCCTCTTGGTGGCCAATCCAGGTCACTAGTACCTGGCCAAAACCAAAAGAGTAGCAACATTCCATACAGAATCCCAAAGAGCAATAAGATTCTAGAATCCCAGAGTAGCAAATTTCCAGAAATCCAAAGAGTAACAAGATTCTAGAATCCCAAAGAGTAACAACATTCCATACAGAAACCCAAGGAATAGCAAGATTCCAACATCCCAAAGAGTTACAAGATTCTGGAATCCCAAAGAGTAGCAAGATTCTAGAATCCCAAAGAGTAGCAACATTCCATACAGAAACCCAAAGAATAGCAAGATTTTGGAATCCCAAAGTGTAACAAATTTCCAGAAATCCAAAGAGTAACAAGATTCTAGAATCCCAAAGAGTAGCAACATTCCATACAGAAACCCAAGGAATAGCAAGATTTTGGAATCCCAAAGTGTAACAAAATTCTAGAAACCCAAAGAGTAACAAGATTCTAGAATTCCAAAGAATAGCAACATTCCATGCTACTGATCCAGGGCAAGCAGTAGCTTCCCCCATGTCTTTCTCAATAACAGACTTTGGAGTTTTCCTCCAGGAAATTGTCCAAACCTTTCTTAAAACCAGCTACGCTATCTGCTTTTACCACAACCTCTATAAGAATAGCCTTACTTTGATGATTTGAAATGTTCTACTCCTATCTGCCCCTTCATGTGAAGGATTTGAACACTCCTATGCTAAACCATGTTTGGTACATCTGTGTTGGGCAGGTTGAGGGCTGCATTTGACTTTTATAGATTAGGACTATTATGAAAGGTGAGAGAAGACTTGATCACTCTGTTGGTCCCAGTGATATATGGACAATCCACAAAGCCACTGGAGGGATCTGCTGTAACCACTGCGGTCCTGAGAACAGAGGCAAAAGGCCAAAGAAACAAGAGACGTCCACAAAGCACACAACGTGGAGCCTGTTCCTGGACCCAGGAGTATAAAGTTCAAATCCAAACTACATCAGTGATATATGGGCAATATTCTGATGCTTCTAAATTAGACGGTAGAAAATTCAGACGCTTCATATTAGACAAAAAAAAAAAAGTTTTGTAGACCTGGAAGAATATAAAAATGGCTTCTGGCAGCAATACAAAGAGACCAGCTCCTGTTAATCTCCTCTCTGTTTTTACAGAAAGCGTGTGCTGGCTTTCGCACTGAGATTAAGAAGCCTCGTGCTTCCTTCCAAGAAATGGATGGATTTAAGGTCAAGTTAAGGTTTCTCAAGACAACAGACATATAACACAGCCCTCCCTTTTTCCTAGCTGTAAATTTGGACTGCAGTCAGCGGACACCAGATGCCTCGGAGTAATGACTAGAGTTGATTGGTTTAGAGTTATAGTTTATGAACTGCTCGCATCCTAATTTCTTCTTTGTCTCTGGAACTTGAATATCGGAAGTAAAAAATGAGCAACTATAGTAAATAAAAACTGATATCAAAGAATAAAGGATATTTGTCACAGCCTAAGTAAAGATATTTAGAGTGTGGTGCAGACCACCAAACCTGTGATCCAGTCGGGTTTTCAGGATTTCCCCAATGAATATGCATGAGATCTAATTGCATGCAGTGCTTTCATTGTATGTTAATAGATCTCATGCATATTCATTGGGGAAATCCTGAAAACCCAAATGGATTGCGGCCCTTGAGGAGGGACTTTCCTGTCTTAGAACATCTGTTTCAGGACAGGGTAAGTCCCCTCTCTTCCTGTGGTAAAGTGGGAGCTCTGTGTGCAGTTTAGACTTATGCAATGCCTGAAGTGATAGGCAGGTGGCAGCCTAACTCCTCTGCAAAAATGTTGCTCATCTGACCCTCATAGCACTTAACCTCTACAATTCCTCTTATTCTAATGCCTGCCTGGGTTTCTTCTGAGTCACTTCTCGGACACAGATTTTCTCAACAAACATTCTCTTTATGTTTTATTTGTAATGAAATTATTGTATACAATTATCACAAATCAAAACAAGAAAAGGAAATAATGCATCACATTCAAACAGAAATAGAAGGAAATGATGTCCACAATTTTCTTAAAGTTTCCATACGAGAGAAAGCTCCAGCAAAGGAATGAATGCTTTTATTATATGTGTTTCTTGGAAACCACATATGTGCTAGGCGGACTATTAGTTTTTAAATTAAATAGGTGGTGGGCCATAATCAAAAAATACATCTAAGTCCGTTGTGGGCCTAAGTCGTTAGTTGCCTAAAGTCAGAAATGCCCAAAGTCGCCTATCTTTATACCCCATTCTCGTCCAAAAATTCATCCCAGTCAAAAACGCCCAGAACAAGGCTATTTGGACGGGGAGGAGCCAGCATTGTGGACTGGCCACCCAGACAGGGCAACAGAGCAGTGGGGCACCTTCCAGGGCACTGCTGCGAACTTCACAAAAAGGGTGCCACATAAACATCTCACCGCAACTCCCTTAAAGGTCATGGTGAGCCCCCCCCCAACCTACTAAACCCACCTGTCTACCACCCCAATAGCCCTATGTGGCACCTATATAGGGTTTTGGGGGGTTTGGTGGGTGCACATGTTTCACCATGAATGCAGTGGTTAGAGTGGCTTATGGGCCTGGGTCCTCCTCTCTGTAGTTCACTAGACTACTTAAGCTACCTCTGTGCAGCTCTACTAGGCTTTCCTATGCCAGGTGCTTATGATTTGCAGGCAGGTATGTATGTTTTTATTCAGATTTTTATGGCAGTGTGGGGGGGGGTCATTGATCACTGGGGGGAGTGTGGGTGGGTCTGTACTTTGTGTCTGCAGGGATTATCTGTTCACTTTGGCTACCTTTGGGGCATTGTTTTTAGATCGCCTAAGTCACCTAGGCAGTCTCGTTAAACTTTCGGTTATATTTGTAGTGCGACCAAGGGCCTCTTCTATCAGACTGCGCTAGCAGTTTTTAGTGCAGAGAGCTGCGCTGAATGGCCCGCGCTGCTCCTGACACTCACAGGAACTCTATGAGCGTCGAGAGCAGCGCGGGCCATTCAGCGCGGCTCTCTGCGCTAAAAACTGCTAGCGCAGTCTGATAGAAGAGGCCCTAAGTCTATGTCGGCCTACCTCCCGCCCTAACCACTCCTACAAAAACGCCCCTTTTCACTCTGGGCATACAGCAGCACTGAAAAGTCCTAAGCTGTTTTTAGATATGTCTGAAACCCGTTTCGATTATCGGCACATGGACGGCCTGTCTTTTTGATCATCCAAGTACCGATTTAGGTGGGTTTTCAGACTTTTTATCTTTTGATTATGAGCCCCATAGTCTATAGCTGGGACGGGCTTTCAGGATTTCCCAAATGAATATGCATGTGATCTATTTACATATAACGAAAGCAACGCATGCAAATAGATCTCATGCAAAGTCATTGTGGAAATCCTGAAATCCTGACTGGATTGCAGCCCTTGAGGAGTGGCGTTGGGCAACCCTGTTCTATAGTAACCAATAGTCCATCACTAGCAGATTAAATACAAACCCACCATATATTTCAAATCAGGAGAACACTCAGGTATATAGCTCATGGCTGCCGGGTGAGCATTAGGGTAGGTTATTATAAGTATAATTGGACTACTCTTAGTACCTCCTTGTGTCTTCCCACAACTCCACATTTTTATGCATTCTCATTCATAAGAACATAAGAATTGCCGCTGCTGGGTCAGACCAGTGGTCAATTGCACCCAACAGTCCGCACACGTGGCGGTCCTCAGGTCAAAGACCAGCTCCCTAACTTGCGTACATTCCGGTTCAGCAGAAACTTGTCTAACTTTGTCTTGAATCCCTGGAGGGTGTTTTCCCCTATAACAGCCTCCAGAAGAGCATTCCAGATTTCTACCACTCTCTGGGTGAAGAAGAACTTCCTTACGTTTGTACGGAATCTATCCCCTTTCAACTTTAGAGAGTGCCCTCTCGTTCTCCCTACCTTGGAGAGGGTGAACGACCTGTCTTTATCTACTAAGTCTATTCCCTTCAGAATTTTGAATGTTTCGATCATGTCCCCTCTCAGTCTCCTCTTTTCAAGGGAAAAGAGGCCCAGTTTCTCTAATCTCTCGTTGTACGGCAACTTCTCCAGCCCCTTAACCATCTTAGTCGCTCTTCTCTGGACCCTTTCGAGTAGTACCAAGCCCTTCTTCATGTATGGCGACCAGTGCTGGACGCAGTACTCCAGGTGAGGGCATACCATGGCCCGGTACAGCAGCATGATAATCTTCTCCGATCTGTTCGTGATCCCCTTCTTAATCATTCCTAGCATTATGTTCGCACTTTTCGCCGCCACTGCGCATTGCACAGATGGCTTCATTGACTTGTCGACTAGTACTCCCAAATCTCTTTCCTGGGGGATCTCTCCAAGTACCGCCCCAGACATCTTGTATTCGTGTGTGAGATTTTTGCCACCGACATGCATCACCTTACACTTATCCACGTTGAACCTCGTTTGCCATGTCGCTGCCCATTTCTCGCCCGTGGTTATGTCACTTATATATTTTGTTTATTCACCACTCATTGACATGTATTGTACTCTATGTCTTCTTTATCACGTATGCATTTGCATGCACCAATGTTCACGATTTACAACTCGTCAATTTGGACACCATGGTTTTTTTTAACATTATCACTATGTTGCTTCACCTCTTCACCATCACATGCGCACATGACTCTTTTATGCGACGTTCACACTCTTTTGGACACCATTTATTCAAAACATTTATACATACTTAAACTAATACACATTCTTTAAAATTCATACCCTAGGATCCCTGAGGAAGGCGTGTTTAGCCAAAACATGGCCCGTGTTGGGTCCTTTCATGATATATGTGGATTGAGTTTGTACTGGTGTTACTGTTTTTATCAAGGAAATTTTGAATAAATTACAACTAAAAGTCCGATAACATTGTGCTTCCATAGTCTCGTTTGTTTGGATCTGCTCTTCTTTTCCTGTAGAAACTTATGTCTTCTCGTTCTTGCTGTTCCTCTGTATCAGGACTAGAGAGTTGCGTGGGGACAGAAATCCCACCCATCCCCGCCCGTTCCCATCAGGATCCTCTCCGTCCCCACCCATCCCCGCCAGGATCCTCTCCGTCCTCACCCTTCCCCGCAAGGAATTACCTCCATCCAGCAATTACTTCTGACAGGATCATCAATTCCACAGTTTCTTTTGCTGTTTTCCTTGTGGAATCTCTTTGGTGGAACCCTTTTTTTGTTTTCTGTTCAGGTAATTAACTTATAAACCTCCTCTTTTACTAAGGCTGACGTGTCCATTATATTATATGGACGAACCCTTCTTCCAAAGCCTTCCATCCCCGTGGGAGTCCCGTTGGCTAGAGGGGGGTCCCCGTGGGAGTCCCGTGGGTTATGAGGGATTCCCGCGATCCCCGTTCCCGTGCAGACCTCTAGTCAGGACTAGCAGAGTTAGGAGGCAGGCTAACACGTTAATATACTCACAGCACACATCTCATACTTAGTAAAGCAGGCCTCATGGTTAGTTCCAAACTGAAGGATTTGCTTTAACTTGGACATTGCAGTCCAATGATCATCCACTTTAAAACACTTGGAAAAGATGTTATCAGAATCTCCAGCTTCTGCTGCAAAGTTTTGACAATTGGATGATTCTTTGGAAAGAGAAGTAATAATATTGGAGCCTTTGTGATCCTGATACAGGTGTTTATGTCAAAGCATGTCCATGCTGGGTCATCTTTCTGATAAACTGTGCTGATGTCTTCATTTTGGCCACCTCTGTTCTTTTCGTGTGATTTGTGTGTGCAGAGGGTTTCTTGCTGTGACTTTGTTTTTCATGTCAAGTTTAATATAGATATGATATACCACCTTATCACAGTAAGAGCATTTTGCCCGATGATCCTTTAGCCCTGAAGCAGTGGCAGCCCTGAAGCCACAAAACGATGGCCACCTCCAGGAGGATCATAGACTGGCTTCAGATAAGCACATTTGATCAAATGTCCAAGATCTTCAGTGATTTCAGATTTAGCAGCCCAGCCCTCTCCTGGTTCCAAGGCTTCCTAACTGCTCGGCACTATGCTGTACCTAAGAATGGTGAACCTTTTGAAAGTTGTTGCCCTCTCAGTGGGATCCCCCAAGGATCGCCATTTTCACCATCAGTGTTCAATCTTCTAATGCAATCCTTGGGAGGCAACTTAGATCCTGCATGAATAAAACATTTCACCTATTTAGACAACATAACGATCATGCTACCTGTAATGGCTGTTACACGTGGCTAGCCATGGGGAGTGAAATAAGGAAACATGCGTGGCCATGGTTCGCGTGGTCCAGCAGCCCCCTCCTGCCCAATCGCCACGTCCCGCCATCTCCCTCCCTCCCTCACCCTCACCTTATGTGGCAAATTTAATTTTTCTTCTCCCAGTGGCACACTTTCAACAAGTCACACACACGGCTGCTTCAGTTGAATCTTCTCTTCTGACGCAAGCGGAAACAGGAAGTTGTGTCAGAGGCATAGATTCAACTGAAATAGCCATGCACGCGACTTGTTGAAAGTGTGCCGCTGGGAGAAGAAAAATTAAATTCGCCACATAAGGTGAGGGGAAGAAAGGGAGGGAGGGAGATGGCAGGACATAGCGATCGGGCAGGAGGGGGCTGCTGGACCTCACAGTAAATATTCACTTCCACATAAGAGGAATGCACTTGTCGTTGCCAGATATATTCATCCGACAGGCAAGTATTCTGGCCTGCTTTCCCTCTTATGTAAGACACATGAAACCTCTGAGACTATCCCAAACTTGATGGGTCAGAATGGAAAAATATCCAGACTTGATCCCTTACAGAGATGAAAGCAGGAAGGAGGAAGGGACCACAAACTTTGTATTCTTGTTTTTTGGAGGATGGGCCAATCATGAGCCAGTCCATGTTACACTTGTGTGAATCTTCCATATCAGAATTCTTAAAACTAATGGGGAGCTCCTATCCCCTCCCTCACTCAGGGACCCGGAGGAAGGAGGGAGTGAAAGGGAAAGAGATGCTGGGCCAAGGGGATGAAGAGGGAGACAAATATTGAACCCACAGCAGGAAAGAGAAAGGGGAGGACAGGTGCTGGAAGCAGGGGAGCCAGATGCTAGAAGTATGGGGGGGAGAAAGAGGGAAAGAAGCTAGATGGGGTTGGAGAGGAGAGAGACACATTGGTGTGGAAGAGGAAGAAAGGGGAAATCTGGCCACAGGAAGGTAACAGAAATAGAGGGGAAATTATGTGCATGAGGGCACAGGGATAGAGACATAAAGGGGAAATAAATGGGGATGGTATATGGACACAAGGGGGAGTATACAGATACAGAGGGGAGATATTAGAAATAGGGAAAATAGGAATACAGAAAGGAGATAGTTTGTGCGGATGAGATCAGATGGTTTGTGAGGATGGAACGGGGACTGAGCTCACAGGGATGGGGACCGAGCTCGCAGGGATGGGATGGGGATGAGCTCAAAGGGACAGGGACTAATTTTTTCCCTGTGTCATTCTCTAAACTGGACCTCAACCCACTGCTTCATATTAAATGAAAACAAAACCAAATTCCTTTGGCTAGGACCCTCAACTGACCCATGCCAAGGATCACAGTAGACGACACAGACTTTCCATTAGAGCTACAATCCCGAATCTTAGGAGTAGAAACTGATAACCACCTATCCATGAAAAGCCACATACAATCAATAATAAAACAATCTTTCCTTGTGATGAGAAAGCTAAGATCTATCAGAAAATACTTCAAAAAAGAGGCTTTCCAAATTTTACTGCAATCCCTTATTCTACCTCGACTAGACTACTGTAATGTAACATTAGTTCTTTGCTCTACAACATTGCTATCATGTCTACAACTAGTTCAAAATACAGCAGTAAGACTCATATATGGACTATGGAAATTGGAACATCTACAGCCCTAATATATGAAACTACATTGGCTGCCCATAACCAAAGGATCAAGTTTAAATTAGGCATCTCTGCCTTTAAGATCCTGAGGGAGAATATCCCTGACTACCTAGTAGAGTTGGCCACCCTACTCCAGGGTGCCTCCAACAGATATTCCACCAGAAATCTTTTCCACTTAAAATTCCCAGCATGCAACAATATAAAGTCTATCTTATCCATCCAATATCAAATAGCAAGATGATGGAACCAACTACCACTTACACTACGATCTTGTGACCACTATCTCAGATTCAGAAAACTGTTAAAAGCATTTCTGTACCAAGAAGTAACTGAAATGGTTATTGTAAAAGCACATTTCTAGACTATCTAATGCAACTCCTGGGACATAACGATGAGCCAACGATGACCTACTTGATTGTAACCATGACCTAACTGGACTGATCTACCTGTACTAACAACTCTATTGAATGTCCCTGTTAGACTGTCCATTGTAACTTCCTGAGTAATTGACCCAACCTCTTGTAATGTAATCCCACTTTGAACTGAATAGATAAAGGTGGAATAGAAAACCTGAATAACATAACATATCATTTTGACTTGTAAGCATTAGTATTGCTCAGTAGCACATATGAGTGCACTATTGTACTGAGGACTGCCAAAGTGAAGGGTTTTTATGCCTATGATGGATGTTACAAAAGCAAACTAACATTTTAAGGCTCATTTTACTGTCACTTTGGAATGTATTATATATCCCTGTGATATCTGAGTTTTTTTCCTTCAGTTTCACTTAATGGGAAGGCGTTTGTCCATGGTGAATCTCTTTTAATTACTGGAGTGGTCATTGTAATAATAGTTAAGTGCAAAGTTATGCGCTTAAAGTGCCACTCATAAAATTATCCCCTTGGTAAGAATGTGCGTCCTTTTCCACAACTCAGGTGTGGCTGGGTTTGGGGTGGATGTTGGGCGGAGCCTGAATGGAATCACGATTTCCTCTTGTAGAGGGCGTGCAAAATTCTCTCCAGAGCAAGCGTAAATATTCACGGCTTCATTTACCCCCTCCTTTACAAAGCCTCGCTAGCGTTTTGAGCGCCGGCCGCCTATGAGCATCAGCTGTTACCGCCGAGGCCAGCGCTCAAAACGCTAGCGCGGCTTTGTACAGGAAGGGGTTAATCATGATTTTGCAAGCTTTTATGAGATGATTTTATAAGCACCTCCGAGTCTTTGTAGAACAGGGACAAAAGGGGCACCATCTTGCCCTCCAAACTTGCTATATAATTCCTCTATTGGGTGTCCTTCAGGTAAGAGACAGATGAATGTATGTAGCAGCTTTGTTTTCAGGGACTGGCTTTCCTGGAACACTTTTCAAAATCTGACTCACTGTTTGATTTTTTTTTCCTTTTAATCTTTTTTTCTGTTTGGGGCAATTAATAGTTCTATTCCATTAATATTTGCTGTCAGCAGACCATTAGACCCTGTTTTCTCTGCCCTTGTAAAACGCTTCCTACAGGACTGGAAATGTTCTGCCCTTTTCTATCATTTTCCATTTCACATCTGTCAAGTAGCCAGAGGAGACACTTTGCTTACACTAACCCCATGTAACAGTGTGGCTATGCACCACCTGTCTCCTATATGTCGCTGAAAAATGAAACCGCACCCCTCTCGTCTTGTTACTGAAAAACGAAAATGCAGCTAAATGCATACAGCTCCATCTATGAAAGCAAACGCACAGGCTGCCAAGAAAGTTCCACTCCGCTCAGGATTTTGTAAACTTCAATCCTATCTCCCCCCCCCCTCGGCCGTCTCTTTTCCAAGCTGAAGAGCCCTAACCATACGAGAAGAGTTCCATCCCCTTTACCATCTTGGTCGCTCTTCTTTGAACCTTTTCTAGTGCCACTATATCTTTCTTGAGATAAGGAGACCAGAATTGAACGCAATACTCCAGATGAGGTCGCACCATGGAGCGATACAGGGGCATTATAACATTCTTAGTTTTGTTAACCATTCCTTTTAAAAATAATTTCTAGCATCTTGTTTGCTTATTTGGCCGCCGCCACACATTGGGTGGAAGGTTTCATCGTATTGTCTACAATGACACCCAGATCTTTTTCATGGGCGTTAACCCCCAACATGGACCCTAGCATCCGGTAACTGTGATGTGGGTTATTCTTCCCAATGTACATAAGAACATAACATAAGAACATAAGAACATAAGCAGTGCCTCTGCCGGGTCAGACCACAGGTCCATCCCGCCCAGCAGTCCGCCCCCGCGGCGGCCCAACAGGTCATGACCTGCCTGAATCACCAGAAGGGGCCCCCTTGCCCCCTAGGTATCTCATCAAAGTCCTATCTTCCCATCAAAGTCCTAACCCTCCGGCCTTTCACCTACACGACCTGGTGAGCTGTCTATACTTATGCAACACCCCAGCACCTCCCTCAGTACCCCACGATCCCCTTTTCCCTCAGGAATCCGTCCAATCCCTGTTTGAATCCCTGTACTGTACTCTGCCGGATCACTTCCTCCGGGAGCGCATTCCATGTGTCCACGACCCTTTGGGTGAAGAAAAACTTCCTTGCATTTGATTTGAACCTATCCCCCTTCAGTTTCTCTGAGTGCCCCCTCGTACCTGTCGTCCCTTTTAGTCTGAAGAACCTGTCCCTGTCCACCTTCTCTATGCCCTTAAGTATTTTGAAGGTCTCTATCATATCCCCCCTGAGCCTCCTCTTCTCCAGAGAGAAGAGCCCCAGTTTATCCAGCCTCTCGGCGTATGGGCAGTTTTCCAGCCCTCTTACCAGTTTCGTTGCCCTCCTTTGGACTCTCTCAAGAACTGCCATGTCCTTCTTGAGGTGCGGCGACCAATATTGAACGCAGTATTCCAGATGTGGGCGCACCATCGCTCGATACAGCGGCATGATGACTTCCCGCGTCCTGGATGTTATGCCCCTCTTGATGATGCCTGTTTTACAAAGCCACGTGGCAACGGCCCCGAAGTCCTTTAAATCTCTATGGGCTTCGGGGCCGTTACCGCACAGCAGCCGATAGCGCGGCTTTGTAAAACAGGTCCTAAATTTCATCTGCCACTTGGACGCCCAGTCTTCCAATTTCCCAAGGCCCGTCTGCAAATTTTTCACAATCCGCGTGCGTTTTAACAACTTTGAACAGTTTAGTGTCACTCGTCGTACCAACTTCCACGTCATTTATAAATAAGTTAAATAGCACCGGTCCCAGTACAGACCCCTGTGGCACTCCACTGTTTACTCTCCTCCATTGAGAAAAATGACCATTTAACCCTACCCTCTGTTTTCTATCCGATAACCAATTCCTAATCTACAACTGAACTTTGCCACCTATCCCATGACACTTTAATTTTCTCAGGAGCCTCTTGTGAGGAACTTTATCAAAAGCTTTCTGAAAATCTAGATACACTGCATCAACCGGCTCATCTTTATTCACACCTTCAAAGAAGTCAAGCAAATATGTGAGGCAAGATCTCCCTCGGTTGAACCCATGCTGATTGTCTGATTAAATCATGTTTGTCTATGTGTTCCACAATTTTATTTTTTCTAATTGTTTCCACCATTTTGCCTGGCACTAAAGTCAGTCTGTAATTTTCCAGATCTCCCCTGGAACCCATTTTAAATATAGGCGTAACATACTCTTTCTTAGCTTTCTTTATCAATGCTTTGCATCTGACTTGCCACTGCTTGTGCCTCTTTTTATTTTCTTCATTTGGATCCTTTTTCCATTCTTTAACCCTTTCAGGACCAAGGGACATATTTGTCCCATAACTTTAAAATCCTATACATTTTGATTGGGATCGTCTACAGTTCTAAATTTGATATGTACGGATTCCATAGGATACTGCCTTTATGTAAACAAACTGGTTCCGACATTCATTCATTAGCGTCGTTGCCAGATTGACGAGAAGATTCACTTGCCACACTGTCCATAAGCCAGAAGTGTGATTTTTTTAAATAAAAATAATGATATTTCACAAAAAAAAAATCAATTTTTTGGCATCTGCAAGCCCTTTTTACCATAAAAATGTCGTCAAAACCACAAAAATTGGCCTACGATCCTTATGGTCCTGAAAGGGTTAAAGGATGTGTTGGGTTGGGTTTTTTTTTTTTGGCTCTAATAGTCTGTTTCACTTCACCTTTATAGCCACTGTTAATAAACAGTCTTGTATTATGAGGATGATTTTCAGTCACTAGGCAGCTTACAGGCCAAGTACCCTCACAGAGTTTCCTTTTGAAAATGTGTATAGTCTAACACTACCTCATTCAACACCCCCCCCCCCCCCCCCAGTAAGTATGTGCTATTTTAATTACACTGAGATGAGTGGAACTTTCAAAAATGTGTTTTGACATTGATAAACATGCATACTCAAGCAAAAACCTTTACAATTGCCTTCTAATAGGATAATTTGATAAGGGGATTGAATATACAGTATAGGTGATTATAAAGGTGCTCATATCGTATGCTTTCATAGCTGTTCCTGGAGCAGGGATGGGGTCCATATTTACAATGCCCACTTTCCAGTGTGGTATTTTTTAGAGAGCTCACCTTTATGAAGATAGGTGCAACACAGGTGCCTGTGAAGCTCACAGCCCAAGAATCCAGTTACATAATGCCTTTGAATTTCTGTCGTGCTTTATTGAGCTGTGCTCAGCCTTTGCGAGCTGCATTTGATATTGATTATAAATGTCTTTTTAAAAAAATATTTTCTCTTTAGGAGACTATCACTTTTTTTTTTTTTTTTTTACTCCTGGCAGAATTCTACGCAGACCTTCTGTTTTGCCCCCGTCCCTCTCTCCGATCGACCAATCAAACGCTGCCCTGTGAGAGCCGACATACCTGTGGGCCTCCCAAAGCAGCAGCAGTGGTGGTGGCCAGCCAGCAAAGCAGTGTTATGAACAGGCTACTTGCGGCCGGACCCGCATGGGCCTTCCCTCTGCTGTGTCACTTCTTGTAGATGGACAACGCGGCAGAGGGAAGGCCTTGGTGGGGCGGCCAAAACAGCTTGTTCACAGCACTGCCTTTGCCCGCTACCACCATCACTGCTGTTGCTTTGGGAGGCCCACAGGTATGTTGGCTGTCATGAGGGGGGGGGGTGAGAGGTGTGTGGATTAGTCAGAGAGGCCATACATAGATGGGGGAAGGGGCGGGGACATAGACTCTGACTGCAATTTGGGGTAAAGAGGTGACATAGATGCTAGGCCCATGGGGAGAATGGGAAGGGACATGGATGCTGTATTGTGGGGGAGGGGGAAAGGGATGTAAGGAGGGGACATGGATGCTGGACTGCAAGTGGGAGGGGGGAGAGGAGGGGACATGAATTCTGGGCTGCAAGTGGGGGGGGAGGACACATGGATGCTAGACCTGCAGGGGGAGGAGAAGAGGGCAAGGGAAGGGACATGGATGCTGGGCCTGTAAGTTATAGGGAAAAGGGGGTGAGAAGGAGAACTGGGCCAGAAGGGGGGTAAAAAGGAAGAGATGCTTGGCTATGGAGAGAGGGAGAGAGAGATGCCAGACTATAGGGGCAAAGGAGGGGATTCAGGAAGCAAGTGAGGGAGCGGTGGGATTTAGAGGGAGACAGAACTGCAGTTGGAGTGAGAGAGAGAACTGAGGAGGCTGGAACCTGAGAAAGGAAAAGATGGGAACAAATTTCAGGCCTCAGGATAAGAGAAGTCTACGCAAAGCCCTGCAAACAAACTTTGCAGAATTTTCCATTTTTTTGCGCAGAATTCCACCAGGAGTAATTTTTAGAACCTCTCCTTCCTGAAGAAGAGTTGGAACTGTCCAATCCACATAATTTGATGCATCCAGCCCCTCAGTTTGTGCTTTTAAGAACCAGAAATGTTTCTTGGCGATGAGCTGGCATATGGCGTATTTGCCGGCCCCTGTCGTGTGGTAACAGAAGGAGAGAAAGATATTTGCCACCAGAGTTCTAAACATTGGTCATTAAGGAAATACATTGGTCAGAGAAACAGCTCTGGGTAGCATGACTAACGTGAAACAGGATTCTTGCCTCTGATATGAAGGGGTTTTTTTTTTCCTAAGAATTGTATTAATAAATGAGCCCACCCCACTAGCCACAGCCGTTTTGACTGCACTACATCCTAATATGGCCAGGAGACTAATGAGATTAAAAAAGGAAACATGGTATTTGGGTAAAGATGTTACTTTTTTAGGGCTCATAAGAACATAAGCAGTGCCTCTGCTGGATCAGACCAGAGGTCCATCGTGCCCAGCAGTCCGCTCATGCGGTGGCCCAACAGGTCCAGGACCTGTGTAGTAGTCCTCTATCTATACCCCTCTATCCCCTTTTCCTTCAGAAAATTGTCCAATCCCTTCTTG
The DNA here is from genome assembly GCF_902459505.1 of Geotrypetes seraphini. Classification (NCBI taxonomy): domain Eukaryota; kingdom Metazoa; phylum Chordata; class Amphibia; order Gymnophiona; family Dermophiidae; genus Geotrypetes; species Geotrypetes seraphini. Next base: position 8,454,549 of record NC_047090.1, on the reverse strand, counting down.
AACCCCAATACCGTACTCTGTCCTATCACGCCCTCTGGAAGCTCATTCCACCACACGTTGGGTGAAGAACTTCCTAGCACTGGTTCTGAATCTGTCCCCTTTTAATTTTTCCAAATGCCCTCTCGTTCTTGTAGTTTTCGAGAGTTTGAAGAATTTGTCCCTCTCTACTCTCTCTATGCCCTTCATGATCTTGTAAGTCTCTATCATGTCCCCTCTAAGTCTCCTCTTCTCCAGGGAAAAGAGCCCCAGTTTTTCCAGTCTCTCAGTGTATGAAAGGTTTTCCATACCCTTTATCAAGCGTGTCGCTCTCTTCTGAACCCTCTCGAGTATCGCCATATCCTTCTTAAGGTACAGCGACCAATATTGGACGCAGTACTCCAGATGCGGACGCACCATCGCCCGATACAACGGCAGGATAACTTATTTTGTTCTGGTTGTAATACCCTTCTTGATTATACCTAGCATTCTATTCGCTCTCTTAGCGGCCGCTGCGCACTGTGCCGTTGGCTTCATTGTCTTGTCCACCATTACGCCCAAGTCCCTTTCTTGGGTACTTTCACTCAATAACATCCCTCCCATCGTATAGCTGTACTTCGGGTTTCTACTTCCTACATGCAGTACTTTGCATTTCTCTACATTGAACTTCATCTGCCATCTCGTTGCCCACTCCCCTAGTTTGTTCAGGTCCCTTTGTAATTCCTCACAGTCCTCTTTAATCCGAGCACCACTAAATAGTTTGGTGTCGTCTGCGAATTTTATTATTTCGCACTTCGTCCCTGTTTCTAGATCATTTATAAATATATTGAAAAGCAGCGGTCCGAGCACCAACTCCTGCGGAACACCACTCGTGACCCTCCTCCAATCCAAGTAGTGGCCCTTCACTCCTACCCTTTGCTTCCTACCCGCCAACCAATTCCTGATCCATCTATGTACGTCTCCTTCCACCCCATGGTTCTTCAGTTTCCGAAGTAGGCGTTCATGGGGTACCTTGTCAAAGGCTTTTTGGAAATCTAAATATACGATGTCTATGGGGTCCCCTCTGTCCATCTGTTTGTTAATTCCTTCGAAGAAGTGCAATAAGTTCGTTAGGCACGATCTCCCCTTGCAGAAACCATGTTGGCTTGTTATCAGAAGTTTATTTCTTTCAAAATGCTCATCGATGTTGTCTTTTATCAGCGCTTCCACCATTTTCCCCGGAACCGAGGTCAGACTCACTGGTCTGTAGTTCCCCGGGTCACCTCTTCATCCCTTTTTAAAGATGGGCGTAACATTGGCTATCTTCCAATCCTCCGGGATCACGCCTGTTTTCAGGGATAAATTGCAAACTTGCTGTAGTAGTTCCGCTATTTCCTCCTTTAGTTCTTTCAGAACCCTTGGGTGGATTCCGTCCGGGCCCGGTGATTTGTCAGTTTTTAATTTTTCTATCTGCCTGTGAATGGAATGTGAAGTGGACTAGTAATGAAGCAGGTGTTCCTTTATAGGAATGGATGCTGCGAATGGGGATTTGAATTTACGACATGCCTTTCTCAAAGGCCTCAAGGTGCGATGCAGAAACATTTTCCTGGCCCCAGAAAGCTTACCATCTACATTTGCACCTGAGGCAATGAAGGGTTTAGGGATTTGACCAAGATCACAAGGGAACATCAGCGGGATTTTGAATCCTGGTTTCCCTGGTTCCGTAAAGGTTTGCCAAGACTCAAACCTGCAGCCTCGGGAGACTTGCAGCCAAGCCACGAAGCCTGCTTAACTACAATGTCAGTTCCAGGAAACCAGCAGCCGCAGCAGGAGTCACCGACCCCTGCAGGAGCCCATTGGACCAGAAGTGTGTCTTATCAACGACACTATATAGAGATGATTTGCAAGCAATGGAAAGAAGCCTCAAAGCAATATGAGCAGATTATAACATAAAATTCACCCCCTCGTTTGCAAAACCATAGCATGTTTTTTAGTGCCGGCCGTGGCGGTAACATCTCCGACACTTATACTAATTCTGTGAACGTTGGAGCTGTTACCGCCATGGCCGGCACTAAAAACCACGCTATGGTTTTGTAAAAGTGGGAGGGGGGGGGGTGGAAGGTGTTATTTAAATACCGCAATACCTTGCAGATCAGTGCGGTTATCAAAATGAAAGAGGATAGAGTAATTCACAGCGAAATACACAATTTTCTGAAAATTTAACAAATCGATAAGCTTTCAATAATTTCCTAAAATGCAAATAAGAATTTGAATGATCTAATAATCGGCAAAAGTCAGCAGGAAAGTGAAATATTGTTTCAATGAGAAGACTTTTCCAGAAGGAAAAGCAAATAATGCGGCGATGCGCAACGAACGTCTAGGTCTCGTAAAAGTAAAATGGAGAGCATGGTACTTAGGAGCCAAACCGTGCGAGACCTTATAAGACAGACATCCAAACGTAAAAAAAATACTCTGGCCTCAATAGGAAGCCGGTGCGACTTGCGATAATAAGGTGTCACGTGGTCTGACTTTTTAAGGTGAAAAAATTAACCCCTCTTTTACTAAGGCGTGCTGTTTTGGTGCACGCTAAACGCTAATGCGTCCATAGACTATAATAGACGCGTTTAGCACGCCTTAGGAAAAGGACCCCTAAATGAATCGCCATATTTTGTATTCTACGTAATCTTGGAAGCCAGAAAGAAGAAGCCGCTTATGAGTATTCCTACCCAGTTGTCATTGGCTTCAACTCAATTCTCCAGGAAGGAAAAGAACAGTGAAAAACTCTACTTGGTGGAGAAAAAGCTATTTCCCCCCCCCCCCCCCCAAAAAAAAATGTGTCAGAAAAGACCACGATACCTAGTCCCTAAGGGACATAACTAATTAGATCTAAAGCAGTTCCAATAATATAGACTTTGGATAAAGTTCCCCAATGCCAGCTGGGTTCTACCAAAGAGAACAGAAATGGATCTGTCATGGAAATACTGTTGAGCCTCACAAGCTTTTCTGGTTTGGACCTTCTGAAATCTGTTTGTTTATTTATATTCTGCCTTTATCGAGGCGCAGCACAAAATATAATACACAATAAAATTGCATGCAAACATCTAAAATAATATGCACTTCCCCCTCCGTATTCGCAGGGGTTCGGGGAAGAGCCGGTCCGCGAATATTAAAAAACCACGAATAATATTCGAGCCGGTTCTGTCCCTAACTCCCGCTTCCCCCGGCTATTTTAAGCCCTGAAAGCCCCCCTCTTAAGCCTTACCTGGTGGCCTAGCGGGTTTTCGGGGCAGGAGCAATCTTACCACGCTCCTGCCCCATGCAGATCGCTCACAGGAAATGGCTGCCTTGAACTCCCGTAGTCTCTCGAGCCATTTCCTGTGAGCGATCTGCATGAGGCAGGAGCATGGATAGATCGCTCCTGCCTGAAAACTTACTAGACCGCCAGGTAAGGCTTAAGGGGGGGGGCTCATAGGGCTTAAAATAGCCCGAAAAATGAAAATAAATTTTTAAATTTAAAACCGCGAATAAGAGAATCTGTAGATATGGAATTCGCGAATATGGAGGGGGAAGTGTAAAAACTATTACAATACATAAACCAAAATCTTTCATACCCACAAAACTAGATAATTACATATCCTTTTCCACACTATACATCAGTACACCAGTCACAGCATGATTTTAAAAGAAAATGCCACATCAACCTGCGTACTTCATGAGAAAAAACAGCTGTCTTTTCAGCCATTTTTTTGAATTCCTCCACCTTTCCCTGCTTCTTAATATAGGATGGAAGTTTATTCCATTCTTCAGGGGCAGCTCAGGAGAAAATCCCTGTCCTGACTGCCTGCAAGCGGACCTCTCTCCTCGCTGGTATCATCAGGTCACCCTGCGCTAAAGTGCGTAATTATGGTTGGGAACTATATGGACCAGGTATTTAGGGACACGACCCTGTATGCTCAGATAGGGCAAAAGTCAAAGTTGACATCGGATCCGAAACTCAACGCTTAGCCATCAACGTTTGGATTTGACCACCACGCCATCTTGGATAAGGAAACCAATGTGAGCTCCACCTCATGTAGCTGCAATTCATTCGTGAAACGAGAGGACCTTGTTGCTATAATGTTTTTTGCATATATGCACTTTTCATTGTTTATTTTAAAGCATGCATAATTTATGTTAATTGTTCTGATTGCAGATTTTGACTCCGTATCGAGACAAAAGAGTTTGAATAAAAGTTTATTGGCTGGAAAAGCCGTCTGTCTGGCCCCTACTTCTGCTTGATATGATATGAACAGTGGCTGAGGTAAGCCAAATTTATTTATACCATTTAAAATTAAACGGTTGACATGAATTACATACATAATTTCTAAAAGAGCAAAATACAACAAAGAAACAATCCTAAAAACATATCAGCAAAAGCTTAAATAAAAAGATCATGACTTACTAGACCAGAGAAAATGACTGACTAGAAAAAGGCTTTTACAAATAATTGTGTCTTTAGCAATTTTCTAAACAATTCATTCTGTGAGGCTAGGGTTACCCGGACATGTCCTCTTTTTAGAGGACTGTCCATGTGCCCGGACAGACTTTCCAAAACCTGTCAAGTTGTCTGGGTTTTGCAAAGCCTCGATGAGCTCCGGCTGCATCAGGAGAGCCTCTGAGCATGACGTCGCACACACCCGTGCCTGCTCCAGGCCCTCCAGACATGGTCGGAGCTCGAGGCTTTGTTGGGGGCGGGGATGGGGGGTAGAACTGGACGGGGCCATTTGTCCAGGGTTTTGCTGCCCAAAATCTGGTAACCCTATGTGAGGCAAATGAGAAATAAAACTCTTTATATGCAATAGTGTCTTGGATATATGCGTGCTGACCTCTGGGCAAGCCAGGCTAGCCATCCAAAAAGGCTAGTCTCCCACAGACCCGTTTCAATTACACTTAGTTTTGCAGGCCAGCATTTTAACCCAATTGGATTACCGCAGTGTGGTTTTGCAAGGCCTTCCAGATTGCCAGCTTCGTAAGCTCCAGATGGCAGAATGCTGCAACCAAATTGATTTTTTGGGAGGGTAAATTCACAGGCCATGCTACCCCATTCTTTAAAAAGATGCGCTGGCTCCCTATTAAAGCTAGAACTGAGTCTAAGCTTCTGTAGAGGTAATGTGGTCAGCTCTGAAATCTACCCTACACGAAGCAACCAACCTCTATATAAAAACAGTAAGTAAACGGCGGAGAAACAATAAACCTCAGTGGTTCTCTGCGGAGATCTTGGACCTCGTAAAAAAGAAGAAAAGAGCATTTATCTCCTACAAACATTCAGGAAAACGAGAGACTAAAGAAGACTATCCGGCCAAGTCTAGAGCTGTCAAAACAGCAGTCAAAGAGGCCAAACTCCGGATGGTAGAGAATCTAGCAAAGAACATTAAAAAGGGGGATAAATCCTTCTTCGGGTATATTAGTGACAGAAAAAGGAACACAGATGGGATAGTGCACTTTAGGAAACCAGACGTGAATTATGTAGAATTGGACTCCGATAAAGCCGAACTACTAAATAAATACTTCTGCTCAGTCTTTACCTGCGGGGCGCCGGGATCCGGTCCAAAGCTGTAGACAAGGGAGAGCTCGAAAGACCCGTTTCGAGATTTTGAGTTTACGTCCAGCAGCGTTTACTATGAACTTTCAAAGCTCAAAGTGAACAAAGCCATGGGACCAGACAGGCTACATCCCAGGGTGCTTAGGGAATTGAGTGATGTCCTGGCGGAACCGTTATCCGCGCTCTTCAATCTTTCCCTAAGTACAGGAAGAGTCCCATTGGACTGGAAAATAGCCAACGTAATTCCACTCCACAAAAAGGGATGCAGGATGGAGGCTGCAAATTACAGACCAGTGAGTCCCAAATCGATAGTGTGTAAAATTATGGAAACACTAATCAAACACAAATTAGATACGATCCTGAATGATGAGAATCTACGAGATCCCCATCAACATGGATTTACAAAGGGAAGGTCCTGCCAATCCAATCTGATTCTTTGACTGGGTACCGAAAAAGCTGGATATGGGGGAGTCCCTGGACATCGTGTACTTGGACTTCAGTAAGGCTTTCAATAGTGTCCCACACTGCAGGTTATTGAGCAAGATGAGTTCAATGGGATTAGGAGAAACATTAACTGCATGGGTAAAAGACTGGCTCAGAGGTAGACTTCAGAGGGAGGTGGTGAACGGTACTGTCTCCGAAACGTCGGAAGTGATCAGTGGAGTGCCGCAGGGCTTGGTCTTGGGTCCGATCCTATTTAATATCTTCGTAAAGGACCTGGCTCAGGGGCTTCGAGGGAAAATTACATTATTCACTGATGACGCCAAACTATGCAACATAGTAGGCAACAGCACAGTGCCCGACTATATGACACAGGACCTACTCTTACAGGAGCATTGGTCCTCAACTTGGCAACTAAGTTTTAATGCCAAAAAGTGTAAGGTCATGCACCTTGGCAGCAGAAATCCATGTAGAACTTACACCCTAAATGATGAGACCTTAGCAAGAACTGCAGCAGAACGGGACTTGGGAGTGATCATTAGTGAAGACATGAAGACTGCCAATCAAGTGAAAAGCTTCATCCAAGGCTAGACAAATGATGGGTTGTAACCGAAGAAGTTTCGTCAGCCGGAAGCCCGAAGTTATAATGCCGTTATACAGATCCATGATTGTGTACAATTCTGGAGATCACATTATCAAAAAGATGCGCGGAGAATTGAGTAGGTTCAGTGAATGGCCACCAGGATGGTCTCAGGATTCAAGGATCTCCCGTATGAGGAATGGCTGGGTAAGTTGCAGCTATACTCACTCAAGGAACGTAGAGAGAGGGGAGACATGATTGAGACGTTCAAATATGTCACAGGCCGTATTGAGGTAGAAGAGGATATCTTTTTTTTTTTTTTTAAAGGACCTACGGCGACAAGAGGACATCCGTTGAAACTCAGGGGTGGGAGATTGCATAGTGACACCAGGAAGTATTTCTTCATCGAAAGGGTGGTTGATCATTGGAATAATCTTCCACTGCAGGTAATTGAGGATTTTAAGAGAAAATGGGATAAGCATGTGGGATCACTTCAAGGAAGAAATTAGAAGGTGGGTCATTGGAGTGGGCAGACTTGTTGGGCTGTGGCCCTTTTCTGCCGTCATCTTCTATGTTTCTATGTTCTATTTGTTCATAAAATTCTGCATGGTTTAGCACTGGAATACTTTTGCCCATCCATTTCTCTGTACTCCTCAATCAAATCGTTACGTCCATCTCAGGAAATTCCTTTATAATTCCTTCTAGTTCACCGAGCTGGAAAATAACCACTAGATTAAGATCTATAGTGGGGAAGGGCCCTGAACTCAGAGAAATTGATAACTCTCTCGTCTTTAGACGAAATTGGAAAACTTATTTATTTGATCAGTTTAATTGTAACAGCTCGCTTGATTGTTATACCTAAATTGTACTTAGAAGCCCACTTTCCATATACTCCAGCGCCTTATAACCAGAGCTATGTCGACTTAAGTGGCTTCCCACCGCATCTGTGAAAGAGCCAGACAAGAAGCAAGCTCACGAGTTTCAGAGAGGGTCTGACCTCAGCATAAACCCCACTTAGCTCAGTTTTCACAATCGGCATGGCAAGGTACACACTGCCAGTAGGACTGAAACATTTTAATTAGCTATCCTTAATTTATTTAAAACGTAAATTAAGCAATACCAGCTAGATAAGAGCCTCGAAAAGGAATGCAGTAGATTTATTTGTGTTCTGTGGCACTAAGCTGGACTTCTGAAGCTTTTCCATGATTTACGTTAAAGGGATGACTTTGTTGAAGGTCATCCTGCCTTGAGAAACATCTTTGCTAGTTAATAAAAATATACCTTATCTAACTCGACTGGCTGTTAAATATCTCGAGAGACGCCTGGTCTCGGGAGTCCTTTGAGGTGCAGAAAGTGCTCTCTGTGTTGGCCGCCTAACCAGAACTCTCCTCACAAATCCCTCAGGCTATAAATCACAATTTCTTCATTTGATGATTTAAATATACTTTTCAAACTTAAGAACAAAAGAATAGCCCCACTGGGTCAGACCAATGGTCCATCAAGCCCAGTAGACCATTTTCACGGTGGCCAATCCAGGTCCCTAGTACCTGGCCAAAACCCAAGGAGTAGCAACATTCCATACGGGAACCCAAGGAATAGCATGATTCCGGAATCCCAAAGAGTAACAAGATTCTAGAATCCCAAAGAGTAGCCACATTCCATGCTACTGATCCAGGGCAAGCAGTGGCTTCCCCCATGTCTGTCTCAATAGCAGACTATGGACTTTTCCTCCAGGAACTTTTCCAAACCTTTCTTAAAACCAGCTCCGCTATCCGCTCTTACCACATCCTCTGCCAATGTGTTCTAGAGCTTAACTATTCTCTGAGTGAAAAAATGTTTTTTTCTATTGGCTTTAAAAGTATTTCCCTGTAACTTCATCGAGTGTCCCCTAGTCTTTGTCATTTTTGACGGAGTGAAAAATTGATCCACTTGTACCCCTTCTACTCCATTCAGGATTTTGTAGACTTCAATCCTATCTCCCCTCAGCCATCTCTTTTCCAAGCTGAAGAGCCCTAACCTTTTTAGTCTTTCCTCATACGAGAGGAGTTCCATCCCCTTTACCATCTTGGTCGCTCTTCTTAGAAGATTTCAAGATTTCAAGATTTATTCAATATTTGATTAATCGCCTATCATAATTACTAAGCGATTTACATTTACAGAAAATACATAATAAAATGTTAACAATAATATAATAAAAATCTAAAAATCATTTTTTAAAAAACTGGACAAATTTGGACAGGAAAACATTGGGAATGAGGGGGAAGAAATACAATTTATAATAGGAAAGGAGGGACCGATAAGGGTTAAAACACAAAATGGCTGGGAAAACAAAATACATATTTAGATATAGTGTAAATATATAGCTGACTAAGTGAAAGGGAGTTGTGAAGAGCAATTGGCATTTCAATTAAGTATTGAAAGCGTCTTTAAAAAGAAAACTCTTGAGTTGGCTTTTGAATTTATCAAGGTTTTTCTCCTCCCTTAAATAAAGTGGGAGAGAATTCCATGTTTGCGGTGCTGTGACAGAGAAGATATACTGTCTTCTGGTATTTATGATTTTAAGAGAGGGAATGACCAATAAAAGTTGTTGATTAGATCGTAAAGTTTTTTGAGAGGTGTATGGAATTAGAACTTTATAAATGAAAGATGGAGTTTTGGATAATAACGATTTGAAGGTGAGTAAAGATAACTTGTATAATATTCGGTGTGCCACTGGGAGCCAATGTGCTTTTTGTAATAACGGGGTTACATGATCAAACTTTTTGGCCCCCATAATTAATTTGATAGATGTATTTTGTATGATCTGTAATTTTCTAATTTCTTTTTGGGCCATTCCTTTGAATAAAGCGTTACAATAGTCAATTTTTGCAATGATCAATGAATGAATTAGTATATTTAAAGATTTGGGACAAAGAAATTTTGAAATAGAACGGATTTGACATAATCTGTAAAAAGAAGCTTTGACCACATAGCTAATGTGGTCATGATAAGTTAAGTTTTCATCAAGAATGACACCTAAAATCCGAATTTTTTTCTAGTGCCACTGTATTTCTCTTGAGATAGGGAGGCCAGAACTGAACGCAATACTCCAAGTGAGGTCACACTATGGAGCGATACAGGGGCATTATGACATTCTTAGGCTTCAGCGGAACCACTTTAGTGTCCAATCAATCTCATTGCACTAACTTTTATGTCCTTACTTCATCATTCGCTTAGTGCAATGAGATTGATTGAGCAGCAACTGCCTTTTTTACAAAGCCGCGTGGCAACGGCCCCCCAAACCCTTTAAATCTCTATGGACTTCCCTCAGAAATAGGACAAATCCCTCAGGTTATAAATCACAATTTCTTCATTTGATGATTTAAATATACTTTTCAAACTTCTTCTTCCAGCCTTCAACGGAACCACTTACGGCCTCTTTTACAAAGCCGCACTAATGGCTTTGTAAAAGAGGCCGTAAGTGGTTCCGTTGAAGGCTGGAAGAAGAAGTTTGAAAAGTATATTTAAATCATCAAATGAAGAAATTGTGATTTATAACCCGAGGGATTTGTGAGGAGTGTTTTGATATAAACCTTGGGGATATCAATTAGTGTTTGAAGTTGCTGGTTGCATAACAAGAGCTTCTTATTAGGCCATGGTTCAGTGCCTATTACTAAAATATTTAAAGTGACCACTGTATGGAAGACAGAACCGCTGGGTACATTAAGGATATTTCTCAATTTAAATGGATGTAGTCACCAGCCTCTCTCCAGCCTGGTTCATCTCCATTGAACATTAATCAAGTAATTTTGTGGCCTTTGAAGATGTAATTGTTGACTACAATACTGAAACCAGAACCACAGTGTACAGTACACTGTTTGATAAATCACAATATTTTGCAATCTCAGGTAAAAGCCGAATATCCAGGTGATGACTTAAAATAAGAGCTGGGGCAGGGTTAATTCTTTGGTGGGCTTCAGGCATATAAGTGCTTTGGGTCCTCATTGTAAGAACATAAGAGTTGCCCTACAGGCACAGACTGAAGGTCCATCAAGCCCAGAATCCTGTTTCTAAAAGTGGACAACCCAGGTCACAGATACCTGGCAAGATCCCAAGTAGTAAAAACAGATTTTATGTTGCTTATCCTAGGAATAAGCAGTGGATTTCCCCAACCCATCTCAATAATGGCCTTTGGACTTCTCTTTTAGGAAATTATCCAAACCTTTTTAAACCCTGCTATGCTAACTGATTTCACCACATTCTCCGGCAACGAATTCCAGAGTTTAATTACACATTGAGTAAAGAAATATTTTCTCGAGTTTGTTTTAAATCTACTACTTCGTAGCTTCATCGCATGCCCTCTAGTCCTAGTATTTTTGGAAAGAGTGAACAAGCGATTCACTTCTATCCTTTCCACTCCCCTCAGTATTTTATAGACCTCTATCATATCACCCCTGAGCCATCTCTTCTCCAAGCTGAAGAACCCTAGTCGCTTTAGCTTTTCCTAATAGGGAAGTCATCCCATCCCTTTTATCATTTTTGTCACCCTTCTCAGTACCATTTCTAATTCCGCTTTTTTTGTTTTTGAGCATTAATGGACTTAAAATCTAGCAGAAATAGGACCACAAAGGAAAAGCAGCAGTAAGAAGCTCCACTCACCGGAGCCAACCAGAGCACTTGACAAACAGTTAGGCAATGGTGGTACTGGTCTCCCTGCTAAAGCTTCTTTCTGTTAGCAGCTGACTTACCAAGACACAAATCTGCCTGGAGACCCTTTAAACAAGCTAATCTGAGAAGGCTCCTTCTAAGCATTTGGGTACAAGTGGATCGATTTTCCACTCCATCAAAAATTATAAAGGCTGACTGGTCTGTAGCTTCTCACATCATCCCTGGAATCCTTAAAAAAATGAAATGGCCACTCTTCAGGCTTCATGGTGTTGCCAAATGAACTCCATTGAATTCCATAAAGACCTAGAGAAGAAGAGACAGGCTCTGAGGGAGAATAGTCAAATACTCCACAGGTGCAGTTAAAGCATAAAAGCAAATCGATTTTTGTGCCCCCCCTCCCCCCATACCCACGAGTTCTATCCCTGTCCGTGCCCCCTCCCTGCAAGGTCTGTCCTCATCTGCACAAGCCTCAAATATATATGATTTTAAAGTGTTCTAGGCTTGTGCAGATGAGGACAGTCCTTGCAGGGAGGGGGCAGGGACAGGAAAAGAACTTATGGGGATGGGACGGGGATGCCATGGGAATGGGGGACAAATTTGCCCTCGTGTTATTCTCTAAATCGAAGTTCAGAATGTACTGGAGTTAGTGTAATGGAGTTAGTACCCTTTTAAAGGATGCGATGATTTGATTTTTTTTTAATTTTCATTTTATGTGTCTCTGGGTTATTAAGATGGTATTGTATTGCTATGGTTATGTATTTTTAATGCGTGTATCTGTGTATTTCTATTCTGTATGTGTTTTTGGAACCCTATAAAGTGGGATATAAATAAATAACCCCATAAACCATAAGCAAAATCTCATGCCAAATGGCCCATCCAGTCTGCCCATTCGCAACAACCATTATCTCTTTCTCTCTCCGAGAGATCCCGTGTGCCTATTCCAGGCCCTCTTGAATTCAGACACAATCTCTGTTTCCACCACCTCTTCCGGGAGATTGTTCCAGGCATCTACCACCTTTTCTGTAAAAAAGTATTTCGTGAACCTGTCACCTCTTAACTTCATCCAATGCCCTCTCATTGCAGACCTTCCTTTCAATGTCTAGTGTACACAAGTGTTGTTGGTATATATGCTGTATGTGGAACCAAAGACTGAGAAAAACCACGTCTGATGTCGTGGTGGGCTGTTTCAGCAGACACTTGCCTCCGTACCACCTGTCTCTGGAAGCCTCTCATGCATATTCACGCTGGTTTAGGACAGTTATCACAGGGCTTTTAAAAGAGCTCTATACCACAAAAATTCGTTATAGTCTCACACAGGTGTCTCAGTACTATATACATCCAATGTCAGAGGAAGAGGTTTAGGAAATGGTTATTTTTTAATGTTGTCTTTCATTTTTTGTAAGATGGGATGCCAACATCTCAATGAATATTTATCTAACTACATACATAGTTTCAAGTTTTCAAGTTTCAGGTTCAAGTTTATAAAAAAAAAAATTTAAACCGCTTAATCAGGTTTCTAAGCGGTGTGCAATATAAAAATGACATGAAAATAGATTAAAAGTCAGGGATACTGAACAAAACCAAAGTGACTTAGTAAAATACGTGGACATATGGACTTACTTCAAACAATAGGTAAGAAAAAGGAAAAAAACAATAGGTTAGGGTAAAAAGTAATAAAGTTTGAGATATGATAGAGACCTTCAGGATCATGAGGGGCATAGAGAGGGTGGATAGGGACAGATTCTTCAGACTGAGGGGGACAACAGGTACGAGGGGGCAGTCGGAGAAACTGAAGGGAGATAGGTTCAAAACAAATGCAAGGAAGTTTTTTTTCACCCAAAGGGTCGTGGACACTTGGAATGCGCTACCGGAGGAAGTGATCAGGCAGAGTACGGTACAGGGATTGGACGGATTCCTGAGAGATAAAGGGATCGTGGGATACTGAGGGAGGAGCTGGGATGTAACACAAGTATAGAAAGCTAACCAGGTAATAAGTATAGAAACCCAACCAGGTCGTGCATGTGCAAGACCGGAGGTTTTGGACTTCGATGGGAAGATAGGACTTCAATGAGAAACCAAGGTGGCAAGGGAGCCCCTTCTGGTGATTCAGACAGGTCGCGACCTGTTTGGGCCGCCGCGGGAGCGGACTGCCGGGCAGGATGGACCTATGGCCTGACCCGGCGGAGGCACTGCTTATGTTCTTATGTTGTTTGATTTTGTCCTTAAGAGGGCAGTTCTTGTCCAAAGGCGTCCTGGAACAAAAAATGTTTTTAATTTTGATTTGAATTGTTTTATTTTGGATTCACTGCACAAATGATTGGGCAGTGAATTCCAGAGAGTAGGGGCAGTGACAGCTAAGTTATTGGAACGCAACGTGTTGATTAATTTTAAAGAAGGTATGACGAGGAGATTTTGTGACATTGAATGAAGCGATTTTAAAGAATTATAAGGAATTAAAAGTCTGTTAATAAACTCCGGTTGATTATTTAGTCTTGTTGTAAAGGGTTAAAGTAAGATTTTATAACTAATTCTATGTTCAACGGGTAACCAATGTTTGGAGTTTGGCACCTAAAAATGATTGATTGGATCGATTTTTCACTCCGTGAAAAATGACAAAGACTAGGGGACACTCGATGAAGTTACAGGGAATTACTTTTAAAACCAATAGGAGGAAATATTTTTTTCACTCAGAGAATAGTTGCCAGAGGTTGTGGTAAGAGCAGATAGAGTAGCTGGTTTTAAGAAAGGTTTGGACAAATTCCTGGAGGAAAAATCCATAGTCTGTTTTTGAGAAAGACATGGGGGAAGCCATTGCTTGCCCTGGATTGAAAGCATGGAATGTTGCTACTCTGGGGATTCCGGAATCTTGCTATTCCTTGGGATTCTGTATGGAATGTTGCTACTCTTTGGGGTATATCAAAGCGAATTTCCCTATAGGAAATAATGGAAACTCAGACGATTCATTCCACAACTCAAAAACCTCTATGCTGTGAGCGCACTTGTACAGCGCGTATGTTGTGAATGCTTGAGCTACGGGTAATTGCATGTGACGCTTCTTTTACGTTCAGCCACACTCGGCGTAAGATACGCATATGTAGTACGTGCTTGAACTGCGGGTAAATTAGGCATGACGCTTTTATTACATTCAGTCGCCTCAGCGTCCTTGTCCAATCCATCATCCTCTCCAAACTAGACTACTGCAATGCCATCTACTTAAGCCTATCAAAAAAAAGTCTTCAAAGACTCCAGCTAATCCAGAATACTGCAGCCAAACTGATCTTTACAAAACGCAAATCTGACCCATGCCTCCCCACTCCTTGCCAAACTTCATTGGCTCCCAATGATCTCCAGAATCCATTTCAAATGCTCCTGCCTGGCTTTTAAGATCATCCTTCCTCCCTTAATCCCACTATCTTATAACTCCTCGAGTCCTGACCCTACCAGGCCCGCCCAAAGGTATAAACTATCCTTCCCCTCTCTACACGGTATTCGCTATGCAGGCAAACTGGGAAAATCCCTTCTCTTCAGAATCGCAGGTCTTTGGAACGACCTTACTACCCCGCTGCGGAACCTGGGCTCCCTCCAATTATTCCGCAAGCAACTGAAAACCCGGCTTTTCACTAAAATGTAATTCTATCCCCCCTTACTCTTCTCTTCTATATATAAGTTCATGTAAACCTTTTATTTCCCTTCTCTTCCTATATTTTAAGTTCTTGTAAACCGCGCCGAGCTCCACATCCGTGGAGATGATGCGGTATATAAACGTAAGGTTTAGTTTAGTTTAGTTTGAACTATGGGTTCTGGATGCAATCAGCAATGCGATGATGTGATGCACGTATACGTGCTCGTACTGCAAGACAACGCTCATTTATCGAGTTAAAATTTAATAAAATGTTTTGCTCTTCTTGCAAAACACTCGCACACTACATTACTCGCTCTGCTGTCTTTTTACCCCAGTCCCTCCTTTCCATCCCATGATGTTTGATCGAAGGAGAGAGAATTCATTTTTCTTTAAGACATCTCCTAGCATGAATTACTAATTCTCTTTTTCTTGAATTTCACGTGCTGGCTGGTAATTATTGGCTTTATTTTAGCTGCAGTGTGTGGTCTTGAATTTCCGCAGTAATTTATACGGCATGAATGAAATCCTGCCGAGGTTTAGCAGTTCGGCTGTCTGTGCTGGCTCAAATTAACCACCATCTGGTAGCACTGAAAGTGGGTCTTTCACCCATTGTCATGTCCTTTCACCAGTGGCCTGTGACATCTGACCCCTGCTTTCCAGGTCACGACCTTCACCTCATTTGCTATCCAATGGAAATACTGACAGCAGGGTTAAGTTTATCTGATACTTTGGGTAACCGCTGCTCCTTAGAGCTGTACTTTCTGGAGCTGGCTGTCGCAGCTTTGATGCTAAAATTTCTGTTTTGACCCCTACTATCAAAAATAGGATATCTGTCCATCTGGCACTTCCAGTTGCACCGATCTGAAGTGTCTAGATGTGTATTTGATGTATCCCAGGAAAACAGTGAGCCTGACACAGAAGCCCTGACATTATTGCGATAAATATACCATCAATGTGTTTACTGTCACCAAAGTCCTCCATTGTGGCCCTCAGACAGTTGGCTGAAATGCTCTTCAAAACCTGTACATGAGTGAATTTCAACCTTGCCCATTTGATATAGTAACTGCAAACAATCCCTTAAGTGTGTTACTCAGGTGTCTCATTTATGGAATTTGTTGCTTTTG
The DNA here is from genome assembly GCF_902459505.1 of Geotrypetes seraphini. Lineage (NCBI taxonomy): Eukaryota > Metazoa > Chordata > Amphibia > Gymnophiona > Dermophiidae > Geotrypetes > Geotrypetes seraphini. The sequence continues at coordinate 8,438,599 of NC_047090.1, read as the reverse complement.
ACAATCCAAACCAAAGTGAGTTTTTTTTAAAAAAAATATCCTGGTCGCTGTACTAGAAGGACATGATACTACTCAAAAGGGTCCAGAGAAGAGCGACAAAAATGGTTAAGGGGCTGGAGGCGTTGTCGTACAGTGAGAGGTTAGAGAAACTGGGCCTCTTCTCCCTTGAAAAGAGGAGACTGAGAGGGGACATGATTGAAACATTCAAGATAATGAAGGGAATTGACTTAGTAGATAAAGACAGGTTGTTCACCCTCTCCAAGGTAGGGAGAACAAGAGGGCACTCTCTAAAGTTAAAAGGGGACAGATTCTGTACGAACATAAGGAAGTTCTTCTTCACTCAGAGTGGTGGAAAACTGGAACGCTCTTCCGGAGGCTGTTATAGGGGAAAACACCCTCCAGGGATTCAAGACAAAATTAGACAAGTTCCTGCTGAACCAGAACGTACGCAGGTAAGGCTAGACTCAGTTAGGGCACTGGTCTTTGACCTAAGGGCTGCCGCATGAGCAGACTGCCGGGCACGATGGATTACTGGTCTGACCCAGCAGCAGAAATTCTTATGTTCTTATGTGGTGTAGAATCAATATTCATATTAAATTTTAATGATTAATACTCAGTCTGAACAAGCAGGTCAAGGTGATTTTCAAAATTAGTAGTGTGTGCACGGCCTCTTCCACACGTTCCTCATGAGCACATCAGCCGCACCGCTGATGTCACATCTGGGTGCCATACATAGGACGTGACATCAGAGGGAGAGCCACCAGGGTGACGAGGAGCACGTCGAAGCGAACAACTAGAGGTGTGGGGGGAAGGGAAGGGGGCGGAGACGAGGGCAAGGGTAGGGGCACCTCCGCCCTGGGTGCCTCTCACCCTTGCTACGCCACTGGTTATGGCGAGATATGTACTTGGGACTTTTTATGTGCGGTTCACTGCAGTGTCCCTTAGGGTGCTCCACTTCTCTGTTGGGTTGTCTGTGTGGCGCCTCCTACATCCCAACGGCTTGTTCTCATATGTGTGTGTGGGGGGGGGGAGGGGGGGTTCTGGATGTGATTTTTTTTCAAAAATGGTTCAAAAAGACAGACACTGAGCAGAAATACATCCGTTTTTGAAAAACAAGATCAACATTTTGCAGTTTTGAAAATGGGCATGTTTGCTATTAGAATTTTGTGAACATAAGAAGCGCCATCTCCGGATCAGACCTTCGGTCCATCTAGTCCGGAGGTCCGCACACGCGGAGGCCCTACCAGGTGTACACCTGGCGTAATTTTTTCTCATCCATATCCTTCTATGCCTCTCGTAAGGAGATGTGCATCTAGTTTGCTTTTGAATCCTGGGACGGTCGATTCCGTAATAACCTCCTCTGGGAGAGTATTCCAGGTGTCCACCACTCTCTGAGTGAAGCAGAACATAAGAACATAAGAATTGCCACTGCTGAGTCAGACCAGTGGTCCATCATTTCCAGCAGTCCGTTCACATGGCGTATTTTGCAAAGCTGCTTAGATTTAATAATAATAACTTTATATTTTCTATACCGCCATAATCTTGCGACATCTAGGCGGTTCACAGTGAAGAGAGCTGTACAATCAGCGAATTACAGTGTACAAATAGGGAAAGATGTCACTGAGCATTCAGTGATTATAGAGTACAGAATAGTAAGAATTATAATATTTGTATGTTACAATATAATATTGAAATATCAAAGATTGGCTAACCTAAGTAAATTCTTAGAAGGACTGTTTGAGCTTGTAAAAGACAATATAAATAAGAAAGAGATTTAAACTTAAACTTGAGGGACCTCAGTATGAGCTCTTAAGGAATCAACGAGGGGTATTGAGCTCAGGTAGTAACTTATGGATGAACCAGCATCAGACAAAGTCTAAATAAGTACTACCTCATACATCATTAGGTCCAAGATTTGTATGAATCACACTGAAAATAAAGTGTTAAACAAGCCACATATAACAGTCCCTCTAAGACAGTGGTTCTTAACCTTGTTGGAGGTACTGAACCCCACCAGTTTCATATGCGTGTTCACCGAACCCTTCTTTATTCCCTTAGTTTTGCCGGAGCTAGACTAGAATTACTCAACTTGGCATTGCAAATCATGCAATTAGGACGCTGACTCCCATCACGTTCCGTTATACATGTGAATCCATATTGTACATATTCGTCCGACCACTTTCGTATTTTGCTCGACATAGTTAGTAAGGGATTAAGATAGGTATCACACGACGTACCATCACAACAGTTACAATTCGACTACTGTGCGCATCAAATCCCCTGCAGCACAGATAGGCCAAGCGATGTTGCGTGATCACCTGCAGCCAATTATGGACAAGCGGGGCGTATCATCACGAATCATAAGCGCTTCGGTCACGGTTCAATCATCTATCAGTTAAATCACAAATTTTGATCAGGAATTGATGGATGTATATAAGGCGTTAGTTACAGATTGATAGATCAAGAAACCGAGTACACGATCAGTCTTGATCAAAATCACTGAATAACTGATAGATGATTGAACGTGACCGAAGCGCTATATGAGTCGGAGGTGTGTTTTGACCTCCGCCGAACCCGCGAGACTGACTCACCGAACCCCTGGGGTTCGGTCGAACCCAGGTTAAGAACCACTGCTCTAAGAGATAAACTTAATATAAGGCTTCATAAAAATTCCCAAGATTTTGCCTCATGTGTAAGGTAAAGTGCTAGTGCCAGGTAAATAAATACAATGAGCTTTAAAATGCCACAACCTAAACCAATATATACAAATATAGTGTGGAATATAAACTCAGATCAAGTCCCCTCAGCTGATTGCAATGCGCCAATAAATAGATGAATAAGTTACTTGCACACTATAAATACGGTACATGCATACACAACCTAAAATGCTAAAGTGAATGTAAAGAAAAGTATCCGGAGATACTGGTTTACACAGCTGAAAATCATTGGCATGTATAGCTAGCAGTGCACAAAGTCGCTAGTCAAATCAAATAATTCAAAACATTGAAAATGCACTGTATAAGAAACCAAACTCTGGAAACCTCAAGGGGTACTTGGTAATCCGAGCAATGCAGAAGATCCTATTCAATATCTTTATAAGAGACTTAGCGGAAGGGCTGCGAGGTAAAATGACATTATTCGCCGATGACGCCAAACTGGGCAATGTAGTGGGCAAAAGCACAACGGATATAGATTCAATGCCCGACAACATGACGCACGACCTACTCCTACTGGAGCGCTGGTCTAGGTCCTGGCAACTCAGCTTCAATGCCAAAAAATGCAAAGTCATGCACCTGGGCAGCCAAAATCCATGCAAGACTTACACCCTTAATGGCGAGATCCTAACAAGAACTGAAGCAGGACGAGACTTAGGGGTGATGGTCAGTGAGAACATGAAGACTGCCAATCAAGTGGAGCAAGCTTCATCCAAGGCAAGGCCAATCATAGGTTGCATACGCAGGAGTTTCGTCAGCCGTAAGCCTGAAGTCATTATGCCGTTGTATAGATCCATGGTGAGGCCCCACCTGGAATACTGTGTGCAATTCTGGAGGCCGCGTTACCGTAAGGATGTGCTGAGACTGGAGTCGGTCCAGAGAATGGGCACCCGGATGGTCTCGGGACTTAAGGATCTCCCGTACGAGGAACGGCTGGATAAGTTGCAGCTGTACTCACTCGAGGAACGCAGAGAGAGGGGTGACATGATCGAGACATTCAAGTATCTCACGGGCCGCATCGAGGTGGAAGAAGATATCTTCTTTTTCAGGGGTCCCGTGGCAACAAGGGGGCATCCGTGGAAAATTAGGGATGGGAAACTGCACGGGGACACCAGGAAATTCTTTTTCACTGAAAGGGTGGTTGATCGCTGGAATAGTCTTCCACTTCAGGTGATTGAGGCCAGCAGCGTGCCTGATTTTAAGGCCAAATGGGATAGTCACATCAACTTCTCTCTATCCACAGAGAAAGGTAGGGGAGGGTCTTTGGGGTGGGCAGACTGGATGGGCCGTGGCCCTTATCTGCCGTCTAGTTCTATGTTTCTATGTTTTTATACTACCACTCGACAGAGCTCCGTTTCGTTCTCTTCATCAGGAGCGGATAGAGAATCAATTGCATCCGGCAGAAGAATCTTTTCTACTGACGGCTCAAAATTCCGGAGCGTGAAAATATATTTTTTTTAATTTAGGCTATCGCCGTGGAAAAGCAATGATGGCGTCTCAGGAGCAACAGAACGCCAGTTACAATGAAGGGGGCTGGATAGCCAATGAATTTCAGAATACAGTTGGTGAGGAAGTCATTGAACGTTCAGTGAATACAGGTACAATTAGAGAGACTACGCAGTGTCAATATGATGAGTATTCGCTTTAAACAAGGAGGGAGTTGTCTAACTAGGTAATAAATCTATTGAACAGAGCGGTCTTAATTTCTTTCCGGAAAGCGCCGTAGGTCGGTCTGGCTTAGGTGGGTTAGAATTTTTTTTTTCAATAAATAAAGGGCTCCTTTTCCTATGCTGCGTTAGGGCTTTAATGCGCGGAATAGCGCGCTCTACATGGCCGCATGCGCTAGACCTTAACGCCAGCATTGAGCTAGCGTTAGTTCTAGCCGCATAGCGTGCGGTAATTTCCTCCATGCACTAAAAACACTAGCGCACCTTAGTTTAAGGAGTCTCAAATTACTAAACTCCGATTTGGAGTCATATTGAAAATGCTCCCCCTCCCCCCCCCCAAGAATTTGCTACTCCTGGAAGAACGGGAGTTTCAAAAATATTACTGTATATTTCTGCAAACAGTTCTAGAGAAGGGACGGAGCCAAGCCTTCAAAGTTTTGGGATCAGGAAGAATGCTTATCTGTGCGACCATGAGCTCAGGGACATCAGACAACGGCGTTTGAAGTTTGCAAAGGTCGCAATCTCACTTGAGAACAGCTGGGAGGAGAACGGAGAACAGTGCATTAGAGAATGACACGGTGACAAAATTCATCACCGTTCCCGTCCCCGCGGATAACCGCGGGAAATAATCCCATTTCATTTTCTAGTGTCTATTTCAACCTCGGTCCTTCTACACCAGCATTCTTCAAAGCAAAGCTTGCGGGTCAGTGGTTGTGGCCATTCATACTCTGATTCTTATGGGAGCCAAGGATAATGAAGCCATTGTGACATCACTGATGTGATTGGCTCTTAGGCACTGGTGGAATGAGGCATTATGACATCACAATATCTGCTCTGGATACCAGAGACTGTCATTCTGTAGTGTCTGTTTCAACCTCGGTCCTTCTACACCAGCATTCTTCAAAGCAAAGCTTGCGGGTCAGTGGTTGTGGCCATTCATACTCTGATTCTTATGTGAGCCAAAGATAATGAAGCCATTGTGACATCACTGATGTGATTGGCTCTTAGGCACTGGTGGAATGAGGCATTATGACATCACAATATCTGCTCTGGATACCAGAGACTGTCATTCTGTAGTGTCTGTTTCAACCTCGGTCCTTCTACACCAGCATTCTTCAAAGCAAAGCTTGCGGGTCAGTGGTTGTGGCCATTCATACTCTGATTCTTATGTGAGCCAAAGATAATGAAGCCATTGTGACATCACTGATGTGATTGGCTCTTAGGCACTGGTGGAATGAGGCATTATGACATCACAATATCTGCTCTGGATACCAGAGACTGTCATTCTGTAGTGTCTGTTTCAACCTCAGTCCTTCTACACCAGCATTCTTCAGAGCAAAGCTTGCGGGTCAGTGGCTGTGGCCATTCATACTCTGATTCTTCCCTCTCTCCTTAAAGAATGACATGAAGATGGTTTCCCGCGGTTATCCGCGGGAACGGTGATGAATTTTGTCACCGTGTCATTCTCTACAGTGCATGTCCTTTGCCCCACTGGATGACTACAAGAATGTCTCAGAAGAGTTTCAGTACATCTCCGAGAGCGCACAACCGAAATCTTTTATCTTTTTGTATTTCTTCCAGGGTTATGATCAAAGGGCTACCAATAGCTCCGTGAATTTTACTCCATTGTAACATTTTGACACATTGTCATACGTCTCCTGCCTGTAAGTTTTCTGCTCTTTGTTATAACAGCAATTCAACAATCAACTGCTGTACATAACATAAGAATAGCCTTACTGGGTCAGACCAATGGACCATCAAGCCCAGTAGTCCATTCTCACAGTGGCAAATCCAGGGCACTAGTACCTGGCCAAAACCCAAGGAGTAGTAATATTCCATGCTACCGATCCAGGGCAAGCAGTTGCTTCCCCCATGTCTTTCTCAATAACAGACTATGGACTTTTCCTCCAGAAACTTGCTCATCCCTTTCTTAGAACCAGCTACTCTATCCGCTCTTACCACATCCTCTGTTAACGTATTCCAGAGCTTAACTATTCTCTGAGTGGGAAAAAAAAAAATGTCCTCCTATTGGTTTTAAAAGTATTTCCCTGTAACTCCATCGAGTGTCCTCTAGTCTTTGTAATTTTTGAGGGAGTGAAAAATTGATCCACTTGTACCCGTTCTACTTCACTCAGGATTTTGTAGACTTCAATCCTATCTCCCCTCAGCCGTCTCTTTTCCAAGCTGAAGAGCCCTAATCCTTTTAGTATTTCCTCATACGAGAGGAGTTCCATTCCCTTTACCATCTTGGTCGCTCTTCTTTGAACCTTTTCTAGCGCCATTATATTTTTCTTGAGATAAGGAGACCTGAATTGAACGCAATACTCCAGATGAGGTCACACCATGGAGTGATACAGGGGCATTATAACCATCCCTTTTTTAATAATTCCTAGCATCCTGTATGCTTTCTTGGCTGCCACCGCACATTGGGCGGAAGGTTTCATCGTATTGTCTACCATGATACCCAGATCCTTTTCTTGGGTGCTAATCCGGTAACTGTGAATCAGGTTATTCTTCCCAATGTGCATCACTTTGCATTTGTCCACATTAAATTTCATCTGCCACTTGGATGCCCAGTCTTCCAATTTCCTAAGGTCCACCTGCAATTTTTCACAATCCGCATGTGTTTTAACAACTTTGAACAGTTTAATGTCATCTGCAAATTTAATCACCTGACTCGTCATTCCAATTTCCAAATCATTTATAAATAAATTAAATAGCACTGGTCCCAGTACAGACCCCTGTGGCACTCCACTGTTTGCTCTTCTCCACTGAGAAAAATGACCATTTAACCCTACCCTCTGTTTTCTATCTGATAACCAATTCCTAATCCACAACTGAACTTTGCCTCCTATCCCATGACTCTTTAATTTTCTCAGGAGCCTCTCATGAGGAAGTTTCAAGTTTATTTAAAATTTCTTATAACGCCTAATCAAACCTTCTAGGCAGTGTACATAAATGTTAAAAACCATCTACTGACTAAAATACAGTTTAAAAAACACACAACACTTTCTGAAAATCTAGATACACTATATCAACCGGCTCACCTTTATCCATATGTTTATTCTTTTTCAATAGCAGACTTTTCCTCCAGGAACTTGTCAAAACCTTTCTTAAACTGTAAACCTGATGGCACAGCCATACTCTGCACCACATCTCATATCAGGTGTGGTCTCTTCAGAACTCCTGAGTTTTGCTTTCATAACCATGGGTGTTCTTTAAACATACACTGCCCTCTCATGTTAATACACAAGCTTTGGTTTGTAATGTATGTGTGTGTGTTAGGGGGAATTCCTGTGAGTCCCCAAGTTGCCTATGGTAGAATGAAATATAGGAGGGTGCGGGGGAGGGTGGTCCATCGCCACCGTTCCTTCCCCACCCCCCACACCAAACTTGTGCCCTCTGTTTCCCCTATATCTCTGACTGCAGGTAAGGGGGGAAGGGAGGAATGAGCATGGCATGGTGGGGGAGAGGTACCAGCCGCCCCCACCAAAACGGCACTCACGGTCTGTCCCCCGCCCCATTTGCTATGCCACCGGAGAGGTATATAGAGGAGACCTAAAGAGATAGAGAAGTCCCATCTCCAGTCTAGCTGCCTGTGCGCTACTTTGGAGAAGAGAAGATACGGGAGGGCATCCCTTTGGTGAAGTAGGAAGCAATCCTCTACCATGACCTGCCCTCCAGGGAATGTAATATCTTTTCTCATCAAGAATTTGCGGTCTTCCGGGGTTTCTGCCCAGAAGGAAAGGGTTAGGATGACTATTTTTATTGGAGATTTGATTATTGGACATATAGATAGCTGGGTGGATTAAGGTTATCTGCAGTGGTATACCTAGAATGTGTGACACCCGGGGCCCATCGATTTTTGACATCCCCCTCATCTATATGAAAAACATGATTTTTAGTAACAATCCACACGTCGCACAACAAGAGTGTACCTAGGAAAGGGTAACAGCTTACATACTGCCGTGAGCAGTAGAACATCAACACACCCATTGTAAAACTAAGCAAGCCAGACTAGTACAGATTGAGCCTGCACAGTCAATGCTAACAGAGAATTCCTACGAGCATTGGAGCTGTTACCGCGGCAGTCGACGCTAAAAACCGTGCTATGGTTTTGTAAAAAAAAAAAAAAAAAAGAGGGGGGATAAAATAGAAATATGTAGACAAAAGTTAAACTGAACCGCCAAGAAGCTGAACTCTGCTTACAATGCAACACCATAGAAACAGAAACAGTGACGCATGTCCCCTAATTTTGCGCAAAATATATAGATAGCAGATGTAAATTTGATAAGACAGGGAAATAGCAATCATTAATTTACAAATAAATTCCCCTTTTATGAAACTGCGTTAGGATTTTATATTGCATAAGAACATAAGAGTTGCCTCCGCTGAGGCAGACCAGAGGTCCATCTTGCCCAGCGGACCGCTCCCGCGGCGGCCCATCAGGCCTATTGCCTGAACAGTGGTCCCTGACTAATTTTGTAACTTACCTCTAATCCTATCCCTATAACCTACCTCTACTCTTATCTGTACCCCTCAATCCCTTTGTCCTCCAAGTACCTATCCAAAGCTTCTTTGAAGCCCTGTAGCGTGCTCCTGTTTATCACATCCTCCGGTAGCGCGTTCCATGTATCCACCACCCTCTGTGTGAAAAAGAACTTCCTGGCGTTTGTTCTAAACCTCTCCCCTTTCAATTTCTCTGAGTGCCCCCTTGTACTTGTGGTTCCCCATAATTTGAAAAATCTGTCCCTGTCTATTTTTTCTATGCCCTTCATGATCTTGAAGGTTTCTATCATGTCTCCTCTAAGTCTCCGCTTTTCCAGGGAGAAAAGCCCCAGCTTTTTCAGTCTGTCAGTATATGAGAGGTCCTCCATGCCCTTTATTAGCTTAGTTGCTCTTCTCTGGACTTTCTCAAGTACCGCCATGTCCTTCTTGAGGTACGGCGACCAGTACTGAACACAGTACTCCAGGTGCGGGCGCACCATTGCACGATACAGTGGCAGGATGACTTCCTTCGTCCTGGTCGTGATACCCTTCTTAATGATACCCAACATTTTGTTTGCTTTCCTTAAGGCTGTGGCGCACTGCGCCGATGCCTTTAATGTTGTGTCTACCATCACTCCCAGGTCTGTTTCAAGGTTGCTCACCCCTAGCGGTGATCCCCCCATTTTGTAAGTGAACATTGGGTTCTTTTTCCCTATATGCATGACCTTGCATTTCCCTATGTTGAAGCTCATTTGCCACTTTTTGGCCCATTTTTGCAGTGTTGTCAGATCTTTTTGGAGATCTTCACAGTCCTCCATGTTATTGACCTTGCTATATAGCTTGGTGTCGTCTGCAAATTTAATAACCTCACATTTTGTTCCTGCCTCCAGGTCGTTAATAAATATATTGTACAGGAGCGGTCCCAGTACCGACCCCTGCGGAACTCCGCTCGTGACCCATTGCCAGTCTGAGTAATGGCCCTTTACTCCAACCCTCTGTTTCCTGTCCGCCAGCCAGTTTTTGATCCATCGGTGGACCTCCCCTTGTACCCCGTGGTTCCATAGCTTCCTTAGCAGTCTTTTGTGTAGCACTTTGTCGAAGGCTTTTTGGAAGTCAAGGTAAAAGATGTCTATGGATTCCCCTTTATCCACCTGGCTGTTGACCCCCTCAAAGAAGTATAATAAGTTCGTGAGGCATGACCTGCCCTTGCAGAAGCCATGCTGGCTCGACTTTAGCTGCCCATTGTTTTCGATGTGTTCCCAGATGCTGTCTTTAATCAGCGCTTCCATCATCTTTCCCGGGACCGAGGTCAAGCTCACTGGCCTGTAGTTTCCTGGGTCTCCCCTTGAGCCTTTTTTGAAGATGGGCGTGACATTTGCTATTTTCCAGTCCTCCGGAATCTCTCCAGTTTTTAAGGATAGGTTGCATATTTGTCGAAGTGGCTCAGCTATTTCATTTCTTAGTTCCTTGAGTACCCTTGGGTGAATGCCGTCTGGACCTGGCGATTTGTCGCTCTTTAGCCTGTCTATCTGCCTGAGGACATCCACCTTGCTCACCTCTAGTTGGACCAGATTTTCATCCTGCTCTCCTTTTACGATCTCCTCGGGTTCCGGAATGTTGGTTGTGTCTTCCCTCGTGAAAACTGACGTGAAGAACTCATTTAACCTGTCAGCTATCTCTTTTTCCTCTTTTACCACTCCCTTTCTGTCCCCATCATCCAAGGGACCCATTTCCTCCCTTGCTGGCTGCTTCCCCTTAACATACCTGAAGAATGATTTGAAGTTTGTTGCTTCCCCCGCCAGTCTCTCTTCATATTCTCTTTTTGCTTTCCTAACCACTCGGTGATACTCCTTTTGGTGTATTTTATGCTCCTTTTGGTTGTCCTCTGTTTTGTCCTTTTTCCATTTTTTGAATGATGCTTTCTTGTCACTTATCACCTTTGTTACTGCATTTGTTATCCACACTGGGTTTTTTGTTCTTATTTTTTTTGCACCCTTTCCTGAACTTGGGGACGCACAGGTTCTGTGCTTCGTGCACTGTGCCCTTGAGTAGGGTCCAGGCTTTTTCTACGGACTCCATCTTCTTTGCATTGCACTGCTATTTGTGACCCTGGGCAAGTCACTTAATCCCCCAGTGCCTCATTAGAAAGAGTGTGAGCCCACTGGGACAGAGAGGGAAAAATTGCTTGAGTACCTAAATAATTTGTAGAGAATTGTAGGATATGCGGAATAGAAATAAATTTAAAAAAAAAAATGGTTTGGAATGGTATTTTTGAAGGATACTATCAAAACAGGGAAGTTAGGGCTTCTTGATGGACAGTTGTAACCATGCCATTAGCAGAAAAGCAGTTAAATTCGTGAATTATAACTGCCCTGTTCCTGATCCTGTTTGCCAGCCGGTTTTTGAAGAAGTCTCAACCTCCCCAAGCCTCTTATACTCAGGTTTATGACTGCATTTGAAGAAAGGGCTTGTGAGGTCTCTCAAACACTTCTGCATTGCAACACTTTCTTTGGTTGGTCCTTTGGGAGGCATCGAGATCTCCTAAGACTGCAGTTTACATTGTGATCATAAAGTCGGCCATGAAGCACAGATGAAAGAATGTAGGATCATTGGGCTTTTAATGCTAGCTTCCTGGGTGTGGTGTGTGTTTTAGCTTGGTCATTGTAAATTCCTGTGTGAATAAAAACCAAGCTAATCTGCTTACTTATCCAGGTAGCTGTGTCAGCCTGTACGACGCTGGCAGCAAGACCGTGTTAATACATGAAATTCTCCAAATTGTTGTGCTAGCAGCAAACCAAGACAAGAATTCTTCAAAGCGAAGGTCAAGAACCAGCTATTCTGATACATTTAGACATAGATCAATGTGACTTCTTTGGCAACTCAATGTAACTTTCAGAGTGAGTTAAAATAGATGCCAGCTATCGCTTTGGAGAGAGAGAGAGAGCTGGTATCTCATTTCATTGCCTTTATCATTTCTATTAACAATGTTTCTTTATGCCAATTTGATACTGGTTAAAATGTATACAGGACAGGTCTCCTTGGGTTTGGGCCAGGTATTAGTGACCTGGATTGGCCACCGTGAGAACGGGCTACTGGGCTTGACGGAAGGCTGAGTTTTCCGGTCTTAAAAGTTCAATGAGAATGAAAAGTGAACTGGAAGGGCTGAACTGTATCTCAGGTGGGTTTGAATATTCTGCTCAATGAAGAAGTAGCCCCAAGGGTCATCATTGAAGGAGACTTCCTTTTAGCCCTGAGTGAGAAGCCTAATTACTTCAGTCACTTAGGCATTCCTTCTGGGATGAGAGAATACATAGAAAGAGGAGCAATCTGGATCAAAATCTATTGAATACCTGGAAAACTCATTTTGAGGAGAGGTACCTTGCAGTCAGCCTTTCAGATACACATTGATGATATGTCACATTAAGAATTGGGCTCATGTATTTCAAGCGATTTTGAAAGTTAAGGCTAGGGTTTGAACCCCAGGCTTCTGGTGAACCTCCTACTCCTGCCCTTGGGAGAAAAATGTCCTCCAAGGTTCTTCTCCTCTAACACCCATTAGTATCTGCAGTAGATATCTCTCTCTCTTGAACAAGCTAAACTTCTTAGATACACACTATGATACGAGTTGTCCTGCCGGGTCAGAGAAAGGATCCCCCTAGCTCAGTATTCTCTTACCAGCAGGTCACAAATACCTGTCAGAGAACCAAAAGGTTTCAAGAAAAAAGCCTTAAAGAACATTGAGCCCTGGAAAAGCGGAGACTCAGAGGAGACATGATAGAAACCTTCAAGATCATGAAGGGCATAGAAAGAGTAGACAGGGACAGATTTTTCAAATTATGGGGAACCACAAGTGCAAGGGGGCACTCAGAGAAATTGAAAGGGGGAAGGTTTAGAACAAACGCCAGGAAGTTCTTCTTCACCCAGAGGGTGATGGATACATGGAACGCACTACCGGAGGATGTGATAAGCAGGAGCACGCTACAGGGCTTCAAAGAAGGTTTGGATAGGTACCTGGAAGACCAAGGGATTGAGGGGTACAGATAGGAGTAGAGGTAGGTTAGAGGGATAGGATTAGAGGTAAGTTACAAAATTAATCAGGGACCACTGTTCAGGCACTAGGCCTGATGGGCCGCCGCGGGAGCGGACCACTGAGCAAGATGGACCTCTGGTCTGACTCAGAGGGGGCAACTTCTTATGTTCTTATATCAAAACGTTTTCAACAAAGACGAGAGGAAAAAGGGGGGAAACAAACTTTCAAATACATTGAATAAAAAAATGTAACTAAACATAACCATTTGTAATAACAAATAAATTATATGCGATTTCATAATAAATTGTTAATGGGTTTTAGTCAACTACTTTAATATTACTTAATTCCTTTCTAAATATTTTAATAAATTGGTGGTGGACTTACCACTTGCTTTTACCATTTGCTTCAGCCCTGAGTGTCAGAATATATCCATATATTGGCCATCGTGAAAACGGGCTACTGGGCTTGATGGACCCGTTTGACCCAGTAAGGCTATTCTTAAGTTCTTAAGACTAGGGGGCACTTTTGAACATATGTAGATGCACATTTCATATACATTGGCCCATTCCAGCCCACTCAGAATTTCATAGACCTTCTCTAAGCTGAAGAGTCTGAACTTCTTTGGCTTTTCCTCATATGGGTCATTCTATCCCCTTAATCATTTTTCAGTTCCACTACAATTTTTTTTTTTTTTTTTTTAAGATACGTTGACCAGAACTGTGACCAATACTCAAAATATGGTCTCGCTGTGGAGTGATACAGAGGTATTGGGATATTGTATTCTCTCTATTCCTTTCCTATGAGGGGGTGCCGAAAAGTTCTCAGCCCAACCAAGCAACTTCCTAAATTCTGAGCCTTATTTTCCCACTGGAGCTGAAAAGAGTGTTGTCTTATTTTGTTAAGTGCCACTTTGCAGAGACAAAATTCTCTGCTTTGACATTGTTTCGGGTCATTGATTGAACCATATCCACGTCACTCTCTTCCTGGTTGGGCTGAGAACCTTTCAGCAACTCCTGGTAGTAAAAAGAGTTTCAGGTTTTGGTAACCAGAGCTGATACTGTGATGTCATAATGCCTCATTCCACCAATAAGAGCCAACCTCATCAGTGATGTCACAAGGACTTGATTGTCCTATACTTGGCTCTTGCAGTTTGAAGACTTTCAGTCTCTGGTAACCAGAGCTGAGATTATGATGTCATAATGCCTCATTCCACCAATAAGAGCCAACCTCATCAGTGATGTCACAAGGACTTGATTGTCCTATACTTGGCTCTTGCAGTTTGAAGACTTTCAGTCTCTGGTAACCAGAGCTGAGATTATGATGTCATAATGCCTCATTCCACCAATAAGAGCCAACCTCATCAGTGATGTCACAAGGACTTGATTGTCCTATACTTGGCTCTTGCAGTTTGAAGACTTTCAGTCTCTGGTAACCAGAGCTGAGATTATGATGTCATAATGCCGTCATTTTGCCTTCAGCTCAAAAGAGTGTTATCTTATTTTGTTAAGGTCCAATTTGCAGAAACAAAATTCTCTGATTTGACATTGTTTCAGGTCATTGATTGAACCATATCCACGTCACTCTCTTCCTGGTTGGGCTGAGAACCTTTCAGCAACTCCTGGTAGTATAAAGAGTTTCAGGTTTTGGTAACCAGAGCTGATACTGTGATGCCATAATGCCTCATTCCACCAATAAGAGCCAACTTCATCAGTGATGTCACAAGGGCTTGATTGTCCTATACAGAGGGTTATCTTATTTCATTAAGGTCCAATTTGCAGAAACAAAATTCTCTGCTTTGACATTGTTTCAGGTCATTGATTGAACCATATCCTCGTCATTCTCTTCTTGGTCGGGCTGAGAACTTTTCAGCACCCCCGCATAATAATTCCTAGCATTCTCTTTAGATTTGCATACTAAGCAGATGCTTTCAGCATTTTGTCCATGATGACATCTAGATCTTTTTCTTGGGTGGAGACGCCTACCGTGGAGCCTCAAATCACATGCCCTTCCGGTCAATTTCTATTGGCCGAAATGAGAGTGAAATGTCTCCAGGACCCTTTAAACTCTCTGGGACTTTTGTGTCACAGGTTGATGAAGTCTGTGAATATTTCCAGCATAACCATAGATCCCCATTGGCTTTAAAGGGTTGGCCATATACTGTTGACGGTTTCCAAAGCGCTGCTTTCTGTTTTTAATATCATTTATTTTGGGCTCTTTTATTCCAGGTCAGGTCTCAGCTGGCTGAGTTGTCCAGAAGCTAAGACATACTCCTTTTAACAGGATTTGGTAAATTAAGGTAATATGAACAATAAGGAGGGTTGTTTGGAATTCTTTCATTGGACATTTTGTATTGCCTCTGGCATTTGGGGGGTAGGAATTAGCATTCCAGGAACAAGCACAGACCACAAAAATAGTGTATAGATCATTTATTTTTTCTTTTCTAAGAAAGGAGCTTGATAACAAGGGGTGGTGTTGTTTTTCTAGAGCCTGAATGTGTGGGTGGGAACGCTGGAGGCTCTGGCATTCATTGGGCGCTGATGCCAGCCACAAGTCTACAGGGTTGAATCACAGGAAATGAGAACCCGATTTCTTGGGGCTCTGAGCACATGGTCCTCGTGGGAGAATCATTCGATATTATCTACCAAGGCTCTGTGTGTCTTTTGTTTATTTATCAGATTTTCTTTCAGTGGTAGAGGAAGGTAGGGTTTTTTTTTTCCCCTTTCCACTTTTAGTATGCACTATTTTTACAACTGTGAGTACCAGAGCTGATGCCATAATGCCTCATTCCACCAATAAGAGCCAGCCTCATCAGTGATGTCACAAGGGCTTGATTGTCCTATACAGAGGGTTATCTTATTTCATTAAGGTCCAATTTGCAGAAACAAAATTCTCTGCTTTGACATTGTTTCAGGTCATTGATTGAACCATATCCACGTCACTCTCTTCCTGGTTGGGCTGAGAACCTTTCAGCAACTCCTGGTAGTATAAAGAGTTTCAGGTTTTGGTAACCAGAGCTGATACTGTGATGCCATAATGCCTCATTCCACCAATAAGAGCCAACCTCATCAGTGATGTCACAAGGGCTTGATTGTCCTATACAGAGGGTTATCTTATTTCATTAAGGTCCAATTTGCAGAAACAAAATTCTCTGCTTTGACATTGTTTCAGGTCATTGATTGAACCATATCCACGTCACTCTCTTCCTGGTTGGGCTGAGAACCTTTCAGCAACTCCTGGTAGTATAAAGAGTTTCAGGTTTTGGTAACCAGAGCTGATACTGTGATGTCATAATGCCTCATTCCACCAATAAGAGCCAGCCTCATCAGTGATGTCACAAGTGATTTTTACAACTGTGAGTACTGGTAGGACTGAGGGTGATCCATGAGGTGGGTACAAAATAGATTTATAAGGCTGGATTCAGTAAATGGGCTCAAAATTAAGCACAGAAAAAAACCCCAGCCCTGGTTTTCTGGGTTGGGTACCATTTAAAGAATGGCCTGTACGAGCAGTGTCAGGATCCACACTCAGCTTTGAGCGAGAGGATTTACGTGAACTGGAACCAGGTGCAAATCCCAGCATGCAAACTGGACATCAATCCGCAAAACTTTGCACGTCTTAAGGAAACGTAGATCCATGCGGAAACACAGGTGCTAGTCTATAAAAAGGACGTGTGCTTTCACGTGGCCCTGCCATTTCTGCCCCATTTCAGTGCCTTGCATCTGTTAGAATGCTTTTCTACGCAAAAACCTTGGCACCGTATATAAAATTCCCCTAATAGTGTCTATAGCCAAATTTACTCTCCTTCCCGCTCAACTTTAACTTACAGCACACAGACGTTCCTTTTTAAAGACGCCTTTGATTAATAACTTATAATCTGGATCACAATAATTTAATAATTTAAAAAAAAAAAAAAAAAAAATTTCCCACCTTATGTTTTTCCCCAACCTTCTTTTATTATATTTTGTAGTTCTTATCCCCTTCTCCTTTTACTCATGTTTTGTTAAATATGTATTTAGGATTTTTTATTCTCTTTTAAATTAATTTTTAAGGTTATGTATAATTAATGTCTTAATTTTTATTTTTTATATTGTAATATTAATTATTTCTATTTATATATATGTATGTTCATCGCTTTGAAAAAAAGACAAAGCGATTAATCAAAAATTTTAATAAACTTGAAACTTGAGACTTGAAAAGGTTCCCTTCCAATTCATGAGCTGATTACAGCAAACGAGAAGCGTTCGCCACAGAGATTAGAAAATATAACAGCATCACTGAAGACCTTGTTGATTTGGGCTTTAACTTCCCTCCCAAAACTCACAGTTAAATCTGATTGGATCAGACTCTTCTGCTTTTATCTATTGATTCACTTTTCTATACCGTACTCCCAGGGGAGCTCAGAGCACTTCCAATGGCATAGGCCCAGTAGGTTCTGTCTGCAGGTCCAATAAAGTGGCACAGGTGCTCAATCAGAGGATGTGGTAAGAGCGGCCAATGTAACTGGTTTAAAAAAAAAAAAAAAGGTTTGGACAAGTTCATGGAGGAAAAGTCAATAAACTGCCGTTGAGACAGTTTGGGGGGAAGCCACTGCTCACCTTGAGTATTGCATTCAGTTCTGGTCTCTTTATCTCAAAAAAAGATATAGCGGCACTAGAGAAAGGTTCAAAGAAGAGCGACCAAGATGACATAAGAACATAAGAAGTTGCCTCCGCTGAGGCAGACCAGAGGTCCATCTCGTCCAGCGGTCCGCTCTCGCAGCGGCCCATCAGGCCCACTGCCTGAACAGTGGTCTCTGACTAATTTTACAATTTACCTCTAATCCTATCCCTATTACCTACCTCTACTCCTATCTGTACACCTCAATCCCTTTGTCCTCCAGGTACCTGTCCAGACCCTCTTTGAAGCCCTGTAGCGTGCTCCTGCTTATCACATCCTCCGGTAGCGCGTTCCATGTATCCACCACCCTCTGAGTGAAAAAGAACTTCCTAGCGTTTGTTCTGAACCTGTCCCCTTTCAATTTCTCTGAGTGTCCCCTTGTACTTGTGGTGCCCCAAAATTTGAAAAATCTGTCCCTGTCTACTCTTTCTATGCCCTTCATGATCTTGAAGGTTTCTATCATGTCTCCTCTAAGTCTCCGCTTTTCCAGGGAGAAAAGCCCCAGCTTTTTCAGTCTGTCAGTATATGAGAGGTCCTCCATACCCTTTATTAGCTTAGTTGCTCTTCTCTGGACTCTCTCAAGTACCGCCATGTCCTTCTTGAGGTACGGCGACCAGTACTGGACACAGTACTCCAGGTGCGGGCGCACCATTGCACGATACAGTGGCAGGATGACTTCCTTCGTCCTGGTCGTGATACCCTTCTTAATGATACCCAACATTCTGTTTGCCTTCCTTGAGGCTGTGGCGCACTGCGCCGACGCCTTCAATGATGTGTCTACCATCACTCCCAGGTCTCTTTCAAGGTTACTCACCCCTAGCGGTGATCCCCCCATTTTGTAAGTGAACATCGGGTTCTTTTTCCCTACATGCATGACCTTGCATTTCCCTATGTTGAAGCTCATTTGCCACTTTTTGGCCCACTTTTCAAGCGCTGTCAGATCTTTTTGGAGATTTTTGCAGTCCTCCTTACTTTCAACCCTGCTGTATAATTTGGTGTCATCCGCAAATTTAATAACCTCACATTTTGTTCCTGCCTCCAGGTCGTTAATAAATATATTGAACAGGAGCGGTCCCAGCACCGACCCCTGCGGAACTCCGCTCGTGACCCATTGCCAGTCTGAGTAATGGCCCTTTACTCCAACCCTCTGTTTCCTGTCCGCCAGCCAGGATGGAACTCCTGTCGTATGAGGAAAGACTAAAAAGGTTAGGGCTCTTCAGCTTGGAAAAGAGACGGCTGAGGGGAGATAGGATTGAAGTCTACAAAATCCTGAGTGGAGTAGAACGGGGACAAGTGGATCGAGTTTTCACTCCGTCAAAAATGACAAAAACTAGGGGACGCTCTGTGAAGTTACAGGGAAATACTGTTAAAAGCAATAGGAGGAATTTTTTTTTTCACTCAAAGAATAGTTAAGCTCTGGAACGCGTTGCCAGAGGATGTGGTAAGAGCGGATAGTGTTTGGAAAAATTCCTGGAGGAAAAGTCCACAAACTGCTGTTGAGACAGACATGGGGAAGACACTGCTTGTCCCGGATTGGTGGCATGGAATGCTGCTACACTGTGGGGTTTTTCCAGGTACTTGTGACTTGGATTGGCCTTCATGAAGACGGGATATTGGGCTAGATGGACCATTGGTCTGATCCAGGAAGGATATTCTTATGGTCATATGTTAGTGTATTTTAAAGGTAATTCATAGAAGAAAAATGATAATACAGTGATACTGTTTTTATTGGACAAACAGTGCAGTTTTTTTTTTTTTTTTTATAAGCTCACAAAGGCAGGAAGCAGGTTTTATCTTCAAAAGCATGCCAAAATGTGTTTGGTCTAATGGAAAAAAAGTGCAACTTAAAAGAATTCACTAATAGTATGTCTTTTCCCCAGCAGATTTCCAGTAGCCAACAAAACACAGGCATGTGAAAGTGAAGGTCCCAAATTTCTACATTTCAGGAATAAACAAAACAAAACTGCAGATCTGTACAAGACGTAGGCAAAATTTTTTGTGACTTTTTTCTGTTATCCCATTTTTACCATGGACCCCTGACGAAGGTTTGTCCGAAACACGGACCGTGTCGGGTCCCTTGATTGGTAAAAGGGTTTGCATATAATTATTTTGTCACAATAAATTTTGCCTACGTCTTGTACAGATCTGCAGTTTTGTTTTGTTTGCTTTCGGTTGGGTTTTTTTTTAACTGCAGTTTAGGTTGGGACCACCCTTTTCTCCTTGTTTTGTTGCTTTGTACATTTCAGGATTAACAGAGGGCAACATGGATTGGGGATCCATTTTTCTTGACCAGTGGTTTTCATTCCATTTATTACAAAACTTCATTTGGAGCAAAGGTTTTGTCTTTAATAAAATAATTGAAGCATTAACATATGAGCCTTTTTAGCCCTGATGTAATTAATCCCACGGTTGTGCATGCGATATGTTGAAGACTAAAATTCATGCCTTTTAAAGTGAAGTTTATGACACTGATTGCTTTTTGGATCAGAAGAACTTCTAATGTTAGTGGAGTTTTTGTGTTTTGTTTAGAAAAGATTTGGAGAATTCGCGGGCGCCAAAGTGCGCTCCTGCTCAGTGCTGCTCCAGCGGCAGATGAAACCAGCCGTGATCGACCGGGTTAGCAGCGGGCAGGAGCGCGGAAAGCTTGCTCCTGCCTGCTGCACTTCTGGACCACCAGGGATAAAAGTAAGTGGCAATTTTTGGGGAGGCCCGGTGCTCCCCCCTCCTTTCCGGAGTCTATGATTAGTTCAAATACTTCTTTGGCAATCTGTAATGTTCTGTCACCATGATGGGTAATATCACTAACCCCCTCTTCTAAGAAACTGCACTAGCGGTTTTTAGCACAGAGAGCCGCGCTGAATGGCCCGCACTGCTCCCAACGCTCATTGAGTTAATATGAGCATCGGGAGCAGCGCAGGCCATTCAGCGCAGCTCTTTGCACTAAAAACTACTAGCGCGGTTTCGTAGAAGAGGGGATAAATTAAAAGTGTGACCTATAAGATTGAGTGCCACTTGTATAGAGATAACAGATATAGGTGGCAGCTCTGGTGCTTCCACAGTTGTGTTTCTTAGCATGTGTTTGGGTCACGAAACACCTTCAAAGTTCTAGTGTGACCAAACTTGAATTCATGTGGATACAATCAACATGCATGTAAATTGCATTGCAGGGAAATTCTAGAACTGGCGTGCAGATTCCTGCGGCAAAATTGTGCACCATTCTGAGATGCAATTGGGTACTAATTTGGATATATGCATGTATCTTGCTAGGCGCTGTTCTATAAAGGCCCACACTCAAAAGGGGGTGTAGCCACGGACATTCCCTAAAGATGTGTGTGGTAATACTGAATCCCGGGAATCTGCACCTACCTCACAAGCCAAGAATTACACCAGGTTTCCATTGGTGTAAATTTTCACGCCCAAAGTTCAGTGCGGATGCTAGTGCCATGTTCCATGAAGGGCACCCATGAGCTGTGGCATGCAATCAGAGCCTTCGCCCAACCCCCCAAAAGACCCTGAGGGCACTGTTCTGAAACTGGCAACAGGCAACAGGCAGATGCTGCTCAGCCAATCAAATTCAGATCAGTCAGGGCCTTCAGGGGGTTTGGAGAATCCCCAGTCTAAGAGCCCTGCTTTTTTTTTTTTATTATTTACTTTTTGTTTGATGTATTTTGACTGGTTGAGCAGCCTACATACTCACCGAATCAAACTGCATCAAGCAAAAGGAAAGAAAAATGCAGGGCTGTTGAGCTGGGGATTCCCTGAAAGCCCTGACTGTATGCCACTGCCTGTGAGAGAATACCATTCTGTGTTGATATTTTTATTGGCACTGAATTTTGAGTGCCATTTGCTGAATGCAGCTGATAATGTGCAAACAAAAAAAGCACCCCTCAGTCAGGAAAAAGGCCAATAAAAAAAGACAAAAGCAAATCCCCTGTGAGCAAACCCCTTTGCGATAGGAGGTGGGAGGCTGATGGGTTCAGAGCGGGAGCGGGACCTGGAGGGGATAGTGTCAGAGGATCCCAAGGTGGCATAACCATGTGACAAGGCGGTGGCCACGCCAGAAGGATGCTGAGCTGCCTAGAGAGGGGTACAACCAGCAGACAAAAGAAGGCGTTGAGGCCCCTGTGCAAGTCGTTGGTGAGGCCCCACTTAAGGCTTGAAGCTGTTCACTGGAGGGGGGCGGGAGAGAGAAAAATGGTGTTGGGGTTTGCACCATCAGACATATGAGAAGAGACCTGAAGAGCTGAATATGTCCATCCTAGAGAAAAGGAGGGGTAGGGGAGATTTTAGAAGGTATTAATGAAAAAAGCAAATTTTTGGGGGAAACGGTTGAACCAGAGGTCATGAATTGAACTTGCAAAGAGGCAAACATAATACCGTGTTTCCCCGAAAACAAGACCGGGTCTTATATTAACTTTGGCTTTTTTTTTCATGTACAATAATCATCTGTCCCTTCCTCTCCTCCACCCCAAATCTTCCTGTTTCCTTTCTCCCCCCACCCCCATGTGCAGCATCTTTCTATCCCTCCCTCCCATCCCCCTGCGAAGCAGAACCCCACTGACTCTCCCACCGTGACAATGACATACTGTACCTTCAAGGCTTCCAAAAACAGCAGTGGCGGCGCTCTGAACGGGCTGCTTCGTGGCCTTCTCCACCGGGGCTTTCCCTCTGCCCCATCACTGATGATGTCATCAGTGACGCAGAAGAGGGAAGGCCGCGAAGCAGCCCGTTCAGAGCGCCGCTGCTGCTTTAGGAGGCCTCAGAACAGAGGTATGTCAGGTCTCACTGGGGTGGGGGGTGGGGTCGCTGAATTGACGAGTACTGCCTGCTCTCATAGGGTAGGACATCCGCGCTAGCGCGTGATGTCATCGCGTGCCATCTTTGCATGCTCGGATGCCCTCCTGCCCGACACAGTATGGAGGAAAGCTTTTCATAACCCGGGCAAAGTGCTGGGTTTTGAAAAGCCGTCTGGATCCCCGTTCATGTCCTCAAAAGGAGGACATGTCCTGGGAAATCATATGGTAACCCTATCTAATAGCATGAGGGGGTGACCAACCAACCAAAGTCCTAAATTCTGAGTGTTATTTTGCCACTGGAGCTGAAAAGAGTTTTATCTTGTTTTATTAAGCACCAATTTGCAGAAATGAAATTCTATGTTTTGCCATTGTTTCAGATCATTGATTGAACCATATCCACCTCATTCTCTTCTCGGTTGGGCTGAAAACATTTCAGCAGCCCCTCGTATGTCTCTCTCTGTGGACTGCTAGCACTGGAAGCCCTCCCCAGACCACTGACCCCAAAGCATTATTGTGGGGAGCACCTAGCTGCAACCTAAACATGTGGCAGTTCTCCTTTCAGAGTGTTCAAATTGTGCCGTGTGTGGGTCGGTAAACAGAACCTGCTTTATAAGAAAAATTCAAAGCTCTCAGGAGCCAGGATACCACCAGGAGCAAGAAAACACGTTGAACTTTCAAAGAAGAGACATTTTTTTCCTATCACTTTCCCAAAAGGGGTTTTTCAAACTGTTGCCGCATGGATAAACCTTTTCATTAAAAAAACCTGAGGATTGAGCATTTTGCTGAAGGGCAGAGTTTAACTTTTCATTCTTTTTTCTTCAGTATTTTTTTTTTTTTTCCTTCAATTATCTTTGGCCGTGAGAGCTCTGTGGTCTCAAACTTAGCACTCATTGATCCTGTCCTGAATTGGAGACCTACCTTCCTAAGTAATTAACGGTGATGCCCAAAGATAACGAGGGGTTTGTCCATCTTTGTTTCTTCTTCCTAAATCTGGAATTGCTCAGTCTCTGAATTTCAAAAGAAAAACTATTAAGAGACCCAAAGTCCCAGTTTAGCCAGGATGAGCGGAGGGAAACTTGAGATGTTGAGGTCAGGATGTGCTCAATTTCCCCAATATTTTCCAAGAGGCTCTGCTGATCATGGAGTTGGGGCATTTTGTTCCACCTCATGGCCAAATGCCCTGTATTTCAGGACTTTGGGACAAAAGTTCAAGAATGTGTGAGTTTAACCACCTAAGCTGAACTTCCAATGACCCTGGATCAGGCTTTGTACTTATATATGCGTGCCTCTGGTGAATGATTGTAGACCTGGGGTTGAAATGACTGGTCCGTAAGTTCTTCAGCTGTAGCAAATATAAGTTATCCATCCAAGTGGTGATGAGCAAAAGACAACTCTAACCTTATATAGACAGAGCCCCAATGAACCCCCTTTTTAGCGGCAGATTTGGGGGATACAAAATAACCCCCCCCCCCCTTTTATGAAGCCGGATTAGGCTTTTTTATCATCGGCCATGGCGGTAAAAACTCCGACACTCATAGAGTTCCTATGAGCATCGGAGGTAATACCACCGCAGCTGAGGATAAAAAAAAGCCTAATTAAGCCTAACGAGGATTTTTAATATACCACCTTTCTGTGGTACAACCAAAGTGGTTTGCAAATTACATACAGGTACTTTCTCTGAGTCTAGTGAGCTTATGGTCTAAGCTTTGCATCTGAGATAACGGAAGATTATGTGACTTGCCCGGGGTCGCCGGGAGAAGGAGTGCGAATTGAACCCGGTTCCCCGGTTCTTAGACTACTGTGCTTGTATCCTAAGAGATGTTTCCAAGGGCCTCCTCTGGAGCAAGACACTTTGGCCATCACAATTCTCCTCTTTCTGTTTTTCCTCCTGTAGCAACTGAACAGACAGACCTGCCAAAATTCAGCCCCTGTGGAACTAAATCCCAGCACTATTCTCTCTCTCTGGGTAAAGCACTCCAGTTCTCCTGTCACTGAATATTGACCATAACCTATTACAATTTGCTTTAAAAGAAATAGCAGGTTGACCTTCACCTTCCCCTCCACTTAGAGTGGAGGAAGGAAGGAAGAAATTTGGTGACATTCAAAAAGGTTCCAGATTTCTGACCTGGTGGAAAATGAGTTGTGATCACTGGAAATCACTGCATCGTGTTTCAATCAAACCCACAGCTAGCAGAGTGATGTTCTGCATGATGCTATGAATTAGACTAAGAATGTTATAATGCCCCTGTATCTATCGCTCCTTGGTGCAACCTCATCTGGAGGATTGCATTCAATTCTGGTCTCCTTATCTCAAAAAAGATATAGCGGCGCTAGAAAAGGTTCAAAGAAGAGCGACCAAGATGATAAAGGGGATGGAACTCCTCTAGTATGAGGAAAGACCCGTATGAGGTTAGGGCTCTTCAGCTTGGAAAAGAGACGGCTGAGGGGAGATAGGATTGAAGTCTACAAAATCCTGAGTGGAGTAGAACGGGTACAAGTGGATCGATTCTTCACTCCGTCAAAAATGACAAAGACTAGGGAATACTCGATAGAGTTACAGGGAAATTCTTTTAAAACCAACAGGAGGAAATATTTTTTTACTTAGAGAATAGTTAAGATCTGGAACGCGTTGCCAGAGGTAAGAGCGGAGAGCATAACTGGTTTTAAGAAAGGTTTGGACAAATTCCTGGAGGAAAAATCCATAGTCTGCTTGCCCTGGATTGGTAGAATGAAATGTTGCTACTCTTTGGGATTTTGGAGTCTTGTTACTCTTTGGGATAATGGAATGTTGCTAAGTCTTTGGGTTTTGGCCAGGTACTAGGGACCTGGATTGGCCACCGTGAGAACGGGCTTCTGGGCTTGATGGACCATTGGTCTGACCCAGTCAGGCTATTCTTATGTTCTTAAATATATTAACTCATTTTTAGGCACCGCCTGAATTTCCTGCAGGACAGCAGGCTTTTCTAATACTGACTCTGAGGATGTATACAAGCATAATTTTCAAATTGTTTGGGCTTTTTTTGCTCAATTTTTAGACTTTTTTTAAAAAAAAATTCATTCAACAGATTCATTTTAATAGAAATTATTAACACTTGGTAGAACTTTTGAATGCACTCTAGTTGACCTAACACAGCTTAAAATTGCTTGGTCTAAATTTCTTAAAATACATCAATGAGCCAAATGCGGACTAATGACTGTACATCCTTCTCAAATGTGTCACATTCAGGCAGTAACAAGAACCACGGCAGCTACACAGAGTCAAAAATCTGCACTGATAAACAGGGGTTCATCCCCATCTCCTCTAAGTCGGGGGGGGGGGGGGTGGGGGACGGTCATATTGATTTGGGGCTACAATATGCTGGAATGGCTACATTATATCTCCCAAGAACCGGGTGCGGCGGAAGCAACACAGAGCAAACCACAAGGGAGATCCAGGGCCTAGGATTGGGTCAGAGGAGAATAAGAAAGAGTCGTAGGGCCTATTCTAGACCAGTCCATAATTGCAGCCACAGGCACAGAGCTCAGGGGGTACGTGAGAAAGCAGTGTTGGACGAAGAAGGGCCGGCCAGAAGAGAGAGCGAGAAATGAGATGCAGGCGACAAGAGAGTAAAAAGAGACAAACTCGGAGAGGAGAGAAAGAAATCGGAGCACAAGAGTGAGAATGAGGTGGGGTGATGACAGATTGGACACAATACGTCTTTTTCCTGAGCTCCTATGGGTGTCTCTGCTTGACGCCAACTGCCTTTGAATCTGGTGTGACAATGGGGTCAAATGTCAGCTAGCTTTTGACTTTATTAGGATGCGGGAAGCTCAGGAAGAGCAGCAGTCATGGTTAATGGCTGAACTTGATGGTCAAGTGTTTTATGGGCACACAGACTGTCACCTAAAAGTTGTTATAGTGTCACAGTCTGCATAGCCCTTTGAGTTGAGTCTAGCTAGAAATGATGGCGTTGGGATTGTCAGCCTGACTGCCATCTCCTCACCTGGGACACAGTGGTGGGGAATAGCCGCTCCACCCAGCCACCCCGAGAAAATCTCCTTCAGAAACTCTATCAGTGCTTAACTGGCAGAATATCTACAATAAAACACTAAATTGAGGGAAGGAGTGGCCTAGTGGTGAGAGCTACAGCCTCAGCACCCTGAGGATGTGCATTCAAATCCCACGCTACTCCTTGTGACCCTGGAAAAGTTATTCAGTTCTCCATTGCCTCAGGTATATTAGATAGATTGGGGGCCCACTGGGACAGATAGGGAAAATGCTTGAGTACCTGATTGTAAATCACGTAAATAACCTGATAGGCTAGGGTTACCAGATTCCCGAAGGAAAATCTGGACCCATGGCCAACCTCAGCAGTGATGTCACAATGGCTTGATTGTCCTATACTTGGCTTACATAAGAACATAAGACAGACCGAAGGTCCATCAAGTCCAGGATCCTGTTTCCAACAGTGGCCAACCCAGGTCCCAAGTACCTGGCAGAAACCCAAAGAGTAGCAACATCCCAGAGCTGAGATTGTGATGTCATAATGCCTCATTCCACCAATGCCTAAGAGCCAACCTCAGCAGTGATGTCACAATGGCTTGATTGTCCTATACTTGGCTCACATAAGAACATAAGAGCTGCCATACTGGGTCAAACCAAAGGTCCTGTTTCCAACAGTGGCCAACCCAGGTCCCAAGTACCTAGATAGATCCCAAGTAATAAAACAGATTTTATGCTGCTTATCCTAGGAATAAACAGTGGATTTCCCCAAGTCATCTCAATCATTTTTTTAAAGGGATTTGTATACCACCTTTTTGCAGTTTTACTTACAGGTACTTCAAGCACTTTCCCTCGCTGTCCTGGCGGGCTCACAGTCTATCTACCTGGGGCAGTGGAAGATTAAGTGATTTGCCCAGGGTCACAAGGAGCAGCATGGGATTTGAAACCACCACCTCAGGGTGCTGAGGCTGTAGCGTTAACCACTGCGCCACAGTCTCCTTCTCTAATGGCCTATGGATTTCTCTTTTAGGAAATTATCCAAGCCTATTTTAAAGCCCGCTCAGCTAACCGATTTCATCACATTCTCTGGCAACGAATTCCAGAATTTAATTACATGTTGTGAGAAGTCTATTACCTAAGGCCTGATTCACTAAGCATTTTACCACAGGCAATGAATGAGAGAGAAATGTTCATGATGAGGCCCTCGGCAGAGACATCACAAATGGTAAGCAAGACAGTCACCCTCCCAGGGTCCCAGGATGGAGCGGCGGCTGTCACCAATGCCAGTCCAGAAGCAGTGAAGCTCATCACCACTCTCATTAGTGGTACCAAACATGTCATCAGAGGGGAAACTCCTGATCCCAAATCATCAGAGTGGTACATATTGTCCCTCTTCCTCTCCACCTGGCTGATATGATCATCCCCAAGTTCTTCTGTTGAAGTTATTAGTAAGACACCAGTCTGATTTACATCATGAACTCTCTCTCTCTCTCTCTCTTGAATGGATTTAATGCCCTAAGCCCACATCATAAAGTCCTGTTACCTTCAACTCTACCCATTCCATCCACAGTACAAAGTGGGAGTGGGATATTTGCTCTTCATAAACTCTAAGGCTGTAACATGGACTATATTTATCAACTGATCAGAAAAGTCTGTTGTCTTCAGTGGAGCTGGGAAGGCCTCCCTGCAGAAAGCTAGGCCCCTACTAATGACTTTAACATGAGTTCCTTTCGGTGATAGCAGTTTTATGGCCGGTACTGAACTTAAGTCAGTGGAGCATTTGTTCCCCTCTTTATTACGAGAAAAAGACTGATAGAGATGTCAAGGTTCACTTGAAGATTGCACGCAACACATCCATACATACTCAGCTATATGAGGCCTGGAGGAAGACTCAATCCTGCAGCTCCTTCAGTAAAACTTGCAACAACAAGCTCCCCACCACCACCACCTTGTTATTAGTACAGGGTGGGCCACGGAAAAGTAGCCCGCCTCTAATACCGGTGCCAGGAAGATGGTGTTCTCCCTGGAACAGCCAATAGTGATTGTGGAAGGTGCATAGATGTGAACGGAGACCACTTTCACCGTCTGTTGTAACTTGTGGGTAAGTGAATAAAAACAATCCACTTGCTCGTTGATCTTGTCATACTATCGCCAGACTCGGGCTACTTTTCCGAGGCCCACCCTGTATTTTATGATAAGTGAAAATCTCTGGGAAAAGGTGACTAAATATCACCAGAAAAAAAATAAGGTTTTAACGAATTCTGTTATTAGAAATGAGAATAGATTTCTTTCTAGAGGTGCCGCTTTATCAAAGTTTTTATTTTGGTCACAGGGTTCATGATTTTACTAAAGGTCTCTGATACCATCATAGATGCCCTGTTAAAAGCAGAGTTACTATGCCATCCCTGTGGACTGTAACATATTCGATATCAAGATCACTTAATTTCCTATTGCATTTTCATGCATTCAAACAAACTAGCCTTTTCTTTGATATGTTCATTTTCTCCTGAGAATTTAAGGTTTATTAAACATTTTGCAGGACTAGCACAACACAGTGAGCACACATGGCATGGCTTGGCTGTTATCGAAATTAAGATGGCTGGAGCAGGAAGGAAATCAAGGAATTCGACTGGAAGTCTTCCGAGGCAGATAAAGACAGATTGTTCATCCTCTCCAAGGTAGGGAGAATGAGAGGGCACTCTCTAAAGTTGAAAGGGGATAGATTTTGTACAAACGTAAGGAAGTTCTTCTTCACCCAGAGAGTGGTAGAAAACTGGAACGCTCTTCCGGAGGCTGTTATAGGGGAAAACACCCTTCAGGGATTCAAGACACAGTTGGACAAGTTCCTGCTAAACTGAAATGTATGCAGGTGAGGCTGGACTCATTTAGAGCACTGGTCTTTGACCTGGGGGCCGTCACGTGAGCGGGCTGCTGGGCATGATGGACCTCTGGTCTGACCCTGCAGCGGCAATTCTTATGTTCTTATGGGATTCTACGATGGGCATCAACATTCCTTCCTGCATCACATGTGTAGACGTTAGTACAGTAGAGCTGATCAGGGTAGTGATAGTGGTAGGGAGAACAGGGAAGGGAAGAAGAGATACTGGACAGTGGGGAGGAGTTCCACTATATAGGTGCAGGATGGTGCCAGACTCCCTCGCTCCTTCCCTGAAAAATAGAAAGTGGACAAAGCCGTAAGACAGGACGAGATCCATTCCAGGATGCTGAGGGAGCTCAGAGGTTCTGCTAAGCTAACTGATTTCATCACATTCTCTGGCAACAATTTCCAGAGTTTAATTATATGTTATGTGAAGAAATATTTTCTCTCGTTTGTTTTATATCTACTGCTTAGTAGCTTCATCGTCCCCTAGTCCTAGTATTTTTTGAAAGAGTGAATGAGCAATTCGCATCTACCCTTTCCACTCCACTCAGTATATTATAGGCCTCTATCACATCCCCCCTGAACCGTCTCTTCTCCAAGTTGAAGAGCCCTAGCCGCTTTAGCCTTTTCTCATAAGAAAGTCTTGAACTGGCAAATGCCTGGAATCCTTCCTGTTAGAAACAGAAACATAGAAAATGACGGCAGAAAAGGGCCACGGCCCACCAAGTCTGCCCACTCTAATGACCCACCTCCCTAATTTCTTCCATGAAGAGATCCCACATGCTTATCCTATTTTTTCTTAAAATCTGGTACGCTGCTGGCCTCGATTACCTGCAGTGGAAGATCATTCCAATGATCTACCAGCCTTTCGGTGAAGAAATACTTCCTGGTGTCGCCATGAAGTTTCCCACCCCTGATTTTCAATGGATGCCCTCTTGTTGCCGTGGGTCCCTTAAGAAAAAAGATATCTTCTTCCACCTTGATACGGCCCGTGATATATTTGAACATCTCAATCATGTCTCCCCTCTCTCTGCGCTCCTCAAGTGAGTATAGCTGCAACTTACCCAGCCGTTCCTCATACGGGAGATTCTTGAGTCCTGAGACCATCCTGGTTGCCATTCGCTGAACCGACTCAACTCTCAGCACATCTTTTTGATAATGTGGCCTCCAGAACTGTACACAATATTCCAGATGAGGTCTCATCATGGATCTGTACAACGGCATTATGACTTCCGGCTTCTGGCTGACTAAACTTCTTCCCATCATTTGTCTAACTTTGGATGAAGCTTTCTCCACTTGATTGGCCGTCTTCATGTCTTCACTAATGATTACCCCCAAGTCTCATTCTGCTGTAGTCCTTGTTAAAGTCTCACCATTTAGGGTGTAAGATCTGCATGGATTTCTGATGCCAAGGTGCATGACCTTACACTTTTTGGCATTGAAACTTAGTTGCCAAGTTATGGACCAATGTTCCAGTAAGAGTAGGTCCTGTGTCATAATGTCTGGCACTGTGCTTTCGCCCACTATGTTGCATAGTTTGGCGTCATCGGCGAATAATGTAATTTTACCTCGAAGCCCCTGAGCCAGGTCGCTTACGAAGATGTTAAATAGGATCGGGCCCAAGACCGAGCCCTGTGGCACTCCACTGATCACCTCCGACGTTTCGGAGAGGGTACCATTCACCACCACCCTCTGAAGTCTACCTCTAAGCCAGTCTTTAACCCATGCAGTTAATGTTTCACCTAATCCCATCAAACTCATTTTGCTCAATAACCTGCAGTGTGGGACGCTATCAAAAGCTTTACTGAAGTCCAAGTACACGATGTCCAGGGACTCCCCCATATCCAGCTTTCTTGTTACCCAATCAAAGAAGCTGATTAGATTGGATTGGCAGGACCTTCCCTTTGTAAATCCATGTTGATGGGGATCTCGCAGATTCTCCTCATTCAGGATCGTATCTAGCTTGTGTTTGATTAGAGTTTCCATAAGTTTACTCACTATCGAGGTGAGACTCACCGGTCTATAATTCGCAGCCTCCATCCTGCATCCCTTTTTGTGGAGTGGAATGACGTTAGCTGTTTTCCAGTCCAACGGGACTCTTCCTGTACTTAGGGAGAGATTGAAGAGCGCGGATAACGGTTCCGCCAGGACATCACTCAATTCCCTAAGCACCCTGGGGTGTAGATTGTCTAGTCCCATGTTGGAAGTGATGGAGGCTGAAAGATGCATGGGATAACCACAGAGGATGGAATGAAAGCAAAACTTACCGTAAATGAGCTCATGGCTGTTGATGTGTTTTGAGGAGCAGGTGTGGTACTTTGATTTCAACTCCAGTAGCTGGGAAGTAAGGCCAGTGCCAGGCAGAATTCTATGGTGTGTGTCCTGAAAAAGACAAAAAAAGATCGGGATCAAATCTGCCTATTTGTTTATATGATATGTTATGAGTATGGGTGCTGTGTATCTCAGTAAGGAAGGAGGAGGAGACATCTTAAGGATGAAATAGGCCTCGAAACGCCCGCTGGTCGAGCTCTGCAACTGCAAACCACCAAATGACGTTCCTACTCCCGCTTCATACCGAGCCACTGGAATCGACTGTCCCCGCAGATCTGATCCCTTGAAGGACTCCTCAGCTTTAGGAAAGCAATAAAAACATACCTCTTCACCTAAACCCCCTGCCCTTGACCGATAGAATACAAAGAAATGTTAATTTGTTCCAGAACCCAGTACGAGTCACGTAAGGAAAGCTTGTATTGTAAAATCTTTTACTGTAACTATGGCAAATCCAACCTGTAAACTGTCTGTGTGTCAATTAGGATAAAAATTTGTATCATAAACTTATACTGAAATTATGAGAAATCTAGTGTAAACCGTAACCTGTATGTTTAACCTGTAACCCATTCTGAGCTCTTTGGGAACAACAGGATAGGAAATGAATTCAATAAATAAATATAAATAAAATTTTGATAGTAAGCAATTGTTGGATTAATCATGTTTTGATAATGAATGCAACTATGATGCAGCCGTAATAATGAAGGTAGGGTTACCAGATGTCAGGGAAAACCCGGACCTGTCTCAGGACAGACTTTCTAAAACCCGTCATTTGTCAGGGTTTTGGAAAGCCCTGATGAGCTCCGGCCGCATCTGGAGGGCCTCTGAGCATGATCGGATGACGTCACACACACCCCCGTGCATGATCCAGGCCCTCCAGACATGGCTGGAGCTTGTCCAGAAGAAGAGAGGAGGCTTTGTGGGGGCAGGGCTTGGGGGAGCAACAGGGCTGTGGCAGAATTGGGGGAGGTCACGTGGCCAGGGTTTCCTGGAGAAAAATGAAAGCACCCTTTGGACTGTTGGAATGGGGGTACGGTATTGTGTTCCAAGACTGCATCATATATAAACAGCTTATATGTGGTTGCTATGATGGTAAATGGTACGCCGACAAATCCATTCAGAACAATTGCGCTCCAACAAATGCGCAGATGGACAAACGATCAAGGATATTGGAAAGCCCTGATTTGCTCAGACTCCTCAGGCCCCTCCCCCCAAAAAAAAGAGGGTTACTTTGTAACAAGTTTCTTAGGATTTTTTATATACCGCCTATCAAGGTGATCTAAGCGGTTTTTACAATCAGGTACTCAAGCATTTTCCCTATCTGTCCCAGTGGGCTCACAATCTGTCTAACTTACCTGGGGCTATGAAGGACTGGGTGACTTGCCCAGGGTCACAAGGAGCAGCGTGGGGTTTGAACCCACAACCCCAGGGTGCTGAGGCTGTAGATCCAACCACTGCGCCACACACTCCTCCTCAAAAAGACAAAATAGTATCCTGTCCGGGGGGGGGGGGGTCACCGCTGATGCACGCATTTGTCCGCGCGTGCAAATGTCGGGACACTATTGTCCTGCGTGCATTTGATGGGTCACTGTGATAAATTGCCGACTACCCTCTATGTGACACCAGTGCGCAGTCATGAAGAAGTGTGGTGCGGCTCTGACCACCTTGTTGGGCAGGTCTTTGTCTGCTGTCATATACTGTGTTACTCCGTTACAGTTCTATAAATGGAAAGCTCCCATCCCAGCCACTCTTCTCATAAGCACTGGGACCAGTACAGCTCACGGAAAGGTCATAATGCTTCCCACCGCTTCTAAATACTTCCTGCAAACACTGTCAGTGATTTCTTTCAGTACCATGGAGTGCTGCCCCACCAAACGATAGGAATATTGATGGCCTGGGCGTCTTTTGGGAGGGGAGGTTACTGGTTATATTGACTGATAGGAAAACAACAGTAGACACCAAGGAGAAAAAAGTGCTTATTTTAAGCCTAGAAAAAATATGCTGTATGGGAAGTGTAGGGATAATAATAATAATAATAACTTTATTCTTCTATACCACCACAATCTTGCGACTTCTAGGCGGTTTACAATCAAGAGAGCTGGATGTTCAGCGAGTTATAATATGCAGATAGAGGAAAATACAGAGTGCAGAAACTTTAAAAAAGCAAAAATGTAGATATACAGTTTGCTGAGCGAGAATATAAGATATACAGGGATGGCTTGAAGTCTGCGGCTGATAGGATTAGACATGGTTTTTGGTGTGAAATGCCTATACAAGTCTGAGCTTTAGCTGGTGCCGGGCTGCTGAGGACCTGCTGAGGTGCCCTCGCGCCTCCTCCTTGTCGCGGCCCAGAAAAGCTCCCACTGCTGGGCCCCGTCTAGCCTACCTTTCTAGGCAGGTGACCTTTAACCCGACCTTCGAGGAAGCCCAGATGCTTCATTTGATGTGAGGTTTGACAATTGTGAGTCCACATCCCCTAGGAAGGGATCTGTCACCCTGGAAGACGTGGAGCAAGTTTTTCTCTCCTTTAGATGAAGAATTTGAATAGCTTTCATGTCTTGTTTAGACTATAAAGCAGTTTTTGGGTGGGGGGTCGATACATTTTTCATCCATGCTTGCAGGAAGGTAAACCTGCTGCCATGATCCTGGAGGTTCAGAGCAAAAGCTCTCACATTTTCAAAGACTGGAAGTTGTTTTCTAAAGCCGGCTCAGACATGATATGTCACAGTAGGCTCCGTACCAGGGCAAGATTTAAGGAGCAGACAGAAGGAAGTCAAAAATCTGCCCCTAAACCTGGCAAGTAAGGTTGGACTTGGTATCCTTATACAGCGCAGAATTGGGCTGAAGGTTTTAATTTCCTATCACTTCTGGAAGAACTGCAAGGGACAGAACTGGACTTTTGCCCATCAAGTCTAAATATAAAAAAAAAGGGTCAGGTCTTTGCTTGCAAGAATTTCCATGGAGTAGTTTCCTATTCAAGACTTGCAGGAAATTCAAAGCTTGACTGTTTGAAAACTGAGCAGTTCCCAGATAGGAGTAGAGAGGTAGGTTATATGGATAGTCAGGGACCACTGCTCAGGCAATAGGCCTGATGGGCCGCCGCGGGAGCGAACCCCTGGGCGAGATGGACCTCTGGTTTGCCTCAGCGGAGGCAACTTCTTTTGTTCTTATGTTCTTATGACAGAGAATGGAGTATCAAAGACAAGATCATGGTGTCCCCGCAGGCGCTGCTAGGCCAGCGAAGGCACATTCTCCAGAGGTTACAAAACAAAACATAAAAACATAAGAACATAAGCAGTGCCTCTGCCGGGTCAGACCAGAGGTCCATCCCGCCCAGCAGTCCGCCCCCGCGGCGGCCCAACAGGTCATGACCTGCCTTAATCACCAGAAGGGGCCCCCTAGGTTTCTCATCGAAGTCCTATCTTCCCATCAATGTCCTAACCCTCCGGCCTTGCACCTGCACGACCTGGTGAGCTGTCTATACTTATGCAACACCCCAGCACCTCCCTCAGTACCCCACGATCCCCTTTTCCCTTTGTCTGGTAACTAAGTAAATGTAATTAATTACTCTACTTCGGATACTTTTACTTGTAAAGAAGTACAGGATAACATTTGTTACTTTTACTGAAGTAATAATTTTGCCAATTTTTATGACTTTCACTTAGGGCTCCTTTTTACGAAGCCACGTTAGCGGTATAACGCGCGTAATAGTGCGTGCTAAACTGCTGATCACGCAAGAGCGCTAACGCCAGCATTGAGCAGGCATTAGTTCTAGCCGTGTAGCGCAGGTTTAGCGCACGCTAAAAAGCTGCATGCGCTAAAACCGCCAACGCGACTTCGTAAAAGGAGCCCTTGGTTACATTTGATGCTTGCGACCGTTTTTCCGGGATATAACCTAATGAATATGCATGAGACAGATTTGCATGCCTGTCACCTTCATCATATGCAAACCTCTCTCATGCATATTCATGAAGGGAATCCAGAAAACCCAACTAGCTGGTGGTCCCCCGGGCTGGGTTTATACCAGTGGTTTCCAACGCCAACCCTTTGCAGGGCCACATTTTGGCTTGGAGGGTACTTGGAGGGCCTCAGAAAAAATAGTTAATGTCCCCTGGGCCGCGAGTTTGAGACCACTGAGTTAAGGGGAACAGTTAATCAGCTGGCTGGGTTGGAGGGCAGAGGGGAGAACAGGACAATCAAGCCATTGTGACATCACTGATGAGATTGGCTCTTATTGGTGGAATGAGGCATTATGACATCACAATCTCGGCTCTGCTTCCCAAAGACAAACAGGATGTCATGGATACAGTTAAGCCAGTGGTCTCCAACTCCAACCCTTTGCAGGGCCACATTTCGGATTTGTAGGTACTTGGAGGGCCTCAGAAAAAATAGTTAATGTCTTATTAAAGAAATGACAATTTTGCATGAGGTCAAACTTTCCTTTTGGCTAAGTCTTAATAATAATATTATCATTTATAGCTAAAGAGACATCTGATCAAGAAACTGTTTTATTTCACT
This sequence comes from Geotrypetes seraphini, assembly GCF_902459505.1. NCBI lineage: Eukaryota > Metazoa > Chordata > Amphibia > Gymnophiona > Dermophiidae > Geotrypetes > Geotrypetes seraphini. Next base: position 8,402,539 of record NC_047090.1, on the reverse strand, counting down.
TTTGTGATTATGATAAACATACCGAGGGCCTCAAAATAAGACCTGGCGGGCTGCGAGTTTGAGACCACTGAGTTAAGGGGAACAGTTAATCAGCTGACTGGGTTGGAGGACAGAGGGGAGAATAGGACAATCAAGCCATTGTGACATCACTGATGAGGTTGGCTCTTATTGGTGGAATGAGGCATTATGACATCACAATCTCGGCTCTGCTTCCCAAAGACAAACAGGATGTCATGGATACAGTTAAGCCAGTGGTCTCCAACTCCAACCCTTTGCAGGGCTACATTTTGGGTCTGTAGGTACTTAGAGGGCCTCAGAAAAAATAGTTAATGTCTTATTAAAGAAATGACAATTTTGCATGAGGTCAAACTTTCCTTTTGGCTAAGTCTTAATAATAATATTGTCATTTATAGCTAAAGAGACATCTGATCAAGAAACTGTTTTATTTCACTTTTGTGATTATGATAAACATACCGAGGGCCTCAAAATAAGACCTGGCGGGCCGCGAGTTTGAGACCACTGAGTTAAGAGGAACAGTTAATCAGCTGACTGGGTTGGAGGACAGAGGGGAGAATAGGACAATCAAGCCATTGTGACATCACTGATGAGGTTGGCTCTTATTGGTGGAATGAGGCATTATGACATCACAATCTCGGCTCTGCTTCCCAAAGACAAACAGGATATCATGGATACAGTTAAGGAAGTGGTCTCCAACTCCAACCCTTTGCAGGGACACATTTTGGATTTGAAGGTACTTGGAGGGCCTCAGAAAAAATAGTTGATGTCTTATTAAAGAAATGACAATTTTGCATGAGGTCAAACTTTCCTTTTGGCTAAGTCTTAATAATATTGTCATTTATAGCTAAAGAGACATCTGATCAAGACACTGTTTTATTTTACTTTTGTGATTAGGATAAACATACCAAGGGCCTCAAAATAGAACCTGGCGGGCCACATGTGGTCCCAGGGCTGCGGGTTTGGACTTGATCAAGCTATTTAACCTTTAACCAGTACAATTTAATGTTCATCTCCCATAGAATGTTGAGGTTGGAACTGAGATATCCAGGTCGGGATGTCCCCAGTTTCGGTGGCATTTTACAAAGCCTCTGCCCAATGCAGAGCATTTTCTAAAATATGTACCTATGAGGACATGCATGAGAACGTCTGTAATTGGCCACATGTGTAGCAAGAGCAGCCCTTTCAATGAGTGACAGGAATTCAGCAGTTTCCAGGCCAGGGCAAAGCTAGATGAACTGGCTCAATTTTATCCTCATATGGGGGTGGGGTGAGGTGGATTTGTATATTGGACTTCTATACTGCCTTTTTGTAGATTTTACATCCAACATGTACTTCAAGCATATTTCCCTGTCTGTCCTGATGGGCTCCCAATTTATCCCAATCACTTAATCCTCCACTGGGACAGTGGAGGATTAAGTGACTTGCCCAGGGTCACAGGGAGCAGCGCACAACCTCAGGGTGCTGAGGCTGGAGCTTTAACCACTGCACCACTCTCTCCTATTGATACCTTCAAAAAAATAATTTCAGATTGGCAAGACATGATGTCCACTGACTAAATTCATGTAGGCTCTGTCCCCTCAAGTCAAATTTATTCATGTGGCCAGTAATTTTGGTTTTCAGAATAGCCTCCATCATTTTGATAACCACCAATATCTGACCCACTGGTTTGTAGATTCTTAGATCATCACTGGAACTCCTTCTAAAACTGGCATTATATGAGTTGGTCACTCTCCAGTCTTCAGGTAACATAATTGATTTTAATGAAAGATTACAGATTACCAGCAATATGTCTGCAATTTTCTTTTTGGATTTTCCAGAAGCCTGGGTATGCACTATCTGGACCTAGTGATTTTCTTCTCTTTGTAAGTTTACTCCATTACATCTTCCATGTCTACTCTGATGTACTTCTGTTCCTCTAAATCCTCCTCAATGAGCATTTCCAACCTATCTCCTCAACATCTTCATCAGTAAAGACCAAATTGGAGAATTTATTTAGACTTTCTGTGATGTTTCTGTCTTCCCTCTGTGCTCCTTTTTATCTCTAAATCACAACAGTCCAACATCAAGGAAACTTTGCCTCATTTTGAATCTTCCCACCCTGTTATAGTCTGATGGTATAGGTCTGAGGAAATAGGAGAGATCACATGCAGGATACCTAATCTTGAAGCCTAATTCTAGGGGACTATGTGTATTAGCATTAATTTTGTACCATTTATGTGAAAGTAATGTAAAACTAGAGATAACAACTGATTTAAAAAGTGAGCCTTAGTTAAGAGGTGATAGACGCTGGAGTAATCTAAGGAAATACTTTTTTTATGGAAAGGGTAGATGCGTGGTAGATACGTGGAACAGTCTCCTGGAAGAAGTGGTGGAGACAGAGACTATGTCTGAATTTAAGAGGGCCTGAGATAGGCACGTGGGATCTCTCAGAGAGAGGAAGCGATAATGGTTATTGCGGATGGGCAGACTGGATGGGCCATTTGGCCTTTATCTGCCATCATGTTTCTATAAACATAAAGCTCTATGACCTCAAAATGCAGGTACTAAAAGAACTGAGGAACGAAATAGCGGAAACACTCAGACAAATTTGCAATCTATCCTTGAAAACTGGGGAGATACCGGAGGACTGGAAACTAGCGAATGTCACACCTATCTTTAAAAAGGGATCGAGGGGTGACCCGGGGTACTACAGGCTGGTGAGCTTGACTTCGGTTCCGGGTAAGATGATGGAAGCACTGATAAAGGACAGCATCTGTGAACACATAGAAAGAAATGGACAACTGAAAACGAACCAACATGGCTTCTTTATGGGAAGATCGTGCCAAACAAACCTACTGCACTTCTTTGAAGGGATAAACAGCCAGGTGGACAAAGGGGAATCCATAGACATCATTTATCTCGACTTCCAAAAAGCCTTTGATAAGGTACCCCATGAGCGGCTACTTAGGAAGCTGTGGAACCACGGGGTGGGAGGGGATGTACACAGATGGATCAGACACTGGTTGGCAGGCAGAAAGCAAAGGGTTGGAGTGAAGGGCCAATACTCGGACTGGCAGAGGGTCACGAGCGGTGTTCCGCAGGGCTCGGTGCTGGGACCGCTGCTGTTCAATATATTTATAAATGACTTGGAAACAGGGACGAAGTGTGAAGTTATAAAATTTGTGGATGACACCAAACTCTGCAGCAGAGTTAGGACCACAGAGGAGTGCAAAGACCTGCAAAGTGACCTAAGCAAACTGGAAGAGTGGGAAAATAAATGGCAAATGCACTTTAACATTGAGAAATGCAGAGTCATGCATATAGGGAAAAGGAACCCGATGTTCAGCTACAAAATGGGGGGAGCATTGCTGGGGGAAAGTAATCTTGAAAAAGACTTGGGTGTGCTGGTGGATACAACAATGAAATCATCGGCACAATGTACAGCGGCCTCAAAGAAAGCAAACAGAATGCTGGGCATCATTAAGAAGGGTATCACAACCAGGACGAAGGAAGTCATCATGCCGCATCTGGAATACTGTGTCCAATATTGGTCGCCATACCTCAAGAAGGACATGGCGATATTCGAGAGGGTCCAGAGAAGAGTGACGAAAATGATAAAAGGTATGGAAGGCTGTTCATAAGCTGACAGGCTGGACATGCTGGGGCTCTTCTCCCTGGAGAAGAGGAGACTTAGAGGAGACATGATAGAAACTTTCAAGATCATGAAGGGCATAGAGAAGGTAGACAAGGATAGATTCTTCAGACTACGGGGAACCACAAGAACGAGCGGGCACTCGGAGAAACTGGAAGGGGACAGGTTTAGATCCAATGCCAGGAGGTTTTTCTTCACTTAAAGGGTTGTGGACACATGGAACGCGCTCCCGGAGGAGGTGATCGGGCAGAGTACATTACTGGGATTCAAAGAGGGATTGGATAGATTCCTGAAGGATAGGGGGATTGAGGGGTACAGGGAGAGGTAGATAGGGTATAGAAAGAGTATAGATAGAAACATAAGGGGGCTATAGGGCTAAATCAAGAAAACCTGACAGGTCATGGACCTGATGGGCCACCGCGGGTGCGGACTGCTGGGCGCGATGGACCTCTGGTCTGACCCAGCGGAGGCAACTTCTTATGTTCTTATGTGTAAAGAGCCTTAGCCTATAGGAAGAGGAGATGCAAATGTTAAGAGCCTTAGCCAATAGGGAGTGGATGTTGCAGATGGGCAGACTAGATGGGCCATTTGGCCTTTATCTGCCATCATGTTTCTATACCATAAAGCTCTATGGCCTCACAATGCAGGAAGAGGAGATGTAAATGTTAAGAGCCTTAGCCAATAGGGAGAGGAGGAGATAGTGGATGCTGTGGATGGGCTTTTTGGCCTTTATCTGACATCATGTTTCTACGTAATAACCAGGGAAAGGCCTGGTAACTGATGTCCTGAGAGGGCAACCAACTCTACTTACGGTCAGACTGGAAGAACACAATCTCCTTAATGAAGATATGCAAAGAATTCCAGAAAAGCTCTGTCACAGCATGTCTAAGCTTCTGCTAAATAATTAGAAGTTGAAAATCCATCTGGCGAGTCTATACCTGACCTTTTCTGGGTGTTATGTCAGTTTTTCCACTGGTAAATAATTACTGTTGGAGATATCTAACCATTGCTTTATAGCATACGGCTGAAATAATGACATCACAAAGGTAATCTAATCAGAAAATCCTATTGGACAGCTATATTTTGGCCTGCTCACAGAACTTATCCACTCCCCCCCCTTCCCCTTTATGAAGCCGCGTTAGGCTATTTATTGTCAGTCGTGGTGGTATTAGCTCCAACGCTTATAGGAATTCTTTGAGCGTCAGAGCTGATACTGCCGTGGATGGCAATAAAAAAAGCCTAGCGCAGCTTCGGAAATCTAATCTAATTGGGATTTCTGTATCACTCTTATCCAGTACAGGTTCGAGGTGATTTACAAACAAAGAGGCCCATATAGAGAAGATGCTGTCTTGTTAAAATGTTTATTTTATTTTTATTTTTCCTCTAACTCTACTTTTCACTTCTCTATTACCCTCCAGGTACTTTAGTTAGATTGTGAGCCTTCGGGACAGTAAGGGAATTTTTCAAGTACCTTTCTTATTTCTAATCTTAATGTATATTTTCTGTAAACCGCTTAGAACCTAATGGATGTAGCGGTATATAAGAAATAAATTACATTACATTACATTACATATAGTTGTCATACAATTACAAGTCTTAAATACAGGTTAAAGGTCATTCTAGGAGTGCTTCTGTAATACAGTATCCGTGTTATGTTTTATTTCTTGCCTCCGACATAGAAAGTGCTCAAGGCTACTGCCTCCTGCAGGTTTTGTAAAAGGGGGAGGCGGGTATTTTATAAGATCATAAGAATAGCCTTACTGGGTCAGACCAACGTTCCATCAAGCCAGTAGCCTTTTCTCACAGTGGCCAATCCAGGTCATTAGTACCTGACAAAAACCCAAAGAGTAGCGACATTCCATACAGAATCCCAAGGAATAGCAAGATTTCAGAATCCCAAAGAGTAACAAGATTGTGGAATCCCATAGAGTAGCGACATTCCATACAGAATCCCAAGGAATAGCAAGATTTCAGAATCCCAAAGAGTAACAAGATTGTGGAATCCCATAGAGTAGCGACATTCCATACAGAATCCCAAGGAATAGCAAGATTTCAGAATCCCAAAGAGTAACAAGATTCTGGAATCCCATAGAGTAGCGACATTCCATACAGAATCCCAAGGAATAGCAAGATTTCAGAATCCCAAAGAGTAACAAGATTGTGGAATCCCATAGAGTAGCGACATTCCATACAGAATCCCAAGGAATAGCAAGATTTCAGAATCCCAAAGAGTAACAAGATTGTGGAATCCCATAGAGTAACGACATTACATACAGAATCCCAAGGAATAGCAAGATTCCATGCTACCGATCCAGGGCAAGCAATGGCTTCTCCTGTGTCTTTCTCAACAACAGACTGTGGATTTTATAAGAACCTAAGTTAGGCACCCCTTATAGAATTTCCCCATATGGGATAAATCTGAAAAGGATGGCGAAATGCAAGTTCCACAATGAGGCAAACTCTACAATGCTACTTCTGCACAGAACTGCCATTATAGGATACTAGTGGAAGTCCATAACGCCTCGCCTAAATGTATGTGTGAGCACTTAGGCCAGTGGAAGCGCCCATGCACAACCATCGGTATTGTATAACCCACAATGTGATTTCTAGACATGTCCCTGCCCCGCTCACGCCCCTTCCAGGTCCTTGCCCACTTGCAGTGCCAATTGCGCCAAACTGCCAATTGGAATAGTACCGATTAATACGAATTACAGACAATTATTGGTTGCTAAAGCTAATTAGCATCTAATTAACTGACCTGCATAACTGGCCTTATTCTGTAACTTGCACACACAACTTAAGCGTACAGTTGTCTGTCCACCTTTCTAGAATTAGAAGGCATGTTTCCATTATAAAGGCAACAGAGTCTCTTCAGACCTTCCTTATACCGGCTCCTTTCCTCATTTCAGGAATGATTTCCATGGCAGAACTAGCAGGATATGAGCTCATGCAGACTGCCAGCAGTTCAGATCTCTTGAGAAAAGTTGGGCCACTGTAAAACACTGAACTGATAGGTGAAAAAATAAATACGGTAATCAGGTTTTGGCCAAGGAATAAATCTCCCTTTCAAAAGTGTCAGCCTGGTGTGAGGTTTATGGTGTCCTAGTCGTGTAATTTTGATGTATAGCTGCAGGATGAAAGTGGGCATCAATTAATCAGATCATACAGTTTCCATCTTCCATTTAGTAATGCATTGCTCGGTAAACTCCAAGCTGGTGTGAGATCAGCTCTTCAAAGGCAGACATGCATTGAGATTTTAAAGAGTAACTAACACAGAGGTGAATCCTCCAATCCCTCTACTGCTGTACTGAAACTTTTATGGGCTTTGAAAAGGTCTGCACCTTTTTAAACTCTAATAAAACAAATAAAGTACTGACCTCCAAGTTAATAATAATAATAATTTTATTCTTATATACCGCCAAAGCCATATAAGTTCGAGGCGGTTTACAGCAAGAGGCGCTGGACAATCAGCGAAGAGGTTACAATCAAAGTCAGCAAGACAATCTTACATAATAATATGAAAGCTAAAAGGTTCATAGGGTTACAGGATTGAATAAGAAGTGGTGAGAAGATTCCTAGTTAACAAATCGATTGAACAGACTTGTTTTTAATAGTTTTCTAAAATTGAAGTAGGATGAAGAGCGCGCAAAAACGTTACTAAGCCAGTCGTTCCATTTGCCTGCCTGGAAGGCAAGAGTTCTGTCCAAGAATCTTTTGTAGTGGCAGGCTTTTATTGTCGGATAGGTGAACAGATGAATTCTTCGTGTGGGCCTAAGATAATTTGCCAGATTGAAGTGGGAAACCAGGTAAGTGGGAGCCAGACCAAAAATTGATTTATAACATAGATAAGCGAACTTAAACAGGATTCGCGCACTATTCTTGTATCTGGCTGCCACCCGACTCTAGTTAGGCCAGGGGTGTCAAATGTCAGTCCTCGAGGGCCGCAATCCAGTCGGGTTTTCAGTATTTCCCCAATGAATATGCATGAGATCGATTTGCATCTTTTATTGCATGCTAATAGATCTCATGCATATTCATTGGGGAAATCCTGAAAACTCAACTGGATTGCGGCCCTCGAGGACCGACATTTGACACCCCTGAGTTGGGCAGACTATACACCTTACTGAGCTTGCCAATATGAGGTTAGGCTCCCCCCCCCTCTCCCCCGGGGTTTCCATGGTTTTCCAAGCTAACTATCCCTCAACCAGGACGGATGTAATCGACACGCACTGTGTGGTACCCTGAGGTAATTCAGTACAGAACAGGACACGTTCCATATATCAGACAAGGAAGAATTTACAGCCCATTTTAGAAAGGATGCAGAAGTCAGAATTGGGACATCCAGGTCAGAATGTCTCAGGTTTCACTAGTATTTTGACATAAAGTCATTTCGATTGCTAGTGCAAGCTCTGGTTTTGAGTCAACTTGACTATTGTAATATCGTTCATCTTGCCAGAGCCCCCCAAAATCTGCAGAGATTGCGCATCTATAATCTGAAGAAGTATGATCATATTACGCCTTACCATCGTCAACTGCATCGGCTGCCAATTGAAGTGCGTATTAAGTTCAAGTTTGGATTTTTCTGCTTTAAGGTATTGGCCGGCTTAATCCCAGAATATCTCTTGCAATCATTGACATTCAATAACTCCAAACATTCCAGGAAATCGCACGCACTATTCCCTTTTCCATCTGCCAAGGGTTGTAAATTTAAAAGATGTCAACAACGTTTGCTGTCCTTTCAAGCGGGGCACTGTGGGATAAGGATTTTAGTTTCTTAATTATGTCGACTGACTCTTAGCTACAATTTCGACGTGTCTTGAAAACGTATCTTTTTACTGAACACTTTGAAAATTAGGCAGGCTCTGCCTTTCTTCTCATCTTTTGTACTCGTAACCTTTTGTGAACCTCATAGGGTTGTGAACGTCTGGCAACCCTATGTAAACCACAACTACCTCACAGTTCAGTGTGGTTAACAATGGAAAATGCTGTACATTCACAGAGCATTATAATCCCAGTTATTTTAAAAAAAAAAAAAAAAATGATCAAATAGATAAGTTTTTCCACAGTTTTCTAAAAGGAGCACCTTAATGTGATGGGCTGATAGTTCAACTGTCCACTGAAGGAGTGATGACTTTGGAGTTTTGTCTAACTGACCCAGCCCTAGTGAGTGTTGTTAAGGAAAGTGGACTACTGACCCTGTGGAAAAACGGTCTCGCACAGTTCATTGTGCTGTTTCTGGTAACTGTGGAGGTTACTTAGAGGAAGAGTGATTCAATCTTTTCCCCGGGACAGCTGTGCATGAGTAAAACATGGCTGTGTTGGCATTCATTCGACCAGAGCTCCAATGAAATATATTTTTTCGAGTTGTAACTTCGATGTCATTTTGAATCTTTCCTTTTCCCCAGTCTCTCTCGTTTCATTCTGGCTCATCCAAGGTCAATGTTATTGGCCCATTTTAGTTTTATTTTGATTTAAACTTTTAGCATTGTAAACCGACCAGATACATGTGATGGTCGGTATATCAAACGGTAAATAAACTTGGATTAAGACTGTTCACCCCATGGCCTTTATTATTTGCATATATTGCTACAATGTTTGCATAGAGATGGTTTGCTAATATTTTGGGATTTATTTTCCATCAACAGGCAGGGCCGAGTCGGGCACACGAGTGGGTGATGTCATCCGAAGGCTCCAAAATGGACCTGCTCTCCTAAAACGCAGAGATTGTGCGACCCTCCCATGTGCTCTGATCAACTCAGGTTCTTAGGTTAGAGAAATAAAAACTCTACTATTCAAAAAATATCTCCCATCACTCTAACCATCATACACCTCTACAGTCTATATCATCAACATTAAGAAACCAACGTCATGAAATCATCAACATTATGTAACCACCTTCGCTTATAGTTATTTGATGTTACTCTCTACCCGATGTAACTTGATTCAGTTGTTATGTACATCTTCTGTGATCTTGAATGTATTATAATTATTTACTATTTACCTGCAATTTACCCTTCTACTGTAATATACTCCACTGGAAATGCCCAGATATCTTCTAAATTGTAATCCGCCTAGAACCGCAAGGCACAGGCGGAATAGAAATCTCTAATGTAATGTAATGTGATTTTTCATTCACCTGAACAGACACAAAAAAAGACACTCTTGTAAAATTCTTTGATGTTATTTTTCATCAGCTCCTTTTATGTTATTAAAAGAGAGAAATACAAAAGAATTTTGATATTTATTCCAAGAATCTCTTATGCTTGGATCCTGACCACAATACAGCAAAAAAGCACAAAGGGCCTCAATGAACAGAGACTGTGTTTCGGCGTACAAGGCCTGCATCAGGGGTCGGCCAATGGGCAAAATATGATTACCAAACTTCAGGGATCAGAATCATTCCTTCAGCAGGAAAGTGAAAGTAAAACCACAACATTAAGGAGTGAAACATTGTACTTGTATGTCACCATGAGCACAGAAAGATCATCGGAATCCAGTGGCTTTGCCAGGATTGAACGGGTCATGGGCAGAAAAAGTAAGATAAGGCCCTATAATACAATCTTTGCCAAGACAGCAGGAACTGGGGCAGGGGATGGAAACCTTTAGAGCTCCAGTAAATAAACTCCACAAAACATCCATTTAGGGTTACCAGATTTTACAATCGTAAAATCCAGAGTCTCTTTCATTTGAAAGGAAGCTCTGGAATGAGAGGGCATAGGATGAAATTAAGAGGTGATAGGCTCAGGAGTAATCTAAGGTGGTAGATGCGTGGAACAGTCTCTCAGAAGAGGTGGTGAAGACAGAGACTGTGTCTGAATTCAAGAAAGCCTGGGATAGGCATGTGGGATCTCTTAGAGAGAGGAAGAGATAATGGTTACTGTGGATGGGCCATTTGGCCTTTACCTGCCATTATGTTTCTGTATTTCTATGAAAGATCTAAGAAGGGAATGAGGAACTGGGTAGTAGGTAAGAGAAGAAAGGGTCTGGATGCTAGAAGAGGTTAAATGACAGGTAAGGTGCTGAGATTGGTGAGAGAATGAGACTTGGAGGAAGATAAGTGAGGGCTGGAGAGAGATAAGAGTGGAAAATGGAAAGCTCATAAGTAGGTCAACTGTGGAAAAAAAGGGAGGGTGAAAGGTGTTTATGTTCAGCTCTTATCACCCTCAAGCTCAAAATCGTCATCATTTTCTGTGTCCATGATCTTCGTCTTGTTTATGTTCAGTTCTAATCCCATGTTATGACTTTCAGCTTTGACGTTTCTCAGTAGATACAGCAGGTCTTCATTGCTGCTGGTGATGAACGTTGTGTCAACCTGCGCCATGCTGGATTTTACGATTGTAGAATCTGGTAACCCTAAATGGATGTTTTGTGGAGTTTATTTACTGGAGCTCTAAAGGTTTCCATCCCCTGCCCCAGATCCCACGTGCCCATCCCAGGCTTTCTTGAATTCAGACACAGTCTCTGTCTCCACCACCTCTTCCGGGAGACTGTTCCAAGCATCTACCACCATTTCCGTAAAAAAGTATTTCCTTAAATTACTCCTGAGCCTCCTCTTAACTTCATCTTATGCCCTCTCATTCCAGAGCTTCCTTTCAAATGAAAGAGACTCGATTCTTGGCATTTACACCACATAGATATCTTCCCTCTCCCGCCTTTCTTCCAAAGTATGCAGATTGAGATCTTTAAGTCTGTCTCCATAAGCCTAATGATGAAGACCACTGACCATTTTAGTAGTCTTCCTCTGGATCGACTCCATCCTTTTTATATTTTTTTGAAGGTGTGGCTTCCAGAATTGTATACAATATTCTAAATGAGGTCTCAAAACAATCTTATACAGGAGCATCAATACCTCCTTTTTCCCACTGTTCACTTCTAAAGCCTTTCCACCTTTTCCAGCTGCATCACCCCTTCCGCTTCCTCACCCTCTCCCTCTCTCCCCTTCTTCACCAACTAATCAGTGCTGAATATTGGATGGATGGTGCTTCCGACCAAGGTAAATGGCAGTTCTTGCGAGCTTGAATGAGTTGGAGCAAAATCTTTTGTCTTCCTACCCTGGGATTTTATTTAGCAAAGGCATATTCCATTCTGCACCCATGACTGGCATATCATAAATTGATGAATCCAAAAGGCACCTACGAGCAGCATCACCCACTCGGGCAAGCAGGAATCCTGCTGCTGTGACAGTCATGTGAACATGAATTAGCAGGAAATCTCACAGCTTTTGATTTTGCCCTTCAGCATCCTGCAGTTCTGAAACTTGTCTGGCGTTGACACACCCACCGAATATGTTGCCCATGAGAAAAACAAAAATATATTACACAAAAGGCAAATGACGGGGAAGCACCAAAGAAATAGCCCCAGGGACTGGTTTACAGAGTGATGCCAGATGCAACCAAAACAGGGACTGCTGAGCCAATGAGGATTAAATCTGAAACTGGAGCAGAGGGTAGGATGGGAGTTTGTTCAATCAGAGTCGTGGCAGGTCAGCTAGATGCACTAAAGAGGATCGGTAAGACCATGCGGGTCTTCTCTGATCCGATTTAAAAAGAGCTACTGATGCACTAAAAATTTGCCTGCAAATGATTCACGCGGATGTTCGTCGCAATCTCCGACTCTCCTGTCCGAATGATTGCTGTGAGAGCAACTCTCACACATGCACAGAGCCGGCAGGGGAAGCTCGAGGAGCTGAGAGGCAGAGGAAGCCCCATAAGCAGCCGAGGCAGATAACTTTTTTTTTTTATTGGGCACAGATGTGTGTGTTACACACGCACAATATCTGCCCATTTTTTTAAACCTCCCCTCCCCCCACTGATGACTGCCTTCCCCGACAACCCCCGACAAATGTGGCACTGGGAATCCCCCCTGTGCTAATGAAAATAGATGCCCATGGTGATTTCTCCACCACCACCCCCAGTGAGAGAAAATAGGCAGGAGGGATGCCCCCTTCCTTCCTGACATGTCAACCACCCCCACTCCCCCCCCCCCCATGCAAGAGAAAATTGGCAAGAGGGAGTGGGCATCCATTCTGCCAATTTTCTATCACGCAGGGGTGAGTCGCCATGGCAGGAGGGGATGGGCATCCCCCTTTTCAATTTTCTCTTGTGCGGTGTGGGGGGGGGGGGGGTCGGCATGGCAGGAGCGAATGGGCAGCCCTCCTGCCGTTTTTGCTGCCACGGGTGGGGGGTTATTTCCCCATGCTGGTTCATTGGTGGGGGGGCATTGGGGAGGGCCGTCAGAGGTAGGGGGTGTGTATGCTTTTTTTGCCTTGTTTAATGGAGCAGAAATTGTGCGTGTGTATTTGTGTAACATGCTTAGCATCTGTGCCCATTTTTTTAAAAAAAGGGCTAAACTATGGTTAGACAGGTAAGCAACTGGTCTTGACCAGTCGCTTTTTTGGATCGCTAAAAGCGATCACTTTCTTTTGTGCATCTGGAAGTCCTGTTAGAGCATCAATCGCTCTGCTAGTTTACATGGTATTTCAATATTAATGAGTTTTTTGCATGGTTGGATCGGAGAATGAGCGATCGTGCAGAAAAGCACGCATCGGGTCGGTAAAGGCAATTGTTGCTAAAGCAGTCTGAACTGGTTTAGCGACGCTAGTTAGTCAATCGCTGCCTTTAGTGCCTCTGGCCCTTGGTCTGCCTCTCAGGTGGGACCCCCACAACCCACTCTACAGACTTACTCCTATTAGCAAAAGGAGGTTTTTCCAGCGGCCGATTATAGAAGCACGCAGGGGAGCCTCTGTATGCACATAGCTCCATCCTTCACAGTATTTCTCCCTGTGGCTTCTGAGGCCTTTTTCCATGAGATGCTGCATGCTTGCTCGTATTTGTGCATGTCTGTGCATGAATTTGCACACATCAAGTCATATGTAGCGTGTCAAGACAGCAAGTGAGCGGGTGGGTGGCTTGAAAGGAAGGGGAAGAGGGCAGCGGAAGAGATTTTAGGGGGGTCTAGAGACCTTCTTGACTAACAAATCCAGTAACTCTTACGAGTCTCTTTCTAAAACTCCTATCCTTCCCCAGACAAAATGCAAAAAATAAATAAAGTAACCAGCATCAGTGTTTGCCTCCAAAGAGATGCAGCTGGGTCCCTGCAGCTGTATAACGCTAGCGGTTTATTGCCATCTGTTTTTGCCGGCCAACGGAGACTTCAAGCCATAGCATTTTCCCATTGTAAGTCATCTAGGCTCAGAGCTGGAAGCCTGGACTTCTTTTCCCAGCTCAGCTCAATAAATCAATGCATGAGTGAATAGCTCTCCACGCACCCATCCCTGCCGTAATAAATGGCGTTTCAGTGGGGAAATGTCTCTCTTTGTAATGACTTCCTGCGTGAATCACTGGTAAATATGTTTGTGTTTTTCCAAATCAGGTCATTGTTTCATCCCATGGCTGAAATTACATCAGATCTCAAGAGGAACAGAGTAGAAGATGCCATGGAAATGAACCACTGACCGTGCCTTGAATGTAACAGCAGTGTCTTGTGGAACGATCGAGCCATCCAATGCGGCGATCAGTTAACCCACCGGATTATACAGGGAAAAAAAAAAATTGCAAATGGCACACCTAATCTAATCTGCTTTTTTTTTTGCATGAAAGTTCCCTCAAACCTGGCATTCAATTTCACTAAGGCTTTGTGCTGGATGATTATTTGAAGTTTGCTTGCACACCTAAAGTCTGAGCCAGCACGTCACTCACTCCCTGAACTGCAAGGCAGATAATACCATGTATTTCACTGTGATCTGATTACAACGGCTTCTCTCGCTTTGCGTAGGCCACAGTCATTCAATGCACAGTGTGTAGGAGTAGGATTTCAATAGAAGGCAGGGATAGAAAGGGTGTGACTTCAGAAGAGACTTTGGCTCATAACTGAACTAAATACACTGAGATGACACCAGCTGAACAGTGTTCAGTTAGCTGCCTGGCTGGGAAACCACAAATCTAGAAAGTTCTCTCTCCAATGAGACTTCTTCCTCCACACTGTCAAGCCGCAATGAACGAGTGAGTGGCCCAGAGAAGCATGTGTACAGACTCACAATTTAAGATTTGAAAAGAAAACTGCTATTGGGTACAGTATGATTGGAAAAGGCAAGAATCTCTGTAACTGGTCTGCATTCAGGTTGGCCTACAATTTTTCAATCAGTCCGTCAGCAGTAAGGGAAACACTGGGACCAGGCTGCATGGATTAGCGCATTTCTCAGAAGTTACCATACACTGGCAATTCTGGAACTCCAGGAATGGGTTGCAGAACATCAACCACAATTTTAGTTATTCTTATGTAGAGACCTCTAGTGGCTCTACCTAAATATTGCATTATGACTTATTTGTAACCTAGCAGTTTCCTGAATATAAAGGAAGCCTCCTAACCAGTGAGATAGTGGTGGGAGGAGACTTCTTTTGGAGAGAAAATGGGACTGGTATAAAGCACCAGATCCAACAGCTTTCTGGATCTTTTGCTGGCCAAGTCATTGGAGCACAACGGTGCATGTAGGAGGATGTCTAAACCAGCACCTCTTAGGAAGACGGGGTTATGGTTAAATGAGCCAGTGCACCATTGTTAACAGAGGAGTGAAGACAAAAGAGCAGCAGGGAACCCCGATTCTGGAAAAGGAGAGGATGTCCCCTGGATCTGTGAGAAGGAGGAGCTGCAACTGGTCTGCGCTTGTGGCTGCCTGTAACTTCAGACCTGCTCTATGCGGTGTTTGAGAGGATGGGTTCTAATCTAATCTACAATTTATGAGTCACTCTATACCTAAACGGGTTCAAGGTGACATACAGTTTGAGGGAGGGGAGGAGAAAGAAAGAGGGGAAAGGAGAGAGGAGAAAATGTGGGGGAGTAGAGGGGGGTGGAAGTCTTCTAGCTGGGTGGTAATACGGAGAATTCACGGTACAATTCACATTGGTAGGAATTAAAAACTCTGATTCAGAACAGCTATTGACTTTCAGTGGAGTGTATTGCCTCAAAGAGAAGAGTCTTCATTTTTCCCCGAAAGGTGAGCTGGAAGGGTTTTCTACTTCGAAGTGACTGTAGCTGTCTATTTTTGCCATTATTTAAGTGCCAATGAAGAGTAGAGCTATCCCTGACCAAGCAGCTCTACACTCTAGAGGAACGCAGGGAAAGGGGGGACATGATTGAGACATTTAAATACATCACAGGACGTGTCGAGGCGGAAGACGACATCTTCTTTCCCAAAGGACCCTCGGTCACAAGGGGGCATCCGCTCAAACTCAGAGGAGGGAAATTTAATGGTGACACCAGGAAGTATTTCTTCACAGAAAGGGTAGTAGATCACTGGAACAAGCTTCCAATGCAGGTGATCAAGGCCACCAGCGTGCTTGACTTTAAGAATAAATGGGACATCCACGTGGGATCCCTACGAGGGTCGAGTTAAGGAACTAGGTCATTAGCACTCAGACTTAATGGGGTGGGTCAGAAGAGTGGGCAGACTTGATAGGCTATAGCCCTTTTCTGCCGTCATATTTCTATATATTTCTAAGCGTTATAACTGGTCAGCGGCAAGCTAATTTGCTTTGAATATCGGCGTCTCCTCTGTGTGCCCCATGAAAATATGTCAGATGACTGTCTTGAATTTATGCTATGTATTCCTTTTGAATATGATTTAGGTTAATTCACGTTATTGTTTTTAGTTTACCCCTGCGGAAGCCTCTTTAGGCGAAACTGGGATCCTAGTTGGGACTATACGGTAACACCGTAGAAGAAAAAATAATTTTAAAAACTTTTTGACAGCACCGGACGACACACCACCCATTTTAAGAGAAGGAGTTACAATCTTATGAGATAAGTGCACTTTATTCCCTTCTCTTGCATTATTATCTTGAAACAAATGCGATGATAGTCTTGCCTTTGAATAAGAAACTGCACAAGTGTAACCATTTTTTGAGCACTTTGGATCAATTTTTCACTCTGTCAAAAATGACAAAGACTAGGGGACACTCGATGAAGTTACAGGAAAATATTTTTAAAACCAATGGGAGGAAATTTTTTTTCACTCAGAGAATAGTTAAACGCTGGAACTTGTTGCCAGAGGTTGTGGTAAGAGCAGATAGCATAACTGGTTTTAAGAAAAGTTTGGACAAGTTCCTGGAGGAAAAGTCCATAATCTGTTATTGAGAGAGACATGGGGGAAGCCACTGCTTGCCCTGCATCGGTAATATGAAATGTAGCTACTATTTGGGAATCTTGTTACTCTCTGGAATTCCGGAATCTTGTTACTCTTTGGGATTCCAGAATCTTGCTATCCCTTGGGATTCTGTATGGAATGTTGCTACTCCTTGGGATTCCGGAATCTTGCTATTCCTTGGGATTCTGTGTGGAATGTTGCTATTCCTTGGGTTTTGGCCAGGTACTAGGGACCTGGATTGGCCACCGTGAGAACGGGCTACTTGGCTTGATGGACCATTGGTCTGACCCAGTAAGTCTATTCTTATGTTCTTAGAGAATGTGAATTTATTTAAGTGGAATTTAATCACTGAACAGTGTAATGCTATTCTGGGATTAATTAAGTATGTATTATAAATTTAGGTACTCAATTTTCAAAAAGGCCTATTTATAAGCATAACTCTCAAAGTTAGGAGCATAAACATTTTGAATATTGGGCACTACAGATATAAGTGATGAGGTTGATCATCAAGACTATTTAACTGGCCAGAAACGGCTCCCGGCCAGTTAAATCACCAATTGGAGGCCAACTGCTAATTTTCAGTGGCACTTAACATGACATTGCTAATGAAAATAACCAGTTAATGCTGTACTGGCAACCAGCTCTTTTGGGTGTGTTCTGGGATGGAGTTGGCTCTTGGCCAGTCTGTCAATATTCAGCCTTTAATCAACCAGGTTGACCACACGGAAGTCCCATGGCTAAGTGTTGAACGTTGCAGTTAACCAGCTGGGTGTTAGCCATCATGGTTTTGAATTTCTGGGTTTACTGCCAGCAGTGGTCTGCAAAGTGCTGATCGCCACCAGTTGAATATCAGGGGCCGTATGACTCTGGCCTCACTCCAGCCAAACTGCTCTGAACACACCTACCAGCCTGGGTACATAGCAGTCAGTGCACCCTGAAAACATACTTTTCACATCAGCTAACTTCATAAGAGCCTGTTTATGTGCATAAAACAACATTGTATGAGCAAAACTAGCTTAGAAATTGACCCCTTCTGGCTGTTAACTTTTAGCCGACCTCCAACAGAAGACAATGTGGAAAAGATCGGAGGCTGGGAGACTTGTCAACTACAATCCATTTTGTTAGACCATGAAGGAGCCAAAAGTTTCACATTCAACATAAGAAAGAACAGCAAAGTCTCATGTCATGATCCACCTCTCCATGTCTGAGAATAAAACGACATCCCTCTCCATTTAACTGTCTCATAGACATGCATGATATGTCTCATCTGTGCTCCAACCTGGGACCCACCATTAAAACTAATTATTATTATTATGAGAACTATTAGAGAATATTTGTAAAATAAACTTTAAAAGTGAGAGAATCTGTGGAAAATCCTAACCCCAAAATTAAGGCCTTCTTTACTAAGTTTACTAAACTGTTTACTAAACTGATAAAAGGTATGGAAAATTTCTCTTACGCTGACAGGTTAAAAATGCTGGGGCTGTTCTCTCTGGAGAAGAGGAGACTTAGAGGGGACATGATAGAAACCTTCAAAATCCTAAAGAGCATAGAGAAAGTGAATAAGGACAGATTCTTCAAACTGTGGGGAGCCACAAGCACTAGGGGACACTCGGAGAAATTGAAAGGGGACAGGTTTAGAACAAATGCTAGGAAGTTCTTTTTTACCCAGAGGGTGGTGGACACATGGAATGCGCTTCCAGAGGAGGTGATAAGCCAGAACTCTGTAGGGTTTCAAGGAAGGTTTGGATAGGTTCCTGGAGGATAAGGGGATAGAGGGGTTCAGATAGAACTTGAGGTAGGTTATAGAAGTGGTCAGTAACCACTTCACAGGTCGCGGACCTGATGGGCCGCCGCGGGAGCGGACCGCTGGGCAGGATGGACCTCTGGTCTGACCCAGTGGAGGCAACTTCTTATGTTCTTAAGTTGTATAATTAGGCCTTAGTTTGTACGTGGGTCTTTCCTAGGGTTACTAGATGTCTGGGAAAAACTGGACGGGTCCTCTTTTTAGAGGACATGTCATGGTGCCCGGAGTGATATCCAAACCCCAACAGTTTGTCCAGATTATGGAAGATGGAAGTCCCTGATGTCGGGGCAGCATGTGGAGGATCTCCTCGCAGGCATGGGCGTCAGTGCGATGACATCATACACATGTGATGTCATTGCGTTGACATCTGCGCATGAGCGGAGGTCCTCCACATGCTGGCCCGATGCCAAGGAGGTTCATATGGGGGCAGAACGGGGCATAGCCTTTTTTAAAAAAAATTTTGTGAATATTGTATTTTTCTCTCTCCCTCCCTGTTCGGTCATTGTCTTTTTTTTATTCCCTGTTTTAATATACAGTATATGCTTTTATAGAATTTATTGTAAATTGCTTAGACTAGACGTAGGCGGTATATAAATAATAAAGCTGAAACTTGTCTGGGATTCAGTTAACAAAATCAGGTAACCCAGGGGTGTCAAAGTCCCTCCTCGAGGGCCGCAATCCAGTCAGGTTTTCAGGATTTCCCCAACAAATATGCATGAGATCTATTTGCGTGCACTGCTTTCATTGTATGCTAATAGATGTCATGCATATTCATTGAGGAAATCCTGAAAACCCGACTGGATTGCGGCCCTCGAGGAGGGACTTTGACGCCCCTGAGGTAACTCTAGTTTTCCCCACATGCAAAGGCCATTTTTACCATGGCTGTAAACAAAATGATTTTCCATATTTTTTTCCATTAAAGGCCAAGTGCTACAAGCTTCCTTACGTGAAATCGGGCGTGCATCCTGCCCAAACCACTCCCTCGCCATCTGGATGCACTTGGCCTCCCAACATCTGAAAGATTCCAGTTCTAAACCAGCATTTAAATATCCGGGCCTCTCCAAATGCTGCCATGTAGAAATCAGGATGCTTCTAAAATAATGACCGTAGACTTGAGCACATTCCGGAGAACAATGTGACCGAACGCACTACAGCGATTGTTGAGCCGACATGTTCTTGGTGCGTCTGGTCGTTGACTGGGCAGATTTAGTCATGAATGTGCTTTGTACAGCAGAGCGATGAGTTTCTAAAGCATGCAATACTATTCTGTTTCATCTTACACACTGCCCCGGTTTCACAGAATTCAATGCTGGCTACCTCATGCCTCCTAGGCCATAAATCTTGCCTAGGAGACAGATGAAGGAAAGCATTAGCAATGAATGCTTGGAAGTTGGCAGGACCCAAAAGGATGTGAACTGCGTGAACTCGAAAGCCAATCCAGGGGAAGGTTCAGCACGTTCTCAAGAGCTCCCCCAACCCCTCCAACCAAACATCCCAGTGGTTCTCTGCCCCCTGCCAGCCTTTACAGGAAAGGAGAGTAGCTGAATGGTGAATGCGGTGAACTGTGATCCTGGGGACCTGGGTTCGATTCTCACTGCCCCAGACACATAAAACTGAAATTGTCAGCAAAGTTGCTGCATTTTTACTTCCTCTGTTATTTATGTACAGGTTCTTATCTCTATGATCTCTATGCTATAGTTTCAAGTTTCAAGTTTAATAAATTCTTTGATTAGATCGCAAAATCTCATTTCAATGCGATTTACATCAGATAAAAATATAAAATAATAAAATCCACATTTAGTTGGTCTAAGTTTTTTGTCCCTTATCATATTTATGTATTTACAATTTCCATGTTTTATTGCTCGTTCAAAGAGTTTATGGTTTTACATTTTTTCACAGTTTTCTTGCCTTATGTTTTTCTTCTGTCTATGTTATGATTTGTTCCTTTAAGCGCAAACCTCTATAGGCATTTCTTTTTTAAAATTTACCTCCGGTATATATAACGTGACCATACATCCTGTTTTGAATGGGACCATCCCGTTTTTAGGTAGCTTGTCTCGTAATCCCCAAGCACAGCTTCAGGACGCTGAAATGTTCTGTTTTCAGGGAGAGAGCAACCCACCTACCGTGTTTCCCCGAACACAAGACCTACCCCGAAAATAAGCCCTAGCGTGATTTTCGGGGTAGGTCTTAATATAAGTCCTACCCCCGAAAATAAGCCCTAGTTGCTTCTCCCCCCCCCCTGCTGCCTTCTCTCGCCAGGGCATTGCTGATGACATCATCAGTGATATGGCCATGGAACGCCCGGGCGGGAAAAGCAAAGCCGACGTTGCCGTTTGTTACAAGGTATTTCAGTCTCGCAGCAGGTAGGGGAGAGGTGGAAGGGTCAGCGGGAGGGAAGTGCACAGGGGGGTGCAGCGGGGGGGTGGGGGGGAAGGAGGCAGGGAAGGGCGGTGCTTGGGGGGAGGCAGGAGATGTCCTGTTTTGAGGAAAAAAAAATAAATGGTCACGTTAGGTATATATCATATTTGTATGTAATTTTAATTTGTTATTTACTGTTGTTCTGTTCTTTTAGGTTGATTTTACACCCCTGAGGAAGGCCCTTATGGTCGAAACATGGATCGTGTTGGGGTCCAATATATGCTCTATTACAAAGGACTTTTATATGCCTGCCACGTTTTGCTTTATTTATATGTATGCCTGTGCAAATTTTAACTGCAAATTATATCTTTTGATAAACGTATTTGTTCACACAGTGGTCGGACCAGTGTCCCTTCCCCACTTCCTTCTCTTGTTTCCAAAGTTTGCCCGTGGGGGTTGCTTTTTTTCCTTTGTATTGTTTGATATATCTAGGTGGGGCAACTGAAAAGTTCTCAGCCCAACCAAGAAGAGAATGATGTAGAGTCCTGAAGCCTACAAGTTTTTCCACACTTTTCGTTGAAATGAAATGGAAAGTGTCAAGGTGCTTAGAGAGCAACTTAGGCTTAAAGAATAACCTTATGTAATGTACCAAGAGGACTCCACTGTGCTGTAAGACCTCAGGATTCGTGGGCAACACAGAACTCTGCTCTGAAATGCAGCAAACCAGCGATTAAGTTTTAATATTTCAGACTGACAGACACATTTTCACATCAACTCTAGCCCCCAAAGTTGACGTAAAATCAGAGTTCCATAATATTCAACAGCATTAACCCCTTCCTTTTACAAAACTGTAGCTTGCTTTTTAGCGCCGTCCGCAGTGGTAGCAGCTCTGACACTCATAGAATTACTATGAGTGTCAGAGCGGTGCTAAAAACCGTGCTACTGTTTTGTAAAAGGGGGGTGGGTACTTCTCTGTAGTCCGTGCTACCTAAGATCCATGTATAGGAAAGTTTAATGTGTAAGCGGCATATTTACTAAACTGCCTTTGCGTCACTGGGCACCAAGGTGGTCTACAACATCAGGTTATGTACGAGATAGACATCCAGAGGTGGGTGAAGAACAGCTCCATGCCCCCTGCCCATCCCTGAAAGCCTGATGGAAGACTGAAGGAAAGAGGAGAATAACATTCTCATGGAAAAAATACCCATAAAAAGGGGGGGGGGGGAGGGAGAGTCAAATGATGTACCACTGCAATAAAATAAAGGACAATGATGGGGCATAGGATGAAGTTAAGAGGTGATAGGCTCCGGAGTAATCTAAGGAAATACTTTTTATGGAAAGGGTGGTAGATGCGTGGAAGAGTCTCCTGGAAGAGGTGGTGGAGACAGAGACTGTTTCTGAATTCAAGAGGGCCTGGGATAGGCACATGGGATTTCTCAGACAGAGGAAGAGATAATGGTTACTGTGGATGGGCAGACTGGATGGGCCATTTGGCCTTTATCTGCCATCATGTTTCTATAACCATAAAGCTCTATGACCTCACAGTGCAGGTGTAAAGGGCCTTAGCCTATAGGAAGAGGAGATGCTAATGTTAAGAGCCTTAGCCAATAGGGAGAGGAGGAGATAGTGGATGCTGAGGATGGGCCATTTGGCCTTGATCTGCCGTCATGTTTCTATAACCATAAAGCTCTATGACCTCACAATGCAGGTGTAAAGAGCCTTAGCCTATAGGGAGAGGTGATGCAAATGTTAAGAGCCTTAGCCAATAAGGAGAGGAGGAGATAGTGAATGCCGCGGATGGGCCATTTGGCCTTTATCTGCCATCATGTTTCTATAACCATAAAGCTCTATGACCTCACAATGCAGGTGTAAAGAGCCTTAGCCTATAGGAAGAGGAGATGCAAATGTTAAGAGCCTTAGCCAATAGGGAGAGGAGGAGATAGTGGATGCTGCAGATGGGCAGTCTGGATGGGCCATTTGGCCTTGATCTGCCCTCATGTTTCTATAACCATAAAGTTCTATGACCTCACAATGCAGGTGTAAAGAGCCTTAGTCTATAGGAAGAGGAGATGCAAATGTTAAGAGCCTTAGCCAATAGGGAGAGGAGAAGATAATGGATGCTGTGGATGGGCCATTTGGCCTTTATCTGCTATCATGTTTCTATGACCTCACAATGCAGGTGTAAAGAGCCTTAGCCAATAGGGAGAGGAGGAGATAGTGGATGCTGTGGATAGACAGACTGGATGGGCCATTTGGCCTTTATCTGCCATCAGGTTTCTATGACAGTTAATCATCTGAAATAGCTAAAGAAACGAGTCAACTCTGGAGAAGTAAGACTTGACCCAACCGTTTTTCGGCAAGTTCCTGCATCCATTTAGGTGTAGCAATGAGTTTCCACATGCCAGCTTCAATATATAAGGAGCAACTGTGTTTTCTACTGCTAGCATTAAAACAACATCTCTTCTGAGGTTGGTCCTGTAGTAAACAGTGCAACAGTAACGTAGCATCATGTCCTTGGGACCACCTTGAACCTGGAAACAGTGCTTGAGGATGAGCGTTCCAGGATCACGTGAGTCAGTCAGTAAGTGCACAGATACAACAGAACAAAACCAGGAGCGGATCAGTCTGAAGTGGATCGATTTTTCACTCCGTCAAAAATGACAAAGACTAGGGGACACTCAATTAAGTTACAGGGATACTTTTAAAACCAATAGGAGGATATTTTTTTCCACTCAGAGAATAGTTAAGCTCTGGAACGTGTTGCCAGAAGATGTGGAAAGGGGGGTAGCGAAGCTGGTTTTAAGAAAGGTTTGGACAAGTTCCTGGAGGAAAAGTCCATAGTCTTAGACGTGGGGGAAGCCACTGCTTGCCCTGGATCGGTACCATGGAATGTTGCTACTCTTTGGGATTCTAGAATCTTGTTATTCTTTGGGATTCCGGAATCTTGCTATTCCTTGGGATTCTGTATGGAATGTTGCTTGTCTTTGGGATTCTAGAATCTTGCTATTCTTTGGGTTTCTGTATGGAATGTTGCTACTCTTTTGGATTCTAGAATCTTGTTATTCTTTGGGATTCCGGAATCTTGCTATTCCTTGGGATTCTGTATGGAAGGTCGCTACTCTATGGGTTTTGTCCAGGTACTAGTGACCTGGATTGGCCACCATGAGGATGGACCATTGGGCTGACCCAGTAAGGCTATTCTTACCGGCCTGGGATATGATGGAAATGCTCAAGAAATAGAGCTGTGTTTCCTTTATCCCATGTTCTTATGCCAAGTCTGCAAGCTCAGAAGTGCCGCGCTATCTCTGTACCTGTCTCTGTGATTACGGTAACAGCGGTTGATAAAGTAGAGTCTCCGAGAGCTGAGCGGTTTCTTTCATGTGCTCTGAGTTCCCAAGGGCAGGCAAGCAGACCATACTGCAGACGAGGTAATGAATAACAGGGAACCCGTCCGAGGCTCACATTCATTTTCCTCATGTGCCCTTTCTTTTGTGCATTTATGAAGCTATTGTACATGAAACAGGTGAGGTATAAACAGTCTTTTTTCTTGCACTAAATTCCTCCAGGGGAGGAACATTTAAAAAAACATAACCAAACCAGGCACGATGCCAGGACCTAAGCACCTGCCACTTCTCAGAGCACAAGGATTCTGGATGGATATCCACAAAGCATTTTCCCCTCCAAAATAACATAACACACCCCTTGCAGCCTCCACTGAATGCAGGTAAAATGTTCTAAGGAAGAAAGTTTCTGGATTCACGATGTGAAGAACTTTGATCCCACTGTCTTGGTTAGGGTTACCATACGGCTCCAGAAAAAGGAGGATGGATTGAGACATCCGGGTTGCTCTCAATGGAAGTAAAACTAAGATGTCTCAATCTGTTCTCCTGTGGTAACCCTAGTCTCAGTCAACACTGGAGCACATTGAACCAGTTCAACAGTCACAGATAAAGTCAAGGAAGCCCAAAGCCTCACGTGTAATCTCCAGCTCTTGAGAAGCATGCGATGAAAGCAATCCAGTTCCCAATTCCAGAGCCAGGGTGAGGTTCTTCCTAACCATTGCTTCAGTCCAAAGCCCTGTCAGATGCCCGCAGAGCTCTTGTGCTGCTCATGGTTCAATAAAGTTTGTTACATGGTGAAGTAAGGTGAGAGGTACAAGGTCATTTTGTGCCTCAAGTTTGGAAAGACGATTAGTGCGTCAAGCAATTGAATCTGTGAATACGTCAAATTGTTTGTTAAATCTGGGCTCTACGACAATGAAATTAGGGTTAGCATCATCTCTCCATGCTATTATCTCACGTTCTTTAACAACTGGACAGGTTCCTGACATGTTAAAATGAGCAGTAGTTTGCCCTATTCTGAAGAACGCTTCTTTGGATGTGTCTAAGGTAGAGCATTTTCGACCTATTTCAAATTTGATGTTCACATCCAAAGTGTAAGCGGTCAGGTAGATGGGCTTGTAACTTTTCGTGGTTGCTTAGGCGATTTCCAATTTGGATTTTGGAAAGGGCAAAATACAGAATCGCTTTAACTATCACTCTGTGAAGAGATCTGGAAGGGCTTCAACGAAGGGAAGTGTTATCTGCTGGTGTCCCTTGATGTCGCTGTTGCGTTTGATACAGTAAACCGTTCTGTGCTTTTAGAACGGCTGCGTACATTTGGATTTGCCGGTACGGTACTCAGGTGATTTGGTTCTTTCCTGGAGAAAGTGTAGTTACTTACCTGTAACGTAGGTTCTCCGTGGACAGCAGGATAGTCAGCCACACAACCATATGTGGCTGACTATCCTGCTGTCCACGGAGAACCTACGTTACAGGTAAGTAACTACAGTTTTCCTTCCAACCACTCTGAGGGTTTTCAATGGTTGCCATCTTACATGGATGCTATTGGAAATTGGATGACAAAGAATGATCTTCGTTTGAATATTTCTAAAATGAAGATCTTGTGGTAATCTGCTGCTGAGTTACAGGGTGCCCCTTTGACTTTTATGTACGATGGAGTTTTGGTCCCGATACATCATTAACTTAACCCGCTCTTTTACGAACGCATAGCATGGGTTTTAGCGCCAACAGCGGCGGTAACTGCAACAACACTCACAGAATTCCTATGAGTGTCGGAGCAGTGACCGTCACTACTGGCGCTAAATCCCGGGCTATGCATTCGTAAAAGAGGGGGGTAACAGTGTAGGGGTGCTCCTTGGCTCATCTTTGTCTTTCAAAGGGCACATTGCCGCAGTAGTGCAAAGTTTTTTTTAAGGTTCGCATGGTATTAAGGTTGCGTAAGTTGCTTTCTCCGGAAAATTATTAGCAAGTGTTGCAGTGCTTTGGATTATTGCTATGCCCTCTTGGACTTCCAAAGAAAACTTTAAGGGCCTCTTTTATGAAGCGTGGACTGCTGCGGTAATGGCCCCGAAGCCCACAGAGATTTCAAGGGCTTCGGGTCAGTTGCCACGCGGCTTTGTAAAAGAGGGGGTAAGGACATTACAAGTTGTACAAAATGCAGCGGCCAGAATAATTGGTGGCATTTCCCGCTATGAGCACGTAACTCGATTATCGGCCAAGTTACACTGGCTTCCGGTATCTTGGAGAATTCGGTTCGAGATTCTGCCGCTAGTGTTGAAAGCCATTCAAGACGGTCCGCCAAAGGCAGTCAGTGTTCTGGCATCTACATAGACGCCCTCTCGATCGCTTGGGTCAGAATCACAATATTTGTTGGGAACTCCTTCATTGACATTTCAAGTTTATGATGTCTTGATATACTGCTTTGACTTGCCAAAGCGGTTTACGTCTTCACAGTGTTAAAAAATGTATTGAAAATCTGGGGAATAGACAAACAAAACTACAAGTAACTATTGAGATAAAAATTGAAACGGAGGGAGAAAGGGTAAGGATACAATATTAAAAAGGAAAGGAAAAAAGTCTGTGTTTCTTTGATTTATTGAATAATCATGGGGGGAAGAAAATGGCTTGTTATGCATATTTGTAAGTTGAATGTGCTTTAATTAACTTATTCTATGATATAGATTTGTGTATTGCACCTTTGAAGTTTAGAAAATCAATAAAGAATTTTTAAAAAAAATAAATAAATAAGAACATAAGAATTGCCGCTGATGGGTCAGACCAGTGGTCCATCGTGTCCAGCAGTCCGCTCACGCAGCGGCCCTCTGGTCAAAGACCAGCACCCTAACTGAGACTAGCCCTACCTGATTACGTTCTGGTTCAGCCGGAACTTGTCTAACTTTGTCTTGAATCCCTGGAGGGTGTTTTCCCCTATGACAGATTCCGGAAGAACGTTCCAGTTCTCTACCACTCTCTGGGTGAAGAAAAACTTCCTTAAGTTTGTATGGAATCTGTCCCCTTTTAACTTTAGAGAGTGCCCTCTCATTCTCCCTACCTTGGAGAGGGTGAACAACCTGTCCTTATCTACTAAGTCTATCCCCTTCAGTACCTTGAATGTTTCGATCATGTCCCCTCTCAATCTCCTCTGTTCAAGGGAGAAGAGTCCCAGTTTCTCTAATCTTTCGCTGTACGGAAGCTCCTCCAACCCCTTAACCATCTTAGTCGCTCTTCTCTGGACTCTTTTGAGTAGTACCGTGTCCTTCTTCATGTACGGCGACCAGTGCTGTACTAAGTACTCCAGGTGATGGTGAACCATGGCCCAGTACAGGAAAAAACTTCAGGGAAGTGGGATAGTCTGAAGCACGTGTTATATGTTTGAGAATTTGTAGTGTTGTTGGACTGTGTATGTGGAATGCTTTGCCTATTAATATTCATCAGATTCCAGTGCTATTATCTTTCCGTAAGTCGTTGAAGGCTTATTTTTTTCAGAAAGCTTTTGGAAATGGAGATCTGTTCAATAGAGTTGTTGAATCATTAGCTTTTGATTTTTTTTTTTTTTAGCAGATTTTAGCAGAGAGGGGATTAAAAATAAATTGTGTTCTTTTATGTTTGTTTATTCATTTGTGCATGTAGATTGTTTGGATTTGCGAGATAAAAATGTTTTTAAATAAATAAAATTAGATATTCACATTGAACACAGTGGTTGGTTTAAATCAGGAGATTGAGTGGATGTCTCTGGTTTAAAGCGTGATTCGCTGGGATTGATCAGCTGACAGAGGTCACATGGAAAGATAAAGCAGAAGTAGATGACGCCGACGCCATCTTTGCGTGAAGTAATGGGGTAATGGGTATTAACTATTTTAAGTTAATAGCAAATGGGGTATAATATTTATTCTCTGGGGACTTCCTTGAAGATGCCATAGGGCGAAACATGTTGGAATGTTATGTCCCCACCCAATGCTAAACACAAGAGCGACACAAGTTAAGTTATTCCATAGGGTGCTTTTGTTTGAAGTTTGGGAGGTTTGCAAATCTCCTCAATGTACCCATCTCTTTTTGCAAATTTGGGATCCATACCTACAGTCTCTATCGCCTAGAGCTCGTAGTTTGGTTCTCAATGATCTCTGTTGAGTCCCTTCGATTCCTTTGGTGCTCCTGGTGGCTTGGATTTCTGAGTCATCTTCCATCCTGGGGGGGGGGGTGGAATGGGGTTTGTTATACTTATATTATTTGAAGGAGTGATGTTGTTTCTCTGCTTTGGAGGAGTGGAACCTTCAGAGTTATGGCTCTACTTATAGATTAATATATCGTTTCTATAACCATAAAGCTCTATGACTTCACAATGCAGGTGTAATGAGCCTTAGCCTATACGGAGAGAAGATGCAAATGTTAACCCTTTCAGGACCAAGGGACATATTTGTCCCATAACTTTAAAATCCTATAAATTTTGATTGGGATAGTCTACAGTTCTAAATTTGATATGTACGGATTCCATATGATACTGCCTTTATGTAAACAAACTGGTTCCGACATTCATTCATTAGCGTCGTTGCTAGATTGACGAGAAGATTCACTTGCCACACTGTCCATAAGCCAGAAGTGTGATTTTTTTAAATAAAAATAATGATATTTCACAAAAAAAATCAATTTTTTGGCATCTGCAAGCCCTTTTTACCATAAAAATGTCGTCAAAACCACAAAAATTGGCCTACGATCCTTATGGTCCTGAAAGGGTTAAGAGCCTTAGCCAGTAGGGAGAGCAGAAGATAATGGTTAATGCGGATGGGCAGACTGGCTGGGCCTTTGGCCTTTATCTGCCATTATGTTTCTATATATCTGATTTTCACCATTTCAGTTCATTCATTCTTCTCCATAGCCAGCCAAAGCAAGATTAGCCTTTTAAATAATATTCAGATGACACTGCAGGAACTTGGAAAGAGCTTTCCACTAAGTTTGCATTTACCGAATTGGGATGACATACTCGTACAAATTAAGTAGCTTATCCCTCTAGCATCAGTTCTACAGTAATAGCAGCACTTGCTATGACCAGGAGGGGAAGGTCACGGTTGGAGGTCTCCAGACATTGTAAAAATGGTCCATTTTGTGACCTGGGGTGATCCACTCAAAGCTGATGATGCAAGACTTAATGTAACCTGGCCCTGTTGTTCTTGTGTTGCGTTGCAGATAAATCAAACCAGTAGTGAAGCTTTTGTCCTTTTGATTTCTAAAGCAGCTGTACCGTAAGCTGCTGTCGGGAACATGACATGAATATAAGGACACAGCTGGCAGAGACTATGCCCTGTGCCCTCTGACTGAACCACAGAAGCTTCCTTCTGAACGATGGTCTGATTAAGCCCTTTAAAAGAAAGGTTGTACAACCTAACAGCTCTCATTTCTTTTGCATGAGAATGACACTGTCTTATTTACTGGAAGTGGAGATGTAAGACCTTAGCTCACTGACAACTGACCTTTTAAAATACGGTATAGTCAAGTCTGCATGATTCAGAGTCCAAACAGGCCTTCTGAAGATTGACTAATCAAAGGGGTTTCCCAGCAGCACAAAGTGTGTGTGTGTGTGTGTGGAGGGGGAGAACCTGCATAAAACAGGTCCAAACTAGAAAGAAGGGATGAGGTACATGGCTCAGTTCCGAAAGTGAAAGAGGATCGTAATAGAAAGTTCTTACAAGCACGATTTCTGATCTACAGAAGAAGGGTTATCTTCAAAAGCTAATCAAAAAAATGTATTAATTTAGTTCAATAAAAAGGTATCATCTAATTTTCTTTTTATTTCTCTATATTACCTTTGCAAAGATTGGTAAACAACATAAGAACATAAGAATAGCCTTACTGGGTCATCAAGCCCAGTAGCCCATTCTCATGGTGCCCAATCCAGGTCCCTAGTACCTGGCCAATACCCAAAGAGTAGCAACATTCCATGCAGAATTCTAAGGAATAGCAAGATTCCGGAATCCCAAAGAGTAGCAACATTCCATACAGAAACCCAAGGAATAGCAAGATTCTGGAATCAACAAGGAGTAACAAGATTCTAGAATCCCAAAGAGTAGCAACATTCCGGAATCCCAAAGAGTAACAAGATTCTTGAATCCCAAAGAGTAGCAACATTCCATTCTAGCGATCCAGGGCAAGCAGTGGCTTTCTCAATAACAGACTATGGACTTTTCCTCCAGGAAATTGTCCAAACCTTTCTTAAAACACAGGATTCACTTTGAAAATTCTCTGTATAACCGTGAAAGAAAACAGTTACTTTTAACCTCATTTCTCCTAGGCACAATTGGACTAGGCAGGATGGATTCAAGATCTATGTGCTCATTGCTGGCCAGAGTATAGAGGGGTGGACTCTTTCTACTATGCACATCTTGGAAACTAACAACGGTTCTGCTAGATTTGCCTAATGCGGCTCATATTATTTCCTACTCTTTGATAACATCTTATTGTTAGATCAAACAAGCGTTCAGGAGATGTCACCTTTCGAGTATCTCAGAAGATAATTATTGGATACGTGGAAAATATGCAAATCATTCCATAAATGTACTGGGAGAGTTGATACAGTAATCCATGCTGGGCAAAGATGAGGTTTCTGTCTAAGACTAAGAGTCCCTATTTTAGCATTTATATACCACTTATAGCCTAACGTGATTTGCATTCAGGTACTCCAAGCATTTGTCCCTATCCGTCCTGGTGGGCTCACACTTTACCTAATGTACCTGGGGCAATGGGGGATTAAGTGACTTGCCCAGAGTCACAAGGAGCAGCATGGGATTTGAACCCAAAACCTCAGGGTGCTGAGGCTGTAGCTCTACCCACTGTGCCACACACTCCCCTGTAGGCGTGGCTATAATGCCTAGACTTTGAAGAAGTGAGTCCAGAGGTCAAAAAAGGCCAACAGACAAGTGACAGAAGTTTTAACCAAGAAGTTGGCAATCAAGCTGATCTCTATAGAAGTTTCATAAGCCAAAGGAGTTGAAAGAGTTACAGGAATTCAGTGAAGTCATTCTACAGATTCCAAAGGAGATCCACAAACCAAAGGAGTCCTCTGGATCTGTAATAAGGAGGAGGAGGAGACTAAGGATTCACCACAACGAGAAGTGGAGATTGCAGGTGTCTAAATATCCAGTTGGCAGTTAATTATTTTTATACTTATCATTTATTTTATTTATTTCTTCAATTTCTATACCATTTTCCCAGGGGAGCTCAGAACGGTTTACATGAATTTATTCAGGTACTCAAGCATTTTTCCCTGTCTATCTGGGGCAATGGGAGGATTAAGCGACTTTCCCAGGGTCACAAGGAGCAGTGTGGGTTTGAGTCTACAACCTCAGGGTACTGAGGCTGCAGCTTTAACCCCTGTGCCACACTCCCCCCCTGGAATGAGAACATTTGATCAGTGGGCTACGAAGGATTTTTTTTTAGATAAATCAATTCAATGATTAACTTATGGAGCATGTAGGGTTGGGCAGACTGGATGGTCTTTATCTGCTGTCATTTACTATGTTACTATGCCATCTCTTCTGGGTGGATAGCGCCTTTGTTGGAGCTGATTGGGCTGAATGAGAATGAAGTTCTACGGCGGGTCCAATTTGACACGGACTAGAGGACATGTAATGAAGCTAAGGGGGGGACAGGTTCAGGACTAATGTCAGGAGGTTCTGCTTCACTCAGAGAGTGGTTGACGCCTGGAATGCCCTCCCAGAGGAGATTATTGCGGAATCGACCGTCCTAGGCTTCAAGAGCAAACTAGATGCATAGCTCCTTAAGAGAGGCATATAAAGATATGGTGGACTATAAATTACGCCAGGTGTACACCTGGCAGGGCCTCCGCGTGTGCGGATCGCCGGACTTGATGGACCGAAGGTCTGATCCGGAGATGGCATTTCTTATGTTCTTATGTCCTGGAGTACCCCCCATGCCACTTAGGTTTTCAGGATATCCACAATGAATATGCATGAAATAAATTTGCAAATAATGGAGGCAGTTTATGCAAATCAAGTTTATGTATATTCATTGTGGATGACTCCAAGAAAAGAGTTGAGAAACACTGTTTTACGGTGCTGTGTAACAAGTACGTGAGGCTTGAAGCTCCAACCCCTGCCCCACACTCTCCTCCTAATACAAAATAAATAATACAAAGGCTTTTAGATTTGTTCAAATGTTCCAACATGACCAAATAATGCAACTGTATTTTCTCATTACTACTACTGCTATGAATTACTTCTATAGCGCTACCAGATGTATGCAGCCCTGTACAGAGTCACGAAGAACACAGTCCCTGCTTGAAGGAGCTTACAATCTAAACAGACAAGACAGACAAACAGGATGCCATGGATACAGTTAAGGGAACGGTTAATCTGCTGGCTGGGTTGGTGGGGAGTAGGGAGTTTGGTTAAGGATTAAAGGCTCTACGGTTGGCTCGGGGGCCCGTTCAAGCTGGACTTCAGTTTTGACTGTTTTGATTTTATTTTCAATTCTTTTTAGTTTATGATATATTTTTTAATCTCACTTATTGTTTTACCACTTATTTTGTTTTATTTTATCATTCAAATTTCATTTAAATTTCCCCAGAATTCTATTGCTTCAACGGTTCTCCCTCTGCATCTATTCTTATCTCCCCTCTTTTTTCAACCTTTCAAAGTCCTTTAGATCATTGTAGTCTTATTAGAATGTTTATTTTCTTATTTTTCTCATCTATTCTCTATTTTATTTCTTCATTACTCTACTAATTGTCATTTTTCCAGGTACTTTAGTTAGATTGTGAGCCTTCGGGACAGTAAGGGAATTTCTAAGTACCTATTTTACTTATAATTTTAATGCACCCTATTGTCTATTTTTCTGTAAACCGCTTAGAATCCTAACGGAGTTTAGCGGTATATAAGAAATGAATTACATTACATTACATTACATTACATTATATCATAAAGGTGGGGTTTCAGTCTGCTTTTAAATAAGAGAAAGGAAGGGTCTTGGCGGACAAACCCGGGTAATTTATTCTAGGCATAGGAGACAGCTAGATGAAAGGAACGAAGTCTGGAATTAGCAGTGGAGAAGAAGGGTAACGCTAAGAGTGACTTATCTGAGGAACGGAGTTCTCTGGGAGGTGGATAAGGAGAGAGAAGAGAGGAGAGATATTGAGGGGCAGCAGAATGAACCCACTTGTAGGTCAGCAATAGGAGCTTGAACTGTATGCGATGGCGGATAGGGAGCCAGTGAAGTGATTTAAGGAGAGGGGTGACATGAGCGTAGCGAGGTTGGTAGAAGATGAGTCGCGCAGCAGAGTTTTGCACAGATTGCAAGGGGGAGAGGCGACATTGAGGGATACCAGTTAGGAGTAGATTGCAGTAATCTAAACGTGAGGTTACGAGAGCTTGGACAAGGGTCCGGGTAGAGTGCTCAGAGAGGAAGGGGCGAATTTTGGTGATATTGAAGAGATAGAAGCGACAGGTCTTAGCAGCTTGTTGGACATACGTAGAAAATGAGAGGTCAGAATTGAAGACAACTCCAAGGTTGCGAGCAGAGGAGACTGGAACAATGACAGTATTATTTACAGAGATGGAGAAAGGAGGAGGAGGAAAGAGGAGCAGCTCAGTCACGGACATATTTAGTTTCAGATGATAGCAGGACATCCAGGCAGCAATGTCAGCCAAACAAGCAGAGACTTTTTCTTGGACTTTAGGTGAAATTTCAGGTGTAGAGAGGTAGAGCTCTCTACTTCTTTACGATTCCGCAGACGGAACTTTCCAGTCCGCATTCGTCAGGTTGAAATCACCAAGTAACAGCACCTCCCCTTTCGTTCCCAACTTTTGTATATCCGTAATCAGATTTTTGTCAATTAGCTGCGATCGAGTCATAGGTCGGTAGACAACACCCACATGGATAGAAGTTCCGTCTTCTCTTTTCAAAACAATCCATATCGCTTCTTCCTTTCCCCAGGCCCCCTGCATTTCAGTCGCTTGGCTATCTGCCTTTACATAGAGCTATTCCTGTACCTTTTCAACCATCTCTGTCCTTCCTAAAAAGATTATAGCCCGGTATGTTGGCGTCCCATCCATACCTGGGGGTGAGCAAACTTGAAAGAGACCTGGGGGTGATGGTGGACACAACATTGAAAGCATCAGCACAGTGTGCGACAGCCTCAAAGAAAGCGAACATAATGTTGGGTATCATCAAAAAGGGTATCACGACCAGGACGAAGGAAGTCATTTTGCCGCTATATCAGGCGATGGTGCGCCCACATCTGGAGTACTGTGTCCAGTACTGGTCGCCGTACCTCAAAAAGGACATGGCGGTACTTGAGGGAGTCCAGAGAAGAGCGACAAAGCTGATAAAAGGTATGGAAAACTTCTCATAAGCTGACAGATTGGAAATGCTGGGGCTATTCTCCCTGGAAAAGCGGAGACTTAGAGGAGACATGATAGAAACCTTCAAAATCATGAAGGGCATAGAGAAGGTAGACAGGGACAAATTCTTCAGGCTGTGGGAAGCCACAAGTACAAGGGGGCACTCGGAGAAATTGAAAAAGGACAGGTCTAGAACAAATGCTAGGAAGTTCTTTTTCACTCAGAGGGTGGTGGACACATGGAACGCGCTTCCGGAGGTTTTGATAGGCCAGAGCACGCTACAGGGGTTCAAGGGGGGTCTAGATAGGTTCCTAAAAGAAAAGGGGATTGAGGGGTACAGATAGAAGTAGAGGTAGGTTATAAGAATAGTCAGAAACCACTTCACAGGTCATGGACCTGATGGGCCACCGCGGGAACAGACCGCTGGGCACGATGGACCTCTGGTCTGACCCAGTGGAGGCAACTTCTTATGTTCTTATGTCTCTGTGAAAGCAACAATATCCAAGTCTGCCTAAGACATCAAGACTTACAGATCCTGATTTTTGTTGCTTAGACTGTGAGCATTTGTGGTCATTACAAACTCATGTTTGGTATAGTTTTTCATGTCAGCTCATTTCCTGTTACATCGTTAGGAAGTGAATTACTAATATTTTTTGCTGTCATTGCTATCGTTATTATCATCAAATCTTGTCTTATGCTGGGAGGTGGCCACCGGAAGTAACCTCCATACATATGCCTTTTGTTAAATGTGTAATATATATGTATAATGCACTTTCAATAGTTCAATGACAAGGAAAACAAACCTGTTCCTTCTTTTTTTGTTCTTTCAAACAAAAGAGATTGAGGCCCGCTGAAATATCAGGTGAAATTCAGGGATTAGGTGAAAGCGTTCCCCTGAGTGTTTACATAGCATTTCAGCCCTTGCCAATCCCTCTCCATCTTGTGGGTTCTTTTCAGGTCCATGGCGATAATTCTCCACAGAGGAGGATCTGGCCCTGATTGTGCGCTGTGGAACTGTCAGAATCCACAGAGTTATCAGTGGAAACCTCCTTGGATTTTCTCAGCTCTCTTTCTACTTGGTGTTCCTGAATTTTGCTCACTGTTACCCCAGGATTTGGGAGAGGCTGGCTAGGTGCAAAGAACTCTGGCGAATTTGATGGTAAAAAGGGTGCTTATGATTCCCTGCTAACTCCTAATTTCAGAGGCAACATAGATGAACACAGCGTTCCCCAGAAAGGCACAAATGTTCCTGCACAAATTTATAGCAGCCTTGAGAAAGGTGCAACTACATCAGAATACTCTGTGAGAGCACTGCAGGGTATTCTATAATCTGCATGTGTAACTGGCTGACTTGCCTCCCTTCCCGCTCATCCACACCCCTCTTGAAGTTGCGTGCTCTCTGAATTAGAGCGCGCAACTTATAGAATAGCGACCGAGGGCAGTTATGCTCGTAACGATTCACTGGCTATCTCCAATTAATAGCCAATTATTGAATTATGTTATGCATGCAATTGGCCTTATTCTATAAATTGCACATGCAAATTTGCACAGGAGTTGAAAATTGGAGCACGCCTCTGCACAATCAACCCCAGGAATACCTACGCAGGGCAAGCGTACTTGTGCCCACAGACGTATTCACTCACACAAGAACCATTTATAAGAGCCATTCTCCAGGAATGCACCTATTGTATAAAGATATGTAATCACCTATGTCTCTTTACAAAATAATTTCAATTAAAATGTTAGACTCTAGCCCACAATAATAGCAAAAATCCTGCAAAAATTTCACCTAGATTGAAGGCGAGGACTTTATGCCCGACAAGGCACATCCACCCATGCTCTACCCAAATTTAGCTCCTACGCACAGCTACTGTGTGTGTGTGTGTGTGTTTTGTACAAGGAGCCCAAGGGCTATGCCAACATTATGGTTTGGATCACGTATGAATAATCTAGGCCAAAAGAGACATGTCTGGCAAAAACCCAAATGCAAAGAAAGGCCTGACAATGTGCCACAACCATGCTATAGTGGATGGATTTTATGATCTTAAGGCAAGAAAATTACTGATAAAAGAACTGCCAAGAGCATGTGTTTCTGGAACCAACAGGCAATCTGTGCGGACGACTCACCCGATTGCTCTGTTAAAGGATGCATGAGCTCTTCACACAGCCAGAGCCTGGCAGCACCTGAGATGAGCAAGATATTTCTTCTCAACATGCAGTGACAGCTCAAAACCATTCTTCTTTGGGAGTTAGCAACCTGAGTAAATAGAGGAGCGGATTGGGCAAGCTCGAGGTAGATGACCCCCCTCTTATCCAATGAGGCTGAGCAGGGTAGGGTGGGTCTCTGGAATTCAAAAACCACTGCTAGGCCAAAAGCAGAGTTCCTCATGCCTGTAGGATTTGCTCAGGAAACCTTTTATGTGAGTCAGCTTTCGCTGATCCATGGGAAAATTCCTTTGCAGCATTTGTTCACGTTTCCAAAGAAGCAGCTGACTGAAAGGAAAACTCACTGACATTTTTACCACATTTGGGTCAACTGCTGAGTGCACTGGTGGGTTTCGTGAACTGTATGCGTGTGTGCTCTCTGTTATGAATTAAGGCCTCTGC
This sequence comes from Geotrypetes seraphini, assembly GCF_902459505.1. Classification (NCBI taxonomy): domain Eukaryota; kingdom Metazoa; phylum Chordata; class Amphibia; order Gymnophiona; family Dermophiidae; genus Geotrypetes; species Geotrypetes seraphini. The sequence continues at coordinate 8,365,284 of NC_047090.1, read as the reverse complement.
GTGAATGTGAAAATCGCTTCTGTTCCAGCAGTTGGGCTTCTCTGGAATGTCAAACCAACCTCCTCAAGAATATTTTCTAGGTTTGATCATGATTCTGTGTCCAAATGAGGCCATAACCGTGGCATTCTCACTATTTGGATGACGATGCCAAAATGATCTGCGCCAGGAGGGGGGAAAGTATACGATTTCGTGCTTTGAGTGGTGATCAGTTTCTTGGATTCTCATGCCAGTTCCGCATGAAAGCAGCACCCATAACTAGAGAAGGCTCTAACATGTACATTCCTACCAGTGATGCTGTTATTCAGTGTTTATACCATGTTACGGGCTGTACACAGCCCTGTAGAGATATTACGGCACATTTTTGTGAGTGTGTATTCAGTTTAATAGGGCATGTAAAAATTGTGAAAGGCAGTTCAGGAACTGGCGGCAAGCTTAGAGCTCTCAAAAGCATAACATAACATAAAACGTTATTTATGAATCATAGATACCTCATGGTCCTATGCGATTTACAAAAGATAAAACCAGCACATTAACGGTTGAATTTACTCCTCTCTTATGAGGAAAGACTAAAACGGTTAGGGCTCTTCAGCTTGGAAAAGAGACGGCTGAGGGAAGATATGATTGAAGTCTTAGTAGAGTAGAACGGGTACAAATGGATCGATTTTTCATTCCGTCAAAAATTACAAAGACTAGGGGACACTCGATGAAACTACAGGGAAATACTTTTAAAACCAATAGGAGGACATTTTTTTTTCACTCAGAGAATAGTTAAACTCTAGAACGCATTGCCAGGGGTTGTGATAAGAGCGGATAGAGTAGCTGGTTCTAAGAAAGGGATGGGCAAGTTCCTGGAGGAAAAGTCCATAGTCTGTTATTGAGAGAGACATGGGGGAAGCCACTGCTTGCCCTGGATCGGTAGCATGGAATGTTGCTACTCTTTGGGATTCCGGAATCTTGCTATTCCTTGGGTTTCTGTATGGAATGTTGCTACTCTTTGGGATTCCAGAATCTTGTTATTCCTTGGGTTTCTGTATGGAATCTTGTTACTCTTTGGGATTCCAGAATCTTGTTATTCCTTGGGATTCTGTATGGAATGTTGCTACTCTTTGGGATTCCGGAATCTTGCTATTCCTTGGGTTTCTGTATGGAATGTTGCTACTCTTTGGGATTCCAGAATCTTGTTATTCCTTGGGTTTCTGTATGGAATCTTGTTACTCTTTGAGATTCCAGAATCTTGTTATGCCTTGGGTTTCTGTATGGAATGTTGCTACTCTTTGGGATTCCAGAATCTTGCTATTCCTTGGGTTTCTGTATGGAATGTTGCTACTCTTTGGGATTCCAGAATCTTGTTATTCCTTGGGTTTCTGTATGGAATCTTGTTACTCTTTGGGATTCCAGAATCTTGTTATTCCTTGGGATTCTGTATGGAATGTTGCTACTCTTTGGGATTCCGGAATCTTGCTATTCCTTGGGTTTCTGTATGGAATGTTGCTACTCTTTGGGATTCCAGAATCTTGTTATTCCTTGGGATTCTGTATGGAATGTTGCTACTCTTTGGGATTCCAGAATCTTGTTATTCCTTGGGTTTCTGTATGGAATCTTGCTACTCTTTGGGATTCCAGAATCTTGTTATTCCTTGGGATTCTGTATGTAATGTTGCTACTCTTTGGGATTCCGGAATCTTGCTATTCCTTGGGTTTCTGTATGGAATGTTGCTACTCTTAGGGATTCCGGAATCTTGCTATTCCTTGGGATTCTGTATGGAATGTTGCTACTCCTTGGGTTTTGGTCAGGTATTAGGGACCTGGATTGGCCACTGTGAGAACGGGCTACTGGGCTTGATGGACCATTGGTCTGACCCAGTGGGGCTATTCTTATGTTCTTAATCAATCAAAACCATACAATAATCATTTTCCAAATTTACTAACTAAATAAGTTTTCATTAATTAATTTTATTAATTTAATTTGTTTTCTATCCCATCCTACCCAAAGAGCTCAGGTTAACATACATAATATAAACTTTTATTTGTATACCGCTATACACCGTGAAGTTTGATGCGGTTAACATGAATTAACTGAAGAGATCGTACATAAGAGGTAAGTATGCAATTTCATAATATACAGTTTACAGGTTAAATTTGTCACAGTTACAGTACAAGATTTTACAAAACAAGTTTTTATCCTAACACGACACGTCAATATACATTTCTTTGTTGAAGAGGTCTGTTTTTATTGCTTTGCTAAAGTTGAGGAGTCCTTCAAGGGATCTTATCTGCAGGGACAGTCAATTCAGGTGGGTCGGTATGAAGTGGGAGTAGGAACGTCATTTGGCAATTTGCAGTTGAAGGGCACGACCAGGGGGGCGTTTTGAGGCATATTTCATCCTGGGAATGGAGGGACCTGTTCAGCACACATGGAGGAAGCTTGGCCATCACATAACCTGGCGCCATGTCGTGCAAAGATTTGAGCGCTAGAATCAGACCCTTGAAGACACAACGTATGGCTGCGGGCAGCCAGTGAGCTGATAATAGAGCCTAAGAGACCGGATCACAAATATGAAGGTTCTTTAGAAGTCTGATTGCTGAATTTTGTGCACACTGGAGACATTGTACATTCTTTGCCATGAGACCGTTGAATATCGCTTTGCAGTAGTCCAGCAGGATAGGACTAAAGCATAGAGTAGCTGGGTGAAGTCCGACTCAGAAAAGTCATTTCTTATTTTTCAGAGTAGTCACAGGTAGTAAAATGAAGAAGATACCACCTGAGAGATGTGGTTGGATAGGATGGAGTAAAAGCGTATTCCTAGGCTGCATGCATGGTCAGTATAGAAGAGATATGCGGGCAGATCGATAGGCTCAAGAGCGATAAATGTTCCAAACCCTTGCCCCCTAAAGCTGCCTGGTAAGACAAAAGATGTTGATTTTTTAAAATTTTTTTTTAAGTTGACAACCTTTTATGGGCGGATAGACAAAATTCAAATGCGAGCTTCTCCTGTGCTTATTAGTTGCAAAAGAGAAGAGATGGGTTAAATATTTAGGGGTAAGACCAAACAAAAACACTTGAACCCTGAGCAAGATGGTCATGGTGCAGCCTCTGCCTTCACCACGCATTAGAGATCCAGTGGTCAAAGATGTTCCCTTGGCCAGGACAAGCAGCCTGAGCAACGGGATGAAGAAAACAGAGATGGTTACGAGCGATTGTGTATCTGATGGAGGCAGAAGCACCGCTCAGGCTCTGGTGGAACATTTGCTGCAGGTGGCCCGTATGTTTTCGAAGCGATGCGAGGTCACGTTTGCAGCTTGGCCAGATGCTTGCAGTAACAGTTGCTGATGGTGGAACGGTGGCTGGTTGACCACCATTCACAGCTGCGGGCAACTAGTTCCAGTTAGAAACATCATGTCTCAGTTTCATGTTTCCCTCTGGTGCTAACATGACAGACTTGGGGAGAAGGAGGAAGTAGCTGGGACTGATGGCGTATCGGGCCCCTTGGAGATTTGAGTTTCTATATAAAGCCTTAAACATCTATTTCTAGATATTCATGTAGGTTACTAGTGAACTCTTACAGCTGCATGCTAAACGGTATTTATCAAAGCGGGACACTTCAGCATGAAGCAGTATTCAAATAGCCCACACAGTTGTAAAATGAACAGTAATTTATGCTGAAAAGAAAAAAATAGTCCTTGTCTCACATTATTGTAAAGTTCCCCCTTTTGAAGTGACTTCTAGACACATCCTCGAAAAGTAGGACATGTCTGGGGAATTCCGGATGTCTGGTAACCCGTCCATAACACTTTTTACAAATCCTAATGGGCTTCTACGTTTGATCATATTACGCCCATATTGCGTGGTCTTCACTGGCTGCCAACTGCTTTGCGTATTGAGTTCAAAACATGATAGAAACATAGAAAGGTGACGGCAGAAAAGGGCCACAGCCCATCAAGTCTGCCCACTCTACTGACCCACCCCATTAAGTCTGAGTGCTGATGACTTAGTTCCTTAGCTCGACCCTCGTAGGGATCCCACGTGGATATCCCATCTATTCTTAAAGTCGAGCACGCTGGCGGCCTTGATCACCTGCCTCGGAAGTTTGTTCCAATGATCCACCACCCTTTCCGTGAAGAAGTACTTCCTGGTGTCACCACTAAATTTCCCTCCTCTGAGTTTAAGCGGGTGCCCCCTTGTGACCGAGGGTCCCATGGGAAAGAATATGTCGTTTTCCGTCTCGACACGACCTGTGACGTATTTAAATGTCTCAATCATGTCCCCCCTTTCCCTGCGCTCCTCTAGAGTATAGAGCTGCAGTTTGCCCAGTCTTTCTTCGTATGAGAGACCCTTGAGTCTGGAGACCATTCTAGTGGCCATCCGCTGGACCGACTCGGCTCGAAGCACATCTTTACGGTAATGCGGCCTCCAGAATTGCACACAGTATTCCAGATGAGGTCTCACCAAGGATCTGTAAAGTGGCATGATGACTTCAGGTTTGCGGCTGACGAAGCTTCTCTTGATACATCCCATCATTTGCCTTGCCTTGGATGAGGTCTTCTCTACTTGTTTGGCAGCCTTCATGTCTGCACTGATGATCACTCCCAAGTCCCGTTCTTCTGAAGTCCTAGCTTCAGAATGACAGGAGTCCGGTTGGATGAAGCTCTCTTCTTCAGCTTTATTGGCCACCACGAGCTTTGCGCTCTGAGAACAAGATGTGTTTGGAAGCAGCCTCCATGAAAACTGTGGCGCTCCCTAGTCTTCGTCAGTCTATGATGACTGGGAAGGGAGTGCTCTTATGGACTGCGTTCCCTTTTCCGACAAAGAGTTCGTCCAGTGCGCGGCCATTTAGGAAGCTGGTAAAGACGATATTATTTGAGAGAGAATTTTAGGGCTCCTTTTACTAAGGTGCGTTAGGGCCTTAATGCGCGGAATAGCATTGAGCTGGTGTTATTCTAGAAGTGTACTGTGCGGTTTAGCGCATGGTAATTTTGTGCGGGCGCTAAAAACGCTAGCGCACCTTAGGACAAGACCCCCTAAGTAAGATGATGTTATTTGAAAGAAACATTTTTTGTATGTATTGTTTTTCTGACTCCCCCCCTCCCCCCCCTTTTGCAAAACTGCAATAGTGCGCTATGAGCGTCGGGAGCAGCACAGAGCATTCAGCACGCCAGAACGCACTATAAACTGTCATCAATTACCCCCCCCCCCCCCGGTTGTTAATTCGACTTTATTATGCATGTTTTACTGTACCTCGCACAGAATTGTTGGATGTTGCGAGTAACCAATTTTTAAATACAAATAATTAGACCATTTCATTGCCTCTCTAACTGTTGGCTAGAATTTGGCTACTTTGACATAGGTCCCCTTCCAGCAGACTGGCTTGGCTAAGGCACCTGGTTTCACCTAGATAAACTGGTCTCACTTCTAAGTGCCCAATCAACTCTTCATTTCAGTCATCACTACACGTCCCGTTGCAGAGAGACCAGGAAACCAGTTTGTGGGGCTGTCTGCTGGACCACAAAATCTCTCTGACTGGCTAGGTGGACTTCCCCCAGGGCAACAGCTTTCCGGCTCTGAGTCATCCATTTCCACTTTAGCAGCATTTGATGTCAGCCTCGCTCCTCAAACCGTGCTCAAGACCACTCTGCAAGTGCTTTTCGATCCCGTTCTAGGCAAATTTTTATACATATATGATTAAATAAACAGTATGCATATCTTCTTTTCCCTGAGGCAGATTTTCAGAGTCAAAATATTTGCATCCTTCCTCTTTGAGAATGAGCCCAATGAATTGATGAAAATTTGGTAATCATTTTAGAAGCTACTTTTGTGCTCTGGATGTCTTAAAACCAGCACATCCACACTGCAGTACGTCCAAACAGCAAAGGGGTGTGGTTGAGACATGTTTAGGGTGGGTCTAGGGAGGGGCCAGAATATGGTTGTCTAACTCTGATTGCAGAAGGAGGCGGGACTTCTATGTCCAAAAAGGTGGAAGTTTGTACGTATTTAGATCTGGGACTTGGCAGGGCCACGTTACAGGTCACATGTGACAATGTTTTCCTGTAGGGCGGGGGTGTCAAAGTCCCTCCTCGTGGGCCGCAATCCAGTCGGATTTTCAGGATTTCCCCAATGAGGCCCTCGATGAGGAACTTTGACACCCCTGCTGTAGGGGGACCCCAGGAATGGAATCTTCTACCCTTGTATATCAGAAGCCAATGTAATCTTGATGGGTTTAAGAAGTTATTGAAAGAGAGATTTATTTTGCAATATGAAATATGGGCATTAAAGCATCTGTTTTGGTGTAAGCGCCGGTCGCTTATTTTGTGAGTGTTTTTACATCTTTTTAATGTATTTTTATTATGTATATTTATATTGTGAGCTGCTTTGGGAAAAGTAAGTTCTAAATAACGCAAACAAAAAGAGATAGATGCTCCGATTTGGCAATTCTCCATGGGATGGAGTAAGGGAAGTCACAGGAGGCATTTTTCTGTCCCTAGAGGGCTCCCAATTAATTTAAAAAAAAAAGAGCCGTATGGGATTTGAGCCAGAAACCTCTGGTTCTTGACCACCTGCTCTAAACCGCATCAGATTAACCCACTGTCCGTCGGTTCTCCCATAGCTCAACTGTGGTTTAATCTGGTGCGTTTTTATTCTAGCACTTCCTGTAGGTTTTTCCGTAGCTTAGTTGCGGTTTAATCTTGGAGTACTTTGGTGATTAAACCTCCAAAGCCCGTCTGTGTCTTTATTGTCTGATTTTGTATTTTATTTGGTTTTGAGGTGTTTTTTTTTTTTTTTAGCACCTTTAGTAATTTCAATTCTTAAATGCACGCTCCGGAACACTATCGCAGTCGGTCTTTTGATATTATTTTGAAGCGCTATTTTGGCTTTTTTATTTGTTGAAATATAATAATAATAATTTTATTTCTTGTATACCGCCCTGCCATTAGTTCTAGGCAGTTCACAACAATAAATAAATACAATCGTATACACATTTCTATGGGCAGAATTATACAACATGGTTAAAATACAACTTACAGGTATAAGAATTCAAAAAATAATCACCTTATTTCCACATAAATAAGCAACAAATACTTTCATAGTCACACAGTGACTCTAGATTTCTAACGCTCAGACCCATAACCAAACTCTAGTGAAAAGTCACTAGGGGGTCCTTTTACTAAGGCGCAGTGGCATACCTGGGGCCCATCATTTTTTGACCCCCCCCCCGGCCCATCATTTTTTTGACCCTCCCCCCCGGCCCATCATTTTTTTGCCCCCCCCCCCGCCCCGCCCTTGGTACGCCACTGCTACGGTTCTTCTCTTCAATATAAACTTCTGTAAAACACAGTGGAAAATCCAGTGCTAGAAAAAGGCTAAGAAGCTGGCGGGAGTGGCGAAAGCACCCTTTAAGGATCGCCCTCCCGATCTGGCTCTATCCCACCCCCCTTGTGAAGCCACCGGACAGCGTTCTCAGCCATTGGTCGACCTTGCATGGGCGCTGCGACCCCCAGGCGCCAGAACGCTGATTGCTTTTGTTCTATTCGCAGCCCAAAGCGATCAGCGTTCTGGCAGCTGGGGTCACGGCGCCCAGGCAAGGACTATAATGGATGCACTAGCTTTTAGCATGCGCTAATATTTAGCCCGCGCTAAAACGGCTAGAGCGCCTTAGTATAAGGACACCATAATGTTTTGTTTATTTTATATGTCAATTTAATAATTAGTAAACTTTATATGTTGATTTAATAATTAGTTCTTTATGTATTTAGAAATGTTTTGATTCCTTTTTATGTATTGAAAAATGTTCCGTAGGTTTATAATTTTGTATAAAATGTGGTGGGTTCCATTATTTGTATATTTTAACATTCCCCTTCCTTTACAAAGCCGTGCCCACGGCGGTAACAGATCGAATACTCATGGGAATTCTATGAGCGTTGGAGCTGTTACCACCACGGCCGGCGCTAAAAACGCTAGCACGGCCTTGTAAAGGAGGGGAAATTGTCTATATTTATTTCTTGATTAGACTCCTGAAGACGAACTTATGTGCTGAAACACTGGCCCTGTTGAGTCCGTTTTTGAAGTCTGTTGGTTATTCTCAATAAAATTCCCATTGACACATCTCTATCATCTGTACTTGTCTTGACTTCCATTCTATTGAATATATCTGAATTTGAAGTCACTCAGCCTGTGACTCCGTTGGACACTTTCGCATCGGTTTCAGATAAAGACTGGGTATTTGTAGGGGCATTTTCAAAACACTAAGACGTCCAAACAACAGCATAAATTAGCACTTGGACCTTTTCCTTGCCAAAACGACCAACTACCAATTTTCGAAACCATCTTTCTAGAAGCCTGGTGAGGCATCCTAGCCGCTCTGCATCCAAAACTAAAGGGGGGTGTTGGAGGCGTGTTCTGGGCTGGATTTGGACAGTGGGATGTCTTGCGATAAAAATCGAACCTTTCCCAAGACATCCTGGACAGAACTTAAGACATTCTGAACTAGACCTGTTTTAAAAGTGTCTAAGTGCAAGCCGCCAACCTTTGCCTTGGATATTCAATGCTTGCGACCCCAGTATTGAATATCTAGGATCACCCCTCCAGATCTTATATGATTTTACTTGTGACAGTAAATAGGTGATCCTGAAAAGTTGTTTCTTGTTTTAGGAGCTCATCCCGGTTAGTAAACCTTTTGGTTGGAATTGCATCGTCTGGCCTGGCCTGACATACTGGAAGAAAAGAGTGTTCTGAATGAGCAGATTGCAATGCCTTTCAGCCTCCTAGCTTGCTGGTCCCGGCCTTGACCTCACAAAACAGTCCTAAAAAAAAATGCTTACAGTATTTTTGCTCACTGGGCAAGAAAGGAGTTAGAGCTTTTCAAGATCCCCTGTTATCTTTCTTATCAAAGCAATAAAAAATACTATTATCGTTATAAATGAGTGCTAGATCAATGTACATCATACGTGGTGTCTTGTATGTTGTTTCTTACTGATGAGGGTGAAAAAAAAATCTTATTTGTTAATAAATACTGTTCACACGCATATGTGGACTGGGGAGTTCTGCTGGGACACCAGAGAAAACTGAAGGACCCACATTTTCCACTTCTACGTCTCAGGCTGTAGTAAAGTTCTCAATCCTACCAGATTCTGAAATGCACAAAAATTTCTACATAGGAGTAAATCTTCAGAGGACAGAGCTGGATATCTCCCCTCCCACCCCCCCAAAAAAAAGTACAATGCGTCAAATTTCTCCAGATGTTGGGCTATTTATACGACTGGAGCCCTTTTTCAGTTTAAAGCATACCATGAATAAGAAAGGAGAAAAAGATAACAAGGAGAGACCGCAGAAAGTTATTATGGTAAAAGGAGCTCAAATGACAAATTATCAAGCTGCATAAGGGTTTTTTGTTGGGGTTTTTTTTTTAATCAAAGACCACTGCAGTTAAAGGTCATATGAGTGTCAAATCTTTTACCGCAGTGGTCTGCGATTAAAAAAAAACCTCTTTCACAGCTTGATAAAAGGGGGGTCTTGAGATTTTTCTGTTCATCCGATCATTTCCAGAGTCCACTTCAAATGCATCTGCCTAACTTTCAAGATCCTCCACGGCATCCTTCCTCCATTAATCCCACTGTCCTGGAATTCCTCGAATCTTAGTACCACCAGACCTACCCAAAAAATCGAAACTATCCTTCCCCTCATTAAAAGGCATTTCCCACCCAGGAAAACTGGGGACTTCCCTCCTCTTCAGATTCACCGAGCTCTGGAACAACCTTACCTCCCCTCTTCGGAACCTGAGTGCTCTCCAACCCTTCCGCAAACATCTTAAAGCCTGGCTTTTCTCAAAAACTTAATCACTCCCTCCTCATCTGACATCCCAGCTCTTTAACATTCCTCTTTCCTCCGATCTTCATCTAACCCTTTCCTTGGAGTTCCTTTCTCTTCACAATCCCTGTAAACCGTGCCGAGCTCTATGACCATGGAGATGGCGCGGTATACAAACCTAAGATTTAGTTTAGTTTAGTTCATCATAGCCTATATAGCACAAGAGGGTGAACTGAGACATCGAACAATGCCATCTGATAAGCCCCTTCTTTAAAAAAAATAAATAAATAAAATTATATTTTTTTGAATTTACAAAAGCTTTCTTAAACAGAATGTTCTTCCGGAGTCTATCATAGGGGAAAACACCATCCGGGGATCCAAGACAAAGTTAGACACGTTCCTGCTGAACCAGAACGTACGCAGGTAAGGCTAGTCTCAGTTAGGGCGCTGGTCTTTGACCAGAGGGCCGCCACATGAGCGGACTGCTGGGCACGATGCAGTGGCGTACCTAGGGTATGTGGCACCCAGGGCCCATCATTTTTTGACACCCCCCCCTATGTAAAAAAATAATTTTTGTAATGACCATGAAACAGAATAAATGGTCAGAATAGAAACAGGCAGTGAAAATTTTCTTATATTCCAAACATAACATAACATAAATTATGTCTGAATTGTCATGACATCAGAAGTACATATGTAGTAGTTGCAGGTGATGCTTGGGACAGTTCTGATTGTGTTAGTTCGGTTTTATGTGTTTTTTGAATAGAAGGGTTTTTATTTCTTTTTGAAGGTTTTGCAGTCTGTGGTCGATGTCAATTGGTTGTAGAGTTGGGGGTCGAGTGTTGCAGCTCGAATGGCTAGGAGGTTGTCGAACAGTTTTTTTCTTTTGACGTTTTTGGTTGGAGGGTGTGTGAATGGTGCGTGAGTTCTCCTATGTCTGTTTGAAGTGGATTGAATTATTTAGCTGTAGAAATTAGTTACCCCCTCATCCCACACACATTAATTCTCTTCCATTTTTGTTCCCATTATAAAAAAACACTGATAAGTTCCCAGAAAAAAAATACATTAAAATAAGAAGTGAAAACAAAGGCCCCTACAGATGAGAACATAACATAAGAATAGCCTAACTGGGTCAGACCAATGGTCCATCATGCCCAGTAGCCCATTCTCATGGTAGCCAATCCAGGACACTAATACCTGGTCAAAACCCAAAGAGTAGCAACATTCCATGCTACCGATCCAGGGCAAGCAGACACTTCCCCCATGTCTTAATAACAGATTATGGACTTTTCCTCCAGGAATTTGTCCAAATCTTTCTTAAAACCAGCTACACTATCTGCTTTTACCATAACTTCTGGCCACTTCATTTTTAAGTTTAGATCTTTCCTTTCAAACAGAGATCTTGCTAGATGTCAAATACAGCACAAGGTAACTTTACATGGACTTAGCTGTGCAGGAAATGTGAATCTCCTCATACACCCACCATATAGTGCAAAAATGTGCAAAGGTCTGTTTTTTTCTTTCAATCACTACATAGCCTAATGCCACACAAGCAGCGCTGTTACAAACATATTCTGTAGGTCAATGCTAAGGATAACAAAGTTTCCTTCCTTGGACCAGAAGGAGATAAACCACTGGAAGAGATCCCAAAACAACACCCAAAGACCCACTCAGTGTGTGAACCAGTTGAGTGGAGTGGACTAACTGGGGGGTGGAAATGGGCCCGGAGTTTGCTCAGCAGAATTTCCCAGACCACCTCTTCCTCTCAACACATTGACACGCTGCCACCATCACCACTAGAAACACCTCACTGTTTGGCCAGCTATGCTATAAACTTTATAAAACACATTATTATATTTTCTTATAAAGCACATATTTTAACTGAACTCTCTGACATCCTCAGCCTTTCCATTCACAAAAATAGAAGGAAGAAAAGTTCCCATTCCCTGCTGTCTCATGTCCCCGGCCTATACAATATTTTTTTTTCTGCAGACCCTTTAAAAGTCTGACCAAATCCTCGTTTCACTTGCATTATAAAGTACTGAGGATGCCATCTCTCCCCAATCCCAGGTCCTAAAGTCTAAGACAGTAGCGCAAACTAATGCTGCCAGATACAGGAAAAAAAATTTTGATTCGATTCAGCCCTATTGAATTGGTTTTTCAATTCGATTTTCCTGCCCAGTTGGGTGATTTTTTTCAAAACTCCTGGTGGGTTTTATAGCTTTTTCACCCCCTTTGGCTTCTCCTAACCACACTGGCGCTGTGGTGTAAATAAAATAAAGAAACAAAAAGGACTTTTCCTCTCTCTGTTAAATCCTAGCTCACGTTTGCAGTCCAACACCAGCTCTGGCAGGATACACATTTCAAATCTGACATATTATAATCACAAAACAGAAAATAAAATTAATTTTTCTACCTTTTGTTGTCTGGTTATATTTCAAATCTTGTTGGTCCAAGGGTCTGTTTTCTTCTGATAACTTGCTTGCTAGGGTCTCCTTCTTTCTGCATGCTAACCATCCATCTGCCAACTCTGTCCTCCCTTTCCATTTCCCTTCCCTTCCCAGGAAGTCTGGTATCTTTCCTTTTTTTCATCTCCCTCCACAGATCCACCTTTTCTTAAATACCCTTTCATCCGGCATCTCTCCCTCCTTCCCCACCATCCCAGAGTCCACCATCTCTCCCTTTCTTTTCCTAATTACCCTCCTATCCAGTATCTCTATCCCTCCTCCACACCATCCCTTGTGTCCAATTTCTCTCCCTTTCTGTTCCTTCCCTCCCTAAATCCCATGGTCCATCATCTCTCTCCCTCTCCTCTATTTTCAGACCCATTATTTCTTCCCCCCCCCCAAAGTTTGGCATGTGCACGTCTCTTTGAACACCCCCTTCCCTCCGTGTACTTCTAAATCATGGTCCCCCCCAAAGGCCTGTCCCCCCTTAAAGGTCTGCCTGTCCCCCTTTGAAGGCCTGCACCCCCCTTGAAGGCCTGTCCCATCCCCTTGTAGGCCTGTCCCCCCCTTGAAGGCCTGCCTGCCTGTCCCCCCCTTGAAGGTCTGCACCCCCCAAAGGCCTGCACCCCCCCGAAGGCCTGTCCCCCACTTGAAGGCCTGTCCCACCCCCTTGTAGCTTCTCCCCCCCTTGTAGGCCTTTCCCCCCCTTGAAGGCCTGCACCCCCTTGAAGGCCTGCACCCCCCCGAAGGCCTGCACTCCCTTGAAGGTCTGCACCCCCCCCCCCGAAGGCCTGTCCCCCCCTTGAAGGCCTGTCCCACCCCCTTGTAGGCCTGTCCCCCCTTTAAGGCCTGCCTGCCTACCTTTCCCCCCTTGAAGGCCTGTCTCCCCCTTGAAGGCCTGCACCCCCCCTTGAAGGCCTGCACCCCCCCCTTGAAGGCCTGTCCCACTCCCTTGTAGGCCTGTCCCCCCCTTGAAGGCCTGCCTGCCTTTCCCCCCTTGAAGGCCTGTTCCCCCCCTTGAAGGCCTGCACCCCTTGAAGGTCTGCACCCCCCCAAAGGCCTATACCCCCCCCGAAGGCCTGCACCCCCCCTGAAGGCCTGCCTGCCCCCCTTGAAGGCCTGCACCCCTTGAAGGTCTGCACCCCCCCCCGAAGGCCTGTCCCCCCTTGAAGGCCTGCCTGCCTGTCACCCCCTCCCCCTTGAAAGCCTGCTTGCCTGCCCGCCCGCCCCACCCTGAAGGCCTGATGCCCCGACCCACCCCGAAGGACCGCTCGCCCCCCTGGCCTCCCCGCACCACCTATGAAGCAGCCGCAGCAGGATCGCGAAGTCAGTGTCAGCGATCCCTGCGCTGCTTCCTGCGCCACGGTCCCGCCCCTCCTCTGACGTCAGAGAAGGGGCGGGATCGCAGCGCAGGGATCGCTGACGCTGACTTCGCGATCCTGCTGCGGGCTGCTTCACAGGTGGTGCAGGAAGGTCAGTGGGGCGAGCGGTCCTTCGGGGGTGGCGGGGGACTGAACGGCAAGGCCGGGAACACCCCCTTAGGGCTGGCACCCGGGGCGCACCGCCCCCCCCCCCCCCCCCCCCTTGGTACGCCACTGGCACGATGGACCACTGGTCTGACCCAGCAGCAGCAATTCTTATGTTCTTGGGTCAATCTCTTCTTAAAGCTGGTTAATAATTTCCCAATAAATAAATATAATGAACGTCCTGAAAAAAAAACATTCAAACCAAAGGAAAAATAAATTGTCTCCAATAAAGACCCATTTTGGGGCAGGGAAAACCTTCTGTACCTGGATTTAACTGACCTTGAGCTGCTTTGAAAAAGGGATGAGCCAAATCCAAGCAAATACATAGAAACATAGAAAGATAACGGCAGAATAGGGCTATAGCCCATCAAGTCTGCCCACTCTACCGACCCACCCCATTAAGTCTGAGTGCAAATGACCCAGTTCCTTTAACCCAACCTTCATAGGGATCCCATGTAGATGTCCCATTTATTCTTAAATAAACAAGTAACTATAATTTGTTCTCTTCGGCTTCCGCATCTGGCATAATAATTGTAGTTGTCTGGGTCTCACCACAGCTGGGTAGGTTGAATTGACATGTCAGCCATCATGCTGAAGAAAGCCAAAACATGATGGCTGAAACATCAGTTCTAGCTACCCAGATTCAGACAATTGCAACAATTAATAATTATAATTTGTCCCCTCACTTCTATTATCCCAGAATAAATAAGCAGAACCCACACAGAGATCAGTGTAGGACAATCATAAACAGGAAAAAAAGATGACTGGACGATAGGATTCTCTGCTGAAACAGTGGCCACCTTCCCGGCAATTTCAGATCCATAAAAAATTGTAATAAACATTTACAGGGAAATAAAATTTTTTTTAACTTGAGCGATTTTTCTCTTTGCCAGCGATTTTTGTTCCAGTAACTCGAAAGGTGGCCAGGTTGGAAACCCCTTGAGCAAGAACGGTATTCAAAGTGTTGGTTTAATTGTTATTGAAATCCAGAGTCAGCAGCCACCTCCATGCCACATAAATAAAATCACAAGGTACTAATGATGTAAAATATAAAATGTCAAAGAAGGAAGTTCTACTTTTAAGTTTCAAGTTGATTTAAAATTTGATTTGATCGCAATATCGTGATCCAATGAGATTTACAAATATAAAACTAGGGTTTTAGTTAAACAACATACTTTAAGACTCTGACAATCTGAGAATACACGAAACAAGAGCAAAATAGGTTGAAGTACAATGTTTAGGAGAAAAGAGAACATGTGGGGGTTAGAACATTAGGATCGGGAATTGTTACCCATTAATTTTAGCCATGGAAGAACCATGAAGAGCGCTATTGCATCTGAGACCTTGTGGAAACTGAGAAACCAGAAGAGCTGCTACAGCAGAATAAAGTGCGGGAAGACGGAAGGGTCTACCCCTTAACGGAAAATGGTCCACAGCATGGCACTATCACTGAGAATGCTCATTTATAAAAATGCTCCGTAGAGTCAAGCAGGAAATGAAAGGACCAGTCTAGCTGGACACCATTTCCAGAAGGATGAAGCATGGGAAGTTGTGGCCAGGGTCAAACTCAGCTTTGATGACAGTGACATATTTTTGCTATGAGCCCCTGAGCATTTCCTCTTCAACAACCCCATTGGACGCACAACAGAGGGTGCTTTACTAGGCATGAGTTGTCCCTCATTTTGGGAGGAGCTGTTCATCTCCATTGTCTGTGTTTGGGGGTTGGATGTGTGCTGTGGTGTTTCCTGTCTTGCCCAGTGGGTGTTCCTTGATTGTCATGATTGGCCATGCCTGTGGTCTGCCTCACCATTAGGTCATTTTTCTCTTCGTATTCTTGTGTCCAGTCTATTTTCCCTCTTGTGCTGGATTCCAGCTCTAGGTTTTGTCTTACTTATCCTTATTTTTCATTGGAATTCTTGCTTTGGCCATTTGCTAGTGCTGAATAAAACTGGCTTTAATCCAGCTCAGTGGGTCTCCACTCTGTTATGTTTTCTTCCCTAGGGGGTCCCTTCTCAGTGGCAGCCAGTGTCATTAACATCCCAGAGCCCTGCTGAGGGTGAATACCAGAGTTTGCAAGAGTACTAGAGTAACTAGACTCTGGAGAGGAAAAACTCATTTTAAAACTGGCAACAATCAATAACCAGAAGGCTCTCCTGAATGTGCATATATGGCAGGAATGTCCACTCTAAATCTCATGTGGTTCATTTTAGTGTGACCCTGGTTGTCAAACCTGGTGTCAGCCCCTGTCCTGGACATGCAGAGTGTTGGCTGGGGAGTCTGTGCTCTGGCATAAGAACATAAGAATCGCCTTACTGGGTCAGACCAATGGTCCATCAAGCCCAGAAGTCCATTCTCGCGGTGGCCAATCCAGGTCACTAGTACCTGGCCAAAACCCAAAGAGTAGCAACATTCCATACAGAATCCCAAGGAATAGCAAGATTCCAGAATCCCAAAGAGTAGCAACATTCCATACAGAATCCCAAGGAATAGCAAGAGTACGGAATCCCAAAGAGTAGCAACATTCCATACAGAATCCTAGGGAATAGCAAGATTCCAGAATCCCAAAGAGTAGCAACATTCCATACAGAATCCCAAGGAATAGCAAGAGTATGGAATCCCAAAGAGTAGCAACATTCCATACAGAATCCTAGGGAATAGCAAGATTCCAGAATCCTAAAGAGTAGCAACATTTCATGCTACCGAACCAGGGCAAGTAGTGGCATCTCCCCATGTCTGTCTCAATAACAGACTATGGACTTTTCCTCCAGGAAATTGTCCACACCTTTCTTAAAAAAAGCTACGCTATCCGCTCTTACCACAACCTCTGGCAACGCGTTCCAGAGCTTAACTATTCTCTGAGTGAAAAAATATTTCCTCCTATTGGTTTTAAAAGTATTTCCCTGTAACTTCATCGAGTGTCCCCTAGTCTTTGTCATTTTTGACGGAGTGAAAAATCGATCCACTTGTACCCGTTCTACTCCACTCAGGATTCTGTAGACTTCAATCCTATGTCCCCTCAGCCGTTTCTTTTCCAAGCTGAAACGCCCTAACCGTTTTAGTCTTTCCTCATACGAGAGGAGTTCCATCCCCTTTACCATATTGGTCGCTATACCAGAATTGAACGCAATACTCCAATCTTGCATGGTATCCTGCTTCCAACAATGGCCAACCCAGGTCACAAGAGCCTGGCAGAATCCCAAGCAATCTCCTATAGAGTAACTGGGAGGGTTAGCAGGTTAGACTGTACTGATGTTTTTAGAGGGAAAATATCTTTTGCCTGAACCTGAAAGGCAGAAAGGAGCAGCTTGCCCTGGAAACTTAAACCATACTGCCTTGTCTGCTTTACTCAGAATTTCTAATGGAGAAACTCTCTATTACACTAAGAAAGGGAAAAGCAAGGTGGGCTTCTTACCTCTGTAATCTGATGGCACACTTTGATAGCTGTCACAGCTGGCTCTGCTCTACCTCAGCTACTGTGTGGAAACGGCCATGCCGAAGAGTTCATTAAAAACCCCACTAGCATGCACTAGTCTGGAATTGAAGTCAACAAAGAGACTAAAAGGGGTACCTCATGGTCCCCATATATCTGAATAGAGGAAGGAGAAAGAGATCACACTATCCCCAGGAGAGGTTCTTACCACCCCTAAAGGGAAGGGGGATCCTGAACATGCTAAATCAGCAAGGGTCCTGCAAAGTTACCTGTTAGACCAAGGAAGGAGTGACTGAAAGATCTGCAAGACCTATGGAAGGAGGACGCTCTGGAATGAGAGGGCATAGGATAATGTTAAGAGGTGATAGGCTCAGGAGTAATCTAAGGAAATATTTTTTTTCAGAAAGGGTGGTAGATGCATGGAACAGTCTCCCGTTAGAGGTGGTAGAGACAGAGATTGTGTCTGAATTGAAGAGGGCCTGGGATAGCCATGTGGGACCTCTCGGAGAGAGAAAGAGATAATGGAAGGGCAGACTAGATGGGCCATTTAGCATTTATCTGCCATCATGTTTCTATATAAATGCTACTTAGTATCAATGGAAGGACCTGTAAGTACCTCAAGCGTTCCTCTGATTGCCCAGTAAGCTTTTAGACAGTTTGATGAGGTCAGGGCTGGGACCAACAAACTTGGAGGCTGAAAGATACCACAGATCCACTCATTCAGCATGCTCCTCTTATCCAACAAGTCAGTCTAGGCCAGAAGGTGTAATTCTAAGCAAAAGGACTTTACTTAAACTTGGTTGGCAAAAGGGAAACCACACTAGCTCTCAGTTTAACTATTTATAATCACAAGTAGAATAAAGGTAATCTTCACACTTAATAGGGAAGTTATCAAGATGTAGCAGAAGGTATGCATTCACTGTACCTTACAGCTATCCCCCAAACTGAAGTGGTCACATCATCTACCAAACCCCACCCCCCTCCCCAGCAGGTCCCCCCCATCCACCAGAAGGTAACACCCCCTCCTGAGGCCTACCTTAGTGAAATTCCTGGTGTGTAGTGGTCCATGAAAGAGTGATCCCCAGTCACTCCTGTCCTCGTTGGCACCTTCCTGCAAAATGGTGCTGCCAACCCCTAGCAGTGGTCTTGTATTACCGCTAGGGTTCATGTTTCCATATAACAGCTTCCAAAAAAATCCAGGGTCAGCAGCAGCAGCAGCAGCAGCAGCAGCATATGTACAAGGAAACAGAAGAAGGTCTCCAAACTTTTGTCCTCTATCAGAGATATTTCTTTAAAAGGAGAGTACCAACAGCCACATCATCCAGTGGAAATGTGAAACACCACCGATTGCTTCCATCTCCTTGAAGGGGCTAAAGAAGACAGATGCAATGCAGAAGATGGAGCAGGAGACCAGCAGTAGAAAAAGTCATCGCCAGCAAGGACATCCTGCTCATGCTGAGAAATATTTGGAGCAGGTTTTAACACATTCAGAATCAGATGAATCATCCTATGAGGGATTTCCAGCAGAATGATGACATATTGAAAGTTTCATAGCTGAGGAGGGTCTGAAATAGCTAACTGTTAACGTTCTAAGCAGTGGAGAGGTTGGAATTGATGATGGAAGAGGCAGTAGGTAGAGAAGAGTACGAAGGAAGCCCCTGGCCTTTCATCCTCTGCTGTGCCCCCAGCCCCAGTTCTAGCAGCAGATGCCCTCCAAGTCCAGTGAAACGGCATTTTTAAATGCTTGAGGATCAGTGTTATATAGAATGCAGGTACTATCAGAAGTCTGTCTGTCTAGAAAAGCTAAGGGGCCATCTTTTGAACAGCAGTACGCTGCATCATTTGCAAAACTGTCATTTCCAATTACGTTCAGTGGAAAACGCTACGACAAAACCGAGGACTCCATTCTGCATTGCAAATGACAGCAGCACGGCCCATCTGTAGCCCCTTCCCCCAGCTTTCCTCCACCTGCACAAGCGCCGGTTGTATCGAGGGACCATCATAGCACTGCCAACGTCCCTTCGCCGGCCTTCACTAACATGATGATATTACTGTTGGTGTTCATAAAGACAGAAAAAAATGAAGCACTTATCTTTAGATTGAAATAGGAAGGCGGTGAAAAGCAAATTCCAGCGCTTGTATCAGTTTTCACTCTATCCCTTAGTTGCCTTAACGGCCCCCGTGTTCATAAAACCAATACAAAAAGCCTCCCTTTTATTAGTACTTCTTGCATGTATCGGTTGGCGACTGAGCACTTTATACCGCCTCCTCCCGAGCAGGCAGTAGTTTTTCGGGTAGCGTGTGCTAAAAAAATGCTAGCGCATCTCTGTAAAAGGAGCCTATAGTAATTCAACATACTTCTTTCTCACTTTTTCCATCCATCTAATCCAGGGGTGTCAAAGTCCCTCCTCGAGGGCCGCAATCCAGTCGGGTTTTCAGGATTTCCCCAATGAATAGGCATGAGATGGACTTGCATGCACTGCTTTCATTATTAGACCAACTGCTCTCGCCCACTACTTACGGGGAATTTAGGAAACGCCTAAAAACATACCTATTCCAGAAATACCTAAACAATTGATCTCTCTCTCCCCCATCAATTATCCCCCTGATTTTGCATTACTGTGATATATATAATCTGTTACCTTCATCTAATCGCAATTTTACATTGCCTAAAATGTACATCTTATATTTTGATCAGCAAATTGTATTCTATACTAGAAACATAGAAAAAAGCAGCAGAAAAGGACTATAGCCCACCAAGCCTGCCCATTCCAAGTATCCCCTCCCCTGAATTTACTCCCTTAAAGATCCCACGTGAGTATCCCATTTTCTCTTAAAATCCGTCACGCTGCTGGCCTTTATCACCTGGAGTGGGAGTCTGTTCCAATGATCCACTACTCTTTCGGTGAAGAAGTACTTCCTGGAGTCGCCATGAAACTTCCCTCCCCTGATTTTCAGCGGATGCCCTCTGGTGGTCGAGGGTCTCATGAGCCAGAAGATATCATCTTCTGACTCGATGCGTCCCGTGATGTACTTATATGTTTCAATCATATCTCCCCGTTCTCTTCTTTCCTCAAGTGAGTACAGCCGCAATTTTTTTAATCTTTCTTCATACGTGAGATCCTTGAGCCCCAAGACCATCCTGGTGCCCGTTCGCTGAACCGACTCAATCCTCAGCACGTCCATTCGGTAGTGTGGTCTCCAAAACTGAACACAGTACTCCAAGTGAGGCCTCACCATGGCTCTGTACAACGGCATCATGACTTCAGGTCTCCTGCTGACGAAACCTCTGCGGATACACCCCATCATTTGTCTTGCCCTGGAGGAAGCCTTCTCCACTTGATTGGCAACCTTCATGTCTATTGCCTTCTTAAGGTCTCTGCTCTCTTTATTCCCTCTGAATATCTGCTTATTGTATTTCGCTGAATGTCCAGCATCCTTGACTGTAAACCGCCTAGAAGTCGCAAGATTGTAGCGGTATAGAAGAATAAAGTTATTATTATTATTATTATTATGCTAATAGATCTCATGCTTATTCATTGGGGAAATCCTGAAAACCCGACTGGGTTGGATGAGGGACTTTGATCCCCGTGTTCTAGGTCAAGGGCTTACTTACCACCCTCCAGTCCTGATTTATTCTTTGCTGTTGCCTTAAATCAGGGGTCCCCAAAGTCTCTCCTTGAGGGGCCGAATCCAGTCGTGTTTTCAGGATTTCCCCAATGAATATGCATGAGATCTATGTGCATGCACTGCTTTCAATGCATATTCATTGGGGAAATCCTGAAAACCCAACTGGATTGCGGGCCTCAAGGAGGGACTTTGAGATCCCTGATTCTAACCAATTTCTGTTTTTATCCCACAGTTTTTACTTGTTATGTTTCATATTTTAACGAACTGTAAACCGAGTAGAGCTCCTTAGGGAATAGATTCAGTATATAAATGAAGATTAGATTAGAATATCAGTATTTAGTGCACTTTATTAGCACTACAGCACTTTATTTATATATATTTTTTATAACAGTGTGGAGATATGAACTTGTGGAGAGTTTCCTGCATACTATTTGCCTTGTAAACTATTCGTGCCTCCCAAGGCCTGCAGAAAGAAATCAGGCCACGGGATCTCTAGTGCCTTATGTGGATCCCGGCTAAATACTGCCTGGGACCTGCGGACGTTAGGGCACCACATTCTCGACTGGTTATGCCCTGATTTTCAGTTCTGATTCCTGCACATAACCTGGCATTTAATATTAGGCCCTAGTTTGGCCTGTGGTGGTAAGCGTTGAAAAACACCCGAATATTGATCAGTTCTTAAAGTAATTAGATGCCATCACATTCATTTTCTTAAATGTTCTCCCCTCCAGTGATTACGTCAAATCGGATTGCATTCAGGGGTCTCAAAGTCCCTCCTTGAGAGCCGCAATCCAGTCGGGCTTTCAGGATTTCCACAATGAACATGCATGAGATCTATATGCATGCACTGCTTTCAATGCAGATTCATTGGGGAAATCCTGAAAACCCAACCGGATTGCGGCCCTCAAGGAGGGACTTTGAGATCCCTGCGATTAGATTTACTATTGCTAAGTTACCCTTTGTACTGCTCCGTGAATCATCTTGGAACTCTTATGTTCTTACGTATTCTTTGGGATTCTGTATGGAATGTTGCTACTCTCTGGGGATTTTAGAATCTTGTTACTCTTTCGGATTCCGGAATCTTGCTATTCCTTGGGATTCTGTATGGAATGTTGCTACTCTTTGGGATTCCGGAATCTTGCTTTTCCTTGGGATTCTGTATGGAATGTTGCTACTCTTTGGGATTCCGGAATCTTGCTATTCCTTGGGTTTCTGTATGGAATGTTGCTACTCTTTGGGATTCCAGAATCTTGCTATTCCTTGGGTTTCTGTATGGAATGTTGCTACTCTTTGAGATTCCGGAATCTTGCTATTCCTTGGGATTCTGTATGGAATGTTGCTACTCTTTGGGATTCCGGAATCTTGCTTTTCCTTGGGATTCTGTATGGAATGTTGCTACTCTTTGGGATTCCGGAATCTTGCTTTTCCTTGGGATTCTGTATGGAATGTTGCTACTCTTTGGGATTCCAGAATCTTGCTATTCCTTGGGATTCTGTATGGAATGTTGCTACTCTTTGGGATTCCGGAATCTTTTGCTACTCTTTTTGGGATTCCAGCATCTTTTGTTACTCTTTGGGATTCCGGAATCTTGCTATTCCTTGGAATTCTAAATGGAATGTTGCTACTCCTTGGGTTTTGGCCAGGTACTAGTGACCTGGATTGGCCACCGTGAGAACGGGCTGCTGGGCTTGATGGACCATTGGCCTGACCCAGTAAGGCGATTCTTATGTTAATGTGTGTCCAGAAGTGTAGGCAGTTAGGAGCGTAACTGCATATATTCTGTAATGTGTGCAAACGTCCTGGCCACACCCCTGACCTGCCCAGGCCCCTCCCCAGAACATGGCCTCCTTACGGCTGTGCACTAAGGATTTAGGGCTAGATTCACTAAGCCCACCTTACCCTTCCGGTCCGTGTCCAATCCTATCCAATCAGTGGCCAGCCGACTGATTCTCCATGAGTCTCCATGCATATGGACCTGATCGGAGGCACTCCCCCACGTCGACCCCCAAAGCGATCCCGACGCTTGCGCAGACCATCTTCTTTGCCTGTAGATGGTCTGCGTATGCGCTTTCTCTCCTGACTTCCCTCTCGCTGGCTGCTTTTTCACACAGGTTTTCTTATAAGTGTTTATTTATGGGAAAACCCAGCAGTCAGAGCCAGGGGGTCCGGTTGGTGTAAGGCGCAGTGTTGATGCCCAATATCACGAATGACGGCCCGATTGCCCCGCTGAAATCGGGTTGGCACTGGGGAGCAGAAAATGGCAGATGAAGAAACCAATGGGACGCGTTCTATTAGGTCAGCTTGGGGAGCCGAAGTTGTGCAGGAGGTGAAAAGCCGCTTTGGATGGCAGCCCATCATGGATAAATTAGATACAGTGGATACATACGCCTTCAGATTATTCAAAACACATCTATAAAATTGATTACTAAAGCAAGGAAATTCGACCATGTGACACCTCTTCTTAGGGAAGCCCATTGGCTCCCAGTCACACATCGTGTAACTTATAAAATATGCCTGCTTACATATAAAACTCCAGTATTCATTCATAAATATTTGATTCCATATACTACTAATCGAACATTAAGATCCACAGAACAACATCTGCTATCGGTCCCCTCTCTTAAATTCATAAATACTCGACGACAAGTTATCTTTTCTGTTTCAGCCCCCCAAATCTGGAATTCTCTCCCTATCTATCTAAGGGAAGAAACAAACATAGAAAAATTCAAAGGTAAGCTGAAGAGTTTTCTCTTTAAAGATGCCTTTTCTACTTAATCATTTCTACACGAATTAATAATAATTCTTTTATCTCTAATCTTTTACTGAAATATTCAGCCTTTTCCTTTTCCTTATGTATTTTCCCTACTTGTTCTTCTATCTTTAAAAAATATTGTAACTTTTACCCACGCTTTTCCTCATGTATCATGTTTTGTTTTGTTTTTTTTTTATTCGTTTTTGTTAATAGTATTTTTTTTTTTTTTTGTCAATAATATGTTCAGTTTTATTCAGTGTATTATTCCCCTTTTATTGTAATTTTAGTAACATGTACATCGCTTAGAATGTGGATTAAGCGATTAATCAAATTTTTAATAAACTTGAAACTTGAAACCAACGCCTCTCGAATCTGGAAGACTGCATGCAGCAACAGGAGGTTGACTATCGAGCCCATGGTTTTGACCCGCGGGTTTAAAGCGGGGCTGCACTGGAACAAAACAGAACGCGCTCGAAGGGCGGCAGGGCGGCAGAGAGCAGGTTTGCTTCTTTTGGAGCACCTATTACCCAGTTCCCCCTATGTGTGCACCGCTTTTCTGGTATGGAGGGTGGGTGGGTGTAAGTTGTGTGCTGTCAATCAGTGTCAGGCAGGACGGCAGAGAGCAGGAAGGGACGTGAGCGACTGGTCCTCAGCAGTCGCTTGTTTTTGGATGAGCCAGCCCAGTCGGTGCATCTGAATCAAGGCTAGTGAATCGAGGCCCTTCCTACTTTGCAGGCCGTCTCCCCTCATTTGCATGCGCGGATCGGATCGGGTGCGGATATTCTCGGGAGGAAGGTTAGTGAATCGGGTCGAGGTCACAAAGTGGTCGTAACACGATCGGTGGGCTTAGTGAATCTAGTTCTTTGTATGGACATTTCAATTAAGGGTAGTTACGCGCATGACTGCCCCATAAGTACCAGACAACACTGACTATAGGCAAGCATTTAATTATTTTCGTAAGTTACGTGTGCAACTGACCTTATTCTACAATCTATAAGCGGTGTATCACATCTTAATAAACCTTGAACCACACCACAGAATTTTGGACCACCAAGCCTTGTCTCGCCAGGACTCGTTTTTATGCTCTGCAGAGGCAGGACTGTTTCTAAGGGTGGTGCCCTCCTTCTTTCCCAAGATGGTGTCCCAAGGTGGTGAGCTAAATATATTTAACCCTCCTTGCGTACCTTAATCGGGTGGTGGAACTGCCCAACGTTAGGTAATGGCGGAGTAGAAATCTGTAATGTAATGTAATGTAATCAGTTGAGAGCCTGCGGCTACTAAACATATGTAAGGTCTTGCTCAGATACTTGGAGGTTTCCAATGAGTTTCGGAAGTCTGATCACTTGTTTGTCTTATGGAGCGGTCAACAGCTAGGGTTGGTGGCATCTAAGCCTTCACTAGCGAGATGGTTGCATGAAGTGGTGGCTTCAGCCTTCTGCTGTCTGGAAGGCAGCCGTTGGCTCTCTTATCAGCTCACTTGATCAGGTGTTTAGCAGACAGTTGCCGGCAGCTACCAGTGTTGCGGGCTGCAGTTCCAGTTTCCCTCTCTTAATAAGGTCTGCTTTGGAACATTCCACTGGTCTGGAATAGTTGGAAGGATGCTGTAGAAGGAGAAATTAGGTCTTACCTGATAATTTTCTTTCCATTAGTTCTTCACACTATTCCAATGCCGCACTGTGGATTCTTTCCTCTGTGGTGAGCAGGGAGATGATAGAAGAGGTTGCTTAACTCTTGGGTTCTCTCTTCCCTCTGCTTGTCTATGTTAATACTGAGGAGCTGGGAAGGGGGTTAGGACCTATATCTCACAGCTCTTCACGTGTGTTCTTTCTCCACCTGGTGGTCGATGGACATAACTATCCCAGCATGAAATTGGCTTGAACATCTGGGCAACATCCTTCCTCCTACACACTGCACTGACCTCAAAAGCTCATCATCATTGACAGCCTGTTTTTTGATCAAGGTAATGTAGTGATACCCTAAGAGAACCTTCAGCCTCCCACCCCCAATTAACTTTCAGGCCCCAAGGCTATTCCATGAGAGTTTGATGTTAAACTCTACAGCCATGATCAATGCAACACTCGTTCTCCCAGAAGAGTCTTGTAAAAACTCATAATTGGACATTATACTTGTAAATATTAACCTTTTGTTTTATGCATATCTACATAATGAGGGCAGTTTTCAAAAACCATTCAAGCTAGTAAATTGGACTATGTGGAAAACGCTAACCCTCCCTGTGAGTAAAAGTGTGTACTGATGGTTCTTTGAGTTTGTGTGGCCCAGGACCTATTGCTTTGCTTTGATTGCAGCTGTTTTTTCATGCCCCCCCCCCCCAACCCCCACCACTCTAGGTGACCACCTAATCTGTGTAATGGTTAAGCCAGCCCTGGAAGATAAAGAAATATTTGGACAGGTCGCATCCCAAAGCCATTGTCTCACATTTGGTGGAAAAGGAGTTTCCAATGAGAGGCTGGTGTATGCCCCGTAGAGGTGGAGCTCAACCTATTAGGATGCAGGCTGGCAGCCCCAAATTTAGCAAGAAGAATTAACTCCAGTTACAGACTCTCTAGTGACCGTTTCAGTACCTGCTCTGGGGCTAAATAGCGGGCTTGTGTCTGAACCCCACCATTTCCTATTGGCTCACTGTATGTTGGAATAGCAAACTCTCCAGGATAAAAAAAGATTCATGTCGCATTGTTAGTGTTTGAGGAGCCGACCCAGTATTTTTACCACTTTCTTAGAAAGGGCCTATTAGCATTTTCTTTTCAGCTGGTATCACAGCTGCTAGGACGGCTCCACAGACGAAAGAGAAGGGAGAGGCAGAAATGGTGTGATTGCAATTCAGGGAAGCAGTTGAAAATGAAAAGGAAGGGGTGGGGTGGGGGGGAGAGAGAACTGGGTCTTTTTATCAGCAGCAGAAGAAAGTGTTCCAATTAAAAGAGAAGATGAGCAGAGTGGGCCTGAAGAAAGGAGGCAAATTAAGAGCGGGAAGGGAAGCCAAAGAAAAGCCCTTCATGTGAGTATTACAGGACAGTGCTAGGGAGGGAGCAAGGCTGCAAATGCTGTATTCAGAAGAGGAATAAGGACCCTCAGACTGGGGAAAATGCATTAAAAAAAAAAGGCCTCTGATAAAAATATAGCTGTGACAACTCGACCTGGTTTCTATTTGAGGAAAAGGGTCTCTTTCATGGTGAAGACTCCTACCTGATGGTTAGTTCACTTCATGATCTCTTAAACCTAAGCTCCTGGTTCTCGCCCTTGGTTTAAAGTTTCTTTCATGCCCTGGCTCTCTTTCGCCTCTTGTGCAAATTCTCTCTTCTTCCTCAGCAAGTCTCATGGCCCAGGTCTGCAAGGGAAGCAGTTGACTAAACAGACAAGGAAGGTCCTGCTTCAAGAATTTGACCAGAAAAGAGTAAGAGGTGGATGGAACACTGCTCCACTTAGCAAGTGGGCTTTCCACCAATGGAAGACATAGAGCCACACCAGGAAAAAGATCTTGTAATAAGCGGACAAAGGAGCAACGATTCAGATAGGGGGTGGAAAGCTGGGCTCTTGGAACATCTTTCTCAGCTGTGTAGCTCTTGTAGCAGGTTACAGAACTTCTCATTATTTCAAGGATCTAAAATCGAAAGTAACAGCGCTTCCTCCTATTGGTAAAGATGCTTATTGTCAAAAGTACAGCAGTTGACCTGCCCTCTCTATAATAAGGGAATCAACTCACTGCAAGCATGTCTCAAAAAGATATACTATCCATAACAGAGAATCAGAATGGTGTACAAAGAAATCTACTGTAGCAGCATTTAATTTTTGGAAATGAGGAAAATGGTTTAAAAAGAAGCTAAAAGGATCAGTGGCAAAGGTTAGGACTTTAAATCAGGCATGGACATTATTTAAACATACCATCATGGAAGCCCAGATCAGATGTATTCCACCTATTAACAGAGGCGGAAAGAAGAGAAAACAAGAGCTGGCATAGTTAAAGGGTGAAGTGACGGTGGCTATTAGAGCCAAAGAACATCCTTTAAAGAATGGAAAAAGAATCCAAATGAAGAAAATAAAAGATGCAACATAAGCCCTGGCACGCTAGATGCAAAACATTGATAAAGAAGGCTAAAAAGAATATGAAGAGAAACTTGCCAAAGAGGTAGAAACTTTTTCAGGTACATCAGAAAAAGAAGGCCTGTGAGGGAATTTGTGGGACCGTTGGATCATCAAGTAGCAAAAGGGGCACTCGCAGAGGATAAGGCCGTAGAGGAGAAACTGAATGAATTCTTTGCTTCACTTTTTATAGAAGATGTAAGAGATCGACCTGAACCAGAAATGGTTTTCAAGGGTGATGATACAGAGGAACTGAAATAAATCTCAGTGAATCTGGAAGACATACTAAGCCAAATTGAGAAGTTAAAAAGTGATAAATCCCCTGAACTGGATGGTATACATTCCAGGGTACTGAGAGAACTCAAACACAAAAATTGTTGATCTGCTATTAGAGGAGAGATATGATTGAAGTCTACAAAATCCTGAGTGGTGGAGAACAGGTACAAGTGGATCCATTTTTTTATTCCATCAAAAATTACAAAGACTAGGGGAGTCACTCGATGAAGTTACAGGGAAATACTTTTAAAACCAATAGGAGGAAATATTTTTCTACTCAGAGTACAGTTAAGCTCTGGAGCGCATTGCCAGAGAATGTGATGAGAGCAGTTAACACAGCTGGTTTAAAAAAGAAAAAAAAAAAGTTTGGATAAGTTCCTGGAGGAAAAGTCCATAGTCTGCTGTGACAGACATGGGGAAGCCACTGTTAGCCCTGAATTGTTCTTTGCCAGGTACTTGTGAACTGGTTGGCCACTGTGAAGATGGAATACTGTGAAGATGGACCATTGGTCGGACCCAGTAAGACTGTTCTTATGTTCTAATATCGTTTATTTTTTGATATACTTCTATTTTCCTACATATGGATCAATAGTGGTGCTGCTGAGTGGCTTACAGTCAAAATAAAATTCAAAAGGAGGGGAAAAAAAAGATGAAAACCAAAAAGAAAGAGAGTGGAAATCTCTAGTCCAGATAATCAAATGGAGGGAAGAATGGGAGAAAGGAAAAAGTTCCCAGCCATCAATTTTCTCTGTTCCCTGTTTATATTAAGCTATGTAATAAGTAGGTGGTGCGTCAAAAGCGCATCGCTCATTTGCGCGCTGACATCTGTGCGCAGGACGAAAGCGCTCCACCAGTTCCGCCGCTTTTATGCCTTACCTTTAGCGTTCTGAGGGGGGGGTAAAACTTCCAAACAGCGAGAGAACGGAAGTTTTCAGTGTACTGGGGGGTTCCCCCTCCGAAACCCCCCCAATGGGAGCGCCATCAATTACAAGTGTCCTGGGGGGATCCGCCCCCACCTTCCCTCCCGTTAACGGTAAGGTGTATAAGCGGCACACTTTCATCCTGCGCACAGGCGTCAGTGCGCCAATGTCCTGCACGCTTTCGTTGGTGTACCAACAAGTAAGTTTGAAAATTAAATACTACTGCTACATATCAAGGTACTCTATGGCTTAGCCCCTAAATACATAACAGGCCTTTTCTCTTTCTCAACCAACAGACACAAGCGAAGCTCACACCTGAGAGGGTGGATAGGGACAGATTCTTCAGACTGAAGGGGACAACAAGTACGAGGGGGCATTCGGAGAAACTGAAGGGAGATAGGTTCAAAACAAATGCAAGGAAGTTTTTTTTCACCCAAAGGGTCGTGGACACTTGGAATGCGCTACCGGAGGAAGTGATCAGGAAGAGTACGGTACAGGGATTCAAACAGGGATTGGACGGATTCCTGAGGGATAAAGGGATCGTGGGATATTGAGAGAGGTGCTGGGATGTAACACAAGTATAGAAAGCTAACCAGGTAATAAGTATAGAAACCCAACAGGTCGTGCATGTGCAAGACCGGAGGGTTAGGACTACGATGGGAAGATAGGACTTAAATGAGAAACCAAGGTGGCAAGGGAGCCCCTTCTGGTGATGCAGACAGGTCGTGACCTGTTTGGGCCGCCGCGGGAGCGGACTGCCGGGCAGGATGGACCTATGGTCTGACCCGGCGGAGGCACTGCTTATGTTCTTATGTTCTTAACTTCGTTTCTCCACCGGTTAGAGGTTGTAAATTTAAAAGTCATCATCAACATCTTCTCGCACATCAAGCAGCGTTATGGGGTAAAGACCTTGAACAATTGCTTGTGTCTACTACCTATGGAGAATTCAGGAAACGCCTGAAAACACATCTACTCCTGAAATACTTAGGAAACCAACCTATTCAATCTTAGTCCTTAACAACTGAGCGCAAGAATCACCTGTCGCTAAATCTGTACTTTGTTTGTTCATTCAATCTAATCATTGTAAACCGCATAGAACTTCACGGTCCTGCGGTATAGAAACTGTTATTATTATTATTATATCATTTCTATAGCGCTGCCAGACGCACGCAGCATTGTATATTTCTGATCGACAGATCAGACAAACATGACAGTTGGGGTAGGAAACTAGAGAAGGAGTGACGAAACAGACACAGGTACTTGACAAGTGAGTTGGAGTTAGGAGTCAAAATCAGCCTTGAAACGTAGGCCTTCAGCCTGATTTGAGAACACTGCCGGAGGCGGAGCCTGGTGTACCGACTCAGGCAGTCTGTTCCAGGCATAAGGTGCAGTAACATAGAAGGGACGGAGTCTGGAGTTGGCATCTGCTGTTTCTATGTTTCTAGAGGAGAAGGGTACAGGTAAGAGAGGCTTATCCAATGGGCCTGAAGTTCTGTGCCCCCGCTCGGCTCTCAAATCATTGTCCCAAATAAGCAGCGCCATTACTGAGAGAGCAGAAGACATTTTGTCGAAAGATCTAGAATCGGTAGGCACCCGCCTGATTTCTAAGCTTCCCACTGCTGCTGCACCAAGCGGCATTTCAGGTCATAAAATTCAACCCTTTTCACTTCGGAGTCTTGTTTCATCAGAATTGAAGTGACTTGTCTACCTTTTTTAAAAAAAAAAAAAAAACTTTATTATTTGACAATGTGAACAGTGCAATACAAATATATACATCTGAAACATATCAAACCAAGAAGCACCTTTGAACTACAAAATTAAAAGTCATCATTCCCCCCAACCCTTTACAGATCAGAAATACAAACATATACCAATATATTGCTATGAAATACCTCTCCCAATAATTCTGCATTCATTTTTTCATATTTATAACTAGAATACAAGTTGGCCCACCAAAAAGGAAAGTTGAGAATATCAGAACTCGTCCAATTTCTCGTTATCATTTGAATGGCTATCCCTGTCATTATCATGAAAAGCCAGCCTTTATACCGATCTAATGGGGGTTGACCATCTCATATGACAATGGAAATGCTGAATGAAGTATTTCATTGATTTGTCCCCCATATCGATTTCCAGAAGCTGAGTATCAGAGGACAAAAAAACATCAGATGATCCAATGTCCCAATGTGTGTATGACTTGTCTACCTTGACACTGGCTGGTGGAGCAGTAAGGGGGGTTGCGGTCCACCCCAGGTGTGGTCTTCCTCCTTCTCTCTTTCCCCCTCCCCCTCCATCACTTGCTTGCTCCCCCGCCTGCCCGCTTGCTCCCTGCTCCTCTCTTTGCCATGCACGTCCCCCGTACTTTTATGGCGCTCTCTCTGACGTCACTTCTGGAACCCACGCCTAGGAAGTGACACCAAAGGCGAGCTGGCACTAATGTGAGCAGCATTCTGCTCACAGAGAAGAAGTTTGAAAGGGGCGGAGGGCACCACCGCTCCGGCGACGCTCACCCGTACTACGTCACTGACTCTGGCCAATATTTACAAACTCTGTTCTTGTTTTAGTCTTAAAGTCCATTTATCTTTGAGTTCTAACAAGGATCAAAATTGGGGTTTTCTCACGGATATTGAAATGGTTTACTGCCTCTCAATTGTCTGTGACCGGAAAAGACCACAGCCAAAAGGTAAGCCAGGTCACACCCACCGTGCACATTTCTCCTGGCTCGTATTGTTTTCCTATAGAATAAAATTCTAATTTATTGCATAACTGCTGAGCCCACTGAATTGGGAGACGACATTCATCAGCTTCCGTTGTTCTCTTTATAAGGTCATACAGGAAATTGTTATCATGCTTTGAAAGTTCGCTTCATAAATCATATTTTTCAAGCCTAGTCCTGATATGTTTCCTGGACAAACGAGTCATTCATGAAACCTTTTCCAACCAAAGCATGTGAGAACCCTCCAGAGGTGCAGGTGCTTTGACTAGCGCTGGGAGCTTTTCCACAGAGCGTGATCTTTTTATTTGTGATTGTGAGCCTTAGGGTTTCTGGGGCCCTGGGCAGGAGAGTCATTTCAGGCCTCAGAGGCCTAGTTTCAACGATGTATTGATTTATTTAATTCGTTTTTCATCCCGTTATCCCCCAAAAGCTCAGAACGGGTTACAGGTTGACATACACAATATACAGTTAACAGATTACAATTTGCCTTAGTTTCAGAACAAGCTTTATTGATACAAGTTTCTATCCTAAGTTGACACTTACTAGGGATCTAATACCAATAGCCATAATATACAGTTTACAGGTTAAATTTGACCTAGTTCCAATGCAAGATATATCAATATAAGTTTTTATCCTAATGTGACACTGTCATCATGTGACTGGGCTGAGTGGTATTACCCAAGTTTCCAAGTTTATTTAATCTTTGATATACCGTTTATCAAATATATACCTAAACTGCTTGCCCTGTATCGGTAGCATGGAATATTGCTACACCTTGGGTTTTGGCCAGGTACTGGTGACCTGGATTGGCCACCGTGAGAACAGGCTACTGGGCTTGATGGACCTTTGGTCTGACCCAGTCAGGCTATTCTTATGTTCTAATTCTCAAATGTTATTTAAAAAAAATTTAAAAAGAAAATTAGAAGGGAGAACCATACAAACTGACTTACTGGAACCAATAACGAAGAGGTGGGAATTGGTGAGGGAATAAGTACATTGAAATGAAAAAAAACCAAACAAACCCATAAGTGGGAGGGATGCAAGGGAAGGGGATTGAAATAAGAGGTTAGGGTAGGGTTTGCTTCAAAAATGAAGCGTTTTAATTCAGTGTTTCCGAATGCATATGCCCCCAGGTGCCCACTAAATTCAAATACAAGCATACAGGGTTAAATACGCATCATACTTTCTGTTAAAACCCTTGACCAGGTTTTCCCAACCCTCCTGGTCATTCTCCGGGGTCCTTCTTCTGACCTTCCATTGACCCTGGGCATTTTCAGGACAGATCAGTGTGGTCTGTATAGTCTCCCGTAGGGTCCCAGACAGCCATTCCCTCAACCCCCTGTTTCTCACTCCAGGCATCGTAGGGTTTGTACCAGCTATACTGTAGAAGTCTACTTGTTTGTATGTTAGAAAGAATTGAACCAATGCTGTTTAAAGTCACAACTGCTATGCACGTTACGCCAAACCTTCTAGGAAGCATATCAAAGTCATATTGCTGCCATTTTGAGTTTATGTATTTGGATTTAATTCACGTGTTTTCAGTAGTAGGCTGAAGGCAAGTAGGTATTTCCCTGTCCTCAGAGGATGTGCAATATGAGTATTATGTCCTCATCCCAACCGAGA
Source organism: Geotrypetes seraphini (assembly GCF_902459505.1). Classification (NCBI taxonomy): domain Eukaryota; kingdom Metazoa; phylum Chordata; class Amphibia; order Gymnophiona; family Dermophiidae; genus Geotrypetes; species Geotrypetes seraphini. The sequence continues at coordinate 8,332,071 of NC_047090.1, read as the reverse complement.
AGAGAATGACCTGAAACAATGTTGGTTGGGCTGAGAACTTTTCAGCACCCCCTCGTATGTAGTAAAAGTGAGCCCAAGTATAGGACAATCAAGCCCTTGTGACGTCACTGATGAGGTTGGCTCTTATTGGTGGAATGAGGCATTATGACATCACAATCTCAGTTCTAAAAGTTCTCAGCCCAACCAAGAAGAGAATGACCTGGATGCGGTTCAATCAATGATCTGAAACAATGTCAAAACAGAAAATTTTGGACCTTAACAAAATAAGAGAACACTCTTGAGCTGAAGGCAAAATGACGCTCAGAATTTATGAGGTTGGTTGGTTGGGCTGAGAACTTTTCAGCACCCCCTCGTATGTAATAAAAGTGAGCCAAGCCCTTGTGATGTCACTGATGAGGATGGCTCTTATTGGTGGAATGAGGCACTATGACATCACAATCTCAGCTCTGGTTATCAGAGACTGAAACTCTTCACACTACCAGGGGCTGCTGAAAAGTTCTCAGCCCAACCAGGAAGAGAATGACCTGGATACGGTTCAATCAATGACCTGAAACAATGTCAAAACAGAGAATTTTGTTTCTGCAAATGATATCCCTCTTTTCAGCTCCAGTGGCAAAACAAGGCTCAGAATTTAGTGAGTTGGGCTGAGAACTTTTCAGCATCCCCTCTAAGTCTGTACCTGAGGCAACAAGGAGCCTACCCGCTTGTAAAGCACCCACATCTGTTTATCATTCCCTCCCTGAGCAGCGTGCATAGATTCACCCTTTGTGTCTTGTTTATCTGTCACAACTAGACTGTAAGCTCTTTCAGGTAGGGACTGCCTCTTCCATGTTAATGTACAGCGCTGCATGCGTCTGGTCGCGCTTAGAATTGAGAAGAAACAGAAGAGATGGCCATTTTTTCAAAAAGGGGTTTGCAATGGGAGTAATTCCACCAGCACTGGGCCTTGCCTGCAGCTCAGATCAGCTGGTTATTTATTTATTAGAATTCACTTAACCTCTTTTTGAAGGGATTGCACTTGTGCCACTAGAGCTGCTTCAGGGGAGCTACAAATGAAGTGCCTACAGCAAGGGCTCCTTTTATGAAGGTGCCCTAGGGCCTTGCCGTGCGCGCTACCCGCCACCGCCTCCTTTTGAGCAGGCGGCAGATTTTCGGCGCACCTTCGTAAAAAGAGCCCTAAGTGCGAGGGTTGTCCGCAAAAAAAAAGTTATAAATTTTGTATGACACCAAATAAAACCCTCCTGCTCTATAAATACATCCGGCCTATAAGGTCCATTTTCTCTGTAGCCGTTTCTCTGGCTCATATAACCCAGTAGTGGTCTAGAAATGGATGCTTGTATCTGGCAGGTCTGGGGTCTCTGTGACCCACATGGGAAGTTGGTTTGCATTAGTGAGGAATGCTGAAGGTTAAGGAAAGGGCATTCCCCCCCCCCCCTCTCTCCCCATCACTACCACCACACACACATATTTTGAAATGTTTCTGGGAAGGTTAGGTAGAGTAAATCTCTTTCTCAAAGCAATCTGTAACCATGAACACCCTTTAGCCATGAAAGAAAACTATGCTCTTGTCTTTCACTCACCCTCCTCAGCAGCTGTGCAAATGTGATCCACTGATTTGGCAACCAGGGAGATCGATCAGATCACGAAGCAGCACTGAGGAACATTCCAGTTCACCTATTTTCCCATTTCCCATTTCCCATTTACAACAGCCAACACGAATTCATTAGTATAAAAAGAATGTTCCAGAATTCACTATTACCGCTAGCAGACCATAGACACTGTCAAAGGAAATCTTTAACGTTTTTGCTTTCTTTTTTTGCATTTCACCCAGGGGGAAAAAAAATGAATATGACCATTAAAATATTGTAAAGTCTGAGATAGGCCCAGAAATCTGGTACACATGGAGGCACATTTCACAAGGATGCCCAAGTCAGAACGGCCCAAAAACACGGAGATCCATCCCAGAAAAAGAGCTAAGAGCCTTCGAGTGCATTCTGCTGTCTTGCGTTTTTACCCGGTTTTCTAAAACACGAACTAGCTATTTTAAAGGGTTTTCAAACATTCTTAGGAAATAAGAACTCCAAACGTTTGAGTGCTGACTTCTTCATCCTCTTTTCTCCTGAACTGAGCCAGTTAAAGGCCAAAAATAGAAAACCTTTCCCCATAGACACAATGGGGTCCAGTTAAAACTACCGTATTTTCACGCAGATAACGCGCACCCGTGTAAAACACACACATGGTTATAGCGCGCAGAAACCACGATTTTATGTACAAAAACTTTTGTATACCACGCTCACGCGTATACCGTGCGAGGGGTATGCGCGGTAGGTAAAAACGCGTATAACGCGCGCGTTATATGCGTGAAAATACGGTACTTGCTTACTGGCTCTGTCTGTAACTCTCACTTGACCCTAAGCTGAAACAATACAACAGTTATGGTGGGCAGCTTGTAGAGGGATTTAAGAATGTAGACTGGTTGAACACCCTCCACTTATAACTATAATAGATAGGTCGTATGCAAAGAACAGAGGGTCTTAGGGTTTACTAAACTTTACTCTCCCATACTCTGTTCTCGCTCCCCTCTCTCCCTGAAGCACACATGCATCAAAGCCCTCATTACTTAACTCATTACAGCTGCAATGGGAGTGTTGAGTAGCCAAAATGGCTGACCCTAGGGTCCTCTGTATTCCTGGACAGTTTGGATTCCTCCCCACCCCAGGACTTTCCATCATTCATGACCAGACTTTGTTATGAAATAGACAGAGCTGTAAAAGGTTGAGTAAGGCCTGAGAGTAAATTCATGGGGGTCTAGCAGAGGGGAAACAGATGAGAGGGTGGGAAAAAGTTTAATGCTTCAATCGTTCTTTTCGGGCACAGATGGCGGGAAAAATCTCAGACAGTTCTTCTTTCTGTGCTTTCACGTGTCAGGAGATGTGCTGGTGAAAAATATTCATTTTCTGGACGCCTTCGTTTTCTATGTTGTTTACAAGATTCTGTAGGGGCAGTATATTGTCTATCCTGTTGCTCAATATTGTTTAACTTTATTTATGCTTTATTTGAATTTTTGAACTGATCCTGAGTTATCAAAGTGGTCTACAATAGAGAGTATAATTATCAGAACATAAAAACTCAAATATATAAGTTTCAAGTTTAAGTTTAAGTTCAAGTTTATTTAGCTCTTGATGAATCGCCTATTTCGAATTTTCTAGGCGATGTACATAATATAATAAAGCAACTTTAAACATAATAACATAAAATTCCAATAATAACTAACATGAAAAAAAGGAAAGGTGGTAAAGTTACAATAGGGGCACAGAAAAAAAAGGGAAAAACAAAAGGTAGGGTAAATAATTTCAAGGCACACTTTGTGAATATTAATTAAAACAAAGTAGATAATTTTTAAATTTTTAAAGGTCATAAGCATCCTTAAACAAATAAGTTTTTAAGAAATTTTTAAAAGCTGAAAGACAAACATTTAAGGGTAGTACAACAAAATTCAGACCTACGACATAATTGTAAGTGAAAACAGAAATAACTGAACACAGAGGGAAGGGAAAAGAGAAAAAAATCCCATTAAACAATAATAAAGCAAGAAAATGTAGTTTCAGACAGTAAGGGCCATATTCTACAAATAGTGCCTACTAGGCACCCCTAATTTTGGCCGCTTAGTGAAGCCTACGTACAGGATTTGCGCCTTTTCTTTTATAATTTGCTCGATTGGCGTGGTAATTGATTACACCAGATAATAAGAACATAAGAAGTTGCCTCCGCTGAGGCAGACCAGAGGTCCATCTTGGCCAGCGGTCCGCTCCCGCGGCGGCCCATCAGGCCTAATTGCCTGAACAGTGTCCCTGACTGATTTTGTAACTGCCTCTAATCCTCTAATCCTATCCCTATTACCTACCTCTACTCTTATCTGTACCCCTCAATCCCTTTGTCCTCCAAGTACCTATCCAAAGCTTCTTTGAAGCCCTGTAGCGTGCTCCTGCTTATCACATCCTCCGGTAGCGCGTTCCATGTATCCACCACCCTCTGTGTGAAAAAGAACTTCCTGGCGTTTGTTCTAAACCTCTCCCCTTTTAATTTCTCCGAGTGCCCCCTTGTACTTGTGGTTCCCCATAATTTGAAAAATCTGTCCCTGTCTATTTTTTCTATGCCCTTCATGATCTTGAAGGTTTCTATCATGTCCCCTCTAAGTCTCCGCTTTTCCAGGGAGAAAAGCCCTAGCTTTTTCTGTCTGTCAGTTTATGAGAGGTCCTCCATGCCCTTTACTAGCTTAGTTGCTCTTCTCTGGACTCTCTCAAATACCGCCATGTCCTTCTTGAGGTACGGCAACCAGTACTGGACACAGTACTCCACAGTATAGCCAATCAAAAAAAAAACAAAAAAAGCCCCACCTTAATTAAACAATTTAAGATTTTGGCGCTGAACTCTTAGGACGCCTAGCAATGCCTAAGTGGAGGTGCTCTCCCACGCCTGACACCTAACAATGCCCATGTCAAACAGGAGGCATGATTGTGGACGGTGATTGAATTAGGTGCCGTTAGGGTTCCGATACAGTCGCCACCAACCTAGGTAAGTGAAAAGCTTGGCTAATGGAGCGGCATCTCTGTCTAGGATGCCTAACGAAGCCAAAGTTTGCTTAGGCACCACAAGGCCTGATTCTATAAATGGCACCTATCGGATGATTAAGAAACACGCTGAGGCTTCACTAGGCACAACAAAAAAAGACAGTGAATGCAACCTCAGGGTGCTACTGTGCTTTATTCGTTCACATAGAAACTCGACACATACATGTTTCAGCCACTAGGACTCAAACATGAGTCGATGGCACCTAAACATCAACATTAATCAATGGCGCACACTTTTGAGAGCAGCAAAGAAAACCCAAAACCCAAACATTATTGTAGGAATAAAGCTGAAATGTTTATTCCTGTCATTTTGGGTTGAAACAAAACCCTTGAAAGTACATAAGAAAAGTCATTGGCCCTTATCAAACAAATATACACCCCTAATGCTCAATGCAACGGAAGCTTCAAACCAATCGGCTGAACCTTTCAGGAAATGCCCAAAAGCCATCAGTCTATCCTGCCCATGCAAATGAGACTCGGACGAGTCTGAAAGTCTACAGTGTTCGCAAACAGCTGAGATCAAAATGTTTGTCGGGGTACAAATTAGTATTCTGAGATCGAGGTATCTTGCTCATGATTTTTCATGCTTCGTTGAGAATGTCTTTCAGTTACATACCTTTCGAAATGATAAACTTCTCCCCATAAAAATGCATTTTCTTTGAGGGACCCTGGCACAACTGCGTCGACTCCAGCTAGCACAGAACACTGCGCTCAGGCTTCTTTACAATCGCTCAAAACTGTACCACATCACTCGGCTTCTCAGACTTGAGCACCTTTCAGATATAATCTTCTGACTTTTCAGATTCTAGACTCTGGTCTTCTATTCTGATTTTCTCCCCTATTCGCCCAGGAGAGAGTTGCTTCCCTCCAGTCAGTCCTTACTGTCCATTCCACCCTTTAGGCAGCTGTTTTGGGATATTTACAGAGACTCCAGTTTCTCTGAAATGGCTCCAACGCTCTGGAACTCTCTCCCGTTATATCTGCGAACGGAAAAAAAAATCTCTGAAGTCATTTAAAGTCTCACTTTGAAGGCTTATTATTTCAAAATGGCGTTTGTCACTGCGCAACTTTTGCCATGACTCGTGACTAGGGAGTCTTTGGCCCTCTTTTACAAAGGCGCGTTAGGCGTTTTAACGTGCGCCAACCGCTAACGCGTCCCATAAAATAACATGCACGCGTTAGCGTGTGCTAAAAAGCTTAGAGCACCTTTGTTAAAGAGGTGGGTTATCTCGGCAATATTTTCTCAATAACTTTGACTAGGTAGTTAATTGCCTTGTAACTTTTTCATATTCCAGGTAGTCACTATCTTACGCTTATCTTTTCTTTCGGAATCCAACCCTCTTCTTTCTATCCTGCTTGTTTTTTTCCTTAAGATATTGTAAACCTTTCCTGCCCTTTTGTCCTTTTGGTTAATATGTTTGTGTACTCTCCCCCTTGTTATGTTTTTATTTTAATATTGCCCACTGTTTTTATTAATTCTACACCGCTTCGATTTGACTTTTTGTTATACATGGCGGTATAGCTAGTGAAATATGTGTAACTGTACGCCCACAGTATTGTATTCCAGTTCCCGCTGTCACATTGCAAACGGTCTGGAGAAGGATGCCTAACTTTATCCTTGACTAATCATTAGATACTCTGGTCTTTCTCTCTCAGGCTTCAGAACCTGACCTCTCTTGACATTCATTTGACAAGGTTGGAAGAAGCCTCACTCATCCTCACCCGTGGAAGTCCAGAATCTCCTCCGAGGCTCTGTCGGCACACTGCCTTCAGAACAAAAGATCCCAGAGAAAAACAACAGTGCAAGGGACGTGCCCTTGTTGATATCTGAAAATGATGAGGCTTACCTCTCTTATGACCGTTGTAATCTCAGCCTCTAAATTTCCATCTGCCAATATGTGGATCTTTTAAAATGTATGAGTCAAACTATGTGCGTTAAATTGGGAGCTGCTTTGGAGAAAAGTGGATTATAAATGTTTTAACTTAGGAACATAGTAAATGACGGCAGATAAAGACCTGAACGATCCATCCAGTCTGCCCATTAGTTAGACCCTTTTAAAAATTCACGATTAAATTCACATGTCTCTTCTTTGATATTTCTGGGTCATGGATTGTAAAGTCCACCTGGGATTGTCTTAAATTCCAATCCAAATGCTGAAGTTACCATCAAATCAAGCCATTGTGACATCACTGCTGAGATTGGCTCTTAAGCATTGGTGGAATGAGGCATTATGACATCACAATCTCAGCTCTGTTGCTACTCTTTGGGGTTCTGCCAGGTAACATAGTAAATGACGTCAGATAAAGACCTGAACGGTCCATCCAGTCTGTCCATTAGTTATTCTCATTAAAAATACATGAACTTGTCTCTTCTTTGGTATTTCTGGGTCATAGACTGTAAAGGTTCCAAATGCTGAATGCCGTCACTCCAGCCTATCCAACTATCCCGTTGTTTGCAGGATATCTACCCTAAAGTCTGGCCAGTAACATCCTCATGTTCCAAAGTAGTGGAGTTCCCATTGATGCCCACCTCAGCCCGTCCTACACCGAATCATCATCATCACGCAGACCATGCAAATCTGTCCAATACCGGCCTTAGTTCTTTAATTTACATCCTCCGTTTTCTAATTAGAGATCCTCTGTTTTTATCCCACGCGTTTCTAAATTCCATCACCGTTTTCCTCTCCACCACTTCCCTCGGGAGCGCATTACTGGCATCCACCACCCTCAAGTTTTAACGCCTGAACAGGGACAATAAATAAACTAGTAAGACTTCTGCCATGCTAACCTAACACACGATGCACAGGAGAGGAAAGAAGATGCAATACGTGGAATATAGCAGTGGAGATGCTGGCTAGTCCTGGAAATGGGCAGGCAGGGAGGCCCCTGGTGTCGAGCGTTCAGATTATTAGACACCTGCAAGTTATCAGAATGGTTCAAGTTTATTTTCCCATTTATTTATTTATCATTTCAATACAATTCCATTTCAAGAACAGTAAGGAATGAAAATTATTGACAACAAAACAAAGGATATAATATTCATTTATACAATTTTCCTCTAGCCCACTTCATGAGAGGCCATGCTACATTCTTAGGAAAAAATAACTTCTCAACGTTTTGCTGACTGCCGCTGGCAATGCCAAAGCCATATCTGGGCACCAGCACTGAATTTCCAGTTTTCCAAAGTTGACTGACACCTAACCAGTGAAGTGCAACGTCCAGCACTTAACCAGCTATGGGTTGTTTCTACTACCACCACTCATGTCTATAACACTGTACATTAAACATGTAAGAGACAATCCCTGCTCAATAGAGCTTACAATCTTATTAAAACAGACAAATAGGGATTAAGGAATTTAGACACAGGCATAGTGAGGGAATGGAAGAAGAGAAAAAAAAGAAAAGAAAAATCAACAGCAAACACTGGAAAGAGAATTAGCAGAAGTCAGACAAGAAAGCAGAACAGAGAAACTGGGACTGAGATGATGGAAACCCAAAATGTCCAGACAAAGGTAGAAAAATGTGTTGTAGTCTGAATTTTACTGCATAAAGGCAGGACTGACTTTTACACTGTCCTATTTATGTGCTGAATATCGGCTCCCTGCATTTACCAGACAGCTTTGCCTATACCACTCCTTAAATTCCGCAAATCCTTCAAGCCTTTGGCCACACTGTGCACTTATCATGGCTGAACTACGAAGTTAGATTCTTTTCCTAGATACAGAATATTATTGAGGAATACCTACATGAAATTTTTAAAATTTATACATAGAAAATTTAGGTTTCATTTTTTTTTTAAAAGTAGTACCAGCTGAAAAAAGCACCAGCCTCCACCTTCGATCCAGTTGTAGTGATGTCTTCAGTGATGTGGCAGAGGGAAGGCCAGGTGGGGGCAGGCCACAAGCAGCCTGTTCAGGGTGCTGCCTCTGTTGGCCAGCCATAGCCACCGCTGCTGCTACTTTAGGAGGCCTGGAGGTATGTTAGGTCTCACCTGAGGGGGGGGGAGGGTGGTTAGCCACTGAATTGGTCAGTCAGATTTGGGGGGGGAGAACGAATCAATTCGAATTGATTCACCAAAGTGAATCGGTGAATTGATTTGAATTGTTCAGCACTAGTTCAGTGATGTAATAAAATAAAACATTACCAGGTCAATACCAAATGACTCGCTCACTGGCGCTCCCACCCTATCTGCTTCGCCGATCCCAATGAAAGGAGATGGTGAGCTGGAAGCAACTTTTGTGCCCCACAATATTTGTGTGTGATGCAACTGTACCACTCCTACACGACTGATAGTGGCTACATCACCCTGCACTAAAGTGACCCAACTTCCCTTAAAAATCTTGTGACTGACCTCTTATGCATGACTGCAGCCTAGAGCGACCAGGCTACCCATTCCAGAAGGAAGACTTTTTGGCCAGTCCTGGATTTCTGCCAACCTCAGCCTGGTGCATTATGTCAATTTTAAAACCAGGACTGTCCAAAAAAAGACTCCCTTCGGCTGGAATGAGTAACCTGGTCATCCTACTGCAGCCTTTTAGCTCTGTACACACCAATCACAGGCTCAGGAGAAAAAGCAGCTCTTCTTGTGCCTTCTAATCACTCCTCCCATAGGCTGCTACGTTTTATGAATGGACTCTGAAATGAAGCTAAAAGGAATCCTGCTTCAGCTGATGCCATTGGTTTGGCACAAGAGGAGACATAAAATGCTGAAGAATTTCCCTGTCAGCGCTAAGAAATTAAAGATAGCCCGGCATGTGAACATCAGCTGGTTTTTAATGGTTTGCAGATGAAATGCTAGTGATATGATAAGGGATAATAAGGAAGGTCGTGCCCTTATCTCATGATCTTCATTCACACACAGAGAGACAAGATAATGACAGCGATCCTTCAAATGGCTTAATAAATACATAACTGAGCTTCAATAGTGACTCCAGCAGTTCCGGGTGGACCTCTGTGGACTTTGACCCAGTAATATCCAAGAAAAAAAGACGATTCCATTTAAGCATCCTCTATAATGTTACCAAAATCTAACCCTTCCTCTCTGAGCACACTACCAAAACCCTTATCCACGCCCTCATCACCTCATGCTTAGACTACTCTCAGGCCTTCCACTTAGCCATCTCGCTCCCCTCTAATCCATCCAGAATTCGGCTGCTCAACTCATATTCCGTAAGAGCCGCTATACTCACGTTACCCGTCTCCTAAAGTCACTTCATTGGCTTCCCATCCGTTTCCGAATACAAGTCTTACTGACCTACAAAGGCACTCACTTGGCTGCCCCTCACTCTCTTTCTTCACATATCTCCCCCTATGTTTCTCCCTCCCCCGTGAGCTCCACTCAGCTGGTAAATCCCTCCACGGTTACAATGTGGCTCCAGAAAAAGGAGGATGGATTGAGACATCCTGGAGTTACTTCCATTGAAAGCAATGGAAGTAAAACCCAGATGTCTCAATCTGTCCTCTTTCTGGAGCCATATTGTAACCCTACAGGTCCAGGAGAGGTGCTGGAGATGAGCAGCGCACTAGGCTGGAGTGAATCAAGTGTCTGAGCTGAAGGATAAGGAGGAGAGCAGAAGGAGAGAAAGGTGAGAGGTGGCAGGAGAAAATGGGTTATGGGGGAGGGTTTGCTTTAGTTGAGGAAGGAAGGCCAGAAATGTGAAAAAAGAAAAGCTTCTGGGTGAGAGGGAGCAATTGAACTGCGAAGTAAGAACTCAGAGGACAGAAACAGGAAGAATGAGTCGCAGCTTAGTTAGAAGTGAGGAAATCAGCAACGGATTTCTTTGAGGTTTGGTCAGAAAAAAACGGTAGATGGCTTAACAGATGAGGAGGGTGGTAGGAACCCAGCACACTATGAAGATGGGGGCAACACTGATTTTAGACATTTTCTGAGGACAATTTTCAAATGCAGAAGGCGGAGATTGAGACAGGGTCAAATCCAAGGAGACAACAACAGATGCAGTTTTGCATTTCTAAAATTATGCACATTGGGTTTTTACTTTATTTTTTTTTTTTTTTTTAGGGGGGGGCGGTGTTATCAACTGAAAAAGCAGGTGCAAACCTCTGTGAATATTTTAACATAGCTGCATAGTAACATAGTAAATGATGGCAAATAAGACCAGAACAGTCCATCCAGTAAGCCCAGTAAGATTGCCAGAGTTATACCTTTGTCCTGCTGGTTATACTGCTCTGTGCCTTTGTATACTGTTTACGTCTTATTCACCACATCAGTAAGAGAAAAATGTCCACCCTGAGCTGCATCCCAATGTACTTCCAGCGTTAACCACAGCCGTTCTCTGCAATCCCCACAGCACAGAAGGGAGACTATTCAATGCCTCACCCAGAACCCCACCACCCACAGTTTGCGGAGCCAGAGGATTGGATAATTTTCTAAAAGAGGAGTCCAAATGCCATTATTGAGATGCCATGGGGAAATCCACTGTTTATTCCTGGGATAAGCAGCATGAAATCTACTTGGGATCTAGCTAGGTACTTGGGACCTAGGTAGGCCACTGTTGGAAACAGGATACTGGGCTTGATGGACCTTTGGTCTGTCCCAGTATGAAAAATTCTTATGTGAGCCAAGTATAGGACAATCGAGCCATTGTGACATCACTGATGAGGTTGGCTCTTAGGCATTGGTGGATTGAGGCATTATGACATCACAATCTCAGCTCTGGAATGTTGCTACTCTTTGGGTTTCTGCCTGGTACTTGGGACCTGCGTTGGCCACTGTTGGAAACAGGACACTGGGCTTGATGAACCTTCAGTCTGTCCCACTATGGCAACTCTTATGTTCTTATGTGAGCCAAGTATAAGACAATCGAGCCATTGTGACATCACTGATAAGGTTGGCTCTTAGGCATTGGTGGAATGAGGCATTATGACATCACAATCTCAGCTCTGGAATGTTGCTACTCTTTGGGTTTCTGCCAGGTCCTTGGGACCTGGGTTGGCCACTGTTGGAAACAGGACACTGGGCTTGATGAACCTTCAGTCTGTCCCAGTATGGCAGTTCTTATATTCTTATGAATCAAGATCCCCTGGATGCTGGAAAGGATTGTGCAACCCGTATCCCCTCAAGAAGCAGAGTCAGCATCACATTATCTGTAGCAGTCAAGTTTTATTGTTTGAGTGACAGTTTATCAAAAATTAAACAGATGAAGATGGACAGGGGTGAGGCAGATAGGCATGAAGGTGTCAGATGCTGGGGAAGAGGAAAGAGAGCGGAGATAATGGATGCTGCAGATGCATAAAGAGAAAGAGGAGGAGGAAGGGGAATGGGCAGATAATGGAGAGATGGGGTTGGAAAGAATTCCTTGGGTCATGCTCTGCATGCTTTCCCCACTTGTTAATAATTTTAGCTCTAATCTGAAGGAAGAAATAATCAATAATATTGCCATAGTTAGAGATGACACATATCTTCTTTCACCCAGCTAGTAGAACTGATGGGCACATTGGAATAGGTGGGGCAAGCTGGTTCCTCATACTCCCCAGTGTTCTTCCTCAAAGGGAGATAGACAGTCTTTTGGCTTCTGAGGGTTTCAGCACAAATCCCAGTTCAGTAGAAAAGCTACACAATTAGGGTTCATTGAAAGATAAAACGTGTACTGAAACTTGGGGCCGGTAGGAAAATGCAGGTCCAGGGCAACACAGTCCAGAGAACTCCCACTCTGCCCAAACTACAACCTTGGGGCTTCATCCTTCTGGAGGTTATGACCCTCTCTTGACCCTATGTTGCAGCCTGTAGGTCCTGGGGGCAAAGCAATCACAAGAGACACTGCTCCACTTGGAGACAGCAACCCTGAAACAAAGCTCCCACCTGGCAATCATTCCATGGACTCTGTATTACCTAAATGTTGGCAGTCGTGGGACTAACTCCCCTCTTCATTACAAGATCACGGTTTGGTCCTCCTGAAGCTCAGCAGTCTTCACAGGACCCTACAATTACCACCAAGGGACCCCAGTTACCATTTCAGAACAGGAAAGAGGTAAAGCTCAGAGCATGGTGGATCATGAGATTAAATATCTCTCTATTTGGAGACCTATCTAATCACCACTAATGTCTCACGCTCCTCCTCTTCCTCATCTGAAAGGAAGTCTGATGACTCTGTGGGAAGTAGAACTGGATGGGCTGAATTCATTTACTTTCGACAAATGGAAAAACAACTGCGTGAAGGATTTTCTGTAGATATGTGTAGGGTTAATGCATCTCGGGCAATAATGTATTGGTCAGCGTTGAGCAGGAGTGTGTTATAGCACCCCCAGCTTTGGAACAATTTACTTACGTGGTGAATCCTCATTAGAAAAATTTAAAAGCTCATTAAAAAGTTACTTGTATAAGGACGCATTTGAGACATAGATAGGATAATTCATCAATCATTAATGCTTATGTTCTAATACCTAATCTTAATCAGACCTTATGTATAGGTCGCAGTTTCCCTTACCCTCTCCTCTAGGCTTGGCCATGTTTTCAAAATTGCTCTTTGTTACCCTCCAGATGTTTTTTCCCTAAATGTATCTTTATCTTCTTTAAAGATTGTAGTTCACCCCTCTCTCCTTTTGTATCAATAATTATTTGTACGTACAAATTGTTCGTTTATTTGTAGAAAATTGTTTTATTTTTTGTCTCCTAATTTTAATTTGTCATACGCATTGAAGTACTTGACATTGCGTGTACAACAAACTTTTAATAAACTTGAAACTTGTAACGCCAGTCAGCCAAAGCTCGGAGCACATTGATGTGCTTGAAGCAGGGGACAGATCTTGAAACAAAGGTTCCACTTAGGCAACTGTGAACAAGTCGCTGCAAAAAAAAAAAATGTTCATTGTTTCATTGTTTAGTGTAATAACTAAAAGGAAGTAAAAATATGTCAGACAAAACAAATTTCAGTTCCTTTCTTTCTGATGCTTTCAATAAGCTCAAGTGAAATGAAGCGTGGCTGTAAAAAGGTGACCGTTACCGAAGCATAGTGAGCAACCTATAGAGGATGAGAAGAGGCAACCGGGAGGGAAGCTACAATGCCCAAAGGCATCTGACAAAGCACAATTTGCACACCTAATTCCATTGAGAGAAATACGGTTGCAATATCTTCCATTTCTGAATTCAAATCTATGTGCAGTATCAGCTCTAGGAGAGACAGGTTATGATACTTTTAACTTGGCCAACCACCGAAGATACCAGAACCTGAAAGGAGTAATTGGAAGAGCGACAAATTTTTTTTGTGAGGCAAGTAAGTAAAAGTCAGAGGAAAAGAAGTCCACTTTGGTTCTCAAAAGCAGTAGCTGAGAAGGTAAGGAATAAACTACAAAAGATCGCAGAAAGAGGAAGACAGGCAAAAATATCTGGAAAAGTTAAGAGAGGTTGGTCGAGTAGTCAGGAAAGCAAAGATACAAATGGAAGAAAAAATAGCTGACATGGTATAACGGGGAGACAAGCCATTTTTTAGATATATTAGTGATAGGAAAAAGTGCAAAAGTGGCATTGTAAGACTCAAAGGTGAAGGGGAAGAATATGTAGAAGCTGATAAAGAAAAGGCCGAAATGCTTAACAGATAGTTCTGTTCTGTGTTCACGGCTGAAGCGCTGGGAGCAGGACCGCAGGAGACAAACGTTAATAGGAGGAGTAATAGACCCTGATTGATTTTCAAAGAGTTGTGTTCGTAAGAAGCTAGCTAAAACAAAGATTGACAAAGTGATGGGGCTGGATGGTGTACATCCGAGGGTGCTGAAGGAACTTAGGGAAGTTCTGGTAGCTCCACTGACTGACCTTTTCAATGCTTCTCTAGAGTCGGGAGTGGTACCGGAGGAGTGGAGAAGGGCAGATGTGGTCCCTCTCCACAAAAGTGGAAGTAAGGAAGAAGTAGGGAATTACAGGCCAGTAAGTCTGACTTCTGTGGTAAGCAAATTAATAGAAACCCTTTTAAAACAGAGAATGGTCAGGTTTCTGGAATCGGGTGGATTACAGGACCGGAGGCAACATGGATTCACTAGAGGTAGGTCTTGTCAGACAAATCTGAACAATTTCTTTGACTGGGTGACCAGAGAATTGTATAGAGGATATGCGCTAGATGTGGTGTATTTAGATTTTAGCAAAGCCTTTGACAGTGTTCCACACAAATGTCTAATAAATAAACTGAGTGCCCTTGGGATGGTTCCCAAAGTGACGGGCTGGGTCAAAAACAGGTTGAGTGGAAGGTGACAGAAGGTTGTGATCAATGGAAATCGCTCTGAGGAAAGGGATGTTGCCAGTGGTGTGCCTCAAGGTTCTGTTCTTGAGCCTGTTCTTTTTAACGTTTTTATAAACGATATTGCTGCAGGGCTGTTGGGTAAGATTTGCCTCTTTGCGGATGATACCAAAAACTGCAATAGAATAGACACCCAGGACGGTGTGAATAACATGAAGAAAGACCTGGCGAAGCTTGAAGAATGGTCTGAAATTTGGTAGCTAAAATTTAATGCTAAGAAATGCATTTGGGCTGCAATAACCCGAGGGAACAGTATAGTTTAGGGGGTGAAGAACTTATGTGCATGACAGAAGAGCGGGACTTGGGTGTGATTGTATGTGATGATCTTGAGGTGGCCAAACAGGTTGAAAAGATGATGGCGAAAGCTAGAAGGATGCTAGGGTGCATAGGGAGAGGTATAGCCAATAGGAAAAAGGAGGCATTGATGCCCCTTTATAAGACTTTGGCGAGACCTCATTTAGAATATTGTGTACAATTCTGGAGGCCGCTCCTTCAAAAAGATATAAAAAGGATGGAGTTGATCCAGAGGATCTTCGTCATAAGGTCTTCGTCATAAGGCGTATGGGGACAGACTTAAAGATCTCAATCTGAATACTTTGGAGGAAAGGCGGAAGAGGGGAGAAATGATAGAGACATTTAAATACCTACGTGGCGTAAATGCGCATGAATCGAGTCTCTTTCATTTGAAAGGAAGCTCTGGAATGAGACGGCATAGGATGAAGTTAAGAGGTGATAGGCTCAGGAGTAATCTAAGGAAATACTTTTTTACGAAAAGGGTGGTAGATGCGTGGAACAGTCTCCTGGAAGAGGTGGTGGAGATAGAGACTGTGTCTGAATTCAAGAAAGACTGGGATCTCTTAGAGAGAGGAAGAGATAATGGTTACCGAGGATGGGCAGACTGGATAGGCCATTTGGTCTTTAGCTGCCATCATGTTACAATGTTTCTATGACCATAAAGCTCTATGACATCACAATACAGGTGTAAAGAGCCTTAGCCTATAGGGAGAGGAGATGGAAATATTAAGAGCCTTAGCCAATAGGGAGAGGAGGAGATAGTGGATGCTGCAGAAGGGAAGATTGGATGGGCCATTTGGCCTTTATTTGTCATCATGTTTCTATGTCTTCTAGTGATAGCTGAGTAGTGAGATTAGCCAACGACACCCAAGGTTAAAAGGTGTACTCCTACTTTACATCACAACCTGAGCCCTACAGATATTACTCATTGTAATCTTCCTAGACATCAGGGCCAGCAAAAGGTACTGGGCAGTCCATAAAAAGAACAAATGAATAGCCATACTGAGCCAGACAGCCCAGTGGTGACTGGTCCAAGTCACAAGTACCTGACACAAACCCAAATAGTAGCAATATTCCATGCTCCAGATCTCAGGGCAGACAGTGGCTTCCCCCTTTGTCTATCTCAATAGCAGACTAAGGACTTTTCCTCCAGGAATTTGACCAAACCTTTTTTAAACCCAGCTACACTAACCATGCATGTAATGTTGAGCAAAGCTCTCTTACAGTTGATGCACATCATCTTCTATGATGTCACAATGAGTGATTTCCATTTCTAGAAACATTTTTTTGTTTGTTTCATTAAGGGGGAAAGTTATCGATATGGGCTACCATTAAGATGGATTATTTTATTTGTAACTAGGTCTCGTTGCATAAAATGGGACCAGAGAGTGGTAAAATAAGTTGTCTTAACGTCGCCCCTTAGTGTGAAGAGTCGAGGGCCAGATTCTCAAAAATCGGTGTTGAATACCGATGGGGAGCTGTTGCAGGCATTCTTGTAGCAATTTAAAAAACGTGAGTCATTCTCAAAAAAAATGGCTCATGCAAATGAGGTCGGTGGACAGAAGCAAAGATTCGCTAAAATTTGCATGTGCCCATCGCTGGTGATAGCGATGGGCACATGCGCAGAATAAAGGCAAATTCCCCACCCAAAACAAAAAATCAAGCCACAAGTGACCCTCTCCTACCACCAAGCTACAGCCCCCCCAGCAGAAGGAGAGATGCCCACTCTTTCCCGCCACCATCTTTCTTTTGCTCAAATTTACCTTCAATAAGATCACGTTTACCAATATCTTCATGTTCCCCCACCTACCCCCTGCACACATACTATTTCCTTAACATTACTGTAATCATTCTTTATTTTATTCCCTATGTCTCAGTTATGTCCTGTCATGTGTTGGGGGGGAGGGGGTTTCTGAAGTTTTTCTTGGTTGCTTTTCTCTATATATTTTTATCATAAACTGCTTAGATTTTAACTATCTTTTATAATGGCAGTATATCAAACGGAACTGGACCAGTCATGCATCAGCTACTAAAATAATTTGCCTATCCATGTCGAGAAGGATCGAGGTTCTGCTTACACGTTTCTCCCCATCAAAATCCTCAGGCCAGAACGTGTGGCGTTGGTCCCTGTCTTAAGGCATTCATATCATGTGCATATCAGATGCACACAATGCTCTACAGAAAATATAATGGGCAGTCCCTATTTTGTATGCCAATTTTTGAATGCCAGATCATGTAAAAAGTGGGCACGATGACGCAATTTTTAAAAGCCCTGTTCAGTACGTAGAACAGGCTTTACACGTGGACAACGGTTTCGAAAAGTATCTCAGTGATGACTCACTTCTGATTTGCCTTGATTTTCAAACACAATCGTCTCTCGCCAATTCTATGCCCTGGAAAAATCCTTCTGAATTTTACCTTGTGTTGACTCTGTGCAGGTTGGGTGGTTAACAGCTGACTTGTTTTATGTATAACAATTTTTATTGAAAGAATCAAATAATCAGTACAATAGGGGGGAGTCCCTGGACATCGTATACCTGGACTTCAGTAAAGCATTCGATAGCGTACCACACCGCAGGTTGCTGAGCAAGATGAGTTCTATAGGATTGGGCGACACATTGACGAAATGGGTTGGGAACTGACTTGGAGGTAGGCTTCAGAGGGTAGTGGTGAACGGCACCCCCTCCGAAATGACGGAGGTAATCAGTGGAGTGCCGCAGGGCTCGGTCCTGGGCCCGATCCTATTCAACATCTTTATAAGAGACTTGGCAGAAGGGCTGCGAGATAAAATAACATTATTCGCCGATGACGCCAAACTAAGCAATGTAGTGGGCAAAAGCACAACAGACATAAATTCAATGTCCGACAACATGACGCACGACCTACTCCTACTGGAGCGCTGGTCTAGGTCCTGGCAACTCAGCTCCAATGCCAAAAAATGTAAAGTCATGCACCTGGGCAGCCAAAATCCATGCAAGACTTACACCCTTAATGGCGAGATCCTAACAAGAACTGAAGCAGAACGAGACTTAGGGGTGATGGTCAGTGAGAACATGAAGACTGCCAATCAAGTGGAGCAAGCTTCATCCAAGGCAAGGCAAATCATAGGTTGCATACACAGGAGTTTCGTCAGCCGTAAGCCTGAAGTCATTATGCCATTGTATAGATCCATGGTGAGGCCCCACCTGGAATACTGTGTGCAATTCTGGAGGCCGCATTACCGTAAGGATGTGCTGAGACTGGAGTCGGTCCAGAAAATGGCCACCAGGATGGTCTCGGGACTCAAGGATCTCCCGTACGAGGAACGGCTGGATAAGTTGCAGCTGTACTCACTTGAGGAACGCAGAGAGAGGGGTGACATGATCGAGACATTCAAGTATCTCACGGGCCGCATCGAGGTGGAAGAAGATATCTTCTTTTTCAAGGGTCCCGCGGCAACAAGGGGGCATCCATGGAAAATCAGGGGCGGGAAACTGCATGGGGACACCAGGAAATTCTTTTTCACTGAAAGGGTGGTTGATCGCTGGAATAGTCTTCCACTTCAGGTTATTGAGGCCAGCAGCGTGCCTGATTTTAAGGCCAAATGGGATAGACATGTGGGATCTATTCACAGAGAAAGGTAGGGGAGGGTCATTGGGGTGGGCAGACTAGATGGGCCGTGGCCCTTATCTGCCGTCTATTTCTATGTTTCTATGTTTAGGATATTACAAAAATACATTCAATACAATAAGAATCACAATAATAATATTTCATAGAAATTTAAATCATTCTTTCAAATTTAATTTCCATATGAACTAATTCAATCTTATCTACACCCTCCTTAATTCCATCCCCTGCCCCCTATCTTCCCCTATATGAAATCCCTCACCCTGGATGAAAGTTGACAAAAATAAAGAATTAAAATAAATAACTTCTTTTAATGCAAAAGGTGCTCTTTAGTCTTGCAACGTCCTTCTGACAGGTTATTGTACTTTGCTTCTGGATTTGTTGTTCAAGTGTGTAGAGCAGGGCTGCCCAAGTCCGGTCCACGAGATCTACCAGCAGGCCAGGTTTTCAGTATATCCACAATGAATATGCATGAGAGAGATTTGCCTGCACTGCCTTCCTGGTATGCAAATCTCTCTCTCATGCATATTCATTGTGGATATCCTGAAAACCTGGCCTGCCAGTAGATCTCGAGGACCGGACTGGGGCAGCCCTGGTGTAGAGCAGTGATTCCCAACCCTGTCCTGGAGGAACACCAGGCCAATCGGGTTTTCAGGCTAGCCCTAATGAATATGCATGAGAGAGATTTGCATATGATGGAAGTGATAGGCATGCAAATTTGCTTCATGCATATTCATTAGGGCTAGCCTGAAAACCCAATTGGCCTGGTGTTCCTCCAGGACAGGGTTGGGAACCACTGGTGTAGAGAATGATCAGATTGAATAAGCTGAATTAAACTAACTTAGCCAGGTCCAGTAGACATTTTAGGCCAGTCCTGGTTTTTGAAATTGCATCAAGCAGCTTGGAATTTGTAGACCTGATTCCACTTACTCAGCACTGCACGTCCTAAAATGCAAGGAAGCAGGACCATGAGAAATCCTGGACTAGCCTGGAACTGGGTAACAAGGCAGCCTCTAAACTTGCTGGTCAGGTTATCAGGATATCCACAATGAATATGCATAAACTTGATTTGCATACACTGCCGCCATTATATGCAAATGTCTTTCATGCATATTCATTGTGGATATCCTTGAAAACCTGACCGGCTAGGGCAGGGGTAGTCAATTCCAGTCCTCGAGAGCCGGAGCCAGGTCAGGTTTTTAGGATATCCACAATGAATATGTATGAGATGGATTTGCATGCACTGCCTCCTTGAGATGCAAATCTATCTCATGCATATTTATTGTGGATATTCTGAAAACCTGACCTGGCTCCGGCTCTCGAGGACCGGAATTGCCTACTCCTGGGCTAGGGGGTACTCCAGGACCGACTTGAGAAACACTGCTTTAAACTAAGCCTAGATTTTCCACCAGAGCAAAAAAATGTAACTGTTTACTCCTCTTGTGAGAGAGGAGCTGCCCTCATTGAACATCGCACAATTGGGATCTCTCCCAGAGCTGGACAGAGCATCTGGGCAGTTTTCCATTCCCTGCTCTATGAGCAGAGACTGTCTTAACAAGTGAGAGCATCACTGCAGCTTAGTCATTCGAGGTCTGAAGAATGTGGAGGAGGGGCCTGTCCCTCTTCAGAAGTTAAATCATGGACTTCGCCTTGTCAGTAAAAACGTCAGACACAAAAAAAACCATTCCCATATTGGGTTATGCTTTTTTTTCCCTCAGTAATCATTGCTAAAATGCTATAAGCTTCAGATCTGTTGGGCTCGTCTTAGCACCAAATTTACTGAGAAACCCAGCTGCGTTCTCAAGCTGAATTTCCAGTACCATCTTAGCAGAAGCTTCAGACCGTGTCTCACACTTTCTTGCTTTTGAAATGTCTGCATCTCTGAGTGAACTGGAAATTTCTTTCACCTAGTCTTACTGGAAGTATCTTTTTATCTGATAGATCAGTTTATCCCTTCGTTCAAACTGAAATTTACTGTCAGAATGACTCACCAGATGTGGAAACTTAATAAATGCACCGACGATCACAGTAAAACCCTAAATTTATAAATTATGAGAATTTCACTGTTTTAATCAATGCAATATTGAAATAAATAAAGTCAAGTGTCTTGCCTATGGCTGGAGACATACAGATGCCATAAATATATCCATGAATCAAAGAAAACCCAACAAACTCTATCCGAAGTTAGAATTTTTCCATTTCATTGAGTTCAATCTTTTACTAAGCTGCTCCGACACTCATAGGAATTCTTTGGGAGCATTTAGCACTCTGGGTCACGGTAGACACCTCTGCTGCAGCTTAGTCCATTTTTTTTGCACATTTAGGGCCCCCTTAACAAAGCTGCGGTAGCGATTCCCCCGCTGCCAATGCGCCGAAGCCCATTCAGTTCCTATGGGCTTCGGTACGCTTGCCACAGGAGAATCGCAACTGTTCTTATGTAATAGTTCAGGGATGAGTTGCTGAAGGTATAGAAATCTTGCAAAAAAAAAATCAATAACCCAGCTAAGATTAGTCCTCACAAGTAATCCTAATACACGATACTCTGGGACAACCTGTGACACAAATCCCATTCCAAAAAAGCCTCCACATGTATAAACCAAATTAAACTTTGGCCCCAATACTCGCAGGCCAAAGATATCCGAACAAGTCAAAAGCTATGAAAATAGTCTGGTTTCTTGTCTTTCCTTGAACTTGTGCCAAAGGTTGAAAAGCTATTTTTATTCAAAATAAGCCATTTGGAACAACTCTCCGTTAAATCATCTAAAGTTGCCAAAGACATGAAAGGTCTCAAAGGCAAATTTCATTTTTCTAGACTGTCACATAAATCCAGGCCCCAGAAGATGTGTAAATCACGGCACACTTTACAAAAGAGACCAAGAAACTGGACATGGGTGGCGGTTAAGCAGAACACAGCCTCAGGCTTGCCAGGAAGGTCTTCTCCCATTTTGCGAGGAATGAGCGCTCTGTGCATCATGCTGCCTGCATTTGATAGCACCAGACGTGTTTCCTTTTGAAAGACTCTCCACACCGGAGGCTGTGACGTGAGGTAAGGTTTCTGTGCTTATTCCGCAAGTCGCAGGTCACTCATCTGCGGTTCCATTTGTTAGAGTCGAGAGCAGAAAAAGACCCACCATCCCATTCACTTTGCCCGGTTAATTCTATCCACATTATTGATGACAAGCAACTCGTCCTTTTCAAAAATCTTTATTTAAACTTGTTCCACACTGACATGGACAAACTGGACCTAGTATCAGGAATAGATGGCAGAATTACCAGGACCATCATCCCACCCAGTCTTGCAGACACGCAACTCTACAACTGAAATTGTTGTCCACAAAATACAAAAATAAATATTTTTTAACAGAAGAGACATTTGATAACAAATGTCTGTAGATCTAACAACCTGTTAAAGTCCTCTGCCAACATGTCTACTCAAGCTCTCCAGCACACAAAGGGTTAGAGTCTATAAATGGAGCTCAAAAATGCCTAAAGACCCAACTTTGAAATTTTGCCAAGAGTCGCTGAGCTTAATCTTTTCTGTGGCCCAATATGTCACTCACGCCACTTTCTCCATCTCACCAGCACGGCCTCTCGTGACTACCTGCACCAACCCGTAAGAGTGCTGTGGCCAAATCAGAGTCTCATCACTGGAGCCCTCTGCTCAAAACTCACAGCTTTCTACCAACAGGGCCCATTCTTAAAGGGGCAACTTCCCATCGAGCAGTGAAAGGAAAGCTCAAAAAATTACATAATGGTAATTGCATCATGACACTAAAAACAATATATTGAATTAAAAAAAAAAAAAAATCCAGAAAGAAACCTGAACTTCTTGATGACTGGAGGAACATTTTAATGCTTTACCCTCCTTTTACTAAACCTTGATAGCAGTTATTAGTGCAGGGGGCTGCGCGGAATGCTCCTTGCTGCTCTCGAAGCTCACAGAGTGTCTATGAGTGTCAGGAGCAGCGTGGAGCATTCAGCGTGGCTGCCTGCGCTAATAACCGCTATCGTGGTTTAGTAAAAAAGGGAAAGGGGGATAATTAATTACAACACAATAGATTGCGGTGTCTTATATACCGCAATTTCTGCAAGGAATCTATGCAAGATTTAGATCAAGTTTCGGAGTTACATTGTTAGAAGGAGAGTTGGTTTTAGAAGGAATGGTAAAGGATAAGAAGGCGGCTATAAAGAGAAGAGGTGAGGGTTTAGTTTGTTCCAGAATTCGAGGTAGGGTTGAGTTGTCTTAGGTGTGTTGGCAGATTGTTCCAAATGAGAGGTCCCTGGTGTTCAAAGGTAGCCTCAAATATCTTCTTCCGCCATACCTGTTGAGAGGATGGGAAGGACAGTTTGCAGCGTTGCGAAGAGTGTGGGACTTTAATTTCGGAAGTTAGTCCCTCTGAAATTTCTCCACAGATCGCTTTGTGAACCATGCGGGCTATTTGGAGATTGATTCTGGTTTTCATTGGCACTCAGTGGCGTACTATGGGTGAGCGGCACGCGGGGCGGTGGCATCCCTCCCCCCCTTCGCTTTCCCATTACCTTTTTCACCTTCTCCAGCATGAGCAGCATGCCCACGTCGGTGTTGGCTCGCCCTTTGATATCACTTCCTTGGTGCGGGTCCCGGAAGTGACCTCAGAGAGAGCACCGATGCAAATGCGGGCAGCAACCTCGAGCTCGGGAACTAAAAAAAGTGCGGGAGCAGGAGGGGGGTATGCCCGGGGCGGACTGCCCCTCCCCCCCCATCTCCTTCCCCTTAATGCGCTACTGAGTGGACTTGTCTTCTCATATCAATTCTAGGTCTCTCTTGTCAATTGCTTTCCTCCCCCTGGAGATTCAGCGCGAGTAAGTAACCCCTGCCTCCCCTACTTTCTGCTCCCAAAGCCTAAGGATGCAATACCTGGGCACATTTTACTCTCCTAAAACTACAGAACACAGTGCAAGAAATGGACAGATTGTACTTCTCCTAGAGCTTACTGTAAAATCAATTATTATACGAGTCATTTTTTAATATAAATCAGCTGAAGACCACAAGGAAACAAAGCTCAGTGCTTCAATAGAGACTGTGTAGTGCAGCAGGGTGAAGCGACTTCTCAAAGGCCGGATTTTCCATCAAAACAGACATTATTAAAGGAGGTGTGGTGCAGTGGTCAGAGCCACAGCCTCAGCACCCTGAGGCTGTGGATTCAAATCTTTGTGACCCAGGGCAAGTCACTTAATCCCCCCATTGCCCCAGGCACATTAGATAGATTGGGAGCCCACCAGGACAGACAGGGGAAAATGCTTTGAGTACCTGAATGTGAACCACTTAGACCAGGGGTGTCCAATGTCGGTCCTCGAGGGCCGCAGTCCAGTCGGATTTTCAGGATTTCCCCAATGAATATACATGAGGTCTATTTGCATGCACTGCTTTCATTGTATGCTAATAGATCTCATGCATATTCATTGGGGAAATCCTGAAAACCCGACTGGATTGCGGCCCTCGAGGACCGACATTGGACACCCCTGACCTTAGACTATAAGTGATATATATAAATAAAAGAAATGAGGGACTTTTCCCTCCCATCCACCAGATAAGGATAATGTTAGCTTCATCTGCATAAGACTTAAAACTTGCCATACTGGATCAGATCAAAGGTCCATCTAGCCCAGTATCAATTATCTGACCTAATTCCAAAAAGTAGCAAGATTCACTGCTACGTATCACTAGGGATAAGTAGTGGCTTTCGCTGGGTTTATTTTAATAATGCTTTATGGACATTGTAGGTCACATATTAGGCATTCTGGGTGTCACTGTTCAGGAAGATTATCAACAAGCCAAAGATGGTAGAGGCGACCACACTGCCCAAAGAATGACATTGGTCCTGAATGAGACAGACCAGCCCTCCATTAGCTACTATGGTTGGCCAAAATATTCACGGGAAGCAGAAGAAACTATCAGAAGCCACAACAGAAATCTAACGGAATTCACCATCTGTCCTTTTCCCTTTAATGCTCCAGATCACTGTACTTAAGTGGGAGGTGGTCAGCCTACGTTTGACGGAAACAAAAAAAGAAATCCCAAATAGCACACTTCTTCTCTCAGAAGCGTGAGAGAGGCCTAGTGGTTAGGGCTGCAGCCTCAGCCGCCTGAGGCTGCAGGTTCAAGCCCAGCGCTGCTCCTTGTAACTCTGGGCAAGTCACTTAACAGGTATGTCAGTGAGATTCTGAGTCCCAAAGTATAAACAAGCCTACTGTGAATGAGAGGGGGTCACGATACTCAAATTGATAAGAAAAGACCTACACTCTGCTGCAGAAAACCAGCATTTAATCCAACTTGCAGCGGGAGTTTGCCCCTGACGAAGGACACAAAGGGGGGCTCTATAGGGCGATCAGCTGGCGCTCCCTGGAAATAGACTCTTTGATTAATGAACGTCAGCAGTCTTTCGATCAAGATAAGTTCCTTTTTCAGTAGCCATATTGATTGTTGAAAGAGGGATACATTGGGATAGATCAGTGTTTTTCAACCTTTTTACACTTATGGAACGGCAGAAATAAAATAATTATTCTGTGGAACGGCATCAGTCCGTGGACCGGCGGTTGAAGAACACTGGGCTAAGTTGTGGGCCAGACCCCACCCATCTCTACCCAATGTCCACCCCAGACCCCGCCCCCATAGTAGTACTAATTGCACCTTGCACGTCCCTTGCCTCATCTGGAAGCCTTCCCTCTGACGTTGCAACGTCAGAGAGAAGGCTTCCGGTTCAGGCGCAGGATGCCCGTAGGAGCCACTGCCCGTGGCTTTGTGCACTGAATCAGTTAGGAAGAGGGAGCCGCATCGATCGCACCGTGGACCGGCGGTTGAAGAACACTGTTTTGGGCCTGACACACGTGCTGGCCCTGTGGACCGGCAGGAAATTTCTGTGGACCGGCACTGGTCCATGGACCGGCAGTTGAAGAACACTGGGCTAAGTCGTGGGCCAAACCCCGCCCATCTCTACCCAATGTCCACCCCAGACCCCGCCCCCATAATAGTACTAATTGCACCTTGCACGTCCCTTGCCTCATCTGGAAGCCTTCCCTCTGACGTTGCAACGTCAGAGAGAAGGCTTCCGGTTCAGGCACAGGATGCCCGTAGGAGCCACTGCCCGTGGCTTTGTGCACTGAATCAGTTAGGAAGAGGGAGCCGCATTGATCGCACCGTGGACCGGCGGTTGAAGAACACTGTTTTGGGCCTGACAAACGTGCTGGCCCTGTGGACCGGCAGGAAATTTCTGTGGACCGGCACTGGTCCATGGACCGGCGGTTGAAGAACACTGGGCTAAGTCGTGGGCCAAACCCCGCCCATCTCTACCCAATCTCCACCCCAGACCCCACCCCCACTAATTGCACCTTGCATGTCCTGTGCCTCATCTGGAAGCCTTCCCTCTGACGTTGCAACGTCAGAGAGAAGGCTTTCGGTTCAGGCGCAGGATGCCCGTAGGAGCCGCTGCCTGTGGCTTTGTGCACTGAATCAGTTAGAAAGAGGGAGCTGGCTCGAAGATAACGCCGCATCGATCGCACCGTGGACCGGCGGTTGAAGAACGCTGTTTTGTTCTGTAGATGGTCTGCGCATGCGCTGGACTTCAGGGCCTGCATAGATTTTTTTTTTTTTTTAAGGCGATCATTTTAATGGAGCCCGTGGTTTTAACCCGCTTAAGCCCGCGGGTTAAAATCACGGGCTTGCAGTGCGGGGAAGGGAGGCAGGCAGGCAGCGTATTTGGGGCAGGAAGGCAGGTGCATTCAGGGCAGGCAGGCAGCGTGTTCGGGGCTGCAGGATAGGGGCTGACAGGGCAGAGAGCAGGGCGGCAGAAGGCAGGGCAGCTGGAAAGGGCTTCAGCGACTGGTCCTCAGGAGTCACCAGCCCAGTCGGTGTTGCAGGGTTTTCTTTAGTGAATTGCGTCCCTGCCTACTTTGCATGCTGTTACCCTCATTTGCATGTGCGGATCAGAGGATGGTCGAAAGAGAGGTGAGTGAATCGGGCCGGGATCGCAAACCGATTGGTTTGCTTAGTGAATTTGGGCCTTTGTTACTTGGCACTGCAGGATCGATTTTCAAATGACTCGACACTTTTTAGTGTTTTTGATTTCTTGAACCAGATTATTTTGGCATTAGAGTATTTTGGGCTATTTAGCATGTTTTAACATTAAATTAAATATTTTAAACTTCATAATTATAAATTTGATTAGCCAAAGGGGGTTTCATGTGATGTTTGTGGGTGATTCCTGCCTGGCATTCTTGGGTGGTAAATGTGGTGAAAAGCCCTGGCGAACCTTGGAAAACTTTTTTACACAAGTTCCCATAAACTGATTTAACACCCTGTATGTATTTATTGATTCTTAGAACTATATTTATTTAAATCAGTCTATAAAGCCCTTAATCCATATAGTGTCTTAAGAACAGAGAGTAGGTCACTCAGATTGTGAGCCCACCAGGACAGATAGGGAGAAAGACTTGAGTACCTGAATGGAATCCACTTAAGCTATAGTGGTCTCTAAATACTCCACATACCCTGTTTAGGAGTGAGGTTCATCACTGTCATGCTATGCATAGAATGAAAAACAAAAGGAATTGACCCCAAAATATCCACAAAGAAGAAAATCCAGAGAAAACCAAAAAAACTGTGGAGTGACGATGTTCCTAAATGGACTTTATTTGAAAGTATCAAAGTTCCAAAGGTACACTGAAATCATCCACATAAAATAATTCCATCTACATAAAAGTAAATCATCCACATAAGAGCCTTAAAGGACCTATTCCGCTAGGGATACAGGACCCAACACGGTCCGCGTTTCGACAAAAAGTCTTCTTCAGGGGTCCCTGGGGGTCCTATAAAGGTGAATACGTGGGAAACAATTGTGTGGTGAGCCGGAAGTGAGACACTGCTTGTGTTTGCAACATTCTAGAGCTCAGCTTGTGATGTCATAATGCCTCATTCCACCAATGCCTAAGCTCCGTCCTCATCTGCACAAGCCTCAAACGCTTTAAAATCCTAAGTAGCAAAAAACAAAAGGAATTGACCCCAAAATATCCACAAAGAAGAAATCCAGAGAAAACCAAAAAAACTCTGTGAAGTGACGATGTTCCTAAATGGACTTTAGTGTCAAAGTGTCAAAGTTCCAAAGGTACACTGAAATCATCCACATAAAATAATTCCATCCACATAAAAATAAATCATCCACATAAGAGCCTTAAAGGACCTAGTCCGCTAGGGATACAGGACCCAACACGGTCCGCGTTTCGACAAAAAGTCTTCTTCAGGGGATCCTG
Source organism: Geotrypetes seraphini (assembly GCF_902459505.1). Lineage (NCBI taxonomy): Eukaryota > Metazoa > Chordata > Amphibia > Gymnophiona > Dermophiidae > Geotrypetes > Geotrypetes seraphini. The sequence goes on along the minus strand of NC_047090.1, from coordinate 8,304,011 downwards.
GGGGTCCTATAAAGGTAAGTACGTGGGAAACAATTGTGTGGTGAGCCGGAAGTGAGACCCTGCCTACATTTGGAGATATTGCCCTGAGAAATGTTCCATTAGTTGCCTGAGCAGAGTTTCCAGTTTGTCTGGGTTTATCTTCAAATTCTTGTCACTGCTAGCCAGTTAGTCAATTCCAAATAGCTTCCAGGGCTCGGTTTCCATCAATCCCCAAGGAGATATAAGTCAGATATCATCCACTTCTGTTTGGATATCCAAGCTGAGTTTCCTAATCATGTCTCCGGGGTGTCACAGGAATCTATTAGAAACCTTGGAGAGAGAAGAGAAACTAAGAAACTGATGTTAAAACTTGCTGGACAGAGAACTCATAGATTCAATTCCCTACACACCAACGTCTGGCAAAATTTCCAACAGAATTACAAGATCTCGGAAATCAAGGGCTTGGGAAAAAAAAAACCCACAGAAAGTTTTCCAGGGTCCCTAGTGGAAAGTCGATCGACTTTGCTTCTGTGGCAAGCTTTAAAGAGAGACGGGAGGGGATCCAAGACCTTAGCATCATAGAATGACATGGTGACAGAATTCATCACCGTTCCTGCGGATAACCGCGGGACACCATCCCGTGTCACTCTTTAGTGTCTATCTTAAACTTAGTCCTTCTACACCAGCATTCTTCAATGCGCGGCTTGAGGGTCAGTGGCTGGAAACCATCCCGTGTCATTCTTTAGTGTCTCTCTCAACCTCGGTCCTTCTACATCAGCATTCTTCAATGCGCGGCTTGAGGGTCAGTGGCTGGAAACCATCCCGTGCCATTCTTTAGTGTCTATCTCAACCTCAGTCCTTCTACACCATCATTCTTCAATGCAAGGCTTGAGTGTCAGAGGCTGGAAACCATCCCGTGTCATTCTTTAGTGTCTCTCTCAACCTCGGTCCTTCTACATCAGCATTCTTCAATTGAGGGCTTGGGGAAAAAAAACCACAGAAAGTTTTCCACGGTCCCTAGTGGAAAGTCGATCGACTTGAAGGATTACATGAACAGCTTTGCTTCTGTTCCAAGCTCTAAAGAGAGACGGGAGGGGATCCAAGACCTTAGCATCATAGAATGACATGGTGACAGAATTCATCACCGTTCCTGCGGATAACCGCGGGACACCATCCCATGTCACTCTTTAGTGTCTATCTTAAACTTAGTCCTTCTACACCAGCATTCTTCAATGCACGGCTTGAGGGTCAGTGGCTGGAAACCATCCCGTGTCATTCTTTAGTGTCTCTCTCAACTTCGGTCCTTCTACATCAGCATTCTTCAATGCAAGGCTTGAGGGTCAGTGGCTGTAATCCATCCCGTGCCATTCTTTAGTGTCTATCTCAACCTCGGTCCTTCTACACCAGCATTCTTCAATGCAAGGCTTGAGGGTCAGTGGCTGGAAACCATCCCGTGTCATTCTTTAGTGTCTATCTCAACCAGATGGATAGATGAAGAATGGACTGGGGATGATCACACATTAGGAGCAGATTAAAGATTAAAGAATGACACAGGGACAAATTTTTCCCGTCCCCACGAGAACTCATTTTCCCATCCCCGTGAGTTCTTTTCCTGTCCCTGCCAAATTCCGGAAAGTTCTATCCTCATCTGCACAAGCCTCAAAACACTTTAAAATCATAAGTGTTCGAGGCTTGTGAGGTTAAGGCAGAGTTTACAGGAATGGGACAGGGACAAAACTCATGGGGACAAGTCGGGGAAACTGAGTTCCTGTAGGGACAGGGGACAAATTTGTCCCCATGTCATTCTCTACTTGGGATCAGACTCCCACCTTTCTTCCATCCTTACAAATTTTAAAGAAACAAGACTCCAAACACATCTGTAAACTATTCTCTTTTTTTCTACTTTTTGTAATGATATCAGTTACTGTAACTCAAAAGCCCACAAATGGAAATCCAGATGTAATTCGCTCTCCTGAAATTTTGCCCTATAAAAAAACCTCCCATTTCCTGTGATAATTTATTTATTTAAAACTTTTTATACTGTTTACAAAAAACATCAATAAAAACATACACCAAATAAACGACAAACTAGATCATAAAATCTACATACTTAACAGTTTCTTCTCTTCAGATGCCAGCTAATAAATCACAAAATGCATGAAACAACTGAGTTTTTAACCGTCTCTTGAAGTGGTCCACCAACGTATGTTAGTAACCAACTTATGAACAGTCCAACATATCACCTGGAAAGCTGAATTTGTTTCCTAACTGCAGGTAATGCATTGATATAACCCGTCGTTGAGTAGGTGTTGGCCAATCCACACTTGGTCAAAGTGAGGCTGAACCTCCCAGGGTAATTCTCCACTCTGGATAATGTTATCTTTGATTTGATCGCACCCCTAAAAACCAAAGTGCTACAGAGAAGGTTATCAATGTGTGTTACCAGTAGCTGGGTTCAGACTTCAGGACACCAACCCTCTATGATGTCATAGTAGACTTATTTATGTATTTATTCAATTTTCTAGACTGTTCTCCAAGGGGAGCTCAGAACGGTTTAAATTAATCTATTCAGGTACTCAAGCATTTTTCCCTGCCTGTTCCGGTGGGCTCGCAATCTATCTAATGTACCTGGGGCAATGGGGGGGGGGGTTAAGTGACTTGCCCAGGGTCACAAAGAACAGCATGGGCTTGAACCCACAACCTCAGGGTGCTAAGGCTGTGGCTTTAACCATTTTGCCACACTCTCCCCAAAGCTGGGAGGCAATGGTGAGAGCCCCTTATTCCTGAATCATAACACAGCTTGATATGAAATGAAGTATCTAATGAATTTCTTATACATACACTCTTTAACAAAACGAGAAGCATTGCATGAAGAACAATTCGACAAGAGAAACGATTATAAATGGTGACAGAGTTGAAACAAGCATGGAACGAACACAGAGGATCTCTAATCAGAAAATAATGGATATACAGTGGTGCCTCGCATAACGAACGCCTCGCACAGCGAACGCTGCACACAACGAACTTCATGTCTTGATTCATACAACGAACTTCGTTTCACACAACGAAGTCGCCCGAGCTGCGTTACTCACTGCGCTTAACTGCCCTCTCTCACAGCCCTTCGCCTGGCTCCCTGTGCAGTGGCGGACCGTTGGCTCGCCTCCTTTTATGGAGGAGCCCGGCGCCTACTGCTGATGCGTTGGGGGGGGGCGGAGCTACTCTCGCCGCTTCCCCAATGCTAGAAAAAAAAAAGAAAAGTTAAGTCCCAGTTTTTGCCGCTGAGACTCTGCCCTCTCTCACTGTATACAGTCGTCCTTTTAAGATAAACTCAATATTTTTTATATATCATGGCTTCTAAAAAAAGCAGGAAGGTGATTTCTGTTGAAATGAAACGGGAAATAATTAGAAGGAGTGAATGTGGGGTAAAACAGTGTGACCTCGTCAAAGAGTTTGGCCTCAGCAAGACCACCATTTTCACCATTTTGACAAATTTATCTTTTTTTATGTCATCTTAGCATATTTTATGCTGCAGAACGAATTATTTTTTTTAACATGTATTGTTATGGGAAAACGCGTTTCACATAACGAACTTTTCGCATAACAAACTTGCTCCTGGAACGAATTAAGTTCATTGTGTGAGGCACCACTGTACACTGAAGGAACTAAGGCCAGTACTGGGCAGGCTTACGCAGTCTGTGTCTTGTATATGGACATTCAGTTGAGGACGAGCTGGGGAAGGCTTCGATGGCTGGGATGGTTAAGATGGGCTGGGGTGAGCCTTGATGGAGACTCCAGTAGATGGAACCTAAGCACACAACCGGACAAGGCTCTGGGTTTCTGGCCCAGAAATGTCTAAGAAAAAGGACCATTTAAATGAAAAGATTCATTTATGGAGCATGTATGATTGGGCAGATTGGATGGACCATTCAGGTCTTTATCTGCCGTCATTTACCATGTTGAAAAATAAGCAGGGATTAAACCAAACATAGGGGTGCTTTTACTAAGGCATGCCAACCGCTAACACGCCCATTATACTCTATGGGTGCGTACTAATCTTTAGCACGCGCTAAATCGGTCAGTGCACCTTACTAAAAGGACCCCCATAGTTTTATAATAAATTCAAACCAGTTTGAATAATACCCTAGCTTGAACTGGAAGCCAATGTAACTTTTGGTTAAAAGAAGAGAGATGGTCGTATTTCTTGAAATTACATCGCAAACATACTGCTGTGGTTTGGATTATCTGCAATTTCTGAAAATAGTTTTGGGAACCTGTCAAATACACAACATTGCAGTAATCCAAAATACTTAAAATACGGGATTGTATTTTAATAATTGGTAAGGGTAAAAATCAAAATAAGACAGGCTAAAATATCTGGAAAAGTTAAGAGAGGCTGGTCAAGCAGTCAGGAAAGCAAAGATGCAAATGGAAGAAAAAATAGCCAACACGGATAGAATGGGGGGGACAAGACATTTTTTAGATATATTCGTGATAGGAAGAAGTACAAAAGTGGCATTATGAAACTCAAAGATGAAGGAGAGAAATATGTAAAAGCTGATAAAGATAAGGCTCAATTTCTTAAGAAACATTTTTATTCTGTGTTCACAGCTGAAGCGTCGGGGCTTTAATACATGGGTTTTGTTTTTTTTTAAATATTCTAGCTCTGCTTTTTCCCTAGCCTTTTGAAATCCAACCGTAGGAATGAGCAAATGCTTTTAATCCATGCAAAGTAATTACTTCACACAGAATTCCAAATTCAGTTTCTGCAACTGCAGAGTTTAAACCACTCCTTACCATAGAGACAGTGAAAACCATGTACCATATCATTTGTTGTGAAATTCTGTGGGCTGTATTTTTTTAAATAAAGGCCAAATTCATGCCATGAAATTCAAGGACTCCTGGAAGGAAAGAGCAAGCATGCTGTGGTGTGTCCCTCCCTTCCCTTCCACTACTCCAGAGGCTGTGCAGACTCTTAGGGGAAAAAGAACCTATCACGTTTCTTCCCTTTGATGTTTCAGACATGCCAGTGGACACTACTGACCAATCTCTCTTCCCTTCTGCTTGGCCAAAGCCTGAGTTGAGAATTAAGGCTTTTGCATCCAGGATGCCACTGGAACCCAAAATCAAGGAAAAGTTAAGATATTCTACTTTATAATTCTCCCGTAACATTTTGATCAACTCCTAAGCTGACCACATGCCTGGGCTCTCTTCAGAACAACACAGGGTCCCCCCTTCCTAGCTTTCAGCTGTCTCCCTTCTCTCTGCCAGAGACGCATCTTGCTTCCTAATGTGTCATATTTTCATGTTGACATAGTCAAGAGAATTCCAGCTGCTTTCTGTGGGGAATGCAAGCATGGAGAAATAGATAGATAGATATTTGGAAAATCTCATTGCTTTTCTTTTGTTCTGGAGATGGTTTCCATCTGGAAAGAACTGAACTGGGAAGCCAGGGGCCCTCTGACCCTGCCCACTGGGTGACATCACGTCCATTTTTATAATTGCAGGCCAAACGCCGGGCCGGCACATATTTCTGTGGCCTGGTGCCTAAGGAGAAGGAGTCCCTCTTATCCAGGAGAAAGGATGTGATCTCATCTGCCTAGAATCTGACCTCAGGGGTATCCTGTGGCTGGCTGAACCAAGCATCACCTCTCGTGCCCCCTTTACTCCAACAGGATGAAAAATTATAAGTGAAACACGACTGTCTTTTATATTTGAGAGAGACTTTTTCAGACGGGATAGGAAATGAACCTGGCTAGACACTTTGTTTAAAAAAAATGAGAACTTGAAAAACAGTTGCATTCCACTTTTAAGGCAAAGTGGTAAGCTAGCTACACAGTCCCTGCTCTCTCAAAAATTGTTACCAACTTTAAATGCTCTGAGGCCTCCATTTTCAAGTCCAGATGGCATGCGGTGAAAATTTGTTCTGTCAGAAGTCCAGATTCCCTTACTTGAATATTATTGTTAACACGATACTGGTTTTAAAAAAGGTTTGGACAAGTTCCTGGAGGAAAAGTCCATAGTCTCATGTCCATAGACATGAGAGAAGCCACTGCTTGCCCTGGATCCATAGTATGGAATGTTGCTACTATTTGGGTTTTTGCCGGGTACTGGAGATCCGGATTGGCCTCTGTGAGGACAGGCTACTGGCCTAGATGTACCATTGGTCTGACCCAGTAAGGCTATTCTTATAAAAAGGGATCGGAGGAGTTGTACCCGGGGTAGACTGCCCCCTCCCTCCCCTGGTATGCCACTGTCTGAAGAATGGGATTTTGGTCTCCAAAAGTTAGTAAAAAATGTATTACTACAATTAGTCCAATAAAAAGATGATCTTATTTCCATTTTCTATTTATAAATGTTTATCAGTACAGCTACAATACTGCTTTATTCTACAGCAACAACAAAAATCTTTTTTCTACCTTTTGTCATCTCTGGTTTCTGCTTTCCTCATCTTCTCTTCACCCTCCATTCCATCCAGCATCCACCCTCTTCTCTGTCCTTTCCATTTGTCCCTTTCTGTCTCCACTCCCTTCTCCTCTTCTTCCCACCCCAACTCACCCCATCTGCTTCCCTTCCCCCATGCCTTGGGATCTCTCCCTCTTCCTCCATGCTCTAGCATCTCCTTTCCTTCCTTTCCCTCCCTTCCTTCCTTCCTGATGGTCTGGCATCTCAGTCTCCTCGCCTTCCCTTCCATCTCCCCCTCCATGCTCTGGTATCTCCTCTCTTTACTTTTCCTCCCTTCTCCCTGATCTGGCATGGAATGCTGTTACTATTTGGGTGTTTGCCAGGTACTTGTGACTTGGATTGGCCTCTGTGAAGACAGGATACTGGGCTAGATGGACCATTGGTCTGACCCCGTAAGACTATTCTTATGTTCTTATTCTGTAAGTTCCGAGGCCAGTTGGAGCCCTGCCCATTAGAGAGTTGCGCAGGGACAGAAATCCCACCCATCCCCGCCTGTCCCCAACAGGATCCTCTCCGTCCCCACCCGTCCCCATCAGGATCCTCTCCGTCCCCACCCGTCCCCGCAAGGAATTACCTCCATCCCCTCCCGTCCCCATAAAAAGCAGCAATTACTTCTGACAGGATCATCAATTCCACAGTTTATTTTGCTGTTTTCCTTGTGGAATCTCTTTGGTGGAACCCTTGTTTTGTTTTCTGTTCAGGTAATTAACTTATAAACCCCCTCTTTTACTAAGGCTGACATGTCCATTATATTATATGGACGAACCCTGCTTCCAAAGCCTTCCATCCCCGTGGGAGTCCCGTGGGCCAGAGGGGGGTCCCCGTGGGAGTCCCGTGGGCCAGAGGGGGTCCCCGTGGGAGTCCTGTGGGCCAGAGGGGGTCCCCGTGGGAGTCCTGTGGGCCAGAGGGGGTCCCCGTGGGAGTCCCGTTGGCCAGAGGGGGTCCCCGTGGGAGTCCCGTTGGCCAGAGGGGGGTCCCCGTGGGAGTCCCGTGGGCCAGAGGGGGTCCCCGTGGGAGTCCCGTGGGCCAGAGGGGGTCCCCGTGGGAGTCCCGTGGGCCAGAGGGGGTCCCCGTGGGAGTCCCGTGGGCCAGAGGGGGTCCCCGTGGGAGTCCTGTGGGCCAGAGGGGGTCCCCGTGGGAGTCCCGTGGGCCAGAGGGGGTCCCCGTGGGAGTCCCGTGGGCCAGAGGGGGTCCCCGTGGGAGTCCCGTGGGCCAGAGGGGGTCCCCGTGGGAGTCCCGTGGGTTAGGGGGGGAATTCCCACGGGACCCCCGCGGAACCCGCGGGATTCCCGCGATCCCCGTTCCCGTGCAGACCTCTACTGCCCACTGCACACCTAAGTTCCTTTTTTCGTAAGTCTCTGAAGACCATTCTGTTTACTAAACATTTTTGGAAACTAAACATTGTAAAGCGAGTCGAGCTTTCCTGGATTGAAGTCTCGGTATACAAAACGAAGCATTAGATTAGATTAAATGTATATGCTCCCTAGCAAATACCGGTAAGTTGCAATGCCATTACCCTTTGAGCTAAAATCTTTAATCTCATCTCCTTTATTTTGTCATTCTCTGAAAACTGTTTTTATTTCTAGGATACTTTGGTTAATTTTGTATTTACTCATTTTACATACACACCCCTTTTACAAAACTGCGCAAGAGGTTTTAGCGCCGGCTGGCATGCTGCGCTGGTCCAACGGTCATAGAGTTCCTCTGAGTTTCCGAGCAGTGCAGAGAATTCAGTGCGCCAGCCGGCACAATTTTATAAAAGAGGGGTGGGGGGGGTGAATTTTTTGTAATTCCTAGTATATGCCCTTGTTCTATATTTATATTTAGTTCCTGGAGGAAAAGTCCATAGTCTGTTATTGAGAGAGACACGGGGGAAGCCACTGCTTGCCCTGGATCGGTAGCATGGAATGTTGCTACTCTCTGGGATTCTAGAATCTTGTTACTCTTGGGATTCCGGAATCTTGCTATTCCTTGGGATTCTGCATGGAATGTTGCTACTCTTTGGGATTCCATTTCTTTCAATGGCTTGATGTTCATTCCCGTGTCGTTCTTGATGGGATCCAGTCAATGGGCCTTTGGTCTCGCCTGCTTCCTTTACATAACATAACATAAATTTTTATTTATATACCGCAAAAGCCTTTCGGTTCTATGCGGTTTACAAAAGAGATGGGCTGACCATTGCCAGTGAGCTACAATAGATAGAACATTGGCTTCAACAAGTTAACAATAGTTTCATATCAGTATGCTGCTTTGGAGGGATTACAAGAATTTTAAGAACAGATGCATATATGAGGTTGATAATCTAACCATTTGACCCAGTTCAGGAAGTGGCTTCGTATGATAAGAGTCGGTTAATGAATTTATTTTTAAAATTTCTATACCGCTTTTTTTCCAAAACGGTTTACAAAAAGTTACGTACATAAAATATAAAAATCAAAAGATAGGAACAAAACCAGACAGATTCAATCTTTACATAATGTCAATTGCTCAAAGAAATGCATCTGAGTACAGCCTTTGATTGAAGGGAAGGTAAAAAATGATTGGGAATGTGTGGAGCGGCTTGGCGACGAGAACAACAACTGAGCAGTTAGGTAGTTAGGCAGTAGGCCAGGGGTGTCCAATGTCGGTCCTCGAGGGCCGCAATCCAGTCGGGTTTTCAGGATTTCCCCAATGAATATGCATTGAAAGCAGTGCATGCAAATAGATCTCATGCATATTCATTGGGGAAATCCTGAAAACCCGACTGGATTCCGGCCCTCGAGGACCGGAGTTGCCCATCCCTGACATAGACACTCTAATCTAGGGGTCTCAAAGTCCCTCCTTGAGGGCCGCAATCCAGTCGGGTTTTCAGGATTTCCCCAATGAATATGCATTGAAAGCAGTGCATGCAAATAGATCTCATGCATATTCATTGGGGAAATCCTGAAAACCCGACTGGATTGCGGCCCTCGAGGAGGGACTTTGAGACCCCTAGATTAGAGTGTCTATGTCAGGGATGGGCAACTCCGGTCCTCGAGGGCCGGAATCCAGTCGGGTTTTCAGGATTTCCCCAATGAATATGCATGAGATCTATTTGCATGCACTGCTTTCAATGCATATTCATTGGGGAAATCCTGAAAACCCGACTGGATTCCGGCCCTCGAGGACCGGAGTTGCCCATCCCTGACATAGACACTCTAATCTAGGGGTCTCAAAGTCCCTCCTTGAGGGCCGCAATCCAGTCGGGTTTTCAGGATTTCCCCAATGAATATGCATTGAAAGCAGTGCATGCAAATAGATCTCATGCATATTCATTGGGGAAATCCTGAAAACCCGACTGGATTGCGGCCCTCGAGGAGGGACTTTGAGACCCCTAGATTAGAGTGTCTATGTCAGGGATGGGCAACTCCGGTCCTCGAGGGCCGGAATCCAGTCGGGTTTTCAGGATTTCCCCAATGAATATGCATGAGATCTATTTGCATGCACTGCTTTCAATGCATATTCATTGGGGAAATCCTGAAAACCCGACTGGATTGCGGCCCTCGAGGACTGGAGTTGCCCATCCCTGTCATAGACACTCTAATCTAGGGGTCTCAAAGTCCCTCCTTGAGGGCCGCAATCCAGTCGGGTTTTCAGGATTTCCCCAATGAATATGCATTGAAAGCAGTGCATGCGCAGAGATCTCATGCATATTCATTGGGGAAATCCTGAAAACCCGACTGGATTGCGGCCCTCGAGGACCGACATTGGACACCCCTGCAGTAGGCCATGTACAGCTTTGAAGAGAACGCTTCCCTCGACAGGAAGCCAATGTAATTTTTGGTAGAATGGAGTTATGTGGTCAAATTTTTTCAGGTTAAAGATTAGTCTCACTGCGGTGTTTTGGATGATACTTAGTTTCTGGAAATGCCTGCATTGTCCTGCTAGGTTTGAAATGTAGTTTCAAGTTTCAAGTTTATTTAGATTTTATCAAGGTTATCTAAGCAGTTTTTATAATCAGGTACTCAAGCATTTTCCCTCTCTGTCCCGGTGGGCTCACAATCTATCTAACGTACCCGGGGCTATGGAGGACTGAGTGATTTGCCCAGGGTCACAAGGAGCAGCATGGGGTTTGAACCCACAACCCCAGGGTGCTGAGGCTGTAGATCCAACCACTGCGCCACACAAAGTTTAAGGTCGTGGTTAAGGTTTTGGTACGTTTCCCTTTCCCGATGTCAAATTTAAAGTTGATCATGCTGTGATCGCTCGTCCCCAACGGGACCGTGACTTCTACTTCTTTTGTCGGTCCCTTGAGGCCATTTAGGACCAAGTCCAAGGTGGTGTTGCCTCTTATCGGCTCTTTTACCATTTGTTCTAGGAAGCAATCCCCTAGCGCCTCCAGGAACTTGGTCTCCTTGCCGCAGTTGGAGATTCTCAGGTTCCAGTCTATTCCCGGGAAATTGAAGTCTCCCAAGATTATTACATTGCCTGTCTTGCATTCTTGTTTGATTTTCTCTATCATTTCCGAGTCAGTTTCCTCCGTCTGATCTGGGGGTCGATAGTAAAGGCCAATTTTTGTGTCTGCGCCATTGTGACTGGGAATCTTGATCCAGAGGAACTCTAGCTTCTCATTTTTTTCCGTCATAGCCTTTCCAACAGATTCTATTCCTTCCTGAACATATAGGGCAATACCTCCACCTTTCCGCCCTACTCGATCTCTTCTGTATAGTTTGTATCCCTGTAGTACTGTGTCCCATTTATTTTCTTCATTCCACCATGTCTCGCAGCCATAGGTCACAGTCTTTAATGGTCACTGAGATGTTCTGGCACTTCCACATTTGGTGCATGCTCACCATGGCTGCACTCCCCGGTGCTAATTGATGCTTGATCTCTGACATTAATCCAGAATTCATTACAGTCAAAATACAGATCGGAGTGAATTTTGTTATTAATTTGGGAAGTCATAGACATAACAACATAAACAGGATTAAAACACATCCACTGAGAAGACTGAACAACTGGTGAATGCAACTGGCCTATCAATATCAGTGTGCATAACCAAGGGAAGAGATGTAGAGTGGAAATTAGGTATGAATGTCCAGTAGGGAGAATGGTTGGTAGTCCCTGTTTGTGGCATGATATCATCAGTCTCAAAGAAGGAGAACTAGTATTTTAGTTGATAACAAAGGAATCTCTGCCGAGGGGAGCGTCCACAGGTCAATCTTTGTGTATCCTCTTGCCCTGAGAATTCTTTCAACACATGACCGGGCAGGAGCTATTTTGTATATGCTAGGGAAAAAAATAGGATTATTAGCCTTCTGGATCATAATACAATATTCCTTACACCTATCCTAAAGTATCCAACCTTCTAAATTTTTTCCGTTGCCTCACTGCCCTTCTTGTCTGGGGTTGTTTTTTGTAATACACAGTCCTCTGTAGTGTCAGGGATTGCACCATTCATTGGAAATAGTGATTTTCTTTGTAGGAGCTACTTCATTAGAAGACCACCAGAGAACAGAATTCCACAGCAAGACCTGGGCTCCTATTGGTAACAAAGAAAAACACACTTAATAAAAGAATAAGGATTACAATATTGGAGGGTTCTTAGCCAATATATCTTATTAGCTTTAGCACTGAGCAGCCCTGGAGACTGAGAGGGGACATGATCAAAACATTAAAGATAATGAAGGGAATAGACTTAGTAGATAAGGACAGGTTGTTCACCCTCTCCAAGGTAGGGAGAACGAGAGGGCACTCTCTAAAGTTGAAAGGGGATAGATTCCGTACAAACGTAAGGAAGTTCTTCTTCACCCAGAGAGTGGTAGACAACTGGAACGCTCTTCCGGAGTCTGTCGGGGAAAACACCCTCCAGGGATTCAAGACAAAGTTAGACAAGTTCCTGCTGAACCAGAACGTACGCAGGTAGGGCTGGTCTTAGTTAGGGCACTGGTCTTTGACCTAAGGGCCGCCGCGGGAGCGGACTGCTGAGCACAATGGACCACTGATCTGACCCATCAGTGGCAATTCTTAAGTTCTTATGAGATCTCTTTAAGAATGGCTAAGGAAGACTGGCCTAATGCTCTGGAAGAAAGAATATGTGTAGACGTAGACCAGGAGTCATTAACTCTAATTAAAGATGGCAGTAGATTAATTTGACCAGAGAGGTGCAGTAAAAAGTGCCAGCCTCTGCTCTGCATGAGTCACTTCCTATGCCTTGACTCAAAGGACATGTCTTAATGACTCCCAACCCAGACAATCCATTACAGAAGGAGCAAGGAAAGAAAATATCGCTGCTCTGTTCTGCCAACCACGTCAAAAAAAATTCTAAGGTTGCCCCACCCACTCTAATTTTGGCCCTGCATTTCCTCTATGCACTTTTCACCCAAGTGTGTAAACCACCCAGATGCAATGTGATGGGTGGTATATCAAGAATGAGATCAACTTGAAAGTGGAAACTTGAAATTCCAGACTAGGAGGAATGGGTCTTTGGAAGGCAAAGAAAAATATTGACAAACCTACAGTTGAATTACATTATCAGAATCCATTATGTACATTTTGAGTGCCCTTAACCTCTCATTATAGGGTCTGTGTTGATGCATCATTCGGGACTATGAGAAACCTAAGATAAATCCAAAAATTCTTTGACAGGAAACAATTCCAACTTTTGGTACAATCTCTTATCCTTGGACTAATAGGCTACTGCAACATACTATACCTCCCCTACCCAGCGACCATGATAAAGCAACTACAAACAATACAAAATACAGTCCTAAGACTCACACTGGCTCCCAATACAAGCAAGAGTACACTTCAAATTCTACTGCCTATTATTCAAAGTTATTAATGGAGAAAGCCCAACCTACTGGAACAACCGACTAATTCAATCCACCTCAACCAAACACAGGAGAACCCACTCACTATTCACACACCTGCCAACCAAAAATGTCACACGAAGAAAACTACCAAAGCAGCAAAACTAGACAGACAAATCACCAATCTACTGTCTTCGACCACAGACTACAAAACCTTAAAAAAAGAAACTAAAACCCTACTCTTCAAAAAATACATAAAACCTATTTAACATGACTAGTTTCTTCCCAAACTCCACCTACCACACTTTCTACCTCTATCAAATCAAAAATGTTTCTAATTACCCAACATGAATCACCTTAAGTTCTCGACAATTCTTATGTAATCCACCTAATTATCTTGTAACCTCCTGACAACTCTTATGTAATTCGCCTTGAACCGCAAGGTAATGGCGGAATGGAAATCACTAATGTAATGTAATGTAATATCTGTAGCCCCTGTGCAATTGAACCAGCCGCTCTGTATCATTCTAGAAGGCCCTAGTAGGCTTTTGCAACAGAGAACAGGATGAGTCAGCATTTGTGTGGCTGTGTAAAGACCAGAAAGGTCAAATGAACACTGGGAGCCACTGGTAAAGGTGAATTGTTCTTATGAGGGGCCGCTGAAAAGTTCTCAGCGTCCCAGCCAATAAAGTTGGGGCAGTCTCCGTCGAGGGCTATACACTTTAGTCCATTGATTTTCCACTTTTTTTTCTGTTCCGTCGGAAAAATATGGAGCGAAAAAAATGGAAAATCGCTGGACTGAGTGTATAGCCCCCAACGGAGACTGGCCCGGCTTTGTTGGTTGGGCTGAGAACCTTTCAGCGGCCCCTCCTACATCAAAGCCGGATGTGGCCAAGTTTCAACAGCTGTCTGCATCAATAGTAGAATGTCCAGCCAACCTGAAAGGAAAATGAACAAGAGTATCAATCTGATGCATTTGTTCTGAAATTTGTGAGCTCAGTGGTTTATGAGATAGGATGGGATTTCAGCTACAGCTGTAAGGTCCAAAGGATTTTGTGCTTCAGGATCTCAAAAAAGAAAAATCTACAAGTTAACTGTTGTTCCAAGACAAAAAATCATAGAAACATAGAAACACAGAAGATAACGGCAGAAAAGGGCTACAGCCCATCAAGTCTGCCCACTCTGCTTACCCACCCCCTGTCTATGCCCTAATGACCCAATTTTCTTATCTTGACCCTCGTAGGGATCCCACATGGGTATCCCATTTATTCTTAAAGTCTGGCACGCTGTCTGCCTTGATCACCTGCACTGGAAGCTTGTTCCAATGATCAACCACTCTCTCTGTGAAGAAATACTTTCAAATCAAATCAAATCTTTACCTAACTAAAGCATGCAGATCATGGCTCATGGAATTCTTTTTAATCCCTAGAGGGGAGGGAATGCCTGTGTTCATGGTTTCTCCCTCCCCCCCCACAACAAAAAATGACCTCTCCAGAAGTCGTATAGGTAAAAATGTAGGACTTTACTGTAAGTTCAGTAGCAGAAGTAGCTTGTGAATGAGCCTGAGATCTGTGCAAACATATGTTTCAAATCGACTGGCCTACAAGTGGAAAGTTGGGCAAGTCATTTTCATCTTTTAATACAAATTAGAAATGCCAACAGTCGACTTCCTCAAAGAGTGAGATTAAAGGCCAAAGTGTGAAATTTGGAAGGGGGGAGGGCAGTTGCGAGAAAGGCTGGAGATCCATCATCTACCATACTTGTTTTTCCTTAGATGATTTTTCAGTTTGCTCCCTTTAACCTTCATCCCAAGATGAGTGAGTGAAGGTTCCTTAGTTAGGATTACCAGATGTACAGGAAACCCGGATATGTCCTCTTTTAAGAGGACTGTCCAGGTGTCCAGAGGGATTTCCAAAACCCGGCAGTTTGGAAGGCCCCAAACTCGGGGAAGGGGGATGGGGCCAGGTGTCCTCTATTTTTAAAGAGGAAATCTGGTAACCCGACTTAGATTAGATGTTATAAAGTGTAAATTTGATTTTCTCGTTTAAAGGAAGTGTGGCAGCTGATAGCTTTATAACAGTTCTCTACTGTTTGTGATGTATTGATGTGATAAGTTATGTATATTTTATTCTAATCCACATAAGTATTAAGCGGAATAGATGTTTTTAAAATAAATAAAAAAATGATCCTTCTGTCTTTATCACCCTGCTTTTCCTCTAGGTTAAACATGTTACTTTGGGCTAGATTCACTAAGCAAACCAATTGTGTACCGATCAGTTTGCGACCCCTTTGCGACCTGATTTCCCTCCGGCCCGATTCACTAACCTCTCCCGCGATCCGCTTCCGATCCGCGCATGCAAATGAGGGGAACGGCGTGCAAAGTAGGCAGGGACCCGATTCACAAAACAAATTTCGCCGATCAACCCATGAGCTTGTGAATGAGCCTGAGATCTGCGCAAACATATGGGGACCAGTCGCAAACGTCCTTTCCGACTCTCCAGCTCCATTGCCGCCCTGCTCTCTGCTGCCCCGAATCTCTCCTGCCCTTCTCCGCACTGCGAGCCCGTGGTTTTAACACATGGGTTAAAACCATGGGCTTGCTGGGCTACTAAAGTAAAAGCATGAAAGTATGGGTTCCTGCCCTTCCCTAGGAGAGAAGGAGGGTCGGGGCCTGAAAAACAAACAAACCACAAAACAGCAAAAAAAAAAAACACCCAAAAACAACGGACACAAAACTCATGCGCAGACCATCTGCAGGGAAAGCAGCGATCCGTGCGGGCAGAGGGAGGGCGTTCCTCCGATCACCCTCATTAGAATTGGTTGGGCCTGCTGGAATCAGCCACGGATCGGCCACAGAAATCAGGTTAGTAAATTTAGCCCTTTCTGGGTGCAGCGTTTAGCAACCTTATTGGCCCCGATAATTGACACTAACTGGAACTATTTAAAAGTTACATACAAAACTCTGTTGGCGCATTCTTAAAAAAATGCTGCAGACCAGTTCTGGTTTGTGCATGTGAGGAGCACGGGTGGATTGTGGATGCTCCTATAATTTAGGCGCACTGTTACAGAATACATCTAATCCCTCTCCTTTACAAAACCGCAGAAGCAATTTTTAGCCCAGGCTGGCACGCTGAATGCTCCGTGCTGCTCCCGACGCTCATAGGAACGCCAGCCTGCACTAAAAACCGTTTCTGTGGTTTTGTAAAATTACGTGAAGCAATAAGGTGCATGTACCTTTTATAGAACCACACTAAACCCCTCTTTCACAAAACCACGGAAGCGGTTTTTAGCGCAGGCCGGCGTGCTAAATGCTTTGTGCTGCTCCCGACGCTCATAGGACCATTTAGCGTGCTAGCCTGGGCTAAAAAAAACACTTCCGCGGTTTTGCAAAAGGGGAGGAGGGTAAGTTCTGTTCTAGTAAGTGCTGACTTTTTGGGCACCACGTGTACAATACAACGCTAAATGCATAACCTCGCATTGTTTGGTATTAAATCTTAGCTGCCAAGCTCCAGACTGTTCCTCAGCCTTCACTAAATTTTGCCTTATGTTTTTGCCCAGATGGCAGGGCCGAACCTCAATTGCAGAATGAAAAATCTAAAGTACTAGTGTAAACGGTAGAAGTCACACAATTAACCTGCTCTAGGCTCATGCCTAAATTATTGGCCTTCACAGTATTTTATAATCAGGCACAAGAACAGACAAAAAAAACACCTCAGAACTTCACTGACTAAAAGGAGAAACCAAGAACCAACACCAGCAAACAAAAAACAGCAAAGTGGAGCTGATGAGCTGGAGACACCCAGATTTATTAATCATATAAATAGTAAAAAAAATAAAAGTTTAAAAAAAAAACCCAGTTGCAACTGGCAAAAGTACAATACAAGCAACACATAGTCCCAAGTTTGAACCAGTCAGTGTAAGGGTTAAGCGGTCATCTGTACACAGTGGTAGCAAATAATGATGTTTATGTTTCTTAAAATTTTAAATTCCGCCAAAACTTTCCAAAAGTTCTCAGCGGATTACACTAAAATTACATAACTAAAATCTGAAAAGAACTCCTTACCTTGTATCTTAAGCACTGACTGTATGTTTCTTGCTTCTTGTATCTCATGTACTGACTAAATGTACCTTTACTGTAAACCGCTTTGATCTTCACGGTATAGCGGTATATAAGAAATAAATTATTATTATTATTAATATAAAGAAAAGACCTATTCTCATCATTCACGTCTAAGATACATTCAAGTCCATCCTCACAAACTACATCAAACGCCCCCTTCACTCAACCGCGGAAAGACGGCTGCACATCCCCCATGGAAAATTCCTCCAGATGGAAACGGCCCGGAAATGCTCGTACAGTCATTTCATCCCTCTGGAACCAGTTGCCTAATCAGATAAGATCTCAGAACTGACTGATGTAATTCCAGAGAGCAGTGAAGACCATACTTTTCGAAGAGCAGTGAATATCATACTTTTCGAAGAGCAGTGAAGACCATAATTTTTGAAGAGCAGTGAAGATCATACTTTTCGAAGAGCAGTGAAGACCATACTTTTCGAAGAGCAGTGAAGACCATACTTTTCGAAGGATAGTGAAGATCATACTTTTCGAAGAGCAGTGAAGACCATACTTTTCGAAGAGCAGTGAAGATCATACTTTTCGAAGAGCAGTGAAGACCATATTTTTCGAAGAGCAGTGAAGATCATACTTTTCGAAGAGCAGTGAAGATCATACTTTTCGAAGAGCAGTGAAGACCATACTTTTCGAAGAGCAGTGAAGACCCATACTTTTCGAAGAGCAGTGAAGATCTTACTTTTCGAAGAGCAGTGAAGACCATACTTTTCGAAGGACAGTGAAGATCATACTTTTCGAAGAGCAGTGAAGACCATACTTTTCGAAGAGCAGTGAAGATCATACTTTTCGAAGAGCAGTGAAGACCATATTTTTCGAAGAGCAGTGAAGATCATACTTTTCGAAGAGCAGTGAAGATCATACTTTTCGAAGAGCAGTGAAGACCATACTTTTCGAAGAGCAGTGAAGACCCATACTTTTCGAAGAGCAGTGAAGATCTTACTTTTCGAAGAGCAGTGAAGACCATACTTTTCAGCTGGACTGCGACAAGCAGCAAAGACCTTTCTCTTCATCTAAACAGACTCTGATAGATTGCCTCCCCCTTTCTGTAACCCGCCTTTGTGCCCCTGTATTTAATGACCAATCTCAAACTTAGTTTCTGTGAAATTTCAACAATTTTCTTCCGTCGTACCCACTTCCCTAAGACCTGTCATGTCTCCGCTTTTGTATAATGTCTGCATTGTGAATGTCCTGATATAACCCGTTCGGAGCTTCGGGGAGGACAGGCTAGAAATCGAAATAAACAAATAAATAAAAATTAAATTAAATAGTAGGTCAGTTGCCCGTGAACCTCTCAAATTAATGAATGTGATCATTTGGAAAGGAATTAATTCCAGTTATTTACGAGCTCAGAACAGGTAACAAGGTTGACATACATAATACATAGACAAACAAATTATGAACTTATTTATGTGTACAGTAATGCTAGATATACAGAGTCAAGTTTAGCTTACAATTTTGTCATTTTTAAATTAACATACGGTTATTTCCATCTTCAATTAACAACCAGAGTGGATCTAGTTCACCGTACATTAGTTGGAAAGGAGTGACCGGATTCATGGGCAGAGGTATGTTTTTATGGCTTTCCTGAAGTTCAGGAGCCCTTTGAGGGATCTGATGTGAGGAGGAAGTTGATTCCAATAGCTTGGTAGGAAGTGGGAGTTTTGTTTGCCGGTGTTGGTTTGTGGTTTCTCCTATTTTACAATCTTACAATCACAGGCTTACTTGCGAATTCCACCCAAGCTCCGTCCCCGTATGCGCTTGGCAAAGTGCACACATCATATCAACAGCACCCCAATTATGGAATTCTCTACCAGCTTACCTAAGGTGAAGAAGGCTCTCTCGATCGCTTTAAGAGTAACTTAAAATGTTTTTTATTTAACGATGCCTTCAATTTACAACTCCCTGAAGCAGAACGAGTCAGGGTTCGTGTGAGTGGGAAGGGGAGGGAGTTTGTTGAGAAACTGGGACCAGAATAGTTCATTTGAGATCTTTTTGCGGTAGGTGATGGAGTTTGTGGCACGAGTTGGGGTATCAAGGGCTGACATGAAGACAGGGAGGCAGAAAGAGCCTAGGAGGTGATCCGACCAGGGGACATGTTCCCAATGGGTCGTATCTATGGAAGTTTTATGCTCAATCAGGTCAAGAAAGCTAATGATGTCAATGGAGTGCCCCTTTTCATGGGTAGAGGTGGGTGGGGAAGCAGTGAAGCCTAAGGAGGTGAGGAAGTCTTTGAACTCAGTTGAGTCATTGTTGGTGTTGTCATCTAGGTGAAGGTTTATGTCACCTATGATCAGTAGTCTTTGGAATTTTAGATAGGCCTTTGTTATGGTCTCAAGAACAAAGTCAGAGGATTTATTCCAGCTTATCCAGAACACTGCGGCTAAGCTGATTTTTGCTAAACGCAAATATGACCACGTCTCCCCTCTACTTACCAATCTTCACTGGCTCCCAGTACTTTCCAGAATTCATTTCAAATGCTCCTGCCTGGCTTTCAAGATCATTCACGGCATCCTTCCGCCCCTAATCCCTCTATCCTTCCTCGCCCCGACACCAACTACCACCAGATCTGCCCACAGACATAAACTATCCTTCCCCTCTCTACACGGCATCCTCCACGCAGGTAAACTGGGTAGATCCCTCCTCTCCAAAATCACCGGCCTCTGGAACGACCTCACTGTCCCGCTGCGGAACCTGGACTCCCTCCAACTATTCCGAAAACAACTGAAAACCTGGCTCTTCTCTAGCATATAATAATCTCTTCTCCTGATTACATCCCCTCTTTTTATGCTTTGTAAACTCTTTCTCTTCTCTCTTCCCATATTTTTTTAAACTCTGTAAACCGTGTCGAGCTCCACTTCAGTGGAGAAGATGCGGTATATAAACCTAAGGCTTAGTTTAGTTTAGACATTCTTCGCTTTCTCATCCCACCTTTTTATCTTTATTTCCTAGCCCCTTCCATTTTGCTTTTCTATTCTATCATAATTGTACTTCTCCCTTTCTCCCCTATTGGAACTGTGAGTCTGTCTGTATTTAGTTTGTGATTTTATCTAAATTTGTTTGGATGTCCAAATTTTTGTAAGTATTTTTAATTTTGTACATCGCTTAGAAGCTTCATACGTGATTTAATCAAATTTCAAATTAAACTTGAAACTATAACAGGCCACCTGTGCACAAAAATGACTTTATAGAATTACCGTAATGTGGAATTTTATGAAAAGGGTGTCAATCACTCCCGTGAGCCTAAGGCTGGTTAACTGCTACATTGGTGGACACTGAGAAACATTTCCCCCATATCTTCAGTGACGCAGTTACGCGCATCCACGTTCTCTGTCACATTGCTATGGCCTTTTAAGCAGTTTGTCCCCCACGGTAATGGCCCTATAATGTCAACTGTTCCCCACACGTTACCACAAAGGTTTGGCATTCAACGCATGTTCCAAATTGACGTTTGCTACTGGGCTGTAGTGAATAGGCTCTAATTTAGAAGACACTCCTCGAACTGCAGGATCAGAGCTTTAGTTTCCATTTGCAGGAGGGAAGCTGAGCAATAAACTTTTCACCTGTGGCTAGTCACTGCACCAACAGGCTGGGTTTGGTCTAAAGCCCCTGGGGTACACGTAGAACTCACTTTCTCCTGGAGAGCTTTCTGATGTCAGCATTTGAGAACTCGGAATAAGTCAACTTTTCCATACTCAGACTGAGAGTGAGGTCCCTCAGCTGCCATTACCTAAACCTTGTTGCAATTCCTGGTATCGTAGGATATACAAATAATTTGGACCAAATCCATTAGCAGGGACTCAGCACAGTCACCCTAGAAACTGCCTGCAAGTCTGAACTAGAGAATGACACGGGGAAAAAATTTGTCCCTGTCCCCGCGATATCGGTTCCCATCACCATCCTGTCCCCGCGAGCTTGGTCCCTGTCACTGCAAACCATCTGATCCCATCCACACAAGCCTTGAATAGTTTTATACTGAACTTATTTTATCAAAGTATAAAAATAAACAATATTATGTACAATTATCATTTTATAAATCAAAGTTCTGGCTGCTGAACTAGAGAAAGAGATGTTCAGCTGGCAGGGCTTTGTTTATAAATGTTTAGCAACATAACTAACCTAAAGCAAAAAAAAAAAAAAGAAATATAAATTTTTTTTCTACCTTTGTTGTCTGGTTTCTGCTTTCCTCATCTTCTCTTCATTCAATTCCTTCCATCCACTGTCTGCCTTCTCTCTGCCTCTTCCATAGGCTCTGTTACTGTGCCTCTCCCTTCCTGTTTCCGGTTGCGTCAGAGGAGAAGTTTCGGCAGGCACATGCGACTTGATGATGAAAACCATGTCAGGCAGCTGAGGGACGAAAGACAACCAGAAAACTGCCACGGTAAGGTGAGAGGAGGGAGATGCCTGATCGGTGACCACGGGTCGGTGAATGGCCTTGTCCCTGGATCCTCGGCAACAACGGCAGGTTATCCGCGGCTACCCACGGGTAACCACTACCGTGTCATTGTCTACTCTGAACTTCTTTTTGTCAATGTTTGACCAATGAAGTGACGAGTCTGGTGAGTCCCCTCCACACACCACTCATAATGCATAGCTTCCTGCTTATATGTGAAAAGTATTCTATACATTACACATGCAGGACATGTGTGTCATAGAATTATCCATATAGCACATTGGTTGGGGGTGATTTTATTGCAATTTTAACATATTTCACAAGACAACTCTTGCTTTAGAAATGCAGACAGAAACATTATACAAGAAATTTGCAAAACTGAAGCATTTGACTATATCTTCCTTAGACCACAATTATTGGGGGGGGGGGGGGTCACGATACAGTGAAGAAAAACTCAAATACAGGTATTACTTATCAGGAATAGACTTAACAGCTGAGTTCCCATTGTTGGGTGATTTGGGCAACAGGGGATACGTGAGATGGAATGAAAGAAGTTCCGGCTGTTAAGCATAGACTTATCTAACTAGGTTTATTGCAGGTATAGAAAGTGATTTTGAAATTTTGGGTACAGGAAGAAGCATCGCCCCCTACAGCTCTAGAAGGGGAATATGCAGGAAATGGGCAAACCTGAAACATATACAGGAAACTTAACCAACGAACAGACTGAATGGTTTATACAGGAGAATCCTAAGCCAGAATCACTAGGGATACCAGATTTTACTTTAGTAAAATCCAGACCCCCCCTAGCCACACCCCCAATCTCACCTTAGCCACGCTCCCCGCTCTCGACGGACAGGAGAGCATCTGCCTGAAGAAAGCTTGGGACAAATGCATTGGATCTCCAAAGGAGAGGGGGGATGGTAGATGGCATATTTAGGCCGACTAGGTAGGCCATATGGTCATCTGCCTTCATTTTTCTCTGTTTCGATAAATACATCCGCGTAAGCATCGTCGTACTGGAACAACCAAAGGTCCATCAAGCCACAGTATCCTGTTTCCAACAATGGCCCATTCAGTTCACAACTACTTGCAAAATCCCAAAAGAATAAATAGATTTTATGTTTTTCTTCCAGGGATAAGCAGTGGGTTTTTCCAACTCCGTCTTAATAATGCTTTATGGGTTTTATTTCTGTACTGCATGTGGATTAATGTATTTCATAATCTACATATGTATTTGTCAACTCCTCCTAGGACTACAATAAGTCCAATGGATGCCCCTCAGCCCTTCCATTGCTTAACTGACATGACATTATGAGCGGGTGCTGAAAAGTTCTGAGTCCAACCAAGAAGAGAATGGTGTGGATACGGTTTAATCAATGATCTGAAAAAAATGTCAAAACAGAGAATTTTGTTTCTGCAAATGATAACCCTCTTTTCAGCTCCAGTGGCAAAATAAGGCTCAGAATTGAGGAAGTTGGTTGGTTGGACTGAGAACTTTTTTAGCACCCCCTCACATGTAATAAAAGTGAGCCAAGTATAGGACAATCAAGCCCTTGTGACATCACTGATGAGGTTGGCTCTTATTGATGGAATGAGGCATGATGACATCACAATCTCAGCTCTGGTTACCAGAGACTGAAAGTCTTCAAACTGCAAGAGCCAAGTATAGGACAATCAAGCCCTTGTGACATCACTGATGAGGTTGGCTCTTATTGGTGGAATGAGGCATGATGACATCACAATCTCAGCTCTGGCTACCAGAGACTGAAAGTTTTCACACTAGGAGGGGGAGCTGAAAAGTTCTCAGCCCAACCAAGAAGAGAATGACGTGGATCCTGCTCTCTGCACCAACTCAAGCACAAATCTCCTGCTCTCTGCCCCGAAGTCCTGCCGCCCTGCACTGCCCCGAATGTCCCCGAAGTCCTGCCACCCTGCACTGCCTTTCCCCACCCTGCGAGCCCATGATTTTAACCCGTGGATTTAAAGCGGGTTAAAACCAGAGGCTCGCAGGGCTCAAAGCTACTAAAAAAAACCCAAAAAAACAGATTGCGGCTCTGATGGGCATGTGCGATCCATGCAGGCAGATGGGGGCATTCCTCCGATCACCCCCCATCTGCATATTTTACTTTCGTGAATTTGTCGGACCTGCCCGGATCGAGCAGGTTAGTGAATCCGGCCCTTAACCCCCCCCCCCCCAATGCCCCAGGTACATTAGATAGATTGTGAATCCACCGGGACAGAAGGGGGGAAAATGCTTCGAGTACCTGAATAAATTCATGTAAACTGTTCTGAGCTCCCCTGAGAAAACAGAATACAAACACCCTTAGATACTAAAACCAAGCAACATTCACCACAACCATCAGCAGACTTTGTGCCATGTTTTTCTAACACGGGAGCAGAAGGGTGTGAAGGACTTTGGGAAACACAGAATGGTCGGTTAGACTGCTGCAGTACAAAGCCAGGCTGAGCCTCAGCTGTTTCTGCCAGGAGTCCAAATCTCTGTAATGAATGAGGTATTGAATGACAGAAAGGTATAATCCACAAAGGCGGCCGTCCTTTGAACCTTTTCCGTGTTAATAGAATCGGGCAATATTTGCAATGCATTTCACAATGTCCCGCACTCAGGGCCAGCCTCTCACTAAAGCTCTGTCAGCCATGCTTTCTACACCTTCTCTTTCTCCTTCTCACTAATCCAGAGGGCCACAACTCAGTTGGGTTTTCAGGATTTCCCCAATGAATATGCATGAGATCTATTTGAATGGAGGCAATCCTGAAAACCCAACTACCCAACTGAGTTCTGGCTCTTGAGGTTGCTCCCCCCCACCCCACCCCCAATATACTGTAGTATTAAAAACTTTCTTTTTTAAAGATGCGTATGATTCTTAAAGTTTTTTTTTTGTTTTGTTTTTTTTCCTTTTTTACCAAATTTAACCTCCCCTCCTATTTGTTTTTTTCCATAGTTGTAACCCTCCTTTTCTTGCTAAAATATTGTAATTTCTCCCCTATTTTTCCTCACAACTCTTGTACGTTTTTTGTCTAAAACTAATATTTGTTTTAATATGTAAGTACTTTTGTTTGTCATTTTTTTTTTATTTATAACAAAAATTAGTTTTTACATTATCACCATTGTCTATTTTACATGTTTTATGGTTTTGTACATCGCCTAGTAATCTATAATAGGCGATTCATTAAGAATCAATAAACTTGAACTTGAACTTAGTGTATTTCGATTGTCACCGCGGTACCTGTCAGAGGTAATCGCATGCCAGAATTCACTCGTAAAGCTACGGTCTGCTGGTAATGGTGATTTGGCGATACCATCTAGAAAGGAGTTGCGGTTGCAAACCACGAGGGCGGCTGCGTTTCCATGCGCGGGCCCAGTAGAGCAGAATAAACTCCCGGGTTATATATGTCAGCAAGGGAATCTCAATTCATTTAAACATTTGTTGAAACATCATTTGTTCTGTCAGATGAAATATCGGTGTTAAGAGAGAAGACAATATAGTTTGTTGGGTTATTTTTTTTTTTTTAATCTTTATTAATTTTCAAATATTAACAGTGCAACACACAGGTATAAGAACATATAACAAGTCAAGAAAAGCACATTCACAGATATTCAAAATCAATCATTTTATCCCACCCACCCATCGATTAACCAACAACACAAATGTATAGACTCTTTCAATAACCTGCACTTATTTAAAATAATCCAATAGTACAATCCCACCCCCCTCCCTCCCTCCCACCCTGGATGTGTAAGGAAATGCCACAGAAATTAAAGCCAAAAAACTACAGAGAAGTAATAAAAGGGTCCCAAACCAGTTTAAATACATTACTATGCCCCAGCATTTCAGTATTCATTTTTTCTTTTTTTTTTTTTTTTTATAAATCTTTATTGATTTTCAAGTAGTAACAGTGCAATTCATATGAATCTGAACGTATAACAAATCAAGACAAGCCCTTTGAACTTACAAATATTTGAAAGTAATCTTTTTCCCCCACCCCCTTTACTTAATAATATAAATGCAATTATCCTTCCAACAACCCACTCTTATTTAAAGTAGTAATACATTCCCACCCTGGATGTGTAAGGAAATCAGACAAAAATTAAAGAGAAATGACAACTATATCGAAGCAATAACAGATGCCAATGGGCCCCACCCCAAGTTAAATACATTCATTTTTTCGTATTTGTAGCTGGAGCATAAGTTCGCCCACCAGAAAGGAAAATTAAGTCGATCATAGTTCTTCCAATTACGTGTTATCGTCTGCATGGCTATTCCCGTCATAATTAAGAAAAGCCGGCATTTATAACGATCCATAGGGGGTTTAACATGTAATAGTGTTCCACATATTATGACTTCATAAGTCGATGGAATTGATGACTCAAGTATAACATTAATCTGTCCCCATATTGACTTCCAAAAGTTGAGTATCAAAAGACAATAGAACAACAGATGATCCAACGTCTATATGACAGTGCCAGCATCTATTAAATTTAGAACTGTCTAACTTTTGTAACCTAACAGGGGTCCAAAAAGATCTATGTAACAAGAAAAACCAAGTTTGTCTCATAGATGCTGACGCTGTACATCTCATCCTCCAAGCCCAAATTCGTGGCCATCGAGACGCAGAAATATACTGCTTTATCTCAATGCTCCAACTGTCTCTAAGACTAGATTTTGGGTTTTTATTCAAGAATTCAGATATTAATTTATACCAATATAGTTTTATAACTTGAATGTATAAACGATACTAAGAGACAGGAGTGGGTTTTGTACGTGTGGGTGGGGTGGATTATTTTGCATGTGTTTTTTAAAGGCAAGTCCTTGAAGTCCTTGCTAGAATGTACGTGTTTTATAATGTGTGTTTTGTGTGTGTGGGGGGGGGGGTTATTATGAAACCCACAGCTGATTCTTAGGTTTTCTTTCTACACTTAATATTGCCTAGGCGGGAATACCGTGGACCGGATTTCAGCAGGATGACCACAATAGATATTTATACTGTAATAACTACTACATGGTGAAATTGACACCCAAATAGCTTTTAAGAATTAACCACCCCCTTTTTAAAAAAAAAAAAAAAAGCTACATACTGTATATCCTTACATTTATTTCAAATTGCTTTAATGATAAAACATTATCATTAAAGCAATTTGATATAAATGTAAGGATATACAGTATGTTGCTTTTTTAATAAAAAAGGCAATTAATATTTATGAGATAAATGTGCAAACAGTGGAAACCCATCATATGGGCATTTCTTCATGCATACTGTAGAGGAGTGGCCTATTAGTTAGAGCAGCTGCTTGTGACTCTGGACAAATCACTTAACACTTCATTTTGCCCCAGGTACAAAATTAAAACCTGTCAAGAATATGTAAACCGTCTCAATTGTAACCACACAGATAAAGCAGTATAGCAAGTCCACCCTTTGCAATCATTGTAAAGGGTATTGTGACATCGTTGATGAGGTTGGCTCTTATTGGTGGAATGAGGCATTAGGACAGGGGTGTCAAAGTCCCTCCTCGAGGGCCGTAATCCAGTCGGGTTTTCAGGATTTCCCCAATGAATATGCATCGAAAGCAATGCATGCACATAGATCTCATGCATATTCATTGGGGAAATCCTGAAGACCCAACTGGATTCCGGCCCTCGAGGACCGGAGTTGCCCATCCCTGACATAGACACTCTAATCCAGGGGTCTCAAAGTCCCTCCTCGAGGGCCGGAATCCAGTTGGGTTTTCAGGATTTCCCCAATGAATATGCATTGAAAGCAGTGCATGCACATAGATCTCATGCGTATTCATTGGGGAAATCCTGAAAACCCGACTGGATTCCGGCCCTCGAGGACCGACTTTGACACCTGTGCATTAGGATATCACAATCTCAGTTTTGGTTACCAGAGACTGAAACTCTTCCCTCTGAGGGGGGACATTAGCAACATAGGCCACTGGGGGTGGGGGAATGGCCTAGTGGTTAGAGCCAATGCCTCAGCACCCTGAGGTTGTGAGTTCAATTCCCACTGCAGCTCCTTGGGACTCTGGACAAATCACTTAACACTTCGTTGCCCCCATGTAACCCACACAGAAAAAGCAGTCTCTCAAATCCCATCCCTCCTACTGACTGTGGCTATCCTGAAAAAGTGACTGGCTGTGAAGTCTTCAAGACACCGGTCTCCTTTTCAGTCTTCATGAGCTTAAAACTTCATGTATGCAGTGGTACTTGTGTATTTCTCTGAATTATTCAGGTTCTCCAGAGGGGACGGGGAGATGCGCTGGTCCATACCGCCAAGGTTACTGTAATGCATGAGTGGATTAGGCCACCAGCTTCTGAAGGAATGGGGGACTTGCATTTTGTTGGCTTTGACATTCAAAGCAGTGGGCACTGGAGGATGAAGTGACTTGCCCAGGGTCACAAGGAGCTGCACTGGGACTTGATCTCACAAACTCTAGGTACAGAGGCAGCCGTGAGCCCCAGCTCTTCCTCTGCATGAAGCTAGTTAAGTTACAATATTTGCCAGAGGACATGCACTGAAATTTGAACTGAACTTAGGCCCAGATTCACTCACCTCCTTTTGCGATCCTTGGCCGAGTCTTCCTGGGCCACCGATCCACAAAGCGTCCTCATGCAAATTGCGGCGATCGGAGGCACGCCCCACACCAACCACACGGATCGTTACAGAGCGATCCTGACGCATATGCAGGCCATCTTCTTTGTTCGTAGATGGTCTGCGCACGTGCTGGCTCTCCGTGGCAAAACTTTTCTTTTTTAATTTTTAGCAATTTTTGAGCTTTTACTCGCGAGCCCATGGTTTTAACCCGTTGGTTAAAACCGTGGACTTGCATTGCAAGAGAGTCAAGGCGGCAGAGAGCAGGAGAGTCCTTCCCTGCCGTGCGAGTTGGGGAGGCAGAGAGCAGGGCAGTTTACATAGAAACATAGAAAGTGACGGCAGATAAGGGCCAAGGCCCATCAAGTCTGCCCACACCAATGACCCTCCCCTACCTCCCTTTGCGAAGAGAACCCACCATTCGATCCCATTTAGCTTTAAAATCAGGCACACTGCTGGCCTCAATCACCTGTATCGGAAGACCACTCCATCGATCCACCACCCTCTCGGTGAAGAAGTATTTCCTGGTGTCGACATGCAATGTCCCTCCCCTGATTTTCCATGGATGCCCTCGTGTTGACGTGGGTTCCTTGAAGAAGAAGATATCCTCCCACACCTCGATACGGCGCGTGAGGTATTTGAATGCTTCGATCATGTCCCCCCTCTCCCTGCGTTCCTCCAGGGAGTAGAGCTGCAATTTATTCAGCCGTTCCTCATACGGGAGATCCCTGAGCCCTGTGACCATCCGTGTGGCCATTCGCTGGACCGATTCAAGTCTCAGCACATCTTTGCGGTAATGTGGTCTCCAGAATTGTACACAGTATTCCAGATGGGGGTCTCACCATGGACCTATACAATGGCATTATGACTTCGGGCCTACGGCTAACGAAACTCCTGCGTATGCAACCTATGATTTGTTTGGGGGGGAATTTAACTTTGGATTTCAAGGCTGCAGGGCAGAGATCAGGGTGGTTTTGGGGGGGAGGTTTTACTTTGGATTACAGGGCAGCAGGGCTGGGATTTCAGGGCGGCAAAGAGCACGACAGTCGGCAAGGACGTAAGTGACGGCCAGCCCAATCGGTGTTCCTTTTTCTTTGTAGTGAATTCCCTGCCTTCCTGCTTTGCATGCCAATTCCCCTCATTTGCATGTGCGGATCAGATCGAGAGGAAGGTTAGTGAATCGGGTCAGGGTTGCAAAGTGGTCGCACACTTGTCGGGACACGATCGGTGGGCTTCGTGAATCTAGCCCTTAGAAGGCTGTTCAATTAAAAATACCGCGCTGGAAAATGAAATGATAAATATTCATGAAAAAAAATACAACCCAACACGAGTGTGTTCCTGTTTGATTACATTCCCTGAAATGCCAAATTGTTTAGTAAGCCAACAGGAATGCAAGTGCGTGTCAAGCAACTTCAAGGCTGGAGATTCCCCCTCAGCCATCAGAGATTGATTTGTTTATCATTTTATTCTCTGTATTATACGCCCATCCCTAAGGCTTGTGCAAAGAACAGAAGATGCATTAAAAAAAAAAGTGGCAAAAACAAAGTCAATACAATACAGCAAAGACGCATCAGTAATTGATCAAGACGGGAAGAGCCAGGCTAGGTAATATAAGCCTTATATCCTAGATACTAACAAGCCAGGCTTTAAAATGCTTTCTAGAGCGTAAGGGCCAGATTCTGCAAATAGCACCACAATTGGGGGCTGCCTATAAAAGTGCCACCGATAGCATGTCAGCCATTCGATGGCGCTGTTCGCAGAATTGTGACTTGCGTTAAAAGACAGCCGCCGCAAATGTAGACCAGGGCCTACCTTTTACGGGAATCGTGTCTACAGAGGTGCCTATTGGCATTTCCGGCATTGAGCACACCTACTTTGGTCATAGGGGGCTTCCATAGCTGCAATCGCAGTGCCGCTTCGAGAGGCGCAGGTAGGCGGCGACATTTTTGTTTTACATGGGCTTTTAAGTAGGTTTTAAGGACAAGGGTCACTTAAGTTACGTGGCAGTGCAACGCCTACCACCCCCGAACTTATAACGCCAGTTGTAGAATCGGCCCCTAAGTGATTATCCACAAAATAGAAAATCCTTTCTCGGTGGCTTTATCTGCATCATTATCTGCTCTGGGCAGTAACTTCTTGCACATTAGGATTGAATCCTATATAGTGCATTTATAAAA
Organism: Geotrypetes seraphini; assembly: GCF_902459505.1. NCBI lineage: Eukaryota > Metazoa > Chordata > Amphibia > Gymnophiona > Dermophiidae > Geotrypetes > Geotrypetes seraphini. The sequence continues at coordinate 8,273,492 of NC_047090.1, read as the reverse complement.
TCACCACCGAGAAAAGCGCTGTTCTGTAAACTAGGCTTAAAAATAAGGCAGTTTATGACTAAATTTAGGTGCAGATGAACATAAGAATAGCCTTACTGGGTCAGCCCAAATGGTCCATCTAGTCCATCTTCACGGTGGCCAATGCAGGTCAGTAGTACCTGGTAAAACCCAAACCGTAGCAACAGTCCATAAAGAAACCCAAGGAATAGCAAGATTCCGGAATCCCAAAGAGTAGCAACGTTCCATACAGAATCCCAAGGAATAGCAAGATTTTGGAATCCCAAAGAGTAGCAATGTTCCATACAGAATCCCAAGGAATAGCAAGTTTCCGGAATCCCAAAGAGTAGCAACGTTCCATACAGAATCCCAAAGAATAGCAAGATTCCGGAATCCCAAAGAGTAGCAACGTTCCATACAGAATCCCAAAGAATAGCAAGATTCCGGAATCCCAAAGAGTAGCAACGTTCCATACAGAATCCCAAAGAATAGCAAGATTTCGGAATCCCAAAGAGTAGCAATGTTCCATACAGAATCCCAAAGAATAGCAAGGTTCCGGAATCCCAAAGAGTAGCAATGTTCCATACAGAATCCCAAAGAATAGCAAGGTTCCGGAATCCCAAAGAGTAGCAACGTTCCATACAGAATCCCAAAGAATAGCAAGATTTCGGAATCCCAAAGAGTAGCAATGTTCCATACAGAATCCCAAAGAATAGCAAGGTTCCGGAATCCCAAAGAGTAGCAACATTCCATACAGAATCCCAAAGAATAGCAAGATTCCGGAATCCCAAAGAGTAGCAACATTCCATGCTACCAATGCAGGGCAAGCAGTGGCTTCCCCCCTGTCTTTCTCAATAGCAGACCATGGACTTTCCCTCCAGGAACTTGTCCAAACCTTTCTTAAAACCAGCTACGCTATCCGCTCTTACCACAACCTCTGGCAACGCGTTCCAGAGCTTAACTATTCTCTGAGTGAAAAGAAATTTCCTCCTATTGGTTTTAAAAGCATTTCCCTGTAACTTCATCGAGTGTCCCCTAGTCTTTGTCATTTTTGACGGAGTGAAAAATCGATCCACTTGTCCCCGTTCTACTCCATTCAGGATTTTGTAGACTTCAATCCTATCTCCCTTCAGTCGTCTCTTTTCCAAGCTGAAGAGCCCTAGCCGTTTTAGACTTTCCTCATATGAGAGACGTTCCATCCACTTTACCATCTCGGTTGCTCTTCTTTGAACTTTTTCTAGTTCCGTTATATCTTTTCCAACATGCTGCCTCCATTTAGGACACTTCATGTCTTCAGTCCCTAGGCTCTGTCTCCCTGGTTCAGTTACTTTTGCTGCTGCTTCATTTCCATCCCTTTTGATCTGATTGGGGTTTTTGTTTTTTTTTTTTTATCACTGACTTCTCATTTCCCCTTGTTGCAAATTTGATACAAAACACTATCTCTAGAACCTTTCCTGGGGAATCTTAAATGTGCCTTTATGTAGATTGATTGATTTAATTGTTCAACTGGTTGGGACTATTTTAGATTATGAATTTCTATCTTTTATCAATTGGCTAATCACATTCATACAATTTCGAAGGGCTGGATCCACTGATTTATTTCTTACCGCTATGCATTGAGACAAGTTGACTCTTTTAATTATTCCTTTACATAGTGCTCCTTTTACGAAGGTGCGCTAGGGCTTTAACCGCACGCACGAGACCTTAACACCAGCACTGAGCTAGCGTTAGTTGAAGAAGTGTGGCGCGCAGTGTAGCGTGCGGTAATTTCCAGCGTGCGCTAAAAACGCTAGCGCGCCTTAATAAAAGGAGCCCATAGTTTCTATATGTCTTTTGTGGTGTTTACGTCAAGTTTTTATTAAAATTTGATGCTACCGCTTATACAATTTCTAAGCAATTTACAGATCAAAACGGGGGAACAAATCAAAATAAAAAAAACACCTGTGACAGTACAAATTAAAAGAATACAACAATACCAGTAAATGGCGTTACCAAAAAAAAAAGACACTTAAACTGGACTAACAAGATATAGAGGGATTAAGAAAGGGATGACGAACAGATCGGAGAGGGTTATCATTTCGCTGTACCGGGTCATGGTGCGCCCTCACCTGGAGTACTGCGTCCAGCACTGGTCGCCATACATGAAGAAGGACACGGTACTACTCGAAAGGGTCCAGAGAAGAGCAACTAAGATGGTTAAGGGGCTGGAGGAGCTGCCGTACAGCGAAAGATTAGAGAAACTGGGCCTCTTCTCCCTCGAACAGAGGAGATTGAGAGGGGACATGATCGAAACATTCAAGGTACTGAAGGGGATAGACTTAGTAGATAAAGACAGGTTGTTCACCCTCTCCAAGGTAGGGAGAACGAGAGGCCACTCTCTAAAGTTAAAAGGGGATAGATTCCGTACAAACGTAAGGAAATTCTTCTTCACCCAGAGTGGTGGAAAACTAGAACGCTCTTCCAGAGTCTGTTATAGGGGAAAACACCCTCCAGGGTTTCAAGACAAAGTTGGACAAGTTCCTGCTAAACTGGAACGTACGAAGGTGAGGCTGGACTTATTTAGAGCACTGGTCTTTGACCTGAGGGCCGCCGCGTGAGCGGACTGCTGGACATGATGGACCACTGGTCTGACCCAGCAGCGGCAATTCTTATGCTCTTTTGTAATACAGTATATGGGGGTACAAGGATCTGAATCTTTTAGAGAGCGGTAATCTTTAGAACGGAGAACAGAAAAATCCCAGGAGAGGAATTATATATTAAAGGCTTCTTTAAATAAGTGTGTTTTAAGAAGAGACTTAAACCAGTCTAAGTGTGGGAAGAGAGTTCCAAAGCTGGGGGGGATACCACCGAAAAGATGTCTTGACGCTTGATGCCTATTATATGTAGAGATGGTACGGTTAGTAATTTATGGTCCGCAGATCTTAGAAGACGGGATGGTTCGTAAGGAATTAAGTATTTTTCTATAAATTGGGGAGATTTTGTTTGTAGTGTTTTAAAGGTTAATATGGCGATTGTATAAGATGTCCTGTTTGATGGGTAACCAATGAGCTTTATATAGAAGGGGGGGTCACATGATCGAATTTCTTGGCCTTAGAAATGAGTTTTATAGCTGTGTTTTGGATGATCTGAATTTGTCTCATTTCTTTCTGAGTGATCCCTGTAAATAAACCGTTGCAATAGTCAATTTTTGTAATTACTAGAGAATGGACCAGAATGTTCAGGGATTTTGATTCTAGAAATTTGGAGATCGAACAGATCATCTTAAGTTTAAAGAAGCAGGATTTAACTATAGTGCTTATGTGATCATGAAAAGTTAATTTATGGTGATCTAATATAATTTTAAATTTGTTTGACAAAATTATTTCAGGATATGGTGTCTTTTCTACATATTCTTTGCGTTTACTTATGATTCAATATGATTTTTAATTTGATACTATTATCACCCCTAATACAGTCCATGAGGGTAAAACATGGTCAAGTCAGGGCTAATTTCTTCCCATATTGTAGTTAATAAATTAATTCAACAGATCACCTTCTTCCATCTTGGATAATCAGATACTATACCGCTCATTAATAACTCCAAAAGAAACAGAGGTGGTGGATCTGCTGCCTCAGTCACAGATCCACTGACTTCCGATACAGGATCTTGGAAGCCTTCATTCTTACGAGCTGACTGTGAAGAAAGTTTCTTCCAGATTCCCAAGAGCTGAATTTGGCGACTGCTTTCTAGGGCTTCTTTAATTTTCTTTTACAACGCTCATGATATTGAATCGTTTTCACATCTGATTGTTGTTCCACCTTCTCTGTCAGCTTGTCAAAAGTTCATTTTATACAAATACTTCTTGAAGTTTGTAATAACTCTCTAATCTATAGGCTGAAGCAATGCAAGAAGACAACTGTGATATTCAGATTTGCACGCTGAGGAATTTTGCTTTGACTTGGGCTTGATGGACCTTCCGTCTGCCCCAGAAAAGCTGGTCATCCAAGCTTCTGATTTTAATTTCCAAATGACAGGAATGTTTCCCTTAAGTAGCCTCAGATGAGAAATAGGCATCAGATGGAAATTGCAGCCCAGATTAGAGTCCATTATCAATAATTGATTGTTAATGGGCTCATTAACTATTTTGCATATGAATCTCAGGATCACACGCACATTTGGGCATCATTTATAAAGTCAGCAATGTGGTCACTGATCAGATGTACAGTATATTGGAATGGACTAGTTAAACAGTCAGGGTCACTGTCCCCATTAGGAACACAACAAAGAACAAGATACAGGTATCATGTGTGCAAATAAGTAGGATTTAGTATGAATATAGTGCATATATGTGCATATATGTAGGTTGATTGACTATGGTATGGATGTGTACATGTACATAGCATGATTGATTATGTGTCTGTATTGATAACCATGTCAAAAAAATGCTAACTCTACATTGTAACACCATTACAGAAGCTCATGTAAGCCACTCTGAATTGACTCCACAGTCATTAGTAGCAGTATAAAAGCTTTCAATAAACATAAACATATATGAATGAAGTTAAGCTCTGGTGGGAGTGTGTAGTGCAGTGGTTAGAGTTACAGCCTCGGCACCCTGAGGTTGTGGGTTCAAATCCCACACTGCTCCTTGTGACCCTGGGCAAGTCACTTATTCCCCATTGCCCCAGGTACGTTAGAGTGGGAGCCCGCCAGGACAGTTACATTACATTTGTGATTTCTATTCCGCCTGTGCCTTGCGGTTCTAAGCGGATTACGGTTAAAAGAGATCAGGACATTACCGAGAGAATTACATTACAACGATTTAAGTAAATTACATGTTGTGGTATAGAAATACAAGTATAAGATATCTGGATTTATCGATAGAATAGCTTGACAGGGTTCAAGTAGTTACAAGGTTCAGTGGGGAAAACAATATAGGCAACTGAAGAAAGATACCTAACTTTGAAGGAATCAGTTGAGTGGATACCTAAGGGAGATGCTTATTTAGGAGAAGGTTAAATGGATACCTAAGGGAGATACTTATTTAGGAGAAGGTTAAATGGATACCTAAGGGAGATGCTTATTTAGGAGTTTGGATATTTTTGGTAAATGAGGTTCAAGGGGATGACTAGTGTGTTATTTGCTGGGGAGAGTGCATGTGTGATTGGGGAGGGGAATATTAAGTAAGGACGTGTTTTTTGAAAAGAAATGTTTTGATTTCTTTCCGAAACACTTTGATGTCTGTTGTTTTGATCATCAGTTTGGTGATGGTGGGGTCAATTTTCGCTGCCTGAGTTGCTAGAAGGCTGTCGTAAAGTTTCTTACGTCGGGTACCATTATGAGGGGGGAAGGTGAAAAGATTCTGAGTTCTTCTTGATCTGGGTAGTCGGTAGCGGCAAAGACGGTTGTTCAGGTAATTGGGGGCCATACCATGGGTTACTTTGAAAAGTAAGCAGTAGAGTTTGAATTGAGTTCTTGCTTTCATCGGAAGCCAGTGAGAGTCTACATAGGCGGGTGTGACGTGGTTGAATTTGCTGAGCGAGTAGATGAGTCTGATAGCTGTGTTCTGAACGGTCTGTAGTTGTTTTATCATAGGGAATAATGCTCGAGTACCTGAATAGAATTGTAGGATATGCAGAATATAAATTATTTAAATAATAACATATCTTACTTCGATAGGGATGCCAGCTCCACAGGTATTTTGTACCGTTGTTTGCACGTCAACCCGGCTTTAAAGGGAAACTCCATAGGATGTTTAGCTTGGAAAAAAAAAGAGATGCAGACCCATGGAGCTTGAAAACTGCCTCGGAGAGTTTAAATAAATTAGCCAGCATCGATAATACAGGAAACAGTGACTTTAGCGGCTTGGAATTCCAGTACCCCAGTTTATGAGCTGTACATATTCCAACAGGCTCTAGTGTTGGTTAGGAGTGACAGGTTGCAAATTAAAAAAAAATGCCTATAAGTGAATGACCATCCCCCTATAGAGATGAGGTTCCCTAGAAAGCTTTAACTAATCTAATCTATTCTAATCTTAATTTCTGGGTCACTCTATGTCTGTCTAGGTTCAAAGCGACTTACAAATCAAGAAGTTTACATTACGTTTAGGAGTTAACAATAATGAAATATAAAGTAAGCAGTATACTATACCAGAGATAGGAGATGCAGTAATCATTCAACAGAGGGAACACTGAGCTGTCATTAGAAGTACAGTATAGTTAGATAGAAGTAGATTGGTGTGATGAAATGCAGAGTTTGGGGAGGGAGCTCTTGGGGTTGCTGGAAGGGTGAAATGCCGCATAGAGCCTTAAGGAAATAATCTAATCTAATCTTCAAGGCACCCCAAAACTGCTTCAAAAATTGGACATCACATCTTGCCATTCTCTTCCCACCAAACACAGAACTGTTTATCTAGGGCAGTGATTCCCAACCCTGTCCTGGAGGAACACCAGGCCAATCGGGTTTTCAGGCTAGCCCTAATGAATATGCATGAGAGAGATTTGCATATGATGGAAGTGATAGGCATGCAAATTTGCTTCATGCATATTCATTAGGGCTAGCCTGAAAACCCAATTGGCCTGGCGTTCCTCCAGGACAGGGTTGGGAACCACTGATCTAGGGTACATTTAAGATCTGTGTCTGGCTTTGCTACTGTCTAACACCAGTTTCATCCGCACAGAATGATTTAAGTTATAATCGATGCTCTATGACCCAGATTCCCATTACATAGGTAGGACTGTATCTCGAGGGTTAATTTGCCGTGTTTAATAAATCTCGTACATACCCTGCTGCCCTGTCACTAGGTCAGACTTGTGCTGGAACTTGTTAACTGCTGACTTCATCACAAGCTCTCTGGAATGCCAGAGAGGAATCCTTAGATCAAGGTAATTTCACAGTTCTGCACATTTCCCAGGCCTTGGGCTTCTCAACAAAAATCTGCTACAGCCATGAACTTTACACTACTTGAAATGAACAGGGGAGAAAAGCCACTACGCCAGACTGAATTAGTTTTCAGCTTGGAAAAGTCTTTGCTTTGGAGCATACAGGCTACAAAATAAAGCAGAACTGCAAAGATCCAGGGAGCCAGTTTGAGTGGACCGCACACTCAGGGCATCCACAACGTGGATGATTAACGAGCAGCTACTAAGTTTGATCCAGCAATTTCAAGGGGCATTAATTAGCTTTTAATGAGGAGATGCAAAACAGCTCATTTCCTCTTAGCATATAAATAATTCAGATTAACATGGAAAGCTACAACAGACCTGTTCATGCCAAAGGCTTGACCACATGTTGAGGAAGTGCAATTAAGTTATTGTGATAGTAGGTTTAGAAGCCATTGCTTATCCCTAAGATCAGCAGCATGGAATCTTGTTATTCTTTGGGCTTCCGGAATCTTGGTGCTCTTTGGGATTCTGGAACCTTGTTATTCTTTGGGCTTCTGGAATCTTGATGCTCTTTGGGATTCTGGAACCTTGTTATTCTTTGGGTTTCTGGAATCTTGGTGCTCTTTGGGCTTCCGGAATCTTGGTGCTCTTTGGGATTCTGGAACCTTGTTATTCTTTGGGCTTCCGGAATCTTGATGCTCTTTGGGCTTCTGGTATCTTGGTGCTCTTTGGGCTTCCGGAATCTTGATGCTCTTTGGGATTCTGGAACCTTGTTATTCTTTGGGCTTCCGGAATCTTAATGCTCTTTGGGCTTCCGGAATCTTGATGCTCTTTGGGATTCTGGAACCTTGTTATTCTTTGGGCTTCTGGAGTAATGGTGGACATGACAATGAAGTCGACGGCACAGTGTGCAGCGGCCGCTAAGAAGGCAAACAGAATGCTAGGCATAATCAAGAAGGGTATTACAACCAGAACGAAAGAAGTTATCCTGCCATTGTATCAGGCGATGGTGCGTCCGCATCTGGAGTACTGCATCCAATATTGGGCTTCCGGAATTTTGGTGCTCTTTGGGGTTCTGCCAGGTATGTGTGACCTGGACTGGCCATAGTTGGAAGCAGGATACTGGGCTTGATGCACCTTTTGGTTTAACCTAGTATGGCTGTTCTTATGCTCTAGGCTAATTTTAATAATTGTAAATTAATGAACAATTCATTTTAAATGTGAACTATAGAATGTAAGCTAACAGCCAACGTTAAAGCCCTTCAATGGTAAACAAGCACATCTGTAACAGTGCACCAGGTATAAGACACAGCTCAAATGCTGAAATACACATATCAATTAGAGCATTCCATAGTTTACATGTGTAACTGAGGGCCCTGTCCATTTGCTATTGAAGTTAGAGGTCTTTTGTAGAATAATACATAGCCAAAATGTTGGCATTTAGAAGAATATATACACATGTATGCACTCTAGGGCAGTATTCTAATCTTGTACATGTGTATTTGGTACATGTTGGCTGTAGCACCTGTTGAGGTAACAAATATTCTGCATCTACCTTTAAATTCTGTCTTCCCCCTCCCCTCCCCCCCTAGGATTTACCACCACATCTAAAGCAAAGATCTGTGTGTGGTCCATAAACACACACAGCACTGTCTCTGAATTTTAAAGGGGATGAGATCAGCAGCTCACATATTTCATCGAGGGAATTATTTGTACCTGGAGCAATGGAGGTCATGAGGAGCTGAAGTAGGATTCTTCTTCTTGTAGGTTAACAAAGGCAGTGCAGCCTCCGAGCTTTTCATCCTGGGGCGAGTGAAGTGCTTCTGCTTCCCCAACATGCTGGAATGATTATTTCAGAGGAATATCATTCACCAGTGGTCAATGCACAGAGAGGAGAATTGATTAGGCGTCTGCTATGGTCCCAGTTATGAAGGTTTATGACAGAAGAGGGGCTTTCGGTTCAGTGGCTGAAATAGCTGGTCAATGGGGAATTGTCGAAATACCTCTGTGGCTCATTCGGAAGAAATATCGGAAGAACTTGTTCAAGATTAGGTTTTCCTTTGCTGTGGAAACTGCAGCTGATCAGGGGAGACACAGTTGCCTGCCAGGTTTCACTTAGATGCCCTCGTTTATCATATCATATGGTGCCATTGGTAAGCTGATCACCTTCTGTGCCCATGAAATGGGATTTCTGTCAAGAAAGTGGCACACAAGAGGCAGCCCCATTTGCCACCTGTATACAGTGGCTACCAACTAGATTAAGGTCACAATGTCTAGCTGATTTTGAAAATGCATGTAATAAGTCCATTACAGAATAAGCTAAACTAACACTTAACCTTATATACCGGGTCTTCAACCAAAGGAAGCTCAACGCGGTTAACAATAAAAAAAAAAAAAATAAAGTAAACTGAAACACAAGAGAGTTAGTTTTCAAAATGTTTAGCGAATAAAAAAGTTTAGAAGTTTACAGAAGAGTTGGAAGGAACTGGGACACCTCAAAAATAGGGGAAGTTCATTCCATATTTGGGGAAATTTAAACGCCAGAGAGCAGCTAAAATTCTTAACTCCTTGAATTCCTTTCCTAGATGGAAGAGAAAGTTTAAATCGATGAATGCCTCTTGCATATGAAAATCTATAAACATTCCATAGCAGAGGAACAAGAGGAGCAAAGATACCATGTAAAATCTTAAAAACAAGACATAAACACTTAAACTGAATTCTAAAATAAACCGGGAGCCAATGGAGAGAGAAAAGCAAAGGAGTCACATGGTTGAATTTGCTCTTTCCATAGATCAATATGCTCCTTGTGACCCCATCAGCTCTCCTCTGACGCCACCCGAAAGTGACTTCATTGGGAGAGCCAACAGGGTTGCAAAAAGCACACTGTTGACCACCGCAAACAACAATTTCAGCTAGAGGTATTGAGGAATGGAAAGGGGCATGCGCGTGGAGGGCAGGAATGGGAAGAGGTGGGGGGCACCTTGTCTGTCAGGGATTTCGCTCAGCTGCGCTACTGATGACGTCAAACAAGATGTCCTTCTCCAATGATCTTTCTCTTCTGATGGAGTGACCAAAATAAGACACTCGTAACTTCTCATTTGAGCTTCTAATGACAAGAATGATTTGATCTCTTCCAGAATCGATGTTAGTTCTTCTGGCAGTCCACAGCAAGCATAAAATCTTTCTCCAGCACCAAAGCTCAAATGAGTCAATCTTCTTTCTGTCTTGTTTCTGTAGTACCCAGCTTTTGCATCCATAATTGACCACTGAGAAAATGAGTGCATGGACAAGTTTAATCTTTCTTTGAATTGTTATTTCCTTGCCTTTGAATACTTTGTTGAGAGCCTTCATTGAGGAGTGAACAAGTGCTATAACAAGCACTATGACAACATAATCTGCAAGGCACTCTGGGAGTTTGGAGCTGTAGGAAACCAAAATGGCTGCCCTCTTGTAACAATTGTTTTTTAAAAACACAATATTTTTGTGGACGAGGCATCAGAAAATGATGAGACTTATCAAGAGGGGAGGAAGGGATATGTAAGACGGACTTAAACACTGACATCTTTTTGGCAGTTGAATAAATAAGAATTAAACAGGGTTAATGATGTTTGTGTTAATGGCCTACAATTGATGTTAGTGGAAGAGTAAAGCAATGCTTAGAAGTAATGTCAGGAATGTTGGTAACACTGCCTAGTGTAAAAGAACTTCCTCATTTATCAGTATTTCTTTAAAAAAAAAACTTTTTGTTCACAAGCTTGCTGGTGTGCTGGAGAGCCAAATTCTTTCTATCTGGTATCAGTAGGCAGCTGTTCTGTGACAGCAGAGCTCCAAAGATATTGAGAGAAACATGGGAAAATGCAGTAGATACCATGTGAAAACATGGCAACAGCTGCATGAGAGAAGTAGGCTGTTCCCTAGGAGTGAGAAAGGGGAAGGGGTTTTAGATTTAGCTCAGGCCTTTTTCAATAGTAACTCAAGGCTAGCTAGAATTCAGATACAGTAGACATTTTTTCTGTCCCTGGATGGCTCATAATCTATGCTTGTATCTGAGGCAGTGGAGGGGTAAGTGTTTTGCCCGTGACCAAACCTCCTTGGTCCTTAGCTCACTGCTTTAACCATTAAGTTGCTCCTCACTCCAGAGAAGCCATCATCTATGGAAAGGACCAGGAGGCAATACAGAAGGAACAAGGGCACCATGCCAAGTCTCTCCAGTTCATTTTTATTCCAGGTCCTTTTTAATGAAACCGGACCATCATTTATTACATAGAAACATAGAAAAAGGCGGCAGATAAGGGCCGCGGCCCATCTAGTCTGCCCACCCTAATGACCCTCCCCTATTTAACTCTGTGCAGAGATCCCACGGACGATCCCGTTTCTTCTTAAAATCAGGCACGCTGTTTGCCTCCATCACCTGAAGTGGAAGATTATTCCAGCGATCAACCACTCTTTCGGTGAAAAAGTATTTCCTGGTGTCGCCGTGCAATTTCCCGCCCCTGATTCTCCACGGATGTCATCTTGTCGCCGTCGGACCTTTGAAAAAGAAGATTATCCTCTTCTACCTCGATACGGCCCGTGAGGTACTTGAACGTCTCGATCATGTCTCCCCTCTCTCTGCGTTCCTCGAGTGAGTATAGGCGTAATTTATCCAGCCGTTCCTCGTACGGGAGATCCTTGAGTCCCGAGACCATCCGGGTGGCCATCCGCTGGACTGACTCAAGTCTCAGTACATCCTTGCGGTAATGAGGCCTCCAGAATTGTATGTATGTATGGTAATTCATTAAGAACATAAGAGCTGCCATACTGGGACAGACCGAAGGTCCATCAAGCCTAGTGTCCTGTTTCCAACAGTGGCCAAGTTTCAAGTTTATTAAAATTTGATGGTTCGCCTATTAAGACTAAGCGAATTACATAATAAAAGAATATTAGCATAGGACAATAAAACAAGTTATTTTACATTAAAAAAAAAAAAAATTTCAAAGGGCTACGACAAATTGACAATACAGACGTACTAAGATACATAAGGGAAAAAACATTAGGGAGTAAAAGTTACAAATTGTTGTTTCCTCGAGGGAAGAAAGGGGTATAATAAGGGTAGGGCCAAACGATTAGGTTGGGGTAAGATGTGTGAGGAGATGTTGATTGTTTAACTGTACGCAGGAAAGTTGTTCTAAAGGTTAAATGAAGCTTTGAAGAGAAATGTTTTTAGATTAGTCTTAAATAAGTTAAGATCTTTGATGTTTCTGATATATAGGGGGAGGGTATTCCATATGAGAGGAGCCATAACTGAGAAGATGTCATGGCGTCTAGTTCCTATTATTTTCAATGAGGGGACCATTAATAGACCTTGAGTATTGGACCGAAGTGAACGTTTTGAAGTGTGAGGAAGTGTGGCCAACCCAGGTCTCAAGTCCCTAGCTAGATCCCAAGTAATAAAAAAAGATTTTATGCTGCTTATCCTAAGAATAAGCAGTAGATTTCCACAAAGCCATCTCAATAATGGCCTATGGACTTCTCTTTTAGGAAATTATCCAAACTTTTTTTAAACCCCGCTAAGCTAACTGATTTCACCACATTCTCCAGCAATGAATTCCAGAATTGAATTACACCTTGTGTGAAGAAATATTTTCTCTGGTTTGTTTTAAATCTACTACTTAGTAGCCTCATCACATGGTAGCAGCTAGTGGTTAGAGCAGCAGGATGAGAACCAGGATAATTGGGGGTCTAAAAACCGCTGCTTCTTCTTGTAGCTTTGGACATGTCACTTATCCCTCCATTACCTCAGGTACAAACTTAGACTGTAAGCCCTCTGGAGACAAGGTAACTTCTACTGTACCTGAACATTGAACGATTATAGAAAAGGGTACAAACTAAATCCAAAATAAAGTGTATTACGGAGTTAAGTGATACCATTGCAAAACGAGCTTCAAATTCCAAATGAACTCAATCTGAATTGAGGAGTACTTGGTATGAATAGCATTTAGGTATATTAGCTTCACTGCTCCAGAGTGCTGAAAAGCACATTATGTAAGGCTAATCAGACTTCTTATCATCAAATTATTAACATTATTATTATTCTTATTCAATGAAGGCTCTTGACAAAGTATTCAAAGGCAAGGAGGTAACACTCCAAAAGAAGATCATACCTGTCCATGCACTCATTTCCTCAGTGGTCAGTTACAGCTGTGAAAGCTGGACACTAAGGAAACAAGACAGACTCCTTTGAGCTTTGGTGCTGGAGAATGATTTTAGGCATGCTGTGGACCACCAGAAGAGCTAACAAATCCATTCTGGAAGAGATCAAACCGGCTATGGCACTCGAAGCCCAAATGATGAAGTTACGACTGTTTTGTTTTGGTCACACCATCAGAAGAGAGAGATCATTGGAGAAGGACATCATGTTAGGGAAGATCGAAGGAACCAGGTGAAGAGGACAACCTACAATCAGATGACTGGACACATTGAAAACAACCATGGGGATGATGCTGGAGGACCTTTCCGAACTAGCACAAAATGGATTTCTTTTTAGATCTGCATTTCACTAGGACTCGAACATGAGTCGATGGCACCTAACCGCTGTGATCGTTAACACGTATTCCACACCATCCATAAGACTTTCTTATTTGGGTAAGGTATGGACAAATGATTATGAGATTTAGCAACATAGACTTTACCAGGTCAGACCAAATGGTCCATCAAGCCCAGCGTCGGCACACTGACTGCCTGTAGCTAAACGTTGTGTCTTCAAGGGCCTGATGCTAGCGTTCAAATCTTTCATGACATGGCACCAGGCTATGTGATGGCTAAACTTCCTCTGTATGTGCCAAACCGATCCCTCCACTCCCAGGATGAAATATGCCTCAAAACGCCCCCTGGTCGTGCCCTTCAACTACAAACAACGGTCCTACTCCCACTTCATACCGAGCCACTGCAATTGACTGCCATCACAGATCAGATCTCTTGAAGGTCTCCTCAATTTCAGAAAAGCAATTAAAAAAACATACCTCTTCATCTGACCCCCTGCCCTTGATCCATGGACTACAAAGAATTGTATATTGGTAACTGAACTAGTCTGTGTCACATAAGGATAAATATGTGCCAACTAGGATGAAAACTTGCATTGTAATCTTGTACTGATATTATGTATGTTTAACCTGTAACCCGTTCTGCACTCTTTGGGGACAACGGGCTAGAAAACAAATTAAATAAATAGTCTGTTCTCACGGTGGCCAATCCAGGTCACTAAACCCATGGAGTCGCAACATTCCATACAGAATCCCAAGGAGTAGCAACATTCCATACAGAATCCCAAGGAATAGCAAGATTCCGGAATCCCAAAGAGTTGCAACATTCCATACAGAATCCCAAGGAATAGCAAGATTCCGGAATCCCAAAGAGTTGCAACATTCCATACAGAATCCCAAGGAATAGCAAGATTCCGGAATCCCAAAGAGTTGCAACATTCCATACAGAATCCCAAAGAATAGCAAGATTCCGGAATCCCAAAGAGTTGCAACATTCCATACAGAATCCAAAAGAATAGCAAGATTCCGGAATCCCAAAGAATAACAAGATTCCGGAATTCCAAAGAGTAGCAACATTCCATACAGAATCCCAAGGAATAGCAAGATTCCGGAATCCCAAAGAGTCGCAACATTCCATACAGAATCCCAAGGAATAGCAAGATTCAGGAATCCCAAAGAGTCGCAACATTCATTGTTAGCGATCTAGGGCAAGCAGTGGCTTCCTCCATTTCTCTCTTAATAACAGACTAAGGCCCAGATTCTCAAAACTTTAACGCCATTGCTAAACTGTTTACCGATGGTTTAGACTGTACACATTTTAGCGTCGGATTATCAAAACGGATTATCTCAGTCAAAAGCAAGCTTCCTTGCAGTCTCCAACAATGACATGCAAATGGCCTCTTAAAAATTGAAATGAGCCCTCCAGTGGATTAAAAAATGCCGATATGCTTGAACTTTAAATTGAAAATCAATGACAGCTTGCTTAGCATACTCCTTTCTTGCTGGTTTAGGTTATGGGCTGGGTATCATGGTGTGGGTTGGGGTTGGGGTGGGGGTTTGGGCTTAGGAGTGGGGGGGATTGGGGGGATTCATGGGGGAGGGTGAAAAATTGTTTGGTTGTACGTTTGGTGATCTCGACCTTGTTGTACTGTTGTGTTGTATTATGTATTTACTGATAGTGCACCAATAAAACATGATTTATACTAAATTGAAAATCAATAAAGATTTCATTCATAAAAAATGCCGAGCCTTTTTCTAAAAGTGGCGTCGGCTTTGGGTGACAAAAATAAGCGATTAGTCCAGGGGTGCCATTCAGTGTCACGAGAGTGCTAGAAAGCCCATTCTCTATCCCGCTGCATCACAACACCCCTCCCTGGCACCGACACCCCCCCCTCCCCCCGCAGGTAGGGTCTACACTGCATCATAGGGGAACAGCTATTCTGGAAAATTCAGCTGCAAGTATCAGGTGAGGGGAAACTAAGAGATTAATGGGGGGGGGGGGGTGCAGCCCTGGGAGAAAAGCTGCTCCATTTAGGCTTTTCCTCTTTTCAGCTCCGAATCAAATTCTGTTGAAGAATTGAACATTCTGAGCAAAGGGGGGTAATACTGTGCCAGTGGAATGCAGATTCTGTGCAGAATTCCCCCCGGGGTAATATCTGGGAAGGGAAGATGAGGATCTTACATACCATAAGGAAGTGTATAATGTATTCCCCACTTCCTAGTGAGAACTAGCTGAATACCAAAATAAAGAGGCTTTATTCACATCTCCTCAACCCCATTTTATGCAGCGACATGTGGGGGTCAGGAAAACGTCGATCAAAAAGTTCTTTCATAGCTTTTGTCACACGTTCAGCAGTTTTTCTTAAACACTGCAGATAGCTCAGTTCAACCCCAAACACTTCTTGTCACCATCTCTGATTCTGCAGAACTCTATGTGCGTCAAGAGCTGTTACTACTGCAGCCAGCGCTAAAAACTGCGCTATGATTTTGGGAAAGGGGGGGAGGTTTATTTGATATTTATTGATGCTAAGAAACCGGGTTGAGTGCCTGCTGCATCTCCTTGTGACCCTGGGCAAGTCACTTAACCCTTCATTGCCCCAGACTGTGAGCCCCCCAGTGATAAAGTACCTGCATAAAACATGAACAGCCAGATACAACATATCACTAATACCTGCAGCTTCTTCCTCTAATATTACAAAAATCCAACCCTTCCTCTCCGAGCACACTACCAAAACCCTTATCCACACCCTCATCACCTCGCGCTTAGACTACTGCAACTCACTACTCTCAGGCCTCCACTTAGCCATCTCGCTCCCCTCCAATCCGTCCAGAATTCGGCTGCACGACTTATATTCCTTGAGAGCCGCTATACTCACGTTACCCGTCTCCTAAAGTCACTTCATTGGCTTCCCATCCAATTCCAAATACAATTCAGATTCCTCTTACTGACCTACAAAGGCACTCACTCGGCTGCCCCTCATTATCTCTCTTCACTTCTCTCCCCACCCCCCGAAGAGCTCCACTCAGCTGGTAAATCCCTCCTATCTGTGCCCTTCTCTTCAACTGCCAACTCTTCAACTGCCGTCCCTTCTGCCTTGCTGCGCCGTATGCTCGGAACAAGCTGCTCGAATCCCTACGACAGGCTCCGTCTCTGGCAGTGTTCAAGGCCCAGTTAAAAACCCACCCCTTTCAGAGTGCTTTCAACTCCTAACTCTTCTCACCTTGAGTTCTGCACCCCGACCCTATATGTCATGTCTGTCTGTCCAAGTTAGATTTTAAGCTCTTCCGAGCAGGGACCGTCTTATAAATGTCAAAATATAAAGCACTGCATACGCCTTTCAGCGCTATATAAGTAGAGTAGACACCCAGGATGGTGTAAATAACATGAAGAAAGTCATGGCGAAGCATGAAGAATGATCTGAAATTTGGCAGCTAAAATTTAATGCTAAGAAATGTAAGGTCATACATTTGGGCTGCAAAAACCCAAGGGAACGGTATAGTTTAGGGGGTGAAGAACTTAAGTTCACGGCAGAAGAGCGGGACTTGGGTGTGATTGGATGTGATGATCTTAGAATATTGTGTACAATTCTGGAAACCGCACCTTCAAAAAGATATAAACAGGATGTGGCCAGTCCAACGGAAGGCTACTAAAATGGTGTTGTTGTCTTCGTCATAAGGAGTATGGGGATAGACTTGATTTTAATCTGTATACTTTGGAGGAAAGCCTGGAGAGGGGAGATATGATAGAGACGTTCAAATACCTACGTGGTGTAAATGCACATGAGTCGAGTCTCTTTCATTTGAAAGGAAGCTCTGGAATGAGAGGCATAGGATGAAGTTAAGAAGTGATAGGCTCTGGAGTAATCCGAGGAAATACTTTGTTTACAAAAAGGGTGGTAGATGCGTGGAACAGTCTCCCGGAAGAGATGGTGGAGACAGAGACTGTGTCTGAATTCAAGGCATGTGAGATCTCATAGAGAGAGGAGGAGACCGGATGGGTCATGTTTCTATGTTAAGATTGGGAGATTCTTTTCCAATGACCCAACGGATTTTGGTTTGTTGACCACAAGACCCCTGAGGAAGTCTCTGCGTAGTCAAAACACTGCCTGTGTCCGGTCACATCAATAAAGTGTTATTCTAATAAAGCTTTTACTTACAAGTACAAATACTTTGAGATTGAGACCTTCTTCATTGACTTTTAGTACTCTTGATTACCACGAATGAAATAAAACCAAGACTCCACTTTATTTGTTTCTATTTGCAATTTTTGTGGAGATCTTTTGTTTTTCTTGTTGTTGTTTACTCTTAAAGCTTTCTAATCTTCTCAGGTGTACAATAAAAGTTAAAATTCCTTTAATATACGTGTCAGGCTTTCTATTCTTCTTCTCAACACTGCCATGTTTTGGCATGTATGCCTTTCTCAGGAGAAGAGATAAATCTGAATCATCAAGTGATTGTGAATGACAACTGGAGAAAGCTTTTTCCAAACTAAAATGAAAACAATACCACAAAGAACAGCAATGGAGTAGCCACTAGTAGTTTGCCTGAAAACACGTAATTTATTGGGACAGAGTCAGCATTGGTTCAAGGTGAGCTGGTTGACGTAGTGTATCTAGATTTTCAGAAAGCTTTTGATAAAGTTCCTCCCAAGAGGCTCCTGAGAAAACTAACGAGTCATGAGATACGAGGCAATGTTCAATTATGGATTAGGAACTGGTTATCAAACAGAGGGTAGGGTTAAATGGCCATTTTTCTCAATAAAGGAGGGTAAATAGTGGAGTGCTGAAGGGGACTGTACTGGGACCAGAGCTATTTAGCTTATATATAAATGATCTGGAAATTGGAACAACAAGTGAGGTGATTAAGTTTGCAGATAACACAAAAACAGTTCAGTTGTTAAAACTGCAGGCAGACCTTAGGAAACTGGAAGAGTGAGCGTCCAAATGGCAGATGAAATTGAATGTCGACAAATGCAAAGTGATGCACATTAGGAAGAATAAACCAAATCACAGTTACCAGATGCTAGGTCCACCGTGGGGGTTAGCGCCCAAGAAAAAGATCTGGGAGACATTCTAGACAATATGCTGAAACCATCCGCCCAAGGTGCGGTGGTGGCCAAAAAAGCAAACAAGATGCTAGGAATTATTAGAAAAGGAATGGTAAACAAGACTAAGAATGTTATAATGCATCTGTATTGCTCCATGGTGTGACCTCGCCTTGAGAATTGCTTTCAGTTCTGGTCATCCTATCTCAAGAAAGATATAGCAGAATTAGAAAAGGTTCTAAGAAGAACAACCAAGAGATAAAGGGGATGGAACTCCAAGACGAAAGAGGTGAGGGCTCTTCAGCTTGGAAAAGAGATGGCTGAGGGGAGATAGGCCTGAAGTCTACAAAATCATAAGTGATTTTTTTGCTCCATCAAAAATTACAAAGACTGGGGGACACTCAATGGACTTACATGGAGAGTGTTGTGTAGTGGTTAAAGCTACAGCCTCAGCACCCTGAGGTTTTAGGTTCAAACCCATGCTGCTCCTTGTAAACCTGAAGCCGTGTTAGCATTTTTTAATCACTGGCCACCGCGGTAAAAGCTCCGACACTCAAAGAATTCCTATAAGCATTGGAACTTTTACTGCCGTGGCCTGAGATTAAAAAACACTAATGCGGCTTCATAAAAGGGGAGGGTTTAATCCCCCCATTGCCCCAGATACATTAGACAGAGTGTGAGCCCGCTGGGGCAAACAGGGAAAAATGCTTGAGTACCTGAATGAATTCATGAAACCATTCTGAGCTCCCCTGGGAGAACAGTAGAGAAAACTGAACAAATAAACAAAACCAATAGGAGGAAATAATTTTTCACTCAGAGAATAGTTAAGCTCTGGAATTAGTTGCCAGAGGATGGTAAGAGCAGTTAACTTAGATGGGTTTAAAAAAGGTTTAGACAAGTTCCTGGAGAACAAGTCCATAGTCTGCTATAAAGAGAGACATGCTGGATCGGTAGCATGGAACGTTGCTTCTCTTTGGGTTTTTGCCAGGTATTTGAGACCTGGTTTGGCCACTGTGAAGATAGCACACTGGCCCAGTATGGCTATTCTTGTGTTTAGAACATAAGAACATAAGCATTGCCTCTGCCGGGTCAGACCAGGGGTCCATCGTGCCCGGCAGTCCGCTCCCGCGGCGGCCCTCCAGGTCCATGTCCTGAAAGTGTTCCCTACCTAGCCTAAAATGTCCATACCCTATTCGCTCAATGTCCTGTAAGGTAAACCTCTATCTGTACCCTGTTATCCCCTTCGCTTCCAGGAAGTCATCCAGTCCCTTTTTGAACCCCAGAATTGTACTCTGTCTTAACACCTCTCCGGGAAGCGCGTTCCAGGTGTCTACCACCCGTTGAGTGAAGAAGAACTTCCTTGCATTCGTTATGAATCTGTCTCCTCTCAGTTTTTCTGAATGCCCTCTTGTTTTAGTTGTCCCCGCTAGTCTAAAGAATCTGTCCCTCTCCACCTTCTCTATGCCTTTCATGATTTTATAAGTCTCTATCAAGTCCCCTCTCAGTCTCCGCTTTTCCAGGGTAAAGAGCCCCAGCCTGTCTAACCGTTCGGCATATGAAAGGTTCTCCATACCCTTTATCATCCTCGTTGCTCTCCTCTGGACCCTCTCGAGTATTGCCATGTCCTTCCTGAGGTATGGCGACCAGTATTGGACGCAGTATTCCAGATGTGGGCGCACCATCGCTCGATACAGTGGCAGGATAACTTCCTTCGTTCTGGTAGTGATACCTTTTTTGATAATGCCCAACATTCTGCTCGCTTTTTTTGAGGCCGCTGCACATTGCGCCGCCGGCTTCATTGTGTTATCCACCAATACCCCCAGATCTTTTACTTGGCTGCCTTCCCCGAGTACCCTCCCTCCCATCGTATAGCTGTACATGGAGTTCCCCTTCCCTATGTGCAAGACCTTACATTTCTCCACATTGAAGCTCATCTGCCATTTTTTTGCCCACTCACTCAGTTTGTTCAGGTCGATCTGCAGTTCTATGCATTCCTCAACAGTTCTGACCCTGCTGGAGAGTTTTGTGTCATCCGCGAATTTGATAACTTCGCACTTCGTCCCCGTTTCTAGATCATTAATAAATATATTGAACAGCAGTGGTCCCAGCACTGACCCTTGCGGAACACCACTTGTGACCCCTATTCAGTCAGAGTAGTGCCCCTTTACTCCTACCCTCTGCTTCCTGCCCGCCAGCCAATTTTTGATCCATCTGTGCACGTCCCCTAATCAAGCAGCTACGCTCCAAAATATCATATGTTAGAAAGAGCGAGCTATACTTTCACTTGTTCATGGACCATGTGGCCCCACATAAGCAAAAGCCCTAAATCTGGTTCACTTTAGGAGAATATACATTGACACTGTCAAAAATTCCTGAGAGGGTTGAAGGTTAATAAAGAGGCACAATGAGTTCCAAATATTGGGGCTTCCTATGATGCATTGCCTTGAAAATCCAACAGAGGATCTTCAACAACGCTATTTTGATGGGAAACTAATGTAAATGATGAAAAAGCACAGATAATAACGATGCACATTCCTCCGTTTCAATAGTCCAGCTGCTCTATTCTGAGTTAACTGTACACAGGGTAACAATCTTTGGAACAGACCCAAAACCAGCCCGCTGCAATCAAAGAACGCATCATTTATTTGAAGGAAGGATTTATATTCCAGAATAAAAGGATTTACATGAAGGAGCAAAATGTGGTCTTCAAAAGCCAATGTAGGTCAAGATGGACCCGCAAGCTGCCAATCACCGTACACTCATTTTCAAAGATGTCTTGGTCCTATAAAAGGAGCAAGAATTGGTCTCCCTTTCACCTAAATCTCTATACCTCTCACTTTTCATCCTCTTAAACAATGAGTAACATGAGGATCAACAACCGAATGTCAGACACCAAAGCATCGTCTAGAAATCACAAGCTCCAAAAAGACGTTAAAAGGAAGAGAGGGAATCCTCAACACAGCCACACAGGATTAGAAGATTTCCCAAACAAGATTTTCTGTTAAAATGTATTACATTTTAGCATTAACCGCTGTATCAGGTATCATCTTCTGAAGATTAGTGATAAAGAAATGGCTAAAATGTCTAACGTTTTCAATAAATTTAAATATCATTAAATAATTACAGATACAAAAGTTGTTACAATCGCTAGAGGATTGTGAAAAATTGCAAGACGACCTTGGGAGCCTGGAAGACTGGGTTTCAAAATAGCAGATGACATTTAAGGTGAGCAAGTGCAAAGTCATGTATGTGGGAAAGAGGAACCCGAATTATCGGTACGTGATTCTATGTTAGGAGTTATTGCCTAGGAAAAGGATCTAGGTGTCATTGTTGAGGATACCTTGAAACCCTCAGCTCAATGTGTGGCGGCAGCGGCTAAGGAAGCAAATAGAATGTTAGGAATTATCAGGAGAGGAATTGACAACAAAGATGAAAATGTTATAATATCCTTGTATCACTCTATAGTGTGGCCACAACTTGAATACTGCATGCAATTCTGGTCGCTGTAGCTCAAAAAAAATATATAGCGACATTAGAAAAGGTACAAAGAAGGGTGACGAACATGATAAAAGGTTTGGGATAAGTTCCCTATGAAGAGGGGCTAAAGTGGCTAGGAGAAGAGATGGCTCAGAGGTGATATGATGGAGGTCTATCAAATATTGAGTGGGGTGGAAAGGGTAGATGTTAATTGCTCATTCACTAGGACTAGGGGGCATGCGATGAAGATACTAAGTAATAGATTTCAAACAAACTGGAGAAAATATTTCTTCACGCAATATGTAATTAAACTCTGGAATTCATTGCCAGACAATGTGGTGAAATCAGTTAGCTCAGCAGGGTTTAAAAAAGGCTTGGATAATTTCCTAAAAGAGAAATCCATAGGCCATTATTGAGATGGCTTGAGGAAATCCAGTGCTTATTCCTAGAATAGGTTTTATTACTTAGGATCTAGGTAGGTACTTGGGACCTGGGTTGGCCATAGTTGGAAACAGGATGCCGGGTTTGACGGGCCTTCAGTCTGTCCTAGTAGGGCAATTGTCATCTTTACAAAGTTACAAAAAGACAAAAGCTCCCCACAAACCCTTAATTTTCATTTTCTCATAAGCTTCTTTAATTACATTACATTAGAGATTTCTATTCCGCCATTACCTTGCGGTTCAAGGCGGATTACAATAGAAGATCTCTGGTCATTTCCAGAGAGAGTAAAGAGTAGATCAGGTGGATTCGGGGGGGTCAGGAAGAAGGTGGGAGGAAGGAAGGTACTTGTGGTGTTAAGACTTTTTCAGGGATTTCTTGAAGAGTTTAGTCATTATTTCTTTTCTGAACGTCTTGTAGTCTGGGGTTGTTATCAGTAGATTGGAGATTTGATTGTCTAGTTTTGTTGCTTGAGTGGATAGGAGGCCATCATATAATTTTTTCCGTTTGACTTCTTTGATTGGAGGGTGTGTGAATGGGGTGTGAGTTTTCCTATGCCTGGCTGAGGTAGTTTGGATGAGGCGGTTGTTCGGGTAGGTTGGGCTGTCTCTGTTTATAGTTTTGAATAGTATACAGTAGAATTTAAATAGTATTCTTTCTGAAATTGGAAGCCAGTGTGAGTCGAGGTAGGCCTCTGTAATGTGGTCGTGTTTCCTCAATGAGTAGATGAGCCCCAGAGCTGTGTTTTGAATTGTTTGTAATTGTTTTGTCATTGTTGCAGGGCAGGGGAGAGAGAGGATGTTGCAATAGTCTAGTAGACCTAGAATTAGGGATTGTTCTATGAGCTGGAATTGTGTTCTTTCAAAGAATTTTCAGACTTGTCTTAGGTTTCTCATAACTGCGAATTATTTTTTTATTGTTTTATTTATTTGTGGTTGCACGGTGCAGCTTCTGTCTATCGTCATTCCTAATAGTTTGGGGTAGTTGATTGAATTTATTTCTATATTGGTTATGGTTGGAACTTGGTTATTTTCGAGGAGGATGAATTTTGTTTTGTCTGGGTTTCGTTTCAATTTGTGATCTTTCATCCATGTCACTACTGTTTCTAGTGTTCGGTATAGTGTGTCTGTCATAGAGGGCTTAGGTTGATCAAAAGGAATGAGAATGGTAATGTCGTCTGCATAACTATAGGAGTTTAGGCCTAGTTTGTCCAGGTATGCACCCGAGTGAGGCAGTATAAAGTGTGGCATAGACCCAACACTGTTGCAAAAACGACCTTCTTCCGGGGTCTGGTCTTGCTATGAGCCTCAAGCTTAAAAATGCAAGACAACAGAATAAAATACTGTGAACACAATGAACGTACTCTGTAAACTGTGCATGGTACGGTTTAACATTAAGACAGGTATGGAGAGGGCTCTTTTAAAACTTGTCCGAATGACCATTCTAGACCAGTGTTCTTCAACCACCGGTCCTTAGACCGGTGCCGGTCCACAGAAATTTTCTGCCGGTCCACAGGGCCAGCACGTGCATCAGGCCCAAAACAGTGTTCTTCAACTGCCGGTCTACGGTGCGATCGATGCGGCATTATCTTCGAGCCAGCTCCCTCTTCCTAACTGATTCAGCGCACAAAGCCACGGGCAGTGGCTCCTACGGGCATCCTGTGCCCGAACCGGAAGCCTTCTCTCTGATGTCAGAGGGAAGGCTTCCAGATGAGGCAAAGGACGCGCAAGGAGCTGCTGCCCGCAGCTTTGTGCACTGCATCAGTGAGGAAGAGGGAGCCGGCCTGAAAATAATACTGGGGGGCGGCATAAAATGGCCAGGCGGGAGCAAGCCAGAAGGTAAGGCATAGCATGGAGGGAGGGAGACAACAAAGGTAGGGGGAATGATTTATTTTTGAATTTAGTGATTGAATTATGTCAATTTTGAGAATTTACATCTGTCATCAGTGTGCTTTATATAGTTTAATTTTGTGGTTAACCATTATGTGTTGTTAATAAGATTCTATTGTATATCTGTGAAAAATGAATGGAAAAAATAGTGTTACAATTAGTACTATTATGGAGGCGGGGTCTGGGGTGGAGACTGGGTAGAGATGGGCGGGGTCTGTCTTCAATAATAATAATAATAATAATAACAGCTTATATACCGCAATACTGTGAAGTTCTATGCGGTTTACAAAGATTAAGCAAAGGTACAAATTGATTGACTTTAAGAGGGGAGGAAGAAAGAGTGTTAATAGGACAGGAAATTCATTTTTGAGGAGAGAGTGATCAATAGAACAAGTTAATCGCTAAAGAGGGGAGAGAGAAGAGAGGATCGGTTGTCTAGATACTTTAGGAACAGGTGTGTTTTCAGACGTTTCCTCATAAGTAGTGGGCGAAAGCAATTGTTCTAGGTCTTCAACCGCCGGTCCACAGACCGGTGCCAGTCCACAGAATAATTCTTTTAATTCTGCTGGTCCTTAGGTGTAAAAAGGTTGAAAAACACTGTTCTAGACCAGTGTTTTTCAACCATTTTACACCTATGGACCGTGTGCTAACATGGCTAACGCACTTCGTAAAAGAGGGGGCTATGGGGTCCTTTTGCTAACATGCACTAAATACATGCAGTTTAGAGATATACAATGAGAGGTTACGTAATAGAGAATGACATGGTGACAAAATTCATCACCGTTCCCGTCCCCGCGGATAACCGCGGGAAATAATCCCATGTCATTTTATAGTGTCTATTTCAGCCTCGGTCCTTCTACACCAGCATTCTTCAAAGCAAAGCTTGCGGGTCAGTGGTTGTGGCCATTCATACTCTGATTCTTATGGGAGCCAAGGATAATGAAGCCATTGTGACATCACTGATGTGATTGGCTCTTAGGCACTGTTGGAATGAGGCATTATGACATCACAATATCTGCTCTGGATACCAGAGACTGTCATTCTGTAGTGTCTGTTTCAACCTCGGTCCTTCTACACCAGCATTCTTCAAAGCAAAGCTTGCGGGTCAGTGGTTGTGGCCATTCATACTCTGATTCTTATGTGAGCCAAGGATAATGAAGCCATTGTGACATCACTGATGTGATTGGCTCTTAGGCACTGGTGGAATGAGGCATTATGACATCACAATATCTGCTCTGGATACCAGAGACTGTCATTCTGTAGTGTCTGTTTCAACCTCGGTCCTTCTACACCAGCATTCTTCAAAGCAAAGCTTGCGGGTCAGTGGTTGTGGCCATTCATACTCCGATTCTTATGTGAGCCAAGGATAATGAAGCCATTGTGACATCACTGATGTGATTGGCTCTTAGGCACTGGTGGAATGAGGCATTATGACATCACAATATCTGCTCTGGATACCAGAGACTGTCATTCTGTAGTGTCTGTTTCAACCTCGGTCCTTCTACGCCAGCATTCTTCAAAGCAAAGCTTGCGGGTCAGTGGTTGTGGCCATTCATACTCTGATTCTTATGGGAGCCAAGGATAATGAAGCCATTGTGACATCACTGATGTGATTGGCTCTTAGGCACTGGTGGAATGAGGCATTATGACATCACAATATCTGCTCTGGATACCAGAGACTGTCATTCTGTAGTGTCTGTTTCAACCTCAGTCCTTCTACACCAGCATTCTTCAAAGCAAAGCTTGCGGGTCAGTGGTTGTGGCCATTCATACTCTGATTCTTATGGGAGCCAAGGATAATGAAGCCATTGTGACATCACTGATGTGATTGGCTCTTAGGCACTGGTGGAATGAGGCATTATGACATCACAATATCTGCTCTGGATACCAGAGACTGTCATTCTGTAGAGTCTGTTTCAACCTCAGTCCTTCTACACCAGCATTCTTCAAAGCAAAGCTTGCGGGTCAGTGGTTGTGGCCATTCATACTCTGATTCTTATGTGAGCCAAGGATAATGAAGCCATTGTGACATCACTGATGTGATTGGCTCTTAGGCACTGGTGGAATGAGCCATTATGACATCACAATATCTGCTCTGGAGACCAGAGACTGTCATTCTGTAGTGTCTGTTTCAACCTCAGTCCTTCTACACCAGCATTCTTCAATGCAAGGCTTGCAGGTCAGTGGTTGAGCCCATTCATACTCTGATTCTTCCCTCTCTCCTTAAAGAATGACATGAAGATGGTTTCCCGCGGTTATCCGCGGGGACGGGAACGGTGATGAATTTTGTCACCGTGTCATTCTCTATTACGTAACAGTGCTGGCATGTTGAACGCGGGCTGCCGCAGTAACGGCTCCAACGCTGTTAGAATCCCTATGAGCGTCAGAGCTGTTACCACTACAGCCCTAAAAATGCTAGTGTGGCTTTATATAGGAGGGGGACTATTTCATTAAAGTGCGTTAAATTCGTTAACGCACCGTAGTAAAAGGTATATTTCTGTTCACTTTATCAGCGTGAAAATGGCATGAAATAGTTTCAATTCCATTCACATTTGCTTGTAGCTGTAGTTTATCAGCCTTATTTTAGAGTTTCCCTCCCCCCCAAAGCCCCGAAAAGCATTTGGGAGCTAGAAACCACTCCTCACTTTCCCGCGAAAAACACCCCCCGCTGCGCCTAGACGTTCTGACGTCATTTTTCCGCGAAAACCCAACGTGGTCAGGATGTGTTGCCGCATTTTGCAGTTTCTGTGAAAATGATCTTTTTTGGTCTCTCAGTGGGTTCAAAAGCAGGAAACAAGGAGCAAATTCTGCATTTCACCCGCCCCGAAAGACTTTTTTGCAATGGTGGGCGGGGGGGGGGGGGTTAGATCTTCTCCCTTTCTTAGGAACTGCATTTGATTCCGTCTAGATCATTTGGGGATTTCCAGCAGAAAGTTTTCTGGGAGTGAGCCGAAAAAAAGGTCACATTTTGCCCCCGGGAAGCTCTGCACATGCACCACGTGCCTTGCAAACTTTTTCTGCAATCGCTTTGTTCATTGCTCGTTTTTTTTTCCTGCCGTGAATTGATAAGGGGGGGCGGGGCGGGGGGGGGGCCGGGGCTTTCCTTTGAAGTGGCGAGGATGCCTCTTTTTCTTAAAATAATTCTGCCCAGTAACAATCACCGCGCAGGAGCGAGGGCCCCAGAGCCATTGGCTATGCAAATACCGAGGAAGGGGGGGGGGGAGCTCGCTTTCATTTAAAGACCTCCTTTCTCTTTCATTTTTCCAGCGGGCTGCTCAAAGCCGGATCCCCCCCCCCCCCACTCCATGCCAGACCACCATGCGTTCGCCGCTTGAGCCAGCCAGCGCCCCCCGAGCGATGCACAGAAACCGCCCGGCGCGCGGAGCGAGAGGCAGCCGCGCGCCCCACTGACAGCTCGGGGGCAGCCCTTTTCCTCGAAAGCGCGGCCGTGCAAGGGGGGGGGGGCCGTGCAGGTCACCTCCGGCGAGGACCCCGATCGTCGCTCGCTGCCGGGTCCCCATGGAGCTGCTGTGCCGCGAGCTGGAGGCCATCAGGCGGGCCCTGCCCGACCGCAACCTGCTGGCCGACGAGCGCGTCCTGCGCAACCTGCTGAGCATCGAGGAGCGCTACCAGCCGCCCGGCTCCTACTTCAAGTGCGTGCAGAAGGACATCCAGCCCTTCATGCGCAGGATGGTGGCGACGTGGATGCTCGAGGTTTGCACCGGGGTGGGGGTGGGGGTGGGGCCGGGGGGGGGGGGAGACGATCGGCCGCTATTTTCAAAAAAAAAAAAAAGAGTTTGAAAATGGGGCGCAGGCGAAAATGGGGCTTGCGCGCTTCTCACTCTCTCCTCTCTCCGCAGGTCTGCGAAGAGCAAAAGTGCGAAGAGGAGGTTTTCCCTTTGGCCGTCAACTACCTGGACCGCTTTCTAGCGGTGGTGCCCACCCGAAAATGCCATTTGCAGCTGCTGGGGGCCGTTTGCATGTTCCTGGCGTCCAAGCTGAAAGAGACAATTCCCTTGACGGCCGAGAAACTCTGCATTTACACTGACAATTCGATCAAATCGCAAGAGCTGCTGGTAAGCGGCCTTCCCTTTGCGCCACTTTTATCAAAACCTTTCGCAGCTCATTTCTCTCACCACCCTGCTTCTGATTGCTAGAGCCTCTTTGCTTCTTACTTCAGGGGATTCAGTTCTTAATAAATGTCAGCTTACACGGTTTAATTGGAAGTGTGAAACATGTGAAGAGCAAGAATTCTTGATGGCCGTTTGGGCCACCCCTAAGTTTCAATGGTGCTGTTTCTTCCTAAGTGTTTTGCTGCCATCCAGTGACAGACATGTGCTGCTGGAAGCAACGTTCACCCTTGAAGCATTGCCAAGGCCATGAGCTTCTTGGCTTGCCGGGTGGATTCAAAGAAGGTCCCACAAGATGTCCTTTTAAAACGCGCGTGCCAGTTGTAGAGCCAGCGGGGCATGGCGTGGACCCTGTCTGCTAGCCACCTCCATTGCGCTTCAGTGTGCTGCGTTATTTGAAGGGGAAATGTTGGGTCCTGTCGCTGTTGAGATTCTTGGCACAGTTTCTCCTCTCAATTTGGTAGGAAAGGTTTCGGATAAATGCCGGGTACTGGGGGGCTTTCTGAATTGAAAATTTGAAATCTGTCAACAGCAGTGTTTACAATTTTTTTTAAAAAAAGGATAGCAAGCAAAGGTTAATGTCCAGATATTGCAGTTTTGGGAATAAAATAAGTGAGTGGTAGGTATTTTTGCATCAGTTTTGCCCTTGCATGCAGTGGTCATTGGCTTGTGAACAAAATAGAATCCCTCGTCCCCTCGGGAATTCAGTGCGGGCACTGGAGGAGAAAGTGACCCACTGCACAGCGGGTCACTTCCTCCTCCCTCTGCCCGCTTAGAACCTGCTCGCATGCGCAGAACTCCCGCCACGAGTAAAATATTCTCCAATTTTCTCACTGGAGATGCTACTGAACCTCTGAACTTTCTCAGGATTGTAAAAATGAAAGCAACTTTTATTTATTTATTTTTTTTTCCCGGAATAACCTTTTAGAAGAAACTTCTGGTGATCCTGCGTGTGCTTGAAAAAGAGAAGTAATAAGTACCTGCCTTGCGCAGTACCATGAGTGTGGTTTTTGTTAGTACCACAGGGGATTTGTCACATGAAAAGAGGACCAGAAGAAAAGCCCTGAAAATTCTGAGTGAGCTTAAAGCACTTCAGAAAAATCGGCATTGGTGGTTTTGCAGCAGCCCTTAACTTGTCTCTTGGTGATGGGCAACAATGAGGGGTGAGCTATTACTGTGATTCCCCGAAAATAAGACAGGCTCTTATATAAATTTTGGATCCAAAAAACACATTAGGTCTTATTTTGGGGGGGATATCTTCAATTGTTTCATGTTCAATAATCATCTTTTCCTTCCTCTCCTCCACTCCAATTGTTCCTCTTTCCTTTCTTCCCCCCTCCATTTGCAGCATCTTTCCTCTCTTCCCCCCTCCATATGCAGCATCTTTCCTCCCCTGTCACCCATCTCCTTGTGCAGCAGAACCCCACCAATCCTCTCGCCCATCCCCTTTTCCAGCGTCTTTCTATCCCACCATGAGGCTGACATACCTTACCTCCGAGACCGCCAAAAACAGCAGTGGCGGCATCTCTCTGAACGGGCTGTTCAGAGGCCTTCCCTCTGCTGCATCACTGATGATGTCATCAGTGACACGGCAGGGGGAAGGCCGCGAAGCAGCCCATTCAGAGCGCTGCTGCCGCTGCTCTTTTGGAGGCCTCAGAGGTATGGTATGCCGGACTCACGGTGGGAGGATCATGAGGTTCTGCACAGGGAGATTGGAGGAAGGTATCAAAAGATGCTGCACATTGAAGGGGGGGGCGGGAGAAAGCGCTGCTGCCAGCGAATCAGGCAACACTGGTGTCGGGAATGGAATCGGGGACATTCGGGAGGTGCTTTGGGGGGTCGATCTTAACTAGGGCTTATTTCTGGGGTAGGGCTAATATTAGAAGCATCTTTAAAAATCATGCTGGGGCTTATTTTCAGGGAAACATGGTATCTTACCAGTGTTTCTCCCCCCCCTGTGGTATCAACACCACTAGGGACCAAGGCATCAAGACTTGTGGAAGTAACTGGAATAGAGAATACGTCCACCAACCATACCAGCTGTGGTCCCTTACAGATGTGATAGTGCAATACCACAGCCATTATTATTTACAGATGTGACTGTTGTACTTTATTTATAGATAGAATCTTTTATAGAACTGTAAACCTGAAAGAAATAGACTGCTCTTGCACAGGGGGTTTCTCCAGCATAAGAAAACCTTCTAGTTCTGATTTTTATCTTGGCTCTTAGGTCTGCTAGGAATCCCCGCCAAGGGTAAAGGGAGGTCTTAAAAACGAGGAAGTGGCCTAAACAAAAATTTACAGAGGGACTAACTAAAAGGTGAAAATCTACGAGACGGACCAGAAAAAGGATATAGGCAAATCGGCACGGAAATTGCAAACCCCAAAACTTGGGGCCTGTTTTACGAAGCCGTAACGGCCCCGAAGCCCATAGAGATTTAAAGGGCTTCAGGGCTGTTGCCGCACGGCTTTGTAAAACAGGCCCTTAAAATCAATTTTAAAAAACACAATTTCTATTCTAAAGCACTGGCACCTTTTGTCAGCAGTTGTAACTTGCTTTGGCCTTGAGCCGAGAGTCCCTGCTTTTGTAACGTCTGGCAGGGCTGGTTTTCCGGTAGGAAACTTGCGCTTTGTTCAAGTGGTGTATTTAAACAGCTTGAGTATAAGAGCCCCCATGGTGGGATTAGGACCCTTGAGAGCCTCCTGTGGGTTTATGGGATTGGTAAATGCCAATCTGGTTGCCAGGCGGGTCTTCCTGCCAGGAGTGAGGGATTTTATGAATGAGGTTGGAGTGGTCTTGGCTTTGTGTTTCCTGTTACTACATAGGGTATTTTTTCTCCTGGTTAAAAAGAGAGATTCAGCATATATCCAGAAGTAGATCCTTTAAACTGCGTTGTTATAATTCTGAATATAAAAGTGTGCACTTACTGTGGCTTGGTCATTTTGCAAAGTGGAAAATGACCTAAAAAGCCCTTAAAAAAAAATGTATTTTTCTTCAGAGGGTGTTTGGGGGCAGAGTGGACGTTCCTAGGTTAAATCAGCGAGCTCGGCTACGTCGCCATGCACTAATTGGTTGGCGCAGGATTGCCGTGTGAGCTCTTGGGTCCGGATTCTCAAAATGGCACCGGAATCGTCCGGCGCCGGTTGCACGTCGCTGAAACTATGGTGACCGTTTTGGCGTGCGGCGCTGGTCAGCGTCTGTATAGACGCGGCTTCGGTCGCCTTTTTTTGGTATGTGTCTTGTGGCACCTACTTTTTTTTCTCGTTCATTTTTAATTGTTTTTTTAATGGCGCAGTTAATTTCTGCACCGTTAACGGCTAATTAAAACACTTGCAAAGCAGCGCTGTTTTGAGAATTCAAGCCTTATTGCCTACAAAATAGATGTTGGCAATTGCCCATGTGGCAACATCAGCGCGAGGACATTAATCCACCGTTTTCCAGCTGTGCTAAAAAGTAGCCTCAACGCATGGGAAAACTCCTGCGTAAGGGCACGCCAGGGTCACTTTTGTTCCCGCAGCTTGGTAAAAAGCACCCTAAGGCAGGTCCCATGAATTGGGGAGAAATAAATTCCCAGACCTAGTCAACGTGGACTGTGCAGCCATTCCTTGTGTTCCACGGTTCACGGAAGTTTCGCCCCCAGCAATTCGCCCCCCACATTTCGCCCCCAGGTATGTTTTGCCCCCGGAACTTTCACCCCCACACATTTCGCCCCCCGGATGTTTTGCCCCCACACATTTCGCCCCTGCCAACGAGTGGAGATTGGAGAGCAATGCCATACATGAATGCCATACACACACAATCATTTCCTGCATGCACATGAATGTTACCCAGAATAAGTAGTCTGAATTTGCATAGGGCATCTAGGCAGGGATTGAGATGTCCTGATTAGCATGTGCACAATCCCCTGTGTAGTTTACAAAAGGCTCACTGAGCACAGAACCTTTTGTAATATATGGGGATGTCCAAAATATGCCTCCAAGTTACAGCACATCAGTGGGAACAGCCATTTTAGTTGTAAATGCACTCAACAAGCATTCAAATGTTTTTGAATGTGTAGGAACTGTTTCCACATGCTGAAGTTAAGGAGCCATTTTTTTTTTTTAAATTACATTTCAAGTGGTTTTAAATACCAAAGCGGTAAGCACAGTTTTATCCTCAATAACTGGTATAAATGTCAGGGTCACAGAAGTATTTAGCCTGCTTTAAAAGCATTTATCCTAAAATTTAAGCCTGACTTTGAATGAATGCACCTATTGCCAGTATAAAATTGCCATCGGAAAGACTGCCTGAACTTTGTTGGTTGGGCTGAGAACTTTTCAGCGGCCCCTCATATTAAACGGCTGTCTTGTTTATTTAAGTAGAGAAATTTTGTGTAATGTGGGTAGTTTTGAGAGAACTATCCACTATTCTATAAGGTTTGGACAATTTCCTGGAGGAAAAATCATAACAACTGGCAAAAAAAAACCTACTTAATCATTTTACCTTTTTTTTATTTTATTTTATTTTTTCATCATTACACATAATCCAACGCTCAGGGGCGAAATGTGCGGGGGCGAAATGTGTGGGGGCAAAACATCCGGGGGGCGAAATGTGTGGGGGCAAAACATCCGGGGGGCGAAATGTGTAGGGGCGAAATGTGAGGGGCGAATTGCTGGGGGCGAAATGCTGGGGGCGAACCTTCCGGATCCCGTGTTCCACAAATGACTGACTGGTTTGAAGGGTCTGCCAAGCAACTTTTAAACTAGCTTCAGAGCTATTTGGTTAGGCAACTTGATTGAGACCCCCCCCCCCTGCCCCGAGTAACTGAAGGCTGTTTGCTGAGAACTTGGCAAGGCCTTCACTGGCTTTGTTGTCTTTACTAGAGTTTGACTCGGCTTCAGAGCTGCTGGGCACAAAGGTTTTGCCCTTGAACTGCTTTTAAGGCTTGCAAGGGTCGATGCAGAAAGCCACTCGGTGGAACCACACGCCGTGGTTGGTGCACAGCTCCAGTCGCAAGTGCAATACAATTCTCGCCAACTTTTATGCATGCAGAACTTACACACTAACCACCACCCCCCCCCCCTTTGTATTAAACCGTGATGGCGGTTATTAGCGCAGGGAGCTGCGCTGACTGCTCCAAACTGCTCGCGTCGGGAGCAGCACAGAGCAGTCAGCGCAGCTCCCTGCGCTAATAACCGCTATCACGGTTTAGGAAACAGGGGGAGCCTGCTGGCTACATGCACCCAGAGGTTTTGCAGAAAGGGAGCTTCAGCAACCACTGGTGCCTGCTCGAGGTATAAATATCAGCCTTGCAAACAAAATTTTTTGTTAGGCTGATATGTGCAAAAGAACAAGCGCCAGTGTATGCTGTCTCTTTGTTTGGTTTTTTTTTTTTTTGGCTCAGACCACGCGCACTAGGTCTGTAAGTTCCCATCAGACTTTTAAAGTTGCATGCGCCTGAAATCCTCTCTGCTAAGTTTCAAGTTTATTAATTGGCTTGTTCAATCGCTTAATCGGATTTCTAAGCGATGTACAATAAAATATACATATAAGGAAACAAAAACTTTACATACATTTAATTAATTATAATGTAAACAAAAGGTAAGAGGGGATGAAATACATTTTTTATAGTAAAGAAAGAACATACAGGGAAAATACAAAAGGAAGTTGAAAAAAAAAACACAAAAGAAAGCAAAATAATTCACTAAAATAGCACTTTATAATAAAATTTAATTAATTTGCAAATGCATCTTTAAACAAAAAGGTTTTTAATTCGCTTTTAAATTTCCCAAACACCTTCTCCTCCCGTAAAAACATGGGGAGCGCATTCCAGATCTGGGGAGCTGTACATGAGAAGATAAATTGTCTTCTTGTACTGATAATTTTTAACGAAGGAATTGATAAAAGGTTCCGTTCACAAGATCTTAAGGTTCTTTTAACTGAATATGGGATAAGTAACCTAAATAAAAATGCTGGAGTCTTATTTTCTAATGTTTTAAAAATAATTGTACATAATTTATGTGTAATTCTATGAATGACTGGAAGCCAATGAGCCTTTTTAAGGAGTGGTGTCACATGATCAAATTTTTTAGATTTTGTTATTAATTTAATAGAAGCATTTTGAATAATTTGTAATCGTTTAATTTCTTGTAACGCAATTCCTGTAAAAAGGATATAGGCAAATCGGCACGGAAATTGCAAACCCCAAAACTTAGGGCCTGTTTTACGAAGCCGTAACGGCCCCGAAGCCCATAGAGATTTAAAGGGCTTCAGGGCTGTTGCCGCACGGCTTTGTAAAAGAGGCCCTTAAAATAAATTTTAAAAAACACAATTTCTATTCTAAAGCACTGGCACCCTTCTACGCTGCCCTAGACCTTGAAAAATTTCTTGGCACGGTCTGTGCATCAAAAGCCACTTTTTTTTTCTTCTCTGCGTTGCCCATGGCCTCATTTTTCCTACATTTTTATGGCAGTGTGTGACCCTGTTTTCTGCACCAGCGAAACCTACGCTCAACCTCTCCGCATTGCTTGACCGTTATCGTGCGCGCACAACATTGCGGTTAAGACTTGTGGCTTTCTGCGTCAGCCTCTTCGTGTTATGATTGCATCAGTTTCCCTTTGTATCGTTTTGTGTTTTTTTTATTTATTTTTTTTCAAGTCCTGCTTCTGCTTTCTCTCACAGGAGTGGGAGCTGGTGGTTTTAGGAAGATTGAAGTGGAATTTAGCGGCAGTGACCCCACACGATTTCATCGAGCACATCTTAAGAAAGCTGCCCCTGCCGAAAGACAAGCTGCTTCTGGTCCGCAAGCATGCACAGACGTTTATCGCCCTGTGTGCTACAGGTAGGGTAATCGGGTCTAAGCCCGATCTTTCTCATACCGTCCTGGTAAAAGGCATTTTCGCAGGAAGGGGTGCAATGCCCCGAAAACTGTCCAGCAAAGGCGTAGGGACTGAGGGAGCCAGATGTTTAGATGCTAGGGAGCATAGTGTTTTATTGAGGAATCTTGAGAGGTCTTTACCCAGGATGGTGGAGAAAGAACAGGTAGGAAGAGGAGAGAACCTGACATGGACTAAAAGTGACATCCTACAAGCACAGTTGGGATGTATCCTTAGCCGTGTGGACTAGAATAACGGGGGCAGACAGGATGCACCAGTTGCTCTGCGTTGGTTTCTGTATTCTGCTGATTTAATTAGCTGCGTTATCAGGAGAGATGTAACGGAAGCCGCTGCCAATCCTCTTAGTTGCGGCCTCCTGCTGAATGAATTATTTGGTTTCACATTCACACAAGTAGGTACATTCCTGAGCATTACTAAATTGCGGTTCATAGACAACAACGAGGAAGACAAAGGCGCGCGCGCCGACAACTGAGCGCAAGACGGAGGCGCGCGCTGAAGAAAATTACTGTTTTTAGGGGCTCCGGGAGGTTTTGTTGGGGAGCACCCCCAGTTTACTTAATACAAATCGCGCCGGCGTTGTGGGGGGCTTGGGGGGTTGTAACCCCCCACATTTTACTGTAAACTTAACTTTTTCCCTAAAAACAGGGAAAAAATGAAGTTTTCAGTAAAATGGGGGGGGGGGTTACAACCCCCCACAACGCGGCGTGATCTGTATTAAGTAAAGTGGGTGGGTTCCCCCCCACACACCCCCATCAGAGCCCTAAAAATAGTAATTTTCTTCGGCGCGCTGCGCTCGATTGTCTGCTCGCGCCTTTGTCCCGGCGCACTTTTGACCTGACAACCTAAACTGCAGACTTATTGCCTCCTGGTCCTCAAGAGTTTTTAAGATTAAGAAGCCTCCTCACTACTGTGCGTTAGCTGGAAATCTAACACGGCAGTGAAGTGGAGACATTTGCATTTGTATTTTTTATTCATCGTATCTGCTCACTTGGGGCCAGATTCTGTAAGGGGCGCCTCGAAGGGATAGGTGTCCGTTGCATGTCAGTCACACTTGGGTGGGATTTCTGTAACGGGCACAAACGCACAATTTATTCAAAACCAGCACTTCAAACTCAGGGTAAAAGCAACCTCATGGTGAGTTAGGTACAAGTTGTGTCACTGAAGTTACAGGCTCACAAAGAGTCTGTGTGTCAGCAAGAAATCTGCCTTCCTCAGGGGATCCTAATTTGACACAAATGTGTGGTGCCTAATGCTACAAGTGAACTTTGTCGATGGGTTGTATCAGAAACTGATTTTCCAAATGAAAAAAAACCCTTTTTTTCGTGGAACTCTGGTCCTTTCTCACTGATTCTGTAATAGGCACCTTTTTGGGTTTTTTTTATAATTTTGAATACATTACAATATCCAATAATTCCAAAGGAAAAAAGGAACATAGAAATAGACGGCAGATAAGGGCCCACGGCCCATCTAGTCTGCCCACCTTAATGTCCCTCCCCTACCTTTGCCCTGTGAATAGATCCCATGTGCCGATCCCATTTGGCCTTAAAATCAGGCACGCTGCTGGCCTCAATCACCTGTAGTGGAAGACTATTCCAGCGATCAACCACTCTTTCAGTGAAAAAGAATTTCCTGGTGTCACCTCGTAGTTTCCCGCCCCTGATTTTCAACGGATGCCCTCTTGTTGTCGTGGGACCCTTGAAAAAGAAGATATCTTCCTCCGCCTCGATGCGGCCCGTAAGATACTTGAACGTCTCGATCATGTCCCCCCTCTCTCTGCGCTCCTCGAGCGAGTATAGCTGTAATTTGTCAAGCCGTTTTTCGTATGGTAGATCCTTGAGTCCCGAGACCATCCGGGTGGCCATTCTTTGCACCGACTCCAGACTCCAGGAAAATCACACAAAACAATACATAATCAAACCATGCATACATAATTCCTTTTAAGCCCACATTAATGGGGAGCACATATTACTATTTCTAATCAAATAAATTCAAGAAAATAAAGGACAATAATTCTCAGTTCGCACTAGAGAACCTTGAATCATTCCTTACTAAATGGAATATTATTTTAAATTAATTCTCCTCATATTCTCAGCTAGGTGAAACAAACTCATTTCTGTTCTCTTGCAACTAAAAATTGTTGTAGTTGTATAGGATCCCAAAAGGCATACTCAATATCTTGTAACTTAACCAAACATTTACAGGGAAATTTCAGGTAAAAGGATGCTTCCAGGGCCAAAACTCTATCCTTCAGTGTCAGAAATTCTTTCCTCCTCAATTGAGTGGTCCTAGAGACATCCGGAAAAATCCTAACCAAATCCCCACAAAATTTCATTAACCTGTTTTTAAAGTAAAGTTTCATTATCAACATCTATAGGCACCTAAGTAAAACTTAGGGGCCTGTAATGTAGGCCGGGTTTTAAGGGCCTAAATCCTTAAGAAAATCACGCCTAGTGGCATCTTAAGTCTTTCTCCACCCCTACTTTGGCGTAAGGTGCAATGCTACAGAAGACAGACACCTACCTCCCAGTTAAATTGTATTTTTTTTTTTTCAATTATTAGCTTGTTAAAGCTCATTATTGAAGCTGATTTAGTAATTGAGATAGGTGCCTCTCATAGAGTTTCGACTTTATTGCCTCCCAGTTAGCACACAGTGACTGTAACACGCTAAGTAGCTAACGTTTCCCTTCCCCCCCCTTATAAGAACATAAGCAGTGCCTCTGCCGGGTCAGACCAGAGGTCCATCCCGCCCAGCAGTCCGCCCCCGCGGCGGCCCAACAGGTCATGACCTGCCTTAATCACCAGAAGGGGCCCCCTTGCCCCCTAGGTTTCTCATCGAAGTCCTATCTTCCCATCAATGTCCTAACCCTCCGGCCTTGCACCTGCACGACCTGGTGAGCTGTCTATACTTATGCAACACCCCAGCACCTCCCTCAGTACCCCACGATCCCCTTTTCCCTCAGGAATCTGTCCAATCCCTGTTTGAATCCCTGTACTGCACTCTGCTGTACTGTACATTATAAAATGTATTTATGCATGGTTCACTGTGCAAAATACTAAAGGATAATAGGTTAGTCCTACCATGTGGCTCCAGTGCCAACTGGGAATCTACCAGGCTTTGTTCTTGTACAATCCCCCTTTATGCTGGGAGCAGGTGGGAAGTCGTGTTGCCCGAAGATAAAAGGAAAGAAAAGGACTTCTAATTATATGAACATCCAACCCATAATAAGATGTAATATAATAATAATAACTTTATTTTTGTATACCGCAATACCACAAAACAGTTCAGAGCAGTTTACAGGTTAAGAGACTGTACATTTACAGCGAAGTTACAGCATGTCAGAAAACAGTTCAATTTAGTTTAGCATATCGGAAAACAATTTAGAGCAATTTATACAATGAAGGGAACAAATAGGGTCCAACATGGATGTCTCCTTAAGAACTTTTTGGAAAT
This sequence comes from Geotrypetes seraphini, assembly GCF_902459505.1. Taxonomy (NCBI): domain Eukaryota; kingdom Metazoa; phylum Chordata; class Amphibia; order Gymnophiona; family Dermophiidae; genus Geotrypetes; species Geotrypetes seraphini. The sequence goes on along the minus strand of NC_047090.1, from coordinate 8,234,805 downwards.
CTGTAAAGTTTCAATATTTCTACCCTCAATACTATCCTTTTTTCTAAAAAAATAAATTTATTTTCGGTACGAGACAGGCGTATCATAACTAGGGGTGATCAGATCTTAGGACCTCCTAGAATTTTTAAGTTTTCATCACCGACGCCTGTCCCATCCCACTTCCCTCACTTTTGGGGGTAAAGCCTATATCTGCAAGTGTGTGCTTTACGAATTATCATTCAACTAAAGTGTACATAATAGAAAAAAATGAAAACCACTAGTCACAAAGGTCAATGTAAAAAGAAGCAACATTTCTCTTAGATGGTATAATCCATGAACCAGCACTGGTTGGAGATATAATAATAATTTTATTTTTTATCTACCACCTAACCAGGAATGGTTCTAGGCGGCTCGCAACAAATGAAACCTGATCATCCAGCGAAGAATACGATTTAAAATGGAAATACATCAGATAATAAAACATAAGAAATGCATAAAATTTTAAAAAGACGACCGAATACCATTAGGATACAAATTTATCAAATAATTGGGTCTTCGATAATTTTCTAGCATAATTTTTCCAAACCAACCGTTCAGTTTAGCAGCCTGAAAAGAGAGAGTTCTCTCAAGAAATCTTTTAAAAGAACACAATTTAACAGAAGGAAATGTAACCAAACAAACTCTACGTGTGGACGTACTTGAGTGGCTCAAAGGAAAATGGGAAAGAAGGTAGCCAGGTGACAAGCCAGAGATTGATTTATAACAAATACAACTCCCAAATCGCCACAAACAAGAAAAAAGGCGTTTCAGTCTGTACAAAACAGAGCTTCCTCAGGTGTTGCTCCCTCTACAGTGGAAAAAATAATGATAACTTAATACAAAATAAATGCACCCAGAAACTCAGATACAGTGGAACCTCGGTTTGCGAGCAACCCGTTTTGCAAGACGAGCAAAACACTCGGCAAACTTTTGCCTCACAAACCGAGCATGTTCTGGTGTACGAGCACCTCCCCCCCCCCTGCTCTAACCGGCAAAGCACCCCCGTGCTGAAAGTGGCATCCGCCCGCCCTTCCTCCCAAGCACGGTCTTTACCTCTTCTGCTCGTTGTAAGGGTGAATGCATCTCTTGCCTGGGCTGGGCCTTGAGCATCTGCGAATGCTCAAGGCCTTCTGGCTCTCGTTCTCTCCATGGAGTGTTGAAGGGTCCAGAGTCCACTCGTCAGGTTGAAGGATGCGGCTGAGATTGTCGGCCAGGGAGTTCTGTTCGCCCTGGATATAGACAGCCTTGAGGAAGAGATTGCGGGTCGTGGCCCAGGTCCAGATGCGGAGAGCCTCCTGACAAAGGAGGCGAGATCCGGTGCCGCCTTGCTTGTTTATGTAGTACATGGCGACTTGATTGTCTGTGCACAGGAGAAGAACCTGAGGGCAGAGAAGGTGCTGGAAGGCCTTGAGAGCATAGAACATGGCTCTGAGTTCCAGGAAATTGATGTGATGTTGACACTCCTGAGGGGTCCAGAGTCCCTGGGTGCGTAGATCTCCCAGGTGAGCTCCCCACGCATAGGGGGAGGCATCCGTGGTTATGATCATGGAGTGAGGGGGTAGATGAAAGAGTAGACCCCTGGAAAGATTTGAGGAGTTCAACCACCATTGAAGAGATTGCTGAAGAGACGATGTCACAGAGATGGGATGAGAAAGAAGATCCGTGGTCTGTGACCATTGGTTGGCAAGAGTCCATTGAGGTGTCCTGAGGTGGAGTCGCGCCAGAGGAAGCACATGGACCGTCGAGGCCATGTGGCCCAGGAGGACCATCATCTGTCGGGCAGGAATGGAGTGATGACGGAGCACCTGACGACAGAGGTGGAGCAGGGTCCGTTGACGGTCGGAGGGGAGAAACGCCCTCATTAGTGTGGTGTCGAGAACTGCTCCAATGAACTGAAGTCGCTGTGTGGGAAGCAGATGCGACTTGGGGTAGTTGATCTCGAACTCCAGGAGATGGAGGAAAGAGATGGTGTGATGAGTGGCTTGTAGCACAAGTGGAGACGTAGGTGCTTTCACCAACCAATCGTCCAAGTAGGGGAACACCTGGAGGTTGTGAGACCTGAGGAAGGCCGCCACCACAATAAGGCACTTGGTGAACACCCTGGGCGATGAAGCGAGGCCAAAAGGTAGCACTTTGTACTGATAGTGACGGTGCTGTATCTGAAACCGTAGGTAGTAACGTGAAGTCGGATTGATTGGGATGTGAGTGTAGGCCTCTTTGAGGTCCAGGGAACATAGCCAGTCGTGTTGAGAGAGAAGAGGGTAAAGCGTGGCAAGGGAGAGCATTCTGAACTTCTCCTTGACCAGACACTTGTTGAGGTCCTTGAGATCGAGGATGGGACGAAGGTCTCCTGTCTTCTTGGGAACCAGGAAGTAGCGGGAGTAGAATCCCTGACCCCTTTGGTCCGGAGGCACCTCTTCGATGGCATTGAGAAGAAGGAGGGATTGGACCTCCCTCAGGAGGAGGGGGGTTTGGGAGGAGTGAGAAGCAGACTCTACGGAAGGATTGTCTGGTGGAAGAGTCTGGAAGTTGAGAGAGTAGCCGTGGCGAATGATGTTGAGGACCCATTGGTCTGATGTGATGACCTCCCAACGGCTGAGGAAGATTTGGAGGCGACCTCCGATAGGCTGAGGAAGAGGCAATGATGATGGGAGACTGGCTATGCCCTGGAGGAAAAAGTCAAAAGGGCTGAGATGGTTTTGACGGAGGGAGAGGCTTGGCAGGTTGGTGAGACTGTGAGCGAGCCTGAGATTGATGCTGTTGACGAGGTCGGTGGGGCTGCTGTTGAGGCGGGTTGAGAGGTCTGGCCGAGAACCTGCGCTGGTATGAAGACTGCTGTCTGTAGGTGCGAGCAGGTGGAGTCTTCTTTTTAGGTTTAATCAGAGTGTCCCACCTGGTCTCATGTGCTGAGAGTTTCTGAGTTGTTGAGTCCAGGGACTCTCCGAAGAGTTCATCACCCAGACAAGGTGCGTTAGCCAGGCGGTCCTGGTGGTTAATGTCCAGGTCAGAGACTCTCAGCCATGCCAAACGTCGCATGGCCACCGCCATGGCAGATGCGCGAGAGGTCAGCTCAAATGAGTCGTAGATGGAGCGAACCATGAATTTCCTGAGTTGGAGGAGGCTGGAAATATGTTGTTGGAAAAGAGGGACCTTACGTTCAGGAAGGTATTTCTGTAAGGAGGAGAGCTGTTGCACCAGATGCTTCATGTAGAAGGAGAAGTGAAAGGTGTAGTTGTTGGCTCTATTGGCTAACATGGCATTTTGGAAAAGGCGCTTACCAAATTTATCCATGGTCTTTCCCTCTCTGCCAGGAGGGGTGGAGGCATATACACTGGAACCCTGAGATTTTTTCAAAGTAGATTCCACCAGGAGAGACTCGTGGGGCAATTGAGGTTTATCAAACCCTGGGATTGGAATAACCCGGTACAAGCTATCCAATTTACGAGGGGCTCCAGGAACCGTGAGGGGAGCTTCCCAGTTTTTATAGAAAGTTTCCCGTAAGATGTCGGGGACGGGCAACTTCAGAAATTCTTTGGGAGGTTGCTCAAAGTTTAGGGCATCGAGGAAAGCCTGAGACTTTTTAGAGTCGGACTCTAAGAGAATGGAAAGAGCTGCTGACATCTCCCTAAGGAATTTGGAGAAAGAGGATTGCTCTGGTTTGGAGATGGTGTCGGTCATGGAGGGTTTTTCGTCGGTTGACGAAGCGTCCTCCTCGGTACCGTGAGGGGAGTCTTCCCACAAATCTGGGTCCCTAACGTCGGGGTGCGTACGTTTGGACATCGGTGTGGAGGGCTCGGCATTGCGGGTCTTTGAAAGAGATTTGCCTGAGCGCACCGAGGCGGTACCGGGTGAGGAAGACCGATGTCGTTCCTGGGACCGGACAGGGTCGGCAGCATCACGGGTATGTACTGTAGGTGTTTCTGCCAAGAGCACCGGCATGGAAGTATTAATCGGTACCGAGGGGGTCGACTCCGATGGGACAGTGTGAGGCTCGGACCGGTCCCGTACCGGAAGGTGCGGTGCCAGCAACGCAGGCAACAGTTGTTGGAGCTGTTGTTGCAGCTGTTCCTGTAACTGTGTTTGGAGTATGGCCGCGATGCGGTCGTCCAGGGGAGGCACTGGTACCGCTTTTTTCTTCTTCGGTACCATAGGTGCCGCTCTACGCTCCGGTGATGAGGAGGCCGATGATGAGGCACTCACCGAGATCGGAGCGGAGCGTTTGCGGGGCCGGTGCGGTGCCGGGAGGGCCGGTGTCGCAACCGTGGCAGGAGGGCGCTCAAGGGAAGTGGGAGGCTTCTTAGCCGGCTTACCTGGGCCCAACGACCCCGAGGAAGGGTCCGGTGGTGTTGATGTCGTCGGTGCCGACTTTTGTGGTGCCGTCGACGTCGCAGCCGGTTCCATGGCAGATCCGGTACCAAACAAAATATTTTGCTGGATCTGCCGATTTTTCAAAGTACGCTTTTTAAGCGTAGCACAGCGGGTGCAGGTGTCAGCCCGATGCTCTGGACCCAAGCACTGGAGGCACCAATTGTGTGGGTCGGTGAGGGAGATCGGGCGTGCACACCGCTGGCACTTCTTAAAACCCGGTTGAGGGGGCATGAATGGAAACACGGCCTCCGCAAAATCGAACCCGGAGGCCTGTATGGTGGCAACAGGCCCCGCCAGGGCCGGCCTGAAAAAATAAGGAAAACTCGACGAGTTGTTTTTTTTTGAAAACAAAAATAAAGGGAATCCGATAAGAAAAAAGGAAAAAAAGTGAAAAAATACGCGAGCGGGAAGGCAAAAATTAGTTTTTCAACGGCTGTTGAAAACACATGCGTCTTCTTCGCTCCGCGGAAACGAAGAAACTGGGGACCACGCTCTCCTCCGTCGGGCGGGAAGGCACTCGCGCATGCGCGGTGCGGCCAACTAGAACTTTCTAGTTAAAAAGGTCCGTACCGGGGCTCCGTCGGTGACGTCACCCATGCGTTAAGAATATGCTGCCTGCTTGTCCTGGGATAAAGAGGGTACTGAGCTTTACATTTTAGAGAAAAGCCAGGTTTGCAGATGTAGGCTTTATACAAAAAAAGTGAGGGAGGTGGGATGGGACAGGCGTCGGTGATGAAAACTTGGGGAGTCAGGATGTGGACCTGAAATAATATAAAAATTCTAGGAGGTCCTATGATCTGATCACCCCTAGTTATGATATGTCTGTCTCATACCAAAAATAAATTTATTGTTCAGAAAAAAAGATAGGGAATTAATAATATTGAGGGTAGAAATATTGAAACTTGCCTGTGTCAGGCACTTTACAGATTTCCAAAAAGTTCTTACAGAGACATCCATGTTGGACCCTATTTGTTCTATATTATATATGGACTGTAGGAGCGCCAACCTTACTTGCTATGCAACTGGTTCCACCCAATGAAATGTGTAGAGCAGCTATCAAGGCCACCAGCGTTATTGACTTTAAGAATAAATGGGATGCCCTAGTAGGATCCTTACGAAGGTCGAGTTAAGGAACTAGGTCATTAGTACTCGGACTTAATGGGGTGGGTCAGTAGAGTGGGCAGACTTGATGGGCTATAGCCCTTTTCTGCCGTCATCTTTCTATGTTTCTATGTTTCTACTTAGAACATCAGAATAGCCTTACTGGGTCAGACCAATGGTCCATCAAACCAAGTAGCCTGTTCTCACGGTGGCCAATCCAGATCCCCCGTACCTGGCCAAAACCAAGGAGTAGCAACATTCCATACAGAATTCCAAGGAATAGCAAGATTCCAGAATCCCAAAGAGTAACAAGGATCTAGAATCCCAAGGAGTGGCAACATTCCATACAGAAACCCAAGGAATAACAAGATTCCATAATCCCAAAGAGTAACAAGGATCTAGAATCCCAAGGAGTGGCAACATTCCATACAGAAACCCAAGGAATAACAAGATTCCATAATCCCAAAGAGTAACAAGTTTCTAGAATCCCAAAGAGTAGCAACGTTCCATGCTACCGATCCAGGGCAAGCAGTGGCTTCCCCCTTGTCTTTCTCAATAACAGACTATGGACTTTTCCTCCAGGAACTTGTCCAAACCTTTCTTAAAACCTCTACAGAGGTTCTACAGAGTGGATGTGGCGGTCTGGGAGGATGCCACATTTGGGTCCTCTGTGCTTTTGGCAGGCTCATCTTTCCCTCTCTAGATGTCTGGCACTGCTTTAGTACATCAGCTTCAGTACAGAATCCTATGTTTTGGCAACAGAATTGAAGATTAGGTTCTTACCTCGGTAATCTTCTTTCTGTTATAAAGACATGGAGGGGCAAAATCAAGAAAATGTCTCTAATTCTGTTTTTGGTCTAAGGCGCTAGTCGCACAAAGTCGGCAGCAGGGGGAGAGTGTGGCGCAGTGGTTAAAGCTATAGCCTCAGCACCCTGAGGTTGTGGGTTCAAATCCACCCTGCTCCTTGTGACCCTGGGAGAATGGTATAGAAAATTGAATTATTAAATTAAATAAATGCCCATTCTCAAAGTAAGTCCAAAATGGTGGGAGTTTTTTTTTTGGTTTGTTTGTTTTTTTTAGAAATGGCCTTCCTGGACGTCCAAGCGTTTAATCGCCCAGACCGCCACTATGTTTGTCTTATACTATATTCTCAACCAAAAATTAATCCAAGTCCCATACGCCCAAAACAAGACCTTTTAGATGTAGGGGAGGGGGGGCAGTCCTTTGCCTAACACCATGATTCTCTAAACAGCATCTGTGTCATATGCGCTGGTTAGAGAATCGGGGAACCCGTCCCCACCCCCCGAATGCCACCACCCCAGTCCTTCCTGCTGGAAACCGCCCCTTGCAAAGATTCTCAGCAGGAGGTACGCCATATCCCTTAGACCACCCCCTCCCCACCACCACCATGGGCAGTGTTATGTTTTTGTTTATTTTGTCACATTGGACCCTGAAAGTAGGATGTAACGTTGAATAAGGATCATGTTGATGTTGATGTTTCCACAGACTTTAACTTTGCTGTGTACCCACCATCCATGGTAGCAACTGGAAGTGTTGGGGCTGCAGTGTGTGGTCTTCAGCTGGATGAAGGGGTGAGCGCCCTCTCTGGGGACAGGCTGACCCAGCTGCTGGCAAAGGTGACCAACATAGATGTGGTGAGTGGTCTGCTAAGCCCAGGAGGCTTTTTAAATGCTCCATTGGACTGAATAAAACAGAGGTTTGGTGGAATTAAGAACTAAGGGCCCAGAATCTATCTGATTGGAAATTAAGCAATTTGGTGGAACAAATGTTGACCTAGTTGTGTCCCTGGGGCCTGGCAGGTTTCTCACATTTTCCACCCTCTCTTATGACCCAGGGCCAGATTTAGGTGGGTTTCAGACCTTAAGATATAACATTTAAGAGCCCCCCCCCTCCCCTGGGGTTACCAGATTTCCCCGGACATGTCCAGGAGTCTGGATGGCTTTTCAAAACCCCATCCGGGGGGTCTGGCGGCGTCCATGAACTCGGCAATGTCATTGTGTCACATGCACAGATGCCGTCCCGACATACGAACAGGTTAAGGGGCTAGGGGCGGGACAGGGCATGATGTGGGTGGAACTGGGGGCGTGGCCATGGGTTCTGATTTTTCTTTGGGGAAAATCTGGTAACCCCACCCCCCTCCATTAAGTAGGAAGTATATTTTAGGCCTAATAGTTTTCCTCATTTTCTCTAAGTAATGGTAGTATATGATATTTAATAAAACAAACCAACCAACAGTACTTTACAATATAACAATCATAATTTATTTTTGATTATGTTCATGACTTACCAATACATTTCCCTCCCCTTTTTATGAAGCCTTGTTAACATTTTTATCACCGGCCACAGCAATAAAAGTTCTGATGTCCATAGGAATTCTTTGGAGCTTTTACTGCCACAGCCGACGATAAAAAAAACCCCAACAAAACGCTAGCGTGGCTTTATAGAAGGGGGGGAGGGTGTAGCTTGTAATGTAATGTAATTTATTTCTTATATACCGCTACATCCGTTAGGTTCTAAGCGGTTTACAGAAAATATACATTAAGATTAGAAATAAGAAAGGTACTTGAAAAATTCCCTTACTGTCCCGAAGGCTCACAATCTAACTAAAGTACCTGGAGGGTAATAGAGAAGTGAAAAGTAGAGTTAGAGGAAAAATAAAAATAAAATAAACATTTTAACAAGACAGCATTGATCTAAATACTTTGGAAGGTAGAAGAGAGGAGAGAAAGGAATAGAAGCATGATGAAGTGATGAAGTGGAGCAAGTAAGTTTAGGAGGAGCGATTGACGTTTCCAGAAAGGGCTTCTTCAGGGAAGAGACTTGGCAGACAGTCCCAGGATGCCTATGTCTCCTCCCCTGCGATGTTCTCCCATCCATGCATTCCCTCCCAGACACACTGCCCGTGCCCCAGCCGCTCCAAGGAGGCTGCCCCAGATGAGGCCCACGGTGAATGCAGGATTCTCTTCTCTGCGGGAAAGCCGCCCAGAGCCAACAGTCGATCTTCTTAGCGGATTGTAGGGGGGGAAGAGTTAACACTCTTGGTAGTATCGAGTCTGTGTGCTCTCGGTGGTTGTGGCAGGTCTCGTTGCTGCTTAGGTGTAAAAGCAGTTGATCTCCACTGCTGCTGATATTTAAAAGCAGGCAGATTGATCTCTCCAATGGACTTGTCTAGTTTCATAAGTAAATCCATCAGTTCTACGCTACCAAAGCTTCAAAGAATACGCAGAGCCATTTGTAATGTACAGTACTCCCCCGGAAATTCATGGGGGTTCCGTTCCAGATACCTCTGCGAAATTTGAAAAAACTGCACGCCTATCAAAAGGCAGGGGAGGGCAGCTGGCGCGGCGGCGGGTGAAGAAAATCACTCGTGGTCTGCTCCGACCGCGTCTTCCTGTAGTAAAGTCAGGCTACACCAATCAGGAGCTGCTTTGACACGCAGCTCCTGATTGGTGTAGCCCGACTTTACTCCAGGAAGAGAGGCGGTTGGAGCAGACCGCGAACGAGCGAGTCCGTGATTCACGAACCTTGAATTTGCGGGGGAACGCTGTACATTGGAGAGTGGATCCTGGTTTCAGGTACTCGAGCATTATTCCCTAACTGTCCAGGCGGGCTCCCACTCTGTCTAATGTACCTGGGACAATGGGGATTAAGTGACTTGCCCAGGGTCACAAGGAGCAGTGCGGGTTGTGAACCCACAACCTCAGGGTGCCAAGGTTGTAGCTCTAACCACTGCACCACACGCTCGCTTCTTCACTCTAGGGCAGTGGTCTCCAACTCAAACCCTTTGCAGGGCCCCATTTTGGATTTGTAGGTCCTTGGAGGGCCTCAGAAAAAATAGTTAATGTCTTATTAAAGAAACTAGTGTTTAAGCCCGTTACATTAACGGGTGCTAGAATATATGGCTGGCTGGCTGTCTTTCTTTATTTATGTCTCTCTCCCTGCTCCTGTCTCTTTCTTCCTTTCTTTCTGTCTCTCTCCCTCCTGCAATTTTTCTCTCTCTCTCCCTGGCACCCTTTGTCTGTCTGTCTTTCTTTCTGACTCTCTTTGGTCCCCTGTCTGTCTTTATTTCTGTCTGTCTCTCTCCCTAGCCTCCTTTGTCTGTCTGTATTTCTTTCTGTGTCTCCCCCCTCCCACCCCACTTTCCTTTGCAGAAGCAGCAGTGATATTTTCCTTCCCCTCCAGATCCCTGTGAAGTAGTAGCAGCATTTCCCCCCACCCACCCCCCATTCCCTTCTCTTCCCCCCCCCCAAACTTTCCTTTCCATAAGCAGCAGCGTTATTTCCCTTCCCCTCCAGGTCCCTGCTGAGTAGTACAAGCATTTTCCCCCACCCCCCATTCCCTTCTCTTACCGTGAGCTGCCCTGCTCCGTTCGGCCCCTCCCCCTTCCCTTCCCGCGTGCTGGCCTGCTGCTGCTGAAGGTTTTTTTCGGCGACTCCTCCTGTTAAAATTCTAATCCTGTTAAAACTCCCCCCCCTTCCCCGCAACCGCTCCTGTTCAAAGCGGCCTGCTAAGGTTCGCGGCCAGCTGTAACGAATCTCGCAGGCCGCTCTCCAACTCGGTAGCATGTTCCCTCTGACGCGATCGCGTCAGAGGGAACGTGCTACCATGTGGAGAGCGGCCTGAGAGGTTCGCTACAGCCGGCCGCGAACCTCAGCAGGCCGCTTTGAACAGAAGCGGTAGCGGCTGTTGCGGGAGGATGGGGGGGTGTGGGAGTCATTGACGTGCAGGCCGCTGTGAACAGGAGCGGCGGCAGGACCATGAGGCGGGAGTGAGCTGTTCGGCTTCCCCTATCTGGGGAAACCGCCATGCCGAGGAGAGCCGGGAGTGAGTTTTTCGACTTCCCCTATTTGGGGAAACCGCCGTGCCAAACTCATCTGCTTGTCGGGAGTGAGTTGTTCGACTTCCCCTATCTGGGGAAACCGCCGTGCTGAAACCGCCGTGCCGAACTCAACTGCGCGTGGGGCCGTAGTAAGCGCGGGGCATGCTGCACTCTTGGCGGCCACGGACATACGGATCATGGAAGCACGCCGATAAGAATGCGCATGCGCCGCCTACGGTTTTATTATATAGATGACAATTTTGCTTGAGGTAAAACTCTTTATAGTTTATAAATCTTTCCTTTTGGCTAAGTCTTAATAATAATACTGTCTTTTATAGCTAAAGAGACCTGTGATTTTATTTTACTTTTGTGATTATGATAAACATACCGAGGGCCTCAAAATAGGACCTGGCGGGCGCATGGGGCCCCCGGGCTGCGAGTTTGAGACCACTGCTCTAAGGCATGTAGTGTCTGCTGTAATACTGGCAGTGATTTATTTAAATAGTGGGATTATGAGATTAGAATGCTAAAAGGACTAAAACCTTCATTTAGACACCTTCCCCCCCCCCCCCCCCTTCCCAGTTTCCATCTTGCTTTGTCAGTGTGCCTCAGCCCAGACTGCACTGGACAGTCATTCAGTCTGAGAGAGAGCCAGCTGGAGCACTTGTTTTCTGTAATGGTCTCCATACCTGCTCGCTGCAGTCTGGATGGATGCCAGTGCCTAATTTCACATTGGCCGTGAAAGCTTTTCCGCTCCTTTTTCATGGGAGAGGAGTGCTTGACAGCTTTGCTTTAACCTCTTTCTTGCAAATGAGCCAACGGCTTGTGCCTCTCTGTCTCCCCCCCTCCCCCCCCCCCCCTTCTTGAACTGGTGGAGTATTTCTGTACCCACTGTTCTCTCTTTTCCTTCCTCAGGATTGTCTGAAGGCCTGCCAGGAACAGATCGAGTCCGTGCTGGTGAGCAGCCTACAGCAGGAGCGGCTCCAGCAGCCCACTGACCCCACCAAGGCGCCCGACGATCTGGACCAGGCCAGCACCCCAACAGACGTGCGAGACGTCAGCCTGTGAGGGCAGCCCCTGCGCCCTATATTTGCTCCTCCATTTTAGTCTTTGGGGATTTTTTTTTTTTTTTTTTTTCTTTTAGAATAATTTTTTTAAATCTGCTCCAAACTAGGACATATTTAAAGCTATTTTAGTTAATAAAAAAAAACATTGAAATATTAAAAAAAACCAACAAAACAAAGAAAGGTGGGAAAGAAAAGGCTTTTGTGCCTGTCATTTTCAGAAGGGAACCCCCTCCCCCCATCGGGCAGGTAATTTGTACTCTGGTTTGTGTACCTGCCTAAGGGGTGAGGGTGATGGGTCTCCCTTCAATATTTCCTGCATTTATTATTGGACTTTGCTGCGTCTGGCCCTTTTTCTCCCTGTCAAAGTGGGGGATGGTACTGTGCACATTTAAAGCTCCGTGCCCCGACTGTAAGGAAGGGTGGAAGAGGGAGACGTTCCTTCTCCCTCCCTCCCTCTCTCCCGCAAGAAAGTGATTTGAATGATTGTGAGCACAGGCAGGACTTTGGCGTTTGGTCATCACCTCTGTTCTGTATTCGCAGAGGTGGAAAATCACCGTTGGTGCTGTCTGCGGGAGCTGCTACCTAAGAAAAAAAAAAATCACGCTTTTATTAGGGTTTGAGCTTTTCAGTTTTGGGGGTTTTTTTTTTCCTAGATTTCTTCCTGCACCCCCCCTCCCCCCCACACACACATATGTCTACTCCCTTCCTCCTGCAGGCGTGGTTCAACCCTATTCACTCCCCACCTTATAAACCTGTGAGCCAAGCCAGAGTAGCTTGTTTGATGGAGGTTCAGTAGAAAAGCTTGCTTAGAGGGGTTTGAGCTGTCAGCCACGTTTGCCGGTATGCAGGAAGCGGAGATCCCACGCTGTATTCTCCCAGCTGGGCACAGTATTTCCTGGTTCAGTGCATATCACCTTGCCCCCTTCCTAAAGACCTGCTCCTGCACACCTAAAAAGGGAGGGAGGAGGGGGTGATTTCTAGAGTGAACCTAATGTCTTAAATCGCGGCAAGGGGATCCCCTGAGCCCCTATCCCCATCAGCTTTTGCCTGATATTTCTCCCGCTGGAGGGGAAAAAGCACTTTGAACCTAATTCTTAAGGGATAAAGGCAGAGGCTTTTGAAAACGCAAAGAAAAAAGCGAGCTGTAAGCAAAACACAGGGCAGAAGAGGAAAAAAAAACGCAAAGCGTAGGGGAAGATGGCTGGTTCTCTTTAGTGTGTGTGCGGGGGGGGGGGGAGAAGAGTTCAATTTCTGTTGGATTGTTTTTTAGGGGGGGGGGTTGGTTGTTTTTTGTGTTTTGTTTTGTTTTTTTTACAATTTTTTTTTATGGGTGCTTTGAATGGACATTTCTGTTGGCAACATTCCGGGTGAAAAAATGAGGGGAAACAATGAATTTTTGTAAAGATGATCCAGCACTGAAAATGGTGGCTACACCTCATTAGTTTCGGAGGGGGGGGGAGAGTTTCTTGTTATTGAGAATTGCTTTATCTTTGTTGGATAGAGTGTACAGAAGATATGCCCCACCCAGCAAAAGCATCAGAGAGACCTGCATATGGATAGAGTACTTGAATATGATTTCTGATCCATCTATATTCAGATAAGTGGAGCTGGGAGGAAATTAAACTTAAAATTGGTTTTATTTTTCATCTCTTAAATGTAAGGAATTCCTTGATAGTATTAACAAGTTGTTTCTTGAACCAGTAGTTTCCAACCTTTTCCAGTTTTAAGGCACAGCTACATTTAAAAAAAAATATATATATTGTGCCACATTTCAGCTCTGCAGAGCAGAAAATTTGGGGAAGCCTGAAAGCCGCACCCAGTGCTGGAAGGTTCAGGGGGGGGGGGGGCGCAGTGTGCAATGTGTGAACTGCACAAGCGGGGAGGGTCCAGCTCCGCCTGCTAATTTCCACAATCTGATGTTGATGCTCTGTTTGGAAGCTGAGTGAGGGATTACATGTGTGTTCAGAAAGGAGCTCCTGCACGTTTAAGAGCCATGGCGGCCATTTTGTTAATGAGATCAGAAACCACGTGTTGGACCTCCAGCATTTGGCAGTGCTGACATTGCTTTCCTGATAAAGTCTGAAAATATGTCTTAAACTGCTAAGATTTATAATATCTTCTTTTTTTTTTATCATTTGGAGGACAAATCTTGAGACCATAAAGAATATTTGATACTAAGATTTTATTAAGTTTCCCCTCTCTCCCTTTTGGGACAAGTTCTTCCAGGTTTGGTCGGGCATCAGCAGAGAATGGAGTTGATAATTTTGAATTCATTGCTAATTTTTCTTTTCTTTCTTTTTTTGCTGCTAAGAAGCTATGAACTCATTCAATTGTTCACATCAAGAGTACCTAGCTGTATTGTTTCACTGAGGGTGCTGCTATTTTTATAAACATTTATATAATATATTTTACTGCTTAAATTTCAAACCCTGAAGTAGGTTGTAAGTGGGGCGAGATGAATTTTTTTCTTTTTTGGGGGGTTCTTACCTTACTGGAAATGTGCTTGTACAGGTGGTAATCTCCTTCATGTTTTGTTTCCTCGTGCCTTCCTGTGATTGATGGTCAACGTACCTCAGGTTTACTGGACAAGTTTTTTTCATAATACCTCACTCTTTTGCAGTTGTTATTTTTATTTTTTTGCTGGTCGCCTCTTAAGAACGGTGGTTGTAAGCCATATCTGAGGCCTGGTTACCACCCCTTGCCCAAATCCCTTACCCCTTCTGCACAAAGGGAATAGGGGCCTTGCCCCTTGGGCACAGGGCTGTTGCAACCATTTTGTGTTGGGGATATCATGCTCCCCCACTGGTTTAGAACACCATAGTGGAAAAAAAAGGATAGGTCCTAGGTACACACATCGTACAGAGAATGTAATTTTTATTTTTTTTTCATAACGAAGTACTGTACATCCTTTGTAGGAGGAAGGAGATGTATAAAAGCAGGTCTTTTTTTCTGGATCTTTTGGGGTGCAGCAGGCTGGAGGTCCTTTATAGGTCCGGAGTTATAGCCTAGATTGTCTATGAATTGGATAGAGAGAGAGGATCCTTAAATACCAAGAAATGAAGTTAGAGGCCAAGAAAACATGGCAAAAATAAATTTCCTATTGGTATTATTAGGTGCTACGGGCTTGGATTATCCCTGGCCCACCTCATTAAGTTGGCTGTACATGTTAACATCCTGTGAACTGCAGATTTGAAGCTCTCTGGATCAATGCAAGTATTGTGAATATGCGTTCGCAATAAATCTGAAGAGATTGAGCTCCATTGTTGCCCCAGCCTGTAGGGGAGGGGGAGATAATGAACCAGACCTTACTTAGCTCCTTTGCTCATTGTTATGGGCGCCTGTAGGAGGGGGCATTTCCGGTTCTTCCTGCACCCCAAACTGCTACCTGGCCTACCAAGAGATTTTTTTTTTTTTCCACAATGGTTCTCCCTCATTGACCTCGGTCTTTCCATTGCACAAATTTTCAGTTCTGGTCCATACCCTTTTGAGATAGCCCGCTCACAACATGCTCTTGTAGCAGTTGTGGATGTGGTCTGAGAGAGGCCCGTGTGCAAATGGTCCCTGAAAGTTTGAGAGTTTGTGTTTGGTGGAGGAGACGGTCGCCTTGTAGTTCTGGTGACATGTAAAAGGTTCAGTGTTAAGTTGTATTGTATTAATAACCTATTTCTGACTAGTTTAAAGGATGGTTTTCTGGTATGTCTTTCAGAGGGACTGGGTGCGCTATATGAATAATAAATCTCACCTTGACCTAAAGTGTTTGGTCTGTTCTTAACTCCTCACATTACTATAGAAATCTACTTTAAAGGAGCATCCTCAAATCTTCCCTGTTGGAGGGAGCTTTATCTTTTGAAAGAGGCCAGTACACTCACTGTGAATATCTTGAAAACCAGACAGTTCAGGGGGTACACCAGGACCAGCTTGATAAACACTGGTGTAAAGTACATGTCTTTGCTACTGTATATAATTAAAACAGTTTTTAGGATTCTCAGAAAGGTGCAGTATTCCTCAAACAACTTTTTTGAAGATCTAGTTTGTACATTTTTATAGTGAATTTTTCAACCTTTTATTTTCAACTTTTTCATTTATATAACTATATTATTTCTTTAAAAATTATTTTAAAGCTGGATCACTTACCTTTTTTACTTTCGAACTCAGCTTCAATTTTGTCAGCTGGGGACTTCTGCTGACATATTTCGCAAGGCATTAGTTAAAAGGATGCCGCCGCCATCTTTAGCCCACTAAAAGAATGGGACTACATGAGCATGTGTGAGCAAAATAACCTTGTACTGGAGGCGAGGGAGGTGAAAACATTGAGCCATATGTCGTCATGAAAAAATAGCAGCCTGTGTTCTGATAGACAGTTATTTGAAAAAGTGGTATTGATTGTATTTCTCCCCTCTGTACAGACCCCATGTGTATCTGCTGTGTCAGAGTGCTATAGTTGGAGACTGGCACAGACGGATAGGTTTATGCTCCTCTGCCAGTAGGTGGAGACAGAGAACACACTGAATACAAGTGGGCTAGACAGTCCATCTTAGAATGTGTCTGTTCTCTGTCTCCAGCAGGTGCAGTGGTAAGCCTGTACAGCCTTCTTTTAGGCCTTGGCAGGGTCTGTTGGAAAGGTTAAGCAGTGGCCTTTTTATCTGGTCCCTCCTTTTTTCTTGTTGGACTAAGCGGGAGTCCATTACCACCTCAGGGGTGTTACCCAGGCGGTTGAGTCCCTCTCCCCATTTCTCCCACCTCCCCACTTTTTTCTCTAGAGGAGCCTTGCCAAGGAGCGGCAAAGACTACACTTTTGTGTGCATGTGGGGTCTGCTTCCTTTAATTTAAAATAAAAATAAAAAAGACCCAAGGCATTGCTTTCTTTCTGTGCTGGCTTGCAGGGACTGTTCATTCATATTTTATTTTCCCCCGCTTCAGCCACCGGTTTTATTCAGCCTGCCTGGCGCTTCACAATGAGCACTTCTCGCAAGCCGAGGGCTTAATGGGGCCGGCCTTTGATGTTTTTGTTCGCAGCCAGAAGGGGAACCCTCACTAGCTTCAGAGGCGGCCGGCTCGAGGGTTTCCCCGGCAGCCACGAAGGGTGTGTTGGCCGTGGGGAGGCCCTCGGTTCTCTAACCGCCGACAGTGCTGGGGCTTCACCAGCCATCGTGGCTGTCCCTTAGCACTGAAACTATTTTAAACGTTCTAGAACAGGCAGAAGAGAGAGGTTTCTTTGTACAGTGGTGCCTCGCATAACGGACGCCTCGTACAGCGAACGCTGCGCATAACGAACTTTTTGTCTTGCTCCCTATAACGAACTTCGTTTCACACAACGAAGTCGCCCGAGGGGCCCGGGGGGGGGGGGCGGAACTACTCTCGCCGCTTTCTAATGTGAGCCGGGAACAGCAGCACCCTCCTGTCTGAATGCAGTGTTCCATCATCTCCCTCCACCTTACCTTAAAAACCGAGTTTTCCGGCTTTCTTTTTCGGCCAGCCACACACTTTCAAAGAGCAGCACATGCGCGCATGCTCTGTTGTTCAATCTTCTCCTCTGACGCAACCGGAAACCGGAAGTTGCAGGAGAGAGAACATTGATCAACTCCAGCAGCTGCGCGTGCACAGCTTTTTGAGATCGTGCGGCTGGGTGAGGGAGAAGGCTGGCAGGCTCTGCATGTGAGGTGAGGTGGAGGGAGGGAAATGTAGGGCTGCAGAACGAATTATTTTGTTTTACAGGTATTCTTATGGGAAAACGCGTTTCACACAACGAACGTTTCACATAACAAACTTGCTCCTGGAACGGATTAAGTTCGTTGTGTGAGGCACCACTGTATTTATATAGTGTTCTTCGATTATAACATCAGTGCGGTGTACATCAATTGAAAAAGGAAAGGAAAAGCCAAATCATGATACAAAGACAGTTTATAGTTCCTGGACACTAAGGGCTCCTTTTACTAAGGTGCGTTAGGGCCTTAACGTGCGGAATAGCGCACGCTAGACCTTAACGCCACCATTGAGCTGGCGTTTTTCTAGAAGCGTAAGGTAATTTCGTGCGTGCGCTAAAAAACGCAAGCACACCTTAGTAAAAGGAGCCCTAAGGCGCACTAAGTGTTATAGCATGCGCACCTTAGTAAAAGAGGGGGTTTATTTTTTGAAAAGCAATAGCTTTTCCAAGCTATCTGGCTGCCACCTCCTGATCGTCTCTTTTGCTTCTACAGTCTAACTCAGGGGTCTCAAAGTCCCTCCTTGAGGGCCGCAATCCAGTCGGGTTTTCAGGATTTCCCCAATGAATATGCAGGAGATCTATGTGCATGCACTGCTTTAGATGCATATTCATTGGGGAAATCCTGAAAACCCGACTGGATTGCGGCCCTCGAGGAGGGACGTTGAGACCCCTGGATTAGAGTGTCTATGACAGGGATGGGTAACTCCGGTCCTCGAGGGCCGGAATCCAGTCGGGTTTTCAGGATTTCCCCAATGAATATGCAGGAGATCTATGTGCATGCACTGCTTTCGATGCATATTCATTGGGGAAATCCTGAAAACCCGACTGGATTGCGGCCCTCGAGGAGGGACTTTGAGACCCCTGGATTAGAGTGTCTATGACAGGGATGTGCAACTCCGGTCCTCGAGGGCCGGAATCCAGTCGGGTTTTCAGGATTTCCTCAATGAATATGCATGAGATCTATGTGCATGCACTACTTTAGATGCATTCATTGGGGAAATCCTGAAAACCCGACTGGATTGCGGCCCTCAAGGAGGGACTTTGAGATCCCTGGTCTAACTTCTTAAGACCAGCTGTATGAAACATTTCCTCTGTGCAGCCAAAGGGGAAAATCTGCCCTGCAGCAGGCTATTTGCATTCTTTCTGCCAGGTGTCAGCTGTGATAGAAAGAGGCTCAAACAGTGGTGTGGTGGGGAACTTGTCCCACTGACCTCTTCTGTCTCCGCCTGCCCTTTTCATGTTGCTTGTTAGACCCGTTCCAGTTGCTGCAGCGGCGTCTTCTTGGGAGTGAAATTGTATGTGTTGTCCAGACCTTACTGGTCCCTGTGATTTCACCTCAAAAAATAAGGACAGTCAAAATTTTCTGGTTTTTTTTTTTTTTTTTTTAAATTGGATCACTCCCTGCCAATTTTTTTTTATTGATTTCACACATTTGTGTTGGAACAAGTTTTTTAACCTGCTTTAGCACTTTTTAAAACATAGTATCAATAGTGCACACACACAAAAAAAAATTTAAATGCTTTACTAAACTGGCTGTGACCTCTCCCATAATGCCCTTTGACTAGGGTTGCCAGATTTCCTGTTATGAAAAAAAAGGACACCTGGTTCCCACTCCCACACGAACCTCCCCAAACTTGGGACTGTGTATGCGTATGATGTCATTGTGTTGATGTCCATGCAGGCGTAGACACCCTCCAGATGTGGCAGTTGAGGTTGGGGACTTTCACAACCTAGACAAACTGCTGAGCTTTGGAAATCCCTCCGGGCCCCCGGACAGTCCTCTTAAGAGGATATCTCTGGTTTTCCTAGTGATTTGGTAATCCTACCTTTTGACTCTCCTTCAGTAGGTTGACAGTGCCAACAAACCCTTGTGCTTGAGAAGAGAGGACAGTGCTGCATTGTTGTAGCCTACTGAAGTGTGAGGTGTATGGGCTTGCCATGACTATTTCTGTATCCTGCTCTGCTCCTTTCCCTCATAAAATTAGTGCTGGGTGTGAACCGTGGAAAGGGTTATCCGGATTTACCCTGACATGTCCTCTTCTTAAAACCCAGGTACTTGGGTTTTGGAAGGCCTCAGAGCTGAGTCTGGAGGGCCTCCAAGCATGGGTGTATGTGAGGAGAAGATGTCATGGCGTTACGTGCTCGGAAGGCCCTCTAGCTGCAGCCCTGAGCTCGGGGAAGAAGAGATGAGATTTGTGATGGGGCAGGGCCACATGTTGTTGGGGTTTTTTTTTGCTTCAACAAATATAATGCTAACCATGGACACCCTATTCTGAAATGAAGACACCTTTAGTTGTGAATTGAACTTCTGAAGAGAAATTTGATGGCAAGAATCCATAAATACCACAGGTTATAACCAGGTTGAGCAGGGTTTTGGGGGTGGGGGGGGTGTAAGCTTTTTAAAGAACCCTGGCTAGGCTCCTTTTTTTTTTTTTTTTTTTTTTTTTTTGCAAAAAGCAAGACCAAATTCTACCACATTTCAATAAGGGACAATGTGAGGGCCTTCAGGTGGTTTATTGAATTCCCATGGAAGAAAACTGGAACCAGGCCCTGTACTCCAGAAGTTAAAATATCACAATAAAATCAACAACAGGATGCAAACATCAAAAATGTACTGTGTTTGAGGTGAACAGACCCTACAAGGTCCGTATTTAGGCAAAGAATTGCCTTCCTCAGAGGTCATTGACACAGTGGGCTAGCGTTCAGACAGAACAGGCCTACAGGCATCGGATTGTACAATTGTTAGTCAGATCCTCTGCTAACAGGGTTTGAAGGAATGAATCCTAAAAATCCTTTACGCTAATGCAGTGACTCAAACTTTCTCGAGCTGTGGCCACAGCTTGAGACACCCAGAAGTGTACGGATGTTGCTGTGATGACATCACACATATACGTGACATCACATCTGAGCATGTGCAGAGGTCCTCCAGATGGGCCCTGAGACAGCAGTAGGGGGTGCCAGCAGGGAAAAGGGCCGCAGAGAAGGAGAGGTCATGGCGCCAGCTGATTGCCTACAGCGGTGTTTCTCAACTACTTCAAGCTAAGTACCCCCTAAGTCTAACAAATATCAACCGAGTACCCCAACCACAGACCTCCCTAGGCCCACCCAAGCTCTGCCTCAGATCCCATCCCCTTTACTAATTGCAATGCAATTTTTCCCATTCATTTTTCATATGCACACAATATACACAGCAATTATAAATTCTCAAGACACATTTCAATCACTATATTGAAAATAAAATCATTTTATCTACCAGCGATCATCTACAGGCTGCTGTAATTAGCTTTAAAGCTGAGACTGTGAAGCCAGAGAACGCTAGAGAGAAAGGGGAAACATGCAGGCCTTCGGCGAATCGAGCAGCGCTGTACCGCGTAGGGAAGTCTGCTGGCAGGCGCCTCTCTTCCTCCTCAGTGTGCCACGGCACACTTAGAATCGCAGGAGGCACACTAGTATACCTCAGCACACAGTTTGAGATACACTACGCTAATGGAAGGCAAATTTGCCGAAACACGGACCGTGTAGGGTCTGTTCACCTCAAACACAGTACATTTTTTATGTTGGCATCCTGTTGTTGATTTTATTGTGATATTGATTTGAACACCAATTAACTGTAATATTTTAACTTCTGGAGTCTAGGGCCTGGTTCCACTGTTTTGCTCCATAGCCATTGACTTTTGTGGCACCTAGGTCCATTGCTGTGGCAGGTAGGACCATAGTGTTTTGGGATTTTTATTGAATTCCCAACCCTTAAGAACATGTTATTTTTTTGATCTGATTGATCCCTTTCCTGTGTCGGCAACAGAGCAGACAGCAATGATTGGTGCAAAAGAGGAATTCTGCTTTGGTGAAGGGTAGCCAGGGCCTTAAGAGAGATGCACCGAATCCAAAAGTTTAGGGGAGGCTCTGGATTCAGAAGGTTAGGATTGCCAACTGTTTGGAGTTTTTCAGCATTCTAAAAAGTTGGAACGTTATCTGTGTTAGAGCCAGAAGGGTGGCTAAGTGTGTGGATATTTTTCAGAGTTTAGCCCTAGAACAGCTCTCCAGAGGGGTTTACTGTCCGCTAAGGAAAAGAACTTGCAGCAAATGCCAGAATTGACATGATGGTGGGAGACTTGGTGGTGAGGGAACTGTCTGAAGGTGCACCTGAGCAGCAAGACTGCACTAGGAAAGACAGCTCAAAGGCATACAACGGCCTACTAGCCACCCAAGCAGCAAAACTAGACCACCACCTCTCCAACCTGCTGATCACAACGTCCAATTACAAAACCTTCAGCAAAGAATTAAAAACCCAAGTTATTCAGGGGAATTTGTCAAGTCAAACTAACCTCAATATATCCCCACAACCCTAATGCTTCTAATTATCTGTCTTGTAATCTCACTGGATATGCCCAGATCAATTATTTTGTAATCCGCCTAGAACCAAAAGGTATTGGCGGAATAGAAGACACTAATGTAATATTTTTTAGCAACTCTCCAGATCGGCATAGGAATCTTACAAGCAGGTATATATCTCATCATGACCAGCAGGTGGAGACTGAAACAAAACTGTGGAATATTACATAATAGGTGCATTTCCCTATTCCTATCAGTCTTCTGAATACCCAAGCAGAACTAAGAACTTGAAACAGAAATAATACTCCGAACAGGAGTAACAAACTAATATACCCGAAAGCTGTTGGAAAATGCAAAGGAGAGATCCCAGCAAGAGAATGTCTCCACAGCTTGCCAGCCGAGCCACAGCCGCTGTTCTTCAATTCTCCCCGGCCCTAGAAAAATATTAGAACCTGCAGAAAAACCAAAATCTGTATGCGCAACAGCCACACGACAATAGACAGGGTGGGGCCCTATGCCGGTCTGGAGAGGCTAAAAGAAAGTAAATTCATTTTTTCATATTTATAGCTGGAGCATAAGTTTGTACACCAAAAAGAAAAATTGAGGCGATCATAATTCTTCCAATTGCGAGTTACCATCTGCATGGCTATCCCAGTCATAATTTAAAAAACGCCGGCATTTATAACAGTCAATAGGGGAGGGGTATTATTAATTTGCATAGGGGTGGGTCTGAGCTGTCAAACCTTACTTTCCTGTCAGTGCCTGAGCCAATCAGCCCTCAGGCACTGAACAGAAATTAAGGCAATGACAGCTCAGACCTATTGGTAAATTTTAGTTACAAATGTGGCAGAACAAGGTTAGAGAATCAGCAATTATAGAGAATCACTCGGAGTGCTCATTTTAATATTAATGACCTTGTACTACATTTGCATGGCAGTATCGGAGACTGCTAGAAAACTCAGAAAGGACCTCGCTAAGCCTTTTTGATAATCCGCCGCTAAAATATACGCACGCTGGAACCGATTTAGCGAGCATGTTAAGGCAGATTTTAATTTTGAGAATCTGCCCCTCAGTCTCCAGCAGGTGGCGTGGTAGGCCTGTGCAGTCTTTTAGGCCTTGGCAGGGTCTGTTGGAAAGGTTCAGCACTGGCCTTTTTTGTCTGTCCCTATTTCTGGTCGGACTGAGCTGGGGGTCCTGCAGGACCATTACCACCTCTGGGGTGTCACACTCGGTCAGGTCCCTTCCCCTATTACCGAATCCCCTGCTATATATGTCACCACATGCCATTGTGTGAGGCCATGTTTGGAGACTCAATTGCAGGACCTCATTTGCTGGAAAGGGTAATGTATGAAAAACAGTTTACACACCATCCAACATTCTAGGCAGATTATAACAGGCATACACCGCGTTAAATGAAACAGTGGAACAGTTAGTGATCATTAAAGACACGGAACCAAGACAGATAGTGGTTACACACTCATGAAGACCCTATAACCAAGAAAAAGATTAGTTTTGAACGTTTTCTTGAAAGATCCAAAGCTGGACAATGTACAGAGAGTTGAAGGCATAACATGCCACAGTATAGATCCCATGACACTGAAGAGAGATCTGTAACTTTCTAGCCCAACCAATCATATAGGGCAGGGGTGTCTAATGTCGGTCCTCGAGGGCCGCAGTCCAGTCGGATTTTCAGGATTTCCCCAATGAATATACATGAGGTCTATTTGCATGCACTGCTTTCATTGTATGCTAATAGATCTCATGCATATTCATTGGGGAAATCCTGAAAACCCGACTGGACTGCGGCCCTTGAAGACCGACATTGGACACCCCTGATATAGGGGGAGAACTACAAGTTCACCAGAGGGACTTAGCATCCTGGTAGGCTGGTAACACTTTAACAATGTAGAAATTGGAAGGGGGGGGGCGCTAAGTTACGAAGAGCTTTGTAAGTTACGCCGAGAAACTTAAAAGGCAATTTCTCTGTTCACTTGGAAACCAGTGAAGTGAGATTAAAGTTACATGGTCAAATTTCCCAGTACTAGTAATGATTCTAGCTGTAGCATTTTAAGCAAATGAGGTTCAACGTAGATAAGTGCAAGGTGATGCATGTTGGTAACAAAAATCATATGCACGAATACAGGATGTCTGGTGCAGTACTCGGAGAGAGCCCCCCCCAGGAAAGAGACTTGAGAGTACTGGTAGGCAAGTCAATGAAGCCGTCTGAGCAATGTGCAGTGGCGGCAAAAAGGGTGAACAGAATGCTTGTAATGATTAAGAAGGGGATCAGAAACAGATTGGAGAAGGTTATCATGCCGCTGTACCAGGCCATGGTATGCCCCCACTTGGAATACTGCGTCCAGCACTGGTCGCCCTACATGAAGGACATAGTACTACTTGAAAGGGTCCAGAGAAGAGCGACTAAAATGGTTAAGGGGCTGGAGGAGTTGCCGTACAGTGAGAGATTAGAGAAACTGGGCCCTTTCTCCCTCGAACAGAGGAGATTGAGAGGGGACATGATCAAAACATTCAAGGTACTGAAGGGAATAGACTTAGTATATAAAGACAGGTTGTTCACCCTCTTCAAGGTAGAGAGAAAGAGAGGGCACTCTCTAAAGTTAAAAGGGGATAGATTCCGTACAAATGTAAGGAAGTTCTTCTTCACCCAGAGAATGGTAGAAAACTGAAACGCTCTTCTGGAGTCTGCTATAGGGGAAAACACCCTCCAGGGATTTGATATTGTTCTGGAACCCTTGTTATTGGCTATTCAAGAGGCAGAGGAGATACAGGGTATTCCTTATGCAGGTCGGGAATATAAGGTCTCTGATTATGCAATGATATTTTGCTTCATTTGAGGAATCCTGAAACCACCATTCCACATTTACTGGCTCTGATTGATAGATTTGGGAAATTCTCAGGGTATAAAATAAATTGGAGTAAATCTGAGGTTCTTCCACTAAATGTACATTGTCCAAGAGGATTATTTGATTCATTCCCCTTCCTTTAGAAGGAAGAGGGTATAAAATATTTAGGTATTTGGATACAAAAAACATTGGAAGAGACGATGAAAGTAAATGAAAAATCTTTATTGCTGAAGGTTACAGAAATGTGTGAGCAATGGAACCTTTTACACCTGTCTTGGTGGGGGAGAGTCCAAACGGTTAAGATGATTTTGCCTGTGGTTTGCTATCAAATGGGTATGTTTTTTTCAGGGGTCCTTTTACAAGAAGTTGAATAGCATTCTTACCAAATTTTTTTAGCTGGGTAAAACTGCGAGAATTGCGGCGGGTGGGGGTAAATTTTCCTAATTTTTATAGGTACCATCAAGCCTATATACTGTGTCAGGGTATGTACTGGATCCTCCCTGAGCTCATGGAACAGTTTCCGGACTGGCTTTACTTGGAATGGCAACTCATGTCTCCAATGTGATTGTTTCGTGTGTTGAGTATCAAGTTACCCAGATATGTTAAGGACAATATTATTTTATTTGACACCTGGAAAACCTTGAAATTTATTAATAAATTAACAGACGTTCCATTAGATAAAGCTACTTATCAATCCTTATGGCTAAACTCCAAGATTCAAATTGGCAAGTCTGGGGTCTTCTGGAAGCACTGGATGCAGGCAGGCATGCGTACATCAGATGATGTTTTATTAAATGGGGAAAATGCTTGATTTTTCATGACTGCAACAATCATTCGGCATTTCAAAGTCTCAAAATTATAGGTGGTTGCAGTTGAAGCAGGCCATTCAGAGTGGGTTCCCTGATTGGAAAAATCTACAAAATTATTACAGCTTGCAGGTCCTATGCTTCCAGACAGATTCGTTAGGACATCTCAGGCAGGCCGGTGGTAAAAATTAATATCTTGAATAAAAAAAAAACAAAATCTAGTCTTAGAGACATTTGGAGCATTGAGATAAAGCAGTATATTTCTGCGTCTCGATGTGTTAAATTTAAATATGTTCAATTTAAGAGCAGACGCAGAGGGGAGATGGGTCTCCTGGAGGAACAAAACATCTGGATGATTACCAATAACATAATTAGCCATTTTTTTTCCTTTTGATGGGATGATTAAGCCCATTAACATTATAGGATAATATATGAAGATCAGCCATGAGGATAAAGCAGAGAGAGATAAGGTATAAAATCTCCGACATGAGTCACTGTCATCTGTAGAAAAAGAAAATCAAATAGGAAGAAGTGTGGACCATTCCATATATGTAAATCAGCAAGAGAGAAAAGAAAAAAGGGAGAAAGACAAGGTAGAAAAGCCTCAGCAGCACGCACACATTGCATGGCCAGATATATAAGCATGCACATGTGTACAATAAACACAACAGTTTGTGGGTGAACCCACATAAACGGTGAGCATTAACCCGCTCCACACGAAACATAGGAAATGAACTGCAGTTATTCCATTACGATAAAGAAAACAGTAAGCTCAGATGAACAGGCAAAAATATGTCATTCATGGAATCCTGCCTCCTCTTATCCCACTGTCTTTCAACTCCTCCAGTCCCGACTCCTCCAGAACTGCCCAAAGGCTTAAACTAGCCTTCCCCTCTCCACGCGGCATCCACTATTCAGGCAAACTGGGAAAATCCCTTCTCTTCAAAATCACAGGTCTTTGGAACGACCTCACCACCCCGTTGCGGAACCTGAGCTCCCTTCAGTTATTCCGCAAAAAACTGGAAAACCTGGCTTTTCAGCAAATTGTAGCTCTATCCTTCCCCCCTTTCTCTCCCCCCTTCTACACATAAGTTCATGTCATCCTTTTTCTTCTTCTCTACCCACTATTTTAAGTTCTTGTAAACCGTGTCGAGCTCCATTCTCATGGAGATGATGCGGTATATAAACTTAAGGTTTAGATTAGATTAGATTAGGTCATTGCATTCTGAATGGATTCCAAGAAACATTTAAGGTCAGCTGGTTCCAAATAGGAAGTGGTGCGATTGTTATAAGTGACCTTCATTCTGGCCGGATACATGAGGCCATATTTGGTACCAAGATCCTTTAATTGCTGACGGTAAGCCAGAAATTCTTTGCGTTTGAGCGCTGTAGATTTTGCAAGGTCAGGGACAATAAAAAACTTCTTGCCTGATACAAGAGTTGAGGTTGAACTTTCGCCGCATTAATTATTTGTAAGGCTTGCTGAAAACGCAGAATCTTCGCCACAATAGGCCTCGCTTTGGTGGATTGCAAGGAAAGATGTGAGGGAACACGATGGGCCCGCTCGATTTCTAACGGTACAGCAAATGAGAGGCCAAGTGTTTTGGGAAGGAAATCCATCAGAAAAGTAATGATATCAGGGCCCTCCGAGGTCTCCGGTAGCCCTATAATACGGATGTTGCTCCGTCTGCCGCAATTCGACAGATCTTCCAAGTCACGCTGTAACGAAGCAATAATCTTATCATGCTTATCTATGAGCAAACATTTGGTTTGCAGTGCGGTAGATGTTTCTTCCAGGGCATCCAGCCTATGCCTGGCATCTACAAACTGGGTCGTTAAGTGCCTCTATCTCCACACGTACCAATTTGGTCTCATCGACCTGATCTTGCATGATGCGTTTGAAGGCCCGCATTTCTTTAATAAGAGTCTCGATCTGCGACTCGTCATGCTTCGCCACCATTTTGTCAGGTGAGCCAGACTCCGTTTTGGGGCGCTTACCATTAGGCTGAGTCGAAGCGGAATCTCGCTTTATAACTTTCGGCAGTGACATGTGGGAGCAAGGCAGATCAGGCGTGATCGAAAGAGATTGAGTAGGCAATGGAATACACACTTGAATTTGATATATTGGTGTCAGCGTGGAGGAGCCGTTACTCCATGCGTCTGCCCTCCGTAGCTAGCAGGCTCCGCCCCCCAGTGTTGCACTGTTAATATTTGAGAATTAATAAAGATTAAAAAAAAAAAAAATGCCGAACTGCCAAAATCAGGTCATGGATATCTTTACTGTGGAGTATGATGTTTTCAATTGCTGGAACGTCTCTTTGAAACATGTTGTTGGGGCATCTAAGATTATGTTCTGATTGTTTTAATTTTTAATAAAAATCCTCATGGACCGCTACAAATGCTGGCTTTTCCTAATTATGAGTGGGATAGCCATGCAGATGGTAACTCGTAATTGGAAAAATTATGATCGCCTCAATTTTCCTTTTTGGTGGGCGAATTTATGCTCAAGCTATAGGTATGAGAAAATGAATGCTGACATGTTGGGCAATGGCAAATTATTTAAACTGATTTGGGGCCCGTTGATGTCTTTTATTACTTTATTATAGTTGTCTTTTGTCTTTAATTTTTATTTCCACACACATCCAGGGAAGGGTGAGAGGGTGGGGGTGGGGGGGGCTATCTCTATCTTAAGTTTAGTCCTTTGAGTAAATACATCCAGTGTGGGTGGGAGGAGGGTGGGATTACTATTTTAAATAGGGAAAGGTTATTGAAAGATTCTATGTACAGTAAAACCTTGGTTTGCGAGCATAATTCGTTCCAAAAACACGCTTGTAATCCAAAGCACTTGTATATCAAAGCAAATTTCCCCATAGGAAATAATGGAAATTCAGACGATTCGTTCCACAACCCCAAAACTTTAATACAAAATCCTATATGTACTTGTATTGCAAGACCTCGCTCATTTAGAACAGTCACTACACTCCCGCAGGGTCAGAGAGAGAACCATTGGCTCAGTTGTGATCATGTGACGTGTGTATACTCTATGTAATCGTATTGCAAGACCTTGCTTTGTATATCAAGTTAAAATTGAATCAAATGTTTTGCTTGTCTTTTACTTGCAAGCCAAGGTTTTACTGTATTTGTGTTTTTATTGACTAGTCAATGGGCAGGTGGGATAAAATGGTTGCTCATGAGGGTCTGTAAAATGAATGTGCTTTTCTTGAATTATTATATGTATATATATTCTTGTGTATTGCACTGTTGATATTTGGGGGTGGGGGGGGGAATGATGTTAAAAACCAAGCTGTTTGTGTTTGAAAGGTCACTTGGACACACAAAGTCAGAGGCGTGAAGAAAGTACAAGAGGTTTATTACAGCATGCCGGACTCTAGTGCAGTTAACAGCCTGCCTACTAGAGTGTCAGAAACAGGAAATACATGGACTTTTATGCCCTTTTCGCAAACTAATATATGCAAAAACTACAATTTTCATTTGTTACTTCTATAACTTTTCTACAATTATTATTGGTCCTAAGCCAGCACTTATGATAGGTTCAGGGATAGAACTTATAGTCCTATAGGAAACTAGCTCATTTCTCTGCTTATCTAAATCTTATAGGTCTAAATGTTACATGTACAGAAGGGCAGGGTACATCATGGCTCAAACTCTTATCTATTTAGCTTACAATGTGGTAAGGTAGGGACATACATTTTAGGCAGATGAGGTCAGTAGATTGTACACTGTTTTCAGCTATGTAGGCCAGAGCAATATTTTAAACAACAGTTAACCATTTCATGACCCTACATGTTTAGTGGTGGAGCCAAGATAGTTTAGGATGTGTTGGATCTGTAAGAAATAAGTAGGCACCAGTTCGTAATTCTTTGCTTCTGAATATCCCCCAAAAAGAAAAGAGGAGATTGCAAATTATACAAAATACTGCTATTAAATTAATATATAACGCCATGATCATGTTTCGCCATTCCTGATTGATTCCCACTGGCTTCCAATCAGTCATCGCATTTTCTTTAAGGTCATGCTCCTAACGTTCAAAACCCTAACCTATAACGAACCCCAATTCATAGCCAAAATGTTAATACCTCATAATACTATGAGACCACTCAGATCATCCTCTCAGAATCTTTTAACCATTCCCTCTTTGAAAATAATAGGCGCAAGATTAGACCCGTTCTCGGTAATGGGCCCCCAATGGTGGAAGTCATTACCACAGTATATTAAGAATGAAAAGGAGCTTCCCTCTTTTAAAAAAACTCATCTTTTTAAAGATGCTTTTAACATTAAAATTTTTAACCCTCCCCCCTCCTTTTGTTCTTCTCCTCTTATTGTTCTCTCTTCACAACGAAAAGTTGTAACTTTTCCCCCTTTTCCTCCCAACTCAAGTATGTCTTGTTGTCAAGTAATTGTTATTTTGTTCATTAGTTTTGTATTTCTACTCTTTTTATAATTATGTACGATTAAGCGATACAGCAAATATTAATCAACTTGAACTTTAACTGAGTGAAGTTGGCTGTGGCCGCTTTTCCTCTGCAATGATGTGTCTTCATTTGATAGAAACTGCAGAGCAATTGCCATTATTTCTCAGTTTCGGTTTTTTTTTTTTTTTTTTTTCTCTCCAAATCTTTATTCATTTTAACATATACATCAAGTGTACAATAAATATAGCTCATCATATTACATTATCACTTGAAATTCCATAACAATATATTTCCAAAAATTTTTTTATCCCACCCCCTTCCATATCTATACATACATATTATATTATAATTCCTATGTGTATTAATCAGTTAAATTAGGCAAATATTTATTTAGATTATCATAGCCCCCCCCCCCCCCCCAATTCCTTCAAATTATCACATAAGGAAAAAGATCCGTTTCGGTTTCTAATCCTGCCCATCTGGGGCAGAGGGAACTTTCTCTTAACTTAAGCGGAATCTCCCCGTTTCTGTCAAGAGCAAAAGCGTCTCTACCACCGGCCCGGAAGTGGCTTTTCAGGGAGTCGCAGCACGCGCACAAAGTGGGCCGGCCCGGAGAGACCGATTGGCGGACGCTGACCAATCACGACCCTCGCCTACCCTTGCCCTCGCTTTAACCATTGGCCCATGGAAAAGAGGAAGTGAAGTGAGGCGAGCTGAGATTGGTCGAGGGCGTTCGGCTTTTCTCAAGGGCAGGGGCGGGGCAAAGCTGTGCCGCCGCCGCTGCCGCTACCTGCGCCCTGCTCGCCATGCTGCGCTTTACGCTGACCCTTGTGCGGCAGTAAGTAAGAGGGAAAAGCTGGGCCGGGACAAGGGGGAGGGGCGATGCTTCAGGGTGACTTAGGGAGGGGGAGGGGAGGGAGAGGGACTGCAGTGTGGGGGAGGGGAGGGATGGGTCTCCAATGTCGGCAATAGTGAGGGGGAGGGGCGGTGCTGCAGGGTGGGGGAGGGATGGGTCTGCAATGCCAGGAATAGTGAGGGGGAGGGGCAGTGCCACCGTGTCTGGGGGAGGGGGAGGGATGGGTCTCCAATGTCAGCAATAATGAGGGGGAGGGGGAGAGGAGGAGGCGTTGCTGCAGGGTGGGGAAGGGATGGGTCTCCAATGTCGGCAATAGTGAGGGGGAGGAGCGGTGCTGCAGGGTGGGGGAGGGATGGGTCTGCAATGCCAGGAATAGTGAGGGGGAGGGGCAGTGCCACTGTGTCTGGGGGAGGGGGAGGGATGGGTCTCCAATGTCAGCAATAATGAGGGGGAGGGGGAGAGGAGGAGGCGTTGCTGCAGGGTGGGGAAGGGATGGGTCTCCAATGTCGGCAATAGTGAGGGGGAGGGGCGGTGCTGCAGGGTGGGGGAGGGATGGGTCTGCAATGCCAGGAATAGTGAGGGGGAGGGGCAGTGCCACTGTGTCTGGGGGAGGGGGAGGGATGGGTCTCCAATGTCAGCAATAATGAGGGGGAGGGGAGAGGAGGAGGCGTTGCTGCAGGGTGGGGGAGGGATGGGTCTCCAATGTCGGCAATAGTGAGGGGGAGGGGCTGTGCTGCAGGGTGGGGGAGGGATGGGTCTGCAATGCCAGGAATAGTGAGGGGGAGGGGCAGTGCCACCGTGTCTGGGGGAGGGGGAGGGATGGGTCTCCAATGTCAGCAATAATGAGGGGGAGGGGGAGAGGAGGAGGCGTTGCTGCAGGGTGGGGGAGGGATGGGTCTCCAATGTTGGCAATAGTGAGGGGGAGGGGCGGTGCTGCAGGGTGGGGGAGGGATGGGTCTGCAATGCCAGGAATAGTGAGGGGGAGGGGCAGTGCCACTCTGTCTGGGGCAGAGGAGGGGGCGTTGCTACAGGGAGGGGAGGGATGGGTTTTCAATGTCTGGAATAGTGGGGGGAGGGGCAATGCCACAGTGTCTGGGGGAGGGATGGGTCTGCAATGCCAGCTATAGTGAGGGGGAGGGGCAATGCCACAGTGTCTTGGGCAGTGCTGCAGTGTTGGGGAGGGGGAGGGATGGGTCTCCAATGTCATCAATAGTGAGGGGGAAGGGAAGAGGAGGGGCGTTGCTGCAGGGTGGGGGAGGGATGGGTCTGCAATGTCAGCTATAGTGAGGGGGAGGGGCAGAGCCACAGTGTCTGGGGCAGGGGAGGGGGCGGTGCTTCAGTGTTGGGGAGGGAGAGGGATGTGTCTCCAATGTCAGCTATAGTGAGGGGGAGGGGCAGAGCCACAGTGTCTGGGGCAGGGGAGGGGATGGTGCTGCAGTGTTAGAGAGGGAGAGGGATGGGTCTATAGTGAGGGGATGGGGCAGTGCCACAGTGTCTGGGAGAGGGGGGTGGTGCTGCAGTGAGGGGGAGGGATGGGTCTCCAATGTCAGGAATAGTGAGGGGGAGGGGCAGTACCACAGTGTCTGGGAGAGGGGGCGGTGCTGTAGTGAGGGGGAGGGATGGGTCTGCAATGTCTGGAATAGTGAGGGGGAGGGGCGGTGCTGCAGTGAGGGGGAGGGATGGGTCTGCAATGTCTGGAACAGTGAGGGGGAGAGGCAGTGCTCAATATCTGGGGGTGGGAGGGGTGAGTACCCCACCTACAATCTCCTCCTGGATAATTTCTAGGGATCGGTGATCCAAGAGAGAGGTAATAATCTGGGAAGATAATTAATGAACAGTTGGAAACGGTGAACAAGATGAGTAAGATTTAATTCTGCAAA
Source organism: Geotrypetes seraphini (assembly GCF_902459505.1). Classification (NCBI taxonomy): domain Eukaryota; kingdom Metazoa; phylum Chordata; class Amphibia; order Gymnophiona; family Dermophiidae; genus Geotrypetes; species Geotrypetes seraphini. Next base: position 8,202,536 of record NC_047090.1, on the reverse strand, counting down.
CTTGCCCATAAAATGACAATGTCTAGGCACGTTTCACTCTATTTAGCTTGTGCTTGTTAGGCTCAGGATAGGCTGAGCTCACTAGAGTTAATAGAAGGAGAAACTGATGTCATGAAATGCCTCTGTCAATCAGGAGAGGCACTTTGTAAGGTGCAGCCTTGTAACTGCTGGGTTACTTTACATGCTGGTTTGCAGAATTAACTTTTATTCGATTTGTTCACTCTTTCCAACTGTTTATTAATTATCTTCTCTCATTTATTTATTTGGAAATATTTATAACCCCCTTATCCACCAATCTAAGCGGGGAACAGTAAATAATACAACAACACAGAAATAAAACATCATTACAAAATCCCTCCCACAAACCGAACGACCCCCCCCCAAAAAAAAAAAAACAAAAAAAAACAACTCACTCCAATATTTGTACTGCATTCAGTCCTAAGGTGCATTTCTAGAACTGCACCCTGGGTTCTGTGAGGATTTCAGTATCCCTAGAAACTATCCAGGAGGAAATTGTAGGTGGGGTACTCGCCCCTCCTACCCCTACTGACACGCTCTGCACCACCACCCCCTCCCACCCTCACTCTCCCAGATACTGAGCACTGCCTCTCCCCCTCACTGTCCGAGACCCCAATGCTCAAAAGCTTTCCATGCCAGTAAAACTTAAATCAGTCTTACTGGCATGAAAACACAGCTTCTGATGCACAAAAGGGTTCTACTAATCCTTATAACAGCCACCGAGAACCCTATACAAATGCATTACAAGGAGGTCATTAGTATTCTAATGAGCTCTTTTGATGCACTAAAGGGAAAAGCTCCCCCCTTAATGGGAACATTTCCCAGTAACTGTTGCACACTCACAGAACACATGCACAACAGTTGCACCCTTAAAAAAAACCAGCCTGTAGCCAGCCGTCCTTCTCCTCCCCTCTGCCCAGCTGATAGTGACTCTGGAGCAGGCAGGAGGAAGAGCTGTGCCTAGCGTTCGCTCTTTCGAGCAAGCAGCTTTGACTGGGCTACTCCTTACAGATAGCATGCGTATGATTTGCATGCTATTTGTTTGAGCATAGTCCGGTCAAAGTAAATCGCTCCCAACCTGGTGAGAAAGCTTGGTGCATCCTACCCTGAGACACTGCAGCATCAGACTACATCAATTAATGTTTGTTTGCTGCTTCCCTAGACATGCATTGGGCCATTTGGGGGGGGGGGGGGTCTTTATTTCTCTGCCTCTCCCACTATGATTTGGCCCATTTTTGAACTCGTCAGCAGTAATTCTCTAAAAGTTTACCTTGGGTGAATCTCTTCATAAAGGCAGTTCTCTATCCTTCCTTTATAAAATACTAGTGAACGTGGGTGTATATGTCCAAAAGAGTGTACAGCTACTCCAGTGATATGTGTGTTCTCCGCAGACAAGGAGGGGAGACACAGACACTGGTTAATAACATCATCCGACACAGCCAGTGTGCTGGAGCTCTCCCTTAGCAGAGTCAGAGGCATGCGCGGGGAATTCCTCCTTCAAAAGAGCCCATTGGTGCTTCTTGGAAAGTGTAACTTATAGTCTTCCGTAAGTTATATACAAAAATATACACTCTGCCCCGACGCAGCCCCTGTGCATGATTAACCTGCAACATTAGTGCTCCATAAGATGAGCTTATTTACCAAATTGCAAGCTCATCGGCACTTGTGCTAGTATTCTGGACGTTTTATGTGTGTAACTGATGCAGGAACTTTAGCATCTGCTTTACTGCAATATCCCCATTGTGTCTTTTCAGGGGTGTTATCGTCTTTCCCAAATTTCATCTCCTGTTACATTTTTGGAGAATGATTTTACTATTTCTTTCCAGCATTCTATTGGATGTCTTCAATATATTCCTTAATTCGTTTCAGTGAGGAGTTAAAAATATAAGTTTTCAAATAATAAGAGGTATCCAGTGTAACCTGTTAATCTATGTACACGGCTATATAGCCAAAATGAATGCCAATAAACAAAATTAGGAAGACGGGAGATTCGTTAGTACTGTCTTGTTAAGAACATAAGAACTGCTGCTGCTGGGTCAGACCGGTGGTCCATCGTGCCCAGCAGTCCGCTCCCGCGGCGGCCCGTAGGTCAAAGACCAGCGCCCTAACTGAGACCAACCCTACCTGCATAGGCTCCAGTTTAGCAGGAACTTGTCTAACTTTGTCTTGAATCCCTGGAGGGTGTTTTCCCCTATGACAGACTCCGGAAGAGCGTTCCAGTTTTCTACCACTCTCTGGGTGAAGAAGAACTTTCTTACGTTTATCTGAAATCTATCCCCTTTCAATTTTAGAGAGTGCCCTCTCGTTCTCTTTACCTTGGAGAGGGTGAACAACCTATCCTTATCTACTAAGTCTATCCCCTTCAGTACCTTGAACGTTCATTACCTGCAGTCAATGTTTCCTCTAAGGACCAAGTTCATGTGAGCAATAACCAATTTCCATGAACAACGGACTGAGTTGATGTGAGCAAACATTTCCATTACATTGCCCTACATGCTGGAATATAAGATAATATTTTATTGAAAGGACTTAAAACGTTTTCCCATTAGTTCTCAGAGGCCAACACCTTCTTCCCCAGGTCAAGACAGTAGCTGTTCTGAGCTGAGAAAGGAGGTTTTGGTCTCTGACAGTTGGTCAAAAATGTATTAAAATTAGTCCAATGAAAAGATCTCTTAATTCTTTTGTCTATTTATATTTATTAACCTTTATAAACACAGCTTCTAGACAACATTATCCTGAATTATTTTTTCTACTTTTGTTTTCTGACCATTTACTTCTCTGGTTTCCGCTTTCCTCCATCTTAACTCTCTTGCCAGGACTTTTTTCTCCTCCTTTTACTTTTGGCTTTCTTCGATTTATTTTTCTACCTCTATGTCCAGATATAATTCATTCTTACTATCTAGTCTTCAAGTTTCCATCTCTTTCCCTCACCCTGACTCTCCTGTTTTACTTCCCCTTATTCCCAGTCTTTCACTAACTGCCCTCTTTTCTCTCCCCCATCTATACAGTGTTTGCCCCCTATATTTGTCCTTTCTGTACCCTTCCATAATTATCTCCCTCCTTTCTGTTTCCCCTCAAAAAAAATATAATTTCTCTCCCCTCTTCCCTCCAACATATACCCCCTTTGATACAGCATGTGACTCCTTGCTCCCCACACATTCTCTGTCCCCTTCCATCAGTATCTCCTTCCTCTGTCTCTTCTCCCTTCCATACAATCTGCCCCTTCTCTCCCCTTTCATTTCCTCCTTCCATCATCTCCCTCCAGTCTCTCCTCTCTTCCATCCAGGCTTCTGTCTCCCTCCTTCTATACAGCTTATTCCCCTTTCCATCGATATGTCCATTCTTTTTGTATCTCCCTTTCCATACAACGTCTGCCCCTTTTCTTCACCTCGCTTTCCATCCATCACTTCCCCGTTCCCTCATCTCTCTCCTCTCTATATCCCACCCCTCAACATCTGCCCTCTCTTTCCCCATTCTATCTAGAATCTGTCTTCCCATTTCTATACCAAATCTGCCCCCTATTTCTCCTCCCACCCCACTTCTACCAGTGTCTACTTCCTCTCTCTTCCCCACTCTTTTTCCACCAGCGTCTGTCCCCCCCCTCTCTCCCACCCACCCCCACATCCACCAGCGTCTGCTCCCTCTTTCCCTCACCCCACCAGCGTCTACCCCCTAGCATCCCCACTGCTTTCCCAAAGCAGCAGCATCAATGTGAAACACAGGCTGCAGGACTTTTCCACACAAATCTAAGGCTGCCAGCTCTGTCCTGGAAGAAGAAGTGATGGCGGAGAGGGCGGGCTGGCAGCTGCGGGGATATATGGGAAAGTCCCGCAGCCAGTCTTTTCAGTTTGTTGCTGCTGCTGCTTCAGGAATCAGCAGTGGCAGAAGGTGGGAGAGTGACACGTGAGGGAGGTGTTGATCCTGACCCCCTCCATCTATTCAGTGGGGTTGAACGCAGCCTCCTGCTAAAAAGTGTGTGGCTGCGCAGATTAGAGGGAACGTTGCATGCAGGTCTCGTAGAGTTAGGGTTACCATATGGCTCCAGAAAGAGGAGTACGGATTGAGACATCCGGGTTTACTTCCACTGAAAGCACTGGAAGCAAAACCCGGATGTCTCAATCCGTCCTCCTTTTTCTGGAGCCAGAGTTTATCTGTGGGAAGAGCAGTTCATCTTAAAATTTGCTGCCTGCTAAGACTCATTCAAGATTCCTTTGACATGACAAAGCTGTTGACTTTTTTCAGTCCACAGAGGCAATGACTGGGTCAGGGGGAAGATGTGAATGGTGTAATCTGTTTATTTTAATAATCATGCACTTTTTATTTCTTTTTTTTATCAGTGGAGAAACACGATACAATAAGGAGAAGGTGCTGCAAGGTTGGTTCATACTCGGGGTGTATGAACAGAGTTGGTATTTGCAGGTTGATTTTTGTAATATTTAAGGAAATACGATGATACCCTCATTTAAATCCTCACAGTTGCAGGTGCAATCAGTTACGGTACAAGAACTGTGGTAGAGCAAAACCGTCATAAAATACGTTCAGACAAGGCGAAACAAAACTTTTGTTAACAAACGTTGAAGCTTGTCACTTCTCTGGCACAGAAAATAAAGAACGATGTCCTTTGGAGGCAAACTTTCCACAGTCCTCAAACCTTCATATCAACTTGCAGGTCTGGCTTCCTCCAGATCTTCCAAATAGACTCCCGATACATTTGGAGGGGCACAATCCAAACAAATGTCTTAAGTCTGATTCAGATGTATGGCGATAGACACCTAAAGTCAGCAGTGGGAAAATGGCCATTTTTGAAAAATATCTGGACGTCCAGGCCGCCAGTACGTCTGTCTTTATATCACATTTGTCCCAAATGCCCAGAACAAGGCCATATGGACGTGAGAGGGGCCAGCATTATGATGGACTGGCAACAGAGCAGTGGGGCACCTTAGAAGGCCCTGCTGTGAACTTCACAAAAAGGGTGCCATATAAACATCTCACCGGAACTCCCTTATGGGATTTGGTGAGTCCCCCAAAACACCCTCAGAACCCATTATACCCCCCCCTGTCTACAATCCCAATAGCTCTTATGGCTGCAGGTGGCACCTATATGGCAGTAGAGTAAGGTTTGGAGGGGTTGATGGGCACACATGTTCCACCATAAATGTTGTGGTTAGAGTGGCTTATGGGCCTGGGTCCTCACTTGCCCACCCCCCAGGCTACTTAAGACACTAGGTTTTCCTATACCAGGTGCTGCTATTCTGGAGACAGGTATGTACTTTTCTATTCTGATCTTTGTGGGGTGTGAGGGGGTCATTGTACACTGGGGGAGTGTGTGTGGGTCTTTACGTTGTCTCTGCAGTGGTCACTTTGGATACCTTTTTGGCACTTATACCTGTTTTTACATCATCTAACTCACAATGCTTGTTCCATCCAGGAAGTCTAGTAAAATATTTGATTATCCCTGCAGGATGACTAAGTCTAGGTCGGCCCACATACTCCCCTAACCCCTCCTTCAGATACGCCCCTTTCAGCTCTGGGCCCACTGCAGGATTCAGAGGCCTAAGAAGTCCCGCGACATGTCCAGAAAATCAGTTTGATAATTTATCAGCACTTGGACGACCTGTCTTTTAGGTCGTCCAGTGCTGACTTGGACGGGTTTACGTTTTGGTGTTTAAGTTTTGATTATGGGCCCCATTGCTTCTTGCAGGGTTCACAACCATAAGTCTGCCCCCCCCCCCCCTTCAGACTTCTTTGAACAGGATTCTTGTATCCAAAGTACAGCTGGTCCTACCTTAGCTGATCCCTCATGACTTCCATACACACAAGCAAGGGAAACCCAAACTCCAGACTGTGCCTCAGGCCTCTCTCCAGGAACCCTCTTCCTTCAGGGCCTCCCTGAGTGACTCCACTCTAGGGCAAATGAACTCCACACCGCCTGAGTCCCACCCCTATGACTTACACTGAGGTGGCTTATTCTTCCACCCTGTGAGCTAGCACCCCCTGCAGTTCCAGTGAGGGAGTGTCCCTTATTCCCTCAAAACACTGGAGCTGATTTGTGCCAGAGAAGCGCTGAAATATGGTGGCTAAAAATGACCACAAGACCTTTCTCACTTTCCTATTTTCTGCCTGACTTTATTTCATAACAAGCCTGGAAGCAGTACACAGCCGACGCTTAACAGGGGTGATGCTGATTCTTTTTGATAATAATCTGTCTTACTGTGATCTCTGCATCTTTCCAGTTTACCTCCACAGATTTTTTTTTTGTTACAGGGCAAGGGGTGGATGAGCCCCTCTCGGAGACCGGGTTTCGGCAGGCAGAGGCTGCTGGCAGGTTCCTCAGCAATGTCAAATTTACACATGTGTTTTCCAGTGACCTCATCCGTGCAAAGCAGGCAAGTCTCTCTCTCTCTCTCTCCCTTCTGTGTACTGAGCTCAGAGAAAGAACCTGATATTTTGTTGTTAAAACACACCTCTAGATCAAAATCACTTTGTAAAAATGAGGCATTTTAGGTTTTCAAATAAACACCTCAGATGGAAAAGTTTATTAAGGAAACGATGCTGATGTTTTGATTTCTTGAGCTGAAGCCACAATAGGATGAAGATTTTGTAAAATTCGTACTGGGATCCACTCTCCTGTCCAGCCCAGGGAATCTTTCCTTCTTCTGTGTACAGGTGTAAAAGTCAAATGTTCCTGTTGACATCACCCAGATGCCATCTTCCAATGACCCTGTGAGCCTTGCCTTTAGGACCCTGTGATTGGAGAGTACGTCTTGTATTGCTTTCATCCCAAAGTTTTCTGGGTGCACAGTGTTTGTTCATAGTCATGATGGGGAGTTCTTACTTTACATGCCATGTGCATGTTATGTTTCTGTATGGTGTGTCCACTTGTTGCAATCATGGGGTAAAGGGAATGAGAGTAGGAGCAGCTTGGAAAGGCCTTTCGCTGCATGTATATCTCTGCATCTAGGTAGAACTGTGGTACTTATGGGCTATGTTGGAATGTTGCAGAATGTTGGAATAGTACCCCTGCCACCCTCTCCCCAGCAGGGAGAGTGTGGTGCAGTGGTTAAAGTTACAGCCTCAGCACCCTGAGGCCATGGGTTCAAATCCCACTCTGCTCCTTGTGACTCTGGGTACATCATTTAATCCCTCCAAAGCCCCAGGTACATTAGATAGATTGGGAGCCCACCAGGACAGACAAGGGAAAATGCTTGAATACCTGAATAAATTCATGTAAACCATTCTGAGCTCCCTGTGGAGAACCATATAGAAAATTGGCTAAATAAATAGTGTGAAAAGTTTCAGCCTCTGATAACCAGAGCTGGTATTGTGACATCATAATGCCTCATTCCACCAATAAGAGCCAACCTCATCGGTGATGTCACAGTGGCTTGATTGTCCTAGACTTGGCTCACTTTTGCTAGAGTGGTGCAGGGTTAAAGCTACAGCCTCAGCACCCTGAGGTTGTGGGTTCAAATCTACACTGCTCCTTATGACCCTGGGCAAGTCACTTAATCCCCCCATTGCTCCAGGTACTTTAGATAGATTGTGAGCCCACCGGGACAGACAGGGAAAAATGCTTGAGTACCTGAATAAATTAATGTAAACCTTTCTGAGCTCCCCTGGGAGAACAATATAGAAAATTGACTAAATAAATAGTGTGAAAAGTTTCAGCCTCTGATAAGCAGAGCTGGTATTGTGACATCATAATGCCTCATTCCACCAATAAAAGCCAACCTCATCAGTGATGTCACAGTGGCTGGATTGTCCTAGACTTGGCTCACTTTTGCTACATTTTGATTTCTAGAGTGGTGCAGTGGTTAAAGCTACAACCCCAGAACCCTGAGGTTGTGGGTTCAAATCCACGCTGCTCCTTGTGGCCCTGGGCAAGTCACTTAACCTCCCAGGGACAGACAGAGAAAAATGCTCGAGTACCTGAATAAATTCATGTAAACCGTTCTGAGCTCCGCCTTCAGCAAAACTAAATCAGTACCCTAATTTTAATTACCGTATTTGCCGGCGTATAAGACTGGGCGTATAAGACGACCCCCCAACTTTTACAGTTAAAATATAGAGTTTGTTATATACTCGCCGTATAAGACTACCCCTTCTTCCGATTCGCGACCCCCCCCCCCCAAGCCGGCAAAAACAGCTTTGCACCGCAGGCCCAGCCGCCCAAGACGAGTTGGAGGCCCCTACCCGCCGCATCCTGCACGTGGGCAGACTCAGCACAAACGCTGCTGTTGGCCCCAATCGACACGCTGACCTCCCCGCGCACGCTGACCATCTTCTCTCTGCCTGCACTTTCCCCGCGGCCCTCTTCGGCGACTCAGCAGGGGCAGCGATCAAAACTGGCTGCAAACGTCGGGACCTTCCCTCTCTGAGTCCCGCCTATTTTGTTTCAACTTCCTGTTTCCGCATAGGCGAGACTCGCAGAGGGAATGACCGCCTGTCTTGATCGCCCGAGGCTGGGAGGAACAGAAGATTTCTGCAAACACCATCGGGGCAGAAATTTTAACGGGTCCATCTCGCCGGTCCTGTGCGGACCGGCAGGAATTTTCTGCGGACCGGCACCGGTTGAAGAACTGTGATGTAAACAGTACCTGGCGTATAAGACGACCCCCGACTTTGGGGAGGATTTTAAGGTACTGAAAAGTCGTCTTATACGCCGGCAAATATGGTAGTTGCTATAAAACATTTTAGTATAAATTCAAATGTACTTACAAGCTTCATAAACAGATAAACATAGGCACATCCTGCCAGCTGCCTTTGCCTCCCCCTCCCCCCACTAAAGCAACTGGGATGTTTCCTTCTCCTACTTCTGTTTTTTGAGCTTGTCTGAAGTAGTCCCTTTTCCCTACATCAAGCAAGATTTTGCTGATGCCTCAAAATGAGACATCTGGCTCCAGACCTTTAACATATGTCATAAAGTATCGAAGCAGGACTAGAGCTCTCCGAATGTATTGACGTTGCAAGCAAAAGGCTGCAAAATCCGTAGCCCCCAGGGAGAGAGAGTAACGTCACGAAGACGGCAGCGGAGGTGCAATGGACGGTCAAGAAACCACAAAATGAAAGCGAAGAAAATGATTAACCAGCCAACTCGAAACAATCTCTAAAATGCGCAAAGGCCAACGTGTTATCCTCTATACTTCCCCCTCCGTATTCGTGGGGGTTAGGGGTAGAGCCGGCCTGCGAATATGAAAAAAACACCAATAATGTTCGGGTCTGTTCTGCCCTTATCCACTGGCTATTTTTAACCCTGTAAGCCCCCCCCCTTAAGCCTTACCTGGTGGTCTAGCGGATTTTCAGGCAGGAGCGATCTTCCCCGTGCAGATTGCTCACAGGAAATGGCTGCCTTAAACTCCTATAGTCTCTCAAGCCATTTCCTGTGGGGCAGGAGCGTGGGAAGATCACTCCTGCCTGAAAATCCACTAGACCACCAGGTAAGGCTTAAGGGGGGTTCACATAGCCCAAAAAATGAAAATGATTTTTTTGGCAGAAAATCGCAAATAACCGAATCCGTAGATACGGAATTCGCGAATACGGAGGGTTTTTCTTTATACCTTTCTTTTTTTTTCTGCTTCATTTTTCCTTCCTCCATCACCACTGTCATAGTAACAGGAAGCTTTTAACATCATGAATTTTTCTCTTGCTGAAGTCAAGTATTTTGGTACATTTCTGTTTTTAGCACTTTTATTGTGTGATGTAATATCAGCAGTCAGTTGTACTCTGTCATCTCGATATACCCCAAAACATGGCCATGCTGGTATGTGCGCATTTTAGAGATTTTGATATGAAACATAGAAAATGACGGCAGGAAAGGGCCACGGCCCATCAAGTCTGCCCACTTTAATGACCCACCCCCTAACTTCCTCCATGAAGAGATCCCACATGCCTATCCCATTTTTTCTTAAAATCTGGCACGCTTCTGGCCTCAATTACCTGTCGTGGAAGATCATTCCAGTGATCAACCACCCTTTCGGTGAAGAAGTACTTCCTGGTGTCGCCATGAAATTTCCCACCCCTGATTTTCAACGGATGCCCTCTTGTGGCCGTGGGTCCTATAAGAAAAAAGATATCTTCTTCCACCTCGATACGGCCCGTGACATATTTGATTTAGGTTACATTTTGTGGTTAATTGACGGCCCACTGTTGTTTTATTCTTCTAGCTCTTTTGCAGGGGGTGCCAAAGTCTCTCCTCGAGGGCCGCAATCCAGTCGGTTTTTCAAGATTTCCCCAATGAACATGCATGAGATCTATTAGCATACAATGAAAGAAGTGCAAGCAAATAGATCTCATGCATATTCATTGGGGAAATCCTGAAAATCCGACTGGATTGCAGCCCTCGAGGGCTGGTTTACTAAGCATGTTCCAGTGACATCTACTGGCTGCTATAAATCAGACTCATTCCAGCTTGTGGTCTATGCCTGTAAGCCTAGGACTGTTGCAGTAAGAGCTGGGAAGAGATTGGGAGGAACAAGGGGAAACCTCTGCCAACGAAGGTCTCTGGCACCCAAGAGAGGGGCATCGGAGCCAGATGTTGGCCAAAGGCAAGTTGCCAGGCAACAGAAAGCTCAGAATTAGACAATGACACCAGGACAAATTTGTCCCATCCCGTCCCGGCAAGTTCTTCTGCCCCATTCCTGTAAGCTCTGCCTTAACCACACAAGCCTCAAACACTTATGATTTTAAAGTGTTTGAGGCTTTTGCAGATGAGGACGGAGCTTGCAGGAATGGGGCAGAAGAACTTGCCGGGACGGGATGGGAAAATGAGTTCCCGTGGGGACAGGGAAAAATTTGTCCCTGTGTCATTCTCTACTGAGAATTTGTCAGGTTTAAAAGCACTTCTTAGGAACAAATAGCGGGAAACAGTGTGCATCCTGAGTGCAATCACGCATCACTTCTTTGAGATCTGTGCTTTCATTTTCTCCCTTTGTGCAACATGAGGGTGAACTACAATTTGAGGCTTATTGACTGCCCAATCCCTCCAAGAGGTCAACATTTAACCAATACAGTTTAAGAACATGATTTAAAACCCCCCAGTAAATCTTACAGTTTTACAACAAACGTTTGTTAAAGAGGAGAGTTTGAATTTTGTACAAAATGCTAAATAAGTTAGTTCCTCTCCGGTAGTCACAGGTATTTTATTCCAGGCTTGAGTTGCTTGACGCCAGAATAAGGAATTAATTGGATGTTTTTAGCACAGATCATTAGTCAGCACTTGCAGCAGATGTGTTTGCTTTAATTTTCAGACGGCAGCCACCATTCTGGGAAAAAGCAGACACTGCGGTGACTTGGAGATCCGTCTGGACGCAAGACTAAGAGAGAGAGTGCGTACTAGCATGAAAGCCGTGCTCTGTATGGGCTCCCAAAACGGGCGTGGTGACGAGAGGCAGTTGTAGAAAACATTGCTTGGACCGTGCATCTAGGATTATTCAGGCAGTTCAGATGGAATCGTTCGGATGAGGAGATGGAAAGAGAGGAACGTGCACAGGGGCCTTTTCCTTCACTGGTGGCGAATACCGGGGACAGTATATAGAGGGTTCTTCCCTTAATAATGGTGGATGTAGGGGACAGTATACGGGGCACAGTTCTGTAATGCTTGTGGATCTAAGGGAGCGTGTACAGGCAGAGACGTAGTAAGGGGAGGGTGGGAAGGCAGACCGCCCCGGGCGCCATCTTGGTGAGGGTGCAGGCCCCCCCCCCAGCCGCGTGTGCATGCCGCCTCCCTTCCACTGTAACTCTGTAACGTTCCTAGCACAAGCAGCAACCCTCAAGCTGCTGTCGTGCCAGCATCGGCTGTTCCTCTGACGTCATCCTGGACCCGTTCCTAGGAAGTGACGTCAGAGGAAGAGCCAAAGCTTGGGGGTTGCTGCTTGTGCCAGGAACTTTACAGAGGTATGGGGGAAGGGAAGTAGGGCATGCATGGCAGGTGGGGTGGGGGGAGAAGCACCACCACCCTGGGTGCCTCTCGCTACGCCACTGTTACAGGGGACTTTTATAAAGGGGACAATAAGGAGGAGATCCTTCTGTAATGGTTATTCTTGTACAATAACTTCTGGAAGCTTCACCATAGGTTTGTGTAACTCTTTCAGCCTTGACTGCAGGGAACTCGCAATCAAATTCCAGCCCCTCCCTCTGGTTTCTTATCCCTGTACACTCCCTTGGACGTCCAGTCTAGTTTCCTGCAGCCTAGCTGCAGGGTCTTGTATCTTCTGCTCGTGATTCATTTTCAATTTCCTCTCTACGTGTTCAGATTACGTGACTTGTGTGTTTGGGTCCCACTGCTCTCAGGGGTTCCCTGGCGTCTCACTCGGACATTGTCCACTTCTTGCGGGGGATGGGGAGGCTGAGGCCTCCCTTACGACTGACTACCTTGTCCTAAGTGGAATCTGATTCTCCACTCACTGGCTCGTCCGCCCTATGAACCGCTGGATGGGATCTCTCTGAAAGATCTTACCATCAAGACAGTTTTCCTCATTGCGGACACTTTGCACGGCGAGTGTCGGAGCTTCAGGCTCTATCGTGCAGAGATCCTTCTATCCGTATCTCGGAGTCTGCAGTTATTTTGAGGACAGTGCCTTCTTTTCTTCCAAAAGTGGTTTCCGCATTCCATGTCAACCAGGAAGTTTGGCTGCCCGCCTTTGTTCAGTCGGGCTCCAAGTCAAAGGACCATGTTTTACAGTCTCTGGATGTGCGGCGTCTCCTTTTGATATATCTGGAGGCCACGAATGACTTCTGCCTTACGGACCATCTGTTTGTTTTGGCAGGTCCCGCGTGTCAGGGTTAGCCTTCCAAGGCTACCATCTTTTCATGGATCCATGCTGCCTTTTCCACTGCTTATGTGTCAGCGGGGAAATCGCCTCCTCTTGGGGTGAAGGTTCACTCTGCCAGAGGAATGGCTTCCTCATGGGCAGAATCAACTGCACTCTCTCCTGAAAAGATTTGTAGAGCAGCCACTTGGGCCTCTCTTCATAAGTTCACCAAGTTTTACCGACTTGATGTGGTGGCTAAGCAAGATGCAGCTTTTAGGGCTTCAGTCCTGGCGGCAGGCTCATCGCCCCCCCCCCCCCCCCGATGTGTTGGGACTGCTTTGATACGTCCCTATGGTGAAGCTTCCAGAGATTATTGTACAAGAAAGAAAGATTAGGTTACTTACCTCTGCTAATCTTCTTTCTTGTAAATATCCTCTGGAAGCTTCACACCCGCCCATCTATTCTGTCCGATTCGCAGGGATATGACACCAGAGGAAGGGGCTGGAATTTGATTGTGAGTTCCCTGCAGTCAAGGCTGAACAAGTTACACAGTCCTATGGTGAAGCTTCCAGAGGTTATTTACAAGAAAGAAGATTAGCAGAGGTAAGTAACCTAATCTTTCATTGATTAAGGGGACATTATCCAGAGGATTCTTCCTGTAATGGTGATGGATATAGAGGACAGTATACAGCTTTCCTATAATGGTGATAGATACAGGGTTTTGAATAAAGGGATTCTATGCAGTGGTGGTGGACATGGGGGAATCAGGTGTGCAGCATGCCGCTTCTTGTGATGGAGATGGTTGTGCATGACTTTTGCAAATGGTTCTTCCCTAGAGAGGCCAACAGACCTAGATCATTAGTCCCAGGCAGAACCGGTCCTTACCGTACTTCGTTGCTTCAGTGAACTAGTGAGTGGATTTCTCTAACGATAGCGGGACTTAAAGGCCTGTAGATGCGGTGAGGAATTCTCTTGGTCACTCTCCTCCAGATGACAAGGATTGAGGTGCATGCTTGTTTCGTGACTTTGAAGAAGTGTTGGGTTGGAAATGTCTTGAGCTTTTGCTAAAGGTTGTGCTATTAATTGACTTTTCTGCAGAGCTATGGAGCAGCTGAGGGGAAACCACTGAGTGATCTGAGAGCTATGGCCAAGGCTACTGGAGAGCAGTGTCCGAGCTACACCCCTCCTGGAGGGGAAACATTAGAACAGGTGAGGTGGTGGTGCTCCCTTGAGAGAGGAGAATACAGCTGTGGAGAGACAGTCTCTTGACGTCCCATATGCTGGAGGTTGCATAACCTAGCATACATTGAAAACGCCGCCCTTTCTTCTATCGAATTGATGTTGAGTTTAGGCCACAGTTTGGAGGGTCAGTTGAGTTACTACCTTTTCAGTATCGTTTCCACGCTGCTTGGCTGCGTGTCTCACATTAGTTCAGAGGAGCCCGTAACACTTTAGAATGAGAGGCTCTCATAAAGCAAGGGGAAAAAATGCTTTCATCAGCATTTAGCAAATTACACAACAGTCCTGGCACTTGGCACACAGACTTTAGCAGGATTAAAGCTAAAACTTCGCTATTCACTGCAGAAATTAGGCCATTCTTGAATGATTGAAGAGAAACTCTAAATACACGTTCCTTTTTTTTTTTCTTTCTTTTACCTCTCCATAGGTGAGAGCTCGATCCAAGGCCTTCTTTGAGTTTCTCTGCCAGTTAGCGGTGGAAGAGGAGGGAAGAGAAGGGGGGGTACCCCAAAGCAGCTGTGAACACACCCTGCAGCCCTTCTCACCCTCGGTAAGCACCTGCGGCAGCCCTGACGCCGACTGCCTTGACTCCGCAGCAGGCGCAAATATTTTGGTAGTGAGCCACGGTGCTTACATGAGGACCTGGATTTCGTGCTTCGTGAAGGAGCTTGAGTGCAGCCTGCCTGGGAACTCGCCAAAGGCCCAAGAACTCCCCATCAGTCCTAACACTGGAATCAGTAAATTTGTGGTAAGCCTGAAGAAAGGAGACACTGTCGGGCCTGAAATCCGCTGCATCTGCATCAATCAACAGGACCACCTTCTGGATCTGACCCCCAGTTAGCAGCGGTTCCTGAAATCGGCCACCTAGCAGCAATCCCTAAATTATTTGAGAATATTTAAGCTGTATATCCCACCTTCAATTGAAATGCTTTCAATAGCTGCTGCTAAAATATTTTTCATATTTCTGCTTATTTATTTTTTTCTTTTCAGCACATTTCTCACTCTGTATCCAGAATGCTTTGCAAGACAAGTAGTAGAGAGTGGACCACAAATAAGTACTTCATTGAGGTCCTCGCCTTTCACCACCTGTTATGAAGGGGCAGCTCTAGCATGCTGAGATTTTTAGCAGTGGCCTGCTAGGGATTAAATTACCCTCCAGTGATTCCATGAAAGAACTATAGTGTACCCCAGGGGTCTCAGTCCCTCCTTGAGGGCCGCAATCCAGTCGGGTTTTCAGGATTTCCCCAATGAATATGCATTGAAAGCAGTGTATGTACATTGATCTCATGCATATTCATTGAGGAAATCCTGAAAACCCGACTGGATTGCGGCCCTCAAGGAGGGACTTTGAGAGCCCTGGTGTACCCTAACTGGTAAATGATTTTAGCCCAAAAGTAACTTTTTCTGGGCAGAGGAGGTATTGCACTATATTGTATGCTGGATATATTTCGGAGCAGGGCAAATGAGCCCCTCAACTGCTGAGCTTTCTCCTAGCTCAGGGGTAGGCAATTCCAGTCCTCGAGAACCGGAGCCAGGTCAGGTTTTCAGGATCTCCACAATGAATATGTATGAGATGGATTTGCATGCACTGCCTCCTTGAGATGCAAATCTATCTCTTGCATATTTATTGTGGAGATCCTGAAAACCTGACCTGGCTCAGGCTGTCGAGGACCGGAATTGCCTATCTCTGTCCTAGGTTATCTGTGCTACTGCCCTTCCCAGCTGCTCTCATCTACTGAGGCTTTACTCTGGGCTACCTTGGTACCACCCTGCCCAGAATTAACAGTGGTTTTTTGTTAACTGGCACATAAAAAATTTGATATGAAGCAGATGTAATATCTACACTAAGACTAGCCTTACTGGGTCAGACCAAAGGTCCATCAAGCCCAGTAGCCCGTTCTCACAGTGGCCAATCCAGGTCCCTAGTACCTGGCCAAAACCTAAAGAGTAGCAACTTTCCATACAGAATCCCAAGAAATAGCAAGATTCCGGAATCCCAAAGAATAGCAACATTCCATACAGAATCCCAAGGAATAGCAAGATTCCGGAATCCCAAAGAATAGCAACATTCCATACAGAATCCCAAGGAATAGCAAGATTCTGGATCCCAAAGAGTAACAACATTCCGGAATCCCAAAGAGTAGTAACATTCCATACAGAATCCCAAGGAATAGCAAGATTCCGGAATCCCAAAGAGTAGCAACATTCCATACAGAATCCCAAGGAATAGCAAGATTCCGGAATCCCAAAGAGTAACAAGATTCTAGAATCTCAAATTGTAGCAAGATTCCTTGCTACCAATCCAGGGCAAGCAGTGGCTTCCCCCATGTCTTTCTCAATAACAGACTATGGACTTTTCCTCCGGGAACTTGGCTGAACCCTTCGCTATCCACTCTTACCACAACCTCTGGCAATGATCTTTATGAGATGTGTGTGGACATTACTGGCCAGAAACGCAGGTTGTAACCCCCCACATTTTACTGAAAACTTCACTTTTTCCCTGTTTTTAGGGAAAAAGTTCAGTTTACAGTAAAATGTGGAGGGTTACAACCCCTCAAACCCCCCATAACGCCGGCGCAATGTCTATTAAGTAAACTGGGGGGGGGTTCCCCAACAAAACCCCCCATCAGAGCCCCTAAAAACTGTAATTTACAGCGGCGCGGCGGCGTGCGCTGCGCTCAATTGTCGGCGCGCGCTTTTGTCTTTCGCGCCGTTGTCTATGAACCCTCCCGGATAGTCAGGTTCCTTCCTTCAGAGATTTTCCACCGTTGGAAACCCAAGGATTGAGCTGTGGCAAATGCGGCTTACAACGATGGAACATGACGGTTCATAGACAACGGCGCAAAAGACAAAAGCGCGCACCGACAATTGAGCGCAGCACGCGCCGCTGCGCCGCTGTAAATTATGGTTCATAGACAAAAGCGCGCGCCGCTGTGCCGCTGTAAATTACAGTTTTTAGGGGCTCTGATGGGGGTTTTTGTTGGGGAACCCCCCCCAGTTTACTTAATAGACATCGCGCCGGCGTTATGGGGGGTTTGAGGGGTTGTAACCCTCCACATTTTACTGTAAACTGAACTTTTTCCTTAAAACAGGGAAAAAGTGAAGTTTTCAGTAAAATGTGGGGGGTTACAACCCCCCACAACGCGGCACGATGTCTATTAAGTAAAGTGGGGGGGTTCCCCCCCCCCCCCCCCCGTTGGAGCGCTAAAAACAGTAATTTAGAGCGGTGCGGTGGCCCGCGCTGCGCTCAATTGTCTGGTCGTGCCTTTGTCACGGCGCGCTTTTGACCGGACACCGTCCGGGAGTCCCTTGGATCCTCAGATTCAGTGCGTTCCTGATGCATTTTCATCACTGAATGGAAAGTGAATTTTGCACGGGAGTAAATGCTGTGAAATCAGTCTGCGGTGAGAATTTGACCACAAAATACAGATTTGATCCCCTGTTTTTAGCCATGGGTTTCTGTTGCAGGACCAGGGTGAGAACATCATCAGTAGAGAGAGCCATTCTGTCTGGACGGGTGATCGCTGAGGAGCTAAGATATATGTTGTCTGGAGCCCTTCAGCTTTTAACGCTTGTGTTAATAATGTCTTTGTCGTATGTCAGGAGTGTGACACAAAGTGACAGCTGCCTCCCACCCCACACTGGACAGAGACACCCTGAGCACAGCCTGTTAACCCACAATCCTTTGCAGTGCTTATACGTCTTGAGTTGTCTGAACCTTTACGTTACCCATCCCTTGAAATACGGTTAGTTTGCGTTATCTGAGAAGCCATACTTACAAATCCACAAAGACTTTGTATTAAAGGCATTTTCCTTGAGATTGTCACAAGTCTTATGAGATCCTTACAGCACACAGCGAGAGAAAAATGCCAGACATGTCTGAACGCAGGAGTCAATTTTCAAAGGGTTTAACTGGTTCAGGACTGGGCTTTAAACACTTTTCCCCTGCTCACTGTTAAATGCAATTTAGATGCGTTTAATGGGAAATTTTATATTCTGCTAACCATAGGCATCCAAAAACAGAGTGCAATGAATACTACCTAAGTCGGAAAGCCAGACAAAAAAGGATCCGTTTTAGAGACTTCCCTGCCATGTTCAGTCACATTAATCTCTTTAAACTCTGTCTCAAGTTTTAACTCTGGTTATTAATAAATTCTCATCAAATCCCAATCACCAGAGACATATACTCAGCAGTAAAAAAAAGAATTGAAAGGATTGTTTTTAAAGGCCATTGGAAGCGGCACTCGGGATCCAACGGATTTTCCCGCCAAAATTCAAATGTGTGACCAACGGACTGCGCTTTTCCCAACCAGGTCAGTGGAACCACTATTTCCATAGACAAACTCCAGGCCTCACAGCGTACCCTGAAGAAAGCCGGTTTCTACCTGACAAGACACAGCGAGACCCCGAAGCCTGCAACAATACACTGAAGCTTTGCTGCTAGCTTCTTCTTCTTAGGCCAATTATCTTTATTCAATATTCGGATCTTTTCCAGATAAGCCCCGCCACTAATGGAAAAAGTGGACGCGCCAAAAGTTAAGCCCCGCCACCTTTTGCCAGCGCACGCAACCTTAACCAGTGAAGTTCTCAGCACAACGCGGCTCGATGTGTATAAAGTAAAGTGGGGGGGGGGGTTTCCCCCCCACGCCCCCCTGTCAGAGCACCCAAAAAAGATTATAAAAAAGAGGATATGAAACTTAACATTATAAAAAAATAGGATAAACTGTCGACCATTTTTTTAAGGGCTCCGACTTTACTTTCTACAGATCGCGCCTCTTTTTTATAATTTTTTTTGGGTGGCGGGGGTTAACTTTTTGGCAGGGCTTATCTGGAAAAGATCCCAATATTCCATTACATAATTTTATGTCGGTCATATCTTAACTTCTCAAAAAGTAGAAATAACAAAACATCTTTGAATTAATTCAGGTTGATTTATAAGCCATTGCTGACGTGCATGGCTTTTATTGTCCAAAAAGAGGAAGCTGACCAATTGGAATCTTAGGCCACTCCCAGTCAACCCAGAATGCACTGGGAGAGAGGCCTAAGATTCCGGTTGGCCCAGGTGCCTAAGGCCTTATGCCCCTCCCTGGTGCATCCCACGATGTGCCGGGAAGGGGCAGGGCCACCATTCAATGGAGGCAGGCCTGTCGAGTGGAGAGAGGAAGCATCCCTCCAGCTGGCCAACTTAAAAAAGGTACTGTGGGGTTCATGCCCTTCAGTGGGGAGGGTTCCAGCAGGAGGGACTGGGCATCCCTCCTGCTGGGAATGTCTTGGGAGGGTGGCAGCAGGAGGAATTGCCGTGGACATTTGGGGGGGGGGTGCAGGAGGGACTGGGCATCCCTCCTGCCGGTAGTCTTTGCTTGGGGGACAGGTTCCCTGCTGCGGCCACTAAACTGAACACGGCAGGGAGATTTTCTTGCCACGATCAGCTCAGCGGCAGCCCAATTCTCTAACCGGTGCCTGACATGGATGCGTTAGAGAATCGTGGAATCACGGACAGAAGTGATTCTATATAGGACACCCGTGTGTGATTCTCAAAAGCCGCTTAGGTGGCTTCTGAGACCAAGCATCCTATACAGAATATGGCCCTCATTGTTTACACAGTGGGTTATTTTTTTTAGATGAAGATGATGTTGAAATGACTACTGACTCTTTCGTAGATAGTAGTTTGTTGACTTAAAATGATGCAAAGGAATATTGAATCAGAATTGGTTGTTGGATCCTGAGTACCGCTTCTGATGGCCCTTAAAGAAAATGTTTCTTCCTTTAAAATCTTTTTTACCGCTGAGTATATGACTCTGGTGAACTGAATATAAAAAAAATTTCAGCTTACAATTTCCTTAAATGAAGGGGGTTATTTTTCAAGCATCGTCATGTGTACATAGCAGCATTATACAGGTGTAAAGGTCAGTTCCAGAAAGCCCTTATGTCCATATGGCGATGCCATACTACACAGGAATTTCAAAGGGGCCTTAGCTGGGCCAAAAATCTATGCATATGCTCCCAGTTTTGCAATGCAGTAAACAGTTATTACTCCTTCAGCTTTTCTATTATCAAAAATGCATTCACAGAAGGTTAAAAGGGCTCATTTTGCCCAGGGCTTTAAAGGAATAATTCCCTGATTAGTTTAACTTCCAGAAAATTGTGGTCACCATCTTTAATTGGCTGCACTTACACACAGACCTTGGAAAATCGCTCCTTCCTTGTGTTCATGCGGCTTATTTTTTACCCTGCGTATACTCTTAAATGACTGTTTATGTTTATTAAATTTGACATAAGCAATGCCTCCGCTGGGTCAGACCTGAGGTCCATCACGCCCAGCAGTCCGCTCACGCGGCGGCCCAACAGGTCCAGGACCCGTGCAGTAATCCTCTATTTATACCCCTCTATCCCCTTTTCCAGCAGGAAATTGTCCAATCCTTTCTTGAACCCCAGTACCGTACTCTGCCCTATAACGTCCTCTGGAAGCGCATTCCAGGTGTCCACCACACGTTGGGTAAAGAAGAACTTCCTAGCATTCGTTTTGAATATGTCCCCTTTCAACTTTTCCAAACGCCCTCTTGTTTTTTTATTTTCTGAAAGTTTGAAGAATCTGTCCCTCTCTCCTCTCTCTATGCCCTTCATGATCTTGTAAGTCTCTATCATATCCCCTCTAAGTCTCCTCTTCTCCAGGGAAAAGAGACTCCGTTTCTCCAATCTCTCTCTCTCTCTCTCTCTCTCTCTCTTTCTGTCCCTCTCTACTCTCTCTCTATGCCCTTCATGATCTTGTAAGTCTCTATCATATCCCCTCTAAGTCTCCTCTTCTCCAGGGAAAAGAGACCCAGTTTCTCCAATCTTTCTCTCTCTCTCTCTCTCTCTCTCTCTCTCTCTATTTCTCTCTGTCTCCCTTTCTCTCTCTCTTTCTGTCCCTCTCTCCTCTCTCTATGCCCTTCATGATCTTGTAAGTCTCTATCATATCCCCTCTAAGTCTCCTCTTCTCCAGGGAAAAAGAGACCCAGTTTCTCCAATCTTTCTCTCTCTCTCTCTCTCTCTGTCTCCCTTTCTCTCTCTCTTTCTGTCCCTCTCTACTCTCTCTATGCCCTTCATGATCTTGTAAGTCTCTATCATTTCCCCTCTAAGTCTTCTCTTCTCCAGGGAAAAGAGCCCCAGTTTCTCCAATCTTTCTCTCTCTCTCTCTCTCTCTCTCTCTCTCTCTATTTCTCTCTGTCTCCCTTTCTCTCCCTCTCTCCTCTCTCTATGCCCTTCATGATCTTGTAAGTCTCTATCATATCCCCTCTAAGTCTCCTCTTCTCCAGGGAAAAAGAGACCCAGTTTCTGCCAAATCTCTCACAAGTTCTCAGCAGATCACATAAAGTTCAAATTACACATTAAAATAACTCCATTATATATAGAAAAGACCTAAACTCACACTCATTCAAGATACAATCGTACTCACCCATATCCTCCACCCAAAAAACCTCATACTACTGCTCTTCCAGCATATCCTTAAAAGGTATATTACAAAAACAAAACAAAACAACAAACCCTCTATAAAACACCGTCACATTTGAGCATGTCCCAACCTGAAGGCCTGAATTCAACCTCAGTATTCTGTGTAAAACAGGCCTCAAATTGGGGTGATGCAAAATGGCCTCTTGAATAACTGGATAGGTTCAATATTTTCACCATTAAGCAATTCTGGATGAGGATAAGTTGGAGAGGCTTATCGCCCGCATTAATGTGTCAAAACATTTCAGGAGCACATGGGTGGCCAGTTCCGGAGGCGAACAGTTTGCAACCGAGGCCCTGCCAACCACTCGTACCTGCCTCGTAGGATGTAGTTGAGCTTATAAAAAATTAAACCATTCTTGAGGGGGAAAAAAAGTTTATTTGCAAAAAGATCAATACATTTGGAATGCGTAATTATAAATATCTATAAATAACAGGCAGATGTTTAACAATTTAAATAAATAAATAAATATTGCAGCACGAAAGGTGACATTTTCTTAAAGGCTGGTGACGCCCAGCACCTGAGCAGAAGAATGAACTCCAAAACACTTGGGTTATGTTTGCAGGGTCTAATTCAATATATTCTCTGCCACAGGACACTAAGTGCTTTTCCCATCTGGGTGGAGGAGTAACCTAATACGTAGAGCGGGGAAACCCAGTTCAAATCCCACTGATACTTCTTGTGACCTTGGGCAAGTCACTTAACCATCCATTACCTTTGGTATCCTCAGTCTTAGAGTGTAAGCCCTCTGGGAACATGGATCCACCTATTGTACCTTAAGAGAATGCACCTTTAGCTACTTTGGAAGAAGTCATGAGCTACATTCAAAATAAACTGAAACATCCCTAAGAACATAAAAGTAGCCATACCGGGTCCAGATCCATCTAGCCCAGAATCCTGTTTCCAGTAGAGGCCAAGTCAGGTCACAAGGGCCTAGCAGCTTCCTAAAAGGAGCTAGATTCCTTCCTACTTATCCCCAGGGGTTTTCCTCAGGTCTGTTTTGATAACAGTTTATGGACTCTTCCTCCAGGAATTTGTCTAAACCTTTTTTTTTTTTTTTAATCCAACTACAGTAACCGCTTTTACCATATCCCCAGCAGTGAACTCTAGAGCTTAACTATGCATTGAGTGAAAAATATTTTCTGCAATTTATTTTAAACATACTATGTATTTCTTGAAAGAATAAACAACCAATTTGCATTTACCTGTTACATTCATAAAAATAGCCCTACTGGGTCAGACCAATGGTCCATCGAGCCCAGTATCCTGTATCCAAAGTGGCCAGTTAAGGTCCCAAGTAACTTTGCAGAAACCCAAAGAGTAGCAACGTTCCAGAGCTGAAATTGTGATGTCATAATGCCTGGAGGAAAAGTCCATAGTCTGATATTGAGACAAACTTGGGGAGGAAGCCACTGCTTGCCTTGGATCAATAGCATGGAATGTTGCTACTCTTTGGGATTCTAGAATCTTGTTGCTCTTTGGGATTCTGGAATCTTGCTGTTCCTTGGGATTCTGTAGGGAATATTGCTACTCCTTAGGTTTTGGCCAGGTACTAGGGACCTGGATTGGCCACCGTGAGAACGGGCTACTGGGCTTGATGGACCATTGGTCTGACCCAGTAAGGCGATTCTTATGTTTTCATTCCACCAATGCCTAAGAGCCAACCTCAGCAATGATGTCATTAAGGCTTGATTATCCTATACTTGGCCTACTGGGTCATACCAATGGTCCATCTAGCCCAGTATCCTGTTTACACAGTGGCCAATGAAGGTCACAAGTACCTGGTAGAACCCCAAATTCCATGCTACCGATCCCAGGCAAGCACTGGCTTCCCCTGTGTCTGACTCCACTTCAGATTTTAGAGAGCTGTTATATCCAGAGCATTTGCGACATCCCTTGCTATATTAGCCCAAGTGTTTTTGAGCTCAGGCTCCTTTTAATGCCCAATCAAATCCACCTTGATTTAAACGGGGGTTTCCCCCTTATAATAGTGCAACTATTAATCACTGAAGAGTGCTGTAAAAAGACAAGAAAAAGTGAGCCGTCCTCTTTGAGATTTCTGAAGCGTTCCTCTACAGAAAAGGCCTAGAGTTGTACTTTGGTCCATGATTTGACAGATAGATCGGGTTTAATATTTCCACATGAAAAGTGTACCGAAGAGGAGGATGCTGACCTGGAAAGTCTTTTTCCTCAGCTGAGATTGCTAAAGCAGCAGAAAAAGCAAGGCAGGACTAACCCTGTTCATTGAACTGACTTCTGGAAGGCAAAAAAATGGACGTCTGCATGATGGAATTAGGTAGGGCTCGAGGACGTCAATGCCACATTTTCAGGCTATCCCTAATCGATGCACACGGCAGAGATTTGTATAGAAGTGAAGCCGTACGTGTGTGCCGCTCGGGCATATCCATTAGGGGATCCTGAAATTAGGAGTGGCTTGGGGTCCACAGGGACTGGTAGTTGCCTCCTCACGTGGGGAGAAGCAGCACCACCCCAGTATGAGAAAATCAAGTAGGCTTCGTATTCCCTTTAAATAATTGTGATTCGCTGCCGTCCGGACAACTGAGCTTACAGCTCTCTGCCAGCAGTAGTTGGGGTTTTTAAAAAAATACAGACCCTACTCAGATACAACTAAATTATTGGCTGGGTGTGGGGGGAGTTCTTTAACTTCAGACTTCCAAAAATCAGAACACAGCGAATTTGCTCATCTTCAACTTGGTTGAAAAGAAAGAAAAGAATTAGCTTTCCAAAGAAGAACCTGGCTCAGTTTAAAAAGTCTGCGTCTGATCCTTGCTTTGCCAATAAAGACTGTTAACCCCCTTTTATTAAACCGGGCTAGTGGTTTTTAGCTCCGGGAGCCATGCTGAATGCACCGTGGGGCTCCCGACGCTCAGAATTCCTATGAGCGCAGCATTCGACACGGCTCCCGGCGCTAAAAACCGCTAGCGCGATTTAGTAAAGAGGTTTATATTCATTCATTTTGATTTTTTTTTAATGGCATCTGAACTTTGTGCATTCTACCTATAACTAGTTTCTGTATTTTTAAGGTTGTGGCTTCAGACACTGATTCTACATTTACATAAATCTGCTGTTACGTATTAGACATTTAAATCCATTCTGTGTCTTTAGGCGACAGAAATTGTTATAAAGTATGAATCACCGTGGCTTTTCTACTGTCCATTGTCTAGGGGGATGAGGGGAGTTTTAGTCATCTGATCCTTCCAAATTTCTTTTAACATTGATACAGTCTTATAACAAAATTCTAAAACATGAGCATTCTTGGTGAATAAGACCTTCTACTTATAGATTAGAAGATTTGGACAAAACAGGGAACAATAACCCTATTAGGGGTTACAGACGCCACCAAACCAACCGTCTGAAATTCACCCAAGAGAGAGCTAAAGGAAGACGCCAAAGCTTCAGATGCCAGAAGGCAGCAAAGGGTTTAACAGATCTTTGTGGTATAGAATGACTTTGAAATTTAGCTCAACCAGAACGGGCCGGCTCAACCATACACCAGCTGAGACACTGGCTCAGGGTGTTGGTGCTTTTAAAGAATGCCAAAATCCCATTCTAATTGACCTTTAATAGATGTCGGACTGGGATTTTGGTATTCGTTTTCAGCAGTGCACTGGCCCAGTGCCAGCTAGCAGGAGAGAGGAAGGGACAGGAGAAGATGCTGGATCTCAGGCGGGGAGGAAGGAGGGGTGGGAGAGAGACCAGATCACAGGTGGAGGTGGACGAAGAGTTGGTTCAGGGCTCCATCATACCTTGAGCCCAAATAGGTCACCAGAAACATTCGAATGAGGTGCTTCTTACAAGACATGTCATGCAGATTCATTATGGATATCCTGAAAATCCTGTTTCGAAACCACTGTGCTCTACCTTTTGCTAAGGCCTCTGTGCACCGGGTGAGCTGCAGAGTTTAGGTAAATACCTTCAGCCACACAAGAGATGAGTTATTGCCTGATAAAGAATGAGACCCAGAATATCTTGTACACTTTGAAACCAAAGAAATATAAGCCTCTTTAAACACTAGTGCTAAGAACCATAGGCCAGTATAACTTGATTTTGTCAATGGAAATTTTCCCTATCCACTTCATAAATATATATATTATATACTCTCTACAAGAATAAAATTGAGCCCAGAGCTCACCTGGACTCTTTAACAGTTCATGTTGCCTGCTTCTAAGCTAGCGTACGAGGGGGATACTGAAAAATTCTCAGCCCAACCAAGAACAGAATGACGTGGATGCAGTTCAATCAATGATCTGAAACTATGTCAAAGCATAGATTTTTGTTTCCGCAAATTGGCACTTAACGAAATAAGATCACACTCTTTTCAGCTCCAGTGGCAAAATAACATTCGGAATTTAGGAAGTTGAGAACTTTGCAGCATCCCCTTGTACTAGCCAATCTTCAACCAGTGAGCATAGAGCGTTGCTCCTTACCCATGTAATGCTTTGGGCTGCCTTTTCGGCCCGACACCATGATGTTTAAAGGATCTTCCAGGTCAATGGTGTCATCGTCCTCAATTCTCAAGGGCTCTCCGCCTAGGTGGTTGAGAAGCGAGGCATGCACATTGAACTCCGGCAACAGGATCTGATTGGGATCCAAAGGATCGGTATCCACGTTCCTGGTGTGCCGATGAGGTTCCGGGGTGTTGAAGTGGATGAGGGGGATCTCATTCCTCCGTGGCAGGAACTGAGAGTAAGGTGGTGGGTTCATACCCAGGAGGAACGGGCGCTTGACCTTTCCCAGGCTGATCAGGAAGTTGTATTTGGGCGAGTGGTAGACATCATAACCATTTTCTAGGGTCTCCTGTCTGAAGAGGCAGTCTTCACGGCTGAAATAATGCTGCGGGGGAAGAAATGTCCATCATCAATTATAGCTTATTACAAGAATGCATCACTAGGGTTAGGTTACCCCATTACAGGTCAGCAGCAACAGTAGTTGGAGCAGGAATACCAGGGTTCAAATCCTGCTTCTCCCTCTTGCTCCTTCTGACCTTAGGCAAGTCATTTCAGCCTCCATTGACTTGGATAAAAACTTACGATTCCTCTGTGGCAGGAAAATACTTAGGGCTCCTTTTACAAAGATGCGTTAGCGTTTTTAGTGCGCGCTACCCGAAAAAACTACCACCTGCTCAAGAGGAGGTGGTAGCGGCTAGCACGCGCTATTCTGTGCCTTAAGGCTCTAACGCACCTTTGTAAAAGGATGCCCTTAATGTACCTAGAATATAACAGACGTTCAGCTCAGATCTGGAGAGAATTAAACCTAAAATCCAAATCTTTTCCCCATTCAAGAGCAAAGGATATTATGGGAAGAGAGTTCTAGCACTCAGACATAATTGTCCACGTTCTTAGCACTGGGCTGGATGACATAAACTCAGGGTAAGCAAAAAACGGTGTCAGGTCAAAAGCGCGCCGGGACAAAGGCGCGCCCAGACAATTGAGCGCAGCGCGGAGGTGTGCGCCGCTCAAAATTACTGTTTTTAGGGCTCCGACGGGGGGGCGTGGGGGGGAACCCCCCCCCACTTTACTTAATAGACATCGCGCCGCGTTGTGGGGGGTTTGGGGGGTTGTAACCCCCACATTTTACTGAAAACTTCACTTTTCCCTGTTTTTAGGGAAAAAGTTAAGTTTACAGTAAAATGTGGAGGGTTACAACCCCCCCAAACCCCCCATAACGCCGGCGCAATGTCTATTAAGTAAAGTGGGGGGTTCCCCAACAAAACCCCCGTCGGAGCCCCTAAAAACTGTAATTTTCTTCGGCGCGCACCTCCGTCTTGCGCTCAGTTGTCGGCGCGCGCCTTCGTCTTTCGCGCCATTGTCTATGAACCCAAAAAACAGCAGAGAAGGCCAGATCATCACGCTGGTAAACGCACTTTACTAAAATGCGTGTACAACAGTGGGGCAAGAAAGCTGATTTGACACAGAGTTTCAGCTAAAAAGCCTGCATCAGGAGTCCAAAGAATCTTGATATACGAGTTAATGAACTTGCCAGCATTGTACAAACAGCGTGGGATATCAGCGTCTCACTGGCGTTCATGATTGTTGCAAGGTTTTGTGTGCTGTCACGAGAATGTCGGAGCTTGAATTAGAGCAAGTGAACAAACATTAAATTTCGTGTTAAACTTGGCAAGAGTGGAAGTGAAATCGGGGACATGTTAGTCCAAGTTTTTGGGGATAAGGTCATGAAGAAAATGGCAGTGTACAAATGGATTCTTCTTTTTTTCTGCGGTGTAGAAGCAGAGGGGACGCTGGGAACCAGTGATCACAGTATGATCCGCTTCGACCTGGACACAAGGGCGGAACATCGATCCAGAACGACAGCCTTGGCACTGAACTTCCGAAAAGGGAATTACGAAGGGATGAGACTCATGGTGGGGAAGAAGATTAAGACTGTCGGCTCCGGGCGGCTTTCCCGCAGAGGAGAGAATCCTGCATTCACCGTGGGCCTCATCTGGGGCAGCCTCCTTGGAGCGGCTGGGGCACGGGCAGTGTGTCTGGGAGGGAATGCATGGATGGGAGAACATCGCAGGGGAGGAGACATAGGCATCCTGGGACTGTCTGCCAAGTCTCTTCCCTGAAGAAGCCCTTTCTGGAAACGTCAATCGCTCCTCCTAAACTTACTTGCTCCACTTCATCACTGACGCTGAAACCGTGGATTGAAGACAAAGTTTTATTTTATTTTTCTTTCCAGCTTATGATTTATCTTTAATCTTATCTATTGTTTTGCCTTTTGTCTTTGTTTTGTTCTATTTCTATCATTTAAATTTCTCCAGAATTCTACTGTTCAACGGCTCCCCCTTCTGCTTCTATTCCTTTCTCTCCTCTCTTCTACCTTCCAAAGTATTTAGATCAATGCTGTCTTGTTAAAATGTTTATTTTATTTTTATTTTTCCTCTAACTCTACTTTTCACTTCTCTATTACCCTCCAGGTACTTTAGTTAGATTGTGAGCCTTCGGGACAGTAAGGGAATTTTTCAAGTACCTTTCTTATTTCTAATCTTAATGTATATTTTCTGTAAACCGCTTAGAACCTAACGGATGTAGCGGTATATAAGAAATAAATTACATTACATTACATTACAAGAAGAGGATAAGCACTGTAAAAAAACGCTAGAGTAAGCTTGGTCCCTTTTTAAGGACACGGTCACCAAGGTGCAAAATCTGTATATACCACGTATCCACAAAGGATACAAGAAGAAAAAGAACAAGGAACCGGCATGGCTCACTATAGCGATGAAGGAAGCGATCAGAGACAAGAAGACTTCATTTAAGGAATGGAAAAGGTCAGAAACGGACAAAAACTGGAAAAAGCACAAACAGCATCAAAGCAGGTGCCATAAGGTGGAAAGAGGGACCAAAAGAGACTACGAGGAAAAAAATAGCCAAGGAGGCGAAAAACTTCAAGGGGAAATGGCCCACAAAGGAAGCGGTGGGGCCGTTGGATGACCATGGAATAAAGGGAGTGCTAAAAGAGGACAAAGCTATTGCCAACAAACTGAACACATTTTTTGCGTCTGTGTTTACCGAAGAGGATATACACAGCATACTGGAACCCATCAGGCTATATATAACATACCGGAAGCCGACAGGCTATACACAGGGAACAAAGATGGGAAACTGATAGGGTTGATGGTCAGTCTAGAAGAGGTATGCAGGCAGATTGATAGGCTTAAAAATTATAAATCCCCTGGACCGGATGGCATCCATCCGAGGGTAATCAAGGAACTGAAAGGGGCTATAGCTGAACTGCTTCAACTAACAGCCAATCTGTCGATCAAATCGGGGAGGATTACGGAAGACTGAAAGGTAGAGAATATTATGCCGGTCTTCAAGAAAGGTTCAAGGGGTGTTCCAGGAAACTACAGACTGGTGAGTCTGACCGCGATACCTGGAAAGATGGTAGAGGCGCTGATAAAGGACCGCATCATTGAGCACCTTGATGGACACAATCTGATAAGGACCAGCCAGCATGGCTTCAGCAAAGGAAGATCTTGCTTGACGAACTTGCTGCACTTCTTCGAGGGAGTAAACAGGCAGATAGACAAGGGTGACCTGGTCGACATTGTATATCTGGACTTTCAGAAGGCATTTGACAAGGTTCCGCATGAACGACTACTTCGAAAAATTGCAAGCCATGGAATCGAGGGTGAAGTACTAATGTGGATTAAAAACTGGGTGGCGGATAGGAAACAGAGAATGGGGATAAATGGACAATACTCGGACTGGAAAAGCGTCATCAGTGGAGTGCCGCAGGGTTTGGTGCTTGGACCCGTGCTCTTCAACATATTTATAAACAATCTGGAAATTGGTACGATGAGTGAGGTGATTAAATTTGTGAACAATACAAAGTTATCCAGAGTAGTGAAGATACAGGAGGACGGCGAAGATCCACAACGTGACATACACACGCTCGAGAAATGGGCCGTGACATGGCAAATGAGGTTCAACGTGGATAAGTGTAAGATGATGCATGTCGGTAACAAAAATCTTATACATGAATACATGATGTCCAGGGTGGTACTTGGAGAGAACCCACAGGAAAGAGACTTGAGAGTACTGGTCGACATGTCGATTGCGCGGGTCCAGGAAGTGATGTCAGAAAAAGAGCTGGCACCAGCAGCAGGTTAGGATTGCTGCCCGCGCCTCAAATGTTAAAAAGATACGGGGAAGGGAAACGGCACATGCGATGGTAGTGGGGGCGGGGTAGAAAGGGGCAGAGAGGCGGATGGGTGCTGGCATCCCCATTGAGGGCACCTGGGGTGGACCGACCCCCCACCCCTTACTGCACCACTTCACTGGAGAGCTGACTCTTGAACCCTTTCCAGCCACCAGCTGTGCGAGTGAGCCTCGGTCTCTCTGCACCTCTCCCACTGCTTCAGGACTAGATCCGAGTCACGTTGAACTCACCAGTCCAAAGAGATTTCCATCCCTGTCCATGCACAAGTAGCGACCCGATTTCACACCACTGATCACCATATAGCCAGCCTCCTCCGGCTTAATCATCAGTGCACCTGTATGGAAAAAATCGAAAGCAAAGTCAAACACGAGGCTCAGTCAAAACAGTTTTGGCATTTACTCATCGTATCTTTCATATAAGGCTAAACACAATGGAGGGACTTCAATAAACAGCACCCCTCCCCCCCCCCAAAAAAAAAAAAAATCAACACTAAGCACACCTTATGTAGAATGGCATTTCGCTTGGATCCCATTGTCTAACTTTTGGGCACCAGCCTTGCGTCTGCTGAAATCTGGTGTCAATGGTGGTGTCCAGAACTCTGCAATTCCACACACAACTTTTCAGAATACCCCTGATGTATCTGTGGCCACGCCCCTTCCAAGATATGCACCATGGGAGTTAGGTGCAAACTTCTGGAAGCCACAGCCCTCTAAACCTCCTTATTTATTTATTCCATTTTCTATACCGTTCTACCAGGGGAGCTCAGAACGGTTTTACATTAATTGATTCAGGCACTCAAGCATTTTGGGAAATTAAAAACCCTAAAATGTGTAGAGTTCTCACTCTGACTGCAGACCCTGACTGTGTCATTACCTGGGGGTGCTGAAAAGTTCTCAGCCCGACCAACCAACTTCCTCAGTTCTGAGCGTTATTTTGCCACTGCAGCTGAAAAGAGGGTTATCATTTGCAGAAGCAAAATTCTCTGTTTTGACATTGTTTCAGATTGTTGATTGAACCACATCCACGTCATTCTCTTCCTGGTTGGGCTGAGAGCTTTTCAGCACACCCTGGTAGTGTGAAGAGTCAGTCTCTGGTAACCAAAGCTGGGACTGTGATGTCATAATGCCTCATTCCACCAATAAAAGTCAACCTCATCAGTGATGTCACAATGGCTTGATTGTCCTATACTTGGCTCTTGCAGTTTGAAGACTTTCAGTCTCTGGTAACCAGAGCTGAGATTAAGATGTCATAATGCCTCATTCCACCAATAAGAGCCAACCTCTACAGTGATGTCACAAGGGCTTGATTGTCCTATACTTGGCTCACTTTTATTACATACGAGGGGTGCTGAAAAGTTCTCAACCCGACCAACCAACTTCCTCAATTCTGAGCGTTATTTTGCCGCTGCGGCTGAAAAGAAGGTTATCATTTGCAGAAGCAAAATTCTCTGTTTTGACATTATTTCAGGTCATTGATTGAACCATATCCACGTCATTCTCTTCCTGGTTGGCTGAGAACTTTGCATCACCCCCTGGTGGTGTGAAGATTTTCAGTCACTGGTAACCAGAGCTGAGCCTGTGATGTCATAATGCCTCATTCCACCAATAAGAGCCAACCTCATCAGTGATGTCACAAGGGCTTGATTGTCCTATACTTGGCTCACTTTTATTACATACCAGGGGGTGCTGAAACGTTCTCAGCCCAACCAACCAACGTCCTAAATTTTGAGCGTTATCTTATTTCGTTAAGTGCCAGTTTGCAGAAATGAAATTGCAGATTTTGACATTGTTTCAGGTCATTGATTGAACCGTATCCACGTCATTCTCTTCTTGGTTGGGCTGAGAACTTTTCCGCACCCCCTCGTACCTACTTAGATGTATCTGTATATTTTTTCCATTTCATTTCTTT
The DNA here is from genome assembly GCF_902459505.1 of Geotrypetes seraphini. Lineage (NCBI taxonomy): Eukaryota > Metazoa > Chordata > Amphibia > Gymnophiona > Dermophiidae > Geotrypetes > Geotrypetes seraphini. Next base: position 8,170,445 of record NC_047090.1, on the reverse strand, counting down.
ATACCCCAAGCCAAAAATATTTGAATTTATTCATTTATAATACCCCAAACAAACTGACAAAATACATTAATAATAGGCTTCAAATCACCCGTCCAGCTAACGTGGCCTCAAATGCCTGTGGATGGGAAAAGCCTTTTGCCTTTGACTGAAAGGGCTAGAAGGAAGTTTCCAGGGAGCCCATGCAGGGAATTTCTATAACATGGGCCCAGCAATGCAAAAGTGTTTTCGTGTGTCTCTACCACTGGTTCTGGCTTCAAGGAAGGAGCAAAGGATGCTGTCCCAGAAGATCTCAATTGACAAGAGAGAGCATGGACAGAAGCTCTCTCATCCAAGCATAGCTGCCGTCAACTGGAATCCAATGAAGATTACACAAAGCAGGTGTAACTGATCAGAGAGGATTCAGACTGTCCTGTATTTGAAAGCCCTATAAAAAGGCTATACTCGTAACACTCAGGCGATTTAGCCCTGATTACTTCTAGATCACCTGAATTACGTCTATAGCGCTAACAGGCGCTCGCAGTGCTGCACATTGTACATGGAAGAGATCGTCCCTGCTCAGAAGAGCTTACAATCTAATTATGACAGACACACAGGACAAAAGGGGAGTTAGAGCAAGTGCTCCTGTAGGGAATTACATAACATAACATAATAACAAATTTCCAGACCGCATAACCCTAACTTCAAAGCGGTTAACAAAAAATTATGTTATGAGAAAATGCAAAGAGATTTCGTTAGCCCAAAATATGGAGAAAAGAAAAGTCTTCAAACGTTTTCTTTAATGTGTATAAGATGTAGATCTAATCAATAATGGGCTGCTTGATAAGAAAGACAATGCCCATGATGGGAACGTAAATAGGGCATGAGATTTTCTACTCTTCTCACGTGTCATGATAACAAATCTATCAACAAGATAAAGAGGGACCACACCAAAAGCGACTTTATATAAACATCCTAGCTTAAAAATCACCCGGACCTCCACTGGGAGCCAGTGCAACTTACAGTAATAAGGAGGGGGTGGGGGCTGGTGAGGTGGAATCACACAGGACTCCCCGTCCCCGCAGGAACTCAATTCCCCCATCCCGTCCCTGTGAGTTTTGTCCCTGCCCCATTCCTGTAAGCTCTGCCTTAACTGCACAAGCCTCGAACACTTAGAATTTTAAAGGGTTTGAGGCTTGTGCAGACAAGGACGGAGCTTAGGCATTGTGGAATGAGGCATTATGACATCACAATCTGAGCTCTAGAATGTTGCTACTTAGGATTTTAAAGGGTTTGAGGCTTGTGCAGATGAGGACGGAGCTTAGGCATTGGTGGGATGAGGCATTATGACATCACAATCTGAGCTCTAGAATGTTGCTACTTAGGATTTTAAAGGGTTTGAGGCTTGTGCAGACGAGGACGGAGCTTAGGCATTGGTGGAATGAGGCATTATGACATCACAATCTGAGCTCTAGAATGTTGCTACTTATGAAGTGTTTGAGGCTTGTGCAGATGAGGACGGAGCTTAGGCATGGTGGAATAAGGCATTATGACATCACAATCTGAGCTCTAGAATGTTGCTACTTAGGATTTTAAAGGGTTTGAGGCTTGTGCAGACGAGGACGGAGCTTAGGCATTGGTGGAATGAGGCATTATGACATCACAATCTGAGCTCTAGAATGTTGCTACTTAGGATTTTAAAGGGTTTGAGGCTTGTGCAGACGAGGACGGAGCTTAGGCATTGGTGGAATGAGGCATTATGACATCACAATCTGAGCTCTAGAATGTTGCTGCTTATGATTTTAAAGTGTCTGAGGCTTGTGCAGATGAGGACGGAGCTTAGGCATTGGTGGAATGAGGCATTATGACATCACAATCTGAGCTCTAGAATGTTGCTACTTATGAAGTGTTTGAGACTTGTGCAAATGAGGACAGAGCTTGCAGGAATGGGGCAGGGACAGGAAAAGAAGTTGGGGGGACAGGACGGGAAAATGAGTTTCTGCGGGAACGGGGGGAAATTTGTCCCCTTGTCATTCTCCAGCCAGGTCTATAGGTGCTATGTGTTCCTGAATAGGGAAAAGTGAAGCCATTAGATAGTGCATTGGGCAAGAGAGAGCAATGAGACTGGCTTCAAAGTTTCACTGGATGTCTTTTCTGCATAAAAGCGGGCCTGAAGCCCAGGAAACTTGCAGCCCAAGGCAATGGACGGAGAGGGAAGAGAGAAGCCAGGGTTTCGATTAGAGGCGATTAATGAATCGGTTTAAATCAAATGCAGCGCAAACATCTATCAGGAATGTGGAGAAAGACAGACACTGGTCATTTTTGATCCTATGGTGATGCACAGAGACCATCCCGAGAGACATCTGAGGCACTGGAAAGCTACACTCTCTTGGCTTCTGCTTCCTGCCCGGACTGAGAAATAGCCGACCACAGGATGTTAACGCGCGTTCATGTAAACGGCACGGAGAAGGGAAACCTGCGGATATAAACTGATTTTCCTCTGAGCACCTGGGAAAACTGCAACCTGACGATGCTGCGACGTACGTTGCTGAAAACAGCACAGAGAAGGGAGATCTGAGAATGTGAACTCAACTTTCCTATAAACAGCACAGAGAAGGGAAACCTGCGGATATAAACTTACTTTCCGACGAGCGTCTGGGCAAAGTGAAACCTGAAAATATGAACAGCACGGAGGATGTGAACTTTCTATCCTATGAACATCATGGAGAAGGGGAAACCTGAGGATCTGAACTCAGTTTCCTGTAAACAGCATAGAAAGGTGAAATCTGAGGATACAAATTCATCTTCTTATGAGCAACTGGGAAAACTGCAACCTGACGATGCGAACTTACTTTCCTGTAAACAGCACAGAGAAGGGAACCGGGGGATGTGAGCTTATGGGGAGTTACAGGAACTTCCCTAGCACCTGGTGAAAGCTGGCAGTAATGGGACCCCAGGTATAACTAACACAGACAGGATGAAGAGATCTCCATATAAGTCATAGCCAGAGAAAGAATATGATCTCATCAACGGTTCAAGATGGAATTCAATTTATAGATTTTTTTTTTTATTTTTTATTCAAAGAGGAGACTTAATCTTGAACCGTTGATGAGATCATATACTTACCCCAGGTGTAACCCCATCAGTGACGTAACCAGCTGTTTGGTTTCTTGTTCCCTGCTTGACTAATCTGAACAGAAGCTATGGAAAATGTATTCAGCAGTGCAGGTGACAAAAAAACAACAACAAAAAACACAAAAACCACCCCAGAAGCTTCAAACCTGAAGGAAGAACCAGAACTTGCACCGTCAAGGTCCCGACTTGGCCAAAGGAATGCCAAATATCTGAGCTGGTTGATACTCACTATAGACGGTCTGGTGCGGGCTCCCATCCACATGGCCGTCCCAGTTGATCTGCAGGTGGAAGCTGTTCTTGTCCGTGGCCGTGTACAGGTGCATCAGCCCCTCCGCGCCCCTCAAGCCCAGGTTCAGCAGCGGAGAAGAATTGGGGAAGGCAGTGACAGTCCATGAGGTGCAGAGAAGCAGCAGCAGCAGCAATCGAGGGCTGGTCCGGGCCATGCTGACGAGTCCGACTAGGGGAGGCTGCTGTTCCTCTCCAGGGTCTCTGAGGATTCCCAGGGTTTCGGCAGCAGCTTATAAAGGCGATCAGCTGTCTGACATCACTCAGGGAAATCTGCTGTCCGCGTCCTTTCTGCTGAAAAAGCAACATTTCCCAAATGGCCTGAGACCTGGGTCACACAATGAGAACACCTTCACACCACTTCATCAGGGGGTGGGGAGAGGTTGCTTTTTTTTTTTTTTTTGAACAGGTATCATCCACTCAATCCAAATATCTTGGGCAAGTTTATCGTTACTTCTAATCTCGATACAGTCAGCAGAAAGAAACTTTGCAGCTGTGTCAAGACTCTAGCAAGGGATTAGCAGATTTGATTTCATCAGCCATTGATTAGACTCAGATCTTTACTCTCTGCCCCTTCCCCTCACACATAACTAGATCTGGCAAAATGTATTTCGGGGCCTTTCTGCCAAAGCCTGGTAAAGTTTTGCAGTTACCAGATGGTAATGGGTTACATAACAACATTTATAACTAATGTCAAACAAATATTTAATATACAATTCAAACATACTAAAATCTATACTTTTTCTTGTATTTACGTATTTTTAAATCAATTGCTCCACACAGTACTGGAAACTCTCCACGCATTAATTGCACAACAGAGGCTGTTATAGGGGAAAACACCCTCCAGGGATTCAAGACAAAGAGACCAGAACGTACGCAAGTAAGGCTAGACTCAGGGCCGCTGCGGGAGCGGACTGCTGGGCACGATGGACCACTGGTCTGACCCAGCAGCGGCAATTCTTATGTTCTTAAAATGGAGCTCTATAGAACCTCTTTGCTTACAAGGTAAGTGGCTTTGCACGTTTCCATAAGGGAGGCGGGGACTGATCTTGGTGGCGCATTGTTCCAGATGCATGTCTTTTGTGAGCACATTAGAGATCAGAAATAGCTCTTTCAGGTACGTAAGGTATTTTCCTGTCCTTAGAGGGCTCATAATCAGGTAGGACATTTCTATAAGATGCTCCTAGATTCAGGAACTATTTAAGGACAACAATTTATAGAATATGCACACTTATGCATGCAAATGACGCCACTGACAAGCTGTCCTATAAAATATATGCTTAGATCTCAGTGTGCCCTGAAGAAATTCCAGAATTCTACTTTATTTTTAAAAATTCCCTTCATAAGTATACGCTTGAATAGATGACATGGACGTCATGGACGCAAGAGTCTGTCAATGTTATGAGCATCTGTGTGTGTAAGGATGCAACCGCCCAGACAAGCATTGTTCTTTGACGTGATTGGTCCTTGAAAACTATGCAGTCGTTATCCTAACTTGAGCAACAAAGAATCAAGGTTTTGTTCCGTTTGGATCGTCTTATCTTTGCGAACTTGGATTTTCAGCTCTGACAGAAATTAAATCGAAAGAAAGAGAACGACTGCAGATGGTGGATGATGAAATGCGTGTTTGCCGCGTTTTGAGTTAATTTGCACTCCAAAACAAGCACCTCTGTCGCATTGGTTAGCAATTCTATTCTATCTGCTTTAGTTTCACCATTGTTACAATTACCCAGACATAGCTTTAAGAACTTTAAATAAATAACTCTAAAGTTTAATTTTTTGTTGGTTTTGCAATTTTATAATTTCAGATATAAAGTGCCATGAAAAATATTTGCTCCTTTTAGTGTTCCAGAGCTAAAAGGTTTGAGAGACACTGGCCTAGATCACTTAACATGCTTATTTGAGGGACATTAACATGGGCAGAGTATGGAATTTTGGCACCAAGATTAGGGTTATCACATGACTCCAGAAAAAGGAGGCTGGATTGAGACATCCAGGTTTTACTTCTTTTGGCTCTTTTTTCTGAAGCCATATGGAAACCCCTTATGGATAAGGCATTCACTGCCCACAAATTAAGAATTGGTTTGTAGAGTGTTCTTTCCTCTGTTTTTTTGATAAGGCATTTAAATCTTGGCACAATTTATAGAACTGACACCTATGTTTGTACTTGGGGCAAATGTAGGGTTACCATATGGCTGCAGAAGAAGGAGGACGGATTGTGACATTCCTTTCAACGGAAGTAAAACCCGGATGTCTCAATCCATCCTCCTTTTTCTGCAGCCATAGCGCAATGGAGAATTAAGTGGCTTTGCCCAGAATCACAACCAGCTGTGGTGGGATTTGAACTGGGCTTCCTAATTATCGGCATAGTGCTTCAAGGATGATAATTTGTCTTACAGCTGGAATACCTCCGACTCTGTTTAATATTTATTTCACTTCATTGGGCAATCTACTACAAAGTCTAAAGCTCAACTTTTATATTTATACAGATGACGTCACTGTTGTGATTCCACTAACTTCTTTGTCGTCCGATTTTATTAATTTTATAACTAACATCTTAAATCAAATTGAGCTTTGGATGATTGCTTTTAAATTAAAAATTAAATACTGAAAAAAACAAATTTTTTCTCGCAACTCCCAATGAAAGTATAAAAGAAGATTTGATTCAAGTGAGCGGACGAGAATACAAAATTGAACAATCTATAAGAATACTAGGTGTAACTCTTGATAAACAATTGACCCTGGAAAAACACATTGATCTATTATTCAAGAAATGTATTTCAGTCTTATGGAAGCTTTGTACCATTAAGAAATTTTTATTTATTTATTTATTTATATTTTTCAATTTACAATTCAAGTATCACTTGTACAGAAAAATAAAGATAAGCCAATAAAGCACTAATATAAACATTTCTGCTCCCAAACTTGTTACAAGAAAAATCATTATAGCTTAACTTCAACTCTAGTCCACTATATGGATCCAAGGCATACATAGCGGATAATTAAAGTAGTTTTAACAAACGAAATTGTTATATAAAAGAAAATAGGCCCTTTAGGCAGAGACAGGTTAACAATAATCAATTATCCTCTTATTCCCCCTTAAACCTGAGGTGCTGTAGACAAAAATGTTGTCAACTGGCTTGGATCAAAGAAAACATATTTTTTTGATGAACCTTCTTTTCGTCTATTGGTACAAACATCCATTCTGAGTATTTTGATTATTGTAACATTATATATTTAGGGACTTACAAAAAAATACTCAAAAAAACTAAGACTAATCAAGAACACTGTGGTACGTCTTATTTTTGGTCTAAAAAAATGGGAACACATTACCCCTTACTATGAAAAACTTCACTGGTTGCCAGTGGAGTCCAGAGTTCTGTTCAAGTTCTCCTGTATTAGTTAGAAAGCAGTTTTCGGGATGCTACCTGATTCCCTTGCCTTCCAGTTTTCCATGAATAGTTCTAATCGGAGCACTGGTAGAATAAACCTATTTAATTGCCCTTCTTTTAAATCATGTCAATACAAAAAAGTTTTTTGACAGAATTTTATCATTCCAGGCCGCTAAACTAAATACATGGCTTGGAAGATTAATACTTGAAGCTACTTCCTATTTTGACTTTAGAAAATCACTAAAAACACGCCTGTTTGACATGTTTTCCTCTTAGTCATGTTACCGTCAAATCTATCATGAATTTTTAACAGCCTTTTACAGACCAATTGAGCTACAAAAAATTACAAAAAAATAAAAAAAAATTTAAATTGAATCAGGTTGGGCAGACTGGATGGACCATTCGGGTCTTTATCTGCCGTCATCTACTATGTTACTATTGTCTTCACTTTTACTGATTTTACCTGATGTAATCTTTATTGATTGTTTTTACTATGTATTTAGAAATCAACTGTTTATTCTGTATTCTTTGTTGTGAACCGCTTTGAACTTTTGGTATAGCGGTATACAAGAAATAAATTTATTATTATTATTATTATTAGTTTCCTCCTCCTCTCTATTATTCATTTGGAGGCAAATTACAGCGATCTGCTTCCATGCAAAATCCACATGTACTCTTTACCCTCTGAAAATCATCCAGGCTCCTGTTCCTGATTTTTGTATGGGCTGAATTTTGCGGGAAAAATACAGATAAGAACGTGAAAACCCATCTGTGCAGGAGATTGTTCTACCTGGAAAGGGGATGGACCTTTCTGGGCTTACAATCAAAGCAGTGGCATGTTGGGGGGGGGGGGGCCACCGTCTTGGTGAGGGTGCTGGCACCCGTCCTGCCCGCTTCTCCCCCTGCTGCAGGCACACCTTCCCTCTAGCTCTTCGCTGGCACGAGTAGCAACTATTACCTGTTGCTCGCACCAGCGTTGACTTTCCGTCCGACATCACTTCCATGTGCTGTACCTAGGAAGTGATATCAGAGGGAGAGTTCGTGCTTGTGCTGGGAGAGTTAAAGAGGTACGGGGGAATGGAAGGGGGGATGGGGAAGAGGGTGGAGGAGGGGCCTCGCTACACCACTGTATACAATGGAGGGTTAAGTGACTTGCCCAGGGTCACACGGAGCTGCAGTGGGAATCAAACACCTTCATTCACTACTACACAAACATGAAAGAGAGGGTTCCTGCTCAATAGAGCTTACAATCTAGTCAAGTTAGACAGGACAAATAAGAGATTAGGCCGTCTCATTTGTTACGGCCGTGATTAAAGCAACGGGTATTGAATAGGTGAGTAAGGTGTGTAGAGTTCAAAGCAGCCTCCCAGAGTTGAGAGGCAAAGCCCGGCGAGTCTATTCCAAGTGTATGGCACAGCAAGATGGAAGGAATGGAGTCTGGAGATAGCAGCTGAGGAGATGACCCCTCCCCCATCGCCAGATGGGCATACATTTTTGAACCCACCTTCACTTGTTGTCATGCTGAGGGAGGGGAATATTCAGAGACCTCATTAATGCACATAGGGGTTCTTTTACTAAGGCGTGCTAATCGATTTAGTGCCCGCCTTAGTAAAAGGACCCCAGAATATGCTTCTGTTTCCTATGAAACTGTCCTCTGATTGTCAAAGAGACACCTTAAAATGAATTGATTCCAGTCATCAAGAGATACCAACGGCTCTGACAGACAGGAATTAGACCCTTATAAAGAAAATCCCTTCTGCTGTGTCTCAATTCTGCCTCTAGAGGGCTCCCAGAGTACTAGAAAGAAAACTTTCTCATTTTGAATCACTTTGTGCTTGATTTTATAATAGGAGACCTATGTGAGAAGCCCAAAGGTGCCTTTTCTACGTCTACTGTAGCAAAGCAACATAGGTGCCCACAGGATTTGCCATCAAAGACAACTCCAGCCCATTGAGATCTGACTAGCCGTAATCAGGGGCGGGTAGGCTTCTATAGCCTGTGCCCAATTTATGGCTGGACAGATGAGTGAGTTCGATGGCAGCTCCAGTCGTTGTGGAGTCTATCCAGTTTCAGGCAGACTTCTACAGTCTGTGCCCTGAAAATGGCAAGGATAGATCAAAACTGAGAATATATCTGTTACATTGCATCATATGCTATGAGTTTGTCTTATTGGACTGTCATTTGCTATGTTACTATGTGCCTTTATAACAGTGGTTCCTGGAGGACCACTAGGCCAATCGAGTTTTTGGGATAGCTCTAATGAATATGCATGGTGCAGATTTGCATGCCTGTCACCTCCATTATATGCAAATCTCTCTCATGCATATTCATCAGGGCTATTCCAAAAACCCGACTGGCCTCGGTTGGGAACCACTGCTTTATAACATATACTGTACCCCAGAACCATCCCCAAGAGTTCCAACATTTCTTCCTGCCAATCAAGTGGAGAAAACTTCATCCAAGGCTAGACAAATCATGGGTTGTATCCGTAGAAGTTTCGTCAGCCGTAAGCCCGAGGTCATAATGCCGTTGTACAGATCCATGGTGAGACCCCATCTGGAATACTGTGTACAATTCTGGAGACCACATTACCAAAAGGATGTGCAGAGAATTGAGTTGGTTCAGCGAATGGCCACCAGGATGGTCTTAGGATTCAAGGATCTCCCGTATGAGGAATGGCTGGGTAAGTTGCAGCTTTACTCACTCAAGGAACGCAGAGAAAGGGGAGACATGATCGAGACGTTCAAATATATCACGGGCCGTATCGAGGTGGAAGAAGATATCTTCTTTCTTAAAGGACCCACAGCAACAAGAGGGCATCCACTGAAAATCAGGGGTGGGAAATTTCATGGCGACACCAGAAAATATTTCTTCACCGAAAGGGTGGTTGACCGCTGGAATGATCTTCCACTACAGGTAATCGAGGCCAGCAGCGTGCCAGATTTTAAGAAAAGATGGGATTGGCATGTGGGATCTCTTCATGGAGGTAGTTAGGGGGTGGGCCATTAGTGTGGGCAGACTAGATGGGCCGTGGCCCTTTTTTGCCATCATTTTCTATCTTTCTAAGTCTGTGCCTGTTGGGACAGATAAGGAGATATGATAAAGTACCTGAATGTAAAACCACTTAGGATATATAAATAAAATGAGCCATTATTTACATCAGGGGTAGGGAACTCCGGTCCTCGAGAGCCGTATTCCAGTCGGGTTTTCAGGATTTTCCCAATGAATATGCATGAGATCTATTTGCATGCACTACTTTCAATGCATATTCATTGGAGAAATCCTGAAACCCGACTGGAATATGGCTCTCGAGGACCGGAGTTCCCTACCCCTGATTTATATGATGAAGTTTGCAATAGCAAAATCCTGTCCAGGTTTTGCTGTGTGATTTGGTCTACTGAGGAATCGCAAACTGTGTACCTCCTGCGATTTCAGGGGTGCCGCAACACGCTGGTGAGGAGGAGAGTCATCCGTGCTGGCTGCCTGCTTACAGGACGTGCCACTCGCAGCGAGAGGCACGTCCTTTAGGCACGTCAGCCGGCATGGATGACTCTCCTTCTTTGCCGGCGTCTCTCTTCCTCCCGGATCCCTCCATCGAAGTGGGTTGCGGCCAGGTGGGTCTCTGCGCATGCACGGACGTTGATGCAGTGACATCATACATGTGCGTGATGTCATCACGTTGACAACCGTGCACTTTCGAATGCCTTCCAGCCGGGCGACCGGATTTAGTGTGCCATGGGCCGGAAAGTTTGCGAGACACTGGTTTACATCTTGCTTCTGCTTTTTACTTTTAACTGCCAGCATCAGATGTAATTAGATAAAAGTAGTGAACATTAGTGGCAATGATTTATTTATTTTAAAAATTTATGAACTGCTAAAATCTAAGCGATGTAGAAAGCGTTTACATCCACAATTTCAAACCCTAACAAACATTATAAATCTTCCCCACAAATTTGCTCAACACAGAATTCTTGAAATCTAAAACAAATAATAACCCAGGGTTAGAGAAAGATGTCCTCAAATAATTGTGTTTTTAACATTTTCTTACAAGACATAATCCAGAGATTCTTACTGGCAAGTGAAAAAAATCGATATTCTAGATTTAACATTTTCTTTAGTAAAAGGAGCAAGTGTTATCCTATCCTTCTTTACAAGTACAATAACAAAATGCATTTACTTAGTTACTCTTCCAGACCACAAGTAGAGGAAACATCGTACGTGAATCATGTCAAGTACAGAACCTCTGGATTTCGATAAACATCTGCCAGTAATTTTGGAAAACCTGGAGCCAGACACTAGACAGCATTCTCCCAAGTCAAAGCCTTGTGTCCTCTCCTCTTTCCTCCCTTATCAGTTATTGGTCTCCGGTGCTAGCGGGCTGGACCCAGGGCTGCTCTGTTTTGGGAAGACAGCACAAGCCCATCACCGTGGCTTTATTATTGCAGGATGTAACCGCTTCCTGAGACATGTTTTCAGTTGAATTTTCAGTGACAAGGTCACTATCAGACTGGAAATGTTGCGTGCTCATGTGAGCAGAGGCAACGTAAGTGAATCCAGTGTCACAGTCAATTCCATCCTCCTCTCATGATCATGTTGAACTATGTTTGCTCTGTCTGTTCTTCACATCAAACAACAAAGCGGTTTATAGCCCTAAAACACCTTCATGTCAAGTAACAAAGTGGTGGACAGCATTAAAACACTGAAGCAGAAATGGTGCTCCATGGAGGAAAGAGGAAAGCAGAAAACACAAAACAGAATGAGAGAAAAAATGTCTGCGCACAAGATACAGAGCAAATTAGTGACATTCCCCACCACCATCCACTAAGCCTGAAACCTGGGTAAGCAAGAACAAACAATGACTTTCTATCCTGACCGATAAGGTCATCCCTTCTGTTGTGATCCCTGGGAGGTAAACCGCGTCGAGCTCTACGAACGTGGAGATGATGCGGTATACAAACCTAAGGATTAGATTAGATTAGGATTTAATCTATCTTCCCCATCATCACTTAAAAATACATTCCCTTTCCTTAATCCCCATACTTTCTTTTATGACCCTCCACCTAAACTTGAGCTCCTCCCCTTGCTGATCCCAATGCGGACTATGAGCTTTTCCGTAGGTATTATTCCTTCATGTTGAAAACCAGGACACTATGAGGCTTATTTTCAAAAAAAGAAAACCAGCCCAAAAGTTGCCTAAAGGGGCAAACTCTTCCAATTCACTGCCTTCAAAACCTATTTTCTAGATGGATTTCCATGCCATTGATCAGTAGTTCATCTAAATCTCAAGGGGGCATGTTAGAGGTGTGGTCTGGGTGGGGCTAGAGCGGGCCTATGACCATAATCAAACAATTAAGAATACGTTCAGGGCACAATTTGGACTTGGGGGGCTAGACCTGTTTTAACAATGAATAAAGAACAAAAAGGTGGCCAAACTGACCAGATGACTACTGGAGGGATGTAAATAGGCCTCCCCCCTCTTCCACTCCCTCAGTGGTCACTTAACCCCTCCCACCCCCAAAGATGTACATGAAACAGTATATACCTGTCTGTATGCCAGCTTCAGATGTTATGGAAGTCCTAGTGGAGGAGCAAGCAGGTCTCTGGAGTAACCTGGTGGTCAGTGCAGTGGACTGCAGAAGAAGGAACCCAGGCCCATATCCCACTCTATCTGCTAATCTAATCTAATTGGGATTTCTGTATTGCACTTATCCAGTACAGGTTCTAGGTGATTTACAAGTTGGATGGTCTGAAGGAAGTTAGGGGACGTGGTTACATCACATCAATGAACGTCAGATACTATGTTAAAGGTAGAGAGGGCGATGAGGGGAGAGGTTACATAGCTTAGGAGTTAGGGATAAACTGGGAGCATAGAGCTAAAGTCAAGTGGGTAAGAGAATCATGACGATTCATAGCTTGGCACTTAAGTAGAGTTACTGAGTAGCAAGGAATTTATCAAAGGAGTATGTTTTCAGCTTTTTCCTGAAGGTGAGGTAGTTTGTTTCTGGCCTTATAGACGTGGGAAGATCGTTCCAGGTTTGCGTGGCTGTGTAAGTGAATAGATAAGGGGGGAAATCAGTTAGCAGGTGTTGCTAATTCTGTGCGATTTGAAGGAGGAATTGGAGAACAAGTGAATTATTTGTTCTGAAGAGTTGGAGTCGAGGGCGTGGTAGGTGGTGATGGAAGGTGTGCACCCTCCAAAACCCACCCAAAACCTACTGGACCATCATATAGGTGACACCTACAGGCCCAAAGGCTATTTGGGTGGTGTATAGTTTGGTCCAGTAGGTATTTGATGAATTTTGAAGGGCTATGGTGAGGTTTGAACCTGGGCCTTTTTATGTGAAGTTCCCTGCAGTGCCTCCTGAGGTCTACTAAAAATACTGGCCCCTCCTACATCCCAATGGCTTGTTTTGTGCATGTTTCTCTTGGACATGTTATTTTATGTTGAAAATGGTTCAGAAAGATAGACGCGCATCTTAAAACAAATGTCCATTTTCAAAAAAACAAGATAGATATTTTGAAGTTTTGAGCATGTTTGGTACTGGTTTTAGATTTTTGTGCATCTTCTGCAAAACATCTAAACTTGTATTTAGACGTCCTAACAAAAATGCCCTTCTCTATGTCCACTTCTCATAAAAAGCTAGACCTCTAGATCATAGAACTCTATCATCCAGTATCTAATCTCCCTTTGATCTCCACTCTCCCACCTTTCTTCCACAATATGCCTATGCAGAGCTTCAAGCCTAGCCCCATATGCTTTATGATGACAACCAACTGATTCCATCCAGTTGATATCTTTTTGAAGGTGCGACCTCCAGAATGAGGTCTCACCAGAGACTTTTACTGATGTTAATTGACACTAATCTTACATCTGGATCTCCACGCGGCATCCACTATTCAGGCAAACTGGGAAAATCCCTTCTCTTCAAAATCGCAGGTCTTTGGAACGACCTCGCCACCCCGCTGCGGAACCTGAGCTCCCTTCAGTTATTCCGCAAAAAAACTGGAAAACCTGGCTTTTCAGGAAATTGTAGCTCTATCCTTCCCCCCTTTCTCTCCCCCCTTCTACACATAAGTTCATGTCATCCTTTTTCTTCTTCTCTACCCACTATTTTAAGTTCTTGTAAACCGTGTCGAGCTCCATTCTCATGGAGATGATGTGGTATATAAACTTAAGGTTTAGATTAGATTAGATTAGAGTAGCAACATTCCAAACAAAATCCCAAGGAATAGCAAGATTCTGGAATCCCAAAGAGTAGCAACATTCCATACAGAATCCCAAGGAATAGCAAGATTCCGGAATCCCAAAGAGTAGCAACTGGGAAAATCCCTTCTCTTCAAAATCACAGGTCTTTGGAACGACCTCGCCACCCTGCTGCGGAACCTGAGCTCCGTTCAGTTATTCTGCAAAAAAACTGGAAAACCTGGCTTTTCAGCAAATTGAAGCTCTATCCTTCCCCCCTTTCTCTCCCCCCTTCTACACATAAGTTCATGTAATCCTTTTTCTTCTTCTCTACCCACTATTTTAAGTTCTTGTAAACCGTGTCGAGCTCCATTCTCATGGAGATGATGCAGTATATAAACTTAAGGTTTAGATTAGATTAGATTAAATTATGTGCTAATCTATAACACTATTGCACGCAGCTCAAAAAGAAGGTGTGGCAGGTCAGAGCTGTTCCCAAAATGTAGTCACAGTGTTACAGAATAGGGTCATTTATGCGCCCTAGTGCCTTTGGTAGTGCGGTGAGGGCTTTCAGGGGGTTCAGTGAATCCCCAGCTCTACAGCCCTGCTTTTGTATTCTTTTCTTTTTCTTGATGCAGATCCATCCAGCATCTGCCGGTTGCCTGCTCAAGCAACCAAATTCAGAGCAGTGCCCTCGGGGCCTTTAGGGGGTGGGGAGAATCCTCTGAAGGCCCTGACCACACGCTATTGGTTGCCCGCCGGCATTTACCTCAGGTTTTAGTTGGCGTGCGCCCTTGTGCCCAAAGTTGAGCGCTATTCTATAAAGGTTGCTTGGCGCTAAGAATTGGCGCTTAGCATGGATTTTAACTAAACCCCACCCTGTATGCTATTCTCCTGGAAACACTAGCAGAACACACGAACCTAGTGGTACAAAAATGCTTTTTTACATTGTGGAAATTAAGAACCATATAAAAATATTTGGATCCTTTATCATTCAGTTTTATCTGTTTTAGACTATTGTAACATCATCTATTTAGGAGCACCCAAAAAAATTTTAAGGAAATTAAGGATAATTCAGAATACAGCTGTTCGATTGATTTTTGGTTTAAAAGTCCATATTATCGTTTACTTCATTGGCTGCCTTTGGAGGCAAGAGTATTATTCAAATTTTCCTGTATCTGCTTTAAGCTGATATCGGGATTGTCTCCAGCTTACCTTTTTCCTCATTTTGTGTTGCATAGACCATCAAGAGAAACTAGAAACTTCTGCTTATTTGCTTATCCCAAAATTAATGGGTGTAGATATAAGACCTTCTTAGATAGGACCCAGCATTTCAAGCTGGTAGGCAACAATCTTGGTTAGGTAAATGTATTCAGCAAGCTATGTTATCGGAAATTAATTAAGACCACTTTGTTCGATAAGTTTATTACTTAGTGAGTTTTATTATTGAAATTCTATTTTACAAATATTTGCATTTTTTTACTGTATTATTGTATTTTGCTGATTGTCCAGCTCTTTTTAGTGTAAACCGCCTAGAACTTTTGGTTATGGCGATATAAAAGAATAAAGTTATTATTCAATTGTACGACTTGTCTTAACCCTGAATTTCATGCAAAATGATACAAATGTACTTCCTTCTTTTCTTTCCATAAGACCGTGATTATCTGGTACGTACTGTATGTTATGGGACCAATATTCAGCCCGGCAGCACTCCGTGTTATGCTGACTGATGTTATGCCCAGAAATTCAATGCTGAAAATGACTGGTTAGCACCAAGCGATTTAACTGGGCAAAAATCATTTCTGGCCAGTTAAATTGCTTTGGATTTTGACCCCTATTTGTTTTTAGTGTAGAAAGTTCTCACAAATTTTTTTTTTAAAAATAGAGAGATTTTAAGCAGCGTGAGACCACAGAGGAGAAGATCCTTGAGTGTCCTGCGAGGGAAGGACAGTTCATTGTACGCTCTAATGGCACTTTTAGGACTTGCTTCTGAGCCTAATGATTCAAGCTTGCTGAGGATTTTGGACAGATGTTGGAGGTCCCTGACTGACCATACCTGTCCTTGCCCCTTTCCTGCTCCATACACACCTGGCAGTCTGTCGTATCAAGATCTTTTCCTGCATATAATCTGTGGCTGAAAGGAAATTCACTGCCACGTTGGAAGGGTCCCGTGGTTCTGACTGATAAGCTGGCTTTGGTTTTGTGCTACCCTGGTTTGACCAGATCTGAAGTTGGCTAAGCAGGAGAGATGTATACTAGGTCCATATTGGTTCCTGTCATTAGTCATTTTCAACTTTATAATGCCATGAAAGCAGCTCACAGCCACGGGCACTATTCGATGCTGTGGAGTTGTGATGTGCGCATGCACTTTAGAAAATAAGCATGAACTCCCACATTTGCATCGGAACGCAGGGTAAATCTGCGTGAGACCATTTGTGTGCACCTGTTAATAAGCAGCCTAAGAAAATCAAAAGTTTAAACTAAAATTACCCTCCCTACGGTTGAGCACAGGCTTCTTTTCCTAATCCACCACAATTCATTGGGCATAAATGTACAAATAAGATTTTAAATAGCCCTAAAGAACTCTAGAAAAAATATTGGGTATAATCCTTAGGGGCTGTTATATCAACCCACGGGATGCCCTATGGGCTTTCAGTTTTTTCCCCTGTAAAAGTTAATAGATACCCACGCCAGCCATTGAAAGGATAAGTACACCTTAGCCTTTCTGTAAAATCTAAAAACCAATCCACACAAATTTCATGTGCTTTGCGTGTTTTTGGACCACAGTTACTCACAAGTTATGAAACATAGAAACATAGAAAGATGACGGCAGAAAAGGGCTACAGCCCATCAAGTCTGCCCACTCTACTGACCCACCCCATTAAGTCTGAGTGCTGATGACTTAGTTCCTTAGCTCGACCTTCATAGGGATCCCACGTGGATGTCCCATCTATTCTTTAAAGTCGAGCACGCTGGTGGCCTTGATCACCTGCATCGGAAGTTTGTTCCAATGATCCACCACCTTTTCTGTGAAGAAGTACTTCCTGGTGTCACCACTAAATTTCCCTCCTCTGAGTTTAAGCGGGTGCCCCCTTCTGACCAAGGGTCCCTTGGGAACGAATATGTCGTTTTCCACCTCGACACGACCTGTGACGTATTTAAATGTCTCAATCATGAGTAGCACGGAAGTTTGCTCTGGAGACCGGCTGCATTTTGCAGTGCTTCAAAATTGCCAAGATACTGGTGGGATTGCTCATTTATTTATTTATTTAAAAAGTTTCTATACCGTCTAATTCCTAGGTGGTTTACAAATATGTACCGACATAATAGCTAAAACAGGAACAAGGAAGGAAGAAATCATCTAGAATTTCAATTCCTTATACAAGACAAATCAGACCCTATAAAAATGCATCGACAAACGGTTGTGTTTTGAGGAGCATCCTAAAAGTTCCTCTATCAGCGCATTTTACGGTTTTATTTAAAGTTTGATTAATCGCTTAATCGTACTTCTAAGCGATGCATAAAAATAAAAGGTTTAAAAACATTTAGGGAGGTACAATATTTGAGACATGGACTTAATATACTAAGACTTACATGGCCAACGGGGAAGGGAGGTAAGAAATACAATATAAGATTGGAAAGAAATGAATATGGGAAAAACATAGGGTAGGGATTTGAGAAAGGAGAAAAAAAGAATTATGAACAAAAGAATAGCCTTATTGGGTCAAACCAATGGTCCATCAAGCCCAGTAGCCCAGTGGCCAATCCAGGTCACTAGTACCTGGCCAAAACCCAAAGAGTAGCAACATTCCACACAGAATCCCAAGGAATAGCAAGATTCTGGAATCCCAAAGAGTAGCAACGTTCAATGCTTGCAAACAATGGCTAAGACCACAGCATCAACCACAGGAGACTTAAAGGTATCTCTATCCCCATCAGGAATGTGATAGAGCTGGGCCATGGTCCACACCAAGCGAAAAGGCATGTCTGGAGTCTTCCACTGTGTGTGTACCACATCCCGAATATCCTGATGCATAGGATAAGAACATAAGAATAGCCCTACTGGGTCAGACCAATGGTCCATCAAGCCCAGTAGCCCGTTCTCACAGTGGCCAATCCAGGTCAAAACCCAAGGAATAGCAACATTCCATGCTACCGATCCAGGGCAAGCAGTGGCTTCCCCCATGTCTTTCTCAATAACAGACTATGGACTTTTCCTCCAGGAACTTGTCCAAACCTTTCTTAAAACCAGCTATGCTAACCGCTCTTACCACAACCTCTGGCAACGCGTTCCAGAGCTTAACTATTCTCCGAGTGACAAAAATTTCCTTCTATTGGTTTTAAAAGTATTTCCCTGTAACTTCTTAGAACGTCCCCTAGTCTTTGTAATTTTTGACGGAGTGAAAAATCGTTCTACTCCACTCAGGATTTTGTAGACTTCGATCATATCTCCCCTCAGCCGTCTCTTTTCAGAAAATGAGCTTATCCTAACTTAAAGAGTCAGAGATCGAAGGCACCCCTAAAAAGAAAACTTTGAAGATTGCTTTTGAACCTGTCGAGAAGACATTCCTCTCTTAAATAAGTGGGAAGAGAGTTCCATGTTTGAGGTGCATTGACTGAAAAAATATATTGTTGTTTTGTATGAATGATTTTGAGAGGGGGACTGTTAATAAATGTTGGTCATTTGATCTGAGTGATCGAATGGGGCCGTAGGGTATCAGAAGTCAAGTGCCCTCCCAGTGAATTCCATAATGTCACTCCAGCACAACAGAAAGTCATTGCATAAGTTTTGACATATTTCTGGCCATTTTTTGTGTTCGTTTCTGCATGCTGTTTTCTTTAGTAATAAATTTCACTTTACAGGTGGTTCACCACCTCGGCACCTTCTAACTTTTGGTTAATATTCTATTCCAACCTCAGATAAGCCTCCCTGGATTTCTTTCCTGCTGGTTGGGCAGTATGATAGAGATCTCCGTCAGTCCCCTCTCTCTTCTCTCTATCAGTTGCCTTTTCCTGCCAGACAAGCAGAGATCTTGATCCTGGACCCATTATCTGTCCTGCGTCAGCTCTAGAAGTCACACCTGCATGTCCTACTCAGCCCCAAGTATCTGGGACTGGGTCACTGAGATTTCTCAGGTTACAACTTCTTACACACACTTCAGTGGGGCACAGAATGTCCCCTGAAATACCTTTGCAAGTACAGATAAAGATTGCCTTCCATGGGTAAATCATCTTACACAGTCTTTTAAAGACACAAAATATTGTGTGTTCTTGATGTAAAACAGTAACTTTAAGGTCCTGTAGGAGCAAAGCTTACAGCTCCATGGGGCTGGAGGGGTATAAGGCAATCTACATCTAGTGACACCTACTGGCCGGGAAGGAAACAGCTCCCAGCTGTGCCTGTGACATAGCAGAGCAGTATTCAGTTATAAATAGCATTCACCCTTCAGCCATCTTTCAATGGAACCTCCTGGGTTTTGCTCCTTACTGTAACAGGAGCAGGAACCGCTCTGTCTTCTCCATCTCCCTATGGGTTGTACTGGGAAGGACCAGGGGGACAGTTCTGAGCGCTCCGACACTTATTTTAGTCAAAAGTCTGGGAAACTAATACGCACACATTCAGTCCAGTACTATACCAGAGTAGTGTTAACATTTTTTTCCATGAAAATTTATTGAAAATTTTGTAAAACACAAGGAGGGGGGGGGAATGAACAGGCAATATAACAGCAAGAACAAGCTTTAGAATAAAAATAATAACATCAATTTCCTAAATATAAAAAGCAAGTCAAAGATACAGTATTCAATAACTCAGTAATCGATATGAGGTCAGGGGAAGCAAAAGACAGGAGGAAAGGAGGGAAAAATAAAAAAGGAAATATAAAAGGTCAGTAGGAAGGAAGGGACAAGTTATCGAATGTAAGAGGGGGAGATAAAGAAAAGAGAGATCCCTCAGAGGCCGGGGAGGAGAAGAGAAAGAGAAAAAGAGAGAAAAGTACAACAGGAAATAGAAAAGTGGTAGAAGAAGTAGTGATAATATAGATCTAAAGAGAATCCAAGTATTCTGTGAAAGCGGCCCACTTAGCAGTAACTTTAAGAGGACAGAGGCATAATAGAGGAAATCAGCAGTTCACGTTTATGCTGAAGCAGTACCGATTGGAATCAGAAATGTACTGAGAGTGAATCAAATGATTTCCAATTAGAAAGTATAAGACGCAAAGCAATAATGAGAAGCGTATCAAATAAAGTGCATTGAGATTGAGGAATATTAATATTAGGAGCCTCCGATTTCAATACAATGATAAGAGGGGAAAGATCAGAGTGGAGTTTAAATATTGAACGAAAAATAGACCATATATCAGACTAGAAGCTTTGTAGAAGAGGAGGAGTGTGTGGCGAAGTGGTTGAAGCTACAGCCTTAGCAACCTGGGGTGGTGGGTTCAAACCTCACGCTGCTCCTTGTGACCCTGGGCGAGTCACTTAATCCTCCATGGCCCCAGGTACGTTAGATAGATTGTGAGCCCACCGGGACAGATAGGGAAAATGCTTGAGTACCTGATTGTAAAAACCCCTTAGATAACCTTAATAGGCGGTATATAAAATCCTAATAAAACTTGAAAACTTGACACTCAGATATCATATGAAGTAAGGTGCCAGGATGGGACTTACAGTTCCAACATTTATTGGAGGGGAGAAGGCCAGCTATATGGAGTTTCTGAGGTGTCCATGTTGTTCTATGGTGTAAGAAAAACATAGATTGAATCAAATTTGCAGATGGAATGGTTCTAAGAGTTTTAGACCAGAAGTTTGTCCATTGTCTGTTGTGTATTGGATGTCCAAGGTCAAGTTCCCAAGATTTACGTAGGGAAGCATCAGAATTTGTAAAATGCGAGATAGACAATTTATAAAATTGTGATGCTACGTGACCACTAGCGAGAAGTTTAGTACAGAGAGGGATCAGAGAAGGGGATCCCGCAGTAATTGTAGGTAGGATCTTTGATTTTGTAATGACACTAGTAAGTTGGATCCATTGATAGAACGCCGATGGTGGGAGAGAAAATTTGTCTCGCAATTCTGCAAAAGTTAGAAGTTGTAAAGCTGGTGTGCAGATGTCAGCTAGGGACCAGATCCCAAGCTTAGCCCAGAGAGACCAAAGAATAGGTTCTTTGTCAATTAGAAAGCGTGGATTGTGCCAGAGAGAGACTAAGGAAGAGGTATTAATAGAAACATCGAGTGATCTGTCTAATTCAAGTAGACATGATATTGATTGAGAAATAATGAGATTATTCTTATGTAGTATGTCAATAAGGCGACTAGTGAAGGAGAGAAGGTACAGAGGGTATGTTCCAGATCTAACCATAGGGGACAATAATCAGAGGTCAGAGAAAGCCAATGGCTAGATTGCTGTAGTATAAAGGCTTTATGGTAAGTTAAAAAGTCAGGCAATAAAACTCCTGCTTTATTCTTTGGGACTTTTAGTTTTTTAAGAGCAATTTTGGGAGGTTTACGAGACCAAATGAAATTGGAAATATGTTTATCAATTGATTTATAAAATAAATTTGAGAATAATCGTGGGATCATGTTAAGTACAAAATTAATTTTAGGGGCAACAACCATTTTAATAGTTTCTATTCTGCCCCACAAGGAAAGATGTAAAGGGTGCTGTCAGCCTAGAGGCCTATGGGAAATTATGTCAATCTGACTCTGGCATGGGAAGGCAGATAGACCCTTAGTGCAGGGAAACTGTTTTAAGTATCCCTGATATGTTTTAAGTTTCCCTGATTGAATCATGACTAGCTAAAAGGTGTTAATGTCTGATTAAGAGGGTGCTTAGGACAATGGCCTGCTTGAATGGGACAAAGAAGCCAGAGGCTAATCCCATCACCATGCTTGCAGATATCACACCCTCCTTTGTTTCAAACAGTTTACAAATTCTAAACAGAAAGATACTGGGAGATACAATATTTTCTCTAGTCAGAATAAGATTCCAAGGTATAAAAAGCCTGCTCTCTGCTCTATCAATATATCTCTTTTTCTATCAAGCTATCAGGAGAGGGGTCTTGGCCCTCTATCTCTCTTTCTATCTAGCTATCTCTTGGCTCTTTGCTTGGCACTCTGGTTCTGTCTTGGCTCTCCCTCTCTCTGTCTATCCTTCCCTTTATCTATGGAACACGAAGCTTAGACCATCCCCCTTTTCTCTCTCTCTCTGGCTCTTCCTAGAACTGCAAGCTTCTATGTCCATCTTTGACTCTGAACTCTGTAAGGCAGGGAAACTGCTATGCTCTCTATTTAATTGTAATGATTATAAATATTGCTTTTCTGTAAGACTATTTCTATAATATATTCTTTATGCAAACACCTCTGGCTATGCCTTCTTTATTCTACTTTCTGGTCAGTGCGCATTTCACTTAACCCCTACCACCATACATTGGTGGGGGCCACAAACTTAAACTGTCATTTTGGGGGCTTGTCTGGGAAACTGACAGGTGCCAGGATTGTAATAGGGATTTAGTGAGATTAATGAGATTCTCACTATTATGGTGAATTGTATCAGACAGAGTAGGATAGAGGTCAATTCCCAAATATCTGATGTGTGTAGGAGACCAAAGAAGGTGAAAAGATTGAACCAAGGCTGGATGGGAGTGAACGTTTAGTGGCAATACTTCTGTTTTATGTTGATTAAGTTTATACTCAGAGAACAAGAAAAAAAGAGTGAATTAAGTCAAATGGAGCCAGGAGAGAACAATCAGGATTCTAATTTGTTATGAATTATACCTGATATGTTTTCACAAGAGTTGATGGCCAGAAGAAGAGGTTCCAGGGCTATATTGAAGAGATAAGGTGAGAGGGGACAGCCTTGTTGAGTGCCCCGATGTAGTGAAAAGGAAGCTGATAATACATTATTAGTAATTATAGAGGCCCTTGGAGAAGAGTAAAGGATTTTAACATAGTCAATAAACTGAGGGGGAAATCCGAACCAGAGCATGGTTCGAAATAAATGAGACCATTCCACCCTATCGAACGTTTTTTCAGCGTCTAAAAATAGGGCTATACATGGGTCTTTGGCAGAATGTGCAAGGTGAAAGAAAAGACGGGAATTGTCCGTTATGAGCCTACCCGGCATAAAGCCTACTTGATGAGTAGAGATAAGTGAGCCTATAGAGTGTTGAAGTCTAGAGGAGAGAATGGTAGCATAGATTTTGTAATTAACATTGAGTAATGAAATAGGTCGGTAGTTCACAATTTGATGTGGGTCCTTACCAGGATTATGAATAACTGTGATAACAGCGTCTAAAAAGCGACTTTTTAAAACTTACTGTGGAGTTAGGGAGGTAAGCGTATGAGAAAGTTTATCTTTGAAAAGTTTGTAAAATTTCATTGTTATACCATCAGTCCCTGGTGACTTTAACACCTAAGTAGCAGCATGACCAGCTGCCTATAATAGGAGCCCTTGCCCCGATCCAACCAGGCATGTGAGCTCCTCCCCCTATATCCCGTTTAAGAGATCAATCTACCTGCTTTAAATATCAGCAGCAGTAGAAAAACAACTGCTTTTACATACAAGCAGCAGCGACCACCAAGAGCCCACAGACCCGATCCTGCCAGGAGCGTGAACTCCTCCCCCTGCAGTCCATTGGAGAGATCAATCTGCCTGCTTTTAAATATCAGCAGCAGTGGAGATCAACTGCTTTTACACCTAAGCAGCAATGAGACCAGCCACAACCACCGAGAGCACTCAGACCCGATCCTACCAAGAGTGTGAACTCTTCCCCCTCTGCAATCCGCTATGAAGATCGACTGTCGGCTCCGGGCGGCTTTCCCGCAGAGGAGAGAATCCTGCATTCACCGTGGACCTCATCTGGGGCAGCCTCCTTGGAGCGGCTGGGGCACGGGCAGTGTGTCTGGGAGGGAATGCATGGATGGGAGAACATCGCAGGGGAGGAGACATAGGCATCCTGGGACTGTCGGCCAAGTCTCTTCCCTGAAGAAGCCCTTTCTGGATACGTCAATCGCTCCTCCTAAACTTACTTGCTCCACTTCATCACTGACGCTGACCCATTCTGCTTCTATTCCTTTCTCTCCTCTCCTCTACCTTCCAAAGTATTTAGATCAATGCTGTCTTTTTAAAATGTTTATTTTATTTTTATTTTTCCTCTAACTCTACTTTTCACTTCTCTATTACCCTCCAGGTACTTTAGTTAGATTGTGAGCCTTCGGGACAGTAAGGGAATTTTCCAAGTACCTTTCTTATTTCTAATCTTAATGTATATTTTCTGTAAACCGCTTAGAACCTAACGGATGTAGCGGTATATAAGAAATGAATTACATTACATTACATTACATTACAAAGAAAGGTGTTTAATTGCATGAAGAGTCTCGGAGGTATCTAGGGGACGTTGAAGTGTTTCAAAATCAGGTGCCCTAAGTTTTGGCGATTGTAGCGAATCTAGGAATTGGCCATAGATGAATGATGTTTAAACGAGTAAAGCTGGGAATAAAATGTATGGAAGGCAGAAGAGATGTCGGAGTGTGAAGAACTTCAATGTAGAGAAATGCAAGGTCATGCATATTGGGAAAAGGAACCCGATGTTCAGCTACAAAATGGGGGGATTAGTACTAGGGGAAAGTAACCTTGAAAAAGACTTGGGTGTGCTGGTGGATACAACAATGAAGTCAATGGCACAATGCGCAGCAGCCTCAAAGAAAGCAAACAGAATGTTGGGTATTATTAAGAAGGGTATTACAACCAGAACGAAGGAAGTCATCATGCCGCTATATCGTGCG
Organism: Geotrypetes seraphini; assembly: GCF_902459505.1. Taxonomy (NCBI): domain Eukaryota; kingdom Metazoa; phylum Chordata; class Amphibia; order Gymnophiona; family Dermophiidae; genus Geotrypetes; species Geotrypetes seraphini. The sequence continues at coordinate 8,145,692 of NC_047090.1, read as the reverse complement.
ATGGTGCACCCGCATCTGGAGTACTGTGTCCAATGTTGGTCACCGTACCTAAAGAAGGACATGGCGATACTTGAGAGGGTTCAGAGAAGAGCGACAAAAATGATAAAGGGTATGGAAAACCTTTCATACGCAGACAGGTTAGAAAAGCTGGGGCTCTTCTCCCTGGAGAAGAGGAGACTCAGAGGAGACATGATAGAGACTTACAAGATCATGAAGGGCATAGAGAAGGTGGAAAGGGACAGATTCTTCAGCCTATTGAGAACCACAAGAACAAAGGGGCACTCGGAGAAATTGAAAGGGGACAGGTTCAGAACTAATGCTAGAAGTTCTTTTTCACTCAGAGGGTGGTGGACACCTGGAATGCGCTTCCGGAGGTTGTGGTAGGACAGAGTACATTAAGGGGTTTCAAAGAGGGATTGGATAAATTCCTGAAGGATTCGGGGATTGAGGGATACAGATAGAGGTAGAGATAGAACTATGAAAGGTTAATAGATAGAAGGAAAAAGGGGAATAAAGGGTTTCAGACAAAGGATCACTTTATAGGTCAATGGACCTGATGGGCTCCGCGGGAGTGGGCTGCTGGGCGCGATGGACCTCTGGTCTGACCCAGTGGAGGCAACATCTTATGTTCTTAGGAGATCTGTACTTTAGTTCTCTTCCGCTTAAGATAATTAGTGAGCATTTTACTACTCTTATTCATTTCCATGTAATATTTAGTGGATGTAGTGAAAATATTTTGCTGTGCCGCTATACTAGCTAATCTATTATAAGAATATTTTAGTCTATAGATTTCGGGTAAGAGGGTTTTATCGTTGGAATGAAAGAAGTCTTGTTCACGAAGTTTAATTTGAAGGTCGAGATTTTGTTGTCGTTTTAATTTATAGGCTTGACATGATATTAGCTCACCTCTTAATGAGACTTTGAAGGTTTCCCAGATAGTTAAAGGATCTAATGAATCAGTGTTGTTGAAGTGAAAGAATTCATCAATAAATCTGGCAATCCGCTGTCGAACTGAATCTTCAGATAGTAGGTGATTAGGCAATCGCCAAAGAGGGGATCTAGTTGTGGTCAACGCAGCCCATGTTAGCTCAAAAGATACAGGAGCATATTCAGAAATTACAATAGAATTGATGATAGAGGAGACTAGGTTGGGCAATAGCGAAGATGAGATAAGAAAGTAATCAATCCTCGAGTAACTATTGTGTGGAGGAGAAAAATAAGTGTAGTCTCTACTATCTGGATGTAATCTCCAAGGCTCAGTTTCAAGTTTTATTAATGCTTGATAAATCGCCTATTTAATTTCCTAAGCGATGTACAATACAAATGAAAATATAACAACTAATACAATAACAAATAAAAGACAAACTAAATAAGACAATACACGAATAGGGAAGGGAAGAAGGGAGAAATTACAATTTCTTTTCAGGAGTTGAAGAACATAAAAAGGAAAATAACATAAGGAGGAATAGGACTTTAAAATAGCAAGTTAAATCATAACGTCTAAGGAGAGTGTGCAAGGTAAGATTAGCTTTAGAAGGGGCGACAAAGCTAGAGGATTGGGGAGTGCCTATCCGGCCAGGTATCCAAGTTGAAATAATAGGAAGAGGGACCTGGACAAGCTGGACAAGCTGGAAGACTGGGCAAACAAATGGCAAATGCGCTTTAACGTGGAAAAATGCAAGGTCATGCATATAGGGAAAAATAACCCGTTGTTCAACTACAAATTGGGGGGGGGGGCATTGTTGGGAGACAGCAGACTTGAGAGAGACTTGGGTGTGCTGGTGGATGCATCACTGAAGCCATCTGCACAGTGCGCAGCAGCCTCGAAAAAAGCCAACAGGATGCTGGGCATCATAAAGAGGGGCATCACAACCAGGACGCGGGAAGTCATCATGCCATTGTATCGAGCGATGGTGCGTCCACATCTGGAATACTGCGTTCAGTATTGGTCGCCGCACCTCAAGAAGGACATGGCGGTACTTGAGAGAGTCCAAAGGAGAGCAACGAAACTGGTAAAAGGGCTGGAACACTGCTCATACGCCGAGAGGCTGGATAGGCTGGGGCTCTTCTCTCTGGAGAAAAGGAGGCTCAGGGGAGATATGATAGAGACCTTCAAGATCATGAGGGGCATAGAGAGGGTGGATAGGGACAGATTCTTCAGACTGAAGGGGACAACAAGTACGAGGGGGCATTCGGAGAAACTGAAGGGAGATAGGTTCAAAACAAATGCAAGGAAGTTTTTTTTTTTTCACCCAAAGGGTCGTGGACACTTGGAATGTGCTACCGGAGGAAGTGATCAGGCAGAGTACGGTACAGGGATTCAAACAGGGATGGACCTATGGTCTGACCCGGCGGAGGCACTGCTTATGTTCTTATGTTCTTAAGAGCGTCAAATTCAGAAATGGTTTGAAATAATTGGGTAAAGAATTCAGGAGAATCTATGTTAGGTGCATAGACATTGATGAGAAGAACCTCCTGAGAGAAAAGATCAACCATCTGCCTTCAGCGTTGTATTTTGTGTCTAGGAGTTGTTAAGAAACATTTTTATGTGTTAAAATTGCTACACCATGTTTCCTACCAAGCGCTGGCTTACGACTACTATTTATGATTTCTATAGTGCCGAAAGGCATGCACAGCGCTGTACATTCTAACACACAATAGACAGTCACTGCTCAGAAGAGCTTACAATCTAGAGAGGAAAGAGCTACAGAGAACTTTCTGGCCCACTTGCTTTGTCATTTCATAAGAACATAAGATCTGTCATCATGCTGGGACAGACCGAACGACCACCAAACCCAGTATCTTGTTTCAAACAGCGGCCAATCTAGTTCACAAGAGTGTGGCAGGATCCCCTGGGTTCCCATGCTGCTTAACCTCTAGGAATAAGCAGTAGATTTCCCAAGTCTCTCTTGATGACAGTTTATGGACTTTTCCTCCATGAATGTGTCCAAAATCTGTTTTGTTTTGTTTTTTAAAGTTTGCTTCATATTATTGATGTCTCATTTTCCATATCTCTGGTTGGTGTTTTTATAATATATCAGCATTGAACATCAACTCCCCTAAGGACCTCCCTTCACCCTTCATATTCTCCCCCACCCCCCTCACCCCCAACTGGCTCAAGTAACTACATTATACTGAGACACCTGGACTCTTATAGTGTGTCAGTCTGGAAAGGCATCCAGTATCCTACCCCTTCAACTACACCCACCCTCCCTCTGCAAAAGGCTGAACGCCAAAGTCATAAGGCAATTCCAATAGACATTACCAGTCAAGTTACGAGAAATGCAGACCACATGTAACAATACTTGCAAGCCTATAGCAATGATGATCTTCCCCTAGCTTAGAATTGTTATTTATTTATTAAAAATATTTATATTCTGAGCGGATTACAATTTATATAAATTGACTCAAGTTAAAGCACATTCAAGAAAAAACTTCCCTCTCTGTCCTAGATGGGCTCACATTCAAAACTAAAGTGCCCAGGGAAATAGAGAAAAATGAACAGAATTACAAATATGTACAGAGAAATAAAATAAGAATACAAAATAGGAGTATGAAAGATGAAATAAAACAAACCAAAGTAAGGACAAGTGAAATAATAAATAAAATCTGGTCAATTAATGTGGTGGAGCCAGTAGGACAAAAGTCCAAAGCAGGAATGGCATGGCAGGATCTCACTTGCTACTTGCAATACAGAATAATTACAGCACCGAACTCTCTTCTTGAGTAAATAGCTGCAGCTCTGTTCATTGGCAACCAGAACAAGTCAAACAGGACAGTTCCTGAGCTACCAAAATTAACCTCATAAGATTTATAGCCTCCAACGCTGCCATGTCTGCATGGGTCTGAGGGGTGGCATGTACCGCCATGCCTCATTTTCCAGGGTCGCCCATCCCAAATGCACAGCTTCCAGTCAGCCCGCTGCTCATCCCTGGATGAGCCCCAGCAACCAGTAGCTCGGGATAACTGCCCACCCGAGCTACCACATGATCAGCCACCTCTGGCCACCAAAAAAGGGGTGGGTGGTTGGGACCAGGACCAGGTAAGCCCTGAATCCTTCAAGGTCCCGGCTTTTCTAACCCCCCCCCCCCCCCCGAACCCCTCACGGCTGCGCCCCCTCCAATCAATTTAAAATTCTTCAGCGGGAATTACCACTGACAATACCCTCCCCCAGAGGTCCCCCCATCCCACCTCCAATCTTGATGGATGACGGGTTACCATCGCCCATTGAGACCAGCTCTCAGGTTCACTTTTACTCCTGATTTTCTAATTAGCAATTTCATTCTTTCTACATAAATGGGTCAATTCTGCTTGTACTTCAAACAATTGCTTCATAAACCTCAAGAGCTTAAAATATTTTTAATTTTTCTTTTATTCCCTCATTTGATTTGCCAGCCATCATCAGAACATCTCAGTAAGCATAATAGCCATGTTCTGGTTTATGATATCACCAGCAGAACCTCTTGATTAATATTTCCCAAATTCAATGAGATAGTTGCTTATCTGTGGTTAGAGCACTGAGGCATGACGGCCAAGTGCTCTTGCAACGCCTCAGGTGTGTCATTAGATTGAAAGATAAGTAGCTTCAGTCACACGTAGGTTATTGCAAGTTCTGAGCAGATTAAAATCTTTTCCTCGTGTTCTGACAGACTTTTGATTTCTAGTTCTCCTCTGGGTTGAACTCTATGTGCTAAATGTTTGATGGCTAGGCCAGATGTCAGTGTTGACTAGTACTGAATGTTTCCAGTAAAGGTCAAAGACAATTAAAACAAAGAGAATTAGTAGCAGAAATAACAAACACCCCCTTTTATCAAACCAAGTTAGGGTTTTTTAATCGCCAGCCACTGTAGAAAAAAACCCAAAGCTCATAGAATTGGAACGCATGGAACATTGCTACTATTTGGGATTCCAGAATCTTGTTACTCTTTGAGATTTTGGAATGTTGCTGCTGTTTGGGGTTCCGGAATCTTGCTACTCTTTGAGATTCTGGAATGTTGCTACGGTTTGGGGTTCCGGAATCTTGCTACTCTTTGAGATTTTGGAATGTTGCTACTGTTTGGGGTTCCGGAATCTTGCTACTCTTTGAGATTCTGGAATGTTGCTACTATTTGGTGTTCCGGAATCCTGTTACTTTTTGAGATTCCGGAATGTTACTACGGTTTGGGGTTCCGGAATCCTGCTACTCTTTGAGATTCTGGAATGTTGCTATGGTTTGGGGTTCCGCAATCCTGCTACTCTTTGAGATTCTGGAATGTTGCTATAGGTTGGGATTCCGGAATCCTGCTACTCTTTGAGATTCTGGAATATTGCTATGGTTTGGGGTTCCGGAATCTTGCTACTCTTTGAGATTTTGGAATGTTGCTACTGTTTGGGGTTCCGGAATCTTGCTACTCTTTGAGATTCTGGAATGTTGCTACTATTTGGTGTTCCGGAATCCTGTTACTCTTTGAGATTCCGGAATGTTGCTACGGTTTGGGGTTCCGGAATCCTGCTACTCTTTGAGATTCTGGAATGTTGCTATGGTTTGGGTTTCCGGAATCTTGTTACTCTTTGAGATTTTGAAATGTTGCTACTGTTTGGGGTTCCGGAATCTTGCTACTCTTTGAGATTCTGGCATGTTGCTACTGTTTGGTGTTCCGGAATCCTGTTACTCTTTAAGATTCTGGAATGTTGCTACGGTTTGGGGTTCCGGAATCTTGCTACTCTTTGAGATTCTGGAATGTTGCTACTGTTTGGGGTTCTACCAGGTACTTTGGACCTGGATTGGCCACCGTTGGGCTACTGGGCTAGATGGACCATTGATCTGACCCTGTAGGGCTATTCTTATATTCTTATTACATTTCAATTTATATTAGAGCTGTACCAAATAGTATATTTTACTATGTCTGAATATGAATAATGAAAAATATTATTCGGACGAATATGAATAACAGACATTGAGTTTTAACATAACAAATAATAAAAGAAGAGATCAAGAGTTTATTTCAGTAGAATTTAGCACAGTAAAGTCCCCGATTATTTGTTTTTGAATTTAAATCTGAAAAGTGTATTTGGGGCACAATTCAGGACCAATATTTGGTACAGCTCTAATTTATATGTTGCCCTCCTCTAAAATAGCCCCAAAACCAACAATCAAAATGTACACAAAAAGACAAAAGCATAAATCAGGGGTTCCCAAAGGGCTCCCCAATCAAGTCTAGAACAATTGAACATGGCCGTTTCATTGCAGCCATTTTGGCGCAATGGAGTGGGCTTGATGAATACGATTCAGTGTTTGGTGGGCAATGCCCCCCTCCACCCCCTCGCATCGGCCCCAGAGCAGCGGGCTGCAGGGTGGGGTCAGGAATCAGGCCGCCCAGGCCAGAGCTGCTGCATTATAGCCTTGATGGCGGGGATCCCAATTAATGGGGAGGGGGTTGGAGGGGAGCCCAGGGGGGAGAAGTGGCTACCAGAGTTTCTCATCGCATGGCTTGCCACCTGAAGCCCAACCTCCCCATAATGGGACAATTCATTGCAGCCGTTTCATCTCAGCCACGGAACAACTGCGATTAATCATCCCATTCCGTCCCCAGCCAGTCAGGTTTTCAGGATATCTACAATGAATATTCATGAGAGAGATTTCCATCCAGTGCACTCCAATAGTGCATTTTTTTTCAGTGTTTTTCTGCACATGTAGGAAATCTTATTTGCATGTGTGATTTTTTTAAGAATGTCTCTGGGTTTTAGATTTGGCATGAAAACGGCTGCATTAGCAGACCGTCGCTTTTTAACCCGGGTTTTTGAAAATCCTGGCCTAAGAAAGTACCTGAGTAGTTAATAAAATTAGCTATTCCACTTCCTCCTAGAAACAGCACTCTGCCTCCTGTATGCGTCCTCTGCACTTCCATTCACCTACTCTCCTAGTCCTCGCCAGGCTAATTCTCAGTAGCAGTTAACATTCAGTTCTCAAATAGAAACTAAATTGTACATTCTTCAAGCACCCCAAACATGCCAGCTGCTATTGGTGGGGGGTGGTAGGAATTAGGTAAATTAGTGTTTGTACTTTTGAAAATCCTATTTGCATGCACTGTTTTATTCCCACGACTCTAACACTCCCCAGAAATGCCTCTCTTAACTTGAGTAAAACTCCATGCGCTGTGGAAAACCTGGGAACTTCTACCTGGGAAGAGAAGACAAGTTTCAGACAGACCAAGTTACCCACCAGTATATGTCATTGCTTCCGCATGAGTGGCCAGCAGAGGGCGGCAGAGAGTGTAGTAACAATAGCCTCCCACTTCTGGGCAAAGAAATTTGCCAGCGTCAAGTTTCAGCTGATGACAATTACAAAAATAAGTTTCAAATATGTCTACTGATAATTGCTTACTTTATAGGGGAACTATGAAATGCATATAATTACTTTTCTATCTGTTAACTCATCTGCCTCCGCCTTTGTCCATTTGATAAAATGTCCCATACTCTACACATACGCAGCCAGGATTATTGTCCGAGGCCTTTAAAATAGGCAGAATTGTTTCTGTTTATTACAAATGATGTACTGATGATAGTTATAAACACCTACAGCTCACAGATTTCGTTCTGTTCTGTTTAGCTCTTTTAAGGGACTGATAGCTCACTTTTAAGACAGCCCAAATTGGCAATATTTTGTAAAAACTGCTTTGGTTCCACCAACTGGTACATAAAACCTCTCCCACATACATTTAAAATTAAAATGCAAGCCTAACAGCCAAACAGTCTGAATTGTTGCACTTTTCAAAATCTATTTTCACTTTTTCTCCTGAAATTCCTGCAACTGAACAGGCAGAGATTTGCCCAGTCTGGGGCCAGCTAGAGAAAAGCAATCTCAGACAACAAAGCCATCCCAGCTCATCGCAAATGACATTGTCAAAGGTTGCTTCATGCATTTGGGAGAGGAGACGGGCGTTGTTGATCTTTGTTCATTATTATTATATTTTTTAAAATATGATTTCAGTATAAAATCATAACTATTCGAGGCTTCTGCAGATGGGATCAGAGTTCATGGGGAAGGGGCGTGGACAGAGACAAACTTTGTCCCTGTGTCATTCTCTAGTGCAGTGTCTCGCAAACCCCGACCAGAAGGCATATATATGTGCAGAGGCCCATCTGGCTATGACCCGCTTCGGTGGAGGAATCCGGGAAGAGGGGAGGTACGGGGAGAGGAGGAGAGAGGCACATCCTATAAGCCGTCAGCCAGCATGCATGACTCTCCTCCTCACCAAGAGGCACACAGTTTGCGATACTCTGCTCTAAAGTAAAGAATGCCAAGACAGCCACCTTTATGACTGGGAGAGGGACTCAGGGAATAAACATAGTGATACAGAGCCTGCCACCTCTAGGACTGGGGGGAAGGGGAGGGGGATGGAGACAGAGATACAGAGCCTGTCACACGTAGGACTGGAGGGCTGAGGGGAAGATTCTTAAAACCTACCAAGCCTTTAATGATGGTCGCTGAACCAGCCAATTCTCAAAAGGGCTCACTGTGGTCTTTTCCGCGCTTCCTGGCAGACTCTGCCATGCAAATGTATTAAAACAAGGTCATTAATATTTAAACAAGCACTGCAGGTGATTCTCTATCATTGCCACGTGATTCCCTAACCTCACTGTCTTACAATTGTGGGGAAAATTTTTTTGGCAAGGTCTGAGCTGTCCTAGCCTTACTTTCTGGTCAGTGCCTGAGCACTGATTGGCTCAGGTATTGACAAGGAAGCATAGCTTGACAGCTCAGACGACCCCCCCCCCCCCAAGAAAAAAGACCCCAGAATTGAAGAACGGCAGGAGGAATACCTACTCCTTCCCGCCGCTGGAGTCCCCGTCCCCTTAACAACCCCGACAGGAGGGATGCACATTCCTTCCTGCCACCTGTGATTCCCACTCCCCGACAAGCCCCCCAGCAACCTCCGGCCGGCAGGTCCACCTCTTCAAAATGGCAGACCTTCCCCTTTCTGGTGCATTCTGGGATGCACTGGGGAAGGGCCTAAGGTGCTTGTTGGCACAGGCATTTAAGGCCCTTCCCCTCTGGGCCAATCAGGGACTTAGGCCCCTTCCTGGTGCATCCTGGGATGCACTGGGGAGGGACCCAAGGCGCCGATCGGCCCAGGCGCTTAAGGACTGGAGAGGTAAGGGGACAGAACAGAGCAGTCTTTTATTTTCAGGTTAATGGGTCACATGTAGCTCAGATTTGCTGTTGCATATTCTCTACAAATGGAAACCTTTTTCATTGGCTCATATACACATCAGCATCCTCTGGCCCTATGGCTTTCCATCATTCCATCAGGACCTAGTGCTATAAATCCTGCCTCATTTCACAAGCTATGATCTGCTCCCTGTGTCATTTACATAAAGATCTCCATAACTTCCACCTGCCACACACTGAACCTCTGAACTCTGGCTTCATCTGATACCTCCCTGCCTGGTCTGGCCCGGCTCGATTCCTGGAAAAAAAAAGCTCTGTTTTAGATGAAAATCCCTTGTTCCCCATCATGGCAATGAAAAGACAGCAAGGAAGGTATAAAAAAAAAAGACATTTTATTTCACCAGTACATTCAAGTGTGCACAGCACATAATGTATAAAAATAAAAGCATTAAATACGGTTTGGATACAAATCTTGGCAAGTTCTCTGTTTCTTAGAAATGCAGAGTCTCCATTACAAAGCTGTGAGACAGATGAGGTATATTTTCATGAGAGAAACAACACAGATCTTTCTCTTGCAGCCCCAGAGAACACGGAACAGGAACAGACAGTGAAGTATACAGAGATCGCTCTGCTTTTAGCCCCCCCACCCCTAAATCAGTGAACACATTTCAAGTTCCACATTGTTTGACATTTCATATGCCTGAGCCTACCTGGGGTCACTGTCACATTCTGCCTGACACGCCTAAAGCCACTGGGATCTTATAACTGGGAGAAGGGGGATACCTTTTGGGCCACCTTGAGTTAAAGGATCCCTACAAAATCTTTCACTGTGACAGCCAGAGGTTTTGGAAGTGCTTGTTAAATTAGTGAGACAGACAGAGGAAGTCAGTCTGTTAGTGCCCTGAACGGAGCAACTAGGCCAGTGGTTCTTAACCTGGGTTCGACCGAACCCCAGGTGTTCGGTGAGTCAGTCTCAGGGGTTCGGCGGAGGTCAAAACACACCTCCGACTCATATAGCGCTTCGGTCACGTTCAATCATCTATCAGTTATTCAGTGATTTTGATCAAGACTGATCGTGTACTCGGTTTCTTGATCTATCAATCTGTAACTAACGCCTTATATACATCCATCAATTCCTGATCAAAATTTGTGATTTAACTGATAGATGATTGAACCGTGACCGAAGCGCTTATGATTCGTGATGATTCGCCCCATTTGTCCATAATTGGCTGCAGGTGATCACGCAACATCGCTTGGCCCATCTGTGCTGCAGGGGATTTGATGCGCACAGTAGTCGAATTGTAACTGTTGTGATGGTACGTCGTGTGATACCTATCTTAATATTTTAATCCCTTACTAACTATGTCGAGCAAAATACGAAAGTGGTCGGACGAATATGTACAATATGGATTCACATGTATAACGGAACGTGATGGGAGTCAGCGTCCTAATTGCATGTTATTGCTAAGAAAGCTCTGGAAATTTTCATACCGTTTGTTACAACATATCTTTGCGAGCAATCCTTTTCGAGGATGCTGGACATAAAAACGAAGAAAAGGAACAGATTTTGTTGCAAAAATGACATGAGAGTGGCACTTGCCAAGGTAAAGCCGCGCATTTCTGAACTGGTCTCTGAGAGGCAACAGCAGAAGTCACACTGATTTGCAGTAAATTTCATTATTATGTTATTATTATTCAAAATATAGGAGAACTTTTTTGTTTTCAAAATTGATATTATTTTTTCCCTCACTGTATACCTATGTTTTGAATTTGTAAAAATCATATTTTATTTTTCCAATAAAGAAGGGTTCGGTGAACACGCATATGAAACTGGTGGGGTTCAGTACCTCCAACAAGGTTAAGAACCACTGAACTAGGCATCATATTCAAGCGATTACAACTGGAACAGCCAGAACTGCAAAACATTCCCCTGATAGGTTTTGATGCTGCTTTGATCCAGAAGCAGGATTCAAAGGGATATTGTCGGCTGTGTTTCACGGCCCCTTGAGTGAAGAAGATGACCAAGAGAAGACCCAGAGGTAGGGTTACCAGATGTCTGGATTTTCAAAACCCAGCACTTTGTCCAGCTTTTGAAAAGCCTCCTCTAAATCCGCATATGCGCGCCACATCATCGCAGATTTCCTCCTGTCCGAGAGTAGGCAGTAGGGGCTGAAGCAGGGCTAGGGTGGGATTCAGGGCGGGACTGGGGCATAACGGAGCGGGGATGGGTGGAACTGGGCGGGCCTGGGGGTGGGTCTAGGAGGGGAGTCAGGATTTTACTATAGTAAAATCTGGCAACCCTACCCAGAGTGTTCCCAGATCAGGCCTTTGCAGAGCCCCAGTATAAGGAATCAGGGCCTGAGACACAGACTGTGGTTCCAGCCTACTAGTGGCATCTGTGTCAGGGCCGGATTTACTTATGAGTTAAACAAGCTACAGCTTAGGGTATTGTCCTGCATATATAGCTCTAAGTCTAATAGATGTTGGCACTGTCATCTCGAAGCGGGGACTTTAGATCATTTGTTATTCTATTGTCCATTTATTATGAATTTCTGGAAATCAATTTGGGACCAAATTAATTGTTTATTAGACAACCCAGTGGCATTATCATATGATACTGTGCTATTTGGTATGGCCATGAGAGCAAAAAGTCAGATTTCTACAAACAATAATAAATTATTACTCATAATGACTGGTGTTGCCATTCAACAAATTACGTATAATTGGAAAGATTGGAATAGATTAAATTATAATTTTTGGTGGAATTTCTTATGTCATGTTTATAAAATGGAGAGATTTATTGCAATACAGCGGGGATGTTTCAGGAAATTTCAAGATGTGTGGGAGCCATTAACATAGTATTGTACTGATTAGATGACATTGTTTCCCTTAAATTTACAAGTTCAATAGTGAGGGGGGGAGGGGGGTTATTTTACTATTACATATTCTATAAGATATTTGATTATATGGTAGGAAAGGGTGGGAAGGGGGGGGGTGATAAGAGTTTATGTTTTGTACCAATGATGATTATTAAGTGATGTATTTATTGTTAATCTGTTTGAACATATGTCACACTTATTGTAAGTTTGAAAATGAATAAAGAATTAAAAAAGAAAAAGAAAAAGGGTATTATCCTGCAAACTTTCTCAAGCCGTGACATAATGCAGCGTCACCTTGATGACGTCACATGCATGTGTGATGTTATCACATCAACATCTGTGCATGCACAAAGGCCATCCAGACGGACCCTGAGATGTCAGTGGAGGGGGCCAGCAGGGAAGAGGGTCAGACTGGCTGATTGCCTACAGAACGTGCCTCTCGTTGCGAGAGGCATGTCCTTTAGGCAGTCAGCCGGCGCCTCTCCTCCTCCCCAGTGTGCCGCGGCACACAGTTTATGACGCACGGGCTTAAGGCCTCACGCTTCACAAAAAAAAAATCATACACGTGTACATAATGAAAATTGCAATACGTAATGATCATAATTGTTCATTTATTAATGAGTATGGTTGGTTGTTTTACATTTGTTTTTTTATCATCTATTTATTGTAACATTTGCTTCCTATTTAATTGAAGAGGGGCTGTTAAATGTTATGCATAAATCCGACCTTGCCCTTGCTGACGCTTCTGGATACGCTACCAGCCTGCTACTGGCGTACGCATGCATTGCGGTACAGAGTCTGAGTGTGCTTGGTTAGGTGTTTGCAAGTTGGAAGAGTGTTTTCTAGTGATTTGAAGATTCCTGATATAACATAAGAACATAAGAAGTTGCCTCCACTGGGTCAGACCAGAGGTCCATCTCGCCCAGCGGTCCGCTCCCGCGGCGGCCCATCAGGTCCGCGACCTGTGAAGTGGTTTTTGACCATTTCTATAACCTACCTCAAGTTCTATCTGTACCCCTCTATCTCCTTTTCCTTCAGGAACCTATCCAAACCCTCCTTGAACCTCTGTACAGATTTCTGGCCTATCACATCCTCCGGAAGCGCGTTCCATGTGTCCACCACCCTCTGGGTAAAAAAGAACTTCCTAGCATTTGTTCTAAACCTATCCCCCTTCAATTTCTCCGAGTGACCTCTAGTGTTTGTGACTGCTACTGGACAAATCAACCCTTTACCAGTAAGCATCTCAGTTCACCCAGTTAGAATCAATCCCCCAGTTCTTCCTCCTGTGAACCTGGCAGGTGACCGCAGCTCTGAACTGGAAAATGCGCAGCAAAGTCTGGATCGGAAACCTCATGCTGCTTCAAGATGCAACACTAAGTTCATCGCCATTTTTATTGTACTTATTTGAGGAATTTCTGAGAATGCTCCTTTACTTTCCGATACAAAGGAGAGGCAAAAATGTCAATAAGGACTCTATGAGTGTGTCCATCAGCCAATCACTACTAGCAAGCCATACCACACTAATAACAAATGTCAATTTAGAAATAGGGACGCTCTCAGTGTGAGGTTATTAGCGACGGGAGAACAAACTCCAGCGCTTCCACTTACCAAGGCGAAGGTGAATAACCCTGCCTGCACACCATCATCGGGCGTCCCTAGTGTGCAAAATCAATAGTGCTGAATTAATGTAATAAATAAATCACAAACTGTGAACTAGTGAGAGAGTGAACAAACTGAGAACCCACTCATAGAGTCCTCCCCAGCCTGATCCCCAAGATGCAAAATGAAACCACAGCCAACTTAGCTTTTAAAACGAGCCAAATGAAGTCAATGAGAATTGCAGGAGACCAGAATAGTCCTTGGATCAACCGGTTTCGGGTGAAACCCTTCATCAGGATCATACGGCTGGAGCAGAACCGGCTGGGAGGGAAGCAGGAGAGCCCGCAGAGGCAACTGAACGGGCTTAAAAGCAGATCCAAAATGACATCAAACACATCCAACCAATAAAAAACAAGAAAAGAAAAAACAGGGAGGAGTCACCAAAGGATCAAACAATGGTATTCCACTCCATACATTCATTGAGACCCCCCGGAATGACCGTGCCAAGCTGGAAAATCCAATATTGCTCTCTCAATTTCAATCCAATTGCTCTCTGTTTACTTTCCGAGGCAGCTAATATATAAACAGAAGCTGATGAATGAGCCTAGGTGGATGTTAATTGGAACAGAGAAACCCACAACAGATAAACTGCATCTCTCCGTGCGCTGGTTGTGAGGATCGAGGGAGCGTGTTCAATGTCTACGGTGGCCTCCCTCTCATTGAAGGAGCAGCCTAATGTTCAGAGCAGACAATCGTGACACTCCTTGTGATTTGGGTAAGTCACATAACTCTCCATTGTCCTAGGTACAAACTTATCCCCCCCCCCCCTGTTTTTTATAAAAGAGGCCAGCGCGCTGAATGCTCTGCACTTTTCTGATGGTCATAGAGTTCCTATGAGCGTTGGAGGAGCGCAGACTAGCATCCGTCCTGCCAGCCGGCGCTAAAAGGGGGAGGGGAGTTAGACTGAGTCCTCCAGGAACAAGGGTTGTAGAGGCTCAGCATTAAAGATAGTTTTCACAGCAACCTGTGAACTACTGTCTGCCTCTGCCCACCCAACCCTAGGCTCAAATTACCCTCCCCAATTCCCCTGCTGATCTTAACAAGGACAATCTCCACAAACCAGATTTGGAAACTCACCCTTTCCCCACACCTGAAGAGGTACTGAGGGAGGATCTGCTCTGCTAAGGAGAAGAACCATCCATGGGAATATCTTGCCTGCTGGCCTTCCTTGGGTTTCAGTAGGTTATTTCATTGTAGCCCTCTTTTTTTTGTCAACAAAATCAGTTAGTCACTAGTGTAGCCTTTAGACACTCTGTTAGGGTTTCATACAAAAAAGTGTTTTAGTCTAGATCAGTATTTTAGGTTGTATTTCTGGGCATAAGATCAGATTAGAGCACAACTAGCTGTTGAGGAAAATCTCTGTTTGGTGTTAATTCCCTCCCGCCAACCCCAAGGCGGAGCTTTTGATTTATAGGCTCTTCAGCCAACCAGGAACAGGGCATTGCTTTGGTAGGATTTTTCTGCTCTTTCCTTTTTCTTTTTTCTTCCAGGTGTAAGAACTTCTGCAACTACAGTATGGCTGAGAAACATTGTGTCAGCAAAGCTGCTGCTCAGACTACAGCTTCTGTCTCTGTGCAGACAGAAAATGCTACCCAAGCAGAGGGAGTGGTTCCATGTGCAAGTTGACTTCAGCTTGAAACCCTCATGAAGGAAATAAAGGAACTGAGAGAGGAGATGGCAAGCCTGAGAAGCATCCGTGAGAATGAGAGGTATATTGATAAAATGGCTGTGCTGAGGGAAGACAGCTGGACTCAGATTAAGTAACCCTCCAAGATTGGTACTGTAACTCCACCCACCCTTGAACTGAAGAACCGGTATGCTGCCGTGGATGTGAAGGAGATGAGAGCATCCCAGAGAGAGGAAGGACCAAAGCTTGAAATCTCAAAAATTGCTGGATCCGTGGCAACTAGGAGGCGTAAGGTAATGGTGGTTAGCGAATCCCTTCTGAGGGGTACAGAAACACCCATCTGCAGACCAGACATGATGTCACAAGAGATATGATGTCTGTTTGGTGCCAAAATCCAAGATGTTACAGAGAGTTTCCTGAGACTCATGAAGCCTGATGACTATTATCCAATGCTGCTCATCCATGTTGGCACTAATGATACTGCCAGGTACCCATGAGAGCATATCATAAGTGACTTTGTGGCTCTGGGAGAGAAGGTGAAATAGTCAAGTGTGCAGGTGGCATTCTCGTCCATCCTCCCTGTCGAGGGTAAAGACCAGGGCAGAGAAGCTTGCATCCTGGAGATGAATGTGAGGTTATGTGGACGGTGTCATCAAGAGTGTTTTGGCTTCTTGGACCATGGGATGATTTTCCAAGGATTGCTGAGCAAGGAAGGGAAGAAGTGTCTTTGGCAGCAGGCTGGCTAATCTACTGAAGAGGGCTTTAAACTCAGAGACAGAGACTGTGTCTGAATTCAAGAAAGCCTGGGACAGGCACGTGGGATCTCTTAGAGAAAGGAAGAGATAATAATTACTGTGCTTGGGCCATTTGGTCTTTATCTGCCATCATGTTTCTAAGGAAATACCCAGGAAATAGCCGAACGTAATTCACCTTGGCCTACAACTGAAAAAGGTATGATCTAAATCTCGAACCTCTCCTTATCCCTTTCCTAATTGCACTGACGAGTCTTTGATTAGAACCCAGCCATCCCAGCTGCAGGTTCAAAATGGATTATAGCTGCTTTGGGTTCCAGGCAGGACCAGTTCATAGTGATCTGATATAGAGAACTGAAATAACCTGATAGCTTCATGTCAGAAGAGAAGGACTAAGTCACTTGGTTGCATCTCAGACAGGGCTTTGCTGTTGCTGGAAAAATTGATAAATCCATAGATGCAGTGGGGATAGACTCAGGACCCAGTAGGCTTGGCATCCCCGTATGCCCCCCCCCCCCCCCCCCGGACATCCCTGGACCCTCACTGACATTTCCTCACATCCAACCAACATTGTTAGACTCCCCTCCCACATCCCCGAACTCCCCCATACCTGCCAATGACAGATCGCCAGGAGAGAAGCCCATTCCCTCCTACCGACAGGGTCGCATGCTATGAATGAAGGGCCTTACCCCTCCCATTGCATCTTGGGATGCAGTAGGAGGGGTCTAAGGGCCTGATTGGCTGAAAATGGCGATTTTGAGGTAACGGTTAAGCATGAAAATATGAAAGTACAGAAATCTTTTGAAAAACCTTTGTCGAATTCTCTAACCACCTTCCATAGAACACCCTAAATGGTAAGTACATATATATTGTACTTGAACTGCCAACATTTCTTTCACATGGTTCCCCTGTCTGAAAAGTTATAGGAACCATGAGCCATGACGGAGAATTTGTGGCTAAGAGACCAGCCAGGCAAGCATCCTCCTCACATGAAGAGTATTATGAAAGAAACATTCATCAGCTGGATATCCCATCGGCAACCTGCAATCCTGTTTTTACACATTCTGTTGCTGCACAGTGAAACCAGAATGCAGTGGTCAGGCGGTGTTTTTTTCTAAAGCAAATGCAGTCAGGCAATTAAATTAACAATGCCAATTACAGACAGAACTCATCCTGACCTTTGCACTCAAGTGTTCTCCTTGCCACACATATATGCAATAAAGTGAATTTATGCATAAACTGGGTACAAACAAGCTACACATCACAGATTACCCAAGCTGTTTAAATGTAGAAATGTTTATCACCAGATAGATATTTTAAGCTTTTCACTAATACTTTTTGCTTAAACTTCTTTGCCTCAAAAATGCCAGAAATCCTCAAACATCTTTTTTTCCCCCCCTGAAGTCTTCTAAAACTACTAACAGCTGGGATTCTCTGCACCTCTGGCACCAGGACAGAATCTGACCCAAAAGGGAATACCGTGCCTGCTTCTATCCACTGCATATCAGGACTAGTCCTCTGGCTGCCCTTTTAGAGGGCATAGGATGAAGTTAAGAGGTGATAGGCTCCCGAGTAATCTAAGGAAATACTTTTTTACAGAAAGGGTGGTAGATGAATGGAAGTCTCCCAGAACAGGAGGTGGAGACAGAGACTGTGTCTGAATTCAAGAAAGCCTGGGATAGGCACATGGGATCTCTTAGAGAGAGGAAGAGATGGGCAGACTGGATGGGCCATTTGGCCTTGATCTGCCCTCATGTTTCTATAACCATAAAGCTCTATGACCTCACAATGCAGGTGTAAAGAGCCTTAGCCTATAGGAAGAGGAGGAGATAGTGATGCTGCGGATGGGCAATTTGGCCTTTATCTGCCATCATGTTTCTATAACCATAAAGCTCTATGGCATCACAATGCAGGTGTAAAGAGCCTCAGGCCGTTATCCCCCACAGGCTCACTGTGCTGCTACGGGGAGCTAAACCCCTACTTACTGTCCTCAGTGGTTTAGTTTTCTAATCATATGGCAATTGTTTTCAGTTTAAGGACATTCTGAGGGGTTTCCATGAGACTTATTGAAACAGGACATTTAACATTCCTTATTCCAGAATTTTCCATGTCAGTCCTGGAGTATCCCCTTTGCCAGACAGATTTTCAGGATATCCGCAATGAATATGCATGAAAGGGATTTGCATACAATGGCTAATGGATGCAGTATATGCACATCCTGAAAACCTGACTGGCAAGGGGACACTCCAGGGCAGAACTGGGAAACGCTGCTTTATTCTACCCAATTAGATCAGGAATTCTCGACCTAGTTCTCGAGCCTGGCTCCTCGTTCGCCTAAAAGCCCTTCTGTTGGACGTTTGGGGCTTAGGCGTTTTTTTGTTTCATTATGGCTAAAAAGTGTAGACGTCGTGTGGGTGTACTTTTAGATGTAGTGGTGATTGGATGTTTAGGCAGAGGAAGGCCATAATCAAAACAAGGACTTTTGTTTTGGTTATGGACACTTTCCCTGCTTCTGCTTTGAACGTTTAAGGACTTAGGCCAAAAAGGGACTTAGACGGGTTTTTTTGATTATGCCCCTCCATGCACGCTACTGGACAGAGCTCTGGGTTTCTGGCCCAGAAATATCTAAGAAAAAGAACAATTTAAATTATTAATTTATAGAGTGTGAACGGTTGGGCAGACTGAAAGGACCATTCAGGTCTTTATCTGCCATCATTTACTATGTCACTATGTTAGATATCTATGCAATGCCTCTATTGTATGCAAATTTATCTCATGCATATTCATTGCAGGTACCCTGAAAACCTGACTGGCTTGAGAACCCCTGAATTGGATCAATGGATCAGCCACACACATGGCCTTAAGAGCGCTAGGGGTGAGTGAGTGTTTTCAAATATCAGTTGACGCAATCTTTTTTGTTCATTATAAGTTGGGATTCTCTTCTGGAAAGACGTTGGCATTTAAAGGATTTTAGGAGCTTCTCCTGCCATTGTGAATTTAATGATGGGCTGGGGGGCTCCTTCTGTCCTGATCATTACTACAATCCCAGGCAGGTGTCACACTGCAACGCCCAGAGATTTCTAAAACATGGGCTGCATCAAATTTCAAGGGCAAATTGACCCAGAGAAAGTTTTATAAAATATACTCCCTCCTTTACAAAGCCGTGCTGCCTTTTTAGTGCTGGCTGCGGCGGTAACACCTAGGATGCTCATAGGAATTCTTTGAGCGTCGGAGCTGTTACCGCAGCTCTGTAAAGGAGGAGGATAGTAAGTCCAAATAAAAAAAGCCCAAGAGGCAGCGGAGGCCAGGAGCCAGTATGCTCATCTTTTGCAGAATCCGACTGCTTGAAGAAAGGTCAGAGGACCATTCCTGGCTCCATGGCTAGCCGGCCTATTTTTAACTGCTAACTGTTGCAAAGGTCTGCTTGGTACAGGAAGTGCCCAGAGAACTAGAACCCCTGACGGAAGCCTGCCTGGGGACAGGGTGCAACCAGACACGAACTCCAAAATATAAAAGATAACTTTATCTAGGGCTGTATGATGTTTTTAAATCATATTACAGTCTGTACCACCGGGGATCACAACATCCAACCACTTGAGAGCAAGGCAAGATGGAGGATGGTTTAGAAACATTCTCGGGTAATAGAAACCTGGTTACCATATTCACTGTGGATCATTTCAAAATGTTTGGGAGAGTCACAAACAGCAGAAATCACCCCTCCCTGGACACAATTTAATGAACGTGCAGAGCTGGTTCCTATGCCGTGGAAACAAGTCAGAGGTTTTTTATAGGCATGGGGTGCTAGAATCTTTGCAGAGGTGCTGAACACTCCAGTTCCCACTGATCTCTCTCTACAATACTTTTGCTTGGCCTAACTGCACCTCACATTATCCACCAGTATATGAACATCTTTCTGAACTGGGTGGGATTAATTACACTTACAAAACCAATTGTTTTTAGGAGGGGTGGGATACCCCTTTTCTCCATAAGAGATGGGGTGCAGAAGTCTTGTCTGACCCTTCAGTAAACTACCACCCAATCCCATGTGACCTCTTCCTACCTACTTGCAGGTCTCTCTATGTCCAAATAAGCACTTGTGAAACACAAGGTTACTATATCTGAGGTAAGGAAACACATCCGTTGCCCTCCCAATAAGCCTCGGACTGATGCACTGTGTCAGTTCCCAGACTAGCTGCTTGGCTCCCAATTACCAAGCATTCAAAAACACACCCATGGGATCATGGGATCAGGTATAAAGACATATACAGATATCGACAAATGGTATAAATAGTTTACCTGGGAAAGTATTCACATGTGCAAAATTAAATATACATTTCAGTTCTACTTTGAGTCACTCATCATCAGATTCGGGGTAAAAAGTGAGTCACGGTCATGGCTGGGGAGATTTTGCGGCCTTTCTTCACCCTGCCATGTTTGCTCAGTCCTAGGTAGGCTCCTTGATAGGCCTTGGATTCGTAGGCATTGTAGTGGTTGGGGAGCAAAATCTCCCTGAACTTGCATTCATCTTGAAAATGTGCCTGAAAGAGAAAAGAAACTCATGGATAAGGCAGCCCAGGAGAGAAAGGGAGCGAAAGAAGGCATGCTGTAGAGATTCTAGCAGGCTGCACATTCCCTCTGCCACGGTCTCATCCCTCCTCTGATGTAACGTCCTGTTTTGGTCTGGGACAGACTGTTGCAGAGGGAATGTGCAGCAGAGACCACCAGAAGCCTTCTAGAATTGCTACAGCACCAGGCCGTAATTAGTTTTTAAAGTGAGACTGGGAGGCCAGGGGGACGCCAGATGACAGTCATACTGCCGACCTTCAGGGGGCCTCCTAAAGCTGCGCAGGCCAAGGATAACATGTCACGTGAGGTCCCCAAAATATTGGAAGTGCTTGGGCCCCCAAAGTATCTCACAGAGCTGACCCTGGGAGGTGAATTTTAGCTGGCTGGGTCCACTTCTCATTCTCTCCTCCCCGTTCACGTTTGACTGCTTTGAGTTTGGTTATTTCTTTAGGATTAGGAGCAAATTCTGATAGAAACTTAAAGGAGGCTCCCCCCCCCCCTCCCATTTTGCAGGGAAGGAACTTCTCTCTTCAGACGGCACCTGGTGCCCCGCAGTGTTTGTCCACCCATAAATCTGTCACTTCCACTAAGTGTCCATCCAACCATAAATCTCTCACTTTACTGCTAATTTGGTAAGGATCGAATCAACTGTTTGCCCCAGACCCTTTTACTGACCTCAGGGATGTCAAGATTCTTTCATGATTCACTGTTTGCTGTCATTGCAAACATATATTATTATTATTAATTTTTCACTAGAAAAGGAGACAGATAGATAACTTGATAAGGAGGATTAATTTATTCTGTTAAGAATAGTGGTAAAGAAAATAAATTTGTACCAGAATTGTCGGTTTTACACTAAAGCTCCAGTTTGCTTCACTTCTCCCTTTTTGCTCCCAGTAAAGCCATTTTAAAATGTGTTTACCAGGCGTGCTAGACTGGGGCAACTTACTACACAATCATAAAAACATAAGAATAGCCTTACTGGGTCAGACCAATGGTCCATCAAGCCCAGTAGCCCATCCTCATGATGGCCAATCCAGGTCACCAGTACCTGGCCAAACCCAAGGAGTAGCAGCATTCCATACAGAATCCCAAGGAATAGCAAGATTTCAGAATCCCAAAGAGTAACAAGATTCTAGAATCCCAAAGAGTAGCAACATTCCATGCTACCGATACATGCCTTTCTCAATAACAGATTATGGGCTTTTCCTCCGGGAACTTGTTCATCAAGCAGACAGTGAGCATAGGAACACGAGAATAGCTGTATTGGGTTAGACAAAGGGTCAATTTAGCCCAGTATCCGGCTTTCAACAGTGGTCATAGTAAGGGTAAATGGCGCCCGGGGCGGAGGTACCCCTCCCCCTTCCTTCCCCTTCCCTCCTACCTTTTTAACTTCTCCGGCGTGAACAGCATGCCCATGTCGGTGTCAGCTCGCCCTTTGATGTCACTTCCTAGGCGTGGGTCCTAAAAGGGACGCCAGAGAGAGCGCCAATGTTGACACGGGCAGCAACCTCGTGCCAGGGAAGTGAAAAGGTTGTAGGGGAAGGCAAGGGGTGCACGCGGCAAGGAGAAGAGGAAGGATGCCCCGCCCTTAGGAAGACCGCGCCCGGGGCGGACCGCTCCCCCCGCGCTCCCTTTATTGAATCCAAGTCACAAGTACCCGGCAGAATCCCAAAGAGCAGCAAGGTTCCATGCTAGCGATCCCATGGATAAGTAATCGAGTTTTAATTGCAATATCATATTTCAGAGCAATTTACAAGTATAAAATCGAGGTATCAATAAAAGATAGTGTAAATTAAACTCTGACAAAACATGATAAACAAAGGGCAGGTGGGTTGAACTACAATGTATTAAAAAAAAGAAAGCACGTAGGGTTAGACCAATAGGGTGGGGAATTGTTATAAGATTACAGTATAATCTCGTTATTACGGACTTCAAGGGACCTGGAAAAACAGAGTTGCATTTTTTTAAAAAACTTTATTTAGGTCAGCTTGAACCAATGTACAATCAATGAACAACAGTCACTGCACAAACATATGAGCAACGTCAAGAACAAAACTCAGTAAAACATTGGCATGGCACGAAATGATTGCAAAACCAGAACTCTAAAAGATGTTCTAAAGCATTATGTCGTACTGTCCTGGGAAGAAAATTTTCTTCTGGGCTGCATTTTTATACTATATCACCGGCATGCCACACGCCTTTTAGGTGGAGCCTGCATGTCCGTTATAGCTGACGAAAATAACAGTTAAAAGTGGCTCTGGGGACCAAAATAGTTGTCCGTTAAATCCAAAAGTCCGTTATATGCGAGTCCGCTATATCCAATGATTTCTGTCTGCTATAGGCGAGGTTTCATTATAAGCGAGTCCGTTATAATGAGATTATACTGTAGTAGATCTCAATAGCAGATTTAGGGACTTTTCTTCCAGGAACTAGTTCAAAGTCCTCTTTCTACAACTCTCCAGCAATGAGGCTGAGTGAAAAAATATTTTCTCCTATTTGTTTTGAAAGTGTTACTTCATGGCTTGTCCCTTAGTCTTTTTTACTTTGTGAAAGAGAAAATTACTGTAAACTCTAGTTCCCCCCACTTTCCTCTTGTTTGTTTGTTTTTTACGTCTGTCGTGTTTTGTCCAGTCATTATTTAGTATGAGAAATGTTTCCCTTTTTTTTTTTTATTGTAAAACACTTGGAAGGGCATAATCGAAAGGAACGTCTAAGTCCGTTTGCGTCTAAATCACAAGTCGTCCAAAGTAAAAAACAGCCTAAGACACATTTTTGAAAAATACATCCAAAATTTTTTTTGTTTCAAAAATCGTCTAACTATACGTCCTGCCGATCTGATCATCCAAGTCGCTAAATCATCCATCTTTATACCACATTTTCGTCCAACTTTTCGTCCAAGTCAAAAACGCCTAGAACAAGCCCTCTTGGACGTGGGAGGGGTCTGCAAAGTGATGGACTGAATACCCAGACATGGCCCCTAAATAGCGGGGTACCTTACAGGGCACTGCTGTGAACTTCACAAAAAGGGTGCCATGTCTTCTCACTACAGCTCCCTTATAGATCATGGTGAGCCCCCCAAACCACCTCCAGAATCCCCTAGACCCACTTATCTACCACCCCAATAGCCCTTATGGCTGCAGGAGCCACTTATATGCCAGTACAAAAGGGTTTTGGGGGTGTATAGGGGAGTGCACATGTTTAAGGATCAATGCAGTGATTACAGGGGCTTATGGGCATTGGTCCTCCTCTGCATGAGTCCCTAACCCACCCCCAAGACGGCTTAAGCCGCCTCTGTGCTGGACAACTAGGCTTTCCTATGCCAGGTGATGATGGTCTGGAGGCTGAATTTTAAAGGTGTGATTATGATTTTTATGGGGGTTGGGGGGGCAGTGATCACTGGGGTAGTGTGTGGGGGTCTGTATTATGTGTTTGCAGTGCTTATCTGGTGACTTTAGGTGGGTTTTTGTGACTTAGACCATGTTTTGTGACTTAGACCATGTTAGACCAAGTTCCGTCGATCCTGGGCTGTATAACTTTCGGTTATACATGCTGTATGACTAAGTCTAAGCCGGCCCACGTCCCGCCCAACTCCCGCCCTCGACACTCCTCCTGAAACGCCCCGTTTAGCTGTGGGCATTCAGCAGCACTATGAAGGCCTAGGTCGTTTAGAAAAACGTCTAAAACCCGTTTTGATTATCGGCACTTGGACGTATTTTGACAATGTTTGTCTAAGTGCCAACTTAGGCCGGTTTTTGGACGTTTTTCTCTTTCGATTATGAGCCCCTTAGAATTTATGATTAGCATTTTATCAAAATTTTAATAAACTTGAAACTTTATCTGTTCCACGCCACTCAGGGAGAAAGAAGTCTCGATCTCACACCCCAGGAGGACTCCCACAGCTCCCAGTCCACCCACTATTCAATTACCCTTCGAAGAGGGTTGCCAGCTCAATATGTCAAGGTTGGGTTAGAAATGACATTATTAGTGTAGTTTGTTATGCAATGTGGATAAAACATATAAACACCTACAGGAGAGAAAGAAAAAGACTCGGGAGGGAGAAGATCCCAGACTGAGGAAGATATGATAGAAACATTTAAATATCTTTTAAGCAGGAAATAAAGGAAGCTCTGGAACAAGGGGGCACACGATGAAGGTGAACGGGGATAAACTCAGGAGTAAGCTAAGGAAATTCTTCTGTACAGGAAGGGAATAGCCTGCCAGCAGAGGTGACACAGCTAAGGATACTTCACAAATTCATGAAAGCCCGGGGACTGGGCTACCGTGATCAGTATCGTAACAGAGGACAGAAGAACAGTCCTACTGGGTCAGACCAATGGTCCACACAGCCCAGAATCCTGTTTCCACAGTGCTCAATGCAGGTCACAAGTACCTGGCAGAAACCCAAATAGTAGAAACATTCCATGCTACAAAATATTTCTGTTGTAAGCTACTTGGAACTTTTGGAATAGCAGCCTGTAAATATTTTTAAATTACCGGTAAATAGGAATACATTAGAGAATTAGAGATATGACAGTTTGCAGTAATTCTACCTCTCTGAAATCTTTTTTTTTCTAATTAGACATACACAAAGTAGGGAAAAGCCCTCAGCCACAATTCAAATTCCTATAGAGAAAGAACGAACCCACTTTTCAAAGGTTCAATCATCAGTCAAAAAACCTCCATAACTTCCGTTTTCATGAACTTTTTGAATGAGACATGGGGGAAGCCATTGTTTGCCCTAGACCAGTAGCATGGAATGTTGCTACTCTGGGATTCCAGAATCTTGCTATTCCTTGGGATTCTGTATGGAACGTTGCTACTCTTTGAGATTCTGGAATCTTGCTATTCCTTGGGTTTCTGTGTGGGATGTTGCTACTCTTTGGGATTCCGGAATCTTGCTATTCCTTGAGTTTCTGTGTGGAATGTTGCTACTCTCTGGGATTTCATAATCTTGCTATTCCTTGGGATTCTGTATGGAATGTGGCTACTCTTTGGGATTCTGGAATCTTGCTATTCCTTGGGTTTCTGTGTGGAATGTTGCTACTCTTTGGGTTTTGGCCAGGTACTAGTGACCTGGATTGGCCACCGTGAGAACGGGCTACTGGGTTTGATGGACCATTGGTCTGACCCAGTGGGGTTAATCTTAGGCTCTTCTGTTAAGAGTGTAATTCACTTTGGTAGTTTGCAGAAAAGACGCGTGAACATGCCAGTGTCAAGTGTAACCCTCAAATCAAATCCATCCCGATGAGTGTTAAGAGCACAGATCCATGGTGAACCCAGACAAATGGCTGTCACTTGCGAAAGAGGGAGTTCATTTCTGATTGTGTGCTTACACTTGATGCCAGAGAACCGTTCAGAAGCTTTTGGTTACTGATGGTGCTACCAATACTGACCCATTAATTCCTTTTCTACACATCTGAAGAGGACGTATTTAGCACTTTTGACCCATTGCTGATATGTGATATCATCACAAGTCCATGGTCAGATTACTACGTCAGCATGGTCCGTCATCTCGCCTCGCACATCTTAGCGAAGTTGGGTAGAAAATCAAGCTCAGTTGGTGTTTTGTTTAACTCTGATCCTGAATTCAATTTTTTGCACTTACTAAAGTTAAATTTTGACTTTCTAAGGTGGAAACCTCAAGAAGGCTTTATGAAGAATCACTGGGATACCAGGAACACTCAGATGCTGGCTGCGGAGCGAGAGAGAAGGGCGGTCTTCTGAGCTGTCTGAATCTGAAAAGTTCAGACAGCCGCCTCTAACTTCAGTTTCTCTGCACTCTGATCACCATCACCATCTCTGTGAATCAGGCCCAGTAAGCCCCCACAAATTACAGCTCCAGATTAGTTGAGCTTTATTTTGCATGAATGTTCTGTTTTCTAAATTTGTGCTTTGATGAGGGTTTTTCTGATAAAATGTAGTCAGGTCAGCCTGGAGTTTCTCAAAACGTATTACCTGGAATACTTTGCTGCTAGATCCACAGGAGAAGTCAAGTACGGTGGAAGTGGAGAGTTAAACGTGCATCTCTCGACCTGATTTTGCAGTTTTGGGGTCCACTTAGCCATGACTGCGATCAGAAGGGGGTTGCAGGGTTTCTGACCTCACTAGCATTCAAGTCCAGCCTCTGGGTTCACAGTGTCCCAGGCAAGGAGAGAGCCAGCATTAACGCAGGAACTCGGAGATTATTTGTCAACTCCTATCTGAAAATAATTCCGGGATATCGAGTGTCCTGCCTGCACTAAAATAACAGTGTGCTGAAATTTCTCATTTGCCTCTAGGTTTGAGTGAATATAGCAGGGATGTGCTCAACCTCTTTTCCCCTAGCTGTTGAACACACTGCCACTCTTGCCCAAACCTGTTTTCCATCGCTTGATTGACTGTTTTTGACCAAAATCGACTATGGCTTTCACTTGCTGGCTCTAAGGAACTCACACCACAGATTTACGAAGATTTGCAAAATAAAAAATATATATATGTTACTAATTGGTTGGATCATGCAAATATTTCTGAGTACACTGGAGACTTCGCAGCTTTTGTGTTAAGCAATGTCCGTCTGCAAGACCTGATAATCTCCAAATGTAAAAGGACAAAAGGGCTCACTTCCAGATGTTTCCTCCCTCCTTTACGAGCAACATGCCTTGACATTTGGACTTTGATTACTACTACTAATTATTTCTATAACGCTACCAGACGCACCCAGCACTGTACAGAATCACGAAGAAGAAGACATTCCCTGCTCAAAAGAGCTTACAATCTAAACAGACAAGATAGACAAACAGGATGTCATAGATACAATTAAGGGGAACGGTTAATCAGCTGGCTGGGTTGGAGGGCAGAGGAGTAGGGTTAAGGATTGAAAGCTATTATCAGAAAGGTGGGTTTTCAGTCTGCTTTTAAACAGGGGAAGGGCTTGATGGGCAAACTCGGGTAATTTATTCCAGGCATAGGGGGCAGCTAGATGGAAGGAACAAAGTCTGGAATTGGCAGTGGAGGAGAAGGGTAATGTTAAGAGTGAGTTATCTGAGGAATGGAGTTCTCTGGGAGGTGGATAAGAAGAGAGAAGAGAGGAGAGATATTGAACACACTTGTAGGATAGCAATAGGGGCTTGAACTGTATGCGAAGGTGAATAGGGAGCCCATGAAGTGATTTAAGGAGAGGGGTGACATGAGCGTAGTGAGGTTGGTAGAAGGTGAGTCGTGCAGCAGAGTTTTGCACAGACTGCTAGGGAGAGAGGCGACACTGCGGGATACCAGTTAGGACTAGATTACAGTAATCTAAGCGTGAGGCTACAGGCATTTCTCATGCTTTCTTTCTCTTCTTGGCTGCTGGGCAATCTGTCCTGAGCACAGGAGTGGTCAGTGCTTTACTAACATGTATACGTCAGGCCCAGGCCTTTATACTAACTCTTTGTACAGAGACCTGTAGGAGGATGGAACATTATTGCTTTAATTATCCAGTTGCAGAAGGGGTTTCTGGGAGTAGAAAGAGGGAAGGGTTTGGTGGAAGGTTATATTGGGCCTAGATTTAGGAAGCCCACCTGGTATTTACTGGCCATTGAAGGACTAAAGGATTGTATTGGGGACTGTTACCAGTGCCTACTGCTGCCGGAAATATGGAGGTGAAAAGTTAGTTTTTGTTCTGCTTATGTCAACTGCAAAGATGTTCTTGATCATATAAACCCAGAGTTGTCCTTGGAAGGCAAGATTACCAGACAGAAACGTATGCAGATTGTGAAAAATTGCAGACAGACCTTAGGAAATTGGAAGGCTGGGTGTCCAAGTGGCAGATGAAATTTAATGTGGACAAATGCAAAGTGATGCACATTGGGAAGAATAACCCGAATCACAGTTACCAGATGCTGGGGTCCACCTTGACGGTTAACACCCAAGAAAAGGGTGTCATTGTAGACAGTACGATGAAACCTTCTGCTCAATGTGTGGCAGCAGCCAAAAAAGCAAACAAGATGCTAGGAATTACTTTT
The DNA here is from genome assembly GCF_902459505.1 of Geotrypetes seraphini. NCBI lineage: Eukaryota > Metazoa > Chordata > Amphibia > Gymnophiona > Dermophiidae > Geotrypetes > Geotrypetes seraphini. Next base: position 8,117,073 of record NC_047090.1, on the reverse strand, counting down.
AAAAAAGGGATGGTTAACAAGACTAAGAATGTTATGCCTCTGTATTGCTCCATGGTGCGTCCTCACCTGGAGTATTGCGTTCAATTCTGGTCTTCTTATCTCAAGAAGAGTATCAACATTCCGGAGTTGAGATTGTGATGTCATAATGCCTTATTCCACCAATACCTAAGAGACAACCTCATCAGTGATGTCACAATGGTGTAATTGTCCTATACTTGGCTCAAATAAAAACACAAGAATTGATGTACTAGGACAGATTGAAAGTCCATCAAGCCCAGTATCTTGCTTCCAACAGTCAGTCAGAAGTACCTGGCAGAAACCCAAATAGTAGCAACATTCCAGAGCTGAGATTGTAATGTCATAATACCTCATTCCACCAATGCCTAAGAGCCAACCTCATCAGTGATGTCACAATGGCTTGATTGTCCTATACTTGGCTCACATAAGTATATAAGAATTGCCTTCCTGGGTCATCAAGCCCAGTAGCCTGTTTCCACAGTGGCCAATCCAGATTCCAAGTACCTGGCAAAAACCCAAAGAGTAGAAACATTCCAGAACTGACATTGTGATGTCACAATGCCTCATTCTACCAATGCCTAAGAGCCAACCTCAACAGTGATGTCAAAATGGCTAACTTGTCCTATACCTGACTCACATAAGAACATACGAATCAGCATACTGGGTCAGACCAATGGTCCATCAAGCCCAGTTTCCCATTTCCACAGTGGCCAATCCAGGTCCCAAGTATCTGGCATCCTTTTGGTGGCTTAGTTTCCATTTCATAGAAAGACATAGAATGATGACCCATAGGGAGTACATGGGCCATCCATACCATCTACTATCCCTTTCTCTTCTTCAGAAATCTCATGTACCTGTCCCATGCCCTCGTATGTTACCAATGATTTTGCAATCAGAAATTGATGATGTTCTTTTCTGATGCTCATCTCTAAGTTTTAACGTCAGGTTCTTTTATGTTTGTATGTTTTATTTATGGTATTGTTTAATATAATGATTTTTTACTGCTTTACTGGGAATGGCATTTTTTTGTTGTTGTACTGTTCTGTAATCCGCTCAGTATTGTCAGTAGAGGAAAAGAGCAGAATATAAACACTTGAATTACATCAAATAACAAAATGATTTTGGCCCAAATTGTGGCATTGCTATTGTTTTGATTCTTAGGAAAGTTAAGAGGACCCTCCGCTTGGACACTGGGACTGCTGCAGATGGCTATTCCCAGTTGACTAATTAGTTTAGATTAGTTTAAAGGTGTCTCTCAATGACAGAGGAGAAGACAAATTGGTCCTAATGATCTGGGAGTCAGTGAATTCCAGTCCCAGCTGCCCATGTTTCTCTAGGTGGCTCTGGACAAGTCACACCACCTCTATGCAGTTTGGGTTGCCCTGATTTCCTCAGCAGCAAAACCTATGGTAATATCACTCATTTATCTACCGCCAGACTCTCCACTTTAGCAATGCTGATATTCTCCAAGAAGAAGACAAATGAGCTGACCTGCCGCTCTTTCACACTCTAACAACGATTCTGTATTTATTCCTTGATAACAGTAATAGATGAACTAGCTGTGAACATAGGGTTACCAGAGGTCTGGATTTACCCAGACATGTCCTCTTTTTAGAGGGCATGTCCGGGTGTTTGGATGACTTTTCAAAACCCGGCACTTTGTCCGGGTTTTCAAAAGCAGATCACATTTTTAGCATCGGCCGCCGCAGTAATAGCTCCAATGCTCATAGAATTCTTATGAATTTCCGAGCTGTTACCGCCACGGCCAGCGCTAAACACGCTAGCATAGCTTTGTAATGGAGGGGGTTATATATTTATTTATTTGGATTTAGCTCAGGTCATTTTCAGTACTAGCTCAAGATGGGTTACATTCAAGGACATTTTTGTATTTTCTTTTTTTTAGTAAGATTTTATAGTCTACTAGATTTATAGCCCGTTACATTAACGGGTGCTAGAATATATGTTTGTGTCTGTCTTTATTTCTTTCTCTCTCTGTCTCCTTAGCCGCTTTTTCCTGTCCATTCTCCCTTCTTTTTACATCCCCTGTGTCCACCACCACCCCTTCACTGCTCCCCTTATCCAGCAGCAGCCCTTCTCCCTTTGTTTTACCTCCCCCCTGTCCAGCAGCACCTCTTCCTGCTCCCCCTGTCCAGCAGTAGGCCTCCCTTCATTCCCCCCCCGTGTCCATCATCACCTCTTCCTGTTCCCCCTGTCCAGCAATATGCCTCCATTCCTTTTTTTCCCCCCTGCCCATCATCACCTCTTCCTGCTCGCATTTCCCTCCCCCTCCAGGTCCCTGTGCAGCAGTAGCAGCATTTTCCCCCACCCCTTCCCTACTCTTACCACGAAATGGCCTGCTCCTTTTGGCCCCTCCGCCTTCCATTCCCGCGTCTTGCCTGCTCCAAGGGCCCCCCCTTCCCTTATTGTGTTCCCCGCAGGCAGGCCCAGCTTCTCCCTGCACGTTACCTTTTTTAAATTCTGTTGCCCTCCCTCACGTGGCTGCCTGACTGGTCCCGTTGAGCAGCTCGCGGCTGAAGTCTTTTTTGTTGGCACTTCCCTGCCCTGTGTTTGTTTTGGTGTTTGTCTCTTTGGCTGATGTATGTGGATTTTTTTTTTCCTGTGTCTCTCTCTCCTTTTATTTTTTTCTTTCTTTCAATCTTTCTCTATTGCTCCTTGTCTTTAAGGGTTTATTTTTCCTGTGTGTGTCTCTCTCTGTTTGTATATGGAGGTGTCATATGTCACCTATTTTTTTTTTTTTTTTGTAATAACTGAAGTTTCACAGAGTAAGTTTTTTTTTTTTTAAATGTATATTACCAGCATTCCCTCCCTCTCCATTTCCCTCCCCCTACACTACTTTCCTGTGCAGCAGCAGCAGCATTTCCCCTACCCCCCCTTTCCCTTCCCGCGGTCTGGTTGGCTCCCTTAGTCCCTTTCGGCCCCCCCCCTTCCCTTCCCGCGGTCCCGACAAACCTGCTACTCCAGCAGCGTCTGCAGCACTGTACACACGCTGCTTCGGGGCCTTCTACTGCCCTAATTTGCTCTGCTTCTGTGCCAGAGTAAATCAGGGCAGTAGAAGGCCCCGAAGCAGCATGTGTACAGTGCTGCTGGAGTCGGGACCGCAGGAAGGTTTCTAGAGAGTAGCTGAACAGGTCACCGGCAGTCAATGAAGGGCTGCTGTCCTCGGGGGCAGAGCCGCGGCAGGAGCTTGAATGTACAGTTTGCGGTCGGGCGGCCGTCCTCGCGCTCCATCCACCGCGTGCATGGGCTGCCTCTGCCCTCGGGTGCGCTCGGCGGCGATGCTTGTGGCAGCCGTTGTGAAGGGGCGGCGTGGTGCGGTCTGTATTGTGAGGTGGAGAGCAGGGAAGGGCGCGCATGCGCACTTGTCTTGCCACATCCCGACAGAAAAGGGATCAGGGAACACGCGAGGCAAGTGCGCATGCGCGGCTAGCATTTTATTATTTAAGATTTAGATTTGCTATACTACCATTTCTAACTAGCAGATCACGGCGGTGTACAAAAAAAACCCCTAATTTCAGAAGGTAGAAAGGAAGCAAAATACAGTAAAACCTTGGATTGCAAGTAACTTGGTTTGCAAAACAAGCAAAACATTTGATTCAATTTTAACTTGATATACAAAGCAAGGTCTTGCAATACGAGTACATACAGTATACACACGTCACATGATCACTACTGAGCCGATGGTTCTTCTCTCTCTGACGCTGCAGAGTGTGGTGATTGTTCTAAACGAGCGAGGTCTTGCGATACGAGGTTTTACTGTATTTTGATTGCAGAGAAACTGCTTCTACATTCACATTGTAGTTAGGGAGAGAAGGGGAAGGGGGGACTTATAGGTTAAGGATAACATGGGGGGGGAATGACAACAGGTAGGCAGAGGGTACATTGGTAGCAGAACTAATCCTATTCTCTATATCCCACGTGGGTTCAAAAGCTTCCCTAAATAACCAGGTTTTTAGTTCGGACTTGAATTTCTTAAATGGCAATTTGGCTCATATAGAAAGGGGTGTGGCAAAAAAGAATGCACGGTGCCTGGTTGACTCCAGCTGTGTAGATTTGGACCATATCACTGATTTTTATTGCCGACTGCACTGGCTTCCAGTTGAGGCTGCATTTGTTTCAAGGCACTAGCGGGCTCAATTCTTGAGTATCTTATGGAATCCTTTATGATTACAAACTCTAAACACACTAGAAAATCTCATTCATTGTTTTCATTCCCCTCTGTAAAGGGATGTAAATACAAGAAATTTCAGGAACAATTACTATCTTTTCAGGCAGCCTCATGGACTAGGGATTTAACTCATATATTCACATTCCCAATTTCGTATCAGCAATTTCGACGTGCCTTAAAGACGTATCTTTTTAGGAAATCTTTTGGAAGTTAGAAATTCATTTGTATTCTTAATCTTTGTGAACCGCATAGAACTTAATGGTATTTGCGGTATACAAGTGAGTTTTATGTTATGTTATGTTATGTATGGTTGTTAATTAATCAGAAAAGACATACTGGTGGATAGGGAGGACAAGTATAGAGGAAGATCAGCTGTATGTGCTTTAAACGTAAGGACCAGTAGTTTATACGTTATTTAATAAGTTTCAAGTTTAAGTTTCAAGTTTATTAGGTTTTTATATACCGCCTATCAAGGTTATCTAAGCGGTTTTACAATCAGGTACTCAAGCGTTAATAAGTAACCAATGATGGCCTAGGAACAATCATTTTCCTATTTTTATCCTATTTTCCTAAAGAAGGCTTATGACATTGTGTGTCTGTCTGTTTTTCTGTGTGCGTGTGTGCATGTGTCTTTCTATCTGTCCCTGTGTCTTCCCCCTTGAATTAAAAAAACACCCTTTCAGTCTGGAAGCCCTGAATATGTATACCCTAGAGGAAAGGAGGGACGGGGGGATATGACTCAGACGTTCAAATACTTGAAGGGTATTAACGTAGAACAAAATCTTTTCCAGAGAAAGGAAAATGATAAAAACCAGAGGACATAATTTGAGGTTGAGGGGTGGTAGATTCAAGAGCAATGTTAGGAAATTCTACTTTACGGAGAGGGTGGTGGATGCCTGGAATGCGCTTCCGAGAGAGGTGGTGGAGAGGAAAATGGTGATGGAGTTCAAAGAAGCGTGGGATGAACACAGAGGATCTAGAATCTGAAAATAATATTAAATATTGAACTAAGGCCAGTACTGGGCAGACTTGCATGGTCTATATATGGCTGTTTGGGGGAGGATGGGCTGGAGAGGGCTTCAATGGCTGGGAGGGTGTAGATGGGCTGGAGTAGGTTTTGACGGAGATTTTGGCATTTGGAACCCAAGCACAGTACCGGGTAGAACTTTGGATTCTTGCCCAAAAATAGCTATGAAGAAAAAATTTTAATTGAATCAGGTTGGGCAGACTGGATGGACCATTCGGGTCTTTATCTGCTGTCATCTACTATGTAACATGTAATATGGTGGATATGCTTGGAAAGGGGTGGGGGGAGGAGGGAACATGAAGATTCTGACTAGGGTACACATGAGCACATTTCTAGGAAAAGGCTTGGAACTGCTTGTCATCAGAGAGGGTGGGTTACTTTTACCGACCTGTTTCGTGACAGATGAAGACACCTTGCAAGCTCTCCCCATAGCTGTCCTTCAGTACTGGTGAACATTTGTGTAAAATTGGTGTAACTGTGCAAAGTCTTATGTGTTAGAATGTGAAGTGATATTTTTGCTGTTTTTTTGTAATTCACCTAGGTCGTAGGTGGACTATAAGGACCTGATCCTGCAAAGGTTGCCGAAGGTTAAACATAGAAACATGATGGCAGATAAAGGCCAAATGGCCCATCTAGTCTGCCCATCCGCAGTAACCATTATCTCTTTCTCTCTCCAAGAGATCCCACGTGCCCATCCCAGATTTTCTTGAATTCAGACACAGTCTCTGTCTCCACCACCTCTTCCGATCGACTGTTTCATGCATCTACCACCTTTTCTGTAAAAAAGTATTTCCTCAGATTACTCCGGAGCCTCTCACCTCTTAATTTCATCCTATGCCCTCTCATTGCAGAGTTTCATTTCAAATGAAAGAGACTCGACTTATGCGCATTTACACCACGTAGGTATTTAAACGTCTCTATCATATCTTCCCTCTCCCTATTGGCTAAGGCTCTTAACATTTGCATCTCCTCTTCCTATAGGCTAAGGCTCTGTGCACCTGCATTGTGAGGTCATAGAGCTGCCCATCTGCAGTAACCATTATCTCTTCCTCTCTCTAAGAGATCCCATGTGCCTATCTCAGGCCCTTTTGAATTCAGACACAGTCTCTGTCTCCACCACCTCTTCCGATCAACTGTTCCATATATCTACCACCTTTTCTGTAAAAAAGTATTTCCTTAGATTACTCCGGAGCCTATCACCTCTTAACTTCATCCTATGCCCTCTCGTTCCAGAGCTTCCTTTCAAATGAAAGAGACTCAACTCAAGCGCATTTACATTCCGTGGGTATTTAAACGTCTCTATCTTATCTCCCCTCTCCCGCCTTTCCTCCAAAGTATAAAGATTGAGATCTTTAAGTCTGTCCCCATACGCCTTATGACGAAGACCACCGACCATTTTAGTAGCCTTCCTCTGGACCGACTCCATCCTTTTTATATCTTTTTGAAGGTGCAGCCCCCAGAATTGTATACAATATTCTAAATGAGGTCTCACCAGAGTCTTATACAGGGGCATCAATGCCTCCTTTTTCCTACTGGCCATACCTCTCCCTAGTATCCTTCTAGCTTTTGCCGTCACCTTTTCAACCTATTTGGCCACCTTAAGATCATCACATACAATCACACCCAAGCCCCGCTCTTCCATCGTGCACATAAGTTCTTCACCCCCTAAACTGTACCATTCCCTTAAGTTTTTGTAGCCCAAATGCATGACCTTTGGCTTCTTAGCATTAAATCTTAGCTGCCAAATTTCAGACACTTAAGTGTTTTAATTGGTTTTAAGTGGTGCAATAATTGGTCGTGCCATTAAAAACAAATTTAAAACATATTTTAAAAATTAGGCACCTCCAGGATCAGTGCCTGGGTCCATGGTGGCGCCGGACTTCAGCATCACTAGGGTACCACTGGTCACAATTCCACAAGGACCCTGGGTGCCGGAAATGTAGGTCTGCAAAACCCTGGCCTAGGGTCCTTGCTAGCTGCGATCCTGTAAGCGGCACCTGTCTGTGAATGAGACGCGGCTGGCGCCTGGGAAATGAGTGTCTGTCATGTGCCAATCACGCCGCTTACAGAATCAGACCCTAAGTTTTTTTAAATAACCCGATAACTGACTAACCCCCGCTTTTACAAAAGCACAGCGCGGTTTTCAGCATCGGCCAATGAGCGTCTGAGCTGTTCCCCCTCCCCACCCCCTTTTACAAAAACGTAGCTTGGTTTTTAGCGCTGGCCGTGGCGGTAACGGCTTCGACGCTGATAGAATTCCTATGAATGCCTGAGCTGTTACTGCCGTGGTCGGCACTAAAAATTATGCTACACTTTTTTAAAAGGGGGGGGGGGTAACTAAATAAATGTATATACTTGGCCTCAGTGGGTAATACTGAATGAGGTGGGGTATAATATTGCTCCCTTCATCCTTACTACAGTTTCGAAAGGTATTTCTTGCTTTGCAACTTCGCATTTCACAGCGGCCTCTTTGGTTTCAGCCCCCGGCAATCAGAACCCCTCCTCCTCTGCCCCCCCCCCCCCCACCACTATCTCCCCATCACAAAAAAGGATTCTGTGCTCAAGTTCTCATCATGCTCTTTACTCACCGATGCATACAATCTGCCTTTGCTGTTCATCGCTAGAAAGAAGTTGCTGTTCACACCATACAGGCTAACGACACCCTGTTCCACCGTGGATATCTCTAAGAGACCTAGGTAAATGAAAGCATATTTTATGTTACATGAGAAGGGGGCTAATATCTAGCATCCTTTCCCCTCCCCTTTATAAGAAAAAGGTGGGTGGGAAGAGATCTTCTGCTGCAGAAATTCTGGAGGCAAAGAGGAGACAGAGAAGTTCAAAAGCAGTTTCAAATCCGCATTTCGGGGGGGGGGCAGGGGGGGAAAGGAGAAGGAGCCGCAAAAGAAACCAAAACCCTCCACACGCTCCACGTGAGTATCTGTAAGAGCATATAAAGAGCAGGTCTCTACCGATGATGCCTCCTCATGTCAATGCAACAGCCCCACAGCATTCCAGCACCCTTTTTAAAATGAGAATTCTGCCTTAGGAAAGCTGCACTGATGAACAAAACAGATTCGGTGCATTATACCCACCATCAGAACATGGCAACAAGCTCTCAAAGCATTTTACCTCAGACCAAGAAACCGTGGGACGTTTTAAAGGGGAAAGAAAGACTTGGGAGAAATGGGTCCAGTTCCAAACTGCAAACCCCTTTCTTCTTTCCCGTTGGAAAACAGGAGTGAAAATAAAAGTGAAATCTAATTCTGGAAAAAGAATTCAGCATGGGTCTGAGCCTGGACTTTTCTCCCACTACATGACTCTTAAGGACTTTTAAAAGGCAACAGGTGTCGCTTAGCTGAACATTTCTGTTCAGCCTGGACTAATTACTGAGGATTGCGGCTGTAAAGTCCCATCTATTCCTCGCCTTTTCAAGCCTGAACTCACTGTGTTGGTTTTCACTGTGGACCCCACTTATCCCTCCGTCCGGCAAAATCTGCAGGTGAAACCCAATGCCCACATTGCAGTACAGTCTCCGTAGCCTTTTAATTCCCAGTAAATAGTCACTCTTCCAGTTCACAAGGAATCTCTCTCCCGACACGCTGGCCAAAGACCTGGACAGCAGAGACTCCCATCTTCTCTCCAGCAGCGTCCCGTTAGCCCCTTTAGGAAGAAGAGGGTACGATGGCACAATCCCAGCCAGGAAGCCCAGGAGAATTACAGCAGGCAGTGTCCAGTGGGCGCCAACCTCGAAGGACATACTGATGAGTAGCCTTTGTGCGATGGCCATCCGGTTCATCCTCTGGGCACGTGGTCAGAATTGATGGCCCTAAAAATACCGCCCATCTAATTTTCCTCCCCGCAGCATGGCGACCCCGGCTTATTTTTGGAAGGCAGATAAAGACCACTGACATGAAATTAAAGCACGGGGGAAGCTGAGTGGAGAACAGAGAGAGGGCAGCAGTAGAGATCGGGGTGGTGGGGACCATCTTTTGTTCCTCCTGCTCTCTGGTGGGCTGTCTAGCTATATTTGCTTGGCCTATCTTTATAGTCCAGACTCTGTCCCACCCCACGGCATCAGACTGACATTGAGAGCTTCCAAAGGTAACTCAGTCAGGCAACAGTGCCCTGTGACACGAACCCTGCTGTCACAGCACAGTGTAGACTGATAGATGTTCTCATCTGGGAAAGGAGGTGCCACAGACATTCATTGGACAACTAGCAGTGGTTATTGAATGTGAAGGGGCCTTTCCAGGCTCCAAATTGGTCCAGCGTTGGTATGCCTGGCAGTCAACATCCTTATTTAGCGAAGAAGGTGTAAAAACAGTACTGCAGCTCACCAGGAAGTAATGACAAGCCTTCCTGCCCTTCCTCGGCAGCCACTTGCTGGGTTTACATAAGGATAGTGAAAGCAGCGAAGGGAAAGTCTTCAGGGCAGGGAGAATGCATATATCTGTCTGTCTGCAAGGGTATTAGAGAGGTTGAGAGACATGGCGGACCTGGGGCCTCTCTGTCCTAGACTCATTCGGCTGATTTAATTCATTGGCTGAAATCTTGAGGCTCTTAAAACTGGGGAGGGGGTGGGGGAGTCAGCTCATGTTACATTAGATCCCTGACAGTTTTTACCTGTCTGTAAAAGTGGTATAAAATAAATTAAATCAATAATAATGATCAAGATCTATGGTGCCACCAGTTCCTTAGCAAAACTAAACTCCCCCCCCCCCCCCCCCGACTTTACCAGCAGTATAAGGCAAAATTCAAGTTTCATAACAAACTCTAAAACCACACAACGGAGCAAAGCCCTCCATCTTCGTACCATCGCAGGGCTGCAATTGGGGTGGTGACATTTTAGTCCCGTTTTCAAGATGATATTGTGATCTTACGACAACACAGGAGAGCAAAGAAATATGTAGGGAGCGTGCGGATGTGTTGCTGCTTAGCTTTTGCCACTTTGTACAGAAGGGTAAGTGTGTGGAGCCCCCTTGTGGGCCAACCTCTGCCCTGCTTCCCTTGAAAAGTGCAGGCCATTTATAAGGGGCTAAGAGGTAATGGGGGCTGAGTGTCTGCCATGACCTGGGCTTATACTTGCTGCTACATGAATAAAGACATTTGAGCTTCAGGTCTCTTGAGACACAGATCAAAGACACAACGCTACATGGAAGGATGAGTTTGGCTTGTCCTAGTTCAGGGGTCTCAAAGTCCCTCCTTGAGGGCCACAATCCAGTCGGGTTTTCAGGATTTCCCCAATGAATATGCATGAGATCTATGTGCATGCACTGCTTTCAATGCATATTCATTGGGGAAATCCTGAAAACCCGACTGGATTGCGGCCCTCAAAGAGGGACTTTGAGACCCCTGTCCTAGTTGCTCTGAACATTGTTTGTTTTTCAGGTGTAGGCAACAACATTCATACCCCAAATGTCTTGTGAAAAAGAGCTTTAACGAGAGCTGCTGTGTATGAAACCCCCAATGTTTCCAGCGATTCATCCTCACAGGTCCAAAAGTACCCGACCGTAAGGCTGTATTGTTTTCTGCATCAAACTCTAGCATGTGATAACTGAATTTAGCTCAGGGCATGCCCAATAGGTGCAGATTTTATAAAGGCAAGGAAGGGCCTAATTTCCTTAAAATACTAGCGTAATGGGGGGGGGGGGGGGGGTACCTGAATTCTGGAGATGCATATCATAGTATTCAATAAGTTAGAGGTATAAATGTGTGCCCAGGCTCCACCCACCTGTACAATACACGTGGAGGGCCATAGTCAAAAGATACGTCTAAGTCTGATTTGGACGTATGGCACTAGATGCCCAAAGTTGGCAGCAGGAGAATGTCCATTCTCGAAAAATACATCCAAAATATATATTTTCTGAGAATCGTCTATGTCAGTGGTTCCCAAACCTGTTCTGGGGGACCCCCAGCCGGTCAAGTTTTCAAGATATCCCTAATGAATATGCATGAGAGAGATTTGCATACCTGTCACTTCCATTATATGCAAATCTCTCTCATGCATATTCATTAGGGATATCTTGAAAACCTGACTGGCTGGGGGTCCCCCAGGACAGGTTTGGGAACCACTGGTCTATGTTGACGTCCAGGCTATTGTTCGTCTATCTTTATACCACATTCTCAATCAAAATTTCATCCAAGTCCCAAATGCCCAGAACGAGACCTTTTGGACACAGGAGGGGCCAGCATTGTGATGGACTGGCTACCCAGATATGGCAACAAAGCAGTGAAGCACCTTACAGGGCACTGCTGTGAACTTCACAAAAAGGGTGCCACATAAACATCTCACCAGAACTCTCTAATAGGTTATGGTGAGCCCCCCCCCCTTAAATCCACTATATTCACCTGTCTCCAACTCCAGTAGCCTTTATGGCTGCAGGTGCTACCTATATGGCAGTACAGTAGGGTTTAGGGAGGGTTCCTCCCACATATGGTGGCTAGAGTGGCTTATGGGCCTGGCTCCTCCTCTCTATGGTTCACTAGCCCACCCCCAGGCTATTTAAGAGACCTGTGTGCACCTCTACTAGGCTTTCCTATACCAGATGCTGATGTTCTGGAGACAGGTATGTACATTTTTATTCTGATCTTGCTGGGGGCGTGAGGTGGGTCATTGAACACTAGGGGAGTGTGTGGGGGTCTTCACTTTGTCTCTGCAGTGGTTATCTGGTCACTTTGGATACGTTTTGGGCACTTAAACCTGTTTTTACATCGTCTAACTCCCATTGTATAAGTTCCATCCAGGAAGTGTAGTAAAACATTCCATTGTCCCTGCAGGATGACTAAGTCTAGATTAGCCCACATCCTGCTCCAACCACTCCTCCAGATCTGCTCCTTTCAACTCTGGGCGCACAGCGGGTCCAGACTTGGGCGGGTTTTGATTATGAGCCCCATGGTTTATAGAATAGCTTGTAGATGCATATCCAGCCAATAGATGCCTATGCATGTGCTACTATTTTGAACATTTACACACGTAACTGACATGTAAATGTTAATATCTGTTTCACAGAATTGCCCCAAAGGGCAAAAGCCTTTTGTGCATGTGCTGTGCACGTGTCCAGGCAGTTGTGAAGTGGCACATCTTTTCTCTGAGGGCTGGATTTCCTGCAGCTTTTGGAAGGGGAAAAAAAATGTACGGAAAACATCACATAATCACAAAATTGGGCAGAAAACCACATGCTTGATCCTTATGGGAAAGAGTTTCTTTCTGCACTGTTTGCTATGCATGTTTCTTCCTTCACACTCAGGTTTCCTGACTGCGCAGCTCACGCACTGAAGGATTGGTGGTAACCAGAAAATCGATGGAATTGGCGCATTTGGTTATTAGCGCTGAGGACAGGGGAACAGCCAGTCTGTACGGCTCCAGCAGCAAATGGCTTAACCTTCAGCTCTCCCAAGAGATTGGGGGGGGGGAAGGGCAGATATGTGTACAGTTACAGGAGAGGACGCGTTTCATACTCCTTCCATAGAAGACAAGCTTCCCACTGAGCCAGGCATCCTGAAAATGTCCGAGTTGCACGGCTCTGTGAAAATACTTCCAAGACTTATGATGTTTGCCTTCCAGGGCTGAGGGGTATCGGATAACCACCCCCGTGCAGGAGGCACACGTTTCACCACACGTGAACAGAGAAAGAAACCGAGGCGCTGCTGGGGACAGCTGGCAGCTAAATTCACTTACAACGTATACTTTAAATTGGGTTGTTTCATTCCTAAGGAGCTATGAATTGTTCTAGGTCTAAAAGCCGCCTTCTCTTTAGCTCTGCGTAGACCTGCACGCTAACTGTGATCACATCACGGGCGGCTGAGGAGCACATTTTCATCAGAGTCCCATGCAGGCATCACATGGATGTAGGTAGCTTATGAATACAGCACAGACGGCTGAAGGTCAGGCCGTCATTAGAGCTGAACTGCAGCTGAACTCCAAGTTTCTTGTTGTTTTAATACTAATCTCATCATTTTATACCATTTAACCTATGGTGTTATTCTTCTTTTATTAATTATAGACTCCTGATGCAGGTAAAACCCCCAAAATATTGCCTGTATTGGGTCCCTTTGATTTGAGTGTATTGGAAGGATTTTAATAAACAGCCTTATCTACATTTTATCAGAAACTTATTTGCCTTGGCCCTCTTTTTTTCTGTCCTTGCACAAGACTAACCCATTTGAGGATTCTGCCCCTGGGAGAATTTTATAGGCTTTTTTTTTTTTTTTTTTTTAAATAGCTTTATTGGCAAAATAAACATAAACACAAACCAAAGCCACTAGCAAACATCAAATAACCCCTGTAGAGAGAGCAACCATGGTTCCTTTGGTGCACCGCCCCACTTTTTAGGCTTTCTTAACTCATCTTACCAGAGTGCCACACAACAACAACCCTCACTATACCAGTCTCTGACATACTGATCTTTCCCATCTTCCTGTCTTCCCATTTCTCTTCCCTCCTGCCCCCACCCCATAGTCCAGCATCTCCTCTCCCCCACCCCTTGCCAACATACATGATCCAGAATTTCTCCCTCTTTCTCCCCTGCTGTCCTTCTTTCCCTTCTGTGGACCAGTATCTCTCCCTCTCTTTTCCTTCCCTCCCTGCCCCTTTGGTCCAACACCTCCCCCTTTCTCTTCCCTCCCTCTAACCAGCATCTCTCCTTCTGCCCCTGGGTCCAACATCCCTCCCTTCCTCCTGTTATCTGGAAACTCTTCCTTCCTTCCACTCTCCTGGGTCCAACATCTCTCACCTCCCTCCCATTGTCCCATTTCTCTATCTACCTTCCCTCAGCTTGTGGCTCCTAGATCCAGCATCAATCAGCTACATTTCTTTGAAGGGGTGACTAAATATGTGATCCGGCTTTTGTTATATATCTAAATTTTCAGAAGGCATTTGACATCCGAGGAAATTAAAAAGTCATGGGAAAGGAGGAAGTGTCTTATTGTGGATTAACAATGAGTAAAAAGATATAAAACAGAGAGGTTTTATTTATTAAACCCCCTTTTACTAAACCATAGTAGAGGTTTCTACCATAGCCCAGGGCGCTAAATACTCCAACGCTGCTCTGACATTCATATGAGCGTTGGAGCATTTAGAATCTCGGGCCATGGTAGAAGAAACCTCCACCGCAGCTTAGTAAAAAGGAGGGGGAGAGATGGTAAATGATCAATATTCTCAATGGAGAAGGGTAAAAGGTGGGATTCTCCAGGGGTCTGTGCTGATACTGCTGCTTTGTTACATATTATTAATAATCTGGAAACAGGAATAACGAGTGAGGTGTTCAAATTTGCTGATGACAAAAAGATCCAGACAAAGGCAACAATAATGATAAAGGAGGTGGGATGACCTGTATGAGGAAAGGGTAAAGCGGCTAAAGCTCTTCAGCTTGGAGAAGAGAAAGCCGAGAGGAGATAGGATAGAGGTCTATGAAATACTGAGTGGAGTGGAATGGGTAGATTGGGAAGGATTCCGGAAGACCGGAAGGTGGCGAATGTTACGTCATTCTTCAAAAAAGGTTTGAGGGGAGACCCGGGAAACTACAGACCGTTGAGTCTGATCTCGGTACCGGGAAAGATGGTAGAGGCACTGATAAAGGACTGCGACATTGATCACCTTGACGGACACAAACTGATGAGGACCAGTCAGTACGGCTTCAGCAAAGGACGATCTTGCTTGACGAACTTGCTGCACTTCTTTGAGGGGGTAAACAAGCAGATAGACAAGGGAGACCCGGTCGACATTGTATATCTGGATTTTCAGAAGGCGTTCGACAAGGTTCCGCACGAACAACTACTTCGAAAAATTGAGAGCCATGGAATAGAGGGTGAAATACTCAGGTGGATTAAAAACTGGCTAGCAGATAGGAAACAGAGAGTGGGGGTAAATGGACAATACTTGGACTGGAAGAATGTCACCAGTGGGGTGCCGCAGGGCTCGGTACTTGGACCTGTGTTCTTCAACATAATCATAAACGATCTGGAAATGGGTACGACAAGTGAGGTGATTAAATTTGCAGACGATACGAAGTTATACTGAGTAGTGAAGACGCAGGGGGATTGTGAAGATCTGCAATGCGACATAACCACGCTCGAAAAATGGGCAGCGACATAGCAAATGAGGTTCAACGTGGATAAGTGTAAGGTAATGCATGTTGGTATCAAAAATCCCACACACGAATACAAGATGTCCGGGGCAGTACTAGGAGAGACCCCCCCCCCCAGGAAAGAAACCTGGGAGTACTGGTTGACAAGTCAATTAAGCCGTTTGCACAATGCGTAGCGGCAGCGAAAAGGGTGAACAGAATGCTAGGAATGATTAAGAAGGGGATCATGAACACATCGGAGAGGGTTATCATGCCGCTGTACCGGGCTATGGTACGCCCTCACCTGGAATACTGCGTCCAGCAGTGGTCGCCATACATGAAGAAGGACATGGTACTACTCGAAAGGGTCCAGAAAAGAGCGACTAAAATGGTTAAGGGGTTGGGGGCGTTGCCGTACAGTGAAAGTTCAAGTTCAAGTTTATTAAATTTTGATTTTACGCAATATCCAATATTTCAATGCGTATTACATAATTGTAATGTACAATAAAAGCCAGGGATGACAAATACAAATGAGACAAAATTATACAGACTAATCATTATGTTCTATTAATACAAACTGGAACAAGTAGGTAAAGGGTAGAAATACAATTTATAAAAGAAAAGAAAAGAAAAAGGAACATTTAAGGTTTGTACACAAGGATAGGGTCAATTAAGAAAAAATATAAAGAAAATTAATTGATAGAAAAAGCTTTAATTATTTTAAAATGATTCAAGGAAAGAGGTAATGTTAAGAATGATTAATCAGTTTAAAAGTAAATGGTTTTTAACATGAAGAATGTAAAAAGACCCAGATTAGAGAAGCTGGGCCTGTTCTCCCTTGAAAAAAGGAGACTGAGAGGAGACATGATCGAAACATTCAGGATAATGAAGGGAATAAGTGCCACTTGGTGGATAAAGACAGGTTGTTCACCCTCTCCAAGGTAGAGAGAACGAGAGGACACTCTCTAAAGTTAAAAGGGGATAGATTCCGTACGAACGTAAGGAAGTTCTTCTTCACCCAGAGAGTGGTGGAGAACTGGAATGCTCTCCCTGAGTCTGTTATAAGGGAAAACACACTCCAGGGATTCAAGACAAGGTTGGATAAGTTCCTGCTGAATCAGAACGAACGCAGGTAGGGCTGGTCTCGGTTAGGGCACAGGTCTTTGACCTGGAGGCCGCCGCATGAGCAGACTGCTGGGCGTGATAGACCACTGATCTGACCCAGCAGCGGCAATTCTTATGTTCTTATGTTTGTTCCAAAAATACAAGGCCTGGGGGAGCACACAATGAAGCTATTAAGTAGTATATTTAGAACAAATCATTAAAAAAAATATTTCTTTACTCGATGTGTAAATTAAAATCTGGAATTTGATGGCAGAGAACATGGTAAAAGCAGTTAGATTAGCGGGGTTTAAAAAAAGATTTTAAAAGGTTCCCAGAAGAAAAGTCCAAAAACCTTAATTAAGATGGACTTGGAAAAATCCACTGCTTATTCCTGGGATAAGCAGCAGAAAATCTGTTTTACTCTTTTGGGATCCTGCCAGGAACTTGTGACTTGGATTGGCTACTGTTGGAAACAGGATACTGGGCTTGATGGACCTTCAGTCTGTCCCAGTATGTACTCCATGCACAGTGTGCCTTTCCCCTCAGAGCCTCCGTTTAAAAGCACGGGGGGGGGGGGGCTTTGAGCTGGTCTGTAAATAGAGTCTTACCAGGTTCACTGTGGGGCAGCCCTCTAACACATTAATGCCTTCAATCTATGCAGCTGGCAAAGCTAAAATTAAAAGGAATTTGTTGGGTATAATTCAGTTTGTTCTTCTCGTGATGAGTCCCCGGACTCTTAGGAAACAGAACACTGCCGTCTCTCTCAGCTCCAAAGAAGGCACGGGGCAACAAAACCCTCAGAGGCAGAACAGGTCACCCAAATGTGCCTGGAAGTCATTTAAAAATAATCAGATTAAATTAGGACCATGATTCTTGTCGTATGCTTTAACTCTGGTTTCAAGAATGCTTCTCTCCTGCGTGCTGTTTGGTGACTTGCAGGCCTTCAGGTCATTGGTGCGATGGGAAGGAGCTGCCTCCCATTTACTTACAGGACCAAGGAGAAAGTGGATGTATTGTCATGACTTAACACATGCAGGATCAGTCTCAAAGAGCCCTAAGCCCTTCTGGAAACCAGAGCATGTGGTGGTTAAACAGAAAGCTGAAATAGCGCCTTGCTTATTTTTATCAAATGATGCCATGAATGCAGGATGTAAAGCATCATAGTGCTTCGGAGACCATCTCAGCTCCACTTCTACTATTTCTGCAGGACTCGAAGGAAGCGAGGGTCAGCTGTGTGCATTTTCTTAGTGCTTGAAACTGCTTGGCCACATCAGGAAAGAACCAGAGCTGAACTTGCCAGAGCGCCCTCTGCAGGCAAGGTACAATTGTGACTTGCTTCTCCTATCAGCACTGTGGAGTCGATGCTCAAAGGCTGGTGGTAGAAAGAAACTCCACTGTGAATCTAGCACAGAAAAATTGCTGTGGCATGCTCAAAATAATGAGCATGCAAATTCATGCTATCTTAAAAATGGCAGAAATATGCACCCAGCGGCCCAGGCAGGACAGGTCCAACCTGCCCCAAAGTCACCATTGGCCTGACGGACTAGTGGAATCCCACCCCCAGACCTTGTAGGGGGCAAGAAAGATGCCTACTCACTCTTGTCTCCAGGTGCCATCATCTTCAAAATAGTGGTACCCTGCCTAGTGCATCCTGGGATAAAATGCATGGGGCTTTAGTACCATGAATGGAAGAAACTCCCTTATATGGTAGTTAAGCCCTGCTCAGCGCATTCCAGGATGCACTGGGAGGAGGGCCCCCATTTTGAAGATGACAACACCTGGATGCAGGAGCCAAAAAGGCAATGCTTCTACCTCTTTCTGGTATGGAGGAGTTTGGAGGGTCTGAAGAGGTGGGATTCCACTAGACCACCAGGCCAATGGTGACTAGGGGTAGCCTAGCATAGCTGGGGGAGGGGTTGTGGTTACCAGGGCATTTTTGGATTAGAGGGAGGGAGGGGCTGGGGGCGATGGCACCACCTGAGAATTTTATTTAAAGGCTGGGGGTAGCAGATTGAGTCGGAGTGGGTGCTGCTAGACTTCAAGGATATTTTTTTGGGGAGGAGGGGGCCCGGAGGTCAACAAGCCACCAGGGCATCACTTTACACTTATCCATGTTGAACCTCATTTGCCATGTCGATGCCCATTTTTCGAGCTTGATTATGTCATGTTGCAGATCTTCGCAATCCCCCTGTGTCTTCACTACTCCGAATAACTTCGTATCGTCCGCAAATTTAATCACCTCACTCGTCGTACCAATGTCCAGATCATTTATAAAGATGTTGAAGAGCAAGGGGCCAAGCCACCTAGCTCTGCGGCACCCCACTGGTGATGCTCTTCCAGTCTGAGTATTTACCCCCACTCTTTGTTTTCTATGCTCCAGTCAGGTTTTTAATCCACGTGAGTATTTCACCCTCGATTCCATGGCTCACAATTTTCCGAAGTAGTCGTGTGGAACCTTGTCAAACGCCTTCTGAAAATCCAGATATACAATGTCGACCGGGTCGCACTTGTCTATCTGCCTGTTTACTCCCTTGAAGAAGTGCAGCAAGTTTGGCAAACAAGATCTGCCTTTGCTGAAACCGTGCTGGCTGGTCCTCATCAGACCATGTCCGTCAAGGCGATCAATGATGCGGGCCTTTATCAGCGCCTCTACCATCTTTCCCGGTACCGAGGTCAGACTCACCAGTCTGTAGTTTCCCGGATCTCCCCTCAAACCTTATTTGAAGATCGGCGTAACATTCGCCACCTTTCAGTCTTCCGGAATCTTTCCCGATTTGATCGACAGATTAGCTATTAGTTGAAGCAGTTCAGCTATAGTCCCTTTCAGTTCCTTGATGACCCTCAGATGGATGCCATCTGGTTCCGGGGATTTATCGCTCTTGAGCCTATCGATCTGCCTACATACTTCTTCTAGACTGACCGTCAACCCTGTCAGTTTCCCGTCTTCATTTCCAGCATTTAGCCTGATGGGTTCCAGTATGCTGTGTATATCCTCTTTGGGAAATACAGATGCAAAAAAATGTGTTCAGTTTGTCGGCGATTGCTTTGTCCTCCTTTAGCACTCCCTTTATTCCATGGTCATCCAACGGTCCCACCACTTCCTTCACGGGTCGTTCCCCCCTGTCCAGCAGCACCTCTTCCCTGCTCCCTAATACCTGCTCCCATATCGCGGCTGCTTCCGTTGCGTGGTCCTCTTAGAGTGAGGGCAGGAGGGGGGAGTCGCCAGCAAGTTCTTCACCTCCTTGCATCTGTGGTCGCCATTTCAAACTCCGCATGCACAGTAGAAGCCAGAAAACCGCCACATGCTCGTTCTACTGGCATGAAGCTACGGATCACGGACGCAGGGATCACAAAGTTTGAAGTGTGCTTGCGCGCTTAGGGTTTTATTATAGTAGATAAACGTGAATTATTAATCTCTGCATTATCTCCTCTGAACAATAAAACTAAGAAGAAATGGGCCACCTTTGCAAATTACTTTCATTCTCTGGAACAAAGCATTTCTTCCCTGTTTTGTAAGTGGCTATGTCTCGTTTTACATAGTAACATAGTAAATGACGGCAGATAAAGACCTGAATAGTCCATCCAGTCTGCCCATAAAAATCAATCATTTAATTACAATTGTCCTTTTTCTTAGATATTTCTGTTGCTGAGTACTTTTTCTCTTCTTCTTTCTTTGGCGTCGGGGGGGATTTCTTTATCTTCTCTATTCTTTTTTTCCCCTTTTACTGTTCATATATAATGTTTGTATTGAATGGATAGGAGAGTTCAGTTATGATATATGTAATATCAATCTTTTGTATACTACACCTCCATCCGTATTAATGTAACAGTTATTCTTGTCTTGGTTTTTTTGTATTTTGACAAAAATTTTCAATAAAATTTCATATAAAAAAAAAAAAGGAATACTTTTAAACCAATAGGAGGAAATCTTTTTTCACCCAAGGAATAGTTAAGCTCTGGAACATGTTGCCCGAGGATGTGGTAAGGAGTTTAAAAAAAAGGGGAAGGATAGTTTTCATTTGTGGGAAGATCTGGTGGTATTAGGGTTTGAGGAATTCCAAGAAAGAGGGATAAAGGGAGGGAGGATACCATATAGGATTTTGAAAGTTAAACAGGCGCATTATCGGAAGCCAATGGAGCTTGGACAGGAGCGGGGAGACATGGTCGAATTTACTTTTTGCAAAGATGAGCTTGGCCACGGCATTCTGGATCCACTGAAGTCTATGAAGGTTTTTCTTGGTTAGGCTTAAGTAGATAGAGTTGCAATAGTCCAATCTGGAGAGGATGATGGATTGGACAAGGAGGGTAAAATGTTTTTGATGGAAGCAGGATCTAACTTTCCTCAGCATGTGAAGGCTGAAAAAGCATTTTTTTTACCAAGGATTGGAGGTGGTCATTGAAGGACAATGTGGAATCAATGATGATGCCCAAGACCTTGCTCGAGAACTCAAGCTGCAGAGAGGAGCCAGAGGGTAGTGGGATGGAGGTGGGTTTGAAAACCATTTTTTTAAATAACCAGTCTCTATCCGAATCCAATGCTAATTGAACAAACAACATGGCAGTTAGAACTGGTTCTACATCTGATCTCTCTAGTATATTTGTCAAATTTTTCACATTCCACATGCATTTAACAACTCAATCCCCCATTGCCCCAGGTACATTAGGGAAAAATGCTTGAGTACCTGAATGTAAACCACTTAGGTTATAAGTGGTATAGAAATACTAAAATAAAATGATCAATAATAAAATATAGTATTCCTAGTTTCTCCTCCATTCACTGTAAAAGTCATCACTTAGACCTAGTAACATTATCAAAGGAAGAATTCCTTGTTTCCTGCTATTTCAGTATATAAACCTAAGATTTAGTTTAGTTTAGTAAACCTTAGCACAAACAATACACATAAAGACAGGCTTTATAAATGAATATAGTAGATGTATTTACAGTTGGTAGATTTTTGAATATTGCAGCTGGAGATGAAGATTTGAAGAACAGAAGTATTGTGGCAGAGGTGAGAGAATAATTAAATAGTAAGGTATTCGTACCTGCATCCTTTTCAGATTTAGGTACAAACTGTATATCAGTTCTAGGGCTGAGCAAGGTGATTGTGCCTAGTACACACAGACTTTACTTCATGAAAAGGATGGAGTCGGTCCAGAGGAAGGCTACTAAAATGGTCGGTGGTCTTCGTCATAAGGCGTATGAGGACAGACTTAAAGATCTCAATCTGTATACTTTGGAGGAAAGGCGGGAGAGGGGAGATAGGATAGAGACGATTAAATACCTACGTAATGTAAATGTGCATGAGTCGAGTCTCTTTCATTTGAAAGGAAACTCTGCAATGAGAGGGCATAGGATGAAGTGAAGAGATGATGTTAAACCCCCTATGGATCGTTATAAATGCCGGCTTTTCTTAATTATGACGGGAATAGCCATGCAGACGATAACACGTAATTGGAAGAACTATGAGCGCCTTAACTTTCCCTTTCGGTGGGCGAACTTATGCTCCAGCTACAAATATGAAAAAATTAATGTATTTAACTTGGGGTGGGGCCCGTTGGCATCTGTTATTGCTTCGATATAGTTGTCATTTCTCTTTAATTTTTGTCTGATTTCCTTACACATCCAGGGTGGGAATGTATTACTACTTTAAATAAGAGTGGGTTATTGGAAGGATAATTGCATTTATATTATTGATTAAGTAAAGGGGGTGGGGGGAAAGATTACTTTCAAATATTTGTAAGTTCAAAGTGCTTGTCTTGATTTGTTATACGTTCAGATTCATATGTATTGCACTGTTACTACTTGAAAATCAATAAAGATTTATTTGGGGGGAAAAAAAAAGAGGTGATAGGCTCCGGAGTAATCTGAGGAAAAACTTTTTTTTATGGAAAGGGTGGTAAATGCGTGGAACAGTCTCCCGGAAGAGGTGGTGGAAACATTCAAGAGGGCCTGGGAGCTCTCAGAGAGAGAGATAATGGTTACTGTGGATGGGCAGACTAGATGGGCCATTTGACCTTTATCTGCCATCATGTTTCTATGTTTCTAAATAAGTTAGAAGAAGACATGTTGAAGGTGTTGCTTTATAGAAATCACAGCACTGCTCTCTTGTTTCTCCAAGAGCAGAATTACCTAATTCCCAGCTAGAAATTCACAAATCATCTTCAGAAAAGGACCTCGTATATAGATTCTATAGGGAAAATACTTAAGAGTACCTGATTACTACAGTTCTGAATTGAAAACCACTTTGGATGAATCTCTTCATGAAAAGATGGCTAATAAATCTAACAAAATTAGTTTTTTTTAAACGTCTAGAACCTTTGCTTTTGAATGAGCCCTCTCTATACCCATTTTAATATTAAACCGTATCAGGCAGTGATCAATAGACGCCAGATGATCACCCACTGTATCATCAGAACACTTTCCCCATTCATAAGCACTAACCCCTTCTTTTACTAAGGTGCGCTATGCTTTTTAGCGCACGGTAAATATTAGTATGTGCTAATCATGCGCTAAACGCTAACATGTTATCCTATGGACGCGTTAGTGGTTAGCGCATGCGTTGGCGTACCTTTGTAAAAGAGGGCCTAAGTCCAGTATGACCCCATCCCGCGTGGGTTCCATCACCCACTGCTGGAACAGATCTTCTTGTAGAGAATCCAGGATCTCCCTACTTCTAGAAGACCCCGCAATAGGGATACCCCAATCAACATCCGAAACAGCAAAAGCAAAGGAAGAAAAGCACTACAAGAAAATCCCCGTCAAAGGATCACTTCCTCTCACAAGGGTCTGAGGCTTTTTTCTCCAGTTAAAGCAGATTGTCTGCATAATAATGACTGTCCTTTTGCACACACTAGTGGATGATTGATTAAGGCAATTAGGAGGTTTTTGAACCCCATTTTTTACCCTTCTCATTTGAGAATATTGACCATTTAACCCTACTCTCTATTTTCTATCTTTTCACCAGTGGTCACGTGCCCTTAAGTATGGACTGCATCATTTTGCAGTCCGCTGCAGGTGACTTTATCTGGATTATTTTAAAGTATGTACCTTAGATAATACACAGGATAAGGTAAACTATGAGAAATATGTTTAAATATCTGCATGGTATGAACACACAGGTGGCCAGTCTGTTTCAGCAGAAAGGAAACTCATAGGATGAAGGTGGCAGGGGACGGACCCAGGAGCAGCCTGAGGTGGTGAATTTGTGGAGATGAAAACTGTATCTGAATTCAAGAAAGCTTAGGAAAATGACATAGGGTAAGAGAGAGGGAAAGATAGGAGACGCCATGGATTCAAGTTTCAATTTATTTGATATACCGCAAATACAACCACAGTTAGTCTAAGCGGTTTACAATAATAGTATATTAAAAACAAAAAAATTAAAAAGACATAACGAGGGAGGCAATAAACAAAAACAAAAACTCAACCAACAAAAATGGGTGCAAGGGGAGATAAAGAAAGGGAAGGGAAGTCACAGTGAAATTCTGCCCAAACAATGGATGGGCCACAAGGTCTTTAGCTGCTTTCATTTCTCTCTTTTTTCCTTTTGTGAAGCTACCTCAGTCAGCTTGTCCCTTGTCTTTCCTTTTTCAGTCTCCCAAAAGAGATCCGGCCACTGGTCTCCCTATCCCAGGTCCCGGCCTCTGATCATTCATTCTAAGCTCTAGCCTTACGAAGGAGAAACGTGCTCAGATGCCAAACTCTCTTTGCATTCTGACACTGAAAAAGGCTTGGGTCCAGGTATACCGGCACCAAGGTGTGGCCTTCTGTACAATAGGATTAATTTCCAGCTGCCTAGCCAAATATTCCTGACTCCTTCCTATCAAAAACACATCTAAGCTAGACTATGTGCATATCCTTCCTTTCTCAACCAACTTCCTCTGAGGATGATGAAAAATGTTATAAATGTCAAAGGAAAAATAGCCCCATCTGTACAGCTCTTTAGGGGATTGCGAGGGGAGAAATGTCGTCTCCAGCTCTCTGGTTTCTGTGTTGCTGGGTGATTTTCCTGTGCAAACCCTTGGGACTGAATGAGCAGAGCTGACTTTCTCATGCAAGCAAAGAGTTCAAATGATTTGCTGGACTCGTTTGGGTTTCTAAATTCCAGATTTTATTTTCATCACCTGCTTCTGAGCTGTTGCTGTTTGTATATTATTTGTATAAATACATAACTTTGGTGTTAAACTCTGCAGCCATATTTTAGGATTTGACTTTTAATTAATTTAAAATGTCATTTATAACCCTGACCTTTTTTTTCTTTTTTAGTAAGAGTCAGTAAAAAGAGGCTTACAACAATTAAAATATATTCAAATTTCAATAAAGCAAAACCATAAATAATTAAAAAAGAACACTCCGCTTTCAAACTCCTAATAAACCCAATCAAAACACTTACATACGTTACATAAGAAAACATCAAATTTCTAGACCATATAACCCTAGAGTTCAATGCGGTTTACAAAAAAATTACATAATAACAAAAGAACGTAATTCACCTGGAAATGTCAAGATGTCTCTTTTGTAATCCCCCCAGAACTGCAAGGTATGGACGGAACAGAAGTCAGTAATGTAATGTAACCACTCTATCCTGTGGGTCTAATAAAGTGCTCCCTCTCTTGTTTCACTAGTTTTGCCAAGAGCGTTCTGCTTTTATTAGCAAATCTATAGAAATGAAATTGATAATATTCTTTGCCTCTTGGTGTGATAAAGTATTCAATGAGCATTGGACCTCTAGACGCTAGGTCTTAACAACCAGGGCATGAGTGTGACCATATCGCCACCTCAGGGTGGAAACAAGCCGCTCCAGTCTCAAGATTTCTCATTGACGGGTCGTACGCTAAAACTGGCATAAGATATGATTTCCCCCCCCTAAGACAGCTTTGGCCGTTTCCCAGTAGAGAGATGGGTTATCCAAATGGACTCTATTATTCTCCTGATATAGATGCCATTTGTCCAAGAGGCAATCATACAATTTACCATCTTTATAGAGGTGACAAGGAAATCTCCAGCAAGAGCCTACCAATGAGATGGGTGACTGTACCCACTCCACTGTCACCCAGGTCTGGTCAGATGTTTCAATGGGACCAATGTAAGCATTGGAAACCTCTGAGAAAAGAGTCTGAGAAATCAAGATGTAATCTAAATGAGACATGGTGGCGTGAGCCCTAGATAAGTGAGTGAAGTCCTTCTCTGTATGCTCTCCCTGGGGAACCCCTCATGGCAGATGATGTTTATTTGGCTAGTCAAGATTTGCCTACTCTTTCAGTTACAGTACAAGCTAAATTGAATGCCCCCTTTTCTTTGGATGAAATTGAGTGGTCCATCTAACAGAGCACTTTGGGGAAGTGAGCGGACTGCTGGGCAAGATGGACCTCTGGTCTGACCCAGCAGAGGCACTGCTTATGTTCCCCGATGGTCGCCGGAGTGAATTCTAGAAGCTTCTGCATGCTGATATAGCTCCTATTTTAACTTCAGTTTTTAATGAAGCTGTGTAGAACAAACGGATTCCTTGGCATCTGAATTTAGCATAAAGCCAGGTGAAGAGGCAAATAAGCCTGAATCTTACTGATCGATTTCTCTGTTAAATTATGAGGCAACATTTTTGTGAAAGTCTTAGGGCTCCTTTTACTAAGGCGTGCTACAATACCACATGCGCTAAATGCTAACGCCTCCATAGAGCTTGTGTTAGTATTTTTCATTTAGCGTGTGCTAAAAACGCTAGCGCACCTTAGTAAAAGCAGCCCTTAGTAAATAGACTGGCCACCATTTTACCTTCCCTCATTTCAGATCAACAAACTGGGTTTGTCAAAGGTAGGACCATAGTGAAAAATCTGTATCGCATCTTGGCAGCTTTGGAAAAGGCTGTCCATGATCATCTTCCATCCCTTTTGATCAGTTTCAATGCTGAGAAAGTTTTTGATCAGGTGGATTTGAGTTTCTTATTTCACACCTTACAGGTATATGGGATGGGGCCTTGGTTCATTCAGGCTGTTCGGGGACCCTCAGGAGCATATTTGGGCTAATAATATTTTCTCAGATCTGTTTCCCATAGGACGAGGAACACACCAGGGATGCCCCTTATCCCCTCTCTTGTTTATTTTGACCTTGGATCCATTGATCCAGGAGATCTAGAATAATCCTGAAATTCAGGATATGGTCATAGGCGCCCATAACTTTAAAATTGCAGCCTTTACTGATGATCTCCCTGAGCCTCAGTCTTCACACCAGTCCTCTTGGATAGCTTTTGGGAATATGGGATTTGGACTCAACCCTATAAAGTCAGAGGCTTTTGGCTTACCCAGATTCCCTTCTTGATTCTTGGGGGTCCGCATTTCCTTTACGCTGAGCTACCTAGGTATTCAGCTGACAATAGCTCTATTGTGTGAATGTGGTGGAGAAATCTCCCCATTTCTTTGCTGGGGTGTATCAATTTATTTCAGATGGTTATTTTCCCTAAATGGCTGCCTTCATGGGCTGGTTCTTTCCTTCTATTTGGGGAGGGGTGAAGGTAGACTTCACTAGGAATTTTTACAAGGCTCCTGGTCTCAGGGAGGCCTGGGAATCCTGGACTTCAAATTGTATAATCTTGAGTGTTTATTGCAGCTTCTGAGAGACTGGCTTTTGGGAAGTCACCAGTTTACCGATATAGCTCTAGAGAAAGATTATTTTTTTTCTCCTGACATCTTAATTATTTACTGCATGCAAAGTGTGCTGTGGTGCCTTCTAGCTCCATGATACACAGCTGTTTAGTTCAGTCTCTTCAACAAGTGTGGCGACAGCTGTTACTGCTTTGGTGTCAGGACCCCTTTTTTGCCGATCGTGGGGAATGCAGATTTTAGTCCTGGTTTGGAAAATGTCGTTTAAACATTGGGCCCATAAAGGGCTTCATTATTTGGGTCGAGTGGTTGCGGCGGATGGCACACTGTTCTCTTTTCAGGACCTTCAGACCGATTGGTCCCTTGGTCCCACTATTATTCATACAGTTGGCACATTATTTTGCCTTTTTACCTGTTGGTGCGATTTCTAGGGATTTCCAAACCACGCTTCAATGCTTTTTTCAGATGACCGAAGGGACTGGCTCTTGGTTTCACAGTATCGTAAACTATTGGAAAAACTCCAGCCATGTAAGGTTTATCAGGTACTTTTGGATCAGTGGAATAGATTTGGGTGGTCAACTCCAGCTTACTTGTTGATGCTTTCCGTTGACTGATTCAAAGTGCAGAAGTCCAGAAATGCTATTTTCACACAATACATCGTGATTACATTTCCCAGAAGCAAGCTTTTCATTTTGGGGGGGTTACCAACACCTTTATGTCTCTAATGTCAATTCCTTTGATCATGGCCTCTGGCATTGCCCAAGAATCTGAGTTTTTTTGGCAGGCAGTGCAGACTTATCTGCAGCCTTTACTCGGGCACGCTCTCCCCTTTCACCTGGAGGGTACAATATTTCTCTCAGTGGGACATCTGGGGGGGTGGAGGTCATTCATCAGGAGAAAATCTACCTTTGAGTAAAGTTATATTTTAGGAAAGAAGTGTATCCTTAATCATTGGTTACAAGATTCTCCACCCTCCCTCTGGTATTCGAGGAACAAACTTCATGCTTTAATGTTATGGGAGTTTATGTCAGCATGGTACTCTAAGACAGTGGTCCCCAACCACTGTCCCCACCAGATCAGTCGGGTTTTTGGGATAGCCCTAATGAATATGCATGGCGCAGATTTCCATGCCTGCCATCTCCATTATATGCAAATCTCTCTCATGCATATTCATTAGGGATATCCCAAAAATCCAACTGGCCTGGTGGTCCTCCAGGATAGGGTTGGGGGCCACTGCTCTAAGAAACTGAGCAAAATTTTTATCTCGGTACGGTCTCCATACTTGTTCAATCTTTCCCCGTTACGAAGCCAAATCTTGAACAGGTTGCAGAAGCCAGCACCTCTTCTGTTGCACGCCCATGACCCCTGAGGGATTGGGGGGTCTAGGGAGTTTATTTAGGGGTATTATCTTGTGAGCCTGAATCCAGGTCATAAGAACCAAGATCTGGGTTCTACCTTTGTCTTTTTCATTGTTTACTGGTTTATTTGCATTAGCTATTCTACTTGTATACAAAACATTTTGGATTGTCACTATTTTCTGACTTGGATAAACAGTTTATATTTTTTTAAAATACATGTATTTTTCCTTGCATCCATTCATCCAATACATGCATACACTCCTATGTTGATTCATCTGGATCATTTTAAAGTGTGTATCTTAAGATAATGCACAGGATTCTTCTTTTTTAGGTGCCATCGACTCGTGCTCGAATCCTAGCGATTTGATGAATTACAGATCTAAAAAGAAATCAGTTTTGAGCTAGTCCTGAAAGGTCCTCCAGCGTCATCCCCATGGTTGCTTTCAACGTGTCCAGCCATCTGATTGCAGGGTGCCCTCTTCGCCTAGTTCCTTCAATCTTCCCAAACACGATGTTCTTCTTCAATGATCTTTCTCTTCTGAAAGTATGACCAAAATAAGACAGTCATAACTTCATCATCGATTTGTTAGTCTTCTGGCAGTCCAAGGCACACATTAATTCCTTCTCCAACCCCAAGGCTCACAGGATACGGTGAAATATGATAGATATGTTTAAATACTTCCATGGCATGAATGCACTGGTGGCCAGTCTCTTTCAGCTGAAAGGAAACTCATAAGATGAAGGTGAAAGGTGACAGACCCAGGAGCAACCTGAGGAAATACATCTTCATGGAAAGGATGGTGAAATTGTGGAATGGCCTCCCAGTGGCGGTGGTGGAGACAAAACCTGTATCTGAATTCAAGAAAATTTGGGACAAGTCCTTTGAACAACAATGCAGGTACTCTTAACCCTCAGGTATTTAATCCACCCATTATTCTACCAGAATGAGCATAATATCATTGATTGCTTCTCTGTCTAGGGCCATGATTTCAGATTTATCAACATGAGTTTATTTTTATACGAGTCTTTAAAATTAAAAACAAGGTTCTTATTTTTCCTCCTCCAATTCTTACAACTCACAAAACCAAACTTAAAGCTGAAAGTTATGCAGGCCTTTATGCCAAGTGTCAATAGAAGTAAACAATGGTATTTTAAAATAAACCTGGAAAATCAAACATAATTGGTATACAAGCAAAATGGGGGGGGGGGGGGGTAGTTTTGCAACAATTTCCAAGAGAAGTATTTTCGTCTTGAGCTCGAATCACGGACAGGAAGTTTTCATAAATATAGCTGAGCTCTAGCTTTGCTGGTCATGTGTGCTTCCTCGCATGTAGTGACATGGGACTTCGAGACAGAGCCCATAATTTAACAACTGCCTGAAAGGAAGGAGCATTTCCATGGGCAGGGATAAGTGCCCAAAGCGGATAACAGCTCTTCCAAGTTAAAAACTTGTGGTTAGACAGTGGTTCAACCACAGCTGGTCAACAGTAGTATGCCACATCCTTTTGTTTAGCTGGCCAGGCTCTCGGGGAAAAAGACACACTACAGAGTCAGTGCAATTTCCACATCACATCTCATTCGTCTGTGGTGAAGAAACTGGCAGTGCACTTCTGAAAGGGGCAGCCTGATCCTTATAGTACCTGGGAGAATTTCCATGAGAAAAAAAGCCAATCAACCCTCAAGAGACTAGAAAGCAAAGCCCAGGTTCATCTA
Source organism: Geotrypetes seraphini (assembly GCF_902459505.1). Lineage (NCBI taxonomy): Eukaryota > Metazoa > Chordata > Amphibia > Gymnophiona > Dermophiidae > Geotrypetes > Geotrypetes seraphini. Next base: position 8,087,010 of record NC_047090.1, on the reverse strand, counting down.
TTCTGATCTCAGCTACAGTGCCACGGATCCTTTGCAAACTCTAGCATCTTCATCATTGCTGTTCTTAATCTTACACAAAAAGCAAGGGTCGCTTTTTTCCCCCCAATTTCTTCTTGCTTAGAAACACAGCTGTATGTATGTGCCAGAGTCTTAAGTTCACCCAATGCAGAAAAGTTTCAACATAGGACTAGAAAAGCATAAGTGGTGGGGAGCAGGTGCAGCGTGACTTGGAGAAGTCCAATTTAGACTGGCTCAAGGCCACTGTGGTGTATTTCTGGCCACTTAAAATAAACTATTTTACTTGGTAGCCAACCAAAACCAACTTCAAGACCTTGTAAATTTCAGCCTTAAGCCACTCACAATCACATATTCTCTTATAGTTTCATTATACAAGTATATCGAGTGTGATATGAGCTTATATTTATAAAAAATATAATGTCTGTCAGATATATATTTCTGGATTTTTCTGTAGAGATTTTCGATGAAAGACCATTTCAGATTAACAAAGCAACACCTGTGACAAACCAGAAAGGAGAATTTCTATAGAATGAGAGGTTTGAGGACAAGACAGGGTCACCACGCGGTTCTAAGGGAAGGAAGGTGATAAATATGGAGCTGGGGTGGGGGAGCCAAATGAGAGGTCAGAGGAAAAAAACGAAAAAGACTCTGGGGAAGGAGATCAGAGTGAAGATGATACACTAGAAACATTGAGATACCTTTTAAAGCAAGAGTTGGGTCTTGTTCAAAATAAAGGAATGAGGGGGCACACGATGCGTACAATGAAGGTGAACGGGGATCAATTTTTTTTTTGTGATTATGGATGTTAAATTTATACTCCGTCTAGAATATTAGATAGAAATAAACAGAGGACTGTGTTACTGTGATTAGCATCTGCTGCCAAAAACAGACAACAGCATTACTGCATTTATTATCAGCTTAGAAATAATTCCTGTTTGCACTGTAAATTTTTGTAACTGAATACATAAGATTAAGTTTATTTTTTTAGCATCTGGAAACACTGATCTTGGAGTGTCCTAAGTCATCTTAGAGCACGTATCATGCTCCAGAGTTTTTGAGTCATCTCTTACTTTCCTGTATCTCTTTAGCTTTTGGGTAGCTGATTGAAGGATACTTTTGTTCCACGACACTGGAGGACATCTGCCTTAAGAATATTTAGACATAGCTAAATTATAGAGCAAAAAAGCGAATCACTCTAGGTCTCTCCCCCATTCCCCTAGAGCAGCGGTCTCAAACACGCAGCCCGCGGGCCACATGCGGCTCTCCAGGTGCTATTTTGCGGCCTGCGGTCTGGAAGTGATAATCAACTGCTCCCTTGCTGCAGTTGATTTTTCTGGTCAAAGCTGCGGCCGGCGGTGGCTCCTGGTGCCATCCACATCAGCATTTCTCTTCCCCCTTCCCTTCCTTGTGGAGCAGCAGCGTGTCTGGCCGGCTCAGTCGATTGTTCGGTTCAAAGCCACGGGTGGTGGCTCCTCGCGCTATCCACTCCTGCATCGGAAGCCTCTCTGACGTCACAACATCTCGCAAGGAGCAGCCACCCGCGGCTTTGAACGGAACAATCGACTGAGCTGGCCAGACATGCTCCTGCTCCACAAGGAAGGGAAGGGGGAAGAGAAATGCTGCTGCATAGGAAAGGGGGACCCTAGGGAAATGCTGCTGCTGTACAGGGAAAGGGAGAGGGAGGGAAGGGGGTAGAGAAATGCCTCTGCTGCACAGGAAGGGGGGAAGGGAAATGCCTCTGCTGCACAGGGAAGGGAAATGCTGCTGCACCCAATTGGGGAAAGAGAGGGAAGGAAGGAGAAGGAAGACAAGGGAAAGGAGAGGAACAAGAGGTGCCAAGTTCATAGGAGGGAGGGAAGGAAAGGAGATACCAGACCCTGGAGGGGGAGGGAGAGATGCCAGGAAATGGGAGGAGGGAAGGAGACAGATGCCAGACCAGGGGAAAGGAAGGAAGGAAGGAGGGAGGGAGAGAAAGGAAGGAAAGAGATGTCAGACCATGGAAATAGGACGGAAGAAGAGAAAGATAGGAAGGGAAGGTAAGACATGGAAATGTAGATTTTGAAAAGAAAGCAGAAAAATTGAATATTAAGTTAATGCCAAAGATGGATGTAAAGCAGAACGTGAAGACGGAGAGAAAAACAGTCAAAGGACAAGAAGGCCCTGGAAACATAGTTAAAAGCACAGAAAACTAAAGTCACCAGCCAACAAAGGTAGGGAAAATGATTTTATTTTCAATATAGTGATTGAAATGTGTCAGTTTTGAGAAAGAAAAGATATTAAACTTTAAATGTGAGGGCTGCAGAAAAAAATAGAGTACTTGGAGGGCCACAGAAAAAAAGAGTTAATGTCTTATTAAAGAAATGACAATTTTGCATAAGGTAAAACTCTTTATAGTTTATATATCTTTCCTTTTAACTGTTAACTTTTAACTGTTAAACCAAAAATAATATCAGACGCCTCCAACGGGTCCAAAATGCAGCCATCCGCCTCCTACACAACCTCAACTACCGCGATTCCATCTCCCCGGCACTCCATGCTGAACACTGGCTCCCAATTAGCCAACGCTGTACTTTCAAAGCCCTAACAATTGCCCACAAGAGAATCTACTCCACCACCCCCTCCTACATAAAATCCAAACTTCCCATCTACAACCCCACTCGCACCCTCCGCTCAAAGTCAGAGACACGCCTATGCGTCCCCCCCGGAAGATCCCTGCTCACAGAAACTGCCCACAAACGATCCTACAGCCACTTCATTCCACACCTCTGGAACCAACTTCCCCCCCAACTTAGACAACAGAACTCATTATTAGCATTCCGTAAATCGGTAAAGACCCTCCTCTTCAATTAAAGACCTCCTCTGTCTCTCCCCCCCTTAAGCCCCACCCTCCACTCTCCTATCTCCTTCCCGAAATTCCAGTATGACCCTCTCTTACTCTATCCACTAAAAATTTGCATCTATATGCTTATAACTTTCCGTAAATTAAACTACGGTATTTCCCCCTTCTCTCTCTCTGCTTAATCTCCCTGTATTCAATTCTCTCTAAAAACTATAAATCCAACCACTAAACCTGTTGTACTACTTATATGTCTAGTTACTCCACACTGTGTATGTTCATTTGTAAACCGTTCTGAGCTATTGGGAGGACGGGATAAAAATCTAAATAAATAAATAAATAAATTAAAGGAAAGTTTTATAAACTATAGAGTTTTACCTCATGCAAAATTGTCATTTCTTTAATAAGACATTAACTCTTTTTTCTGCGGCCCTCCAAGTACCTACAAATCCAAAATGTGGCCCCGCAAAGGGTTTGAGTTTGAGACCACTGCCCTAGAGTGTCTCCAATTGCAAGGCTTTGCGTGTCTCTCTTCCATTCCCAAACGATGCCAGAGTTACAAGTGTCACTGCTCTGTTATGACTGACCATTCTCGTATTTGTGTCCCCAATATGGCCATGGTCATAGTTTTATTTCACACTCCTTCCAAAGTAACCAATCACACTGTGGCTTCTTGCCTATCAGCTGTGGTCTGTGGCCAAGAAGCATCCCAGATCAGGAAGCCAAAAGGCTTAGCTTCTGTTTCTCCACCTTACACTTTGAGTCTCGGGGACAGGTAAAAAATGTTGCCTACTGGTTTAAAAAATTTACAGGTCTATGGTTCCCAGTCAAAGACTGTGGCTCAGGAGGAAACTACATGTACGTTCAATGGCTACATGTACAGGCTACATGTCAAAAGTACAGACATTTTCATATTCTGGCACCTGTATGGGCTTGAAATTCAAGGGTTTACATTTCATCAGCCACTTCACCCCGACACCTTCCCATTCCCTGGACATAGTTACTGAGCTGCCAAGTTACCTGGGTCCAAGAGGGAAATTTAAGACCAAACCAGGCTTTCCAACAAGTCTATCATGCTGTATAATGGGACATGGGAGGTTGGATTTCAATGGGTTGAATTTGGGGTATAAATTCAGAATTGCCAAAATTCTCCCTCCTAAAACATGGGAATGAGACTGTTCTGCAGCAAACAGCCCCCATCTACCTTCTTAAGAACATAAGAATTGCCGCTGCTGGGTCAGACCAGTGGTCCATCCTGCCCTGGGCCCTCAGGTCAAAGACCAGTGCTCTAAATGAGTCCAGCCTCACCTTGCTTTCCATATGCACAGAAAACATTTTATTTCATGTCACTATGTGGTTTTGCTTTGGTTTCATGGTTATTTATTTTAAAAACTTATATACCACCTAAATCTAAGCGGTTTCCAAAAACATACATATTACCGGTAGGTTGTGTAATAGTTTGCTTTTCTTGCTATATAGATTCCTTCGTTTCATTTTATTTTAAATCTTGCATTATATATCTACAATGCATAATGTAAACTTTAGTAAAACAGTACAACAAACAATACAGTATACCCCCACGAATTTGCGGACTCAGTAATTTGTGTTTTTTCCCTCACCAACCAACCTCTGCCTCCCCCTCACTCCCTGCATAATTTACCTCTTGGAGCAACCAATAGCTGGAACGTTCACATCTCCCCTCTGCTGCAAACCAATCCTGACGGGGATCTCAGTGCTTGCAAAGAAGGAGAACCGCACGGATGAATGACAGCTTCACCTCTTACGAGATGAGGGCGGGGCCGGAGCCAGAGAGGAGGAGGAGGGGGCGGGCCAAGAGCGCGTGGTTTAGGTCACTGGCTGTAGCTTTCCTCCTGTTATTTCCCGACAGACAGCTGAGGGGCAAGCAGGCGACGAGGGGATGCGACTGCAAGCGTTTCCTGTGCCGTGGTTTTAGGCGAGTGTTTTGTCGTCCACGCACTGATAACATACAAATACAGTACTCTTCCGATATTTGTGGTTTTTCAACATTTGCGGTCACTCCGTGAATTTTTTTGGGGGGAGTACTCTATTTAATTAACTGTTCCTGCCGTTTCAAATGGGAAACAATATCACTGATTTTAGTGTTGTTTTAAAGTGCAGGATAAATAATGGTTGCAGATATAATGATCACAATGTTTCTTTAAGCCTAAAATGTGCCTTTCTCTTACTCTCCTCTCTCTTGTGTGGGCTCCAATAGATGCTGCAAAACTTATGCAGCCACTGTCTGCTCAGGAAATTGGGGCACTGGTTAGTTTGGCGAGAAGGATTGTGGATTAAACTGATGCACATCTGAATAAAGGTGCATTGGCTGAAATAAAGTATTATGGATTTTCAGGTGTTTGATAAATTCCTTCATAAGAGGCTCCTCAGGAAATTGAAGTCATGGGATAGAAAGTGATGGTCCATTTTGGATTAGGAAATTGCTAAAAGACAGGAAAGTCTAGGACTAAATAGCTGGTTTTCTAAAGGAAAAGGTTTGGTAACGGAGTTTCCCAAAGTTGTTAAATCGCAAGACGATTGTGAAAAATTGCAAGAGGAACCTGAACTATAGCAACGCAATGCTGGGTATCATAAAGAGGGGCATAACAACCAGGACGCGGGAAGTCATCATGCCATTGTATAGAGCTATGGTGCGTCCACATCTGGAATACTGCGTTCAATATTGGTCGCCGTACCTCAAGAAGGACATGGCAGTGCTTGAGAGAGTCCAAAGGAGAGCAACGAAACTGGTAAGAGGGCTGGAACACTGCCCATACGCCGAGAGGTTGGATAGGCTGGGGCTCATCTCTCTGGAAAAAAGGAGGCTCAGGGGAGATATGATAGAGACCTTCAAGATCCTGAGGGGCATAGAGAGGGTGGATAGGGACAGATTTTTCAGACTGAGGGGGACAACAGGTACGAGGGGGCAGTCGGAGAAACTGAAGGGAGATAGGTTCAGAACAAATGTGAGGAAGTTTTTTTTCACCCAAAGGGTCATGGACACTTGGAATGCGCTACCGGAGGAAGAGATCAGGCAGAGTACGGTACAGGGATTCAAACAGGGATTGGACGGATTCCTGAGGGATAAAGGGATCGGGGGATACTGAGAGAGGTGCTGGGATGTAACACAGGTATAGAAAGCTAACCAAGTAATAAGTATAGAAATCCAACCAGGTCGTGCATGTGCAAGACCGGAGGGTTAGGACTCGATGGGAAGATAAAACTCAATGGGAAACCAAGGTGGCAAGGGGGCCCCTTCTGGTGTCTCAGACAGGCCGTGACCTGTTCGGGCCGCCGCGGGAGCGGACTGCTGGGCAAGATGGACCTGTGGTCTGACCCAGCGGAGGCACTGCTTATGTTCTTATGTGTTAGGAGTCACTGCCCAGGAAAAGGATCTAGGTGTCATGGTTGAGGAAACATTGAAACCCTCAGCAGGGACTGTCTATTGTATGTTTAGTTTATTAAATTTACTATTATTAAATTTTTACTATACCGACCATCAACGAGTATCTAGCCGGTTTACAAGTTAAAAATGTACAGCGCTGCGTACGCCTTTCAGCGCTTTAGAAATAATAAATAGTAGTAGCTCAATGTGCGGATGTGACTAAGAAAGCAAATAGAATGTTAGGAATTATCAGGAAAAGAATGGAAAACAAAAATGAAAATGTTTTCATGCTCTATGGTACGGCCGCACCTCGAATACTGTAATTCTGGTCACTGCATCTTAAAAAAAGATGAAGTGGAATTAGAAAAGGTACAAAGAACAACAAAAATGATAAAAGGAATGGGACGATTTCCCTATGAGGAGAGGCTAAAGCAGCTAGGGCTCCTTAGCTTGGAGAAGAGACGGCTCAGAGGTAATGTGACAGAGGTCTCTAAAATTCTGAGCAGAATGGGTAGATATGAATCATTTGTTCACTCTTTCTAAAAATACTAGGACTAGGGGATATGCGATGAAGCTAGATTTAAAACAAACCGGAGAAGATATTTCTTCACATAACGTGTAATTAGACTCTGGAATTCGTTGCCAGAGAATAAAGTGAAATCAGTTAGCTTAGCAGGGTTTAAAAAGGCTTGGATCATTTCCTAAAAGAGAAGTCCATAAGCCATTATTGAGATGGCTTGGGGAAATCCACTGCTTATTCCTAGGTTAAGCAGCATAAAATCTGTTTTAGTACTTGGGATCTAGATAGGTACTTGGGACCTAGGTAGGCCACTGTTGGAAACAGGACTTTGGGCTTGATGGACCTTTGGTCTGTCCCAATCTGGCAATTCTTATGCGAGCCAAGTATAGGCCAGTGAAGCCATTGTGACATCACTGGCTCTTAGGCATTGGTGGAATGAGGCATTATGACATCACAATCTCAGCTCTGGAATGTTGCTACTCTTTGGGTTTCTGTCTGGTACTTGGGAGCTGGGTTGGCCACTGTTGGAAGCAGGATCCTGGGCTTGAGGGAACTTCGGTCTGTCCCAGTACAGCAATTCTTATGCTCTTATATATTCATAAGTGATCTGGAGAACAATAGAAACATAGAAACATAGAAAAAAAAGCGGCAGAAAAGGGCTATAGCCCACCAAGTCTGCCCATTCCAAGTATCCTCCCCCCCTGAGTTTACTCCCTTAAAGATCCCACGTGAGTATCCCATTTTCTCTTAAAATCCGTCACGCTGCTGGCTTTTATCACCTGGAGAGGGAGTCTGTTCCAATGATCCACAACTCTCTCGGTGAAGAAATACTTCCTGAAGTCGCCATGAAACTTCCCTCCCTTGATTTTTAGCGGATGCCCTCTGGTGGTCGAGGGTCCCATGAGCCGGAAGATATCATCTTCTGACTCGATATGCCCCGTGATATATTTATACGTTTCAATCATATCTCCTCGTTCCCTTCTTTCCTCAAGTGAGTACATCCGCAATTTCTCTAGTCTTTCTTCATACGTGAGATCCTTGAGCCCCAAGACCATCCTGGTGGCTGTTCGCTGCACCGACTCGACTCTCAGCACGTCCTTTCGGTAGTGAGGTCTCCAAAACTGAACGCAGTACTCCAAGTGAGGCCTCACCATGGCTCTGTACAACGGCATCATAACTTCAGGTCTCCTGCTGACGAAACCTCTGCGGATACACCCCATCATTTGTCTTGCTCTGGAGGAAGCCTTCTCCACTTGATTGGCAACCTTCATGTCCTCGCTAATGATCACTCCTAGATCGCGTTCCGCTGTGGTCCTAACCAAGGTTTCACATGCGATGAGTGGAGTGATGAAATTTGTACATAATACAACATTAATGGAACAAAAACAAAAAAAAAGGAATGCTGAATGAATCCCACCCCATCTCCGACAATAGGCAGAATAGGTCACAAGTACCCAGCACATCCCAAAAAGTAGAGCAAATTTCTCAAAGCTTATTTTCAGGGAGAAATGGCTTTGCCACGTCTACCAAGTTTTCTGGCAGTTTCTTCCAGGAACTTGTCTAAACCTCTACTGAGCACCATCTGTTTCCTACCTTGACTACACTCTCCGGCAAGATTCTGAATGATAAAATATTTTCTATGATTTGTTTGATTTCATGGAGTGCCCTCTTGTTACACAATGTAATGTAATGTAATGTAATTTATTTCTTATATACCGCTACATCCGTTAGGTTCTAAGTGGTTTGAAGAAAATATACATTAAGATTATAAATGAGAAGTAAGAAGGTACTTAAAAAATTCCCTTACTGTCCCGAAAGCTCACAATCTAACTAAAGTACCTGGAAATTAATAAAGAAGAGAAAATAAAGATGGTTGAAAAAAGAAAAATTCTATGTGAATTTATAGGATGGAAATTAAACTGACAGTGAAGAACTGAATGAAAAATACATATGAATGCAGTTAGAGAGGGTAGGTTACAATCTATTTATGGTATTTGTTTAATTGGAAGGTGTTAAGGTGGGTAATTTGGAGGTCCTTGGACCTGTTGGGCCGCCGCGTGAGCAGGCTGCTGGGCACGATGGACCCCGGTCTGACCCAGCGGAGGCATTGCTTATGTTCTTATGTCCTCACTCATGATTTCATAAACTTCTGTCATATTTCCTCTTACTCACCTCTTTCCAAGAAGAGCCCTAACCTGTTTATCTTTTATTATTAGAGAGGCATTTCATTCCCTGTATCATTTTTTGTCATCCTTCTTTGCACCTTTTCTAGTTCCACTGCAGCCAATTTAAGATGAGACGACCAGACTTACACAGGACTCAAGAGTGGTCAAACCATGGATCTATAAAGACATACAGTAATTGGTTAGGTACCAACAAATTTAATTCTAAATCTAGAAAAAACAGTGGTATGTTAGATAACTGGGTTTCATCCACAACCATCTCCGATTCCTCGTTTATTTGGTATGAATTTTTAACCAGTTCGATCATTTAAATATTTAGGGGCCATATTTCATTCACAGCTTTCATTCCAGGATTAAGTGCCTCAAGTAATTTGCTCTGGCCTTCAATCACTACATCGACTCTGTTCTGTTAGAAGTCTGCTTTGTTTTTCACCTCTGCAAACTCGTAATTCAAGCCTTTCTCGTATCATGGACTGATTATGGCATTGCAGTTTATGCTGAATTACAGAAATCCCAACTATGTCATTTGCAAACCTTTCGCAATACTGATGCTCATTTTCTTCATTGTGCAAAAAATGTACAACACTGTCACACCCCTTTTATATTCTCTTCAGCAGCTTCCTCTCATCAGTAATTCCTTACATTTCTCTCAATGGGCATTACTTACTTCTCCCTGCTCCAGAAAACATTCACTACAAATCTATGCAAAATTCAGCTTTTTCCAGGTACCCAAGCTTTGAAATGCCCTATCTGCCTACTTAAGATCTGAACCATCATTCGCTCAATTCAAATGCTATCTTCTATCTGCTTAAGGATCATCTGCCATCTAGTTTTTGGGTTCTCATGAACCTGGATTGCAATAGTGTAGAATATATTTTTCCCTTCCCTTACTTGGTTGGACTTAGCTAGTTTTCTTGAAGTATTTTGCTGCAGCATACCACTTATGAAGTCAAATTTGCTTTTTATTAAATGGGTTTTTCATTTTCACAGCAAAGATTGGGCAGCCCCATAGCTCAGCCACGGCATTACATGTCACACACTGCTGTGGAGAAACTGTAGTTGCATGTTTGAGCCAATGGACTGGCACTCAAGTGCCAGAAGGGAGGGGAAGGACTGCTCCCGGCTCCTCGGGTGAACGCTGTGGCAGTGAGTGTTTGAGTCTCAGCAACGCTTTAATAATGATAACTCACCTAAGCTTGGCTTCAGAAAGGGTGGGGGTGGGGGTGTAGAAGAAATACACAGGTAGAAATGTGAAAATAAAGGTGGCAAAATCTGCTCTGAAGTTCTGTCTCCATGTGTGGAGCAGCTTGGCTTCCCGTTCCAGGGCAAGGCACTTATCTTAGAGGTTTTCTCTCAGGATGACGAGCAGCTTTTCGTTATTCACAAAGCTGGAATGTTTAGGGATCTTAGTACAGTTTCCATTGGTAGAGGCAGGAAAACCCATTAAGACATCTGTCGTCCCTCCCCCCCCCCCCAAGTCTGAACCCTTCTTGCTTTTGGAATGGCTGACGTATCCCGACATGTTCTTCAACCTATTGAGCAATTCGTTAGGGCAGAGTCTCCTCACATCAATTTCCTGAAATTATTTGCCATCGGTTGAGTGTTGGGGTTTTTTTTTTTTACAGCATCAGTTTAAAACCAGAAAGTACATGTGCAGCGGTGCACGTATGACCACAGACCGTTATCTTGGCAGAAGTCCCATGCCTATAAATCAGCCATTGGAATTAAAATGTGTTGCATTTTTCAGGAAGCTCCTTATCTCGAAGACAATAAGGATTTCCTTTGACAATTACCTCTCCACTGAAAAGACGATCTTATTGTTATTAGTGAGTCTCTGTCGCACTGTTACACGCTCCAGACCTAGGTATGTATAATCTGGCAGAGAAAAGAAAACGTAGCAGATTCTATGGATTTTCACAATAGCCTGAGCTGTGCTTACATTGAAGTTTCATTTATTAAGTGCAATTCTGGAGATACACAAATTCTCTGGCTTACAATGACTTCTCTGTACTGTGAAGTATAAAGTTGAACTCAATTCATAACATTTCAGATTTACGGGGGGAATAAAGCAGAGCAGTTGTTACATTGGGCCACTTGGATAAAAACAAATGAAGATCAGAGCTTTTTATTGATGTGATGCACATTCCCGAGCTATTCTATAAAAGATTCAGAGACAAGTGAAGGGGCACAAGGAGAAAGCAAAGGCAAAGTAACACAGGAACACTGTAGGGCAATAACTTTACCTAATGACTTGCTATGCCAGGCTGTAGTGGTGGCTAGAGGCTGTCTGCTGATGAAGAGAAGAGTGTCTCTTAACAAATCCCTACAAAGTCTGTTATTGAGAGAGACACGGGGGAAGCCACTGCTTGCCCTGGATCGGTAGCATGGAATTTTGCTACTCTTTGAGGTTCTAGAATCTTGTTACTTTCTGGGATTCCGGAATCTTGCTATTCCTTGGGATTCTGTATGGAATGTTGCTACTCTTTGGGATTCTGGAATCTTGTTACTCTTTGGGATTCCGTAATCTTGCTATTCCTTGGGATTCTGTATGGAATGTTGCTACTCTTTGGGATTCTAGAATCTTGTTACTCTTTGGGATTCCGTAATCTTGCTATTCCTTGGGATTCTGTATGGAATGTTGCTACTCTTTGGGATTCTGGAATCTTGTTACTCTTTGGGATTCCGTAATCTTGCTACTCCTTGGGATTCTGTATGGAATGTTGCTACTCTTTGGGATTCCGTAATCTTGCTATTCCTTGGGATTCTGAATGGAATGTTGCTACTCCTTGGGTTTTGGCCAGGTACAAGGGACCTGGATTGGCCACCATGAGAACGGGCTATCCTTATGTTCTTAATAAAACATGTAGCAGAGGTTTGAAAAATTATTCAAGTGACCCAGCATAAAAGGAAATGCTGACCAGTCCCGAATTTTTACATTTACTTTTCAGGTGCACTGTGGATTTGTAGTCCTGCTGCTTCTGTTTGAAATAAGCAAAATGTATGAAGGGGGTAATTAAGGCAGTGTTTCACAAGTTGATCCAGGAGAACCCCCTTGCCATACCAAGGCCTCTTATTATAAAACACTTTGACAATTTAAAAGGAATGAAGCTAGAGTATACAGTGTTATTTCATATACTGGATATTTTATTTTTAGGATAGTATTTCAGCAAACTTACACCTCTTGCATGATTCCATGACCTTGGTGGAATATCTACTGGGAAGTCAGGCCAGTCTATGCAAACCTGAGTGATATTAGAGGAGCAGCAGTGCTATGTGAGGCCTGAAATTAAAATCTAAATTCTGGGCCCAAGACTGCTAAATCATAAGCACAGTCAGTGTTATCGAACTTGTTCGTTTAAAAATGAACTAAAACCAGCACCTCCTTCTCACAAGCCTACGAAAAATGTTTTGGTTTCAGCAACTGCAAATCCAAGCAGATTTGTTCCACATCCACATTCCCATGTGCTGCAAGATTTGTTTCAAACTATCCTAGACAGTAATTTTTGAACGGAAACACAACTTTTCTAGCTTTCATTTTTAAACTCCAGTAAGGGATTTCTAATAGCAATAAAACTTTCAGCTTGTAGTCTGTTCTCCCACTGGTGCCCTTACACACTCCAAGCAGAGGTCAAGTGCCTTTAAATACATCCTCCATACCTACATTTGGTGTCCCCTGCTCTCACACAGAGCCAGAATGTGCAACTTCTGCTCCTTCCTGCTTTCTATAAATATTTTGCAAGGGAGTGTGTGCCCTTCTCTGGCCAGGACAGCTGAATTTGGTGCTCAGCGAGAAATTCCCTTTTCTTCCAAAAAAGCTGTACCACATAATTCATGTTTTTCCAAATGTCAAAAACTTGAACAGATTAAATAATGCGAAGTCCGATTTTAAAAACAGCATACACGGACTTATCTAAATATATCCTCTAAAACAGCATTTCAGCAGAGCTAACTCAAACCCAGCTGCTCTGCAGAGAAAAGTCAACTGAAAAGTGAATGCTGATATTCTGTTAAACTTTCAGGTTTGTCATGGAGAAGTAGGGAAGGTGGCAGGTGCTGTATTCACTGACAGAAGAGGAGTAGCCAAGCCCTGCTGACATGGCGCCATTATACTGCGCTACGCTTGGCCCTTCAGTGCTTGGTGTCTGGAGAAGGAAGGTGAGATTTCCCAGGTCAGAACGTGGAAAATATAGGAGAATAACTAGTTGATCACATGGGGCTTTGCCTTTCAGTTCATTCTCACTGTTTCAGTGACAGAGCAACTCCATCTCAGCAGACAGAATGGATCAGGCCTCAGACCAAGAAAAGTTCTTGAATCCTCACCTCACAGAGGGCTAATTGGACACAAAAAGTAGGAGTGCATTATCCTTTTCAGGGCTACAACACAAAAATTATAATTGGATGATGTCCACGACCATGACACTGACCCAGAGATTTTTCCCATCTGAATGCTGCACCCTGAGGCTTCAGCGCTTCGATGTCAGGGTCAGCGTTGAGGACACTCGAAAGATCTGAGGAAGCATATTGCTCAACTGATAAAACATTTCTTCAGAAATACACTGTAAAAAAGAAAAATACCTTTAATATGTATATCTAATATACTCAGAGTTAGTGGTATAGCAAGGGTAGGAGGCGCCCTCCTCTCCTTCCCCCCCCCCCAACACTCACGCTCTCCCTCCTCCCCACCCATACCTCTAAATCTTCGCTAGTACGAGTGGCTTTTCCAACATGCTCCTCACACCAGTGTTGAATTTCCCTCCAATGTCACTTCCTGTCCCCGTGACCCGGAAGTGATTCAGAGGGGAACCAGGCTGGCACAAGCAACAGGCAGGAGAAGTTGCTCACACTAGTGAAGATCTACAGAGGTATGGGGTATGAGGAGGGATGGTGCGAGCGTGGTGTGGTGGAGAGGTGCCGGCACCCCCACCGATGCTGCGCAAAGAGTGGTCTGCCCCCACCCCCACACTATACCACTGCTCAGAGTTGTATGTGTACACTTTAAGCAAAAATTAGAAAGCACCTTTTCTTTTCAGGCGATTAATATTTGGAATAGTTTGCCTTTGAGTATTAACAACAATCGTCTCACTTGTCCTGTCAACACGTTAAGGCTTGGTTCACAAATAGCTAGAATGTTAATATGTTGTTTGTTATAACAGTAGGACTATTACAAATAAAATGAACTAACATAAGATTAAGTTTCTACCTTCAATAATCTTCTTTCTGTTTGTCCCTGGAGGATTCCATATGCTAGGTGTTCAATCCCAACCCGCAATCTGGGAGTTGCAGAAATCCAACACTTTTCTGAGCATATGCTCCTCCTCCTTAGACTGAGAGCTAGAAACATATCCAGTTTCAGTTGAGTCCCAAAGCCAAGTAACATACCTGAACAAATCCATGACAAGGGGGTACGGGGGAAGATCCCCAGCAACACAAACAATTTCTGAACTGGTCTGCTCTGCAAAACATGAAACAAGTAATAAACAGGCACAAAGGCAATCAAGCAAAACATTGAACTAACCTGCTGCATGCAACGAGCACTCGCATGAGACAGCCTTCAGTAAATCATACTCACAGAAGTGGAAAACTGCTCACAGGATTCGTCAACTGGATGGAAAGACTTCAAGCCTGCAAGGAAAACAATCAAGGCAGAAAGAAGCAGGCTATTCAACAATTGAGTGAAGACAGAGAGGACGGGTCATTATGAAATCCTACAGAGACTAACAGAGAGAAGATTATTGAAAGTAGAAACATAATCTTCCATTCTGTTATGTCCCTTCCGGATTCCATAAGCCACGAGACATACCAAAGCAATGGTAACAGCTAGGGAGAGACAGATCCCAAAAGCGACATCAGAATGAGCTGCCACAGCCACTCAGTAAAACTGGGTAAAAGTATGAAGAGAGGACCAAGTAGCCGCCCTGCAAATTTCATCAGGATGAATCATGCGAGACTTTGCCCACGACACAGCCACACTTCCAGTTGAGTGGGCTTTAAGCAAAATTGGCAGCTGCTTGCCACAGGTGATGTAAGTCGTGGAAATGGCCATTTGAAACCATTGAGCGATCAAGGACTTGGAAGCCGGATGACCATAGCGAGGTGCAGCAGTCAGGAGAAAAAGGTGATCAGATAACCTGAAATCATTAGGCCTCTCCAAATAGTTGAGCAAGACTCTAAAGACATCCAACTCGCGTAAGATCTTATCTTTGTGTTCTGAACCTGTGGAATGAAATGCAGGCAAACGAACCTCCTGGCTGGCATTGAAGGCTGATACCACCTTTGGCAGAAAGGAAGGTACAGTATGGAAGACAACCCCTGCGTCTGTAATACGGAGAAAGGGTTATTTGCGTGAAAGAGCCTGAAACTCCAATATGCACCATGCCAAGATAATGGTGACCAGAAAGACAGTCTTCAGTGGTTCGAATGGGGCCTCTCCAAGGCCTTGCAGAATGATGCTAAGATTCCATGAAGGAAAAGGAAGACGCAAGGGAGGTTTCAAATGAAGTGCCCCTCTCATACACCTGGACATGTCTGGATGAACAGTAAGCAAACTAGCGCTTCTCTACGCTCTAAAACATGAAAGGTCTACAACCTGAACTTTAAGGAAGACCACTGCTAAACCTTTTTCTAGGCCTGCCTGAAGAAAAATCAGGACCAGCAAAATAGGAGTCCTCTCAGGCTCCACTTAATCCTTAGCACACCACTGTTGGAAAGCCTTCCAGGCTTTGACATAAGAAACCATAGTAGGGTTTCTTTGAGTGCAAAAGAGTCGAGATAACATTTGAAAATCCACGCTTATGGAGACTGAGACGGTTGTGTGAAGTGCAGCTCCGTGCTTCACTGTCTGATTTCCTTATTTGTTTGAATTTACTCCCTGACTGATTTTTTCCTGCTGTTGAGTGCTGCTTAATTGCACGCTTGTCTATCGAATACCTTATGGGGAAGAGGAGAGAAGCCTCATGACCAGGACCTCCGGTGGTCAGAGGCTCGAGAGGATTGATCCAGAAGACGCTGGATGCCGGAGTTACGCTTCAGATGCAGGGGACGGCCCAGACATCGGGAGGAATGCCGAGTACATTGGAGTACATTGGCAAACCTTAGTTCATTTTGGCTTTCTCCTAGCCCAATCCCGAGGCAGCCACCTCCCCAGTCAGAGAGAAATAATGTTGCAGTGGAAGAGGTAACCCAGCTATCCCACGAAGGCAAACCCCAGAGGAGAGGTGGGAGTAAAGTCTCTGGAGAGACAGGCTCCCACTGAAGACAATGTATCATCAATGTCTCCCACTGCTGAAATTGGTGAGAATATTTCTTCTTTAGCTATCAGTTTGGGGATTTAACTAAGTCTGCCAAAGTCAATTTAGACGACCTGTGGAAGGCAATTGTCACCATTGACTCTAACCTCAAAAAGGCAGTAACTTTGGTATGTGCTGATTGTGTTACCATCATTGCACATGGGATTAAGTTAAAAGAACAAAGTGAGTCTATGAAAAACCATGAAGAACAGATTAACCAAATAAAAAGTATGGAGACAGAAATTGTTAAGGAAAGATCTTATATACAGAGAAAATTGGAGTTTATAGAAAACAAGCAAAGAAGGAATAATTTAATATTATTTAATTTCCCCAAATCACCTGTAATTGCTCCACTAGTAATGATGGGGAAGTATCTTAAAGAGATTTTGTTAATTCCAGAAGAAAATCTTCCACCAATAATTAGAAATCAATATTTATCTATGAGTGGCGGGAAAGAACAGCTTGTCCCACCCCTGGAGGAAAAATGGAAATACAGATTTCTTGGAAGACTCACTTGAAGTAATAACTGAGAGAACTACTCTCATTGTGATTTTTGCCCCAGAGTTTGATAGAGATTTAATACTACGGACATACTTTAGGCACATAAATGATAAGTTTCTCGGCTCAATTATTCGTGTTTTTCCTGATGTGTCTAAAGAAACACAGAAAAGAAGAAAAGATTTCCTCAGTTACAGACCAAGAGTTTTGGCCTTAGGTGCCTAATTTGTTCTAAAATTTCCTGCAAAATGCTGTATTTCACTAGAAGGAAAGAATTTTCTATTCTTTCAGCCGAATTTATTAAGGCCAGAGAAGGAGGGGGAGTTATTGGTTCAACTGTATCACCCACAGTGTAATGAACTGGCTATCTGGGGGTTAACTATGTCCCCGACTCTGTCTAAATAGGTTTTCCTTTTTTTTTGTTCTTAGATCCAAGTTGTGGACTAGTTAACTAATTAATCCTCAATTCTGATGCTATATCAACCATTTTTATGTTTGATGCATATCATTTCTAAATCTTAGTGCAAGTATGTTGACTTGTTATTGTCAAAATCTTGAACAAAAATAAAATATTAAAAAACCGTGCTTCGTCAAGGCTGAGCGCTCAAGAGCCATGCCGTAAGACCAAAGTGCGGCTGGTTCTTCATGGGCACCAACCCCTGAATGAGAAGATATTGATGAAGAGGAAGACGGAGTTTCTCGTCCTACTGAAGACGATGAGATCCACAAGAATCATCTCAATCTCCAATAGCAACCCGCTCCACTCCATAATACCATAGGAAATGTTCAGATAACTCCTTATGTATTCCTAAATGTCCAAATAACTCCTTATGTAATCCGCCTTGAACTGCAAGGTAATGGCGGAATAGAAATCACTAATGTAATATAATGTAATACCATGGGCGATGAGGCCAAAGTGGAGCTACTAGAATCACCAGGCTGGGATTGCTTTGCTATCCGGTGTAGGACCTGACCGACCAGAGGCCACAGAGGGAACACATACAGGAGCTTGTGAGCCAGCCAGGGCTGAACCAAGATCAGATGGAACACCTTTCACGAGAGGGATCATTCTCCCAGGTCCAGGACCTGTCGGCTGAGGAAGTCAGCCTGAACACCGACAACTCCGGCCACATGGGCTGCCAAGAGAGACAGAAGATGTACTTCTGCCCAGCAGAACAGCATACGAGCCTCCTACCCTAAAGGAGTGCTTCTTGTGACCCCTTTATGATTCACATATGCCACCACTGAGGCGTTGTCAGAGAATGCTCGCACCACTTTTCCTTCCAGAAGAGACTGGAAAGTGAGTTGCACCAGCCAAAATTCCAGATGATTGAATGACCAACGTTTCTGACAAGGAATCCACTGCCCCCGAATGGAGTGAACCCCGCAATGAGCACCCCAACCCAACAGCCTGGCATCCTTCATAAGAGTCATCCACTTGGAAATCCGAAGAAGCCAGCCCTGGCAGAAAGCCTCCCCATGAAGCCACCAGTTCAAGCTGCTGTGAGCTAGTACCGTCCATGGGAGTGGCGTCTGATGGGGATGACGCTGCAGAGAGAGGAGGGGCTCCTGTAAAGGGCTCCTGTGCGCTCTGGCCCAGGGGACCACCTACAAAGCTGCCATTGACCCCAGAACCTGCACATAAAGCCAGGCTGTGGGAATTGGACTGTCCAGGAGATCTCTGATTTGTTGTTGAAGTTTCTGTCTGCATGCCTCAGGGAGAAACACATGACTGTCTGGTGTCGAAGAGCAGGCACAGATACTCCAGCTGCATCCCAAAGCTCCTTTTATTTCTTGTGTCATTTATTTTCTCTTTTTTATTTCTTCTCACCAGCTGTATCAGAGAAAGCAGACCGCACAGGCACTTTAGACGGTAGTCAGTGCCGGTATCGGTGGCAAGGCGTACAGTTGAGGCTCCTCTAGATTCAGAAAAACCTTGGGAGGTGGGGGAAATGAGAGGGTCCACCAAGCTCAGTCCTGACAGACAGAAGGACAAGAAAGATTCACTAATCAGATCCAACAGATCTTAAGAAACCTCAGCACAGACTGCACAAACAGACCACTCCACCTGCTGGAGACTGAGAAAAGACTGATTGTAAGAGGGACTGATAAATATTTTTCCAATCCATTGGACTAGCACCATAAATCCAGACAACAACTTCTTATTGTATCAGAGTATATATTCTAGTTTAAGTAGATATTCTATGTTAAGCTGGAGAAAAGGCTTCAGCTCTGGAGTTTATACACTATCCGGTGTTGATATTACACTTTGTGATTGCTCTTGATTTTAATCATCAGCCAAAAACTACCGCCCTCCCTTTTATCTTTTTACATGTTTCCTTGTTATTATTTCTTTTTATATTTTTTATCAGTGCAATAAATGTTAGTATCCGGGGGGGGGGGGGGGGTGTCTAACAGCCAAATCAAAACTCATTCAAAACTTATATCAGAGTCTCTTAGATAGTTTCGACAACTTGCCTGCAGCAGTGATGTTTTCACACATATTTTTATTTTTCTCCTCCAACATTACGATTTTTTTATATCTTTATTATGATTTTCATATTTAATATTTTATGTTTATACAATCTGTATATTTCTTATATTTCTTGTTTTATTTTTAAAAAACCCTGTTTTCTATTGGCATTTTAAGATATCTTTACATTTTATATTTTTATATGTCTGACAATCCTTATGTTTTATTGTGGAAAATTTTGTTCACATATATTATTTGTAGATTTTGAACCCCTAATGCAGGCAAATTGCCAGCTGGAACATCCTGGTCATCTCTGCTCCTTGTACATGTGTTGGACTTTTGAAGAGTACTATCCTTCTCTATTTTTCTTTGCGTGATAAGACATATTCACATACTTCATGGGCTTCAATAATGAATATCTAGCACAGGGGTAGGGAACTCCGGCCCTCGAGAGCCATATTCCAGTCGGGTTTTCAGAATTTCTCCAATGAATATGCATGAGATCTATTTGCATGCACTACTTTCAATGCATATTCATTGGGGAAATCCTGAAAACCCGACTGGAATAAGGCTCTCGAGGACCGGAGTTCCCTACCCCTGATCTAGCACAAGAGGGCCAAGACATGAAATTGGAGGAAGAGAGGTTCAGCTGTTGAAAACCAGTTAATATGAGAATTCAAACATGTTTGGGATAGATATCTGAGTGAGAGAACAGGACTAGGGAGGCTGCAGTCAACCCACCCCACTCCTCTGAGATCAGAAGCCATAGGTGATAACAATAAATAGGGGAAGAATAAAGGAAGCATTCTTTAATGACACAGCTGGTACAACTCCTCAGAAGCCAACCAAACTAGTCATGGGACCAAGTGTCCAGATGTTTGGAGAGAAGGAGGAGAGAGGGTGTGGTCAATGGTTACAAGCAGTGTTCCCTCTAAGCGGGCGGGTGTTGTGAGCAAACTTTTTTCACTGTGAGCTAAAAATATCGGGCGCCAGCAAGTTATGAGCCAAATAAATATGTTGCTTTCTACCACAGAACTTCCTTACGTTTGTATGGAATCTATCCCCTTTCAACTTTAGAGAGTGCCCTCTCGTTCTCCCTGCCTTAGCTACTAAGTCTATTCCCTTCAGTACCTTGAATGTTTCTATCATGTCCCCTCTCAATCTCCTCTGCTCAAGGGAGAAGAGGCCCAGTTTCTCTAATCTTTCGCTGTACGGCAACTCCTCCAGCCCCTTAACCATTTTAGTTGCTCTTCTCTGGATCCTTTCGAGTAGTACCGTGTCCTTCTTAAAGTACCAGTGCTGGACGCAGTACTCCAGGTGAGGGCGTACCATGGCCCGGTACAGCAGCATGATAACCTTCTCTGTCTCTTCAGTCCAGCATCTGCCCCTTCCATTCACTGTCTGTCTTTCCCTGCCATCTCTCCTCCTGCCCCCCCCCCACCCCCCAATTTGGTCTAGCATCCATCATCTTCCTTCTGTTCCCCTCATGGTCTGGCATCTCTATCCTTCCCTCCCCCCTGTGGTTTTTAGCATATCTCTCTTCTCATTTCCTCCACTCAGATCTGATCATTCTCTGCTCTCTCTTCCCTTTTCTTCTCTGGTCTTCCTTCTCTATTTTCTGCCTCCATCTAAATTAAATTCTTTCTTACTATTTAGTCCCGTTTCCCTCTTTTCACTGTGTCTACACACAGCTTGTCACCCCTTTCCCTCACCCCTCCATTATCTTACTATTTTCTTCCCCCTTTATTTATCTCCTCCTTCCATCCAGTATGTGTTATTTCCCCACTTCCATTCAGCATCTGCTCTCCCTTCTCAACTGACATCCATCTGCCTTCTGCTCTCTCTCCCTTCTTCTCACTTCCATCATCTGTCCCCTTCTCTCTCTCTCTCATCTCCTCCATTCCATCATCTGCCCCTTCTCTCTCTCTCTCTCCCCCCCCCAACTTCCATCATCTGCCCCCCTTCCCCTCACCTTTGTGGGTCACTTTCTTTCCCCTGAGGGTGGCTCATGTCACAGGGGAAGCTTTGGCCGAGCAGAACCGCTTGATTGACAGTGGAACTTACTTGATTGATGTCGATGCTGGGGCCCGTTGCCGTTTGAAGGAAAAAAAAAAAGGTGGAAAAAAGGAACCTGTAAAGGCGAGAGGAAGGGAAACCTCCAGGACAGCTGCTTTTTGCCCTCCTTCAGCGGCCCAAGAGTTCAGACCAGCAGCGGCAGCTCTGTATGCTTTTAACTTCGGCACAGAGCTGCCCCTAATCAATAGTTTAGCGCGGTTTCATGAGGCAGCCTCGGGGCCTTTGATAGCCGGCCCGCTTCGATGATGCGATGTGGGCCGGCCTAGCAAAGGCCCCGAGGCTGCCTTATGAAACCGCGCTAAACTATTGATTAGGGGCAGCTCTGTGCCGAAGTTAAAAGCATACACAGCTGCCGCTGCTGGTCTGGAGGTGCGGAGACAAGGCAGGAGGCAAACGCGGTGGAAGGCAGGAGTCCCGGCGAAGGCAGGAGTCCCGGCACAGCGACTGCAACAGGAAGTTGCAAGTCAGCTGACGCCGGCCTTTCGTTGCGGCGGGGACCGAATCCTTCGCGGACCGGCAAGATTTTGTTTGCGGACCGGCGGTTGAAGAACTGTGCTCTACACTGTGTGCGCTGTGACGAGAAACTTGTGCGCTGCGAGGTAATATTTTGTGCGTGAGCGCACCCCAGCGCAGCTTAGCGGGAACACTTGAAGGTATTGGATTATGGAAACTTACATAATGCCAACATAAAATTATCCCTATAAATGCTGACAAGTAACTGGAAAACATCTTTAAAGTGTTGAAAGAGGTAGGAAAGTGTGTCTGAAGAGTGAAGGAGTGGCCTAATGATCAGAGAAACCACTTTTGCCACTGACAGGGCTCATTAACTTGGGCAAGTTCTTTGTCTCCTTTAGACCTGGGTATTTTAGACCTGCTGTTCAATGTATTTATTAATGACCTAGAAACAGGGATGAAATGCGAGATTATAAAATTTGCAGATGACAAAAAACTTTTTAGTGGGGTTAGGACTAAAGAGGACTGTGAAGATTTATAAAGGGACCTGAACAAACTGGGAGAGTGGGCGAATAAATAGCAGATGAACTTTAATGTAGAGAAATGTAAAGTCTTGCATATAGGAAACAGAAACCCGATGTACAGCTATACGACGGGAGGGCTGGTAATGGGTGAAAGTAGCCTAGAGAAGGACTTAGGGGTACTGGTGAATAAGACGATGAAGTGGTCAGCACAGTGCGCAGCGGCCTCAAAGAAGGCGAACAGAATGCTAGGTATTATCAAGAAAGGTTTTACAATCAGAACGAAGGATATTATCCTGCCGTTATATCGGTGCGCCCGCATCTGGAGTATTGCGTCCAGTATTGGTCGCCGTATCTTAAGAAGGATATGGCAATATTCAAGAGGGTTCAGAAAAGAGCGACACAATTAATAAAAGGTATGGAAAACCTTTCATATGCTGAAAGATTAGAGAAATTGGGGTTCTTTTCTTTCTTTTTTTTAAAATTTCTTTATTCATTTTATAACTTACATCAAGTGTACAGTAAATATCAAACAATTATAATACAACATCACTTGAAAAATCTTCAATATCATACACCAAGAAGATTTAACCCCCACCCCCTCCCAAATTCATATACAACTAATATATACCACATGAAAATAATATCTTATGACATTCCTATATATATTCTTAATGGAAAACCAAGAATCCCCCCCCCCACCCAAATCCAATGTTGGGGCTCTTTTCCATGGAGAAGCAGAGGCTTAGAGGGGACATGATAGAGACGTACAAGATCATGAAGGGCATAGAGAAAGTGGACAGGGACAGATTCTTTAAACTCTCGAAAACTACAAGAACGAGAGGGCATTCGGCTACAAAAAAAGGATGGCTCAGTAGACCCGTTTAGTAATTTCAAGTTTACAACAAGCAGTGTCTACTGTGAGTTGTCAAAACTCAAGGTTAACAAAGCAATGGGGCCAGACAACCTACACCCCAGGGTGCTCAGGGAGTTAAGGGACGTCCTGGCGGAACCACTATCCGCGCTCTTCAATCTCTCCCTTAGTACAGGTAGAGTCCCGTTGGACTGGAAAACGGCTAACGTCATTCCACTCCATAAAAAAGGTTGCAGGACAGAGGCTGAGAACTACAGACCAGTGAGTCTCACATCAATAGTGAGCAAATAATGGAAACTCTAATCAAACACCAATTAGATAAGATCCTGGATGTGGAGAATCTACGGGATCCCCGTCAACATGGATTTACCAAGGGGAAATCCTGCCAATCCAACTTGATCAGCTTCTTTGACTGGGTGACGGGGAAGCTCGATGTTGGAGAGTCCTTGGACATTGTATACTTGGACTTCAGCAAAGCATTTGATAGTGTCCCTCACCGCAGGTTGTTGTGCAAAATGAGTTCTATAGGATTAGGTAACACTTTGACAAAATGGGTTGGGGACTGGCTTGGTGGTAGGCTTCAGAGGGTGGTGGTGAACGGCACCCCCTCTGTAACGACGGCAGTGATCAGCGGAGTGCCGCAGGGCTCGGTCTTGGACCCGATCCTTTTCAATATCTTTATAAGGGACTTGGCTGAGGGGCTTCGCAGTAAAATAACGTTATTCGCCGATGACGCCAAACTGTGTAACATAACAAGCAAGAGCACAACGGACAATATGAAACACGACCTACTCCTATTGGAGCAATGGTCTAGGACCTGGCAACTGAGTTTCAATGCCAAGAAATGCAAAGTCATGCACCTTGGCAGTCAAAATCCATGCGAGACTTACACCCTAAATGGCGAGATCCTAGCAAGAACTGTTGCAGAACGGGACTTAGGGGTAATCATCAGTGAAGACATGAAGACTGCCAATCAAGTGGAGCGGGCTTCATCTAAGGCTAGGCAGATCATAGGATGTATACGTAGGAGTTTCGTCAGCCGCAAGCCTGAAGTCATTATGCCGTTGTATAGATCCATGGTGAGGCCCCATCTGGAATACTGCGTACAATTCTGGAGGCCTCATTACTGCAAGGATGTACTGAGGCTTGAGTCAGTCCAGCGAATGGCCACCCGGATGGTCTCGGGACTCAATGATCTCCCGTACGAGGAACGGCTGGATAAATTATGGCTATACTCACTCGAGGAACGCAGAGAGAGGGGAGACATGATCGGGCCATATCGAGGTAGAAGAAGATATCTTCTTTTTCAAAGGTCCGACGGCGACAAGAGGACATCCATGGAAAATCAGGGGCGGGAAATTGCACGGTGACACCAGGAAATACTTTTTCACTGAAAGAGTGGTTGATCGCTGGAATAGACTTCCACTTCAGGTGATCGAGGCAAGCAGCGTGCCAGATTTTAAGAAGAAATGGGATCGTCACGTGGGATCTCTGCACAGAGCTAAATAGGGGAGGGTCATTAGGGTGGGCAGACTAGATGGGCCGCGGCCCTTATCTGCCGTCTTTTTCTATGTTTCTTAGGGGACAGATTCAGAACCAATGCTAGGAAGTTCTTCACCCAAAGAGTAGTGGACACCTGGAATGCGCTTCCAGAGGGTGTGATAGGACAAAGTACGCTATTGGGTTTCAAGAAGGGATTAGATGATTTCCTGAAGGAAAAGGGGATTGAAGGGTATAGATAGAGAATTACTGTACAGGTCCTGGACCTGATGGGCCACCGCATGAGCAGACTGCTGGGCGCGATGGACCTCTGGTCTGACCCAGCAGAGGCATTTCTTATGTTCTTATGTAAGTTCTCAGGGAAAGAGACTCATGGTCCTGCATTCCCATAATGCTGTGAGATCACCTTGCGCATCTTTTGATAAAGCAACTTAAAAATTTAAAAATTCCAACTTAAGAGCATCCTTGTGAACTTATTGTAAGGCATACATCACCTGGGGCACAAGGAACTGTACAGTGCGAGAAACACCTCCATCCCAGGACGCCATTTCCATCATGAAACCTGTGAGGAGACGAGAAAGGACATACACACTGGTATTAAATTACTTTTATTTAAAACAGCAGAAGCACCTAACTATGATGACATGTTAGAACAGAAATACACTGGTTTACAGCAGAGGGGCCAAGACTGTCCTCCCATGCATATGGCAGGGGGATTGGGAATATGCTGGTGGAATCCCAGGTGAATATAGAACACTATAAGCCAGATAATCCACCGTATAAGAAAATAAATTCTACTGTGAGGGCAAACATGGCTAGGTGACACGCCGTGTGTGTGTGGGGGGGGGGGGGAGGGTTTGGGGGGGAGGGAAGAGATGGACAACAACTCCTAAGGCTTCTTCACTTTGTGGGGTTGGAAATCTGTCTTCCCCAATAAAACGTGGGATCTCTCGGAAAGAGATAATGGTTACTGCAGATGGGCAGACTAGATGGGCCATTTGGCCTTTATCTGCTTTCATGTTTCTAACCTCATCCTCCTAGGTTGATTTCTTTTAAATTTCTGCCTGTTTGTCCTTAATATTGTTACCCCTTTGTTTGCCCAGATGCTGGGAAGGGGCACACACAGTTGTTTTTTATTTGTTAGGACCAAAGCTGGAACGAACTTATCTGCTGGAGGAAGTGAGAGCCAGACACTCCTGTCACTTTTGCAAATAATGTAGACCACACCAGGTTTTAAAGTCCAAACTTCAACTTCACTTCTTCCAACGAATAAGAAGAGACACTCTCTTGAACAGGTTTCTTTAGCAATAGACCAAACTATATACAATATCTCCTAGGGTAAAGATTTTCAGATGTTATAGAATCATCCTTGCTGGATGGATTTGGATCCAATAATCCATATGCACTGGTCAGTTTGTGGGAGATGGACGAAAAGGCAAATTTGACACTCAAGAACAGGTCTTAAATCTCCTCTGGTGTAAAGTCATTTTCTTAAGACCACCCTCCAGGGAGTCCAAGAGCTGTCTTCTAGAAACTTCTAACCCCTGCCCCCACTGAACAGAGAGCCTTGCAGTTTCACAAGAGCCAGCCTGTCTGCACACACTAGGCCTGTTTCCTTGCACAACCTCTCCCTTCCAGATGCAGAAATTCAAACCGAAACTACCCCATATCCAGCAGTGATGATTTTAAACCCCTGTATCTTTTTGTTAATACATTGACTAGCAGAATAGAAAATACATGCACCATCCCCCTAACTCCCATGGTGCTACAATATAAATCAGAGGGGCAGGACCGCAAACACTTCATCACCTAGCTGAACATTTCACACTTCCCAGCATCAGGCGGCCTTACATGGTAGTACCACCAAAGGTCACCTCCTCAAATGCCAAATCCAGAGCCCACGGCTACTCAGGAGATGAGGCCAGGACTATCGAGGGCAAAACCCCACTTTGTCCCAACCTCAGTTAGTTTGACCTTAACTGAGAGGTTGAATGGAAGGAGGGTTTGGGGGGATATTTTAAGCCAAGAGCAAGAATAATAATAATAATTATATTCTTATATACCGCCAGACCAGGATGGTTCTAGGCAGTTCACAACAAATGGAGCTGAAACATACAGTGATAACTACAATACAATAACTACAATACAAACTCTAAGGGTGCCTTTTATCAAGGCGCGCTACGGGGGAGATTAAAACACGATGCTTGTCAAATAGTTGTGTCTTTAACAATTTTCTAAAATCAAATTAAGAAGAAACCTCTAGCATAATTTTTCCAAACCAAGCATTCAGTTTAGCGGCCTGAAAAGAGACAATTCTCTCAAGGAACTTCTTATAACGACAGGATTTAGGAGAAGGATATGTAAACAGATGGGCTGTGCGTGGAGTCTTATTTGAGTGGCTCAAAGAAAAATGAGGAACAAGATAGCCTGGAGACATACCGAAGACTGATTTATAACAAATACATGAAAATTTAAACAAAATTCTAGACTCAATCGGCAACCAATGACGTTTCTGATAAAAAGGAGTAATATACTACCATTTTTTTAAACCAAAAATGAGTCAAACTGCAGTATTTTGAACCACTCTCAATTTTTTGAGAATTTTCTTATAGGCACCTAAATCTTAAATAATAAAATGCTAGCCACGCATGCGCACTTGCCTCGCGTGTTCCCTGATCCCTTTTCTGTCGGGATGTGGCAAGACAAGTGCGCATGCGCGCCCTTCCCTGCTCTCCACCTCACAATACGGCCCTACCGGCCAAAATTTCTAAAGGCAGTACACAGCGCGGCTGCCGGGAGGAGGCCGCGGTGGCTTGAGGCGAAAGGTGGTGCGGAGTGGCGGCTGCCGGCCGCTAGCATCCCTTGCCCTCTCCGTCGCGGCCCAGAAGAGACTTCCTGTGTCCGGGGCTGGCTCCCATGGAGATGTTGTTCAACACAGCGCATCTATGCCGCCGCCGCGGCTACTCTCTCGAACCGCACCAGGCGGGGATCGAGAGAGGAGCCTCGGCATTGACTTTGAATTAAAAAAGGGAAGCGCATTACTGAAAGGGAAGGGCTAAGAAGAAACTGAGCCCCCCCCTCGGTATAGCTGGAGTATTTGTGCCTTTTAAAGCTTGAAGTTGCCACATCACCATTCCTATGCCTGCATCGAGTTTGACTTCCAGTAGCACGTTTTAATTCAGCACACCGGAAAGCGATCAGGTAAGAGTTAATCTGTTCAAGCCTCCTTGCATCAGGCCTGCTAACGGCTGAAAGACCTGCCTACTGTAGAGCACAGACAAGACTTGCAACCAGTGCTGGGCCAGCATGCGGCAGGGGGAGCAGGAAAAGGTGCTGATGGACAGGGGTGGAAAAAAAGGAAAGGAGGCCTACTGTTGGATAGGGGGAGCAGGAAGAGGTGCTGATGGACAGGAGGGAGGTAAAACAAAGGGAGAAAGGCTGCTACTGGATAAGGGGAGCAGTGAAGGGGTGGTGGTGGACACAGGGGAGGTAAAAGGAAGGGAGAATGGACAGGGGAGCACGCAATTGGTGGTGGTGGTGGACAGCTAAAAGAAAGAAAGAAAGAAAGACAGAAATACAGAAAACAGCTGAGACAGAGAGAGAAAGAAATAAAGACAGACAGACACACATATATTCTAGCACCTGTTAATGTAACGGGCTATAAAGCTAGTAAATAATATTACAGTAGTCGAGGATGCTTAAGACAGAAGACTGCACTAACAAGTGAAAAGACACTTCCTCAAAATATTTCTTAATAGTGCGAAGCTTCCAAAGCACCGAGAAACATTTCTTCTCCTTCTCAACCAACAAACATAAGAGAAGCTTACACCCGAAGTTTGTCTCCCCACCGGTTAGAGGATGTAAATTTAAAAGACACCATCAACATCTCCTCTCATATCAAGCAGCATCATGGGGCAAAGACCTGGAAAAACTACTTAGGCATACAAACAACTATGGTGAATTTAGGAAACACCTAAAAACATATCTGTTCTTGAATTACCTAGGTAGCTGATCCGCACAATCCCTCCCACAACAACCGCTCTCATATTCTGTTAGTCACTAACCTCCAACTATTTAAGTTCTACTCAATTGTAGCATTCTTTTTAATCATTGTAATCTGCATAGAACTTCACAGTCCTGCGGTATATAAACTGCTATTATTATTATTATTAAATCAGTATGTTGTTCCAGTGTAAGATATCTATCTAAAGTCACTCCCAATATTTTTATAGACTGTTCTATATTATAGTCTAGTCCGTTCACATGTATTGTTGTTTCTTTGATCTTATCGTTAGGAGTTGCAAGAAAAAGTTTAGCTTTTTTCCGCATTTAATTTCCATTTAAAGGCAATCATCCAGAGTTCAATCTGACTCAGAATGGTCGCTAAAGAATTTTTAAGCTCAGATGACAAGCAGATTAACGGGATGACTATGGTAATGTCATCCGCGTAAATGTACTGTCCCTTTAAAAGTCCATTGAAAAATAATCTCCACCTAACTAGTTATAACTAGCTCACCTGTCATCAGTGGTTACAAATGTGGTAATCTAGCTGTTATCCAATTCCCCTACCTGCATGTTCATATGAAAGGTAGAGGTCACAGAACTATAGGACTAAAACCACCCATTTTTCTGAGAGATAACAACAAAATGTCTGGGAATGCTTTTGAGGACGTAATAGGACAGAGTACGGTACTGGAGTTCAAGAAAGAATTAGACAATTTCCTGCTGGAAAAAGGGATAGAGGGGTATAGAAAGAGGGCTACTGCACAGGTCCTGGACCTGTTGGGCCGCCGCGTGAGCAGACTGCTGGGCACGATGGACCTCAGGTCTGACCCAGTGGAGGCATTGCTTATGTTCTTATGTGTGCAGGGTAGCTCTGAACCAAAATCAGGGATTCCCATCATAGCTGGCACTGCAGTCCTTTCTGACATCCCACTTAACCTTCAGCCTTCTGAGCATGCTGGACACACTTATCGGTCCTTCTCAGAATAACCGGACACACGAGTTCTTATCTGCACTCATTTGTCTTAATGTTACTATAAAATGTGTTTCCTCCCGATACAGAAACTGAGTTTTCATAAACAGACTTACACAGCACTTATTTAAACCTTTGTATTGGATAATCCCTGATCCCCCAAATGCAGATCAACCCTTGTGTATCCGATGAAAAATTTTGCTTCTTGCATGAGTGCGATTCAGTCAAGGTGCCTGGTTCGGGTTTCTATCCCTTCTCTAGCTCTCTATCCCAAAATCGCCATCTGCTCCAAAGTTATACCATCCTGTAATCTTCCCCTCCCACAGCTGTACCAGATCATAACATAACATAACTATTTATTTATATACTGCATAAGCCTTACAGTTCTAAGCAGTTTACAAGGATATAGCAAATAAAATATGTAACATGGAGAATAAAAAAAACTGAAGAATTTTTAGTAACGGGGAGGGTTATTTTAAATTAGGATTGTTTATTTATTTATTTTTTTTAAATTCTTTATTCATTTACATTTCAATTAACAAGTATACAATATGATATCTTATACTATACAAAATCACTTGTACATTCTTAACCATAAATCTTAAATACTTTAAATTACCCCCCATCCTCCCAGCCCTCCCTATATCAATAATATTCATTCATATATGTATTATATCCCTTCTTATTATAAAATTTCAAGTATTTAAAGGTGTCTAATCATTTGAATATTCAATCAATGGCCCCCATATCTTTCTAAACCTATCATAATTCCCATTCTGTAAAGCAAGACCTCTTTCCATCTTATACATATAACATACTGAACTCCACCAAAAGGTATAATTGAGTCTTGTATAGTCTTTCCAATTCCTAGTGATGTGTTGAATGGCAACTCCTGTCAATATTAATAGTAATTTATTGTTAGATATTGAAATTTGACTTTTAAACCTCATTGAAGTACCAAATTAAATTGTATCATATGACAAGGCAACAAAGTTTTCTAATAGCAAATTAATTTGGGGCCAAATTGATTTCCAAAAGGCTTTAATACGAGGACAGAAATAAATTAAATGATCTAAAGTCCCTGGATCCTTATTACAATGCCAGCATCTATTAGACCTAGAAGTATCTACTTTTTGTAAACGAACTGGGGTCCAAAACACTCTATGCAATAAAAACAACCATGTTTGCCTCATAGATGCCGACATTGTAGACTTTAATCTCCAAGACCAAATTTGTGGCCATTGAGATGCAGAAATTTGGTACTTGATCTCAATGCTCCAAATATCCCTCAACCCAGTTTTATTTTTTTTATTCAGATATTCATTAAGTAATTTATACCACTGTGCGGCTTGGTGAGCCAAGAAATCCGCCTGAAAGCAAAGGAATTCTAAACTATATTGATTATTAAGATTCTTCCATTCAGGGAACCCCTCCTGAATAGCTTGCTTCAACTGCAACCATCTAAAATTTTGTGTCTTATTTAAACCATATTTATGTTGCAATTATGAAAAACTAAGCATCGAACCATTTAAAATAATATCATTCAAAGTACGAATACCTCCACTAACCCATTGCTTCCAGCCGAATTGACATCCGCCAATTTTAATCTTGGAGTTCAGCCAAATGGATTGATGTAATGATTTAGAAATTGGAATAGGTGTCAAATTACTAATATAACGTAAAGTTTTCCAGGTATCAACCAATATTTTATTCTCTTTATATCTTCTAGGTATTTTTATACTAATCAAATGCACCAGATGTATAGGAAACAGGAGTCGCCATTCTAAATATAACCAGTCTGGGACATTCTCCATGAGCTCTGGAAGGATCCAATACATACAATGACGTAGAATATAGGCTTGATGATACCTATAAAAATTTGGAAAATTTATCCCTCCCTCCGAAATTGATTTTTGTAAAGATACTAATGCAATTCTTGGTCTTTTACCCAACCAAACAAATTTCGTAAGAATACCATTCAATTTTTTATAGAAGGACCCCTGAAAAAAAACCGGTATCATACTCATTTGATAGCAAACTACAGGCAATATCATCATTTTTATAGTTTGAACACTCCCCCGCCATGATAAATGCAACGGATTCCATTTTTCACGCATTTCTGTTACTTTTTTCAATAAAAGTTTTTCATTCTTCTTTACTGTATCTTCAGTATTGTTTTTAATAAAGATACCTAAATACTTTAAACCTTCATCTTTCCAGCTAAAGGAAAAAGAATCAAATAGTCCCTTGACACAATGAACATTAAGCGGGAGAACTTCAGACTTACTCCAATTAATCTTATATCCTGAAAACTTTCCAAATTTCTCTATCAATTCAAGTAAGCATGGAATGGTGGTCTCTGGATTTCTCAAATAAAGCAGAATATCATCCGCATAAGCAGAGAGTTTATATTCCCAATTCGAATAAGTAATACCCTGTATCTCCCTTGCCTGATTAATAGCAATTAACAGGGGCTCCAAAACAACATCAAAGAGCAATGGAGATAAGGGACAACCCTGTCTAACATCCCTTCACAAGTCAAATCTATCTGATAAACTATTATTAATGTATAATCTTGCACCAGGAGAGCTATACAGTGTCTGAATCATTTGAATAAAACCAGATCCCACCCCAAACCATTCTAATGCTCGATACATAAAATTCCACTCCACTCTATCAAATGCCTTTTCTGCAACTAGAGAGACCAAGAAAGTTGGATCATTCATATGTTTTGTTAAATTTAAAGTATGAAAAGCCAATCTAGTATTATGAGAAGAATGTCTCCTTGCAACAAATCCTGTTTGATGAGTTTCAATAATAAAAGGGAGAGCTTTTGCCAATCTTAAAGCCAATAATTTAGCAATAATTTCCCCATCCACATTTATTAATGAAATAGGCCTGTAGTTTGAAACCAAAGTAGGATCTCTGTTTGGCTTCGGCAAAACAATAACCAACGAATCTGCCATAGTACCTGAAATACAACCTTTAGTCAGTTGATATTGATATAACTTTAACAAATGTAATGTAATGTAATGTAATTTATTTCTTATATACCGCTACATCCATTAGGTTCTAAGCGGTTTGAAGAAAATATACATTAAGATTATAAATGAGAAGTAAGAAGGTACTTAAAAAATTCCCTTACTGTCCCGAAGGCTCACAATCTAACTAAAGTACCTGGAAATTAATAAAGAAGAGAAAATAAAGATGGTTGAAAAAAGAAAAATTCTATGTGAACTTATAGGATGGAAATTAAACTGACAGTGAAGAACTGTATGAAAAATACATATGGAATGCAGTTAGAGAGGGTAGGTTACAATCTATTTATGGTATTTGTTTAATTGGAAGGTGTTAAGGTGGGTAATTTGGGGAAGGTTATCTGAAGGTAGGTGAATCTTCTGGAGGTAAAAGAGGAGGGGTTAAGATATTTGGATGAATTTTTTGAAAAGCAGGGTTTTGATTTCTTTTCTGAATGTTTTGAAGTTGTCTGATATTGTCATAAGGTAAATGTGGTAAAAGGTTAATTTGAAATGATTTATAAAATTCTACTGTATATCCATCACCACCTGGAGCGTATCCAGCTCTAAGAGACCTCAATGCTGTTTCTAATTCTTTTAGAGATATAGATTCTTCTAAACTTCCTTTTATATGCTCAGGAATTTGTGGTCCAGTAATTGAGTTTAAAAATTGTCTACCATCTTGTTCTTTGTTTCTATAAGTCTCTGAAGAATATAATTCCTTATAGAAAGCCAAAAATTGTTATAAAATATGCTCATTTTTAGTATATGATTCTCCTTTGTTATCTTTTATTACAATAATCTTTGTTTTCCTTTTTTTTGCCTTAAGATAATTTGCTAATAATTTTCCAGCCTTGTTTGAATTTCCATAATACTGAGCTTGCTGATAAAACATATCATTCCTAACAAGCTTTGAAGATAATTCATTATATTTGGCTTTAGCTTTTAACAAAATTTGTAATGTACTTTGTTCCCATTTATTAATTAACTTATTTTCTAGAATTTTAATTTCTTTTTCCAAATCATAAAATTGTTTTTTAGTTTATGACCTCTCATTGTTGCTTTAAATGCATCCCATAACACCTCACTATTAATATCACCAGAATCATTAAATTGAAAAAACTCAATCATTTTTGATTTAAACTCTTCAAGAAAATTTAAATCTGCAATCAAAGTATTATCAAATCTCCAAATCGGTTTTACCTCAACTAATTGTAATTCAATCCAAACATCACCATGATCAGATAAAATGATCGGATCTAGGATGGCTTTAGTCACTTTCTGAGCTATTTTATTTGAAACAAATATATAATCAATTCTTGAAAAAGACTTATGAACTTGTGAACAAAAAGAAAATTCCCGATCATGAAAATGAAGAAAACGCCATATATCTATTAAATCACAAGATTGAGCCAAATTATCTAACCCTAATGATTTTATAATTTTACTTGGACTTTTTATCTACAATCGGGTCCATTACAGCATTGAAATCTCCAGCCACTACCAAATTGGAAGCAGCCAGTGGTAATAATAATTGTTGTATACTTTTAAAAAACTCCATTTGATTTGAATTAGGAGCATATAGATTAAACAAATCAAGGGTATTATTTCCCATGCTCATTTTGACATGCACCCACCTTCCCAACGGGTCAGCAGCAACCATCTGAAAATTCGCTAAACATTTCTTACTTATTAATATAGCAACCCCCGCCTTTTTCCCATTTGCTGGAGCAAAAAAACATTTTGAAATCCATCCTCCTTCCAGCTTCCTAGATTCATTAAATGACAGGTGTGTCTCTTGAATGAAATATACATCAGAGTTCTGCTTTTTAAGGAAATCTAACATTTTCTTTTTCTTGATCATATGATTGAGGCCATTTACATTTAATGAAAAAAATTTAACCATCATTCAACTAAAAATCTATTCCAATAATAATATACATTTTTAATTATTATAGAATGATTAGACACCAGCACTATCTTAATTTCTAATAATAAATAGATTAAATATCCATTCCCTTTATTCCCAAAATTCATCATTAAGCATATTATTAAACACCCCCCCATCCCCATCCCTCCCAAACCCTCCCACCAATTGGTAACACTTGTAACGCACATAGGATATGTAACCCCTACACTCCCCCCGGCAACGTTTAAAACATTTCATCTTTATCATAATAATAAAAATATATTTGTTTTTAAAATAGCCTTATCTTAATTCATTTAATTAAAAAATTAAATACTCTTAATAAAGTAAAATTCATAAACCTTTATATTTAATCAATTCTTAACTCAAAAATCAATTAATTACCCTCATATACTATCCTTTACCCCCATTATAATTATATTATCAATCAATCACATTTAATATAATTGCTCCATAACTCATTATTTTAAAAAGAAAAAAAAATAAAATAAACAAATCAATTATACAGTTAATGAAATCACATTTCATAGACATAAATCTTATAAAATCGAGACACCATGCTTCAAATTCTTAAATTCATACTCAATTCCCTCTAATTCATTAAATCCACTGCCTCAATTAATAATATCCAACCAAATCTTAAAAAGAACCCAGTAAACAAACGACACATAACATTTATGACATCCTTCCATCATCATACCATGACCTTCATTCAAAAGAAAAAATACTGAAAAGAACACAAATAAATAAACTCAGACCAGAAATATCCAAGAAAAGCAATAGACTCTCTTTAGACTTAACAAAAGCTCAATAATAATATAACTTTAAAACGGCTAATCCTCTTCATTTCCTCCTTCTTCTATTTCTAAAATAATATACAGTATCTGGAAATCAGTTAATCCTCTTTATATCTTCTTTCTTCTTTTTCTGAAATAACATATCTGGAAATTAATCAATCTTTTTCATTTCTTCTTTCTTTTATTCCTGGAAACACTTCACATAGACATTGGCTCTGAGGTGGCAAGGAAACTTTTCAGTTTTTCTGGATCCTCAAAGTAAAGTGACTTATTTCCAGAGGAAATTCTCATTCTTGCAGGGTAGTATAAGCCATATTTGTATCCTTTCTCTTTTAATTGCGCTCTGAGTTGAAGAAACTGCTGCCTTACAGCCACATTACTTTTTTCAAAATCCGGCAAGAATATCAGCTTAGAGCCTTTGTGGTTTAAATTTTTATCAGCTTTTGCTAAGCTCAATATTTCAAATGCTTGACTCAACCTCAGAAGTTTGAAAATCAGAGGTCTAGGCTTGGAGTTATTTGCTGACCGTTGGAAAGGTCGTTCAAGTTCTAGGGGGTACTTAGTGTTCAGCTGCAGCAGCTTTGGGAGCAAATTCTCCAGGAACTGAACCGGGTTTCCCCCTTCCAAATTTTCTGCCAGACCAAAAATTTTAATGTTCTTTCGGATCTTTTCCAGATAAGCCCCGCCAGTAATGGAAAAAGTGGACACGCTGAAAGTTAAGCCCCGCCACCTTTTGCCAGCGCACGCAACCTTAACCAGTGAAGTTCTCAGCACAACGGCCCCACAACGCGGCGCGATGTGTATAAAGTAAAGTGGGGGGGTTCCCCCCCACGCCCCCCCGTCGGAGCACTCAAAAAAGATTATAAAAAAGAGGATATGAAACTTAACATTATCAAAAAATAGGATAAACTGTCGACCATTTTTTAAGGGCTCCGACGGGGAACGGGGACGTGGGGGGGGAACCCCCCCCACTTTACTTTCTACAGATCGCGCCTCTTTTTTATAATTTTTTTTGGGTGGCGGGGGTTAACTTTTTGGCGGGCTTATCTGGAAAAGATCCGTTCTTTCTTCTGCCACGGTTCTCATAATCCACCAGCCTTTTCTGTAACTCTTTGATGATTTTATTATCTTCCTTAGCTTGAACAGAAGTTAGTTCCATCTGATCCATCCTGGATTCTAAAACTGTCTCTAACTGCCTGTTAATGTTTAAAACTTCTTCTTTTACATCCTGAATGCTTTCTGCATTCTTCTGGATCTTGTTTTGAAATTTTTTTAAGTTCAGCCATTATATCCTTCTTCCCGATTTCTTCTTCCTCAGGAAGTGGGGCTTTTGCCGCCGCCGCCGCCGCCAAATCTTGCTTGAGGCGCTTTGCCGTACCGGATGTCGCAAAAGCCACCTCAATTTTCCCCTGGCGTGTGCTGGTCATCTTCTCACAGCACCCGGACGACAAAAATGTAATTTTTTGGCAAAAATTTATAATATATTTATAATAACCGCTGCCTGGCTATCAGAGCTCCACGATCACACCTCCATCCACTGCACGTGCCAAGGATTATTTATTTTGAGAAAAGAGATGTTTTTAAGGATTTTCTAAAATGCATGTTGAGGAGTAAACTAAATGGCTCCAGTCTGGGTCTCTAGAAGCAGCTTGATAGGCAATGAGTTTGGACACAAATCTTTTGTGGGTAATACCTTTAACAGGTGGAAAGGAAAAAAAAAAAAAAAAAAAAGGGAGGTCTTGTAGTTCGACCTGGTCTGGAGAAGCAAAATTGGTTAGTGAGGTAGGAGGGTAGAAATCCGTTGAGCGCTTTGTAAAAGAGACAGCCACATTTGAAAAGAACTCGGTTTTCCATTTTCAGGCAATGACGTTTGAAATAAGGAGATATGTGGTCAGATTCTTTTAAGTTCAATATTAGCCTGATTTATGGAAGTATCTGCGAAGCCCGGATAAGTAGATAATGTTACAATGATTCAGGGTGCTTAAAACTCACTCACCCAATGCTCCCGCACCAAACCATACTAGGCGTGACTCGCTCATATGCCTGGCATAACCCTGTCTGGTACAAGGAGAGCTGAATATCGCTATAATGCCACCGTTCACCTGCCAGTTTACTCCAAAATACTCATCACATTGCAATACTTGATAACACACATCACCCAAAAAGCTCAAGGTGAGCTACATTAAAAAATAGTCAAATACATAAAGTAAAATAGCAATAAAAAGAACCTCTTTTTTATTTTGCAGATGTCAAAGGAGGACATACAAAGTGTGATCAAAAGATACGGTGAATGCTGCTGCTGAGCACCATCCAATGGAAAGGCAAGATCTTCAATACGGGAAGTGGTGCATCAAACCTTAGTAACAGTGTGTGACAAATTTCAACTTGTTCGGTGCAGTCAGTCGGTTGTGAGCTATGGTTCAGAGAAAATGTGTTTTAAAGTGTCGTAAATTATGGATCACGAACACCACATTAATGTGAAATTTTGTGCCGGCAGAAGGTAGTGGGCATTCCTCCTGCCAGGGATGTTGGGGGGGGGGGGGTGTGCCGGCAGGAGAGATTGGGCATCCCTTCTGCCGGGGGTTGTTTTGAGGTTTGCAGCAGCAGGGAGTGGGCATCCCTCCTGCCGCGGACAGTGTGGGTGTTCGGGGGTAGTGGCATCCCTCCTGCCGGCTGACTTGCGGTGGAGTTTGGGGGTTCCTTGCCACTGCCGCTCAGCTGATCGCAGCAGGGAGATTCCCTTGCTGCGACCAGCTCACGGCGCCTGTGACATGGACGTCAGTTAGAGAATCGGGTTAGGCGATAGGACGCCCGTGTGCGATTCTCAAAAGCCGCTTAGGTGGCTGCTGAGACCGGACATCCTATACAGAATCAGATCCAAAATGTTAAAATTAATTTATGGTGATGTTGCAGTGACCATGAAGATGGTTTGCAAGTGGTTTGAGTGATTTCGTAATGGTTGTGAATTGGTTGAAGACGAGGAGAGATCTGGACGTCCTTTAACATCAACAACCAAGAGAACAAGGGGGCACTCGGAAAAATTGAAAGGGGACAGGTTTAGAACCAATGCTAGGAAATGTTTTTTCACTCAGAGGGTGGTGGACGCCTGGAATGCGCTACCGGAGGATGTGATAGGACAGAGTACATTAAGGGGATTCAAAGACGGATTGGACAAGTTCCTGAAGGATACGGGGATTGAGGGATATAGACAGAGGTAGAGATAGGATTAGGATAGAGGTAGAGATATGATCATGAAAGGGCATACAGAGAAGAAAAATGGGAATTAAAGGGATATAGGATACGGGGATTGAGGGATATAGACAGAGGTAGAGATAGGATTAGGATAGAGGTAGAGATATGATCATGAAAGGGCATACAGAGAAGAAAAATGGGAATTAAAGGGATATAGGATACGGGGATTGAGGGATATAGACAGAGGTAGAGATAGGATTAGGATAGAGGTAGAGATAGGATCATGAAAGGGCATACAGAGAAGAAAAATGGGAATTAAAGGGATATAGGATACGGGGATTGAGGGATATAGACAGAGGTAGAGATAGGATTAGGATAGAGGTAGAGATAGGATCATGAAAGGGCATACAGAGAAGAAAAATGGGAATTAAAGGGATATAGGATACGGGGATTGAGGGATATAGACAGAGGTAGAGATAGGATTAGGATAGAGGTAGAGATAGGATCATGAAAGGGCATACAGAGAAGAAAAATGGGAATTAAAGGGATATAGGATATGGGGATTGAGGGATATAGACAGAGGTAGAGATAGGATCATGAAAGGGCATACAGAGAAGAAAAATGGGAATTAAAGGGATATAGGATACGGGGATTGAGGGATATAGACAGAGGTAGAGATAGGATTAGGATAGAGGTAGAGATAGGATCATGAAAGGGCATACAGAGAAGAAAAATGGGAATTAAAGGGATATAGGATACGGGGATTGAGGGATATAGACAGAGGTAGAGATAGGATTAGGATAGAGGTAGAGATAGGATCATGAAAGGGCATACAGAGAAGAAAAATGGGAATTAAAGGGATATAGGATACGGGGATTGAGGGATATAGACAGAGGTAGAGATAGGATCATGAAAGGGCATACAGAGAAGAAAAATGGGAATTAAAGGGATATAGGATACGGGGATTGAGGGATATAGACAGAGGTAGAGATAGGATTAGGATAGAGGTAGAGATAGGATCATGAAAGGGCATACAGAGAAGAAAAATGGGAATTAAAGGGATATAGGATACGGGGATTGAGGGATATAGACAGAAGTAGAGATAGGATTAGGATAGAGGTAGAGATAGGATCATGAAAGGGCATACAGAGAAGAAAAATGGGAATTAAAGGGATATAGGATACGGGGATTGAGGGATATAGACAGAGGTAGAGATAGGATTAGGATAGAGGTAGAGATAGGATCATGAAAGGGCATACAGAGAAGAAAAATGGGAATTAAAGGGATATAGGATACGGGGATTGAGGGATATAGACAGAGGTAGAGATAGGATTAGGATAGAGGTAGAGATAGGATCATGAAAGGGCATACAGAGAAGAAAAATGGGAATTAAAGGGATATAGGATACGGGGATTGAGGGATATAGACAGAGGTAGAGATAGGATTAGGATAGAGGTAGAGATAGGATCATGAAAGGGCATACAGAGAAGAAAAATGGGAATTAAAGGGATATAGGATACGGGGATTGAGGGATATAGACAGAGGTAGAGATAGGATTAGGATAGAGGTAGAGATAGGATCATGAAAGGGCATACAGAGAAGAAAAATGGGAATTAAAGGGATATAGGATACGGGGATTGAGGGATATAGACAGAGGTAGAGATAGGATTAGGATAGAGGTAGAGATAGGATCATGAAAGGGCATACAGAGAAGAAAAATGGGAATTAAAGGGATATAGGATATGGGGATTGAGGGATATAGACAGAGGTAGAGATAGGATCATGAAAGGGCATACAGAGAAGAAAAATGGGAATTAAAGGGATATAGGATACGGGGATTGAGGGATATAGACAGAGGTAGAGATAGGATTAGGATAGAGGTAGAGATAGGATCATGAAAGGGCATACAGAGAAGAAAAATGGGAATTAAAGGGATATAGGATACGGGGATTGAGGGATATAGATAGAGGTAGAGATAGGATTAGGATAGAGGTAGAGATAGGATCATGAAAGGGCATACAGAGAAGAAAAATGGGAATTAAAGGGATATAGGATACGGGGATTGAGGGATATAGACAGAGGTAGAGATAGGATCATGAAAGGGCATACAGAGAAGAAAAATGGGAATTAAAGGGATATAGGATACGGGGATTGAGGGATATAGACAGAGGTAGAGATAGGATTAGGATAGAGGTAGAGATAGGATCATGAAAGGGCATACAGAGAAGAAAAATGGGAATTAAAGGGATATAGGATACGGGGATTGAGGGATATAGACAGAAGTAGAGATAGGATTAGGATAGAGGTAGAGATAGGATCATGAAAGGGCATACAGAGAAGAAAAATGGGAATTAAAGGGATATAGGATACGGGGATTGAGGGATATAGACAGAGGTAGAGATAGGATTAGGATAGAGGTAGAGATAGGATCATGAAAGGGCATACAGAGAAGAAAAATGGGAATTAAAGGGATATAGGATACGGGGATTGAGGGATATAGACAGAGGTAGAGATAGGATTAGGATAGAGGTAGAGATAGGATCATGAAAGGGCATACAGAGAAGAAAAATGGGAAATAAAGGGATATAGGATACGGGGATTGAGGGATATAGACAGAGGTAGAGATAGGATTAGGATAGAGGTAGAGATAGGATCATGAAAGGGCATACAGAGAAGAAAAATGGGAATTAAAGGGATATAGGATACGGGGATTGAGGGATATAGATAGAGGTAGAGATAGGATTAGGATAGAGGTAGAGATAGGATCATGAAAGGGCATACAGAGAAGAAAAATGGGAATTAAAGGGATATAGGATACGGGGATTGAGGGATATAGACAGAGGTAGAGATAGGATTAGGATAGAGGTAGAGATAGGATCATGAAAGGGCATACAGAGAAGAAAAATGGGAATTAAAGGGATATAGGATACGGGGATTGAGGGATATAGACAGAGGTAGAGATAGGATCATGAAAGGGCATACAGAGAAGAAAAATGGGAATTAAAGGGATATAGGATACGGGGATTGAGGGATATAGACAGAGGTAGAGATATGATTAGGATAGAGGTAGAGATAGGATCATGAAAGGGCATACAGAGAAGAAAAATGGGAATTAAAGGGATATAGGATACGGGGATTGAGGGATATAGACAGAGGTAGAGATAGGATCATGAAAGGGCATACAGAGAAGAAAAATGGGAATTAAAGGGATATAGGATACGGGGATTGAGGGATATAGACAGAGGTAGAGATAGGATTAGGATAGAGGTAGAGATAGGATCATGAAAGGGCATACAGAGAAGAAAAATGGGAATTAAAGGGATATAGGATACGGGGATTGAGGGATATAGACAGAGGTAGAGATAGGATTAGGATAGAGGTAGAGATAGGATCATGAAAGGGCATACAGAGAAGAAAAATGGGAATTAAAGGGATATAGGATACGGGGATTGAGGGATATAGACAGAGGTAGAGATAGGATTAGGATAGAGGTAGAGATAGGATCATGAAAGGGCATACAGAGAAGAAAAATAGGAATTAAAGGGATATAGGATACGGGGATTGAGGGATATAGACAGAGGTAGAGATAGGATTAGGATAGAGGTAGAGATAGGATCATGAAAGGGCATACAGAGAAGAAAAATGGGAATTAAAGGGATATAGGATACGGGGATTGAGGGATATAGACAGAGGTAGAGATAGGATTAGGATAGAGGTAGAGATAGGATCATGAAAGGGCATACAGAGAAGAAAAATGGGAATTAAAGGGATATAGGATACGGGGATTGAGGGATATAGACAGAGGTAGAGATAGGATTAGGATAGAGGTAGAGATAGGATCATGAAAGGGCATACAGAGAAGAAAAATGGGAATTAAAGGGATATAGGATACGGGGATTGAGGGATATAGACAGAGGTAGAGATAGGATTAGGATAGAGGTAGAGATAGGATCATGAAAGGGCATACAGAGAAGAAAAATGGGAATTAAAGGGATATAGGATACGGGGATTGAGGGATATAGACAGAGGTAGAGATAGGATTAGGATAGAGGTAGAGATAGGATCATGAAAGGGCATACAGAGAAGAAAAATGGGAATTAAAGGGATATAGGATACGGGGATTGAGGGATATAGACAGAGGTAGAGATAGGATTAGGATAGAGGTAGAGATAGGATCATGAAAGGGCATACAGAGAAGAAAAATGGGAATTAAAGGGATATAGGATACGGGGATTGAGGGATATAGACAGAGGTAGAGATAGGATCATGAAAGGGCATACAGAGAAGAAAAATGGGAATTAAAGGGATATAGGATACGGGGATTGAGGGATATAGACAGAGGTAGAGATAGGATTAGGACAGAGGTAGAGATAGGATCATGAAAGGGCATACAGAGAAGAAAAATGGGAATTAAAGGGATATAGGATACGGGGATTGAGGGATATAGACAGAGGTAGAGATAGGATCATGAAAGGGCATACAGAGAAGAAAAATGGGAATTAAAGGGATATAGGATACGGGGATTGAGGGATATAGACAGAGGTAGAGATAGGATTAGGATAGAGGTAGAGATAGGATCATGAAAGGGCATACAGAGAAGAAAAATGGGAATTAAAGGGATATAGGATACGGGGATTGAGGGATATAGACAGAGGTAGAGATAGGATTAGGATAGAGGTAGAGATAGGATCATGAAAGGGCATACAGAGAAGAAAAATAGGAATTAAAGGGATATAGGATACGGGGATTGAGGGATATAGACAGAGGTAGAGATAGGATTAGGATAGAGGTAGAGATAGGATCATGAAAGGGCATACAGAGAAGAAAAATGGGAATTAAAGGGATATAGGATACGGGGATTGAGGGATATAGACAGAGGTAGAGATAGGATTAGGATAGAGGTAGAGATAGGATCATGAAAGGGCATACAGAGAAGAAAAATGGGAATTAAAGGGATATAGGATACGGGGATTGAGGGATATAGACAGAGGTAGAGATAGGATTAGGATAGAGGTAGAGATAGGATCATGAAAGGGCATACAGAGAAGAAAAATGGGAATTAAAGGGATATAGGATACGGGGATTGAGGGATATAGACAGAGGTAGAGATAGGAT
Organism: Geotrypetes seraphini; assembly: GCF_902459505.1. NCBI lineage: Eukaryota > Metazoa > Chordata > Amphibia > Gymnophiona > Dermophiidae > Geotrypetes > Geotrypetes seraphini. Next base: position 8,043,346 of record NC_047090.1, on the reverse strand, counting down.
TAGGATAGAGGTAGAGATATGATCATGAAAGGGCATACAGAGAAGAAAAATGGGAATTAAAGGGATATAGGATACGGGGATTGAGGGATATAGACAGAGGTAGAGATAGGATTAGGATAGAGGTAGAGATAGGATCATGAAAGGGCATACAGAGAAGAAAAATGGGAATTAAAGGGATATAGGATACGGGGATTGAGGGATATAGACAGAGGTAGAGATAGGATCATAGTAACATAGTCTGCCCAACCTGATTCAATTTAAATTTTTTTATTTTCTTCTTATCTATTTCTGGGCAAGAATCCAAAGCTTTAATTTTCTTCTTATCTATTTCTGGGCAAAAATCCAAAGCTATACCCGATACTGTGCTTGGGTTCCAACTGCCGAAATCTCTGTTAAGACTTACTCCAGCCCATCTACATCCTCCCAGCCATTGAAGCCCTCCCCTGCCCATCCTCCACCAAACGGCCATATACAGACACAGACCGTGCAAGTCTGCCCAGTACTGGCCTTAGATCATGAAAGGGTTTAGATAGAAGAAAAATGGGGATTAAAGGGTTATAGACAAAAGATCACTTACAGGTCATGGACCTGATGGGCTGCCGCGGGAGCGGACTGCTGGACGCGATGGACCCCTGGTCTGACCCGGCAGAGGCAACTTCTTATGTTCTTATGTTAAAAGAATAAGCAAAATGATTCGCTCAAACAGGTGATTGACTATTAGGGAAATTTCTGAGGATCTGAACATCTCTTATGGTTCCCAAATTTGAACATGAGGCAAGTGAGTACGATCTGCGAAATAGGCAAATGGTTTTATCCTCCATCATGACAACGCTCTGTGTCGCACATCGCTTCTGGTGTGGCAATTTTTGTCAAATAAAAACATTAGGGTGTGTCCTTATTCACTAGATCTGGCTCTGGGTGACTTCTGGCTCTTCCCCAAAGCCAAAGTGACCATGAAAGGTAAACATTTTGAATCGAGGCAGCCACGATAGCGCGATTAAAGACACTCATGAAAGCGGACTTCCAGAACTGCTTCAGAAAGTGGCAAGAACGATGGGATGTGTGTTTGACGTGAGGGGGGAGTAATTTGAGGGAGATTAATAGCAATGTGTCTTTTACTGTAATAATTTTTTTTTAAATTTTAAACATTCACTGTATTTTTTTAATCATAGGTCATATAAAATGCTACAATCACTTTTCAACAACCACCTGAGGCCTGGATTAGTCCAGGAGACCCCTGCCTTAGATGAACACTTACCTTTCACACACTTGAATACAAGCTCAGCTCTCTTTAAGCACCAGGGAATGGTCATTTCCTACAAAGGAAAGAAAAGGAAAAGCTGGTCTGGAATCTGCTTGCCACACACACAGGCTGAACACTGGCACCACTTACTCACATATTTCTGTTCAGCAGTAACTGTGTCCTTTTAATAAAACATTACTAGTAATAGGCATGAGAGGTGACAAATCTTCTCTCATCCACCCAGATGCAAGTTGAAAGTTTATTCTGTACCTGTGCACCTAATTTCTAAAGGAAAACTGCCTTTCTCTGTGAAAAGTAGCTACAAGGTCCTTACCTGCTAATTTTCTTTCTTTTAGTCCCTCCAGACCGGCACAGAAACGGATGGGTTTACGCTCCTCTGCCAACAGGTGGAGATGGAGGCAATAATTTTTGGCTACAGTACAAGTGGGCTGTGCAGTCCCTATTACAATCGGTCTTTATGAATAGCCAAGCAGAAATCAACTAAGCTGAACCAGAACACACAACTCCACACTCACATGGAGAAGACAAGGAATAGTCCAAAATCAGACCAGGGAACACTGTTGGATACTGATTAGAACAAGAACCTTTCAGAACAGTTCGCCAGCTAAACCAGCTGAACCAAATGCCACTGTTCTTTAAACTCCCCGAACAACCAATAACTGCAGAAAAACCCATATTGTTCTTGAAAACCCCCGAACAAAAGGAAAGGGTGGGGGTCTGTGCCTGTCTGGAGGGACTAAAAGAAAGAAAATTAGCAGGTAAGAACCTAATTTCTCTTTCTTTATCGTCCCTTCAAACTGGCACAGAACAGATGGGACATACCAAAGCACTACCCATCATAGGTGGGACCCCTAAAGGGCCGACACAAGAACACGCTCACCGTACACCGCATCCCAGGGCGACAAGAGGGCATCCGCTAAAGCTCAGAGGGGGAAGATTTCATGGGGACACCAGGAAATACTTCTTCACCGAAAAGGTAATTGATCGATGGAATGGTCTTTCATGTCAGGTAGTCGAGGCCAGTAACACGCTCGACTTCAAGGGACGATGAGACAGACAGGTGGGGTCGCTCAGTAGCCTTACTGGGTCAGACCAATGGTTCATCAAGTCCAGTAGCCCATTCTCACAGTGGCCAATCCAGGTCAAAACCCAAAGAGTAGCAATATTCCATGCTACCGATCCAGGGCAAGCAGTGGCTTCCCCCATGTCTGTCTCAATAACAGACTATGTGTTGATATTTGACTTTTTTTCCTCATAACCATTCCAAATAAAACAGTATCATAGGAAAGTGCAACATGGTTTTCCAATAGAGAATTTACTTGAGTCCAAATTGAATTCCAAAACAACAACAAACTTTTATTAATTATGATAGGGGTTGCCATTCAACATATTACCAATAACTGGAAAAATTACAATAATCTTAATTACACATTCTGGTGGAATTCGTTATGTCATATTTTTAAGATGGAAAGAGCAATAGCGTTGCAAAAAGGGAATTATAATAACTTCGCAAAGATTTGGGGGCCAATGGAAAAGTATTGTAATGAATAGGCATCATTTATTCTTCCTTTTTTAAATTTATTATATGCACACTCAGGGGGGAGGAAGGATTTGGGGAGGAAATTTTTATAAATATGTTCAGAATAATAGTATAATGTATTTTATATAGAATATTTGATGAAGGGTGGGTGGGTAGGGTTTTATCATTATGGTCTATTAGATCTTATGTGTTAGTTTTTATAGTGCTATTTTGGATTCAATTTATGATATATTTTTGTGCGCTTCTTAAAAAAAAAACAGACTATGGACTTTTTCTCCAGGAACTTGTCCAAACCTTTCTTAAAACCAGCTACGCTATCCGCTCTTACCACAACCTCTGGCAACGAGTTCCAGAGTTTAACTATTCTCCGAGTGAAAAAAAATTTCCTCCTATTGGTTTTAAAAGTATTTCCCTGTAACTTCATCGAGTGTCCCCTAGTCTTTGTAATTTTTGACAGAGTGAAAAATCGATCCACTTGTACCCCTTCTACTCCACTCAGGATTTTGTAGACTTCAATCATATCTCCCCTTAGCCGTCTCTTTTCCAAGCTGAAGAGCCCTAATCCTTTTAGTATTTCCTCATACGAGAGGAGTTCCATCCCCTTTGCCATCTTGGTCGCTCTTCTTTGAACCTTTTCTAGCAGTACTATATCTTTCTTGAGATAAGGAGACCAGAATTGAATGCAATACTCCAAATGAGGTTGCACCATGGAGCAGTACAGGGGCATTATAACAGTCTTGTTAACCATCCCTTTTTTAAATAATTCCTAGCACCCTGTTTGCTTTCTTGGCTGCTGCCGCACATTGGGCAGAAGGTTTCATCGTATTGTCTACGATGACACCCAGATCCTTTTCTTGGGTGCTAATCCGGTAACTACGATTCAGGTTATTCTTCCCAATGTGCATCACTTTGCATTTGTCCATATTAAATTTCATCTGCCATTTGAACACCCAGTCTTCCAATTTCCTAAGGTCCGCCTGCAATTTTTCACAATCTGCATGCTTTTTAACAACTTCGAACAGTTTACTGCCATCTGCAAATTTAATCACCTCACTTGTCTTTCCAATTTCCAGATCATTTATAAATAAGTTAAATAGCACTGGTCCCAATACAGACCCCTGTGGCACTCCACTGTTTACTCTCCTCCATTGAGAAAAGTGACTTTGCCACCTATCCCATGACACTTCAATTTTTTCAGGAGCCTCTAGATCAACTATATCAACCGGCTCACCTTTATCCACATGTTTATTCACACCTTCAAAGAAGTCAAGCAAATTTGTGAGACAAGATCTCCCTTGGCTGAACCCATGCTGATTCTGTCTCATTAAATCATGTTTGTCTAAGTGAGCCACAATTTTATTTTTTATAATAATTTCTACCATTTTGCCCAGCACTGAAGTGAGGTTGTAATTTCCCAGATCTCCCCTGGAGCCCTTTTTAAAAATCGGTGTAACATTGGCCACCCTCCAATCTTCAGGTACTGCAATGATTTTAGCAACAGGTTACAGATCACTAACAGCAGGTCAGCAATTTCATGTTTGAGTGTTTAGTACCTTGGGATGTATACCATCTGGTCCTAGCGATTTTTCACTTTTTAACTTGTCGATTTGGCTTAGTACATCTTCCAGATTCATCGAATGGGAGGCTGACTGGATCCCCCGAAACAGAGGGTCCACCACACGAGGAGGGTACTTAGCTTCTTCCTCAAAATGCAAAACTGAAGACACCTGAAGAATAAGTTCCTGCAGCTTTCCTGGTGAAAAATGCACCTGACCAAAGCATCCTCACCAACCAGTGTCTCAGACACCCAACCGTCTACCTTATCCGTCCCCCTGAATCTTGAGGGTCTACCAAAAGGTCCAAGTCCTCATCATGCAAAACCGTTCAGCAAGGAAAAAATCCTCGTTCTCAGAAACCCATGGACATTTGGATGGAGACAGGGGGGACTGAACAGGGGTAGACGCTGAGGGGGCTGAACAGGGGCAGAAGTCAAAGAAAAAGACCCCCCTGAAGAAACAGAGACCCCTGGGGAAGAAGCAGGACCCCCAGCCGCCTACACGTAAGCCTTGCACATGGCTAAAACAAAATCGGGGCAAACTCCACCCCCCCCCCAGCAACAAAAAAAAAGTACTCATTGCAGGTGCAGAAGAAACACCTAAGACCTGTTCCTGTTTCTCTTTCTCTAAAACAGGAGGAAGGTCATCTGAGGCCATAGGTAAAATGGCAGAGCTTCCTGCCAAAACCGAGGAAAAGCCTGCCAAAAAAAAATCTCCCCTGAGGCCTTTAGCGGCAAAGAGGCCTCAATGGGCCCAGACGCTAAAGCAGAAATGCAGGCAGTAGCAGCTGTAGTGGTAAGGGAATCCCCAGCACTATCGGCGGTAAGGGAAACCTGAGTTCCCTGAGAGCTGGCAGCTGGGGAAATCCCTTTGTGGGTGGTAGGGGAAGCACGGACTTCCCCACTGCCTACCGTTGAGCAGTGCATATCCGTAGGGGAATCCTGCTCCCTGGCACCCGAAGTCGTCGAGGATTCCCCCTCGTATCAGCCGGTGCACTTTGTGCACACACCGGCTGCATCAACTGCTCATTGGGCACACAAGGAGAAATTAGGTTCTTACCTGCTAATTTTCTTTCTGTTAACCTGTAGACTGGTATAGTCCATTTGTAAGGACTCTACTAGTCTACCAGGCGCTACAGAATGAGCACTTTTTCAGTCTCTGCTGGGGAGGATAAAGTAAGTGCCGGTTAGAATAAAAACCAATTAAGCTCAATTAAATACTTTCTTTCAAACCGGCACTGACTCAGCATGTTGTTGTTGTTGTTTTGTAACTAACAAAGGAGCAGACCCCACAGGCTCTCAAAGCTGTAGTCTTTGCCTGAACTGTGTCAAGGCGTACAACTTAGGCACCTCTAATTAAAATTTGGGGAGGTGGGGGAAAATGTGAGAGTGATTCGGCTGCCCGAGTGTGGCACCCCTGAGGTCAGACGGACCCCCGAAAGGTCCCCCAAACTTTGTCTGGCAACCACAGCAGGGACAATACGGAAACCCATCAAATCCTACAGGTCCTAACTAATCAAAGGAAAGACTGAAGTACTGCGTTCAGCACTGGTCGCCATACATGAAGAAGGACACAGTACTACTCGAAAGGGTCCAGCGAAGAGCGACTAAAATGGTTAAGGGCTGGAGGAGTTGCCGTACAGTGAGAGATTAGAGAAACTGGGCCTCTTCTCCCTTGAAAAGAGGAGACTGAGAGGGGACATGATCGAAACGTTCAAGATAATGAAGGGAATAGATTTAGTAGATAAAGACAGGTTGTTCACCCTCTCCAAGATAGAGAGATCAAGAGGGCATTCTCTAAAGTTAAAAGGGGATAGATTCCGTACAAACGTTAAGAAGTTCTTCTTCACCCAGAGAGTGGTAGAAAGCTGGAACGCTCTTCCGGAGTCTGTTATAGGGGAAACACGCTTCAGGGATTCAAGACAAAGTTAGACAAGTTCCTGCTGAACCGGAACGTACGCAGGAAGGGCTGGTCTCAGTTAGGGCACTAGTCTTTGATCTAAGGGCCGCTGCGGGAGCGAACTGCTGGGCACGATGGACCACTGATCTGACCCAGCAGCGGAAATTTTTACGTTCTTAATGCACAAGCTTACCACGCCACCGCCTGGAGACTGAAAATAGACTGATTGCACAGCCCACTTGTACTACTGCCAAAAGTCAATGTGTTCTCAGTCTCCACCTGCTGGCAGAGGAGCGTAAATCCATCTGTTCTGTGCTGGTCTGGAGGGACGATAAAGAAGCAGGCATTTATTGCTTGGATACTCAGCTCCCTTTGGTTCTGTTGAAAATGTGATATGAGACTGCAGTGGCTTTTTTGCACACCCTCATTTCTCCTCACAAAGTACACATGTTCTGCCTCCATTTACTCTGCCCTGGCACTGGAAAATGTTGGATAACAGGCCGTATATTTTTCTCGGAAGCTATGCAAGGCCATCGTTCTAATTTGTCTGCCTACTCTGTGCTCTTGTTTCTTCCAGTGCTGTTGGAGTTCCACAGTAGCTTCTTGCCCTCAGATATAAGACAATATCTAAAAAGAAACATGTTACTGCTTCAGCTACAGTGAAAGCAAATCAGCCACTTTAACAGTGACCTGTGACAGAGGCCTTATCCCCTAATGTACAGCTTGTATGACAGGAGTCAGTGCACACATTGGAGTAGAGGAGATATTTTTATTAGAATTTAATATACCACTTAAACAGAACCAAGAGGTTTACAGAAGTCGGGGATGGAAATCCTCTCATATGAGGAAAGACTAAAAAGGTTGGAAAGGATACAAGACCCTACTGTTCAGCCTCCAGAGGGATTGTACAAGAATGACCATTTAACCCTACCCTCTGTTTTCTATCCGATAACCAATTCCTAATCCACAACTGAACTTTACCACCTATCCCATGATCTTTAATTTTCGCAGGAGCTTCTCGTGAGGAATTTTATCAAAAGCTTTCTGAAAATCTAGATACACTCTATCAACCGGCTCACCTTCATCCACATGTTTATTCACACCTTCAAAGAAGTCAAGCAAATTGGTGAGGCAAGATCTCCCTCGGCTGAACCCATGCTGACTCCATCTCATTAAATCAAGTATGTCTACGTTTCCACAATTTTAATTTTTATAATTGTTTCTACCATTTTGCCTGGCACTGAAGTGAGGCTTCTAGAGTATGTATACAGCTGATAGGGATAATGTGACATCTTTACTCTTCCCTTCCCTTAAAAATACCTGGCTTACTTTTGCCTTTGTTGCAACCTCCCTAGCGGGACACCCTAATTTCTTTCAAAAGAGGAAGGGCTGTGGCTCACTGGTTGAGCTGCTGCCTCTGCACCCAGAGGTTGTGAGATCAAATCCCGGTGCTGCTTCTTGTGACTCTGGGCAAGCCACTTAATCCTCCAGCGCCCACCACTTTGAATGTCAGCTTTGACATGTCAAAGCAATAAAAAGGTGGTATACAGGTCCTCATTCATTTTCAATAGTATGCTTGTGAGTATGGAGAACTCTCTCTTTAAGCCATATCAGAATCAATTCACTTGTACTTCTGAAGTTAGAGAAAACACATGCCCTCAGCAAAAGGGTATAGGAGTGTCTTCAGAAGAACAGAGAATCCCCAAATGTGTAGCTGCCACATAAAATCTAAACAATTTTGCAGCTGGCTGACTGGTTAGCCAACTAAAAAAAACATAAAAAGCTTGTATGTAGGTGGCAAACAACCTCAAAAACATTATTTCCAGAAGTCATCAAGTTCAGATGACTTTCCAGAAATTTAAGCCTCTTTGCACCATGTCTCTTCAAAAGTTTAATGTCCCGAATTAGGACAACCAGCTGCAGTAAATTACTCCCATTTTCAACTGTCCAAATGTCATTCATCCCAGCAAATTAAGGCCATGGATGCTTTTCCAGTCACAGTTTGAACCCAACAGACAGGTCAGAGAGTTTATTTTCTGAGTGCATTTTGCTGGGGGAATGAGTGCAAGGGCGAGAGGAGGTCTATCCATTTGATCCTGGCTGTACCAACTGGAAGATGACACATCACAACAAAACTCCAGCAAAACAAACTTAGAGACTAGAGATGAAGGGTTGCAAATGGCTCGTCAACGTTCTGACTTAGAGCAGGTTGATGAGGATTTCAGAAATGGGGAAAGATTTCCGAGTTCAGCAATGGTAGTATCCACACCGGATATCTCTACCTGACCAGAGTCTCAGCCTGCCTGTCTGACATAGCCACCTGGATGTCTCACAGCCATCAAACTCATCTCCTTGCCCCTGCCATCTCCCCACTTCCTTCTTTCTCTGAGGACAACACTTTCATCCTCCCTGTCTTGTCTGCTCGCAATCTCGGGGTCATTTGACTCCTCTCTCTCCTTCTCCTCGCAGATATAATATACCATTAAAACCTACCGCTTCTTCCTCTAAAATATTACCAAAATCCAACCCCTTCCCTCTGACTACGTGCTCATCACCTCACACTTAGGAGCCTACTGAGGATCTGTAAAAAAGTAAAATAATTTTTGCATGAATCTACACTGGGTTGTTTTGAACTGTGATCGATAACTTATGTCAAGATAGCACAGTTACTTACCGTAACAGGTGTTATCCAGGGACAGCAGGCAGATATTCTTAACGTATGGGTGACGTCACCGACGGAGCCCCGGTACGGACCTTTTTAACTAGAAAGTTCTAGTTGGCCGCACCGCGCATGCGCGGGTGCCTTCCCGCCCGACGGAGGAGTGCGTGGTCTCCAGTTAAGATAAGCCAGCTAAGAAGCCAACCCGGGGAGGTGGGTGGGTCGTAAGAATATCTGCCTGCTGTCCCTGGATAACACCTGTTACGGTAAGTAACTGTGCTTTATCCCAGGACAAGCAGGCAGCATATTCTTAACGTATGGGTGACCTCCAAGCTAACAGAGAGGGAGGGGGGATGGTTGGCCATTAGGAAAATAAATTTTTTAACACAGATTGGCCGAAGTGTCCATCCCGTCTGGAGAAGGTATCCAGACAGTAGTGAGTAGTGAACGTGTGAACTGAAGACCAAGTGGCCGCCTTGCAGATTTCCTCAATAGGCGTGGAACGGAGGAAAGCCACAGAAGCAGCCATAGCTCTGACCCTGTGGGCCGTGACAGCTCCTTCCAGTGACAGGCCGGCCCGAGCATAACAGAACGCAATACAGGCAGCAAGCCAATTGGACAGCGTTCGTTTAGAGACAGGACGACCCAGACGGTTGGGATCGAAGGTCAGAAAAAGTTGAGGAGAGGATCGGTGAGCCCTGGTACGGTCAAGGTAGTATGCAAGGGCACGTTTACAATCCAGTGTGTGTAACGCCTGTTCTCCAGGATGAGAATGGGGTTTCGGGAAGAAGACAGGCAATACAATAGATTGGTTGAGGTGAAAAGCCGAAACCACCTTGGGAAGGAATTTAGGATGGGTACGCAGAACCACCTTGTCATGGTGAAAAACAGTGAACGGTGGATCGGCGACCAGTGCATGCAGCTCACTGACCCTCCTGGCAGAGGTGATGGCAATGAGGAAAAGCACCTTCCATGTGAGAAGTTTGAGCGAAGTAGTAGCAAGAGGCTCAAAAGGAGGTTTCATGAGGGCTGACAAAACCACATTTAGGTCCCAGACGACAGGAGGAGGCTGTAGAGGTGGTTTGATGTTGAAGAGGCCTCTCATGAAGCGGGAAACCAGAGGGTGAGCCGTGAGAGGTTTTCCGAGGATAGGCTCATGAAACGCAGTGATGGCACTGAGGTGGACTCTGATTGAGGTAGACTTGAGACCAGCATCGGACAGAGAGAGCAGATAGTCCAGAATGGCCTCTACCGCCAATGAGGTGGGATTGTGATGATGCAGGAGACACCAAGAGGAAAACCGGGTCCACTTCTGATGGTAACATTGGAGCGTGGAGGGTTTCCTGGAGGCATCCAGAATGCGACGAACAGGCTGAGACAGGGTATCTGGAGAGGTCAGCCCGAGAGAAACCAAGCAGTCAGGTGGAGGGAAGACAGATTGGGGTGCAGTAGAGACTGATGCTGCTGTGTAAGCAGAGTAGGAAACACAGGAAGAGGAATGGGCTCCCTGGAGCTGAGCTGGAGCAGGAGGGAGAACCAGTGCTGTCGGGGCCACCGGGGGGCGATGAGAATCATGGTGGCCCTGTTCTTGCGGAGCTTGAACAAGGTCCGCGACATCAGAGGGAGTGGAGGAAAGGCATAGAGGAACCGATCCGTCCAGTCGAGTAGGAATGCATCTGGGGTCAGACGATGCGGAGAGAAGAGTCTGGAACAGAACTGGGGCAGCTGATGGTTGTGAGGAGCTGCAAATAGGTCCACTTGCGGGGTGCCCCAGCGAGCAAAGATGGAGTGGAGAGTAGGAGGGTCCAGGGTCCACTCGTGAGGTTGCAGGATGCGGCTGAGCTGGTCGGCCAGGGAGTTCTGTTCGCCCTGGATATAGACAGCCCTGAGGGACAGATTGTGGGCTATGGCCCAGGTCCAGATTCGGAGGGCCTCCTGACAAAGGGGACGAGATCCGGTGCCGCCTTGCTTGTTGATGTAGTACATGGCGACTTGGTTGTCCGTGCACAGGAGAAGAACCTGAGGGTAGAGGAGATGCTGGAAAGCCTTGAGAGCATAAAACATGGCTCTGAGCTCCAGGAAGTTGATGTGATGTTGACGCTCCTGAGGGGTCCAAAGTCCCTGGGTGCGGAGATCGCCCAAGTGGGCCCCCCATGCATAGGGGGAAGCATCCGTGGTTATGACCATGGAATGAGGAGGCGGATGGAAGAGAAGTCCCCTGGAGAGATTTGAGGAGTTCAACCACCATTGAAGAGATTGCTGAAGAGACGATGTCACAGAGATGGGATGAGAAAGAAGATTCGTGGTCTGTGACCATTGGTTGGCAAGGGTCCATTGAGGTATCCTGAGGTGGAGTCGTGCCAGAGGAGTCACATGGACTGTTGAGGCCATGTGGCCTAGAAGGACCATCATCTGGCGAGCAGGGATGGATGGATGAAGGAGCACCTGCCGGCAAAGGTGAAGTAGCGTCCGGTGCCGGTCGGCAGGAAGGAACGCCCTCATCTGATTGGTATCGAGAACTGCTCCGATGAACTGCAGGCGCTGCGTAGGAAGCAGATGTGACTTGGGATAATTGATCTCGAACCCCAAGAGATGGAGGAAAGAGATGGTTTGATGAGTGGCTTGCAGCACAAGCGGAGATGTAGGTGCTTTCACCAACCAATCGTCCAAGTATGGGAACACTTGTAGGTTGTGGGACCTGAGAAAAGCCGCTACCACAATCAGGCACTTGGTGAACACCCTGGGTGATGATGCGAGACCAAAGGGCAGCACCTTGTACTGATAGTGGTGATTTTGTATCTGGAATCGGAGGTAGCGACGCGAAGCCTGATGGATTGGGATGTGAGTGTAGGCCTCCTTGAGGTCCAGGGAACATAGCCAGTCGTGTTGAGATAGAAGAGGATAAAGCGTGGCCAGGGAGAGCATTCTGAACCTTTCTTTGACCAAACACTTGTTGAGGTTCCGGAGGTCTAAGATGGGACGAAGATCTCCCGTTTTCTTGGGTACCAGGAAGTAGCGGGAGTAAAATCCCTGACCCCTTTGGTCTGGAGGGACTTCTTCGATGGCATTGAGGAGGAGGAGGGACTGGACCTCCCTGAGGAGGAGTGGAGTTTGGGAGGAGTGAGAAGCAGACTCTACGGGAGGATGATCTATGGGAAGAGTCTGGAACCTTAGTGAGTATCCGTGGCGGATGATGTTGAGAACCCACAGGTCTGATGTGATGGCCTCCCAGCGTTGGAGAAAGATGGTGAGGCGGCCTCCGATAGGTTGAGGAAGAGGCATCGAAGGGTGGAGACTGGCTATGCCCTGGAGAAAGGAGTCAAAAGGGCTGAGGAGGTTTAGTCTGAGGGAGAGGCTTGGTCGCCTGGTGAGACTGAGAGCGAGCCTGAGTGTGCTGTTGTTGGCGAGGACGGCGAGATTGCTGCTGAGGAGGATTCAGCGGCCTGGCAGAGAATCGACGTTGATAAGAGGACTGAGGCCTGTATGGTCGTGCCGGTGGAGTTTTCTTTTTGGGTTTAATGAGGGTGTCCCATCTGGTCTCATGAGCCGAAAGTTTTTGTGTTGTGGTATCAAGAGACTCCCCAAAAAGTTCGTCACCAAGACAGGGCGCGTTGGCGAGACGGTCCTGGTGGTTTACATCAAGGTCAGACACCCTCAGCCAGGCTAGGCGTCGCATGGCCACAGCCAGTGCAGAGGCTCGTGAAGTAAGCTCGAAGGAGTCGTAAATCGAGCGCACCATAAACTTTCTGAGCTGAAGGAGGTTGGAAATCTGCTGTTGGAAGAGTGGGACCTTACGCTCAGGTATATATTTTTCTAGAGCAGAAAGTTGATGGACCAGGTGTTTCATATAAAATGAAAAATGAAAAGTGTAATTGTTGGCTCTGTTAGCCAGCATGGCATTCTGGTACAGGCGCTTTCCAAATTTGTCCATTGTCTTTCCCTCTCTGCCAGGAGGGGTGGAGGCATAAACGCTGGAGCCTTGAGATTTTTTGAGAGTGGACTCTACAAGGAGGCTCTCATGGGGCAATTGGGGTTTGTCAAATCCCGGAATAGGGATGACCCGGTATAAGCTGTCCAGTTTTTTAGGGGCACCTGGAACAGTCAATGGAGTCTCCAAATTTTTATAAAATGTTTCCCGGAGGATATCATGTACAGGAAGTTTAAGAAACTCCTTGGGAGGTTGGTCGAAGTCCAAAGCTTCTAAAAAGGCCTGGGACTTCTTAGAGTCGGACTCAAGGGGGATGGAGAGAGCCGCTGACATCTCCCGAAGGAACTTCGTGAAGGAGGATTGCTCGGGCTTAGAAGTGGTTTCAGCCATGGAGGGTTCCTCATCTGTAGAAGAGGCATCCTCCTCGGTACCGAGTGGGGATTGTTCCCATAGGTCTGGGTCCCTGATAGCCGGTTCAGTATGGCGGGTTTTAGAAAGGGACTTGCCAGATCGCATGGATACGGTGCCGGGGGATGAAGACCGGCGTCGATCTCTGTCCCTGGAGGAATGGTGCCGATCCCGATCCCGAGACGACCGGCGTCGATCTGGGGCCTGGGAAGGGTCCTCTGCCGAGCAAGTCTGAAGTGCAGGCTGAGCAGATAAGACCGGCATGGATGTGTTCAACGGTACCGAGGGGGTGGATACCGGTGGAGCGGTGCGAAGCTCGGGCTGGACCGGTACCGGAAGGAGCGGTGCCAGTAAGGTTGGAAGGAGCTGTTGGAGTTGCTTCTGTAGCTGCTCCTGAAGCTTGTCCTGGAGGATGGCCGAGATTCGGTCCTCCAATGGGGGCACCGGTACCGCTTTAGATTTCTTCGGTACCATAGGTGCTGCTCGACGCTCCGGCGATGAGGAGGCCGATGACGAGGCACTCACCGTGATCGGAGCGGAGCGTTTACGGGAGCGGCGGGACGTCGGAAGAACCGGGGTCACCGCTGTAGCTGGAGGTCGCTCAAGGGAAGTGGAAGGCTTCTTAGCCGGCTTACCTGGCGCTATCGACCCCGAAGGAGGATCAGGCGGTGTCGATGTGGTCGGTGCCGATTTAGGCGGTGCCGTCGACGTCGGGGCCTGATCCATGGTAGAACCGGTACCGAAAAGAATATTTTGCTGTATTTGCCGGTTCTTAAGAGTGCGTTTCTTAAGAGTAGCACAGCGGGTGCAGGTGTCAGCCCGATGCTCTGGACCCAAACACTGAAGGCACCAGTTGTGTGGGTCAGTTAAAGAGATCGGGCGTGCACACCGCTGGCACTTCTTGAAGCCCGGTTGAGGGGGCATGAAGGGAAACACGGCCTCCGCGAAATCAAACCCGGAGGCTTGGATGATTACAACAGGCCCCGCCGGGGCCGGCTGCAAAAATAAGGAAAAAGACACGAAAATAATTTTTTTTTTTTTTTTTTTAGAAGAATGAAGTCGAAAGACAAAAATAGAACCAAAATTGGATCAAAAATCGCGAGCGGGAAGGCAAATTGAGAGTTTTCAACAGCCGTTGAAAAGCACATGCGTCTTCTTCGCTCCGCGGAAACGAAGAAACTGGAGACCACGCACTCCTCCGTCGGGCGGGAAGGCACCCGCGCATGCGCGGTGCGGCCAACTAGAACTTTCTAGTTAAAAAGGTCCGTACCGGGGCTCCGTCGGTGACGTCACCCATACGTTAAGAATATGCTGCCTGCTTGTCCTGGGATAAATACAGTGCTACGTGAGCCTTTCAGTGCTATAGAAGTGATAGTAAGGTAAAATTAACCCTTTTAATAATTTGAATAATAATTTTAAGTTATGTGCATTCTTCTTCCCTTTTCTGCTTTATGTAGCTGGGTTAGTCACACAAGGCAGTGCACTGTGACCTGGTACTAGTCAGGGGGTGCAGAGAGCACTGAGGACAGTGGGTGATGATGCCAACGAACAAAGGCATTATCTTGAAAAGCCGAAACAGGGATCCTTGTTGGAACTCTTTTAACATTTGTTCATTTCAATAAAGACTCATATTGGTTGATTTAGGCCCTCTTTTACAAAGATGCACTATGCGTTTTAGTGTGCGTTAACCGCTAACGTGTCCGTAGGATAACATGCACGCATTAGCGCGCACTAAAAAGCATAGCGCACCTTTGTAAAAGAGAGGGGTTAGACATCCACCTTGTCTTCCTTTTGTTATTACACCTTTATCCTAAGCCAAGGGATGCTTCTTTTTGGGCCTGAATGTTTTTATCACCATCTTCCTGTTAGGAGTAAGATTACCTGATGCACCACAGGTCAGTCATCGTAGCCCTGGAAAGGATCCCTATCACACTCACCTCAGACATAGCATGCACCAGCAACAGAGGAAGAGTGATGGTTGTAATGTCATGGGTGCAGCAAACTTTGAGGATATTTCGAAGGCCCATGATGGCTGGATCCCGTGCAGTCATGTTGCCAGATCGAACATTGTCGTCCACACAGAGATGGAAAACAACATGAATTTCAGAGAGGTTGGAATGACGGGTGATGTAAAACTCCCCTGCAATGGAAGGGTATCGGAGAATTGGGACTAAATGACACGAAGACAACACCTTGTCAGCAGCGAAGCCAATAAGAGGGAGAGCAACACAGGAGAAACATTAGTTTGCATCTTTTTTATTAGGAGGGAAATTTCATAAAATAATCTTACCCCGTAAGATATGCACAAAAAACCCCCGATATGTGGGTTTAACTGACTACAGCTGATATTAGTTTCCAAATTTTTTGTCTGGATCTAAAATATTTGTAAATATACCTTATTGCCAGTACTTTAGATCAGGACAAGATTTTATATATTATATATATATACACACACAGCACACTGTATATCTATATAAAATAATAAGTTTACCATTTTTTTTTTTTGAAGATGGAGTCAGATTTGGTATATTTTTACCAACCCCAACTCCAAAGCCCTAGTGGTGATAAGAGAGTATGTACTCTTATGCAATGGCCCATCAAGCCCAGTAGCCCGTTCTCACGGTGGCCAATCCAGGTCACTAGCATGTGGCCCAAATCCCAAGGAATAGCAAGATTCCGGAATCCCAAAGAGTAATAAGATTCTAGAATCCCAAGGAGTAGCAACATTCCATGCTAGCAATCCAGGGCAAACAGTGGCTTCCCCCATGTCTTTCTCAATAACAGACTATGGACTTTTCCTCCAGGAATTTGTCCAAACCTTTCTTAAAACCAGCTATGCTATCCGCTCTTACCACATACTCTGGCATGTTTAGGCATGTTTGAAGACCATTTGGATGGAGTCACAAAATATGAACACAGGTTACAGAATTGCTCCTACATGCATACTTCAATCGTTTATAGAGGCGTAAGCGAGGGTGGGAGGCACCCCCTGCCCTGCCTTTCCTTTCCCCTGTACTTCTAGTTCTTCAACAGTGCAAGCAGTATCTGTAACTTGCTGCCTGCGCTGGCCTTGGCTCTCCCTCTGCTGTCATTTCCTGGCCCTGCGACCAGGAAGTGACATCAAAGACATCGCTGAAGCTGGCACAAACAGCAGGTTGGAGCTGCTGTTCGCGCCGGTGAAGGACTAGAGGTATGGGGTGGGAGGGGAGTGAACATGCTTGCGTGGTGGTGGTGGGGGGGGGGGCAGAGAAGAGGGGAGGCTTAGTTTAGGGCAGGGGTGTCAAAGTCCCTCCTCGAGGGCCGCAATCCAGTCGGATTTTCAGGATTTCCCCAATGAATATGCATGAGATCTATTTGCATGCACTGCTTTCATTGTATGCTAATAGATCTCATGCATATTCATTGAGGAAATCCTGAAAATACGACTGGATTGCGGCCCTCGAGGAGGGACTTTGACACCCCTGGTTTAGGGTATTTTTAACCCCCCCCCTCCCTTTACTAGGCTGTGGTAGAGGTTTCTACCATGGCCTGGGGCCCGGAATTCTATGAGCATCGAAGCAGTGTCGGGAGTATTTAGTGCTCTGGGCTGCAGCAGAAATCTCTACCGTGGCTTAGTAAAAGGGTGGGGGGAGGGGTAAAAGAGATAAAATACATACACACACTCACCAGGTAACATATTTGATTGGTTTAGATCACTGTTCTTAGATTTTTCTTCTTCTTCTTCGTTCCTGCTCACCGATTCTGGAACACAAGTTACAGGTTCTTACCACCAGTCATGCCTCTTAGGCATTTCTAAGAAGAGTTTGTAGGGGTGGGGAAGGGAGGCCTAACAAATATATACTAATTACATGCAGAAATTGTTATAATACCAACTTATATGCACATATGTAAATCCTGAAAAATTTGTCTTTCACAATTCTGTAAATACACGCATCTTTCACATAACATGTAATTTACAGGTAAGTGTTAGAGAGGCTGATCGAATTTCGGTTTTGAAATCAGCCTATAATGCCATTGTATTTTTGGTTGAAAAATTCTCTACTCCTACCCTTCTCTCAAGTTACTCAGCCACCCAAAGACTAACCCCTCCCAGACCTACCTTTAAATGCATGGGTGATCTAGTAGCTTCTTCTGGGCAAGAGTGATCCCCAGTCACTCTTGCTTCTGCTGGTTCCTCAGCCCAAACGGCTGCTGGGATTCTCAAGGCAGACTTGCAAGCCTGCCATGGGAGGTCCTAGCAGCCACTTTGAGATTGGAACCAGCACAAGCAGGTCCTTGGTATCACTATCGATTCCTCTCTCTCCCTCAATGACCACCTCAACTCCTTGGCAAAATCATGCTTTTTCAGCCTTCACATGCTGAGGAAAGCTAGATCCTACTTCAGCCAACAACACTTTTCCATCCTTGTCCAATCCATCATCCTCTCCAAACTAGATTACTGCAACGCCATCTACTTAAATCTATCAAAAAAAAGTATTCTAAGACTCCAGCTAATCCAGAATACTGCAGCCAAACTGATCTTCTCAAAACGCAAGTCTGACCATGCCTCCCCACTCCTTGCCAAACTTCACTGGCTCCCAATAATCTCCAGAATCCATTTCAAATGTTCCTGCCTGGCTTTCAAGATCATTCACGGAATCCTGCCTCCTCTTATCCCACTGTCTTTCAACTCCTCCAGTCCCGACTCCTCCAGAACTGCCCAAAGGCTTAAACTAGCCTTCCCCTCTCCATGCGGCATCCACTATTCAGGCAAACTGGGAAAATCCCTTCTCTTCAAAATCACAGGTCTTTGGAACGACCTCACCACCCCGCTGCGGAACCTGAGCTCCCTTCAGTTATTCTGCAAACAACTGAAAACCTGGCTTTTCAGCAAATTGTAGCTCTATCCTTCCCCCCTTTCTCTCCCCCCTTCTACACATAAGTTCATGTAATCCTTTTTTCTTCTTCTCTACCCACTATTTTAAGTTCTTGTAAACCGTGTCGAGCTCCATTCTCATGGAGATGATGCGGTATATAAACTTAAGGTCAGTGGCGTACCTAGGGGGGGGGGGGGGGGGGGGGGGCCGCCCCGGGTACCAGCCCTAAGGGGGTGTTCCCGGCCTTGCCGTTCAGTCCCCCGCCACCCCCGAAGGACCGCTCGCCCCACTGACCTTCCTGCACCACCTGTGAAGCAGCCCGCAGCAGGATCGCGAAGTCAGCGTCAGCATCCCTGCGCTGCTTCCTGCGCCGCGATCCCGCCCCACCTCTGACGTCAGAGGAGGGGCGGGACCGTGGCGCAGGAAGCAGCGCAGGGATCGCTGACGCTGACTTCGCGATCCTGCTGCGGCTGTTCATAGGTGGTGCGGGGAGGCCAGGGGGGCGAGCGGTCCTGCGGGGTGGGTCGGGGCATCAGGCCTTCAGGGTGGGGCGGGCGGGCAGGCAAGCAGGCTTTCAAGGGGGAGGGGGGTGACAGGCAGGCAGGCAGGCCTTCAAGGGGGGACAGGCCTTCGGGGGGGGGGGTGCAGACCTTCAAGGGGTGCAGGCCTTCAAGGGGGGCAGGCAGGCCTTCAGGGGGGTGCAGGCCTTCGGGGGGGGGTGTAGGCCTTTGGGGGGGTGCAGACCTTCAAGGGGGTGCAGGCCTTCAAGGGGGGGAACAGGCCTTCAAGGGGGGAAAGGCAGGCAGGCCTTCAAGGGGGGGACAGGCCTACAAGGGGGGGGGGGACAGGCCTACAAGGGGGGGGGACAGGCCTTCAAGGGGGGGGGCAGGCCTTCAAGGGGGGTGCAGGCCTTCAAGGGGGAGACAGGCCTTCAAGGGGGGGAAAGGCAGGCAGGCAGGCCTTAAAGGGGGGACAGGCCTACAAGGGGGGGACAGGCCTACAAGGGGGTGGGACAGGCCTTCAAGGGGGGGCCAGGCCTTCGGGGGGGTGCAGACCTTCAAGGGAGTGCAGGCCTTCGGGGGGGGGGTGCAGTCCTTCAAGGGGGTGCAGGCCTTCAAGGGGGGGAAAGGCAGGCAGGCAGGCCATCAAGGGGGGGACAGGCCTACAAGGGGGGGGAGAAGCTACAAGGGGGTGGTACAAGCCTTCAAGTGGGGGACAGGCCTTCGGGGGGGGGGTGCAGCCCTTCAAGGGAGTGCAGGCCTTCGAGGGGGGTGGTGCAGGCCTTCAAGGGGGTGCAGGCCTTCAAGGGGGGACAGGCCTTCAAGGGGGGAAAGGCAGGCAGGCAGGCCTTCAAGGGGGGACAGGCCTACAAGGGGGGGGAGAAGCTACAAGGGAGTGGGACAGGCCTTCAAGTGGGGGACAGGCCTTCGGGGGGGTGCAGGCCTTCGGGGGGTGCAGACCTTCAAGGGGGGGACAGGCAGGCAGGCCTTCAAGGGGGGGACAGGCCTACAAGGGGAAGGGACAGGCCTTCAAGGGGGGTGCAGGCCTTCAAGGTGGGACAGGCAGACCTTTAAGGGGGGACAGGCCTTTGGGGGGGACCATGATTTAGAAGTACACGGAGGGAAGGGGGTGTTCAAAGAGACATGCATATGCCAAACTTTGGGGGGGGAAGAAATAATGGGTCTGAAAATAGAGGAGAGGGAGAGAGATGATGGACCATGGGATTTAGGGAGGGAAGGAACAGAAAGGGAGAGAAATTGGACACAAGGGATGGTGTGGAGGAGGGATAGAGATACTGGATAGGAGGGTAATTAGGAAAAGAAACGGAGAGATGGTGGACTCTGGGATGGTGGGGAAGGAGGGAGAGATGCCGAATGAAAGGGTATTTAAGAAAAGGTGGATCTGTGGAGGGAGATGAAAAAAAGGAAAGATACCAGACTTCCTGGGAAGGGAAGGGAAATGGAAAGGGAGGACAGAGTTGGCAGATGGATGGTTAGCATGCAGAAAGAAGGAGACCCTGGCAAGCAAGTTATCAGAAGAAAACCAGAGCCTTGGACCAACAAGATTTGAAATATAACCAGACAACAAAAGGTAGAAAAATTAATTTTATTTTCTGTTTTGTGATTATAACATGTCAGATTTGAAATGTGTATCCTGCCAGAGCTGTTGTTGGACTGCAAACGTGAGCTAGGATTTAACAGAAAGAGGAAAAGTCCTTTTTGTTTCTTTATTTTATTTACACCACAGCGCCAGTGTGGTTAGGAGAAGCCAAAGGGGGTGAAAAAGCTATAAAACCCACCAGGAGTTTTGAAAAAAATCACCCAACTGGGCAGGAAAATCGAATTGAAAAACCAATTCAATAGGGCTGAATCGAATCAAAATTTTTTTTTCCTGTATCTGGCAGCATTAGTTTGCGCTACTGTCTTAGACTTTAGGACCTGGGATTGGGGAGAGATGGCATCCTCAGTACTTTATAATGCAAGTGAAACGAGGATTTGGTCAGACTTTTGAAGGGTCTGCAGAAAAAAAATATTGTATAGGCCGGGGACATGAGACAGCAGGAAATGGGAACTTTTCTTCCTTCTATTTTTGTGAATGGAAAGGCTGAGGATGTCGGAGAGGTCAGTTAAAATATGTGCTTTATAAGAAAATATAATAATGTGTTTTATAAAGTTTATAGCATAGCTGGCCTACCCAGTGAGGTGTTCCTAGTGGTGATGGTGGCAGCGTGTCAATGTGTTGAGAGGAAGAGGTGGTCTGGGAAATTCTGCTGAGCAAACTCCGGGCCCATTTCCACCCCCCAGTTAGTCCACTCCACTCAACTGATTCACACACTGAGTGGGTCTTTGGGTGTTGTTTTGGGATCTCTTCCAGTGGTTTATCTCCTTCTGGTCCAAGGAAGGAAACTTTGTTATCCTTAGCATTGACCTACAGAATATGTTTGTAACAGCGCTGCTTGTGTGGCATTAGGCTATGTAGTGATCGAAAGAAAAAAACAGACCTTTGCACATTTTTGCACTATATGGTGGGTGTATGAGGAGATTCACATTTCCTGCACAGCTAAGTCCATGTGAAGTTACCTTGTGCTGTATTTGACATCTAGCAAGGTCTCTGTTTGAAAGGAAAGATCTAAACTTAAAAATGAAGTGGCCAGAAGTTATGGTAAAAGCAGATAGTGTAGCTGGTTTTAAGAAAGATTTGGACAAATTCCTGGAGGAAAAGTCCATAATCTGTTATTAAGACATGGGGGAAGTGTCTGCTTGCCCTGGATCGGTAGCATGGAATGTTGCTACTCTTTGGGTTTTGACCAGGTATTAGTGTCCTGGATTGGCTACCATGAGAATGGGCTACTGGGCATGATGGACCATTGGTCTGACCCAGTTAGGCTATTCTTATGTTATGTTCTCATCTGTAGGGGCCTTTGTTTTCACTTCTTATTTTAATGTATTTTTTTTCTGGGAACTTATCAGTGTTTTTTATAATGGGAACAAAAATGGAAGAGAATTAATGTGTGTGGAATGGGGGGTAACTAATTTCTTCAGCTAAATAATTCAATCCACTTCAAACAGACATAGGAGAACTTGTGCACCATTCACACACCCTCCAACCAAAAACGTCAAAAGAAAAAAACTGTTCGACAACCTCCTAGCCATTCGAGCTGCAACACTCGACCCCCAACTCTACAACCAATTGATATCAACCACAGACTGCAAAACCTTCAAAAAGAAATAAAAACCCTTCTATTCAAAAAACACATAAAACCGAACTAACACAATCAGAACTGTCCCAAGCATCACCTGCAACTACTCCATATGTACTTCTAATGTCATGACAATTTAGACATAATTTATGTTATGTTATGTTTGGAATAATGGTTACATATATGAGGTTCAATAAAAGAAAATTTTCACTGCCTGTTTCTATTCTGACCATTTATTCCATTTCATGGTTATTGCAAAAAAAAAAAAAAAAAAAAAAAAATTTTTTACATGGGGGGGGGGGGGGGTGTCAAAAAATGATGGGCCCCGGGTGCCACATACCCTAGGTACGCCACTGCTTAAGGTTTAGATTAGATTAGATTAGATCTTAGAACTTTCCTCAGGGGTTAAAGTTGTTATATTAATGCTTCCACCAAGGGATATTTTTTTTCTTAATTTTTTTTTTAATTACTTCCAAATTGTTTTTACTTATCCAGTTCATTGAAATACAATTGATTATTATTAATCTTTTATCTACAACCAGGTTCACTTTTTCAAATTCCACTCCTTAAACATGTCTGCAAAATGATGGTTTTATTTTATATCTCCTACTTACAAAGTGGCTCACATCAGGTATAGAATTCTCAAATTTAGAAAACCAATATATAGCAGCAGATGCCAAAAATATGCCTACTTTTTCAGTTGGGTATTACAATAATTTAGGGCTCCTTTTACAAAGATGCGCAAGCAGAAAAATTACCATCTGCTTAAAAGCAGGCGGTAGCGGCTAGCACGCACTAAAACCGCTAGCGCACCTTTTATAAAAGGAGCCCTTAGTCTATGAAAAAGATCTAAATGTGGAAAATATAAACATTCGGATAAGACCTAAGAAAAAAGGGGGGGAAAAAAAATCACAGAAATCTAAAAGTCATTTCGTGTTTCCAACTACAGATTCCTGAGTAAGCCCAACTCCAGTGCTTTTACGTAAATATTAGGTCAGTGGGTAACAAGGCATTTTTGTTGAGGGATTGGTTAGAGATTAAACAACCTGATATACTAAGAAGTTTAGGTTCTTTTGCTTTGTTCTGGAAAGTTCTGAAATCTTTTTTGTTTGCTAAGCATTTTGGAAATTAACTATTTCAGTCTACTTTTTCTTGTCAAATTTATGTCTTATATTTTACATTATTGTAAACCGAGTCGAGCTCCTCCTGGTTGATGACTCGGTCTATAAACTAAGTTTTAGTTTAGTTTAGTTTATAAATATGAATGAGTTTCTAGAATTTAGGAAAAAGAGAGATCCAGTTGGATTCTGGAACAATTTAGATTGTGATCACATAGATAACCCAATAAACTTTTTTAAACAGTGGAATCTAATAGTAAGACATTACATTACATTACATTAGTGACTTCTATTCCGCCTGTACCTTGCAGTTCTAAGCGGAGTACATTAGAAGATGGCTGGACATTTCCAGGAAGTTACAATTTAGGGCTAGTTACATAGTAGAGGCTTTGAGGAGCAACTGAGGATAGATAGAAATAAGAGGATTGAATTTAGGGAAGTTGCAGTTTAGGGGCTGGTTACATAATTGAGTTACAAGAGTGGTAGGAAGACAACGGGGAGATTGCAGGGAAGGTGAGGAGAACTCTATAGATTTTTTGAATAGCAGAGTTTTGAGTTCTTTTCGAAATGATTTAAAGTCACTTGTTGCTGTCAGCAGGTTGGAAATAGATAGGTCCAATTTCGCTGCCTGCATCGCTAGGAGGCCATCATACATCTTCTTGCGCTGATTACCCTTGAGTGGTGGGTAGGAGAATGGGGTCTGGATTCTCCTTAGTCTGGATGTGAGGTTTCGATTTAGGCGGTTATGTAGGTAGGTAGGTGTAATTCCTTTTATTGCTTTGAATAATAGACATAAAAATTTAAATTGAATTTGAGCTCGTACGGTAGCCAGTGTGAGTCTAGGTAGGCATTGGTGATAGGGTCAAATTTTCCAAGTGAGTAGATCAGTCTGAGGGCTGTATTTTGAATGGTCTGTAGTTGTTTTATCAAGTTTTTGGGGCATGATAGGTAGAGGATATTGCAGTAGTCCAATAGTCCTAGGACAATGGACAAGCCCCTTTGCAAAAAAGAGAGAACATAAGAACATAAGAAATGCCTTCACCGAATCAGACCCTTGGTCCATCCAGTCCGGTGACCCGCACACGCGGAGGCCCAACTAGGTGCTTCATATTGAGGCCTTGTTTACCTGTATCCCTCAATGTGATTTGCAAGGAGGTATGCATCCAACTTGCCCTTGAATCCTATAATGGAGGTCTCCGTCACAACCTCCTCCGGGAGAGCGTTCCAAGTGTCCATCACTCGCTGTGCGAAACAGAACTTCCTGACATTTGTCCTGGGCCTGTCGCCTCTCAATTTCAGTACATGACCTCTCGTCCGAGTCACATTTGACAACGTGAATAACGATGCATCTTGCTGGATTTTATCTAGTCCTTTTAGTATTTTAAAAGTCTCTATCATATCTCCACGCATTCTTCTTTTCTCTAGAGTGAACAAGCTCAGTTTTCTGAGGCGTTCTTTGTAGCTCAAATTTCCCATACCTTTTACTAGCTTTGTAGCTTGCCTCTGTACCCTTTCCAGCAGGGTTATATCCTTCTTCAGGTAGGGAGACCAATGCTGGATACAATACTCCAGGTGTGGCCTGACCATTGCTCTGTAAAGCGGCATTATGACGTTAGCCGATCTACTTATAGACTTCCACTTCAGGTGATCGAGGCAAGCAGCGTGCCTGATTTTAAGAAGAAATGGGATCGTCACGTGGGATCTCTGCACAGAGTTAAATAGGGGAGGGTCATTGGGGTGGGCAGACTAGATGGGCCGCGGCCCTTATCTGCCGTCTTTTTCTATGTTTCTATGTTTACTTGTGATTCCCTTCTCAACTGAATTAATGACTCTAAAACGAGCAGGAAGGAAACATCAAACTGAGGAATTAAGAATAACATGGAGAAAAGTGATCTCTTTTTATAAAAGCAGACCAACAGAAATGAGACAGGATTAGTATTCTGAACTTACAAGAACCGATGCTAGCGACACTAACCCCCTCTTTTACAAAGGTGCGCTAAGCATTTCTAGCGCGCGCTAAAAGCTAACGTGTCCATAGACTAACATGCACATGTTAGCGTTTAGCGCACCTTTGTAAAAAGGAGCCCTAAAAGATTATTCAGATGAATAAAGAAATTAAATAACACTAAACATTTGACTAACTTTCCTATTAAAAACCACCGACTGATCAACAATTAGCTTGTCAAAGATATAAAAGCACAATTCCCACCTGTTTCAGCAGGCTGAAGGCTAGAGACCATTTCATTTGCAGACAGGATATGCTACTGGCAGCCCACTACAGGCCGCACTTAACCCTGAACATTTACACAAGCAGAAAAGAACAGGTCTATTTTCGGGAGCAGTCGAGCACCAGCAATCAGAAAACACAGTGGTGACAACCAAGATAAAATTAGTACCTTGGGACCACAAGGTCAATTTTGTAGGTGTCATCAGGAAGTAAGGCAAGAACCCCTGACAAGTTCCCTCAGGTCACTGGGATTGAGTTACCAGGGGGTGCTTCCTGAAGGAAAAGTCGCTTCTTTAAATACCTGCATGAACCCACTCCTATGACTGACTCACCACAGCCCACAAAGAGAGTTCTGACTAGGACACAACAACCTCGATAGAAGCAGTAGTAGTTCCGGAAAGATCTATGTAGACACACGTGTTTCTTCTGCACAAACATACATCAAATGCTCTGTAAACTTTCCAACAACTTTGCATAAAATGTAAGTCACTTTCTTAAAAATAAACCGTTTATGGCCTTTTCCCTTCCAGCTGGCTAGAATAGCATAGAGCAACAAAAGAAATGGACCCTCTTCACTCCACAAAAAACACACAAGGAAACAAAAAATTGTGGAGAGTTGATGTCCAAGGTGAAGGCTTTATTAAAACAAACACGTAATCCACATAAATACATCTAGGGCCAGAACCTCTAGAAACACGGACCCTACACGGTCCGTGTTTCGACACAATTGTCTTCTTCAGGGGTCCTATACACATTTTATCCAAAGGACCCCTGAAGAAGACAATTGTGTCAAAACATGGCCCGTGTAGGGTCCGTGTTTCTAGAGGTTCTGGCCCTAGATGTATTTACGTGTTTGTTTTAATAAATCCTTCACCTTGGACAATTTTTTATTTTCTAGAATTGCATATAGTGCAGCTTACAAATTTTTTAAATAAATAAATCATTTGTGGGCTATGTTATTCAAACAGTTACAGCATGACCCTTAAAACTGTTCCCGCTTGAAGTACAATAAGGCAGATATGCAGAAGAAGAAATGCACTCCTGAATACTGCGGAGATGGGGGCTTCCATGTACCTTTCTGTGGTTTAACATTCATACAACCCTGCAGAAATCCTAACTGAATGTCATTATAAAAGACAACAAAAAACCTACATAACCAACACACAATTCCCAGGCTCTGAAGTCAGTGGAGCTGTATCAAATGAAGAAATTAGGTTCTTATCTGCTAATTTTCTTTCTTTTAGTCCCTCAGGACCGGCACAAAAACGGATGGGTTTATGTTCCTCTGCCAGCAGGTGGCGACAGACATTGACTTTTGCCTGTAGTAAAAGTAGGCTGTGCTGTCCCATCTACAATCAGTCTGACGAATAGCCAAGCAGCACTAACTAAGAACTTAATAACTGAACTATAAACACCAATGGCACTCAAATGGAAAACACTGTAGCATATTGATTAGAACTTTCAAAAACGTCTCCGCTGCTCGCCAATTATGACAGATGAACCAAACGCCGCTGTTCTTTTAATCTCCTCTAACAACCCAGACAAAAAGATACTGCAGAAAAAAAAAGTACTCTTTGCGCAAAACTCCGAATAAAAAACAACAGGGCAGGGTCTGAGCCGGTCTGAAGGGACTAAAAGAAAGAAAATTAGCAGGTAAGAACCTAATTTTTTTCTTCTTTATCGTCCCTCCACACTGGCACAGAAACTGATGGGACGTACCAAAGTAGTACCCATCATGGGTGGGACCCCCGACAAACATAAGAGCCACTACAAGAACACGCTTACCAAACAACGCCTCCCGACGCGCCTGAACGACCACACGGTTGTGTCACACAAAAGAATGGCGAGAAGACCAAACCGCAGCTTTACAGATATCCACCGGAAGTATAAGAGAAGACTCAGCCCAAGAAGCTGCCTGGCCTTGAGTGGAATGAGCTTTTAGAAATTCTGGAATAGGCTTCTTCTGAAGAAGGTACGCTGAAGCGATACCATCCTTGATCCATTGCGCAATGGTAGCCTTACAAAAAGATGATCTAATTTCTGGAAATCCTGAGTCCGCTGAACATAAGAGTGAAGGACTCTACCAACATCTAACTTGTTCAACTGTTTCTACTCCAAAGAGTCTTTCTAACTACCCAACACTGGTAGGTCCACAAACTGGTTGACATTCGGCAGAAAAGAGGGAACCGGCCGCAGAACAACCCGCTCCCTAGAGAACTCCCGGAAGGGAGGCCTACACAAAAAGGCCTGCAGTTCGGAAACACATCTCGCAAAAGTAATGCCACCAGGAAGACCGCCTTAAGAGTAAGACCCTGCAATTGTATATTTGACCTCTGCTTTTTATCTGTTATGTACTTGGTCTTATAAGACTGTATGTATTTTAAATTGTGTATGTGTATTGTGAGCTGCTTTGGTAAAAAGGCAGATTATAAATGTTTTAAAAAAATAAATAAAATAAATAAAAATGTGCAGGAGCAAAGAGACTCAAAAGGAGGTGCACGAGCAAGGAAAGAACCAGATTGAGATCCCAGGCTGGAACCAAACGCCAAACTGGAGGATGGAGCAAGTTTGCTGCTCTGAAAAAGCTAATCACATCCAGAGAAGAGGCCAAATGCCGACCATGCAACAAACTGCGAAATGTAGACAAAGCCGCAAGCTGAACTCGGAGGACCAGGCAAAGCCCCTGTCCAGACCATCCTGAAAGAACTCCAAGATGCGAGGCAAAGAAGTGCGAAAGGGAACCATGCCACACGTGGAACACCACTCCTCAAAGAGACATCAAACTCGCACATAAGCCCGAGAGGTGGACAGTCTCTGGGAACCCAAGAGGGTGGAGATCACCTTATCTGAATAACCTTTTTTACTTACTTTCCCTTTCAAGAGCCAAGCCTTAAGACAAAAGAGACATGGATTGAACATTGAAATGAGACCCTGTGTCAGAAGATCGGGCAAGAGGGGCAGCGGAAGAGGATCTGCCAGGAGAAGACGAATCAGATTTGCATACCAGTCCTGAGCCACCAGGATCACGCGGCCAATGTGACGAGCAATGTGAAAAAGGATTCCGCCCACCATTGGCCATGGGAAAAAAACATATAGGAGGCTGTCTGTCAGCCAAGTCTGCACCAGAGCATCAAGCCTCTTGGCCTGGAAATCTCTGCACCGACTGAAGAACCTTGGCACTTTGGCATTGACACCCATGGCCATCAGGTCCATGACCAGCTGGCCCCAAGCCTGCACAATCAACACAAAGGCTGCGGGACTGAAACACCACTCGCCAGGATCTAGCATGTGACGACTGCGAAAGTCCGCCTTAACATTTTCCACTCCTATGTGGGAAGCCGAGATGTCCAGAAGATGAGTCTGTGCCCAAGCCATGAGCAGAGAAGCCTCCTGTGCCACCAGACGACTCTTGGTTCCCCCCTAATGATTGATGTAAGCCACCGATGTGGCATGTTCTGAGAGAACCCGAAGTGACTTGCCCTCCAGCACTGTCTGGAACACTAGCAATGCTAACTGGTTGGCTTTGGTCTCCAGAACATTGATTGACCAGGACGCCTCCTCCGGAGACTACTGCCTTGAGTGACTGAGACATTGAGCTCCCCAACCGAGGAGACTGGCATCCATAATAACCACTGTCCACTGACGCTGATCCAGATTCACTCCTTGCACCAGATTAGAAGACTGTAGCCACCAGCGGAGGCTGCGACAAACTAACCCCTGAAGAGGAACGGAAGAGTTCAGATTGTGCATCTGAGGTGACCACTACCGAAGAAGAGAATACTGAAGTGGGCACATGTGAACCCGAGCCCACCTGACCACATCCAGGGAGGCTGTCAATTACCCCAAGACCTGTAGAAAATCCTGTGCCCAAGGACACCAACAATCCATCAGGAAGTGAATGTGACTGCAACTTGCACACTTGTGCATCTGGAAGGAAGACTCTCCCTAGACAGGTGTCGAAGAGAACTCCAAGGTACTCCAGAGTCTCCATGTGAAAAGAAGGAGCCTGGAGCGCCCTATTGACATCCTCCAGATCCAAGATGGACCATAAATTCCCCTCTTTATTGCCTGAGGGAGCACTGGGACCACCACTTTGAGGTCAAGAAACTTTTGCAGCGTTTGACGAAAAGCCTGCTTCTTCCAAGCTGCCTGACAAGGAGGAGAGGAAACAATCTGGCAAGGACCAGGAAAACTCCAGAGCATAACCGTCCTGAATCACTTCCAGGATCCACTGATTAGTTGTGGTCTCGGCCCACCCCTGATAAAACTCCTGCAACTGGGCTCCCACCGGCACCAGGGGAAGGGCTCAAAAGGAGTCACTGGGCGGGTGGCAAAGGGGCCTACAAAGGAGTCACGACCCTCCCCAGCAGTGGCTTTCCCCATGTCTTTCTCAATAACAGACTAAAAACTTTTCCTCGAGGAAATTGTCCAAACTTTTCTTAAAACCTCTTACCACAACCTTTGGCAATACGTTCCAGAGTTTTATTATTCTCTGAGTGAAGAAATATTTCCTCCTGTTGGTTTTAAAAGTATTTCCCTGTAACTTCATCGAGTGTCCCCTAGTCTTTGTCATTTTTGACGGAGTGAAAAATCGATCCATTTGTACCCATTCTACTGCACTCAGGATTTTGTAGACTTCAATCATATCTACCCTCAGCCGTCTCTTTTCCAAGCTGAAGAGCCCTAACCTTTTTAGTCTTTCCTCATACAAGAGGAGTTCCATCCTCTTTATTCTTGGTCGCTATTCTTTGAACCTTTTCTAGTACAGCTATATGTTTCTTGAGATAAGGAGATCAGAACTGAACGCAATACTCCAGGTGAGGTCGCACCATGGAGCATTATAGACATAGAGGCATTATAAACATTTTTAGTCTTGTAAATCACCTCTTTTTAAAAATAATTCCTAGCATCTTGTTTCTTTATTTGGCTGCTACCGCAAAATGACACCCAGATCCTTTTCTTGGGCGCTAAACCCCAAGGTGGACCCTAGCATCTGGTAACTGATTCAGGTTATTCTTCCCAATATGCATCACTTTGCATATTTTGTCCACATTCAATTTCATCTGCCACTTGGACTCCCAGTCTTCCAATTTCCTATGGTCCACCTGCACTTTTTCACAATCCGCATGCGTTTTTAACAACTTTGAACAGTTTAGGGCTCCTTTTACAAAGCTGCGCTAAATTTCTGCACATGCTAGATGCTAACGCCAGCATTGAGCTGGCGTTAGTTCTAGCTGCGTAGCGCGGGTTTAGCGTGCTAAAATTCTGCGTGCGCTGAAAACTCTATCACAGTTTTGTAAAAGGAGCCCTTAGTGTCATCTGCAAATTTAATGGCCTCACTCGTCGTTCCAATTTCCAGATCATTTATAAATAAGTTAAATAGCACAGGTCTCAGTACAGACCCCTGTGGCACTCCACTGTGTACTCTCCTCCATTGAGAAAAATGGCCATTTAACCCTACCCTCTGTTTTCTGTCCGATAATCAACTCCTAATCCACCACTGAACTTTTACCACCTATCCCATGACTCTTTAATTTTCTCAGGAGCCTCTCATGAGGAACTTTGTCAAAAGCTTTCTGAAAATCTAGTCACCCTGGATGAGGATCTTGGTTAATTAAGGAGAGAAAGTCAGTCTCGGCATACCTAACCCATCTCCCCCTGTGCACAGTGTGATGGTGTCTCTCTCCAGGCATGCTGACACTTACCCTGCTGCAGTTTCCACTTTCTGCTACTTTGTGCTCTGGCATAGAGAACAACCTGCTGAA
This sequence comes from Geotrypetes seraphini, assembly GCF_902459505.1. Lineage (NCBI taxonomy): Eukaryota > Metazoa > Chordata > Amphibia > Gymnophiona > Dermophiidae > Geotrypetes > Geotrypetes seraphini. The sequence continues at coordinate 8,012,426 of NC_047090.1, read as the reverse complement.
CCACCTCCAGCTGCTCCTGAAGCTGAGGGAAATGGAAATCCGCACATTCCTGACAGACCGTTGCAAAGTCTAGGAAACCAAAATCACACAGATGTAATGGGTCTTTATGAAAATAAAACTAGGTGACACTACCCCAAGCAGAGCACAAACTGAAGAAGAAACCAAGTGGGGAGTGGGACAGTACACATCAACCTTGAAAACAACAAGGGAGAGTGTGGCGCAGTGGTTAAAGCTACAGCCTCAGCACCCTGAGGTTATGGGTTCAAACCCACGCTGCTCCTTGTGACCCTGGGCAAGTCACTTAATCCCCCCATTGCCCCAGGTACATTAGATAAAATTGTGAGCCCACCAGGACAGACAGGGAAAATGCTTGAGTACCTGAATAAATTCATGTAAACTGTTCTGAGCTCCCTTCGGAGAATGGTATAGCAAATTGAATAAATAAATAATATCAACTCAAATAAAACACACATATATCAATACATGAATATAAAGTCCTTTGTCTTGATGACCCGATACTGTCCGTGTTTCGGCCTCCAAAAGGAAGCCTGCCTCAGGGGTGTAGTGGATAGTCTGAAAAATGCACATGGTATGAATGTAAAAGAAACAACATCAATAAGATCACTAAAATGCAAATCGCAAGACAGCAAAAACATGATCAACACCAAATAAACATAAATCAGTATATACTTAAAATGATAAAAAAAGCATAAGTACCCATGGTTTCTTTGCAATTATAGCAGCGTGCCCCATGTTTCTTGTCGAATTCTTCCTCATACTTCCATTTTTCTACGAGTCCTCACTACACGCAAGTGCAAGCGTGATGTTTAGAGGTAGATTTCCAGCTCATATTTTGAAGGTCACTTGTATCTGTATGCATATTTATTCATTTATACATATTTTTATAGATGAGAACCGTAGACCCTCTGTCTCTTGGCATCTGGCACTATATATTGCTTTTCTTATAGCTTCATCTTAAATTTCATTCACTGAGAGGACCTCTTTATCCTTTCTTGTTAGTGGCTTTGCATGCACATGTGTATATCCTCTATAATAAAATCCTGGTGTGTCCCCTGACAGCATGCTGTGTCCCTCCGTGCCAAATTCCATTTTTGAACACGGAGACAGGGAACACGCCGGCGACTCCCCTCTCCCGCCCTCACGCACTAACTGCTGCCGCTGCTCCTCTTCAAAGCAGCCCTGCTGAGGATCACGGCCGGCGGTAACAAACCTCACAGGTCGCTCTGCACCTCGGTAGCACGTTTCCTCTGACGCACGGGATCGCGTCAGAGGGAACGTGCTATTGAAGTGCAGAGCGGCCTGCAAGGTTTGTTACAGCCGGCCGCGATCCTCAGCAGGGCTGCTTTGAAGAGGAGGGCAGATGCGAATGGACCAGGAAGTCAGATGGGAGCATGTAAGGGGTGCTGCTGGAAGGGGGAGCAGGGAAGAGTTGCTGCTGGACAAGGGGGGGAGGTAACAGAAAGGGAGAAGGCCTACTGCTGGACAGAGAGAGCAAGGAAGAGGTGCTGCTGGACAGGGGGAGAGGTAACAGGAAGGGAGAAGGCCTACTGCTGGACTGAGGGGAGCAGGGAAGGGGTGATTCTGGACATGGGGGAGGTAAAAGAAAGGAAGAAGGAAAGGGGTGGTGGTGGACAGCCGAGGAAAGAGAAAGACAGACAGACAGACACATCTATTCTAGCACCCGTTAATGTAACGGGCTTAAAGACTAGTGTATGTATATGTATATATATATATATATATATATATATACTTTGAAAACACTTAGGGGTCCTTTTACTAAGGTGTGCTAGTACTTCTTAGCGCGCTGAATGCTAACGCATCCATAGGACATAACAGACGCGTTTGCATTTAGCGCCTGCTAATTTTTAGCACGCACTAAGATGCACTAGCGCGCCTTAGCAAAAGGACCCCTTAGTTCTCTATTGAAGCCCCTTTTTTTTACATTACTTTGATTCTTTTTCATAGTTTTTGATTCAAATACAACAGCACCATCTTGTGGGTAGGTTCAGCATGTTCTTGTTAGCACATACTATGCGGTGGGGGTTTAACGCGCGTAATACTGCACGTTAAACCGCCTGCCGCGCTAGCCGCTAACGCCTGCACTGAGCAGGTGTTAGTTTTTTAGCCGGCCGTGGGGGTTAGCGCGTGATGAAATGTCCGACGCGCTAGCCCCGCTAGTGCGGCTTGATAAAAGGACCCCTTTGTTTACAATGTCCTTTTATCTTTTCTATGATTTTTGGATTCTGCCCTCCTTTAGAATTTCTAAGTGCTCATTTCTATCCATATTTATTGTCTTTACAATAAAATTTGTTTTACATTTATTTTTGTTCCATAGATAACTATCTTTATATTTATGCTGTTTTATGATTTGTTTTCATGTTGATTTGATGATTACCTCTATATTATGATTTTTATCCTTTTTTATGATGCGTATTTTCATCATTTTAAGTATATATTGATTTATGTTTATTTGGTGTTGATCATGTTTTTGCTGTCTTGCGATTTGCATTTTAGTGATCTTATTGATGTTGTTTCTTTTACATTCATACCATGTGCATTTTTCAGACTATCCACTACGCCCCTGAGGCAGGCTTCCTTTTGGAGGCCAAAACACGGACCATGTCGGGTCTTCAAGACAAAGGACTTTATATGTGTGTATTTTATTTGAGTTTATATTACTGAAACTTATTGTCTTCAAGGTAGATGTCTCATTCTCCGCTTGGTTTCTTCTTCTCTTTATGTGCACAAACACATCATGATGTGGAACTTTGGCCTGATCTCTAGGTACATTCATTTCAGGTAAAAAGCTCTCCAAAAGATTCGGCACAATTTTTTTTTTGTACAATTTTGTCCTTCTCAGGAGATGGTGGAGTCCTACTCAGAACTATTTCATAATTGCGCAACCAACCATGCAAATTTTTCAGCTAGTGTCACAAAAAAATCTTAAACCTGTCCCTTATACAGATCATCCCCATCACATCACCATTTTGATAAACAAAAGCAGCAGCAAGATGCTGTGAAAACAACTCGCTCCAGCCATAGGTTACTAAAATACATAGCTAGGTGAAACAACCCCACGCAGAGAGTGGGGAGTAGTGGTTAGAGCCATAGCCTTAGCACCTAGAGGTTGTGGGTTCAAACCCTGCACTGCTCCTTGTGACCTTGGACAAGTCACTTAATCCCCCCCATTGCCCCAGGCACATTAGATAGATTGTGAGCCCACTGGGACAGTACCTGATTTGTAACCCGTTCTGAATTCCTTTGGGAGGACAGGCTAAAAAAAAACAAAAAACCCCCAAATAAATCTATTTTCCTGTGAACTGAAAACCTAAAATGTCCTCCCCTCTAGTTATCACTAGCATAATGATCTGTCTTGCTTGCTAGTTGTCGATTCTGGCCCCTCCTGGCTAGAGGGGTCAATTCCCTCTCTTACTCCATTACCTCTCTTGATGCCACTGTAGGAATTGATGCGATTATCCACCAGAAGGACCAGGCCGCACAGGGAGGATGAGTAGAGGGACAGTGCAGTCTGCAGTCTGTGTAACTTCATGCCACTGTGGCGATTCCGCTGATGCTTGCAGAAGTCGAGCATGTCTGCTCTGAGCAGTCTCAAGTTATGCATGGTCTTCAGCTGTGCTCCTGGGGGCAAGACATACACATACAAAGAAATCAAAACTCTACTTTTCAAAAAATTTATCCAGATATCTTAACCCAACCCTTCCCCCTCCTCCTAGATAAATTCTCCCCCAAAACCTCCACTTAAATAATCTCTTCCTCCCCAAAACACCAACCAAGTATTCAGATCCCTGAAATGTAACGTAATCTTATTTGTACTCTAACTGTAATCTATTTGTTATATCACATAGTAACGTACAGTCAATTTAATATCCAATTTGCAAGTTCTTCCGGAATTAATCCAGCTACCTCTCCTCCCTTGTAACCAAAAAAAAAACAACAACCAATACTGTTGTAACTTCACTGGAAATGTCCAGTTAGCTCTTTTGTAATCCGCCTTGAACTGCAAGGTATAGGCAGAATAGAAGTCCCTAATGTAATGTAACATACAGCCTTTGGCCAAAAGAAACCTTCAGTCCAAAGCAAAATCAAGTGCCTTCCACCTCTACGGATGAAATGCCAGTTAATTCAAGGAAATCAGCTTTTCAAGTGGTTGGAACCATAACTTTGGGAATTAAGATCCTAAATTGTTCCCTTTGAAAACAGGGCCAAGTTGTTAAAGTTAGGATCCCAAAAAAATCAGGAGGCTATAGGAAAACGAAAGGAGGCAGTTTTAACGTTGAGGGGAAAAAAATGTTTGCTGTGCAGTGCTGAGCCGGGTCTAGGACGTTGAATCGGCCACGATGAATCGACCATGGCAGCACCCATTGCCCCCCCATGTAGCTGACCTCTTGTGTGGGGGGGAGCTATGCCCCCACACCTCCCCCAAAGAAGGAGTGCTCCCCACATCCCCCCCAAAGTCAACCACAGCAGCACCCAGAGCCCCCCCACATCCCTCCCATAAACCTAACCTCTTGTGGGGGTGCTATGATTCCCCAACCCCCATGCTGAGGAATCTTATTAATTTGTATTTGTATTTATTTATATCCCACCTTTCCCAAGGTGGGTCACAATGAAATACATGCATAAGAAAAATCACATACATAAGAACATAGCATAAGAATAGCCTTCCTGGGTCAGACCAATGGTCTATCAAGCCCAGTAGCTCGTTCTCACGGTGGCCAATCCAGGTCACTAGTACCTGGCCAAAACCCAAGATGAAACATCAATACAACATAATAATAATAATGTAAAGCCTCCTAAAATTTCAAAGAGGCTACCAGCGCCTCAGAACAAAAAACTTTAAATCCAATCCCATATTTCATCTTACAGAAAAGATATTTCTTAAACGTTTTCCTGAAACTACTCAAATTTGTTTGCTGCCGTAAATAACCTGGGAGCTTATTCCACCCCCGAGGACCCACGCACAAAAACATGTGAGCTCTAGACACAGCTAGCCGCAGTTGTTTCACTTTTGAAATATGCAGGTCAGCGTGAGTCACCGAACGCAACATACGCTGCGGTTCACATGGCAGAATGCTATGTATCAAGTGCCTCGGGCATGACTAATCATATATAATAAAACGCTAAGCGCGCATGCGCACTCGCACCGCATGTGCCCCGATCTGTCGCAGTGGCACAAGTGCGCATGCGCGCCAGTCAAGCTTCCCTGCTCTCCACCTCACAATATGGCCCTACCGGCCGAAGTGTCTTTAGACGCTGCCACGGCAAGGCAGTGCGGAGCGGCGGCTGCCGGGAGGAGGCCACGGCGGCTAGCACCCCCTGCCCTCTTCGTCGCAGCTTAGGAGAGACGTGGCAGTGCAAGGCCTGGACGTCACCGCCGCGCGATGCGATGCCTGCGTGCTGCAGTAGGGACTCTAGAGGAAGTGGCTAGAAGTGCAGACACCAGCTCCCCGCAACACGGCAGAGTGAACTCACGCTGCCACCCAGAACCCCCCCCCCACCTCTGATGACCCTTGCCCCTGCCTGTCCCACAGGGCACCCCTGGCAATCCTGGCCCACAATAGTCGGCCCAGACCCAAGGCAGAGGAGACACTGGAACATCAACAATGCAACAGGTACTCTAATGATGCTGGATGGGGTGGAAAAAGGTGGAAATAGGAATATTGGTAGGTAAAAAGAAGGGAGAAGGGCTACTGATGGACAGGGGGAGCAGGGAAGGGGTACTGCTGGACAGGGGGAGATAAAAGGAAGAGAAAAGGGCTACTACTGGACAGGGGGAGCAGGAAAGGGGTTCTGCTAGACAGGGGGGAAGGTAAAAGGAAGGGAGAAGGGCTACTGATGGACAGGGGGAGCAGGGAAGGGGTTCTGCTAGACAGGGGGGAAGGTAAAAGGAAGAGAAAAGGGCTACTACTGGACAGGGGGAGCAGGAAAGGGGTTCTGCTAGAAAGGGGGGAAGGTAAAAGGAAGGGAGAAGGGCTACTGATGGACAGGGGGAGCAGGGAAGGGGTTCTGCTAGACAGGGGGGAAGGTAAAAGGAAGAGAAAAGGGCTACTACTGGACAGGGGGAGCAGGAAAGGGGTTCTGCTAGACAGGGGGGAAGGTAAAAGGAAGGGAGAAGGGCTACTGATGGACAGGGGGAGCAGGGAAGGGGTACTGCTGGACAGGGGGAGCAGGAAAGGGGTTCTGCTAGACAGGGGGAAGGTAAAAGGAAGGGAGAAGGGCTACTGCTGGACAGGGGGGAGAGACAGAAAGAAAGGGGGGCTGGGAGAAAGAAAAAAAAGACACACATACAGAAAGAGAGAAAGAAATGCCTAAGTCTACACATCTATTCTAGCACCCGTTAATGTAACGGGCTAAAAAACTAGTAATTTATAAAGAATTAGATGTTCTAATTTCAACCAATACAATGATATATAGCATTCTGTCACATGATCGCTCTTTCTTAGTCGAAACAAAGTTCGAATGATCGAACATTAATGCTTCTGAACTGCAAACACTTATTTACCTTGATAATACTGGTATATCTTATGTTAAAAGCTTTACCTAAATGAATGGTAAAGCTTTCTTCTAGCTGCTGCTGTTCTTCATAAATTCTTCCTCGGGCATCCACAGGCTCCCGCAGCTGACTGGGCTGAACTATAATTTCATCACTGAAATGCAAGGATAAGAAGTGAATACACTGTTTCGGGCCTCTGGCAGCCTCTTTATTAATGCTTGTTGTATTATAATCGGAGAGTGCTATAGAGTAAACCCTACAGGGACCTCAGATTCATAAGCTGTCCATTGTGGGCTTCCATCCTCTCCTGCCGCCTGCGAGCAGTCCAACTGCTAGGTCCTCCTCTGCTGCTACTCCGCTAATGGTTGTCTTAGGACCTCTTCTCTTCTCTCTCTACACCTCTTCCCTCGGTGCTCTGATCTCCTCCCACCTATATGTTGATGACTCCCATATCTACCTCTCTACACTTGAAATTTCACCTAAAAGCCAAGAAAAAGTCTCTGTCTGTCTGTCTGTCTGATATTGCTGCCGCCACCAGAAAACTAAACATGTCCAAGACTGAACTGCCCCTGTTTGCTCCTAAACCCTCGGCTCCTCTCCTTCCTGTCTCCTCTGTTCATAACTCTGGAGTTGTCTTCGACTCTGACCTTTCATTTTCTACCTACATCCAGCAGACTACTAAAGCTTGTCACTTCTACCTCTACCACATCAACCAAAATTTGGCCCTTCCTCTCTGAGCACACTACCTGGACCTATGTTCACGCTCTCATAACTTCATGCTTAGACTACTGCAATTTACTTCTAAAAGGTCTCCTGATGAACCACCTCTCCATTTTCTGCCAACCTCACTACACTCACCTCACCCCTCTCCTCAGATCACTTCACTGGCTCCCTATCCGCCTTTGCATACAGTTCAAACTCCCAACACTAACCTACAAGTGTGTTCATTCTGCAGCCCCTCAGTATCTCTTCTCTCTCCTTATACACCTCTCCGAGAACTCCATTCCTCAGACAAATTGCTTTTATCTGAACCCTTCTCCTTCACTTCCAATTCCAGACTTCGTTCCTTTCAGTACACTGCCTGGAATAAACTATTTGAGTCCGTCTGCCACACCCTTTCCCTTATTGAAAAGAAGGCTGAAAACCCGCCTTTTTGAGACAGCCTTGAACTCATAACCCTACTCCCCTCTGCTCACCACCCTAGCCAGCAATTTAATCATCCCCTCTTAATGTAACCCCTACCCTGGCATCCTGTTTGTCTGTTTTGATTGTCAGATTGTAAGCTCACTCAGGCAGGCACTGTCTCCTTTGTGACGCTGTATAGCACTGCGTACATCTGTTAGCGCACTATAAATAATTAATAGTAGTCGTAGCTTCTTCAGCTGGCAGGGTTCTCTAGGCATGGAAAGTTCTGGATCTGCTCGCTGCCCCACCATCTACCTGAGAGTGATGTTAGGATTCTTCAGGTCCTGATGAAGCTTGATCACCCATTCTTGGTATTCCTGCTTTTGAATGGTGGTCACTTGTTTTAGCTCATTGGCCCATTTGTTTTCCAACACCTGAGGAAAAACAGCAGCGGGACATCAGAGGGGCATGGTCGAGAGAGGACTACGAGAGCAGGGGCTGCGTGGCTGCTTTAGAGAGATGGCGCCCTTCCTCGCCCAATACACACACTTTCCACAGCCTTCAAGGGATAATTCCTCAGCAGATCAAAAGCCAGTGAGCAATGCTCAGATGTGCACATCTGTCAGGTACAAGTGTCCGAAATGTATTTTTTTTTTTTGTAAATAATTTTTATTCTTTTTAAATTCTTACATCAAGTGAAATACATGTATTACATTCAATTATAAAGAAACACTTGAAATTATCAATAAATGTTCTTACATTGTAAATTAAAGAAACCCTTTATCAAAATTTTATATCATATTATTATTACAATATTTTTCCCTTCCCTACCCCTCTATATGTTCTATACATGTGTTATGATATCTGATCAGTAGAATAATTTGTCAATGGTCCCCATATTTTATTAAATTTTTTAATATAACCTTGTTGTAATGCCATTACTTTTTCCATTTTATATATATGACAAATTGAATTCCACCAGAAAGTGTAATTTAATTTAGTGTAATCTTTCCAATTCTGAGTAATTTGCTGAATGGCGACCCCTGTTAAAATTAATAAAAGTTTATTATTGTTAGCTGATATCGGACTCTGTGTTCTCATTGTTGTTCCAAATAATATTGTATCATATGATAGTCCAACATGATTTTCTAATAATTTATTAATTTGGGGCCAAATTAATTTCCAAAAGGAATTAATACAGGGACAAAAGAATAATAAATGATCTAATGTCCCCACTTCTATCTTACAATGCCAGCATCTATTAGATCTACTACTATCTAATTTCTGTAATCTTGTAGGGGTCCATAAAACTCTATGTAATAAAAACATCCATGTTTGACTCATAGATGCTGACCTTGTAGTATGTATTCTCCAGGACCAAAATTTTTGCCATTGAGATGCAGAAATTGTCTGTCCTATCTCAATACTCCAAATGTCCCTAAGTCCTGTTCTCTTTTTTTTGTTTGAAAATTCATATATAATCTTATACCATTTTGCAGCTTGGTGTCCTAGAAAATCTGCTTGAAAACAAAGGATTGGCAAACTATATTGAGTATTAAGATTCTTCCATTCAGGGAACCCTTCCTGAATAGCCTGCTTCAATTGCATCCATTTAAAATATTCCTCAGCAGATCAAAAGCCAGTGAGCAATGCTCAGATGTGCACATCTGTCAGGTACAAGTGTCCGAAATGTATTAAAAACAGGAAATGAGGAGCTAAGGGCACTCTCAGAACGGTGGCAAGTCAAATGCGCACTAGACAAAAGTGCGCGGACAAATGTGCGAAGACAAATCAGCTTGTGCATTTTACTATGAATCATTCGCACTGAATTGTCTTGCGCTCACACTTATCTTGGCGCTCACTTGTCTTGGCGCTTTTGTCTTGCGCGCATCTGACTATGAACCCTCAGAACTGGTAACAGGTACATCTCTCCGACTCTCTCTAACCCAGGGTGATTTACTGTCTCCTGCTTACTTTGGTCTTGTGTGCATTAGAATTTATTTACTGCCTTTTTGAAGAAATTCACCCAAGGCAGTTGTAATCTTAATAGACACCATCGGGTATAAGTGGAGTTAGAACATATAGATGAGAGAAAATTGAAGTGCATGAATATTATCTCAGCTAAAGCAGACTGCTTCAGGAAAGCTATTGTTCATTCTTGGCAGCAGTAGTGCAGGCAGAGTGGGCCTGGGTGGGCCATGGCCCCTCCACATTGCAAGTCAGGCCTATCCACTAGCCATTGAGAGAAGACTTGGAGATACCATGTCTGCATCTTTATTCCCTAATGCCCGCCAATATTAACCTCAGGCCCTACCAAATAAGCCAGTCCTGGATAAGCCACTGCTTGAGAGTGAATTGCAAGAAAAGGGATCTACCAGGTTTCTTTTTTCTTATTCTTTTCATCATCTGGCCAATCTATGCTTGCAAATTTCTTCCACGTTTATGACTGTGGGATGTTCTGCGGAGGTCTGCACAAGGGGTGGCATCAATAAAGCAATTGGATGGAAGAAATTAAAGTTGGATGAATGTAAAACAAAAATCAATCACACCCAACATGGCCATGTTTTGCCAAATGAGACTACATCGGGGTAAAAGTACATTTGTGGAAACAATAAAACAATCCAAATAATTACGTTAATAAAATTCACATGCTCTTAATGTACAACTGCATACATAAGAACAATGAACAGCACAATTCAAAGTCAAAAAACATGCCAAGTGGATTGGTGTGACAAGTTTGCATTATTTTTAAAATTTCTATACCACCTTTAAACAAAGCGGTAGCCATAAAAATAAACATACATAATTGCAGAATATAAGACAAAATTACAATTCTAAAATTAGAGCTAAAATTCCAGTACCATAAAATACATTTTCTAAAAAAACAAATACCAGTTGCACCCAACAGACAAAGCCCAGGCAATTAATTACAAAGGCCCTTAAGAATCCACTTATTGACTCAAAGAAACAGAGTAAAGACAGAAGATACATCTACCAGGATATATATTAATATGAAAGCCGAGCAGCTCTACAAATAGGCGTTCAACAGCTTTTTGAAACTAAAACGGTCAGTGCTGAATCTTAGATTTCCCGACAACTTATTCCAAAGAGACATTCCAGCTACTGAAAACATCTTGTAGTTTTTCTTCTACTTGGTATTTGACTCTGAACTGTGCCGTTCAGTGTTTTTATGTATACAATTACACATTATGAGCATGTGCTATTTGTGTGTTTTTATCCCTGATGCAACCTGACTGGCAAAACAGCCCCGTTGGGTGCGAGGGCTTATTTGGATATATCCAAGTGTTGCAGTTATTTAACAAACTAAGGTTCCTTTTACTAAGCTGTGCTAGCGGTTTTAGGGCATGCTACATTGCCGCGTGCATAGACGCTAATGCCTCCATTGAGCTGGCGTTAGTTTTTCCGCGTAGCGCAAGCTAAAAACACTACCGCAGCTTAGTAAAAGCAACCCTAAACCTTAATTTCTTCCATCTTGCTGCTTTGCTCATCTGCGATATTCTTGCGCTTCAGCTGGTGTGGATCCTTTTGCCTTTCTTGCTCGTTCTGTGGACACCTGCTGCAGGGAGGCAGCGCCTCTGCCTGTCTTATATACCGCTCAATCTCCCAAAGGATTTGAAGCAGTTTACAAAACAATTACATGGACTCAAGAAAGCAGCTACACCACTGGACCACAGAGGAATGAAATAGAGCAAAACGCAGGATAAAAATACCACCCCCAACCTGCTGCGATTCAAAATGCTGTGCCGCCACCAAATTGATATCTTGGTCTGTTAGCGTCTTTCCCAGCTCCTGCATCACCTTGTTCATTTCTGCTGCCTGTCTGAACAAAATGATGACAAAGGGTTACACGATTTTGGGAGAGGAGGCATCATGCAGCAGTCTCTCCGAACAGACTAAACACTCCCACCCCCTGCTGATCTCTCAGGGAAATACCACAGTACACTGAATTATATAGTCATCTAAGAGCTAGCAAGGAAAACTATGAAATGCAGGATACTCACCATTACTGATAGACGCCCACCGGCTGCCAATCGGTCATAGGATTATCTTTAAAATAATGTTGCTTATTTTCAAAACATTAGCATCTAATGAACCTCAATTTATTTCTAGATTTCTAATCCCACACAGTACCCAACGCCTTCTTCGATCATCTGGCCAACATCTGCTTTCAGTCCCCTCTCTGAAAATCATAGGAACAAGAAGATCTGATATGTTCACAGTGATGGGACCTCAATGATGGAACACTCTGCCTCAATATATTAGAACTGAAAATGACATCGCAACATTTAAAAAATGTTTAAAAACCTATCTATTTAATGATGCTTTTAATATTTGAAACTTTTATATTTTTTAGAGATGCTCCTAACTGTGCTATGGATTAATTACCCCTTACCTTTTGTTTTTTCCTTTTTTCTACCAAAAATTTAAGATTGTAACTTTTAATTTTTTCCCTCCCAATTCATGTCTGTATTTTATGCAATCATTGTTAAAATGTTAGTTTCTCTTTATTATTCTTTACTCGGATTTTGTACATCGCTTAGCAATTTTAATAGGCGATTCATCAAATGTATTAATAAACTTGAAACTTAATAAACTTGATATGTCTGTCAATGGACAGGACCAGTTCAAAAATACCTGGCATCCCAGGCAAGTGCAAAACCCCTGTGAATTAACTTTCAGGCCTCGTGTTCTCCACCCCCCACCCAAAAAAAAACCTGCTAATTGAATTCAACAGTTTTGATCATTCCTATACCAACCATTCCAGAATAATTTTGTAAAAATGCATAATTGAACATATATGTTATGTTAAGTAGCATTTACAGTACATTCTGCCAATTCCCCTTAAATAGAGGTCCAAAGTGCATCACAGTCTGCTACAGAGAAGATACAAGTCAATATTGCAAGAAAAGACATAACAAAAACATATCACAACAAATACTTCCTTAATATGTTTCCATATCATGGCAAAAGAATATATTCTCATTTGTTTTAAATCCAGAGGGAGAGAAAACCAAACCTGTACCACCCAATTACATGTTGGGCAGCACAGGTTTGGTCTTCCCTCTCTTATATCAAACCCCCAATAGAGATGGAAAAAAAAAAAACTAAACAGGTTTATAAAGCTTGAGTCAAGCAGGTTCTGTCGGCAATGTAAAACACCCCCGAAAACAATCCAGGAAGTTCTTTTTCACACAGAGGGTGGTGGATACATGGAACGCGCTACCAGAGGATGTGATAAACAGGAGCATGCTACAGGGGTTCAAAGAAGCTTTGGATAGGTACTTGGAAGACAAAGGGATTGAGGGGTACAGATAAGAGTAGAGGTAGATTATAGGGATGGGATTAATTTACAAAATTAATCAGGGACCACTGTTCAGGCACTAGGCCTGATGGGCCGCCGCGGGAGCGGACCGCTGAGCAAGATGGACCTCTGGTCTGACTCAGCGGGGGCAACTTATGTTCTTATGTCATCACTCACCATTGCAACGTCATTGATCAAGGGGAACAGATGCAACACCGATTGATCAGGGCGTTGTCTAAACGTTATAACACCATTTTTTTTTTGTCCACTGTATAATAAAGAATATGGGTTGGGAGCTGGCTTGGAGGTAGGCTTCAAAGGGTGGTGGTGAATGGCACCCCCTCCGAAATGACGGAGGTGATCAGTGGAGTGCCACAGGGCTCGGTCTTGGGCCCAATCCTATTCAACATCTTTATAAGGGACTTGGCAGAAGGGCTTCGAGGTAAAATAACATTATTCGCCGATGACGCCAAACTAAGTAATGTAGTGGGCAAATGCACAACAGACGAAGATTCAATGCCCGACAACATGATGCACGACCTACTCCTGCTGGAGCGCTGGTCTAAGACATGGCAACTCAACTTCAATGCCAAAAAATGCAAAATTATGCACCTGGGCAGCCAAAATCCACGCAAGTCTTATACCCTTAATGGCGAGATCCTAGCAAAAACGGTAGCAGAACGAGACTTGGGGGTAATCGTCAGTGAGGACATGAAGTCTGCCAATCAAGTGGAGCAGGCTTCATCCAAGGCAAGACAAATAATGGGTTGCATACGAAGGGGTTTCGTCAGCCGTAAGGAGGAAGTCATTATGCCATTGTATAGATCCATGGTGAGGCCCCACCTGGAATACTGTGTGCAATTTTGGAGGCCACATTATCGCAAGGATGTGCTGAGACTGGAGTCGGTGCAGAGAATGGCCACCCGGATGGTCTCGGGACTCAAGGATCTTCCATATGAAGAACGGCTTGACAAATTGCAGCTATACTCGCTCGAGGAGCGCAGAGAGAGGGGAGACATGATCGAGACGTTCAAGTATCTTACGGGCTGCATCGAGGCGGAGGAAGATATCTTCTTTTTCAAGGGTCCCACGACAACAAGGGGGCATCCGTGGAAACTCAGGGGAGGGAAACTGCGAGGAGACACCAGGAAGTTCTTTTTCACTGAAAGAGTGGTTGATCGCTGGAACAGTCTTCCACTACAGGTGATTGAGGCCAGCAGCGTGCCCGATTTTAAGGCCAAATGGGATAGACACGTGGGATCTATTCACAGAGAAAGATAGGGGTCATTAGGGTGGGCAGACTAGATGGGCCGTGGCCCTTATCTGCCGTCTATTTCTATGTTTCTGTATAAGTCTACAGTAATTTTTGACACTGTTTGCAGCTATAAGCATATCTTAATTGGTGACACGCTGTCTTTTTGTTAGATTTTGGTCTTTAAACCCCAAAGCAGTAGTTGGATGCCACGAAATGCTGGCCATCATAGGGAAGACCTGTGGTTTTCAAGATAAATTCTTTTCTTCTGCAAGAATAGTCATAGAAGCAGTTAATCAGCTCCTTGACAAACTTAAACAGATTCGTTGTATCTGGTTAACAAGAAATTATATGTAAGTTCTATATGGAGGGTTTTTTGGTCAGTGAATGAATTGGATAAAGCTTATAAAAAGAAACTGCTTATCATATACTCTGAGGCTTTTTTTCCTCTATTCGTTAGATTCAATCGTTCTTCTCCTTAAAGTGACATAATGTGGCGAATAGAATAATGGGGCGTTTTCAAGTTATTACTAGTGTTCTGTACATGTCATGTTCATTACCTGCACAGTTTGATTGTGCTTTGATTCATTTTATTTTGTAAGTTGCTCTATTTACAGCGAAGGGCAGTGCATCAAGTTATGAAACTACTTGTGACCTTGACTGGCCACCACTAGAAAGAGGAAACCAGACTCAATTGGCCTTTGGTCTGACCCAGCATGACAATTTTCTTATGTCCAACAGATGTCTAATAAAACTCACAAATGAACCTGTTTTTTCATCCGGAACTATGATGAAGAAGGAGAAATTAGGTTCTTACCTGCTAATTTACTTTCTTTTAGCTTCTCCAGACCAGTAGAGGTTAACTTTACGAATGGGTATATATCTAATCATGACCAGCAGGTGGAGACTGAAAACAAAACTTTGGGACAGTATATCCTAGCCCCTCCTCTCTATTTCCCTCAGTCTGCCGAATAGCCAAGCAGAACCAAGAACTGGAAAACAACAGAGAGAAAAAACAATACTCCGAAAGGAGTAACAAATAACATACCCAAAATGCTGTTGGAAAATGCAGAGGAGAAATTCCCGAAGGAAGAATGTCCCCACAGCTCGCCAGCTAAGCCAGCCGAGCCACAGCCGCTGTTCTTCAATTCTCCCCGGCCCTAGAAAAATACTAGAACCCGCAGCAAAAACCAAAAACTGCCCGCGCAACAGCCCCAACAACAACAACAGACAGGGTGGGGACCTCTACTGGTCTGGAGAAGCTAAAAGAAAGTAAATTAGCAGGTAAGAACCTAATTTCTCCTTCTTTAGCACTCTCCAGACCAGTAGAGGTTAACTTTACGAATGGGACGTACCAAAGCAGTCCCTCTCACGGGCGGGACCCCCGAAGGGCCGATACCAATACACGCTCACCGAACACCGCGTCCCGACGCGCCTGCACATCAACCCGATAATGACGAACAAAGGAATGCAAGGAAGACCAAACCGCAGCCTTACAAATATCCACTGGAGGCACGAGCGACGACTCAGCCCAAGAAGCCGCCTGACCCCGAGTGGAATGAGCCTTGAGAAACTCCGGAACAGGCTGCTGTTTCAGAAGATAAGCGGAAGCAATCGTCTCCTTGATCCAGCGCGCAATAGTAGCCTTAGAAGCGCCAGCTCCCCGACGAGGACCCGCCAGGAGGACAAAGAGATGATCGGACTTCCGGAATTCCTGGGTCCGCTGCACATAAGAGCGAAGGACCCGACCGACATCCAACTTGCGCAGCTGCCGTTGCTCAGAAGAGCCCTCCCGACCACCCAAGACCGGGAGAACCACCGATTGATTGACATGAAAAGGAGAAACAACCTTCGGCAGAAAGGAAGGAACAGGCCGCAAGACGACCCGCTCCCTAGAAAACTCCAAGAAGGGAGCCCTACAAGAGAAACCCTGCAGCTCAGAAACACGCCTAGCAGAAGTAATGGCCACCAAAAAGACCGCCTTCAAAGTAAGGTCCTTCAAAGAACAGACGTCCAAGGGCTCAAAAGGCGGACGCACCAAAACAGAGAGAACCAGATTAAGATCCCAAGAGGGAACCGAGGGCCGTAGGGGAGGCCTAAGCAACTTGGCCGCCCGCAAAAACCGAATCACATCAGGAAGAGCCGATAAACGCTGACCTGACACCAACCCTCGAAAAGCCGACAGGGCCGCAAGATGAACCCGGAGAGAAGACCAAGCCAGGCCTCTATCCAGGCCATCCTGCAAGAACTCTAGAATGTTAGGCAGAGAAGCGCGAAAAGAGGTCACTCCCCGCGCCCGACACCATTCCTCAAAGAGACGCCAAACCCGCACATAAGCCCGAGAGGTAGAAAGCCTCCGGGACCCCAACAGTGTAGAGATCACCTTGTCTGAATATCCCTTCTTGCTAAGGCGACCCCTTTCAAGAGCCACGCCGTAAGACAGAAGGGAGACGGGTCGAACATGGGAATGGGACCCTGCATCAGAAGGTCGTCCGAGAGAGGCAGAGGAAGAGGATCCGCTACCAGGTGCCTCACCAGATCCGCATACCACGGACGGCGAGGCCAATCCGGCGCCACCAGCACCACCAAACCCAGATGGTGAACAATGCGAAGAAGCACTCTGCCCACCAGCGGCCAAGGAGGGAACACATACAACAGCCTCTCCGTTGGCCACTGCTGGACCAGAGCATCCAGACCCTCGGCCAGACCGTCCCTGCGACGACTGAAGAAGCGGGGCACTTTGGCGTTGCCACCCGTGGCCATCAGGTCCATCAGGGGCTGCCCCCAAGCCTGCACTATCAACTGAAACGCCTCGGCGCCGAGACACCACTCTCCTGGATCTAGGAAGTGACGACTGAGGAAGTCTGCCTGAACATTTTCTACTCCGGCTATATGAGAGGCCGAGAGGTCCAGCAGATGGGATTCCGCCCAAACCATGAGCAGAGCCGCCTCCTGCGCCACCTGAGTGCTCTTGGTGCCCCCCTGACGATTGACATAAGCCACCGCCGTGGCATTGTCCGACAGCACTCTGACCGACTTGCCCATCAACAGGGAGTGGAAAGCCAACAGCGCCAGACGGACCGATCTGGTCTCCAACACGTTGATCGACCAGGCGGCCTCCTCCGCGGACCAGGTGCCCTGAGCCGAGTGACCCAAACACTGAGCCCCCCAACCCAAGAGACTCGCATCCGTCAGGAGCACCGTCCACTGCGGGAGATCCAGACCCACCCCCTGAACAAGGTGAGGGGTCTGGAGCCACCAACGCAGACTGCAGCGCGCCAAGCCTCGCAGGGGAACCGGAACATCCATCCCGTGCCTCTGGGGAGACCACCTCCGGAGCAGAGCATACTGGAGAGGACGCATGTGGGCCCGCGCCCACCTCACCACGTCCAGGGACGCCGCCATCGACCCCAAGACCTGGAGGAAATCTCGCGCCCGAGGACACCGGGACGCCAAAAGCAGGCGAATCTGAGATTGCAATTTGCTCACCCGGCCCTCTGGGAGGAAGACCCTCCCCAAGGAGGTGTCGAACAGCACCCCTAGGTACTCCAGACGCTGAGCCGGGACCAACCGACTCTTGGAAAGGTTGACCACCCAGCCCAGCGACCGGAGAAACTCCACCACCCGAGCAGTAACCCGGGAGCTTTCCTGCAACGACTTTGCCCGAATTAACCAGTCGTCCAGGTAGGGGTGTACCAGGATGCCCTCCGACCGCAAGGCTGCCGCGACGACCACCATCACCTTGGTGAACGTCCGAGGAGCCGTGGCCAGCCCAAAGGGAAGCGCACAGAACTGAAAGTGCCGACCCAAGATCGCAAAGCGCAGGAAACGCTGATGAGAGGCCCGAATGGGAACATGCAAGTAGGCCTCCGTCAGATCGAGAGAAGTGAGAAACTCCCCCGGCTGAACCGCCAGAATGACCGACCGCAGAGTTTCCATACGGAAAGAGGGAATCTTGAGAGCCCTGTTGACCCCTTTTAAATCGAGGATGGGCCGAAAGGTCCCCTCCTTTTTGGGCACCACAAAGTAAATGGAGTACCTGCCCGTGCCCCACTCCGGAGGGGGCACCGGAACAACTGCCCTGAGATCTAGCAAGCGCTGAAGGGTCTGGCGAAAAGCCTGCGTCTTCCCCGGAGTCTGACACGGAGAAGCGAGGAAAAAATCCGGCAGAGAGCGGGCGAACTCCAGGGCATAACCGTCCCGCACCACCTCCAGGACCCACCGATCGGACGTGATCTCGGCCCATTTGGGGAAAAATTCGCGCAGCTGAGCCCCCACCGGAACCAAAGGGGGCGCCGGCAAGGCGTCATTGTGCAGGACGGGAAGCGGGGGAACCGGCGGAGGGATTCCCTGCCCCCCGACGGGCCCCCCGAAAGGGCTGCATGCGCTGGAAGAACCGACCCCGGGAAAATCCCGGAGACTGGAAAGAAGCAGCCCCACGCCCAGGGCGATACTTGCGAAAATCTCGCAAACGCCCCCTGGCCGCACCCCCCCGAGACGCCGGGCGGGCACGGTCCTCCGGCAGACGGGGAACTTTCGAGTCCGACAGAGTCTGAATCAACTTATCCAAGTCCTCTCCAAACAAAAACGACCCCCGAAAGGGAAATTTAGTAAGCTTAGCTTTGGACGCAGCATCCGCCGCCCAAGCGCGCAGCCACAACACACGCCTTGCGGCCACGCCAAAAGCCATAGACTTAGCCGATATCCGCACCAAGTCATATAGAGCATATGAGAGGAATGAGGCCGCCATCTCAATCTTCGCAACCTCCTGATCCACCAGAGACCAGTCGTCAGACTCTCGATCCAAGACCCGCTCCGCCCACCGAAAAACGGCGCGAGCGACCAGTCCCCCACAAATAGCCGCCTGGACCCCAAAGGCAGAGACCTGAAAATTTTGCTTAAGGATGCTCTCCAATTTGCGCTCCTCAGGGTCCCGCAAGGCAGAACCGCCCTCAACAGGCACGGTATGCCGCTTGGAAATTGCCGAGACCACCGCATCCACGACTGGCGAAGCTAACGTAGCCCGATCCCCTTCAGGAATGGGATACAGGCGAGCCATGCTGCGCGCCAGCCGAAACGGCGTCTCCGGCGTTTTCCACTGCTCCAGAATAATATCCCGAATATCCTGATGCATAGGAAAAGAGCGGGAAACGGAACGGATCCCCCGTAACAGGGGGTCCCCCACACGCGGAGTCTCCGGCGGCGCGTCCTCAAAACGCAAAACCGAAGAAACCTGTTGAATAAGGTCAGGCAGCTCATCTTTCTGAAAAAGGCGCACCACGGACGCCTCGTCACTGGAGAACGGGAAATCCGACAACCCGCCGCCAGCTTCCGTCCCCTCCAGAGAGTCCTGGAACTCCTCAGAAGGGTCCAGGTCCTCCTCCAGACCGACCCGTTCCTCCGACCACAAATTCTCGTCCCACGACACCCGCGGACGCTTGGACAAGGGAGGCGGCGGAGGGGACGTCACGCCAGACGAAAGAGGCAAAGCCGCAGGGAGCGCGGAGGAAAACCCACCCCCCGAAACCCCCTGGGCGCAACCGGGACCCCCAGCCGCCTGAAAATAGGCTCTGCATAAAGAAAAGAAAAATTCAGGAGAAAAACCCCCCGAGGGTCCCAAGGGACTCCCTGCCACAGCAGGGGACCCAGCAGAACCTTGCCCCTGCATAGTCAAAACAGGGGGAAGGTCACCTGAGGTGGAAGACAAAATGGAGGGGCCAGACAGAGAAGATGGCGGTTTTCCCGCCAAAAAAGCTCCCTCCATAGCCTGAAGCGGCTGAGAAACCTGAATAGTCTCAGCCGCTAAAGCAGGCAAGCCGGCATCAGCTGTCAAAAAATCAGCTGAGAGGGAATCCTTCGGGGAATCCCTCCGTGGGCGGTTGTGGAAGACCGGGCTTCCCCACTGCTCCAAGCCGACTCGCGAGGCACCATCGGCGGGGAGCTCTGGGCGCCTGCAGCCGCTGCCGACGGAGCTCCACCACCTCACCGACCCAAACCGCCGAGTTCAGGCCGGCCGCGAGTGCCTCGCGGCTGGACTAAAATTGTGTCCTACTCCCCCGGAGAAGGGCACAATTGCTCCATACGCGACCTAGCTATAAAAAAGTGCTGGTTACATGAAAAAATACAGTAAAATACAGTTTTCTTAAAGGGAAACAACCCTTCAGACCAGCACTACCTCAGGATTTTTTTTTTTTTTTTTTTTTTTTTTACAGAACAGACTCCACAGGCTCTCGAAGCAATATGCCTTGCTTGACTTAGGGGGCAAGGCTTACTGCTGAGGCTCCTCTAAAAAAATGTGGGGAGGTGGAGGAAGTGGGGGGAGGGACCCCGCTCGTGACCCGCCGGGTTTGACACCCCCGAGGTCGGACGAACCCCCAAACAGAGTCCGTCCAAGCTCCGTCCGGCTAAAAACAGGGACAATAAACCCCCTAAACAAATTCCAACAGCCCTACCAAGGGAGATGGGTACAGATCACTCAACACCTGCTGGAGACTGAAAGAAGACTGAGGGAAATAGAGAGGAGGGGCTAGGATATACTGTCCCAAAGTTTTGTTTTCAGTCTCCACCTGCTGGTCATGATTAGATATATACCCATTCGTAAAGTTAACCTCTACTGGTCTGGAGAGTGCTAAAGAATGGCGAGGTTTAGATCTCAAGTCCAGACTCCATCAGTTGTTTGTTCTGGAATGTTCTTTCACTGAAAATGCCTCATGTCTTCATACTGTTATGAAAGTAGACAATGCAATATAGCCCGGGGTGTCAACAGAACAGGATAAAACATAAGAACAGCCTTATTGTCAGACCAATGATCTATCTAGCCCAGTATCGCGTCTTCACAGTGGCCAATCCAGGTCACAAGTACCTGGCAAAAACAGAGTACCTCTCTCGCAGTTTTTTAAGTTCCACATCTCTTTCACTGATTAACTCGGAGATGCTGACGAAGTAATTGTGCTCCAGGTTCAGGAGGGTCTCCGAAGCCGGGGAATGGATGAGGTCATGGTAAACATCAGCAAAGTCTTCATCCCAGCTCGACTCCTCTGGTCTTGCATACTCCAGGGTAGTCTGAGAAGCAAAGAAATACGCCAGACATCCTCCTTGTGGCAAATAATGATCCCCTACCATTCTTGTATGAATTGAGGACACCATGTGACCTCAAGACGTCACATGGTCTAGCAGATGTAAAGCAGTGCTACCAGGACTAGGGAGTTCTAATCCTAGCTCCATCATTAACCCCTTCTCATGCAACCTTGTAGTTCCAGTTCTGATCCACATCCTTCCACTGCTCTTCCTTTCTGACACTAGGCAACTCTGCATTGAGACAAAGACTGCACATGTTTTTCACCAATAAGCTTTGAAACCTGCTATGCACATGCTCACTGGCATCTGGAAAACTGCATGCAAATATCTGGCGTAAGCGAGGATAGTTTGCACACAGGGCAGAAGCACTTGGCATTGCCAACCTGTGCCTCACCCTCCAATGCACTCTTCTCTGCTGTCCTCCTCCCTCATACCTCTTCAAATTTTCACTGGCCACAAGAAGTATCTCTTACCTGCTGCTCACGTTGGCCTCATCCTTCCCTCCAATGCCACTTCCTGGTTCCGGCACGAGCAGCGGGTAAGAGATGCTGCTCATGGCCAGCAAGATTTAAAGAGGTACAGGGTGGAGTGGGATGTGGAGGGGGGAGGAGGAGAGGTGCCCGTGAAGCCCCCTAACCAGCACTCGGAGCAGTCCGCCCCACCAGTGCTATGCCAGTGCATGCAATCTCTGGGATGGTCTCCTCTAAATTCAGCTATGGAATGGTGTATAAATGTCTATCTGCACTGAGAGAGTGTAAGCAGTCAGAGAACTCTAACTAATAATCTCGGGTACCTTCTAACCTAGAAGTGGAGCTCTTGTCCAACTACAGGGCAGCAGCAAAAGGACACCATCTGAGATCAGCGAGTTCCAAACCCATGGAAAAGGGCAGCAAAGGTAGACCTGGAAATCCCTGGTCTACCTTTGCCAAAAGCACAATTCTGTAACCGGCACCATCATGTGACTGACATGCAATCATTTAAACAATTTTATCTCTCACAAATGGAAGAATTTATGTGGCGTCCTGCAGGGCTCCCCATTATCTCCCACGCTGTTTAATCTTTACTTGGATCTTGAATTTCTTCCTTGGGTGTAAAGCTATATAGTTATACAGATGATATTACCATAGTAGTGCCACTGACAGCTCTTACAAATGATACTTTGACTTTCATTCAATCGATCCTTGAAGTTGTAGAAGAATGGATGAATGACTTTAGGTTGAAACTCAACCTACATAAGGCAACATTTTTTCTTGCATCTCCATCAAGGAAGCCTCAATAAATTTAAACAGTACTATTTATCCCATCTTGCCAACTATAAAAATTTTGGGAGTCTACCAGGATCGTAAATTGTCTTTCGATTCCCAAATTACTTCTTTAGTTAAAAAAATCTTACTTCCTATTAAGGAAATTAAGAAGAATTAAGCCATACTTTGATTTCTTCTCATTCAGATTATTGGTACAGTCTTCATTCTGAGTACATTAGACTACTGCAATATTCTCTATCTGTCGATTTGTAAGAAAAATGTAAAAAGATTGCAGATTATTCAAGATACTGCGATATGACTGATTTTCGGACTGAAAAGATCATTTCACATTTACTATAGACTGCACTGGTTGACAATAGAAGCTAGAATAGTTTTCTTTTTTTTTTTTAAATTTTTATTTATAAGTTTTCCATTCTTACAATATTTGAGTAATATAATATACAATAAAGTTTTTTTTTTTTACATATTTAAAATATTATCATTAATAATACATCGTATTTAAAATATAATATGATAAAGATTATACATTAGCATATAAAATATAATTCCCATCCCCTTTTTATATAGTATATTTCCATTAATTAGTCAAATCCCACCCCATTCATATATAATTATTTATCATAGTGCTAAGAACTAATCATTAGAATATTTTGTCAATGGTTGCCAAATTTTATTAAAATTAAGATGATTTCCCTGTTGTAACGCTATTATTTTTTCCATTTTATAAATATGACAAACAGAATTCCACCAGAACGTATAATTTAATTTGGTGTAATCTTTCCAATTTTGAGTAATTTGTTGCATGGCGACTCCTGTTAGTATTAGTAATAGCTTATTATTGTTTGCTGAAATCGGACTCTTAGTTCTCATTGCAGTACCAAATAATATGGTGTCATACGAGAGTCCTACGTGATTCTCTAGTAACTTATTAATTTGGGGCCAAATTAAATTCCAAAATGCGTTTACAAAGGGACAAAAAAAGATTAAATGATCTAACGTCCCTATTTCCAATTTACAATGCCAGCATCTATTAGATCTAGTACTATCTATTTTTTGCAGGCGCGTTGGGGTCCAGAATACTCTGTGTAATAAAAATAACCATGTTTGATTCATAGATGCTGACCTTGTAGATCTTAATCTCCAGGACCAAAATCGTGGCCATTGAGATTCAGAAATTGTCTGACCTATCTCAATACTCCAAATATCCCTAAGACCTGTTTTCTTTTTTTTATTTAAAAATCCATATATCAATTTGTACCATTTTGCGGCTTGGTGACCCAACAAATCCGTCTGGAAACATAGAACCTGTAAACTATATTGATTATTTAGATTTTTCCATTCAGGGAACCCTACCTGAATGGCCTGCTTCAATTGCATCCATTTAAAATATTGTGATTTATTTAATCCAAATTTATTTTGCAATTGTGAAAAACTAAGCAGTGAACCTTCTGATATGATATCATTCAATGTTCTTATTCCTGCATTTATCCATTGTTTCCAGACGATTTTAAATCCGCCAATTCTGATCCTGGAGTTTATCCATATTGATTGATTTAGAGATTTAGCAATAGGTTCAGGTGATAGATTACTAATATATCTCAATGTTTTCCAAGTGTCAAATAAAATTCTGTTGTCTTTGTATCTTTTAGGCATTGTTATAGTTATTAACTGTTCTGGATATAAAGGGAACAGGAGCCGCCATTCTAAATATAGCCAATCTGGTACATTTTCTAGAAGCTCTGGGAGGATCCAATACATACCCTGTCTTAAGATATAGGCTTGATGATACCTATAAAAATTTGGAAAATTTACCCCCCCTTCCATAATTGGTCTTTGTAATGATACTAAAGCGATTCTTGATCTTTTCCCACACCAAACAAATTTTGTAAGAATATTGTTAAGTTTTTTATAAAATGACCCCTGAAAAAATATTGGAATCATACTCATTTGGTAACAAACCACAGGCAATATCATCATTTTAATTGTTTGAATTCTTCCCCACCAAGAAAGATGTAATGGATTCCATTGCTCACACATTTCTGTTATTTTTTTTCAATAAAAGTTTTTCATTCTCTTTGACTGTGTCTTCAATTGTATTTTTGATCATAATTCCTAAGTATTTTATACCATCATCTTTCCAAATAAATGAATATGGGTCAAATAATCCTTTGGTACAATGAACATTTATTGGGAGAATTTCAGATTTGTTCCAATTAATTTTATATCCAGAAAAAGTACCATATGTTTCTATTAAATTAAGTATACATGGAATAGTAGTTTCCGGTTTTCTTAAATATAATAATATATCATCTGCATATGCAGATATTTTAAATTCAAAATTGTTAAATGATATTCCCTCTATCTCCTTAGTTTTGTTTATTGCAATTAATAAAGGTTCTAGGACAATATCAAAAAGTAAAGGAGACAGAGGGCATCCCTGTCTAACTCCCCTGTGCAAGTTAAATCTATTTGATAAATTATTATTAATATATAATCTTGCTCCAGGAGAGCTATACAATGTCTGAATCATTTCAATAAAACCGGATCCTATACCAAACCATTGTAAAGCTTGGTATATAAAATTCCATTCCACTCTGTCAAAAGCTTTTTCTGCATCTAAAGATATTAAAAAAGCTGGATCATTTATATTTTTTGCTAAATTTAATGAGTGGAATGCTAATCTAGTATTATTTGATGAATGTCTTTTAGCAATAAATCCTGTTTGATGTACATCAATAATGAAAGGGAGAGCTTTTGCCAATCTTAATGCTAATACTTTAGCCATTAATTTGTTATCCACATTCAATAATGAAATAGGCCTGTAATTTGAAACCAGAGTAGGATCTTTGTTTGGTTTTGGTAAGACTATAATTATTGATTCTGCCATAGTACCAGAAATTTTTCCATTCTTTATTTGATATTGATATAAATTTAACAGATGTGGTAATATGATATTTTGAAAAAATTTATAAAATTCAACAGTATACCCATCTCCACCTGGAGCGGATCCAACTCTAAGAGACTTCAATGCTGTTTCTAATTCTTTTAAAGATATAGGTTCTTCTAAACTTCCTTTTATATGATCTGGAATATTTGGTCCAATATATGAATTTAAAAAAGTTAATCCGTCTTGTTCTTTAGAATAGTTTTCAAATTCGGTTGCGTTTGCTTTAAAGCTTTGAATGGACTCTTACCTAGCTACATTCTTGATCATTTCAATTTTACTAATAGAAAACACTTACATGAGATATGATTTTTTGACTTCCCGTCTGTAAACAGATGTGTTTACAAATGATTTCTTAGTAAAACTGGCATATTTGGTATCTATGTGGGACAAACAAGTTAGTACTTATATATCAATCTCAACTTCTTATCTAGCCTTTAGAAAATCATTGAAAACTCACCTGTTCAGTAAATATTTGGACTAATTTATTGTGATCATACTACAAATGGTTAGTTGTAAACCGCACAGAACTGCAAGGTAGTTGCGGTATATAATAATTCATGTAATATAATGAGTGGTTGCCGACAATGGCGCCGGTTACAGAGTCCAAGCCTGGCAGTTGAAAAATCCAATCCAGGGTGAGTGAGCATCACTCATCTGGGCCTTGAGCTGCAGCTTCCCCTTACCTTTGTGTAAGCTTCGGTCCAGGCTTGAGCTAGTTTCTCTGAACTTCCTTCAGTGCATTTCACTGCCTCCAGTGCAGAATCTGCTTCCATATCATAATCTTTGATGGTTTCCTCCTGTATGAACTGCTTCAAAGCTCTTTTGAGGTCTGTCATAAGGAAAAAGAGAAGGAGATGGCACTGTATGGCCAAAGAGAGCAATGTGCATGGCCTGAAGATTTTATCCGATGCACAGAGAAAATAGCAGAACTCTTACAGTAACCCCTGCTTTGGCTGCATTTCTTTTCAATGCGTTCAGCTAGAGCAGGGGTAGGCAATTCCTGTCCTCGAGAGCTGGAGCCAGGTCAGGTTTTCAGGATATCCACAATAAATATGCATAAGATAGATTTGCATCTCAAGGAGGCACTGCATGCAAATTCATCTCGTACATATTCATTGTAGATATCCTGAAAACCTGACCTGGCTCTGGCTCTCGAGGACCGGAATTGCCTACCCCTGAGCTAGAGCAAAGGTCCAATAAAATTAAGAAAGTTTGCTCTTAATGAGCAAGGCCGGGTGTACTTTATTAACTCACCTCATGCGCAAAGCACGGTGCACAAATGGAGAGTGTAGAAACATGTGAAAGTTAAATGAAGAATGTCAGATTTAAAACAGCACTGCTTGCACCTTAAAGACCTAGATAGTTCAAATCATTCCATCTGTATAACCGGAGCCCTAGTAAGCAGCAAAAATTCTTAAAGAACCAAACAAAAAAAAATAGTTGGAGACGAGGACTTTCTGGGTCCTTTCTTATTTATTTATTTATTTTTAAAATTTATATTCCGCATATCCTGCAATTCTATGTGGAGTACAATGAAACATTCAAAATAAAAAAACAACAAATTACACCCTTCTCATACTACACGTTTCAATAAAACAACAAAACATCATAATATAATAGACATACACTTCTCCCTCTGAATCCGCGGTTTCAGTATCCGCGGATTCGGTTATTTGCAATTTTTTATTAAAAAAAACCAAACAAACAACCCTAATTCCGGACCTTCCCCGCCCCCCTCCCGGCATATGCCCCCAGACCTTACCTGGTGGTCTAGTGGGCTTTCGGGGCAGGAGCGATCTCGAGAGACTACGGAAACTCACGGCAGCCATTTGCTATGAGTGATCTGCATGGGGCAGGAGTGTAGGAAGATCGCTCCTGCCCCGAAAGCCCGCTAGACCACCAGGTAAGAACATAAGAACATAAGAAGTGCCTCGGTCTGGGATGCCAGGAGAGAGGTGGGAAGGTCCGGAATGATGCGGGGGTGGGTCAGAGCCGGCTGAAAACTTATTCGCGATTTTTCACACTTCGTGGTCTGGCTCTGCACCCAACCCCCGCAAATACTGAGGGAGAAGTGTATTACAATAGAATAGTATTTTGTCTGTTTTGTGTTTTTAGATGTAGTTTGTATTAATCCACCCCGAATAAGGGTGGAATACAAATAAATAAACCAAACCAACAAACATAACACTACAACCAACAAAGAAGAGACTACAACAAAACAAATAACCATCATCTCCATTGCTTTTATTTGACTACTGGCTCATTATTCTCTGCTACAGGTTGAGAAAGTGCGCGAAAAAAAAAAAAGTAATTGACCACGCCATTAAAAACCCACTAAAAAACAATATTTTAAATTGCTAATTGAGGAGGCACTGGAAGTAGGCCCTGAAAAATTAGGCAATCTACTGGTGCCTACCTCAGGGATGCCTAGTGATGCTTACGTGGGCTTAGGTGCTGCTAGGTGTGATTCTATAAAGCAGTGGATCTCAAACTGGGTGCCTCCTGAGATTTCAGGTGTGCCACGGTTCACCGGTGAGAGGCAAGTCCTGTAGCCAGTCAGATGGCGCCGGCACCTACCCTTCTCTCTGGCCCTCTTCCCTTCTGGCACCCCCTACTGGCATCTCAGAGCCCACCTAGAGGGCCTTCACACACACGCTGGCATCGACATGATGATGTTACGCAAGTGCATAATGCCATCAGGGCGATATCCACTCACTTCTAGGTGCCTCAAGCCGTGGCCACTATCTTCAGTGTAAGTCAAAAATAATAGGAAGTGAGGAAAATGCTCTCAAAAATATACAGAGGTGAGAGGTCAACTGGGAACAAGACTTCTCAATATGTAAATCAAATAGTAAGGCTTAAATATAGATGTTGAGAATATAAACTAATACAATTTTTTTCACATACACTCAGATTTGTGTAATCCAACCAAGAGCCATAGCTCCTATAGTCGAACCCACCGTCCCATCACTTGTGTATGACTTTGATGCGAGAGATAGTAAGTGAGGCTATGTGCGCTATTGATTAATAACTTTGTTCTCAATGGCAATGAGAGGAAAAACCACTCCACTTAGCTTTAAGATGTGTTAGCAGGTCCCCTTCAGTGTGCTACGGCTCGAGAAAGTTTGCGGGACACTGCTATAAAGGATGCCTAGCGGTTGATTGACAGCCACATGGAGCTGCACCTACAAGTTAGATGCTGCTAGGTGCTGTTTATAGAATCAGGCTGATAGTGTCTGCCTGCAGCATTTTGCAGACTTACAAAATATTGTGTGTTGCATTTTCACAGTAATATACTTTTTCACACTACTGGGTGGGGTAATAAACTTTGAAAAAAATTTGAAATTCTGTAAAGCTCAATTGAAATCCCTTTTTTAAGGGACGAAGCTGTCAATGGCTCTGGTCCATTTTATCTCAGCGATTGCTTCCATTGTTATGCACTAGGTTGATTGTTGAAATAGCAGGACCTTGGCCTAGTTTTCTATTCAGGTTTGAGCCCACCATGCTCCAAAAGCAAGTTTGCCTTTCGTTACTCATTGAAGCACAAGGGTCAAAATACTCTTTATAGGAAGGGCCTTGTGTTTTTCTGTGTAGTTCTGGAGGGGGTATTTTCTTGCTTTTATAGTTAATTAACATGATAACATTGTTTAATATACTTCTTTATTTTCTCAGGAAAAATAAATATATAAACATGGTATAAGCGCATAAAGAAAAAAGTTGTACTGATTATATATATTAACTATGTTTAATTGCTTTATTCTTCATGCATTTGTGGTTAGAATACATTTACTTGAATGTAGTTACACAAATATTTTGATAATAATCAACAAATCACTAAATGATCATGAGGAACCAATGAAAGCCGAAAGCATAGCAACCTCTGCAAATCACAACTTTAACTCAGAGATAGATTCTCCTTTCCAGTGTACAGAGCACTAGAGTTAAACAGCTCAAGCGCGGTTCAATGCAGGTTTCTTTACCAAACTTCCTTTTGCCTGTGGCATCTTTAAAGTGCAGCAGTACAATTCAGCTGCTTATTACGAACTATAAAAGGTTATTGAGATGCAGCGTTTTAGATTTTTGGGTTAGTTGTCTTCTATATTCTCCTAGCCAAACTTCACTGGCTGCCAGTGATTTCCAGAATCCATTTCAAATGCTCCTGCCTGGCTTTTAAGATCATTCACGGCATCCTTCCTCCCTTAATCCCACTATCTTATAACTCCTCGAGTCCTGACTCTACCAGACCCGCCCAAAGGTATAAACTATCCTTCCCCTCTCTACATGGTATTCGCCATGCAGGCAAACTGGGAAAATCCCTTCTCTTCATAAGAACATAAGAAACGCCTTCACCGGATCAGACCAAGGTCCATCTAGTCCGGTGATCCGCACACGCGGCGGCCCAATTTAGTACTCCTTTAAGGAGTCCCGGATTTACCGTATCCCTCAATATGATATGCAAGAAGGTGTGCATCCAACTTGCGCTTGAATCCCAGTACAGTAGTCTCCTCCACAACCTCCTCCGGGAGCGCATTCCAAGCACCCACCACGCGCTGTGTGAAACAGAACCTCCCGACATTTGTCCTGAACCTGCTGCCACTCAGTTTCAGTCTATGACCTCTAGTCCGTGTCACATTTGAGAATGTTAGTAATGCTGCTTCTTGGTCTATTTTATCAAATCCTTTTATTATTTTAAAAGTCTCTATCAAATCCCCTCTCAGTCTTCTCTTCTCGAGGGAAAACAGTCCTAGTTTCTTGAGTCGATCTTTGTAGCTCAAATGCTTCATCCCTTTGACCAGTTTCGTGGCTCGCCTCTGAACTCTCTCCAGCAGAGTTATATCCTTCTTAAGGTATGGAGACCAGTGTTGGACACGGTATTCCAAGTGCGGTCTGACCAATGTTTTGTATAGAGGCATTATGACCTCTTGCGATCTACTCATAATCCCCTTCTTAATTATGCCCAACATCCTGTTTGCTTTCTTCGCCGCCGCCACCGCACATTGTACCGAAGGCTTTAAGGTACTGTCAATCAGTACCCCCAAATCCCTTTCTTGTTGGCATTTTGTTAGCTTCACCCCCAACATCGTATAATCATATCTTTGGAATCACAGGTCTTTGGAACGACCTTACTACCCCGCTGCGGAACCTGGGCTCCCTCCAATTATTCCGCAAGCAACTGAAAACCTGACTTTTCACTAAAATGTAATTCTATCTCCCCTTACTCTTCTCTTCTATATATAAGTTCATGTAAACCTTTTTTTTCCTTCTCTTCCTATATTTTAAGTTCTTGTAAACCGTGCCGAGCTCCACATCCGTGGAGATGATGCGGTACATAAACTTAAGGTTTAGTTTAGTTTATATTTACTAAGGTGCGCTAGCCGTTGAAGCATACGCTAAATATCAGCGCGCACTAAGGGCTCCTTTTATGAAGGGGCGCTAGCGTTTTTAGTACACGCACTGGATTAGCGCGCGCTAGCTGAAAAACTACCGCCTGCTCAAGAGGAGGCGGTAGCAGCTAGCGTGCGCGTTAAGGCCTTAACGTGCCTTTGTTAAAGGAACCCTAAATGTTAACGCATCCATAGACTACAATGGACGCGTTAGCATTTAGCTAAATCAGTTAGCGTGCTTTAGTAAAATGACCCCTATGTTTTTATTGTTAGCCAGGATATAAGTTTTTAATAGAAATGATGAAATAAAATACAGGCCCTCTTGCAGCAAGGTTACTTGCACATCTCCTAGACTCCTAGGGAAGCTGTACTTACCCTCTTCAATGAAGCAAGGTAAATTGTGAAGCAACACCAGCCTCCCATGGAGATGATCCGGATTTTCCCGAACAGGGAAGAGGAGGGGCACCGTGAGTTCAAGGCACCGGGACCCAGCCTGGAATTCATATACAAATTTCCTTTCCATGGAGCAGAGCTTCCCTTTCGCAGGTTTCATTACCAGCTGTATTTTTTCTGCAGAATCACAGAAAAGTTATTTTTCCCAACTTGATTATCACTCAAAACTATCATCACTGTCACCAGGGGCTGCAAAAAGGAAAGAAAAAAAAATACCTAAGCAAGAAAATCAATACTATATAAATTGTTTACAATAAACAACCAATGAAGGAAAAGCGTTTAAGTATTTAATTTCTGTGGATGGCTTTTTCAGAGAGTGTAATAATTGTTTGAATGTAAGTTTGTTCAATTATACTGGAAAGAAATATGAAATACTATTTGTTCAAAATTTAGTTAACAGACAGCCATATCTTGTCATCTATACACTAGTGGCCAAAATTGTGGAAACACTGATTTTTTTGAGATTGCAAAACTTTATTCAACTGTTGCTCCAGTTACTTATTTAATCCTACAACACATGATATTTATAATCATTCTTTGATTGTTTATAAA
The DNA here is from genome assembly GCF_902459505.1 of Geotrypetes seraphini. Classification (NCBI taxonomy): domain Eukaryota; kingdom Metazoa; phylum Chordata; class Amphibia; order Gymnophiona; family Dermophiidae; genus Geotrypetes; species Geotrypetes seraphini. The sequence continues at coordinate 7,980,513 of NC_047090.1, read as the reverse complement.
CATTACTGGTATTATTTGTGTAGTAATTGTTTATTTTGTGGTTAAGAATGACTTTTAATGATTTGACATCAAAAAGGTAAACAATCGGTCGTGTTTCTTTTGGTATGTATTGCTTAGATTTTGAGTGCATACAAGTACAGTAGGTTATGTGTTTTGTTTTGATGATCTGATGTCACAGCTTGTGGGTGTTGTCTAAATGCCCATTATTCCACATGTAGTAGTTAGAGTGGCTTACAGGCCTGGGTCTTCCTCTCTATGGTTCACTAGCCCACTCCTTAGACTACTTAAGCCACCTCTATGCAGCTCTACTAGGCTTTCCTATGCCAAGTGCTGATGTTCTGGAGGCAGGTACTGGTATGTATGTTTTTATTCTGATTTGTATGATGGCAGCAGAGGGGAGGGGGGCAGTTATCACTGGGGAAGTGTGTGGGGGTCTGTACTTTGTGTATGCAGTGGTTATCTGGTCATTTTATGCAGTGGTTATCTGGTCACTTTGGATACCTTCTGGGCACTTAGACCTGTTTTTAGATCACCAAAGTCACAATGTGTAAGTTCCATCCAGGCAGCCTCGTAAAACTTTCAGTTATCCCTGCAGTATGACTAAGTCTAGGTGGGCCCACATCCCACCCTCACCATTCTTCTTAAAATGTCCCTTTCAGCTCTGGGCATAGAGGCATTCAGAGGCCTAAAAAGTCCACGGATACATCTAAAAACCTGTTTCAATTATCGGCACTTGGACAACCTGTCTTTTAGATAATCCAAGTGCCGATTTGGGTGGATTTTTTAATGTATTTGTGCTTTGATTATAAGCCCCCAGGTGTTTCCACAATTTTGGCCACAAGTGTATGTTTCTAATATAACTTAAATCAGCAACAATGCCTATTGTTAGACTGTTATCCATTGCTTTAAAAATTATCTTAAACTCATGGAAAGACCTACCCAAAAATCCATTACATACAACGGTAGAATTTGCTTAATCTACAGATTTGCAACTTAGGCCCTCTTTTACTAAGCTGTGTTAGAGGTTTCTACTGCAACCCGGGGTGCTAAATGCTGCAACGCTTATAAGACTTCTATGAGCGTCAGAGCAGGGTCAGAGAATTTAGCACTCCGGGCCAAGGTAGAAACCTCTACCATGGCTTAGTAAAAGGAGGGGGTTATTTAGCCCAAAACAATTCTTATTACATGCCAAAAACACTGATAAATGGTCTATTTTATCTACTTATATTGATGATATAGAGGCCTCTGTTCATATTAGAACTTTTGCTGTTTTTTCATAATTGTTGTGATAACAAAACTTGTTATATCAATTTTAGGGCTCCTTTTACAAAGCCGCGCTAGTGGTTTTATTGCACATGCTATCCGGAAATCTACCGCCTGCTCAAAAGGAGGCGGTAGCGGCTAGCGAGTGTGGCAATTTAGCGCATGCTATTCCGCGCGTTAAGGCCCTACCGCGGCTTTGTAAAAGGAGCCCTTAATGGTTTATATTGTTTTTGTAAAAAAACAAAAACGTATTTTCTCAATAAAAATACAGGGGTCCTTTTACTAAGGTGCGCTAGTGTTTTTAGCGCACGCAGGAAACTACCACGCGCTACGCTTCTAGAACCAACGCCAGCTCAATGCTGGCGTTAAGGTCTAGCGCCCACGGCAATGTAGCGCGTGCTATTCCGCACGTTAAAGCCCTAACGCAGCTTAGTAAAAGGAGCCCTAGGTGATTTAGCGCACGCTAAATGCTAAGGCAGTCATTATATTCTATAGGTGGCTTAGAATTTAGCACGCGCCAAATCGGTTAGCGCGCCTTCATAAAAGGACCCTAGAAAGACTAAAAAAAACCTTTTGCTTTCTCTTCATAATTGTCACAACAAAACTTGTTATAACAGTTTTAATATTCAGATTGTTTTTGTAAAAAAACAACACCTTATTTTCTCAACAAAAATACAAACGAGTAAAGAGAAAGTCATTCTTGCAGAGACACCACCAAAGTCACCGTCAAGCTGCTACCTGGGTCCGCCCTCGGCCACCGTCTCCATCTGACAGAGCCGCTCCAGAAACAGGAAGTGGCGTCAGCGCCGGGTCGGCCGTGACGTCACCAGCCGGCGAGCAGCTCCGTCCCCAGGACCGCCTCCTCCGCGCCGTCATAATTCAGCGCAGCCGCTCTTGCCGTCTCCCGCGCGCTAAAAGCGTCGGAGGTCGCTAGGCGCATGCGTGCGTCGATCTCGCTGCACCCACGTGCCAGTAGATGTTGGTTAAAGCTAGGACGCTGCGGATTTGTTACACAGGGCGAGTTGCTTTATCACCAAAGCAGTACGTGTTAAATAGTGTATCTGGAATTATAAGAGAGGCACCGATGCCGATGCGTAAATCCCCCCCCCCCATTCATTCTGGTTCTACAACTAATTTTATACAAAAATCTCATGCATAGCCTTGGAGGCGTAAGTTGTAGGTAGAGCATGAAATGAAGCTGTTCAGATTATAACCATTGGTCTGACCTAGTAGAGGCTATTCTTATCTGAATATGTATACCCTAGAACAAAGAAGGGGTGGAGGAGATAAGATACAGCTGTTTAAATAATTGGATAGTATTAATCTACAAACAAATCTTTTCCAGATACAGAGAAGTGGTAAAACTAGATATGAAGTTGCAGGGTGTTAGACATAGAAGTAACGTCAGGAAATTCACAGAGAGGGTGATGGATATAGAAGTTGCTTACCTGTAACGGTAGTTCTCCTTGGACAGATGGATCTTACAGCCACACAAGTAGGTGACGTCGGCTCCGTCAAGGGGACGTCACCTACTTGTGTGGCTGTAAGATCCCTGTCCAGGGAGAAACTTGGATTGCCCTCCCAGTGGAAATGGTGGAGACAAAACCAGTGATGGAGATCAAAAATTAGTGGGATAGACATAAAGGATCTCTAGATAGAAAGAGGATAGTATCGAAATATAATGTTAGATCAACAGCTTTAACTTCATTTATGATGTGCTGGAGTGGAACTTAAATAGCAACTCCAGCAGTGATGCTGGATGGACTGTTTGTTTCCTGTATAGGGCAAAGACAGATCCAGATGGGCTGGAGCAGGTTTCGATGAACCTGCTGTAGTTGGGAAGTAGGGCTAGGTCAGACTTTTTTACGGTCTGCCCAAAAAATGGCAAAGCTTGATCAGGAGCACGTATGTGTATTTTACACCACATTCATATTGTTTGAGTACAGGTCTTGCATATGTTGGGTGGGAGGGGAAGAGTGGCCTAGTGGTTAGGGTTGCAGCCTCAGCACCCTGAGATTGCAAGTTTAAGCCCAACGCTGCTCCTTGTGACTCTGGGCAAGTCACTAATACTCCATTGCCCCAGGTACATTAGTCAGATTGTGTGCCCACCAGGACCAATAGGGAGAAGTACTTGCGTGCCTGAATGTAAACTGCTTACATCAGTGTTCTTCAACCTTTTTACACCCGTGGACCGGCAGAAAAAAAAGAATTATTTTGTGGACCGGCAAACTACTAGGACTAAAATTTAAAAAACCCGTTTCCGCCCCATCTCTGCGAGTCGGTCCCCACAAATCATCTGATCCCATCCACACAAGCCTCAGTTATGATTTTATATTGAATGTATTTTATTAAAGTATAAAAAGAAACAATATTCTCTACAATTGCCATTTTATAAATACAAATAATTCAGAGCAGAATCAACAAAACCCCTGTCTCCCCTCCCCTTCACATATATCCCCTCTACTATCAAGAAAACAACAAGCCAAATTATTACAGAATGCTACACAGAAATATCATGCTACCAGAATACTGCAGTCACACATGACAGGAATAGTTTTAGGGGAGTGCAACTAGGGCAACTGCCCCCTGGTCAGAGAGCGCCCTAAGCCAGCTGGAAGCTAAAGAAGCACTGCCTGGGCTTTGCAGTCCCCAGTTATGTCTAACACCAGCTCTAGCAGGATATATATTTCAAATCTGATATATTCTAATCACAAAATAGAAATAAAATTATTTTTTTCTACCTTTTGTCGTCTCTGGTTTCTGCTTTCAATCTTCTTTTCACTCTCTTCCTTCCAGCGTCTGCCCTCTCTGTCTCTTCAATCCAGCATCTGCCCCTTCCATATGGTATCTGTCTTCTTTCTATGCCCCTCTCCCCTTTCCATCCAGCTTGTGCCCCCTCTCTCCTTTTTACATGATTCATTCCAGCTTCACTGCTCTCTTCATTTTTATCTCTCCTACACCAGATCTATCATCGTTGTCCCTCTCTGCTTATTTTTCTGCTGACCCCTTCCTATCATCAATCTCTCTACTTTCTCATGCCTGTGTCTCCCCTTCCCCTCCTCTAATCTCTCTGCCAGCTGTTTCCTTCCTTTTTTCATTCTCCCTTCCCTCCTCCTCCTGTCCAGCAGTAATTATCTTCCCTCCCTTCCCAGCAGCATCTCTCCTTCTCCCTCTCCAGTAGCAGCTGTCCCTTTTTTTCCTTGCCCAGCAGCTTCCCAGATTCCTTTCCCTCCTCCCCTCCCAGAAGCATCTCTCCTTCTCCCTCTCCAGTAGCAGCTGTCCCTTTTTTCCTTGCCCAGCAGCTTCCCAGATTCCTTTCCCTCCTCCCCTCCCAGAAGCATCTCTCCTTCTCCCTCTCCAGTAGCAGCTGTCCCTTTTTTCCCTTGCCAAGCAGCTTCCCAGATTCCTTTCCCTCCTCTCCTCCCAGCAGCATCTCTCCTTCTCCTTCTCCAGTAGCAGCTGTCCCTTTTTTTCCTTGCCCAGCAGCTTCCCAGATTCATTTCCCTCCTCCCCTCCCAGAAGCATCTCTTCTTCTCCCTCTCCAGTAGCAGCTGTCCCTTTTTTTCCCTGCCCAGCAGCTTCCCAGACTCTGATAGTGGTTTTCTCCCCTCCCAGCAGCTCTTCTTACTTCCCAGCGCAGCGATTCACGAAGGCAGCCTCGGGTCCTTTGTTGGGTCATGCCGCCTCTGAGGAAAGAGGAAGTTGCATCATCAGAGGCAGCCGCGACTCAGCAAAAGCCCCGAGGCTGCCTTTGTTAATTGCTGCACTGGGAAGTAAAGGAGAGCTGCAGAGAGGGGAGAAAGCCACTGTCGGAGGCTCCCCAAGATCTCTCCGGCCCAGCGCACGCTTCACATGTTGATCTTGCTGGCCCTGCGCGGACCGGCAGGAAGTTGAAGTAAGTCAATCTTGCCGGCCCTGTGCGGACCGGCAAAAATTTCCTGCGGACCGGCGGTTGAAGAACTGTGGCTTACATTATAAGTGGTTTATAAATTCTAAAATAAATAAAGTCTTATAGTGGAACTTGGCAAGTAAACTGTAATAATATACTGGATTGTTGGTTCAACATTGCTTTGATAATGAATATGATTGTTGTGCAGACTAGATGGGCCATGCAGGGCTTGATCTGCCATCATTTACTACGCTCATAGTAGAATCAGGCAAGCCCAAAATGAAAAACCATATGCAGAAGCACCTCCACTCTCATCCTCAAAAATATAACAAGTGTGATTCTAACATGGGTACACTCTGGTCAAAACACCTCCCTCCCATTTTTCTGCAAAATTTGAAGCTGCTAGTATGACATTAAAGAACTTGGAGCACTTAACATTGTCTAGCCCAGGGATCTCAAAGTCCCTCCTTGAGGGCCGCAATCCAGTCGGGTTTTCAGGATTTCCCCAATGAATATGCATGAGATCAATGTGCATGCACTGCTTTCATCGCATTTTCATTGGGGAAATCCTAAAAACCCGACTGGATTGCGGCCCTCAAGGAGGGACTTTGAGATCCCTGGTCTAGCCTACCCTGACAATGTGATTTTGAGTTGCAGCATTTAAGGACCTATCTCTGTGTAGAGATGCTGAATCATGATATATGCAGGAAACGAGCAAGGATTAAAGTGAAAGATAATTTATTAACACCAAGTGACAATACCTTTAATACACATATACATACATTAAACACTTGCCATTTGCCCACCATTAATTATTATTTTTACATACATTCTGACAGCATTCTCTGAAGAGTAAAGTGATTTTCACAGTTTGGATTTTCTGCCATAATTGCAAGTTTTCGTTGTGTTCATCATAAGATCACTGTTTTGATTTCCATGAGCATGTAGTTTTCTGTCACCAATTAGAAAAGAACTCTGATCAGTTCGAACATCACCTGTGGAGCATAAGAGAAGTGATGGACTAGTCACCTGTTGATATTGTAGATGCACCAGGTTTTGGTCAGTGCAGCCTTTCCTCATATGAGAGGAGCTCCATCTCCTTAATAGGACTAGAGACACTACTTCAGTACTGACAACCAGGCCCATCAGCATCCTGAGCAGTCCAAGGGGCGGGGCACCCTCCAAAAGAGCACCACCCTCTATGGCTGGGTAATAATGCACTGCCACCTCACTCCACTGTAGTGGCTCCTAAATGTTTCCTAGCGGAACCCCAGCTAATCAGGATTTCTGGACATCCACAATGAAAATTCATGAGTTAGATTTGTAAGCACTACCTTCGCTGCATGCAAATCTAATTTATGAATATTCATTGTGGCTATCCAGAAAATCTGACTGACTGGTTTGGGAAGCACTGCCCCACTGAGACAGGTTGGTGCACCAGCTCACCTTCCCCTTTCGATGCAGTTCAAGCATGAGACAGCATTCAGTATGAATATGAGGAAACTCTTCTAGAAGAAAGTGCTCAAGGTCTCTGTCTCAAATGTATCCACCAACAGAGGGACAAAGATTTCAGGAAGGAAACAGCTTAATATCTGCCCAAACGCACTGCTAATGGTTCTTCCAGTGAAACCAAACCAAATACTCTCTCATGCCCCCCAGCTGGTTTATGTTTAACATAGCACCAAAGTGGCTTTCATATTACATAAGTTGCTTTCTCTCCCTATTGGGCTCACAGTCTAAGATCTGAACCTGGAGCAAAGAAGAGGCAAAGTAGGAATCATACCCATGTTTTCTGGTTCTCAGCCCTCTGCACTAACCATTAAACTCCTCCTCCACGCCACTTGTTCTTATTTACATGGCTGGCTCAAGGGACTGTGGTGCTATGATCCTGCTTCTGCATTGGTGCCTCCCCCCCCCCTGCAAGCTGGTATCTTTTCTTCCCTCTCCCCCCAATTCCAGAATCTGATATCTCTCCCTCCTATTGGACCAGGTGAGGCACTGGTGATGATGGATACCAAAATCCCAGTCCAGCATCAATCAAATTAGACTGGGTTGGGATTTGACGCTCCAGCGGCCAGGGCCTCTTACCTAGTCCATAGGTTGAGCCTGCCATGCTTATTTACTACAATGTCAGCCCTTTCAGAAATAAAACATTACATAAAGTTTTGTTTTACTGGGCTGTGCAATCAGACTGATAAGTGTGCTTACTGCTATTACTAATTATTTTTAGAGTGCTATTAGATAAACACAACACTGTATAGACATACATACAGTCCCTTCTTAGAGCTTGCAATCTAATTTATTAGAGAAAATGCTTAGAACAAGCAGGGCTAAAGCTAAAAGAGCAGCTGCAGAAAGCTTTAGAGCAGTGGTTCTCAACCCTGTCCTGGGGACCCCCCAGCCAGGCTTTCAAGATATCCCTAATGAATATGCATGAGAGAGCTTTGCATACCTGTCACTTCCATTATATGCAAATCTCTCTCATGCATATTCATTAGGGATATCTTGAAAACCCGACTGGCTGGGGGGTCCCCAGGACAGGGTTAAGAACCACTACTTTAGAGGCTGGTTTTGGACTGATTAAAGAAGTGAAAAGTCGGGAGTTTATAATGGAGGAAGAGGACACAGATAAGAGAGATCTGTGCGAGGGCTGGAAGGAGACACACACTACCTCAATGGTGATGAGTATGACAATCATCCATTCCAGGCGCAGTGTGTGCTTCTCTGTCAGGTGGTTGCGCATGAGGTCCGTCAGCTCCATGCAGTGTTGCAGTTTTTCATTCATCACCTGCCATGTAGAAAAAAAAGTTGCTTGAACTGTTCCCACTACATGAAAGGACATAGATTCAGATGAGATTTCTCAGGAAAAGTACCGCTCAGAGGCTGCACTAGTGCCAAGTTCGGGTAAAGAGATGCAATTCTTAAAGTAAAAGTACTAAGAAAAATGTCAGCGTTTGCTTATTTCTGAGAGCCAGTGGGGTCTTCTCTATTAATCTTTGAAGCAGTGAGATTGAGGAAGAAAAAAAAAAAGAATTAAAAGCATACCACAGACAAGAGCAAATAAAAGGACATGAGGCAGCCGTTTTTGTGCGCAGGTCTCCCGCATGTATGATATGAGCACTATTAAAAAGCAGAAGTGTGTTTTGTCTGCGTGCTGAACTGTGGATGTGGCCGGTGTGTGTGTGTGAAGTGTTCTGTTTCGGGTGCTGGTATGCAGGGTACTCCTTTGCGCGTGCACCACTCGTCGGTGGGGAGCGCTGGAGAATCCCGTGCTTCCCCTGCTACTCATGCCGGGGTCTCCTCAACCGCCGGTGGTCAGGGAGTTCAGGCTTTGACTGCTGAGGGCGCTGGGGATTCCCATTTCACAACTGCTGCTTGCGGTTGATTTAGTAGTGGGGTCTAGTCTGGCCTTGTTGCCGCTTCTATGTTTGGGAGACAGTTTTTCAGCGGGCCTTCCTTCAGTTGTGATGGGAAGGGCCGCCATTTTCCTCGTGGCTTCAGGTGACCTTCCTCCTGTTTTGGATAGACAGAATAGGTCCTATTTGTTTCTTCTGCACCTGTGTTGAGTTCTGTGGTGCCGCTGGAGGGTTTAAACATAGAAACATAGAAGGCAGAAAAGGGCTACAGCCCATCAAGTCTGCCCACTCTGCTTACCCACCCCCTGTCTATGCCCTAATGACCCAATTTCCTTATCTTGACCCTGATTTTGTTTTAGCCATGTACAATACTTATTTACAGGAGGCTGGGGGTCTGCACCTTCCACTGCTGCCCCAGTTCAGTCTCCTTCTGCGGCGCCTGCCTCTGTCCAGTCTCCCCAGCCATCGTTCAAACAGCCGCGGGTGTCTTATGACTTTTCTATGGCTGAACCGGTCTTGCCGGATGAAGACTTGGTTCAAAGGAAAGGAGGAGAATTACCAAGATCTTGGGGGGGGGGGGGGAGGGAGGTGTCGGATGATGTGGACGGAGAGTTTTTGGACACGCCGGTGCTTCTGTATTAAGAATTGCTTCAATGTTTGTTAATAAGCTATTCTGGCCTCAAGCATAATGTGCATATTTTGCCATTAAGGCCTGCTAAAATTTGCTCTTAACCATAGAGAATGACACAGGGATGGGTACCCGTGATTAACCACGGGGCAGAGAGGGGGACAGGGCCCGAGCCCATGGGAAGAGTGACAAACTTTGTTCCCTTGTCATTCTTTAATTAAACTTGAGACTAGTATCAATATGTAAAAACTTAACACAACTTAGACCGGTGTTCTTCAACCACTGGTCCATAGAAATTTCCTGCCGGTCCACAGGGTCAGCACGTGCATCAAGCCCAAAACTGTGTTCTTCAACCGCCGGTCCACGGTGCGATTGATGCGGCGTTATCTTTGAGCCAGCTCCCTCTTCCTAACTGATTCAGTGCACAAAGCCACGGGCAGCGGCTCCTATGGGCATCCTGCGCCTGAACCGGAAGCCTTCTCTCTGATGTTGCAATGTCAGAGGGAAGGCTTCCAGATGAGGCACGGGACATGCAAGGTGCAATTAGTACTATTATGGGTGGAGATTGGGTAGAGATGGGCGGGGTCTGGCCCACGACTTAGCCCAGTGTTCTTCAATCGCCGGTCCACAGAATAATTCTTTTATTTCTGCCAGTCCATAGGTGTAAAAAGGTTGAAAAACACTGACTTAGACAACTGAATTCAATGATTAAAAAAATTGCAGAAGCTGCTTTTCAGACTCCTACCACCTTCAAGGTCCTTCCATCACGTGCCCAACTGCTAAAGCATCTCACTGTTACTGCAAGATTTATCATCATTGCTGACATCAAGGAACATTTTGAGCATTTAATAGACACTTATTTTCCTGTTCACCCACTGCACAGTTTAGGTTCTCTTCTACACCCATGTCTGAAAGACAATCCAGTTACCTTCCCAGATTATGTCAAAACAGGCAATTGAATCTTTGGTACGGTTGTACCAAAACCACATAGAAATGGAATGCTCCTATTTGTGACTGATAAACAGTTGTACATAATATTGTCACTTTTTATATTTTAATAAAAATATTTAAATATAAAATCATAAGTGTTAAAGGCTTTTGCAAATCAGAACAGGTTCTGTGGTGGCAGGGCAGGGACAGAGCTTGCAGGGATAGGGACAAACTTTGTCCCTGTGTCATTCTCTACCGTGAACCGTTAGTACAGCTGACTAAATATGGCTCTAAGATCCTTAAAAATACCAGAAGACAAGCCCTTCCTTCCCAACTATTAAACCTCTGCCTCCAATGGTTCTCTTTATTTATGAAACACAGCACACACAGGGTTCGAGTTGGGTGGAGATGTGCTTCAACCTAACAAATAATAGCAACCGTATAGAAGAACAAATTCAACAACTACATGATTTGGCCTCAGATATTCATCAAGGTATCTTATCAGAGTGATGGAAAGCTTTATGGTCTTAGTGGTTCCGAGTCATTTTGCAGTCTCTACTCCTTGGAATTGGTCTTTTGATTACTCTCTGTTGTTTTGTTCAATGCCTGCCTTCACTGTTTACCTTATGCATAAGTCCATGTCATGATCTATATCACAAATAATCCCGATCAGATTTGCCTTAAAAGTAGTAACAAAAGAAGAAATGTAATGCTGTTCTGAAGCAGGGCGAGGTCAGCACACTGACTTCATACCCCCTGTGACAGAATGCTGAATCATTCCCTCTCCCCCCCTTCTTGTCACAAATTAACCCTTATCTTATTTAAGTAGTCCTCATATGGAAAGATACTTCAGCAGACAGGCATTGACTACGTGCTGAGTTTGAGGGTGTTACGATGTAAATGCATGTAACTTTGTATCCACCAATTATTAGATATGTGAACAAGAGGATATAAATCTAGAATTAGATCCAAGATGGCCGCTGAACAGATGTTCTGAGAGCGACGCTCCGGACTGCTCCAGATGTCTTACCCTATTTCCTGATTCGGCGGCTTTGCGGCCTGATTTCCTATTAGGATGCCGAAGAGAAGGGGTAGGAGCGCAGCTGGTGCCTCGTTGCGCTCGGATTTGCCTTCCCTCGGCAGAATTGATGAACTGCAGCAGCGGATGCAGGGGGCAGCGTTGTCCATGCCGGTGAGCAGCCCGTTGGGAGCACCCGGACAGAGCGAGGCTGGGGTTGTCTCTCCTGGGCTTGCAACTACCTTAAGCCCCGACCTGAAAGCCCCACCTCCGCGACCTCGGTCTACCAGTTCTCCAGGGGCAGAGGAAATCCCGGAGATGGGGGAGGTCCTTTCCCCAGAGGCAGTAAGTTCTATATTGGAGACTGTGGAAGCAGTGCTCCCTGATCAGGGAGCAACTGCAGAAGAAACCGAGGTAGGACAAGCAGACGGAGGTGGATTCCAGTCAGAATCAAGCCAGGACAGCTTTTCTTCTCAGGACGGTGAGCATTTTTACACCTAACAAAGGTTTCCTATTTGGGAGAAACCAGCACAAGTGACTTTAGATTCTTTATGGGATCTGATTGCATATTTTACTAAAACTATCAGTCCCGATTTCCAATATAGAGAGGGGAAATTGATTCAACATACTAGAGAGCTGAAAGATTTAACAGCGGATTTGACTGTCTCAAAGTCTACGATTCAAAAGCTTGATCAAGATATGCTTATAGTTAAACAAGTACAAGAGTCCCTAATCAAAGATAATACTAATCTCAGGTAGAAAGTGGAAATACTTGAAAATAATTCCCGGAATTGTAATCTGAGACTTATTAATTTCCCTAGTTTAACCACGGTTACTCCTAGGGAAATGTTAAGGAGATATCTGATTGAAATATTGCAAGTTTCTGAGGAAACTTTACCACCATTTACTCAAGTGTATTATTTACCAAATAAAGATGGGGCTCAATTGCAGTCTAAAATATTGAATCAAATACCATTGAATGTTTCTGAAATTTTAGAAACATCAGATAGAGAGACAGCAGTACCTTCTACAATGGTTGTGACTCTAGCTCTCGCAATAGACAAAGTATGGTTATTGAGACTTTTCTTCAAAAATAAACAGAAAGAGTTTCTTGGATGTAAAGTACAAATGTTTCCTGATTTTTTGTAGAGAAACTCAAAAGCATCGTAGAAAATTTCTACTTTTGAAACCTGGAGTCACTTCACTGGGTGCGACGTTTTACTTACGATATCCTTGCAAGTATATTATTTGCTACCGTTCAGTTAAATATGTTTTTTTTTTTTTGTTTTTTTTAAATTCTTTATTCATTTTTAGCCTTTCATCAAGTGTACAAATATCATAATAACAACATTTAATAAATCACTTGAAAATCTCATACTTATAAACATTAAAAAAAAAAAAAATGGTTTTTTTTAAACCTCATCAGTTAACTGCTTTTCAGGCTTTGTCTCGACTGGATAAAGAGGAATCAACAATAGCTCAATAGTTTATATAAGCTGTTCTTAAATAATTTTTTTTCCTTTCTTTCTCGCTTAACGTAGTCTTGGATCTCATTTTTTGAGGACTTGAGTTGGGTTAGTTGAAAGAATTTTCTTTATGTTTATCGTGATTTATATTGGTTATAAGTTATATTTCACTATCCTTCTTTCTGTATATATATATATATATATATATAACAGTTTTTATATATAATAACAGTTTATATACTGCAATATCGTTAAGTTCTATGCGGTTTACAAAAGATTAGTGAAGTACAAGTTGAAAGAAGATAAGGGATTGGAAAACAGGAGGGGGATAGGACAGGAGAACCGTTAGAGGGGGAAGTAGAGGAACGGGTCAGCTGTATAGATATTTCAGGAACAGGTGAGTTTTGAGGCGCTTCCTAAATACCTCGTAAGTGGTGGGCGAGAGTAGTTGCTCTAGGTCTTTACCCCATAACGCTGCTTGATGTGAGAGAAGGTGTTCATGGTGTTTTTTCCGTTTGCAACCTCTAACCGGGGGAGAAACGAAGTGCAAGTGGGAGCTTCTCTTGTGTCTGTTGGCTGAGAAGGAGAAGAGGTCGGATATGTATTTAGGGGCTAGACCGTAAAGAACTTTAAAGCAGAGGCAGACGAACTTAAACTTTACACGAGCTTCCAAGGGCAGCCAATGTAGCTGTCTGTACAAGTGGCTACTTGAATATACTATTAAAATGATGCATATTTGTTTGTACTGTGCACCTTGGGGTGCCTGGGCATTGTATTTGATGTTGTTTGCATCAATAAAAATTGTTTGAACCTAGATATGTGAACAAGGGAGTTACCTTGATGTAATTAGCATAGAAGCACAATAAAAGGGCTCGGAGCTTTCCACAAGGGAACGTCTCCGCCCAACTTGAACCCTGTGTGTGCTGTGTTTCATCCCTACACCACTGGCTGATTATTATGCTCATATCCTCCCCTTCTGTCCTTTTCCCTGGATTCTGTCTTCTGCTATTATAGTTAACAAAGGCTGTATGCTCTATGAGGTGGGGAGCTGCCACTCTTTGCAGCTAGCTTTGTTTTGCATGACTAACACCATGAAGGTTCCTGGCACTTTCTTTGGAGTCTTGGGATTCTTTACTCCCACCTTCACCCTGCGGTTAATACTCAGGAACTGGCAGGTCTTCTCATAGAGCTGCTCCAAATTCTCCCTGTCCCAGTAGAAGTCGGGGGTGATCAGTAGATCGGAACTCAGATTGATACGGTGTCTGAAAGTGAAACAGACCAACAAATTATGGTTTGAGCTTCTGAACACGTCACTGACCACAATGCCTCTCTTCAGAGAGCTGGAAATACTGTGCAGGAGGTATCTGGTTGTCATGGCCATCTTATTTACTGAATCAATTTCCTGAAGTGAAAGGATGGTGTAAAAAGTAAGAAAAACTGCATGTTCTATCAATTTTTAATATAAGTCAGGCAGGAGTTTATCACATGTTGATTCTAGGTTAATTCAGACTGGAGAAAAAAAGGCAAATGTTCTGAAATGACGACTTAGGGAGCTCTTTGGGATAAGATGCAACTGGCAATACGATGCACCGGATTGGGTCAGCCTACCATATAAGGGAAAAATTCCTTTATATGGCAGGCTGCGCTTGTGAAGGGCTGGGAGAGGCAAAATAAAAGAAACACAAAGCCAATGTCACAATACAACACAAGGGATTTTACTGAAAGTTCCTATGGGAAATCCCAAGTAGGATCCTGGCTTCGGCAGAACACTGCCTTCCTCAGTGGACATACCAAACTAAAATGAAGATAATAAATAAAACAATTATTAAAATGATAAATCATAGAGAATATGATAAACAATAAAAGATTAACACGAACAAAATATATTAAAAACCTGGGAGAGGCCATTTTTGAAGATGCCAGCACCGGAAGTGGGAGCAAGTGGGCATCCCTCCTGCCTCATTTAAGATATGGAGTCCCTTCGGGACTTTTTGTGCAGAAGAGTGATCCCGGAATGGGAGGGGGCGGACTCTGCCTTTCCTAGGTGTTCCGTATGGGCTCAGCGGTGGGACTTATTTCCCGCTTGTATAAAGCTTTATTATATAGTCGCCCCCAAGTCCGATCCTATGAGCATAACTGGGAGGCCCTCTTGGGGGTGTCCCTAGATTTGCAGCAATGGGAACAATTTTATAGTCATTTGCTGAGGGTATTGTTAGCCACTCCATTGGTTGAGCAGGGCTATAAAATGTTATTTCTGTGGTATTATACTCCAGAGAAATTGTTTCGGTGATTTGCTCATGGAACTGGCCACTGCTGGAGAGGTTGGGGGGGGGGCAGGGACTTTTGAGCATATTTGGTGGGATTGCCCTAGGGTGGTTCTTTATTGGGAGATGGTTCAGCGGTTAGTGTCTGAGGTAATGCATACTCCTGTACCATTGCATATGGATGTTTTTAACACCCCACCCCCACTCCGACGTACCTTTTTAAATGCCTGCGTCTCATATGGCTCTCCCTATCGTCGGTGAGCGCCTGAAGCTTCCTCTCACTCTCACCCGCGGTGTCCAGATTCAGCATCCCGCCCTCACAACGAGAGAGGTCGTCTTCCACACTGTGACCTCCGCTGACGGCAGTCTGCAGAGCAAACTTAGCAAGCTGCTATTGGCCGAAGCACTTTGCCTCTGCTGCGGTCCCGCCCCTCCTCTGACATCAGAGGTGGGACCGCGGCAGAGGCAACGTGCTTCAGAGGCCAATGGCAGCCTGCTAAGTTTGCTCTGCTGCCAGTGGTGGTCACAGCGTGGAAGACGACCTCTTTAGCTGGGTCAGGAAGCAGCTTGAAGGTAAGGCCCCGCCCGTCGCAAGGGCCCTGGCGGGACGCTGGATCTGGACACCATGGGGGGAGAGTGAGACCTTGAGGAGAAGCAGGAAAATAGACTAGAAGACAAGTCAGATGCTAGACTAGAGGGGGTAGAGAGGGGAAACACACTCAAAATGTTAGCAGAAGGATGATAGAGAGAGGGAGAAACCTGAAACAGAAGGGAGACAGATGTTGGACTTGGAGGGTGTATAGAGGGAAGAGAGAGAGAGAGACTGCAGCGAGGTGGAAAGATTCTGGACCAGGGAGGAAGGAAGGAGAGAGAAGCAGAGAAAGACCTGGAAGAAAGGAGAACAAATGCTGGACATGGGGATGGGGTGGGGGGTTGTAAGCAGAAGAAAGACAGAGAGAGATAGAGAGAGACTTGGACCCAAAGGGGAGGGGGCTGGATTGTGAAAGAAATGTTAGATGCACAATCAGAAGGAAGTCCAACCAGAAACTAATTAAATCACCAGATAACAAAGGTAGGAAAAATGATTTTATTTTCAATTTAGTGATCGAAATGTGTCAGTTTTGAGAATTTATATCTGCTCTGTGTATATGAAAAATGAAAAATGATTTTATTTTCAATTTAGTGATCGAAATGTGTCAGTTTTGAAATTTATATCTGCTCTGTGTATATGAAAAATGAAAGGAAAAAATTGCATTACAATTAGTAGGGGAGGGGGGACAGGGTGCAGAGCCTGTCAGGAAGTGAGGGGGCTGGGTGCAAAGCCTGGTATATGTTAGTACACAATTTGGTTCAAAATGTTTTTTTTCTTGTTTTCCTACTCTAAATCTAGGGTGCATATTATGGTCAGGTGCATCTTATAGAGCAAAAAATACGGTATTTAATCATTAAATCTGAATTTGGCTAGGATAGTGGTGCTCCCAAAGCCTCTATGGGACCATGCTCCCGATTCTTCTCGGCCAGTTTCATTACTAAATTTTGAAATTAAGCTGCTGCCAAAAGTTATGGCCAAAAAACTGAATGGAGCGATCCCAGGACTTATCCATGAGTCGCAGGTTTGGCTTTGTCCAGGGACATTACATGATAAAGAATATTAAAAACATTTTACCTTCCTTGATGGGTGACCAGAGACACAAGGCTTTCTCTTTGAGTAGATGGGATTTTATATATGCATCATTGCAGCTGGTGTGAACTCAAACTTCTGAAATGGGTCATCCATGCTTTGCTTTGCATCCAGCCGAGGCCCGTGCCCTGGCGTTCTAAGGCGTACTAACACAAACGGGATAGTATGCCTTAGAACGCCAGACGGGAATTATGTGGAAACTGACTCCGATAAAGCCAAACTACTGAATGATTACTTCTGTTCAGTCTTTACCTGCGAGGCACCAGGGCACGGGCCTCGGCTGGATGCAAAGCAAAGCATGGATGACCCATTTCAGAAGTTTGAGTTCACACCAGCTGATGTTTACAAAGAACTGTCAAGACTCAAGGTGAACAAAGCCATGGGACCGGACAATCTGCACCCAAGAGTGCTCAGAGAGCTATGCGATGTTTTGGCGGAACCGTTAGCCATGCTCTTCAATCTCTCCCTAAGTACGGGGAGAGTCCCCCTGGACTGGAAAACTGCCAATGTTGTTCCTTTGCACAAAAAGGTTTGCAGAGCGGAGGCTGCGAATTACAGACCAGTAAGTCTCACATCAATAGTGTGTAAACTCATGGAAACTCTACTTAAAGGGAAATTAGACACGATATTGGATGAGGGGAATCTGAGGGATCCCTGTTAACATGGATTCACTAGGGGCAGGTCATGCCAATCCAATCTTATCAGCTTCTTTGACTGGGTGACAGGAAAGCTAGACTCGGGAGAGTCTCTGGACATAGTGTACTTGGATTTCAGTAAAGCGTTTGACAGTGTCCCACACAGTAGACTATTAAACAAGATGAAATCGATGGGGTTAGGTGAGAAACTAACGGCATGGGTCAATGATTGGCTGAGTGGAAGACTTCAGAGGGTGGTGGTCAATGGCACCCTCTCTAAGACATCGGAGGTGACTAGCGGAGTGCCGCAGGGCTCAGTCCTGGGACCATCCCTTTTTAACATATTCATAAGGGACTTGACCCGAGGGCTTCAGGGAAAAGTAGCGCTGTTTGCCGACGACACCAAACTGTGTAATATAGTAGGTGAAAGCGATCTCACGGATGGTATGGCGCAGGATCTGATCAAGTTGGAAAACTGGTCCTCAACATGGCAGCTGGGCTTCAACGCAAAGAAGTGTAAGGTGATGCAGAAATCCATGCAGAACATACACCTTGAATGGAGAAACACTAGCTACGACCTCAGAAGAACGGGACTTGGGAGTAATCATCAGTGCAGACATGAAGGCTGCCAAACAAGTAAAGAAGGTCTCATCCAAGGCAAGGCGGATGATGGGATGTATCAATAGAAGCTTCGTCAGCTGTAAACCTGAAGTCATAATGCCACTGTACAGAACCATGGTGAGACCTCATCTGGAGTACTATGTGCAATTCTGGAGGCCACATTACCGGAAAGATGTACTTCGAGCTGAGTCAGTCCAGCGAATGGCCACTAGGATAGTCTCCGGACTCAAGGGTCTCTCATACGAGGAAAGACTGGGCAAGTTGCAGCTCTACTCTCTAGAGGAGCGCAGGGAGAGGGGTGACATGATTGAGACATTTAAGTACGTCACAGGTCGTGTCGAGGTGGAAAACGACATATTCTTTCCTAAGGGACCTTCAGTCACAAGAGGGCACCCGCTCAAACTCAGAGGAGGGAGATTTGGTGGTGACACCAGGAAGTATTTCTTTACAGAAAGGGTGGTGGATCACTGGAACAAACTACCGGTGCAGGTGATCAAGGCCACTAGCGTGCTCGACTTTAAGAATAAATGGGACTTCCACGTGGGATCTCTACGTGGGTCGAGCAGCACTCTGACTTAATGGGGTGGGACAGTAGAGTGGGCAGACTTGATGGGCTATAGCCCTTTTCTGCCGTCATCTTTCTATGTTTCTATGTATTCTCGGGGTTCTTTGTAGATGTTATCAAAACTCTGTACAATACTTTTAGCACGCATCTTTGGGTGAATAGAAGGGCAATTTAGGATTTTTTGAGGTACAAGACCTTTTGATTTAGAGTCGGAGTGGAGGTTATAAGAGTACAGACCTTGACTGATGAGAAGTTGCAATGGATGGGCTACTGGGAGAGTTTCTGGAGAGGGAGAAAAGGTACGATGATGGTGTGTTATGATGTTGTATTTTGTCTCAGATCTCCTGTTCAGATTAATATGCATTAATGTGAGATTTAAGTTCTTCTGCACCTTGTCATCTGGACATCAAGGATTGTTTTTGGGGTGGGGGAGAGGAGGGAAGAGGAGGGGGTGTCTATAACACCCTGGATATATTTTTTTAAATATTGGGGTGGGGAGGGGGGAATAGTCGGGTCAGGTGGACAGGAGTGGTGAAAGGGAGGAATATTATGAGCCTTCTACTTGAGATTGATACAGACAACCAGACTTTTAAAAAAAGAAGTAGTCACTCTTCCTGTCAGTGCCTGAGCCAATCATTGCTCAGGAACTGTCGGGAAGGATGACATTTATTACTGAGATAGATTATTGCTGCTATTTTTTGACTCTGCATAGCAGAAGCTCATCGAGCAAGGGTTTTTTTTTAATTGCATAAACGTCCGGCTCAGCATTTTTAACGATGAAAACTGACCTGGACCCCTGAGGAAGGCTTGGTTAAGCTGAAACACAGACTGTGTCAGCACCTTTACACAGTGGATGTATTTATTCTGATATCATTCATCACTCTCAATAACCAAAGACGAAGAAAATTGCATTCCACGGTTTTCTTTTTTTTTTCTGGTATTCCTTTCATTGTGTGCTTTTGCTGTTGTTTACCTTTTTGCTATTTTAACAAGACAGTAATTTGCATGCTCATTGCTTATAGCATTCCATGGAGGTTTAGGAACACTAATTTTGTGATGGAGCCGCAGCTCTAAGAACATAAGAATAGCCTGACTGGGTCAGACCAATGGTCCATCAAGCCCAGTAGCCCATTCTCACGGTGGCCAATCCAGGTTACTAGTACCTGGTCAAAACCCAAGGAGTAACAATATTCCATGCTACCAATCCAGGGCAAACAGTGTGTCTTTCTCAATAACAAACTATGGACTTTTCCTCCAGGAACTTGTTTAAACCTTTCTTAAAACCAGCTACGCTATCTGCTCTTACATGAAGCTTTCTGCATTAGCCCCTCCCCCCCTCAGCAGGAGGAGAGTCACAAGACATAAATCAATTATGGACATGACTCTACTGCAGAGGTCTCCAAACTTTTTGCCATGAGGGCCACATTGGGTACTTCAGCACTTTTTAGCAGACCGTAGTAAAAAAAAAAAAAGAAAAATAATTCTAGATACGAGTTTTATTGAAAGCAGAAATTTTTATAAACTAATTACAGAGTATGTGAGATTAAATTATTGTATATTAATGACGATGAACGCTACCAGCAAATTCTCATATTTTCATCACAAATTATAATAAAACCATTAATGTGAATGATGGAACTGTTTTTGTGTTTTTAAAATCTAATTAAACTGAGGTTCAAATTTTGAAACGCTAATTACAAGTAGCGACTTCCAATGTGAATAAGTGAATATGCACCTTTAAATATAAATTCATGTAATTACAAATTGGAGTTTTACACTGCACCACTGCAAATATTAACCGTAACGACTAGTAACGAACTTCCAGATTCAATTTAAAGATTAGTCACAGCGCCAGATCTACCTACACCACCACAAATTGACACTGTCGATCGAGGCCGAACAAGTACGAAGAAATACCGCAAAGTATACAATTACGATTCAGTATGAAATAAAGTTGTAAATAATATTTATATAATATGAAATAACAATATATTTTGTTCTGAATGTATTTGAAATCTATCAACACCCCGTGTTGTTGGGGTTTTTTTGGCGGATTCTCATTGGAAAATTAGTCCAATTGGTGCATTTCCGCACAATTCTTCCAAGGGCCAGATAAAACCATATTGCGGGCCGTACTTTGGAGACCTCTGCTCTACTGGATCAAATAAAGGTTCTGAAGGAAAAACACAAATGCAAAACATGAGAGCATACAGGAGGGGGAAAAAAATCTACCTTAAAGCAAAAAGTTCTCCAATTTTCTGCATCACATCATCATGGGAGAGTTTCATTTTTTTTCTGGCTTGTAACATCTGCAGAGACATTGTTTTGTAAAATTCATCAGACAAACATTCTAATGCTACATCTTTCATGCCTAGGAAATGGAGATTTTGCTTTCCTTGAATTATTTGATTTGGGGGGAAAAACCTATTACAAATGAGTAACTACTCACAGGGACAGCTGCCTGAAGTGTTGGATTTGGGGTCATTAGGGGACAGGTCATAATGAAGGTAAAAGAAAAGCACAACCTCCAGCTTTAGTAGAGTCGGTGGCGAGGGTTAGAAAAGTTTTGCAGCCGTTTCTAACATTTTAGAGCAATTTTGTTCACATTTGTAAATCCACTAATATAGATCAGTGTCTCGCAAACTTTTTTAACTCCAGCACACTAAACAGAGCAAATGTTTTTCACGGCACGTAATTGAAAATATACCTCTATAAATGTTTGCTGGCATGAGCAGCATCTTCCACCTGCTGCTAATGCTGCGCTTGGCTCCCCTCCGATGTCATGTTCTGGTCCCATGACAGGAAGTGATGTCAGAAGGGAGCCAAGGCAGGTGGAAGATACTGCTCGCGGGGTGGGGCGGAGAGGCACTGGCGGTGACAGACTCTTGCATACACAACTTACACGTCATCTCTACCAATATTCATTTTCTCTCTTTTGTATTTTGTTTCTCTCTTTTGTATAGAGTAATAGATCACTTACAGGTCATTGACCTAGGGAGCCGCCGCGGGAGCGGACTGCTGGGCATGATGGACCTATGGTCTGACTCAGCAGAGGTGATTCTTATGTTCTTATGTTTATAGTCTCAGAATTGCACACAACGTTAGGAATGTAAGAATAGTGTTACTGGGTCAGACCAATGGTCCATCTAGCCCAGTCTCTTGTTACCAACAGTGGCCAATCCACATTCCAAGTACCTGGTAAGAACCCAAATAGTAGCAACATTGCATGCTACCCATTCAGGGCAAGCAGTGGCTCTCCCCATGTCTTTCTCAATAACAGACTATGGACTTTTCCTCCACTTACCTCTGGAATTGACTGGATAGATTCCACAAAATTATCTAAAGATGCTTCCCAAATACCCAATTTCACTGTAAACAATATAAAAGAAAAGAAAATTTAATTATCTAAGTCATGGCTATCCAGACCATTCCTGTGAGTGAAGTACAGCCCACAGGTGCATGTCATCCAGCTGCACACAGTCCTAGTCCATCACTGACTGCCCATCATAACATCTGCATCAAGCTCACTGCCCCCCTGGAACAGCAAATTGACTTCTGATGCTGGGTTAGGCTGGTGTGGCCTAAACCAGTGTTTCTCAAGTCGATCCTGGAGTACCCCCTTGCCAGTCAGGTTTTCAGGATATCCACTATGAATATGCATGAAAGAAATTTGCATATGATCGAGGCAGTGTATGCAAACCAAGTTTATACATATTCATTGTGGATATCCTGAAAACCTGACTGGCGAGGCAGTAATTCAGGACCAACTTGAGAAACACTGGCCTAAACCACTGCAAGAATTTGGCCCAAGTATTAGGGTAGCAGAGAGGCAGTAGCCTAAAGATTGGACTATCAGGGCAGCAGTGGGAGTTTTGAGCCTCAAGACAATTCGCCCCTTTCTCAAGGTGTCATGGTACATAAGAACAACCATATTTGATCAGACCAATGGTCCATTTAGCCCAGTATCCTGCTTCCAACAGTGGCCAATCTATATCATTCCATGCTACAGATCCCATACAGTGGCTTCCCCAGGCCTATCTCAATAGTAGAGAAAGAAGGGAGGGGGTGTGGAGGCATCTGAAGCAGGCGACAGCTATGGCTTAAGTGCAGGGTTACCGACTTCGGTTCAGATCGTTAGGGATGGATTGAACCAGTTTTGGTTTTCTTTCCACTGCATTCACTAGAAGTAAAACTTGACCTAGCTTAGCCTGTCCAGAATGATCTAACTGCTAAGGTTTGGAGAAAGATGCCCCTTCACTGCTCCCTAATGACCACTGGGAGAGTGCTGAGGTTTGGAGAGAGATGCCCCTTCACTGGTTCCTAATGACCACTGGGAGAGTGCTGAGGTTTGGAGAGATGCCCCTTCACAGGTTCCTAATGACCACTGGGAGAGTGCTGAGGTTTGGAGAGAGATGCCCCTTCACTGGTTCCTAATGACCACTGGGAGAGTGCTGAGGTTTGGAGAGAGATGCCCCTTCACTGGTTCCTAATGACCACTGGGAGAGTGCTGAGGTTTGGAGAGAGATGCCCCTTCACTGGTTCCTAATGACCACTGGGAGAGTGCTGAGGTTTGGAGAGAGATGCCCCTTCACTGGTTCCTAATGACCACTGGGAGAGTGCTGAGGTTTGGAGAGATGCCCCTTCACTGATTCCTAATGACCACTGGGAGAGTGCTGAGGTTTGGAGAGATGCCCCTTCACTGGTTCCTAATGACCACTGGGAGAGTGCTGAGGTTTGGAGAGAGATGCCCCTTCACTGGTTTTTAATGACCACTGGGAGAGTGCTGAGGTTTGGAGAGAGATGCCCCTTCACTGGTTCCTAATGACCACTGGGAGAGTGCTGAGGTTTGGAGAGATTCCCCTTCACTGGTTCCTAATGACCACTGGGAGAGTGCTGAGGTTTGGAGAGATGCCCCTTCACTGGTTCCTAATGACCACTGGGAGAGTGCTGAGGTTTGGAGAGATGCCCCTTCACTGGTTCCTAATGACCACTGGGAGAGTGCTGAGGTTTGGAGAGATATGCCCCTTCACTGGTTCCTAATGACCACTGGGAGAGTGCTGAGGTTTGGAGAGATGCCCCTTCATAGGTTTCTAATGACCACTGGGAGAGTGCTGAGGTTTGGAGAGAGATGCCCCTTCACTGGTTCCTAATGACCACTGGGAGAGTGCTGAGGTTTGGAGAGATTCCCCTTCACTGGTTCCTAATGACCACTGGGAGAGTGCTGAGGTTTGGAGAGATTCCCCTTCACTGGTTCCTAATGACCACTGGGAGAGTGCTGAGGTTTGGAGAGAGATGCCCCTTCACTGCTCTCAAAGTGGTCCTCAAGCCAGATTAGTCCACTCCTATTCTAAGTCACGATAAGGTCTATTTGCAATTAGGTTTTTTAAAATATCATAGCAGCTGAGCACATAAATAATAAAGCCTAACACCTTCAATAACTTCCTGTTGGGCCACTTCCAAATAGGGTACACTGAGTAAGGTTTTTGCCCAATCATTCTGCCAATTTCTTCTCTTTTCTTTTTTAATTTAGCGAACATTCACTAGATGTGTTCCAGCAGATGTCAGCATGAAACAGAAATAGCAGCAGTGTGACCAGGTTGGAATTGGACTCTCTTCACAATCAACACATCAGAGTGTGTTGGAGAGAGAGGATTTTCTAGTAATGAGCAAAGACAGCAAGATGCCTGGCACATTGTATCATGTTTCTCATCTGGTTTCATGCATGATGGCAGTAATTTCTTAGCAAGGTATATATTACCCATATCTTGTAAAAACAATATAGGCGCCTATGTACTGCTACAAAATTATGCCAGAAAAAGTAGGCACACTCCTGAGGCAGAGGTTATGTGTCAGGAAGAACAGGCAAATGTACAATTGTTTTAGACAATACAGACATAAATGTCAATCCCAACTCATTCTCTGTTGGCGGAGCTTGCAAGCAAGGATTTCTATGTTCAAATCTCCCTCCTGCCAGAGATTCCCAAAAATAACATTTCCTACCCTCTTTTGCCAACCACAATGCGCTCTGTGTAAAAGAAAGGGGATGGGGTGTAATATACCGCTTACAATCAAAGCAGTTTCCACATTCTGGAACTCAGGGATGGGGTGTAATATACCGCTTACAATCAAAGCAGTTTCCACACTCTGGAACTCAGGGATGGGGCGTAATATACCGCTTACAATCAAAGCAGTTTCCACGCTCCGGAACTCAGGGATGGGACGTAATATACTGCTTACAATCAAAGCAGTTTCTACATTCTGGAACTCAGGGACGGGGCGTAATATACCGCTTACAATCAAAGCAGTTTCCACACTCTGGAACTCAGGGATGGGACGTAATATACCACTTACAATCAAAGCAGTTTCCACGCTCCAGAACTCAGGGATGGGACGTAATATACCGCTTACAATCAAAGCAGTTTCCACATTCTGGAACTCAGGGATGGGGCGTAATATACCGCTTATAATCAAAGCAGTTTCCACACTCCGGAACTCAGGGATGGGGCGTAATATACCGCTTACAATCAAAGCAGTTTCCACACTCCGGAACTCAGGGATGGAACGTAATATACCGCTTACAATCAAAGCAGTTTCCACACTCTGGAACTCAGGGATGGGGCGTAATATACCACTTACAATCAAAGCAGTTTCCACGCTCTGGAACTCAGGGATGGGGCGTAATATACCGTTTACAATCAAAGCAGTTTCCACGCTCTGGAACTCAGGGATGAGACGTAATATACCGCTTACAATCAAAGCAGTTTCCACACTCTGGAACTCAGGGATGGGACGTAATATACCGCTTACAATCAAAGCAGTTTCCACACTCTGGAACTCAGGGATGGGGTGTAATATACTGCTTACAATCAAAGCAGTTTCCACACTCTGGAACTCAGGGATGGGGCGTAATATACCGTTTACAATCAAAGCAGTTTCCACACTCTAGAACTCAGGGATGGGGCGTAATATACCGCTTACAATCAAAGCAGTTTCCACACTCTGGAACTCAGGGATGGGGCGTAATATACCGCTTACAATCAAAGCAGTTTCCACACTCCAGAACTCAGGGATGGGGCGTAATATACCGCTTACAATCAAAGCAGTTTCCACGCTCCGGAACTCAGGGATGGGACGTAATATACCGCTTACAATCAAAGCAGTTTCCACGCCTGGAACTCAGGGATGAGACGTAATATACCGCTTACAATCAAAGCAGTTTCCACGCTTCGGAACTCAGGGTTGGGACGTAATATACCACTTACAATCAGAGCAGTTTCCACACTCTGGAACTCAGGGATGGAACGTAATATACCGCTTACAATCAAAGCAGTTTCCACGCTCTGGAACTCAGGGATGGGACGTAATATACCGCTTACAATCAAAGCAGTTTCCACACTCTGGAACTCAGGGATGGGACGTAATATACCGCTTACAATCAAAGCAGTTTCCACACTCTGGAACTCAGGGATGGGGTGTAATATACCGCTTACAATCAAAGCAGTTTCCACACTCTGGAACTCAGGGATGGGACGTAATATACCGCTTACAATCAAAGCAGTTTCCACACTCTGGAACTTAGGGATGGGACGTAAGGAGAAATTAGGTTCTTACCTGCTAATTTACTTTCTTTTAGCTTCTCCAGACCAGTAGAGGTTAACTTTACGAATGGGTATATATCTAATCATGACCAGCAGGTGGAGACTGAAAACAAAACTTTGGGACAGTATATCCTAGCCCCTCCTCTCTATTTCCCTCAGTCTGCCGAATAGCCAAGCAGAACCAAGAACTGGAAAACAACAGAGAGAAAAAACAATACTCCAAAAGGAGTAACAAATAACATACCCAAAATGCTGTTGGAAAATGCAGAGGAGAAATTCCCGAAGGAAGAATGTCCCCACAGCTCGCCAGCTAAGCCAGCCGAGCCACAGCCGCTGTTCTTCAATTCTCCCCGGCCCTAGAAAAATACTAGAACCCGCAGCAAAAACCAAAAACTGCCCGCGCAACAGCCCCAACAACAACAACAACAGACAGGGTGGGGACCTCTACTGGTCTGGAGAAGCTAAAAGAAAGTAAATTAGCAGGTAAGAACCTAATTTCTCCTTCTTTAGCACTCTCCAGACCAGTAGAGGTTAACTTTACGAATGGGACGTACCAAAGCAGTCCCTCTCACGGGCGGGACCCCCGAAGGGCCGATACCAGTACACGCTCACCGAACACCGCGTCCCGACGCGCCTGCACATCAACCCGATAATGACGAACAAAGGAATGCAAGGAGGACCAAACCGCAGCCTTACAAATATCCACTGGAGGCACGAGCGACGACTCAGCCCAAGAAGCCGCCTGACCCCGAGTGGAATGAGCCTTGAGAAACTCCGGAACAGGCTGCTGTTTCAGAAGATAAGCGGAAGCAATCGTCTCCTTGATCCAGCGCGCAATAGTAGCCTTAGAAGCGCCCGCTCCCCGACGAGGACCCGCCAGGAGGACAAAGATGATCGGACTTCCGGAATTCCTGGGTCCGCTGCACATAAGAGCGAAGGACCCGACCGACATCCAACTTGCGCAGCTGCCGTTGCTCAGAAGAGCCCTCCCGACCACCCAAGACCGGGAGAACCACCGATTGATTGACATGAAAAGGAGAAACAACCTTCGGCAGAAAGGAAGGAACAGGCCGCAAGACGACCCGCTCCCTAGAAAACTCCAAGAAGGGAGCCCTACAAGAGAAAGCCTGCAGCTCAGAAACACGCCTAGCAGAAGTAATGGCCACCAAAAAGACCGCCTTCAAAGTAAGGTCCTTCAAAGAACAGTCGTCCAAGGGCTCGAAAGGCGGACGCACCAAAACAGAGAGAACCAGATTAAGATCCCAAGAGGGAACCGAGGGCCGTAGGGGAGGCCTAAGCAACTTGGCCGCCCGCAAAAACCGAATCACATCAGGAAGAGCCGATAAACGCTGACCTGACACCAACCCTCGAAAGGCCGACAGGGCCGCAATATGAACCCGGAGAGAAGACCAAGCCAGGCCTCTATCCAGGCCATCCTGCAAGAACTCCAGAATGTTAGGCAGATAAGCGCGAAAAGAGGTCACTCCCCGCGCCCGACACCATTCCTCAAAGAGACGCCAAACCCGCACATAAGCCCGAGAGGTAGAAAGCCTCCGGGACCCCAACAGTGTAGAGATCACCTTGTCTGAATATCCCTTCTTGCTAAGGCGACCCCTTTCAAGAGCCACGCCGTAAGACAGAAGGGAGACGGGTCGAACATGGGAATGGGACCCTGCATCAGAAGGTCGTCCGAGAGAGGCAGAGGAAGAGGATCCGCTACCAGGTGCCTCACCAGATCCGCATACCACGGACGGCGAGGCCAATCCGGCGCCACCAGCACCACCAAACCCGGATGGTGAACAATGCGAAGAAGCACTCTGCCCACCAGCGGCCAAGGAGGGAACACATACAACAGCCCCTCCGTTGGCCACTGCTGGACCAGAGCATCCAGACCCTCGGCCAGACCGTCCCTGCGACGACTGAAGAAGCGGGGCACTTTGGCGTTGCCACCCGTGGCCATCAGGTCCATCAGGGGCTGCCCCCAAGCCTGCACTATCAACTGAAACGCCTCGGCGCCGAGACACCACTCTCCTGGATCTAGAAAGTGACGACTGAGGAAGTCTGCCTGAACATTTTCTACTCCGGCTATATGAGAGGCCGAGAGGTCCAGCAGATGGGATTCCGCCCAAACCATGAGCAGAGCCGCCTCCTGCGCCACCTGAGTGCTCTTGGTGCCCCCCTGACGATTGACCTAAGCCACCGCCGTGGCATTGTCCGACAGCACTCTGACCGACTTGCCCAGCAACAGGGAGTGGAAAACCAACAGCGCCAGACGGACCGCTCTGGTCTCCAACACGTTGATCGACCAGGCGGCCTCCTCCGCGGACCAGGTGCCCTGAGCTGAGTGACCCAAACACTGAGCCCCCCAACCCAGGAGACTCGCATCCGTCAGGAGCACCGTCCACTGCGGGAGATCCAGACCCACCCCCTGAACTAGGTGAGGGGTCTGGAGCCACCAACGCAGACTGCAGCGCGCCAAGCCTCGCAGGGGGACCGGAACATCCATCCCGTGCCTCTGGGGAGACCACCTCCGGAGCAGAGCATACTGGAGAGGACGCATGTGGGCCCGCGCCCACCTCACCACGTCCAGGGACGCCGCCATCGACCCCAAGACCCGGAGGAAATCTCGCGCCCGAGGACACCGGGACGCCAAAAGCAGGCGAATCTGAGATTGCAATTTGCTCACCCGGCCCTCTGGGAGGAAGACCCTCCCCAAGGAGGTGTCGAACAGCACCCCTAGGTACTCCAGACGCTGAGCCGGGACCAACCGACTCTTGGAAAGGTTGACCACCCAGCCCAGCGACCGGAGAAACTCCACCACCCGAGCAGTAACCCGGGAGCTTTCCTGCAACGACTTTGCCCGAATTAACCAGTCGTCCAGGTAGGGGTGTACCAGGATGCCCTCCGACCGCAAGGCTGCCGCGACGACCACCATCACCTTGGTGAACGTCCGAGGAGCCGTGGCCAGCCCAAAGGGAAGCGCACAGAACTGAAAGTGCCGACCCAAGATCGCAAAGCGCAGGAAACGCTGATGAGAGGCCCGAATGGGAACATGCAAGTAGGCCTCCGTCAGATCGAGAGAAGTGAGAAACTCCCCCGGCTGAACCGCCAGAATGACCGACCGCAGAGTTTCCATACGGAAAGAGGGAATCTTGAGAGCCCTGTTGACCCCTTTCAAATCGAGGATGGGCCGAAAGGTCCCCTCCTTCTTGGGCACCACAAAGTAAATGGAGTACCTGCCCGTGCCCCACTCCGGAGGGGGCACCGGAACAACTGCCCTGAGATCTAGCAAGCGCTGAAGGGTCTGGCGAAAAGCCTGCGTCTTCCCCGGAGTCTGACATGGAGAAGCGAGGAAAAAATCCGGCAGAGAGTGGGCGAACTCCAGGGCATAACCGTCCCGCACCACCTCCAGGACCCACTGATCGGACGTGATCTCGGCCCATTTGGGGAAAAATTCACGCAGCCGGGCCCCCACCGGAACCAAAGGGGGCGCCGGCAAGGCGTCATTGTGCAGGACGGGAAGCGGGGGAACCGGCGGAGGGATTCCCTGCCCCCCGACGGGCCCCCCGAAAGGGCTGCATGCGCTGGAAGAACCGACCCCGGGAAAATCCCGGAGACTGGAAAGAAGCAGCCCCATGCCCAGGGCGATACTTGCGAAAATCCTGCAAACGCCCCCGGGCCGCACCCCCCCGAGACGCCGGACGGGCACGGTCCTCCGGCAGACGGGGAACTTTCGAGTCTGACAAAGTCTGAATCAACTTATCCAAGTCCTCTCCAAACAAAAACGACCCCCGAAAGGGAAATTTAGTAAGCTTAGCTTTGGACGCAGCATCCGCCGCCCAAGCACGCAGCCACAACACACGCCTTGCGGCCACGCCAAAAGCCATAGACTTAGCCGAGATCCGCACCAAGTCATATAGAGCATCTGAGAGGAATGAGGCCGCCATCTCAATCTTCGCTACCTCCTGATCCACCAGAGACCAGTCGTCAGACTCTCGATCCAAGACCCGCTCCGCCCACCGAAACACGGCGCGAGCGACCAGTCCCCCACAAATAGCCGCCTGGACCCCAAAGGCAGAGACCTGAAAATTTTGCTTAAGGATGCTCTCCAATTTGCGCTCCTCAGAGTCCCGCAAGGCAGAACCGCCCTCAACAGGCACGGTATGCCGCTTGGAAATTGCCGAGACCACCGCATCCACGACTGGCGAAGCTAACGTAGCCCGATCCCCTTCCGGAATGGGATACAGGCGAGCCATGCTGCGCGCCAACCGAAACGGCGTCTCCGGCGTTTTCCACTGCTCCAGAATAATATCCCGAATATCCTGATGCATAGGAAAAGAGCGGGAAACGGAACGGATCCCCCGTAACAGGGCGTCCCCCACACGCGGAGTCTCCGGCGGCGCGTCCTCAAAACGCAAAACCGAAGAAACCTGCTGAATAAGGTCAGGCAGCTCATCTTTCTGAAAAAGGCGCACCACGGACGCCTCGTCACTGGAGAACGGGAAATCCGACAACCCGCCGCCAGCTTCCGTCCCCTCCAGAGAGTCCTGGAACTCCTCAGAAGGGTCCAGGTCCTCCTCCAGACCGACCCGTTCCTCCGACCACAAATTCTCGTCCCACGACACCCGCGGACGCTTGGACAAGGGAGGCGGCGGAGGGGACGTCACGCCAGACGAAAGAGGCAAAGCCGCAGGGAGCGCGGAGGAAAACCCACCCCCCGAAACCCCCTGGGCGCAACCGGGACCCCCAGCCGCCTGAAAATAGGCTCTGCATAAAGAAAAGAAAAATTCAGGAGAAAAACCCCCCGAGGGTCCCAAGGGACTCCCTGCCACAGCAGGGGACCCAGCAGAACCTTGCCCCTGCATAGTCAAAACAGGGGGAAGGTCACCTGAGGTGGAAGACAAAATGGAGGGGCCAGACAGAGAAGATGGCGGTTTTCCCGCCAAAAAAGCTCCCTCCATAGCCTGAAGCGGCTGAGAAACCTGAATAGTCTCAGCCGCTAAAGCAGGCAAGCCGGCATCAGCTGTCAAAAAATCAGCTGAGAGGGAATCCTTCGGGGAATCCCTCCGTGGGCGGTTGTGGAAGGACCGGGCTTCCCCACTGCTCCAAGCCGACTCGCGAGGCACCATCGGCGGGGAGCTCTGGGCGCCTGCAGCCGCTGCCGACGGAGCTCCACCACCTCACCGACCCAAACCGCCGAGTTCAGGCCGGCCGCGAGTGCCTCGCGGCTGGACTAAAATTGTGTCCTACTCCCCCGGAGAAGGGCACAATTGCTCCATACGCGACCTAGCTATAAAAAAGTGCTGGTTACATGAAAAAATACAGTAAAATACAGTTTTCTTAAAGGGAAACAACCCTTCAGACCAGCACTACCTCAGGATTTTTTTTTTTTTTTTTTTTTACAGAACAGACTCCACAGGCTCTCGAAGCAATATGCCTTGCTTGACTTAGGGGGCAAGGCTTACTGCTGAGGCTCCTCTAAAAAAATGTGGGGAGGTGGAGGAAGTGGGGGGAGGGACCCCGCTCGTGACCCGCCGGGTTTAACACCCCCGAGGTCGGACGAACCCCCAAACAGAGTCCGCCCAAGCTCCGTCCGGCTAAAAACAGGGACAATAAACCCCCTAAACAAATTCCAACAGCCCTACCAAGGGAGATGGGTACAGATCACTCAACACCTGCTGGAGGCTGAAAGAAGACTGAGGGAAATAGAGAGGAGGGGCTAGGATATACTGTCCCAAAGTTTTGTTTTCAGTCTCCACCTGCTGGTCATGATTAGATATATACCCATTCGTAAAGTTAACCTCTACTGGTCTGGAGAGTGCTAAAGAATATACCGTTTATAATCAAAGCAGTTTCCACACTCTGGAACTTAGGGATGGGATGTAATATACCACTTACAATTCATTGTGAGCCCACCAGGACAGACAGGGAAAATGCTTCAAGTACCTGTATGTAAACCGCTTGTGAGTGTGGTTTTACAACTATAAAAAGGTGGTATATAAGTCCCTTTCCCTTACACCCCCTCCCCCTAATTTTCAATTGTCTCTTTTGGGGATAATTTTATAAACCACTTTCTAAGCACTAAGTATGGTTTACCCACCAAAAGCCTAAAAATTCTGCATGGGGGCAAACAGGCAAAAAAACGATTGCCCTGAAAGGCAGCACCTAGCTCTACGTGATGCGCACACGGGCATTTCTGAGGGCACCGAGTACAACAAAGGAGAGAGCATATTGTTGGTTACATAGCATCGGCTCTCTGGAATAAAATACTACGAAAGATCCAAAGTGAAATGAATTATAAAAAATTCAAGCTTTTGCTAAAAAGTCATTTGATATGTAGGATTGGTGTTTAGCGGGGTTTGCGTTCTCTTGGAAACCTATGGCGTGATAGTGTATGAGTGAATGTTCTTATCTTGATTGATTGGTTAGGTCTTTTCTGTTACAATATGGACTTCCTTTCCTACCTAGATCTGGAGAAGTATGGCGGTATATCAAGTTCTTTTAATAAACATGTATGTCTGTGTATACTTTATAAAACTTGCACACACAGTCTATATTAGAGCTTTCTCAGTGCAGATGGAGATTTGTGTGAAAGCTTTTGCGCACTACTGGAAAAAGTTTTGGACGCGCTCTCCATAAAAGACACAGAAGGTGCCTTATCTTGCCTTCACAAAATAGGCAAATCAACCCCTGTATTGACAGTTCACTGTGTATCTGAGCTGCGCCATCAAATTGTCTGGGCTCTCCGGTATATCATGTCAGCTCACCAGAGAGACAAAGAGCGTTGGAAAAGGCAAACTTCTGTAGAACAGCTTCTTCAGGGTCAAGCTCCAAATTCAACAAGATTTCCCCTCTGTTGAGATTTGATTTCCCTCTGTAAGAGACAAAACAATATTTTTTTAAAACCTGCACAATGTGTGTGGCACAGTGGTTGAAGCTACAGCCTCAGCACCCTGAGGTTGTGGGTTCAAACCCCGTGCTACTCCTTGTGACCCTGGGCAGGTCACTTAGTCCTCCATAGCCCCAGGTACGTTAGATAAATTGTGAGCCCACCGGGACAGATAGGGAAAATGCTTGAGTACCTGATTGTAAAACCGCTTAGATAACCTTGATAGGCGGTATATAAAATCCTAATAAAGTTGAAACTAATAATATTCATACACTTGAGGCCGATGCTCAAAGCTCCGACTCCACGGTATAAAATACTGTCGTTTTAAGGATTTTTCTTCATTGGGTGATGAACAACACACTAGCATGCATGCTATTTGTGCGGAGCAGTTCCAGTGAAAGAGGGAGGAACGGTGCTTGGCATTTACTCGGATGAGGAATCGTTAGGCACAGCTCCTCCTCCTCCTGCTTGCTGCTGCCGTTCCCCTTCCCTCTTGCCCAGCTCCAGAGTCGTGATCAGCCCAACTGATTTGCGGCTTCTCCTGCTGGCTCCAACGGATTCGTGACTTCCCATGCCGGCTCCAGAGCTGCGATCAGTTGTTTTGTTTGTTTTTTTAAAGAAGGGCACAGCTGTTGTGCGCTCACACAACACACGCACAACAGCTGTGCCCATTTAAAAAAAAGCCATTCACAGCTGAGCTAGCAGACCTTGCTCTCCCTGCCAGCCCTATTAATGTTTTTGGGTTTTTTTAAAATGGGCACTGCTTTTTATAAATATGACAGACTGAATTCCACCAAAAGGTATAATTAAGCTTAGTATAATCCTTCCAATTTCCAGTAATACAGCAAGGAAATTATCATAATTTTAAAAAGATTTGGGGGCCATTGATTACATATTCTAATGATCAGACACCTTAACCACCCCTTTTTTTATTATATAAGGTTATAAGTAGGGTGGGATTGGGATATATGATATTTGTTTTAACTGATTAATTACTAATGGGTGGGATGGGTGGGGAGGGATTCTTTTATGTTTTGATGATTATAAGTAAGAATGTCAAGTGATTTGTAAAATTTATTTTTGATTGAATATTATACACTTGTTGTAAGATATGAAAACGAATAAAGATTAAAAAAAAATGGGCACTGCTGCCGGAAAATTACGATCCTAAAAGGAGGGGGGCATTTCCTTTTGCGCATCGCAAGGAGAGCCGATTTAAATAATAATGAGCTCCTAGCGATGCGTTTGCATAGGGTTCTCAGTGGCTGCTATGAGGATTGGTAGCAGCCACGGAGATCCCCCTTTGAACATCAGCAGGAGAGCTTTCCGTGGCTGTAAGACTGCTTTAAGGAGCATCTCTGAAACAGTCCTACTTACTCTCCAAAGCGGTAGTTGATGTCTTCATTCTCCCAGTGCACTAATGCCACCTCATACGGCTGGATTTCATGCAGCTCCAGGAGCCGCATCACGTGCTTCATCTAGGAAGTAAAACCAGCAGTGGTCAAACAAAGTTGCCGCAATAAAAGAACAAGTACTGAAGCGGTTGATGCAATTTCCAGATAAAAGGAGCTCGTTTAGAATGTGAGCTTCAAGAAGCAGAGACTCGCCATTATGATGAAGCTGCTTTTACGAACAGTAGGGTTAAGAACATAAGCATCGCCTCTGCCGAGTCAGACCCTAGGTCCATCGTGCCCAGCAGCCCGCTCCCGCGGCGGCCCTCCAGGTCAAAGACCTGTTAGTGATCTTTTACACACAACATTTTGCCTTGTATAG
The DNA here is from genome assembly GCF_902459505.1 of Geotrypetes seraphini. NCBI lineage: Eukaryota > Metazoa > Chordata > Amphibia > Gymnophiona > Dermophiidae > Geotrypetes > Geotrypetes seraphini. The sequence continues at coordinate 7,945,937 of NC_047090.1, read as the reverse complement.
TATCCCTCTAACCATATCCCTCAATTCATCCAATCCCTTTTTGAACCCCAAAATCGTACTCTGCTCTACCACCTCCTCTGGAAGCGCGTTCCATGTGTCCACCACCCTCTGAGTGAAGAAGAACATAAGAACATAAGAATTTGCCTCCGCCGGGTCAGACCAGAGGTCCATCCCGCCCAGCGGTCCGCTCCCGCGGCGGCCCTCCAGGTCTATCACCTGTGCTGTGGTCCCTGACTATTCCTATAACCTACCTCAACTCCTATCTGTACCCCTCAATCCCCTTATCGTCTATGAACCTATCCAAACCTTCTTTAAAGCCCTGTAACGTGCTCTGTCCTATCACGGCCTCCGGAAGTGCGTTCCACATGTCCACCACCCTCTGGGTAAAAAAGAACTTCCTAGCATTTGTTCTAAACCTGCCCCCTTTTAATTTCTCCGAGTGCCCCCTTGTACTTGTGGTTCCCCACAGTGTGAAGAATCTGTCCCTGTCTACCTTTTCTATGCCCTTCAAGATTTTGAAGGTTTCTATCATGTCTCCTCTAAGTCTCCGCTTTTCCAGGGAGAATAGCCCCAGCTTTTTCAACCTGTCCGCACACGAGAACTTCCTAGCGTCTGTTCTGAATCTGTCTCCCTTCAATTTCCTCGAGTGCCCTCTTGTTATTGTTACCCCCGCAAGTCTAAAGAATCTGTCCCTCTCTACCTTGTCTATACCCTTCCTGATCTTGTAAGTTTCTATCATGTCCTCTCTAAGTCTCTGCTTTTCCAAGGTTTGCAAGCATATTTTCAAATGAAGGCTCTAGGTGGGGTTTCCTTTCAAAATCCAGTCAGGGCCCACTTTAAGGGGTCAAGCCAATGAACCCCTGGCTGGAGCACCCAAGCTTATGCTGAAGGAGAAGGTGAGAAGAATATTCCCTTGGTTCGACTGCAGAGAAACAAGGGCATATTCAGGAGAAGATGATAAGAAAGGAGAGAAATAGAGTGGAAAAGGCAGGGGCAGTGAAAGACAAGGATGGGGGGAAAGAGACAGGAGGGTAGACAGACTCAGAGATTTCAGGGTGGGAGTCTAGAAGAAGGCAGACTAAGACTGGCTGAGTTTTGGGAGTGTAAGTGGGGACTCAGAGCTTGGGTACGCTGGAAGAGTTGGCACTAAGTAACTGAGTAGGGATTAGAAAGAACAATAGTAACTAGGGAAGGATATGAATAAGATTGTGAGGCTAAGTGCACATCAATGGAGATGGGAGATCGTTTGAAGGACCTGGAGGGGTTGGGAGGCAGTTGAAAGGGAGAGAATATAAATGGGTGAGGTAAAAGCTGTAGCCTTTGTTTTTGAAGTTTTTTGCAGCTTGCCACTATCTTTCATCCAGCCTGTAATCACACCTGATTTTGAAACTGAAAGTTATGCATGCATGAAAGATGTGTACTTTATTGATGTGTGGAGTTTTTTTTACAAACCCATAATGATACAGACCACTTAGGGTACCGTGCAGTCCTGGTGGTCTGTGCATGAGGTCTGTTTTTCTCCACATTTTTTGTATTTATGATTTATGACTTTTTTTGTGTGTGTTTTGATATGTCTGGATGTTTGACTGTCTCTGCAAGAACAAGATAACAGTACGTAATCTATTTACTATTTTTTTGAGAAGCCCATTCAGCTGTTTGTCCTGATTTTTTGTTTGGTTGAGGTAAAAGGGAGTCTGGATTGGGGGTGGGGGGTTATATGCAGAAAAAGCTTTGAAATCTGGTTTTTCTGTACAACGCTCCAGACAATACAAAGCATAGTAGTAAGGAAAAGAATTATCGCAGCTCTGTGGCTTAAATACAAACATGCACCTGGTTATTCAGTATCCTACGAGTATAAAGGAAAGCACGCAACTCCTTCCTTTATAGAACTACCCTCTAAGGGCCAGATTGTGTTAATGACATCGTAGGCATCTAGATTTGTAAATCATGCGTTAAGCATTTTTTAACAGAATCGCACCTGCATTGTAGGCATGATTCTGTCTGTGACGCTTACCAACGCCTACGATCCACCCCTAAATGATGATAGGCGCCTGGGTGTAGGCACCTGTCATCCCATTGACCTTTATTTTTTTTTGTCATGAGCCCATTAATGACGTCATTAACTCTAATTTTGAAAATGATTTCTACTGATGTCGGCTCCTGCGCTTTAGATGGCACTTATAGAATTTCCCCCTAAAAGCGCAACCTGTCCAAAATCCGGCACCTGCCTTATTAGCAATCTGGCCATTAACCTTCATCAGAGCTTGCTAGTTGTGTGCTTCCAAAATTAACTAGGGAGCAATTGGTATGGAGATACTCCGCAATGTGTTACTGGTGAAAGGAAGCGCAGAGCATCCAACCTCTCAGGCAACGGAAATGGGTCTTAAAAGGACTGAATACAAAGAAACTTTTCTGCAAGGTTCAGAGCTTTGTGTACTCACAGTTTTGTCCTCAACATTCCAGAATACAACTGCGCCTTCCCTGTGTTGAAAAGAGATACAGATCCATCAGACGAAAAGCAACTGTTTTCCAGTAGTCTTAAAGAGCCTGGCTCATCCGAGGAACGGGTGGTATTGCTGTGGCCAGGGGGGACTTTGGGCTCTGAAAAGGAAAGTCAGTGCCAATGCAGGGAGGACATGCTAGAACAGGGGTGGGCAACTCCGGTCCTCGAGGGCCGGAATCCAGTCGGGTTTTCAGGATTTCCTCAATGAATATGCATGAGATCTATCTGCATATTCATTGAGGAAATCCAGAAAACCTGACTGGATTCCGGCCCTCGAGGACCGGCGTTGCCCACCCCTGTGCTAGACCAATAGAAACATAGAAAGATGATGGCAGAAAAGGGCTTTAGCCCATCAAGTCTGCCCACTCTACTGTCCCATCCCCTTAAGTCTGTGCCCTAGTGGCCCAAACCCTTAACTCAGCCCTCGCAGGGATCCCACATAGGTATCCCATTTATTCTTAAAGTCTGGCACGCTGCTGGCCTTGATCATCTACACCGGAAGCCTGTTCCAATGGTCAACCACTCTTTCCGTGAAGAAATACTTTCTGGTGTCTCCATGAAATTTCCTGCCCCTGAGTTTAGAAAGCAGTGGTGAAGTAAAGGGGGGAGGGAATGATCCGCCCCAGGCGCTGTCTTGCACCCATTCCCTTCCCAATACTTCAAGCTGCTGCCCGTGCCAGCCTTGGCTCTTCCTCCAAGGTCACTTCCTGGAACCGCGCCTAGTAAGTGACATCAGAGGAAGAGCTGAGGCTGGCGCGAGCAGCAGCTTGGTGTTCCTGCTCATGCCAGGAAAGGGAAGGGGCATGCACGTGTGGCAGGAGAGGACAGGGAAGGAGCAGTTGGGGGGAATGGGTGCCACCCCCCCGGGCACCTCTCACCCACACTACGCCACTGATAGAAGGGGCTGAAAAGGAAGCTAGCACAGGAAGGCACCTGACTGGATTCCGGCCCTCGAGGACCGGCGTTGCCCACCCCTGTGCTAGACCAATAGAAACATAGAAAGATGATGGCAGAAAAGGGCTTTAGCCCATCAAGTCTGCCCACTCTACTGTCCCATCCCCTTAAGTCTGTGCCCTAGTGGCCCAAACCCTTAACTCAGCCCTCGCAGGGATCCCACATAGGTATCCCATTTATTCTTAAAGTCTGGCACGCTGCTGGCCTTGATCATCTACACCGGAAGCCTGTTCCAATGGTCAACCACTCTTTCCGTGAAGAAATACTTTCTGGTGTCTCCATGAAATTTCCTGCCCCTGAGTTTAGAAAGCAGTGGTGAAGTAAAGGGGGGAGGGAATGATCCGCCCCAGGCGCTGTCTTGCACCCATTCCCTTCCCAATACTTCAAGCTGCTGCCCGTGCCAGCCTTGGCTCTTCCTCCAAGGTCACTTCCTGGAACCGCACCTAGTAAGTGACATCAGAGGAAGAGCTGAGGCTGGCGCGAGCAGCAGCTTGGTGTTCCTGCTCATGCCGGGAAAGGGAAGGGGCATGCACGTGTGGCAGGAGAGGACAGGGAAGGAGCAGTTGGGGGGAATGGGTGCCACCCCCCCGGGCACCTCTCACCCACACTACACCACTGATAGAAGGGGCTGAAAAGGAAGCTAGCACAGGAAGGCATCTGTGCATCATCAAATGACAATTCTGGAGCACAATGAACAGCTCGAATTCAGGAGGTGGCTGCATTTGCAAGAGCAGTATTTATTTTTTTTTAATGTATATACTGCCTATGAACATACATAATTATAAAAATTAACAAACTTCCATGCACCTCTATCCCCTCCCTTCAGCGACCTGGTGTGGGGCAAGCACCTCGCCCTTCCCTCCAACTCCACTTCACCCACCACCTGTTTCCCTTCTCCCCCCACTCCCCAGACCAGATCCAGCAACTGTCTCCCTTCCCTTCAGCTCAAGCCTCCCCACTTCGCAGGTGCAGCAGCCCCCTCCCTCCTTCCCTATCGCAGGTCCAAAAGCCCCCCTCCCTCACAACCTCCCTCACAATCGCGGCTACTGACAAAAAAACAAAAACCAAACCTGCGACTCCCCTGTTGACCCCTTTGCGCCTCCCGGTGTGGGCCTACCAGCTTCTTAGAAGCATTCGTAGGACAAAGAGGCAACGTCGTCGCATGCAGCACATCCCGTTTGAAAATTGGCATTTCTGTACTTCCAAATTTGGATGCTTAGTGGGAAATGACCATTTTCAAAAAGGATGTCTGACTTGGACATGTCTGTCCTTTAAATGCTACAAACGGCCTTCCACTATACCTGAAGAAAAAGATCAAGCCAAGGTCCTTCTCTTTGGCAAACTTTTCTGTACCCATCACCAAAACATTTGCTGCATCTGTAATCAAAACCAAAAGGAGTGACATTACAATACAGCAAGGACTCATTATGCTCCTTCCCCCCCCCCCCCCCCAAACACCATGCTGTGTAGGCTTTTTCACAGAGCAAGGTGGCTTTCAGAATATGACGTTAAGAACCTGTTCTTTTCATTCACCCATAGGCAAATGGAATTTTCAGGATACCCACAATCATTTGCATATTCTGGGTCTCCAACATACAATGATGGCTTAGCTATTAGGCAAACAAGGCACTTTGCTAGGGTGGCAGCGAGGAGTTGTAGTCAAAACAGAACAATAGATTCTGACAGACAGACAAATACAGAGAATTATCAGTGTGTATTTTTATACTTTCATGGCATCGAGGTAATCACAGTTGCTGAATTTTTTTTTAAATTGGGCGACAGGAGCCTTTTGATATCTAAAAGTTAATTAAAAGGGCAGAAAGGCTGAAGGTTTGGCTATTGCACCTAATATGTTTGCACTGACCCTGCATATTCCTGTATTTAAGAAAATAAGAATTGCCGCTGCTGGGTCAGACCAGTGGTCCATCGTGCCCAGTAGTCCGCTCACGCGGCAGCCCTCTGGTCAAAGACCAGCGCCCTAACTGAGACTAATCCTACCAGCATACGTCCTTGTTCAGCAGGAACTTGTCTAACTTTGTCTTGAATCCCTGGAGGGTGTTTTCCCCTATAACAGCCTCCGAAAGAGCGTTCCACTTTTCCACCACTCTCTGGGTGAAGAAGAACTTCCTTACATTTGTACGGAATCTATCCCCTTTCAACTTTAGAGAGTGCCCTCTCGTTCTCCCTACCTTGGAGAGGGTGAACAGTTTGTCTTTATCTACTTTGTCTTGAGTCCCTGGAGGGTGTTTTCCCCTACAACAGCCTCTGGAAGTGTTCCAGTTTTCCACCACTCTCTGGGTGAAGAACTTCCTTACGTTTGTACGGAATCGATCCCCTTTCAACTTTAGAGAGTGCCCTCTCGTTCTCCCTACCTTGGAGAGGGTGAACAACCTGTCCTTATCTACTATGTCTATCTCCTTCAGCACGGTTTCAGCAAAGGCAGATCTTGTTTGACAAGCTTGCTGCACTTCTTCGAGGGAGTGAACAGGCAGATAGATTGGATTACTCACCTTTCTGAATCTGAGCTCAAGGTGAATTATATTTCAAGTACACTTAGAAGCTCCTATGCCCAGAGGGCATGCAACCTAAAGGCAGTGAAGGGTTAAGTCACAGTTCAACCAAATCCCAGAAATTTCCCTTTTCTTCTTTTTCTGCCGATGCCACTGAAACACAAGTTCTGTCCTCTGCGCTCATCTCAAAGTTTTATGGGACCAGCACAGCAGTTTCTGCATTCTCCAGCTTATGCTCATTGCGAGCCATATAATGTAGAACAGAGGAAGATCCTGCTCTGGGGACAGCAGCGAATTGCAAGGTGAGAGTTAAGGTCAGTAAGGCTGGCCTAATGGGGAATGGCTGGTTGGCTAAACAGGGGTCTAAGGGCAGAGCAGGGGTGGCCCAACTGGCTTCCTGAATGATGAAGGCAGGAGATTGGTGGGGAGAAAAGAGAGAGAAAGACTGGATGATGAGGGGAGATGACAGTGTGAGCATGGAAGAGACACGTGGGGTTGGGGGAAGAGAGACGTGGGGTTGGGGGATAAGAGAGAATGTGAGAGCGCTCCTGCTTCTGTACTTCTACCTGCAATTTCCAGCAGTGCGTTAAGGGATTGATTTACTAAAACTTCCTTTCCCCTTGGATATGGATTCGGAAAACGGCCTTAGCAAATCAGGCCCGAAAGGAGCTGTGTGGCAAACTGTGGAAGGGATCTCTATCCTCACCTCTGTCTCTCTAATGAGAAAGGTCTCAGTCACTAGCTTCTAAGTTCTCAGGCTAGCTCCTAACTTTAAAGAAAAAGGCTTATGTTAAGAGCATCAGTGAGAGAAGCAAGATTTGAGCCCTGGCTTCCCTGGTTCTCATTGCTGCAACCCACAAGCTAATCCTTCATTCTGTTTAACCCACCTGAGTTTGGGGACATTAGGTTCTAGTCTTTAAGCCCGTTACATTAATGGGTGCTAGAATAGATGTGTGTATCTGTCTGTCTTTCTTTCTTTCTCTCTCTCGCTCCTTGGCCGCTGTCTGTCTTTCTTTCTTTCTGTCTCTCTCTTTCCTCAGCTGTCCACTAGAGAATGACACGGTGACAAAATTCATCACCGTTCCCGTCTCCGCGATAACCACGGGAAATAATCCCATGTCATTTTCTAGTGTCTATTTCAACCTCGGTCCTTCTATACCAGCATTCTTCAAATCAAAGCTTGCGGGTCAGTAGTTGTGCCCAATTATACTCTGATTCTTCCCTCTCTCCTTAAAGAATGACATGAAGACGGTTTCCCGCGGTTATTCACGGGGACAGGAACGGTGATGAATTTTGTCACCGTGTCATTCTCTACTGTCCACCACCACCTCTTGCCTGCTCCCCCTATCCAGCAGTAGCCCTTCGCCCTTGCTTTTACCTCCCCCCTGTCCAGCATTAGCCCTTCTCCCTTCCTTTTACCTCCCTCCCCCCTGTCCAGCAGTACCCCTTCCCTGCTCCCCCTGTCCAGCAGTAGCCCTTCTCCCTTCCTTTTACCTCCCCCTGTCCAGCAGTAGCCCTTCTCCCTTCATTTTACCTTTTACCCGGTTTTCGTGATGGTCTGCAGTGGTTTCGGGGTCACAGCATCGTAGAAGAAAGGCAATGTGTAAAGCGCCGCAGGTTCCTACTGATGGGGAAACTGCCGCACGCCCTACTGCGCATGCGGAAACCGCCGCACTCTCCTTTTTCAGCCCCGCAAGCCGCCCCCACGCGCCTCAAATCGAATTTGGCACGGAGGCACACATCACAGCGGCAGGGATCACGCCGTTTCAACAGCGCATGCGCTGGTAAGGGTTTTATTAGATTAGATAATTTAAGGACTCAATTTTTGATAAGCATTTTTATGAATACGTAGTAGATAAAGAAGCATATTTTACTACTTGGGATCTAGCTAGGTACTTGGGACCTGGGTTGTCCACTGTTGGATACTGGACTTGATGGACCCTCGGTCTGTCTTATGTGAGCCAAGTATAGGACAATGAAGCCATTGTGACATCACTGATGAGGTTGGCTCTTAGGCATTGGTGGAATGAGGCATTATGACATCACAATCTCAGCTCTGGAATGTTGCTACTCTTTGGGTTTCTGCCAGGTACTTGGGACCTGGGTTGGCCACTGTTGGAAACAGGATCCTGGACTTGATGGACCTTCGGTCTGTCTTATGTTCTTATGTGAGCCAAGTATAAGACAATGAAGCCATTGTGACATCACTGCTGAGGTTGGCTCTTAGGCATTGGTGGAATGAGGCATTATGACATCACAATCTCAGCTCTGGAATGTTGCTACTCTTTGGGTTTCTGCCTGGTACTTGGGACCTGGGTTGTCCACTGTTGGATACTGGACTTGATGGACCCTCAGTCTGTCTTATGTGAGCCAAGTATAGGACAATGAAGCCATTGTGACATCACTGATGAGGTTGGCTCTTTGGCATTGGTAGAATGAAGCATTATGACATCACAATCTCAGCTCTGGAATGTTGCTACTCTTTGGGTTTCTGCTTGGTACTTGGGACCTGGGTTGGCCACTGTTGGAAACAGGGTACTGGACTTGATGGACCTTCAGTCTGTCCCAGTATGGCAATTGTGATGTTCTTACAAATGATTTGTTGGATTCTAAACAGGGTACTACTGTGACAGGTCCAGTTGTGCTATCAGAGATGCCAATTTGAGATAGCTAGAGGTTCCAGGAGTAGATGAATTTTTCAGCAGCTGTAACAATCATTCTGTTTTCGAAGTACTTTGGATAAAAAGTCTATACAGGAAAATGCTTTCCTTGGCTAGGAATCTGAAACACTGCTTATACTTTTAAGATGGTTTGTTTTGAATGTAACAGAGTTACAACTACTGTATTTTGTTAAGAAAGATACCTCTGGGCAAACTTTTGACTTCAAAGTATCCTTGGGATGTCAGATCATGACAGAGAGTCCCGAGATGATATTCATCGGCTGTTGCAAATGCTGTACACTGCATCAGATCCTACAGCAAAACCAGACAAAAAAAAACAAAGGCTCGTGACCCCTTTATTTTTTGCAGGGAACTCAAAGTGATAAAAGATGGAACACACTTTGGTCCAAAGACAGAAGAGAAAAAATTTGAATGTAAATCAATTCAACGTTAGAAACTATTAGGTTAAGGCAAAGTTATAGCAAATTCAGTGCTAAGTTATTTTCATGAGTTAAAAAACTGATCCAGAAGAAAATGAAGTGAAAGCAGCAATTTAAACATCTCTGTTTGGGAGAATACACTGGAGTTTACTCTTAACCAGGATAATTTGGGAAGCTACTAGGCACAGAAGAACCAGCTCTGGGCCAAGCACAGATCACAAGCTCTTCACATCCTTGCATTTTTAGCATATCTGCTGCCAAAAAAATTACAATTTAAAATACATTAAGGGTTCCTTTTACTAAACAGCGTAAGAGCATTTTACCGCAGGCCGGTAAGGTAAAATGCTCTGACGCTCATTGAAGTCCTAGAGCATTGGAGCCGGCCCGCAGTAAAGTACTCCACTGCAGAAATAGGTGTTTGATTCATTGCTCTACATACGTCTTTACACTTTCAATATGACAGAACAATTACAGAAAAAAATAAAGAGTAGGAAATGTTTTGGTTGCATAAGTGTCACAGAAACCCCAAATTAGCTCAAGTTCCAAAAATTGCCTTCACAGGGTTCATAATGAGGTAAAAATGAGGATCTCACTGACTCATCTCCCTGTTTCACATCTAACCCACCCAACCCTCTTCCTGAGAGACTGTCATTGAAATTAGAGAATGACAAGGTGACTGTTACCTGCGGATAGCTGCAGGTAACCCGCAGGAACAGGGGGAAAAAAATCAACTGGTTGCAGCGAGTATGGGGACAAGGCCATTCACTGCCCCGTGGAGCAGTGAATGGCCTTGTTCCCGCAGTAAAGGATCTGCACTAACTGCCTCCCTTTCCACCCCTACCGATCAGCAGCCCCCCCGCCCCCCCTTGACTTCAGGTGCACCAGCAGCAGCTCCCCGCTTGCGAGACCAGCAGCCCTCCTGCCCTTCCTATCGCAGGTCCAACAGTCCCCCACCCTCCCTCTAGATCGTGGGTGGCAAAAAACCCCAAAACAAACCTGAGACGCTCCTGTATTGACCCTTTAGCGCCTCCCGGGACAGGCCTACCAGCCTCTTACAAGCTGCCTGCATGCAGGGCTGCTCCAACCGGAACCTTTTTGCCGCAGAGTCCCTCCTTCCGATGTAACTTCTGGCTGACAGCAAGAAGGTTCCAGTCAGAGCAGTCTTGCATGCAGGAAGCTTGTAAGAGGCTGCTAGGCCCACCCCGGGAGGCACAGCCTTGGAGCATTGCAGGTTTGTTGTTTTGTTTTTGGCTTTTTTTGTTAACTGAGAGGGAGGTTGCAAGGGTGGGGGGCTGCTGGATTCACAAAGGGGCAGCTGCTGCTGCACCCGTGAAGGGAGACAGAGTTGCTTGGGCTGCTGAACCGGTTGGAGTTGAAGGGAAGGGAAACAGTTGCTAGATCTGGTCTGGGAATGGAGGGGGGGGGGAGAGGGAAACAAGTCCTGGGCTCATGTGGTGGGTGGAGTGGTGCTGGAGGGAAGGGAGAGGTGCCAGACCCACACCTGAGTGCTGAAAGGAGGGGATAGAGGTGTTGGACCTATGGGAAGGGGAACTAGAGAGAAGGGAGAGAGGTTCAGGAATTGCAGGGAGTAAGAGAAAGAAGAAAAGAGAAAAGCTGAACCAAGGGGATGAAGGAAGAGTGAATGAAATTGAAAACAGCAGAGGGAGGGAAGAAAGAGTGAGGCATTGGTGTAAGAGAGGGAAGACGCTGGACACAGAGAGATATACAAAAAGAGGGGAGATGGTGGGCATGGATGGGAGCATAGGAACAGAGACAAAAAGGGGAATGCTGCATCTGCATGGGAGTTGTATATGGATGCAGAGAGAAGATGGCTAGACATGGGGGAGAATAAGAATGCAGAAGGAAGATGCTGGATGGGGGGAGGGGGTCATAGGGATATAGAGGAGCGATACTGTACACAGGAGGAGGGGATCACAGAATGGTGAGATGATGAAGGCAGGGAGATAGGCACAAGGGAAATACTGCGGTATTCTGTTAGCATGATTTTTCTGTAATAATCTAGTTTATTCAGTTTTCTTGATAGTGGAGGGGATATTTGTGAAGGGGAGACAGGGGTTTTGTTAATCTTTGCGCATTAGTACTACAACACAGGCCACACGTTTGACATGCCTGAAACACATGAACAAAAATGGCTTGACTGTCCTATATTTGGCTCACATAAGAATTGCCATTCTGGTCCAGCCATTTTCTGCTACCATTTTATACATTAGAACTCCTCAGTTCGAGAATGAGCTACTACAGATCATAATTAGACCTCAATAAAATAAAATCAATTATTAAATGTTTTGAAAAGTCAGAGTGAATAAGGAGTTTGAAGCATGACAATTACATAAACATAACAAAGCATTAGCATGTGGAATAGCAGAACAAGGTAGCCCACTAGATGTCAGAGGAGGGAACATGCTGTGGAGGCCGATGACAGCCTGCAAGGAACGCTACAGCACCGGCGATCCTCTCTGCAGGCTATGATAATTAGCTGAAACTAAGACCTAGAGGCCAGGGGGGAAACTGGAGGATGCTGCAAAGAAGGGAGGAACATGTAGGCCTTCGGAGGGGAGGGGAAAGATTTATAAACTATAAAAAGTTTTACCTCATGCAAAATTGTCATTTCTTTAATAAGACATTAACTATTTTTTCTGCGGCCCTCCAAGTACCTACAAATCCAAAATGTGGCCCTGCAAAGGGTTTGAGTTTGAGACCACTGATATAAGGTATACTGCCTCTCCTCTTCTTTCATGCTCTGCTGAAGGCCATCTTGTTCTGTCTACTATCTTTGGGCTGTGAGCCAAGGACATGTTGCCTATGAGGTCTAATGTTTGTCTACAGAATAATGCCAACACAGCACATAGAGACTAGCTGACCTACCCAGTCTATTCCGTAAAATAAGAAGAATCCCCCCCCCCCCCCCCCACACAAAAGAAGTACATTTACCTGCATTTCTGATAGCAATGGCTGGTTTGTTCTGGATGGCTGTTTGGTCCGTGGTGCTTTTGGCGGCCTCTTAGATGGTGTTAGCATTTGTTTTGATACTAATTTATCAGCAGATACAACTGAAAAGAATCTTTTTGGCATTTCAAAAAATTGTTTATGGCAAATTTCTGCTCCCTTAGAACCAAACCACTGTGAGCAAGGAGGAGCAAACTGTGTAGGCTCATTTCCAATCCTTTTTGTAGTAGTGACTTGTGCCTGTGAACTGTGTTTATTTGTACTTTGTTGATATAAATGTATCCAACATGGATTACCCGGGTTCTGAAAGTATAAGTTCTGATTTGTATCGCCTAGAGTCACCAGTGTTAGCCTTCTAAGTCCACTGCTTGGCTTTAGCATTTTCTGTAAGTGCATGCAAAGACCTCGAGCTTGGTAAAATTTGTTCACAATGTGAGGAGATTTGGTGATAAGCTCCATCAGTGCACAGTGAACTGCAAAAGAGAAAAGAGAATTCACGTTCAGCTCTTTCTAAATGACACTGGTGCACAACAGAGTGAGTTGGAAGCAACTTGAAATCTGTGTGCAGCAGTGTTGCACTAATGACATACAAATCCAATCAAATGTATCTTCATTACTGTGCAGCCAATATCTGCAAAAGAGACATGTGGCTAATAGGTGAAAAGTGTCCACCTGCATCATGATTCCATTTGAACTGTCACTTCAGGAGCAAACTTAAGATAGACTTCACAATTCAAAATCCACCGTTTCAGAGAATGACACAGGTACAAATTTTTCCCCGGCCCCACAGGAACTCATTTTCCCATCCCTGCCCCATTCCTGCAGGCTCCGTCCTCATCTGCAAAAGCCTCAAACACTTTAAAATCATAAATGTTCCCGGCTTGTGCGGTTAAGGCAGAGTTTATAGGGATGGGGCAGGGACAGCAACAAAACTCATGGGGATGGGATGGGGAAATTGAGTTCCTGGGGGGGACGGGGACAAATTTGTGCCTGCGTCGTTCTGTACCCCGTTTAATACGGCGGTATTGGTGTAGGGCAGGGGTAGGCAATTCCAGTCCTCGAGAGCCACAGGCAGCTCAGGCTTTCAGGATCTCCACAATGAATATGTATGAGATGGATTTGCATGCACTGCCTCCTTGAGATGCAAATCTATCTCGTGCACACCTGACAGGACGGGAATTGCCTAGCCCTGGTGTAGGGCACTGGTCCCCCCCCCCCCTCCAACCCTTTACAGGGCCACATTTTGGATTTGTAGGTCCTTGGAGGGCCTCAGAAAAAAAGAGTCAATGTCTTATTAAAGAAATGACTCTTTCTAGTTTCTTTTGGCTAAGTCTTAATAATACTATTATGAAGAAACGGTTTTATTTTACTTTTGCGATTATGATAAACACAGGACCTGGGGGCCGCGGGTTTGAGAGGAGCCCCCGCCCCACTTTCATCCCCTTGACCTTTGCTCCAGGTTCCCCCCTCAGCGTCTGCTCCTCCCCACGGACATTCGGCAGGCTTCCCGGAAGCGTGGAGCCTCTCTTGTGAGGCGCGCGCTCCGCAAAAGCCGGAAGTTGCGGCGTGACGCGGAAGTTGCGTCAGAGGCCAGGCTGCCAGCGGGACTTCCGGGACGAGGCTGTGGAAGGTAGAGCGCGCGAGAGCGCGGCCAGGGCTGGGGGCAATTCTTAAGCCCCATCTTCTGAGTAGGGGGGTCCTAAGGAAACGCGTTTACCTTCAGCTTCGTAAAGTTCTTTCTAAGAACAGCCCGTCTGGGTCCCACCGAGGCTCCGTCTAGCCCAACAGTGACCAGTCCAGGTCACAAGTACCGTTGCAGAAAGAGTTTGAGAGTAACAAGATTCCGGAATCTCAAAGTAGCAGCATTCCATACGGAATTCCTAGAGTAGCAGCATTCCAGAATCTCAAAGAGTAACGAGATTCCGGAATTCCCAAAGAGTAGCAGCATTCCAGAATCTCAAATAACAAGATTCCAGAATTCCCAAAGAGTAGCAGCATTCCAGAATCTCAAAGAGTAACGAGATTCCGTAATCTCAGAATAGCAGCATTCCATGCAGAATTCCTAGAGTAGCAGCATTCCAGAATCTCAAAGAGTAACGAGATTCCGGAATTCCCAAAGAGTAGCAGCATTCCAGAATCTCAAATAACAAGATTCCGGAATTCCCAAAGAGTAGCAGCATTCCAGAATCTCAAAGAGTAACGAGATTCCGTAATCTCAGAATAGCAGCATTCCATGCAGAATTCCTAGAGTAGCAGCATTCCAGAATCTCAAAGAGTAACGAGATTCCGGAATTCCCAAAGAGTAGCAGCATTCCAGAATCTCAAATAACAAGATTCCAGAATTCCCAAAGAGTAGCAGCATTCCAGAATCTCAAAGAGTAACGAGATTCCGTAATCTCAGAATAGCAGCATTCCATGCAGAATTCCTAGAGTAGCAGCATTCCAGAATCTCAAAGAGTAACGAGATTCCGGAATTCCCAAAGAGTAGCAGCATTCCAGGATCTCAAAGAGTAACGAGATTCCTTAATCTCAGAATAGCAGCATTCCATGCAGAATTCCTAGAGTAGCAGCATTCCAGAATCTCAAAGAGTAACGAGATTCCGGAATTCCCAAAGAGTAGCAGCATTCCAGGATCTCAAAGAGTAACGAGATTCCAGAATCTCAAAGAGTAATGAGATTCTGTAATCTCAGAGTAGCAGCATTCCGTGCGGAATTCCTAGAGTAGCAGCATTCCAGAATCTCAAAGAGTAACAAGATTCTGGAATCCCCAAAAAGAAGCATTCCATGCGGAATTCCCAGAGTAGCAACATTGCACAATCTCAAAGAAGATTAATAAGATTTCAAAATCCTAAATAGTAGCAAATTTGGGGCAGAATTCCCAAAGAGTAACAGCATTCCATGCAGAATCCCCAAACAGCAACATTTCATGCTTCAGATCCAGGGCAAGCAGTGGCTTCCCCCATGCCTGTTTCAGTAACGGACTATGGACTTTTACTCCAGGAACTTGTCCAAACCTTTTTTTTTTTTAAACCAGCTACATTAACCACTATTACCACATCCTCTGGTAACGCATTCCAGAGCTTCACTATTCTCTGAGTGAAAAAAATATTTCCTCCTGTTGGTTTTAAAAGTGGCGCCTTGTAACTTCGGGTGATCCCTAGTTTTTGTAATTTTTGAAAAACTGATCCACTTGTCCTGGTTCTACACCACTCAAGATTTTGTAGACTTCAATCGTATCTCCCCTCAACACTGGTATAGTAAGGAGAGGGATATGTGGGGGCCAGCACCCAGCTTCCTCTCTGCCCCCTTCCCACTCCTCCCCCTGCTGCACACACCCTTCCCTTTCCCCGTAACTTTTTAACTTCGGTGCAAGCAGCCACCAACTCACTGGCCGCATCAGCTTTGGCGCTTTCTCTGACGTCACTTCCAGGACCTTCGCCTAGGAAGTGATGTCGGAGAGCACCAAAGCCAACGTGGGCAATAAGTTGGTGGCTGCTTGTGGCAAAGTTAAGAAGGTATGGGAAAGGGGCAGGACACTGCTTACCCTCGCTATGCCACTGCCTCAAAAGTCTCTTTCCCAAGCCCTAACCTCTTTAGTCTTTCCTTGTACTAGCTATATCTTTCTCTTAATTCTTCTCCAGGGACACCCTCCCTTATTTGTTCTGGAAAGTAATTGTGTGTGTGTTGGTTTCGCAGCTTTCCAACACCACCTCCTCATGTTTTTCCCATATCCTCTCCTCCCCCACCCTGAAGTGTATTTGGAATCGAGCATGAAATACTCACGTGGATTAAAAACTGGTTGGCGGATAGGAAACAGAGAGTGGGAGTAAATGGACAATACTTGGACTGGAAAAGCGTCACCAGTGGAGTGCCGCAGGGTTCAGTGCTTGGGCCCGTACTCTTCAACATATTTATAAACGACCTGGAAATTGGTACGACGAGTGAGGTGATTAAATTTGCAGACGATACGAAGTTATTCCAAGTAGTGAAGATGCAAGGGGATTGCGAAGACCTGCAACGTGACATAAACACGCTCGAGAAATGGGTTGCACCATGGCAAATGAGGTTTAACGTGGAAAAGTGTAAGGTGATGCATGTCGGTAACAAAAATCTTATACACGCCTACAGGATGTCTGATGTGGTACTTGGAGAGACCCCCCAAGAAAGAGACTTGGGAGTACTGGTTGACAAGTCAATGAAGCCATCTGTGCAATGTGTGGCGGCAGCGAAAAGGGCAAACAGAATGCTAGGAATGATTAAGAAGGGGATCATGAACAGATCGGAGAAGGTTATCATGCTGCTGTACCGGGCCATGGTACACCCTCACTTGGAATACTGTGTCCAGCATTGGACACCGTACATGAAGGACACGGTAATACTCAAAAGAGTCCAAAGAAGAGCAACTAAAATGGTTAAGGGGCTGGAGGATTTGTTGTACAGTGAGAGATTAGAGAAACTGGGCCTCTTCTCCCTTGAAAAGAGGAGACTGAGAGGGGACATGATTGAAACATTCAAGATAATGAAGGGAATAGACTTAGTAGATAAAGACAGGTTGTTCACCATCTCCAAGGTAGAGAGAACGAGAGGGCACTCTGTAAAGTTAAAAGGGGACAGATTCCGGATAAACGTAAGGAAGTTCTTATTCACCCAGAGAGTGGTGGAGAGCTGGAACGCTCTTCCTGAAGCTGTTATATGAGAAAACATCCTCCAGGGATTCAAGACAAGTTAGACAAGTTCCTGCTGAACCAGAATGTACGCAGGTAGGGTTGGTCTCAGTTAGGGCACTGGTCTTTGACCTAGGGGCTGCTGCATGAGCGGACTGCAGGGCACGGTGGACCACTGGTCTGACCCATCAGCAGCAGTTCTTATGTTCTTATGTGTTTGTATCTGAAGTATGCTAAGCTGTCCCCAGTAAGCAACCTAGCTAATAAGCTCTGACTGATTTCCCAGGTATTACAGTTGTGTGCAAGAATCTTCTTAACCATGCAGGAAGCTGTACTAATCCCACTTAAACTACTGAGTATGCAGTTGAAGTGTTTAGGCTAGCAAATGCACTTTTACAATACAGAGATTTTTTTTCATGAGATATTTTTATTGAAATGTCCAATATAATAAAGCATAACAAAAGTGTACAACCATCAAAGATAATAACAGCATAACAAAATATCCTCCCCTTTTACTAAACCGTGATAGCGGTTATTAGTACAGGGAACCACATTGAATGCTTCCTGCTGCTCATACAGTTCCTATGCGTGTCGGGAGTAGCGCGGAGCATTCAGCACAGCTCCCTGCACTAGTAACCGTTATTGTGGTTTAGTAAAAGGGGTGGTATATGAGCTTCACAAGAACCAAATTTGGTAGGAGACTCGCATATCACCGAGAGCCTATTTACCTAATGGTAACCATCTTCAGTTATGCAAGGGATTATGTGGTTCGTACTGCCTAAAGAGAAGGGCCCCGCTCCAGTTCCATCATATATAGAGGAGATTTTTTGGGGTATTCTCAATCCAGTCCTCAAGATATGGTTATTTTTATTTGATGTATCACTTTTCCACCATGGCTATCAAAGCAGTTTGCAATATGTTGAATAATAAAGTATTTTCCCTACCTTTCCCAGTGGGCTCTCAATCTAATTATGGTACATGCAGTCAGGTTTTCAGGATATCTTGAGAACCTGATTGGCTGCGTTATGTCACGAGTAATGGGCTGAAAACCATTTCTGTCGGCCATTTCCTGGTGACTATAGGGATCTACTTTACAAAAATGTCAGATCTTGGCCATTTGGTGTGCATCACACTTTTGAAGGCTCTCTTTGAGACCCTACTCTCACTTATTACAGCAGTGCATTTATCATGTTCATTGCAGAATGAAAAAGCAAAGTAGCCTCAACTGCTACTACTATTTATCACTTATATAGTGCTGGAAGGCATATGCAGCGCTTTATATTTTGACATTTATTAGACAGTCCCTGCTCAGAAGAGCTTATAATCTAACTTGGACAGACCTACCTCATCTCCCATTTCTGAAAGGATTTTTCACGTGAAGCCCTGTTGTGTGTGTTTGTAAAGCCTTCTGTAAATAGGGAAGGCACGTTTAATGAAGGCGAGGAGTTTGGGTGAAATATGTGACCATTTCTGGGAAAAGGTCACTAAAGTCAATAGAGACAAAAATAAATGAGGTTTTAATGAATTCTGTTAATTTGTAATATAACAGTTCCCATCTTTTTATGCGACAACTACAAGTTACAGAAGTTTAACCTTGTAACTTTTTTAGGCTGCTTATCCTCTATAATAAAACCCTAAGCGTGCATGCACATTTACAACGCTGTGATCCCTGACAGCATAATTTGTGACTCCGTGGCCGTGTTCGATTTGCGGTGCATGGCGGCTTTGGCGCGTGCAGTGGTGAGAGCAACGGCAGGAGGGTGTCCTTTGAGGTGCTGCGAGGTGTCCGGCTGCTACTGCTGCACAGGGAAGTGGAGGGGAAGAGGCAAAAGGGGTTGCTTTGGGGGGAGGGGTGTGCTGGGGGCAGGCAGCAATCTTGGTTTGCTTGGGGGGCCAGAGAGAGACAGACAGCGGCCAAGGATCGAGAAAGAAAGAAAGACAGACAGACAGGGGGCCAGAGAGACAAACAGACAGACAGCCAACAGCCAAGGAGCGAGAAAGAAAGAAAGACAGACAGGGCCCAGGGAGAGACACAAGACAGAAAGAATTATAGACAGACAGGGGGGCCAGAGAGACAGACAGAAAGACAGACAGCCAGCGGTCAAAGAGAGAGAGAGACAAAGAAAAAAAGACAGACAGCCAGCGGCCAAGGAGAGAGAGAGAGAGAGACAGAAAGCAGCCAAGGAGAGAGAGAGACATAAAGACAGACAGACACATTTATTCTAGCACCCGTAAATGTAACAGGTTGTAAGATTATTAATAATTAATCTAATCCTTAGGTTTGTATACCGCATCATCTCCACGTTCGTAGAGCTCGACGCGGTTTACAGTAGGAGAAATAGGAAGGAACTACAACAGAGGGTTAGAGGTAGAAGTGTGAAGAAAATTTAGAGGACTTTATTTTTATACCACAGTACCTCACAGTTCAGTGCAGTTTACAATAAGAGAAAAACTGTAAAATAGCGAATATTACATCAAAATATCAACATGAAAAATACAATTATACATATTTGTCAAAAACATATGTTTTCAATAATCTTCTGAAGGTCTGATAAGATGAAGACATCGTTATCAAACCACCAAAACATTTATTCCATTTCCCTGCCTGAAATGAAAGGGCCTTTTCTAGAAACCGTTGTGACGTACAACCTTTTATCGAAGGAAAAAAGAACATTTGCGCGTGGAATGTTTCGGGCTCCTTTTACTAAGCTGCGTTGGGGCATTAACGCACACGCTACAATGCCGCACGCGCTAGAAGCTAACGCCAGCATTGAGCTGGTGTTAGTTCTAGCCGCGTAGCGCGGGGTTAGCACACGCTAATTTGCATGCACTAAAAACGCGCACCTTACCCCCTGTTTTACATAGCTGTGCGGCAACGGCCCCGAAGCCCATTAAATCTCTTTGGGCTTCGGGGCCATTACAGGCCCTTAGTAAAAGGAGCCTTTAATTTCTGAAAATTCAAAATGATCAATAAAGTAGCCTGGCAGAAGGCCAAATAATGCTTTATAACACAAACATGCAAATTTAAAGATTATTCTCATCTCTACCAGAAGCCAATACAACTTCTGCATGACATCAAAACTCAGCCATTCAGAGATGCTCACATATGTGCAGCCACAGAGCCAGCATAGGTTGTAAAACATGTGTCCATCTACAGCAGGGGGTCTCAAAGTCCCTCCTTGAGGGCCGCAATCCAGTCGGGTTTTCAGGATTTCCCCAATGAATATGCATGAGATCTATGTGCATGCACTGCTTTCAATGCATATTCATTGGGGAAATCCTGAAAACCCGACTGGATTGCGGCCCTCAAGGAGGGACTTTGAGATCCCTGATCTACAGCATTCAAGCTGATAGAATTGTACACAGCAGCTTTTTAGCTGTGATTATTGTAGCTTTTGTGATGGACGCACAGACATATAAGCGCCCAAATAAAATGGTCTCTGAATATTCACCTACTTGGCCTTCCAATTCGGTGACCTGTTATAAAGTTACCTTCTTGCTATTAAACCTTTGCAAATAATCTTTTGCCACCAGCTCAGAAAAGTTATTCAGATAATATTCTGATTACCTTGGTCAATTTTTTTTTTTTAATCATCTCATATTGCATCTGTGTATATCCTTTCCAGGTACCAAAGGCGAGCACATGGTTAATATTTCTTTTTTTTTCATTTGAAAACAAATTTCCACTGCATGCAAATCTTCTCTCATGATTATTCATTGTAGATATCCTGAAAACCTGACTGGCTAGGGGATCTCCAGGACCAGTTTGGGAACCACTGTGCCATTTGGTGCAAATAGTAATCAGGCTTCAAGTATTTTATGCACACTCCTTTGAGGTTTCAGACCATTCTTAATGTATTTTTGTAACTGAAATTGTTACTCTAAAAATCACCTTATAAATACACCAGAATCTAACTTAGTTACAGTTGCTTCTGTAGTGTAGTTTTTCCAGCTGAATCCCTGTTTATTGGGGGGGGGGGGGGGAGAGTTAATGATCCCTTAAATAACATCAGCAGCTCATTTTGTTAAAACTGTAAAAGTTCTTTTGAAAGACTGACATAGTTCAATGCATTTTAAAAAATATTACATTTCAGTAATTCTTCCTGCTTTTCTTTTTTTTCCAGAATTAAAGGTCTTCACAGTGTTACCGTAATTACTGCACTTCTCATTTCCTGGGCCACCAAAATGGCTGTTCCCTGTTCTCTCTCTGCCAGATTTAATGGGTTTGTTTTGATTTTACCTTTTTCTTTAAAACTCTCTCATGCTGTGCGTACGCCAGGTGAGAGTAACTTCCTGACTGGACTCCGAGGCTCAAATTCTGTAACCGGCGCCTATTTCGGAGGTGCCCATCCAGATAGGTGCCTATCTCAATTGAATAACAAGCTCAATTAAGCTTTTTAATCAGCACTGATTGAAACGTAGGCGCCTATCAAGAAGCCGCGATTCTGAAACAAGGCGCCTCTAAAAATTTAGGCGGCCTTAAAAAAAATAGGCGCTATGCCTGTTAGGTGTGGGCGTGGCTACGTTTTAGGCGCCTTGTTACAGAATCACTGCTCTTAAGCGTGCTTAAGCGCTCAGCTTGGCGCCTAATTTTTAGTTGCGCTTAGAGCTGGCCTACTTCTTGGGCGCCTCCAAAAGAGGTTCCGCTCAGCGTGATTCATTAAACAGTCCCCCATCTTACTTGAATCGCGCTGAAAAGTGCCTAAATTTTGGGCGCTTCTTTTAGAATTTGCCCTTGAGTTAAATTTTAACCATGTTGCAAGCTTGCCCATCGTGCTCCTGAGCACATCTAGACTAGCCAGCAAGTTGAGCAGTCAGGACCACTGGTTCATTTCTGTTTGTGTGAAGGAAGTGAGTGAACCCAAATCGCCACTTCTGCTGCTGATTTATGATGAATGTAATTAAGGAACGAGATGTTCACGCTGATTAACTGTCAAAAGATTTTAAGGCTCTCTAGATAAGTAACTTATGTTTTAGAATAAAAAGGCTTCTAAAGTTTTCAAATATCATATCAAAGGAATATAATTATATAATCATGGGGCTTATAATCAAAATGTAAACATGTCTAAAAACCTGCCTAAGTCGGCACTATAAGAATAGCCTTATTGGATCAGACCAATGGTCCATCAAGCCCAGTAGCCCGTTTTCACGGTGGCCAGTCCAGGTCACTAGTACCTGGCCAAAACCCAAGGAGTAGCAATATTCCATGCTACCAACACAGGGTAAGCAGTGGCTTTCCCAATAACAGACTATGGACTTTTCCTCCAGGATGAACTAAAAGACAGGTCGTCCAAGTGCTGATAATCAAGCCAACTTTCTCGTAGAGCTGCACACAGATGTCTTAAATAGCCTAGGGAGTGGGCTAGTGAACCATAGAGAGGAAGACCCAGGCCCGTAAGCCACTCTAACCGCTATATTTATGGTGGAACTTGTGTGCCCACCAAATCCCTACTCTACTGCCATATAGGTGCCACCTGCAACCTTAAGGGCTATTTAGGTTGTAGGCAGGTGGGTATAGTGTTTTTGGGGGGCCTCACCATATCCTATAGGGGAGTTCTGGTGAGATGTTTTTGTGGCATCCTTTTTGTGAAGTTCACAGCAGTGCCCTATAAGGTGCCCCTCTGCTCTGTTGCCATATCTGGGTGGCCAGTCCATCACAATGCTGGCCCCTCCTACGTCCAAAAGGTCTTGTCTTTGGTAGATCAGCTTGCAAACATGTCATTCGTTTTCTTTAAAACGGGTGTTCTCAGCCCATCAAGTTTTCAGGATATCCACAGGTAATATACACAAGATTGATTTATTTTAAAAATTTCTATACCGTTTAGAGCTAAACGGTTAACAGGATGTACATACATAGTTTTAAAACATAATAAAATAAACATACAAACAAACCTTAAAACTAATAGTAACATAGTAGATGACGGCAGATAAAGACCCGAATGGTCCATCCAGTCTGCCCAACCTGATTCAATTTAAATTTTTTTTTTTTTTTTTCTTCTTAGCTATTTCTGGGCGAGAATCCAAAGCTTTACCCGGTACTGTGCTTGGGTTCCAACTGCCGAAATCTCTGTTAAGACTTACTCCAGCCCATCTACGCCCTCCCCTGCCCATCCTCCTCCAAACGGCCATGCACAGACACAGACCGTACAAGTCTACCCAGTAACTGGCCTAGTTCAATATTTAATATTATTTTCTGATTCTAAATCTTCTGTGTTCATCCCACGCTTCTTTGAACTCAGTCACAGTTTTACTCTCCACCACCTCTCTCGGGAGCGCATTCCAGGCATCCACCACCCTCTCCGTAAAGTAGAATTTCCTAACATTGCCCCTGAATCTACCATAGCTAAAAAAATACTAACATAGCTTTGCATAGGAACAGAGCTTAAAAGACATAGATAAAAATTAATAGCATGTCATAAACACAGATTAATAGCATATCTGTGGATCATAAATGATTCATCAGGTTTACCAAAAAAGATATGTGTAAAAGAAAGCATCAACAAATAACTGTGTTTTAAGTATTTTTCTGAACATACCCCTCCATTGTATGCAACTGGTGAATATCTGAGAACAGCTGCTTTAGAAGGAAACATTAGCCATGAATAACATGACTAGACGATATTATGTTTCTTTGTAGGTCATTTGCATATTTTACAGTTAAAGACAGATTACCTCAGATCCTGACTAAAGTGATTGATACAGTGCATCGAAGTAAAAATGCATTTTCAGAAGCATATGGAGAGGTGAGCTCTTTTTTCCCCCCCTGCTTTTCCAGCACTGAAAGCGACACTTGCCTGCTTCTTCTGTTACTGAGTGGATTTAGTAATCAGTCAGACCTTTTCCATTCAGGAGAGATCCTGGGACTTGGGAATTCAAATGTTGCTCTATGATTGGCTAAAAGTAGTGAGCCCTCCATTTTTTTTTTTATCTTAGCTGTATGAAAACTATCAAACAGAAGAATCAAAGCTAAATGAAAAAAAAATGATGAAGAAGAAAAGTGGTTATAGTTTGAGGGGAGAAGGGGGAGCTTTATTTGACAGGGCCTTCTGGTTTCCAGCCCACTGTAGGCTATACAGTGGGCTGGAAACCAGAAGGCCCAGGTTCAAATCCACAGCGGTCCTTGTAGCTTTGAGCAAGTCACCTAACTCTCCATGACTCAGGGGAAGACAATGGCAAATCATTCCTGTATCATATAAACATAGTTGCCTTACTGAGACAGACTGAAGTATCCTGTTTCCAACAGTGGTTAAGAGGGACAGAGAGGGAAAAAACTTGAGTACCTGATTGTAAAACCGCTTAGATAACCTTGATAGGCGGTATATAAAAACCTAATAAACTTGAAACTTGTTAACCCAGGTCACAAGGACCTGGCAAGATCCCAAAGAGTAGCAACATTCCAGAGCTGAGATTGTGATGTCATAATGCCTCATTCCACCAATGCCTAAGAGCCAACCTCAGCAGTGATGTCACAATGGCTTGATCCATCAAGCCCAGTATCCTGTTTCCAACAGTGGCCAACCCAGGTCATAAGTACCTGGCAAGATTCCAACGAGTAAACCCAAGAAAATGACAAGGGGAGGGGGTAGGAAAACCATATAAGGGCACATCTGAATAGCCAAACTCATTTAAAGTAACTAATAACTGATTATTATATCTGCACTATCTTGCATACAAAATAATAATATAATAAAAATGACATTTTCTACTGACCAACCATGACTCATTCTCATTTTTCTAGTATTTAAAATACTAGAAGTGTGTAGACTTCTAGGTTTTTTGGTTTTGTTTTATTTTATTCTTTGTATGCTCACACATTTTAATTTACATTCATAGATTTTTTAGACACATAACAAAAACCAAAATGTGTCCCCCTATATCTTCTAGAGATGTAATTCATTAGGTCAGGCTGTCCATAGGTCTTTTCCATGTCCATAGTGGGTTTCAGTGGGTAAGAACAGAGGGTAGTGGAATGCTTGGCATTTCACTGGTGAGGTTTTTTCTGGTTTTGCTGTTAAAATAATTACTAATAAATTATTTGGGGAGAAATAGTTGGTAATTTGTAGGCAGACATTAGAAGTCCCAAATCCAGCAACATGAGACACGTATAGGACAGTGGTAGAACTGTAGCTGAAGCAGAATCTGTAGGGAAAATGAGTAACTGGAGTGACCTGATCTAGCAGAGACTTCCTTGCATGAGACTTTTGTTTTTGTCTATCTCTAACAAGATCCGAGTCTCATGAAATGTACAGAAGATTGTAATAAAGCTTTGTTTTATTTGATCGTAGGAGGGTATTGAAGCTGAAAAAAAAGCCCTGGCTGCCTTTTCTAAACTACGAAATGAGTTGCAGACTGATAAACCATTGCTTCTGCTAACAGATAATCTTCCTGATACCACGTTATGGAACCAGTACTTAGACTATCAGCAGACTTTATTAAGTGAAAATGACCAACCTAGCTGGTTTAAATCCCCCTGGTTGTATGTGGAATGTTACATGTACCGCAAGATTCACGAAGGAATTGTGTTGAGGTCAGTTTTTTCCTATGTTGGAAAAGGTCTCTAAGGTTTGTTTTCTTTCTTGGGTGTGAGGTGAGACTGGGAGCAGAATTCAGTTGTACAGGCTTTTGCATCAGTGCCTGAGATGGTTCATAGTCTTAAGCGTGCGAGATAAACGAGCGACGACAATTCAGCACAGGACTTCATCGCGCCGAAGAAAAACCTTCTAAAGGGCTCTGACGGGGGGGTCTCGCTGGCATTGGGGGAGGTTGTAACCCCACATTATACTGTAAACTGAACTTTTTCTCTATTTTTTAGGGAAAAAGTTAAGTTTTCAGTATAATGTGGGGGGATACACCCCCCCCAATGCCAGCACGATCCCTACTAAGTAGAGTGGGGGGGTTCCCCCACACACACCCCCGTCGGAGCCCTTTAAAAGAAGGTTTTTCTTCGGCGCGATGAAGTCCTGCACTGAATTGTCGCCACTCGTTTGTCGGCACGCGTCCGTCTCGCGCGCTTAAGACCCGTCACCGCCTGAGATACAGTAAAGTTACAGAACTGTCAGGCAGCAACACTCAAACAAGAAGTGAGGTTTCCTGTAGGGCAAACATAACATAAAACGTTCCCTCTCTTTTACTAAGGTGTACTAACCGAATTAGCGCGCGCTAAATGCTAACGCGTCCGTAGACTAACATGCATGTTTTAGCGTTTAGCATGCGCTAATCGGTTGGCGCACCTTGGTAAAAGAGGTCCTTTATTTATGAATCACAGAGACCTCATGATCCTATGTAATTTACACTTTCACTAAATCACCTTGCTTTTTTATAACAAGCAATATCACTATAAATTAACAGTAACTGAAGTTGTTTAGTGCAGTGTTTTTCAACCTTTTTTGGGCAAAGGCACACTTGTTTCATGAAAAAAATCACGAGGCACACCACCATTAGAAAATGTTAAAAAATTTAACTCTGTGCCTATATTGACTATATATAAAGTAATTCTCTTGAATAGGAATCAAATAAACACAAAGAAAGTATTTTATAATGCTGCCACCGCCAACAACACCGTTGGCGGCGGTGGCACTCAAGTGGCTAAAGAGCCGCAGTTTGCCGGCCTAGGGACAACACTGGAGGGTGGCCAGCTGTGCACCCCCTTGGGACGTAAACCCGGGGTGGGGCAGTCCGCCCCCCCCCACCCTGGTATGCCACTATCTGTACCTCACTCCCTCCCTATGACCAAAAATTCTCCTTTCTTCTATTCCCCGTGTACACAACCATCTCTTTCCCTCCCTTCCTCTCTCCCAAGTCCATTTCTTCTGTGTCCAAAAACGCATTCCCTCCCCCACCTCAGCATCTCTTTCCCTCCCTTCCTCTCTCCCAAGTCCATTTCTTCTGTGTCCAAAAACGCATTCCCTCCCCCACCTCAGCATCTCTTTCCCTCCCTTCCTCTCTCCCAAGTCCATGCCTTCTGTGTCCAAAAACGCATTCCCTCCCCCACCTCAGCATCTCTTTCCCTCCCTCTCTCCCAAGTTCATGCCTTGTGTCCAAAACGCACTCCCTCCCCCTTTTGTGTTCTGTGTTTGCCTCCCAGCCCATCTTTGCAACTTTCTCAGCAAAACGAAGCTCAAGCCGCAAGGCTTGTCTTCTGCTTCCTGCCTGCCCTGCCGCGCACAAATAGCCAAACGGAAGTATTCTCCGACGTCAGCGCTGACGTCGGAGGGCAGGCTTTGCTTAAGCCCTCCCTCCGACGTCAGCGCTGACATCGGGGAACGCTTGCGATCGGCTATATGTTAGCTGCAGGGCAGGCAGGAACAGAAGACGAGCCTCGCGGCTCGAGATGTATTGAACTCCGCGGGTCCCCCGTCCAGCTCTCTCCTGTCCACGTGGGGCGGACCGCCCCTCTCCCTAGACTGGTGGTACTGCCCTGATGGCGGCCCTGACCGTACGGCACACCAGGCAACATCTCGCGGCACACTAGTGTGCCGCGGAACAGCGGTTGAAAAACACTGGTTTAGTGAACACTCAGACCCACAGCTGAGGTCCCAGTGAAAAATTCACGGAGCAGCTGTTTTGAGAGACCATCATAGTTGTTCACAGTCTCACCCACCATACAACGGCTAAATAACATTAAAAAAAAATAAAACAAAACCAACTTAGCTTTCAATGGTGTGGGTAATCAATATAACTCCTCCTTTATTCATATCACTGCATGCATTGCACATACACTGCCGACCCCCCAACCTAGGTTTCACCTACTGGCTTCTTCAGGAGGGGTGCTAGAAATACAAAGCAACCAACATTAACACCAAACCCTTCAGTTACCACTACTTCCTCAGTATTCTCAGAAATTACAATTACCTACAACAAACATTCACTCTCCGACTTACCGGCACAACACACTCCATACTGCACACAGACTGGCTACTGACAACGGATTTCCTGTCAGCAGGCCACACTTTAAATACCCCACCCCTTTCTCATTCAATGTCGTCATCACAGACGTCAAACTCATCACTACCGTCAGCACAATACTGACTCCTTCTACAGGTGAAACCATTCGATTTCATTATTTAACCCTATAGGGGCTAAGGTATGCCATTGAAAAATAAACTTCTGTTCTAAATATAACAAAAATTGAGTAACATCCCCAGTTTCTTTATGGGCACTTGCTAATACCGTGTACTTTACATCCTCAATTGAATTCTAGCACCCCTCCTGAAGAAGCCAGTAGGTGAAACCTAGGTTGGGGGGTCGGCAGTGTATGTGCAATGCATGCAGTGATATGAATAAAGGAGGAGCCCGGAGCAGTTATATTGATTACCCACACCATTCAAAGCTAAGTTGGTTTTGTTTTATTTTATTTGATGTTATTTAGCCGTTGTATGGTGGGTGAGACTGTGAACAACTATGATGGTCTCTTAAAACAGCTGCTCCGTGAATTTTTCACTGGGACCTCAGCTGTGGGTCTGAGTGTTCACTAAACAACTTCAGTTACTGTTGATTTATAGTGATATTGCTTGTTATAAAGAAGCAAGGTGATTTAGTGAAAGTGTTTATTAACAATATCACCTTGGATAAGTAAGTTCCCTTGAGGTACAAGACCTATGTAATTTACAAAAGATAACTGTTGAATTTACCATCAATTAAAACTATGCAATAATCTTTTTCCAAATTGACTAAATAAGTACGTTTTTATTAGTCTTCTAAAATGCATGTAAGAGAATGATTTTCCTATACAAATAAGGACAGAAGTTAGTTATCGGAAATTTCGTATAATGTTGAAAACATTTTTATAGTATAGACTGTAAAGTTATTATATTTAAAGAATTGTAAGGACATCTTTTTACCAAGGAATTGTATTTTCCCATAGAATTATTATGGCTTCTTTTTGATGTAAATCACCTTGAACTAAATGGTATTAAAGTGATTCAGAAATATTGTATTAGATTATAAATTATAGACTCCCATTTGGCTACTTGGTAGGAAAGTAGATTGGTTACATATCTTTCATACTTGCATTCCTTTACTGACAGAAAAGCGAAATAAGTAATATTTTGCAAAGATCATTTTGGTAAATAAAGAATATAAAAGGGGGGAGGGCATAACCCAATATGTATGAGACACCCCTTGCCTGGGAACCTGAAAAGACACTAATATACTGTATACCCCTGGTTCCCAAGGGGTGTATATATATATATATATATATATATATATATATATGCTTAATAATGAATTAACTGATGATGTCATAAACCCAATAAAATGGCCTGTCACTTGTGATTCGGGGAGATTCTTCGTTGGTTCCCTACCAGTTAGTAGGATACTAAGAACTCCCAAGGCCTTGGATATTTAAACTACACTTGGTAGGTTTTTCCTGGGCTTCCTCCAGAGATGGGAGAAAGAGCTAAGGGTGTGTGTAACCTGTTCATGTAGTCATTCAGAGCAAACAAAGCCTGATTCTTCTTATTTACTAAGGGCACTTGGTTCAGATTTATTAACCACTGGTATGACGCCATTTATCCAAAGCAGTGTGTCAAGTTAAAGACAGCTTATATTTTAATAACAGTATAACTATATTCAAAATGAGCAAATGTCTAGTGGCATGCATTACTAGAACAGCGAGAGAAACTCAAATAGGCAAATTAAATTACAACAGTAGCAGTAATAGGATACAGTTTTTTAAAGAGCAGTACACATTTCTATTTTATCACAGAACTCTGAAGTATCTGATCTTTGGTCATTGTAATTGGTTGATTTTTTGTTTGTTTGTTTGTAGTCCTCCCATCTGCAACTTTGATGTGTTTAATGAGGTAAAGAATGAAAGCTTTTTTCAGTCCCAGCAAGCTATTATTGCCTTATGTACCTACCTCCAGGAGCTCGCCAAAAAGATCAAAGACATGGGCGAAGAGCAACTGAAGGAAGAATTTGTTAAGCTCTTGCAGGTAATGTTGCCTGTTTGTCTATACAAAGGTTGGTGCCTTTCTGTGGCACAATGGATTTATTAAAACACTAAGGGCCAAATTCTGTAACCAGAGCCTAATGTTAGGCACCTATTTTGGAAGCGCTCATCTAGATAGGCGCCTATCTAAATTGAAGAACAAGCTCAATTAAGCTTCTTAATCAGCACTAATGGAAACTTAGGTGTCTATCAAGAAAGAGCGATTCTGTAACAAGGTGCCTCTAAAAAATTTAGGCAGCCTTCAAAAAAATGGGCACTATGTACGTTAGGCGTGGGCGTGGCTACATGTTTGGCGCCTTCTTGCTGGGCTGTATAAAGAGAGGCGTAGTCAGTAGAAGGAAGAAGGTGTTGATGCCCCTGTACAGGTCATTGGTGAGGCCCCACTTGGAGTATTGTGTTCAGTTTTGGAGACCGTATCTGGCGAAAGACGTAAGAAGACTTGAGGCGGTCCAGAGGAGGGCGACCAAAATGATAGGAGGCTTGCGCCAGAAGACGTATGAGGAGAGACTGGAAGCCCTGAATATGTATACCCTAGAGGAAAGGAGAGACAGGGGAGATATGATTCAGACATTCAAGTACTTAAAGGGTATTAACGTAGAAAAAAATCTTTTCCAGAGAAAGGAAAATGGTAAAACCAGAGGACATAATTTGAGGTTGAGGGGTGGTAGATTCAGGGGCAATGTTAGGAAATTCTACTTTACAGAGAGGGTGGTGGATGCCTGGAATGCGCTCCCGAGAGAGGTGGTGGAGAGTAAAACTGTGACTGAGTTCAAAGAAGCATGGGATGAACACAGAAGATTTTGAATCAGAAAATAATATTAAATATTGAACTAAGGCCAGTTCTGGGCAGACTTGCACTGTCTGTGTATGGCCGTTTGGTGGAGGATGGGCTGGGGAGGGCTTCAATGGCTGGGAGGGTGTAGATGGGCTGGAGTAAGTCTTAACAGAGATTTCGGCAGTTGGAACCCAAACATAGTACCGGGTAAAGCTTTGGATTCTCGCCCAGAAATAGCTAAGAAGAAAAAATTAAAAAATTTAAATTGAATCAGGTTGGGCAGACTGGATGGACCATTCGGGTCTTTATCTGCCGTCATCTACTATGTTACTATGTTCTTACAGAATCACTGCTCTTAAGCGTGCTTAAGCGCTCCCATAGGCTCCTAACCTTTAGTTGTACCTAGAGCTGGCCTACTTCTTGGGCGCCTCCAAAATAGGTTGCGCTCAGCGTGATTCATTAAACAGCCCCCAATCTCACTTGAATCGCGCTGAACAGGGCCTAATGAGGGGCCTGACTTTTGGGCGCTTCTTATAGAATTTGCCCTTTAATAAACTGCATTCCTGGAACTAAATTGTGACCATCTCCGGGGAAACGTGACTAAAGTCGCAGATTCAGCATGTTAAGGTGCTGATTTTCACATCATGGGATCAAACTTGAATTATTGAGTTCTCCACTTATCCCCCCCTTCTGCAAAACTGCGCAAGAGGTTTTTCGTGTCGGCCGGCATGCTGAATGCTCTGCCCTGCTCCAGTGCTCATGAGAACTTGTGACTGTTGGAACCGTGCAAAGCATTCAGCGCACTGGCCAATGCTAAAAACCCCTTGCACGGTTTTGTAAAGGGGGGTTAGTTGTTATCTAAGAACATAAGAACATAAGAAGTTGCCTCCGCTGAGGCAGACCATAGGTCCATCCTGCCCAGCGGTCCGCTCCCGCGGCGGCCCATCAGGCCCATTGCCTGAGTAGTGGTCTATACCTATCTATACCCTTCAATCCCTTTTTCTTCTAGGAATCTATCCAAACCTTCCTTGAAATCATTTAATGTGTTCCTGTCTACCACAGCCTCTGGAAGCGCGTTCCATGTATCCACCACCCTCTGAGTGAAAAAGAACTTCCTAGCATTTGTTCTAAACCTGTCCCCTTTCAATTTCTCTGAGTGCCCCCTTGTACTTGTGGTTCCCCATAATTTGAAAAATCTGTCCCTATTTTTTCTATGCCCTTCAGGACCTTGAAGGTTTCTATCATGTCTCCTCTAAGTCTCCGCTTTTCCAGGGAGAAAAGTCCCAACTGCTTCAATCTGTCGGTATATGGGAGATTTTCCATTCCCTTTATCAGTTTAGTCGCTCTTCTCTGGACTCCCTCAAGTACTGCCATGTCCTTCTTGAGGTACGGCGACCAGTACTGGACACAGTACTCCAGATGCGGCCGCACCATTGCACGATACAGCGGCATGATGACTTCCCTCGTCCTGGTCATAATACCCTTCTTAATGATACCCAACATTCTGTTTGCTTTCTTTGAGGCTGTGGCGCACTGCGCCGATGCCTTCAGTGTTGCGTCTACCATCACTCCCAGGTCTCTCTCCAGGTTACTGACCCCTAGTGGTGTTCCCCCCATTTTGTATGTGAACATCGGGTTCTTTTTCCCCACGTGCATGACCTTGCATTTCCCTATGTTGAAGCTCATTTGCCATTTTTCGGCCCACTTTTCCAGCTGCGTTAGATCCTTTTGGAGATCTTCGCAGTCTTCCCTGGTTTGAGCCCTGCTGTATAGTTTGGTGTCATCTGCAAATTTAATGCATCTGCAATCTAAATCTACAGTTTTCCAGCTTTCTGTTGTATAACAGATTGTTTGTTGTAACAGAATTCATTAAACCTCATTTTTTGTTTCTGGTGTATTTTTAGACTTGTTTGCCCAGAGACGGTCACCAGTGAGTTCAACAGCGGTAGATTTTGTCAGATGAATGTGATCACTTTTCTGCAATTGAGTGATCAGGAATGGGGCTGTGGTGTTTACGGGGCTGTTTTTCAGTAGTATTGCTCTAGCTGCTGATGGGCTTTTTGTTCAAGCATCCTCCTCCCCTCAGCGCTGCGGGGAATGGGAGGAAGGAATCTCCTAT
This sequence comes from Geotrypetes seraphini, assembly GCF_902459505.1. Taxonomy (NCBI): domain Eukaryota; kingdom Metazoa; phylum Chordata; class Amphibia; order Gymnophiona; family Dermophiidae; genus Geotrypetes; species Geotrypetes seraphini. The sequence continues at coordinate 7,913,393 of NC_047090.1, read as the reverse complement.
CTTGACTTTGCTCATATAGAGCCTCCATATCTAACCTCAACCTCTTGCCACCTGCCTTCAACTCTTCCAGGGCTATGGAGGACGATAGCAGCTGTCATAGAGAATTATAAAGCCTTTGAAGGAAAGCTAGGAATATGAGCAAAGAATCTCCCTTTAAGACTAGACTGGAGGAGTAGCCTAATGGTTAGTGTATCAGACTGGGTTCAATTTCCACTGCAGCTTTAACTTCCCCAGCGTGAGCAGCATCTCCAACTTGCTGCCCGCACTGGTTCTCCCTTTCACATCACTTTCTGGTCCCGTGATGAGGAAGTGATATCATAGGGCGAGCTGAGGCTGGTTTGAGCGGCAAGGGAATGCATGGCATGGCGGGGGACAAGATAGGAGGAGAGGTGCCAGTGCCCAGGGCAGTCTGCCTTCTCCCCCCCCAGCCCCCGCAACCCCTCTTACTACAACACCGGCCCCAGGTACAAATAAACAGATTGTGAGCCCACTAGGGACAGAGAAAGTACCTGCCTATAATGTGTACATCTAGTCAGTGGTCAAACAGGTAGATAAAGTAATGGCGAAAGCTGTAATGCCAGTTCTGTCATTAGTCTGTGCTGCTTGACTCCAGAGTGCAGAGGGTCACCGCCCACCCCTGCCAGGGCCCTCTTTGTTGGACTAAGCTTCTGTGTTAAAACTATTTTATTTCTGCATACTTATAGCAGTGAGTGAATTGCCAAGATATGGGAGGGTGGGAATATTCTGTGCTACTGGGATATTTTATTTTATGTGATGTTATGTTGTTTTAAGTTTTTCATATGTTATTAGTTCACTATTTGTTACCTGTATCTTCATGATTTTGGATATTTTACTGTAGTCCGTATAGAATTGTGGGATATCCGGAATATAAAGTTTTAAAATAAATAATGTTTTACAAGTTAACATAGTGGATGACAGCCTAGTCCAACCAATTTGACCAACAAGATAAAACTCGCAGCACATATTAGGATGTGAAATAACATAGGCGTACTTGATATGTCTTTACCATTTCCACTTCAGCCCAGCAAAATTTGTGTAGACATAATTGGGACACAGACCATAGAAATCTGCCTGGCACGGGCCTTATTTTTTAACTACTGGAGTTGCCCTGGAAGCCTGGCTAATTTTGTTTTGATTACATCTCTTTCCATATAGGAATCCTTTCCTGTTTATCCCATGCATTTTTGAATTCCATTACATACCATGGGAGGCCGTTCTACTATAATATTTGAAGGGGGGGAACACATAATAAGTGTTAGTGCAAGCTATTAGTGATTCCCTCACCCCCTTTAGTATTGCACAGAAAGAGTTGGAGGTAGGATTGGAACATCTGATGTTAAGCTGTGAGTGCCAAATACCAGATTGTTCCATGTAGGAAGACTTATCTTACAGCTTGCTTTTTCTCCCAAACAGGTTTCATTATGGGGGAACAAGTGTGACCTCTCCATTTCAGCTGGGCAGGACAACGCTCAGAAGTCCAGCCCCCTGGCCTCCCTGACCGATCTGCAATCTTGCATTTTAGTGAATGATGCAGATCACCTGTGGTCAGTCCTCTCCCGTGGCATGAAAACAAGGAGTCGCCAAGCTTCTGCTTCAAGAGTTGATATTGTCCTGGACAACGCTGGATTTGAACTTGTGACTGATCTTGTTTTGGCAGACTTCTTGCTAGCTTCCAAACTGGCCACTGAAATTCATTTTCATGGAAAGAGCATTCCGTGGTATGTTTCAGACACGACAAAGTTTGATTTTCAGTGGACTGTTCAGCAGCTCCGAGCAGCCAATCATAGGTGGATGTCTAAGTGTGGCAGTAATTGGGATAGTAATCTAAAAAAAGAAGTTTGGCTCTATCACGATCACCTCTTTTGGACTCTTCCACATGAGTTTTGCGAGATGGCCCGAGTTGCTCCCGATCTGTACACTGAGCTACAGAAGTCCGATCTAATCCTTTTCAAAGGTGACCTGAACTATAGGAAGCTCACACGTGATCGGAAATGGGACTTTACGGTGCCATTTTCTCAGGCTCTGAACAGGTTTCACCCTGCACCTCTTTGTAGTATCAGAACACTTAAAGCAGATCTCCAGGTTGGTTTGAAGTGTGGTCATGGTGAACAGCTCACATCCTCTGATCCAACTTGGATGATCAGTGGAAAGTATGGGGTAATACAGTTCAGCACTTTGATATGAACATACAGTATATACAATCCGCCAAAGAGGTGAGCAATGGGTGATGTCTCTGCTGGGAATCCTTTGCATGTGTGTGCAGAAGTTTCAGCATGCTGGGGCCTGCCTGCCTGCCCATTATCTCACAGTTAACATGATGTTAATTTAGGAGGTTTGCTTTCTTTAGCTTTGTGGATGAAGGCTGACGGAATGAACAATGGTGTAGGTGGCAATCAATTTCTTTGGCTTGTTTCTCCAAAAGGCTTTTCAATTTGAAACTGTGTGGTTTTTTTGGTTTTTTTTTAACTATTGAGTAGGACAGCCTGTACTACAGGAAGGAAGAGAACTGCTGACACTGCTATAGAGTGGTTAAATGAAATGCCCTGCAGTCATTACTTCCTTGAATACCATCTTTTAAGTAACCTGGGGCCTGTGAAGTTGGACTTGGGGGATGGTATAAGGAATCCCTGGAAATTTAGCAATATAATTAAATGTAGCTTCTAAAAAAAAAAAAAAAAATTATCTTTTTTGAAGTGTAAGTATACCTTCAGTATTAAGAATTACTTGTACCTATTTTTTTTTCTTTTTTCTAAACTAAACTAATCTAAACCTTAGGTTTGTATACCGCATCTTCTCCGCAATTGTAGAGCTCGGCACGGTTTACAGGGCTAAGATAGAAAGGAACTCCAAAGGAGGGTTATAGGATTAAGTGTAAAGAAGATATAGAGCAGCGTTTTTCAACCGCTGTTCTGCGGCACACCAGTGTGCCGCGAGATGTTGCCTGGTGTGCCGTACGGTCAGGGCCGCCATCAGGGCAGTACCACCAGTCTAGGGAGAGGGGCGGTCCGCCCCACGTGGACAGGAGAGAGCTGGACGGGGGACCCGCGGAGTTCAATACATCTCGAGCCGCGAGGCTCGTCTTCTGTTCCTGCCTGCCCTGCAGCTAACATATAGCCGATCGCAAGCGTTCCCCGATGTCAGCGCTGACGTCGGAGGGAGGGCTTAAGCAAAGCCTGCCCTCCGACGTCAGCGCTGACGTCGGAGAATACTTCCGTTCGGCTATTTGTGCGCGGCAGGGCAGGCAGGAAGCAGAAGACAAGCCTTGCGGCTTGAGCTTCGTTTTGCTGAGAAAGTTGCAAAGATGGGCTGGGAGGCAAACACGGAACACAAAAGGGGGGAGGGAGTGCGTTTTGGACACAAGGCATGAACTTGGGAGAGAGGAAGGGAGGGAATGAGTGTTTGGACACAGAAGGCATGGACTTTGGAGAGAGGAAGGGAGGGAAAGAGATGGTTGTGTACACGGGGAATAGAAGAAAGGAGAATTTTTGGTCATAGGGAGGGAGTGAGGTACAGATAGTGGCATACCAGGGTGTGGGGGGGCGGTCTGCCCCACCCCGGGTTTACGTCCCAAGGGGGTGCACAGCTGGCCACCCTCCAGTGTTGTCCCTAGGCCGGCAAACTGCGGCTCTTTAGCCACTTGAGTGCCACCGCCGCCAACGGTGTTGTTGGCGGTGGCAGCATTATAAAATACTTTCTTTGTGTTTATTTGATTCCTATTCAAGAGAATTACTTTATATATAGTCAATATAGGCACAGAGTTAAATTTTTTAACATTTTCTAATGGTGGTGTGCCTCGTGATTTTTTTCATGAAACAAGTGTGCCTTTGCCCAAAAAAGGTTGAAAAACACTGATATAGAGAGTATTAGGGAACCAGAGAGGGGGAAGGTGTTACATTTTTGAGAAAAGCCAAATTTTCAGATGTTTTCGGAAGAGTTGGAGGGAGCTCGAGTTTCGAAGAGGGGATGTAAGGTTGTTCCAGAGCTCAGTGATTCTAAAGGGGAGGGATGTCCCTAGTTTTCTAGCATGGGATATACCTTTTATAGAAGGGAAGGATAGTTTTAATTTTTGAGAGGATCTTTTTTCCCTACCTGGCACAAATTATTTCTAATATAGGACCTCTTCCCACTTGATTCCTAGCACTCCTTTAATGCGTGGAATAGCGTGCGCTAGACCTTAACGCCAGCATTGAGCTGGCGTTAGTTCTAGAAGCGTAGCTCACGGTAATTTCCTGCGTGCGCTAAAAACGCTAACGCACCTTAGTAAAAGGAGCCCTCAGTGTTGGTTGCATAACTTTTCTTTCATAACTTAAAAAGTAGCAGCAAATGTTATCTGCCTTCTCTATGGATTACAAAGGGATCCTGGCAACAAAGAAAAATGTAACTAAAATAAAGTAGATCCTTGATTTTAAAGTAAGGGTTCAACATTATTTGACACTTTACCCAAATTTTGGATTTTCTTCAATTCAAAAACCTATTTAGAAGCATCTTCCAAGGTCGATTGTCTGAATTTCCAAAGAAACCATGACCAAGTCATTTACACTGGAAACTGTCAAACTGGAGTTGTTCGGGTTTTTTTGTATTAAAATAAATTTTGGGGAAAAAAATCTTGCTGTGATTCACTGATAATTCGATACGTTTTTTTGTTTGTTCAATACCGTCACTTTTGTTGGCTGGTGTAAATGTCTCTAGGTGTGTCTGCATGTTTGCAAAATAGTGTATTTCACTGTATCTAGTATTTTGTTAACCGCATAGAACTGAGAGGTATTGTGGTAAAAAAATAAAATTTGATGTTATGTTTTATTTTACATGTTATATGTATTGTGATCCAGTCAGAAACATAGGGCTCCTTTTACGAAGCAGCGTTAGCGTTAGCACAAAATAGCGCACGCTAAACTGCCGGCCACGCTAGACGCTTACGCCAGCATTGAGCTGGCATTAGTTCTAGCCGCGTAGCACTAAAAAATTGCGTGCCCTAAAACCACTAACGCGGCTTCGTAAAAGGAGCCCATAGGATAGGTGGACTATAAATCAGTGACGATAAGCAGTTTTGGGTATGATCACTTATTTGTCAACTCGGCATCAATTTATGCCCTGTTACAGCACCAAAACAAATTGCAAACTGGGCAAGCCCTTGTACCAGCCTTGGATATATGTTTGAATGGCATCTGCTTTTTGCTAGTGTGTGAATCTTCCTTCTGGTTTTTTCTCCCCTATTGCTAGGGTCTTAGATCAGCAGGATAAGTTTGATTTTTAATCCCTTTCAGAAATTTCGATCAGAACTAATTGCATGCTGGTTATTTACATAAATGCTGTATGCTTAAATTAATGGTGTTGAAATTGTGACTGAATTACTTTAACTCCTTTTACAAAGCTGTAGCAATCGCTCCCTATTTGAGTCTAGCCTTACCTGCGTATGTTCTGGTTCAGCAGGAACTTCTCTAACTTTGTCTTAAATCCCTGGAGAGTGTTTTCCCCATAACAGCCTCCAGAAGAGCGTTCCAGTTTTCTACCACTCTCTGGGTGAAGAAGAACTTCTCTAAAGTTGAAAGGGGATAGATTCCGGACAAACGTAAGAAAGTTCTTCTTCACCCAGAGAGTGGTAGAAAGCTGGAACGCTCTTCCAGAGGCTGTTATAGGGGATTCAAGACAAAGTTAGACAAGTTTCTGCTGAACAGGAACGTGCGCTGGTGGGGCTAGTCTCAGTTAGGGTGCTGGTCTTGGACCAGAGGGCCGCTGCATGAGTAGACTGCTGGGCATGATGGACCACTGGTTTGACCCAGCAGTGGCAATTCTTACGTTTGTACGGAATCTATCCCCTTTCAACTTTAGAGAGTGCCCTCTCGTTCTCCCTGTCCTTATCTACTAAGTCTATTCCCTTCAGTACTTGAATGTTTCGATCATGTCCCCTCTCAATCTCCTCTGTTCGAGGGAGAAGAGGCCCAGTTTCTCTAATCTCTCACTGTATGGCAATCGCTCCCTATTTGAGTCTAGCCTTACCTGCGTATGTTCCGGTTCAGCAGGAACTTCTCTAACTTTGTCTTGAATCCCTGGAGGGTGTTTTCCCCTATAACAGCCTCTGGAAGAGCGTTCCAGTTTTCTACCACTCTCTCTGGGTGAAGAAGAACTTCTTTACATTCGTACGGAGTCTATCCCCTTTCAACTTTAGAGAGTGCCCTCTCGTTCTCCCTACCTTGGAGAGGGTGAACAACCTGTCTTTATCTACTAAGTCTATCCCCTTCAGTACCTTGAATGTTTCGATCATGTCCCCTCTCAATCTCCTCTGTTCGAGGGAGAAGAGGCCCAGTTTCTCTAATCTCTCACTGTACGGCAACTCCTCCAGCTCCTTAACCATCTTAGTCGCTCTTCTCTGGACCCTTTCGAGTTGTACCGTGTCCTTCTTCAGTGCTGGTCGCAGTACTCCAGGTGAGGGCGCACCATGGCCGGGACAGCAGCATGATAACCCTCTCCGATCTCTTCTTAATCATTCCTAGCATTCTATTCGCCCTTTTCGCCGCTTAACATCTTGAAAGGGTAACATCAATATGCCAACTATTGCCCCAACCTATGCACTAGATTCTATATGAACATTCACCCCCTGTTTTAACAAAGGTGCACTAAGCGTTTTAGCGTGCGGTAAACACTAACATGTCCATAGACTAACATGCACGCATAAGCGTTTAGCGCGTGATTAACGCACCTTAGTAAAAGAACATAAGATTTGCCACTGCTGAGTCAGACCAGTGGTCCTTAGGTCAAAGACCAGCGCCCTATTTGAGCCCTTAGTTTTCCAAAAAGGCCCATTTATTCTTCTACTTAGCTTTTAATCCCCCCTCACGACTCTATTATGTAACCAGCTCTTTAAATTGTAATTTTTCCTGGAAATGTCCAGTCATCTTTTGATGTAATCTGCCTTGAACTGCAAGATACAGGCGGAATAGAAGTCAGTAATGTAATGTAATGTAATTGTAGCAAAAACAGGTTATAAAATATTTAGTGAGCAACAAAACTAACAGAAAAAAGTAAATTCAAAACAACAATATTCTTATGGATTAAAGAAGGCTGCGTGAAAATAACTATTAAATAATACTACAGAAAAAAAATTGTGCTTGCTCAAAAGGAAGTTAAAATAAATGTACCCCTGATCTTGTTTTACCCCTGCTGGTATTCAAAGCTAGACTAAAAACCTACTTATTTGAAGCTGCTTTTAAACACTGACCCAACCGACATATGTCTGTCATTCCCTTAATAGTCCCATACCACCTTTTAGCTCCCTCTGTGTGACTATCGTAATTAGATTGTAAGCTCTTCTGAGAAGAAAGGCTAACAGATACCACAAATATATTAGCTTATTGATGCATAAAATGTCGAGGCATACGTTTGAGATTCAGTATATGTAAAGTAGCTTGTACTATTTTGTATATTTAAAAATTGTGATATAAATTCTAAACATAAAACCAGCTCCTGGATATTAAAGCTGTAGAAACCATCCCAACCAAGTAATCGGGCTTGGACAGATGCTCTAAATTCTTTATCATGCCCAAGAAAGACTCGGATGACTGGATGCCAGTCCTGGATCTGAAGTCAGTCAGTCAGTGCAGTGCTGAAAGTACCCCAATTCTAGTTGGAGAACGTTTTGGTCATTGCTGTGGTGGCCAGAGAAGCAGCTGTTGTGTTACCCCCATGGCCCATGATAAGCTAGGTCATTCAAAGAATAGTGAGCCACCCTGGGATGGTAATCCGGTTGCCCCAGATTGGCACCTATCCCCTTGTGCCTTCCCTCTGCAGCATCTTTCTATTCCTCATGCAGCAGAACCCTTGCCCAGCTTCTATCCCTCCCTCCCTCGTGCAGCAGAACCCTTGAGCAGCCCTTTCCCCTCCCTACATACCTCCTTCCAGAGCAGCGTCGGCAGCACTCTAAACAGGCTGCTTCGCGGCCTTCTCCTGCCGGGGCATTCCCTCTGCCTCATCACTGATGATGCCATCGGTAACGTGTGAAGCAGCCTGTTTAGAGTGCTGCCAATGCTGCTCTGGAGGGCTCGCAGTCGGCGGGATTCAGAGGGGAGGGAGAGATGGAAGGATGGTGCAGCAGAGGCAGGGAGAAGTGCTGCTGCTGGTGAATCCAAGGACTAAGGCTTATATTAAGACCTACCCTGAAAATCATGCTAGGGCTTATTTTCGGGGAAACACAGTATATTAATCACCTCCGGGATATGGTCCAGCAAAGTTTTATGACTAGAATACATGAGCAGTTTCAAAAAAGAGAAGAGAAAACAGAACACTGATGACAGAACACTAAACTTGGCTTAATTACAACCTATAAATCAATATTAGTTATTTAATTCTACAAACTGTCAGGGAAGCAACAAGTAGAGCTCAATTTGTGAGGACAAATGACAGCTATTTCAAAATTCTAGGGAAATTAACAACTTATTTGAAAGAATACATGAAAATAAACCAGCAGAAAAATTAATCTCACTGTCATTCATAACTACCCATCTAGACCCAAACTTTCTAAAAAGAGAAATTAAAAAAACAACCCCATACACATATTATGGGAACCACACACTGCACCTTACTGGCGCATGACTATCCTGCCAGTCCATAATAAGGTACCTAATTACACCTTTTAAGGTCTCAGTTAAATTACACCCTTTGATTTCTCGACTAGTGCAATTTAGGATTCAGCCAGGTCAAGCTTAGACAGCAGTAAGATCTAAAGTAGATCCATCTCTCACAGGCTACAACAAACGTCAGCAAATCACTGCAGAAACTTTTTGCGAGCGGTAGGGCCCACAGACCAGATAAGGGGTAAAACGTGGATCTAAACCCGCACGTCCTTATAAATCTGAGGTCCGTGCCACTTTTAGTCTCAGCATAGGTTATGGGTCTGACAGACCTCTATGACACTTTAGCTCTGACGGATCCTAATGCTTTTCCCTCCCTATGCTGAGACTAAAAGTGGCACGGACCTTAGGGCAAAAGTTTTGCCACTTTTAGTCTCAGCATAGGGAGGGAAACGCATTAGGATCCATCAGAGCTAAAGTGTCAAAGCCATAACCTAGGCTGAGACTAAAAGTGGCGGGGTGCTGGGTTAATCTATTTTGTATTCTGGCTCTGCTTTGTTGTTATTCCACGGTTGCCTGTACTTTGTAGATTGCTTTGCTATTTGAAAATAAAAATGGATTGCACATAAAAAGTGGCAAGGAGATCAGATTTTTAAGGACGTACAGGTTTAGATTGTAAGCTCTTCTGAGCAGGGACCTCCTATTGCCGGGGTGTCAAAGTCCCTCCTGGAGGGCTGCAATCCAGTCGGGTTTTCAGGATTTCCTACATGAATATGCATGAGATCTATTTGCATGCACTGCTTTCATTGTATGCTAATAGATCTCATGCATATTCATGGAGGAAATCCTGAAAACCCGACTGGATTGCGGCCCTCGAGGAGGGACTTTGACACCCCTGCTCTAGTGTATGTTAAAAAACGTACAGCGCTGCCTACACCTTTCAGCGCTCTAGAAAGCCTTTTGCTCAGGGGTGTCCTGAAAAAGGAGGGTGTAGCGGTGAAACGGAGCTCCTCCTGCAGGGGCCCCGGTGCAGCCAATCACGTGGTGCGGCAGTTCCTCTTCACCGTCCACCACCCCGGCCTCCTACGAAGTGGGCGGCAAAACGCCGGAACGAGGCTTGGAACATCTCGGGAGAAGCTATTGGAGCGCCAAAAGGAGGCTTGGAGATAGAGACGCTATTGGAGCGTCAGAATGAGGCTCTGCAGGAGACAAAGAAACGATTGGCGCGCCGGAATGAGGCTTGGACTGAGCTGGCGAGCGGGAACGCTAGAGGAAACCCCCGGGCCGCTCCGTTAGTCGAAACCGTGGAGGGAGCAACTGGCCTCCGCTTTGGGCGGAGAGCGCTTTCAGGCAGCTTCTGTCATGCGCGGGCCGCGATGGACCGGCCGGCGAGGTTTGTAGGTCCGTCACAGTTTAGGACGGCGACGTTTTGCCCTTCTGTGGCTGAAGAGTCACTTTTCTCTGATTCTTCTTTTTAGGTCTAAGACAGGGGTGTCCAATGTCGGTCCTCGAGGGCCGCAATCCAGTCGGGTTTTCAGGATTTCCCCAATGAATATGCATTGAAAGCAGTGCATGCACATAGATCTCATGCATATTCATTGGGGAAATCCTGAAAACCCGACTGGATTGCGGCCCTCGAGGACCGACATTGGACACCCCTGGTCTAAGAGCCTCATTTACTAGCCCTAGAGCAGTGGTTCCCAACCCTGTCCTGGAGGACCACCAGGCCAATCGGGTTTTCAAGCTAGCCCTAATAAATATGCATGAGAGAGATTTGCATATAATGGAAGTGATAGGCATGCAAATCTGTGCCATGCATATTCATTAGGGCTATCCTGAAAACCCGATTGGCCTGGTGATCCTCCAGGACAGGGTTGGGAACCACTGCCCTAGATCAGTGTTCTTCAACCGCCGGTCCATGGACCAGTGCCGGTCCACAGAAATTTCCTGACGGTCCACAGGGCCAGCACCTTCAACCGCCGGTCCACGGTGCGATCGATGCGGCGTTATCTTCGAGCCAGCTCCCTCTTCCTCACTGATTCAGTGCACAAAGCCACAGGCAGCGGCTCCTACGGGCATCCTGCGCCTGAACCGGAAGCCTTCTCTCTGACGTTGCAACGTCAGAGGGAAGGCTTCCAGATGAGGCAAGGGACGTGCAAGGTGCAATTAGTACTATTATGGGGGCGGGGTCTGGGGTGGAGATTGGGTAGAGATGGGCGGGGCCTGACCCACCACTTAGCCCAGTGTTCTTCAACCACCGGTCCACGGACTGATACCGGTCCACAGAATAATTATTTTATTTCTGCCGGTCCATAGGTGTAAAAAGGTTGAAAAACACTGCCCTAGATCATAGGATCTTTTTTGATATTTTCATGCTGACGCTTCTAGCCTAGGTAGTGTAGTTTGTAATTAGGACAGATAACATAACATAACTTTATTCTTCTATACTGCCTCAATCAAACAATTTCTAGGTGGTTTACACAGAAGAGAGCTGGACACTCAGTGAAATACAAATAGTTAAAAGAAATACAATGTTTCCTATGAATGCACAATGTAAAATTTTTGTTATCAATAAAGTTTCAGTTAAGAAATGAATTTATCAAACAGCACAGTTTTAATTTCTTTTCAAAATGCGCCGCAAGACAGCATGGCTCCACTGATGTAACTACCCAACCAGGATTGTTGCTTACTTGCTTGAAATGCAAGAGTCCTGTCCAAGATGATGATGAAGCCCTTGCTGCGTACTGACAGAAATTGTTTTTATTCCAATTTATCTCAAACACCTTGGAAAATTTTTATACTTCAGGTAATAAACTAATAAAGTCCTTCCAGATTAGAGAGCGCAGGAACTCAATTTCCCTGTGAGTTTTGTTGCTGTCCCATTCCTGTAAGCTCTGCCTTAACCGCACAAGCTTCGAACACGTATGATTTTAAAGTATTTGAGGCTTGTGCAGATGAGGATGGAGTTTGCAGGAATGGGGCAGGGGTGGGAAAATTTGTCCCCCTGTCATTCTCTATTCCAGATTTTTGAGTAACCAACACACAGAGAAAACTCTTCATCCGTTTAATATAACTTGTGTGCACTGTACAGGCAAACGAAGCATCTTTGCTTCACTTAAATTTTTTCACTTAGTTTTCTATGTACATTCTGCAATCTTGTTTTGCCATCTGCTAAGTTTGGTTACTATGACTATTTTGTTATGCTAGTGGCATCTGTAGTATTATGAACGTAGGTGGGGATGACAAAGGGGAAGGAGGTATTTATTTATATTCACCTAAATTGACTTTAGCTGTTACCGGGTCCTATCTTTGCATCAATAGTGTGGATTGTGATTCAGGGAAGGATTACTAAAATAATACAGGCGGTGTTTTCCCCAGGTCTTTTTGAATGGGCCACCTGGCTAAAATTTTATTGTAGTGTACAGTACTCCCTTCCTCCCACCTGGTTGGCAAAGATTTCGGGAAGAACACCAGCAGACCTTGCAAGATAAACATATAACCTTCCCAGTATGGTGGCATATAAATAAATAATAACAATTATTATTATAAAAAGCATTAAGTTATCTGAAGTGTAGTCACTGGAGAAATGAAGAGATACTGTACATGTATATGTTAGACAAGCTGTAGCCTTTTTCTCTACTGCCAACTCCCCAGCTCTGTCCTTTCTACCTTGCTGCACTGGCTCACTATATCATTCTCCGTCTTTGCCGGTATTCAAAGCTAGACTAAAAACACTGACGCTTTTAAACACTGACCCAACCGACATATGTCTGTCACTCCCTTAATAGTCCCCTACCACCTTTTAGCTCCCTCTGTGTGGCTGTCATAATTAGATTGTAAGCTCTTCTGAGAAGGGACCACCTCTTGCATGTACAATGTAGAGTGCTGCATGCGCCTGATAGCGCTATAGAAATAATAAATTGTTGTAAGATACAGAAAGTATGAAATTGCCATAGAAAAAGATTTTCAGGGGCAAAGGTGACATGATATGAAGCTGAAGGAAAATTAAGACATTAGAAGAAACATTACTGAGAGGGTGGAATATAGCAGCAGAGGTGGTGGAAGCGAGTACTATAGCAGTGCTCAAGCATTTAATACTAGTAATTGCAGTCAGGGACGGTGTAAGGGTATTAAGGCTCAGATGAATCTTCAGCCTTGTGTCCCTTCTTTATTAACTGTTTTACACTACTACAGTGGTTCTTAACCTGGGTTCGACCGAACACCAGGGGTTCGGTGAGTCAGTCTCGCGGGTTCGGCGGAGGTCAAAACACACCTCCGACTCATATAGCGCTTCGGTCACATTCAATCATCTATCAGTTATTCAGTGATTTTGATCAAGACTGATCGTGTACTCGGTTTCTTGATCTATCAATCAACAGCAGAAGTCACACTGATTTGCAGTAAATTTCATTATTATGTTATTATTATTCGAAATATAGGAGAACTTTTTTGTTTTCAAAATTGATATTATTTTTCCCTCACTGTATACCTATGTTTTGAATTTGTAAAAATCATATTTTATTTTTCCAATAAAGAAGGGTTCGGTGAACACGCATATGAAACTGGTGGGGTTCAGTACCTCCAACAAGGTTAAGAACCACTGCACTACTAGCTAGCTCCCCTCCGCCATGATTTTCATAATTAAACTCAAGAACCATGATCATTCCAGCACCATTCCTCCCAGGAATATTTACCTAATGAAGGCAGTTTCCAAAAGCCATTTTGAATATTGAAAAAAATAAGGCAGTAGAATATTTGAAAATTGCCCTTTCTTCTTTGTGGCTGTCAAAATACTAGTGTTTTGCATTGACTGTTGCTGCTCTCTGCTGCCTAGTTGCTTAATGTAGGGCCGGCAACGACAGGGATATAGCATTGCAATGTAGATTAGAATAAATGGGGAGTCTGGGCTTTATTTCCCTTCATCTACTATGTTACTATTTTACCATTTATCAACAGTGTGTATAAAATTGTGCTTTCATTTACAGGAACAAAAAAATTGTTGATTATTCACAATTTGATAATGATGGTAAGTAAACCATGCTTTTTTCCTCACTCTAGAAGACAGTATTTGAAATGTTTTTGAAACATGTTCACTTTGACTGTTTACTGCATTCTACCTTTAAGGGTAATTTTATAAGTGAAACAGTGTTTTACATGTTTAGGTCAGTGTTTATTGAATTACACTGGAGGAACAGATCACCTGCTTTTATGTGATATAGGCAGAGTAGAAGGGGAGAAAAGGTGAATCAGAGGCATGATTGGTACATGTGTGTATTTTACAAAATATGTGCAGACATGAAGAAATTACTTGTGCCCTACACAAATGTAAACTTGGGTAGGAGCTTTAAGCTAAACTATTTAATAAAAGCACAGAGATATGTAGAATAAATAGTTAGTAGAGCAAAGGGTTCAGGACCCTACCCTACCCACAGGCCCTGCTCTGCACCTTGAATTCTCTAGCAAGGTCCTCGACATCACTATCGACTCCTCCCTTTCCCTCAACGATCACCTGAATTCCCTGGCAAAATCTTGTTTTTTCAGCCTCCACATGCTGAGGAAAGTTAGATCCTATTTTCACCAAAAGTATTTCACCGTCCTTGTACAATCCATCATCCTATCCAAACTCGATTATTGTAACGCCGTCTACTTAGGCCTAACGAAAAAAAGTCTTCGCAGACTCCAGCTTATCCAGAACACTGCGGCTAAGCTGATTTTTGTTAAACGCAAATATGACCACGTCTCCCCTCTACTTACCAATCTTCACTGGCTCCCAGTACTTTCCAGAATTCATTTCAAATGCTCCTGCCTGGCTTTCAAGATCATTCACGGCATCCTTCCGCCCCTAATCCCTCTATCCTTCCTCGCCCCGACACCAATTACCACCAGATCTGCCCACAGACATAAACTATCCTTCCCCTCTCTACACGGCATCCTCCACGCAGGTAAACTGGGTAGATCCCTCCTCTCCAAAATCACCGGCCTCTGGAACGACCTCACTGTCCTGCTGCGGAACCTGGACTCCCTCCAACTATTCCGAAAACAACTGAAAACCTGGCTTTTCTCTAGCATATAATAATCTCTTCTCCTGATTACATCCCCTCTTTTTATGCTTTGTAAACTCTTTCTCTTCTCTCTTCCCATATTTTTTAAACTCTGTAAACCGTGTCGAGCTCCACTTCAGTGGAGAAGATGCGGTATATAAACCTAAGGCTTAGTTTAGTTTAGTTTAGGACCAGGGAAGCCAGAATTCAGTTTCCACTGATGCTTCTTGTAACCTTGGGTAAGTTACTTAACCCTCCACTTAACCCTCCCTTGTCTCATGTAGAAACTTAGGGCTCCTTTTACTAAAGGCGATAGAGGTTTCTACTGCAGACAGGTGAGGTAAATGCTCCGATGCTCATAGGAATTATATGCGTACCAGAGCATTTACCTCACCAGCCCAAAGTAGAAATCTGTATCACTGTTTAGTAAAACCCAGCATTAGATTGTAAAGACTGTAACGGGCTTAAATACTAGTAGGGAAATAACCTGCTGTAGCTGAATGTGACTTGCCTAGAGCTACGGATAAGATGTGAGCTAAATCCAAATAAATATCAATAAATACAGGCATATATTGTCTTTATAAGTATACTGTATTATTCATGAATGCACATAGGCATGTATATTGTGCCCGTATTACAAAGGTGATATTTATATCGCTCTATATGTAGATATGTATAATAAATGCAGACAGTTCTTTTTTCCCCCTAGCTTGATGTTATGCTCTAATAGTCTATGTTCATGTTTGGTTAGTTTAGAGTTGATGTTATGATCGTCTCTTTTGTTTTTTGATTCTTTTTTCTAGATTTGTGTAGTTCTTTTTTGTTTGTTTTAAATATATGTACACCATTTTGAATGACTGTGTTTCAGTAAAATGGTTTATAAATATACACCGTCCTGAAAAGCTTTCAAAATGTAACACCTGACATAGGTCGGAGTAACTTTTGCACCTAATCTGGTGGGGATGCATGCATATTTTATAACAAATGTATCTTTTAGCTATGCCCTAGTTTGCCCGCCCTCCAACCACAGGAATGCCTATCCATATACGAGGGGGTGCTGAAAACTTCTCAGTCCAACCAACTAGCTTCCTAAATTCTGAGCGTTATTTTGCCACTAGAGCTGAAAAGAGGGTTATCATTTGCAGAAGCAAAATTCTCTGTTTTGACATTGTTTCAGATTGTTGATTGAACCACATCCACGTCATTCTCTTCCTGGTTGGGCTGAGAGCTTTTCAGCACACCCTGGTAGTGTGAAGAGTCAGTCTCTGGTAACCAGAGCTGGGACTGTGATGTCATAGTGCCTCATTCCACCAATAAAAGTCAACCTCATCAGTGATGTCACAATGGCTTGATTGTCCTATACTTGGCTCTTGCAGTTTGAACACTTTCAGTCTCTGGTAACCAGAGCTGGGACTGTGATGTCATAATGCCTCATTCCACCAATAAAAGTCAACCTCATCAGTGATGTCACAATGGCTTGATTGTCCTATACTTGGCTCTTGCAGTTTGAAGACTTTCAGTCTCTGGTAACCAGAGCTGAGATTAAGATGTCATAATGCCTCATTCCACCAATAAGAGCCAACCTCATCAGTGATGTCACAAGGGCTTGATTGTCCTATACTTGGCTCACTTTTATTACATACGAGGGGTGCTGAAAAGTTCTCAACCCGACCAACCAACTTCCTCAATTCTGAGCGTTATTTTGCCACTGGAGCTGAAAAGAGTCTTATCTTATTTCATTAAGTGCCAATTTGCAGAAACAAAATTCTCTGTTTTGACATTGTTTCAGATTGTTGATTGAACCACATCCACGTCATTCTCTTCCTGGTTGGGCTGAGAGCTTTTCAGCACACCCTGGTAGTGTGAAGAGTCAGTCTCTGGTAACCAGAGCTGGGACTGTGATGTCATAGTGCCTCATTCCACCAATAAAAGTCAACCTCATCAGTGATGTCACAATGGCTTGATTGTCCTATACTTGACTCACTTTTATTACATACGAGGGGGTGCTGGAAAGTTCTCAGCCCAACCAACCAACTTCCTAAATTCTGAGCTTTCTTTTGCCACTGTGGCTGAAAAGAGTGTGATCTTATTTCGTTAAGTGGCAATTTGCAGAAACAAAATCCTGTTTTGACATTGTTTCAGATCATTGATTGAACCATATCCAGGTCATTCTCTTCTTGGTTGGGCTGAGAACTTTTCTAACAGATTGCCTATGTGTCTTTATAAAATGTTACAGCATGATTCAGGCTTAATATATAAAACTAGCAGGGATCTCCAATATGTTATATCTTTTATATATCCCTGCACTATACACTCTTTGATAAATAATCTTAATATTTTTGTTAGTCCTTCAGAAGGGCAAACCACAATCTGTTATAATGTGCTAGTGAATCAATCCCACTTCATTGCCCAGTTTTATAATTTTCATTCAATGCACTATGTAGCACTTATCTTAAATTAATATTCAGGAGACCAAGGCAATAAACCTTGCAGGAAATAGCAGCCATGGTCATTTATAGCCTCTTGAACACAGTGGAGTAGTAGGGTAGGCTAATGGTTAATGCAGTAGGCTGAGAGTCTGGGGAATTGGGCTTGATTCCCACTGCAGCTCCTAAATTGTCTCAGGTGCAAAAGCCTAGATTGTGAGCCCACTAGGGACATAGAAAGTTCCTGCATATAATAAAAAATGTAAACAGCTTTGATTGTACAACAGAGAGGAAATATATCACATCCCATTCCCCTTCTGCATGTACACACAGACATCCATATTGCTTAAAAGGATATGGTATGCATCATCTGGACAATTCTTTAAGCATCTCTTTCCATTTAAAATGCTCTTTGCTGTGCAAAATTCCTTATGAAATCATTTCCTGACTCTGAAAATAAAGAAGCATTGATAGCTTTAAAGGATCTATCATCATTTACATTTTGAGCCTGAGAGGAAAATCTCAGTAAATGGGGAGCCAGCTGCTAATTTGCCAGTAGCGATTGAGGTTGTGAGAACTATGCATTCAAGAGAGTCATTCTGCTGGGCACCTTTCCCTGCCTAGGGTCCCATTTGGGAAGCAGCATTCAGAGTTTTTTGCTTCTGCAATATTTGCTTTCTTCTACATACATTAAAGAGGACAACAAAACCACCAGGATCACAGATGTCAAGTACACCGGGGAGTCCCTCTGGGTAAACCTGGCAAGAGGCAGAAAAAAATGCCTGTATCTAGGTGTGGTATACAGACCCCCAAGACAACTGGAAGACATGGACGCAGAATTAATTGAAGACATAGAGAATATCACTCTACGAGGAGAAGCTGTACTGCTAGAGGACTTCAATATGCCTGATGCAGACTGGAACTCATTTTCAGCGACAACCAGCGGTAGCAGGAGGCTCTTAACCTCCATAAAGGGAGCACGTCTCAAACAAATGGTAACGGAGCCCACTAGGGCCCAGGCGATCCTCGACCTGGTACTCACCAACAGGGAAAGCGTCTCAGAGGTCTCAGTAGGAGATACGCTAGCCTCCAGCGACCACAACATAGTATGGTTCAACCTTAGGAAAGGCTTCCCTAGATCAAACACGAAAACAAAGGTACTCAATTTCCGGGGCACAGACTTTGCACGCATGGGAGATTTCGTCCATTGGACGCTGCAGGACCAAGCGGAGACCAATGATGTAGAAGCTAAGTGGTTAACACTTAAATCAACCATACATGAAGCAACTAGCCTCTTTATAAAATCAGTAAATAAACGACAAAGAAACAATAAACCCCAATAGTTCACCGCGGAGATCTCGCACCTCATTAAGGAGAAGAAAAAAGCGTTTCTCTCCTACAAGCGCACGGAGAAAAGAGAGGCAAAGGTAGAATATAGGACCAGGTCTACAGCGGTCAAAATGGCAGTTAGGGAGGCAAAACTTTGAGTGGAAGAAATTCTGGCAAAAAACATTAAAAAGGGGGACAAATCCTTCTTCAGGTATATTAGTGGCAGAAAAAGGAACACAGGCGGGATAGTACGCCTTAGAAGACCGAACGGAAGTTACGTGGAAGCAGATTCCGATAAAGCCGAACTACTGAATGAATACTTCTGCTCAGTCTTCACCTGTGAGGCACCGGGACACGGTCCGCAGTTGAAGGCAACACAAAGCACAGAAGACCCGTTTCAGAATTTTGAGTTCACACCAGGTGAAGTTTACAGTGAACTGGCAAGACTCAAGGTGAACAAAGCCATGGGACCAGACAATTTGCACCCAAGAGTGCTCAGAAAATTGAGCAATGTCCTGGCGAAACTGTTGGCTGAGCTATTCAATCTCTCCCTAAGTAAGGGGAAAGTTCCCCTGGACTGGAAATTAGCTAATGTCGTTCCTCTGCATAAAAAGGGTTGCAGGGCAGAGGCTGCGAATTATAGACCGTTGAGTCTCACATCAATAGTGTGCAAACTCATGGAAACACTAATTAAAAGCAAATTGGACATGATCTTGAATGAAGGGAATCTTCGGGATCCCAGTCAGCATGGATTCACCAAGGGTAGGTCCTGCCAATCCAATCTCATCAGCTTCTTTGACTGGGTAACAAGAAAGTTGGACTTGGGAGAGTCTTTGGACGTCGTGTACCTAGACTTCAGTAAAGCTTTTGACAGTGTCCCACTTGCTAAGCAAGATGGAATCGATGGGGTTAGGAGAGACACTAACTGCATGGGTCAATGATTGGCTGAGTGGCAGACTTCAGAGGGTGGTGGTTAATGGTACCCTCTCTAAAACATCGGAGGTGACCAGTGGAGTGCCGCAGGGCTCGGTCCTGAGTCCACTCCTTTTCAACATATTCATAGAGGATCTGACTCAAGGGCTTCAAGGTAAAATAACACTATTCGCCGATGACACCAAACTATGTAATATAGTAAGTGAATGCAGTTTACAGAATTATATGGCGCAGGACCTGCTTACATTGGAAAGTTGGTCCTCAACCTGGCAGCTAGGCTTCAATGCTAAGAAATGTAAGGTCATGCACCTCGGAAGCGGAAATCCATGCAGGACGTACTTCTTGAACGGAGAAACTTTAACTAGGACTTCAGCAGAACGAGATTTAGGAGTAATCATCAATGCAGACATGAAAACTGCCAATCAAGTGGAAAAGGCTTCATCTAAGGCAAGGCAGATATTGGGTTGTATCAATAGAAGTTTTGTCAGCCGAAAGCCTGAAGTCATAATGCCGTTGTACAGGGCCATGGTGAGACCTCATCTGGAGTACTGTGTGCAATTCTGGAGGCCACATTCCAGTAAAAATGTGCGCAGAATTGAATCGGTTCAGCGGACGGCCACCAGGATGATCTCGGGGCTCAAGGGTCTCTCGTACGAAGAGAGACTGAACAAATTGCAGCTCTACACTCTCGAGGAACGTAGGGAGAGGGGAGACATGATCGAAATATTTAAGTACCTGATATTTTCTTTCTCAAGGAACCCTCGGCCACAAGAGGGCACCCGCTCAAACTCAGGGGCGGAAAATTTCATGGCGACACCAGAAAGTATTTCTTCATAGAGAGAGTGGTTGATCATTGGAACAAGCTTCCAGTGCAGGTGATCGAGGCAGACAGCGTGCCAGACTTTAAGAATAAATGGGATACCCATGTGGGATCCCTACGAGGGTCAAGATAAGAAAATTGGGTCATTAGGGCATAGACAGGGGGTGGGTAAGCAGAGTGGGTAGACTTGATGGGCTGTAGCCCTTTTCTGCCGTCATCTTCTATGTTTCTATCTTTCCAAGCAGTCTTTCTTTTTTCATATTTGTTGTCCAGGAGATGTCAGGTAGAGGGTATAAGTCTTCAGCCATTTCAGCGTTTGTTTTTTTGATTCATACTTTTGTGTGTCATTTATTTCTGGCTATTATTTTGGATAATGTATTTTGCTTGGAGTCTGTCTCTGGATTCATTGAGTATAAATAACTGCACAGCCTCTGCTACTGTCCATTTTCTTCACTCCCCCACTTCATTCCATGCATAGAACGCCAGCGATTGTGAGGCTGCAGCTTGTACTAGAGGTAAATTCAGTATTAGCATTGGACATTTCTAGATGTTGTCATGAGAAAATTACTCGGTTCTCAGTAACCACCTCCATGAGTATACTGCCAGTCCTGGGCCTCTGCATCCTGTTATGTTTCCAGTCTGTGGTCTTTTAGTCTGGTCCTTTCGCATCACAATTTTACTGAGCATTTTCTGAGGGTCTTGAGAACTACTGCCTACAGTGGCAAAAATCATTTTCCTTATTCCTTTCTCTTAATTTTGTCTAACAGATGAGGATTTTACATGTGCCACTGCGCCTCCAAGCAAAAAATCTAAAGTAGCTGAGTCAAAGAAGGAGAAAAAGAAACTGCTGAAAAAGTCCCAAACACAGGAGATGGTGCCTGAACGTAAGCCTCAGGTTGAAAGGTGAGGATGAACTAGGAATGAAGGTACCATATTATGGAGCAGAATCTCTTTGATATACAAGAACAGTTTGAAATTTGTCAGAGTTCTCTTTTCCTGCGTACTGGCAAGTCTAATGAAAAATGAGTTTCTTATTCTTTCCTGTATCCATATTGGATGGATTTTGCCTGAGTAATTCCATTAAAATGAGCGTAAATGCCAGGAGATAATGCCCAATTGGACCATTCAGTCTGCTCATTTTCTTCCTCTGGGTCGTCTGCTGTTTTGAATAGATAGGCATATAAATGTCCATCACTAAACTAAAACTAACTTATATCCAACAGGACAACTCTTTTGAGCCACTGCCTCCTACTATTGTGCTGGGTACTGATCAGCATACCTGGGCTCTGCCATCAGCGTTACCTTTTTCCATCTTTTAATACCTCTGAACTCTTTAAGTTATTTTTTTCTTTTAATCTTTTGCATGTATGTTTTAGGGCAAGCATGAGTTTGTTTCTTCAGAGTTACAGATACCCAAATATCCTGCTGTACTCTTGCCGTGTTTCGATTTGCCATAGATACCAAAATCTATTTATTTTAAAAATGTATACACAGCCTAAACCAAGGCGGTTTACAAATAACCTTGCTTAATATAAATCACAGTTACACAGGGTCTGAATGCTTCTGTAGCCTGAGCAAAACTGACACATCTGCTACCTTCAGAAAATTCCAGTGATGATCATCCTTTGGCTCAGATCAAACTGACCTGTTGAAGGGAGTTTAACTTTTAAAACTTATGGCTTCTTTTACAGAGCCTAGCGGCCCTGAAGCCCAAAGAGATTTAAAGTCATAAGTCACTCAAATCTCCATTGCCCCAGGTACAAAATAAGCACTTGTATGTATAATATGTAAACCATTTTGATTGTAACCACAGAAAAGAGGTATATTGAATCCATACTTCAAATTAAACAAAAACATCTAAGCAATTTACAAATGGCTTAAAAAAAAGTCAAAGGCAGTGCCTCTAGAAAGAAACGGTAGGGAGCCTAGGTAAAATTCCAAATATTAAAATATAAGGTAAGGAAAAGGGGAGTATAAATTAAATTAATTGTAATATACAAAAGGAAAATCCTTCCCCTTCATCCCTATGCTATATATTATAATTCTGCCCTTTACCATTTTCCTTCTGCAACTGTAGGTCTGGTTTTCCGTTCCTGTCTGGGTGTGTTCGTATCGTTCCCCATACCTAATATTTTTTAAATTGTAAATCACATAGGTTTTACAATTGTTTATATTTGTAGTCTCTCTAATAAACTAAAGATGTGTCATAAGCAAGGTGAATTGGGGGCTGGTGTTTGGCAAGATGGGTATGCTGTTATGAAAGTGTGTTTTAATAGAGAATTTATATTTTTTAAATGATAATTCTGAACGAAGGTCCAGGGGGAGGGAGTTCACAGGGTCTCAGCAGTGACACTGAAATAAGAGGAGCAAGCAGAGTGTGAGCAACTCTGTACAAATGGATGGAAAACCTTTCATACACTGAGAGATTGGAGAAACTGAGTCTCTTTTCCCTGGAGAAGAGGAGACTTAGAGGGGATATGATAGAGACTTACAGATCATGAAGGGCATAGAGAGAGTAGAGAGGGACAGAAAGAGAGAGAGAAAGAGAGAGAGAGAGAAAGAGAGATAGATAGAGAAAGATTGGAGAAACTGTGTCTCTTTTCCCTGGAGAAGAGGAGACTTAGAGGGGATATGATAGAGACTTACAGGATCATGAAGGGCATAGAGAGAGTAGAGAGGGACAGAAAGGGAGAGAGACAGAAAGGGAGAGAGAGAAAGGGAGAGAGACAGAAAGAGAGAGAGATAGAAAGACAGAGAAAAAGGGAGAGAGAGATAGATAGAGAAAGATTGGAGAAACTGTGTCTCTTTTCCCTGGAGAAGAGGAGACTTAGAGGGGATATGATAGAGACTTACAGGATCATGAAGGGCATAGAGAGAGTAGAGAGGGACAGAAAGAGAGACAGAAAGGGGGAGAGAGAGAGAGAGAAAGGGAGAGAGAGAGAGAAAGGGAGAGAGACAGAAAGAGAGAGAGAGAAAAAGAGAGAGAGAGATAGATAGATAAAGATTGGAGAAACTGGGTCTCTTTTCCCTGGAGAAGAGGAGACTTAGAGGGGATATGATAGAGACTTACAAGATCATGAAGGGCATAGAGAGAGTAGAGAGGGACAGAAAGAGAGAGAGAAAGGGAGACAGAGAGAAATAGAGAGAGAGAGAGAAAGAGACAGAGAGAGAGAGAAAGAGAAATATTGGAGAAACTGGGGCTCTTTTCCCTGGAGAAGAGAAGACTTAGAGGGGATATGATAGAGACTTACAAGATCATGAAGGGCATAGAGAGAGTAGAAAAGGAAAGATTCTTCAAACTTTCAAAAAATATAAGAACAAGAGGGCATTCGGAAAAGTTGAAAGGGGACAGATTCAATACAAATGCCCAACGTGTGGTGGACACCTGGAATGCGCTTCCAGAGGACGTTATAAGGCAGAGTACAGTACTGGGATTTAAGAAGGGATTGAACAATTTCCTGCTGGAAAAGGGAATAGAAGGGTATAAATAGAGGATTACTGCTCAGGTCCTGGACCTGTTGGGCCGCCACGTGAGTGGACTGCTGGGCAAGATGGACCTCAGGTCTGACCCAGCAGAGGCATTGCTTATGTTCTTATGTACAAAGAGAACTATTAAAAGGTGCTGGTTGGCAGAATGGAGAGCATGAGATGGAACATAAGGAATTAAACAACAGTTGAAGAAAGGTACAATGCAGGATTTGATGGGCAAGTGTGAGAATCGTGAATGCAGTTCTAGAAAAGATATGGAGCTAATGTTCCTGCACAAGGAATGTAGCACCATAAACTAGTTTGACAGCGGTATCTGCAGAGTTGGTATTGAGGGAAGATCATGCAAAGAGCTGCCGTAATCAAGACAAGAGAGTGAACTAATAAATGCAGGGAAGTACTATCAAATAAGAATGGAAAGCATGAATCTGTCTAAGTCAGGGCCGCAATCCAGTCAGGTTTTCAGGATTTCCCCAATGAATATGCATGTGATCTATTTGCACGCATTGCTTTCATTGTATGCTAATAGATCTCATGCATATTCATTGGGGGAAATCCTGAAAACCTGACTGGATTGCGGCCCTTGAGGAGGGACTTTGACATCCCTGGTCTAAGTGTTTTTAAAGAGATTTTTGTACTAGGGATGAAATCAAGTATGGAGAGATGAAAAGCCACATAGAAAATAAACAAGGAATTATGATCTAAAGTTGGGTGGGAATGTTAGGTTAAAGTTACAGGGAAGGGAAAAAAACCAAACACCTGTAAGAAAATAGTTTACTATGGAGAGACAGAGGTTGGCTATGTTGCTTTATGGTATGAAACTTTAGATTAGAGGGACAAAGAGGGGAACATGCAACCTAGCAGACAGATCATGGTGCTACAGCTGCCTCAGGCTTTCAAGAGTACAATGAAGCAGGTGGTAGTCACCAAATCACCAGAAAAAATCAGAACTTAACACCAGCCTTGAAAACAAAAACCCTCCTGTGACTTGGGTTTCCCAAGTTGAAGACCACTGGTCAGAAGACCCCAGGCAAGGGGGTTTCAGATCTGGGCTCCTCCTTCCAGCTAAAGCCCACTGAAATTCCCTTCTCCACTTCGCTTCACCAATGGGTCATCCTTTACTAACTGTTTCAATGCTGCCTTCTCCCTTTGTATTATCTACTGTTGGTTGCTAAATGGGGTGGCAATCTGTGTGGGACCGAATAGATAGATGTAGGCAAGTTGGGGGAGTGGTGTACTGAACGGGTAGGTTGGGGGCTCCCTGGTCCAGGGATAGAGGCTCTTTGGCATAAAGATGATGGGTTGGATCAGAGAATCCAGTCTTTTTAACTTTACTACCATGATCTAAACATATTATTCATGTTAAAATGTACTCTAAAGGTTAGAACACATAATGCACTCGTATATCACTAGTTACTGCATTGGGCATTAATACTTACATAATACTGTAATACTTAAGGTTTTGCAGAACCAGCTGGAACACAAATCATATTTAAACTTTTCACCTTCATCTGTATGCGAGTGGAACTGACTGCAATGAAAAAAGGGGGCTCTGGGATATCGGCTCTGATTTTTTTTGTCTGTTTTAGACTATCTGTGAAGGAAAAACTGTATCAGAGAGACTTAGAAGTTGCATTGGCTCTCTCAGTGCAAGAACGACCTGCAGGAGCAGCACCAGAAACAGGTTGGTTAGTTGTTCATTTATATATCACTTCTCTCGAGGAGAACCCAAGTTATTTAGGGAGCATCATTAAGTCCATACATCCATTGCACTAATACCAAATCAGTTACAATACATTTCTCTTACCTTGTCATCTCGTTCACCTCTTACCAATTGCCTTTTTCTTGCTAGTGATTACATTATAGACATTGCAAAATGTTCTTGTAAACATACAAATGGGTTGCTGCATATCTGTGCCTCATTAATCATTTGTCTAGTTTGTAGAGCCAATAATAATCTCTCGCATTAGCAAACCAAGCATAATCCGGCAGTTTTTACTGTAATACTACAAAGTGTGCTATTGTTTGGTAGGGATTGAAAAATGTGCGTCTTCTGAAGCAGAAGGCATGGCTGGCGCTCCCTTCTCCAACTGCAGTGTGGATAGCGTTGCCTTAGGTGAGTTATTTATACTGTTCTATAATTCCTTTGAAGACCTTAGAGTAGCTTTAGCAACCTCATTAAGGAAATATTATGCAAATACCGCTTTGCATTTGGGGTCTCACAAAGATCAGTACTTTTCTGCTATATTTTGGATCTTTCTGCGGTATTTAGTGCCACTGGTCTTCGAAATATCGATTTTTATGCTAAGATTCTTAAACTGTTTCAAAATGCCAACAATATTCAGTCCATAAATAAGATTGTAACTTGGTTGAGTGCTGCTAACTTTGCTCTTAATTTTGGGAAGGGAATGGGGACTTGTGTACCGCCTTTTTGTGGCTTTGGCATGTCAAAGCTGAAGTTCAAAACGGCGGACACTGGAGGATTAAATGACTTGCCCAGGGTCACAAGGACCAGCACCGGGATTTGATCTCACAACATCTAGGTGGAGAGGGAGCAGCTCTACCGGTGAGCAATGGTTTTGAGTAAAAACTATAGTGATTTTAGCAGAGTCCCTTAATAGAAACATAGAAAATGAAAGCCGGTAAAAACCATAAGGTCCATCCATGCTATCTATTCTCACTCCCTTAGAGACCCTATATACTTGTCTCCAGCTTTTTTTGAATTCTGATGGTCTTCACCTCTACACCCTCATTGGAAGACAGTTCCCACGCATCCACCACCCTTTCTGTGAAGAAGTATTTCCTTAGAGTACTCCAAGATTTATCACTTTCACCTTCATCCTATGCCCTCATATTCCAGAGCTTCCTTTCAATTGCATCTTTCTGTGCATTTATGCCATAGAGGTATTTCAATGTCTTTGTCAGGTCTGCCCCCATGTGTTCTATAACCAAGACCACTGATTGCTATAATAGGGCCCTTTGGACTGACTGTTTTGTTTATATCTTTTTGAAGGTGTGGTCTCCAGTACTCAAAATGAGGTTGTGCCAGAGTCTTATACAGAGGCACTATAATCTCCTTTTTCCTGCTGGCCATCCTTCTCCCTATGCTGCCAAGACCTCTTTTGGCTTTTGCTATCACCTTTTTTACTTGTTCGACCACCTTAAGAATATCATGTGTGATCACCCCCCCCCCCCTCTTGTACACAAAATTACTTTACCTCCTTGCTTAAATTGTATCCACTCCCTTGCATGACCCTGCATTTTTTAGCATTAACTCTTAGCTGCCAAATTCTGGTCCAAGTTTTGCTAGGTCCTTTTCCATGTTATCCACGCCATTAGAAGTGTCTAATTATTGCAGATTTTGCTATCTGCAAAAAGACAAACCTTACTAAACACCCATTCCACAATGTTGAACATAAGAACTACCGCTTCTTATGGTCAGACCAGTGGTCCATCATGCCCAGCGGTCCGCTCACACGGCAGCCCTTAGGTCAAAGATCAGTGCCCTATTAGTCTAGCCTTACTTGCGTATGTTCTATTCTAGTAGGAACTTATACAACCTTGTCTTGAATCCCTGAAGGGTGTTTTCCTCTATAACAGCCTCCGGAAGAGCATTCCAGGTTTCTTCCTTACATATGTACGGAATCTTTTCCCTTCTAACTTCAGCGAGTGCCCTCTCATTCTCTTCACCTTGGAGAGGGTGAACAGTCTCTCTTTCTCTACTAAGTCAATTCCCTTCAATATCTTGAATGTTTCGATCGTGTCCTCTCTGTCTTCTCTTCTCAAGGGAGAAGAGGCCCAGTTTCTCTAGCCTCTCATTGTACGGCAACTCCCCCAGTCCCTTAACCATTTTTGTCACTCTTCTCTGGACCCTTTCCAGTAGTACTATGTCCTTTTTCATGTACTGCGACCAGTGTTGGACGCAGTGTTCCAGGTGGGGGCATATCATGGCCTGGTATAAAGGCATGATAACCTTTTCAGATCTGTTAATGATCCCCTTCTTAATCATTCCTAGCATTCTGTTAGCCCTTTCTGCGTCATGCATTGCACAGACGGTTTCATTGACTTGTCTACAAGTACTCCCGAGTCTCTTTCCTGAGGGCTCTCTCCGAGTATAGCTCCGGACATCTTGCTTACAAAACCATTAAGAACTGGAGCAATTACCAATCCTTGCAGCACAATGTCTCAGAATGCATTTCATTTACCACCTTCCACTGAACTAGTTCCTAACCCAGTCAGTCACTTCAAGGCCCACACTGAGTTCTTTATAAGTTGCCTGTGTGGAACAGTGTCAAAGGCTTTGCTAAAAATCTAGTGCTGGTCTATGTTCCCTCTAAGCCAGGGGTGTCAAAGTCCCACTTCGAAGGCTGCAATCCAGTCGGGTTTTCAGGATTTCCCCAATGAATATGCATGAGATCTATTAGCATACAATGAAAGCAATGCATGCAAATAGATCACATGCATATTCATTGGGGAAATCCTGAAAACCCGACTGAATTGCGGCCCTCGAAGAGGGACTTTGACACCCCTGCTCTAAGCGGAGCAGGTGAGCAATCGCTCATACGTTCTAGGAGCATTGCTCACAGATTTTACATGGTCACTCACAAAATTACTTTCAAATCTGAAACATTGTTGGTTTTTAGACCTTGTCACTCGCACGAGAAAAAAATATGCACATACCTATAGGGAGCATTGATGCTCTTCTTCAATTCAACTGTCTGGCCACCCAGTCAAAGAAATTAATCAGACCTACCTCTAGTAAAACCATGATGCTTTGGGTACCACAGTCTGTTGGATTCTAGAAACCTCATTATTCTTTGTTTGTTTTTAAAAAAATATATATATAGTATTTCCATTAATTTACTTACTGCAAAGGTCAGACTAACCGACCTGTAGTTTCCAAACTCCTCCTGCTTTTGTAGAGAGAGACCACGCCTGCTCTTTTCCAGTCCTCCAGGACCACTTGTGATTCTGGAAAGGCATAGAAAAGGTCAGCAGAGCCACCAGTACAAGTTCCTTGTAACCTGGATTGACCACAGTTAGAAACATAATATAAGGCTTGATGGACCTTTTGGTCTATCCCAGTATGGGGATGCTTATGCTCTTATATTAAATACAGAAACAAAGAGATTCAGAAGCATATTTACAAAGCTCTTTAAGTGCTTTGAAAATGAGCCCTGAAGCAACTTTCTGAAGGGTCAGGCAGTCCTTATGCATCCCAAGCACCAGGGCTGTGGAGTCGGTAGATAAATCCTTCGACTCTGACTCCTGTTTCTGGTACCAACGACTCCGACTCCAGGTACCCAAAATTGTCTCTGACTCCACAGCCCTGGTTTTATCTATATGTTTTGAAATCAGGACTGGAGTTAGTAGATAAATCCTTTGACTCTGACTCCTCAATTTCTGGTACCCACGACTCCAACTCCAGGTACCCAAAATTGTCTCCAACTCCAGCCCTGCCAAGCACTCCACTCCTGGTGCATTCATGCCGCCTCTTAATGTGATGTCATCTTGATTACTCTGCCGTTTCTTGTCCGGTAGGCATCAGATTTCATTTTCCCTCTTCTATTCTGCAGAGTTAGATAAAATCACAAATGTACAAGATTATCAAATAGGTGGTCGCAGGCGGAGAGCAGCTGCATCCAGGGCCATGTCAGAACAGAAAAAGCTGTTGATGCATGAGAGTGATGCTGACAGAAAAGCTGAGGAAGAGGAGGAACAAGATTCTACTGCCAGTAAGTCTCTGCTTTGCATGCTTTGTGAAATTTTCAATGGAAAATGCTTAGATGTGAGCTGACTAGGAACAGAGTAAGGCAGTAGATCAAATCCATGGCCCTTTGTTAATCAAGCATTTTACTGAAAGGCTATTTTACTCCTGGTGGAATTCTGCGCACAAAATTAGCAAACTCTGCAAGTTTATTTGTCATAATTTAAATAACATTTTTGCTAATTATTATCCATATTCCATTTAAACAGTTAAAATATGGTTTTCTACCTTTGTTATCCGGATGTTTTATATTTCCATCGTGTTGGTTCCAGTTTCTTTTTTCTGCTTTCCTGTCGTCTGCTAATTCTCCATTTGTCTTTTCAACTCACTCCTGTCTATTCCCTCACTACAGCTGCCTCAGATTTATTGATCATTCCTTTTTAGCTCTTTTCTGCCTCTTTCTTACCCTTCTCTTTTTCACTTTTCAGCTACCTATCAAATTTCCAAATTCTCTCCCATTCCCCATCTCATTCCTTCCTCAGCCCTCTGTTCCTTTTCATCTTCAACGTACCGCCATTACCATATTTTTACCCTCTATTATATATATTTGCTCATCTGTTTCCTTGCCACCCATTCTTCCCCCTCAAGGTTGTACCATTCTCAGCATCTTCCTTCCTCCACCCTTATAGCCCAGCATCTGCTCTCTCTTCCTTTCCTCCCCACCCTGGTAACCTTACATCTCCCTATCTCTTCCCTGCTGCACTCTCCCCCATGGTCCAGCATTTCTCTCACTCCCTTCCCCTCACTCTGTGCATCTCTCCCTCCCTCTCATCCACCTTTCTCTCTCCCTTCCATACACCATCTCTCCCTTCCTCCCCTCCATTATTGCAATTTCATCCTCTCCCCTCACCATGCATGTCTTCCTCTCCTCCCCCTGTGCCTCCATCTTTCCTTCCTCTCACTTCTTCCCTCCCACTGTGCCAGCAACTTTCTTTCCTCTCCTCCCCTGTAAGCTAAGGCTTGCATCTTCGAGTCGCAATATTGGCAGCCACTCTTGCATGCTACCTGCTTCTAACCTGGAAGCCTTCCCTCTGCCATGGAGAGACTTCTGGGTTAGTGGCAGGGAGTGTGTGGGAGTTGCTGCCGATACCACAGCCTGAAGGTGCTGATACTGTCGAGATTCTGTACGACTGTGCAATTCTTTATTGTGCAGAATTCTGCCAGGAGTACTGTCATAAAACTGTAGCACTGCAGAGGCCTACGAGAGGTTTTGTACTATAACACTTGCTTTTAGGTAGGACTTACTATACATAACAAGGCAGATAGATATGAAGTGCCATGGACAGATTCATCACCTCCTATGGTAACTTGTACCAGTGTGAAAATTCAGGTTATCTTTATCTGATATACCTCACTGACTTGCAAATCAAAACCGTTTACAATAACAATAGCAAACAATTATAGAGATGGAAAAGGAACTACAAAATCGGAGGTTGTGATAGGCCAGAGCACATTACAGGGGTTCAAGGAAGGTTTAGATAGGTTCCTAAAAGATAAGGGGATTGAGGGGTACAGATAGAAGTAGAGGTAAGTTATAGAAATGGTCAGGAACCACTTCACAGGTCATAGACCTGATGGGCCGCCGTGGGAGCGGACCGCAGGGTGCGATGGACCTCTGGTCTGACCCAGTGGAGGCAACTTCTTATGTTCTTACATAGGAAAGTAACCAGTCATTTAATGTTTAACCTAAACTTTCAAGAACGGTTTGTATTGTCAGTTTGTCTGGGATTGGCTTCTTTGTGCATTACTATCCCTCGCTTCCAGATGAAGCCTCAGAGAGCGAATCCAGTTTCAGTGATGAAGATGAAGAGTTTTCTGTAAAAAGGGGGAAGAAAGCTAAGGAAAGCAAAAAGAAACACACGGAGCTCAAAGTGAAGGCAGAAGAGAAAAGGAAGAAATCCCCTGGATGCAAAATGAATATAACAGGTACAGCCCAGAGATGGTTGGCCATCCTGCCAGTTTTGCTTTCTTTGGCTCTTCCATTGCTTATTGTTCAGTGGATGCACTTACCAACTAAAGATCATAATAAATGTATTTTTGAGAACATTTTTAATATGAGGTAGTTGCTGAAATGTAAAAGCCACCTTGAATACTGTGTGCAGTTCTGATCACCATATCTCCAAAAAGATATAGTGGAATTAGAAAAGGTACAGAAGGGGGGGAGGGGGGCGACAAAAATAATAAAAGGGATGGGACGACTTCCCTACAAGAAAAGGCTAAAGCTGCTAAGGCTCTTCAGCTTGGAGAAGAGAAGGCTCAGGGGTGATATTGATAGAGATCTTTAAAATACTGAGTGGAGTGGAAAGGGTAGATGTGAATCACTTGTTCGCTCCAAGAATACTAGGGCTAGGGGGCATGTGATGAAGCTACTAAGTAGTAGATTTAAAACAAACTGGAGAAAACATTTCTTCACATAAAGTGTAATTAAACTCTGGAATTCGTTGCTGAAGAATGTGGTGAAATCAGTTAGCTTAGCAGGGTTTAAAAAAGATTTGGGTAATTTCCTAAAAGAGAAGTCCATAGGCCATTATTGAGATGGCTTAGGGAAAGCCACTGCTTATTCCTAGGACAGGGGTAGGCAATTCCGGTCCTCAAGAGCCGGAGCCAGGTCAGGTTTTCAGGATATCCACAATAAATATGCATGAGATAGATTTGCATCTCAAGGAGACAGTGAATGCAGATCCATCTCATACAAATTCATGGTGGAGATCCTGAAAACCTGACCTGGCTCCAGCTCTCGAGGACCGGAATTGCCTACCCCTGTCCTAGGATAAACAGTATACTGGTCTTGATGGACCTTCGGTCTGTCCCACTATGGCAATTCTTATGAACTATACATATGTGACTGCCATATTCCTAAATTGGAGAGCAACAAAGACCTTCCTTTTTACCAAGGATGCTGACTCCTTGTAAACTGAGCCCTTTGAAAGCTACTATCTGTATCCTCTTGTCCCTGTATAGTTAGGAAACTGTCTCTCTATATACTTCTCTCGGTTTCAGCTCTTTGGTCCCTGTCTTTAACTTCATGACCTCCTCTTACACTGTAAATGTCCTTTTGTAACCCATTCTGAGCTGTTGGCAGGACGGGATAGAAATCTCAATCACTCAGTGCTTCTCACCCAGCCAGTCAGGTGTAATGAGTACGCATGAAAGATTTGCAAACCAAGGAGGAATGGGTTGATAAACATTGCTCTAAATCTGTGTGTTGTTTTTTTTCATACAGTAACTCCTGTAGCTACTGCTCCACGTTCTGTTAAAGAAAAATCTCCGAAGAAGACTCCTGTTTCTCCTGAAGCAGTTGGGAAGCCATTGCAAGTGCTTAGCTCTCCAGGCACCATTAGGAAACCTATGTGGACTCCACCAGGTATTTACATATTATGTAACCTTTCCACAATCTCTTATGTAGGGAAGGGCAATGGCTCTTTTAAGGGGTCCTTTTTTATTGTAGGCTCACAAAATAGATTGATGATAATAAAAAAAAGAGGTATACAGCTATTAAACATATATGAATTGTCTGATTAAAAATATAACTAGAAACCATGGGCTAATTTTTCTCTGTTGTATTGCCGATAATGAGTCCCAGAGAAATCCCAAAGATGACATGACCGACCAAGGCACATATACTTGTGTCTGCTGAGCTTGCCTTTATAAAATAAGCTTAAGGAGGTTCATGTGAATTATTTAGTTGATCTGATATCAAAATTCACTTCATTATTCAGGAAGAAATTAGTATTGGTTCTTAGTGTAGGCATATGGGAGGGTTATGATTGTATAAAGGTACACTGTACTGTATATTAAATCTATCTAATGTACCTGGTGTAATGGGGGATTAAATGACTTGCCCAGGGTCACAAGAAGCAGCATGGAGTTGAACCCACAACCTCAGGGTGCTGAGGCTGTAGCTTTAACCGCTGTGCCACACCTTCCCTCTGCAATTGTCTATAACTGTTGGGATTTTAGTTTTGCCTTTTGATTTTAATTTTATCACATTTGTTTCAAAGAATGCACTTTTATAATAATCATAAGAAAAATAAGCAAAACTGTGGCCTGGGGGATGGAAACAAACTCATGAGTTTCAAATACTCTCATTTATATCGCCCCTCTTGATTCCCTCAATTTAGGACTTTGTTCATCTTTTCAGTAGTAACTCAAGATGAGTTGCATTCTGGTGTGGTAAGTATTTTCCTGCCCCTGGAGTCGTAATCCAAGCTTGTATCTGAGACCATGAAAGGTTAAGTGACTTTTCCACGTTGCATCTTTGAAGATGTCCCATGTTACTCTAGCTGCTGTTGACTTTGTTTTGTAATTTGCTGGCATTTGTGAACTGTGAGGTATATGCAGTATATAACATGCTATAGATGCTTTTTCTTTTAAATTTACAGCTCTGTCAGGAAGCAGTAGTAACTCATTAGGGAGAGTCTCTGTGAAATCCCCAAATCAAGGTCTCCGACTTGGTCTGTCCAGGTTAGCAAGAGTTAAACCCCTTCATCCCAGTGTTGCAAGCAGCTGAAGTTCCTGGAGCCAGCTTTCTTCACACACTTGCTGGTTTGTTGGATTACAATATGGAATGTTACCGGGGCTACTGTCGGAATTATTCTGGATTATTTCCTGTTCTCTTCTTCATAGGATCCGAGCTCATTGTGAACCTGTTCTTAAGAAGATTAGAAATCCTGCCCTATTGTCAAGGTACAGAATTGGTTCTTTTTGCCATTAGAGGGCCTGAGCAGCATGGATGTGGACCTGCATCTATCTAAAAACTAACATCTGACTTTTTATAAAAAGCTAAATTGTGGAAGGGGCATTTAGTATCTACAGATCCTGGAAGAAAGACTAAAACGGGATTCTTCAACAAACCTGAAAACTGTTGTGCTGTGTGTTGGATCCCACTGGGTGATGTGACCATTGAAAAACTAGATTTATAAAGTTTGGGTGTGTTATCACTCAATTCTGAGATGTCTGGGAGTTACTGGCTTAAGCTTCAGAACTCCCTATTTCTTCCTTTGTTTGTTTTTTTGTACCATTTTACACTGGCTTTTACAAAGCCACAATAGAGGTTTCTTCTGCGGGCTGTAACCTCTACAGTGGCTTTGTAAAAGGATCCCCTGTTTTTTTATGAGGAAAGTTTAGAAAACAATGATACCTGATGGAGTCTGGGTTTAGTTTTTGTACTTACATTTCTACTTTTAATTGTTGCTTTTTAAAAATGAGACTTTTCACATAATTAATACATCAGTCATTAGAGAAATGCTTTTGAAATTTTAAGTGAGGTTGATTATATCCTTGACACTTTAGGGGTGCCTAGATGAAACCTGGTATCTTGTCTTTCTCTACCAGCGGCTCTGCCAAAAATATTCTTCCTGGAGACCTCTTCTCACAGATGTGCAAAATGGTTGTAATGCAGCAGGGCTCAGTGTTCTTCCAATTGGGAACTGAAACAGAAGTGTGGAAACATCCCATTTAGACTCTGGTCCTTTGGTTAGCTATTGGCAATTTAATATGAGCCCTGGGGAAGTCTCACACTGCTTAAAATACATAGTATTTAACTTAAATCCTTATTGTATGTATTAATAAAGATTGCTTAAAATACATAGTATTTAACTTAAATCCTTATTGTATGTATTAATAAAGATTGCTTTTATACATTTTAAAATAAGTTAGGAAGGTGATTGAATTTTAAAATATTGTGTATTAACTTTCTTGTATAAGAAGGTTGTTTCTCAAACATTTCTGAAATTGTTAGCCTTAATCTTTCAATGTGGGGAGAATAGTTATCCATTGAGAGTAGGGGTTAAAACCCAACTCTTCTAAAATAAGGCTTTAAAAAATGAGGGCTAAAGATGTTTGTGGACCTCTTAAAGCACATGGCTAATTAAAGAAGTTCACTTTAGCAATGTCTCCTCCACTTCCATTCAAACGTTTTATGTTTTACAATAATGTCCTTTCACGTGATGGGACTTTTTAAAATGAGAATTTGGGAACATTACTACCAGAAACTCAGATGACCAACTTTAGAGCGGGAGAGGGCCATGTACACAAATATTTACTTATCTGCAGTGAGCCTTTTTCTACCTTTCTGTGTCTCATTACTGCATTTTGGGTTTTGTTTCTATTGTACCCTTTTGTTTGTCTGGCTATCCAGTCGTGTTTTCAGGATTTCCCCAATGAATATGCATGAGATCTATTAGCATAAAATGAAAGCAATGCATGCAAATAGATCTCATTCATATTCATTGGGGAAATTCTGAAAACCCAACTGGATTGCGGCCCTCGAGGAGGGACTTTGACACCCCTGCTTTAAACCGTTCTTAAGTTGAATGTGTATCTAATTCGGATCCTGTACAGTACACAGTCTATAAAAACATGAAAGAAACAGTCCTCAAAATAAAGTACTGTAGTTTCAATAGAAAGAAAAGAAAGGAGGTTTACACTTATGGTCTCACTGTTCCCTCTCCCACCACCATGTCCAATATGTCTTTCTTCATTTCCCCACGTACACCATCTCTTTCCCTCTCACTCAGACACCCATGACCAATAATTCTCCCTTTCTATTCTCTCCCCACCTTGTAATCTTTTTCCCTCACCCTCTTCATCCTTTGTCCGGTTTGTGTTCCCCCCTTCTGTGTTCCAGTGTGACCCTGCTTCTCCCTTTCTGTGCCAACACACCCTCCCTTCCTCCCCCAATGTGACCCTCCTCCTCCCTTCTGTGTCCCAAAGCGCCCCTTGTCATCCTTCCCTCTGTTCTGCCGCCCTCCTGCGGGTGTTTACCTTCTCAGGTCGGCTCCCTAACTCCCAGTTGCAAAGCCTTGGCTGCGGTTCTTACACGTGGCCTGCGGCTGACCCCTGAAGCTTTCCCTCTGATGTCAGAAACTGAGAAACAAGGTTTCATTCATTGATTATAGCCAAGCTTTATTAAAAAGAGGAGCTGTTGTATACTAATTGGATAGCTGTACAATTTTGAATAAATATTGGTTATTCTTTCCCAAGAGATTTTGTTTTCGTGTTTTAGTTTTTTATTCATTTTTCACAAGCGTATCACATAAATTTATACAATTTCATTGAGTACACACTTGATAATCCTTCATAAATCATTGTAAATACAAGATATTATTATATAATACTGTATTATAATATTGAAAAAGCATATCATACTTAATAAGTATACCAACTATTACTCTAGAGCAGTGGTCTCAAACTCGCGGCCCGGGGACCACATGCGGCCCTCCAGGTACTATTTTACGGCACGCGGTCTGTACTAGTGCTGCCCGCTCTTTGCAGCGTCCTACGGTTTCCCCTCTGGCCTCCAGCTCTTACCTTCAGATAATTACAGTAGCATGCAGAGAGGATTGCCAGTGCTGTAGCAATCCTCGGCATCATGCTCCCTCTGCTGCGATCCTGCCTCTGACGTTAGAGGAGGAGCAGGACCGCGGCAGAGGGAACATACGGAGGCCGATGGCAGCCTGCAAGGAATGTTATAGCACCGGCGATCTCTGCAGGCATGGTAATTAGCTGAAACTAAGACCGGGAGGCCAGGGGAGAAGCTGGAGGATGCTGCAAAGAAGGGGGAAACATGCAGGCCTTTGGGGGGGGGGAGATTTATAAACTATAAAGAGTTTTACCTCATGCAAAATTGTTATTTCTTTAATAAGACATTAACTTTTTTTCCTGTGGCCCTCCAAGTACCTACAAATCCAAAATGCGGCCCTGCAAAGGATTTGAGTTTGAGACCACTACTCTAGAGATTTTGTGTGTTCTTGTTGGGACTGGAGGAGTGAAGTATCTTTTGCTTGTTGAAACTTTAGAAACACTATTAATTTTCATGTTAGCCCAGCATCTGTTATCAGAGCTGTCCAGCCCTTGGTGCTATTACATGTCGTTTAAACTTAAAAGTTTTTTTTTTTAAATTTTATGTATATAGGTTACATACATTTTCAACAAGAATTAACTTGTATATCATTTAAGACAATAAATCTAGCCAGAAAACCTACAAATAAGGGAGGTAGTTGCAATCACAGTTTTTAAGGAAAAAACCTCCCTAACCAAAAGGAGCAATAGTGAACTGCAAAACTGGAATAAATAACTAATTTTTATTAAAAAAAAAATAAAATATATCTATTAAAATGATTACTCCCATTACTTCTGCTTTTTTTTTAATGAAAATAACCCTTGAAATCCCCACTATCCTCAAGACAAACATTTAGGGCTCCTTATACGAAGGCGCGTTAGGGCCTTAATGCGCTAAATTGCCGCTACCGCCTCCTTTTGAGCAGGCGCTAGATTTTCAGCTAGCGCGCGTTAATCCGCTGCGTGGGCTAAAACGCTTAGCGCACCTTCGTAAAAGGAGCCCTGAGTCAAGCGAACTGGCTCAAAGAGAATGTTATTTTATTTCACAACATATTTGCAAAGAAAATGGTGCCAAAATAAAGCTCCAGAATGGAACAGGAGAGACTGTCCTTAGAAACATCCGATTACACTCCTACTTTCAATTCAAACAAATATTGCAAAAACGAGTCCCTAAGGGGCTAACAAGGTCACAATTGATGCAACTGGTACTGGTTTATCATCCTTTGAGGTTTCAAGAATTCTGTGGTTTAAAAACAATCTATAGATTCCTGGGTGTTCAAACCTTCACCACTCCCTGAGACTTTCTTTTTAAATGGAGGCAAATTACAGGCATAAGTTTTCAGGGACGTAAAGAATGTATGTAAGATATTTCTGAAACATATCCCTAGAAGATTTAAATTTTAATGTAGGTCAGTTAATCAAAGATTGTTCTTCCTCATAATGGCCCATTTTACAAAGCCGCCCAGCCAAGTGATGTGTGGTAGAGATTGACACGGGGACAAATTTTTCCCCGTCCCTGCGGGAACTCATTTCCCTGAACCCATGAGTTCTTTTCCTGTCCCTGCCCCATTCCTACAAGCTCCGTCCTCATCTGCCCAAGCCTCGAACCCTTTAAAATCCTAAGTAGCAATATTCTAGAGCTCAGATTGTGATGTCATAATGCCTCATTCCACCAATGCCTAAGCTCCGTCCTCATCTGCATAAGCCTCAAACCCTTTAAAATGCTAAGTAGCAACATTCTAGAGCTCAGATTGTGATGTCATAATGCCTCATTCCACCAATGCCTAAGCTCCGTCCTCATCTGCACAAGCTTCAAACCCTTGAAAATCCTAAGTAGCAACATTCTAGAGCTCAGATTGTGATGTCATAATGCCTCAGTCCACCAATGCCTAAGCTCCGTCCTCATCTGCACAAGCTTCAAACCCTTGAAAATCCTAAGTAGCAACATTCTAGAGCTCAGATTGTGATGTCATAATGCCTCAGTCCACCAATGCCTAAGCTCCGTCCTCATCTGCACAAGCTTCAAACCCTTGAAAATCCTAAGTAGCAACATTCTAGAGCTGAGATTGTGATGTCATAATGTCTCATTCCACCAATGCCTAAGCTCCGTCCTCATCTGCACAAGCCTCAAACACTTGAAAATCCTAAGTAGCAACATTCTAGAGCTCAGATTGTGATGTCATAATGCCTCAGTCCACCAATGCCTAAGCTCCGTCCTCATCTGCACAAGCCTCAAACACTTGAAAATCAGGAATGGGACTGGGACAGGGACAAAACTCACAGGGATGGCACAGGGAAATTGAGTTCTTATGGGGACAAATTTGTCCCCATATCATTCTCTACACTGCACCACTCTAGAAATCATAATGTAGTGAAAATGAGCCAAATATAGGGCAATCAAGCCATTGTGACTTCACTGATGAGGTTGGCTCTTAGTGGTGGAATAAGGCATTCTTGTACAATACCTCTGGAATCTATACCATAGGGTTGTTAATCTCTTCCAGCCTCAAACTCAAAATTAAATTCTAGCCTCTCTTCCTATGGTCATCTCCTGTTACTCACCCCTGGATTTCCAGTTTCATTTCCTACAGTCTTGCTGTAGGGTCTTGTCTCTTCTGCTTGTGAAGTCCCAAAGGAAGATGACTAGAAATAATAATCCCCAAAAAGGTCCTACCAGCCTGGGAGATCACAGGGCTCTTTGGGACTTGTATACTGCCTTTTTGTAGTTATACAACAACATTCAAAATGGTTTTACATACAGGTCAAGCATTTTCCCTGGTGGGCTCACAATCTATCTAATGTACCTGGGGCAGTGGAGAATTAAGTAACTTGCCAAGGGTCACAAGGAGCAGTGTGGGGTTTGAACCCACAACTTCGGGGTGCTGAAGCTATAGCTCTAAAAACTACGCTACACACTCCTCTTCACTCTCGGTAGCTCTTTTTCTCTTTCCGCTATCTCTCATGATGCTGCAAGAACTGGGAGTAGAAGCAATTGGCTTTGAGTCTTACTCTCTGCTTCCCTCACTGTCCATCAATCCAACTCTGTGGTCACCAAGTCAAAGAAATGAATCAGATATGTCAAATAAGACCTTTCTCTAGTAAAACCATGCTGCCCCAGGTCCTATAATACACTGGATTCCAGCAACCTGTATGTCCTCCGTTTTAGGAACATTTCGGTTAGTCTGACCTCTGTGGTAAGTAAATTAACTGGCCTGCAGTTCCCAACCACCTCCTTATTTCTGCTTTGATGGAGAGGGAACACAAATCCATCCTGGCCCCGGACCTTCTCTTCGACGTCTGAATTGATGGGGGGGGGGGGGGGGGGAGGGGAAGGCTTATGGGCCTGCGGCGTGCCATTGCTGCATACGACTGGCCCTGTTGGTGTTGCGGCAGCACCGAGGGAGTAATTTAAATGCAGGGGTGGCTGTGAGGAGGAGAAATCAAACGGCGATGGGTCGGCTTGGGGCCAGGCAGGCTTCGGTGCGGCTTTGAGGGAGGAAGGGGGCAATAACTTGGGATATAGATAGGAAGGAGGGGGCACTGACTTGGGACATAGGAGGGAGGGAATAGAAAGTGCAGAAAGAAAGATTGGATGCACAGTCAGAGACTCATGAAATCATCAGGCAACAAAGGTAGGAAAAATTATTTTATTTTCAATTTAGTGATCAAACTATCAGTTTTGAAAATTTATATCTGCTGTCTATA
Organism: Geotrypetes seraphini; assembly: GCF_902459505.1. Lineage (NCBI taxonomy): Eukaryota > Metazoa > Chordata > Amphibia > Gymnophiona > Dermophiidae > Geotrypetes > Geotrypetes seraphini. The sequence goes on along the minus strand of NC_047090.1, from coordinate 7,872,960 downwards.
TTTTGTACTATATTTATCTATTTTTCTATAGTTGTTACTGAGATGACATTGCATAGTTTAAAGTCATCTTCCTTCACATCTTTGAAAAAACCCTGAATCTAAATGATAATTAACATTTTCTGTGTACAATGTGCTTTGTGGTTTTTAATTTTTATTTTGTGGTTACTATTATATATTAATGGATGGAAGAAATTGCATTACAATTAGTAGTAGTATTACAGGGGTGGAGTTTTGCTGGATGGGGGGTACTCACGTTGGTATTTGTTAGGCTTAGGGGGGTACTTAGCATGAAAAGATTGAGAAACACTGGATTCTTGTACAAAAGTCTTGAATAGGAAGTTATGGTAGATCTGCTGGCTTCCTTCAGTACCCTTGTATGTCTTCCAGCTGGTTCCCACTGTCTACTACACTTCATTGCTATTTGATTGTCTTCTTGGCTCCTACTCCTGGCTCTTTATCTGTGTTAAGCAATTCTGCTTCATTTTACTATTTAGATACCACTTCTTGCAAGGCAAAGTTTAGTTGTTTACCTGCAATTACATCACTTTCTTTTCCAGAGCTTTGCCCATTTCTTAAGAAAGAACTGAATATTTCTTGGGGTGTCCTAATTTTTTCCCCTGACTATATATTTGTGCACCGTTTAGACTTAAGAGGTTTATAAGTTAAAAAAAAAGAGCTAAATACCGTCCTAGTCCTTGAGCGCCTTTAGCTTCTGTTAAAACGTTGTTTGCATTATGCTCGTTCTAGGTCAGGGGTGTCAAAGTCCCTCCTCGAGGGCCGCAACCCAGTCGGGTTTTCAGGATTTCCCCAATGAATATGCATGAGATGGATTTGCATGCACTGCTTTCATTGTATGCTAATAGATCTCATGCATATTCATTGGGGAAATCCTGAAAACCCGACTGGATTGCGGCCCTCCAGGAGGGACTTTGACACCCTTGCTCTATGGGAACCCTCCAAGGGGCAGGGGTCTCAAAGTCCCTCCTCGAGGGCCGCAATCCAGTCGGGTTTTCAGGATTTCCCCAATGAATATGCATGAGATCTATGTGCATGCACTGCTTTCAATGCATATTCATTGGGAAAATCCTGAAAACCCGACTGGACTGCGGCCCTCAAGGAGGGATTTTGAGACCCCTAGATTAGAGTGTCTATGTCAGGGATGGGCAACTCCGGTCCACGAGGGCCGGAATCCAGTCGGGTTTTCAGGATTTCCCCAATGAATATGCATGAGATCTATGTGCATGCACTCAATACATATTCACTGGGGAAATCCTGAAAGCCCGACTGGAGTCGGGACTTTGGGGGACCCGTACCTTAAATCAAGACCTAAGAAGCCCCGCCCGGGCCACTGCAGCAATCCCCTCTCTTGCCCTGTTTGTGCGCCTATTATTGCCTAGTCTCTCTTAGGCGCAGTCAGCGGCGTCTCTTGTGACATAAGAGCGTGAGCGCGCTCAGGCACAGCGGGGGCGGCGGACGGCACAAGATGCACAGCGCAGGACCCCTCTCCTGCACGCGAAGCCACCGTGGACTGGAGCACGTGCAGCAGCGTGCTGGAGCGCAGGCGCTGGGCCAGCTGGTGAGTGGGCGAGCGCGCGCGACGTCACAAAGCCCTTTGATTGGCGGGGGGGCGGCCGGGCGGTTGCCTTAGCGACGGCCGGGCGGCGGGAGAGCTGGCGCACGCGCCGAGGCCCAGAAGAGCGAAGCCGCTGCCGCCGCAGCCGCCGCTCCTCTTCCTCGCGGGAGCATGTCTTCCGCTGCGCCCCGCAGCCCGCGCGCACCCGCCTGATTGGCGCAGCCCCGCCAAAAAGAAAAAAACGTAAGAGGGACGGCGGCGCGTACACGCCTCGCACGCGCGCCGAACGCTCGAGACCCCCCCACGTGCACACGCAGAACACGCCCACCCGGTCGAAAAAAAAAATACACTGAACATACTGCGCAGCCGTGCTGGATACAGACTCCCCCCCCTACACACATGTACACGTGCAGCAGGTACAACTCTTCCCCCCCCCTCCAAAAGAAAAACACAACCAAAGGCATAGGAAAATAACCCGAATTGCACCCCATTTATTACTGGGGTGATTGCATGGACAAATACGTTGCATGCATGCAGGTCATAGGAGAAATAATGGTTATTCCATGCAGTCAATAGGCTCTTGCAATATCCCCCCCCCCCTCAGAAACACCACTTTGGGCTCCTTTTACTAAAGTGCGCTAGCGTTTTTAGCACGCGCAGCGCGCCAAGTACTAAAGCTAGCGCAGCTTAGTAAAAGGAGCGCTTTTGTGTTCAATCACTTTTCATTACACAAAAGCTGTTTGTGTTGCGTCAGCATTGGATCAATAGATATTAATAAATATTTTTTATTTGTATTTTTATCTTTAAATATAAATATTTCTTTCACATTCAGAAGGCTTCTTCATTCAATGTTATAGTATTAGCTAGTACTTAACTTTCTCTTCACCGGCATGTTTTGCATTATATTGCTTTCTCAAGGTGAAGTCCCTCATAGTTTTGTCACCATCCTCATAGACCACTATATCCTAGAGCAGTGTTTTTCAAGCTTTTTACACCTATGGAACGGCAGAAATAAAAGAATTATTCTGTGGACCGGCATCGGTCCATGGACCGGCGGTTGAAGAACACGGGGCTAAGTCGTGGGCCAGACCCCGCCCATCTCTACCCAATCTCCACCCCAGACCTTGCCTCCATAATAGTACTAATTGCACCTTGCATGTCCTGTACCTCATCTGGAAGCCTTCCCTCTGACGTTGCAACGTCAGAGAGAAGGCTTCTGGTTCAGGTGCAGGATGCCCATAGGAGCCGCTGCCCGTGGCTTTGTGCACTGAATCAGTTAGGAAGAGGGAGGTGGCTCGTAGATCAATCGCACCATGGACCGGCGGTTGAAGAACACTGTTTTGGGCTTGATGCACGTGCTGGCCTTGTGGACCGGCATGAAATTTCTGTGGACCGGCACTGGTCCATGGACCGGTGGTTGAAGAACACTGTCCTAGAGGATCGCTAAACTTTTGAAGGGCGTTATATGTGAGGGGGTATTGCAAGAGACTATCCGCTAACTATTGATTGTTGGTATCATAGAAAAACAAACATATGTAACATGTGAAATGTGTACACACATCACAAGACTTGGAGACTGGGCATCCAAATGGCACATGTAGGGAACCCAAATTCTAGCTATATAATACAAGGTTTCACATTAGGAATCACCCCCCTGGAATATAATTTAAGTGTTGTTAATGATACATTGAACCCCTCATGCAGCGGCAGCTAAGAAAGCAAATCAAATGTTAGGAATTACTGAGAAAGGAATGGAGAACAAAACAGATTACTTTATAATGCCTTTGTATTGCTCCATTATGCAACCACACCTCAAATATTGCACAATTAGAAAAGGGACAGAGAAGGGTGACAAAAATGATATACGAGATGGGATGATTTCCCTATGAGGAAAGGCTAAAGTGACTAGGGCTCTTCAGTTTGGAGAAGAGACAGCTTAGGGGTGATATAATAGGAGTGGAGTGGAATGAGTAGTTGAGCATTGCTTGTTACCCTTTCCAAAAATGCTGGGATTAGGGGGCATGCAATGAAACTACTAAGTAAATTTAAAAAAAAAATTGGAGATAATATTTCTTCACTCATCGTATAAATAAACTCTGGAGTTTGTTGCTAGAAAATGAGGTAAAAACAGTTGGCAGGGTTAAAAAAAAAAAGGGTTGGCCAAGTTCCTACAAGAAAAGTCCATAAACCATTATTCAGATGGACTCAGGGGAAATGCTTCTTATTCCTGGAATGAGCAGCTTGATGGACCTTTGCTTTGACCCAGATATTGTAATATGCATCTCCTGCTGTTCTGAAGGTTTTGGGGGTTGTTGTTTTTTTTGTTTTTACATCACGGAGTTTGAGATTGAAAAACAGTATGAAATCATGTTTGGGTGGTAGAGTAACAATTTCTCATTCCAGGATAGCCGAGGCTATGTTGTCAGTGGGGGGGTGCAAAGCTTTGGAATGCTTTGCCAGGAGTTCTGCAATTTTGCACTGTTAGACTAGTTTTAAGAAAATGTTGAAAATGCAGTTGAGACTTTATGTAAGATATGTTATACCTGCTGATGTTTTCTTAGAATGACGAGTTGATCCTTATAGCGAAGTTTTTTGGTAACCATTTAATTTGTATGTACTGTCCATTATTTAAGACTGGCTATGTAAATCGTATAGGCAATATACGGTATACAGTGGTGCCTCGCATAACGAACGCCTCACACAGCGAACGCTGCGCACAACGAACTTCATGTCTTGCTTCCTACAACGAGCTTCGTTTCACACAACGAAGTCGCCCGAGCTGCATCCTTCCGCGCAGGCACTTGCGCTTAACTGCCCTCTCTCCGCCTGGCTCCCTGTGCAGTGGCGGACCGTCGGCTCGCAGGGGCCCGGCGCCTACTGCTGATGCGTTGGGGGGGGGCGGAGCTACTCTCGCCGCTTCCCCGATGCTAGAAAAAAAAAATGAACAGTTAAGTCCCCGTTTTTGCCGCTGAGACTCTGCCCTCTCTCACTGTAAAATTAGACTCTACTTAGTCTGTCTTTAAATTTAAAAAATGTGTGTTGTTTTAAAAAACAATTATGTTTTTAGATGTATCTAAATAAAAATAATAACAAAAAATTTATCTTTTTTTATGTCATCTTAGCATATTTTATGCTACAGAACGAATTATTTTTTTTAACATGTATTGTTATGGGAAAACGCGTTTCACATAACGAACTTTTCGCATAACAAACTTGCTCCTGGAACCAATTAAGTTCGTTGTGTGAGGCACCACTGTATATATTTTAAAATAAATAAATGCATGATTCTTGTGTGTATAGGGGAGAGGAATGAACAGCAGGAAAATGAAGTTCATCGCCAATGCTGTTGGTATAGAGCAGTGTCTCTCAAACTTTTTTAGCTCCAGCACGCTAAACGGAGCAAATGATTTTCGCGGCACATTATAATTTAAATTATAAAATTTCAAAACCAACAAAAAATTAAATTTGAGAGTTATTTATTTAACGTTCTTTAAGCTATGTATGGGTAATTGTAACAGCGGTGAACCTAAAGTAGATAGCATTGCTAATCAATGCGATAGATGTGCTTGCATTTTAAAATGAAAATTAACCCCAGAGCCCCCCCCCCAAACACAATATACCCACTTGTCTACAACCCCAGTAGTCCTTATGGCTGCAGGAGGCACCTATAAGGCAGTACAGTAGGGTTTGGGGTTTTGTTTGATGGGCTCACATTTTCCACCATGAATGTAATGGTTAGAGTGGCTTATGGGCCTGGGTCCTCCTCTCTATGGTTCACTAGCCCACCCCTCAGACTACTTAAGCCACCTCTGTGCTGCTCTATTAGGCTTTCCTATGCCAGGTGCTGATGTTCCAGAGGCAGGTATGTATGTTTTTATTCTGAAGTTTGTGGGGTGTGCAAAGGGATCAGTGAACATATGGGGAGTGGGGGGGGGGGTCTTTACTTTGTCTCTGCAGTGGTTTTCTGGTCACTTTTGATACCATTGGGGCACTTATACCTGTCTTTACATCGTCTAACTCACAATGTATAAGTTTCACCTAGGCAGTCTCGTCAGCCCAAATCCTTCCCTAGCCACTCCTCCAAAAATGCCCCTGGGCACACAGTGGGATTGAGAGGCCTAAAATGTCCCTGGATATGTCCAAAAAGCCGTTTTGATCGGCACTTGGACGACTAAGTGTCGACTTGGGCTGGTTTTTAGACGTATTTAAGTTTCGATTATGAGCCCCACAGGGTGTAAGCAAAGATAGAACATAGATAAGACACAGTAACAGGAGTTGGAAATAAGGGACTAATTTAAAGAAAGTTGCCTGTGAAGTCAAAAAGGTGCATGAATAGGGTAGGCGTGAGTGGATAAGCAAAATCGTGCTGCAGTATAAAGTAAGTTTCAAGTTTTATTTAAAATTTGATTAAATTGCTTATCAAACTTCTAAGCAATATACAAAGACTTAAAAAAAAAAAAAATAGGATTATACACACAATGTAATAACAAACATATTAAAAATCTACGCCACAAACGGAGACGGGCAGAAAAATGAGAAAAAGGGTAGGAACTATATTAGTTATAGGACAGACAAACATGAAAGGTAAAAAGAACAAGGAGGGGAAAATCCAATTATGAAAGATAACTTAAGATTAGAAGACGGCTGAGAAATCCTGAATCCTTATAAAAGATCAAATGCATCTTTAAATAGAAAACTTTTCAGTTTGCCTTTAAATCGGTCTAAAGATCTTTCCTCCCTCAAGTGAGTCGGTAGGGAATTCCAAAGTAGTGGGGCCTAGTGTTGATAATTCTCAAGGAAGGGAGAGACAACAGATGTTCGTTTGATCTTAGCAATCGTGAGGGGCAATAGGAAATAAGAAGTCTGTCCACGAATAAAGGGGCATTAGATGCTTGTGTTTTAAATGCTGGTAAGATTATTTTATATGTAATCCTGTGTGAGACAGGAAGCCAGGGTGCGTTGATCAAAAGTGGTGTTGCATGGTCAAATTTTCTGGCGTTCATAATAAGCTTTATTGCTGTATTTTGTGCAGTCTGAGGACGTCTTAGTTCTTTTTGTGTCATACCGTTGTAAGGTGAATTGCAATGGTCGCGTTATGAGATTACAAGCGAGTGAATCAGGATATTTAGTGAGGTTGGTTCAAGGAAGTTTGCCAAGGAGCTTATCATACGTAGTATTTAACAACAGCACTGATCTGGTCGTGGTAAGTTAGCCTGTAGTCAAAAATGACACCTAGGATTTGAACTGATGTTACTATTTGTAATGGAGTACCTTTGAGACAGATAGGGGAGGACAGAGTTAATCCGTCTTTCCATGGAAAGAGCATAGTTTTAGCCTTGGGGATGTTCAAAGCCAGCATATTATCACTTAGCCATTGGCTAATTTTTTCCATTTTCAGGTTAATGTTAATTATATCATAAGAACATAAGAATTGTTGCTGCTGGGTCAGACCAGTGGTCCATCATGCCCAGCAGTCCGCTCACGCGGGTGGCCCTCTGGTCAAAGACCAGCGCCCTAACTGAGACTAGCCCTATCGCTGGGGTTGTCGGGATTTAATGGATGCAGGAGTTGGATATCGTCAGCATAAGCATAGATTGGAAATCCAGTGGCTTGGCGGCCAAGAAAATGTTGAATAGAAGAGGAGATAAGATGGAACCTTGCGGTTTACAAAATGCTTTCTCTCCATCTTATGCTGTAAGACGTGTTTCATTGCTGAGGGTGTGGTACACTAGAACGGTCACATGCTGGTTGATATTCAAAACAATTTAACTGTCCACAGAGATGTTCACTTGTTTGGATCTATCCGCTAATTTTCAGTGACACTTAACCAGTTGTTACCGCTGAAAATTTACATTGTGAAAACTGATTATTTTGGAAGTGTTCTGGGGGTTCAGCCAGCTGAGGTAACCGCTTAAATGAGACCGTATAAAACGCAATCCGATCTTTCTGTGGTAACCCATGGTTGGTTAAGTTCTGAATATCGATTTCACTGGCTATGCAGTAGCTGACCATAAGAGCAACCTTGCTGGGTCAGACCAATGGTCCATCTAGCCCACAGTGACCAATGCAGAAACCCAAATAATAGGAACATTCAGAGCTGAGATTGTGATGTCATAATGCCTCATTCCACCAATGCCTTAGAGCCAACCTCAACAGTGATGTCACAATGGTAGGACTGTCCTATACTTGGTTCATATAAGAATAGCCTACTGGGTTGAAACAATGGTCCATTTATTTTAAAAATTTCTATACCGTTTTATATCAAAACGGTTTACAAAATGATTACATGCATAAAATGTTAAAATCTGGACAAGTATCCTGTTTCCACAGTGGCCAGTTCAGGCAAAGCTTGCTCTGCATAAACTAGATATTCAGTGTCGAAGCCCAAACATGGTTTAGAATTGAATGTCGATGATGATCTTCTTTTAAGATCTTTTCTAGTGGTGTACGCCTGAGGCAGCGAGCTTGACATGTCTGGATGGTCTTAGTGTGAAAGTTGAACATGATTCCTGTCCTTGCAGACTTTTGCTAGCTGTTAATATTTATCTGACTTTCCGAGCTTGAAATGGCTTAGGTGCCTTTTACTTCCATATTTGTTTGTACGCTGCATTCCTAGGTGCTTACTTTGTTCATCTCATAGAGCTTTGCTAGAGGAAGAAATGGGGTTTTAGGAAATCACGTCTCCCTCCATGCCCACCTCCCTAATTGTGTGTTGGCCATTAGCTGAGCTTCAGAAGTGTGCTTAAGACTTTTGGGGGGGGGCTTTCCTTGACTGAAGTTCATTTCCACTTTTCTTCTTTTTGTCCCCTTGGTTTTTGATCAGGACTGTGTAATATAGTTTTTTGGGGTTTGTTGTTTTTTTTTTGTTTGTCTTTGAAGGTAATGTTAGTATTTTACATTGTTTCTGTATGATTTGTTTTCATGTATTATTTATGTTTCAGTGCACCTTGTTTAGTTTGGTTTTGAGACAAAGAGGTGGAAATTCATTACACAGAGCAGAATAAGAGTCTTCTACTACTACTGGCAGTGCTCTTGTTATTTCCAGCCGAGTCGGGGAGGCAGTGGCTGCAAATCAGTAAGCAAAGAGATTACATGGAAGGGAAGCTTGTGGATGTCAGGAAGCAGAGCCTCACCTGGTCCATAGGTTAAGCTGAACCTACCTGCGCCTCTCAGAGATATTTTCTACAAGTGGCCTCATCACCGGCTAAGCAGACTGTCAACTTTGTTAACAAGTCCTGGTGCTTATGGACAGGAGGTGTGTTGTCACTGGGAGAGGAGGCCGTGGTGTCCAGGTGATGGATAGGAGCTGTGACCTGAAACAGATTTAGAAACTGGATCCTGAAGGGGAACGTGATGCTTGAACCGGATTATGACTAAGGACTGTGCTTGTCCCTAGAAAGAATCGGTTTCATCAAAGGGTTGGGATGACCTTCTAAATGTTGGAAACAACTTCCTGGTTTCCAGCAGCTCCTTTGACCTGATTTTGGCGTGTCCAGTTCTCTGGACGGAGTAGCCATCATATTCTATTCTTAATCTCCTCTGGCTCTTGATTCTGCTTGCTTTTGATTTGTTCATTCTCTCTATTCCTAGGGCTGTGGCCCTTTGTTATGTGTCTGTCTGTCTTTAGTTTGAACCTTATTGGTGACTTCTGCTGACAGAGCGACTGAGTTGACAGTATGAATCTACTCCACACACTGGGAATTAAATTTCATGATCTGATTTATGGACTGGAAAAGACAGATTAAGATTAGTATATTATTTCCAGTGCGGCAGACCTGAAACGGTTTGCTGCATGAACTGCTTGAGCCCATCTCTTCCGTTGAAAGTGGAGGCTCTGATTTTTCTGCTTTTGGTTTTCTTCTTACAGTTATGATGTGACATATTAATATCATCTCTTAATCTCATTTCAGTCCTTGGGATACACCTATCTTGTTAGGGTTTCAGGCTATCCACACTGAAAATGCATGAGATAGATTTTAATCCATTGCCTCCTAGATCTTTCTTATGCATATTCCTTTGGATATCCTGAAAACCCTTGAGGAATGGTTTCAGAAGCACTCTCTTTGAGTCTTCAATGATGCATAAACAGCCACAAAAATATAGCAAATGATTTAAGTGTTGTTAATGATACATTGAACCCCCTCATGCAGCGGCAGCTAAGAAAGCAAATCAAATGTTAGGAATTACTGAGAAAGGAATGGAGAACAAAACAGATTACTTTATAATGCCTTTGTATTGCTCCATTATGCAACCACACCTCAAATATTGCACAATTAGAAAAGGGACAGAGAAGGGTGACAAAAATGATATAGGGATGGGATGATTTCCCTATGAGGAAAGGCTAAAGTGACTAGGGCTCTTCAGTTTGGAGAAGAGACAGCTTAGGGGTGATATAATAGGAGTGGAGTGGAACGAGTAGATGAGCATTGCTTGTTACCCTTTCCAAAAATGCTGGGATTAGGGGGCATGCAATGAAACTACTAAGTAAATTTAAAAAAAAAATTGGAGACAATATTTCTTCACTCATCGTATAAATAAACTCTGGAGTTTGTTGCTAGAAAATGAGGTAAAAACAGTTGGCAGGGTTAAAAAAAAAAGGGTTGGCCAAGTTCCTACAAGAAAAGTCCATAAACAATTATTCAGATGGACTCGGGAAAATGTTTCTTATTCCTGGGATGGCATATCATAGACGGAGAAGATGAGGTGTGAGATATGACCCCAGCAACCCCCCATTAAAAATGGAGCATGCAAAGGATTAAGAGACGTGATCCTAAAACTGCCTCTGTTAGAAGTGGAGAAAACCTGAGATAATCCCTAAGTAAACCTTCCAGAGATGGATTCCATGGGTGAGATGAGCCATGTCCTTTCCTGGACTTCAAGCGAGGCTCTCTCTGATTTTCTAAAGCCCCCGCCACTGCTTCATTTTGGGAATCTCAGGATGCAAAGAGATAAAGTTTATCTGCAAGACCTACAGTCCCTGGATGCCGTGCAGGATTTCAAGAGCATGCAAAGAAGAAGTTTTGCCTTTCTTGTGTTTTTCTCCCTTTTTTATATCCTTTTACCAGGGTCCAAAACCCTTCCTCTGGAACTCAGCTAATGTGGACCTTTTGACCACCAGGTGTCAATGGTACATAATAAATGTATTTATTTTTAGTTTTTATATACCATTTATAGCCCAAGTGGTTTATATTCAGATACTCAAACATTTTCCCTGTCTGTCCTAGTGGGCTCACACTCTTATCTAATGTATCTAGGGCAGAGGGGGGATTAAGTGACTTGCTTAAGTAACATGGGATTTGAACCCACAACCTCAGGATGCTGAGGCTGTAGATCTGACCACTGCGCCACACTCCCCTGAATGCTGCCTCTGCAGTGCCTCATGCAGATGCTGAGATCATACTCCAAGTGCCCTGGTTTAGGAGTGGAGTTCATTCCTGCCATGGTATGTGCAAAAATAAACATTTGGAGACATTGCCTCTAGGATTGGCAGGCTGCTCAAAGGAAGAGGGTGAGAACAGGATTTGTTCCCCGTCCCCTCCATATGCCTCAATAAATTGTGTAAAGGACAATTTTATAAATTGGGCCTCAGTCTGGGCATCCCAATAGTTCAAGTTCAATTTACTGGATATACCGCAAATATAAAACCGTAGTTACAATATAAAATTATGAGAGGGGAGGGAACAAGCACAAATGAATTAACAAATTGCGACTGGACAGACGTGAAGAAACACGAAGGAAAGAAAAAAATGGATTGCTTACAATTACATCTAGGATATAAGGAAAAGGATAGTAACAAATAAAGTGTGGGATAAAAAATATATAATCATACTCCATTGTTGCCTATTAAACTATGAGCAAAATGCCAGAGAAAGTAAATATGCCTTTAGTTGAGCCTTGAATGTCAAAAATGAACTTTATCCCAGGACAAGCAGGCATGATATTCTCACATGTGGGTGACGTCATCTACGGAGCCCCAGCGCGGACAGCTTTTCAAGCAAACTTGCTAGAAGTTTCAAGTTTGCACACTGCACCACGCATGTGCTAGCCTTCTTGCCACTAGAGGGCGCATCCCCACCTCGTGGTCCTCAGTTCTTTTTCATCCGCGGAGCCAGAAGCCCTGTGGAGAAATTGTGCTAATTTTGCCTTCTGTCGCCGCGGCTGTGTGGGGTTTTTTCGCACGGTCGCTGCGTTTTTTCGTCTCTTTTTGCTTTGTTTCTTTCTTTTTCAAAAAAAAAAAAAAAAAAACAATCTTCGTATTCGTTACTACCGGGGGCTCCCGGTAGCCGTGGCCGAGGAACCTCGCTTGTTCCCGGCTCGCTTGTGGGCCCATGTCCCGGCCCGTAACGGGCTTTAAAAAGTGCGGGCGCTGTGAAAGACTCCTTTCGATTACTGACCCGCACAGGTGCTGTTTGCGGTGTTTGGGGCCCCAACACCCGACGGCATCCTGCGATAAGTGTGCCACCTTTCAGAAGCGGGCACTTAAACGCCGAAAGGCCCGCATGGCGGAACTTTTCTCTGTGGAGTCCCCGCCGGGGAAGGCCTCGAGTTCGGCCTCGGCTTCGGCCCCGGCCTTGACCTCGGCCTCGACATCGGCCTCGGCCTCAGCTTCGGGACCGTCGGCTTCGCCTCGGGCCTCGGTGCCTTCGAAGCAGCTGCCCTCTTCCAAGGCCTCGGGTAAGTCTCCGCTTCCCTCCTCAGCTCCATCCAAGAAGCCATCCTCGGGCTCGTCGGCGGGGGGGCCCGCCTCAGTGAAGCCCAAGTTGCCATCGTCCGCTGCCCCGAGGGAATACTCGAGACCGAGGTCGCCCTCTGAGGAGCAGCGGCAGGTCTTGCCGCAGGGGATGTCAATCCCCGTGTTCCAGGAATTGCTCCGGGCGTTAATCGCCTCGGAGCTCACCGGGGCCATTGACCAGCTGCACCAGGCTTCGGCCTCGGCAGCTTCGGCCTCGGAGGCTCCGGCCCCGGTGGCCCCGCAGTTGGCGACCTCGGTCTCGGGTACCGGGGCCTCGGCTCCCGAGGCGCCCACGGCCTCGACCTCGGTGGTTCCCTCGGACCCGGCTTCGCGAGATCCGCCGGAGCGTAGTGTGCGCCCGAAGGACAAGGGGCGCCGAGTACGAAGACTTTCGTCCTCGTCCTCGGGGTCCTCGAGGGGTTCGTCTCCCTCGGGCAGGTCTCGAGCGAGGCGCAAGCCGAGGAAGGCTAAGAGGTCTCGGACCTCGCCTCGGCGGCGTGGTCGCTCGTCACCGGCCAGGGGCGGTGCCTTGCAAGTTCGGGATTTGCGGGTGGATAACCCCATTTTGTTCCGGTCTCCGGCCAGGGAGAGCTCTCGAGCTTCCTCGCCCGGGCCGAAGGGGCGGACCTCGGTGCCTCGGACCCCGGGGGGATCCCCGAGGGGTTCCTCCAGGCGCACCCGGTCTCCGACTCCGTCGAGGTCGCAGGACTGTGCCTCTTTGGGGTCGGGGTCGGGTAGGGAGCCCAGATACTCCAACCAGGCCTCTCCCTTCGGCTCTGCCGGGAAGTCTCGGTCTCCCTCTCCTCCTGCTAAACCCTCGTCCTTTACGAGGTTTGTGCAGGATATGGCTGCGGCTTTGGGTGTTGACTTGTCGGAAGGGTCCACTTACACCAAGGAGTTTTTGGAGGAGCAGGATCTCCCTGCCCCCCCCAGGGAGTCGCCGCGCCTTCCAATTAACAAGGTCCTCTGTCAGACCTTTCTGAGGAATCTTGAGGCTCCATTGACGGTCGCTGTGGTCCCCGCCAAAATGGAGTCTAAGTATCGCACCCTTCCCATCAAAGGGTTTGAGAAGGGCCAACTTTCCCATACTTCGCTCCTGGTGGAATCGGCGGTCAAGAAATCTCAGCCTTCCCGGGTCTCAGCGACGGTCCCGCCTAGTAGGGAGGGCCGGACCCTTGACAAATTTGGGCGCCGTCTCTATGCGAACTCTCTGATGGCGACCAGGGTCCTGAACTACGCCTTCTCGTACTCTTCCTTCCTCCGTACGATGGTGAAGGACCTCCCCTCCTTTCGGGAGGTGATGCCTGAGTCGCATAGGGACCGGTTCGCCACCTTTAGTTCCAACCTGACCCAGCTGCGCCTCTATTTATTCCACGCGGTTTATGATGCATTTGAACTCGCCTCGAGGGTGTCCGCCTGTGCAGTGGCCATGCGCCGGCTGGCGTGGCTCCGTACCCTCGAAATGGAGGCCAATTTGCAGGAACGCCTGGCTAATTTGCCTTGCGTTGGCGTGGAATTGTTTGATGACACTTTGGATGCGGCGACGGAGCGACTTTCCAAACAGGAACGCTCCTTGGCCTCTCTGGTGAAGCCGAAGCCTAAGGCGCCTGCTCAGCGCCCCTTCAGGCAGCCTCCGAGGAGATACCCTCAGAAGTCCACACCGGCCTTCTCCAGACCGCCCCCTCGAAGACAGCCCCAGCAGAGTAGAGGCGGCCCCTCTAAACCTGCCGCGCAGGGGGCCGCCAAGGCCGCGCCGTCCTTTTGACGGGATAGGCGGTTGGGGGCGGGCCCCCACCGCAATATCGAGCCACCCCCTCCCCATCGGGGGTCGGCTGACGGCCTTTGCCGGGGCCTGGTCGGTGATCACGTCGGACGCCTGGGTGCTCGGGATAATCTCAGACGGCTATTCGCTGAACTTCTCCTGTCCGCCTCCGGACTTGCCCCCCGGGGCTTGCCCTCCCAATCGGAACCAGCTGGCCCTTCTCCTGGAGGAAGCCAGGGCCTTGTTGAGCCTCAGGGCGGTCGAGGTGGTGCCTCGCGATCAGATGGGCCTGGGGTTTTACTCCCGTTACTTTTTGGTCCCAAAAAAGACCGGGGACTTGCGCCCCATTTTGGACCTCCGGAAGCTCAACAAGTTCCTGGTCCGAGAGAAGTTCCGTATGTTATCGCTCCCGGTTCTCTATCCTCTTTTGGAGGAGGGGGATTGGATGTGCTCCCTGGACTTGAAGGAAGCTTACACCCATGTTCCGGTGCATCCCGCTTGCCGCAGGTTCTTGCGGTTTCAGGTCGGGGATTTGCACCTGCAGTATCGGGTTCTTCCCTTCGGGCTGGCATCTTCCCCTCGGGTATTCACCAAGTGTATGGTGGTGGTGGCGGCGGCCCTGCGCTCGCGGGGTCTACAGGTCTTTCCCTATCTGGACGATTGGCTGATCAAAGCCTCGTCCAGGGAGGGGGTTATCTTAGCGACCCGACAGACTATCAGTCTTTTACAGGACCTGGGGTTCGAAGTGAACTTCCCCAAGTCTCAATTGCGTCCGGCGCAGTCTCTCCAGTTCATTGGAGCCGTGCTGGACACGGTTCGCCTTCGCGCTTTTCTCCCCCCACCCCGGCGGGAGACTCTGCTTCGGTGGAGTCGTCATTGTCGAGGGCAATCGCAGGTGTCGGCCCAGCACATGATGGTTTTGCTGGGTCACATGGCGTCGACGGTTCACGTCACGCCGTTCGCTCGCTTGCACCTGAGAATCGCGCAATGGACTCTGGCGTCGCAGTGGCGCCAGGATCGCGATCCGGTGTCTTCCCGGATAGCAGTAACTCCTTGTTTACGTCGATCGCTCCGTTGGTGGACCGACTCTTCCAATTTGTCAGGGGGTTTGCTGTTTCGCGTTCCTCCTCACACCAAGGTCTTGACGACGGACTCTTCCGAGTACGCGTGGGGAGCGCACCTGGACGGTCTGAGGACGCAGGCTCTGTGGTCGGCCGAGGACCGTCGGTGCCACATCAATGTGCTGGAGCTTCGCGCCATTTTTCTGGCTGCGCGAGCTTTTGTCCACCTGCTGCACGACCAGGTAGTACTCGTGCGGACGGACAATCAGGTAGCGATGTACTATGTCAACAAGCAGGGGGGTACGGGCTCTTGGCCTCTATGCCAGGAGGCTCTCCGTCTTTGGGACTGGGCAATTTCCCAGAATATCTTCCTGCGGGCGGTCTACATTCAGGGAGAGCAGAACCAACTGGCAGACAAACTCAGTCGTCTTCTCCAGCCGCACGAATGGTCTCTGAACTCCCGAGTACTTCGCGAGGTTTTCGACCGCTGGGGAACTCCTCAAGTGGATCTGTTTGCCTCTCCGGAGACTCGCAAGTTACCCCTCTATTGCTCTCGGATCTACTCTCCGGATCGTCTCGAAGCGGATGCCTTCCTCCTCGAATGGGAGGGGAGGTTCCTTTATGCGTTTCCACCGTTCCCTCTGATTTTGAGAACGCTGGTTCATCTCAGATCGGCCGGAGCCTCCATGATCCTCATTGCACCTCGGTGGCCAAGGCAGCCCTGGTTCTCCCTACTTCTTCAACTCAGTACCAGGGAACCTCTGCTTCTACCGGTGTTTCCCTCTCTGCTGTCTCAGAGTCGGGGTTCGCTGTTGCATCCCAATCTTCAGTCTTTACATCTGACTGCTTGGTTTCTCTCCCTCTGACTTCGGTTCCGGTGTCTCGGGCCGTGAGGGACGTTTTGGAGGCCTCGCGTAAGGTCTCGACTCGGCTTTGCTATACTCAGAAATGGACCAGGTTTTCATCCTGGTGTTCTTTGAATAGTCTGCAACCAGATTCGGTGCCTGTGGCTTCGCTTCTGGAATATCTTTTGCATTTGTCTGAGTCTGGCCTGAAAACGACTTCCATTCGGGTGCATCTCAGTGCCATTGCAGCATTCCATCGGCATCTTGAGGGTCGTTCTCTCTCTCTTCATCCTCTGGTGACACGTTTCATGAAGGGGCTAGTGAATATCCATCCTCCTCTGAAACCTCCTCCGGTGGTGTGGGATCTTAATGTGGTCTTGGCTCAGCTTATGAAGCCTCCCTTTGAACCCATCGACAAGTCGCATCTTAAGTTTCTTACTTGGAAAGTAGTCTTTTTGATTGCACTCACATCTGCTCGTCGAATCAGTGAGTTACAGTCCTTGGTTGCGGATCCTCCTTTCACGGTCTTTCATCATGATAAGGTGGTTCTCCGCACCCATCCCAAATTTTTACCTAAAGTTGTGTCTGATTTCCACCTCAATCAGTCTATTGTCCTTCCGGTGTTTTTTCCGAAGCCCCATTCTCATCCTGGTGAGGCGGCGCTTCATACCCTTGATTGTAAGAGGGCGTTGGCCTTTTATCTCCAACGCTCCAAGTCTTATCGGAAGGTTCCTCAATTATTTTTGTCCTTTGATCCTAATCGTTTGGGACACCCGGTTTCAAAGCGCACCTTGTCCAACTGGTTAGCTGCTTGCATTTCTTTTTGCTACGCTCAGGCTGGTCTCCCGCTTGCGGGTCGCGTTACGGGTCATAAAGTCCGGGCGATGGCAGCTTCTGTGGCTTTCCTCCGATCTACACCTATGGAGGACATTTGTAAAGCTGCCACTTGGTCTTCGGTTCATACGTTCACCTCCCACTACTGTCTGGATACTTTGTCCAGAAGCGACGGCCGGTTTGGCCAGTCAGTGTTACGTAACCTGTTTTCATAATTTGCCATCCTCCCACCTACCCTTTTTTGGTTGGCTTGGAGGTCACCCACATGTGAGAATATCATGCCTGCTTGTCCTGGGATAAAGCACAGTTACTTACCGTAACAGGTGTTATCCAGGGACAGCAGGCATATATTCTCACAACCCGCCCACCTCCCCGGGGATGGCTTTCTTTGCTATGTTATGGAACTGAGGACCACGAGGTGGGGATGCGCCCTCTAGTGGCAAGAAGGCTAGCACATGCGTGGTGCAGTGTGCAAACTTGAAACTTCTAGCAAGTTTGCTTGAAAAGCTGTCCGCGCTGGGGCTCCGTAGATGACGTCACCCACATGTGAGAATATATGCCTGCTGTCCCTGGATAACACCTGTTACGGTAAGTAACTGTGCTTTCTGTGCAGAGATAGTGAGTGAGGTAGAGAATTCCAAGGCGTAGGAACCATAAAAGAAAATGAAAGTTTCTGTGAATATCGAGAAATAATTGTCTAAATGAGGGGATGAGCAATAACTGTTGTTGAGACGATCGAAGAATTCTTTGTGGAGAGTATTGAACCCCAAAACTAACTAGAAAAGAGGGAAGACCACTTGATAATATTTGATGGGAAAGAATGTTATACTTGAAAGGAATGCGATGAGAGTCAGGAAGAATGTTGCATTTAGAATTCAGTACAAAGCAATTATGATATGGGTGTCAGGTCAAAAGCGCGCCGGGACAAAGGCGCGCCCAGACAATTGAGCGCAGCGTGGAGGTGCGCGCCGCTCAAAATTACTGTTTTTAGGGCTCCGATGGGGGGGACGTGGAGGGGAACCCCCCCACTTTACTTAATAGACATCGCGCCGCGTTGTGGGGAGTTTGGGGGGTTGTAACCCCCCACATTTTACTGAAAACTTCACTTTTTCCCTGTTTTTAGGGAAAAAGTTAAGTTTACAGTAAAATGTGGAGGGTTACAACCCCCCATAACGCCAGCACGATGTCTATTAAGTAAAGTGGGGGGTTCCCCAACAAAACCCCCCGTCGGAGCCCCTAAAAACTGTAATTTTCTTTGGCGCGCGCTTCCGTCTTGTGCTCAGTTGTCGTCGCGCGCCTTTGTCTTTCGCGCCGTTGTCTATGAACCATGATATGTCACCAATTTCTATGTGGTATGATTCCTGAACTTTTTAAGAGTCTGATGTTTGGGTATCAACCACTAAGGGCTTCTTTTACGTTTAGCGTGGGCCGCTGAGGTAACGGCCCCGAAGCCCATAGAGATTTAAACGGCTTCGGGGCTGTTGCCACGCGGCTTTGTAAAAGAGGCCCTAAGATCATTGCGTTCTGAGAGTTCGGCATTACTGAAAACGAAAGCTAATCCTAAATATGCGGAAACGAATGACTTTTACATGTGCAGGAGTTAAGTTATGGAATAGCCTTGTTGGCCAAATTCGAAAATGTAGAGATAAGAACTCATTCAGGAAAATGTTAAAAAAAACACAACTATTCGTAGATGCATTTCTTTGAGCAAATGATCTAATGCAAAGATTGAATCTGTCTGTTTTGTTCTAATTTTGTTCTGGTTTTTAATATTTCATGTATGTAACTTTTTGTAAACAGTTTTGGAAAAAACGGTATAGAAATTAAAAAATAAAAAAAAATGCGATCAGCTTTTAAAATGGGTGCAATATGATCAAATTTGGAACGATGATGCCAACTCTATGAAGGCCTCTTGGTGCCAAGATTTTGCTATGGAATGATATCTGAAGTTTTTAAAGACGTTTTTAGAAGATAAGAACATAAGAAATGCCTCCGCTGGGTCAGACCTGAGGTCCATCGCGCCCAGCAGTCCGCTCACGCGGCGGCCCAACAGGTCCAGGACCTGTGCAGTAAATTTGTATCTATACCCCTCTATCCCCTTTTCCAGCAGGAATTTGTCTAATCCTTTCTTGAACCCCAGTACCGTACTCTGCCCTATAACGTCCTCTGGAATTGCATTCCAGGTGTCCACCACACGTTGTGTAAAGAAGAACTTCCTAGCATTTGTTTTGAATTTGCCCCCTTTCAACTTTTCCGAATGCCCTCTTGTTTTTTTATTTTCTGAAAGTTTGAAGAATCTGTCCCTCTCTACTCTCTCTATGCCCTTCATGATCTTGTAAGTCTCTATCATATCCCCTCTTAATCTTCTCTTTTCCAGGGAAAAGAGTCCCAGTTTTTCCAATCTCTCAGCGTATGAAAGGCTTTCCATCCCCTTAATCAGTCGTGTCGCTCTCCTCTGAACTCTCTCGAGTAACGCCATATCCTTCTTAAGGTATGGCGACCAATACTGGACGCAGTACTCAAGATGTGTGTTCTTGGACGAGTGATTTATTTCCTATTTTAAATGGAGCTCCTTTTATCATTTATTTAATGACTTTTTATCGTAAACCACTTCTATTGAATTAGTAGGATATCAAATAATAAACATAAACGCATACAGTAAATATAAAACATACGATGTGTAGGAGCTCTTTCTCATGCCATGTCACTGGCAGGTCTAAGTTCACACACGTAGTTTATCCTATAGTACAGTATTCTATAAACTATGCTTGTAACAGAGAGACAGACCTGTAGCACACATGTGTGTCTCCCCACCCCCACCCCTCGCATTGCAGTCATAGAACACTATATTGGTTACTGCCCTGCATTGGTTACCAATCTGCTATCGAGTGCAATTTAAAATTTTGAAAATAGCCCATCAAGAGATAAAGGGTATTTTGCCTGACCAGAATGCCTAAAAATGTATAAACCAAGTAGAGCATTAAGATCACAAAATAGAATATGTCAATACCAGCAAATCCTGCTTTTCATCGGTAGGTCCAGTCTTATGGAATGAGATGTCCAGAGTGAAAATATGTCACTGTTTAGGAAGTTACTCAAGACCTACTTTGTTTTAGCTTTTAATTGATTTAAACAATCTATGTGGACATGGGACAGTTAACTCTATCCTTGAAGAAGAAAGGAAAACAAGGTTTCAAGGATTGTTTTTATCCTGATTTTATTATTTGTTGGTCCAGTAATGTTTTGTAAAGTTTATAAGAACATAAGAATAGCCTTACTGGGTCCATCAAAATCAGTAGCCCATTCCCAAGGTGGCCAATCCAGGTTACTAGTACCTGGCCAAAACCTATGCAGAATCCCAAGAAATAGCAAGATTCCAGAATCCCAAAGAGTATCAACATTCCATGCTACCGATCAGGTCTTTCTGAATAACATATGGACTTTTCCTCCAGGAACTTGTCCAAATCTTTCTTAAAACCAGCTACGCTTTCCGCTCTTACCACAACCTCTGGCAACGCGTTCCAGAGCTTAATTATTCTCTGACTGAAAAAAAAAAATCCTATTGGTTTTAAAAGGAATTCCCTGTAACTTCATCGAGTGTCCCTTAGTCTTTATCATTTTTGACAGAATGAAAAATCGATCCACTTGTACCCATTCTACTCAACTCAGGATTTTGTAGACTTCGATCGTAATTTCCCTCAGCTGTCTCTTTTCCAAGCTGAAGAGCTCTAACCATTTTAGTCTTTCCTCATATGAGAGGAGTATATTTTTGTTCATAATTGTACATGTTTGCTTCTTAGCCGCTTAGGTTGTAAGCAGATATAAATTTTTAAAATAAAAAAAATAAACACCACGCAAGCACCTAAATTCCACTTTATGCCACCTTTCACATGCCTAAGGCGCTGTGTTGTATAATTGCCCTATAATTATTTTGTGTTATGTTTTAGTCAATTGTCTAAGTGTTAAGCCCTGCACAGACCTAGACACCAACAGACAATGTATAGACAGACACAGCAAACGTGCTGAGTTCCTCTTTCTCTGACCACACACTTGCGTGCACACACGGATTCTGTAGACGGCGGCCATAAATTTGAACATGCACAGCTTAATTGGCATCAATTAGGATGAATGCATGCAATTGGCTGCGTGCTATTCTGGAAGTTTCCACGTTTATTTTTCATTTGATATACCATCTATCGGTTTACAATCAAAAATGGTAAAAGTAGAGGGCATAATTTGAGGTTGCAGTGAGGAAGACTCGGGAGCAATGTTAGGGAATTCTTTTTCATGGAGAAGGTGGTAGATGCCTGGAATGCCCTCCCGAGGGAAGTGGTGGAGAGGAAAATAGTAATGAAATTCAAAAAAGCTTGGGATAAACATAGAGGATCTCTAATTAGAAAACAAAGGATGTAAATTAAAGAACTAAGGCCGGTACTTCTACGGTTTGTGTCCCATATGTGGTGATTCGATGTAGGATGGGCTGGGGTTGACATCAATGGGAACTCCACTACTTTGGAACATGAGGATGTTACTGGCCAGACTTTAGGGTAGATATCCTGCAAACAACAGGATGGTTGGATAGGCTGGAGTGACGGCATTCAGCATTTGGAACCTTTACAGTCTATGACCCAGAAATACCAAAGAAGAGACAAGTTCATTTAATCATGTATTTTTAATGAGAATAACTAATGGACAGACTGGTTGGACCATTCAGGTCTTTATCTGACGTCATTTACTATGTTACCTGGCAGAACCCCAAAGAGTAGCAACATTCCAGAGCTGAGATTGTGATGTCATAATGCCTCATTCCACCAATGCTTAAGAGCCAAACTCATCAGTGATGTCACAATGGCTTGATTAGATGGAACTTCAGCATTTGGAACCTAGGACAATACCAGGTGGTCTTTACAGTCTATGACCCAGAAATACCAAAGAAGAGACAAGTTCATTTAATCATGTATTTTTAATGAGAATAACTAATGGACAGACTGGATGGACCATTCAGGTCTTTATCTGACGTCATTTACTATGTTACCTGGCAGAACCCCAAAGAGTAGCAACATTCCAGAGCTGAGATTGTGATGTCATAATGCCTCATTCCACCAATGCTTAAGAGCCAAACTCATCAGTGATGTCACAATGGCTTGATTAGATGGCAACTTCAGCATTTGGAACCTAGGACAATACTAGGTAGACTTTACAGTCTATGACCCAGAAATATCAAAGAAGAGACAAGTTAATCTAATCTTGTATTTTTAAATGGGTATAACTTATGGGCAGACTGGATGGGACTGTTTAGATCTTTATCTGCCATCATTTACTATGTTATTATAATGATAATTTCTTGTAAACCACCTAGAACTGAAAGGTATTGGCGGGATAGAAGACATCAGTGTAATAAAAAACATGTGATATAAAATAAAATTTCCTAATAAAGATAATTAAGATTTGCTATAGGACATGTCAAACTAACTGGACAGGAGGGAAAGAACATTATTAGGTAGTGTAAAATGTTTCGAGATAAAAATAGATTTAAATTGGGAGGAGGGGGAGGGATCACTTCTAAAGAAGTGTTTTGTTGAGAGGGCCAAGAAGAAGTCTTTAAAGGAGGAGAGAGGGGCTCAAGCATTGAAGGCATCCTTAAAAAGGAAGGTTTTGATTTTGGACCAAAATATTTCTCGAGAGGGCTGTCGTTTGATGTGCAAGGTAATAATGCCTAACTCATAGAGCGCATCTCCAAAAAGGGAACGGGGCCAGGGGCATTCTGAAAAGTTGCATGCAGAATTAAAGAATACTGCCTCTGTGCGCAATAACTTAAAAAGACGCCAGCATTTTCTCCCAAAAGTCGAGCGTAATTCTGGCTTCCAAAAGGTGCCGAATCTGCGCCTAATCACAACGCCATTTTGGAAAACAATTGAAGACCTATCTTTTTTCTAAATATTTGACTGTCTAACGAATCATCTTCTTTCATGTAACATGTTTACTTTTATAACTTTTTGTAAACCGCGTTGAACTTCTGGTTACGCGGTCAGTAAGCACAATGTTATGTATGAACCTATCCAAACGGTCAATGTCCCACTCTTCTTTGAATATTTTATCATACTTTTCAGGGCTTCAGACATGTCATTCAGTTACCCATGTTTTTCCGGTAACCAAATATCTTAATGGCTATGGCTTCTTCATTTGCCCCCTCTATATGTGCTAAAATTTCTTTAACTTTCTTATATTTTTCTTATGTATTCTTATGTTTTAAAGTGCTTAGTGCTTATATAAATACCTATAACTTAATTTCAATAAATATAAACTTATCTTATGAACATAAGAAGTTGCCTCCACTGGGTCAGACCGAGGTCCATCTCGCCCAGCGGTCCGCTCCCGTGGCGGCCCATCAGGTCTGCGACCTGTGAAGTGGTTTCTGACCACTTCTATAACCTATCTCAAGTTCTATCTGTACCCCTCTATCCCTTTATCCTCCAGGAACCTATCCAAACCCTTCTTGAATCCCTGTACAGAGTTCTGGCCTATCACTTCCTCCGGAAGCGCGTTCCATGTGTCTACCACCCTCTACGTAAAAAAGAATTTTCTAGCATTTGTTCTAAACCTGTCCCCTTTCAACTTCTCCGAGTGACCCCTAGTGCTTGTGGCTCCCCACAGTTTGAAGAATCTGTTCTTATTCACTTATGCCCTTTAGGATTTTGAAGGTTTCTATCATGTCCCCTCTAAGTCTCCTCTTCTCCAGGGAGAACAGCCCCAGCATTTTTAACCTGTCAGCGTATGGAAAATTTTCCATACCTTTTATCAGCTTAGTGTACCGCCATGTCCTTCTTGAGGTACGGCAACCAGTATTGAACACAGTACTCCAGGTGCGGGCGCACCATTGCGCGATACAGCGGCATGATGACTTCCTTAAAAGTTTTGTTCTACTCCTTGCATTCTCTCTTATTGAGTCGGGAAAGGGACCTGTCACATCGACATGTTTCGCCGTTAGGCTGCTTCAAGAAAAAGTCCCCCTTTATCCATTTATCCGAACCATCCCGACCTGTATAATTTCGGTTAAGATAAGAAAAATATAAGAAAATTAAAGAAATTTTAGCACATATAGAGGGGGCAAATGAAGAAGCCATAGCCATTAAGATATTTGGTTACCGGAAAAACATGGGTAACTGAATGGCATGTCTGAAGCCCTGAAAAGTATGATAAAATATTCAAAGAAGAGTGGGACATTGACCGTTTGGACAGGTTGATGAATGATTGGTCAATGCTATATGAATGACTGAGACATTTACTTGTGGAGTATGTTATGTACGAGGCACACACCTTTCATAGAATAACATTTAATGCCAGATTTTTGGGGCATCTTTTGTTGAATTCCCTCCACAATGGCTGAGCTGCACAGACCCCCCCCCCCCCCCCCAGCCCCTGCTGAATTCTATACCTGGTGCTTTGATTTGTGCACGCAACTGAATTGAATTATTTTAAATTTACATGTGACGCCAAAAAGGGTGTGTGTGTGGAAATGGGTGGATTGTGGGTGGCGGTAGGGTCCCGTGCAAAATGAGAGACTAAGAAGCATCTGCGCCTAACTTCAGGTGTGAGGTTTTGCACCACGTTTCCATCCGCGCAAACGGTTGCGTCTAAAGATAGGACTGCTTTTACGAAGGCGCGTCAGGGCCTTAATGTGTGGAATAGATTGCGCGCTAGCCGCTAACGCCTCCTCTCGAGCAGGCGGTAGTTTTTCGGCTAGCGCCTGCGCTAATCCAGTGCGTGCGCTAAAAACGCTAGCGCACCTTCGTAAAAGGAGCCCTTAGTTTCGGCTCCTGGTTGTGAGCGCTATTCTCTAAACCACGCCTGTTTATAACAGTCTCTCTTAAACTTTTTTAACTGTTGCACACTAAACAAAGCAAATGTTTTTCGCAGCAAATTATAATTGAAGTTATAAAATTGCAAAAACCAACAAAAATGTCAATTTGAGAGTCATTTTTTTTATAGTTCTTTAAGCTATGTTGAAACTAAAGTAGGTAGAATTGAATTGCTGATCAATGCGATGCATGGGCTTCTTTTTGAGTGCAAATTAACTCAACGTGGTTCAGTAGTTCAGTGATTCCCAACCCTGTCCTGGAGGAACACCAGGCCAATCGGGTTTTCAGGCTAGCCCTAATGAATATGCATGAGAGAGATTTGCATATGATGGAAGTGATAGGCATGCAAATTTGCTTCATGCATATTCATTAGGGCTAGCCTGAAAACCCGATTGGCCTGGTGTTCCTCCAGGACAGGGTTGGGAACCACTGCCCTAATGAATATGCATGAGAGAGATTTGCATATGATGGAAGTGATAGGCATGCAAATTTGCTTCATGCATATTCATTAGGGCTAGCCTGAAAACCCAATTGGCCTGGTGTTCCTCCAGGACAGGGTTGGGAACCACTGCCCTAATGAATATGCATGAGAGAGATTTGCATATGATGGAAGTGATAGGCATGCAAATTTGCTTCATGCATATTCATTAGGGCTAGCCTGAAAACCCGATTGGCCTGGTGTTCCTCCAGGACAGGGTTGGGAACCACTGCCCTAATGAATATGCATGAGAGAGATTTGCATATGATGGAAGTGATAGGCATGCAAATTTGCTTCATGCATATTCATTAGGGCTAGCCTGAAAACCCGAATGGCCTGGTGTTCCTCCAGGACAGGGTTGGGAACCACTGCCCTAATGAATATGCATGAGAGAGATTTGCATATGATGGAAGTGATAGGCATGCAAATTTGCTTCATGCATATTCATTAGGGCTAGCCTGAAAACCCGATTGGCCTGGTGTTCCTCCAGGACAGGGTTGGGAACCACTGCCCTAATGAATATGCATGAGAGAGATTTGCATATGATGGAAGTGATAGGCATGCAAATTTGCTTCATGCATATTCATTAGGGCTAGCCTGAAAACCCGATTGGCCTGGTGTTCCTCCAGGACAGGGTTGGGAACCACTGCCCTAATGAATATGCATGAGAGAGATTTGCATATGATGGAAGTGATAGGCATGCAAATTTGCTTCATGCATATTCATTAGGGCTAGCCTGAAAACCCGATTGGCCTGGTGTTCCTCCAGGACAGGGTTGGGAACCACTGCAGTAGTTGACAAGCAAACGTGTCATCTGCAATTATTCTCTTTTTTCAGTTTAATTTCTGTCAGAGCTGAAAATCTACCCCACCCCCCATTTTTACAAAATTGCAGAAGCGGATTTTAGCGCAGGCTGGCGCGCTGAATGCTCTGCACTGCTCCCCGCCGAGCATTCGGCGCACCGGCCTTAACTTTATATACTGCATCCTCTCCATAATTATAGAGCTCGGCACGGTTTACACAGATACATCCGATTTTATAGAGAGAGAGATTTAGAATTAAGTCCACGGTGTCCCACCTGCATAGACACAAGACATTCACATAGACACACACTCATGCTCCCCACCGCTGTTGTTGCATCTCGAGAATCACTGAGCCAGATTTTACAAATGGTGCCTAGGTGCGCCTGTCATGCAACCGCTAGGTGACGCTTATAAAATCCCACATATACTGGCTCCTAGGTGTTCTTAGTTGTCGCTAGGTGTCGGTATAGTGGGCCTAGCGATGCCTAAGTCAACCACGCCAATTCTCCGCCCCTTAACCATGCCTACTTTTCAGGTAGGCATCAGAAGGTGCCTCTTGGACGTTGAAAACCCAACTGTTTGTCGATGCATTTATGTAATATGTATAGACTGAACGCTGAATAAATCTGGCGTTGCATTGTCCCTGTGGGCTAATGTCGTGATGTGGCAAGATGAAGTAAGAACTGCAGCTTGATAAAGTTTGGTACGTTAAAAGTTAATTTTGTTCGGTGTACATTTGGTTTGTCTTTATAATACGTATGCTATTTTGTACATCACTTTGATTGTAAGCGGTTTCTAAATTTTTTTAAAAAAATAAATAAATAGGCATCGTAACAATTCAGCGCCAAACTCTCTTAATTGGTTATTATAACTTTTTTTTTTTTTTTTGGATTGGCTGAAAACTGGAGCGGTCAATTACCACGCCAATTAAGAGAAAAGTGGAGCTCGGATTCCGAAGTTAGGCATCGCTAGGCACCCTCGATTTATTGCTCCCAGCGGCAATCCTATTCAGAACCTGACCCACAGAGGCTTCAGTGACAACTTGTCCCACTAGGTAGAACAGGGGCTAAGGTCTTACTCTTGTATTAATTGCTTGTTTTTTATAATTTAACAGGAGAAATATTAACCTAAGAAATGGACATCTGAAAAAAGACCAAAACGTTGTTTTTCCTGTTGTCAGAAAAGTTGAGAAACCAAGTTCCAGACTTTCAAAGGTAAAGGCAATGCCATTTTACACTTTCACAATCACTGTACTTCTGTATACCTGCGGCTTCTGTTTTTAGGTTTTACCTGATAAATGCTGATAACCCCCCCCCCTCCCAAATGATAAAAATGAAATTGATGATTTTTTAAATAAAAGCAGCACCTTGTTTTATGAACTTAACCCCTTTTTGGAATTGATAAAGATGATTAAAATCAAACTTAATGGGGCCTTGTTTTGTTGGGGTTTTTGTGTTTTTTTTTTGGGGGGGGGGCAGAAATATTTGAATTTAAATTAGTGAAGATGTATGTTACCATACAAGCCCAGTATTTAAGATAATCAATCAAATTACCTAGCACAGGTATGTGTCTGTGTCATAAAACCACTGATTACACTGAAGCCTCTAATTTGCTGAAAATAAACACATTTACAGTGTATAAGCACCTTAAAACGTAGCATGACATGGATAACTGTTATAGAGGAGTCCCGTGGATAGAGTTATCAAGATAACAAGGACCTTGTAATTAAGCTACCCCAAAAGAAGATTGTGTATCCTAACCCATCTCTACTCCCATGCAACTCAGAAATCCCGTCCTCACATTTTAAGCCAGAAAGCACAGGAAGAAATTTACGGCATATGAAAGTTATTTGTGTTTATATACAAATTGCCTTTTAAAACAGGAATCAAAGCAGTTTACAACATAAAATATCATTAATTTTAGAAAAAAAATTCCAACAAACTTGGAGTCGATGACACAAAGTTGTTCAAACTTGTTAAATCGCAAGAGGATTGTGGAAAAATTGCAAGAGGACCTTGTGAGACTGGGCGTCAAAATGGCCGATGACGTTTAATGTGAGCAAGTGCAAAGTGATGCATGTGGGAAAGAGGAACCCGAACTATAGCTATGTGATGCAGGGTTCTACGTTAGGGGTCATTGCCCAGGAAAAGGATCTACGTGTCATGGTTGAGGATATGTTGAAACCCTCAGCTCAATGTGCGGCAGCGGCTAAGAAAGCAAATAGAATGTTAGGAATGATCAGGAAAGGAATGGAAAACAAAGATGAAAATGTTATAATGCCCTTGTATCGCTCTATGGTACACCTTGAATACTGTGTGCAATTCTGGTCACTGTATCTCAAAAAAGATATAACAGAATTTGAAAAGGGAGCCGAAAATGATAAAAAGGATGGAACGACTTCCCTACGAGGAAAAGCTAAAGTGGCTCGGGCTCTTCAGCTTGGAGAAGAGAAGGCTCAGGGGTGATATTGATAGAGGTCTTTAAAATACTGAGTGGAGTGGAAAGGGTAGACGTGAATCACTTGTTCACTCCAAGAATACTAGGGCTAGGGGGCAATGCGATGAAGCTACTAAGTAGTAGATTTAAAACAAACCGGAGAAAACATTTCTTCACACAAAGTGTAATTAAACTCTGGTATTCATTGCTGAAGAATGTGGTGAAATCAGTTAGCTTAGCAGGGTTTAAAAAAGGTTTGGCTAATTTCCTAAAAGAGAAAAGTCCATAAGCCATTATTGAGAGTGACTTGGGGAAATCCACTGCTTATTCCTAGGATAAGCAGCATAAAATCTGTTTTACTACTTGGGATCCTGGTTGGCCACTGTTGGAAACAGAACACTGGACTTGATAGACCTTTGGTCTGTTCCAGTGTGGCAGTTCTTATGTTCTTAAATGGAAGAACAGAAAGATAGAGGGGACAGGAGACAGTGGAGAGGAGGAGCATGCTAATGGGTGCCAGTCAAACCAGTTTAGGAGATACCACTAAAGTCTAGGGTAAAAAGGTGAGCCTTTAGAGAAGGTCCTAAATCTGGGATAGGAACCCAACATGTGGGAGCAATGAAAAATAAAACAGAGTGACGAGTGGCTTTTCATCTGGAACAGCGAATCAGGGGAATAGATAATCACTTTCCTGTAGAAGTCTGTAAAGCATGTTGGATTGGATTAATTACTTTATATACCACATATTGCAATGTACTTAAGCGTTTCACACACACAAAAAAATTAAAATACAACTACAATATTTACAGCTATATATATACAGCTAAGTATTTTAACTGCAACAATCTAAAGGCAGAAAAACCATTCCAGAATTCATAAACCTCTTATTGTAAACCGCACTGAATTGTGAGGTATAGTGGTATATAAATAAATTTATTGTTATTATTATTATATCTTCAAAACAATAACAAAAAAAACAGCTCATGAATGTCAAAATCAAGACGAAAAGGAAGTATTAAATATCCATGTCTTTAATGCTTTGTGAAAACCCAAAATAACTTGTTATATTATTAATAGCAGCTGGTAGCGTATTCCATGGCGAGGGATCCAAATGACAAAAAGCTCGCTGTCTACATTTGGAGTGTAGGAAGCATGAGGGTCTATAAGGAATAATAAATCACGGTCAGGTATAATCATTCTAGGTAAATTTTCAGTGTGGTTTGAACATGGAGAGGCTTGTTTGAGCGGGTCGAGAGCTGTGAATGCTGCAGCAGTGAATAGCACTGGGATGGTCCAGGGTCAGAGTCAGGGCAGAGCTGGGAAACTTCACGAGTACCATAATGTTCATTTCTAGTGCATGCATAGAAAGCAGGATTGTATAAAGGGTCATGCCCACATAACATCTGGTTGCAGTTAGTGACATAGATCAGGGCCAGCTTAACCTATGGATCAGGTGAGGCTCTGGTCCAGGGCGTCAGTGCTCAAAGGCACCAGATTCCCTGGCTCATGACATCACCAGCCCGTGGATCAGGCTACCTTGCCCGCCCGTTCTTACCTGAGTCCAACACAGGTACCATCCGATGATCCCAGAAGCCAGCAAAGGAGGGAAGGTCCACCAGCCACCTTCTCCCTCCTGATGCAAGCTTTTTTTTTTTTTAAAGAGCCATGGCAGACATTCCTATTGGCTGCCCCGGCTTTCCCCAAAGCCTTCCGTCTGCATCATCCCTGAAATAGGAAATTATGTTAGAGAGGGGTGGGACAGAAGGCTTTGGGGAAAGCTATGACAGGCAAAAGGAATTGTTGCCGTGGCTCTTTAAAAAAAAAAAGCTTTCATTGGAAGGGAGATACAAGGTGGATCATCTCTCCTGTGCTGGGTAAAGGCTGCATGAAGGGCAAGAGAGAGAGATGATGCACGGAGGGAGAAGGGCAAGAGAGGGAGAGAGAGGGAGAGGGGCAATGGAGAGAGAATGAGATGCAGAGAGGAGGGGCAAAGAGAGGGAGGGAGGGAGAGCGAGATGCACAGGGGTGAGAGGGGCAAGAGAGATGTATACCGCTTGGGGGAAAGAGGGGCAAGAGAGAGAAATGCTGCATTGGGGGGGGGGGGGGGGTGGAGAGAGAGGGCAGTAGCATACCAAGGGTGGGTGGTCTGCCCCAGATGCAGAGCATGGGGGATGAGCCAGTCCTTCCCCATGCTGCCACTGGTAATCGTCAGGCCACCAGCTGTATCTGTCAGCTGATCGTGCTTCCTTTGGCGGCCTGGAAGTGGTGAATATTTGTCATTTATTTCACATTTTCAACTGCTATCTTTATATTTATATTTTGCACAGTATTAGGGGACATGTGTCACTTTTACTCTTTCTGTGGTGTTGCACTGTATGCAGAGTCTGACTTCTTGGTTGTTTAGTTTAACTTTTGGCTACATATTTCTATTTTTAGGTTCTTTATGTATAAAAAAGACATGTTTTTTTCTGTTAGCATTGACTCTGCAGTTTCGATCCGTACCAGAGAATGACATGGGGACAAATTTGTTCCTGTCCTCGTGGAATCTATCTCCTTTTTAGTCTTTCCTCATACGAGAGGAGTTCCATCCCTGTGTTTTGGGTGTGACCGAGGTACAGTGTGCATGTAGCTTGCTCTGTTTTTCAAATAGGAGGAGGTATGTTGGTGGTTTTGGGCCCAGTGCAATATTTGTAGTGCTCGCTGTTTGTATCTAAGAATTAGTGGTTCATGAATGTTAGGATTTTTTTTCAGGTTTTGTATTTCACAGTGCGTTTTATAATGCAGAGTTTTATTTTGCTGTAGCTCAGATGGCATGAGAATCAGAATATTTGTTGAATTGGGTTTTCCACGTTTTGAATGCCCTTTTGCCATCCTTTGTCTTCAATAAAAATAGTCAGCTACAAAGATAATACAGCGATTAAAAATGTAACTTGAACACAATCCTTAAAAAAAATGATGGTATGCCCGTTCTATATTGTGTGTGTGTGTAATATATTTAATAAAAATAGTAATTCTCAAGGCTCAAACACAACAGAGGTGTATTCTGAAATACATTTTGGGGTCCTTTTACGAAGGCGCATTAGGGCCTTAACGCACACTAGCCGCTACCGCCTCCTCTTGAGCAGGCGGCAGTTTTTCGGCTTGCGCGCGCTAATCCGGTGCGTGCACTTAAAACGCTAAGCGCACCTTCGTAAAAGGAGCCCTATCTGTTGTTTTTCATCTATGGCATTACATCAGTTGCTTATTTCTAAATTGTTACTTAAATCTACTTATCTCCATTGCTTGGTCCACACAACAGATCAGTTTTACAATTATTGCTTTATAATGTAGTTTTAATTCTTATTTTTAATGCTTGTATATTTATAAATAATGATTTGGTTGTTTCTGTATGTTTTATGCAGACCCCCTGATGCAGGCATTTTGCTGAAACATGGGCATTGTCGGGTTTTCAATTAATTTTGCTCTACCTCTTCTTCTGGCCGACTTCACTGTTTCTGCTGTGTTGTCGACTCCTACTGTTTTGTCACAATGTCAGAGTCTGTTTCTCCTCGTGTTTCTCCAGTCTGAGAATCCTCCATAGACGTAGCTACATTAAGTTCAAGTTCAATTTATTTATTTTAATATTTATACAGTAATGCCCCCCCCCACCTCCCCCGCAAATTCGCAGTTCGCAAATTGCGGACTCAGTAATTTGCGGTATTTTCCGACTGCCTCTTCCTGGTA
Source organism: Geotrypetes seraphini (assembly GCF_902459505.1). Classification (NCBI taxonomy): domain Eukaryota; kingdom Metazoa; phylum Chordata; class Amphibia; order Gymnophiona; family Dermophiidae; genus Geotrypetes; species Geotrypetes seraphini. The sequence goes on along the minus strand of NC_047090.1, from coordinate 7,840,854 downwards.
CTAAAATCATGGTTACACCAATCAAGAGCTGCTTTGACACGCTATCTGGCGTATCAAAGCAGCTCCTGATTGGTGTAACCATGTCTTAACTACCAGAAAGAGGCGGTTGGAAAATGTGCCCGGCTTCGTAAGTACAATTTAAGCGTCTGTCTCGCGCCTATGGAGACGGCGTAAGGATGCCTATGGATGCTCAAAGCCACTTCCCTCGGAGACCATGCCCACGCCATGCCTTGGACATCCATAAACATCTGAACGCGTCTCTGTAGGTGCGCGACATTGCCTGCGTTTTTTAAAATGTGCATCTCTGTTGGCTTTGAGATGGCGTTAGGACGTCTTCCGCCACCTACAATCAGGACGCCCATTTGTTGAATCAGCCCCAATGTATTCAACGCTTCTTGTCTGTGAAAGACTGGGGGTAAGTTCTTCAGGCATGGAATTGGACCTTGTTAGTTCATTAATTGGACTTCCACTTGTATTATTACAGGCCCATTTTAAAATCAAAGACCCTTGGCTGTACTCAGATGATCAGTTGATTTCTTTCTTGAGGCATTAGAACTAATAGTGCAATCATAATGATAAAATGGTGGTTATTTTTATTCCATAGAGAGCCTGAACACGTTAATGCCTCTTATTGAGCAATAGTTTAGTCTGAGGTGTAGCTTTGAAATGAAGGATGCCAGGTAAATAATAATAATAACAGTTTATATACCACAGGACCGTGAAGTTCTATGCGGTTTACAATGATTAGAAAGGTGCTACAAATAGAGTAGACCTTACATAGTTGAAGAATAGTGGCTAGCAGTTTAAGGGAACAGTTGTCATGGGGGGATTGAGTTGGGAGATTGTGATGGGAGAGATTGTGCAGATTCGCTATCTAGGTATTTCAAGAACAGGTATGTCTTTAGATGTTTCCTAAATTCACCACAGTTATTTGCGTTTATAATTAGTTTTTCCAAGTCTTTGCCCCATAAAGCCGCCTGATAAGAGAGAAGACGTTGATGAACTTCGGGTGTGTACCTCTCTTGTGTCTATTGGTTGAGAAGTGGAAGAGGTGATTTATATATTGAGGGGCTAAACCAGATAGTACCTTAAAGCAAGCATCCCGGCTTGAACTTCGCACGCGCCTCCATTGGCAGCCAGTGCAGGAGTCGGTAGGAAGGGGTTATGTGATCGGACTTCTTCAACCCTGACCGCCGCATTCTGCACCAGTTGCAGTCTCTGCATGTTCTTCTGGGAGATTGCCAGACGGGCGATGTTACAATAATCGAGATGGCTTAGCGTTAGGGATTGTTCGAGAATTCTGAATGATGAAGCGTCAAAGTGGACCGAAGCTTCCAGAGAGTAAAAAAAAACCCTTTCTGACTAGGGAGCTCACTTGGTCTTTCATGGTTAGGTAAAGTGAGCGTGTAGTCATTTGTTTTGAATTAATGCATTCCTGTTCTATTAGTGCCAATTATTCTATAATCTTATTTATAGAACTCTAATGCAAGCAGCGTTTGCTAGAGCGCATTCAAGTGATCTGAACGCATTTTATTCTTGTTAGTTTTGCATTTGATAAGAGGGCCAGGCCTAGACTTAAGACTGTGCATTTAATTGATGAGGAATTGTTTCTGGTGAAAATCTTGACCCATGATGAGAGAGTCATTTGAAAAGTAAAATCCCCCCCCCCCACTAAGTCCCAAAAGGATTAGTTTACTTGTTGCAAATGCAGAGAGCAAGTTCCCAGGAGTGATGGCTTAGAGGAGAGCTTTCAGCTTCCTCTATTGTTAGATGAGGCAGTCGTCCCAAGGCACTTTCTTGTTTCCTTGTTCAATGTTTTCCTAAGGTTGTGCGGACGCTCCTTAGATTGAGTAAGCGGGAACGTGTGTCAGAATTAGATTTCCGGATACTTTATAAGTTGCTGGTTATGGTACACTTATGTGTACATGGGCGAGCATCAAGATATCTGGTTGATAGCGTTCTGCCATGCGTTCCCCCTCCAAAACTCCGTTCTGTGTAAAATGGTAATCTGCTTCTCCCTTGCGTTTTCAGGTGTCGAGGGCAAGCATGTTTTTTTGTGGAGGCATGGAATGAGATTCCTCTATACATCCGGGAGCAGGGAAATTTGCACAATTTTAAGAAATTACTGAAAAAATATTTGTTTTGTAAGATGAAATATGGGAACTGAAGTTTTATGATTAACCCTTTCAGGACCATAAGGATCGTAGGCCAATTTTTGTGGTTTTGACGACATTTTTATGGTAAAAAGGGCTTGCAGATGCCAAAAAATTGATTTTTTTTTGTGAAATATCATTATTTTTATTTAAAAAAATCACACTTCTGGCTTATGGACAGTGTGGCAAGTGAATCTTCTCGTCAATCTGGCAACGACGCTAATGAATGAATGTCGGAACCAGTTTGTTTACATAAAGGCAGTATCATATGGAATCCGTACATATCAAATTTAGAACTGTAGACTATCCCAATCAAAATTTATAGGATTTTAAAGTTATGGGACAAATATGTCCCTTGGTCCTGAAAGGGTTAAGTGTAAGCTCCGGCCGCCGATATGTTTTGTTTGATTTCTTTATCTTGTATGTGATGTGATAATACTATGTCAATACTTTCTGGAACCCGCTTTGTATAAAGCAGGATAGAAGCCAATAAACTCTAAGGTCTTGCTATTGCAAACTACAAAGGGGGAAATTCTATGAGAGGACCTAAAGGTAGTCTCCTAACTTGGTTTCAGTAATTGTTTATTGAAAGCTTCTATACCGGTACTAATGACGGTTACATGAGCTTCTGTAAAAGGAGTTACAATACAGAGTTAGCAATTTCTGAGATGGTTTTCAATACAATTATCCTACGTATATACACGTATAATGTACTGTGTTCACACTAAATCCTAATTATTTGCACCCATAATACCTGTATCTTAGATTTACACACATCGTGATAATTCTCGTTCTCCGTAATTTGTTTATCATAGCCTCAGCAATTCTGGGTATCGGCTGTGTTCGCCCTATCTTGTTCCTAGTGCGGACTAACCAGCTATCTCCTCTATGTTGTATTATTAGACACTTTCCTGGCTTCCCATCCGTTTTTGAATATAATTCAAACTACTCTTACTCACCTACAAATGCATTCACTCGGCTGCTCCCCCATCTCTCCTCATGCTCACTCTCCCCCCTTGTGAACTCTGCTCAGCTGGCAAGTCCCTCTTATCTGCGCCATTCTCCTCCTCTGCCAATTCCAGACTCTGTCCCTTCTATCTTGCTATGCTGTATTCTTGGAACAAGCTGCCCAAATCCCTACAGCAGGCTCCGCCTCAGGCAGTATTCAATGCCCAGTTAAAAGCCCACTTCAAGAGTGCTTTTGGTTCCTAACTCCTCTCACCTTGGGTTCTGCATCCCCAACCCTATATGTCATGTCTGTTTGTCCAAGTTAAATTGTAAGCTCTTCTGAGCAGGGACTGTTTATTAAATGTCAATGTACAGCACTGCATACGCCTTTCAGTGCTATAGAAGTGATAAATAGTAGTAATTATTAGTTAAAGTGTACCAAAAAGGAGCCGTTCAAATCAAGACACACAACTAAAAAGTTCAAAATTTTACAAAAATTAATTGGAAGATAGGCACCTATTTTCTTAGGCACGATTCTACACAAAATAGGTACCTAGAGGTGCCTGACGCCCAAGTAGGTGTGTTTAGGGGTGGAGAAAGACTTAGGGCACCGCTAGGTGCAGTCCTATAAAGGACGTAGGCCTGGATGCACTAAACATAATCGCTCATACCGACTGGATCACTGTTGGTTGATTGCAGAAGAGCGATCGATGTACCAAAAAGATTGCATGCAAATGATTTGTGCGGAGGTTCGAGTCTCTCTCGTCCAATTGATCAGTGTGAGAGCAGCTTAGAGGCAGGGGAAGTCCGGAAAGCAGCGTCCAGCCACGCAGCTGTTCGGGCCAGGAAACCTTTTTCTATTTTTATTAGTGGACAGATGTTGTGCATTACAAAAACAGAAAGAAAGAATAAAAGCCCTCCCCCGATGTCCCAGCACCAGGAACCAACCAACCCCCCCACCCCCCGCAGCAGCGAAAACGACTTGAGGGATGCCCACTCCCTCCTGCCCAGCCGTCCCCCCCCACGAGAGAAAATTGGCAGGAAGGATGCCTACTCCCTCCTGCCATGCTGTCTCCACCCTCCACGAGAGAAAATTGGAATGAGGGATGCCCACTCCTCCCTGCCAATGGAGGCCTCCCCCAAACCATCCCCTCCCCTCCCCCCTTCCTCCCGCCCAAAAAAAAAAGGCAGGAGGGATGCCCACTTCCTACTGCCACTGGATGCTCTCGAACACTCCCTCCCCCTATCTTTGGTAGACATTGGGAGCTGGAGGGAAGAATGGTCCTTTCAGCAATAAGTCCCACCCATTGAAAATGATGGGCCTTCCCCTCTCCGGTGTACCATGTGATGCACGGGAAGGAGTCTAAGGGCCTGATTGGCTCAGACGCCTAAGGCATCTGAGTCAATCAGGGCCTTAGACTCCTCCCTCTGTATTCCATGAGATGCATGGGGAGGGGCCTAAGGTCCTGATTTGCTCAGACGTCAGGCCCTTCCCTGTGTATCACATGGGATAAAGAGGGAGGAGCCTAAGGCCTTGATTGGCTCAGACGCCTGAGGCTCCTCCCCATGCATCACATGGAGAGGGGAAGGCCCGTCATTTTCTATGGGTGGGCCTCGGAGCTGAAGGGACTTTGCTTCCCTCCAGCTCCCAACGTCTACCAAAGGTATGGGAGGGGGAGGGTTGGGGTGGTGTTCGGGGGAGCATCCAGTAGCAAGAGGGAATGGAGGAAGGGGGGAGGGTAGGAAATTTTTTTTATTTTATTTTTATTTCTTTTTTTATTTAATTAATTTTCTATACCGTTCTCCCAAGGGAGCTCAGAACGGTTTACATGAATTTATTCAGGTACTCAAAGCAAATGGTTCAGGGGGGGAGGGGGGCTCTGTTGGCAGTAGGCATCCCTCCTACCAATTTTCTCTCATGGGGAGGGGGATTCCTGGTACTGCATTTGTCGGGGAGGGCCGTCATCAGCAGTGGGGAACTTTTTTTCATTTCTTTTTTATGGGACAGATATTTTGCCTGTGTAACACAGGCAAAATATATGTGCTATTGAAAAAAAATGAATAAAAAACTAGGCAGACCTGTCGGTAACAGTGTTTTCCAATAGCTAAAACCCCTGGGTTTTTTTTTTTGCATAGCCAAGCGATGTTAGTGCATCAATCGCTTGGCTACTTTGCGTGGGGTTTTAGTTAATTTGCATGGCTGGATCAGAAAATGAGTGATTGAGGGGGAAAACATGCGGTGAGCCATTTTGTGAATCGGGTCGGTAAAAACGATCGTCGCTAAAGCTGTGAAATGAGATTTAGTGACGATCGCTGACTTTAGTGCAGCCCGCCCGTAGGCCTTTAAAACCCTGGCCTACGTTACAGGCACCTAGGTTTTAATCTAAGCACCGCTAAGTGCGATTCTCGATTGACGTGCAGTAGGTGTAAAACTCTAGGCGCCAATTACAATATCTGGCTTATCTTCTCTCCCAGGGCTCCTTTTACAAAGCCGCGCTAGCGTTTTTAGCGCACACACCGGATTGCGTGCGCTAGACGAAAATCTACCGCCTGCTCAAAAGGAGGCGGTAGCGGCTAGCGCCCGGGGCAATTTAGCGCGCGCTATTCCGTGTGTTAAGGCCCTAGCGCGGCTTTGTAAAAGGAGTCCTAAAGTGCGCTAGCGTTTTTAGCGCACGCAGGAAATTACCGCGCGCTACGCTTCTAGAACTAACACCAGCTCAATGCTGGCGTTAAGGACTAGCGCGCGGGGCAATGTACTGCGCGCTATTCTTCGTGTTAAAGCCCTAACGCGGCTTAGTAAAAGGAGCCCATAGTTTATTGCTGATATTCCGCTTTTATTCAAAGCAGATTACAACAATCCTATATAATAAAACGCTAGCCGCGCATGCGCACTCCCGCCTCCGTGTTCCGTGATCCGTAGGTCCGTGGCAGGCAGGAGAACTGATGTGCGGTTAGGGCCCACTACTTGAGCGCTGTGGCCGACTCAGGATCGTGGGAGGATGCGCCGCGTAAAGTGCTGCACAGGTACTGGAGGGGGAGGGACATATCACTTCTGCACATACCGGCACAAACCTCCCTCCAGTGTTGGCAGCTGCAGAACGCTAAACAGGCTGCTTCGCGGCTTTCTCCTGCAGTTGAGTCCCTCTGCCCCGTCACTGATGACATCATCAATGACGCGACAGAGGGACTCAACGGCAGAAGAAAGCCGCGAAGCAGCCTGTTTAGCGTGCTGCGGCTGCCAACGCTGGAGGGAGGTTTGTTATTAAAGTAATCTCGCTGGGAGGGGAGAGAAGCGTCTGCCTCGGGTGCTTCAGGCAGCAGCAGCGTTTACAATTCGCTGCTGTTGCCGGCTTCAGGCCTTCCTTTCTGGCCGGTCCTGCCTACTTCCTGTTTTCATGAAGACAGGACCCGCCAGAGAGGAAGACCTGAAGCCATCAACAGCAATGAATTGTGAATGCTGCTGCTGCCTGATTAAGTAGTTCAAGGAGGAAAGGGAGCAGAGGGGGAGAGAATGGCTTGGAGGGAAGAAGAGATGGCGGGGCATGGAGGGAAGGAGGAAGGTATGCCAGACCAAGGGAAAAGAAAGGAGATGGAGAGAGGCCATATGGAACAGAGAGAGAGAGGGCGGACACTGGATGGAAAGAGAAGAGAGGGCAGTGAATGGAAGGGGCAAGACAGAGGGTGAATAGTAGATGGAAGGGGTAGAGAGAGGGAGACAAACACTGAATGGGAGTGTGGAGGACAGGGGGAGCAGACGTTGGAAGGAAGTGGGGAGGAGAAAGAAAAAAGGGCACATGCAGGATTGAGGGAAGAGGATAGAGTTAGAAATAAAGATAGACAGACAGGGGGCCAGGGAAAGACACAGACAGAAAGAATGACAGCGTCCAAGGAGAGAGAGACAAATTAAAAAAAAACAAATAACCAGACAGACAGACAAACATCTACTCTAGCACCCGTTAATGTAACGGGCTAAAACACTAGTATATACATAATAATAAAAACAATATAAACTTATCATTCATACATCACATAAATCAAAAACTTTGTCAACTATGACATGTCAAAACTCTTCATAAATCTGTCTAAAAAAGCCATTAGCAGCTAATCCATTCTGCCAGTAAGACATATTTCATCGGACTAAATAGATTACTTTTCAACCATTTCTTAAATTGACGCAGATCTTTTTGTTGATCCTGCGCTTGAGAAAGTGTTCTTCCTTATCATTTCTAAATTTTTTTATTTTTTTTTTTTGGGGGGGGGGGTTTGAGTTGGAACTAGGCCTGACTCGGTTGTAGAATAGAGAATGGCACGGGGAGAAATTTGTTCCCATCCCTGCAGGAATTCAGTTTCCCCCATGAGTTTTGTCGTTGTCCTTGTCCCTGCCCCATTCCTGGAAGCTCTGTCTTAACTGCACAAGCCTCAGATACTTATGATTTTAAAGTATTTGAGATTTGTGCAGATGAGGACGGAGCTTGCAGGAATGGGGCAGGGAGAGAAAAAGAACTTGATGGGAAAATGAGTTTTTGCGGGGAGGGGGAAAAATTTGTCTCCATGTCATTCTCTACTTAGGAGAACAGTATAGAAAATTGACTAAATAAATAGTGTGAAAGGTTTCAGCCTCTGATAAGCAGAGCTGGTATTGTGACATCATAATGCCTCATCCACCAATAAGAGCCAATCTCATCAGTGATGTCACAATGGCTTGATTGCCCTTTACTTGGTTCACTTTTACTACATTTTAACTTCTAGAGTGGTGCAGTGATTAAAGCTACAGCCTCAGCACCCTGAGGTTGTGGGTTCAAATCAATAATGCTCCTTGTGACCCTGGGCAAGTCACTTAATCCCCTTTTGCCCCAGGTACGTTAGATAGATTGTGAGCCCACCGAGACAGGCAGGGAAAAATACTTAAGTACCTGAATAAATTCATGTAAATCTTTCTGAGATCCCCTGGGAGAACAATATAGAAAATTGACTAAATAAATAGTGTGAAAAGTTTCAGCCTCTGATAAGCAGAGCTGGTATTGTGACATCATAATGCCTCATTCCACCAATAAGAGCCAACCTCATCAGTGATGTCACAATGGCTTGATTGTCCCATACTTGGCTCACTTTCGCTACGTTATGATTTCTAGAGTGGTGCAGTGTAGACAATGACACGGGGACAAATTTGTCCCCAGCCCTGCAGGAACTCAATTTCCCTGTCCTGTCCCCACGAGTTTTGTCCCAGTCCCTCCCTCATTCCTGTAAGCTCTGCCTTAACTGCAGAACATAAGAATTGCCGCTGCTGGGTCAGACCAATGGTCCATCCTGCCCAGCAGTCCGCTCACGTGGCGGCCCCAAGGTCAAGACCAGTACTCCAAATGAGTCCAGTCTCATCAGTTTAGCATGAACTTGTCCAACTTTGTCTTGAAACCCTGGAGGGTGTTTTCCCCTATAACAGACTCCGGAAGAGTGTTCCAGTTTTCTACCACTCTCTGGGTGAAGAAGAACTTCCTTACGTTTGTACGGAATCTATCTCTTTTTAACTTTAGAGAGTGCCCTCGTTCTCCCTACCTTGGAGAGGGTGAACAACCTGTCCTTATCTACTAAGTCTATTCCCTTCATTATCTTGAATGTTTCAATCATGTCCCCTCTCAGTCTCCTCTTTTCAAGGGAGAAGAGGCCCAGTTTCTCTAATCTCTCACTGTACGGCAACTCCTCCAGCCCCTTAACCATTTTCGTCGCCCTTCTCTGGACCCTTTTGAGCCTGAAATACTTATGATTTTAAAGTGTTTGAGGCTTGTGCAGATGAGGACGAAGCTTACAGGAATGGGGCAGGGACAGGAAAAGAACTCGCAGAGAATGGACGGGAAAATGAGTTCCCCAGGGGATGGGAAAAAATTTGTCCCCGTGTCATTCTCTATTGGATCTTGATGGCACATAAGATGTCAAACAGTCATGTAGCTATTCTAATGCTTGCTGATGTAAGCTCAAGTACACCATCAATAACAATTTAGATACTTCACATGAAATTTCATAGTCTACCAAAATATTGCAACAAAATGTGAAGAAACATGCTTAGATTTGTTAATCCCATATAGGACAAATTATTATCTAAGAAAAAGGTAATAATTGTTAGCTTGTTGTGGATTAAAAAAGAAAACTTCTCTTAATTTACCAGCTTAGTCTAATTTATTCCTCCCTCTCTTTTCACAAAACCGTAGCACGGTTTTTAGCACTGGCCGCAGACGCTCATACAACCTATGAGTGTCAGAGCTGTTTCTGCCGCAGCCGGCGCTATAAACCGTACTACGGTTTTGTAAAAGGCGGGGGCTAAGGCGTGCCCCAGAAATCAATTTTGTGATTTCTCATGCGATCAGCTAAGAAATATAACTGGCAGCTTTTAGAATTCTAGGTCAGGGCCTCTTTCGCCATCTTCCTCGTCCTCTTCCTCCCAGGTTCTTGTCTCGGAAGCTCGTGCCTCTCCTGTCTGTAGTGCATCCTGAGCTGGCTGCCCTCACTGTCCCCCAGGCCAGGCGTGGAAACTTCTTAATGGCAGTGAATTGAGGAGAGTCTGTGATTTCTCTTTTTCCTCACACTTGCTGTACATCCTATACACATTGCACATATGTTACCCCCTGTACAGAGGACCACTTGACTCTTTTTTTTTTTAATCTTCTGCCCTGTGATTACTCTGAACTACTGAGAACAACAGAGTCAGGTATTCATTACAATGTGCTTCTGGGTCGGACTGGTCCATCCCCACTGTGACATCATGAGCACAGCCTAAGCCAATCAGATGCTGCTCCCTGTGAGGGAACATTTGATGAGGTTCCACATGTGGCTGTTGGGGCTTCAGGAGGAGAAATAAAGAGAATAATGTTCAACCTGAGTAACAGCAATGAGAAGTGAATTTGTCTTTATGTTGAAACAATTTTATTAGTTTTCATGAACGCTGTACAAACCCAGATAATCTAAATGTATAACTCCCTTATATCAAATAAGGCTCTCCTTAGACAGCTGTATTAACTAGCGTCTCATTTGGCAAAACATTACAATGGTCTCTGACAATGCAAACGCTTAAAGATGTATAAAAATCCAGAGGGGAGGCCAGCCACACCAACCTTAGTTGAGAAAAGTGTGGAAATTATCAAACCGGGGTGAGTTACTTCATTGGCCTAAAAAAAACCTTCCCAACTAGAAGACATTTAAAAAAAAAGCCTTGTGCAATACAGAGAGCAGTAACAAAAACTGAACCAGTATGTGATTAAATCAAAGAGATACTTATCTCCGTAGTGGAGTTGGCCTCACATCAACGATGGCACAGCGTTCCGCTTGTGTCGGCTGCTTCAGGGTGCGCAAAAACCCCCAAAAGCGTGCTCTGCTCTGCTCTGCTCAGCGGCTTCACAGAAAACCAGATCGTGACACAATCGTACACCTCTGAGTTACCCCGTGATGTTGCATTCCCACAACAAGAGACTAACCCCCTTCTAAAAATGAACCACGTAGTCCCCCAATTACAGACAGAAGCAGCCCACAATGAATAAAAATAGAAAACAGCAGAAAAGCTACCAAACAACGCAAAACTCTGACAGTACAAAGTAGTTCTTATACCCAAAATAGCCTGGGTGCAACTTTATATCGTAGAACAATTATACTGCCAAATAAACTTCCGGAGCAGGTGGCCAAGGCCAATAGCGTGCTTGACTTTAAGAATAAATGGGACATCTACGTGGGATCCCTACAGAGGCCTAGTAAGACACTCAGACTTGATAGGGCGGGTCAGTAGAGTGGGCAGACTTGGTGGGCTATGGCCCTTTTCTGCCGTCACCTTTCTATGTTTCTATGTTTCTATAATCATCTGAGGACCAATATGACCGCAGCTCCCTCCCCCCCCCCCATCCACCTCCCCTCCCTAAATCTCCGAGTGAAGTTGTCTTTAAGGGCACTTGGAATTGGTGCAATGAACAGTCCTTTAAGTAAATTGCTTTTCTATTGACTCTGTGGTAAAGGTGACACTTAGTCTGTCACAAATTGATGGTGCCTCCCCTCTCCTGACGGGATAGGGACATTTACAGTTTATTTATAATATATTCCCAGGGCACGGAAGAGGGATATACCTGCAGGGTGTAATGTGCAGCTCTGGTCTCCCCTTCCTCACATCTTATATATAGCTAGAGTTAGGGCGTTAGGACACTGGAGGCAGGGACAGTCTCCCTTCTGCCTGTGACCAACAGCTTGACTCTGTGCTCTTCCCCTGAATCACCTGTTGAGCTGCCCATCAGGGTTCCTGTGTGTTTTAGTTGAGTGTCTTGATATGAATGGACCCCTTCTTGGTACACTTGGCTAATTCTAGTGTTATGATTTTAGAGCGTATGCTCAGGGCCATGGTGCGTGCTTTGCCGCAGCTCAGAAGCATGGAGAGGAAAAGACAATCTAATGAGGAGGAAGTCAGCAGCGCGCAGTGTCAGCGGATGGGTCCATGGGCACTTCAGTTAAAGGTAGGGGTTCACAGAGGGAGTGGGATATGGTTGGAGGGGGAGAGGGGTTACATTATAGCATAGCACCAGATAGTAATGGGAAACCTTCGTTCTTTAGCGTCCCTCCAGATCGGCACAGAAACGGATGGGTTTATGCTCCTCTGCCAGCAGATGGAGACTGAGACACTAACTTTTGCCTACAGTAGAAGTGGGCTGTGCTGTCCCTATTACAATCAGTCTTTTCTCAGTCTCCAGCAGGTGGTGTGGTAAGATTGTGCAGGCTGTGCTGAGGTTTATTTTTCTGGTCCCTTTTGCTGTCCGGATAGAGCTTGGGGGACCCTCTTGGGGGAAGTACTGACCTCGGAGGTGCCACACTCGAAAGGGTCGATCCCTCCCCCCCATTTCCCCCACCTCCCCAGGTTTTCTGTGTTTAGAGAAGCCTCAACTGTATGCCTTGCCACCGATACCAGCACTGACTACAGTTTAGAGAGCCAGTTGGTGAGCTGTGAGAAGTTAAAAAAAAAAAAAGACACAAGAAATAAAGTGGTTCTGAGGCTGCCGTTTTTTGTACAGCGTTGTTGTACATAGGTTTTTGATGCATTCAGTATAGTGCTTTGAGAATCAGTACAAGTGCGTTATATGTGGGGGCTAAGCGGTGGATATAGATGGCAGGTGCACAAAATGTTCTGGCCACCTCGAGGGAGACCCGGCTTCAAGATTTGGTTTGTCTGGCTCCCCTTCGTGCGCGCACCGCTTGTTGGCGGGAGGTGTTGGTGATGCCCGGGCCTCCCCTGCCACCCATACTGGGATTTCCTCGGCTACCGGCGATCTGGCAGATTTGGGCTTGCGGCCGCTATGGAGGCTGGGGATTCCCTTGTCACTGTGACTGTGGATGCTAGTGGTATTTTTGTAGTGGCGGGGTCAAATTTGGCTTCAGTGCCACATTTGATTTCAGGTGCCAGTTTAGTGATGGCCCATTTTGCCCACTGCCTCAGGTGACCTTCCTCCTTAGAGAGTCAGGAACAGGTCTTAAATGTGTCTTCTGCTCATACTATGATTTCTAGATTGCCGCCGGGGTTGTTGAACCCTGATTTTATGTTAGCCATGTGTAAGGCTTATTTACAGGCAGCTAGGGGTCCTGCTTCAGTTTTGGGGGTCTTTTCGGGGGGTCTTTCCCTTCCACTGCCACCCCATTCAGTCTCCTGCTAAGGTTGCCTCTATCCAGCCCTCTCAGTCATAGTCCAAGTGGCCGTGGGTATCTTGGGGCGAGGTTTCTTTTCTGGCTGATCTCTTTCCTCCAGATGGGGACTTGGATCTTGGGGAGGATTTTCCAGATCTTGCAGGGATGTCAAAGTAGGTCCTCGAGGGCCGCAATCCAGTCGGGTTTTCAGGATTTCCCCAATGAATATGCATGAGATCTATTTGCATGTACTGTTTTCATTGGGGAAATCCTGAAAACCCGACTGGATTGCAGCCCTCGAGGACCGACTTTGACACCTGTGAGTTAGGGGCTCTGATGTTTTGGATAGAGGTTTTTTCCTACGGCACTGGTTGGCGAGGACATATATGTTGTGCGCATTTTTCCTCGGGAACAGTTGCAGAAGCTCATTCTTCAGGTGTCTTCAGTTTTACACTTTGAAGAGGCAGCTAAAGACCCCCCTCGTGTGGTGGACCCTCCTCTTAGAGGGATCTGGTCAGCATCCCACTCTTTCCCTATGCTTCAAGATATTCAGGATGTAGTGTATGCTCGGTAAAACGTTCTGGATGTGCTTTTTTGATTGACGCTGTCCTTGG